>NC_142465.1:73545000-76045000 GCF_049115385.1 Moschus berezovskii
AGAGGACTTCAGTTCATCAGAATCTGGGGAAGAAAAAGTATTCAGTCATCTGAGGCACTGCTAAGTGTGACATAAACCTTCCTGCAGTTGGGATGGGAGACTTTCAGAAGCCTAGAGTCTATTCAAGAGAAAGATACAAAGTCTGTATGCAAAATATGCTGTTTTCAGCAGAAAAAAAATAAGGATGAAGTAAAATAATAGTAGCAATTGTGTTAAACACTTTTGTTTCATGCTAGGGAGGGATTTTCAGTGCTAATCAACTTAAATAGCCCATTTTGAAATAATTTCACTATGTAATTTTGAGGAAATGCAATAAAAGTTTCCCAAACAATAAATGTCACTATTAATTTATAAAACTTCTTGTTGCCCACTGGATTTGTATTCAAGATGGTCTTCTTTTCTTTCTCTATCTTTTAAGTTACTTTTAATTAGCTTCTGCTTTTGCAGTTTTTTGAGAAGGGTTACCATTTCCTGAGTCAGATACAATTTTGCTCTCTCTCTTGTTTGTTTTTTTTTTTTTACTTTCCTGTCTTGGGAACTTTTGTGATTTGTTTTCGTTTTTGGCCACTCCAGATGGCATGTAGAATCTTAGTTCCCTGACCAGGGATCAAACTCATGCCCTCTGCAGTGGAAGTGCAAACTTTTTTCAATATGTATCTGCCCAATATTATCTCAAGTTATTAATTTTTTCAAACGGAGTCATTTGTCAGGGATTC
This sequence comes from Moschus berezovskii, assembly GCF_049115385.1. Classification (NCBI taxonomy): domain Eukaryota; kingdom Metazoa; phylum Chordata; class Mammalia; order Artiodactyla; family Moschidae; genus Moschus; species Moschus berezovskii. The sequence goes on from NC_142465.1 coordinate 73,545,717, forward strand.
TCCCCCACACACCACATATTTGTCATGCAGATGAGCAGTGAATTTAATATTCCCAGGCTTCCCAGGTGGCGCTAGTGGTAAAGAACCCACCTGCCAGTGTAGGAGACATAAGAAATTTGCATTTGATCCCTGGGTTGGGAAGATCCTCTGGAGGAAGGCATGGCAGGAGACATAAGAAATTTGCATTTGATCCTGGGTTGGGAAGATCCTCTGGAGGAAGGCATGGCAACCCACTCCAGTATTCTTGCCTGGAGAATCCCATGGACAGAGGAGCCTGGTGGGCTACAATCCATGGGGTCACAAAGATTAGGGTACAACTTAGCAGGCATGGCTTAGGGAAGCCAGAAGATGCTCAGGAGGCTCTCCACACACTGAGGTGCACACAGGTGAAGCAGAGTTTGGGCACTACCTCAGGGGCTGGCTGACGATATTGTAGTCTAATCATGGGCTGTAAGAGTAAGTCACAGACTGGGGAGTTGTACCACTAAGATTACCTCTGGTGGTGCAGTGGTAAAGAATCTACCTGTGGGAGATGCAAAAGATGCAGGTTTGATCCCTGGGTGGGGAAGATCCCCTGGAGTAGGAAGTGGCAACCCATTCCAGTATTCTTGCCTGGAAAATTCCATGGACAGAGGAGCCTGGTGGACTAAACAGTCCATGGGTTTGCAAAGAATCAGATACTACTGAACACACACACATGCAACAGAATTCCAGAAATCAGGAAAGGAATTTAGTGGCAGCTACCTGTTTGAGGATCAACACTGGCAAAGATAAGTGTCTATCAATCATGTGGGAACTTTGCCTTCTGCAAGCAATGACATAGGGGAATGAAAAACATTAAAAATGTGAAGCAGGTCATCTAACTTCCCAGTTCAAGCTTTCCAATGTATCCTCATCAAATTACTGTAAAATCTAAAGTCTTTTCCATGGTTTGTGAGGTTCTACCTAATCTGGTCCCTGCCTACCTATGCTCCCTGACCCCCACCCCCACTTGCTTCACTCCAGGAATGCTGCCCTTTCATCTGTTTTCAAAGGCATCAAGTTGGTTCTTTTATCTTCTGACTGGGGCTCTCTTACTCAGATGTTGTCATTAAGACTTTTCTTGTGACTCAGGTCTCAGCCCTGATGTTATTGCTGACTGACTCTAAAATTGTCCCTTAGGCCCTTTCCATCATTTATGTTTATTATATCCTGGGAACTTGTCACCGTCTCAGTTTTCTTATTTGTTATATGTTTATTGCCAATTTTAAGCCTGAAGGGTATAATTCCCCTGAAGGTGGGGGGGGGGGTGCGGATTTTTTCTGCCTTGTTTCCTGCTGTATCCTCAAGTAGGGAGCAGAGCACCTAGCACATAGTTGGTGCTCAATAAAGTTGTCAGTTTAATATATGCATAAGCAAATGAGTGAGTGAGGATGGTAGCAGAGAAGCCTGCCCTCTTCTCCATTTTAATTTCATGTAATTACAGAAGGGGTTGTTTTGGGGAATGGGGGAATTAACACCAAGAATCTCTGAGATGAATCTCAACACCAAAGTGATGTAGTATATTGAGGACCACGGAATCTGGAGTCAGACTTGCCAAGTTCAGTTTCCACCCTCCTGCTCTGTGACTTATGGTAGGTTCTCTAACTCTCTGAAAAAAGAAATGAATGTGATAGTAAAAATGCTTCTTATTGTTTGAATATTAAATGAGATAATGCATATAGAGCTCTTTAAATAATGACAGGCCTCTAATAAATCATTGTGTTGTTGTTTGGTAAAACTTCAAGTCTCTGATTCCCTAGTCTCCTCCCTCCCCCACTTCATGTCAGCTTTCCCAAAGGCTGGGCATTGCCTCATGTGACTGGAGCCTGCCCTCCCAGGAGTTCTCAGTCCTCCCCATGCTACTCCCGTGTGCTAAGGAAATTTCCATCTCCCGGTGCCTGGGGTTTAGCTTCAATTACATTCCTTTCTTTCTTACTAGAGAAAGCACTTGGGAAAACAAAGTGAAAACCCAGTTATTAGAAGAATAACAGGAATCTTCTCAAATTAAAAAAACCATAAGTGTAAATCATTAGAAAACTCCATCGTCTCTCAAATGACACTGGATAAATGAGACTGGGAACCACAGGCTTTCATGGCATACTGAGCAAGAAAAGGATTGAAAATGAAATGGAGAAGAAAGCCACCTTGAACAGTAACTCCTGTGGTCCCAAATTATAGTTGATGATGTTACCTACCATCAGGTCCCAGGGAAGAATCTTTCCTGAACTGCATCCAGGAAGTTACACCATCCATCAAGAGTAATGGAATTGGATCACTGCCCCTCCACAGGGGAGCAATTGATTGAAAATGGTATGTAAGTTAATGCTTGAAAAAGTCCATTAGCAGAGATTGCATCCTGCCAGAACTGTGCACACGGAACATCAGCAGAATGAATGGCTTCAGACTACTACTTGGTAGTGGGTGATACTGAAGCCGTTAGGTGTTATAGGTGTCTGAAGAGCTCTGGCACCTTAATCCTTTATGTCTCAACACAGAAAGGAATTCAGCGAGAGGCAAAGTGATAGATAAGAAGTGATTTATTAGAGTAGGATGCTTGTAAGTTTCACAAGCTGGCAGGCAAGCATTGCGCTCGCTGTCCTGGGTACTCAGCGGGTTATGTTTTTATAATTAGAGAAAGAAGGAGGGGGAGCTGATCTTCTTTGTCTTTCTTGAGTAGACATCATGTTTCCATCATCAGTTCCTCTCCCAGGTAGGGCAGGGAAGTTTACTTGTCCCTCCCTGTACGGATAGGCCAGGACTGTCGTAACACTTTGGAAAAATATTTTCGGGTGTCAGTACAATAAGGTTCATTCATTTTGAAAAGTCACCTTCCCATAAATGACTGGTTTTTTTTTTTGTGTGTGTGTGTATGCACAGAACCTGTTTTGGAAGTCATTAACTTGATGATTTCATTGGGTCGTTTGTAGGCCTTATTTTCTACTATTGTTTTATTGTTTTGGGGGGCATGGTACAAAGAACATGTCTCAGGGACCAAAGAACATGCTTTGTGGTTACTAATTCACTGAACTCACTGGGCAGGATGTAGGTCTCGTGCCACCAATGTTCTATTGTTTTGGGGCATGTCTCCTATTTCTGTTGCATGGCTTTGTTGCTAAGCAAGTTAGCTTGATTTCATCATTAGGCAAGCCTGTCTGACTTTGATGCAAAGTGACCTGTTTTGCTTTATGAGTCAAGCAGGCTCACATTGTTTCAGAATTTTCCCATTATTTTCTTGAGTGATCATTAGTCTTACTGTGGTCTCCCAAATTCCTCTAAAGTTCTCTATCACCAATTCTCTAAGGGTTTCTAAGCTAACTATTTGATCATCCTATTGTGTCCTTATCAATACCACTATTTTTAACTGAATAAAATGCATATAATTCTCCTTCTATATTGTATTCCATCACATTCTTCATTTGTGGTCTTTGTAGAATCCTGAAAAGTACTCCTAAGGACTAGTTATGGATCTGAAGACTAGTTATATATCTGAGCTGTGTTACATGACTGTCTTAGAGTTTCTTCCCAAACCAAACCCTTAGACAAGGATTTGAATGTTAAGTTGCTTATTGGCAAGTACAAGGAACATTGTTAGAAGAGTGGACAAGTGCTCCCAGGAAAGGATGAAGCTGGTAAAGAGGGTGTTATGAAACCAGCGGCCTCAGTGGGGAACTGAAATATAATACCATAGGGAAACTCTGGGAAACAGTGTGAAACACACATCTCAGAATAATCCTACCTGAGGGACAAGGGCTTGGGGTAGATAGAGCAGAAGGGTCATTGGAGTGAGGCAAAGCTGCAATAATTTCCTGGTACTTCCAGTCTGCTGCAAACACATGTCATTGAAAGTGCCTTACAGGTTTCCAAAAAGAGCCCTTTAGGTCCCAAGATGCCCATGATCAGAGCTCCATCAGCTGAAGCACACTGAGTCGGCGAGGGCTGTAAGGGGGATACTGGTATTAGCTGCATCATTAACCACTATAGTCAATGTAAGCTAATCTGAACACCATGACTAGCTGAAAGATCCCTGGCAAAATTTTAACCTTCCTTTGTCTCTGTATTTAAGCCTAAAGATTAATACCAGCCTTATCAGGTCGCTGTGAGCATTAATGCAGAAAATATATGTCAAGTAAACCCTGGCACACAGTAACTCTTCAACAAATTTTACATATATATGAAGTCTGGGGTCCTGAGACCAGGCCAACTGCTCTCTTATTGAATGTAGCTTTAACAGGGCTTACTTTTTTTTTTTTTTTAACCATGCTTACTTTGATCTGGGAATGTAACATATTACCAATTACAGCAGGAGAGAAAAGGCCCATTTGTATGTCAGATAACCACTCCACTATCAAGTATATATTATACAAACAGGATCTAGATTGTTATGCCCAGAGTTTTAAACAATTTTTGAAGAAGTAACGCAAGAGAACTTCTGGGGCCCAGTACGTGACTTCGTGGCTCTCTCTGCCCTCAGCCTGTGGTTTAGTCCCAAATGCAAGCCCCAGATCAACCCTTTTACCTAGTGGATCTGTGACTCCCTCCCCTTGGCAGTAGACATGAGGAAACAGGGGGTGTTGTCAGTTTCCAAGGGAACCATTCATCTCAAGATGCCTAACAGACCTCCATGTTCTTTTCTCAGTTTGCAGCCAGGGGTCACTTCATTTGTAAATAATGAAATGTGCTCCTAAACATTGTTTCTTTTATGGAAAGAAGAATGCTGTCAAAAGAGAAGAATCTTCTTGGTTTTGCAAAACTCTAAAAGGAACCCAATAGAAACTTGATTTACCTGCATGCTTATTTTTCAAATTGGAGAAATAAATATCTTTTTAGAAATTACCTTTCATACAAAAGATACTTATTGACATTTTATGGGTTTAAAAAAATCTTTCTTTACTGTATCATTGACAGTCTGAGAAAAAAATCTGTTGTATTTAAAGTTATTTTTGTATTAAAAAGAACTGTAAATAGCTGCATTCAGTTGGTTCTTAAATATCAGGGTGAGAATTTCATTTGGATTTTAAAGCTATTAGTCTCCCAGTCAATATTATTGAAGACCTTCTTTGCAAAAGTACAAATTGAAAGGAGGAAAAATATTTAATAAAAATAGATGGTTATCGAGTTTTCAAGAGAATGTCAATTTCTAACAATCATTCTTTTTAAATAATTTTTTTTGATGTGGATCATTTTTAAAGTCTATTGAATTTGCTACAGTATTGCTTCTGTTGTTTATGTTTTGGTTTTTTGGCCACAAGGCATGTGGGATCCAATCCACACCCCCTGCATTGAAAAGTACTCTTGCCTGGAAAATCCCATGGACGGAGGAGCCTGGTAGGCTGCAGTCCATGGGGTCAGGAAGAGTCGACACGACTGAGTGCCTTCACTTTCACTTTCACGTATTAGAGAAGGAAATGGCAACCCACTCCAGTGTTCTTGACTGGAGAATCTCAGGGACAGGGGAGCCTGGTGTGCTGCCGTCTATGGGGTCGCACAGAGTCGGACACGACTGAAGCAACTTAGCAGCAGCAGCAGCAGCAACCATTGCACTACCGGGGAAGCCCCTTACCAATTATTCTTGATATGCGATGTCATTAAATGCTTTTAAATCTAAAAAAAAAAAAATTATTCTTGAGAAAAGATTTGCAGTATTTTCTGGATATTTTTAAACAATGGATCAAGATTTGCTTTCTGGTTTTATGTAAAAGCAGTTTGAGCAAGATCAAAAAAAAAGTAACTGGTTCTATTTTCACCATCTCTTATCTTTATTTTTTTTTTTTATGGCTTGACTGCAGAGAAGAATATCTTGGAAGATTACCAGTTCAATGCCTCTTCTTTTCACATTCATTAGTAGTACCATTTTGTTCATAGACTGATTTCTTTCAAGGCTGGAATCAGAGTTGATGCTTTTTACATGCTAATTTCTGCTCATTTAGATTTCTTTCTTTCTTTTTTTTTTGGTTTCTCATAATAAATTTTTGCCTGTCTTAATTTCAGCCTTTTTACTTAACCACCCAGTTACTCAAACTACATAATATATATAATGTCCAAGATCTCATATCCTATTCTCTTTAGAGAAATGACCAGAAACCCCGAAAGTTAATGTTTTCCACTTACAAACTCACTTAAGCCCTGCTAAAGTGGAACTGAGATTTCTTAATTGCTTCTCTGTTTGGCAGAGCTTTGAGTTTTAATCCTTGTCTGTATGGTTCCAAAGTTCATGCATTTTATTTTATATCAAATGCCTCTTTGTTCGGTGCAAAACTAAAAAAAAGAACGTTTTATCTTTTTTGATACTCATACAATGAATGTTGCTGGTGCATCAGGACCAAGGAATGGGAAATTCACAACAAACAGCCAGCAAGTAATCACCTCTAAAGTGCTCGAAATTGGTTAGGAGAAATGTTCATAATCTTAACAAAACTTCTCACTTACCTCCTTTACCTCTTCTAGTCATTTTTGAGTTCCCCGAGACAGATGTTTAAGATTTAAAAAACATTCTTCATTTATTGCTTTTACTTTTGTATTTACTTTCATTACCACCATTGAAACACCTTGTTCCTGCAATTTTTCCTCCAAATAGATAAAACTGAACAACATCAAGGCATAAATAAGCCTCTGAGGGTTGATCTGGGAGCCCTACCCTTTAGAAATTGTTTCTGTGAGAAAACAGGTACCAATTCTAAACAAACAAATTAGAACACAATCCCTTTGTACATTGGACATGTTGATTTGTACCAGGTTAAAAATGGATTGGAAGTAGGATGGGTTGAATTCTAAGCATTGACTTTGCCTCCTCCTGGGTTTGTCATCTTGAGCAAGTTCTAAACCTTTCTAAACCTCTAGTTCTTTTTTTCTAATATGGGAGAAATAATAGTGCCTACTGCAAAGGGTTGCTATGAGATATATGTGATATATGTAAAGCACATTTTAAAAGCTAAACAAATATTAGGTATTATGATCATGTTCTTAAGGCACCCTTTAGACACCAGATTACAAAAATTGGGAGCTGGAAAGATCAGGGTTCAGGCCCAAAGTCCTTTCTAGCATGAAATCCAGTGGTTTATTATAGAGAGATTACTGTTTCTAGTAAGGATTCCTGGTATAACCCTGGAAAATTTCACAATCTTTTGGGTCTGTATTTTCTTCTTTAGGATAGATGTAAGTAATAATAAAACCTATCTTTCCTTTTTTTCCTTTGGTTTTATTGGGCTATAATTGACATGTAACATTGTGTAAGTTTAAGGTATAGGACTTGATCATTTGATATATATATATATTATAAAATGACTGACATAATAAGGTTAATTAACCCCTCCATCACCTCACATAGTTAACTTTTGTGTGTGTGAGTATATGTGATGATTACATTTAAGATCTACTCTCTTAGGAACTTTCAAGTATGTAACACAGTGTTGTTAACTATCATCACCATGCTGAACATTAGAGCCCCAGAATTTCTTCATCTTTTAATGGAGATTTTAACCCTTTCCCCAACATTTCCCCCACCCTCAGGCCCTGGCAGCCACCATTCTACTGTCTATTTCTATTAGTTCAAAAATCTCCCTCTCCTGAGTGTGGAGCAAAGGGAATTCTCTTAAACTCTTGGTAGAAAAACCATAGCTTTGACTAGCAAAGCTAGTCAAAAAACCATAGCTTTAATGTCTCTGTTTTTTAAAATGCTGTCTAGGTTGGTCATAGCTTTTCTTCCAAGGAGCAAGTGTCTTAATTTCACGGCTGCTATCATCATCTGCAGTGATCTTGGAGCCTAAGAAAATAAAGTGTCACTGTTTCCATTGTTTCTCCTTCTATTTGTCATGAAGTGATGGGATCAGACACCATGATCTTCATTTTTTGAATGTTGAGTTTTAAACCAGCTTTTTCACTCTCTTCTTTCACCTTCATCAAGAGGCTCTTTAGTTCCTCTTCACTTTCTGCCGTAATGGTGGTGTCATCTGCATATCTGAGATTATTGATATTTCTCCCTGCAATCTTGATTCCAGTTTGTGCTTCATTCAGCTCAGCATTTCACATGATGTTCTCTGTGTGTAAGTTAAATGAGCAGGTGACAATATACAGCCTTGACGTACTCCTTTCCCGATTTGGAAGCTGTCTGTTGTTACACGTCCAGTTCTAACTGTTGCTTCTTTACCTGCATACAGATTTCTCAGGAGGCAGGTCAGGTGGTCTGGTATTCCCATCTCTTGAAGAATTTTCAACAGTTTGTTGTGATCTACACAGTCAAAGGCTTTGGTGTAATCACTAAAGCAGAAGTATATGTTTTTCTGGAATTCTCTTGCTTTTTCTATGATCCAACAGATGTTGTCAATTTGATCTCCGGTTCCTCTGCCTTTTCTAAATCCAGCTCGAACAGCTGAAAGTTCACAGTTCACGTACAGTTGAAGCCTGGCTTGGAGAATTTCGAGCATTACTTTGCTAGCATGTGAGATGAGTGCAATTCTGGGGTAGCTGGAACATTCTTTGGCATGCCCTTCTTTGAGATTGGAATGAAAATTGACCTTTTCCATCCTGTGGCCATTGCTGAGTTTTCCAAATTTGCTCGCATATAGAGTGCACTTTAACAGCTCCATCTTTTAGGATTTGAATTCCATCACCTCCACTAGCTTTGTTTGTAGTGATGCTTCCTAAGGTCCACTTGACTTTGCATTCCAGGATGTCTGGCTCTAGGTGGATGATCACACCGTTGTGGCTATCAGGGTCATGAAGATCTTTTTTGTATAGTTCTTCTGTGTATCCTTGCCGCCTCTTCTTAATATCTTTGGCTTCTGTTAGGTCCCTACCATTTCTGTCTTTTATTGTGCCCATCTTTGCATGTAAGATTCCTTTGGTATCTCTGATTTTCTTGAAGAGATCTCTAGTCTTTCCCATTCTATTGTTTTCCTCTATTTCTTTGCATTGATCACTGAGGAAGGTTTTCTAATCTCTCCTTGCTATTCGTTGGAACTCTGCATTCAGATGGATATGCTTCCCTCAGAGGGCCATGCTAAAGATGAAACAACGTGTTACACATGGCCCACTTTGCATAGTGTCCAATTCAGGATCTGTGGTCAAAACATTAGAGATGCGGATGAAGATGTTGATGATGCTGGTGGTGGTTGTGTTGAGAGTAATGTTGAGGATGGTGAAGGTGATGATACTGATGATGGTAATGAATGTATGATCATGACACTGGTGCTGGTGGTAAGGACGATGATGATTTCGTTGATTTACTGCTAAAAATTGTTTACTCTTTCGTTCTTCTTTTCAGAGTTGCTGTTGTTTGCTGCAGCCATGGGCACTTAAAATACAGACTTGAACTCTCCAAAGATACTCTTTTCTCTATTTTCTAATATAATCTGTTTGAAACTGTTTCCCTGGTCAAATTACCTTGTTGGTTCCATATCTAACTCCTGTTTTATAAGCTACTTGTTAAAACAAAAAGAAATGATGATATGAGACAACTATTTCTGCACTTTCTTTTTTCATTTAATTTAATGAATTTTCTGCTTGTTTTAAAGAAATAATGATATTGGCAGAGTGTACAGATTGTCATTTTGATGGATCTTTGTAGTATTTGACAAGATTTGACAGAGCTTTCAAAAACTGTTAGGTTTATCAGAAATTCTATTCTGTACTTTGTCAAGATCCACCATCATTTATTATAAATCAGAGACCTGTCAGATAAAAGCATTGTCATAGCAGGGGTTGTCAGTCTGTGCTCCTCAGGCCACCTGTGCCTCATTCAAACCAAAGAGCTACAGTTTTATATCCTGAAATTACAGATAAGATTTCATTTGAAAAGAGGTTGCACATCTAAAATATTTGTGCTTTTGTACATGCGTGTCTTTCTGTAGACTGAGACAGAAAATATATTTCCAGACAAGAAAAAATTATAATTAGTCATTTTTAGTAGGTCAGAAAGGTAATGGAGAAATGATAAGAAGAGTAAGGAAAAAAGGGAGGTAAATAAAGACAGACAGGTAGATAAAGACACGCTTGATTAGATAAGTATATTTTAAATTTATTTTTTGTTTGATATAAGATTAACGTATCCTTGGGATCTAAGTTCAACAAGCAGCTCCTTGAGGATAGGAACTGGAATTTACACTGGGTTTTGTACATCATTAGTCTCTGCTCTTGCAGAGTTCAGATATGGCTGGATCCAGAAGCTTAAAAACTGATTGATTACTCACTGGTCTCTTTCTTTTCATCACTCTGCTTTCCTGTGTTGACTTCATAATCAGACAGGATTTTGCCAACATCAGTGATGCCTGTTGCCTCTATGGTTCTTCACTAGTGATTCTGGGAGTGGAGAATTAAAGGGTGGAGAAGTACTCTACTTTTTCAGTATTACTAGAAATGGTCCTAAGCATGACCCTCATTAGCCTGACTTGAGTCATGTGTCCTTATTTTAGCCAATCACTGTGGTTAGAGGAATGAAGTATTTTCGTTGGCCATTTCTGGGTCACGTGTTTATTACTGGAGCTAGAGCCAGGAGGTAAATCCCATGTGATGAATGTGGACCTGAGGGCAAGGAAGGAGTGTTAACTGAAAAGAAAATCAGGGTGCTCTTCCCAAGAGGCAAAACAACTGATATATGTTATATCTCTGAGGCTGTGGGCTTCACAGGTGGCTCAGGCTAAAGAATCTGCCTGCTAGTGCAGGAAACGCAGGTTCAATCCCTGGGTCAGGAATATACCCTGGAAAAGGGCAATGGCAACCCACTCCAGTATTCTTGCCTGGGAAATACCATGGAAAGAGGAAACTGGTGGGCTACAGTCCACGGGGTCACAAAAAGTCGGACACGATTTAGTGACTAAACAACAATAGGAACAGTACCCTTGAAGCTACCTCTACCCTTTCTCCTCTGGTTCACTCCTAAAACTCTCCAAAGGAAATATTCACTCTCCAAAGGAAATATTATGAAGAAAGAGTTAGAAAGCAGCTTTGAAATAAGACATTCTGTGTTTAAATTTTGTTACTGCCACTTACTAACTTGGTGTGTCACTGGACAATGACCTAACCTCTTTGAACTTCATTAGTTGCTGAAATTAAATGAGATAAGACTAAAGCAACACTGAGATGTTTGGACCTAGTAAGAACTCAATCAATGTTATATTTCACAGCAGCTCATCCACCTGCTTAAACTTTTCTCTATTCTCAAAATACACAGATAGACACCTGGAACACTTCTATGGCTTGCTGAATGTCTGGACAATTCTATTCCCACCTTTTGAGCTGCTCGTGTTCCCAAACATGCATATCCCACTTGTGCTTCTTATTATATTAACATAATTATTACTAAACCAACGTCCTAGAAGTGCAAAAAGAGAGGTACTTCTGTGAAACGTCTTTTGAATGCTTTATGAATTTTCTGGAAAGATTTGATAAAAGTGAATTACTAAAAAGAATTACTATGAAATTAAAGATGAGCAAAATTAGTGTAAAAGATTGGGGAAAGTAGTAAAGTTCAAGAAGGATTCTGCTCACCAAATAGTTTACAAGTGTGGTTTAGTGAAGAAACATGATATAAAACTCTAATATCGACCTTTACTCAAGTGAAAAGTGTGGCTATAGTATATCAGTTGACTGTATATACAATTATGTGTTTTAAATTCAAATAACGCCCAAGGTATCCATGAACTATGTTTATGATTCCATGCTTTAGATATTTTCCTAACTGACTAAACAATAACCAGTCTTAATTGCTTTATATAGATAGAAAATGGTATCTCCTATGCTATTATTATCATCACTACGACTCATTGTCAACACTTTTTAACCTCTAATTCACATCTCAACCATTTTCAATCTGGTATCTATATCTGTCACTCTCCTTGATCATAATCTTATCTAAGAAATGAAGATTGCTCAGTCATGTCTGACTCTTTGCGACCCCATGGACTGTAGCCTACCAGGCTCCTCCGTCCATGGGATTTTCCAAGAAAGAATACTGGATTGGGTTGCCATTTCCTTCTCCAGGAGATCTTCCTGACCCAGGGATTGAACCCGGATCTCCCACATTGTAGGCAAATGTTTTACCATCTGAGCCAGCAGGGAAGTCCCTATCTAAGAAATGTGTGACCTCAATTCTTTGCTTATTCTTTAAATGTTGCAGTTTCTCAGAATTTTGCCTCCTCTGAAATATTCAGACTCCAGGGGACTATTTCCAAATGCCTCATGAAGCTGAAGAACTAGAAAATCTAATCAGTCTATTTGGGATCTGCTTTTCAGCATTATCAGTACCACCACTGACAGCCCACCTGGGTCACAGAGTCCTTATTGTAGGACACCTCTCTTGTCCAAAGTACCTGTACAGGCTTCTTTCATGGTCTCTAACATTCCAGGTCCCAGACTCACATCCACATGCTCTGTCTCCATTCCTGCATCAGGACTGCTATGCCTGGGGGCTCGAGCAAAGGACCACTTTGCCACATGCTGGGACCAACTCCCTAAACCTCGCTGTTGAGTCTGTCTCCCCTTCCATCTAGAGAGTTCCTCCTTGGGCCTTTGCTGTCCTTCTCTCTCAGTGGGATTCAAGTGGGACATTCTCAGTGTCCTAGAGAGTTTTGTAGGGAAAATTGTCAAAGTCCTTAAGATGAACTCAAAGAGTACCATTTATCTTTAGTGAAAAGCGAGGTATTTTCTGGTACATCATTCTGGATTATCTGGTTGGATTGGGCCCTGTGTTTTTGCTGTCTTAAAGGGATTTTATAACTATTGTTTTGAGACAGCTAATAGCAATGTCAATACTTTTCCATGGATAAAAGCAAATTCTCTCCACTATAAGGACAATTGTTTCCCACTCTTCAACCAAAGAAGCCAGTTTTGCACCTATTTCTAAATTTATTTTGGCACTCATGATTGACCTACATAAGTGTGGCACTGTGGATTCTCCACTGAAATGATTGTGACTGCTTATGGCTACTTCATTAATTAATGAGTTAAACAAAGTCTCTGATGAGTGTTCAACTTGCATTTGTATAAGAGTCATGATTGGGCTTCCCAGGTGGTTCAATGGTAAAGAATCACCTGCCCATGCTAAAGCCAAGGGGATCCCTAAATCAGGAAGATCCCCTGGAGAAGGAAATGGCAACCCAGTCCAGTATTCTTGCCTCAGAAATCCCATGGACAGAGGAGCCTGGCAGGCCCCAGTCCATGGGGGTCACAAATAGTTGGACACAGCTTAGTGACTGAGCATGCATGCACATATTAGAGTCATGATTACACCATCTTTAAAAAACTGTTCATTTTAAAACAGCTTTTAATGTCCTAGATCCTCCCAAAGGTAGCCTTTGTCATATCAGAGTCCTGTTACATCCTCCTCCAGTATAATAGGTAGCAACTTTCCTTACTTTCACACCACTAAGAGAAACCACCTACATGATTCTTCCCAGAGCAGAGAAACTCTGCACCAAGATGATTTACTATTTCCATCTGGAAAGCAGCTGGCAGCTCTTACATGGCAACTTCTCTCTCGCAAGCTTCTTCTAACCAGATTTCTCCCTACAGGAGATCACAAACTCTTTTTTCACATTCTACATGAACCTGTTCATCTGTATCCTTGTGTCATCTTCCCATCCACCCACTCTCTAGAGCTTTTGGAGTGAGGATATGTCTTATTCATCTTTATAGTCTCTAAAATTGTGCTTTGCATATCGTAGGTGTTCAGAAAATGTTTACTGAATTAAAAAGCAGAGACATTACTTTGCCAACCAAGGTCTATCTAGTCAAGGCTATGGTTTTTCCCGTGGTCATGTATGGATGTGAGAGTTGGAGTGTGAAGAAAGCTGATTGCCGAAGAATTGATGCTTTTGAACTGTGGTGCTGGAGAAGACTCTTGAGAGTCCCTTGGACTGCAAGGAGATCCAACCAGTCCATTCTGAGGGAGATCGATCCTGGGTGTTCATTGGAAGGACTGATGCTAAAGCTGAAACTGCAATACTTTGGCCACCTCATGCGACGAGTTGACTCACTGAAAAAGACTCTGACGCTGGGAAAGGTTAGGGGTGGGAGGAGAAGGGGACGACAGAGAATGAGATAGTTGGATGGCATCACCAACTCTGTGGACATGAGTTTGAGTGAACTCCGGGAGTTGATGATGGACAGGGAGGCCTGGCGTGCTGTGATTCATGGGGTCACGGAGAGTCAGACACGACTGAGGGACTGAACTGAACTGAACTGAACTGATAGGATGGAAGTGGCTCAGTTGGTAAAGAATCTGCTTGCAATGCAAGGAGACATAGTTTTGATCCCTGGTTGGGAAGATCCCCTGGAGAAGGCAATGACAACCCATTTGAATATTCCTGCCTGGGAAATCTATGGACAGAGGAGTCTAATGGGCTACAGTCCATGGGGTTGCAAGAGTCAGACATGACTTAGTGACTCAACCACCAACCATAGGGTGGAGAAGAATAGAATGGCAGCCAGTTAGAGCAAGGATCTTAAAGTATAATATTGGGCTGATAGAATTTTAGAATTAAAAGGACTGAGCAAACTGGGAGGTGATGAAGGATAGGAAAGCCTGGTGTGCTGCAGTCCATAGGTCACAAAGAGTCAAACATAACTGAGTGATTGAACAACCGTCTTCTAGTGGATTTGATAAAAGGAAAACTAAAGAGGGAGTGGTAGCTATCTATCAACAGTTATTTCAGATGTCCCTTCATAATGCCAAGGGCACTGGCTTCCTCCCTAATCTGAGGGACTAACATGTCCCTACAGTTCTAAGAGGATTTTACCGAATTTGGATCAAGAACAGTCCTTTGCACAAACAAGGTTAACACTTTGTATCATTTCAAATCTGGGACACACTGAACTAACAAGGGCAGAGTGATTATGAGCCAAATAATAACCTGGCACTTGCCGTGCAGGGAATTCTAGATAAAGAGAAGATATTCTGTGATACCTTGAGATTCCTTTTTAGCCAGCACTCAGTGATCCCAGAAGAGACTAAAAATACCACCAAAAATTTTTTTTTTCATGAAACTAACCCACAATGTCATCAATTTAATAGAGAACACATGACTCTGGCCTTTCTCCTGAAACTGACTTTTTACTACAGCAAAATCTAAGAACAGTGCTGCTCAGTTCAGTTCAGTCATTCAGTTGTGTCCGACTCTTTGTGACCCCATGGACTGCAGCACGCCAGGCCTCCCGTCCATCACCAACTCCTGGAGCTTACTCAAACTCATGTCCATCGAGTTGGTGATGTCATCCAACCATCTCATCCTCTGTCGTCCCCTTCTCCTCCTGCCTTCAATCTTTCCCAGCAGTGCTATACATGAGTGTATCAATGAGGTTTATTCTTTATATATTTGTAAATGAAGTAACTGCAATAAATGAATTAGTTCCATCTATCTTTGGTAGGGTCAAGTTTAGAATCACAGACTTTCAGAACCATGAAGATTTTCCAGTCTAACACCAGTGAGAAACACAATATTTACATTTTGCACATCAGAAGAGGAAAAGAAACTGACTCCCAAAGTAGTAAGTCAGTAATTGAGCACTGTAAGCACCCTTTAGTCAAAGGAACTTTTTCAGTGCACCAGGAACACACCTGTAGTTGAACAGGCTGGGCTTATAGCTCAGAGCAGCCAGGACTGTGCACACCAGGGGAACTGTGGCTATTTCAGTAAGGGGTGGTAGAAAGAACCTATGATAAGATTTAGGTTTTGGTTGAGGAATCTTGGGGAGAGGCTAATGAAGCAAGGGCTTTATCAGGAAGCAGTGGCAATACCATGACTGGGCATTTCAATAAATCTTATCTCTAGGGAGGACAGCCCAGAGTCAGGGATGATGCAGTAATTGGTAAGTAGCAGTCACTCATTTTAGCAGAGAGGGGCATGTTTGCTCTTTTGTGGACTGCACACAATCTTCTTCTCTCTCGTGTTATCATGGTCTCAGAGTAGCCTTGTCTGATGTCAGTGTCCTGTGAGATGGTTTATGTCCAGTAGGAGAACGACATGGCCTGTCTGGGAACATCATACCAGCAGTGCAGGGAATGTCAAAGGCTGCTTTCTCGGCATTAACTATGCATTTAGTGCTTCATACACATTATTTCATTTAAACCCTACGATTCTATTGTTGTTTTTGTTTTTCAGTCACCAAGTCCAACTCTTTACAACCCCATGGACTGTACCACCCCAGGCTCCTCTGTCCTCCAATATTTCCCAGAGTTTGCTCAAATTCATGTCCATTGAGTTGGTAATGCTATCTAACCATCTCATCCTCTGTCACCTCCTTCTCCTCCTGCCTCTCAATCTTTCCCAGCATCAGGGTTTTTTCCAATGAGATGGCTCTTTGCATCAAGTGGCCAAAGATTCTTCAGCATCTTTTCTTCCAATGAATATTCAGGGTTGAGTTTCTTTAGGACTGACTGGTTTGATCTCCTTGGAATCCATTAGGTAGATATTATGAGTCCCATGTTACAAATGAGACAATAGAGATTTGAAGAAGCTAATGTTGTTGGTAGTGGTTTAGTTGCTAAGTTGTGTCCAAATCTTGTGACCTCATGGACAGAGAAGCCTGACAGGCTACAGTCCATGGGATTCTCCAGGCAAGAATACTGGAGTGGGTTGCCATTTCCTTCTCCAGGGGAAGCTAATGTTACCAGTGAGGAAATGGCAAGTGAAGTCAGGACTGATACAAGCTGGATAGATGTAGGTGCCAATAATAAAGGTTTTTAGGCTGAGGGTTGGAAGGGGTGAATGTATTTCTCAACTCAACATCTGCCTAGGGCTCTTGGGAACCTTTGTAAACCAAAGAAACCCTTCCTTTCAGATGGGTGAAGGCACTTGCTCATTAACTAACACAGACCAACTTTACAAGGATCCCATGTAAGTGTCCAGACATTTACTCCTGGGTTTTAACCCACTCTAACATTACCTTGCCAACAAAGGTCCATCTAGTCAAGGCTATGGTTTTACCCGTGGTCATGTATGGATGTGAGAGTTGGACTGTGAAGAAAGCTGATTGCCGAAGAATTGATGCTTTTGAACTGTGGTGTTGGAGAAGACTCTTGAGAGTCCCTTGGACTGCAAGGAGATCCAACCAGTCAATTCTAAGGGAGATCAATCCTGGGTGTTCATTGGAAGGACTGATGCTAAAGCTGAAACTCCAATACTTTGGCCACTTCATGCGACGAGTTGACTCACTGGAAAAGACTCTGATGCTGGGAAAGGTTGGCGGCGGGAGGAGAAGGGGACGACCGAGAATGAGATGGCTGGATGACATCACCGACTCGATGGACATGAGTTTAAGTGAACTCTGGGAGTTGGTGATGGACAGGGAGGCCTGGTGT
Organism: Moschus berezovskii; assembly: GCF_049115385.1. NCBI lineage: Eukaryota > Metazoa > Chordata > Mammalia > Artiodactyla > Moschidae > Moschus > Moschus berezovskii. The sequence goes on from NC_142465.1 coordinate 73,563,028, forward strand.
GCTGTGATTCATGGGGTCGCGGAGAGTCGGACATGACTGAGCGACTGAACTGAAGTGAACTGAATATTCTTGCTTGGAGAATCCCATGGACAGAGGAGCCTGGCGATCTATGGTCCATAGGGTCACAAAGAGTTTGACACAACTGAAACGACTTAGCATGCATGCAGGTCTTTAAAATGTAAAAAGAGAAAAGCTAACTCTCAAATCTACTAGGCTGCACCACTTCTTCTGACTCCTTGAGGTGTTGTTACTTATTTATTAAGAAATACTCTCTTCTGCCAGCAGCTTTCTTTTAATTTTCTTTAGAAAATAGTAACCAACATATGCTGCTTTCGGTTGTTGGAATGAATTAATTTCAATTTATAGACTCAGTGATGGGAACTGCTCCAGGACGACCTATCGTAAACAATCTATTAAAGAAGGGTACGTAAGAAATGAAAGGAAAGTTAATTTTTAAAAGTTCAACCAGGAAAAGGAAACATTAGTCTCTACGATAATTTTTAATTTGAAAAATATGTTCATTACCCTCCCCCACAATTCTTGCGATTACTGTCAATTTCAAAAGTATCTTCTACTTCTAAATACTATAGCTTTCTTGCTTTTGAAACATACTAGTCTATCCCCTGGAGAAGGGAATGGCGACCCACTCCAGTATTCTTGCCTGGAGAATTCCATGGACAGAGGAGCCTGGTGGGTTATAGTCCATGGGGTTGAAAAGAGTCATATATGACTGAGTGACTAACACTTTAATTTTCAGTCTATGTAATAAAGGAGATAAATATGAATCTACTATGCAATTTCAGAACAGTCATGGATGTCTACTCTGAACTGATGTAACAAAATCTAGAGAAAAAAGTTAAACAATTCTCAGTCTCCCTAGAAAGTAGAAAAATTTAGTTTTAGATCTTGCTGATGATATTGACTGTAAATTTCTTTAACATTTATCTGATTCTAGGTACTCCTTTTTACTCTGTTGCTATAAAAATCCTGGTTTCAGCAAATAAGTTTAAAGAAACAGCAAGGCAAACACTAGAGAAGGTAGGTGTTTCTTTTCTGAACTCTAAAGGGAAGAAGCACTGTTTTCATTGCTGGTAATCACATTCTGAAAAACCCAGGGCTGAAACTTTTCTTCGTTTGTGATATTTTACTTCTCTTTCTTCATTTTCGTCATGTATCTTCACTGCTCAAACGCTTATTTGAAAGGTGTATTTAAAAAATATATTTCTTTTTTTTAAATTTTTTTATTTTTTTTAGGCAATTAATTTATTTTTTATTGGAGGCAAATTATTTTACAATATTATATTGGTTGGTTTTGCCATAGATTGATATGAATTTGCCCCGGGTTTACATAAGTTCCCCCTCCTGAACCGCCCTCCCACCTCCCTCCTCCCTTTATCCTCCCTCTGGGTCATCCCCGCATGCCAGCCCCGAGCTTCCTATAACATGCATTGACCCTGAACTAGTGATTCGTTTCACATATGACAACATACGTGTTTCAATGCCATTCTCCCAAATCATCCCACCCTCACCCTCTCCCATAGAGTCCCAAAGACTGTTCTATACATCTGTGTCTCTTTTGCTGTCTCGTATACAGGGTTATCATTTGCATCTTTCTAAATTCCATATATATGTGTTAGTATACTGTATTGGTGTTTTTCTTTCTGGCTTACTTCACTCTGTATAATAGGCTCCAGTTTCATCTACCTCATTAGAACTGATTCAAATGTATTCTTTTTAATGGCTGAATAATACTCCATTGTGTATATGTACCAAAGCTTTCTTATCCATTCGTCTGCAGATGGACATCTAGGTTGCTTCCATGTCCTGGCTATTATAAACAGTGCTGCAATGAACATTGGAGTACACGTGTCTCTTTCAATTCTGGTTTCCTCGGTGTGTATGCCCAGGAGTGCGATTGCTGGATCATATGGCAGTTCTATTTGCAATTTTTTGAGGAATCTCCACACTGTTCTCCATAGTGGCTGTACTAGTTTGCATTCCCACCAACAGTGTAAGAGGGTTCCTTTCTCTCCACATCCTCTCCAGCATTTATTGCATGTAGACTTTTGGATAGCAGCCATTCTGACTGGTGTGAAATGGTATCTCATTGTGGTTTTGATTTGCATCTCTCTGATTATGAGGGATGTTGAGCATTTTTTCATGTGTTTGTTAGCCATCTTTATGTCTTCTTTGGAGAAATGTCTGTTTAGTTCTTTGGCCCATTTTTTGATTGGGTCACTTAGTTTTCTGGAATTGAGCTGCAGGAGCTGCTTGTATAATTTGGAGATTAATCCTTTATCAGTTGCTTCATTTGCTATTATTTTCTCCCATTCTGAAGGCTGTCTTTTCACCTTACTTATAGTTTCCTTTGCTGTGCAGAAGTTTTTGATTTTAATTAGGTCCCATTTGTTTATTTTTGCTTTTATTTCCAATATTCTGGGAGGTGGGTCATGGAGGATCCTGCTGTGATTTATGTTGGAGAGTGTTTTGCCTACGTTCTCCTCTAGGAGTTTTATAGTTTCTGGTCTTACATTTAGCTCTCTAATCCATTTTGAGTTTATTTTGGTGTATGGTGTTAGGAAGTGTTCTAGTTTCATTCTTTTACAAGTGGCTGACCAGTTTTCCCAGCACCACTTGTTAAAGAGACTGTCTTTTCTCCATTCTAGCAATCAGAATCCAACAGCATATTAAGAAGATCATACATCATGACCAAGTGGGCTTTATCCCAGGAATGCAAGGATTCTTCAATATCCGCAAATCAGTCAACGTAATACACCACATTAACAAACTGAAAAATAAAAATCATATGATTATCTCAATAGATGCAGAGAAAGCCTTCGACAAAATTCAACATCCATTTATGATAAAAACCCTCCAGAAAGTGGGAATAGAAGGGACATACCTCAACATAATAAAAGCTATATATGACAAACCCACAGCAAACATTATCCTCAATGGTGAAAAACTGAAAGCATTTCCCCTAAAGTCAGGAACAAGACAAGGGTGCCCACTCTCACCACTACTATTCAACATAGTTCTGGAAGTTTTGGCTACAGCAATCAGAGCAGAAAAAGACATAAAAGGAATACAAATTGGAAAAGAAGAAGTAAAACTCTCACTGTTCGCTGATGACATGATCCTCTACACAGAAAACCCTAGAGACTCTACCAGAAAACTACTAGAGCTAATCAATGATTACAGTAACATTGCAGGATATAAAATCAACACACAGAAATCCCTTGCATTCTTATACACTAATAATGAGAAAATAGAAAGAGAAATTAAGGAAACTATTCCATTCACTGTTGCAACGAAAAGAATTAAATACTTAGGAATATATCTACCTAAGGAAACAAAAGACTTGTACATAGAAAACTATAAAACACTACTGAAAGCAATCAAAGAGGACACTAATAGATGGAGAAATATACCATGTTCATGGATTTGTAAGAATAAATATTGTAAAAATGAGTATACTACCCAAAGTAATTTATACATTCAATGCAATCCCTATCAAGCTGCCAACAATATTTTTCACAGAACTAGAACAAATAATCTCACAATTTGTTTGGAAATACAAAAAACCTCGAATAGCCAAAGCAATCTTGAGGAAGAAAAATGGAACTGGGGGAATTAACCTGCCGGACTTCAGGCTCTACTACAAAACCACAGTCATCAAGACAGTATGGTACTGGCATAAAGACAGAAATATAGATCAATGGAACAAAATAGAAAGCCCAGAGATAAATCCACGCACCTATGGACACCTCATCTTTGACAAAGGAGGCAAGAATAAAAAATATATTTCTTTCTTTTACTTTTTGGCTGTGGCGGGTCTTCACTGTTGATGCAGGCTTTCTCTAGTTGCAGCGAGTAGGGGCTACTCTCTAGCTGTGGTCCACAGACTTTTCATTGCAGTGGCTCCTCTTGTTGTGGGACACAAGCTCCAGAGCATGAGCTCAGAGTTTGGTGCACCAGCTTAGTTGTATCCGAGGCATGTTGAATCTTCCCAGACCAGGGATTGAATCTGTGTTCCTTGCATTGCAAGGCAAGTTCTTAACCAGTGGACCACCAGGGAAACCCGAAAGGTGTATTTTTTGTATTTTAATGTCAAAGAACAAAAAGATATACAGAGAGAAGTCTTCCTTTGTTCCCTAGAAACTTAATTCCCTTTCTCAATCTGTGTTTTCAGTTGGTTGTGTATCGCTTTTATGCATTCACATATAAATATGTATCAATGCTTGTGTGTGTACATGTATCAATTTCTTCTTAAAAGTAACTTTATATTTTGAACTTATTTATGAATCATAAAAAGCTGGTAAAAATGGCACAGAGTTCCTTTGTTCTCTTTACCCAGCTTCCCCCAAACATCTAGCATCTCTATCCTTTCCTAAATAGAGGCATAAAGTAAAAGCACAGTTCCATCTACACAGAACTGTTAATAGATATCTCTGGGCTACAGGATTGGGAATGGGAACAACTCGATTTTCTACTTTTATACATTTCCAAATCCATTTTCTACTTCTATACATTTCCAAAATGTCTGAATTTTTATAGGAAATTTATTATTTTGATATTGATGAGGTAAAATGTGGTTTGAAAACTAAAGGGAAAGAGAACTCACAGAGGCTGAAAGCAGAGTGGTGGTTGCCAGGGGCTTGAGAGGGGGAAATAGGGAGCTGTTGTCTAATGGGTATAGTTTCATAAGATGAAAAAGTTCTGGAGATTGATTTCATAACAATGGGGATGTAATTAACACTACTCAGTGGTATGGGCTTCTCAAGGTGGCTCAGTGGTAACAGATCTGCCTACAATGCAGGAGATACAGGTTTGATCCCTGGGTCGGGAAGATCCTCTGGAGAAGAAAATGGCAACCCACTTCAGTATTCTTTCCTGGGAAATCCTATGGACAGAGGAGCCTGGCAAGCTATAGTCCATGGGGTCGCAAACAGTCAGACACAGCTTAGTGACTAAACAAAGACAACTCAACTGTACAATTAAAAATTGTTAAGGTAGTACATTTTATGTGTATTTGCCAAAGTTTTTACAAAAGTAGAGTTTTTTTTTTTAATATTTCAAGAAGCAGAGTATAATTCACCATTGGAATATAGCCAAGATCCAGATAAAAAGCCTTCCAAGTATTTAATGACCATGTATGGTGAAGCCCTGAGAAATTATTATCACCCAAAAGATTTAAGCCTTATACCTCTCAGTGAGGGAAAATGACCATCAGTGAAAATACCCATGGCCATTTTTTCATGAAAATGCCTTTTGATATTGACCACAACTTTAGGATAGGGAAGGAAAAAGATCTAATATTTGTTTTGAACATTATTCTCCCTCAAAATCCTGAAATCCTTAAGTCAAAAAGCTCTGATGTGCAAAACTTTGTATCAGTTTATTGCTAAGGATTCCCTACCAAGTAGATTTCTGAGCAAAGACTGTATTACCAGGATAGATAAAGTTAAGATGGTAATACTATAGAGGGCAATAAATCAAGAGGACATAATGATCTTTGATGTTTTTAAGGGTCATGTGCCTATTCCTGTTATTCTAGTTGGAAACCACTAACAAAGATACCTGGTTGGAAAGGGGGCAGAAGTTCTTGCAAAGCAGGAGACCTAAGTAGAAAAAAACCAATGCATGTCCATTACAAAGATGCTTGGTTAGACTAGTCCAGGAATATGGATGAGGTGTGGTACAAAATACCTGACATTAGGATGTTCTGAGAAGTCCAGGAGACATCGTCAAGAAATCTATACAGCACCATTTCCTTCTTGTACTCAAGGGTATTTATTATTGGCATTTGTGGAAGAAATGAAGAAATTTGTGAAACTGTCAATTTCAACTCTAAATCTGATATTTTAATTTTTTTCAAGGTCAAATGAAATTATTTTACAATAGGAGAAGTATGGCTGATAAGTGATGCAGTGCATTTGATACATCCATTTAAAAAATATTTATTTAACAAAAGACCATATGTTTTCTACTGCTTCAGGAAAGTGACCTTTTGCATAGTAGAGTTCTTGGATCCTTGATTATCTCACAGTTCTGTTACTCTAAACCTATAGCCTGGTGGCTCAGAGGGTAAAGTATCTGCCTACAAATGTGGGAGACCTAGGTTCGATCCCTGGGTCGGGAAGATCCCTGGAGAAGGAAATGGCAACCCACTCCAGTACTCTTGCCTGGAAAATCCCATGGACTGAGAAGCCTGGTAGGCTATAGTCCATGGGGTTGCAAAGAGTCGGACACGACTGAGCCACCTCACTTTCACTTTCAAACCTATAGCTTCTAGGTGTGGTTGCCTGACATGATAAAGGGAATACATGAATGTATAGTGAAACAGAGCATGAAGATTTTATCTTGGGTTCTTTTCCATTTTTATCTGATAATAATTGCACAGCTTTATTTCTATATAAATTTCTCTGCCTTTTATTTGCTTTCAAATACTTTGTTTCTTGGTAATTTTATTCAAAAGGGTTTCTCTTGGTCCAGATGGAAGGAGGCACCAAACTTACACGGTGGGGACTTAATGGAGGAAGCACCCATCTTTTCATTCCAGTGCAATCACATTCTCATTGATGAGGGTACACAGTCATTACACTGAACAGGGTATAATAAGGAGGTCATTCCCATCACCATTTTGGAACTCTAGCTTATAGGAATGATTTAAAATTGAGCTTCCTATTTACTTGAGGACTTAATGGGTCCCTTGAGAAAACCAATAAAGAGACATTGGGAACTGATGAATGGACATGGAAACATTTACTTTCATCTGCAAATACTTTCTGATTCTTTCTCTTTTTTATAAATAACCCTCTTTGTTCCAAAACAGACTATTTGCCCTTGAAAAAACTTTGTCTGCAAAACTTAATTTGCTAAAGCCAACATTTTATTTTAAAAAATTGTCTGGAAAATTGTTCCCACCAGTGCAATTTCCATCCTATATTTTAATTTTTTCTTTCCTTTTTTATTAAAATGATTTTTAAAAATCAAAGTATAGTTAATTTTGAATGTTATGTTAGTTTCAGGTGTAGAGCAAAGTTATTCGGATATATGTATGCATATATGCCGGAGAAGGCAATGGCAAGCCACTCCAGTACTCTGGCCTAGAAAATCCCATGGATAGAGGAGCCTGGTAGGCTGCAGTCCGTGGGGTTGCTAAGGGTCGGACATGACTGAGTGACTTCACTTTCACTTTTCATTTTCACACATTGGAGAGGGAAATGGCAACCCACTCCGGTATTCTTGCCTGGAGAATCCCGGGGATGGGGGAGCCTGATGGGCTTCCATCTATGGGGTCACACAGAGTTGGACATGACTGAAGTGACTTAGCAGCAGCAGCAGCAGCAGCATGCATATATGCATTCTCTTTCAGAGTCATTTCCATTATAGGTTATTGCAATTTTTGAGTTTAGGTCCCTGTGCTATACAGTGGGTCCCTGTTGTTTATCTATTTTATATATGTGTGTGCTTACTTGTGTCCAACTCTTTGTGACCCTATGGACTTTTCCACCAGGTTCCTCTGTCCATGGAATTTTCCAGCAAAATTATTGGAGTGGATTGCCATTTCCTACTCCAGGAGATCTTCCTGACCCAAGGATCAAACCCAAGTCTCTCACTTCTCCTGCATTGGTGGATTCTTTACCCCTACACCACCTGGGAAGTCCTCTACATTATATATAGCAGTGTGTGTATGTTAATCCCAAACTCCTAGTTTATCTCTACCCACCAGCCTTCATATTCCCTTTGGTAACCATAAGTTTGTGTTCTGTGTGAGTCTATTTCTGTTTTGTGAACAAGTTCATGTGTATCTTTAGATTCCACGTATAAGTGATATTATATACTATTTGTCTTTCTCTGTCTGGCTTCATTTAATATGATGATTTCCATGTCGATTTATATTGCTGCAATGACATTATTTAATTCTTTTTTAATGGCTGAGTAATATTCCATTGTGTGTATGTACTACATCCTCTTTATCCTTTTCTCTAATGGTCAAAGGATCATTAGATTGCTGCCAAGTATTGGCTTGTAAATAGTGCTGCAATGAACATTGGGGTGCTGATATTTTTTCAAATTGAAGTTTTCTCCAGATAGATGCCTAGGAGTGGGATTGCAGGATCATATGTCAGTTCCATTGTTTTTTAAGGAACCTTCATACTATTCTCCCTAGTGGTTGTACCAGTTTATATTCGCATCAACAGGGTAGGAGGGTTCTCTCTTCTGCACACCCTCTCCAACATACATTACATGTAGACCTCTAAATGATGGCCATTCTGACTGGTATGATGTCATACCTCATTGTAGTGCTGATTTGCATTTCTCTAATAACTAACACCATTGAGCATCTTTTCATGTGACTGTTGGCTATCTGTATATCTTCTTAGGAGAAATGTCAAATTAGGCCTTTTGCCCATTTTTTGATTGGGTTGTTTGCTTTTTTGGTATTAAGCTGTTTGAACCATTTGTGTATTTTGGAAATTAATCCCTTGTCGGTAGCACCTCTTGCAAATATTTTCTCCCAGTCCGTAGGTTGTCTTTTTGTTTTGTTTATGGTTTCCTTTGCTGTGCAAATGCTTTTAAGTTTAATTAGGTCCCATTTGTTTATTTTTGTTTTTATTTCCATTACTCTAGGAGTTGGATTCTCAAAAGAATTGCTGCAATTTATGTCAAAGAGTGTTCTGCCTCTGTTTTCCTCTAAGAGTCTTATAGTATATGATCTTACATTTAGGCCTTTAGTCCAGTCTCTCTAAATGATAATAAATTTTTAGTAAAATCTCTCTCTTTTTTTATACCACTTGATCACCTGCTTTCTTCTACTGTTTCAGGTTTGTATATCTTTTATCCTCTAACTCCAGGGAAGAAGGTAGATTTTATTTTCTTTGAATATCCTTCAGTGCTTTGCATATCATTCTGGCATATAATACATGTGCAACCAGCATTTGCTTAATGAGTGAATAAACTGATGACTGCTAAAAACTTAACAATTTTGAAGCTGTCTGTAAAAATCTCTTTTCAATTTATGGTGAATTATGTTATTGCTGTTGTTCAGTCACTCAGTCATCTCCAACTCTGCAGCCCCATGGACTACAGCACACCAGGCTTCCCTGTCTTTCTTTCACTGTATTTGTTTTATAGTAAAGCAACCTGTAAGTAGGCATCTCATATTCACATTTTAAAGATACTAGTGACTAAAAGACAAGACAAACTTCTTGGACTAGAGAGAGAAGCTTTCCAAAGTTAAAAGTGTGAAATGTGGGTCTTCCCTGGAGGTCCCATGGTTGGGACTCTGCACTTCAAATGCAGGTGGTATGGGCTTGATTCCTGGTTGGGGAACTAGGATCCCACAACCACATGGTGTGGTCGAAAAAAAAGGTGTGAAACATGAAGAGTCTTTGGAAACAAGGTTGGAAAAAAAGAAAAAGAAGGTTTTTAGAGAAACTGATGATCAGCAGGCAGGACACTTAAACGAGGGTGAGGGATGAAACTGGGTTCTGAGACTCAATTTCCAATGTATGGGTGGGGCTTTCCCTCATGGCACCAAGGAATTCTCCAGAAACCAGCTGATGTCCTACAGTGCAATTCAATTCTGGCACTATCCACCCGGAAAAAGCATCAGATCAAGTAAAGGTTCAGTCCTGCAAGACTGTCCATATCTCCTCCATCTTCAAGGTTGTTACCTCTACTTCTGACTAACTGGCTATAAATCAGAAGTTCTCATGACTCCTATCTCAGGTTTGGTTAACTTGCTAGAGTGGCTCAAAGCACTTAGAAAAACATGTTGATTACTAAATCACTGGTTTAAGGTAAGAGGATACTGTTCAGGAACAGCCAGATGAAGAGATGTATAAAGCAAGGTATGCATCCGGTTTCCATGCCTTCTCCAGGCACGCCCCTCTCTCAGCCCCTCCAACTTGGAAGTTCTCCAAAGGGTTTTTATGAAGTTTCATTACCTGGGCATGGTTGATTAATCATTGCTCACTGGTCATTGATTCAACCTTGAGCCACTCTCCCCTCCCTGGAGGTTGGAGGGTAGAATTGAAAATCCTAACACTCTAATCACACAGTTGGCTCCAATGGCAACCAGCCTCCATTTTTGGGTGTTTTCCAAAAGTCACCTCTTTCACGTAACAAAAGATGCCCTTATCACTTCCAATTCTTAAGAAGGTCCAAGTTTTGGAAACCATGGAGGGAGACCAAATACTCATGAGAATCATATTTGTCACCTAAATGACCATATGTATATGTATATACATATTTTTCTTATAAATCATCATATCACAGGGTATCACATTGGCTTACTAAGAAATACATTATATTGATTTCCACAAATAACAGAAACCTCTATTTGGTAGCTTAAGCACATCAGTTTATTTATCTCATGTCTAGGGGGAAGCCATGCAAAGATGGTATGACTCCAAATTGTCTCCAATTGTTCCCATATGAGGAGCATAAAAATTGCTTGTTCACTAGCTAAAAGTCAGGTTTCTGGACCCAGTACCCAGTTTTACTGAATCAAAATTCTAGGTATGACCACTGGGAATCTGAATGTTGAACTGGTACCATCTGTTTTTCTAATGGAGGGTACTGACATAAAACAGTGTGCCAGTTATTTTTCCAGCAGAAATGTTTGGCGGGGGGGCATCACCAAAGAACTGCAATACAGACCTGCAACCATGGTGAACCATATGCAAGTCCTCACATAACAAGAAGAGGAGAACTCTTTTAAAGAGGGAAAAAGGAAGTTGGGAGGGCTAGAGTAAACAATGAATTGATTAGAGGAACTGATAGTTTGAAGTATAGTGCTTTTCATTGGCTGAGTTATGACATTCTCTCAGTGGCTGAGCTATTTCCAAGAAAGAAATCTTTCTACTTCCTGTTAGGCTCTACTACCTGGTGGGGCATAAGAGCTCCCCCTTCTGGCCTCCCAACTCTATTTTAATTGAGGTTTCTCAAAGTTTTACAAGCACCTGAGTTGACGATCATTTGTATTTTTCTAAATTCCTACCTGCAGGAATTTCTGTCCTGAGATTTCTGCTGCAAGCTGGTAAAAGGGCTCTGATCTCTAAATGGCTGTGGCAGAGTGTTAAGCCAAGAGTCCAGCATGGAAGATGGAAAAGGAAAGCAAACATGTCTCAAAGCTGTAAGCTAAAGAGGAGAAGATTCTTGTTCTTTGGCCAACAGCAGTGGAATTTTACCATTCAGTTCAGTTCAGTTCAGTTCAGTTGCTCAGTCGTGTCTGACTCTTTGCGACCCCATGAATCACAGCACGCCAGGCCTCCCTGTCCATCACCAACTCCTGGAGTTTACCCAAACTCATGTCCATCGAGTTGGTGATGCCATCCAGCCATCTCATTCTTGGTCGTCCCCTTCTCCTCCTGCCTTCAGTCTTTCCCAGCATCAGGGTCTTTTCCAATGAGTCAACTTGTCGCATGAGGTGGCCAAAGTATTGGAGTTTCAGCTTCAGCATTAGTCCTTTCAATGAACACCCAGGATCGATCTCCTTTAGGATGGATTGGTTGGATCTCCTTGTAGTCCAAGGGACTCTCAAGAGTCTTCTCCAGCAACACAGTTCAAAAGCATCAATTCTTCGGCGCTCAGCTTTCTTCACAGTCCAACTCTCACATCCATACATGACCATGGAAAAAACCATAGCCTTGACTAGACGGACCTTTGTTGGAAAGTAATGTCTCTGCTTTTTAATATGCTGTCTAGGTTGGTCATAACTTTTCTTCCAAGGAGTAAGCATCTTTTAATTTCATGGCTGCAATCAGCATCTGCAGTGATTTTGGAGCCCAAAAAATTAAAGTCTGACACTGTTTCCACTGTTTCCCCATCTATTTCCCATGAAGTGATGGGATCGGATGCCATGATCTTAGTTTTCTGAATGTTGAGCTTCAAGCCAACATTTTCACTCTCCTCTTTCACTTTCATCAAGAGGCTTTTGAGTTCCTCTTCACTTTCTGCCATAAGGGTAGTATCATCTGCATATCTGAGGTTATTGATATTTCCCCCCGGCAATCTTGATTCCAGCTTGTGTTTCTTCCAGCCCAGCGTTTCTCAGGATGTACTCTGCATATAAGTTAAATAAACAGGGTGACAGTATACAGCCTTGCTGCTGCTGCTGCTAAGTCACTTCAGTCGTGTCCAACTCTGTGTGACCCCACAGACGGAAGCCCACCAGGCTCCCCCGTCCCTGGGATTCTCCAGGCAAGAACACTGGAGTGGGTTGCCATTTCCTTCTCCAATGTGTGAAAGTGGAAAGTGAAAGTGAAATCGCTCAGTCGTGTCCGACCCTTAGCGACCCCACAGACTGCAGCCCACCAGGCTCCTCCATCCGTGGGATTTTCTAGGCAAGAGTACTGGAGTGGCTTGCCATTGCCTTCTCCATACAGCCTTGACGTACTCCTATTTGGAACCAGTCTGTTGTTCCATGTCCAGTTCTAACTGTTGCTTCCTGACCTGCATACAGGTTTCTCAAGAGGCAGGTCAGGTGGTCTGGTATTCCCATATCTTTCAGAATATTCCACACAGTGGATATTGTGAATCCACACAGTCAAAGGCTTTCACATAGTCAATAAAGCAGAAATAGATGTTTTTCTGGAACTCTCTTGCTTTTTTGATGATCCAGCGGATGTTGGCAATTTGATCTCTGGTTCCTCTGCCTTTTCTAAAACCAGCTTGAACATCTGGAAGTTCACAGTTCACATATTGAGGTATACTAAAAAAATATTCCATTTGGGGTTTTCTCAGCCTGTCTCATTAGGACCTATCAAAATGACAAGCAATTATAGTTCTTAATAATAACACTCAATAATATGTTGGCTGTTTCCCTGGTGGCTCAGATGGTAAGGAATCCTCCTGCAATGAAGGAGACCTGAGTTCGATCCCTGGGTTGGGAAGATCCCCTGGAGGAGGGCATAGCAACCCAGTCTAGTATTCTTGCCTGGAGAATCCCCATGGACAGAGAAGCTTAGTGGGCTACAGTCCATGGGGTCACAAAGAGTTGGACATGAGTGAACAACTAAGTACAGCACACGTTGGCTGTTGAAAATCAGACTTTTCAGTAGGGAACTAAAACAGTAAAAATTTTAGCTTGATTTATGGATCTTTTCATTAAAGGAAGAGAAACAAAGCAGTTTATGTATGTGGCATATAAAACAGTGGATGGGAATTTACTTTCCCGTTCTCCATACCTGTAGTAGTTTTAAGACTTTTTTCCCCCCTTTGACTATAATGTTTCCACTTCCAAATTTCAATATAAGTTATTTGTTTATTCCACCATTATGTATTTTCCTTTATTATTTTCTGTGCACCCAATGCTAGAAAGTGTCAACATTGTTTTGAATCCTTGTACTTGTGGCATAATTAGGAGAACTTGCATCTTGAGAGAAAGTACAATTCCTTTAATTGAGAAATTATACTAATGGACTTTCATCTCATTTTCCTGGTGCAATGGTCCCTAAAACTGGTTGATGATTAGAAAGCCCTGGGAAACTTTTACTATATTTTTCACTGTTAATTAATTAATTTCAAGTACAAATGTAGCATGTACATTTTAAAAAACAGTTCAAAAAGTGCAAAGTAGATCCCCTCTTCTCCACTTTGAACTTCTTAGAATACTCCTATTGTTAGTATATTATTGCGTATTGCCTTTCAAAAACTTTGGTACTTAATGCAACCATGAAAAGTGAAAAAAAAGTGAAAGTGTCAGTCACTCAGTCATGTACGACTCTTTGCGACCCCATAGACTGTAGCTGCCAGCTCCTTAATTGATGAAATTCTCTAGGCAAGAATACTGGTGTGGGTAGCCATTCCCTTCTCCAGCGTCTCTTCCCAACCCAGGGATCGAGCCCCAGTCTCCTGCATTGCAGGCAGATTCTTTACTGTCTGAGACACCAGGAAGCCCCAATACAACCATGGTGGTGGTGGTGGTTTAGTTGCTAAGTCGTGTCTGACTCTTGCGACCCCATGGACTGTAGCCAGCCAGGCTCCTCTATTATGAGATTCTCTAGGCAAGAATACTGGAGTGGGTTGTCATTTCCTTCTCCAATACAACCATATGCATATTTATATCTTTTTATCTCCCCCACAAATGTGACCATTCTATATCTACCATTCTGTAATTTGCTTTTCCTGTCCACTGTTTCCTGGACACCTTTTTAATATAACATGTGTAGTTCCGCTTCAGTCTCTTAAATGGATATGTTTTTCATTAAAATGATTCTGATTCATTCAATCAGGGGAAGGATTTGTGCTTCTCTGAGAAGCTGCTGTATTATTTCTGATACAAACTAATCCATGAACGAGCATTTAGAAACCTCTGTCTTAGCTCATGTGGCAAAACATATTTTAAGATAAGTCATCTTTCACGTTTGGCTGAAACTTCATTACATCAAGATTAGAAATGATGTTTTCCTTTCTACTTCCTGATAAGAATGAAAAATGCAATATACAACTGCCCCCAAGAGATGTTTTCTAAAGACAAAAAATTATCCTATATATATAAGGAAGAAAAGTTTCCTTGGCAACTGATGGCAAGTATGGAAGATAATGGGTGGAATTTATTGTAAGAATAAGGCAACATTTCTACTGAAGGGATGTCAGACTGAAGTAGTCTAAACAAGGCACTTACAGGTCTGCATGCAGAGCCAGGAATAAACAACTGAGAGTTATAGATAAATGGATGGAGTGGCCAAGAAGTTAAAATTAAATACTGCTCCTCCCCTTCTAAAGCTAAAAGTATTTTCCTTCTATCAAAATCATCTTTGCCTTGAACTTGAGTCCTAGTGAGTTGCCTTGACTAATGCTTCCTGCTGAGGGATGAAGACTTCATTTTTGAAAAACGCTATCCAAAGCTAAGGGTGGAGGTTTTGAATAGTCTTCTAGGAAACAACTAGAAGTCAAAAGGCCTGCCAAGAAGCTTCTCTTGGGCTCCCTGCCTGAGTGGCTTGTCATCGAGCTAAAGGGAAATGTGCTGTTCTGCAGGGTGAATCTTGGCGGGTCAAATTCAGACTTGATAAGAACACTAATTAGAGTAATGGAAGTTAGAGTTCATTTATTCCTTAGGAAAGATTATGAATGGTGTAGGGGTGGGGACTTGAGAATCTAGTGTCCATTAAATTCCTTAGTTTAGAAGAAAGAACCTGCCCCTCCAAGCAGAACATCTCCCAGCTTGTGACAAGTGCTAGATGCAATGAGTTCCCAAGTCCTGAAGATCAAGTTTTATTTTAACCACATCACAGTTTCCAAAATGAAAAAAAATTTAAACAGAACTCAGAAGATCTTTTAAGCTCAATTTCCCGCCCCCCCCAAACATCTGTAGAGACAATTGGAATAGAAGCTGAGCACTTTCAAAACACATTCTTAGAGATTTCAGTTTGGTTTTAATCAGCCACGGGACTCTCCCATTTTGGAAATGACCACTTTAAGAATTCAAACTGCATGAGACTGCATATCGTAACTATGATAACTACGGAAAAGTTGCATATTTGTATTTCTAGGTTGGTTTCTAAAGAAGTATTCATTGATTTAGGTATTTATCAGTCACTCTACATTGCTTTGGTTATAGTTAGAAAACAAGTTTGCTTGCTAAGTCACTTCAGTCGTGTCTGTCTCTTTAAAACCTTATGGACTGTAACCTGCCAGGCTCTTCTGTCCATGGGGATTCTCCAGGCAAGAATACTGGAGTGGGTTGCCATGTCCTCCTCCAGATGATTTTCTCAGCCCAGGGATCGAACCCACGTCTCCTATGTCTCCTTAATTCGCAGGCAGGTTCTTTACCATTAGCGCTACCTGGGAAGCCAAGTTAGGTTAACTTAAAAAAAATAGAATATATTAGAAGGAAATCACACTGCTTTAGAGAATCAAAGGAGGAATTTGTCATAGATAAATAATGGCAAAGTAGTTAAATTAAGTAAATGTCTTTAAAGCCAAGAGTATTTCCTTCTATCAGCATCATAGTTACCTTGAATTAGGGTTCTGGTAAATTGCCTTAGCTATTTTAGTTAACAGCAGGCCTCTGGAAAAGGGATCCAGGGAAGAGATGGAGATTCCACAGACAGATTCCACAGATTCTTTGGGGGCATTGCCATCAGGATAACTTAGCCCCAACTGCTTTCCATGCTGGTGTCATTGCTCAAAATTCAGATTCTGGTGGAAGGATTGGATTGGCCTAGGTTGGATCACAGCCCATTTCTCAACCAAGTCTTCTCCTTCATGAGCTGTTGTGGCCCACAGTCCCATCAGAACCATGTTGAATGGGAGATGAAGAGTTACCCCATGGGTTCTTGTGGTAAGAAGGGAAAAGACGTACTTGGTAGGTCAAAACTAGAGCAACCCAGAGGGATAAATTGGGAGACTGGGATTGACATATGTGCTGTGTGCTTAGTTGCTCAGTCTTGTCTGACTCTTTGTGATCCCATGGACTGACTGTAGCCTTCCAGGCTCCTCTATCCCTGGGATTCTCCAGGCAAGAATACTGGAGTGGGTTGTCATACCCTCCTCCAGGGGATTTTCCCATCCCAGGGATGGAACCCAGGTCTCCTGCACTGAAGGCAGATTCTTTACTGTCTGAGCCACCAGGGAAGCCCGGGATTGACATATATACTCTACTTATATAGACTAGATAACTAATAAGGACCTACTGTATAGCAAAGGGAATTCTTCTCAATACTCTGTAATAAACTATATGGGGAAGAATCTAAAAAAGAGTGGATACTTGTGTATGCATAACTGATTCATTTGCTGTACAGTGAAACAAACACAGCATTGTAAATCAACTATACTTCCAAAAAAACAAAAAATCTAGAGCAGCCACTGCTGTCACCAAGTATATTAAGATGATTTCAGTGGCAAGAAGGAATATCTAACAGTATTGTGAAAAGTAGAAGTTTTATGGTCTCACCACCTTGGAAGAAGTCCAGAGGTCCCAGAAGATACTCGACAAATACTCATGATGAGTAGACAGGGAGTTCTAGAAAGACAGGAGGTGTGCCATGAGAGAGGGAAATTAGAAAGGGTAGTAGGGGGATGGAATCAAACAGCAGAATTTATTTCTATAATGGAGGGAGATATTCTCACTCTGAAAGTCAGAGAAAAGGTAAAAACTGATTCTCTCTGTGTAAAAGAGGAACATGATAAATGCGAGAAGCCTTCTTTGATATAATGGGGGTGGAGTCCAAGGCACAGGTGGAAGGTGACCTACTTGCAGAAAAAGTATATATGGGAGATTTCTTCACGTGTGGTAAGGGATGGATAATGCCCATCTTAATTTCTGATGTGTGTGACCACATACTATGACTACTCTAGCAGCCCAACTCTGATAACAAGGCAAATGAAACAGAAAAAAGCTCGCTGATTTTAAATGCCCTTATCCTGCTTTTGCTGCCATAGGCTTTCTCCTATTGGATATAGTTCATTCTCAGTGATGTTGGTGAAGCATTTTTCAGCACCCTTCACTTAGGGGACCTGAGGGTCAAGTCCCACTTCTATTGGCAGAGCCCGAATTGGTCTCATGTATGTCCTTGGCCAGCTATGGAGGATAAGAATTTCATTCTGTGCCAATAGGTGGGAATTATTTCCAATTTATTGCTCAGGGGAATTTAGGTCATGGTCTGTAATGGTTGATAAGAGCTCACTGGATAACACAAGGAACTCAAATTCCAGGACTGGATTTGATAAGATGTGGGACTCCGAAGGATAGTTTCTTCCAGTGACTTTTCTCTTATTGGATGTACGTTTCAAAAGCAAGTGCTCCAGAGACTAAGGCGTGAGAAAGTAAGGAAAAACAGCTTGATTTTTTTGCATGAAATTGCTGTGGACAATCTCTAATCAGACTGAGTGGCTCCTTCTTTAACAAATTCTCCTTGACTGACTCCTTGACTTAGTGACTATTTGTCCAGCATCCATCAGAGAAATAATAGCTTAAGATTACTGAGAGTTTGCCATGTGTTTAGCTATGCTCCGAAAATGGAAAGTTGGATAGAATCTTGACCTTGTGGACTTTGTATTTTAGTGTTGGTTGGGGAGGGGGGGTGGATAAACAAGACCTAATGATATAGTATGGTAAGGGATGTGCCTGTGGTATAGTGAAAGTGAAAGTCTCTCAGTCATGTCTAACTCTTTGTGACCCCATGGACTGTAGCTTGCCAGACTCCTCTGTCCATGGAATTATCCAGACAAGAACACTGAAGTGGGTAGCTGTTCCATTCTCCAGGGGGTCTTCCCAACCCAGGGATTGAACCCAGATCTCCTGCATTGCAGGCAGATTCTTTACTCTCTGAGCCACCAGGGAAGCCCATGGTATAGAGGGAGGAGGAATTATTTCCTCCTGGGAAAATAGGAGGAGACTTGATAAGAAGATAACATTTGATGGGTCTTGAGGATTGAATATGAAGATGTCAGAGAATGGAGGAGAGGGAGGAAGGTATGCCGGGCCGGGGCACCTGTGTGAGCAAAGGTGTGGTGGTGACAGCCTGTTTGCAGTGCTCAGAACACAGTGCTCAGGAAAAGGAGATGAGCTACAAAGGTAGAAGAATCAGATGATACAAAGGCTCTAATTGTCACCGAGAGAGCTTGGCATTTGTCTTATTGGCAGTGAGGAGTCAGCGTGGGATGTAAAGGAAGGGAATGATACGGTCAAGTGTGTTTGGACAAAAGGAAGCTTTGGCTGCAGTGTCGAGGGTGGCTGCTTTCTCTCCTGGAATGACCCCTTGTCTTCTCCATCTGGCTGGACCATTCATATTTAAAGGTTCAGCTCAAGTGTCACCTCCTTCAGAGCCTTCTCTGATCTCCTCCATCTGGAACACCATGGAATCCTATAATATGTGTTTCATAGCACCCCGAACACCCAGTGGCACATTTCTTTCCTGGTTAACCTGAGGGTTGTGAGGATTGGCCTCCTATCCTTGCATCTCTGTGTGGTCAGCACCTGGTACCGTCTGCGGCATTTCCTAATTGCTCACTAAAAATTTTATTGCTGAATGTACAAGCATAAGAATCCACTGTCTTTAGATTTGCTGAAGCTGGTTATACATAAAAAGTTCTATCGACTGAATGCTTACTCTTTGTGAGAGAATTGTGATCTCACTTAATTCTCACACAAAACTATTTGCAATAGTGAGAATAATATTTCTTTTTCTTCTACTGCTACTACTACTATTATTACTACTCCTACTGAAATTTCTTACATGCCTCTTACTATGTGCCAGACACTGAAGTGATTTACATATATTAACTCAATTCTCATGGCAACCTGCTGGTGTAAGTGCTATTCCCCCACCCACCCTCCCAACCCCCACCCTCACTCCCTCCACCCCCCCACCCCTACTTTTTTTTTTGACAAATAAGGAAGCTGAGACAGAGTGTGACGAGGTAACTTGCTCAGTTCAGTTCAGTTCAGTCGCTCAGCCGTGTCCGACTCTCCACGACCCCATGAATCACAGCACGCCAGGCCTCCCTATCCATCACCAACTCCCTGAGTTCACTCAAACTCATGTCCACAGAGTCGGTGATACCATCCAGCCATCTCATTCTCGGTCGTCCCCTTCTCCTCCCGCCCCCAACCTTTCCCAGCATCAGAGTCTTTTCCAGTGAGTCAACTCGTCGCATGAGGTGGCCAAAGTATTGCAGTTTCTTAACTTGCTAGTCAGTGGTGAATTAGGATTTGGGCCCAAGCAGTCTGGCTGTAAGAATCTGTGTACTTTCCGTTGTTTAGATTATGTCCAGGACCTCCCTGGCAGTCCAGTAGTTAAGACTCCACACTTACACTGCAAGGGGCGTGGATTCGATCCCTGGTTGGGGAACTAAGATCCCACGTGCCACGTCCATATGATAGGTCTAAAGCAGTTAGGAGGGTTTAGGTTATTCAGTTATAAATGTCAGGACAAAGAACTAACCTCATGTCCATCTGGTGCCAAAGTCCTAAGACTTTAGATTCCTGCTCTGTTTTATATTAAACATAATATGAGTGTTCACCAGGGTTATCACTAGGACATTCAGAAAACGGAATCTCCAGAGTTAAACAAGTCATGATAGGGAGAAGTCTGATTCCTAGAGGGTTTAGAAGTAGGGGAGGCTAGAGAAACTCAGGGTGGGTGGATTGAGTGTCTGTGAGAAATTGGAAGTCAGAATTGCTTCAGGCTAGTAAGTTTCTAGATTGAGACACTGTATCTGAAATCAGATTTTAAGACCTTCAAGCTAGGAAACATCTAGTAGCTTAATAGATCTTGTGTGTGTGTGTGTGTGGGGGGGTCATTTTTTGAAGCACTTAAAATCAGAAAATGATGTACTTGTAATTTCTCTGAATCCTGAAAGATTTTCTTTACTAAAGAAGCCTGAAATTGGAAATCATTTTCTTTAGAAATCCCTTTGTGTTCAAATACAGTTCAATTTTTGTATGCTTTAGCTAATGATTAAATATCTCCCCTTCACCCTTCAGTTCCTTTCCCCTTTTCCAAGCAATTTAATCTTAGCCATTCATATATATTGTTTAGTTAGTCATGGCAACCAGGTCCTTTGATAGGCCAGTTAGCAACTAAATTTAGACACAATATTGACAGCCTGGCTGTATTAGCCAAAATTTCTAACATAAGGTTTGAGTGATCTACATGGATGACCAATACCTGTGGAAATGATGACGCTAAAACCAAATGGAAAAGTTTCTTTAGCAGGCTAGATTGGTATTGCTTTGTCTTTCAAATGCATTTGTAAGGAAAACATAAGAGGTGACAATGCAGCTCATTTGATTTCACTTAAGGTAGTTGTGAAAAAATAATACAGAGGGGAGGAAGTTCCTTTGGAAGAAGAGGACTTTTCAGGAGAAATGTGGACATGAGCATTTCAATATCAAGCTTCCTTTTGTTTTCCTGTGTAGAGAAACAAGTACGTAACTGTTAAAATCCCATTTTCAAATATCAAACTTATAAATGACAGTCCATGGTAATGAAAACTTCATATAAATGCATCTAAACTGTCACTCTAAGTTTTCTCTAAGGTTTGATGGTGTTGTATAATTTAAAATATGTGATCTTAACTGTAATTCAAGTGAAAGGATATTTATAAGTTTAACATTGTCAATGAATAGGTAACATTGGAAGAGTCTTATTGCATGCTTTTTAAGCCATCAGAGATTATTCAAGCATGTTTCAAATCTTCAAAAATAGTATGTAAAAAAATTCATTTAAAAAAATTCAGGCAAATTACTTCCTGCTCTTAAATTCTAGCTTGATGTCTCAGTTCATCAGGGTAAGCTCATCCACTCCCTACAGGTTAATAGCTACTTTTACATCCTGAATGTCTAGCTGCCCAAGGAAAATGCTCACAGTTCCCTTTAGGAAATGAGAAAATGCTTCAGAGAAAAGGACATGACATTTTTTATTTTACATGTGCATTAAATTTTCATCATGCTGCCAACCAGGTCTCAAGAAGCAGGATTGCTACTTAGCTCCTGCAAATTTTTCCCAGTATCTTCTCATTGTTATAAAAAACTATTGACTCCATACAGAACATTTTATTCTAGATCTCACTTGGACCTATTTAGCCTGTAAATTCATGGGCACGCCAAACAATATATAAGCTTTAATAATATAAAAATACTATGGAATAACCCTAAATGTAAACTGTAATAACATCACCATTTATATGAAGTGCTCGGAATAGGCAAATCCACAGAGATGGAAAGTAGAGGAGTGGTTGTCAGGGGCTGGGAATAAAGGGAAGGATGGGGAGTAACCACTTAATGGGTGCAAGTTTCCTTCTGAGATGATGAAAATTGTTTGGATCTAGATAGTGGTGATGGCTGCACAGCACTGTGAAGATTAAATGCCACTAAATTTTACAGTTTAAAATGCTTTATTTATGTTATGTGAATTGTATGTCCATTTAAAAAATGTAGTAACATCATATTGGGAGGACTGGCAGTGATACTTGGTGAGGGAAAGGGGTACTTTACAAGGACATTGAAGTCACATGCCTGTTTTTGCTCTCTGGCTCAGCCCCTTCCTTTAAAAACGGCCAAGTAATTAGACATCACCTGGAGAAAAGGAAGCAGACACATTGTGTGAGCTATAAAATGGGGACACCCCCCCCGAGATACTTGATGGCAAAACATTGGATTATATTTCCTGGGATCCTTTCTTACTCTGAAATCCCAGGAAATTTGCTCAGCACATTTTTCTCACACATTTTCTAGTGGTGTCCCACCTGCTCCTTGATTCTAAGTCCTGAGTCTTGGAGTCCTGAGGTGGTCATGGCCGATTAAAACACAAAGCCAAGAAGCTTTAAAAGCCTAGCTCCTTCCTAGGCCAGAATTCTGGAGTGGGTGGGTAACCTTTCCGTGGTTGTGGATGGATTCTTAACCAGCTGAGCCACAAGGGAAGCCCAAGAACACTGGAGTGGGTAGCCTATCCATTCTCCAGGGGATCGTCCCAACCCAGGAATTGAGCCGGGGTCTCCTGCATTGCAGGCGGGTTCTTTACCAACTGAGCTATCAGGGAAGCCCAATCCTATCCTCGGGTTACCTTAAATGTCACCATCAGCCTCTATGAAGCTCCTCCACTTGTATGTTTAATCTCAGCCTGTTGCGTGACTGAATCTCTTCCTTGCACTTACCCCAACTAGTGATTTGAAGGCATCTATTTGTGGATTTTTGTTGTTGTTGCTTTGGTTTTTTTTTTTCAAACTGTCTCCTTCTCTAGGTCAACCTCACAGTGGCATGGATGAATGTTTACATATATTCCTGAGTCCCTGTTTAGGTCCAAAGACTGAAGTGCTGAGGAAACAACGATTAACTCAAGAAGTTGTAAAAATAGCAAAGCAAATGCAAAAGAGATGAGAAAGAAGAAAATAATAAAGGCTAGATATAAATTGAAAACCAAACAAAAAAAGAGGTGGTAAAAAAAACAGTAGACTCTAAAACTCCAATAAAATGGACAAATCTATAGCAAGACAAATCAAGAAAGAAAGAAAAAGTGCAAATAAACAGCAAAAGTGAGACAGCAAAAGGGAGTACATTCACAGATATAAAAGAGATCAAAATCACAAGAAAAATACTGTGGTCAATTTTATGCCCATACATTTGAAAACGTATATTGTACCAAAAACAGATTTGGTTGCTCTATCTGTGTTATGATCCGTTATAAAATGCTATGCTCTGTTTTGATATGATATGATATGGCATGATATACCTATTGGTATGTGATGACAACCCTAACATCTCAGTGACTTAAACATAACAGAAGTTTCTTTCTTGCTCATGCTGTAGCTCCACTGTGCGTGTGGGTGGGGACCTGTGGGATGCAGTGATTTAGAGATCTAGGCTAATGGAGGATGAAACTCCTCTACATGTACCTCTAGGGTCCTCACAGCGGGAGAATCTAGCACTTGCAATCATGTGTTTCTTCATGTGTGGCTGGCTTGGAGATGTGCTACTCAGATTTCCCTTCAAGAGAGAACTTGCTATGAGGGTTGAAGTTGGTTGACAGTCTCCAACTTTTGGCATCTTCGAGATCTGTTGCTGTGGTCAAGCTGAGGTCAAGATCCCTCTGGACAGCTTCCAGCCCAGCTGGGATGCTAGGACTTGGCCATCTCTGCCAAGCATGGGCGTACCCTCGCAACCAATCTGCACTTGAAGTTCTGTGCCTTGGCTAAGACTTTCTCAGAACTGCACCAATCTGAGCTTCTTCCTGGCCAGTCCTTCTTAGAGACCTCTCTTCTTATTGTCCCTGTGAATGACAGACCTGAGAATGCAGCCTGAAAGGCTTTCCCTGCCTACTTCTGATCCTTCTTCCCTATATATTTCAGGTGTTTCCTGCAATAAATCTCTTGCACTCCTAACTCCCAGGAGACCAGAATTCTTAGAGTTTCTAAGTCATATTTTATATGACTTGCACTCACATTTCATTGGCTAAAGCTAATCACATGTCTAATCCCATCTTCAAGGGTGTAGGGCATCTAATCCAGAAGACAACTAGATATTGTAGCACATTTGTAACATCTATGACGACTACTGATTAAGCAGTTATTAATTTCCCTAACTTTTTTGCCAGCAGAGCCCCCGTTCTGTTCAGGTGTCTATCCTGCACTTTCTGTCACAACTCAGGGGCAAACTGTAACTTACTAGAGTCAATGATTAATGTCCTATTTATCTTCCTAGGGGTTGCATCAGGAAAGGGATATGTGACTGATTCTGGCCAGTGAAATGGGAGTGAAAGTGCTCTGGGTACCTCCTGGCTTTAAAAAGGGATGCAAAGAGGGGAAAGCCCTTTTGCTGAGGGGGAGAGGGGTTATGACAAAGCCCCCTCTTTGTTGCTGAGTATTTCTGTGTGTGGCTGAGCTACTTAGAGCTGAGGCAGCCATCTTGCAATTGGTCAACAGGGAAAAAGAATAAAAAACAACCAAAATAAAGAAAACTCAGGTGTCCAACTCTTTATGGAGGACAAATCATGAAAACAGACTGACTGTGTGTTCTGAGACTGAGCTCTGTGTTCTCCTTGTTTTCTCTTTCTTGTCAGATCAATTTCAGTCACACACCTTTTCTCTCTTCTTTTCAACACATCAATTCTTGTTTAAAGAATGAAAACAACAGCTAAATGGTGTGATTTAAAACTGGCACAGAGAAAGAAGCTAAAATTGACCAGTCAGGAAATGAGGCAAGCATTAATGATTTTCTTTTGACTCATTGCTTTTTGAAAACATCCAAATGTGGTTAGCCATTGTCCAGGAAATAAAATAAATTCCTAAAAAGGCTAAAGGAGACACTAGGCTTAATCTTTCACTTCACATTAGGGAGAGGACTGACATTTATGGGGCACTTACTGTATGCCTGACATTTGATTAGGAAATTTTCATGTATCGTATCATGAAATGATTTTTCATTGCCCTTTGAATAAAACCATAACTTCTTCTTAAGCCCACTTACCCAGTGTGATGTGGCTTACCTCTTCAGCTAACTACCTCCCTCTCGGTTCTAGCTTAGCTGTCCTGGCCTTTGTTGTTGTTTATGAAGCATACCAGCTTGTTCTCGCCTCAGGACTCTTGCACATCCCATTCCCTCTGCCTGGACTGCTCGTTCCTTTATCTTCACACATCTGACTTCTTCCCATCAATCAGACCTCAGCAAAATAGCCTTTCTTCAGAGGGCTTTGGGCTTCCCTGGTAGCTCAGTGGTAAAGAATCCACCTGCCAATGCAGAAGATGTGGGTTCAATTCCTGGGTTGGGAAGATCCCCTAGAGAAGGAAATGGCAACCCAGCTCCAGTAGTCTTGCCTGGGAAATCACTGACAGAGGAGCCTGGCAGGCTATAGTCCATGGGGCTGGAAAAGAGTCAGACATGATTGAGCTACTAAACGACAGCAACAGCAACAGATGGGCCTTCCTTGACCATCCAACCTAACACAGCCCTCCCCCTCAGGCATCTATCTCAGTTTCCTGCTTTATTTTTTTCCCATTGCACTCAGAGTATCTGAAATTATTTTTTATTTGATTTTGATCCATCTCCTTTAATTAGATTTTTTCTCTATGTCTTGTTCACTGCTGTATCTCAAACATTTAGAAGAGCAGCTGGTACTAATGAGACACTTGATAGTGTTTGTTGAAAGAATAGACAGCATACTCTATAACCTTATAAGGCAGAGCACATATGATTAACTAGGGGCAATGTCCTCCAGCTAAAGACCACTAGGAACATCCTGGTGGTTGAACAAGTTGAGTTTATCATTCATCACAGTGACAGAGAATGCACATCATGGGGAACAGACTGTTAGAAAAAGATTTAAAAGATCTGGGTTCAAGTTAGGTGATTTTGGTTGGGGTTTAAGGAAGCAGGAATTTTTTCCTGGATTGGATATTGTCAGGAAGCATGGACAATTCTATAATGGGATGTTCTTAATGAATGTCACCAGCAAGGCAAGAAGACTAGAATGGTGCTAAAACTATAACTGGTAATGATAATAATAAAAAGTAACAGTCAGAAAAGTATTAGTCAGGTTTGGGTGGTGTTTTTGTGGTTTGCCAGTGAATTTGTTTTTGTTATATTTAGACAAGATTACTGAGTGGTCTTTTTATCTTACTTCCTCATAGTTATTGAGCAGCCATCACTGATATTGGTTTCTATGCAACCGTCTTTAATCAGAGAATGTGAAGACCTAGCTGTGAATGTCAGATCATTTACTGGATGTCAGGGTCTGTTTTCCTCTTTCTGATGAGTGTTCTAGGGCTCCAGTGTCATATGATGAAGAAATAAGTAAGAGTGTTTCTTTTGGCTGTTTGATAATCCTCCACCTTTCTCCCTCATCAATTCTGTATTTGTATGGAAGTAACCACTGAATCGCCAAAGAATTGATGCTTTTGAACTGTGGTGCTGGAGAAGACTCTTGAGAGTCCCTTGGACTGCAAGGAGATCCAACCAGTCCATTCTAAAGGAGATCAATCCTGGGTGTTCATCGGAAGGACTGATGCTAAAGCTGAAACTCCAATACTTTGGCCACCTCATGCGACGAGTTGACTCACTGGAAAAGAATCTGATGCTGGGAAAGGTTGGGGGTGGGAGGAGAAGGGGACGACCGAGAATGAGATGGCTGGATGGCATCACCAACTCTGTGGACATGAGTTTGAGTGAACTCTGGGAGTTGGTGATGGACAGGGAGGCCTGGCATGCTGTGATTCATGGGGTTGCAAAGGACACCACTGAGCGACTGAACTGAACTGAACTGAACCACTGAATCAAGATGGTGGAGGCCAAGGTAGAAAACCAGTGCTTCTAAATGCCAAACAGCTCAAAAATGCACCATTTGCTTAAGAGTTTATTATCATCTCAGCATGAGCCCAAGTATACCTAATTTTTAAAGGGGGCATGGTGTATCTTTTGTAACCTGAAATATAGGACTACCCAGTCTTCACTATTGTTCCAAAGATCATGTACAACCATCCACTAAGGCCTTGGTTCGAGTTCAAGGTTTCTTCAAAATACAACTGTATGGTTTTTAGGAAGGTCGTTTACCAGTATCCCAGCACCCTCTGGGTTTCCTATATTTCTCTGTTAGCATCCCTGCTATTCTGTAATTATGTTGCTTATAATCTATCTACTTGGTTAAACTATCTCCCATATGTTTGTAACCCTGGACCTTAATTTTAACAAGGGACTTGGCACAGGTTAGATTCTCCATAAATATTAAATGGATTTAGAATGGAGATTTAATTCCTGGCTTGAATTCACCTCACACAACATTTATTGAGTCTGTCCTATGAGCCAGGAAGACATTTTGATAAATCGGATGTCCTTACTTTCAGGGAATTAGCACTTACTTATAATAAATTTAAGAAAAAGAAGAGCTGTCATTTATTTAGGGTCAGGTACTATGTTAAGTGCTTTGCATGTGTCTGAATAATTATTGCCATTTTACTGGTAAAACAACCGATAAGTTGTGGGTTAGGTAATTTTGCTGAAGTCACACAGGAACTAAGTGGCAGAGCAAGGATTTTAACTCAGATAGTCTGGTTTCTTTTGCCTTCAGTCCTTGCCAGCATCAGAGTCTTTTCCAATGAGTCGGCTCTTCGAATCAGGTGGCCAAAGTACTGGAGCAAAAGGAGAAGAGGGCGACAGAGGATGAGATGGTTAGAACATGAATTTGAGCTAACTCTGGGAGACAGTGGAGGACAGGGGAGCCTGGTGTGCTGCAGTCCATCGGGTTGCAAAGAGTTGAACATGACTTAGTGAGTGACCAAAAGCCTGACTCCAGTAATACTTTCCCAACTATTAGGCTGAAAGATGCCACATTAATCACAGTTCTGTCATTAAATCAGAGTTCAAGTTGATCTGGGGGTGGCCTTGGCTTGTGATAGCTTGAAATAGGATCTCAGTTATTTGACCAGAGATTGAAGCCAGGTGCAGGCAGTGAGAGTGCAGAATGTTAGTCATGAGACCAAGAAGGCCAGTGGCCAGGTCCTGGTTTTTCTGCTTTGGAGAAACAAATTTCAACAAAGAGTTGGAAGTAGCAAAACAAGTGTTTTTTTAGGAGGAAAAAAGTATATTGTGGGCAGACTTACACAGGTGGGCTCAGAGAGAGTCGTGCACCTTTGTGGGCATGCTTAGTCACTCAATCTTGTCCAGCCCTTTGCAACTGTAGCACGCCAGGCTCCTCTGTCTATGGGATTCTCCAGGCAAGAATACTGGAGTGGGTTTCCATTCCTTTCTCCAAGGGATCTTCCTGACCCAGGGATTAACCCAGGTCTCCTGCATTGCAGGCTAATTCTTTACTGTCTGAGCTACCATGGAAGCCTTTGGGATAGCTTCAGTCACTTATTAGGGGCAGTTCTTCTGAGTTTCCTCTGGTCAACCATCTTGCTTTGCCTGGCTCTGAATGCATATTTGGTATAATTTAGGGCCCTGCCCCTCTTGTATGCAAGCATCTTTTGGCCAAGATGGATTCCAGTGCAAGGGTTTCTGGGAAGTTGACAGAGTATATTATAGTCCAGCAACTCCTCCCTTCTCTGACTTCTGAGGAACCTTTCTGTGTACCTGCAGTTTGGGGATCTCCTTCATCTCAAAAATGAGAAATATGTATGTAGTCTCTTTATCTTCTATCCAAGCAGGACTGGGTTCCTGTCATTATCTTCATCTTGGAGCATCTGCCCACAGGGGACGACAGATGTCAGCTGCTCAGCCTGAGACCCATTTATCTCTCGCTTCAAGGTTCTGGATCCAGGTTTTTCAAAATTGCAGCAGATACTTAAAGTCTAGTAGGTTAATATGACCAACATAGGGAAGATTTTATGTTCCTGTTACTGGCCAGTGTGGATGGGGGAGCAGAGTTGTATTCGCTTTCCGTTAAAGCAGAAATGGATTTCCGTTTATAGAAATATATTTGGGGGAGGGGAGCGCCCATTTGCTCAAAACAGGTGTTCCCCGCCACTTCCTCCACCGACTCCCTCCCACCCCCTCAAAACACACATTCTGAAGTAGCGAGGGGAAGTGGGGAAAGAGAAGAAAAGGCAAAGAGGATGTAAAGGGCCGCCAGGTGAGCCTCCTCCACTGCCCTGCCTCACCCTCCAGCCCGCGCCGGCCACACCCCTCAGCCTCGCCCTCACCCCCAAACCCACTTTAAACTCCCGCCCCCTCTGAACGACGGCCAATGTCCGGCCGCGGAGCCCTCAGGAGGCTGAGGATTGGCCGGCGCCGCGGTTGCCGAGGTGACGGGTGGGTCCGGCGGGGTCCCAGAGCCCGGCTGGGCGGGGGCGAGGATTGCCCCGCAGTTTCTGCCCCAGCCGGCCCAGGCCTGCAGGGTCCAGGTTTACGCTCCTGGGTAGCTAGAGGGGGTGGTCCCCGGGAGCCCCTCGGACCCGTGAGTCCCCCGCCGGCCTCCAGCTCGGGGCGCGCCACCCTCCGTCTTCGTCTCCGCCCCCAGGATCTGCGGCTGCCAGCTCCCGAGCGTGGCTTCCCCGGCCGGCGGCGCGATGGGCTGCGGGAACTCCACCGCCACCAGCGCGGGCGCGGGCCAAGGTGAGCGCGGCGGGCGGCTGGGGGCGCGGGGACCGCGACTCGGGGGCGGTGGGGAGCTCTGCAGGGCTGACCGCCTCTGCGGGAGAGGCCAGGAGAGAGGCGGCGAGAAGGAAGGGTGCGGGGACCCGGGGCAGGGAGGGCGTGCAGCCCCCTCTCCCCGTCCCCGATTTCGGGACGGGAGCCGATCGTCCGGTTTAGGGCAGACTGAAAACAGGGCATTTCCCCTCCCTGTGCGGGGGCAGTCACGCCTGGATGAGGAGAACCTGCAGGGCGATCCTGCGGAGAGAGCGCGGGGAGCCCTGTTGGCGGGGCTCCCCTGCAGCGGGTAGTCCCGGCACTCTCCTAGGAGAGAGGGTTCCTAGTCGTGGCCAGCGTCTGCTCCCTCCTTTCTCGCACTCGCTTCCGCAGGCCTCGGGCCCCAACCCCTCGCAACCCGGAGTCTGCACCTGGAAAAGTGCAGCAGAAAGATTCAGGACTTCCTTTAGGGGGAGGGAAGGTGCTAGTGGCTTGAGAACTGGAAACAGGGCACTAAAAATTCATCTGAGTCTGTCTTGATGTTTAAGACCGGCTGGGCTGTTAAGATTCCTCTGAGAAGCTGCAGTATCGAGGATGCTTGAGAATGTGTGTGACAGAGCTTTAATATTAGCAGCGATCTGTTCATATATTTTTCATAAAAAAAAAAAAAAAGTGGAAACTTTTTGCACTTCATTGTGTTGATTGGCCGGGGAAGTCGTCTAGATTCCCCCCAGTCAGCCAGGCGTTGTATCAAGTGACTTATTCCGAAACTCAACCGTTCTCTTTGACTCAGCTAGTGTCTACTGATTTAAGAGTCTGGGTCTGTTTTGAGTAATACAGTATCAGCTGACCTATTTTGGTGTCTTTTGGATAAAGAACTCATATCTCCTCCAATTGAGATCAATCAGATGCCACATCCCATCCCAACCAGCAAATGGGAACAGCGCTCTGATGCTGCAGTGTTTCCAAGGCGGGAGTGAATGCCGGGTCAATGACTTTGTGACCTTGGGCCTGTCACTTCCCTTGATCCAGACCTCCTGGAAGATGTAGTTTAAAATTCAAGCCTTTCCAGTTTATTTATTTTAAAGTTTATTTTGATGTTCATTTATGGGATCATATATGGGAATCTGCTCATTTACTTGGCAAAGTTTGTTATTTCTCTCTGGCTGTCAGTGACCACACATATGGAATATTTTAGGAGAAGGCACTAAAATATGTGGGATTTTAGTCCCAAAGCTGTGAATGAAGCCAGATAAGATTCATTGAAAAGTTTATGTCTTACAGGTCATCTTTACCATCTCGAATTAAATTCCCAATCTTGTGACAGGCAGAGAGCTCCTGGGGAACAAACCCTTTCAATTCTTGCAACAGCGTCAAAGGTTGTTAGCTTAATCGGTGCCTTAGCATAAGGACAGGAGTCTCACTTGAGAGTGGCCAGAGAGCTCTGTGTGGAAACCTGGAACCGTGTCAAGACCACATCCTGCACCAGGAATTACCGTTTACTCTATAACAACTGAGGTTGAACTGCGTGGGTTCACTTATACATGGATTTTTTTTCAATAGTAAATGCTGTAGTACTACATGCTCTTCAGTCATTTGAATCTAAGGGTGTGGGACTGTGGATATGGAGGGCTGACCATGAATTATACTCAGATTTTCCACTCTGTGGAGGGTTGGCGCCCCTAACCCCTGTGTTATTCAAGGGTCAAATGTATATCTCTCAACCTAACATGCACTATGGCCCTATGCTTTCCACTGCATGTGCACCTTACTTTTAAAAAGGTTAAAACCATTACCTTTGGTTTGGTATGTTTTCCATATTATCAGAAAAAGAAAGAAAGAAAAGAAATCATAGGAAGGATTTGTAACTCATTTGCTTTAAAGTAGAGCTAGCTTCCCCTGTGGCTCACCTAATAAAAGAATCCGCCTGCAATGCAGGAGACCTAGGTTCAATCCCTGGGTTGGGAAGATCCCCTGGAGAAGGGAAAGGCTACCCACTCCAGTATTCTGGCCTGGAGAATTCCATGGACTATACAGTTCATGGCGTTGCCAAGAGTCGGACACGACGGAGCGACTTTCACTTTCATTTAGCTTACTTCAGGGTGTGTTGCCTCCCTGTCAGGGAATCGAACCCTAGTCTCCTGCGTGACAGGCAGAGATACTTACCACTATTCTAATGAGGAGGGTTTCCCCGGTAGCTTAGTAGGTGAAGATTCTGCTTGCAATGCAAGAGATCTAGATTTGACCCCTGGGTGGGGAAGATCCTCTGGAGGAGGAAATGACAACCCACTCCAGTATTCTTGCCTGGAAAATCCCATGGACAGAGGAGCCTGGCAGGCTACAGTCCATGGGGTCACAAGAGTTGGATGCGACTTAGTGACTAAACCACCACCACCAGCTTACTTCATTTATATTTTTGTTTATTAATGAACTGCTTGTCAGGTTTGGAGGTAGAGGGAGGTTTTCCATTGCTAAACCAGGACGATGATAAGTGAACTCTGCAATGGTGATGTAAGAAATAGAGAAAACATGATTCTCTTTACAAATATTTGGTTGACCTTTATTCCCCCAATGAGCACATTCCTTTTTGTGTAAAGGGAGATACAGTTATATTGAAAAAAACTACTCCGAGTGCATGTCTTCTTGATGAGTAGCCTTACTTTTGTTCACGAAGGACAGCTCCTATAAGAGCGTGCTGTTCTCTCCTCAAGCTTGCTCTTTGCTAAAAATTACTGTATGTTCAGAGAAGAGGAAAATAGCGAGGGCAGACTGTAAAACACGAAGAAGAAGAAAACATTATGAGTTGGGAGTTATTGCATCACCTCTTTGATGACTCTGCCCTTGTCTCTGAGAAGTCATCCCCCAAACATTTCTCTGCTGGTGAGTCTGGGTGCCTAGCCTCAGACTTTGGTCCTTGTTATTTCAAAATTTTCTGTCAGCTGGTGGTAGCACCTTAGGTTCAGAAAGGAAATGCAGCAAGAGGAGAGATGGAAGGGTAAGAGAACTAAACCACAGTGCAAAGGTTTCTTTCAATTGTGAACTTTGGCATCAGCATTAAATATGCTATTATATTGCCCAAGCTGCAAATGCATGTCACTGAACCCAAGTAAAATGAAATGCATTTAACTGGTGTTGTCTCCACCTTCCAGTAATTACAGTGCAAAACTTCTGAAATATCCCAGGAGTCTTACACTTCAATAGTCATTTTTAAGCTTTTCAGCAAAAAAAAAAAAAAAAAAGAGAAAGATGGTGGGCAGGTGCTGAACTTGAATGTGGGGGGTGAGGCTCAGTCTTGACATTGGCACTGTGTGGCTGTCACTGTGGGCATTTCACTTTACTTTTTTGAGCAACAGAATAGCACTCTACTGTAATTACTATATAGAAGTGGAATAATACCACGTTGAAGGTGAAATGGTGTTCCCTGAATATTTTTCTATAAGAACACAGCAAATCTGCTTTCAGAGGATACATTAGCACTTTATAATAAGGACCCCCAACCTGAAATCACCATTGTAAGCCCTGCCTTACTCCCTAAGTAATTCAGGTAAAACAAGATAATTGTTTCTTTTCCCTGGGCTATCTGGACAATAACTTTTCTTTGCTTTTGTCTGGTGAAATTGGTTTATATGACAAATTGATATTTAGTAGTGTGCTTCAGTAAATTTGATTCTGTATGTCAATACATGGAGAAACTAAAATGCAGTACAGTGATCAAACAGCCAGAAGGAATCAGCTCATACAGGCCCTAGATAATTTAGGTCAGATTTCCTTTACAGGAGATTTCTAAATGTGAGCTAGTACATGATCCACCTCTGTGTGCAAAGTTTCGTACTCTGTTAGGAAACTTTAGGGCAAGAGTAGGGGCAGCCAGCAAGGGATGACTGTAGAAAGAAATCAAGCTTTCCCCCTCTTGAGAAATTGGTTGTTGAGGTAGGAAGATTCACCATTTGAGAACACCTGCAAAGCAAAGTGTAGTCAAATATACACTGAGCATCCAAATGCCCAAGAGATATGGAAAAAATGATAGTTTATTCAGAGAAGTCTTCAGGGAGGAGTCAAAGTATCCATGATATTAGGGTAGAAGGGGTCATGAGAACCACTTTGATTATATGAGCCTGGTCCCCATTCTGATGTTTTAGGACCATCACTGTCTTAATGTAGGAATTTGATTTTTCCCAACCTAGAACTATACAGGACTTGTATTTTCCATTCCGTGACAATTCAGTACATTTTCCCTGCATAGTGTAGAGTCTAGAGACTCTAAACTTTAGAGGAACGTCTGGGTTTAAGAGCCCATCTTTTAAAAATTGAAGTATTGTTGATTTACAACGTTGTGTTAATTTCTGCTATATAGCAAAGAGATTGTTATATATAGTTTTTAAAATATTCTTTTCCATTATGGTTTATCTTAGGATATTGAATATAGTTCCCTGTGCTATGTAGTCAAATCTCATTCTTTTTCCATCCTACGTATAATCATTTGCATCTGCTAACCCCAGACTCGCAGTCCATCTCTCCCTCATCCCCTCTCCCCCTTGGCAACCGCAAGTCTGTTCTGTGTGTCTGTGAGTCTCTTTCTGTGTCGTAGATACGTTCATTTGTGTCATATTTTAGAGTCCACCGTGATGTTGTGTAACATCCATCTTACTTTGATAGATAAAGAGCCCATTTTGAAAGGGTTTCATTTGCTACAGGGCAGGGAACTGTTGCTTTCTCTGTGTTTTTCTTTGCTCTCCGTCTCCACCACTCTCTCGCTCGGCAACCAGATTCTCTATTCCCTTGTTTTTCCTTGAATATATTCCTTAATTAGGCGGAGACATGAACAACCCTGCATTTGAGCTGAAGAACCATAGCAGGTCGACTTCCTGTGTATAGTCATACATGTAGATTGTTGCCTGAGTCTGTAATGTAAACCGGGAAATCCTATTTTATGTGAACCAGAAAAATCCATTCAAAGTTTGGATGGTTCCAAATGTGTACAAGAGCCTATTTCAGTGTAGACTGTTTTGCAGGCTGTGAAAAAATATTTGCAGCAGCAGAGTCATTTCAGAAGTATTCTGCTCCTGGTAGTCAATTGAATTGTTGAGTTACTTTTTCTACCAGAGATGTGTAAGTGGCAGCTATCTGACCGTAACTTAGTTTATTACTAGACTCTTTCTATAGTGGTTCTTCTGTTATTTATATACTAATAGTATAAGGAGGTGGGGAAGAAGAGTTTTATTCTATTTTATCATTGTACCCAGGGAATTACTATAATTCTTTTGGGTCCAGTTACTTAGGTTAGTTGTCACTTTATCCCCTGTTAGATACATAACCACATTCTCTTCTGTTGCTGTAGCTATGTAGTCCAGCCTTCATCTACGTCTGTAGGTGGTTTCAGTCAGTTCAGTTCAGTTACTCAGTCATGTCCGACTCTTTGTGTCCCCATGAACCGCAGCACGCCAGGCTTCCCTCTCCATCACCAGCCCCCAGAGTTTCAAACTTATGTCCATTGAGTCAGTGATACCATCCAACCATCTAATCCTCTGTCGTCCTTTTCTCCTCCTGCCTTCAATCTTTCCCAGCATCAGGGTCTTTTCTAGTGAATCAGTTCTTCACATCAGGTAGCCAAAGTATTGTAGCTTCAGCTTCAGCATCAGTCCTTCCAACGAGGACTGATTTCCTTTAGGATGGACTGGTTGGATCTCCCTGCAGTCCTAGGGACTCTCAAGAGTCTTCTTCACCACCACAGTTCAAAAGCATCAATTCTTCAGTGCTCAGTTTTCTTTATAATCCAGCTCTCACATCCATACATGACTACTGGAATGGTTTGTTAGTGCTGAAATTCAGCCACTGTGCTCAGCATTAGTCCAGGCTGTGTAGTGGTAATAATATAAAATTTTGCTGATATCATCAAAGAAGTCATTAATATCTTATGTGCTACTTCTCTCCAGCTCATTTAGGCTCCCCCCTCCCCCATCAATCTGTCTTTCTATTCTTTAAATATGCTCCACTCATTCTTGTTATCTGTCTACTTGAAATACTCTTTCCTGGAGAGCTGATATTTTGTTTATTTATTGTCATTTTTATTCCCCTTCCCCAAAGGTAAGCTTTATGAGAGTCTTGTACATCTTGTTCACAGCTGGACGCTTGGCCTAAAGACCAATATTCAGTCTTTCAGTGGAATTTTTTGGGTCTTAAAATTTTTTTTGTTGAATGGATAAACAAAACAAAAAAGATATAAAATTAAGTCCTAACTTGTATAGGCACTCTGTGACTGACATAACACTAGAGGAATGAAATAAAACGTTAGGCAACCAGGGAAGCCTGCTTGGAAGAAGTGGGACTTGATTTGACTTTGAAGAATAGGTAGGATTTGGATAAGCAGAGAATGGAAGGGAGGGCACTTTTAGAGCAGTATGAAAACATAGGGACAGAAACGGGCTCGGTGCACTTCAGGGCAGTGAGAAGTCTGTCCTGACTGGGTCAGTAGTTCACATTGGTTGCAGAGTGTTGGAAGTAAGAACCGTCAGGATGGGAGTTGGGGAGAACAGAGAGGCAAGAAGGCCTCAGAACTGAGAGGAGGCTCTGGAGCCAAAAGACCCCAATTCAAATCCTGCTTTCATCATTTATCCGCTGCATAACCTGGACAACTTGCTGAAACTGTATCTTAGTTTCCTCAGCTGTAGAATGGAAGAGTGGTTATAGAACCTACTCAAGATTAAATGAGTTAATATATATAAAGTGCTTAGAGCAGTGCCTTATTGTCTGCGTACTCAATGTGCTATTATTAATACAGGGAAAGACTGTCATACCTGGTATAGAAGGAAGGAGCCAGCAGTAGAGTGATGGAATTTAAGGCTGTCGTCAGGAGTCCGTGAAGTGAGAGGGTTGTTGGTGAATGGTGGAGGCATTGGCATCAAGGACCCCTGCAAGCCAGTTAGACTGAGGACCAGCTACATGTGAGGGAGGTTGGAAGTGGAAGTGAAGCTGCTCAGTTGTGTCTGACTGTGTGACCCTTTGGGCTGTAGCCCATCAGGGTCCTCCGTCCATGGGATTTTCCAAGCAAGAGTACTGGAGTGGGTTGCCATTTCCTTCCCCAGGGGATCTTCCCAACCCAAGGATCAAACCCAGGTCTCCCGCATTGCAGACAGATGCTTTACCATCTGAGCCACCAGGGAAGCCCGAGGGAGGTCGCGGGAGGGAGAAATGAAAATGAACCCAAACTGTTAAAGCCTAGGAGACAGGTGGCACTAGTGGGAAAGAATCTGCCCACAATGTGGGAGACCTGTGTTCAATTCCTGAGTTGGGAAGATCTCCTGTAAGAGGGCATGGCAACCCACTCTAGTATTCTTGCCTGGAGAATCCCATGGACATAGGAGCCTATTAGGCTCCAGTCCATGGGGTTGCAGAGTCGGACACAACTGAAGTGACTTAGCACAGCAGTAGGAAACTGGAAGGAGCTGCCGCTCCCTCTAAAGGGAAGGTGAGAGGATGCAGGTGACCCATTATCCTCTTGGATGGACCGCGTTTGAGGTGATGTGAATGACAAGATGTGTGGAAACACCTCTGTGCAGTTATCCTTGGCACGAAAGTATTAGGAGGTTCAC
The DNA here is from genome assembly GCF_049115385.1 of Moschus berezovskii. NCBI lineage: Eukaryota > Metazoa > Chordata > Mammalia > Artiodactyla > Moschidae > Moschus > Moschus berezovskii. The sequence continues at coordinate 73,600,132 of NC_142465.1, forward strand.
TTGTTCCAGCCCCCCACGATCGATGTTGCAACCACGTGGCTGGTTCATGAAGGTGACCCAAGAGAGTTATTCAATTCTGCCGTGAGCCACTTACAGCTCAATAGAGACATAGCTTAAATTATAGCAGCTAAATGTCAATGCGTTGCCTTATGTCTGTACTTATATAGCTGTGTTTAATAATTTTTATCTACTGAAAGTGTAGTATTTGGCAAGGGCAACCTGTAAGCAAAGAGATTTTCTCTTAAGGACATCCACGTTCATTAACATCATTTTATTTGCAACAATATGGGTTGGACCTAGAGGATATTAAGCTAAGTGAAATAAGTCAGACAGAAAAAGACAAATACTGTGTGTTTTCACTTATATGTGGAATCTAAAAAATGACACAAACAAATCACTATAATGAAACAAAAACAGACTCACAGGTACAGAGAGCAAACTAGTGGTTGCCAGGTAGTGAAGGGGGCTTATGGGTGAAATAGGTGAAGGTCTTAAGAGGTGTGTGTGTGCCAAGTCACTTCAGTCGTGTCCAACTCTTTGGGACCCTATAGACTATAGCCCTCCAGGGATTCTCCAGGCAAGAATACTGGAGTGGGTTGCCATGTTCTCCTCCAGGGGATCTTCCTGACCCAGGGATCGAACCAGTGTCTCCTACGGCTTTTGAATTGCAGGCAGATTCTTTAGCGCTGAGCCACAGGGAAAGCTCCATTATTGAGAGGTCAGTTCAGTTCAGTTCAGTTGCTCAGTTGTGTCCGACTCTTTGCAACCCCATGAATCACAGCACGCCAGGCCTCCCTGTCCATCACCAACTCCCAGAGTTCACTCAAACTCATGTGCATCGAGTCGGTGATGCCATCCAGCCATCTCATTCTCTGTCGTCCCCTTCTCCTCCCACCCCCAATCCTTCCCAGTATCAGTCTTTTCCAGTGAGTCAACTCGTCGCATGAGGTGGCCAAAGTATTGGAGTTTCAGCTTCAGTATCAGCCCTTCCAATGAACACCCAGGATTGATTCCCTTAGAATGGACTGGTTGGATCTCCTTGCAGTCCGAGGGACTCTCAAGAGTCTTCTCCAGCACCACAGTTCAAAAGCATCAATTCTTCGGTGATCAGCCTTCTTTACAGTCCAACTCTCACATCCATACATTACCACTGAAAAAACCATAGCCTTGACTAGATGGACTTTGGTTGGCAAAGTAATGTCTCTGCTTTTTAATATATTACTAGGTTGGTCATAACTTTCCTTCCAAGGAGTAAGTGTCTTTTAATTTCATGGCTGCAATCAGCATCCGCAGTGATTTTGGAGCCCCCCAAAATAAAGTCTGACACTGTTTCCACTGTTTTTCCATCTATTTCCCATGAAGTGATGGGACCAGATGCCATGATCTTCGTTTTCTGAATGTTGAGCTTCAAGCCAACCTTTTCACTCTCCTCTTTCACTTTCATCAAGAGGCTTTTAAGTTCCTCTTCACTTTCTGCCATAAGGGTGGTGTCATCTGCATATCTGAGGTTATTGATATTTCTCCCAGCAGTCTTGATTCCAGCTTGTGCTTCTTCCAGCCCAGCGTTCCTCATGATGTACTCTGCATATAAGTTAAATAAGCAAGGTGACAATATACAGCCTTGACATACTCCTTTTCCTATTTGGAACCAGTCTGTTGTTCCATGTCCAGTTCTGACTGTTGCTTCCTGACCTGCATACAGGTTTCTCAAGAGGCAGGTCAGGTGGTCTGGGATTCCCATCTCTTTCAGAATTTTCACAGTTTATTGTGATCCACACAGTCAAAGGCTTTGGCATAGTCAATGAAGCAGAAATATAAGGTACTAATTATACAATAAATAAGTCTTATGGATGTAAGTCAGCACAAAGAAAATAGTCAATAATGTTTTAATAACTTTGGTGCATAACCTATAAAAATGTTGAATCTTATGTTGTACCTGAAATTAACGTAACATCGTAAGTCAACTATACTTTAAAAAATTTACATTTTTAGAATACACTGATCTGAAATTTTTTCTCCACTATTGAAGAAATGATTTACGATTCTGTGTCTCTTATTGAAAAATAGACTTTGCTGTAGATGAACTAAAGAGCTGTTGTTCTACTTCTTTTGGCCAAATTGAGCTGATGACATAGTTTTAGAACTATTATGGGTCAGAGGAGACATAGCAAGCTGTCAAAATTAAAGGAGCTTTGTTTTTTTTTCTACAGTTATGTTTATACAATTCTCAGAGAGACGTTTTTCTTTCATAAAACAAATAAAGAGTAAAACTGTCCTGCATATTTTTATTATTTCCCATAAGAGCCATAATCATTTATATTTCTGATTAAAAGAAGAGTGATTTGTGCATCTTTAGTGCCTTTTAGAAATTCTTCATGTGCATAATTTTATTTTCTGGTCTATGTGTTTAAGTTATCACTACTCAGTCTGAACAAAAAAGATACAATTTACTATGTAATTTAGCGATTCATTTGTTTGTGAACAGTTCCAGTATATTACGTCAACGCTATGAAGTGCATAGAGAACAGGGATGAAAAAGGCATTAATAGAGTGTTTTTTCAAATGTACATACGTATGTGACCTTTCTTTTAAAAGAGATAAATATTTTCTTTTTGTTAAAATTTGGCATGTGTAAGAAAACTCCTAAAAATAAATATATGACTCTGAACCATATTGAAAATGTACTGGGCAGTACAGGGCAATCTTTTAAACTTATAAGACTTATTAGAGTGCCAAGAAACATCTGTCTATAGGAACCAAAATGTTGCAAATATCTGCTTAATATCACTGAACTGATGTATATTGCAGCTGGCTTTGTCATGCACTAGGAGTAAAATTTTGTCTGTGTTTGCAGAATATGTGACATGTCATATTAAATTTAATTTTTCCTCAATGTTAATTTTGCTATGTACTTCTTTTCAAAAGGGAATTTCTGCTTTTGGAAAGGTGGAGGAGCACAGGGATGAGAAGTGTATTGGATTGAATGGTGACCTCTAAAAAAGATACGTTCTCATCCTAATTTGGAATGTGTGAACATTGTCTTGTTCGGAAAAAGAGTCTTTGCTGGCATAATTAAGGATTTTGAGATGAGGACACCATCTTAGATTATCTGGATAGGCTCTAAATCCTAGGTGATGAAGCGTCTTTGGAAGAGGCAGACAAGGAGAAAAGAGATGTGGAGAGGAGGTGATGTGAGGACAGGGGTAGAACAGAGAGGATACTGTCTGCCCACCAGCCGCAGAGTGCCAAGGAGGACCCACTGTCCCCTGATGTTGAGAGGCCTGGACCGTGTTCTCCCGCAACCTCTGCAGGGTGTCGGGACCTTCTGACACCTTGATGTTGTACTTCGGGCCTCCAGAACTCCGAGAGCATGTATCTCTGTTGTCTTAAGGCATTTAGCTTGTGGTGGTTTGTTACAGCATTCCTGTGGAACTAACACAGAAGACATTTTTGTAATTGTTCCTGGAATGGGATAAAATCAGAAAATCACAAATTGAAGAGTTTACAAACAATACCTGCAGTGTGAATAATCATTTGCTGAAGCAGATACAGCACCGTTCAATCTTGGTGTGATTCATACAGCATTTCAAGGCTGTTCAGAGCCTCAGTTATTTATGGGGGTACCCAATTTATATAAAACGTGAAGGTTATCTGAGAGGTTTTTCCTTCCCAGATGCCATCTGCCTCTCCAGTTCTCTGACACCATCCAGTTCAATTCTGACGCTCATATGTGGAGTTAGTGTCTATCACCGTAGGTTTGAGGGCTGAGTCGCCCGAGATGGTCTCACTTCAGACACCAGTAGCAACTTGCACTTACTTGCACTGCTGTGTGACTTGACAGCAAATTTGGGGTTTCTCACATCCCCCCACCTCAGATCTGACAGTTTGTTAGTATGACTCAGGAAGGTACTTTCCTTACTGGATTTAATGTACTAGTTTATATCAAGGGCACAAATGAACAGCCAGATGGAGAGGTACAGAGTTCATGTTAAGAGTCTCAGGCATAGGGGTCTCTGTCCCCATAGAATTGGGGTGCGCCCCCTCCTGGCACATGGATGTTCAACTCAGAAACTTTCTGAACCCGGTCCTTCTCCTTTTTATGGAGGTTTCATTACATAGGCCTGATTGATCGGATCTTTGGCCACTGGCGATTAACTTGATCTCCAACCCCTCTCTTTTTCCAAGAGGACAGGGAGTAGGGTTGAAAGTTCCAAGCTTCTAATCAAGCCTTGGCTTTTATGGTGACCAGCTCCCATCCTGAAGCTACCTGGGGTCCTGCCAAGAGTCACCTCATTGGAAGAAACAGGCTCTTATCATCCTTATCTCTCAGGAAGTTTCAAGGGTTTTAGAAGCTCTGTGCCGGGAAGAGGGAATGAAGACCAAATATCTTTCTGTGATTCCTCAATATCAGATTAGTTTTTTGTTAATGTTTGAATAAATTGCATTTGCTGTGCATTTTTAAGTGACTGAGACTCTTGACTTTGGGACTCATGAATACAATTTTTAAAATCTTTTGACAAAAGTAAAAGGTACAGACTTCAGTGGCAGTCCAGTGGTTGAGTCCACGCTTGTACCGCAGGGGGCGTGGGGTCCCTCCTTGGCTGAGGAATTCTGCATGCCCCACAGTGCAGGCACTTCCCACCAAAAAAAAATATACGTATATACAATCACGGTGAAATGAGGCAACATTGTGAACAACAATCTTCTAAGTGTTAAAGAAACAGTTGTATTCAGAAGGAAGTGTTCTTTACATACCCTAACCACTTATATTTTTTGTCAGTGGAACTGAATATGATATTTCTCTGAGAGCAGACCTTCCCCTCCCACTTCCATTTTTTAGGAAGATATTTAAAATTATAATGATCAATAATACAATTTTGGAAAATAGTCATTAAATCTTTTGACTCACAAAAATTCTAATTTAGGTCTATATATTTTGTGGTGCTTCTATCCTGCAAGAAACATTGTTTCCTGCCTTCCCCTGTGTTAATATACACAGCTATGTTTAAACAGTAGAGAGGCATTTTGGCAGGAAATGAAGTGGTGCTGACAGGGAAAAATGTTCTACCCCAGAGGCCTTGAAAGAAGTAGCTTACACCACTATAAATATTTGTTTAATAAATGATGAATACCATGAATCATAAACACAAAGGAAATGGGATTTTGCTGCTATTTGAATTGTTCTAGTCAAAGTATCTTTTGCATAAATTATCTAGAGAAGAACTCCCCATCTGGTTAACTGTAATCAATATCTAGATGAAGTATGATTAAAATGTTGCACTGAGGGTAATCAGAATTTTTCTTCTTTTCTAGTAATTTTATTTTATACTTTTGCAAAACAAAGATATTTCATATTTTATATACCTAGAAATTCTGATATTTTTGCTTGGAGTTTCAACAATTACAGATTTTGTTTATCTTTTTCTCTGAGAAGTTGTGTGTCAGGGAGTCATGTTCTACCTGCCCTGGTTATAAGCTTATCATTCATTAATCCCTTCCTCCTGTGAAGGTGTATGCTTTCTTCCCTTTTAGAAAGATGAATGCACATTATAATCATATCTATAGGCTTGATATATATACATCAAGTCAGTGTTTCTGACTTCTTGGCCTCCGTCACCATTGCAGTTGTTAAATAGATGGTGCCCTTTAAGAGAGGTACATTTGTGAACATAAGAAATGGCCTGCTTCCTTCTGGAAGGTAACACCTGGCATCTGCCTTGGGCCTGTTGGGAAGTTAGATGGTGAACCCAGCAGGAAAGAGGCCGTGGGGGTGCCCGGAGTCAAGGTGAAGTGGATGCAGGGTTTCTGGTGACTGATGAAAACAGGTACTGAGGAGATAACGTGTGACTGTTTTGAAATGAATTTCACACACACACTTATTGTGGTTTGTCTTTTCTGGTGCCTTTGTTGGCCCAGGCTTAGAAGCTGAAGCAGAGGGATCTAGGGACTGTCAAATAAAATACTGGAGCAGGAATTTTACCTGGGTCTTCTGCCTTCCAGTTCCATGCTGTTGTTTCCCTACCACCCTGCTGCCGTCCCGCAGATGCAGTGGGGTGGCTTCTGTCCACTCTGCACTCCCCTTCATCTCTAACGGCTCAGCGCTCGTGGCCCTCACATCACGACCGCTGTCTTCTTTCTGTATGACGTCCCGGAATCCGTTCTGATGCCTTCTGCTCTCTCCTCCCCTGAGCACTGCAACCCCCAATCATTCCCCATCTTTTCCCATGAAAATGAAACTAAGAAAATGAGGATATTTATTTTCTTTTTAGACTTTCTCCCAGAATCTCATGCTTGTTTTGATTCTGAAATAAAATGTCCATTTTTACGGGTTTTTGGTGGCACTAATCTTTTGTTTATTTTTTCCTGTCGAACTCTCCACTGTTATTATGTTTAAGATTTTTTTAAATTCTAGGATTTTTCTTCTTTTTTTTGGTTTTATGATCTCAGATTCCAAAGCCGTTTTTATTTATGTAATCTTAGTGAGAGTTGTGAAACAGAAATATTACTCTCCCCTGAGTAAAGACTGTGAAGTTTTTTACAAAGTTCAGGTTTGGTCAAAACCTTTAAAGAATTTATTTGAGACATAGTCTTTTTAAAATTCATTTAAAAATAATTTTATTTATTTTTTGGCTGTGTAGGGTCTTCATTGCTGCTCCGGCTTTTTCTCTAGCTGTGGCAAGCAGGGGCTTCTCTATAGGTGTGGTGCACAGGCTTCTCATTGCAGTGGCCTCTTTTCTTGGGGAGCAAGGGCTCTAGGGCACCTGGTTTTCAGCAGTTGTGGCTCCAGGTCTCTGGAGCACAGGCTCAGTAGTTGTGGTACACAGGCTCAGCTGTTCCACGGCATGTGGGATCTTCCCGGGTCAGGGACTGAACTCATGTCTCTGTACTGGCAAGCAGATTCTTTACCACTGAGCCATCAGGGAAGCCTGACACACTGTCTTGATTATCTTTATTCTTTTCTTTGAATTTGCAGTATTATAGGTCCTAGATTGATATCTCTTGGATAAAGTTCTTACAATTTTGGCAATAACTCTTCCTGCAGACTTGTTTTTATTTTGTAGCACATTTTCCTTTATCTTCATGCCTCTGTGACTTGTGCAGGAGTTAACTCTCACTTCATAGATAGGAAAATTGAGATACTAAGGAAAATGTGACTGCTAATAACAGTGATGCAGTGCAGGAGATCCAGGTTTGATCCCTGGGTCGGGAAGATCCTCTGGCGAAGGCAATGACAATCCACTCCAGTATTCTTGCCTGGAAAATCCCATGGACAGAGGAGCGTGGCAGGCTATAGTCCATGGGGTCACAAGAGTCGGACATGACTTAGTGACTAAACCACCACCACCAATAACAGTGAGCTATTTTTATGTGCCAGACTTGGTTCTGTTTACATCTTTTTAGAATTAAAAAAAAATTTTTTTTGGCTATGCCCTATGGCATGTGGGATCTTAGTTCGCCAACCAGGGATCAACCTGCGTCCCCTGCAGTGGGAGGGTGGAGTCTTAACCACTGGACCACCAAGGAAGTCTCAATTTTTAAAATGTATTGATTTTTTCTTTTTTTTTTTTTTACTGAGGTGCAACTGACATATAACATTATATTGGTCTCAGGTATACAATGAGATGATTCCATATTTATATATGTAGTGAAATCACCACAATAAGTCTAGTTACCATCTGTCACCATACTCAGTTAACTTTTAGGATTTGCTGTCTTGCAACTTTCAAGTATGCTGTATGGTATTATTGACTGTAGTCGCTGTGCTGTACATGACATCCCCATGGCTTATTTGTTTCAGAACTGGAAGTTTGTATATCTTGGTTTGCTTCACTTGTTTTGCCCATTCCCCAAGTTGCCTACCCTCTGGCAACCACCATTCCTTTCTCTGTATCTATGATTTTTTTTTTCATTTGTTTTGTTTTTGAGATTGCACATATAAGAGAAATCATGTGGTATTTGTCTTTCTCTGATTTATCTTGCGTAGCATAATTCTCTCACGGTCCATCCATGTTGTTGCAAACGGCAAGATTTCCTTCTTTTTTCTTCATGTGCGTGAGTGCATGCTAAGTCACTTCAGTCGTGTCCAGCTCTTTGCGACCCCACAGACTGTAACCCATCCATGGGATTCTCCCGGTAAGAATACTGGAGTGGGTTGCCATGCCCTCCTCCAGGGGATCTTCCCGATCCAGGGATTGAACCTGGGGCTCTTAACGTCTCCTGCATTGAACGGTGGATTCTTTACCACTAACGCCACCTGGGAAGCCTGCTGAGTAGAATTCTATTCTATTATTCTATCCTCCTGTGTCTATATCTCACATCTTCTTTATCCATTCATCCATCGCTGGAGTTAGGTTGTTTCCAATCTTGGCTATTGTGAAAAAAGGTGTGACGAACATAGGGGTGTATGTATCTTTTCAAATTAGTGTTTTTGTTTTCTTTGGATAAATGCCTAGGAGTGGAATTGCTGGATCATATGGTAGGTCTATTTTTAATTTTTTTGAGGAACTTCTGTTGTGTTTTCTGTAGTGGCTACACCAATTTACATTCCCACCAAGAGCGTGCACTGGTATCCTCCTTTTTCCACGTCACTTGCCAGCACTTGTTATTTGTTGTCTTTTTGATAATAAGCGTTCTCACAGGTATGAGGTCATATCTTGTGGTTTTGATTTGCATTTCTTTGATGATTAGTAATGTTGTGCATCTTTTCATGTACCGATTGGCTATCTGAATGTCATCTTTGGAAAAATGTCTATTCAGATTATTTGCCCATTTAAAAATCAAGCTGGTTTCTCTCTCTCTCTCTCTCAACCTCTCTCTCTCTTGCTATTGAGTTTTATGAGTTCTTTATATATTTATAATATTAACCTTTTATATCAAATATGTAATTTAGAAGTATTTTCTTCCATTCAGTAGGTTGTCTTTTCATTTTGTTGATAGTTTCCTTTGCTGCGCAGGAATTTAAAAAATTTGATGCAGTCCCACTTGTTTATTTTTGCTTTTGTTGCCTTTGCTTTCGGAATCAGATCCAAACATTATTTTCTAAGATCAGTGTCAAGTAACTTACTGCCTATGTTTTCCTCGAGGAGCTTTATGGTATCAGGTCTTACATTTAAGACTTTAGTTCATTTTGAGTTAATTTTTGTGTATGATGTAAGATAGTTGTTTAGTTTCATTCTTTTGCATACCACTGTCCAGTTTTCCCAAGACAATTTATTGAAAAGACTATGCTTTCCATGTTGCATATTCTTGCCTTATTTGTTGTAAATTAATTGAGCATGTATGCATGGGTTTATTTCTGGGTTCTGTATTCTTCTCCATTTATCTGTGTGTCTGTTTTTTGCCAATAACATACTGTTTTGATTACTATAGCTTTGTCGTGTAGTTTGAAATCAAGAGCATGATGCCTCCAGATTTGTTCTTTCTCAAGATGCTTTGTCAATTCAGGGTCTGCTGTGGTTCTGTAGACATTTTAGTATTATTTGTTTTATTTTTCTTGAAAAATGTCATTGGTATTTTGATAGAGATATATAGATTTTAAAGAATGTCACGGTAACTTTTGAGAAAGATATTTTTATTTTCCTCATTTGACATGAGGAAAGTGAACTTATAAGAGGTTGCTGCTGCTAAGTCACTTCAGTCGTGTCCGACTCTGACCCCATAGACGGCAGCCGACCAGGCTCCCCCATCCTTGGGATTCTCCAGGCAAGAACACTGGAGTGGGTTGCCATTTCCTTCTCCAATGTGTGAAAGTGAAAAGTGAAAGTGAAGTCGCTCAGTCGTGTCTGACTAATAGCGACCCCATGGACTGCAGCCCACCAGGCTCCTCTGTCCATATGATTTTCTAGGCAAGAGTACTGGAGTGGCTTGCCATTGCAAATAATACTTAATTCCATGTAGCTTTTAAAGTTGGAACTAAGTTTTGTTTGTTTAGGTAAAGATATTAGGGGGCAGAAGTGCAGATGGAACTGTGTTGTGGACGGAGAGTCTGTGATGAGTGGGAGGACTGTGGTCCAAAAGAGCTGGGTTGTTTTGACATGTGGGTGAGAAGCAGAAATGAGAGGGTTCAGTAGCAAATAGGATAAGAGTTGGAAGTGAATGTTACTCCTTTTGGAGCTGGGCTGGCATCTTTGAGACTTACCAATTCATTTAGGATGTCTCCGTTTTGTCATGTGACTTTGCTTTACTTTTTGATTAGTGCATAGTGTAACATAACAGTTCCATGTACGTAACAGCTTAGAAGTTGTGTGGCTTAGAAAAGAAAATATTTCTCAAATTTGTTACTGAATCTGTAAAATTAGCAGATTAGATTGGGCCGTCTTATAAAATTCCGTTCAGAATCAGGACTTTATAATTCATAGGAATTGTTAAAAATGGACAGAATAAATTCTAAACCTAAGATTTGGCTTTTTATGACTTTTCTGCTCTCCTTTTTCTTTGGTGAGATGATCTTTCAAAAAATCGTATTCTCAACTCATCTCTTAAAAAAGTTATTTTAGTTGGATATTGGGCTAAAGATTTTTGTACCAGTGTTATCAAGATAACAAGAAAATATCTTTTTTTATTTTTTTTCCAGGCCCTGCAGGAGCAGCTAAAGACGTGTAAGTACTTAATATTATGATTTTCTAAACTGTTTCTGAGGAAGACACTGTTTTCATGATTATGACCTTTAGATATGTAGTTTTGGCTGAAAAGACATGGAAGTACTTTCTGTACTGAACACAAATCAAGGCTTTCATTTGATTTGTAACTAAAGTGCTATTTGAATAAAGGGATTATTTGTGGCTTTTTATTTTAGCCTTTCAGTTGGCCTAGCACTTTAACCCAGAACTTTATGAAAGGGAAATGTTTAATTGTGTTTCCATACTAGCTTGTGTAGAGATTTCTTCTAATTGCAAGCTTGTGATTACCGCAAAATTAAGCACCTACTTCTATGACTATGCAACGTCTTAGAGTTTATCCCGTTGGGAGGGGTGGGAGCCAGGCATTTACCAAAGACATACTGAATCACTTTGAAGTTGATAAATAGACATTTGAGTGAATGTATACATCCAATCAAGGTAATCAGTATTGAGTTGAATTTTAGACCACAGGACCGGTTGAGGTTTTCCATCATGCATCTTCTTTGCATCTTCCTACCTTGAATCTAGGTATAGACAGGACATTGCAGTCGTTCACTATTTAAGAGTGTTTGTGGCACTGGGAACTATATTCAATATTCTGTAATAAATCATAATGAAAAGAATATGAAAAAGAATATATATATGACTGAATATATACATATAACTGAATCACTTTGCTGTATGATACATCAGAAACTAACACAACATTGTAAAGCAACTATACTTCAATTAAAAAAGAGATTAATGAGATGCAAATGTTCTGAAAAATAAGTGTCATTTAGGGAGCTGGGTAGTGAGGGTGGAGTGGGGAAGGGAGAAGGTGGGGATGAAGAGCCTTCAAGAACAAAAATAGGAAAAAGAGTGTTTATGGTCACTCCGTGGATTGTGGGACTCTGTCCAAACCACTGCAGTCGGTTTGGAGGTCAAGACTGATGGTGCCACACACACAGACCAAGAGGGCAGGAGAAGATGTATTACTCACATAATCAGGCTTTCTAGGGAGAGCAGGGTGGTCTCCTAAATTGGTCCATGCAGTTTGCATGAAGGAAGTGGGGAGTGGCTTTGTTTTTTATTATGAGTGGTGCTGGGGGTGGGTGGGGGCGGTGGGCAGAGGAGTGCCTGGCTGTCTCCTCCCTGTTGGCACACATGGAAGAGTTTTCAGTGGGACTTGAAAGCTTTTGTCACAAGCGGAGTCAGGCTTTCAGAGTCATTTCAAAAAAGGAATCCAGAGAAGGTTAGATTAGGACTATAAAGTTTCGGGGGGATTAAATAAGCTTTTTATATGGAACTTGAGGTACAAAGGAAGCAGTGTAGAATACTTCAGTCTCCTGGTTGCAGTGGTTGGGTTTATTACCAAAGCATCTGGCAAGAGAGCGTTCAGCACCCTTATGTGTTCCTGCTGTGGCAGTGTCTCCGTCTCTCCTTCAGTCTCTCCCTTTCCTTTCTGTACGTTGTTGCCAGGTTAATCCCCTGCCCTTTTAGGATCTCTGCTCCCAGTTTTAGATTAGTCTCCATTGCCCGTGGGATTGAGCCCAGAGTCCTTTGCAGAAAGGAAAAGGCCCTGTAGGTTTCAGCCTTTGGGAGAAGGAAGCCCTGCAGTCAGGGAGGGACAAGGTCAAGGAGCCAGCGGGGAGCTGGGCTCTCTGAGACCACTCTCAGGGTCTCACACTGACTTCCTGATTTCTGTCTTGGTGCCTTGATTCTTTTTGCTGTTCCCTCTGCCTGGAATGGTGAATTCTGTCTGTTCTTCTTGGCTTATACCTTATCCTCTATGAGACGGACATCCCTGACCTCTGTTAGTTGTGGTATCTCCCTCTTCTGGACTCTTAGAGCAGTTTGGACTTTTTTCCGTTGGGAATTGAGAGAAGTCCCCTCTAGTTCATAGTATCATGTTGGGGACATAGTGTGTAACAAATGATCTCATAATTTTTCTTTAAGAAGAGATTGATTTCATGACTCCTTCTTTCTTTGAAAGGTATGGAAATTTCTAAGAAGATTTAGTGATGGCTTTGTGGATGTTTTTGTCATTTTTAACGTCTCCAGGACATGAGACGCCATTTAACTATAACTACTCATGCGACGAGTTGACTCACTGGAAAAGACTCTGATGCTGGGAAAGGTTGGGGGCGGGAGGAGAAGGGGACGACGGAGAATGAGATGGCTGGATGGCATCACCGACTCGATGGACATGAGTTTGAGTGAACTCCGGGAGTTGGTGATGGACAGGGAGGCCTGGCGTGCTCTGATTCATGGGGTCGCGGAGAGTCGGACACGACTGAGCGACTGAACTGAACTGAACTGAACTTTTAAATTGTTTATTTATTTTTTATTTTTGACTGTGCCAGGTCTTTGTTGATGCTCCAGCTTTTCTTTAGATGTGGCAAGTGGGGCCTATTCTCTAGTCGCGGTGCATGGGCTTCTCATTGTGGTGGCTTCTCTTGTTGCACAGTACAGGCTCTAGGGCATGTGGGCCTTAGTAGTTGCAACACATGGGCTCAGTAGTTGCAGCTCCCAGTCTCTAGCACAGGCTGAATAGTTGTGGTCCATGGGCTTAGTTGTCCTGTGGCATGTGGGATCTTCCCAAATCAGGGATCATATCCGTGTCTCCTGCATTGGCAGACTGATTCTTTACCACTGAGCCACTAGGAAAGTCCCTTAACTACTTTTTAAAATCTTGAATTCACTAGATTTAAATGTCCTGTGACTTTGTGTACCTTATAAGTTCTGTAACTAAAAAGATATAATTTTATTCAATAAATGACCCTTTAAAAATAAATTGGTAGATTTAATTGGAAAAAGTTAAAGAAAAGTATAGTATTTTTTCCTTGCACAAAAGGTATACTCAACCATTTTTTTTTTAAAGCAGAAGCTGTAGATATATAAATCTTGACTGTAATATTAGAAGGTGTCATGAATGAAGGAGGAAACCAAGAAATTAAGACAATTTAAACTTTTATTATGAAGATTTAAATTTTTTGTTTTTATTTGTCATCTAAAGAGACTGATCCCAAATTAAAAGAAGTGGCCAGACTCACGTCATGGATGCTGAAAATACAGAACTTCAAATAGGGCAAACAGCATATTATATAGACCACATAAAAGTCTTTTGAGGGGGTTTGTGATTGTTTTTATAAGTCAGAATCATTTTAATTGCTCCTTTAATATATAATAAAAATCAGTGCTCTAGGGACGGTTTGGGATTTTTACAGTATCTCCAATTTACTATTATTTGCCTGCTTTCTATAGGCAAGAAACCAGGATATAATCAATAAAATGGTATTTTTGCCCTAGAGCAGGTCAGTATCTACTGGGGACCAAACTACAGTGTAATAAGTGCTAATTATTAAAATAGTCAAAATTTAATGCTAGTCTGGGTCTTGAAGGGTGAACAGGAGTTTGTGTGGGGAGGGAAAGTGTGGCAGGGCAGGGTAGAGAACACAAAAAGAGGCCCATGGGTACCAGAGAGCCTCATGCTCTTCTGGAAAGTCAGCCAGTGTTCCCAAGCCTGTGGCACAGGCTCAGCCAAGTGGAAGATGAGGCTGATGGGCCGGAACCAGCTCGTGAAGGGCCTTTGGTGGCAGGCTGGTCATGGTACTTGATTTTTATATGCATTCAAGAGCCATTCAGAATCTGAAGGTGGGGACTTCCATGACTGTGTTTGGGCTTTAGGGTGCTGACTCCTAGGGCAGTGGGCTGTGTGAGATCAGGGAGGGGTGGAGGCACAGAGCAGTAGTGGGGCTGAGGCTGTGAGAGGGCCAGACAGCAGACAGGACACGGGAAAGGAGCAAAGGCGATGATGCATTCAGGGCGCACCTGGAAGTGTCGTTGATGAGACCTGTTGACGACTGAATAGGGAAGGAAAGGAAAGGAAAACCTGAGGTGAAACGATAGCTCTGTGGTTTCAAACTCGAGCCAGGGGAAGGGATGGCTATGACCCAAAGAGGTCACACGAGCTACAGGGAGAAGAGAAGCCACTGGATGCGACGTGATGGCCACACTGGTCACTGGGGGATGTGGTTTCAGTTGAGTGGAGTGAGTACCAGTAGAGTCAGAGTGGCAGTGAATTAGGATTGAGGAAGTGATGCCTGGTCTTTTGTTTTACAATATTAGGCAGTAAGGGATGGAAAAATGTGGTAGCTTAAGGAGGAAACGTTTTTTAAGAAATATATTTCTGTTATAAAATAAATACTAAGGAAATTTGTAAACCACAGAAAAGCATTTTAAAAAAGAAAAAAATCAGCCATTATTCTACCATGAGAGATAAGAGACAATCAGCATTAATATTTGCATTATTTTCTTCCATTTCTTTGTGATTCTTTCTGCCTGATTATGTGTATGGGTGATTTTATGTATTGAAGTCTGATTTTCTTTCTCTATTTATTTTTACAGAGGAGACAGAGGGTTCACCGATAGGTGAAACTATAGGAACCAGTAGAGTAAGAAAAGCTGGGGGTGGTTTGGGGAGGGGTTATCTGTGTGAGGGAGAGAATAATTGATGGATGTAGATTCTAGAATATGCAAGAAGGATTAAAAACAGAAGGTTCACCTTATCAACTTGAGATAAGGAAGAAAGCATTAGTGAACATAGATAGAAATTTAATCATAAGACAGACCTACATGTATATCCGGGAGTGAGACTTTGTTTTTCTTACTCCCTCTTGTCAAAAGTAAACCACAGAACACTCACATGCAAAACAAAATAGAAGTGAATTCAACTTGATGACATTCAACTGTTTTCACAAACCTGAAAGTCAACCATGCTTTTATTTTATTTCAGTGAATTATCTTAGCTATTTGGCACAGATAGGTTGTGTTGGGATATTTTTGGTAGGAAATGGCAGAAGCCCAGCTTAAACTGGCCTAAACAAACAAACATAAAGGAATTTATTGGCACGTGTAACGGAAAAGCTCCAGGGGTTCAGCCTTAGTCACAGCTGGATCCAGGTGATTGAATGACAGGAAGAAACTCTTTCATCTTTGCTTTCCTGTGTTTGGCTCCGTTCTGAGGCAGCTTTTCCTCAGTGGTGATGGAGATGGCCATTTTTTTTATCTCATCGGCTTAATTCCCATGAAAAAAGAGCTTCTTTTTCCCTGAAGATTGATCAAGTCATAGTGCTAGGCTCTCCCTGGCCAGGACATGGGATCAGGTGCCCCTCTCTGAACCAGTCAGTGGGCCAGGGGAACATGGGTTTCTCATTGGCCAGGCCTTGGTCACGTGCCAACTGCTGGAGCCAATCAGTGTCGTTAGCCTCATCTAATCTTAAATAGTGGGAGAGCGGTGGTTCCCGCACCAAAGAAAAATTGGGATGCTGTTACCAAATGGGAGAGAATTATAACAGGGCAGGCAGAGAAAAAGCAGGTTCTCCATGTAGGTCAACCTTCATATTATTTCAAAATAATCTTTTGATTTAATTTTTATTGAAGCATAGTTGCTTTATACTGCTCTGTCAATTTCTGCTGTATAGCAAAGTGAGTTATATCCCCTCTTTTTAGGATTTCCTTCCCATTTAAGTCACCACAGCACACCAAGTCGAGTTCTCTGTGCTACATAATAGGTTCTTGGCAGTTATCTATTTTATACATGGTAGTGTATATATGTTGATCCCAGTCTCTCAATTCATCCCACCCCCTGATTTACTTTTCAGTGTGTGTGTGTGTGTGTGTGTGTGTGTTTTACAAATATATTTTGAATAAGAAACAGTATTAAACAAGTTGAATAAAATTTAATGTTTGCTGTTGAAAATAAAAGATCATAGCCTCTCAATTTAAACAAGGTTATTCAAAAACAATAAAATTTAATGTTTGCTGTTGAAAATAAAAGATCATAGCCTCTCAATTCAAACAAGGTTATTCAAATTAAAACTTGTAAAGTGATATTTCATTAAGATTTTTCTTGACAAAGCAGTTTTATTGTTATGGACGGTAACAGCTATAGAGAAAAATATCTTGGAATGAGTTACCATAAAACGCATCAAACCTCTGTCTTATTAAAAAGTTGAAATTACATATCTCTGGTCATGAGTTTCCTTGGAATCCTTTTTAAATTTCCCATGTCTAATACATCTGTGTCCTCTCCTAATTAAAGATCTGAGTGTATCTGATAACTTTGTTTCTCCTCTGTGAAGTGGCATGCAAGGCTGTTTTCTGAGGGTGAGGTAGCTTGCTGCTGCTGCTAAGTTGCTTCAGTCATGTCCAACTCTGTGACCCCATAGGTTGCAGCCCACCAGGCTCCGCCATCCCTGGGATTCTCCAGGCAAGAACACTGGAATGGGTGGCCTTTTCCTTCTCCAATGCATGAAAGTGAAAAGTGAAAGTGAAGTCGCTCAGTCGCATCAGACTCCTAGCAACCCCATGGACTGCAGCCTACCAGGCTCCTCCATCCATGGGATTTTCCAGATTACTGGAGTGGGTTGCCATTGCCTTCTCTGGGGAGGTAGCTTACTACTCAAAAATTTTACCCATTTTTTTGGGGTAGGAGTATTTAGCATTGAAAAAACCTGCATTTTGGAAGCAGAGAGACCTGAGTTTATACTTCTCTCCACCCTTTACTGTGCATGCGTGCTCAGGTGTGTCTGACTCTTGGCAACCCCATCAACTGGCTCCTTTGTCCATGGAATTTTCCAGGCAAGAATACTGGAGCGGGTTGTCATTTCCTTCTCTAGGGTATCTTCCTGACCCAGGGATTGAAACTGTGTATCCTGCATTGGCAGGTGGATTCGTTACCACTAGTGCCATCATAACATTGGGATAATATTAATTGTTCAGGGTAACCATCTTCATCATTATCATCATCATTCTCAATTTAAATAGCTTTTCTTCATTGAGAACTGCATACCATAGAGTGAATTCCAGTACTTGAAGTATGTCATCTCACTTACTACCCCCGATAGTGTGATGAAGACAGTAGTGCTTTTTCATTTTACAAATGGGGAGATGGGACACAGAGAAGTTAAGTAACCTCTTAAGGGTTACGATGGTTATTGATACAGTATATTTAGTATCCTAGCATAATACTGGAGAAGGCAGTGGCAACCCACTCCAGTACTCTTGCCTGGAAAGTCCCATGGACGGAGTAGCCTGGTGGGCTGTACTCCATGGGATCGCTAGGAGTCGGATGCGACTGAGCGGCTTCACTTTCACTTTTCACTTTCATGCATTGGAGAAGGAAATGGCAACCCACTCCAGTGTTCTTGCCTGGAGAATCCTAGGGATGGGGGAACCTGGTGTGGGCTGCTGTCTATGGGGTTGCACAGAGTCAGACACGACTGAAGCGACTTAGCAGCAGCAGCAGCATAATACTTGGTATTATGTGTTGTCCCCTCTCTCATAAGTTGTAGCTAGAATTACTAGGTGGTTTAAGGGTTGTTGAAAAGATTTGGCAGTGCCTCTATCATGAATCACTGATGGGAGAAGACCCAGTGCATCAGGGGCCTCCCTGTGGTTAGAAATCTCACATTCCCATTGGTTGTCCATCAACACATGATTAGATTTTCCTTGGTGGGACTCTGTGGAATAGGAACAGGCAGAGAAGCAATTGGGCGTGTTCATTCAGGGACAGAGAGGGATTGGTGACCAGCAAGTATTGCTGAAATGTTTGACTACAGGGCACTTGCTGGTGAGAGGGGGAGGGGCAGCACCAAGGGGCTGATAAAAGGGTGGGGCCGAGAGGGTGGATGGGCTGGAGACTTCTTTGGGGTTTGGCGGGGCGGGGGAGTGGGGGATGGGAGATCAAAGGAAGATGGTTTTCCCCCCAGGGAGTGGAATTGTCTACTCTAAAATATGAGAGGTGAAATAGTTGCAGGAACTAAGCTCCATGGAGCACCCATGGGAGTAAGTTATTAGAAGAGCAGTAAAAATTTCTGGGATAGAGGAAGTTAGCAAAATGTGAAGCAAGAGGTCGACTGAACGGTTTTCATGGGATTTAAAATTGTCCAAGATCATGATGGTGAGAAAGAAAACATTTGAGTTGGGGCCAAAATCTTCAGTGCATCCGGGGTCTGTTATGGCAAGGTTCTGATGCCAAAGAGGAGAATTTTGGAGTGAAAATAAAATTGACCTCAGCTGAAAGAGTGCTTTGGGGAAGTTGGAAGTATTCTGGCTCCATCTCCTGTTTGGAGACACTAGAGGGACAAGGGAAAACTAGCTGCTTTTTCCCTAGGTTTTGAGAAAAGTGATACATCGGGGGACAGCAAAGTTCCTTAAGGAGGAGAGAACATTCCTGCCTGCCTTGTAGCAAAGGATACTTCTACAACCAGTATTGAAATAATCCAACACTGTGCTTCTTAGAAGGAGAGCAGGAGAGGGGTAGGGAAATTGCAATTTAATTCTTGACTCATTAAACCCCATACAAAGAGTGAATGTTACTCAAGTTCTCCGGTAATAATATACATTCTGGGAGAAAGAAAGGGACCAACATTGGCTAAGGGGTACGACCGAGGAGAGAGATTGAAAGCTAATTACTGTCCTAAGGAGTTTCGAGATTGTGAAGACATGAATGATATTACACATAGGCCCAAACAGTCAGTGATAAAACATTAATTCTGTCCAAAATCATTTGTAATTGAATGCTTGGTGGAATTGATTTGAATTTCCCTGAAAAAGCAGGCGTCATCGTAAAAACCTCTTACAGAGAAAGTTAAATGATTGCACTTTATTTGGAGGACTGCAGAGTGGGTAGAAGGAAACACTATCAATTAATAAGCTTATTCCAGAGTTGATCATGAATGGTAACTAAAGCTAGATCATCGGAGCTACACAAATGATCCCCGGAGGTTTTCATATGGAAAGTGTACTGTTTACAAATCACAGCAAGCTTGGCCTCTTTTGTTACACTGCACATAGGGAAAAAGAAAAGACTGCAGATTGTTTTCTACTTCTTAGATCATCGTTAATAAGAATAATGCTATATTTAGAACACTTGATAAATAAATGAAAAATAAATAATTTCTTTGCCACGAAACTATGTTGTTCTGGAAGGCTCGGGAAATAAGAACTTTATGAATTTTAAGGCAACTGTAGCCACCATGCTTGAGGAGATATTAATTGGAGTGGCTGGCAGCTGCCTGATATTTATTTATCATCTGTGTTTGTTCTGGTGAATGCACCTAATGTATCCATGCCGTAGGTTCATTATTTTACCTCTGAAACACTTCTGTTGGTCCCTGAGGACAGCTATTATATGCAACCCAGAAACTAGGCAAATATAGTGATGAAAATATTTTTATTACCGGGTGCTACTGAGAAAGAAAAGAAGTAGTGGTTTGTATTTGCTGTAGTAATTCAGAATGAGGTCTCTACGCGATCGTTGATAAATGGACATCATAGTGGAATAAGAAGGGGCTTCTCTGGTGGCTCAGACAGTAAAGAGTCTGCCTGCAATGTGGGTGACTTGGGTTCAATCCCCTGGAGAAGGAAATGGCAACCCACTCCAGTATTCCTGCCTGGAAAATCCCATGGATGGAGGAGACTGGCAGGCTACAGTTCATGGGGTCGAAAAGAGTTGTACATGACTGAGCGACTTCACATAGTGGTATAAACTGATGAAAGGGTTTAGGTATTTGGTGTGGCTATTTAGTTTTATATAGGTATATGCACAAAACGGGCTTCCCTGGTGGCTTAGTGGTAAAGAATCTGCCTGTCAATGCAAAAGATGCAGATTCGAACATCCCTGGGTGTGGACGTGGGGAAGATTCCCCTGAAGGAGGGAATGGCAACGCACTCCAGTATTCTTGCCTGAGAAATCCCATGGACAGAGCAGCCTAGTGGGCTACTGTCCATGGGGTCGCAAATGGTCAGACATGACTTAGTGACTAAATAACAATGCACAAAATAAATTAATGAAGAAAGAACAGGCAGAGGAAAACCAGCCAGCCCCAAAGAGCAACCACAGACATGGAGCTGGTTGGAAGTCAGCTCATCGTCTGGAACCTTGACTTAAAAGCTGTCCGAGCTTATTTATAATTAAAGAGAAAGTCAGTGTCTCTGGTTCATTTTGAGAAGGTGTGCAAAGCTAGTAAGAAGCAGACTGGTGTGCAGTGACTAGCAAATCTGGATCAGTATAGACAGTCAATCTGAGAAGGGTTAGGAAAGAACCATGCTGGTTCCACCGGAAGTGGGCTAGAAGTATTTGATGGAAACTTAGGTATAAGAAAGTAGTTTTGAAACTAACGGTTGCTTTTTTTTTTCTTCTTTTTCTCACATGGCCTCAAATCAGGGCAACTTTGGTGAGACAGAAATCACTAAACACTATACTACTCTGCAAGGATGTGTCATTTTTAAACTATCAACTGAGAATTTACCTTTTCAGCAATCCCCAGAGTGGGGAAGATGATAGACTAGTGGTCTACCCTCAATCATGCTTGACTCTCCAAACATTTTTATTGATGCAGTGGCTGAGAATCTGAGTCAGAGCTTGGGAGCGGGTGACCTTACTGCAGGAGCTTATGGTGAAACTCAGTAGGTGGCTTTAACCTTTTCTTTCTCCTTGAACACCTGTCCTTTGATAAAAGAAACTAAGTCTTTGCTAACAAAAAGAGATCCAATGGTAATTAAATGCCCAGTGTATTTTTATAAACCTAGTCCAAAGTTATTAATATGTGTTCCGTGGTTCTTAGGAAGTGTTTCTTGTGGTTTAAAAGTTTTTTTCCCCTTAAGATGGGATGTGACCTTTTGTTTAAGTAATATTATGCTGTTACATTTTTTTCTCAAATATGATGTCACTTACCACAAATTTTAAAATGCTGGGTGTGTGTATTAGTTGCTCAGTCATGTCCAACTTTTTGCCACTCCATGGACTGTAGCCCGTCAAGGCTCTCTCCATGGGATTCTCCAGGCAAGATTACTGGAGTGAGTAGCCATTCCCTTCTCCAGGGGATCTTCCCAACCCAGGGATCGAACCCAGGTATCCTGCATTACTGGCAGATTCTTTACCATCTGAGCTACTAGGGCAGCCCACTTCAAATACTGTATATGCTCAGAAATAAGACACTGTCTTGAAACCAGAGAAAGCAATATATCAATATATAAAGCAATATACCAATAGGCTTTTAGTCAGGCTTCTGGAAAAAAGCAAGTTTATCACATAAGTTTACTCTGTAGAGTATTACCTCATGGGGATTTGAAAATGGAGGAAACTACTTGCTACAATTAATCTAAGTCCTTTAATACTATTTTGTTCCTTTACACTTTGGACCCAGGAAGTATGATTTCTTCGAATATGCATCCTGGGCACGACTGTAAAATGTACAGTACAACCCCTGCTCTTAGTTCCAGCCCCTTCCTCGGAGCCTGGCCCCCTTTCTCACATGCCTTTCCTGTCATTGACACTGAGGCACACCTGACGAATAATAGAGAATTTGAATGTGTAATTTTTGCCACCAGGTAAAATCAAACTATATTTAAGTCATGGCCTTTCCAGACCCTTACAATTATTCAAATATGTGGTTGCCTGCACCACTGAAGAAAAATGCCAGCCTGCCTGCTTCTCCATTCTCCCCACTCTTCTTCTTCACTTAGTTGTGGAGGTCAGAAATCCAGGGTCGGGGGGTGACTTTCTCAACTTGCTGCTTTTGTCATGATATTAAGGCATTGGAACTGTGTTAGTTGGCAGGGCTTTCTGTTGGCTGTTTTAGATTCAGTTCCACATTTCCGGGAGAAGTCTGTGGGCATTTAGTCCCTGGTTAGATTAGAGACAGCTGTTGTAGTCTCTTCTATTTCCCATTTCTTCTCTCTCAAGCAGTAGACTGGCCTACATTAGAATTGAGGTGGAGCTAACGAAGAACTGACTTGCTCTCTCAATCTTTGCCCGCCAGAAGCTTTCTGTTTTCCTTGCAGGGCCTTTGGAATGGGGTAGACCAGCTGAGTAGGAGGCATGGAGTTGGGTCCCCTCGCCTGGGTGGTTGCTTTGTTAGCGGGTGGTTGTCTTCCTCAGGACCTGCTGCAACCAACCCTTACTGCTATTGGACCCGAAAGCAGATCAGATCTCAGGGTGCTCCCACGGACAAGCACAAAGTCTGGCCTGGGAGGAAAGAGCTTATACTGCTAAGTAATTGCAGGATTTTATAAGTTTCTTTTACCACAATCCTTGGGAACATGTGTGGAAATGGCTTCTAAGGGTGTGAGACCAAGGAGGAAGGAGTGTATAAGGAGACTGAATTTATTATTTAACAGATTCTAGACTTAATAATTCAGTTGCATGGCTGGGACTGTTAACAGTTTAGTCAACTTGGTTGATGAACTTTAACTGAAGGAGTTTACACTCTCACCAGGGGAGAGCTTTCCTAGTGTGATGGGGACGAGAGAATACAAAGGTTTGCAGAGATAGGAATGCTGGTGTGGATTTTTCCAGTGTGAGCTGCTCCCCACCACAGAGGAGACCCCCTTCCCCAAGGCACTGAGCAAATTGAGAAACACACAGTGAAGGGAGTATCCAGGGGGATCATTCTCTGTAATGTAGCTGTGACAGTGGGAGATGCTGCCCTTGAGATGGGACGGGATCCCAGAGAAGCAGAGGTCAGGAACTCAACCACCCAATCAGGAGGGAGGGGATATGTATACCTGCAGCTGATTCACATTGGTATACAGCAGAAACTAGCACAACGTTGTAAAGCAACTGTGTGTGCACGCATACTCAGTTGCTCAGTCGTGTCCGAGTCATTGTAGCCCACCAGGCTTCTCTGTCCATGGGATTTCCCAGGCAAGAATACCGGATTGGGCTGCCATTTCCTCTGCCAGGGGATCTTTCCAAACCAGGGATCGATCCCACGTCTCTTGTGACTCCTGCATTGGCAGGCGGATTCTTTACCCATGAGCCACCTGGGAAGCCCCGAAGCAACTATACCCCAATGGAAAAAAAATCAAGAACTCAATCACCCAAGACAAGATAGGCATACTCACCATCATGGGCAGCAGGATGAAGAGGCACATTTTTCATCTTGTAAGGAATTTTGAGAATAGCTAGTTGATTACACTCTCCCTAGGGATAAATGAGAAGCATGGCCTCAAGGTTCCTTTTCTCCCTTTATGTATTTTGTAAGAGGGAGACTTCCGGTGTGTGAGCCAGAAACTTGAACTGAGATCATCACAGTGGAAAGGCATGGCTTCTTAACCCAGTTTCCAGACTCAAGTCAGATTCAGAGTGATTAAGGCCACATTCCCTTGAGGGAATTTTAAACATGGCTGCATACATGGTAGAGATTCTTTCATGTCTTCTCAGAGTTGTGTTCATTCATTAGAGCACCTGTGCCCAGAACAGAAGAAAGTACCTGGACCTTCTAGAGATCTCTAGGCACTGGCTCTGGTTGATATTAATGCCTGAGGATACAAAATGCCACTCTGGGCCATCAGTCCATGTGTGGGCCTATAGTGGTCATGGAAACAATGTAATTTTGGCTAACCTGAAAACTGTGGTGAGTCCAATAGTCTGAAGATCCCGGGCTCTGGTCATTTCCTCTGTTTGTGAGTTCATAATCAGAGTAGATGTATTTGGACTGAAAGAATTCCCACATTGGCTGTCATGGTAGGAAGGGTCAAGTAGAAGCCCATGGAATTTCCCTCTGTACCAGAATAATATACAAACAGGAACACTGAATTCCTGGAGTTGCAGGAATTAGTGCCCCCACCAAAGATGTGGAAAAATGAAAACACGAAGACACTTCTCATATCTCCTTTTAACTTGTCTGTTTGGCCTGTGTGGAAGGCAGATTTATTTTAGAGAGTGACTTTGGATTCTTGTTTAATGAAATGATGATTCCAACTTCAGCTGCTGTTCAACATACGGTATCTTTACTGAAAACAATCAACATAGCCCCTAGGTTCTGTTATGCAACGTTTGTCGAATGCTTTATCTCTGAACCAGTTTGCAAGGATTACAGAAGCAGTTTGCTTTTGCCTGGTAGGGTCAACAGTACACCATTGTAGTCTTGCTGCTCATTCTGTATTATGCAATATCTTGATGTTATTGACACCTTATAGCACATCATACTGGTCTAGTACATTGATGACGTTATAGAGATTAGACCTGATAAACAGGAAATAACACATCCTTTAAACACTTTAGTGAGACACATTCAGTCCAGGGGGTGCAAGATTAACCTCACTCTTGCAACCGAGTAATCTATCAGTTAGTGTCTACTTAGGGTAAAGGAAACCACATTAGCTATGTTAGCAGAGAGGATTTACCATTAGGAATTGGGTAAGCGGGTCATGGAGGATTGAGGATGAGAGAAAGAAAGACTGAGGTAATAGGGAGCATTATGTCAGGAAGTGGCTACCACTCCTAAGGAAGGAGGGACAAAGGAAAAAGGTTGGGGTTGCCAGAATCTAAGAGCTGGAAGAGGAGGGGGTTCTCTGGGGCTGGGATGCTAACTTCTGGGGAGAGGGCACTGCCAGGCTGGTGTCACATCTGAATTTTGTAATTCAGCAGGAACCACAGCTGGAGGCCACATAGTATGCATGGCCTGCCCACTTGAGCTGTGATGAACAAAAAAAGAGTGTTAACAAGGCTGGTCCCGTTAACCAGCTCCAGGGCTGCTGCAGGCAGGAGCAACACGCAGAGCTGGAAAGGGCAGTCCTCTCCCCTCTTCCTGCACTTTATGTCTCTTGAGCATCCCCTTTGGTGGAACCTAACGGGGACCCAGGTGGCAAAGGAGGATGTTGCTCGAGTCCTTGCCCCCGCATTACAGTGTGTGGGGAGGAAGGGTCCAACACAGCTTCCCTGCAAGAGCAGATTTTGTCTGGATAGGCCACATAGTTGTTTCCAGCTGTCGACCTCTTGGTATTAATAATTTGTGCAGGTTTTACTTCCCCCTTATTGACGTCAGCCTCCATCATGGTGAAATTGGGGCTGGGGCAAGAGGGAAAGAGAGGGAAATTGGTGAAAGTTACCTTTCCGTTTTTGTTTTTAGGCAGTTTGATTTATGGTACATGGTCCCTTACCTCTTATACCCCTGTGTTTTGGTTCTCTTGGTAGAAGCCTTATTCTCAAGGTTTCTTCCCCATCAGTGGTAAATTCGGGGGAATTCTTGTCCCTGAATGCCTTCATTCACATTTCCCATCTTCAGTGTCTCTGCTTGGAGGCACCTGAGCGTTGACTCCAGAACTGTTTTTTAGAAGTGGATTACTGCCCTTGGAGGTTTCTTTTTCTTTTTTAAATTAATTTATTTTTTAATTGAAGGATAATTTTGCTGTATAGAATTTTGTTTTCTGTCAAGACATCAATAAGAATCAGCTGATTCAGAGTGCACTCGTGTCCCCTCCCTCCCGAAGCTCCCTCCCATCTCCCTCCCCATCCACCCTTCTAGATTGTTACAGAGCTCCTGCCTGAGTTCCGAGTCACATAGCAAATCCCCATTGGCTATCTCTTTCACATATGGCATTGTAAATTTCCATGTTACTCTCTCTGTACGTCTCGCCTTCTCCCTCCTTCCCCCCAACCCCACGTCCATAGGTCTGTTCTCTATGTCTCTTTCTCCATTGGCACCCTGCAGATAAATTCATCAGTGCTGTCTTTCTAGATTCTGCATATATGCATTAGTATACGATATTTATATTTCTCTTTCTGACTCATTTCACTCTGTTTAATAGGCTCTAGGTTCGTCCACCTCATTCAGTTCAGTTCAGTTCAGTCGCTCAGTCGTGTCCGACTCTCCGCGACCCCATGAATCACAGCATGCCAGGCCTCCCTGTCCATCACCAACTCCCGGAGTTCACTCAAACTCATGTCCACAGAGTCGGTGATGCCATCCAGCCATCTCATTCTCTGTCGTCCCTGTCTCCTCCCGCCCCCAACCTTTCCCAGCATCAGAGTCTTTTCCAGTGAGTCAGCTCGTCTCATGAGGTGGCCAAAGTATTGGAGTTTCAGCTTTAGCATCAGTCCTTCCAATGAACACCCAGGATTGATCTCATTTATTTAGAACTGACTCAAATGCGTCCCTTTTTATGACTGAGTAATATTCCGTTGAATATATGTACCACAGCTTCTGTATCCATTCATCTTACTGGACATTTAGGTTGCTTCCATGTTCTAGCTCTTATAAATAGTGCTGCAGTGAACACTGGGGTACACTGGGGTCTTTTTCAATTGTGGTTTCTTCAGGGTATATGCCTAGTAGTGGGATTGCTGGGTCATATGGTGGATTTTTTCCTAGATTTTAAGGAATCTCCATACCATCTTCCATAGTGGCTGTATCAGTTTACATTCCCACTAGCAATGCAAGAGTGTTCCTTTTCTCCACACCCTTTCCAGGATTTATTGTGTGTAGATTTTTTGATGATGGCCATTCTGACTGGTGTAAGGTGGTATCTCATTGTAGTTTTGATTTACATTTCTCTAATAATGAGCTATGTTGAGCATCTTTTCATGTGTTTGTTAGCCATCTGTATGTCTTCTTTGGAGAAATGTCTGTTTAGGTCTTTTCCCCAATTTTTGATTGGGTTGTTTGTTTCTGTGGTATTGAGTTGTATGAGCTGCCTTGTATATTTTGGAAATTAATTCTTTGTCAGTTGTTTCCTTTGCCATTATTTTCTCCCATTCTGAGGTTTGTCTTTTCACCTTGTTTGTAGTTTCCTTTGCTGTACAAAAGCTTTTAAGTTTAATTCAGTTCAGTTCAGTCGCTCAGTTGTGTCCAACTCTTTGCGACCCCATGAATCACAGCACTCCAGGCCTCCCTATCCATCACCAACTCCCGGAGTTCACTCAAACTCATGTCCATCGAGTCGGTGATGCCATCCAGCCATCTCATTCTCTGTTGTCCCCTTCTCCTCCCGCCCCCAATTCTTCCCAGCATCAGAGTCTTTTCCAGTGAGTCAACTCATCACATGAGGTGGCCAAAGTATTGGAGTTTCAGCTTTAGCATCAGTCCTTCCAATGAACACCCAGGACTGATCTCCCTTAGAATGGACTGGTTGGATCTCCTTGCAGTCCAAGGGACTCTCAAGAGTCTTCTCCAGCACCACATTTCAAAAGCATCAATTCTTCGGCGATCAGCTTTCTTCACACTCCAACTCTCACATCCATACATGACCACGGGAAAAAC
The DNA here is from genome assembly GCF_049115385.1 of Moschus berezovskii. Taxonomy (NCBI): domain Eukaryota; kingdom Metazoa; phylum Chordata; class Mammalia; order Artiodactyla; family Moschidae; genus Moschus; species Moschus berezovskii. Next base: position 73,627,784 of record NC_142465.1, read on the forward strand.
CATAGCCTTGACTAGACGGACCTTGGTTGGCAAAGTCATGTCTTTGCTTTTTAATATACTATCAAGGTTGGTCATAACTTTCCTTCCAAGGAGTAAGCGTCTTTTAATTTCATGGCTGCAATCAGCATCCACAGTGATTTTGGAGCCCAAAAAAATAAAGTCAGCCACTGTTTCCACTGTTTCCCTATCTATTTCCCATGAAGTGATGGGACCAGATGCCATGATCTTTGTTTTCTGAATGTTGAGCTTCAAGCCAACCTTTTCACTCTCCTCTTTCACTTTCATCAAGAGGCTTTTAAGTTCCTCTTCACTTTCTGCCATAAGGGTAGTGTCATCTGCATATCTGAGGTTATTGATACTTCTCCCAGCAGTCTTGATTTCAGCTTGTGCTTCTTCCAGCCCAGCGTTCCTCATGATATACTGTGCATATAAGTTAAATAAGCAGGGTGACAATATACAGCCTTGACATACTTCTTTTCCTATTTTGGAACCAGTCTGTTGTTCCATGTCCAGTTCTGACTGTTGCTTCTTGACCTGCATACAGGTTTCTCAAGAGGTAGGTCAGGTGGTCTGGTATTCCCATCTCTTTCAGAATTTTCCACAGTTTATTGTGATCCACACAGTCAAAGGCTTTGGCATAGTCAATGAAGCAGAAATAGATGTTTTTCTGGAACTCTCTTGCTTTCTCCATGATCTAGCAGATGTTGGCAATTTGATCTCTGGTGCCCCACTAATTTATTTTTGTTTTTATTTCCATTATTCCCTAGGATATTTCTGCTGGTTGATATATGTTCACTTGCTCCTTGTCTAAGGGAGCAGGTTTATGGGCCGAATGTGTGGAGATATTTGGACCAGTGAACTCCTGAGCAGTGTTGTCAGGAGAGGCAGAGCGGTTTGGCCTCTTTCAGCTCATTTACTGTGAATCGGCTTCCTTTTTACTTTGTCGTTCCCAGCATGGACTAATTCAATCTTCAGTCTCTCTTTTCTAAACAAAGACTCCAGGGTGAAGTCATCTCATTCTTTGTCTTTAGTGCTGGCAGAAAATAGAGTCATGATGGCCATGACTAAGGGCTTTCTAGGCTCTGTCAGTGGCTGCTTTCTCGCCACGCCAGGGTTTACATGGTTTTCCATCCCGCTCTCCCTCCCCACTCTCTTCCCTGCTTTTGGGAACAAATCTTGTGATCCATCAGCAATCACAGCTGCACAGTAGTCACTGCCCTTGCACTAAAGCTATAGTGACCATGAAGAGCAGTGGCTCCTCCAAGGGCTCCATGGTAGGGGGGTGCCCTGGCCCGACCACAGGCTATTTTCATCACTTTAGAAACTGAAGAGAAGTCTGCATTGCATCTGCCTACAACGAGGCTGCACAGGCTGTAGGTTCGCAAAACATACGGCGTGTTTGCCTTTGATTCACATTCTACACATTCCCTGTGGGAATCATCCCATGCTTCAGAGGCTTTGTCTGTCTTCGGCACTTGTGTGTTGAGGAAAATTGTCAGTAAGTGAGTTACTAAGGCCAGTTGATAACAGGATCTTTCAAAATACACTCTGTGAGGGGAAACAAGTACAATGATTCTTTAAGATGGTGCACGGGTGGGGCAACCCAGGTGTTCAGACAGCCAAGGCCTTATCCCAAACTTGTGAATCTTCTCAGGTGTTAGAATTCTGAAGACTGAAGTTTCTTGCTAAGTTGCTTAGCAGTCAGATAAATTTATCACCCCAGTTGTTTTGAACTGCCCTGAGATAATGTCCACTTTTCATCAACAAGAAAGGCCCTTTCAAAAGAAGCTGGTCTTCACACCAAAGGTCTATTTTTTTTTTAGATGCTTAACGTCTCTAGATCTTCCTCTTACTAGGGATGTTTATTGCTGCTTGATGAACCATTTCTTTTTCTGAAGGCTACAACCAGTGCAGGCGGGGTAGGACCATGTCACCATAGCTGAGGGGCTATGCCCTGTCCTCTCGAACAGGACAGGGCAACACTTGGCTCTCAGGCAGCCAGAGTGGCTTGACCCTCTCTGTCCACAAGGAGATTTGTGGACTATTCCACAAATTTTTTTTGATTTAACTTTGATTTGGACCTGGTTGTTCAGATGAATACAGTCTAATGTAACTGCTGATTTAGAGAGGTTTTCTACCAAGAAAACTTCAATACATAACTCATAAAATGAGTTATGTAGCCATTTCAGTTCAGTTCAGTTTAGTTGCTCAGTCGTGTCCGACCTCCGTGACCCCATGAATCACAGCACGCCAGGCCTCCCTGTCCATCACCAACTCCCGGAGTTCACTCAAACTCATGTCCACAGAATCGGTGATACCATCCAGCCATCTCATTCTCTGTCGTCCCCTTCCCCGCCCCCAATCCCTCCCAGCATCAGAGTTTTTTCCATTGAGTCAACTCGTCGCGTGAGGTGGCCAGAGTATTTAACAAGTTGTAAAAGATTGCTTGCCCCTGACAGTGTAGAGGCTTAGGTCTAATGCTAATGAAACATTGACTAAGACCCCTCTGCCACCTTGGTTCCCTCTTATAAAGGGGATGATAAAAGCAGAGAGATCCAGCTTGGGAGATAGAGGTGGTGTTTCTCTGACACAGATTAGCATGGGCTCACAGTTTATGAAGCAGGAGCTGGAATCACACACAAAAAAGTCACACACACACACACACATACAGATTTGTATTGGAGTATCAACCTAGTCAATCTTAAGGGAAATTAACCCTGAATACTTGTTGGAAGGATTGATACTGATACCAAAATTCCAGTATTTTGGTCATCTGATGCAAACAGCTGACTCTTTGGAAAAGTCTCTGATGCTGGGAAAGATTGAGGATAGAAGGAGAAGAGGGTGTCAGAGGATGAGATGATTAGATGGCATCACTGAAGCAATGGACGTGAACTTGGACAAACTTTGGGCGATGGTGAGGGACAGGGAGGCCGGGCGTGCTGCAGCCCATGGGGTTGCAAAGAGTCAGACATGACTGGGTGACTGAACAATAGCAACAGCAACAACAAAACAACAACCTAGTTGCTTTACAATGCTGTATTAGTTTCTATTGTACAGAAACCTTTGTTCTGAATTCCGGCTCTATTACTTGGCCATGTAACCTTGGGTATAGTACTCCACCTTTGAGAGTCTCAGTTTTTCATTTTTAAATGTGACTAATCCTCATTTTGGGCTTCCTGGGTGGCTCAGTAGTAAAGAATCTGTCTGCCAATGCAGGAGAGGCGGGTTCGATCCCAGGGTCGGGAAGATTCCTTGGAGAAGGAAACGGCAATCCATTCTAGGATCCTTGCCTGGGAGATTGTATGGACAGAGGAGCCTGGTGGGCTACTGTCCATGGGGTTGCAAAGAGTTGAAAATGACTGATTGACTAAACAACAACAGCAACAACAACAAATCCCCATTTTTCAGTATTGTGATAAGGATTAAAGGAAATAGTAGAATCACAGGAGCAAAGTGCCTGGTGCAGTTACACAAGCAAGTTGTGAGGCAGGGATGAGCCTCAAAGCTTTTGCAGAGTGGTGTGGAGGCAGCGCCCACTCTAGGGGAAGCCACCATGTTGGTTTGTCACAGGAAGTGTTTTTCACTTTAACATCGTCTTATTTGAGAGGCAGAGCAGTGAATTGGATTGTGGATGTGGTTCTGGTGTCAGATGGGTGGGGTTTCAATGTTGGTCTCACTTGTCGGACTTGCATATTTGCTCATTACCTGGCTCTCTGAAGCTGTTTCCTCAGAACTGTTGGGAGAAATCACACTGGTGCATGGGAATGTCTGCCATGTGGAATCTGACACATGGGAAGGACTCATTGATGATGCTGTTTTTAACCAGGTAGTCTTTAGTCTCCAGTCTTTGTATCATAGAATAATCATTTGTGGAATGAAGGGAGCATGTAGATAAAGGCAGGCATTATAACTTACTTGAAGGTTTAAAAAATGGGCATCTGATAAGTCTTTATAAATGGTATTTTTAAAGATTTAGTAATATATCTGAAGCTTAATTTATTAACCAATAAATATGGCAGCTACATTATCATTTCCTGCAAATTAGATGCATAAGATACTGATTGATTTTATACAGAGAATGCAAGTTGGGTTTTAGGGCATTGACTAATTTATGAGGTAATAGATTAAAAATAATTCACTATTTTTTTACATTTGGGGAAGTTAAATATATTTTAAAACATTGAATATATCCTTGAGCTGAATCACACAAAAGGGGAAAGACTTAAAATACACAGATATGTCACTGGATAGGAAAAGAATATCTGTAGCAAAAAATGAGGCATTCTATATGTCCACATCTGCCAGTTACAGCTTCAAAAACAATTTCGTGATAACGCTGGCCATTCAGAACCAGAGTAAATGGTTCTGAGAATCTTGAACAAGTTTGTCACCATCATTTTCCTAGTATTTGTACTGACGGGTTATAAATCCATTTTAATTAAAAGTTGTAAACAGCACCTAAAAGTGTTATACCACTTCAATAAGCATAGCACTGGGTTAATACAGTATGACTTTGACACCTTTGAATTAAAAAATGATCCAACTTTATCAGGAGGTAGATGAGGTTGATCATTAGCTGGTGAATTTAGATTATGGGCTCAATTTGGACAAATTAGATCACAGGGTGGTTTTTGCCCTCTCTGGGGGTACTTTCTGTGTATGGCCAGTGCTTAGCAGATAAATTCCAAACCTCCACTTCCTTTCTCTGTAGAGGTAGAGACAGCCTACCGAGTTACTGAAATACTCGATGGAAGAACTTGAAAGAAACAAAACTGTCTTTAACTCGTCAGTCCCCTTTTGCTCAGAACCAAAAATGAAGTCTCTGTGTAACCAAATGGCTCATATCAAATGTTTTTGATCTTTTAGAACAGAAGAATCGATAACAGAAGATGACAAGAGGAGGTATGTTTGGTGTTGAAGCTGCCTTTAATTTGAATAATTTTGGCCACGCCTCATGGATTTAATTGAACACAGATTAATTTAACTCACAAATTTAATTGACCCCTGGGTAGCACATTGCCAGTAATGCAGATTCCTCCAGAAAAGCTTTTGGCACAGAGAACACAGGTGGGAGCATGCAGTGTGATAAAGATCTTGCCCAGAGTTCGTCATTATCTTTGCTTCTTCCAAACAAGTGTGGTGTGTCCTGTGCACACAGCCTGTGCTAGTTTCCACTTGTGGACTTTGGATGAGCTGCTCTCTCAAATTGGATAACATCTCTTCACTTCCTCTGCCTTCTCCATCCTTCCGTCCTCTGATTAACTGCACTTCACTCTCTTTACTCCTTACCTCTCTCTTTCTCCTCACTTTATCTACTGACACGTAAAGTGTTTTTGTGTGTTCATAGCACCTACTACAACATTAGGTGAATTCTTGATAAATGTTGACTGATTAACTGTAACATGTCACGCTACTGATATTTATTACTCCACTGAATTCTAAAAAAATCCCAGCTCCTTCTTTCTCATTGCAAGTAAAATCTCTAAAAACTACAGCTTTCTTTTTTTATATGTAGCTTTTATTTAAACATAGAAAAACAGTGATCTTCCAAGGACAATAGTATTCTGAATCCTACTTTTGAAAAGTCATAAATTACTTTAATAATTCTATAATTGTTTGAAAGTTCCCATGATATCAACTTTCTGCAAATGTATAGTAACCATGTAGTTTGGTCTGATTTTTCTATCTCTGCTTCTTTTTCATCAAGAAACTATGGAGGAGTGTATGTTGGTCTGCCATCTGAAGCTGTCAGTATGGTGTCCAATCAGACAAAGACTGTGCAGAAAAGTAAGTAAAACTCTGTGATATTTACTGTTTCTACATGCTTAATTTTTTGCTTTGTGGAAAAAAAAATGTGAAATTGATATTTCCACTTTCCTGGCTCACCCTAAATATTACTGATTTTCAGTGAACCATGTATAAGAACCGTATTTGGGAATTCCTTGGCAGTTCAGGGTTGACACTTCAAGCTTCCACTGTAGAGGGCATGGGTTCAGTCCCTAGTTATGGAACTAAGATCCCACATGCCACCAGGCATGGCCTAAAAAAAAAAAACAATAGTAACAACAGAAACCAATATGTGCTCATTGTAATCATTTGTTGAAACTGCCACCCACACGATGAGAATAATTCCAGAGCAACAGTTAGCTTCTGTCTGTGGTTGATCCATGGATATTTTAAATTTCGTATTAATTTCAGTGATGATCAGTGTGAAAGCAAATGTTTCAGTAAATTTATGGAATTTTTGTAGACCATAAAGGTAAATTCTTGTAATACCTTATAAATGTAACTGGTAAGTAGCCTGGTGATTAGAAGAAAATTAACTGCCTTTTGTATAATGAAATGGAGTGGAGGCTCCTTTTTCTGGAGTTAGTAATTGTGGGGCTAATGAAGTGCTTTTGATACTAGGTATGATTGCAACCTTGTAGATAACTTCTTGCTAAAGTGAAGTTTTAATGTGGCTTGTAAAGAATGCTGATTTACTAATCACTATATAGTTGTCTGATATATGGTTTTTTAAAGAACTATTGATATGTACACATATAATTATATAGATGTAATGTGTAATTTTATTCGTACACAAATATAATAAAAATATTACATTATTTTTAACATACCATGGTTATTTGTTCTTCATTGCTTTTTCTCTACTTGATGATTTAGACTAGCAAATATGTATATATCCCAGCTATTTGTAGTTGTATGGGTAACTGGAATATGTTCTTTATAACTGAATATTTAACTTTCCTCAATTTTCTTTTTTAAGATTAGAAGAAAAAAATATCATGACTCAATAATCAAGAGGTACTGTATATTTTTCTAAATAATTCTGCATATTTAACCTTGATGAATGAACTGTAGCTATTAATAATGCTCTGTATAAGATTAGGAGGGATCTCATCTTTCAGTTAAATCTGTGGAATCCAATATGTTTTGTTGTAAAGAAGTCTTTAATGATTAGATTGATTTTCTCTGCAGTTACCTTTTTTCACTTAATTTTTTTCAATTGCAACTTAATTCATTAAATAAGAACAAGCTACACGTTTGCCTAGACTTACCGAGGTTTCACTCTTTATTGCCAAAATCTTTGAGGGGCTATGACCTTGAAAATGATAGACAAGGAAAGACTAGAGAGGCTGGGAATTAGATTTGGATCAATATTAAATGTTTGGCAATAGCCAGTGGTAGTTGATAGACAGAGAGACGATTTATCAGTACCAAAACTCCAATAGAGATAGGCAGTCATCAGTGTGCAAAGATGCAGTTTTGCAGGAAGGAATAGTAAAATTATAGACCAAGTTTAAAAGGTGAAGCACTGTTGACCTGGTGAAGAGCGTGGAGTTAGAATTATATTGATACAATGAACAAGAACAAGGATACAAGAAAGATTGCTTTCATTAACTACCTTCTGGGTACCAGATACTCTAAAAGATACTGAGCAACTGTAGAGCCAAAGAGTTTGATTTCACCTGGTCCACAATGCCGAACATCCAATGATCAGGAATGCTCTGTCTCCTGAGATAGCCCGTTCTCTTTTGGGAGTCAGACAACCTTGTACTTGAATTCAGGCTCTTTCCGTTACCAGCCTGGCAAGTTACTTCCCCTGATATTTATCTTGAAGGGGTCTTGTTAGGATTAAATATAAAGTCAATGGTAACTTCTACTGTAATTGTCATTGTGATCATCACCATCATCATCATCATTGTACCATCATCTTTTTTTGTAACCAGAAACCAGCCCTTGGTAGACCAGAAGCAAGACCGATTTGATGTTGAACCAACTTCTTGCTCAGAGCCAGTATGGGTACTGGTGTCTGGGATGATATGGGGTGCAGAAAAAGCTCACAAATGGAGACAAATAAGCTTTCCTGTTGGAGGAAGGGGACATGGAAGCTTTAACTGGTTTCTTTGGGATAAGAAATACAACAATATTAGGCATCTTCTTCAAAGACTTTCTCATCAAGGCTACAACATTATGGAGCATTATTCCCTAGTGCTCATATCCATATTAGGGTGTGGAGTTTCTCTTTAACAACTTGCTGGAGATTTTCTATTTCTAGTATTTTTAAGAGTTCTAAATCTCACGTAGGTTTTATTATCTGCATCAAATAGAAAAGATAATCTAGTTGAAAATAAGCATACATTAGTGTTTACCCTCCTGAGAACAGGGTATATTTCAGAAAGCATCTGAATGGTGGGAAGCAGTGCTGTGTAGACAGAGATCAGGAGACTTGGCAGGTCTGTATTAACACAGGATCTTGGATGAATCCCTCACTTTCTCCCAGCTTAACTCAATTTCAATTTTCACATGAGAGAGTTAGACAAGATGATTGTGGAAGCTTTGTATGTGGATCTGAAATTTCCTGTTAACAGTGGAGCTGGTGAATCAGCCAACATAATGTTAGATGATGAGCTCGAATATTTCCCTACTGCTCATGGCTATCAGTATGAAAACAGACACTATTTTATTGCCATCCCTCTCTCCTCTCAACTTTCCCCATTCTTTAACTCTACTGCTGAACAATGAATTTGCCTCTTTTGAATTATCTGAGAAATTTTCTACATTGAAAGGCTGTCAATAGTTAAGCATCCTCAGTAGTACTTATCATGAGGCATCGGAACATATGGCATCCGAGCTTAAATTATTGGGCAGGAATGCTGATGAGAAGAGACGTTTTATGGAAGACATTGGAGATGCTTTTGTTTTTTGACCTAAACCAGAGATCACATTGCCAACATCCATTGGATCACAGAAAAGGCAAGAGAATTCCAGAAAAACATCTACTTCTGCTTCCTTGACTACACTTGAGCCTTTGACTGTGTGGATCACAACAAACTGTGGAAAATTCTTAAAGGTGGTCAATAGACCACCTTACCTGTCTCCTGAGAAACCTGTATACAGGTCAAGAAGCAACAGTTAGAACTGGACATGGAACAAAAAACTGGTTCCAAATTGGGAAAGGAGTCCATCAGGCTGTACACTATCACTGTGCTTATTTAATGTCTATGCAGAGATCAGTTCAGTTGCTCAGTCATGTCAGACTCTTTGCGACTCCATGGACTGCAGCACACCAGGCCTCCCTGTCCATCACCAAGTCCCGGAATCCACCCAAACCCATGTCCATTGAGTCAGTGATGCTGTCCAATCATCTCATCCTGTGTCGTCCCCTTCTCCTCCTGCCTTCAGTCTTTCCCAGCATCAGGGTTTTTTCCAATGAGTCAGCTCTTTGCATCAGGTGGCCAAAGTATTGGAGTTTCAGCTTCAGCATCAGTCCTTCCAATGAATATTCAGGACTGATTTCCTTTAGGATGGACTGGTTGGGTCTCCTTGCAGTCCAAGAGACTCTCAAGAGTCTTCTCCAACACCATAGTTCAAAAGCATCAATTCTTCGGTGCTCAGCTTTCTTTATAGTCCAACTCTCACATCCATACATGACTCCTGGAAAAGCCATAGCCTTGACTAGATGGACCTTTGTTGACAAAGAAATGTCTCTGCTTTTTAATATGCTGTCTAGGTTGGTCATAACTTTTCTTCCAAGGAGTAAACGTCTTTTAATTTCATGGCTGCAGTCAGCATCTGCAGTGATTTTGGAGCCCCCAAAAATAAAGTCTGACACTGTTTCCCCATCTATTTGCCATGAAGTGATGGGACCAGATGCCATGATCTTAGTTTTCTGAATGTTGAGCTTTAAGCCAATATTTTCACTCCCTTCTTTCACTTTCATCAAGAGGCTTTTTTGTTCCTCTTCGCTTTCTGCCGTAAGGTTGGTGTCATCTCCATATCTGAGGTTATTGGTATTTCTCCCGGCAATCTTGATTCCAGCCTGTGCTTCATCCAGCCCAGCGTTTCTCATGATGTACTCTGCATATAAGTTAAATAGGCAGGGTGACAATATACAGCCTTGACATATTCCTTTCCCTATTTGGAACCAGTCTGTTGTTCCATGTCCAGTTCTAACAGTTGCTTCCTGACCTGCATACAGATGTCTCAAGAGGCAGGTCAGGTGGTCTGGTATTCCCATCTCTTTAAGAATTTTCCACAATTTGTTGTGATCCACACAGTCAAAGGCTTTGGCATAGTCAATAAAGCAGAAATAGATGCTTTTTTAGAACTCTCTTGCTTTTTTGATGATCTAGCGAATGTTGGCAATTTGATCTCTGGTTCCTTTGCCTTTTCTAAAACCAGCTTGAACATCTGGAAGTTCACGGTTCACGTACTGTTGAAGCCTGGCTTGGAGAATTTTGAGCATTTCTATGCAGAGTACATCATATGAAATGCTGGGCTGGATGAAGCACACGCTGGAATTAAGATTGCCGAGAGAAATATCAATAACCTCAGATATGCAGATGATACCAACCACCCTTAGGGCAGAAAGCGAAGAGGAACTAAAGAGCCTCTTGATGAAGGTGAAAGAGGAGAGAGAAAAAGCTGGCTTGAAACAGCATTCAAAAAACAATGATCATGCCATCCAGTCCCATCACTTCATGGCAAATAGATGGGGAAACAATGGAAACAGCGATAAGCTTTATTTTCTTGGGCTCCAAAATCACTGCAGATGGTGACTGCAGCCACGAAATTAAAAGGTGCTTGCTTCTTGGAAGAAAAGCTATGACCAACCTAGACAGCATATTAAAAAGCAGAGACATTACTTTGCCAGCAAAGGTCCATCCAGTCAAAGCTATGGTTTTTCCAGTAGTCATGTATGGATGTGAGAGTTGGACTATAAAAAAAATTGAGCACCAAAGAATTGATGCTTTTGAACTATTGTTTTGGAGAAGACTCTTGAGAGTCTTTTGGACTGCAAATAAGTCATACCAGTTCTTCCTAAATGAAATCAGTCCTGAATGTTCACTAGAAGGACTGAATCTGAAACCGAAGCTCTAGTACTTTGGCCACTTGATGTGAAGAGCTGACTCATTGGAAAAGACTCTGATGCTGGGAAAGATTGAAGGCAGGAGGAGAAGGGAATGACAGAGGATGAGATGGTTGGATGGCATCACTGACTCAATGCACATGAGTTTGAGCAAGCTCTGGGAGATGGTGAAGGACAGGGAAGCCTGACATCCTGCAGTCCATGGGGTTGCCAAAGTCAGACATGACTGAGCGACTGAAAACATATGTGTGAAATCTTAGTGACCCAAGTTCACAGTTGAATTGGTTACTTTGTGAAGCTAGTGGCTCAAATCGTAAAGAATTTGCCTGGAATGCAGGAGACCCAGGTTCAATCCCTTGGTTGGGAAGATCCCCTGAAGAAGGAACTGGCAACCCACTCCAGTATTCTTGCATAGAGAATTTCAAGGGCAGAGGAGCCTGGTGGGCTACAGTCCCTGGGTTGCAAAGAGGTTTGGACATGACTGAGTGACTGACACTTTTATTTTCAGAATCTCTCAAAATTGGCTATATCTCCAGATGTGTAGTTTCTTCTACAGATGACCCGGGGTGGAAGTTTTGCCCGTTTAGATGTATGGAGTGCTGCCAGTGCAGTAATGCTTCTCAAATGCCAGTGGATGGGCTTGCTACATCAGATCCCCAGGGAGATAATGTGGATGGCTCACCCCCTCCCAGGAGGATCTGACTGAGCAGGAAAGGAATGGGGTTGTGGCTGAACAATCTGTATCTTTGTGCTGTTGATGGGTAACTCGGTTTGGGCATCATCCCATTGGTGTATTGGGTTGGCCAAAAAGTTCGATTCATAAGGTGTTGTGAAAAAACTCAAATGAACTTTTTGATGAACCGATAGTTTAATTACCAGCTGAGAAGTCTCTTTCTCCATCCACCTTTGTCTCTATAGTGTCAGCCGTGAGTCACCGTATGCTGGCCGCATTTTCATTCTCAGATCGATGTTAAACGGATGTTGAATGTGTGTTTTACTGAAAAGTAAATCAGTAAATAATTTGCGGGCTTAATGCTGATGTATTTTTATCTAAGTGTTGCCTTTCATGCTTCCTAATAACTCTTTCCCCCTTTTTTATTTGTCACCTTCATAGCGTGTTCATCAAGATCTGGATGAAATTTTTCCTTCATGGGATTTTGTAACGTGCATAGACATTTCCAAGGAAATTCTAACAGTCGCCACACCTTCCCCCAAATTCTTAGTTGATAGTTAAAACCATGGGTACATACTGAATGTTGTGGTACTAGAAAGGAATTGGTTAAACAACATGCTTGGATATGGAACTTTCTGTGGTCCACCTGGAGAAGACAAACTTATGAAGGGTTCTTGCCCAGCCGGTTGCTGTGTCCCCTCTGGGTTCTCATCTGAACATCCCCACAGCTCATGAAGATCATGTATTTTCACTGATGCTTTTTTGATAGTTTTTATAAATTAAAATCCCTCATCTATTTATAACTTAAAATAATAAGGCACTATCAATGAGTTACCCAAAGTAATATATTTGTCTGTTATTTTTCAATATTTCTACTTCATGTTGATTTTTACTTGTAAAATTGATTAAATTGATACTTCCTCTATCTCTTTCCCTTTTTTACTATTGGTTTTCAGGTTTATTTAAATGTCAAAGGAGTTACTTATTGGGAACAACACATTACATGGCAATACTTCAACTGCTGAGGTTTGCATGATGTATGTACATTTCGATTAACTTCCTCTTTTCTTTAGTTAAAGGCTTATGTAACTACAAGTACTTCATAGCCATCAAGTCTCCCATTCTACCTGTGTGTGATCAAAGCATCTTATCATGTTAATTCTGTACTATTTTCAAGGACTTGTCACTGATGGTTAGTGGGATATTTGGAAAGTTCTTAATTTGATAACGACCTTGTGTATCGACTTAATACTGCAGTGTAAATCACTCAACTGTATTTCAACAATTAAAACATTTTTATCCCTCTTTACCTGGCTTTCTTCATTATTTTTTGGAAGAACACTTTCAAAGTCACATGTTGTGATATGTAGATACAGTACATCAGTATAAAAATAATAATGAATAAATGGATTGCTATGAAAAGAACAAAATCTTTCACAAGAAAATCATTACTTTATGTATTCCATACAACTATCATAGGGACTTCAAATCAAATGGATTTGAAAAAAAAAAAACACTGAAGATTAGAATCACTGAGAAATGATTATGGTACATGTACTCCTGTCCCATATCCACACATCCATAATAGCATTTAGGTGAAATATCATGTTTATCCCATAGATATAACAGATTAACTTTTGAAAACTTTTAATTTTGAAATAAATTTAGATTTAAAGAGGAGTGTAAGGATGGTACAGAGAGTTCTTAAATGCCTTTCTCTAGCTTTCCTTAATGTTAACATCTTACATAAGCATAGTATATTTGTCAAAACTGAGAAATTAAACATTGGTATAATGCTACAAACTAAACTACAGGCTCTCACTGGATTCCATTAGCTGTTCTGTTAGCATCCTTTTTCTGTTCAGGATCCAACCTGAAATTCCACTGCATTCTTTTTTTTTCTTTTTAATTATTTGTTTGGTCACACCAGGTCTAGGTTGTGGCATGTGTGATCCAGTTCCCTGACCAGGAATGGGACCCAGGCCCCCTGCATTGGAAGCATGGAGTCTCAGCCACCAGACCACCAGGGAAGTCCCAAAATTCCACTGTATTCTGTTGCATTTGTCATCCTGAGTCTCCTCTTCCTGGTGTTCTCAGAATTTCCCTATTTTTCATGACTTGAGACTTTTGAAGCCTACATATTTTATAGTATTTTCCTCAGTCTGGATTTCTCTGATGTTTTCTTATGGATGGGGGTTATAAATTTGAGGGGAATACCACAGAGATGAAGAGCCCCCTTCATCACATCATAATATCTTATGATTTCAACATAATTTGTTATTGGTGATATTAACTATTATCACTTGGATAAGAGCATCTGTCAGTTTCTCCACCGTAAGGTGTTTCCATCCTCTGTTCCTTATAAATGAGTCAGACGTTTAGACCACACTCAATAAAAGAAAGTGAAAGTTTAGTCGCTCAGTCGTGTCCGACTCTCTGTGACCTCATGGACTGTAGACTACCAGGCTCCTCCATCCACGGGATTTTCCAGGTAAGAATACTGGAGTGGGTTGCCATTTCCTTCTCCAGAGGATCTTCCCGACCCAGGGATCGAACCCGGGTCTCCCACATTGTAGGCAGATGCTTTACTGTCTGAGCCACCAGGGAAGTTTGACCACACTCAAAGGAGAGGGGAATTAAGCTCAACCTTCTGGAGAAAAGCATGTCAAGGAATTTTTAAGAAGCATTATGTATTACTTGCCATAAAAAAGTGAAATCTTGACATTTGTGACAAGGTGGATGAACTTATTTATGTTAAGTGAAATAAGTCAGACAGAGAAAGACAAATACTGTATGATTTCACTTATATGTAGAATCTAAAAAACAAAACGAATGACTAACAGAAACAGTCATGCAAACAGCTGTTTGCCAGAGGGGAGGAGGGGGGAAGGAATGACTAGGTGAAGGAGATTAAGAGATATAAGCTTCCAGTAACAAAATAAATGAGTCATGGGGATAAAATGTACAGTGTGGGGGATATAGTCCATAATACGTAGCATCTTTGTATGGTGATAGACGGTAACTAGACTTATGTGGTGATCATTTTGAAATGTGTAGACATATCGAGTCATTATGTTGTGTCCCAGTTTACAAAAGAGGTCAAGTTTACTTCAGTTAAAAAATAAAGCAAAAGGGAAAGAAAAAGGAAAACCCACAGTAATTATTAAGTATTTGGGGAGAGACACTTTGAGACTCTGAACATGTCCTGTTTTTAGATTTGCCCACTAATTTTAGCGTTCATCCTTGGACCTTGCTGGCGCATATACTGTGGTGTTCCTTTGTTCCTTCACATGTGTTACTTGGAATCCTTCTCTGAAGAGTACTTGTCTCTTCTCCCACATTTGCCTTCCCAGGTGACTCAGTGGTAAAGAATCCATCTGCAATGCAGGAGAGACAGGAGCCTTGGGTTTGATCCCTGGTTCAGGAAGATCCACCTGAGGAGGAAATGGTAATCCACTCCAGCATTCTTGCTGGGAAATCCCATGGACAGAAGAGCCTGGCAGGCTACAGTCCATGGGGTCATGAAGAGTTGGACACGACTGAGCAGCTGAGCACCCCCATTTACTTTTTATTCAATCATTTATTTATATCCATAGGACTCATGGATACTACTTTCTTCTTTAGGTTATAGTCTAGCACTATAATGATACCTATTTTATTGCTAACATTGTTCAAGTTTTGCTCACTGGTTGTTTTTTCATGTTCTTGAAAAACCCCATCCTTTGTTCTTCTTAGGTTGACTTTTATTAGCAAGCAAGAACAAAAATCCAATTCAAAAGTTAGTTTAAACACATTCCTAAAACTCCATCAAATTTTATTATAAATGAGCAGTATTTTCCATATTATGACAAGTCTTGTCATTTTCCTTCAACTAGACATTATTTAAATTTAGAACCTTGTGATTCTTACATGTTAATAGAAGGCAATGGCAAGCCACTCCAGTACTCTTGCCTAGAAAATCCCATGGATGGAGGAGCCTGGTGGGCTGCAGTCCGTGGGGTCGCTAAGGGTCGGACACGACTGAGCGACTTCACTTTCACTTTTCACTTTCACACATTGGAGAAGGAAATGGCAACCCACTCCAGTGTTCTTGCCTGGAGAATCCCAGGGATGGGGGAGCCTGGTGGGCTTCCGTCTATGGGGTCACACAGAGTCGGACACGACTGAAGTGACTTAGCAGCAGCAGCAGCAACACCACCCACTTACCTATGTCTTAAATTTAACGATTATCGTTTTTATTAAGTATTGCAAGGATCTTGAGAGAAAGTCTTAGAGAAGAGTAATTATTAATATTAAGAGCTTTCTAAAGTGAGAGATTGGAGAAACCTTTCAGTTCAGTTCAGTTTAGTCGCTCAGTTGTGTCCGACTCTTTGCAACCCCATGGACTGCAGTATGCCAGGCTTCCCTGTCCATCACCAACTCCCGGAGCCTACTCAAACTCATATCCATTGAGTCAGTGATGCCTTCCAACCATCTCATCCTCTGTCGTCCCCTTTTCCTCCCGCCTTCAATCATTCCCAGCATCAGGGTGTTTTCAAATGAGTCAGTTCTTCGCGTCAGGTGTCCAAAGTATTGGAGTTTCAGCTTCAGCATCAGTCCTTCCAATGAATACTCAGGACTGTGCCCAAAATTTGAGAGTTAAAAACTTTTCAAACAATGTATTCTGGTTCTTTGTAAGACTGTTACTGAAATATATACTGGAGAGATGAGTTTCAGAGAATTTCTGACTAATAAAATTATTTTGATTGGAAAAGATTTCTTAAGAAACTATCTATGCTAGGAGACATTTATTTCTAGACTTGGTTTTAGGAGACTGCTTGAATTTAGTTTTGGAAGAACTGTTTCAATCTTTGAAATGTAGATATCTGGTTTTGGCAAGTACAACTAACTTCTGGGGTTGTATGGAAGAGTGGCTGCCTTGATGAATTGAATTCTCATAAGTGATCTGTAGAAGGCTCTAGGGAGAGGAACAGAATGATAGAAGAGCCTAAGTTAGTACTTGCCTGGAGAATCCCCATGGACAGAGGAGCCTGGCGGGCTATGGTCCATAGGGTCACAAAGAGTCGGACATGACTGAAGCGACTTAGCACTAGCACAAGTTAGTACAACTGGGAGGTTATCTCACTGGGCTTCCCAGTTGGGGAGAACTTGAAGAGGAAGAGAAGAAGGTTCTGTTTTGCAAATGGGAGCTTTATGTAGTCTTATCATATCTGTGCCGAAAGTTGTGAATAATTTCAGGAGTGAAAAGTTATGTAAGGAACTCATTCCCGGGAAGATAGTTTACATTTTCTTAGCTTACTTTTACTTAATGAACATAATAAATCCAAGCAGAACAAAATGATGTGCTTTCCCATAGATTGGTTTCTGATACCCCATTCTTGGTTGTTTATCGATCATCACCAAGTCACTGAGGATACTTCTGGAAGACCCAACCCCTGCATTTGGGGCTCTTTAGAATAGTGGGGGAGAGGGCACTGGGTAACCTATAATAAGCAGAGAGCAACGCCCAGGGGAGCCTGATGGCTTTGGGAGCACAGTGCAGGGGCACCCATGTCAGACTTCTGGCTTAGGATAGACTTCCCGGAGTGCAGTTCCCTGTTGAGCCATAAGGGAGAGCACCAGGTAACCAAATATGGGCAGAAGAAGACAAGTAAGGGTAGAAAACCGCAAGCCCGGAGCCCTGAAGGCCCTCAGCGTGTCCCGGGAACTTCTGGGAGTTCATCCTGGCTGGGTGGGGGTGGTGGGAATTGTGGGGGAGAGGTGGGCAGGGTGACTGGGAGCTTCATGGGGTGAGGTGGAGCTTCTCCTGAAGATTGTGGGAGGCCAATTGTGGGGGGAAGCAATTGTGGAGTTTACCTGCTGGGTCCCCAATTATTGTCACCTAAGGGCCATCAGAAGTCTTCGTCTTTTGGTCTCTTCCAACCCCTGGTTTTTGGGTCTCTCTGTAAGAGGCATGACTAATACTTGCAATTCCAGTTTGTGAAGATGGGCTTTTCCTATTTAATGGATAATACAAAAGACTTGGAGTTCTTAGACACAGTGCAATTTGTGGAAAGCTTTGTTAAACAAACAATGTCCATCTCCTACACAAGACATTCCTTTAAGACTAGGAGGGGTGGCTGGCTGCTTAATGCACAAAAACTGACACAGAGAGTCAAAGAAAATAAAGAAACAAAAGTGTATGTTCCAATCAAGACATTCTGCTAGGAAGGTCAGAAACATTCCATGGAGGCAGGGCCACACCCCTCCCCCAAGTATAACCAGCTGCTTCGTAATTGGGATTTTGATAATATTGAGGCCATCCTGTTACTTCACATCCCTCTCCCACTTCTCTTTCCACTAAAGTGATTCATTAAATGAAGACAAACTTCTTTTGCCCCCAGTAGAGTCTGCAACACTAGGGGATGAGATGGTTAGATAGCATCACCAACTCAAAGGACATGCGTTTGAGCAAACTCTGGGAGTTAGTGAAGGACAAGGAAACCTGGCATGCTGCACTCTATGGGGTTGCAAAGTGTCAGACGCAACTTAGCAACTGAACAACAATAGCAGAGTCTGTAACGTGTAGATAATATAGCACTTTTATCTGTTTTGCTTACTCCATAAATATTTAATATTAAAGTGCTGCAGACTCCCTAGAAGGCAGCCATCTTGTATATTCTTTTCCATTCTTAGAATTGAGTCTAAGGGACCTGCTATGAAAAAATGACTGTATTGATATGAAAGCAGGAGAATTTGTGACTCTCAGACAGGGTGTGTTTTCTCTAGAGCAGTAGTATCTTTGGGATGGATTTAAGGCCTTTGGTAAATCATCTGGCTGTTTCTGTGCCTTGGAAAATTTCAGTAAACAGGACAAAATCTGTTCTAGTTTTCTTCTAAGATTGTTATTAGAAGGATTCATTAATTCACTGATTCATTCATCCAACAATTATTTCCTGAGAGTCTACTCTAGGTCTGGCATTTATTTGAAAAATGTAACAAATTTTATCTTTTTACTCATCCTGTGGATGTGTATTTTTAAAAATTAATGTATTTGGCTGTGTCTGGTCTTAGTTGTGGCCCTGGGGATCTTCACTGTGACCAGCAGGATCTTTTGTTACAGCGCATGGACTCTGTAGTTGCAGCAAGCAAGTTTAGTTGCTCCAAGGCATGTGGGATCTTAGTTCCTCATCCAGGGATTGAACCCGTGACCCCTGAATTGGAAGATGGATTCGTAACCGCTGGACTGCCAGGTAAGTCCCTACTCAAAGTGTGAAAGTGTTAGCCACTCAGTCAAGTCTGACTCTTTGTGACCCCATGGACTGTAGCCCGCCAGGCTCCTCCATCCCATGGGATTTTCCAGGCAAGAACACTGGAGTGGGTTGCCATTTCCTTCTCCAGGGGATCTTCCCCACCCAGAGATAGAACTTGGGTCTTCCATATTTGCAGGCAGACTCTTTACCATCTGAGCTACCTACCAGGCTACCTCTATCTCATCTAATTCATTCAGTTCAGTTTAGTTCAGTCGCTCAGTCATGTCCGACTCTTTGCGACCCCATGAATCACAGCACGCCAGGCCTCCTTGTCCATCACCAACTCCCGGAGTTCACTCAAACTCTTGTCCATAGAGTTGGTGATGCCATCCAGCCATCTCATCCTCTGTCGTCCCCTTCTCCTCCTGCCCCCAATCCCTCACAGCATCAGAGTCTTTTCCAGTGAGTCAACTCTTCGCATGAGGTGGCCAAAGTATTGGAGTTTCAGCTTTAGCATCAGTCCTCCCAATGAACACCCAGGAATGATCTCCTTTAGAATGGACTGGTTGGATCCTTGCAGTCTAAGGGACTCTCAAGAGTCTCTCCAACACCACAGTTAGAAAGCATCAATTCTTCGGGGATAGCTTTCTTCACAGTCCAACTCTCACATCCATACATCTCACATCTAATTCATTAGAAAGTTTTTATTTTTAAAAATTTCTTTAATTTTTATTAATTTTTTTCTGGCTATCCTGGGACTTCGTTGTAGTGTGTGGGCTTTCTCTGGTTGTGAAGCTTGGGCTTAGTTGCCCCACAGCATGTGGGATCTTAGTTTCCTGACCAGGGATCAAACCCCTGCATTGGAAGGCAGATTCTTAACCACTGTACCACTAGGGAAGTCCCACTGCCCTTTTGATAAGAACAGTCACTAGCTGGAGGCCTGGCATTGTTTTAGGCATTGGAGATGCAACAGTGAGCCAATCAGACAAAAGTCCTTGATATCAGGCTTATGTTTTACAGTGGGAAGATGCACTAAGTGAATAAATATTGTATATGTAGTTACAGTAATAAATTCTATGGGGGAAAACTAAGCCAGAAAAGAGGAGAGAGCTAGTTGGGAAGGTGAGTTTGCAATTTTAATCTTGAATAGGAAGATCAGGGAATTACTCACTAAAAAGACATTTGAAGGCAAAGAACTGAAGGAGAAGTAGCTACCCATGTGGGTTCCAGCAGACTATTTTAAGAAGTGGCAAGCTAAAATGCCTCATGCAAAAGTATGTCTAGAATATTTAAAGAAGAGTGAAGAATTCAGTGTGGTTGGAAAAGGATATGGCAGATGGGAGGGTTGTTGGAGAGGTTAGAGGGTCGCTGGGGAGGGATATTTTGGAGAAAGACCAGGACCATTATAGACTTTTTAATTCTTTAAAATGTATTTTAAAATAAAAATTGTATATATTTATTGTGTTCAACATGACTTGATATACATAGTGAAATGATTGCTACAGTCAAACCAACACATTATTTCCCATATATGTCTGTGACGAGTTCACTTGAGATCTACTTTCTCAGCATTTTTCAGGTATTCAACACAGTATTATTAACTATAGCCATCATGCTGAGCCTTGGCTCTTTAGACTTGTTCATCCCACACAACTGCAACTTTTTACCCACTGACCAGCATCTTCCCATTTCTCTCACTCTCCCAAACCCTGGTACCCACTATTCTACTCTCTGTTTCTATGAATTCATTTCTTTATAAAAATTTTTACTCACAAGTGCGATCAGACAATATTTCTCTTTGTCTGTCTTATTTTACTTGGAATAATGTCCTTCAGGTTCATCCATGATTTTACAGATGGCAGGATTTCCTTCTTCTTTTATGGTTGATTAATCTTCCATACCACATTTTCTTTATCTGTTTGTACAGACATCAACAGAAACCAAGATTGCTTGCATGTCTTGACCAGTGTCAATAATACTGCAGGGAACATTGGGGGAGGTGGCAGATATCTTTTTGAGATAGTGATTTCACTTCCTTCAGCGATATACCCAGGAGGATTGCTGAATCCCATGGTAGTTCTATTTTTCTTTGCAGAACTTCCGTGCTGTTTTCCAGAGTAGTTGCACCAATTTACATTCCCACCACCAGAGTAAAAGGGTTTCCTTTTCCCCACATCTTTCTTGAGACAGTGATTTCATTTCCTTCAGCTACATCCTGAGAAGGAGAAATGCCGGAGCCTATGGCAGTTCTGGTGAGCTCAGACAGTAAAGTATCTGCTCACAACACAGGACACCTGGTTTTGATTCCTGGGTCGGGAAGATCCCATGGAGGAGGGCCTCGCTACCCGCTCCAGTATTCTTGCCTGGAGAGTCCCCATGGACAGAGGAGCCTGGTGGGTTACAGTCCATAGGATCGGAGAGAATCAGACACAACTGAGCAACTAAGCACACGGCAGTTCTATTTCTAATTTTTTGAAGAATCTCCACACTGTTTTCCATAGTAGCTGCACCAATTTACATTCCTCTCAACAGAGTACAAGTGTCTCCTTTTCTCCTCATCCTCTCAGCACTTACTGCTTGTCTTTTTGACGATGGCCATTCTAACAGGTGTGGGGTGATACTTCACTGTGGTTTTTTGATTTGCATTTTCCCAATGATTAGTCATGCTGAACACTTTTTGTGTTTCTCTTCACTCGGTTGTTTCCTTTGCTGCGTTTGACAATAAAGGAATGTTTTGTGAGTCAGCCATATGGGAATATTACATAGTCAGAAAAATTATGCTTTTGATGAATATGTAATTTAATGGGAAAATGGGCACAGTATGTTTCAGAAAGCAAACATAAATTTATGTACAAAATTATCCCAGATATTTTTGTATATGTGTTCAGTTCAGTCGCTCAGTCGTGTCCGACTCTACACGACCCCATGAATCACAGGACACCAGGCCTCCCTGTCCATCACCAACTCCCGGAGTTCACTCAAACTCATGTCCACAGAGTCGGTGATGCCATCCAGCCATCTCATTCTCTGTCGTCCCCTTCTCCTCCTGCCCCCAACCTTTCCCAGCATCAGAGTCCTTTCCAGTGAATCAACTCGTCGCATGAGGTGGCCAAAGTATTGGAGTTTCAGCTTTAGCATCAGTCCCTTCAGTGAACACCCAGGATTGATCTTCTCTAGAACGGACTGGTTGGATCTCCTTGCAGTCCAAGGGACTCTCAAGAATCTTCTCCAGCACCACAGTTCAAAAGCATCAATTCTTCAGCGATCAGCTTTCTTCATAGTCCAACTCTCACATCCATACATGACCACGGGAAAAACCATAGCCTTGACTAGACGGACCTTGGTTGGCAAAGTAATGTCTCTGCTTTTTAATATACAACCTAGGTTGGTCATAACTTTCCATCCAAGGAGTAAGAGTCTTTTAATTTCATGGCTGCAATCAGCATCTGCAGTGATTTTGGAGCCCAATAAAATAAAATCTGACACTGTCTCCACTGTTTCCCCATCTATTTCCCATGAAGTGATGGGACCAGAGGCCATGATCTTTGTTTTCTGAATGTTGAGCTTCAAGCCAACATTTTCACTCTCCTCTTTCACTTTCATCAAGAGGCTTTTGAGTTCCTCTTCACTTTCTGCCATAAGGGTGCTGTCATCTGCATATCTGAGGTTATTGATATTTCTCCCAGCAATCTTGATTCCAGCTTGTGCTTCTTCCAGCCCAGCGTTCCTCATGATGTACTCTACATATAAGTTAAATAAGCAGGGTGACAATATACAGCCTTGACATACTTCTTTTCCTATTTGGAACCATTCTGTTGTTCCATGTCCAGTTCTGACTGTTGCTTCCTGACCTGCATACAGGTTTCTCAAGAGGCAGGTCAGGTGGTCTGGGATTCCCATCTCTTTCAGAATGTTCCACAGTTTATTGTGATCCACACAGTCAAAGGCTTTGGCATAGTCAATGAAGCAGAAATAGACGTTTTTCTGGAACTCTCTCGCTTTCTCCATGATCCAGTGGATGTTGGCAATTTGATCTCTGGTTCCTCTGCCTTTTCTAAAACCTGCTTGAACATCTGGGAGTGCACGGTTCACATATTGCTGAAGGCTGGCTTGGAGAATTTTGAGCATGACTTTACTAGCGTGTGAGATGAGTGCAATTGTGCAGTAGTTTGAGCATTCTTTAGCATTCCCTTTCTTTGGGATTGGAATGAAGACTGATCTTTTCCAGTCCTGTGGCCACTGCTGAGTTTTCCAAATTTGCTGGCATATTGAGTGCAGCAC
The DNA here is from genome assembly GCF_049115385.1 of Moschus berezovskii. Lineage (NCBI taxonomy): Eukaryota > Metazoa > Chordata > Mammalia > Artiodactyla > Moschidae > Moschus > Moschus berezovskii. The sequence continues at coordinate 73,650,846 of NC_142465.1, forward strand.
TTTCACAGCATCATCTTTCAAGATTTGAAATAGCTCAACTGGAATTCCATCACCTCCACTAGCTTTGTTCGTAGTGATGCTTTCTAAGGCCCACTTGACTTCACATTCCAGGATGTCTGGCTCTAGGTCAGTGATCACGTTATCGTGACTATCTTGGTCGTGAAGATCTTTGTGTTAGGGATGTACATATATACACACAGAATAAGGGTGAGTGGGGTGTGGTGCAGTGATGGAGTGGGTCCTTATCTCTCATTGTTCAGTGATCTTTAAGCCTGATACACCCTGACCCTGAGCATTAGTGCAGTGTTAGGCTCACAGGAGTGAGTAAAAATGGTTTATTGAATATTGATGGAGGAAGTCCTTTCATCAGTTTACCAGATCTTGAGTTTTACCAGACACTTGACTGTATTATATTTAACTCTCACATGAACCTGCTGTACTTTAAGATAATAGGAAACTAGTTTGAGTTGACTTCTTAACAATCTGCATAAAATCTGTAATAACTGAGTGTTTAACATCTTGGAAAAAAAGACAAACTCCATTGGTTAGGGGCATGCCTATGTAATGCATGCATTTACTGCCCTCTTGTGGAATTAACTTCTAATAGCAACTTTATTTTTAAAAATTTTTTTCCAGAGGAGCCTGGCTGGCTACAATCCATGGGGTTGCAAAGAGTCTGACACCACTGAGCAACTGAGCACGCATGCACACATAGTGCTTCACAATGTTGTGTTCAGTTCAGTTCAGTTCAGTCGCTCAGTCGTGTCCGACTCTCCGCGACCCCATGAATCACAGCACGCCAGGCCTCCCTGTCCATCACCAACTCCCGGAGTTCACTCAAACTCATGTCCATCGAGTCGGTGATGCCATCCAGCCATCTCATTCTCTGTCGTCCCTGTCTCCTCCTGCCCCCAATCCCTCCCAGCATCAGAATCTTTTCCAGTGAGTCAACTCATCGCATGAGGTGGCCAAAGTATTGGAGTTTCAGCTTTAGCATCAGTCCTTCCAATGAACACTCAGGATTGATCTCCTTTAGAATGGACTGGTTGGATCTCCTTGCAGTCCAAGGGACTCTCAAGAGTCTTCTCCAGCAACACAGTTCAAAAGCATCAATTCTTCGGCGATCAGCTTTCTTCACAGTCCAACTCTCACATCCATACATGACCACGGGAAAAACCATTGCCTTGACTAGACGGACCTTGGTTGGCAAAGTAATGTCTCTGCTTTTTAATATACTATCTTTACCTTTCAATATTACGGTAATCCAGGCCTGTGCCCCAACCAGTAATGCTGAAGAAGCCGAAGTTAATCGGTTCTATGAAGACCTACAAGACATTTTAGAACTAACATCCAAAAAAGATGTCCTTTTCATTATAGGGGACTGGAATGCAAAAGTAGGAAGTCAAGAAACACCTGGAGTAACAGGCAAATTTGGCCTTGGAGCACGGAATGAAGCAGGGCAAAGGCTAATAGAGTTTTGCCAAGAGAACGCACTGGTCATAGCAAACACCCTCTTCCAACAACACAAGAGAAGACTCTACACATGGACATCACTAGATAGTCAACACCGACATCAGATTGATTATATTCTTTGCAGCCAAAGATGGAGAAGCTCTATACAGTTAGCAAAAACAAGACCAGGAGCTGACTGTGGCTCAGTTCATGAACTCCTTATTGCTAAATTCAGACTTAAATTGAAGAAAGTAGGGAAAACCACTAGACCCTTCAGATATGACCTAAATCAAATCCCTTATGATTATACAGTGGAAGTGAGAAATAGATTTAAGGGACTAGATCTGATAGATAGAGTGCCTGATGAACTCTGGACGGAGGTTCGTGACATTGTACAGGAGGTTCGTGACATTGTACAGGAGACAGGGACCAAGACGCTCCCCATGGAAAAGAAATGCAAAAAAGCAAAATGGCTGTCTGAGGAGGCCTTACAAATAGCTGTGAAAAGAAGAGAAGCGAAAAGCAAAGGAGAAAAGGAAAGATATAAGCATCTGAATGCAGAGTTTCAAAGAATAGCAAGGAGAGATAAGAAAGCCTTGCTCAGCGATCAATGCAAAGAAATAGAGGAAAACAACAGAATAGGAAAAAAAAGAGATCTCTTCAAGAAAATTAGAGATTCCAAGGGAACATTTCATGCAAAGATGGGCTCTATAAAGGACAGAAATGGTATGGACCTAACAGAAGCAGAAGATATTAAGAAGAGGTGGCAAGAATACACAGAAGAACTGTACAAAAAAGATCTTCACGACAAAGATAATCATGATGGTGTGATCACTCACCTAGAGCCAGACATCTTGGAATGTGAAGTCAAGTGGGCCTTAGAAAGCATCACTACAAACAAAGCTAGTGGAGGTGATGGAATTCCAGTTGAGCTATTTCAAATGTTGTGTTAGTTTCTGCTATATGTCAACATGAATCAGCTATCAGTCACTTCAGTTGCTCACTCGTGTCCAACTCTTTGTGACCCCGAGAACTGCAGCACGCCAGGCTTCCCTGTCCTTCACCAACTCCCAGAGCTTACTCAAACTCATGTCCATTGAGTCGGTGATGCCATCCAACCATCTCATCCTTTGTCACCCCCTTTTCCTCCTGCCTTCAATCTTTCCCAGCATCAGGGTCTTTCCCAGTGAGTTAGTTCTTTGCAACAGGTGGCCAAATTATTGGAGCTTCGGCTTCAGCATCAGTCCTTCCAGTGAATATTCAGGACTGATTTTCTTTAGGATTGACTGGTTGGATCTCTTCGCTGTCCAAAGGACTCTCAAGAGTCTTCTCCAACATCACAGTTTAAAAGCATCAACTCTCACATCTATACATGACTACTGGAAAAGCCGTAGCTTTGACTAGACGGATCTTTGTTGGCAAAGTAATGTCTCTGCTTTTTAATATGCTATCTAGGTTGGTCATGACTTTTCTTCTAAGGAGCAAGCATCTTTTAATTTCATGGCTGTAGTCACCATCTGCAGTGATTTTGGAGCCCTCCCACCAAAAAGACTCTCACTGTATACACATATTCCCTCCTTCTTGATTGGGTAGTTGAGTTCCTGACCTTTGCTTCTCTGGGGTCTCGCCCCCCCGCCCCAAGGAAACAAAGAACCCATCTCAAGTGCAGCATCTCCCACTGTCACAGCCACATTACAGAGACTGATCCCCCTGGATACTCCCTTCACTATGTGTTTCTCAATTTGCTCAGGGCCTTGGGGAAGGGGCTCTCCTCTGTGGTGGGGAGCATCTCACACTTGAGAAAATCACACCAGTATTCCTATCTCCTCAAACCTTTGGATTCCCTCTTCCCCATCACATCAGGAAAGTTCTGACATACTCCTGTCCTGTCAATTGTGCAATGGAGAAGGAGAGAGAGAGACTATGCTGTGGGCTCCAGGAGTGGCTCCTGGTGTTAGACTTAGCCTGGAAGTTCTCTAGGGCCACTTGGCTTATTATGGTGAGTGCTCTGAGTTCTCTTTACTCTCAGAAAACTTCAGCAAATGACGTTTTGTTTCCTTGATTCTTCTCTTGCAGAATCATTTATTTCATGGTGAAATGTCATTTCTCTGTGATACTTATGATCACTTCCGTGTTTCTGATGAGGAAGCTGAGATACAGCAGAACCGTGTGCCTGCCTCAGTCTGAGCCTCTCTAATGGCACATTCCATCCACATATTAACTGCTCATCTGTGAGGAGTCAGGCCCTAAGGGCTGGTCGATGCCAAGGTGAGACTTGAGTCCAGGTTTGTAGAATCTCAAAGCCTTTCCACTATAGCATGGCAACATTTGTCAGAGGCCTAACTTACCAAAGAGTAGTTAAAAAGCAAAAGAAGAGAGAAGAGGAAATGCCAGGGAAGAAGAGAAAAAAGTATGCAGGAGAGAAATGATCTCATTCCAGTGTGATTTAGAGGATGCAAACAGGCAGCGTTAACTGTTGAACTTCTAGGAGATAAACTCTCCCAACAGGAACAAGTGTAGAGATAAACACAGGAATCTGAGAGATGGAGATTAAAATATCATGCTTCAAAAAATTCTGGGGATTTCCCTGATGGTCTAGTGGCTAAGACTCTGTGCTCTCAATGTAGGGGCCCCGGGTTTGATCCCTGGTAAGGGAACTAGATCCCATTTGCTGAAACTGAATTTGCTTGCCTCGTGCTGCATGCTGCAACAAAGATCAACGATCCCACATGCTGCAACTAAGACCTGGTGTAGCCAGATAAATAAATAATAAAAAATTCTGTTGAGTAACATCGTCTTCCAAAATTCATGCTCACTCCACCTCAGAATGTGACCTGATTTGGAAATAGGGTTTTTGCAGATGTAATTAGTCTAGATGAGGCCATGCCAGATTAAATGAACCCTTAATCCAGTATGTCTCATGCCTTATAAGAAGGTAAAACAGATGCGCAGAGACAAAGAGGGAGCATGTCATGTGAAGACAGACGCAGAGATGAAGTGATGCAGTTGTGAGTCACGGAAGCCCAAGGGTTGCCAGGAGACCCAGAAGCTGGAAGGGGCAAGAAAAGATCCTTCCCTGAAAACTTCAGAGGAAGCATGGCCCTGCTGACACCTTGATTTTGGACTTCTGGCCTCCAGAACTCAGAGAGTACATTTCTGTTGAAAGTACCAGTCTGTGGTACTTCATTATGGCAGACACAGGAAAGGAAAACACCACAAAAGCAGTTTGGAGGGCATGACTTTCTGCTCACTTTTTGAGTGCCCCATGGGGTCACAAAAAAGTCAGACATGACTTAGTGACTAAACAACAACAACAAATGCTTGAGTAGATGGACTTTCCCCCCAGCCTTTCTTTGAAGATTTTCCACAGATCAGGCTGGCTCCTTGGAGGATGGAGATTAGGTGAGCAAGCCCAGTTCCTTCCTGGAAACTCACCAATCAGAGGGAAAGAATGAGGGGTGTGTTGGGGGGAGTCCTGCTGAACTTCCTCCAACAGGAAACATGAAGAGTAGGGAATAAGAGTTCCTGCCTGACAGTATAGATGCCAATTTTCAGACTGCACCATGTTTTTCTAAAAATATTTGAATCAGTTCCCATAAAAGTTGGGAGCCTTCATATAAAATCCAGATTTCAAGCTTCTTTCAGAAAATGGAAAATCTGGTCACACTGGCCACTTTCCCAGAGGGCTAGGACTGGCTATTACTGCCGAGTGGTGTCTTTTTCTGATGGGGACCCTCTGGCTCCGCATTCTGCCTGCCATTCTCTGTCTTATCCCTGGTCCACACCATCCTCTCTGCTCCTGCCTGGCACTTTCAGACATTTTGGCTTAGGATTCTTGGAGTAGTGGTTGACAGCACAGAGTTGAGTCTGACAAATCCTGGGTTCAAATCTGTGCTCAGTTACTTCCTAAATGTGTGGACTTGGACGATTGATTTTACCTCCTTGAGGCTCAGTTTCCTCATTTGTAAAATGGGGATAATAAGAGAACCTATGTTGATATATGGCAAAAGTTGATACAGTATTTCAAAGCAATCATCCTCCAATTAAAAATAATTAATTAAAAAAAGAATCTATGACTATTGCAATCCCTTCCAAGGGGGGAAAAAAGAGAGAACCTATGTTATGGAACCATGGAGAGAATTCAAGAATATAATCATGTGAGTCTTACACATGCAAGTGCCCAATAGATGGGAGCTATTGCTTCTATTTGAAAAGCAAAACCGAACAATGAAAGAGGAAAGAGGAACCTCAAAGAGAGAACGCCTCAGTCATTAGTATGCTTTGTCTAGCTTTAGGGCTGCCCTCCATCTCACCAATTTTCAGAAAAATATTTTAGTAAGTCAGCTTCTCAGGAGCCCCTTTCTTTAAAAAAAATTAATTTATTTATTTTAACTGGAAGATAATTATAATACCATGATGGTTTTTGCATACATCAACATGAAATGGCCATAGGTGTACATGTATCCCCCCAATCCTGAACCCCTATCCCACCTCCCTTCCCACCTGAGGAGTGGTTGTCCCAGAGCCCTGGCTTTGGGTGCCAGGAGTCCCCTTCTATAGTAAGGAGTCCAATAGCAGTTTGGGGAATTAGAGGTCTAAGTAAGGTGATTTCCCCCTCCTCCTTAATAGTTTGATTCTCTTTGGGAAGAGCTCGTGGAGGGGCAGGAAACGCTGGACCCCATCCAAATACTTTGATGTCTGGTTTTAAAATACTTGCGTTCTTAGCTGGCTTTGCAGACCGCCTAGTGGCCCTCTGAGGACAGCTTCTACTCACACTGATCACTTCTCCTGGGAGGCCCGGAATGATGGAAGACCGCAGAAGGAACCAATTGACTTCAAATAGCCTACATCCAGGTGGAGGCGAGAAACCAGATGGAATTGGGAAGGAGGCAGGGTGACAGGAAAGTTTTTCTTTCTTTTTTTTTTTAATTTTTACTTTTTTAACTGAAGGACAGAAATTTCTCATTGTGAGAAGGAAGGCTCAGTTAGGAGGCCGTCGGCCTCTGAAATGGTTACAAGCTACAGAAACCAAGTCAAGCCAGTCGTAAAAATGAATTTATTTGAGGGATAATGGAGCATTTTGTAGAACCCAAGGACAGGGAGGTCTCTCCAGGGATTAGAAGCATGAGCTGGGAAGTGATCAGGTACAAGGTGCAAAGTATTAATAAAACTTAGTTGTTGATACAACTAGATACAACATGGTTGTTCAAGCACCATGCATTGAGTAATCCATCTTTTCTCAACTGGTTTGAAGCAGCACTTTTATCACATTCTAATTCTTTTTTGTTTGGATCATTTCTGGTAAAAATCTACTTCATCTGCTCTTCTGGTTGTTATAGGTTGAATTGTATCCTATAGAAAAGATACGTGAAAATCCTAACCCCCAGGACCTCAGAATGTGGCTTTATTTGGAAACTGGTTCTTTACAGAGAGTAATCAAGTTAACATGAGGTCATTTGGGTGGACCTTAATCCAGTCCATCCTAAAGGAAATCAGTCCTTGAATATTCATTGGAAAGACTGTTGCTGAAGCTGAAACTCCAAGACTTTGGCCACCTGATGGGAAGAACTGACTCATTTGAAAAGACCCTGATGCTGGGAATGATTGAAGGCAGGAGGAAAAGGGGACGACAGAGGGTGAGATGGTTGGATGGCATTACCAATTCAATGGATATGAGTTTGAGTAGGCTCTGGGAGTTGGTGATGGACAGGGAGGCCTGGCATACTACAGTCCATGGCGTTGTAAAGAGTCAGACACGACTGAGCGACTGAAATGTACTAAACTGAACTAATCCAGTAGAACTTCTGTCCTTATCCAAAGTGGAGATTTGGACACAGAGATGCATACATAGGGAAGGCAGTCACATAAAAAAGAGGAGCCACCAGGGTGATGTACCTATAAGCCAAGGAAAGCCAAAGAGTATCTGTGAGCCAATAAGAGGCGAGATCCTTCCCCAAAAGGTTTCAGAGGGAGCGTGGCCCTGCCAACACCTTGAATTTGGACTTCTAGCCACAAGGATTGTGAGACAATACATTTCTCCAGTTTGTGGTACTTTGTTAAAGCAACCCTAGTAAGCTAATACAATGCCCCAACATACCAAGCTGTTTTAATTTTTAAAGCTTTATAATATTTAAAAATACCTGGTCATGTTAATCCCAGGTATCTTGTTTAAGATGTGGAAGGTTAGGTCTAATGTAAATGCTAAAGATTATAATCTAAAACACCATTTTAAAAGTAAACTATTATCTAGAAAACTCATTGAAATATACTCTTGAAATGGGCACATTTTATGGCATGTTAGCTCAGTTCAGTTCAGTTCAGTCGCTCAGTCGTCTCCGACTCTTTGCGACCCCATGAATCACAGCACGCCAGGCCTCCCTGTCCATCACCAACTCCCGGAGTTCATTCAGACTCATGTCCATCGAGTCGGTGATGCCATCCAGCCATCTCATTCTCTGTCGTCCCCTTCTCCCACCCCAATCACTCCCAGCATCAGAGTCTTTTCCAATGAGTCAACTCGTCGCATGAGGTGGCCAAAGTATTGGAGTTTCAGCTTTAGCATCAGTCCTTCCAATGAACACCCAGGATTGATCTCCTTTAGAATGGCATGTTAGCTATCCCCTTATAAAACTGATTAAAAAGAAGAGTAAGACTCAAATATATCATATCCTACTATGGAGCAAAGGGAGGGGGGATCACCACCATTTTACTTTCTTAAAATATTTATTTATTTATTTATTTTTGGCTGCACTGGGTCTTCTTTGTTGCCTGTGGGCTTCCTCTCTAATTGCAGTGAGTGGGACCTGTTCTCTAGTTGTGGTGAATAGGTTCTCACTGCAGTAGCTTTTCATGTTGCAGAGCATAGCCTCTAGGGTACTGGCCCAGTAACTGTGGCCCATGGCCTATTTGTCCTACGGTATGTGGAATCTTTCCAGACCAGGGATTGAACTCATGTCCCCTGCACCAGCAGGTGGATTCTTAACCACTGGACCACCAGGGAAATCCAGCATTTTGCTTTTTAATGTATGTTCTGGACCAAAGCTCTACATATATTTAAAATTCTGGTGAAAGTCTCACTGACTGATGGGGCTGGAGTGTTACACTGATATTTAGAAACAATTTAGGCCAACAATCATCTACTTGCCTGAAGTGGTGCTGCTGCTGCTGCTGCTGCTGCTAAGTCACTTCAGTCGTGTCCGACTCTGTGTGACCCCATAGACGGAAGCCCACCAGGCTCCCCCGTCCCTGGGATTCTCCAGGCAAGAACACTGGAGTGGGTTGCCATTTCCTTCTCCAATGTGTGAAAGTGGAAAGTGAAAAGTGAAAGTGAAGTCGCTCAGTCGTGTCCGACCCTTAGCGACCCCACGGACTGCAGCCTACCAGGCTCCTCCATCCATGGGATTTTCTAGGCAATAGTACTGGAGTGGCTTGCCATTGCCTTCTCCGGAAGTGGTGCTAGTGGATAAATTTTTATAACACATGTGCAGGTCATTCTCAAGTACAGACTGGGTGAGGTTCTGTTATAACTTTATAGATCAGCTGAGTAGTATTAGAAGAACTTAAAATATGCTGAGTTGTGACCATCTAATGTCAGAGATCACTTCAGTATTTTAGGCTTTGCTGTAATTCTGACTTTAGTGGGCAGAATGGTTTTAACAGAGCAGCGTGGGATTCACAAAATTGCCTTGCCTACTGGAACAGCTCCAAGATCACTGAAGACAGTGATTGTGGCTATGAAATTAAAAGACACTTGCTCCTCGAAAGGAAAGCTATGATGAACCTAGACAGCACATTAAAAAGCAAAGACATCACTTGGCTAACAAAGGTTTGTATAGTCAAAGCTGGCTCTTTCCAGTGGTCATGTACAGATGTGAGAGCTGGACCATAAAGAAGGTTGAACACTGAAGAATGGATGCTTTCAAATTGTGGTGCTGGAGGAGACTCTTGAGAGTCCCTTGGACTGCAAAGAGATCAAACCAGTCAGTCCTAAAGGAAATCAATCCTGAATATTCATTGGAAGGACTGACGCTGAAGCTGAAGTTCCAATACTTTGGCTACTTGATGAGAAGAGCTGACTCATTGGAAAAGACCCTGATGCTGGGGAAGATTGAAGGCAACAGGAGAAGAGGGCAGCAGAGGATGAGATGGTTGGATGGCATCACTGAATCAGTGGAGAATTGGAGCACGTTTTACGAGATGGTGAAGGACAGGGAAGCCTGGTGTGCTGCAGTCCATAGGGCTGCAAAGTGTTGGACATGACTGAGTGACTGAACAACAACAGTTGGAACAGCTAAAGTGTCTTTAAAGTCACTGAAAGGTTAAATTGTGAACTGAGCACTCAAAACAAAATAAACTAGTTCTGAAGTATTCCACAACTATCTTACTGAACAGGAATTGAGATTTCTAGCTATTAATGTTGTCATCGACTATTTCAAGATATATTTGAAAAGTCTTCTGGTTTTTCAAAACAAGGAAAAATCTAAATTTGCTGAAGACTTGTTCATCAAATCCCTCCTAAGACATTTAGTAATTAAGAAATGTGACTAATTGTTGATGTTAGTGATTCATCGTTACACCAACAATCCCGACTATCTGTCTAACTCTGGGTCTACTCCAGTAAACTGAGATTGGAAGGTGAGCCATGAAAGCTTTTACCTGTGTAGCTACTTATTTATGTAAATAGCTGTGGTGGCTCTGGGTTGCATCTGCCTAGCACAATCTCCTTTTCCCCTTGTTCTGCTAAGAGAAGCCCTCCTCCCTGTGGGAAACCCATTCCTCATGGGTGGGAGGGGCTGACCTCTCAACTTTTCTCACCACCAAGATGGCAGTGTGACTCTAACCTGGTCAAAAAGTTTCCTATTTTCATTACCTATAGTCATCTCTCTGAGAAGAGCATGTGACCTAAGATGTCCGATCAGCATCTGCCTGAAATTTTCTCCATAACTTTAAGGAGAAAATTTTCCCTCTATGATTATGCATGTGTGCTAAACTCAACTCAGTCTTGTCTGATTCTTTGCAACCCTGTAGCCTGCAACCCACCAGGCTCCTTTGTCCATGGGGTTCTCCAGGCAAGAATGCTGGAGTGGGTTGCCATACCCTTCTTCAGGGAATTGTCCCGACCCAGGGATCAAACCCACGTCTCTTATGTCTCCTGCACTGGCTGCCAAATTCTTTACCACTAGCTCCACCTGTATGATCATAGCTTTAACTATGATGTAATCCTATAGCTACTGAGGTCATCTTTCCTTCCAATACAGGGAGGCTCTCTAGGAATAAAGCCACTTTGAGGGAAAGCAGGGCTGAGAGATGGAGGAGGGGGAGATAGAGAGGGTGCCATGTTTGAAGCTGTTTAAGTCCTTGGCTCTTCCTTATGGGAACTGATAAATGCTCCCTCTATTTTGTTTTCCTTAACCTGAATTGAGTTTCATGCAGAACATAAAGATAACTGGTGAATTGTAATTATAATGACTGGCAAATTGTCTACCTGTGAAAATCAAGCTCTTCTTGAAAATGTGCAACAGCAATAACACAAATTAGATGCTGAAGCTAATACAGGACTGGACTCTCTTACTTGTTGAATAAATAAATCCTCATTTAATATGGAGACATGAAAGCTCAGAGAGGCTTAGTGTCTTGCTCAAGATTGCATAGCTAACAAGCAGTGCAGCTGGTATTGGACTCCATATTCTTAATACTTTGCCTCCCAGGAGGTCTCCCTTGGGAGGGGACTCAGGTGCTGGTCAGTCACCAGTGAAAGTCATGTGAATGGAAGTAGCTTCTTTTAGTTTTGAGATCAAGGTATTTTCACTTACTGGGGAAAGGAGTAGTGGGGAGGCTTTGGCTGTAATGAGGAGGTTCTTCTCGGCTGATCCATGAACAGTGATGTTCCTTTCCTGCCCTGTGCCTTCTCAGATGGCTTTTTTTTCAATTTTTATTTTTATTGGAAGCTAAAAATTTCCTTCCCATTTTAGTTCACCACAGAACACTGAATAGAGTTTCTGTGCCATACAGTAGGTTAGTTATCTATTTTATGCATAGTATCAATGGTGTACGTATGTCAATCCCAATCTCCCGATTCATCCCACACCCCCCTTCCGCCTTTGGTATCCATTGTTTCTGCTGTATGTCTGTGTCTCTATTTCTGCTTCGTAAATAAGTTGTCTATACCAGTTTTCTCAGACTCCGCCTAATAAGCTGGTCAGTGGTTTACGTGCTGTTTCACAGGTGTCTCTCCTTGATTTCCTCTTCTTTGTTCACAGGTTTCAGGGTTGGTTCAGCAACAAGGACTTAGTGTGCTAAACGTCCCTTCATCCTCGTGGTGAGAACCCTGCCCTCCCTACTCAGGTCCTGGCTTCTGAAGCCCAATATGTGATATCAGCACGAGCCCTTGTGGGGTCCCTGCATTGTGCTGGCAACATTGTCATCCTCCCTTCAGTTTCACTTGTAGTGAGCCCGAGACACAAAGTCATGCCTGTGGAAGATTTCAGGGAACATCTCCTGCCCATCTCCTGGAAAGTGGTGATCCTGGCTGAAAGGTTTTCACAATCTTGAGAACCGTGGAACATAAGCCCTACACAGGCCTGAGGTGAAAAGCCCATTTTACAGACAGGGAAAACTGAGGCCCAGAGAAGGGAGATGGTGGCGTGTTATAGGAAGATGGTGCAGGGTGGTCAGGAAGCTGACTCAGGTTCAAACCCCAAATCCTTCATGTGCTTCCTCTGTGACCGTGAGCAAGTCACGGGCTGTCTCTAAATCTTGACTTCCTCTCCTGTAAAATGGTAAGGATGATAGTAGTGCCTGCCTCCTGGTGGAGTCACTGAGAGGATTAGACAAGGTTGTGTGTGTGTGTGTGTAGCTCAGTCCAGTGCCTGGCCCCGAGGCTATGCTTGACCAGTGCAGCTCTTGCCCTCTGTCCTAATTCTCCTTCGCTTTTCTTCTATTCAGCGCCCTTGACACGGAGTGCACCCCACAGCACCCAGAGAAGCTGTAGCAGAAGCCCCACACCCTCCTCTTCATGATGCCCACGATTCTGGAATTTGGGGACCTCGGAGTCACCCTCATTTTAGTTTCAGATTTCCTGTGGTCACATATGCTGCATAAGCTTTGGAAATAACTTTGGTTTTCCTTACTTATAATTATGTCATAGTAATCACAAAAATTGTATAATTATACATTTTGAAAAATTGAAGTATAGTTGACTCACAATGTTGTGTTACTTTCAGTATATATGTATATATGTACACATATATATATATATATATTTGCTATTGTTCAGTCACTTAGTCATGTCTGACTCTGCGACACCATGGACTGCAGCGCACCAGGCTTCCCTGCCCTTCACTATCTCCCAGAGTTTGTTTAAACTCATGTCCATTGAGTCAGTGATGCCATCCAACCATCTTATCCTTTGTTGCTTCCTTCTCCTCCTGCCTTCAATCTTTCCCAGCATTAGGGTCTTTTCCAGTGAGTTGGCTCTTCTCATCAAGTGGCCAAAGTATTGGAGCTTCGGCTTTAGCGTCAGTCCTTCCAATGAATATTCAGGATTAATTTCCTTTAGGGCCGGTTTGATCGGAGAAGGCAATGGCAAGCCACTCCAGTACTCTTGCCTAGAAAATCCCATGGACGGAGGAGACTGGTAGGCTGCAGTCTGTGGGGTCGCTAAGGGTCGGACACGACTGAGTGACTTCACTTTCACTTTTCACTTTCACACATTGGAGAAGGAAATGGCAACCCACTCCAGTGTTCTTGCCTGGAGAATCCCAGGGACGAGGAAGCCTGGTGGGCTTCCATCTATGGGGTCACACAGAGTCGGACACAACTGAAGTGACTTAGCAGCAGCAGCAGCAGCAGGGCTGGTTTGATATATGTATTCTTTTTTCAGATTCTTTTCCATTATAGTTGATTACAAAATACTGAGTATAGTTTCTTGTGCTACACAGTAGGTCCTTGTTGTTTATTTTATATACAGTAGTAGTGTACCGCAAGGAGATCTAACCAGTCCATTCTAAGGGAGATCGATCCTGGGTGTTCATTGGAAGGACTGATGCTAAAGCTGAAACTGCAATACTTTGGCCACCTCATGCGACGAGTTGACTCACTGGAAAAGATTCTGATGCTGGGAGGGGTTGGGGGCGGGAGAAGGGGACGACTGAGAATGAGATGGCTGGATGGCATCACCGACTCTGTGGACATGAGTTTGAGTGAACTCCGGGAGTTGGTGATGGACAGGGAGGCCTGGCTTGCTGTGATTCATGGGGTCGCGGAGAGTCGGACACGACTGAGCGACTGAACTGAACTGAACTGAACTGAGTGTGTATCTGTTAATCCCAAGCTGCTAATTTATCCCTCCCCCTGCTATCCTCTTTGGTAACCATAAATTTGTTTTCTAGGTCTGCGAGTCTATTCATTTTTTGTAAATAAGTTCACTTGTATAATTTTTAAAGATTCCCCATGTAAGTGATATCCTATGATATTTGTCTTTACTTATACTTCACTTAGTATGATCATCTCTAGGTCCATCCATGTTGCTGCAAATGGCATTACTTCATTCTTTTTATAATTACACTGACTATAACAGATATCTATGGCGTGTGTCCACTGTGGCACTGTGCATGATTATTCATGTAGTCTCTTGAAAGTGGAAGAGTTAGTCACTCAGTCGTGGCCGACTCTATGTGACCCCATGGACTCTAGTCCACCAGGCTCCTCTGTCCATGGGATTCTTCAGGCACGAACACTGGAGTGGATTGCTGGTTCCTTTTCCAGATAGTCTCTTGAGGTAGGGTCTATATTTATCATCCTCCTTACACAGATGGAGAGGCTAAGGAAGTGCTCAAGGTCGCTGGTTGCTTGGTGGCCGTGTCCAGATATGGCCCCAGAGCACTCTCATTTTGGAGTTGCTCTGGTTTCTCTCTCTACACGCAACCAGCCTGCCTTTGTTACTCTTAGCCTTATTGAAAGAGGATCATCCACTTTTCTTTTGTCTTTAAAAATCCATGTTGGCTTTTCAAGTTTTATGGGCAATTACATAGTTTCCCCAACTGCTGATTCTTGGGGATGGCTGTGGGGCTGGCAGCTTATCTTCAGATGAAACTGGAGATAGCTAAGTTTTACCCGTCGGCTTCAGATATTTGACAGCTGGTATTCTCTGCCGTTATTTTCTCTCTTCCTTTAATAACTTTTGCCTCAGATGGAAAATTTTACAGTTTTTTTTAAATGGCTTTTATAAAATTGGAGGGCTGGAGGTGATGGGTGGAAAAACAGGCAGGGCAAAGGAGAAAGTCTTTCTATTTTTGGGTCTGGTCTCATTAAAAGAGCTCTCTTTGCCCTGTCCTCAGCATTCTGGCTTTCCAAATTCTCTCTTGTTAGTGGTTTTGCTCTGTCTCTGTTTATTTTGTGACTCGTGCCTGAGGGGATGTGTTCTCAAAAGAGAATTCTCCGCACCACATCTCGTTCTGACTACACGTTGCACCACCCCCTCTCTTGGTCAAAGCCCTCTCTGTGCGGGGCAGCGGAGGTTTATTCTGGTGAACAGGGATGCCATGTAGGAGCAGCAGTTAGATGGGGTAGGGATGGAATGAACTTCCCTTAGAATAACCAGACATTTGGGCGGTCATACCCACGACACAATGTTTTTCCTGGCACCAACACCACTTAAGCAGTGGATTTGTACAGAGGATTCTACTGTGGGTGACTGAAAGACATCAAAATTCCCGTTGTTTTAGTCAGAACAAAGAACACAAAACTTCACTCAGATGAGGAAGGCTCAGGAGAGGCCAGCCTTTGGTTCCACTCAGAACTTACTTCCAACACACCATCACATTCCAAGAAACACAAACGACCAAGAAAGCCAATCATATCCTTTCTGACATGTGCTCTTTCCCTGTATTTGCCAACACTTAATGTTGAAAATGATGACAAAGATGGAAAGATAGAACAAGCCACAATTCCAGTTCCATTCTACATGTGAAGAATGTCCATGTGTGCACGTACCAAGAAGTAAAATATAAACAGTTGCATCAGTTTTGAGCAGCATTTCTACTGTTCTGGTAAGAAGTAAATGCATATGCGTGCAAGAGTGAAGTATGCGTTATGCAGTTTTGCTGATTCTGCCTGTGAGTCAAGCGCTCTTGTATCCGCAGTTAAAACATACTGTACAATATAAAGATGGAACTATATGATTTATGCTAGTAGTTAAAATTTTCAGTTTTAGTTTTAGAACAACATTGTGTGTGTTCTCAGTTCTCAGTCCTGTCCAGCTCTTTGTGACCAAATGAACTGTAGGCCACCAGGCTCCTCTGTTCATGGGATTCTCCAGGCAAGAATCCTGGAGTGGGCTGCCATTTCCTCCTCCAGGGGATCTTCCTGACCCAGGGGTCGAACCAGAGTCTCCTGCGTGTCCTGCAGTGGCAGGCAGATTCTTTACCACTGGGACACCTGGGAAACCCCTAGAACAACATTAAATAATAAATAAAAGCAGCATATCAAGGTCAACATCAATGATCATAGATCCCATCAATAGCATGTAACCATGATATGATGTGATGAAATGGCACTTTATCTTGTGATCTCTCATCCCACCATAACACCAGTTTAACCGAGAGAAACACCAGACAGATCCCAATGGACAGGCATTCTGCAAATACCTGTTAGTACTCATAATGGTAAATTTTATCCAAATCAGTACAAGTCTGAGAGACCATCACAGCCAAGAGGAGACTAAGGAGATGTGACAACTAAAAGTATGCAGTATTCTGGATGGGATCCAGGCGTAGAAAAAGGGCATTACTTACAAACAAAGGAAATTGGAATAAAGTGTAGATTTTAGTTAATGGGAAAAAAATGAGGGGGCTCATTCAAGGGCTCCAACTGTTGTTTCACTGGAAAACAAAGGTGCTGGGTCCCCAGAGGCCCCGGGTACTAGACTTGTGGGCCACAAGTCATTCTTTCAGGCTTTCAGCTCAGGGGTTCCCTTTTCCTACAATTTCTTGGGGCTTCCCAATCTCCTTTGAGCCTCTTTTTCCTCATCTGCCCAAGAATCCCAGAGTGGTTGAGGGAATAGGTCAGGAAGCAGAAGCTAGATGTTCATCCCTACCATTCAGTTCAGTTCAGTTCAGTTCAGTCACTTAGTCGTGTCCGACCCTTTGCGACCCCATGAATCACAGCACGCCAGGCCTCCCTGTCCATCACCAACTCCCGGAGTCCACCCAAACCCGTGTCCATTGAGTCAATGATGCCATCCAACCATCTCATCCTCCGTTGTCCCCTTCTCCTCCTGTCCTCAATCTTTCCCAGCATCAGGATCTTTTCCAATGAGTCAGCTCTTTGCATCAGGTGGCCAAACTACTAAAGTTTCAGCTTCAACATCAGTCCTTCCAATGAACACCCAGGACTGATCTCCTTTAGGATGGACTGGCTAGATCTCCTTGCAGTCCAAGGGACTCTCAAGAGTCTTCTCCAACACCACAGTTCAAAAGCATCAGTTCTTCGGTGATCAGCTTTCTTCACAGTCCAACTCTCACATCCATACGTGACCCCTGGAAAAACCATAGCCTTGACTAGATGGACCTTTGCTGACAAAGTAACGTCTCTGCTTTTTAATCTGATGTCTAGGTTGGTCATAACTCTCCTATCTCCTAAACTTTTAGCAAATCAGTGCGTGCCTGTTTCCTTGCTGTTGAAGTGAGCATTGGAGGTTTCAGTAGGTTATCACTTGTCAAGTACTTAGCACAGCACCCAGTGCTGGGCAGTGCTCAGCCTAGGTTAGTGTGGTTGTCTCTTGTGACTGGCTTCCTTTGTTCTCATGTGGCCAAGGGTACATTAACAATAGCCAAGGATAGCAGTAACCCTGCTAATAATAAGTAGCTCTTAGTTATTGAACTTTTACTATGTAAGTATTTTATATGTATTTTCATTATATCCTCAAATCAAGTTGAAATAGTTGCCTTTATTTATGTTATTTATACTTATTTTTATTGTATATTTATTAATTTATACTTTATATATACTTATATCTTTATTATCTTCCCATTACAGATAAGGGAAGTGAGGTTTGAGGAGAACAGGTAACTCACCCCAAGTTGCACAGGTAAGCTGGAGTCAAACCTGCACTCATATTGTGGGAATACGTGACTGTCTTTGTCTCTTGTGGCTGCTATGTCAAATTACCACTGACTGGGTGGCTTACAAACAACAGGAGTTTATTTCTCACAGTTTTAGGGGATGAAAGTCAGATCAGGGCACCAGCATGGTCAGGTTCCAGATTGCAGACTGCCAACTTATCATCATATCCTCATATGACAGAAAGATGTTAGGGAAATCTCTGGGGTCTCTCTTATCAGGCACTAATCACATTCATGAGGGCTCCACCCTCATGACCTAATTACCTCCCAGAGACTCCACCTCCAAACACCATCACATTAGGGATTATGTTTCAACATATATACTTTTTGCGGGGAGAGGGGAGATGCAAAACTTCAGTTCATGGCAATGACCTTCTAAATCCAGTGCCTCCACTCTTTGATGATGTGGTTTACAGTTCTTAAACTTGGTTTCTTGATTTACTAGTTCACATTCTTGAGGAGAAATGTGATGGACTACACTCAGTCTATGGATATTTTCCCCTTGGGTTAGGTGTGCATTCTTGGATCAGTCAGCTGTGGCCAGAGGGGTGGGGTCGTGTGGTTCCAACATGGCAGTCTAGACCGCATAGAGACAGAATGTTTCCCAGAAAGAGAAGGTAGGATATCAAACCCTTCTGTTATACACTCACATTTTAGTCCTAAAATTGTCTCAGTGTTCCCTCTGGAGGGTTAAGTCACCGTAGGTATTACTGTATGCCTTTTTCCTGCTGATCTGGGCTGTAGGCGCTGGGGCTGTTCACTGGAAAGCCCAGTCCCGCCCAGCCCTGGAATCAATCAACATGGTGTTGGCAGTACATTGAGTGCCCTGTGTCTGCCAGTGGGTGGGATCTGGAAATTAATTTGGCAGCGATAAGCAGCTAGTGTCCATGTGTCTACCATGCTGGCACCCCCCCCCCCCACCTCTTGCTTGGTCTTTCTGATGATATTCCTGCTTGGTTCTTGGGGTGGTACTTTAATAATCCAGATCATCCCACCACTTCCTCCCCACTCCCTGGGCCCCCAACCACTAGCTGAGATCCTGTCCTAAGTTAAACATAAGGCTCTGAATCACCAACTCCCTCTGTTGCCACACATCCATCTATCCACCTACCCATCCAACAAATCAGGTCCCTCTGAATGTTTTCCTTTTAACTTTCCCTGTAGAAAATTTCAGACATTCACAAAAACGTACAGCCTCATATGACAAATCTTCATGTTACCCATCACCTGGTTTCAACAATGATTAAATCATGGCCAAGCTTGTTTTAGTTATACTTCCACCTAATCTGTGTCAGTATTATTTTGTACCAAATTTCAGATCGCTATCACCACATCTATAAATAGTTCAGTGCACATCTCTGCAATATTAGCTTTGTTTTTAACATAATCACAAGCCTATTAACCTGCTGAAGTATATTAACAATGATTTCTTTACATCATCAAAGTCGTCTCACATGTGTTTTAAGCGTTTTTTTTTTTTTTTTATTAACAGTTTTTGAGTCAACATTCAAATAAGGTTGACATATTGTGATTTGTTGGTAAAATCACCAGATTTTGGTCTCCTTTTCTAGTTTCCCTTTTATTTATTAAAGAAATTGGGTTGTCTGTTCTGGAGAACCTCCCAGTGGGGATGTGCTGCTGGAACATTAAGACTGAAGGCCCCACTTCGGAGTTGCAGACTCACTGTGTCCTTACAAGGTGGAAGGAAGGAAGGAGCTCTCTGGGGATGCTGACTCAAAAAATGTTAATAAAAAAACCTTTAAAAGGAAGGAAGGAGATCTCTGGGGCTTCTTTTAAGGGCACTAGTCCCATTCCTGAGGGCTTCATCCTCATGGTCTAACTACCTCTCCAAAGTCCCACCTTCTAATACCATCACACTGGCGATTTGGCTTCAACATGTGAATTTTAGGGGACACAGATATTCAGCCTATAGCAGGGTATAACTTGGACTAGATATCAAATAGACCCCAAATAATGATAAATTAGGTAGAAATTGATTTCTCTCTCATGTAAGCATCTGAGCTCATGATAGTGGCTCTGCTTCACAAGGCCGTTAGGAGCCCAGCTCCTTCCACGTTTTGGTTGAGAATTTGGTCTCTGGTTGCAGGAGATGAGAATTCCTATATATGGGGCTAAGGAGGCCCTTGTACTTTTCTACTCGGTTTTCTTTATTGACTAATAGTCATTTCAATCTTTCATTATCTTTCTTTCCCCCTAAAGCATACAATGTTCTCCAATAACAGCCATTCAATTCCATTGTCCCTATTGACTCTTTCCTCCATCTTTGGCAAAAGGCCAATATGTCACACACTCTAGGACCATTTCTTCCACCAGTATCCCATTCTGTTTCACCACTGGTGGAGTTTGACCAGTTTCACTGCCATCTCTCATATGGGGGTGAATTAGCTCTGTGTATCAACAGTAATGGACTGCCCAGGTGGCTCAGTGTTAAAGAATCTGCCTACCAATACAGGAGACATAGGTTCGATCCCTGGGTCGGAATGATCCCCTGGAGAAGGAAATGGTAACCCACTCTAGTATTCTTGCCTGGAAAATCCCATGGACAGAGGAGCCTGGTGGGCTACAGTCCATGGGGTTGCAAAGAGTCAGACACAACTTGGAGACTAAAGAACAACAACCACAACATCAACAGTAATGGGGTTCTCATTGCCTGTCAGCTGGCAGATGATACAGCCCTAGAGTCCATTTTAGCCTCTGTTTTCTCAGATCGCTCCTGGCATCATCAGTCCACAGGGGGCAGCTAGTGGCACAGAGATTAGATTGTGTTAGGTCTACTGGGGGATGTGCTCAGGAGGGACACCTGTGGTGGAAAGGGAGGCACAGGACAGCAGAGAGAGGAGTTCGACAGAGAATGAAGTGGTTGGATGGCATCACTGACTAAATGGACATGAGTCTGAGCAAACTCTGGGAGATCGTGAAGGACAGGGAAGCCTGGCATACTGCAGTCCATGGGGTCACAAAGAGTTGGACACGACTTAGTGACAAAACAACAAAAACAACTTCAACAAAGGTCTCAGCTGACCATTGAAGAACCTGAGAAGCTGGGATGACTGATCAGACTTTGGGTCTCAAATGTGGGAAAGAGACTAAACCTTTATATCCCCATAGCAACCAGTTACCACAGCAGGCTGCTGCCCTGGGAATGAGCATCGTCCTTCAGTGAGATGGTTTTCTTTGGGAAAAAAGGAGCAGTTTCTGAGAGGCCTGACAGCTGAGGGACTTTGGCCAGCAAAACGCCCAGCAGTGGAGGGAATATGAAAAGAAATGGCCACAATATTTTTATAGATACGCCCATTAAGAAGTTTAGTCTGTTTTCCACCCCTTGAATTTGGCTTGGCCTCATGACAAGCTTTGGCCAATGGGAACAGAATCACATGTGATCAAGAGTCTTGAAAAGTGCTTGCCCACTGGGGCTTGTTCTTCTTTTGCTGTTGGGGGCCCTTCCACTGGCATGTGGAGAAGCCCAGGCCAGCCCCCTGAAGGAGAGAGGCCCTATTCAACCCGAGTGAGTCCCAGACATGTGATATCCTAGCCCATCCAGGCCAGGCCAGAGGCCCACATGAACCACCTAGCAGACCCACAGGATCAGGGAAAATGATAAGTGTTTATTACTTGCAGGCATTAAGTTGTAGGGGTCATTTGTTACACAGCAAAAAATTTACTGATGACTAGGGTAGCAGGAACCTGGCACTTGATCTGACCAAACGGGGAAAATGTTTTGGGATTTGGCAAACATATATGGTTTTATTTCCCTTTCCCAGGTTTCTAGATTTCTAATAAAAGTCTAGCCAAATCCATATGCTTTTCAGAGCCTCTACAAAGCACCCTTTCAATTACCTTTCTCAGCTCAGACAAGGGAATAGAAGAGGCCTTTACCATTCATATATGCTAAGAAAAAAGCATGCTTTCAGAGCTGCCAGTGTTGCAGAACAGAAAACACAGTCATGACTGGAAAAAAACCAAGGACTGCTATTTGATGATAAATGTTCTAAAGATAGCAGTCTGTTGATTATTCATTGAATACAGTTTTTGGAGGAGCATTTGAGGAATTGATGCAGTGAATGAAGTGGAAATGTGCTCAAATGAAAAAGAAAGATCAAATCAAAAGAAAACATAAATCAAGCACCTTCCAGTTGCTTATTGGAAAAATATTTTCATATTTTTCATAGCACATACTTGCTGCCACTTGAAAATGTTTGTTGAATGAATACATGAATAGTAGGATGTACTACCATGTGTGAGAAATGAACTTTCCTCTTGCCCCTGCTTCAAGCTCTTGGAGGGATCACCTTGGCATAAAATAGAGGCATTGGGCTCAGTGATCTTAAGATTTCTCTTCCCAGACCCCATAGATCTCCACTCAAATTCTAGGGCTGCCATTCCCATAAATATGTTTGTCTCCTCTCTGTTGCTTGATTTTTCCTTCTGAAAACAGAGATTTGGGCCATCTAGAAAACCTAGGTTTGGGGAGTCTCCATGTGGTAATGGAATGTACCAGGAGAAAATGATCTGGATTTTCTTCTTCCTTCAGCCTCTCAGCAACCTTTCATGTGACCTGGGCCAAGTTATTCAAACACTCTGTGCGTCAGTTCCCAAATCTGTATAATGGGACAATACTACTACTTGTAGGGTTGTAGGGAGAATTAGGGATAATGTATGTAAAGTGTCTGTAACATAGGTGCTAAATAGCTGGACATTATTTCATAATGGGTGTGTTGTAGACTGCTGTAAGATGTAGGGAGAAAGAAAATTTGTGTATTCTAATAAACTTTGTGAAATCTGGTATTTCTGATTTTATTCATAACTGTCAAGTGTTGGGCAACCCCTCTGGACCCATTCAGCCCCAGATCTTTATTTAGAGTTCTGAATTCTGTCTTTCTGACTAGTCCCTCTTCCAAACCCTTGTGGGGAGAAGTCACATTTCTTAAGCTGCTAAATCAAATGACAGTTGGTTTTTATTCCATGTGTTTCTCATTCCAAAATGTTGTTTTGAATATTTTCAGCTACTAAGCATAAACTCCGGTTGGTTATGTTTTGCCTTATAATTGATTCTTTTTTTCCTTCTGCACATTTCAGATGCCTGCTTTTGGGTTCTGCATTATTCTGTGGTTTCCCAGTCATTCACCCCACCCTTTAATTGCTCCACCAGCACTTAGTCTCTGCTGCCTGCCAAGGCTGTCTCCCCCTTTTCCTAATATTCCCCGGGTTCTCCCCAAGGGTCATTCCTTAATCCAACGAACTCTCCAATGCTTTGCAAAATTGAAAGTCCTCTGTTTATCCTGCCCCCTCCCCTCAGTGTTCGTGGCAGTTATCTCACTTGGGCTTCCATTTCCTGCTCTTATTCTTGGCCCTCTGCCAGCCATCACACATTCACATGAAATCCTGCCTTTCCTCACAGAAGGGAAAGGCTGTTTCCATTCATGGAATGCTCACTGGCCACAAAGATGCTACACCCTGGCCACAGGCAGGGTGTCCCGGGTTTCCTGACATGCCCAGGGCCAGGTTGGAGGGCTGAGGTCCCAACAGTTATCTACAGTAAAGGCAAGTCAGGCTAGAGAACAGTGTAGTCTTTGTGGGAAAGGGGCGAGAACATGGGCTGTCAGTTCTAACTGACCTGGATTTTGGTCCATGTAGTATGACTGAGCCTCAGTTTGTTCGTCTGTGAAATGGGAATCATAATTCTACCCACCTTACCACCTTCTCATGAGGGTCATGAATGAAAAGGGTCATTTGGGCCTGGAAAATGGAATTAGCTCCATAAGGATTTTATTTCCCACCCTCCCCCTGTCCTGCCCCTTATTAGTTGCTAAATTCTTCAGGTTCAAGTCCCGGCAAGGAAAAGAATGGTACCTCAAAGAGGTTCATTGAAGAGGGTGTAATGAAGATGATGTATAGCAGTGGTCTCCAACCTTTTTAGCACCAGAGACTGGCTGCATGAAAGATTTTTACACAGATCTGGGGAGGAAGGATGGTTTTGAGATGATTCAAGCACATTACATTTATTGTACACTTTATTCCTATTATTATTACATCAATTCCACCTCAGATCATCAGGCATTAGATCCTGGAAGTTTGAGACTCCCGCTGAGATTGATAGAGGTGTGGGCAGGGATGAGAAATGCCCTGGGATCAGCAAGAGCTAGAAGCCATAGCCTTTGCTGATGGGAAAGTCAAGGGCTTGAGCGCTGTAGCTGTGATACAGGATCAGGGCAGACTGGCCCTTGGAAAGGATCCTGGGGTCTTAGCAAACTCTCACCATTTCCTTCCCTCTTTCTCAGAATCCTAGATTTTTAATAAAAGCTGGGAAAATCCAAGTTTTTTTTTTTTTTTAATTAAAGTGGTTGGAAAGGAGTTGTGACTCCAACAGAGAAATGCAGCCACTGCTAAAATTATACCCTTTCAGGGAGGGGGGTGGTCACACATCCCTTCTCTCTCCCATGCCTTCTCTTGGCTGACCCCAGCTGGAAGCCAGAGGTTGAGGGGCCCGAAGGATGAAGTCCAGTGTGTGGCCTCCTGGTCACAGAGAGAGGCAGAGAAACGGAGAAAACGGGCCAGGAGGAGCAGAATCACCTCGTCATTTGTCATTGAAGAGCCAGTCACTTTGTTCATTGAGTCTCCATTTCCTGTAAAGTGAGCATAAAACGATTCTGCTGATCTACCTCGTGGGGCTAGACCGAAGATCAGGCGAAAACGTGAATCATTTACTGTGTGCTGACGTCTCCTCTTCTTTGGCTTCATCTCACTCAATCCCAACACCCAGGGATGGTGGAAGGCAGATGGACTTTTACTCAGGAGTGGGGCTCAGCTGAGCTTTTTAACTGTGGCATCTCCATCAAGGAACTTCACTCTCTGAACCTCCCTTGCTGTCTTCCTTTGTGTAACCCCACAAGCAGATCCTGAGACAAGTATTTGAGTGAAGTGGTTTACTTGGGAGCTGGTTCCAGGAAGCATAGTGTGGGGAGTGAGTGAAACCAATAGCAGATCTCGGTCCTACAGGGACCTCCAGGAGACTGTTTGGGGAACAACCCTGGATTGTTCTGCCACTGGGTGAGGTGCTGGACTGCTTATTCACTGGCTTCCATCCCTTGTTGGCTGAGGGTTGCTCCTGGGGTTTCAACTCCATGGGCCTTCCTGGTAGCCTGTATTTGAGCAGAGGAAACTCAAGCAGCCAGAGAGACACAGGAAGTCACATCGATGCCCTCCAATGAGCCAGGAGGAACTGGCTGGGGGACTGACTGCATCTGTTTGGGTTTCCTATGTCAATTCATGGGGCAGCTGTGAAGATTAAATGATTAACGATGAAATGATGCAAAGTCCGCCAAGAACCTGACCCATAGTAGGTATCTATAAATAGGAGGTGTTCATAAGAAGTTGGGTAAATATTACTCCTGTCCTACAGATTGTGGCAAATGGGACTAAAAGAAGTTAAGACATTTGTCCTAAATCACATGGACAGTTCTAACATGGCCAGGGCAGCCCTGACGCGTACTCTTCCATAGCTACCTCTGCTAATGGACTCTACATGTACAGAGCTTTTGTGTCACGAAGTGTGAGAAGCTCCATAAATATATTATAAAATGTTTGTAGTCCCAGACATGCTAGCTCACATCCAGCTTAAAGGGACTCTGAGTAGCTCTTCTCTCAGCCCTAATTCTCATAAGCTCAAATACATATTTTCTTAGTCCCCTGGGGTCTTCCATTCTGTGCTCCAACAATCCCCAGCCCTTCATTAGCGATGCCTAGGTGTCTCCACAGATTACAAAGGGGTGCCAGAAAGTCTCCAGACAAAATAAAATGTGCTGTAAACAGCTAAGGGCATAAAACTCTAGACACCTTGTTTTCCATGTAATGTTTCCTTTTCAAAACAAATATTTTGAAATGCCCTCTTGACTATCCTGCTGATACAGGCAAAAAAACCCAATAAAATGCATAACTCTTTTTTAAAAAAGTTGTAGTAAAGCACACATCATGTAAAATTTACCATTTTCACCATTTTGAAGTATACAGTTCAGTGGCATTAAGTACAATCACATTGTTCTATAGCCGTCAGCATCATCCAGCTCCAGACCTTTTTCTGTCTTCTCAAACTGTAACTCTGTACCCATTAAACACTAACTCCATACTCTCTCTGCCTCCAGCCCATGGCAACCACCATCTACTTTCTGTCTCTAAATTTGACTCCTCTAGTGGCGATGGCACCCCACTCCAGTATTCTTGCCTGGACAATCCCATGGATGGAGGAGCCTGGTAGGCTGCAGTCCATGGGGTTGTGAAGAGTTGGACATGACTGAGCGACTTCATTTTCACTTTTCACTTTCATGCATTGGAGAAGGAAATGGCAACCCACTCCAGTGTTCTTGTTTGGAGAATCCCAGGGATGGGGGAGCCTGGTGGGCTTCCGTCTCCATGGGGTCGCATAGAGTCGGACACGACTAAAGCGATTTAGCAGCAGCAGCAGCAGCAGCAGTGACTTCATATGGAGCTTCTCAGGTGGCACTAGTGGTAAAGAACCTGCTTGCCAATGCAGGAGACATAAGAGATGTGGGTTTGATCCCTGGGTCAGGAACATCCCCTGGAGGAGGGCATGACAACCCACTCCAGTATTCTTGCCTGAAGAATCCCATGGACAGAGGAGTCTGTTGGGCTACAGTCCATAGGGTCACAAAGAGCTGGATATGACTGAAGCGACTTAGCACGCACACATTCAGAGACCCCATATTAGTGGGATCTTACAGGATTTGTCTTTTGTGACTGACTTAGTTCACCTAGCATAAAGTCTTCAAATTTTATGCATGTTGTAGCCAGTGCCATTATTTCCTTCCTTTTTAAGGCTAAATGATATCCTGTGGTATGTCTTCTAGACTACATTTTGTTCATTCATTCATCTGTGGATGGGCACCTGGGTTGCTTCCACCATTCAGCTATTGTTAATCATGCTGCAGTGAACACGGTTGTGCAAATACTTGGTTGAGTCCCCACTTTCAGTTCTTTGGAGTATCTACCTAGAAGTGGAATAGCTGAATCGTTGGTAATTCTGTGTTGAATGTTCTGAGGACCCTCTATACCATTTTCCATAGCAGATGCACCATTTTACCACCTCCCCTCCCCCATCCTGGCATAGCTGTTTCACAAACGAGGAAAAATAGGCAAGTAACTTGCAATTAAGTAGTACGTTGTGTTTCAGAAGGGAACACTGAGGCTGGACTGCAGAGATACACCACACAGTGGTTAGACGTCCACCTCTTACCCATGAGTACAGACCAGTGTGTAGGTGTGATGAAACCCATGCTGTTCCTGAGTGTGTTGACATCGTGATTTTCCACAAACAACAAACCAATGCCATCTCCATTTGACCTGTTGCATTCCTTGTGTGCAACATGCAATGGATATATATTGAAGATGTGCACAAGTACCTCGATGTTTATGTGGGAGACAAAATTGTACTCAGAACTTTACGAACAAGCTTTTTATCTACAAGTTTTTCTAGCAGGGCATTTGAAAGATGTGTGGGATGGGCAACTTTTTTTTATTGTGCAGCACTGTCCTATGCCTCACCTGCTAATTTCCAGCAGCAAATTCCCCCAAACCCCCAACAATGTGACGAAAAAATGCCCCTACAGATTCCCTAAATACTCTCCAGGGAGTGAAATATGGTCCCCATTACAAAATGTCTAGCAAGCCCACCTAGGGTCTAAAACATTGTAAATAAGTGACCCTTGGTTGCTTCACAGTAAGAAGGAGAATTGTTGGCACACAGGCATTTAAAGATGTCCAAGGAGTCCGAGATTTTGGTCACAAAAATCACCATCTGGAATTTCTTCCACTGGTTTCTTCCATCCCACAAGAGCTCAATCGTTCTCAAGATCTGTTTTCAGTGCTCAGCTCACGGGTGAGGAGTGACTCAGGGCGTGGGCACGTGCGGTCTCTGTGTCTGCGTGCGCATGCTCAGTTGCTCAGTCATGGCTGACTCTTTGCGACCCCAAGGACTGCAACCTGCCAGGCTCCTCTGTCTGTGTCAGTTTTCAGGCAAGAATGCTGGAGTGGGTTGCCATTTCCTCCTCCAGGGGATCTTCCCAATCCAGGGACTGAACCCACATCTCCTGTGTAACAATTCCTGCACTGGTAGGCAGATTCTTTACCATTATACCACCAAGAAGGCCCACGGTCCCAGTGGGAAGATTTGAAAAGAGGGCAGATTTGTGAGGCATTGTTGAGGCTGATTCTCTGAAACGTAAGTGATTAGATGTAGGGACTCAGAAAAAGATGAAGTAAAAGATAGCCTAGTATCATTGCAATTCAGTACAGGGGAACTGACATAACATTAACATGCAGAGGGCGAGTGAGTGTTATACTTAGGGTTGGTTCTGGAGTTTGGCTGATCGAGGGTGCCTGTGACTATGTGTTCCCCTGTGCAAGGGGGCTCGAGGGCATGCTCTGAATGGAGAGGGTGGAACTCAGAGACAGCTGGTTATTAATGGTTCTGAGATGTAGCAGGAAGAGCACAAGGCATTAGGAAAAGGAAGACTAGGATTTAGGTTTCTGCTCTACCAAGATGTGAGAGTTGGGACAAATGACTGACAAGTGTCAGTTTGCTCATCTGTAAAATGGGCTAATTCCAGCCCCAAGCCAGCACCCAGGGCACTTGTGTGACAGCATCATATTCTTGGCTGTGCCCTTTTATCTGACACCTGCAGCTCTGATCACCTCACACCTTAGATGTTGGTAAATATCCTGGGTATCAGACAAGATTCTCCAGAGAAAGAGGATCAACAGAATATTTGTTTGTGTATGCTAAGACATTTTAAGAAATCTTAAGGTTATTTTTTTTTTAATTTTTTTTTTTATTTTACGATATTATATTGGTTGGTTTTGCCCTACATTGACATGAATTCGCCCCAGGTGTACATGAGTTCCCCCTCCTGAACCCCCCTCTCACCTCCCTCCTCCCTTTATCCTCCCTCTGGGTCATCCCCGCACACCAGCCCCGAGTATCCTGTAACATGCATTGACCCTGAACTGCTGATTCGTTTCACATATGACAACATACATGTTTCAATGTCATTCACAAACATGTGAACAAATTCCTTAAGAAATCTTAAGGTTATTTTAAGGAATTTGTTCACGTTTGTGAAGTTGGCAAATCCGAAGTCCATGGGGCAGCTTGGCAAGCTGGAAACTCAAGAAAGATTTCTATGTTATGGTCTTGAGGCAGAATTCTTTTTTTCAAGAAACCTCATTTTTTTTTTTTTTTGTGCTTGAGCCTTCAACTGATTAGATGAGGCCCACACAGTCTATCCTAAATTTAATCAGTCCTGAATACTCATTGGAAGAACTGATGCTGAAGCTGAAACTCCAATACTTTGGCCACCTAATGCGAAGAACTTCATTTGAAAAGACCCTGATGCTGGGAAAGATTGAAGGCCAGAGGAGAAGGGGACAACAGAGGATGAGATGGTTGGATGGCATCACCAACTTGATGGACATGAGTTTGAGCAAACTCCAGGAGTTGGTGATGGACAGGGAAGGGCATGCTGAAGTCCATGGGGTCGCAAAGACTCAGACACAGCTGAGCAACTGAACTGAACTGAACCCACAGCATCAAAGATAATCTTCTTCAAGTCAGTGTTAATCACAGCTGCAAATACCTTTTCAGCAACGTCTAGACTAGTGTTTGACTAGAGATGTCCAACCCACGACCAGGAATTGAGCCCTTGGGGTCTGCTCCATTTGTCACATAACCAACAATACTCTCCTGGCTTGCTCTGGGCCTCATAGTCTTCCTTAGGAAACTGACTATCACAGCACAGTCCCTCCAAAGCCTCAGGAAGAACTTTCCATAGTAAAGTGCCCCGGTTAGAACAGGTAGGGTTCAGCATCTCCTTGGCTAAGCGTGGTCCCAGAGCTGTCTCTAGTGCCTTAAACCCCCTTGAGTTCAACCCATTGGAGTGCCGAGCACCTGCATTGTTGCTTGGATCAATGATCCAAGGAGTTTCCTGGATCCAAGGATCCCTGAGTTTCCCTGACATCTCTGTCCGTGTCCCTCCTGGCTAGACTGAAAGGGCCCCTGCAGTACATGCCATCTTCCCAAAGAGTGGGGCCCTTTTAGCCCTCTGCCAGCAGCTGAGCCTGTTTGTCAGCTGCCAGGTGGTTCCTGCTTCTCCCAGGGCCTTGGGCGCCAGCTCTTTGGGACCATTTGGCTTTTCTAGGTCAGGCTGCAGAGAAACTAAGGAGTTGTGGAGAGTATGGCTTTCCCGAAAGATGAGTCCCAGGCAGCCTAGGCCCTCTTGCTGCGCTGAGCTTGCACTATATTTCACCACTTGCTCTCTTGCCCCATCCCCATTGTCCTACCTGTGCCCTGGCCCCCTTGGCAATCTGTGAAAATAGGCTGCTATTATTAAGATTTTCACCAGTTTTGAGGACATAAACTCTTGTGGTTTGCGCCCAAATTTTCAGTATCTCTTTTACTTGTCACCTCCACGAGACTAAACACAGCCCTCTCCCAACTCTCTCCCAACTCTTGGCTTTCAAAAGAGATTCCCTCACACCAAACGTTTTTTAAATATCAGTAGGATTTCCTTAAGACTTGGTCATGATAACTGGTTGAAGTTCATTTCCTAACCAACTGGACCTAGGGATACTTTGTCACTTATTTCTTATTTTATTTATTTATTCATTTATCCCAAATGTGACTACTTCCCAGGTGCAAAACTTCCTCCAGCAACTCAGCCCTGGAGGGAGTGAGGTGGTTATGAGCATTTATTTGTCTGTGTCATAGTCAGGAGTGTGGACTCGTGGAAAACATGCTGACTGTGGGCTCAGCATGAAATTGCCCTTCCCTATTGGCTTGAAGCTCAACATTCAGAAAACTAAGATGATGGCATCTGGTCCCATCACTTCATGGGAAATAGATGGAGAAACAGTGGAAACAGTGTCAGACTTTATTTTTTTGGGCTCCAAAATCACTGTGGATGCTGATTGCAGCCATGAAATTAAAAGACTCTTACTCCTTGGAAGGAAAGTTATGACCAACCTAGATAGTATATTAAAAAGCAGAGACATTACTTTGCAACAAAGGTCCGTCTAGTCAAGGCTATGGTTTTTCCCGTGGTCATGTATGGATGTGAGAGTTGGACCGTGAAGAAAGCTGATCGCCGAAGAATTGATGCTTTTGAACTGTGGTGTTGGAGAAGACTCTTGAGAGTCCCTTGTACTGCAAGGAGATCCAACCAGTCCATTCTAAAGGAGATCAATCCTGGATGTTCATTGAAAGGACTGATGCTTAAGCTGCAACTGCAATACTTTGGCCACCTCATGCGACGAGTTGACTCACTGGAAAAGACTCTGATGCTGGGAGGGATTGGGGGTGGGAGGAGACGGGGATGACAGAGAATGAGATGGCTGGATGGCATCACTGACTTGATGGACATGAGTTTGAGTGAACTCCGGGAGATGGTGATGGACAGGGAGGCCTGGCGTGCTGTGATTCATGGGGTCGCAGAGAGTCAGACATGACTGAGCGACTGAACTGAATTGAACTGATGGCTTCCAACAGAAACACTTTAAAGTTTTTTAAACACAGGAGACATGTGACCTTTAAACACAGGAGACATATGACCTTTAAACACAGGAGACATGTGACCTTTAAACCCCATCTCAGCCGTGCAGCCTCACCCAGGCAGGTGGGGAAGGGGTGAGGGTTGGGTGAACCAGCTGACAGTGGCTGTCTTTTAGTCCCGCCTCAGCCCCATGGTGGTCAAGCTTGGTTTTCAGTTGCTCAGTTGTGTCCTACTCTTTGCAATCCCATGGACTGCATGCAGTATGCCAGGCTTCCCTGTCCTTCACTATCTCCCAGAGTTTGCTTAAACTCATGTTCATAGTCAGTGATGCCATCCAACCATCTCATCATCTGTCAACCCCTTCTTCTCCTGCCCTCAATCTCTCCCAGCATCAGGGTCTTTTCCAATGAGTCACTCTGCAACAGGTGGCCAAAGGATTGGAGTTTCAGCATCAGTCTTTCCAATGAATATTCAGGGTTGATTTCCTTTAGGATGGACTGGTTGGATATCCTTGCTGTCCAAGGGACTCTCAGGCATCTTCTCCCTCACCAGAGTTCTAAAGCATCAATTCTTCAGCGCTTGGCCTTTATGGTCAGCATTTGCTAAATGACACACAGACTCACCAGTGCCATGACAGTTCTGAAGCCAACCATAAAAGGTCAAAACACGGGTGGCGGCCCAATTCTTAGAAATTCCTGGCCCCTTCCCTCCTGTTTCAGAAGGTCTGGCAAGCGTAATATGAATGTAAAGAGCAGCCTGGTTGTGTCTCTGCCGCCTCCTGGCCTTTGGCATCTGGGCCCAGGTCACCCGCCTTCTCCCTCTTGTCAGGTAGAAACTTCTCTTCACTCCCCTGACCTGAGGAAGGTGACTGTGGAGTTCTGGTAGCCACATGACCATCTTTCCCTTCTTCCCAGTCTCTCGGATATGATTTCGCTGTGTCCACAGTCTGTGTGGTTTCCCAGGGGGATTGTAAACTCCTCGGAATCTGCCAGAAGCCCGAGATCTCTGAGGCACCTTTCCTGCCTCCTCCTCACTCTCTTCTCACGAAGGCACTGTCCTGGCTTCCTTTCTCTGGTTCTTTTATACTCACCTAAAGGGCCCAGGCAGAGAAGGCAATGGCAAGCCGCTCCGGTACTCTTGCCTAGAAAATCCCATGGATGGAGGAGCCTGGTGGGCTGCAGTCCGTGGGGTCGCTAAGGGTCAGACACGACTGAGCGACTTCACTTTCACTTTTCACTTTCACACATTGGAGAAGGAAATGGCAACCCACTCCAGTGTTCTTGCCTGGAGAATCCCAGGGAAGGGGGAGCCTGGTGGGCTTCCGTCTATGGGGTCGCACAGAGTCGGACACGACTGAAGTGACTTAGCAGCAGCAGTAGCAAAAGGCCCAGGGAGTTGGATCTGTGCAGGTTCGCTTGAGCTTTCTTGTCTTTGCTGGTCTCCATACTTGGCCCGATGTCCCCTCTGCCTCTGCCTGTCCAAAGTCTGATTCTCCTCTCCCTACTTCAGCTAAGTCCCCTCTCCTTGCATTTCAGACCCTTAATTCCATTCCCTCTAGGGCATTTAAAATAACGGCGACAACCAACCTCTGTCTGGTGAGAAGAAAAAAACCTTATGATTTTTTTCTTCTTCTAACCAAAATATTTTGGTGAATAGCTGCCATGTATCTCAAAAAACAAACAAACAAACTATATATGGCTGTCCTCGGTCTTAGTCGCTTTCTCCAGCGGCAGCGCACAGGCTTCTCACTGCAGTGGCTTCTCTTCTTGTGGAGCATGGACTCTGCGGTGCAGGGTTGTGGCTTCAGTGGTTGTGGCTTGAAGGCTCTAGAGTAAGGGCTCAGTAGCTGTAGGATATGGGCTTATTTGCCCCAAGGCGTGTGGAATCTTCCTGGAGCAGGGATCGAATCCATGTCCTTTGCATTGGCAGACAAATTCTCAACCACTGGACCACCAGGGAAGTCCGTATCTCATATTTATTGTCAACAGATTCTTTACATACATGTCATTCTTAATGGTCACAGCAACCACCACAAGCTGTGTGTTAGTGTGCCCATTATACAGACAGAAGAGTTGAGGAGCAGAGACGCCAGGTCCCTTGCTCAAGTTTATCCAGCCAGGAGTCAAACACAGGTCTGCCTAACTTCAAAGACTTGTAATCCACCAGAACATGTGGCCCATGGTGAGGACATACTCTTCTCTGGGTCTCTTCTTATAGACTGGGAAACGAGGCTGGGCAAGGATGGGGAACTTGCCCAAGAGGCAGATGCATGACTCTGGCCCAGGCCTTTTGATAAGAACAAATCCAACTTCTCCCTCTACACTGCTGCTTCGCATGGTGGTTTATCCTGCTGGATAGTCATTGATGTTCACAACTAAATTCCTCCACCTGATTCAAGCATTGTGTGGGTAAGGTTAGTGTTGGATACACCTGGTTGGATCCACCTGGTTGGATCCTCAAATTGCCAAAACGGATGTGTGACCACCGGCGCTTCTGAACTGTGTAACATGGGTAGTTGATTGGAGCATGTAAGATCTACATACAGATAGGGAGGTGAGAACATCTTGGAGGATAAATTCCTATGTCAGGTGGGCATATCCATTTGGGATTCCACAATCTACCTGATCAGGAGGGACCTGCATAAGGCACTGGGCTCTTGGCAGGTAAGGTAGGCAGACTGTGAAAACCAAATCTTCTCTCTCTTCATAGTTTTGCCGAGACCCTCTCATATGGGATGGTGGGTGATGGAGACTTCCCCCGACAGTGGTCAGTCTCAAATGTGAGAGATCGATCTGGGCATGGGGTACTCTGTGTGCCCGTCACTAGCTCCTGGGGTGCACATTGAGAGAGCCGGCATTTGCTTGGAACTTTAATGGTTTCTTTTCTTGATTGATCTTTCAGAGGCTATGGGAGTTAACAATAGTAAGTCTGATGGTTCTACTGAAGGAGAAACATGCCCTTTGATAGGCTCCCTTTGGTTCCCCTGAGAAACAGACATGAAATGTACGAGGGGTTTTCAGGGAGTAATAGCTGTGAAGAAGGAAGGAGGACAGCAAGAGTGGGTAGGAGACCCTCAGAGCAATGAAGGTGTGCCACCTGTGACACAAGGGCAAGACAGAAGGGACGGGGGAGGAAAGAGCCTCAGGCTGCAGGGCAGGCTGACAGGGAGTGTCCAGCAGCAGGGGTCTGAGAGGAGTCCTGCACTGGGCAGAAATGGCTGCGCTCTTATCTGCTCCTCGTGCTCAGTCACCTGTGGCGTAAATTCAGGGAGAGTGTAGCCTTGGTACACACGCTGAAGGCACAGTGGTTGGAGGCCGTCAGCCCGCTGACTCCCTGCCAGTGGTCTCCTGGAGACAATGCATCTGCATGAATGACAGAGATGAAGCTAATGTTTTGGGCCCAGAAACATCTGCCTTACTGGTCACGTGGCCACAGGTAAACACATAAGTTTTTTTCAAGTTAATTAACTAACCTTTCAGTTGCTCAAAAATTGTTAGTTATCTTCTCTTCTGGGAGGGTTAAATAATGGCTAGCAGGGTAGATACACCTGGGTTCAAACACCGTTTCTGCTACTTGTTAGCTGTGTGATCTTGGACAAATTATCCAACTACTCTGGGATTCAGATTTCTCTTCTGAAAATGTAGAAAATAATTTTTAATGTCATAGGTCAGTTGTGCTAATTCAATGACATAATCCATGTAAAGGAGTAAGAACATAATAGCTGTTCAGTTCAGTTCAGTTCAGTCACTCAGTCGTGTCCGACTCTCCACGACCCCATGAATTACAGCACGCCAGGCCTCCCTGTCCATCACCAACTCCCAGAGTACACTCAAACTCATGTCCACAGAGTCGGTGATGCCATCCAGCCATCTCATTCTCCGTCGTCCCCTTCTCCTCCCGCCCCCAACCTTTCCCAGCATCAGAGTCTTTTCCAGTGAGTCAACTCGTCCCATGAGGTGGCCAAAGTATTGCAGTTTCAGCTTCAGCATCAGTCCCTCCAATGAACATCCAGGATTGATCTCCTTTAGAATGGACTGGTTGGATCTCCTTGCAGTACAAGGGACTCTCAAGAGTCTTCTCCAACACCACAGTTCAAAAGCATCGATTCTTCGGCGATCAGCTTTCTTCACAGTCCAACTCTCACATCCATACATGACCATGGGAAAAACCATTGCCTTGACTAGACGGACCTTGGTTGGCAAAGTAATGTCTCTGCTTTTTAATATACTATCAAGGTTGATCATAACTTTCCTTCCCAGGAGCAAGTGTCTTTTAATTTCATGGCTGCAATCAGCATCTGCAGTGATTTTGGAGCCCAAAAAAATAAAGTCTGACACTGTTTCCACTGTTTTTCCATCTATTTCCCATGAAGTGATGGGACCAGAGGCCATGATCTTTGTTTTCTGAATGTTGAGCTTCAAGCCAACCTTTTCACTCTCCTCTTTCACTTTCATCAAGAGGCTTTTGAGTTCCTCTTCACTTTCTGCCATAAGGGTGCTGTCATCTGCATATCTGAGGTTATTGATATTTCTCCCAGCAATCTTGATTCCAGCTTGTGCTTCTTCCAGCCCAGCGTTCCTCATGATGTACTCTGCATATAAGTTAAATAAGCAGGGTGACAATATACAACCTTGACGTACACCTTTTCCTATTTGGAACCAGTCTGTTGTTCCATGTCCAGTTCTAACTGTTGCTTCCTGACCTGCATACAGGTTTCTCAAGAGGCAGGTCAGGTGGTCTGGGATTCCCATCTCTTTCAGAATGTTCCACAGTTTATTGTGATCCACACAGTCAAAGGCTTTGGCATAGTCAATGAAGCAGAAATAGATGTTTTTCTGAAACTCTCTTGCTTTCTCCATGATCCAGCGGATGTTGGCAATTTGATCTCTGGTGCCTCTGCCTTTTCTAAAACCTGCTTGAACATCTGTTAAGTGCCTGAATTCTAGATAGGCGTCCCTCCTAAAGGGCCACGCTTGGCAGTGGCCAGCAGAGGGCAGCATTGCTGCAGTAATCTAACTCAGCTCTGGGCTGATGCAATTGGGTCTTTGAAATTCAGGGCAGAAGAAACCCAAGATCTACGAAGTGCGGCAGAGTGACCAAATGACAGGCTGTACCAGAAGAGGTGCAATGGCCCAGGAGCCCGGACAGAACTTTTTTTAAAAGAAGTATTTATTGGTGGATGGTTGCAATGAAACAGAATCAAGAAAAATGCCAAGAATTGAATGTTAGTATCTCTCACACTGATTGAGCAGGCAAAACAAAACCTTATCGAAAAGGACATATTTGCTCTCCTTGGATGTGTCTTGAGGGCCTCTGGAGTCTGCTGACCTGAGTTCTAGTTTGTTTTTATAATTTGTGCCAGAGAGTAAGACATTCTTTGAAAACACTTGGAATGCAATTTAAGGATCAACAATCTAGAGTTAATTGCTTTAAAGTGGAGCAGCTTTGGACTTACAGGACATCTGCTATCTGATGCCAGGGCAGTTCCTAAGTAGCTGGGTGGCTTTAAGCGACCATTGGGACATCTTTCTGTGGGAGGCAGACAGCCTTCTGAAGAGTCCAGAGTGAAGGGCCACGGTGAGGATTATCATTATTCCATAGTCCCTGAAACATCCCCTCAAAGTTCTTGATTTGCCCTGTGTTACCCTGCAGGACATTCTTCTGGTTTTCCCTGGTGGCTCAGATCATAAAGAATCCGTCTGCAATGCAGAAGACCTGGGTTTGATTCCTGGGTTGGGAAAGTCCCCTGGAGAAGGGAATGGCTACCTACTCCAGTATTCTTGCCTGGAGAATTCCATGGACAGAGGAGCCTGGTGGACTATAGCCCTTGGGGTCACAAAGAGTTGGACATGACATAACTCTTTTATATTCTGCAGGACATTCTTCTGGTTTCTCTAGTATCTGGGATAAAAGGGGACATTTTCTTACCCTACCAGCATGCTTGTGACTAACTGTAACCTTTACTATCTGGCCTCTTAGGAGTCTCTCCAAAATAGCATTTGTTGTTGCTGTTCAGTCATTTGGTCATGTCCAAGTCTTTGCGACCCCATGGACTGCAGCACACCAGACTTCCCTGTCCTTCACCAACTCCCAGAGCCTGCTCAAACTCGTGTCCATTGAGTCCATGATGCCATCCAACCATCTCATCCCCTGTCGTCACCTTCTCCTCCCACCTTCAATCTTTCCCAGCATCAGGGTCTTTTCCAATGAGTCAGCTCTTCGCAACAGGTAGCCAAAATATTGGAGCTTAAGCTTCAACATCAGTCCTTCTAGTGAATATTCAGGGTTCATTACCTTTAGGATTGACTGGTTTGATCTCCTTGTAGTCCAAGGGACTCTCAAGAGTCTTCTCCAGAACCACAGTTTGAAGGCATCAGTTCTTCAGTGTTCAGCCTTTTTTATGGTCCAGCTCTCACATCTGTACATGACTACTGGAAAAACCATAGCTTTGACTCTATAGACCTTTGGAGGCAAAGTAATATCTCTGCTTTTTAATATGCTCTCTAGGTTTGTCATTGCTTTTCTTTCAAGGAGCAAGTGTCTTTTAATTTCATGGCTGCAGTCACTGTCCACAGTGATTTTGGAGCCCAAGAAAATAAAGTCTGTCACAGTTTCCATTGTTTACCCATCTATTTGCCATGAAGCAATGGGACCTGATGCCGTGACCACCATTAAACACAGAAATCCCTACTCCTATTTGCCATGGAGCTTTGCTTCATGTACAGAAATACAGTTCTGTTTTATGTTGTTTTCAATCTAAATGCTTAAATCTCTGGCCCATCCTGTACCTAGCATTCCACGGTTCGCCTTTTTCACTTAACCGTGTACCTTAGAGAATTTCCAATGCCACATGTCAAAACTGACCTTGTTCTTTATGACAACCTGATGGTAATTCATTGTTTGGATTTGCCAGAGTTAATTTAAGAAACGCCAGATTGATGGACATTTAGACTCTTTCCGATTTCCCCCTTTAAAAAAAAAAAACCCAAACTGCAAGATCATACTGTGTGTCTTGTTGTCCATATCTGCAAATATTTAGGATGAATGCCTAAAAATGGAGTTGCCAGGTTACAGGGGGTGAGCGTTTACAATTTTGACAGATATTGCCAAGTTGCTTCCAAAGACTGTGCCTATTTGCATTCCTGTCTCTTTCTAACACTCTCTTTGTTACAGTCCACAGATGACAAGTAGGTTCTCTGTCATGAACTGATGGACTTGAGAGGCTGGTTAGCCTAGCAGTCAAGAGCTAGATGTTGCATTCAAACCCTAAGTCAACTCTGCACAATTTATGTGAACTTAAGTCATTTAACCTCTTATGGTTTGGTTTTCTCAGGGATAAAATGATACTATGACTAGTTCCTAATTCCCCAACCGTGATTAGTGTATTAGAAAGCAGAGACATCACTTTGCCGACCAAGGTCCATATAGTCAAAGCTATGGTCTTTCCAGTAGTCATGTGGAGATGTGAGAGCTGGACCGTAAAGAAAGCTGAGTGCCAAAGAATTGATATTTTTGAACTGTGATGCTAGAGAAGACTCTTGAGAGTCCCTTGAATTGCAAGGGGATCAAACCAGTCCCTCCTAAAGGAAATCAACCCCGAACAGTCATTTGAAGTCTTGATGTTGAATCTGAAACACCAATACTTTGGTTGCCTGATGCGAAGAGATGACTCATTGGAAAAGACCGATGCTGGGAAGGGAAAAGAGGATGGCAGAGGATGAGATGGTTTGATAGTATCACTAACTCAGTGGACATGAATTTGAACACACTCTGGGAGACAGTGAAGGACAGGGAAGCCTGGTGTGCTGCAGTCCATGTGGTCCCAAAGAGTTGGATATGACTCAGTGACTGAACAACTACAACAATCTTCCATTTAAATCTTATGTCCCTTTGATAAAAGATCTAGTCTTGAGGTCAGTGGGTGGGCACTCAGGTTTGCAGGTATGATCTGCTGGTTTGACGACCCTGTATAGTCTCTCCTATTCCATTTTACTCTAATAAAATTCTTTTTTTTTTTTTTCTGGCTGCAGATATTTTTGATTTAGAGAGTGTTGGCCAAACCTATAGAAATGTTCCTTTCACACCTGTGGAATATCATGTTGCCTGACATT
Source organism: Moschus berezovskii (assembly GCF_049115385.1). NCBI lineage: Eukaryota > Metazoa > Chordata > Mammalia > Artiodactyla > Moschidae > Moschus > Moschus berezovskii. The sequence goes on from NC_142465.1 coordinate 73,690,107, forward strand.
CACTTCTGTAGCACGTCTAATCCTTTCCAGTCCTGGGATCTGTAATTATATACACCCCTTCTCAACTCTGGCTGCTGCAGATGCACTGCTGGATGGCTTGTCTGTTTCCTCCTTACCTTCCAGTGACCCCTAAAAGAGTTGTTACCTGGAAGGTAAACGTCTCTGGCAGAAGTGAATGCACTAGATATAATCACAGGCTTGTCTGTAGGAGCCAGTGACTGCCTGGTGTGTTACTGGTGGGGCTGGACTTGACTGTAAGTGGCTATGGCTACCCAAACCCACGTGGGGTGAAGTCATGACCAGGAGCGCAGAGACAAGGAACACACCTGAGTGCGCATGCGTTACACCTGGGCCGTCCTATAAGATCGACAGCAAACTCAGCCTAGAGTGGTGATTTATAATAAAATTAATTAAAATGTTTGTTCCTTAGCCACACTAACCATCTCAAGTCCTCAACAGCCCCTTGAAAGGACTTCTGGCTTCCATTTTGGACAGCACAGATACACATCAGTTCCATCACTCCAGAAAATTCTGGTGAAAAGCACTGCTGTAAAGTGTGGCAACAGGAGCGGGCATGCTGGGACCTCAGCCAAGGCTGCGGCGAGTGGGGGTTGGGGGGGAGGGGTAAGCAGAGCCCTGCCCCTTTGGCTATTACAAGATGGGCTGGGGAAACTGCCTGGGCTTTGGAGGTAGGCCTTGGACCTGGCAGCAGATAGCATCCCAGGAATGAACAAGTTCAAGTGAAGTTCCCTTAATGCTCCGTGGGAAGGGTGGGTTCATCTTCTTGGTCGGGCATGATCTTGAGAGTCTCAGGTGGATGTGAGCTCCAGGAATCAAGCCTGCACTGGGCATTGTACATAGATGATTTCATCTGACCTCAGGGGGAGATCATACCTCATCTCATAGACAAGGAAACAGCCTCAGAGAAGGGAGCCCAGGAGGAAGCACTCCTGTGACTGCTCCGGGCTGCCTCAGTGTGGGGTAGAAGGACTGAGTTCTCGGGGGAGCAGTGGTCTGAGCTCTTAGCTGGAAGCTGGCTGAAAGCCAGTGGGGTAGCTGAGATTGGGGTTGGGGTCACCTCATCAACTCTCAAAGAGGACTAGAATGGAAGGCAGAGAAGACAGGGCAGGGCAGGTGGTCCTGGGACAATGGGACAGACAACTCTGGGGGTGATGTTGCTGCCACGGGGTACATACAGAGGCTGTAGTGATGCACCCTGTGGATCTGAGAACGGGACTGGGAGGGCAGGACTATCATGCAGTGGTGTCATGGCTGTTAGCTTCTCTAAACTCCACTTCTGCCATTTATTCCTTTGCAGCCTCTGTGGAAATCCTCCTCTGTAGTACGAACGTGATAAGATGGCATTTGTTATTACCATCATTATCTTTGGAGCCTCAGCTCTGAATACCATGCTTAACATAAATGAGCCCTCAATAAAAATTGCATGGAATTGAAACCAGTTGTGAGGGCTGGAGTTTCTCTGGTTGAGACCACCTGGGTGAAAAGAAAGAGACCTACCTACCCAGGAGTACACCAGAGCAATAATTACTGTAACTTACAAATCATTTATCTCTGGCCCACCAAAAGTTCCAGTTTTCTTCAGTCTGGGGAAGAGTGAGGTGTGGCTAGGCTGTCTGAGTCTTGATTCTCACCCATGGTGGTCCTGGGTGCCCCAGTGTGGTGTGGTTGCTGGAGTTCTCCACACCGGTGAGAGCTGTAGCCTCGATTCTTTCCTTCTTCTGACCATCCAGCTGGTACTTGTTGGGACCTCCCTCCTCCAAACACAATGAATATTCAGGGTTGATTTCCTTTAGGATGGACTGGTTTGATCTTCTTGCAGTCCAAGGGACTCTTAAGAGTCTTCTCCAGCACTACAGTTCAAAAGCATCAATTCTCATGGTCTTAAGTTTGTCCAGCAAATTAGTTCATCTGAGTCTCAAACACAACCATTAGCACCAATGGTACATTGACATGTGTTGTTATCTCATTTGATCTTTACAGCAATCCTGAGTGGTAGCCAGACCATGTATTTTTAGTTCCTTTCTATAGATGAAGAAATTGATGTTCAGAGAAATGAATTCTTTAGGTATCTTGGCTAGTGAATGATTATTTAATTGTTAATAACTGATTAAACACTTTTAGGACTGTCCTTAGAAGCATTCTTTGTTTTATCCAGAGCAAAGACTTCCCATTTCCTCATAAAGCTAGCAGAAATTATTTTGCAAAACAGCTGTGGGAAAGTTTTAAAATGAGAAGCATTGTGTTGAATTTGGTTTTTACTCTCTGCTCCCTGAGACCCCCCACTATTCACATTGGAAGTTGGGGAGAGAGAGCTCAGCTGGCTGATCTGTGAGCTATTGAAGTTTTTGCTTAAAAAGGAAATTTGATCTGTGTCTAAGTGGCACTAATGTGTGGGCTGAAAGCTGCTACTGTAAATTCAGCAAGGGATTCATTAATGCTGTGAGCCTCCTGGAGCGCCGTGGATGGGTGACCTCTGAAATAAAAGCATAACCAGGAAAGATAAGGCTTCATGCATGATCTGCAGGACTCTGTTTCTGGTGATCTTCAAGATATCTTAAGTCAAGAGTACTTAGGGCCAGGAAGCCAGAAGTTGGGTAGGGAGGGGGAGACCACCCAAAGATTAAATGATACCACACAATAGATTCTTGGCTTTTTGAAATTCTTTGGCAAATCTCCTCCCTGGCCCCCCATTCTCTTTGCCGGGAATAGTTTTTACACTATTCTCTTTGCTGGGAAAAAGAGGCTATTTTTGAAAATACTACAGTGCAGTCAGTAAGGTTTATGAATTGCTGATGGGAAGATGGAGCTGGGAAATCCAGTAGTTCCCTGTATCTGTGGGGTGATACTTTCTAATACCTCCAGTGGATGCCTGAAACTGTTGCAGGAAAGGGGACCCCTTCCAGGGCCTGAAACTGGGCTCTTGTCTAACAGTCAGAAATGAATTGTCCGAGGAGACACATGCTGACAAAGCAAGAGATTTTATTGGGAAAAGGCACCCGGATGGAGAGCAGTAGGGTAAGGGAACCCAGAAGAACTGCTCTGGCGCATGGCTCACAGTCTCGGTTTTTATGGTGATAGGATTAGTTTCCAGGTGGTCTTTGGCCAATCATTCTAATTCAGAGTCTTTTCTGGTGGCGCACGCATCGCTCAGCCAAGATGGATGCTAGCAAGATGGATTCTGGGAAGTGGACGGACACCCGGTGTCTCCTTTTGACCTTTCCTGAACTCTTCCGGTTGGTGGTGGCTTATTAGTTTCGTATTCCTTATCAGAATCTCCTGTCAGAAAACAATTCATGCACATGGTTACTATGGTGCCTGGCCAGGGTGGGCAGTTTCAATCAGTGTGCTTCCCCTAACAAAACTGCAGATGATGCTGAACCCTTATACTGTGTTTTCCTAACATACATACCTATGATAAAATTTAAATTATAAATTAGGCACAATGAGAGATTAGCAGCAATAACTAGTAATAGAACAATTATGACAATGTACTGTAATAAAGGGGCTTCCCTGGTGGCTCAGAGGTAAAGAATCTGCCTGCCAGTGCAGGAGACATGGGTTTGATCTCTTGTCTCGGAAGATCCCCTGGAGAAGGAAATGGCAACTCACTCCAGTATTATTGCCTGGGAAATCCCATGGACAGAGAAGTTTATTGGGCTACAGTCTATGGGGTTGCAGACAGTCAGACATGACTTAGTGACTAAACAACATTAACACTGTAATAAAAGTTTTATGAATGTGGTTTTTCTCTCTCAAAATATCTTATTGCCCTGTACTCATCCTTCTTCTTGTGATGATATAAGATGATACAATGCCTTCATGATGAGATGAAGTGAGGTGAAGGATGTAAGCAGTGTGACATTGCTTTAAGCTACTATTGACGTTGGGATCATAGTCAGGAGGAGGATCAACTGATAACCTCAGTTCAGTTCAGTTCAGTTCAGTCGCTCAGTCGTGTCCAACTCTTAGCGACCCCATGAACCACAACACGAAAGGCCTCCCTGTCCATCACCAACTCCCAGAGTTCACTCAAACTCATGTCCATCGAGTTGGTGATGCCATCCAGCCACCTCATTCTCTGTCGTCCCCGTCTCCTCCTACCCCCAATCCCTCCCAGCATCAGAGTCTTTTCCAGCGAGTCAACTCGTCGCATGAGGTGGCCAAAGTATTGGAGTTTCAGCTTTAGCATAAGTCCCTCCAATATACACCCAGGATTGATCTCCTCCAGAATGGACTGGTTGGATCTCCTTGCAGTACAAGGGACTCTCAAGAGTCTTCTCCAACACCACAGTTCAAAAGCATCAATTCTTCGGCGATCAGCTTTCTTCACAGTCCAACTCTCACATCCATACATGACCACGGGAAAAACCATAGCCTTGACTGGACGGACCTTGGTTGGCAAAGTAATGTACCTAGAGGCTCCTAAATGATTAATGGGTGGTGGTTGGTGTAAATAATGTAAATACACTGGACAAAATGGTAATTTGCATCTTGAGTGGGACAGATTGAGATGGCTAGAGATTCAATCAGAATGGCAACCAATTTAAAACTTATGAATTATTTATTTCTGGGATTTTTCCATTTAATATTTTCAGACCTCAGTTGACCTCAGGTAACAGAAACTACAAAAAGTAAAACCACAGAAAAGGGGGACTATGGTACCAGTCAGAATCCTGCTGGGAACCCTAGTTCTTGGGGTGTCAGATGCTGACTTTGACATGGGGTATGGGTCTGGGTCTGGGGTATAGAGGGTCAATGACTCTGTTAAACCAGCCTTCTGGGAGCTTTCTCTTTTGATATCAAAGCTGTCCTGATCACAGAACCTAACCATTTTTATTGCAAATCAATATTCTGAGTTTGGATTTCAAATCAACTGTTGGAAAAATTATGTTTCACTGTTCCCCATCTCCAAGTCTGCTTGTGGCTGCTGTTCCATCACTAAGTCATGTCCGGCCCTTGGTGACCCCTTGGAGTGTAGCCCCCAGACCCCTTCTGTCCACAGGATTTCCCAGGCAAGAATACTGGAGTGGGTTGCCATTTCCTTTTCCAGGGGATCTTCCCCACCCAGAGGATCTTCCCTAGCTGTGTCTCCTGCAGTGGCAGGCTGATTCTTTACCTCTGAGCCACCAGGGAGGCTCCATGGGATAGACTGAGAATGTAATATTTTTCTTGAAAGCCAAAAAGGATGCAGTTTTTACACTCAATCAAGTGAGAGTTTTGTAAAGGATAAGAACATCACAGACATAGGCAATGATTGGTCCTGTATATTCAGCAAGACATAATAAGTTGTGCCTACTGTTTCTATGGCTTCATATAAATAATGATGACAATTCCAACTACCATTAATGAGTATCTGGTGACGGACAGGGAGGCCTGGCGTGCTGTGATTCATGGGGTCGCGGAGAGTCGGACACGACTGAGCGACTGAACTGAACTGAACTGTTAAAGAAAATTTTCTGAAAGGGTAAAATTATGAGTCTAATGCAGATATAAAATTAAGGCATGAAGATTTTATTTAACTCCTAAATTAAATGAGAATAACAGAAAGGATGGGAGCATGCAGACTCTCTACCCTTATTATTAGATTGGACACAGAAAACCAAAGCCGTGGGTCACTGTTTTTAGTAACAGGACTCTGTGCTGTTATTCTTTCTTTGTTAGTATGACCTGATTCTTTCAGGAGTCTGATGCCCAAGCAAATGCTTGGATTGGTCATTACAAGAACTTACTTAAAAAGCCACCCTAGGATTCCTGGCATCCCTTGCTTTTAAATCTCCACCTTGCTGTTTCTACCAATCTTGGACTGTTGTATCATGATCTTTATCCAATCCTAACTGAGAGGATGAGATGGTTGGATAGTATCTCCAATTCAATGGACATAAACTTGGGCAAACTCTGAGAGATGGTGAGGGACAGGGAGGGCTGGCGTGCTGCAGTCTGTGGGGTCACAAAAAGTTGGACAGACTTAGTGACTGAACAACAACCGAACATTAGAAAGATCTGCCTTAAATACAGTGTTCAAATCACAATAAATTCCGACCTTACCTTTGCCTCTTTGAGGCACTCCCAAAGCTTTGAGGGATGGTGCTGTGTTAATGCAGTGAGCAATTAACAGCTTTGCCATATCAAGAGGCTGTGTTGGTGATATTTGGGGTTCCCACTGAGATCCAGGTGGTCTTATTGCCATGGCCAGTGTGTTGGAATACAAAACCAAATGCCCTCTCAGGGCACTGAGCCTTCTCCTTGGGGACTTTCTGCCTGTGAAGACAGGGCAGGTATTGATAAAGAGAACTTGCATCAATTAGAACTTTGATCTCTTTCATTGAACTCGTAGATGCTGACTTTATCTCCTTTCCTAAAAATAAGAAGCCCTTCCTCAGTGTCCAAATTTGGGGAAACAGAGTTTATATCCTCGGTGAAGGTCTGTTTGTCTCCCTGCCTTTGTCACTTTTGTTGTCCATCCACAGGATGAAATCTGTAAGGAAGAGGTGTAGGTCCTGAAGTAAGCCCTTTCCTCAAACCGGCCCTGCAGACTAAGAAAGTTCAAAAAAGGAGAAAGCTTCAAACTTCCAATGGTCTTCATTTCTTCATTGGCATAAAGAAAATTCAGATTTCAAAATCACATTCTTAAGGGATTCTTTGGCCAAAGCAAAATAAAAAAAGTGTTTATCTTCACACTTAGAGCACTGAGAACTAATCTGCACCTCGCCGCACGTCCGTGTGATTCTGCGTTCTTCCTCTCTTCATTAGCATGACCTGATTCTTCCAAGGGCCTGCTGCCCAGGCAAATGGTTTCATTGTTCATCCTCAAGATTCCTTGAATCCTTTGCTTTGAGGTCTTCCAACTCTGGACTGTAGAACTGTGATCCTTGCTGCTGCTGCTGCTAAGTCACTTCAGTCGTGTCCGACTCTGTGCGACCCCATAGACAGCAGGCCACCAGGCTCCCCTGTCCCTGGGATTCTCCAGGCAAGAACACTGGAGTGGGTTGCCATTGCCTTCTCCAATGCATGAAAGTGAAAAGTGAAAGTGAAGTCAGCTTAGTTGTGTCCAACTCTTAGTGACCCCATGGATTGCAGCCTACCAGGCTCCTCCATCCATGGGATTTTCCAGGCAAGAGTACTGGAGTGGGGTGCCATTGCCTTCCCTGGTGATCCTTACTCAATGCCTAATCAAGCCCTGTTTTGAAAACCTGCCTGACATCAAACTTCCAATTCTTAATACATTTTGACTTTCCCTTTCTTCCTTGGAGACACTGCCACCATTTGTAAGGTGGCATTCTTCCTTGGAGGAGGAAATGGCAACCCATTCTAGTATTCTTGCCTAGAGAATCCCGTGGACAGAAGAGCCTGGCAGGCTACCGTCTATGGGGTCACAAAGGGTCGGACATGACTGAAGCGACCACGCATTCACACACTCTCTTCCCTCAGCAAGCAACAAACTCAGCTTTGTCTTATCAAAACGTTGTGTTGGTGGTATTTGCAGAGGCAGCTTCTGATGGATGTTATAGTTATTGTCAAGGCGATGTCAAAGTGCAGAGACTTTTACAGACTGGAAGTAAATGAATTTGCAAATGACTACAAAACTGCCTTTTAAAAAAAAAAAAAGGGAGGAGGCCAGTTATCCCTCCACCAGACAGAATATATTTGCATGTCTATAGACAAAAGTTACTTGCATTGCAATCAGTTATCTACAATTTACAGAGCTATAAAAAAAAGCTCAAAGGCAACGAAAGCAGCAGATCTCCCATAGAATCAAAATCAGATGCCCCGGAAGGATGTGCTCTAGACAATGCATAGTTTTCTCCTGAAGCACAAATTCTTCCCTAAATGACTAGGTGTTGGGTGTCTAGGACGGTTCTCGGCCATTTCCCAAACAGCATGGCTTTAATCTTCAGCGCATCCTACAGAATGAATACTGTAATTTCCTTTTTTGTAAGTGAGGAAACTGAAGCTCAATGAGGTTTTTCAGAAACCACAAAAATAGTAAAATAATATGGGCAACATATATTTGGTTAGTGAACACATCATATAGTGAGAGGAAAAATTGCACAAATCTTTGAATGGTGGAGACAAAGGGATTACTGGGGATTATAAGAAATGCTATTGATGCTATGTGTAAAATTGATAGCTAATGAGAACGTACTGTATAGCACTGTGGTGACCTGAATGGGAAGTCCAAAAGGGAGGGGATATACGTATATATGAGGCTTCCTAGGTGGTTCAGTGGTAAAGAATCTGCCTGCCAATGCAGGACATGCAGGAGACGTGGGTTTGATTCCTGGGTTGGGAAGATCCCCTGGAGGAGGAAATGGCAACCCATTCCAGTATTCTTGCCTGGAAAGTCTCATGGACAGAGAAACCTGATGGGCTAGAGTCCATGGAGTCTCAAAGCGTTGGACACGACTTAGTGACTGAGCAGGAACACGAGACATGTATACATATTTTGATTCATTTTGCTGAACAGTAAAAACTAACACAACATTGTAAAGCAACTATACTTCAATAAAAATTAATTTTAAAAATAAAAGAAATGCTGGGTACTCTTCAGTTCTTCGAGTTTTAAAATTTTATGTATAGGGGGCTGCACCTTTCATTGTCTCTGAGCTGTTTCATAACCCTGTAAGTTGAAAAAGACCCCGTAATAATGTAAAAGATTCTTGTCCACATTCAATGTAAATGAATGTCTGGTGGAGGAAGCCAGTCTTGCATCTTTTAACAAACGCCCCTCTAGCTTTTCTGAAATACAATCAGCACTTCTGATTGCCTACATGTGTGTCTGCTCTTTGACGTCTTCTTTGAACCAGTTGAACACCTTAGGGTGCCCTCGTTACTTGATGAGCAGAATAGAATCCTTGACGTGTGTTTATTTTATATTTGCAAGAGAATCGTGATTTCTAGCTTTTCAAATACTTTTTTAACATTTGGAAAGGAGTTCAGCCTTTCATTAGTCAGCTTGGGGTACTTAGCGTTTCAGGCCATAGGGGAGATTAGTGGCTCATCTAAGGCTCTCCTTGCTCTGAAATTATTAGATTTTATGACTACATACCTGACATTCCTGGAGCGGCACAGTAAGCCTTCTATTGTTTTCTTTCCTGAGCTATCTGATAGCGCAGGCTGTCTGTTAAACACAGTCTGCACAATTAGGCCCCGCTAATGTCTTCCTGACTAAAACGCCAGCATAAATATCTCACAGCAGCAAGCGATTGAGGATAAATAGGGGCCAATTAATGGGGACTCACTGGGTGTTATCATGGAAACAGGAGTGACTGTATGGATTCTGAAAAGTGAAAAAGTGAACGTGTTAGTCATTCAGTTGCGTCTGGCTCTTTGCGACACTGTGGGCTGTAGCCTACCAGGCTCTGCTGTCCATAAAATTCTCCAGGCAAGAATAGTGGAGTGAGTAGTCCCTTGTACTGCAAGGAGATCCAACCAGTCCATTCTAAAGGAGATCAATCCTGGGTGTTCATTGGAAGGAGTGATGCTAAAGCTGAAACTGCAATACTTTGGCCACCTCATGTGACGAGTTGACTCACTGGAAAAGACTCTGATGCTGGGAAAGGTTGGGGGTGGGAGGAGAAGGGGACGACAGAGAATAAGATGGCTGGATGGCATCACCGACTCTGTGGACATGAGTTTGAGTGAACTCCGGGAGTTGGTGATGGACAGGGAGGCCTGGCATGTTGTGATTCATGGGGTTGTGGAGAGTCGGACACGACTGAGCGAATGAACTGAACTGAGTCATTCCTTTCTCCAGGGGAATCTTCCCAACCCAGGGATCTAACTGGGGTCTCCTGCTTTGCAGGCAGATTCTTCACCATCTGAGCCATGTAAATGTGACTTCTTTCTGAAGATGTTTGAATTTCAGATACAATTAACTAAGCGTTTGAGTCCTTGGAAGTTTCATAGTTATCACTCTAGTTCTCTGACCCATCTCATATGTCACCCCAGGATCTTTGTATACTTGGGATCCCTTCTTTGGTGTCCTTAGACTTGCATCATCAATTACTTGTTATAATGTATTGCAGTTGGAGTTCTCAAGTTCAAAGCATCAGCAAATTCAGATGTATTCAGAAGACAGAGCTGTAGTTAATGGCCTTTGCTGCAAGTAATGGAAAACCTCACTTATGGCCCTTAGTTTTCTGGGAAACCCATTTTATGCTTGATTAGGCAAAAAAAAAAAGTCTTCATTATGTCACATGGCAAAAGGCCTGAGACAAGGTGAGGCAGGCATAGCTAGATCTCTGCCCTGTGCTCAGTCACTAAGTCCTGTCTGACTCTTTGTGACTTTATGGACTGTAGCCTGTCAGGCTCCTTTGTCCTTGGAATTCTCCAGGCAAGAAAACTGCAGAAGGTTGCCATTTCCTCCTTCAGGGGATCTTCTTGATCCCCCTCCTTCAGGGGATCGAAACTGAGTCTCTTGCATCTCCTGCATTGGCAGGCAGATTCTTTTACCACAGCCCATAGCTAGATATGACATTAAAAAATGTCATTAAGACCTGGTTTCCCTTTTTCTCTTGGTTCTTCTTCCTCTGAGTTCACTTTACTGTCAGAAGCCTTCCCCTCTTGATGGCATCAGGCCACTCCTGGTTTGCAACCTTTTTTCCCCAAGACCAGAGGAAAACAGTTTGGCTTTCATCAACTCTTTTCTGACTGCTCAAACCAAAGGCTCAGGATTAGCTCTGATCATTTAATTTCCATGATTGGGTCACAGGTCCATCTCTGATCATCTTGCTGGTTACTGTGACCAGTTCAGTTCAGTTCAGTTCAGTCGCTCAGTCATGTCCGACTCTCCACGACCCCATGAATCACAGCACGCCAGGCCTCCCTGTCCATCACCAACTCCCAGAGTACACTCAGACTCATGTCCATCAAGTCGGTGATGCCATCCAGCCATCTCATTCTCTGTCATCCCCTTCTCCTCCCGCCCCCAACCTTTCCCAGCATCAGAGTCTTTTCCAGTGAGTCAACTCGTCGCATGAGGTGGCCAAAGTATTGCAGTTTCAGCTTTAGCATCACTCCTTCCAGTGAACACCCAGGATCGATCTCCCTTAGAATGGACTGGTTGAATCTCCTTGTGGTACAAGGGACTCTCAAGAGTCTTCTCCAACACCACAGTTCAAAAGCATCAATGCTTCGGCAATCAACTTTCTTCACAGTCCAACTCTCACATCCATACATGACCACGGGAAAAACCATAGCCTTGACTAGATGGACCTTTGTTGGCAAAGTAATGTCTCTGAGGGTGTGTTATTTTGATTGATCAGGTTTATGTCACATGTCCAATCAGGGGTGGATATTCACTCTGTGTCCCTCCCAAAGCACAAAGAATGAGGTGGGGGTGGGGTGGGTGGGGGGTGGTGACACTCCCTAGAGGAAAAAGAGGAAATCTAGCTATTGGAAGCCCAAACCAGCACACAGGAATAGTAATTACATTTTGCCCAAGGCCCTAAGTTTAAAATCCTTGTCAAATGGCAGTACTTTCTGAGGACTCTGCAGAACAGCTGTGTTGCTAATTGGTATCTAAAAACATCCAATCATTCTATCAATAAACACTCACTTAGCAGTGTCTATGAGACTGGCTATAAACTAGATATTGAGGATATGGAAAGAAAACCCACAGTCGTTGCCATCAAGGAGAGCATGACATTATTGCCATGTTATTGCCTTGATAGTTAGACAATCCTGCTGAAAGTAGAAACCAACACTGGGCCCCAGTATGACATCATTGCCTGGGTGATCAGCCAGCTACGTGGTGGCGAGTTGGTTACATTGGACTTCTTCCGTCATGGGAAGGGCTGCACTTGTCCATACTGGAATAGACCTTCTTGGACACAACTGAGCGACTGAACTGAACTGACTGATACAAAATTTTCTTCCCTGCACGTGAAGCTGCTGCCCAAACTGCCATCTGAGGACTTGAAGAATGGCTTACCCACCATCTTCATATTCCACACAGTGTTGCTTTGGATCAAAAACTCATTTCACAGTGAAAGAAGCAGGGCCCCTGCTCATAGACTTCGCTGGTCTCACCATGTTCCCCACCATCATGAAGCAGCTGGCCTGACTGGACAGTGGAATGGTCTTTTGAAGACCCAGTTACAGCACCAGATAGGTGGCAAAACCTTGCAGGGCTGGGGTAAGTGTATCCAGAAATCTGTGTATGCTCTGAATCAGCATCCCAAATATGGTACTGTTTCTGTGATAGCCAGGATCCACAGATTTGGGAATCAAGTGGTGAAGATGGGAGTGACTCCTCTCACTATTACCCACTGTGACCTACTAAGCAAAAATTAGCTTCCTATTCTTGCAACTTTAGGCCCCTTCTGGCCTAGAGGTCATAGTTCCACCGAGAGGAATGCTTCCAACAGGAGACACAACAATGATTCATTGAACTGGAAGTTGAGACGGCCGCCAAGCTAATTTGGGCTCTTCATGCCTCTTTAATCAACAGATAGGGAAGGGAGTTACTGTGTTGATGAGGGTGATGGGTCCTGATGATCAGGGGGCCATTGCACTGCAACTCCACAATGAAGAGGAGGAAGAGTATATCTGAAATACAGGGGATCTCTGTAGGTGTCTCTTAGTATTGCCATGCCCCATAACTAAGGCTGATGGAAAACGGTGGAAAACAAGTCAAAGTATTGTTAACTTTATGTCATAGTCTTTAAGTCATAGGAGATTAAAGAGAGAAGGAAAAATCACTTGAGGGCTTATCTGGTCTTCTGGGAAAGGGGTTAGTGCATTTTCAGTCATCAGGTGGAATTATGACCTTGTTAATGTCTTTATTTGGAGATTAAGTATGGTTTAGGGAGATACACTGGAGAAGGCAATGGCAAGCCACTCCAGTACTCTTGCCTGGAAAATCCCATGGATGGAGGAGCCTGGTAGGCTGCAGTCCGTGGGGTCGCTAAGGGTCGGACACAACTGAGTGACTTCACTTTCACTTTTCACTTTCACACATTGGAGAAGGAAATGGCAACCCACTCCAGTGTTCTTGCCTGGAGAATCCCAGGGACGGGGGAGCCTGGTGAGCTTCCGTCTATGGGGTCACACAGAGTCAGACACGACTGAAGTGACTTAGCAGCAGCAGCAGCAGGGAGATACACATAGGTGTCAAGTTGACATCGGGCGGATTGTTAGTTGCTCAGTCGTGTCTGACTCTTTGTGACCCCTGGACTGTAGGCCATCAGGCTTCTCTGTCCATGGGATTCTCCAGGCAAGAATACTGGAGTGGATTGCAATCCCCTTCTCCAGGGGCTCTTTCTAACTCAGGGATCAAACCCAGGTCTCTCTCACTGCAGGCAGATTTTTTACCATCTGAGCCAACAGGGAAGCCTTTATGTATCAACTTGATTGAGCTAAGGGGTGCCCAACTAGCTGGTAGAGCATTCTTTGTGGGTGTTTCTGTGTTTCTGGAAGAGACTGGCATTTGATTCAGTAGACTGAATAAATAGGTCTGTCCTGTCCTCACCAGTTGGGTGGGTATCATGCAACCTGTTAGTGGTCTGAATGGAACAAAAAGGGGAAGGAAGGGCAAGCTCTCTCTCTTCTTGAGCCGGGATCTCCATCTTTGCCTTTCCTTGGACATCAGAGCTCTTGGTTCTCAGGGCTTCAGACTCTGGCACTTACACCAGTGGCCTCTCCGTTCTCAGGGCTCTGGATTTGGACTAAACGGTACCATCAGTTTTCTTCATTTTCCAGCTTTCAGAGAGGAGCTTGTGGGGCTTCCTGGACTCTAAAACTGCGTGAGCCAGTTCCCATGATACATGTCCTCTAATGTGTCTCTCTATTTATCCTATTGGTTCAGTTTTTCTGGAGAAAGCTGACCGATGCAGGTGGATAAAATGTTTAATTAAATCAGGGACATGCTGAGTTTAGGTGAGATATAAAGTTGGCAGTTTCAGATATTAGTCTGAAACTCAGAGAGAGGCCAGAGAGCTCAGATACACATTTGGGTGCTGAGATAATTTTTGAGGGTGGTCAGATTAGCACGAACTTGGCAGCTTAAACAACAGAAATCTATTCTTTCTCAGTTCTGGAGTCAAGAAGTCCAGAATCGAGGTGTCAGCAGGGTTAGTTCCCTCTAGAGGCTCCAAGGGAGGAGTCATGCCTCTCTTCTGGCTTCTGGTGTGTGTGTGTGTTCTCAGTCATGTCTAACTCTCTGTGACCCCATGGACTGGCGGCTGCTGGCAATTCTTGGCTTGAGTCTGCCTAACTCTAGTCTCTCTTCATACGGCCTTTCCTTCTGTGTGTGTCTGTGTCTTCTCTTCTCTTGGAAGGTCACTCTCCGTTGGATTTATTTAGAGTCCAACTGAAATGTGGGATGATCTCGTTTGGAGATCCATAAGTTTATTACAGCTGCAAAGGGCCTATTTCCATCCAAATAAGTTCATGTTCACAAGTAGCGGGTAGGCCTTGAACGTATCTTTTGGCGACCACTATTTAGTTTACTACAGGTGCTATCAACTTATTTATTTTTGGGAATACAATATTATAATATATATATTTCAAAAATATTCAAAGTTGGAGAATGTAGTTATAACTGAATTTTTAAATTATAGAAGTCTTTTTTTTTTATGACAAATACTTGTTTCACAAGGTAAAGTTCCCAAAGTGTGATTTAGCCACCCAAGTATCTGTTCACATATAGCTCTCCTCTATAGATCTGAATATTAAAATATTTGTTGGTAATTAGTGATTCTATTTCTTCAGCTTCAGTGTAGTTGGTCGCCTATTACATGCAATAGAAACACTTCTTGCCAACGTCATCAGTGGCCTCTAAGTCATCAATGGTCTTTGTATTTTTAAATTCAACGGTGTTTGAAAATATTGTCATCTTGTGCTTCATTCAATGTTTGTCAGAGCCAAGTACTTATTCCTTTCTGAAACACTTTCCATTGCTTCCACTAAATCATCTTTTTAAAAAAATTTCTCTCAAATTTCTGGTTCTTTAAAGACTCATTCACCTCTGAGTGCTAAGTTGCTTCAGCCATGTCTGACTCTTTGCAACCCTATGGACTGTAGCCCTCCAGGCTTCTCTGTCCATGGGCAAGAACACTGGAATGGGTTGCCATGCCCTCCTCCAGGGCATCTTCCTGACCCAGGGATTGAACCTGAAACTCCTGTGTCTCCTGCATTGGCAGGTGGGTTCTTTACCACTAGCGCCACCTGGGAAGCCTTTGTTCACCTCTATCAGTTGTTAAATGTTGACATATCTTAAGAAACAGTCAAGGACAGTCTCCTTGTCTTCCTCTCCAAAGAAAAAATTATCCACAATGGTAATATTTACATGGGTATCTTTTCAATATATGGACCTAGTTCAGACTTATTTTTTTTTTTAACTGAGGTATAGTATGCTCAGTGGTAAAGCATCTTCTTGTAGTGTAGGAGATGCAGGAGACTCGGGTTTGATCCCTGAGTCAAGAAGATCCCCTGGAGGAGGAAATGGTAACCCATTCCAGTATTCTTGCCTGGAGAATGCCATGGACAGAGACACCTGTTGGGCTACAGTTCAGGAGATCATAAAGCGTTGGACACAACTGAGTGACTGAGCATGCATACTACCCTGTTGTATTGACCTAATGAAATTTGTTTGCCTAGAGGATTGGAAATGGTTCCGAGCTTTTTGAGACTCTTTACAGGTGTAAACTTTTTCCTGAATGGGGAGGGGCCCGTGAGGGTGAAGTACTTTCCAGTTGGAGCAATTATGGGAGCTGGGATATTGATGGCATGGATGAGGGACAAAATCTGACAGTGTTTGTGTTGGGACTGAAAAGGACAAAGTTGGGAGAGTTGGGTCAAATTGTGGAGAACCTTGACTATCAAGGTCAGGACCTCTCCGTGGAAACTGTGGGATCTGCCCAGAATAAGAACTCCCTGCTCTACTTCTGTAGCTGTGATTTAGCCTTGGTTTTCAACCCAGGATGAAGCTTTTTATGTTTCCGCTGGGCTCATTTGGGAGGTGCACTAGATTGAGGTCAGATTTTCATAAATCAACCTGGAATTTCTTAGCTGGGAAGTGGGTGGAGTAGCTCAGGTGAAGGGCAGCCTGATCGGGGATTTCCTGTTGTCATGGGCACCATGGAGTCCACCCCAGCATCCATGGACTTTGTACCACTCAGGGTGATCTGGATCAAATAGACCACAACAGTAGAGTCCACAGGCACTTGAGCAGTAGTGACCAGAGGGCTCATTTGCATCCTTGGTGTGTTTTTGTTTCCCTCCTTCTTCCAGCTCTGGGAAGCTCTCGAGAGATGAGTTCCTTCTGTTTTTGTTAAGTTCCTCTGGTTTGGGGAGTGAAGGAGAAGGGAAAGAGGGAGGGGGTTGTGGAGGAGAGGATTTATAAGAACATCCTTCCAGTGGGTGATGTCTGCAGGAGGTGGACGGATGGTTTCAATTCCACTCTGGCAAGGCAGACCGGCCCACGCTGCCAGCACATTGCTCTCTTTCAAGTCTCACACTGATTCGAGAAGTTTGTGGACAACTTTGTACTTTGGTTTTCCGCCAGCTGTCCTAAAGGAACAACTCCCCTTGGCTTCACATTTTCTCTCTCACGCCCACCGCTCCTAACCAAAATTAGAGGATAATAATTGTTTTCCTAGCAAATAACTGCTCCTAAGGAAACCCAAGAAGGACCTAAGCCAGGGTCATCTTTTTAACACCTTTGTGACTTTTCTCCCTTTGATCACTGAAACTCAGCACCGTTAGATTGGTACCAGCCTGGAGATTGTCCATGGCAAGTGCGTCCTTGTACACATAGACATCAGGCCTGGAGGAATAGATTTTTCTTTTCTTTTTGGCCGTGCCATGTGGCATGTGGGATCTTAGTTCCATGACCAGGAATCAAACCTGTACCCCCTGCACTAGAAGCTTGTGGTCTCTTGCTAATTAATTAATTTATTTTTAAACTGGAGGATTACTGCTTTACAGCGTTGTTAGTTTCTGCTGTACAACAGTGTGAATCAGCCATATGCATGCATGCATGCATATATTCCCTCCTGCTTGAGCCTCCTTCCCACCCATCTAGGTCATCACAGGGCACCGAGCTGAGCTCCCCGTGTTATATAGCATCTTCCCGCTAGCTATCTATTTTGCACATTAGCATATAAGGTTCAGTGCTACTCTCTCAACTTGTCTTATGCTCTCTTTCCCCCTATTGTGTCCACAAGTCTGTTCTCTATAAGCTCAGAGTCTGAACCACTGGACTTCCAGGGAAGTCCTTGTTGTGCATTTGAGGTACTAACTCAGTTTAGGTTTTTTTGTACTTAACTTGCCACCCCATTTTCTGATGCTTCCCAGGTGGCTCAGTGGTGAAGGACCTGCCTGCCAATGCAGGAGACACAGGAGACTCAGGTTTGACCCTTGAGTTGGAAAGATCTGGAAAGGCGTGGCAACCCATTCCAGTATTCTTGCCTGGAAAATCCCATGAACAGAGGAGCCTGGAGGGCTACAGTCTAGGGGGTTGCAAAGAGTCAGAAACCACAGAGTGACTGAGCATGCACGCGTGCACATTTTCTGTTATATCAATGAAAGGGAAAAAAATAACTCTATTCATCTCTCTTACTCTCCAAAATGCTCTTCACTTATTAAAAATGTAGGGACCAATTCACTTGTCTGTTTATCGTCCACACCATGTGCCTCTCCTCTGTCTTCCTCCTGCTCTTTCTTACACCAACATAGTTCACCATGCTCTAGCCCCATCTGGGCTGGAACGGAAGGGGAAGTGGTAACAGATCCATCCCTACATCAAGGTTCTCAACTGGCTGCCAGAATTTGTGTAGAATGCAGATCTGATCATAGAACCCACGAGCTTAAAACAAAGGTCAGTGACTTTTTCTGTAAAGGGTCATGTAATAAATATGTTCAATGTCGCAGGCTCTGTGATGTCTGTTACAACCATTCAACTCTGCCATCGTGGTGTGAAAAGAGCCATAGAAAATATGTAAATGAATGGTCATGGCTATGTTCCAATAAAAATGTATTTACCAAAACAGGCTGGGAGCCAGACATGGCTCAGGGCCATTGTTGGCTAACCCCTAGCTTAAAACCCTTTATTCTTTGGCCTGTGTCCTTAGAGTGAAACCCAAACTCCTACCCGGAGTGTCAAGCCAGCATGCTTTGGCCCTGCCACTTCTAGTGCCTTCCTCCCTCATTTGTTGAGTTCCAGCCACTCTGGCTTTACTTCTATTTCTCAAACTTGCTTTGCTCTCTCCCACCTCGGGCAATTCACAGGAGTTGTTCTTTTGCTGTAAACCACCTTCCAATCCCTTTTCTCCTGCACTCATTTACAATCAATTTATCCCCTGGATCTCCTTTTAATCTTCTCTTCCTACAGCAAGTCTCCCTTAATCCCTGTGTACTCCTTAATCCCTGAGGACTCTTGTTAGCCAATGACAGAAATTAAATTTGTTTAAACGGAGGCATTAAAAACAAAGGATATTTTTTGGCTGGAATAAATAAACTCTGGATCGGGCTAGGAGGCACCGAGCTTGGGGATGAATCAGAGCTGCGATTCATGACGTAGTAGATGTAGAATGTATGCATCTTGAGGTAGAAAGTCAGAGATGTCTCCTAAATCTAGTGGCCTCAGTTCAGTTCAGTCACTCAGTCGTGTCCGACTCTCCACGACCCCATGAATCACAGCACTCCAGGCCTCCCTGTCCATCACCAACTCCCGGAGTACACTCAAACTCATGTCCACAGAGTCGGTGATGCCATCCAGCCATCTCATTCTCCGTCGTCCCCTTCTCCTCCTGCCCCCAACCTTTCCCAGCATCAGAGTCTTTTCCAGTGAGTCAACTCATCGCATGAGGTGGCCAAAGTATTGCAGTTTCAGCTTTAGCATCAGTCCTTCCAATGAACACTCAGGATTGATCTCCTTTAGAATGGACTGGTTGGATCTCCTTGCAGTTTAAGGGACTCTCAAGAGTCTTCTCCAACACCACAGTTCAAAAGCATCGATTCTTCGGCGATCAGCTTTCTTCACAGTCCAACTCTCACATCCAAACATGACCACGGGAAAAACCATTGCCTTGACTAGCGGACCTTGGTTGGCAAAGTAATGTCTCTACTTTTTAATATACTATCGAGGTTGGTCATAACTTTCCTTCCAAGGAGCAAGCGTCTTTTAATTTCATGGCTGCAATCAGCATCTGCAGTGATTTTGGAGCCCAAAAAAATAAAGTCTGACACTGTTTCCACTGTTTTTCCATCTATTTCCCATGAAGTGATGGGACAAGATGCCATGATCTTTGTTTTCTGAATGTTGAGCTTCAAGCCAACCTTTTCACTCTCCTCTTTCACTTTCATCAAGAGGCTTTTGAGTTCCTCTTCACTTTCTGCCATAAGGGTAGTGTCATCTGCATATCTGAGGTTATTGCTATTTCTCCCAGCAATCTTGATTCCAGCTTGTGCTTCTTCCAGCCCAGCATTCCTCATGATGTACTCTGCATAGAAGTTAAATAAGCAAGGTGACAATATACAACCTTGACGTACACCTTTTCCTATTTGGAACCAGTCTGTTGTTCCCTGTCCAGTTCTAACTGTTGCTTCCTGACCTGCATACAGGTTTCTCAAGAGGCAGGTCAGGTGGTCTGGGATTCCCATCTCTTTCAGAATGTTCCACAGTTTATTGTGATCCACACAGTCAAAGGCTTTGTCGTAGTCAATGAAGCAGAAATAGATGTTTTTCTGAAACTCTCTTGCTTTCTCCATGATCCAGCGGATGTTGGCAATTTGATCTCTGGTGCCTCTGCCTTTTCTAAAACCTGCTTGAACATCTGGGAGTTCACAGTTTACATACTGCTGAAGCCTGGCTTGGAGAATCTTGAGCATGAATTTATTAGCGTGTGAGATGAGTGCAACTGTGCGGTAGTTTGAGCATTCTTTGGCATTGCCTTTCTTTGGGATTGGAATGAAGACTGACCTCTTCCAGTCCTGTGGCCACTGCTGAGTTTTCCAAATCTGCTGGCATATTGAGTGCAGCACTTTCACAGCATCATCTTTCAAGACTTGAAATAGCTCAACTGGAATTCCATCACCTCCACTAGCTTTGTTAGTAGTGATGCTTTCTAAGGCCCACTTGACAAGGCAAATTGGAAGTAGTCAAACAGGAGATGGCAAGAGTGAACGTCGACATTCTAGGAATCAGTGAATTAAAATGGACTGGAATGGGTGAATTTAACTCAGATGACCATTATATCTACTACTGTGGGCAGGAATCCCTTAGAAGAAATGGAGTAGCCATCATGGTCAACAAAAGAGTCCGAAATGCAGTACTTGGATGCAATCTTAAAAATGACAGAATGATTTCTGTTCGTTTCCAAGGCAAACCATTCAGTATTACAGTAATCCAGGCCTATGCCCCAACCAGTAATGCTGAAGAAGCCGAAGTTAATCGGTTCTATGAAACCTACAAGACCTTTTAGAACTAACACCCAAAAAAGATGTCCTTTTCATTATAGGGGACTGGAATGCAAAAGTAGGAAGTCAAGAAACACCTGGAGTAACTGGCAAATTTGGCCTTGGAGCACGGAATGAAGCAGGGCAAAGGCTAATATAGTTTTGTCAAGAGAATACACTGGTCGTAGCAAACACCCTCTTCCAACAACACAAGAGAAGACTCTACACTGGACATCACCAGATGGTCAACACCGAAATCAGATTGATTATATTCTTTGCAGCCAAAGATGGAGAAGCTGTATACAGTTAGCTGTATACAGTTAGAAGACCAGGAGCTGACTGTGGCTCAGATCATGAACTCCTTATTGCGAAATTCAGACTTAAATTGAAGAAAGTAGGGAAAACCACTAGACCATTCAGATATGACCTCAATCAAATCCCTTATGATTATACAGTGGAAGTGAGAAATAGATTTAAGGGACTAGATCTGATTGATAGAGTGCCTGATGAACTCTGGACGGAGGTTCGTGACATTGTACAGGAGACAGGGACCAAGACCATCCCCATGGAAAAGTGGCCTCAACTGACCACAACATAGCCAAGAAACTAGAAGCAGCAAGGGCCTCTGAGCCTCAAAAAGGATGGTATTAAAGCAAAGAGAAACAGCCATGCAGTGTGCTTATTAGAGAACTCCCCAGACCCTAAATCACAGCCCAGTTATTTTGAGTTTAGTTACTTCATAATAAGCTTATTTATTAATTTAAAACCTATGGAAGATTAAAAGCAGCTTTTAAAAAAGTTATTTTATCAGGGAGAGGAGGAACTGCCAGAAGCAGACACAATGACACCAACTAGGAGTGGCAGTTAAGTGACAGGAAGGTGGAGAGGGAACCTTTCAGGATGCAGAGGAGGCTAGGACCATTTGGTGATGGAGAAAGCAGTTAGAACCTTCTGTTGGTACCAAGGGCATCAGTGCTTTATAAAGTGTATATAATGCTTATTATATGACAGGACCTGTTCTAAGCACTTTATGGGACTTATTTAATATTGTAATAACCCTTGCAATCCTCCCATCATCAGTAGTTTATATATTTTTTTAGCTTCCTATTATTGTGTAGCCAAAATGTAGTGGTTTCAAGAAACCAGTATTTCTTTCCCAGTTTTCATGGATCAAACATCTAAGTGTAGATTAACTGGTCCTTGGGTGCAGGGTGTCTGGTAAGTTTGCAATCCAGGGGTCAGGCTAGAGTGGTCTCACAGTTAGACTAGGGGAGGACTCACTTCCCAGCTAAGTTGCCCAGCTGTTGACCGGATTCAGCTTCTGTGGCTGCTGGCCTCAGGGCCTCAGTTCCTTGCTGGCTGGAGTTTCCTGCCAAATGGATCTTTCTATAGGTCAGCTTCCAACATGACAACTTGCTTCATCTAAGAGAGCAAGTGAGAAGAGTCAGAGTGATTGTGGGCAAGATGTTAGTCCTTATCTAATCTTTGGAATGACTTCTATCACTCTTGCTGGGTTCTAGTCCTAAGGAATGAACACAT
The DNA here is from genome assembly GCF_049115385.1 of Moschus berezovskii. Lineage (NCBI taxonomy): Eukaryota > Metazoa > Chordata > Mammalia > Artiodactyla > Moschidae > Moschus > Moschus berezovskii. The sequence goes on from NC_142465.1 coordinate 73,712,067, forward strand.
AGTTCATCGTAGAAAATAGTGGAAATCAAAAAATAAAAAAGAAAATTAACTGCTGTGCTATTACACAGAGATATTCTTTTTATGTGTGCATTTAGCTGTGTTGGATGTCAGTTGTGGTATGTGGGGTTTTCATTGAGGCACACAGATTCCCCAGTTGTGGTATGTGGGCTTAGTTGCTCTGCAGTACTTGGGATCCTAGCTCCCCAAATCAGTGTCCCCTGCATTGCAAAGTGGCTTCTTAGCTGCTGGACCACCAGGGAAGTCCCCAGAGGTAATTTTTGCCAAAGATTTGTTTCTACTTCCTCTAGTATTTTTTTCCATTTGAATGTTGTGTCATCCATATGTACGTCTGCATCTAAATATGTAACTTTTCCTCTCCTTTTGAATGAAAACAGCTAGCCTTAACTAACACTGTGCTAAGTGCTTACAAAGACCCACTGTCAGGAGCCCTACTTCTTGTCACTAAGTTCCTGGGAATTGACAGTCTAGGGAGGAATTTGGAACCAAGGTTAACAAGGCACAGCTGTCACGAGGCTAAATGTTTTGGGATTTCACCTGACATCTTCAGTATGACATGGGGACAGCATCTGTTTCTAGCCCCGCCAGGAGGTGTGGGACAAACCTCTGGGACCTGACCTGGGGACTGCCCTTACTGACACCCTCTGATGGCCAAAATTGTTCTCTACTCTATAAGAGCAATTCTTTTCTTAAAATCCCTCACCATAGGGGGAATCATCTGAAATTGAAAAACACCATTAATTCCAGTCCTCAAATTGACTTCCATCCTGCTAAAAAAAAAAAAGACAAAAAATAAAATAACCTGCAAATCACATCAAAATGGACAAAACTGCTTCATTTGTTAAGTTAGCCTAACAAAGCATTGCCCTTCACACTTTACTCTGCATAGTATGGCTGTGTACTTGTTTTCATTAATCCATTACACAGAGCACAATGAAGACATGAAGATTTTTCTCTTGAATTGCAAAGATGATGCTAAATTTTTAAGCAATTCAAACTTTAGTGCGAACAAATAGAGCGGTAGTGACAAAACAAACAAACCGACGAAAGCAGAGTTACACTGCCCTCTCTAAAGAGTTTGATATCACCAGGCATAAGGCACCAGATTGTACTCCATATAAATGAGCAAAGCACCAGGATTCTGAGAGGAAAAGTTGATGAAATAGGTACTCACTGAACAATTGCAAAACTCACCCCATGGTCTCTTGACTCAGGCATTCAGCTGTCTGTAAGGTGAGCAAAAGGCAAATGCACCTTCCAAAATGCAAAGATTTTAGTAGATGAAAGAAGTCCACTATAGAAAACTGGGTTGATAAGACGAATCAAATTTCCCCTCTGTGTAATTCTAGCCCTGTTGTACCAAAGGCTCCCAAATGTATCAGGAATTGGGAGATTAGCAACTCTCTCTTTGATTCTTCTACCTCCAAATTTATTTCTCCTGGTCTTCTTCAACTCAGTAAATGATAATATCTTGCATCTATTAGTAGTTATTTACCTAAATTAAGAGCTGGTGGCTCAGTCGGTAAAGAATCCACCTGCAATGTGGGAGACCTGGGTTTGATCCCTGGGTTGGGTAAATTCCCTGGAGGAGGGCATGGCAACCCACTCCAGTATTCTTGCCTGGAGAATCCCCATGGACAGAGGAGCCTGGTGGGCTATATAATCCATTGGGACGAAAAAAGTCAGACACAACTGAGCAACTAAGCACAGCACAGTACAAACTAAGAACCTAGGTATCATCTCTGTGACGGTCAGTTTTATGTGAGGCTGGTCTTGCTTCTGCTCTGACCTGGAGCCCTGTTTGGAAGCAGGGAGGGAATATTGTCAATGGTCCCACTTCCCTCACTTGGACGTTAAAGTCCTGAAGCTCCCATGTTGCCTGCGCTGGAGGTAGTGGCCAGGTCAGGGCTGCTCAGAGGGCAACTCAAGGTTGAATGGTGTTTCTGGGCAGCCAGGAATCACGTGACTTCATTTGGGCTCCCAGAGAAAGACCTATTTCTCTGCATAGTGTTCAGTTCAGTTCAGTTCAGTCGCTCAGTCGTGTCCGACTCTCCGCGACCCCATGAATCACAGCACGCCAGGCCTCCCTGTCCATCACCAACTCCCGGAGTTCACTCAAACTCATGTCCACAGAGTCCGTGATGCCATCCAGCCATCTCATTCTCTGTCGTCCCCTTCTCCTCCCGCCCCCAACCTTTCCCAGCATCAGAGTCTTTTCCAGTGAGTCAACTCGTCGCATGAGGTGGCCAAAGTATTGCAGTTTCAGCTTTAGTATCAGTCCCTCCAATGAACATCCAGGATTGATCTCCTCCAGAATGGACTGATTGGATCTCCTTGCAGTATAAGGGACTCTCAAGAGTCTTCTCCAACACCACAGTTCAAAAGCATCGATTAAAAGTGTAATTTTCAAAAGGTTAAACAAGCATGATTCTAAAATTGAAAAAAGCTCATCATTCATTCATTAATCAGAGAACCAGTAATAAGCTGAAACCTGTCCAAGAGTGTTTGAGAAACTAATACATACATGTATTAATTATAGATAATATATAATAATAGAATATATAATATTAATTATATATGTATATAATTATATGTAATTATATACAAATATGCAATTATATGGCTATATGTATTATATAATGATTATGTATTGTGTGTAATTGTATGTACATGTAATTTAAAAGATTGCTGGGTTTAAGTCCAACAGGGTCATACATCACAGCTTATGGGGTATCTATTCCCCCAGTCTTAAGTTGTTTGCGTCTCCACCAGACAAAATTCTGCAAGTGAACCTTTGCCCTTCAGTTCAGTTCAGTTCAGTTCAGTCGCTCAGTCGTGTCCGACTCTCCGCGACCCCATGAATCACAGCACGCCAGGCCTCCCTGTCCATCACCAACTCCCGGAGTACACTCAAACTCATGTCCACAGAGTCGGTGATGCCATCCAGCCATCTCATTCTCCGTCGTCCCCTTCTCCTCCCGCCCCCAACCTTTCCCAGCATCAGAGTCTTTTCCAGTGAGTCAACTCGTCGCATGAGGTGGCCAAAGTATTGCAGTTTCAGCTTTAGCATCAGTCCCTCCAATGAACATCCAGGATTGATCTCCTTTAGAATGGACTGGTTGGATCTCCTTGCAGTATAAGGGACTCTCAAGAGTCTTCTCCAACACCACAGTTCAAAAGCATCGATTCTTCGGCGATCAGTCTTCTTCACAGTCCAACTCTCACAACCATACATGACCACGGGAAAAACCATTGCCTTGACTAGACGGACCTTGGTTGGCAAAGTAATGTCTCTGCTTTTTAATATACTATCAAGGTTGGTCATAACTTTCCTTCCAAGGAGCAAGCGTCTTTTAATTTCATGGCTGCAATCAGCATCTGCAGTGATTTTGGAGCCCAAAAAAACAAAGTCTGACACTGTTTCCACTGTTTTTCCATCTATCTCCCATGAAGTGATGGGACCAGATGCCATGATCTTTGTTTTCTGAATGTTGAGCTTCAAACCAACCTTTTCACTCTCCTCTTTCACTTTCATCAAGAGGCTTTTGAGTTCCTCTTCACTTTCTGCCATAAGGGTAGTGTCATCTGCATATCTGAGGTTATTGATATTTCTCCCAGCAATCTTGACTCCAGCTTGTGCTTCTTCCAGCCCAGCGTTCCTCATGATGTACTCTGCATATAAGTTAAATAAGCAAGGTGACAATATACAACCTTGACGTACACCTTTTCCTATTTGGAACCAGTCTGTTGTTCCATGTCCAGTTCTAACTGTTGCTTCCTGACCTGCATACAGGTTTCTCAAGAGGCAGGTCAGGTGGTCTGGTATGCCCATCTCTTTCAGAATGTTCCACAGTTTATTGTGATCCACACAGTCAAAGGCTTTGGCATAGTCAATGAAGCAGAAATAGATGTTTTTCTGAAACTCTCTTGCTTTCTCCATGATCCAGCGGATGTTGGCAATTTGATCTCTGGTGCCTCTGCCTTTTCTAAAACCTGCTTGAACATCTGGGAGTTCACGGTTTACATATTGCTGAAGCCTGGCTTGGAGAATTTTGAGCATGACTTTGCTAGCGTGTGAGATGAGTGCAATTGTGCGGTAGTTTGAGCATTCTTTGGCATTGCCTTTCTTTGGGATTGGAATGAAGACTGACCTCTTCCAGTCCTGTGGCCACTGCTGAGTTTTCCAAATCTGCTGGCATATTGAGTGCAGCACTTTCACAGCATCATCTTTCAAGACTTGTAATAGCTCAACTGGAATTCCATCACCTCCACTAGCTTTGTTAGTAGTGATGCTTTCTAAGGCCCACTTGACTTCACATTCCAAGATGTCTGGCTCTAGGTCAGTGATCACATTATCGTGACTATCTTGGTCGGGAAGATCTTTTTTGTACAGTTCTTCTGTGTATTCTTGCCACCTCTTCTTAATATCTTCTGCTTCTGTTAGGTCCATACCATTTCTGTCCTTTATCGAGCCCATCTTTGCATGAAATGTTCCCTTGGAATCTCTAATTTTCTTGAAGAGGTCTCTTGTTTTTCCTATTCTGTTGTTTTCCTCTATTTCTTTGCATTGATCACTGAGGAAGGCTTTCTTATCTCTCCTTGCTATTCTTTGGAACTCTGCTTTTGCCCTTACAGGGTTGTAAAATAGCCTGGGAAATAAAAACTAAAGACCAGTACTGCCCTGAAAGCATGCTCAGTAACCTCTTTTGTCAATTTCCGGCAATTAGATCATTTTTCTGATAATGGATTCTAATGAAAGCTCCCTGCTCAGGATAATTTGATGGTAGTTGAAAGGGGCTCTGTACCAAAGTTTATCCTGACAGCCTGCCATGGCATCCCATTCTTCACTGAAGATTTTCAAGCCTCATAGTTAATATTTATTAAGCACGTTATTGTTCAGTCACTCAATCGTGTCTGACTCTTTGTGACCTCATGGACTGCAGCACGCCAGGCTTCCCTGTCCTTCACCATCTCCTGGAGCTTGCTCAAACTCATATCCATTGAATTGGTGGTGCCATTCAACCATCTCATCCTCTGTCATCCCCTTCTCCACCTGCCATCAATCTTTCTCAGCATCAGGGTTTTTCCAAAGCGTTGGCTCAGTTGACCAAAACATTGGAACGTCAGCTTCAGCATCAGTCCTTCCAATGAATATTCAGGGTTGAATTCCTTTAGGATTGACTAGTTTGATCTGCTGGCTTTCCAAGGGACTCTCAAGAGTCTTCTCCAGCATCACAGGTTGAAAGCATCAATTCTTCAGCACTCAGTCTTCTTCAGGGTCCAACTCTCACATCCATACGTGACTACTGGAAAAATCATAGCTTTGACCATACAGACCTTTGTTGGAAAAGTGATGTCTCTGCTTTTTAATACACTGTGTAGGTTTGTCATAGCTTTTCTTCCAAGGAGCAAGTGTCTTTTAATTTCATGGCTGAAGTCACCACCTGCAGTGATTTTGGAGCCCAAGAAAATAAAAAGTCTGTCACTGTTTCCATTATTTCCCCATCCATTTGCCATGAAGTGATGGGACCATATGCCATGATCTTCATTTTTTGAATGTTGAGTTGTAGGCCAGCTTTTTCACTCTCCTCTTTCACCTTCATCAGAGGCTCTTTAGTTTCTCTTGGCTTTCTGCCATAAGGATGGTGTCATCTGCATATCTGAGGTTACTGATGTTTCTCCCGGCAATCTTGATTCTAGCTTGTGCTTCATCTAGCCCAGCATTTTGCATGATGTACCCTACCTAGAAGTTAAATATGCAGGGTGCAATATACAGCCTTGACATATCCTTTCCCAATTTTGAACCAAATTTAAGTACCTACTCGTGCCAAAAAGTGCTAAGCACTTTATATGGATAACCTTATTATCCCTCAGTTCAGTTCAGTTCAGTTCAGTCGCTCAGTCGTGTCTGACTCTTTGTGACCCCATGAATCACAACCCGCCAGGCCTCCCTGTCCATCACCAATTCCCGGAGTTCACTCAAACTCATGTCCATCTAGTCGGTGATGCCATCCAGCCATCTCATTCTCTGTCGTCCCCTTCTCCTCCCGCCCCCAATCCTTCCCAGCATCAGAGACTTTTCCAGTGAGTCAACTCATTGCATGAGGTGGCCAAAGTATTAACCCTCAGAACAAATAAATTATTATTTAAAAAAAAAATTGCTTCTATATTGGAGTATAGTTGACAGTAAAGAAGGCAGAATGCTGAAGAAATGATGCTCTTGAACTGTGGTGCTGGAGAAGACACCTGAGAGTCCCTTGGAAATCAAGGAATACAAACCAGTCACTCTTAAAGGAAATCAACCCTGAATATTCATTGGAAGGACTGATGTTGAAGCTGAAGCTCCAATACTTTGGTCACCTGATTTGAAGAGCCAACTCATTGGAAAAGACCCTGATGCTGGGAAAGACTGAAGGTGGGAGGAGAAGAGGATGACAGAGGATGAAATGGTTGGATGGCATCACCGATTCAGTGAACATGAACTTGGGCAAACTCTGGGAGATGGTAAGGGACAGGGAAACCTGGTGTGTTTCAGTTCATGGTGTCTTAGGAGTCAGACATAACTTGGCAACTGAATAACAAGTTGACTTACAATGTTGTGTTCAGTTCAGTTCAGTTCAGTTCAGTCGCTCAGTCGTGTCCGACTCTCTGCGACCCCATGAATCACAGCACGCCAGGCCTCCCTGTCCATCACCAACTCCCGGAGTTCACTCAAACTCATGTCCACAGAGTCGGTGATGCCATCCAGCCATCTCATTCTCTGTCGTCCCCTTCTCCTCCCGCCCCCAACCTTTCCCAGCATCAGAGTCTTTTTCAGTGAGTCAACTCGTCGCATGAGGTGGCCAAAGTATTGCAGTTTCAGCTTTAGCATCAGTCCTTCGTTTCAAGTAAATAGCAAAGTGATTCAGTCATACATACACATATGTCCCCGAAGGGCAGGGAAGCCTGATGTGCTGCAGTCCATGGGGTCACAGAGAGCTGGACATGACTGAGGGACCGAACAACAACAACATTGTATTTCTGATGAAAAGATAGCAAGTTAGCATCTTTTAAACAGGTCACCCCAAGAGTGGTTCCTTTCAATACTAGCAGACTTCATGGGGATTGTGAGGAATGGGCTTTTAGGGCTGCTTCTAAGTAAGATGAAGGCAAACATGCCCCCCAGTTGGCATGTTTGGATGTCCCCTTTCATATCTCTTGGCCAGTTTTACTGCTTCCTGGGCCAGCCTACCCTCCATTGTCCCCTGGTGGCCCTTTTTAGGAGAAGCCCTGACACCGAGGTACCTGACTCCTTCTTCCCACTCAGGACCTTTTGGACCCTCTTTCCTCCCTGTTGACATGTGGACATCCTGTCTCTGTTTCCTTGGATCCTGCTTTTGGAGTCTAGCTAATCTGCTCATGTGATAATGGGAAGTCATGCCTCGTTTCCTACCCCAGATAACGTACTCTCATTTTATTTTTACTCAGACACAGACAAGTGGGGAACTTGTAGGAGCAGAGCCAATGTTATTAGATAACATCAAAGTTAGCAGCAGGCCAGCCTTCTTGTTATTGTTTTTGCTTTAAAAGAGGACAAGCCAACCAACAAACAAAACAGAAGTTGTTTTGCAAATTCAGGTCCAGCTTATGGTTTGTTGTGGCTCTGAAATTCTTTTCCCTCATTGGACTCTTACATAACAAGGAATTTCTCTGGCCTGTAGGTTGTACACTCCATTTTTCTAGGTGATTTGCATAGATGAGAAAAATGTATTTAAAATATTCTCCCCTTCTCCACCAACACAGATAAGATGCCCATTTCTTTATATCTCCTTTGCAGTAAGACCCTTCCAGGGACTTCCCAGGTAGCCCAGTGCTTAACACTCTGAGCTTCCACTACAGGGGATATGGGTTCAATCCCTGGGCAGGGAACTAAGATCCTGCATGCTATGCGGTATGGTTGGCAGTTCTCACAATTCAATGGCCCTGGCCCCATCCCACTGAGAAATCTAGAGATATATGTGCAGGATAAAGTGTGTCAAGGCCAGAGCTCTGGCCCTTGTTCTTCTCTGGCTTCTTTCTAACCAGGCAGCTGAGATGTGACTCTAGAGAATTCCCTTTGCTCATTTTCCCAGAGCCACCTATGCCTGTCCTTTTTCTCCTATCTTTGTCCTCTGAGATGCAGGATCCCTCCACTAAGGGGGTTATCTCATTTCCTTAGTCACTAAGGAAAAAGAGGAAGAGCCCATCCCATGGAAGAGAATCAGAGTCATTTCTGCTTTGACCTCCCACCCAAGCCACACTACACTTACTTCAGTAGCCCAGTGTCCATCATTGTGTATTTGATCTGGGTGAGACTTCCTTCTTCTCTAGTGGAAGCCTTAATCTTCTCCTTGAGTTGATAAGAGCAAGGTGAACACTCTACATGTCTCCTTTCCAGGCATGTGGCAGACATCACTAATCAACTGTGATTTTCCACTGAGCCTTGGGGAGGGTTGCACCTCAGCAGACATTATCAATCTATTGGAGTTGGCCTTGGAGAGCAAACCCATTTGCCATCCTTTGCATAGCAATGATTTTGTGTTCACAAAGGAGGGTGGGAAGAGGAGGAGTTCTTCAGCGGCCCACAGCTAACAAGACCTGGAAGCTGGGAAGGAATATAAAAAGAGTTGTTTTCTTAGATTGCATGTGAATTTAGCTTTAAGGCAAAAACTTTACCTGGTTCAAAAGCTTTACCTGTTTTGGGCCTGTCTGGGATATATCCATTCTTTCCTGCTGAGTAGGAAACACACAGTGCAAGAAGTAACTACACTTAGGGTAGCAGTACATCTGCTCCTTGGGAAGGAAGGAATAGGTGACATGTTACAAGGATGCAGGCATCCAGAGGGTCCCAGTAGAGAAGGAGGGGGTCAGAGGCTGGGGTTGGGTGGGCTGAGCTGAAGGGGTGCAGTTCCCTGGCAGCCCTGGTGGTCCACGGTGATCCCACAGAACCACATGTATTCTCTTTGTCTGCTGCTGGTATTTAGACCCGCCGCTGGAATGTCCTGGCAGGGCTGTCTGTCCAAATCCATTCAAAATTGATTTTTCTGTCTTCGATGGGGAATTTTGGCCAGGATCCCTACTGCCCCCATTTAGTGAGACAATCTCCCTTCCCTTCATCTTATTAGCTGCCTCACTGTGGGAGTCTGGGTCTCTGGGTTTCCTCTTGACCCAGTTCAAATGGCCTGAAGCCATCCCAAGGATCAAGGTGGGTCCGCAGGGCAAGGCTGAAATGCCCAGATGCATGTATTTAGAGCAGCAGCCTCTCTGCAGGGTGGACACAGCCCAGTGCTGAGAAATTGGGTTCTGAGCCAGGATCCCCCCCAACTCTGCTAGGGAGATAAGAATGTCCAGAATCAGAACAGAGGAAAATAAGGAGTCAGAGGAGAGAAGCAGAAGCCCCGTAGGAAACATCCTCGCAGGATTTCCTCCAAGACCAGTTCCTCTAGTCAATGCACCTATTTGAACGCCTGTTGCCTGGGAGCTTGCTGTGCTGCCAGGAGCAGTGGAGTGTTGATGCATGCCAGGTGCTCTGGGAGCCTGAGAAGTGGAGGAAGCATGAATCCTTTCCTCCAGGAATTTACACCCAGACAGAAGAGATGACAAGTACAAACTTAATGAAAATTAAGATGTGGAGAAGACAGACAGCTAGAGATGCTAAGAGGAGTTTAGATGATGAGGAACTACAATCTTCTCTAAAGACTCTAAGAGCTAGACTTAGAGGCGTGTGTGTGTGTGTGTGTGTGTGTGTGTGTGTGTGTGTGTATTTGCCAAAAGCTCTCAGTTCTCTGGATAAAGGGCTCTCATTCTCAATCTTGGCTTCTTGGCTGTACATTGGAATCAGCTAATGAACTTTAAGAAGTACTGATGCTAGGCTCCGTCCCCAGAAATTCTGAAGCAATTGAATCTGACTCTAGGTGGGGACACCCACAGGGATGGACAAGTTCAGGTTGGATGATTGGCTGGCCTCTGGGGTTCATCTGATTTGAATGATAAATAGGAAAAATGGTGGTGGTGTGAAGGAGAGCGCAGTTTCTGTGATTCAGATGGGAGATACCGTCTTTACTCTTCTCTGGGGTGGGTGAGGAAGGAGGTGGGTTGTGTTTTCATGAGGCAGGCTTCCACAGCCCCAAAGCAACACCTCCTTCTAATTCTTTAATTTTAACTAACATACCCTCGTGGGAGAACTTTTCTCATTTCCTGCCTTCTCTTCCCTCCATTCATTCTTGCCTTCTATCAGCTCTTCCTTCCTTAAACTTCATCTACAAATATTTATTAAGCATGTGCCACATCCCAGGCACAGTTTTTCGGGTCCAGCAATGAACCAGGCAGATTAGTTCTCAATTTCAAGGAATTGACACCTTAGGTGATTGTCATAAAGCACATGTGAAGGTGGTGGAAATGCATGTACCCGAAGAGTCAGCTGTGGCTGCCTTGGTGCTGTATTTTGTAGCTGTCCCATCATATCTTGTAAGCCCAGTATTCTGCTATCCCTGTCAAGCCCCCGGCCATGTAGGTGAGCCCTTTGAATACGCCAAACCAATAGAAGTCCTGAAGGATTACAGCCCTATCTGATGTCACCATGAGTTTTAGAAGATCCTCCCAACTCATGTAGCTCTTACATTCAACAAGGGTGCATCCCTGTTGCTAGGAAATGTGGTGAGATATCTCTGATGACGTGGAAAAAGAATTATATCAGGACACGGAACACCTGGGTTTAAATCTTGACTCTCTCACTTACTGGTTAGAATACCTTGGGGATGTTACTTACCTGGGCTTTCTCAGGTTCAATTCTCATTACTTATTATAACAAAATATTTTCTGAGAGCTTATTGTGGGCTACTTACTCTGTTGGGAAATTTCCACATATTATTTTGTTTTAATCCTCACTCTGTTCCCATGAGATAGTTGCAGTTAGTACAGGGCTCAGAGAGGTCAAAAAGTATGCCCAAGGCCACATGGCTGGTAAGTAGCAGGACAGGATTGAAAAGCCAGGCTGTGCGACAGTATATTAGAAGGATGGTATTTCCTCACTGGCTTGTTCTGAAGATTATCTATTGTGTGAAAGCTGAAAGGGGGTGGACAAGTGCCTGACAAACAAGAGCCTCCCAGTCATTAGTAGGGGATTTTTTTAACCAATGTGCTTTATGACTGTGGGTTAACTCTTTCCTAAATCATGATATTATGCTCCTGCTACTGCTGCTGCTGCTAAGTCGCTTCAGTCGTGTCCGACTCTGTGCGACCCCATAGACGGCAGCCCACCAGGCCCCCCCGTCCCTGGGATTCTCCAGGCAAGAACACTGGAGTGGGTTGCCATTTTCTTCTCCAATGCATGAAAGGGAAAAGGGAAAGTGAAGTCGCTCAGTCGTGTCCGACGCTTCGCGACCCCATGGACTGCAGCCTACCAGGCTCCTCCGTCCATGGGATTTTCCAGGCCAGAGTACTGGAGTGGGTTGCCAGTGCCTTGGAACTCAAAAGGGTCTAAATAACTAACGATACTTCTCAATGTCACCAGCCCCACATTAGGTAGTCACTCAGCCCTGTCCTACTCTTTGTGGCCCCATGGATGGTAGCCCGCCAGTCTCCTCTGTCCATGGAATTCTCCAGGCAAGAATACTGGAGTGAGTTGCCATTCCCTTCTCCTGAGGATCTTCCCAACCCAGGGATTAGACCTGGGTCTCCTGCATTGCAGGCAGATTCTTTACCATCTGAGCCACCAGAGAAGCCCCACGTAGCAGCATTCATAATAAAGAAGTATTCACAGAGTGCCGTAAGATTTGCCTACTTCCTGGCATCACCATAAAGCTAGGCATTCTGCAACTTTTTATAGAAGCATGAAAAAAATTAGATAAGGATAGCACTTCTCATGGAGAAGGAAATGGCAACCCACTTCAGTGTTCTTGCCTGGAGAATCTCAGGGATGGCAGAGCCTGGTAGACTGCTGTCTATGGGGTCGCACAGAGTCGGACACGACTGAAGTGACTTAGCAGCAGCAGCACTTCTCATTGCTATTATGATCAAAAGATTGTTCGTTTCCTCATGGAAAAATTCATCAGACTGTGATAAATGGTTACGACAACAAAAATGTCACTTAAGAAGATATTTATGCAAGGACTTGGAATCAGGGAAAGAGTGAGCCATGTAGACATATGGGGGAAGAACATGAAAAGCAGAAGGAACAGCAAGTAGAAGGCTTTGAGGGGAGCCCCCTGCCCCCAGAGTGTCTGAGGACCTTCAGGGAGCCGGTGTGGAGGGAGGGAAGCAGTGCGCAGGAGCATGGAGGAGAGGCGGTCATGGGAGGGCTCCTGAAAGCTAGGTACTACCTTCTGACACTGCCATGAGGACATTGTCTTTGGCCATTGCTGCGCTCTGAGCAGAGGAGTCATACCTGACAGTTTTCTTTTCCCAATCACTTGGTTTTTTAAAAAAATAAATTTATTTTTTGGCCATACCATGTGGCATGTGGGGGTCCTTGTCAAGTCACAGAGCATTAGAGAATGGAACATTTATTTATTAAGTATTTTTATGGGTTATTCATTTTAATTTCCACAATAGACTGATAATACGTGTTGTTGGTACCATTTTATAATAATTAAACGGAAGCTCAGAAACAGTATTGGTCAAAGCACCTCAACTGTAATAGTAGGAATGAAAAAGGAGATTGAAACTCATTGCCTTTTGATTCTAAATCCATGCTTTTTATTTTCTAGCTAGTCAGTCCCCTTCTATCAAGAGTTGACATCAGATACATCAGAATTATAAAAATAAAATACCGATAGCAAAGGAACAATTAAAGGCTTCGCTTGAAAACCATTCATCTAACGTCATCTCCTTTTGAAAGGAGTGGGAATTGTGTGTATCTGGGAGCCTGGCCTGGGAATGAGACATCGCAAGTGAATGCACGTGAGTATTGTTGGTAAGCCATTGTTTGCTCTTCCTTTTTGAGGGTGTTGGGACAGGCCCACATGGCAACTTTTTATGATTCCACTTGGCATTGTGACCTAGGAGTTGGCAGTGGGGCCCCACGGCATGCTGGGATACTCCTTATCACAGTAGATAAAGGAGCTTGAAATCACCAGCTGGCCTGGATTTCCTAGTGAGATTGGAGGGGCAGATATCGCTGGGAGGGAAAAGGGCTGCGGGTAACGTCCTGGGCGAATAATTAGCTGTGGGAGGCCAAGAGGGCCAGTTTAAAACAATCCTCTTTCTCCTGAATCATTCTCTGGGCATTTGATAACTTAGGATTCCCAAGGCTGAAATGGTATAGTTACATAGAAAGAGACTCTGCTGGAAATGAGATCCTTTATTCCATCTCACAATCTCCTTTTTCCCTTCTGGAAAAATACCAAATGACCTTTTTTTCTTTTTTAAGATTTTATTTTTTTTTTGATGTGGGCCATTTAAAAACTTTGTTGAATCTGTTACAGTTACTGCTTCTGTTGTTTTTTGCATTCTGTTTTTTTTTTTTTTTGGAGCGAGGCATGTAGGATCTTAGGTCCCAGACCAGGGATCAAACCTGCACCTTTTGCATTGGAAGGTGAAGTCTTAACCACTGGACTGCCAGAGAAGTCCCCCTGTGTGATCTTTTATATGGATAAAAAACCAGATCCTCCAAGTAGACTTCCAATTCCTAGGTCCATTGGAAATGTCCAGTGTTGGAGACAAGGATTCAGTAGCTGGTCTTCCTTTCTGTCCAGGATGTCGTCCCTTGTTTCCAATCATCTTTGAAATCTGGCACAATCAGCAGAGATCAGCAGAGTGGATGGTGTGTGCTGGCCGAGAGTGTGCATTCAGGAAGTGGGGATAGCTTTTGGGGGGAGGGTGAAAAAACCTTCAAGTGGCCTCAGGATGCATCTGTGTCTTTCCAGCCCTGGTCTCCTTGTAGATCTGTGTAGGTGTGTCAGCAATGGTCATTGCTAAACCTTGGTATAACTGAAGGAGTCGGTTTGCTTAGGCTCAGGATCCTCTCTTCAAATAAGATATTCTAAATCATGAATTCTTTCCACAGACAGTAGGGACACAGTAGAGCCCTGATACTGTGTGAGGTGCTCTGAAGCACAGCAGATACAAAGACATGGCCCATCCCCTCATGGCGCTGAGTGTGTAGTGGGGTAAGGGGTGCTGAAGAAGAGTATATATATGGACTATGTCATGGCTCAGACAGGATATAAAGTGTTCTTGTAAGGCCGGACCCCAGTGGATATCTTGGCTTCTCCTTCTCCTCTTCCTTTCCTGACGGACTCTGACTATCGTACTTCCTCATTCCTCCCCCGCCGCTGGAAAGTCTCTGATGTAACAGCTCTTGACAGAAATCAACCTTCCCTCCTAACCTCCCAAACGACCAACCCGGTCTTGCCACCTCGACTCACTGACCTATGAGAGACCATCATTCCAAACCTCGCCTTATTTGGGGAAAATTTCGCTGCCCCTTACTGTGAAGCTCTGTAAGTTGCTCTTTGTCTTGGTTCGGGCGCGGACTTCCTCGACCTCGCTCTGTTGGGTCCGGGAATCCCGCCAGGGAGCGCTTCGCCATTAAAAGCCTGCTATACCATCTTCCTGGTGCCTGAGTCGTTTCTACCTAACATCACGGGATCGTTTTGACCTTACAGTTCTGTTCTCTGAGAAGGCAGAGTCAAATCAAGTTGGGAGTGTGGGGGTTACATCCAGGAGAAACTGACTTTTTGATTTAAAGAACAACTGTCAATGCATTTTCTAAACTCCATGCTGTTTGTTTCTCTGGACAAAAATATCTGGGAATCATTACACTTCTGTATGCCGAGAATGCAAGACTGACCTCTTTACCTGGGACACATCTCAGAGTTGTGCCTGCAGTGAGCACCCTTGAGGGATGAAGTAACATCTCCCTCAAGGACAAAGGGCAGGTGGGCTTACCTCTTGCTATAAAAGTAGTGGATTCCCCAAGGCTCAGTGTCCCTCAGCTGCAATTTTGATTCACTGTATGTAAAGCCTCCATCTGGGCTTACTATACTGTCACGTGGAAACTGGAGGCCAGAGGAATGGATGCAGACATGCTGCTGCTCATGCTGCTTGCTGTGCTGGGGGCAGTGACATCCTTTGTCTCTGATCCAGGATTCTTGTGTCTTCTGGCATCCAGGAACATACTAACTTGTGAGCTTATAAAATTCTAGGCCCAACAGTGCCCCCTTTCACAATGTGAGGAAATGCTCTTTCTGTGCTATGCTTGGTTCAAAAGGAAGATGAGAACCCCTGGCAAGGTGCTTTGAACCCCCTGTTATATGTGACAGACACATAACATGATAGTTCTACCCCACTGGCGCCATCATAGTTCTCGGGGATCTGAATTGAAATGGGATAGATTATTCTAGAGCAGAAATTCCCAGAGTTTTTTCCATTTTGACAGATAAGCCATTTTTTTTTTTCAAATAATTTGTAAGAAACACAGGTATATATGAAGAACTCAGAAAACTACCATCTTAAGGATACATTTTGGGTTTGGAAGTTACTTATTTTTTTGTTATTTACAAGTATTTCAGGAAAGAATGTTCACAAATCCATTTCGGTGGGAGTTGCCCTGTAAGGTAGCCTAGGAACCCTTGCGCTAGATTATGTACACAGTATTTGGCGGTGGAGGGCTCTTGCCAGAGAAGCCAGTTAATTCTCTACTACAGGTATCATAGGAAGTAATCCCCTTTGTGGATTTGCTGCATTCTGCTCTATGGCCTTCAGTTTTGTAGGTTCAGAGACTTGATTTATCAGCTCAGGAATGACTTGCAAGGGCTGACTCACATTAACTGTGCTTAAAAGACTGATGTATAAACCAGCATCACTTTTGTTCAGTTAGACAAAAACTCCCCTTCTACTCAGCCAACACAATCCTACATCAAGGGCTTGGTGACAGGAGTGCATGAGAGTCACCAGGACACCCTCCCCCTATCTGCACAGCATTGTGTAGTGGCCCATGACCCTGTAGCCGTGTATAATGCTGGGTCCCCAGCTGGACTCTGAGCTTGTGAGGAAGGGACTGCACACTGTTCATTCTTCTACCCACAGGGGTTATAACAGGGTTTTGTCTTCTTCTACAAACTAAGGAAAGGGAGGAAGGACAGAAGAAAGAAAAAAAAAAGGGATAAAGAAAGATGGATGGACAAAAATGGCAAACAATAAACAAAAAGCATAGAGCTTTTCTGATTTAGAAAACGTTTTTACACATATTAGTGCATTAGATCATGTATATGTTGGTGTGATCCTAACTGTCCCGTGAGGTATATCAGAGGTTTTCATTATTTTGTGGTTGGGAAACTGAGACTCAGAGAGGCTGTTTGACTCAGTCAGGGTCACACAGCACATAGGTCTTAGAGCTGAAATCCAGTTCTCTGCCCTCCTTGCTGCGATCCATAGTTTGACTTTGGGAGGCGAGTGCCTTTCCTCATTAAAGCCTGCTTGACGGAGCTAACCCTGTGAGGAGGTGGACCTTACATATGGTTGCTCTATTAGCTCAGCTCTGGATGGCTTCTCCTATTTAATAAATCGTGTTAACTTTATTAGCACTTGTTCTTGGCTCCACTACACAGCAGTGGTTTAGGCAATGTGTTGGAAAAATGTGCTAATTGTAGGCTTTAATTTTCTTCCATCTTAAAATAAAAATACTTAGCATTTTAGTCCTTGAAGAGAGGAGCGATGGGGTGAGGCTGGGGGACTCACAGAGGTTGATGGCTTGCGGGGACCAGAGGGCACAGGAGCAGAATGTGCAAGGGCAGAAAAATGGCAGTTTGCAGGAGGTCCCGGGTCTGGGGTCTATTTAGTGGGAGGGGTATGTGTGTGTGTTGAGGGGGGTGTGCTGGAGGGAGGGGGAGAGGCAGAGAGGAGGAAACCATCAATGATCCCTATTATACAAGAAGAAAGTATTTAAGAGTTCAGGTAATTTGTTGCTATCAATATTGATTGAAAATATATTAAAATGTCTTTTGTTAAAGTGTTAGCTGCTCAGTCGTGTCTGACTCTTTGTGACCCTGTGGACTACAGCCCACTAGGCTCCTCTGTCCATGGAATTCTCCAGGCAAGAATGCTGGAGTGCGTTACCATTCCTTTCTCCAGAGGGTCTTCCCAACCCGAGGATTGAACCCTGGTCTCCTGCATTGCAGCCAGATTCTTTATTGTCTGAGCCACCAGGGAAGCCTATGTCTTTTGTTACCCAATTGTTATTGACTGGAGACGTTTCAATAGTCACTTACATTAACAAATCGCCAGTCACAGGCTTTAGTTTCTGCAAAACGCTTGTGGTCAATAATGTGCTATTTGGCAATTGTAAGTGGGTAAAGTATAAGGTCATGAATGATTCTCTCACGAATAGAATTATTCTCTCATTCAAGAAGTGTTTTTTGAGTACCTGTAATCCCCATGGGCAGAAGAGCCTGGCTTGCTGTAGTCCATGCAGTTATGTAGATTTGGATACAGTTTAGCGATTGAATAACAACAAAAACATGTCCCAGGCACTGTATTCAATGTAGAGTCAAAGTGGGACTCTAAGACTCCAAGGCAGACGTGGCCCCTGGCCTCATTGAGCTGAAAGTGGAGTCTTGGAATTCTAGAGCTGGATGGAACCTTAAAGATAATCTCTTCAATCCTTTATTTCACAGTCATAGAAACTGATGCCCAAAGAGGGCAAATCAACTTGACTCCTATCACTCAGTTATTTAGTGGCAGAGTCCAGATCAGAACCCAAGTCGATTGATCCCTGGCCCAGACTTCTGCTGAAATCCTCTAAAAACAGAATCTATTCAGGATTGGGAGTCATAGATATATGGGAATGTGTTAGAGTGTATTAGCTAGGGCAATGTTAGTGGCCATAGGGAATAAACCGCCAAGTCTCTGTAACATAAACAGTAGAATTTGATCTCTCCCGCCCGTTAATTCAGCAACTGGAATCCACACAGTTGGATTCGGTCAGCTTTAAACCATGGCTTCTAAGGTCATCGGAAAGACCTAGATTTTGCTAGTGGGTGGTTACATGGGCCCAGGTCTGGACGTGGTGCTCCTAATCTGCTGGCTGAAGCTCAGTCATGTGGTGACACCTCATTGCCCAGGAGGCTGGGAAATCCAGTTCAGTGCTGCCAGGAGGAGGCAGGACTTGTGTGGTGAGCAGGTAGCCAGTCACTGCCATCTGCATTACCTGTGGATTTCATTGTCGATCGGAAAGGGAAAGTTACAAAATATTTGTTACTAAAAGAGGACATTGGCTAGGATGGACAGTACAGAGTTGAGAACTGTCATGGTATGTACTAGTCCTGAGGGGGAGGTGTTCAGTGGACACCCCCAGTTTTTCTTTCCCATGGTTTTCCAATTCATCCCTAACAAAATTTGACTTTGACTTGATGGAAGTCCTCTCAGACTCATTGGAAGGGCATAGCCTTGGCTCCAAGGAAGAGGGAGAGAAGAAAGGAGTCTGCAGACAGGTTTTCAGCAAATGCTCCTTGGGCTTTGGGTGTGGGATTTCCTGGACTGGGCAATGTTGAATCCAAAGTCAGAGACAGTCTTATTCCTTCTTGATGAGCTCGGAGCTTTTACAAGTCCTTATGTCTGGACAGTGCCTCCTGGCTGACAAAGAGTTTTCCAGAACATTGTCTCACTTCAACATTATATCCAGCCTCTGAGATGCAGGAGAGGGAGGGAGGGAAGGAATTGGCAGGAATGAAGAGAGTTCAGAGGGAGGGGAGATGATTTCTAACTGAGAAGGGTACCCAAAGAGGCTTCCCTGGGGAGAGGGCATTTAAGAAGGGACTTGAGGGAAGCATGGGAGAACAACAGACAGCACTCCAGGTGTGAATCACATTGTCAGCAAAGGCACAGAGGTGTAAAAATCCTGGGGTGTCTTGGGGACTGGGAGAGAAGGTCAGCCTGGAAAACTTAGTTGCACCCAGATTGCAGTATCCTTATGATCAGCATCCTCACTGCCCTCTTTGGAATGCATTTCCACATCACCTGCTAGAGGCCAGGCACTTTGCTAGGGGTGTTGTTGATCAGTCGTTCAGTTGTGTCTGACTCTTTGCGACCCCATGAACTGCAGCATGCCAGGCTTCCCTGTCCTTCACCATCTCCTGGAGTTTGCTCAGACTCATGTCCATTGAGTTGGTGATGCCATCCAACCATCTCATCCTCTCTTGCCCCCTTCACCCCCTGCCTTCAATCTTTCCCAGCATCAGGGTCTTTTCCAATGAGTCAGCTCTTCGCAACAGGTGGCCCAAGTATTGGAGCTTCAGCTTGCTAGCTGTGGGAGACGCACAAAAAAAAAATCACACACGGTTTCTGCCCTTACAGTGCTTACGGCCCCCTGAGGAGAACTGCCACACACACAGAGCAACCTTTCACGAAATATGTAGGAGCTACTTGTAAAGTTTGCACCTCTGTTTAATGTGCGTGTGCTTTGCTGCTCTAATCAGAGCAGCAGAGGCCTACAGAGTTCCCTTTCTTGTGTGCCTAGAGCTCTCCCTTAAAGAGGTCTCATTTGAAGATTAACCTATGATTAGTCTTTGAGAAAGCAATGTAGCCCATGGTTAAGACCATCTCTGGAGTCTGGAGGGCTGGGCTGGAATCTCGGTTCCACAACTGGTGATATATGACCTCTGCTGGAATGCTTAGTCATTCAGCTTTGGTTACTTGGGATTGCAAATGCCACCTAGCTGATTGAGTTGTCATGAGTATCAGCTGAGATGATATGGGAAAACAGTGCATGGGACACAATGAACTCTTGATAAAGGCTAACAAACACGAAGATGCTCTTGGCTGTGGCTTTTGTAGCATGCTGGTAATACTAGAGTTGTTGAGTAGGGAGAGCACTAAGGAACTTCACCTTCTATGAATTCCCGGTCAGGAAGCAAAGTCAGGCTGGTGGGCCAGGTCATTTGGGGACGTGATAACGTTAATTGGCTTAAAGGACCTGCAATTTCCTAAGAAGTTAGGTGCTTCTCGTAGACGCACACCACATACACACCCTCTTTAGCAGTGCCTGGATTGAAGAGAGGATGTTTTGAATGGGTCACCACTGACTGTCACATCCCGTTCTCTGGCAGTGGGTTTCCCACAGCTAAACCAAGGCCAGTGTTAGGGCGATTGCTGAGGTAGGTGGGACAGGAGCCCAACTTTGTGGCAGGTGATGCATGCCTCAGAAATACGCCTACTCCTTGAGGGTTTCCTTCAATTATACTGCCCCGTGTGAGTTTACACACCCTTGCACACAATTGGCTTTCCTCTGTTAAGAATTTGGGATATTTTGGGCGTTGCCAGTCAGCTGTGTTTATTAGATAGCCTTTGTTTTCCCCTTCTAAGATAGGAAGCTCATTAGAAACGAACACAAACCATGACACTTTTTAACCTAGAGTTCCCTTGAGAACTGGGGATATGTCTTAAGGAGGTCAAGTTCAGACAGATACAGCCCAGCTCGGAGGAGGTAAGCTGCCTGGTCGGGTCCTCGGCAATGCTGGGCTGAAAGAATAACAGTCCACATTCCAAAGAGTTTGAAGACTTCAAAATTTTGAAGGTTCCCCTAGTATGATTCCCTTAGTATTCTCTTTGCTGCTGTAAGTTATGAAGTGAAAAGATAAAATGAGGTTATCATATTAAATGTATACAAGTTTAGTAGTATTATATCACATGGGGTTCATCTGACTTAGAAGTCTGCCCTTCCCTATTGCTTAACACAGTATATTATAATGGCTTAATTTGTGTCGATTTCTCCCATAGACTATAAGTCTTGAGAGTTCAGGCATGAATTTATCTTGTTCATTTAGTGTGGTGTTCATTTAATAATTGTCAGATGAACGCTGCATGAATGAATTGACCATGATTCCTCTGATATGACAAAAGATTAATAGTGAGTTATACATATGCCAAGATCTCTTGTTTTACGCCTACTCCTAAGTGTGTGTCAGGAAGTCAGCTTTGCAAGCCGGATCTCAAGTCTCTGTATCTTGGCATCGTGGTCCTCCTTATTTCACAAAGGGCTGATCTGCTGAGGGATCCTGCTGGCTTTAGTATTTTGATGGCAGGTCTATTTCCACTTGGTTGGGAATCATTCTTCCTATCCCTTTTTTCACTCTGAGGTTTCCACTTGGAGAAAACCCAAGGTCAGCAGGTTGTTTAATGTCCCTTGAGGCCACATCAAAAGTGCTGATGGAGGCGAAGAAAGTGCCTTCAGAAGGGCAGTAGGAACGTTCCCTTCCCAGTCGTGTCTGGAGAATCTTTGGTTGGGTTGGGAATCTTTAATAAAAGAATCCAAAGGACTTTATTTAGCCTTAAAAGAATAAAGTCTTAAAGCTATTTTTGTTGTCAATAGGATTGACTAAATGAAAGCTTCTTCCCCAGCCCCAGTGGTAGATTTGGGTAAATGGGCAACTGTTTAAAAAATTTTTTTTTTCTTTTAGCTGGAGGATAACTGCTTTACAATGTTGTGTTAGTTACTGCTATACAACAATGTGAATCAGTCATATGTACACATATAGCCCCTTCTTCTTGGACCTCCCTCCCAGCCACCCCCATTCCACCCCTCCAGGTCCTCAGAGCACAGAGTCGAGCTCCCTGTGCTATACGCAGCTTCCCCCTGGAACTCTATTTTACACGTGGTAGGCAGGGCTACTCTCTCAATTGGCCCCCCTTTCTTCCCCACTCTGTGTCTGTAAGTTTGTTCTCTGTGTCTGTGTGTCTATTCCTGCCATGCAAATAACCTAGAGTCGGTCACACCAAGTGAAGCAAGTCAGAAAGAGAAAAACAAATACCATATATTAATGCATATATATATATATGGGCAACTATTTTAAATCAATCAAAGAGAACACTTTCATTGAGCCCCTACTCCACACTCACATTATGCTAAGCATGATGGTTGAAAGAGAGAGAAAGAAGACACTTCTAGGAACTGCAGGTCTTTTGGGTGGGGGCCAACAGGCCATGTACAGTTACTAGTAATTTCAGTGAAGCTCACAAACCTGGCCTCAAGCAGCATCTGAGGGTCCCTGCGCTACTTGAGCAGGTTCAAGAAAAATAATCATTTTCTTCCCTGTGGTGGTGTAACTCACTTATTATCTCTTTTCTTCTTCACAACAACCCTTGCAGTTATCTTTTGTTGTTTCCATTTTGTAGATTAGTAACCTGTAGGCTCCAAGGGGGACTCTGCCATGAGGTCCTGAGTCCCACTTGTTCAATAAGAAATAAAAATATCCCATATTTCCCAAGTACCTACTAGGTGGCAGGACTCTTTTAGATTTTTCAATGTGTCATTTCCTTTAATGCTAAAAAACAATCCTGTGAATGTTGATACCACTTAATCCCCATTCGCTGATGATAAAATGGATGCATGGTGAGAATAAGAAGATGGTGCAAGGCAACCAGGTGTCAGAGGTGGGGTTGGAACCCCCAGAATCAGGCTCTGGAACTTGTGCTTTTACCCCCTATTTAAGCAGCATGATTTAGTCCAGTAATCTTGGACTTGAAAACTTAAGACTCCCTTTGAGTCCCAAATCTGCCTCTGATCTCTTGGTTACTCCAAGTGTGGTCCATGAACCAGCAACATCAACATCACCTGGGAGCTGAGAGAAACGCAGCATGAGGGCTCTACCCTAGACCTCCTGGATCAGAATCCTTATTTTACCTGCGTGTGTGCTTAGTCGCTTCGGTTGTGTCCAACTCTTTGCGACGCTATGGACTGCAGCCCACCTGCCTCTCTGTCCTAGCAGTTCTCCAGGCAAGAAAACTGGAGTGGGTTGCCATGCCCCACTCCAGGGGATCTTCCTGACCCAGGGATCGAACCCTTGTCTCTTGTCTCCTGCATTGGCAGGTGGGTTCTTTACCATTAGCGCCACCTGGGAAGCTCATCTCTAGATAATTCGCCTGCTCATTGGGTGACATGTCTATAAGTTTGTTCTCTGTGTCTGTGTGTCTAATCACTGTCTTGTCCCCTGGGCCCAAAGAAGATCCCATAGGAGTCTTCTCAGCCTCAATTTCTCCAGCTGTAAAATGAGGCCCCCATCTGTGTCTTCTCCCTCTCAGGGCTGCTGTACAGATCAAAAGGCAGCGGGTCTATGGAAGGCGTTGTAAATTGCACAGTGTTCTACAAAGGTCAAAACCAAACAGTGAACCAAAGCATTAAAGCTTTAGAGACAATTCGACAAACAGATAATGCCTTTTATCCCCTCGGCTTGACGGGGCAGGAACTCACAGTGCTGTGTGTCATGCAAAATAACCAGACAGAAGAAATGCCTTTTACAAGCAGTTCCTGGAAATTTCGAGCTTTATCAAGGAATTTGGTTTCTTCAGTTCACTGCCTCGTGAAAATAGCTGCGCCTTAATAAGGCCCAGATGTTGACAGAGTCACTCACCTTCCCCATTGCATGGATGCGTTTCATACTGAATTTCACCTAAGGAATTTTAGACTTTAAAGATAATAATCAAAAACACTGTGAGCTTCCCTTTGGGATTCTTGCTGATTTGAGAGATCAAAGATGTTGCAACAACACAATGAATGTAGACGGAACCATGGGTTTCTTTCTTTACTAATCAAAAGATGAATTCAGTGAAACAATGAGCATTTTCACACTTTTAGGCATTTTCTCCCTAGAGCTCCTCAAAGCTGGCTTTAAGAGTCTCACCTATTTTTAATAATTTCTGCAGCTGCCCTTCTCCTCTTCTTGTTCTCGGTAAATGTGGTTGGTATGTTAATAACATTAGCTTCTGTTTCAAATACAATTAAATGGATGCCCTCACTGGTTAATTCTTGGCATCCCTGGAAAATACTTCCTCTGCATCTAGGAAAAGTAGGAGATGTTTAAACTCCAAACAGTGAGTGACTCCCAAGAGTATCTCACATGGAGTTTTGTGGTATGGGAGTCTGGCCCAGAAGGAAGGTGCCCTCCATGGTGGCCCCTGGCTTTTTCCGGAGGCGGCCTGACTTGCCTTTATGTGAGGGGCTGAGAAATAACATAGCTCTTGACTTTCGAGAGAGCCCAGCGCTCACGCAGACCGGCATCTAGAGACCAGGCTGTTTTCATTACATACACGATGGAATGCATGCGATCTGGTATAGGTCTCCAGGGATTGTACAAACCCTAAAGCAGGAATGGCAGAAATTTGACTTTCAGAGCCCCCATCGCCACTCTTCAATTTGCCCTGTGCTTTCTTTCCCTTCCCTAAAGAAAGGATGGAGGGAAATCATCTCGAAATTGTTTTAAAGGACCAGACCAGGATGCTACTTCTCTGAGGCTACTCTTCCCCAGGCAAGGGTATCTTGTGGACATGGCCATGTCCGCCAAGACAGAGGCATGAAAACGGGAAGCTTATCTTTTGGGTTAGCAGTTGAGTCTGGGCAGTTGCTCAACTCTTTGGACACTGTTTCCTTCCTGTATGAATGTCCAGCAGCATCTCTGAGGGTTCTTAGTCAGATTACATGAGCCCTTGGCCTGTGCTACTGAAAACTATGGATTATTTCTCAAAATATATTGTTTCCTTCTGCTCAGGAAGCCACCCCTGTCAAACTTTATATTGAGTTCTATTATTTTTAAAATATTTAAGATGAAAAATACAGAATTTGTCTGTTTTAGGAGTGGGCTTCCCTGGTAGCTCAGATGGTAAAGAATCTGCCAACAATTCAGGAGACTAGGGTTTGATCCCTGCACTGGGAAGATCCCCTGAAGAAGGGAATGGCTATGCACTTCAGTATTCTTGCCTGGAGAATTCCATGGACAGAGGAGACTGGTGGGCTACACTCCATGGGGTTGCAAAGAGTCAGACATGACTGAGTGACTAACACTTTTAGGAGTGGGCTAGATCATCCTGAGAAGGCAATGGCACCCCACTCCAGTACTCTTGCCTGGACAATCCCATGGACGGAGGAGCCTGGTAGGCTGCAGTCCATGGGGTCGCAAAGAGTCGGACACGACTGAGCGCCTTCACTTTCACTTTTCTCTTTCATGCATTGGAGAAGGAAATGGCAACCCACTCCAGTATTCTTGCCTGGAGAATCCCAGGGACGGGGGAGCCTGGTGGGCTGTCATCTATGGGGCTGCACAGAGTCGAACACGACTGAAGTGACTTAGCAGCAGCAGCAGATCATCCTGAAAGCCTGGGACTATACTTATAGATGCTTTCTGGGAGTTTCATAACCAAATGATTTATTTTTCCAAATATGAATGGGGCTCCTGCTAGGTGCTTCAGTAACAGGAGCAAGTGAGACAGATCTGGTCCTTGGGGTTGAGATAAAGGTTAGTGGAGAAAAACAAATAAACCAACTGACAATTAGAAAACAGGGTGATAAATGCCAAAATGGGAGAAGCATAGGTGCTAAGGACACCTGCCAAGATCTGAAAGGTGGGGGAAACTTTCTTGGAGGTAGTAATATTGAAGATGTGATCTCAATGACAAAGGAACTAGGGGAGCATATGCAAAATCCCTGACTTTAGACCAAGCAGGACTTGCCCTGGGAAGTGAAAAAAAAGTACAGCAAAGGAAGAGCAGGACCTGAGCAGAGGGGATTGTGGCAGCAAATGAGGGGAGAGGGAGAGAACAGGCCCCACCACAGAGGATATGTAATCCAGTTTAGAGAGTTTGGATGGACCTGAGGGTGTTTGGGAGCCACTGCAGAATATAAAGCAGCAGGGTAAAACGATTAGCTTTGTATGTTGTCAGCCGGTTCTTCTGTGAGCCCCTAGAGAGTCCCGCTCCCCGTCTCTGCTCTCATCTCCCTGGGTGGCAGTTCCTTCTTTCTTAATTTGTATGCCTCCCGAGGGCAGGGACTCAGTCTGCTCCCCCCAAGCCCCCAGTCCCCAACAGAGTACCTCGATAAGTGTTTTTTGAACCATTTAAATGAAGAGAAAAACAGGAAATAGCTCAGAGAAGCGTGCCAGGCAGGAGTCTGAGCACTTAGCTAAAATGGAGTCTTAAATCTTTGCAACAGTCCTATGAAGTAGGTGCCATGTTTGCCTCTATTTACAGATGTTGAATCACAGTGCAGAGAGGGGAATTCACTTGCCCAAGGTCACATAGTAGTAAATAGCTGAT
Source organism: Moschus berezovskii (assembly GCF_049115385.1). Taxonomy (NCBI): domain Eukaryota; kingdom Metazoa; phylum Chordata; class Mammalia; order Artiodactyla; family Moschidae; genus Moschus; species Moschus berezovskii. The sequence goes on from NC_142465.1 coordinate 73,738,122, forward strand.
CTGGGAGGTGATATCAGACTGCCTGGCTGTTCTGTAAGGTTTGTCCTGCCTGATGAAAGAAATTCTCACCAGGTTGCTAGCTGCTTACCTAGATGAGAGGCAAAGAGTCTCACACGATTTTCTGCATCACTTATCTGCCATGCCCTCCTCCCCACCCAATTGAGGAGGCTGCCTGGACAGACTGGAGGCACCACAGGAGAAAAGGGAGCCACAGGACTTTGTGCTGTTAGCCAAGCCTTTCCCTCTAATAAGCTAAATAGAACTAAAGGCTTCTGATGATGCTAGTGCAAGAAGTTCTGTGCCAAGGTATGAAATGCTGAGCAAAGCCTTTACAAACAGAGCATTTGATGGGCATTTATATCATTTATGGTGATATTATACTAAGAGTTCCCGGGTCGTCTTCTGTTTTACCAAAAGTCCTTTTTTTATTTTGGCTATATTAAATGGCATAGCTACACTTTTTATCATGAGTGGAAGTGAGGGTGTGTAACCAGGCCAGAATGGTGGTAATGCTGGTGGAAGTGATGATGGTATGATGGAGACTGACTTGTGTTAGAGGTCCACCTGCATTATTGATTAGTAGGGTATCAGACTTCAACAATTATCTGCCTTTGCTATGGACTTCAGGATCTTGACTTCAAACTACATCACTTAAAGTCATACTCTCAATGATTATCTGTTGTTACTAAATATGCTGTTAATGACAGTCAATCATGTTCTTCAGTTCAGTTCAGTTGCTCAGTCGTGTCTTTTGTGACCCCATTAACTGCAGCACTCCAGGCCTTCCTTTGCATCACCAACTTCCAGAGTTTACCCAAACTCATGTCCATTGAGTCAGTGATGCCATCCAACCATCTCATCCACTGTCGTCCCCTTCTCCTCCTGCCCTCAATCTCTCCCAGCATCAGGGTCTTTTCAGATGAGTCATCTCTTTGCATCAGGTGGCCAAAGTATTGGAGTTTCAGCTTCAACATCAGTCTTTCCAGTGAACACCCAGGACTGACCTCCTTTAGGATGGACTGGTTGGATCTCCTTGCAATCCAAGGGACTCTCAAGAGTCTTCTCCAACAAAACAGTTCAAAATCATCAATTCTTCTGCGCTCAGCTTTCTTCATAGTCGGACTCACATCCATATGTGACCCCTGGAAAAACCATTGCCTTGACTAGATGGACCTTTGTTAACAAAGTAATGTCTCTGCTTTTTAATATGCTGTCTAGGTTGGTCATAAGTTTTCTCCCAAGGAGTAAGTGTCTTTTAATTTCATGGCTGCAATCTCCATCTGCAGTGATTTTGGAGCCCTGCAAAATAAAGTCAGCCACTGTTCCCACTGTTTCCCCATCTATTTGCCATGAAGTAATGGGACCAGATGCCATGATCTTAGTTTTCTGATTGTTGAGCTTTAAGCCAACTTTTTCACTCTCCTCTTTCACTTTCATCAAGTGGCTCTTTAGTTCTTCTTCACTTTCTGCCATAAGGGTGGTACATTACTTGAAAAATTGATTGGAAAGCTGTCACTTTGGGAGAATGTATTTGGGGATGGGCCCCCTTGTTGAACCTCTGTGTTTCTGTTTCTTTGTGTTCAATCTGTTCTCAACCACCTTGGCATGGTTACACAGAATAAACACAATAATGTGTATGAAAGGTCACAGGAATAATAATGATGTCTATTTGTTTAGCATCTGCTCAATAATAAATCCAGACAGCTCTGATACATTACTGATAATTCTACAAACAATTTTCACCTTGATTCAGAAGGGTTTACTCAGAAGGTTCATGAGTGTATTTGCATTACAAAGAACAGCATTGATTTTAAAGTTACACACAAAACAAGGGACTTCACTGGTAGTCCAGTGGCTTAGACTCTGTGCTCCCAAAGCAGGGGGCCTGGGATTGTTCCCTAGTCAGGGAACTAGATCTCACATGCTATAACTGAAAGAGCCTGCATGCTGCAAATAAGACCCAGAGCAGCCAAATAAATAAATAGAAGTTTAAAATAAAAATTAGGTACAAAACAGATAAGAATGTAGATTAAAATGAAGCCAGCAAAAAAGGGAGGGTTGCTGAAAAGGCTAGCACAAAGACCTTATATTTCAAGGGCTGCAATTTGGGAGCTTAACTTTCTAGCAACCATTTGGAAAGAGAAAACCTAGTTACACAGTGTAACTTCCTTCAGAAAAAGAGCTTGCTGTTATTTGGTAGGCCAGAAGTCCTGCAGATGACCTGAAGGCCACCCTGCCAGGGACTAGGGAGTCAGGTTTGAACCCACAGCCTCTCTAACTACAGTACCTGTGCTTGTCTCACTGCCTTATATTCTCGGTCCTTCACTCTGAAAAGGCAGAGTGGGTATTACAGACAGAAAACAAACTGGGGCTGATCCTAACTCTTTTTAAAAACTGAAGCCTCAGGGGATCCCTTGGTGGTCCAGTGGTTAGGACTCGCGCTCTCTTTGCTGAGGCCCAGGTTCGATCCCTAGTTGGGGAACTAAGATCCCACAAGCCTTGCAGTCCGGCCAGGGAGGAAATATAAAACAGAAGCCCCTACCCAGCTTATACAAGTACTGTAAGCAATCTGAAATCTGTAAATGTTGGGGTGCTTAGGATGTGTCCTCAAGCTTGTGTGAGACGTATGCAGCCATCCCTATGACTCGTGGGGTTTGTGGTTGCCTTTCACAGTGTCTCTCCTCCTGTGCCCCCTCCTGCCTGCTCCTCAGTGACCAGCTGCTGGAGAGGCTCAGGGTAGGGGAAAGGGGGAGAATGCTGAGGGTGAGGTCTTGAGGAGGGGGGGAAGGGGCCTGGGTGGGGGAAACAGTGGGACTTTCCCACTCTTCATTCCTAGGGATTTAGATGCTTAAGTGCCTTTCACACTAATCCCTGGAAATCCCGCCTCTTTGGGGATGAGGAATTTCTCACTTAGAAGAGAAGACTGGAACTTGATTATTACCCTTCTGGGGGATGTGTGAAGACACATGCTAAATGATGCCTCTGCAGATAAGAAAGTGAGCCCAGCGGCGGGAGGCTCCGAGCCCTGTGCTCCATGTCTCCTTGTTTAGAATTCTTTCTCTGAGATAGGGTATGATCTGCAGGTTCTATTTATCACTGTCAGCTTGAGATGGTGGAAAATGCTCATGCTCTCTTTGCTTATTTAAATTTTATCCTTCTTCCCTGACGCCTTGGTCTCCCTTGTTTGAGACAGGTCCATTGCAGGTTACTGGCTTATGCTCAGATGTTAATGAGACCATGGGGAGTCACTGTGTGTCAGGACCATGCTGATTGCTGTACCTGCATCACCTCCTTTGCTCATCATAACAGGGACTATTATTATCTCCGTGCACATAAAGAGTAGGATATCCAGTCCAGTTCAGTTCATTTCAGTTCAGTCGCTCAGTCATGTCCGACTCTTTGCGACCCCATGAATCACAGCACACCAGGCCTCCCTGTCCATCACCAACTCCCAGAGATCACTCAAACTCATGTCCATCGAGTTGGTGATGCCATCCAGCCATCTCATTCTCTGTTGTCCCCTTCTCCTCTTGCCCCCAATCCCGCCCAGCATCAGAGTCTTTTCCAGTGAGTCAACTCTTCTCATGAGGTGGCCAAAGTATTGTATAGGGAGGTTAAAGAAACCTGGGGCTTCCCAGGTGATGCTAGTGGTAAAGAACCCGCCTGCCAATGCAGGAGATGTAAGAGATGCTGGTTCGATCCTTAGGTTGGGAAGATCCCCTGGAAGAGGGCATGGCAACCCACTTCGGTACTCTAGCCTGGAGAATCCCATGGATACAGAAGCCTGGCAGGCTACAGTCCATAGAGTCGAAAAAGAGTTGGACACGACTGAGAATGCACACATAAATCCAAAGAAACTACGTAATGTTACTTGCCTTAGAGGTAATGTGGCTGAGATCTGTGCCTGAGACAGTCGGCTTCCAGAACTCACAGGGTGAACCACTAGTTTTTGCAGTCTTCTTTCAACATAAAAATAGCTAGTTGGTGCAAGACAAGAATTGAGAAGTTGAGTTGGAAGGTGGCTCTGTCATACACATCTGGGAGACCCTTGGTAAGGATGCTACATCCCTAGGAAACAGTTTTCTCAACCATAAAAAAGGATAATAGTAGTACTTGCCTACTAGGGTTGATGTGATGGTTAAATGATGCCCAGTACAAGGCTGGTGTCAGTTCCAGTCTTCCTGTCACTGGGATTCATGGTCACTAAGTAGACAGAGTGATGGGGAGAAGAGAAATCAAAGCTCTGGGTTTCTTTTAAGCTGTGCCAGTCCTTTTGACCTATTGCTTAGTTTGAAGTTACATTTAGAAATTTGAGCTCTGTAAATGCACCCATGACTTTTCATTAGATCCACTGGTATTTCAGATCTGGAACAGACTAAGTGATCATATAGTCTCACCTCCTTTGAGAGATCCCTCTCCCCTACCAAAAAACAGTAGTTTAAATAAGATAGAAGTTTGTTTGTTCTCACATAAGGTATCAGTAGCCCAGGCTTGTAGGCTAGTGAAACTATTCTCCTTCAAACTTGTTTCTTTCTCATTCTTAATACAAGACTTCTACTTTGTGGTTCAAGATGGCTGCTCCAGCTCCAGCTATCACAACTTTAATCCAAACCTTTGGGAAAAGGAAAAGGAAAAAGAATGACACAGACATTACACTTATATACATCATGGAAGTTATTTGAGTCATATCATACATGTATAATGATTTATACATATAAGAATTTACATAGATAAGGATCACATAAGTCATAGTCACTTATATCCCATTGACTAAAGTTTGGTGTGTAGTTCTATCTAGTTATGAGAGGCCTTGGGGGAGTGTAGTATTTATTCTGGTGGCTATGTACCCAGCCAGGTTCTATTTGGGGGGTTCTATCACAGAGGAATAGAGGGAGAATGCATCTCGGGGGACACCCAGCAGGTTTTGTGACACTAAGATAGCACAGTACTTTTCCTGTAACATTCAAATAGAGATGCACTGCCCCCCTCCAACCTATGTTCTCTCCATAGCACCACAGATTTAGATTATATTTCTCTTAGGTTCTTAATAAAATTTCCTGAAGAATTGTGGTCACAAGGGGTAGCAGCTGGCAGGTTCCAGTCTCAGACAAGTTGGCAAGAGTCCAGACAGAGAGTGGATGAGAATAAAGTGGGGAGAGAACTAGGGCAGTGGTAATACAAATGCTTTCTGTCTGGCTGGGCCCCTCCTGTCGAGGAAACCCTTGTCTGTGCTTGGAGTATGCCAAAGCACCATGCTGCCCACTGCCAAGGTCACAGGGAGAAATGAGTTTGTACAGTGCCGAGAGACAAGAACAAGAACTTCTGGGAAGATCAGACATTGTAGAAACGCCCTCTATTCTGTAAATATAAAATGATTTGCTGCTAAGATGGGTAGATAGCTCTAAATTTAGCAGGCAGCCAAGGCAGTCCCAGTGGCCTAAAACAGCAGCCCAGTATTCTACAAAAAGCCATACGAAGAGGAGCTGGACCCAGAGTTAACAAAGGGCAGAAATGTGGAGCCTTCAGTATGTTTGGATCACTGAGACTTGATTAGGACATGAGAGTGAGGGGGGTGTGTGTGTGTGTATGTATAGGGGAAAAGGAAGGGAGAAACGTTGAAGGGGAAGCATGAAAAGATAGACACGGGGAGGGAAAAGTGTTAGTTGCTTAGTCACATCTGACTCTTTGCAACCCCTTGCTCCTCTGTCCGTGGGAATTTCCAGGCAAGAATATTGGAGTGGGTAGCCATTTGCTTCTCCAGGGAATCGTCCCTGGAGATTCAGGGATTGGATCTGAGTCTCCTGCATTGGTAGGCAGATTCTTTACCACTGCACCACCTGGGAAACCCAACTCCATGCCAGGCTCCTCTGTCCAGGGGACTTCCAAGGCAAGAATACTGGAGTGGTTTGCCATTTTCTGCTCCAGGGCATCTTCCTGACCCCAGGGATCGAACTCAGGTCTCCTGCATTGCAGGCAGATATACCATCTGAGCCACCAGGGAACCCTGGTATGAGGAGGGAAAGCAGAAACAAAGATGGGAAAGTGAGTATGAGAGAAGCATGTATGAGTATGGTGGAAAAAGGGGTGTTTGAGAGAGAATAGAAAGATAGATGGATAGAAAGAAGGGAGGAAGGAAAGAAAAAGAGAGGGAGGGAAAGAGAGAAGGAAAGAGACAGAAGAAAATGGAAGGAAGGAAAGAGGGAAGGTAGGGAGAGAGGTGCGATTACCTGTGTGTGCACACCAGGAAGCAGAGAGCTGAGTGAACAAGGAGCTGCAAGCCTCGGCTATCACTTAAGATGAAAAACTAACCCTCTCCCCAGTAGACTAGCTCTACTGGTAACACCTCTAGGTCCCAGGAAGAAGTGAGGACTCACTGCAGTTCTTCCTGCATCACCGCTCCCCTGAGCATGGTCCGCAGCCTACATCATTCTCCTCTCACCCAACCTTCACCCCAGTGGAGGAGCCTCTTGGGAGACTGTGGAATCATTTCGCTCATGTCATTGGCCGTGCTTTGGCCAAGGAGACCAGGGGCTTCAGTCGGCCACGTGTTTTCAGTGTGCTGGCTGCCTGAGAACACATCTGTCAACCTTAACATCAGAGAACAAAAGCTTGGGTTTGACATGAAAAGGACAGCAAAAGAACAGCCCTGACCTGACTGCCATGTGGCATTCCTAAGCGTGCAGAGATTCGGCCTGGAAGATATGCACTGTACTTGAAAGAAGTCTTTTATCCAGGCAAGAGGGGATAAACACATCTGTATGGCATTGATTTTTTTTTTTTTTCTTCCTACTTTCTTTCTGGGATTTGGAGCTGGGCTGGGGAAAGGAACAATGAAAACATTTGAAACATCTGACACTGAGTCGGGTTTGTGGGTAGGCAGCGTTTGGGGGGAAATGAAAGGTGAAATGCCAAATTTAGTTTGGCTCTTCTTTCTTTCTGGCGCCATTTTCCTCTCTTCTGCTCGACCTGTTATTTTCCTTTTAGCACCAGTGAGGGGATGGATCATGTAACACTCCTACTTAGCACATACATAGCTTGCCTTGTCTTGAAAGGGAAACATACACTGACAATGGAAACCTCACAACCTCCAGAGTGGGAGGCAACCTTAGGGTTCTGGCTTCCAGGATATTTATGTTGGTTACCGTTTGGTATACTGAACACCAACCGGGATCCCTTGACTCACAGCTAAAATGGAATGAGGATCCAAAGGCATTATGCCTCTGATGGAAACACAAAAGTTGTAGCTCTATAAGAGCAAACAGCTATATTTAAGAAGAAGTAAGTCATTTGTATAAGGGTGTGGCTAAGTATAGCCAACCGGTCTTTCTTAATTTCATTAATTTTAGCTTTCAAAAATAGATTGTTGTGAGACATAAGTGAAATTAAAATATGTAGGTGAAAGAGACCAATACATAGGAATTTAGCAAATAGTAAGTAATACACACTTTTTTATTTCCTGCCAGTGTATCTTCAACTAGATTGTAAGCTTCTAGAATGTGTATGGGCTTCATTGGTGGCTCAGCAGTAAAGAATCTGCTTGCAGTGCAGGAGACACAGGAGACGTGGGCTTGATCTCTGGGTTGGGAAGATTCCCTGGAGGAGGTCATGGCAACCCCTTCCAGTATTCTTGCCTGGAGAATCCCCATGGTCAGAGGAGCCTGGCAGGCTACAGTCCAGTGAAACACAAAAAGTAGGACATGACTGAAGTGACTGAGCAGACGTTCAGTGTGTATATGTTAATTTGGGGAATTTCTCTAATACATAATTTTAGTACTTTGTAAACTTAAACATTTAAAATTCCTTACTAAATGTGCCTTGGTTGTTTCTAATAAATGTTTTCTCTTTTATAAGATCATTTTTGGGGTGTCTTGTTTTGGAAGTAGTCCTTGAGCTCTTCAAGTCTTTTTTAAAAAATAACAGTTTAAGATACAATTCACATCCCATAAAATTTGCCCTTTCAAAGTGTAAAATTCAGTGGTTTCTAGTACATTCGCAGAGCTGTACATCCATCAGTTCAATTCAGTCACTCAGTGGTGTCCGACTCTTTACGACCCCATGAATCACAGCATGCCAGGCCTCCCTGTCCATCGCCAACTCCCGGAGTTCACTCAAACTCATGTCCATTGAGTCGGTGATGCCATCCAGCCATCTCATCCTCTGTCGTCCCCTTCTCCTCCTGCCCCCAATCCCTCCCAGCATCAGAGTCTTTTCCAGTGAGTCAACTCTTTGCATGAGGTGGCCAAAGTATTGGAGTTTCAGCTTTAGCATCAGTCCTTCCAATGAACACCCAGGACTGATCTCCTTTAGAATGGACTGGTTGGATCTCCTTGCAGTCCAAGGGACTCTCAAGAGTCTTCTCCAACACTACAGTTCAAAAGCATCCATCACCACTCTCTAATTCTGAAACATTACATCAGCCCAAATAGAAACCCTATATCCATTTCCACTAACTTCTCCATGCCTTCTCCCTCAGCAGCCATCACTTTATTTCTGTCTTTATAGATTTACCTGTTGTAGTTATTTCATATAAACGGAATCATATAGTTTGTGGTCTTTTGTGACTGGCTTCTGTGATTCATTTGGCTTGTCTTCAAGGTTGATCCAGGTAGCAGTACCTCATTCCTTTTCATGGCTGAATAACATTCCATTTTATGGATATACCACATTTTGATTATTCATTCATCAGTGGAACATTCAGGGGTGTTTCTGTTTTTTGGTTTTTATGAATAGTTCATCTATGTACATTCATGTACTAGTTTTTGTGTGGAAATAGTTTCAGTTCCTTTTGGACATCTACCCAGGAGTGGAGTTGCTAAGTCTTATAATGACTCAACGTTTAACTTACTGAGGAACTGCCAAATTGTTTTCCAAAGTGGCTGCACTATATATTCCTGCCAGCAACATAAGAGTTCCAATTTTTCCACATATTTGCCAATATTGGTTATTATCTTTATTATATCCATTTTAGTGCGTATGAAGTGATATCTCATTGTGGTTTTGATTTACATCTCCCTGAAGACTATTAATTTTGAGCTTCTTTTTGTAGGCTTGTTGGTCATTTGTATATGTTCCTTGGAGAAATGCCTTTCCAAATTCTTTGCCCAGTTTTAAATTGAGTAGTCTTTTTATTGTTGAATTCTGATTTAAAACATATTCTCTTCTATTTTTTGAAAGAGTGTGTGAAGAAATGGTTTTAATTCCTCACATGTTTGGTGGAATTCCCCTGTGATTTTTTTGGGCCTGGGCTTTTTATTGTAGGACTTTTGATGGTTAGTGTAAACTCCTGCTACAATTTTGGTTTTCAATTTTCTTCTTGAGTCAATTTTTTAATTGTGTCTTTCTCATAGCTCAGTTGGTAAAGAATCTGCCTGAAATGCAGGAGGCCCTGGTTCGGTTCCTGGGTTGGGAAGATCTGCTAGAGGAGTAGGCTGCCCACTCCAGTATTCTTGGGCTTCCCTTGTGGCTCAGCTGGTAAAGAATCCATTTGCAATGTGGGAGACCTGGATTTGATCCCTGGGTTGGGAAGATCCCCTGGAGAAGGGAAAGGCTACCCACTCCAATATTCTGGCCTAGAGAATTTCATGGACTGTATAGTCTCTGGTGTCCCAAAGAGTTGGACATGACAGCGACTTTTACTTAGACTTAGGAATTTTTTCATTTAATTTATATTATTTAATTTGCTGGCAAACAATTATTTATGTGATCACCTTAGAATCTCTTATTTCTGTAAGGTAGGTAATGATATCTCCTATTTCATTCCTGATTTTAGTAATTTGACTGATCCCTCTTTGTCTTTGTCAGTCTTAATGGTCTGTCATTTTGTTGATCTTTTCAAAGAAACAACTTTCAGTTTTACTGGTTTTCTTTATTGTTTTCTGTTCTCTATTTCATTCATTTCCACTCCAACATTTATTATTTTTTTCCTTCTGCTTGTTTTGGGTCTAGTTGGCTCTTCCTTTTCCAGTTTCCCAAGGTAGAAAGTTAGGTTACTGATTTAAGATCTTTCCACTTCTTTTTAAATGTAGGCATTTACAACTATTCATTTCCTTCTCAGCATTGTTTTGGATGCATTCCATAAATTTTGGTATATTGTGTTTTTTGTTTTCATTTGTCTCACAGAATTTTCAAATTTATCTTTCAGCCAATTTTTTGGGGCTAGGAATGCCTTGTTCCATGACCACATATTAGTAAGTTTCCCAAATTTACTTCTGTTTTTGATTTCTAATTTCTGTCTGTTGTGGTTAGACAGTATATTTTATATAATTTCAAATGTTTAAAGTTTATTGAGGCTTGTTTTATGACTTAACATGTATTCTATCCTGGGGAACATTCTATGCACTGAAAAGAATATGCATTTTGCTAGTGGCTAGTACTACTGAGCGACTGAACTGAACTGAACTGAACTGAGTATTCAATAGATGTCTGTTAGGTCTAATTAATTTTTAAGTGTTGTTCAAGTCTTCTATTTCTTTGTTAGTGTTCTGCTCATTATTGAAATGAATCTATCAAAAATGGATATCTTATCTTTTATAGGAAAAGGGGGATATTGAAAGTCTTTAGTTATTGTTGAATTGTCTATTTCTCCCTTTAGGTCTGTTTTTGCTTCATGAATCTTGAGGTTCTCTTGTTAGATACATGTATTTTCATAATTGTTACAACTTCCTAAAGGATTGTTCCTTTAATAATTATAAAATATTTCTGTTTGTCCCAAGTAACAATTTTTGTCTCAAGTCTATTTTATCTGACAGAACATAAATACTCCAGTTCTTTTGATGCTGTTTGCTTGGTATTTATTTTTCCATCATTTTCCATCAACCTATTTGCATTGTTAAATATAAATTATGTCTCTTTTTGCAGCATATAGTTAGATAATTTTTCTCTCACACATTTTGCCGGCCTCTGATTTTTTATTGGATTCTGTTGTCCTTATAAATTCAATGTAAGTACAATTCCTGGCCTTTTGAAGTGTCATTTCTCAATGTTTCCTCCCTGTTCTTGTCTCTTATTACACTTGTAAAACATTTAAATAAAACTGACATTGTCTCCTTGAGTTCAGTGACATATTCATCTTTGTACCCTTAGTGGCTATTATCATGCCTTATAGGTACGCTCTTAATGTTTGATGAATAAATGGTGAAATTTAAGGATTGTATAATTTAATTAAACTTGTTGAGAATTTTCCCTGAAGGATAGAAATTTTTCATATCCATGACCAAGTCTGCTTCTGTTTTATAAATAAGTTCATTTGTATATTTTAAAAAAATCTTTTATTTTGTGTTGGAGTATAACTGATTAACAAGTTTCAGGTGTACAGGAAAGGGACTCAGCCATACATACATACATACATATATATATATATATATATATATATATATATATATATCTGATATGACACTTCATCTCCTTTTAATAAAAATGCATTTCTTACCACTAATGCATAATCATATTGGGGAAACTGAGTCAATATCCCATAACTGTAAACATGTTGCTAGTAGAAAACAGGCACCACCATAGAGGTAAGAATAAAAAAAATCCAACCTCTTCAGAACTGAACTGACTCAGCCAACTCAAATTACAGGGTAGAATCTGGAACAGAGAGGACAGATCCCTGGCTAGGTCTGTCCAGGAGAGCAAAAGACAAGTGGAAATGAGAGACAAACCTTATTTCTATTTCAGTATGGTGAAACTGTCTCCTGATACATGTAGCCCAATGGATGTTAGGATTCACTGGTGTCACCACGTATGTTACTTCCTTTTTAGGTAGACTATACAGGAGTGGAGAGAGAAACTGGATGAAATCACGAATACTATTCAGTTCAGTTCAGTTCAGTCGCTCAGTCGTGTCCGATTCTTTGCGACCCCATGAATCACAGCACACCAGGCCTCCCTGTCCATCACCAACTCCCAGAGTTCACTCAAACTCATGTCCATCGAGTCGGTGATGCCATCCAGCCATCTCATTCTCTGTCGTCCCCTTCGCCTCCTGCCCCCAGTCCCTCCCAGCATCAGAGTCTTTTCCAGTGAGTCAACTCTTTGCATGAGGTGGCCAAAGTATTGCAGTTTCAGCTTTAGCATCAGTCCTTCCAATGAACACCCAGGACTGATCTCCCTTAGAATGGACTGGTTGGATCTCCTTGCAGTCCAAGGGACTCTCAAGAGTCTTCTCCAACACCACAGTTCAAAAGCATCAATTCTTCGGCGATCAGCTTTCTTCACAGTCCAACTCTCACATCCATACATGACCACTGGAAAAACCATACCCTTGACTAGATGGACCTTTGTTGGCAAAGTAATGTCTCTGCTTTTTATTTTTTTTTATTTTTATTTTTTTGTGGTTAATTTATTTTTTATTGGAGGCAAATTATTTTACAATATTATATTGGTTGGTTTTGCCATACATTGATATGAATTTGCCCCGGGTTTACATAAGTTCCCCCTCCTGAACCCCCCTCCCACCTCCCTCCTCCCTTTATCCTCCCTCTGGGTCATCCCCGCATGCCAGCCCCGAGCATCCTATAACATGCATCGACTCTGAACTAGTGATTCGTTTCACATATGACAACATACGTGTTTCAATGCCATTCTCCCAAATCATCCCACCCTCACCCTCTCCCATAGAGTCCCAAAGACTGTTCTATACATCTGTGTCTCTTTTGCTGTCTCGTATACAGGGTTATCATTTGCATCTTTCTAAATTCCATATATATGTGTTAGTATACTGTATTGGTGTTTTTCTTTCTGGCTTACTTCACTCTGTATAATAGGCTCCAGTTTCATCCACCTCATTAGAACTGATTCAAATGTATTCTTTTTAATGGCTGAATAATACTCCATTGTGTATATGTACCAAAGCTTTCTTATCCATTCGTCTGCAGATGGACATCTAGGTTGCTTCCATGTCCTGGCTATTATAAACAGTGCTGCGATGAACATTGGAGTACACGTGTCTCTTTCAATTCTGGTTTCCTCGGTGTGTATGCCCAGGAGTGCGATTGCTGGATCATATGGCAGTTCTATTTCCAATTTTTTGAGGAATCTCCACACTGTTCTCCATAGTGGCTGTACTAGTTTGCATTCCCACCAACAGTGTAAGAGGGTTCCTTTCTCTCCACATCCTCTCCAGCATTTATTGCATGTAGACTTTTGGATAGCAGCCATTCTGACTGGTGTGAAATGGTATCTCATTGTGGTTTTGATTTGCATCTCTCTGATTATGAGGGATGTTGAGCATTTTTTCATGTGTTTGTTAGCCATCTTTATGTCTTCTTTGGAGAAATGTCTGTTTAGTTCTTTGGCCCATTTTTTGATTGGGTCATTTATTTTTCTGGAATTGAGCTGCAGGAGCTGCTTGTATAGTTTGGAGATTAATCCTTTATCAGTTGCTTCATTTGCTATTATTTTCTCCCATTCTGAAGGCTGTCTTTTCACCTTACCTATAGTTTCCTTTGCTGTGCAGAAGCTTTTGATTTTAATTAGGTCCCATTTGTTTATTTTTGGTTTTATTTCCAATATTCTGGGAGGTGGGTCATGGAGGATCCTGCTGTGATTTATGTTGGAGAGTGTTTTGCCTACGTTCTCCTCTAGGAGTTTTATAGTTTCTGGTCTTACATTTAGCTCTCTAATCCATTTTGAGTTTATTTTGGTGTATGGTGTTAGGAAGTGTTCTAGTTTCATTCTTTTACAAGTGGCTGACCAGTTTTCCCAGCACCACTTGTTAAAGAGACTGTCTTTTCTCCATTTTATATTCTTGCCTCCTTTGTCAAAGATGAGGTGTCCATAGATGCGTGGATTTATCTCTGGGCTTTCTATTTTGTTCCATTGATCTATATTTCTGTCTTTATGCCAGTACCATACTGTCTTGATGACTGTGGCTTTGTAGTAGAGCCTGAAGTCTGGCAGGTTAATTCCCCCAGTTCCATTTTTCTTCCTCAAGATTGCTTTGGCTATTCGAGGTTTTTTGTATTTCCATACAAATTGTGAGATTATTTGTTCTAGTTCTGTGAAAAATATCTTTGGTAGCTTGATAGGGATTGCATTGAATGTATAAATTATTTTGGGTAGTATACTCATTTTTACAATATTTATTCTTCCAATCCATGAACATGGTATATTTCTCCATCTATTAGTGTTCTCTTTGATTGCTTTCAGTAGTGTTTTATAGTTTTCTATGTACAAGTCTTTTGTTTCCTTAGGTAGATATATTCCTAAGTATTTAATTCTTTTCGTTGCAACAGTGAATGGAATAGTTTCCTTAATTTCTCTTTCTATTTTCTCATTATTAGTGTATAGGAATGCAAGGGATTTCTGTGTGTTGATTTTATATCCTGCAACGTTACTGTAATCATTGATTAGCTCTAGTAGTTTTCTGGTAGAGTCTCTAGGGTTTTCTGTGTAGAGGATCATGTCATCAGCGAACAGTGAAAGTTTTACTTCTTCTTTTCCAATTTGTATTCCTTTTATGTCTTTTTCTGCTCTGATTGCTGTAGCCAAAACTTCCAGAACTATGTTGAATAGTAGTGGTGAGAGTGGGCACCCTTGTCTTGTTCCTGACTTTAGGGGAAATGCTTTCAGTTTTTCACCATTGAGGATAATGTTTGCTGTGGGTTTGTCATATATAGCTTTTATTATGTTGAGATATGTCCCTTCTATTCCCACTTTCTGGAGGGTTTTTATCATAAATGGATGTTGAATTTTGTCGAAGGCTTTCTCTGCATCTATTGAGATAATCATATGATTTTTATTTTTCAGTTTGTTAATGTGGTGTATTACGTTGACTGATTTGCGGATATTGAAGAATCCTTGCATTCCTGGGATAAAGCCCACTTGGTCATGATGTATGATCTTCTTAATATGCTGTTGGATTCTGATTGCTAGAATTTTGTTAAGGATTTTTGCATCTATGTTCATCAGTGATATTGGCCTGTAGTTTTCTTTTTTTGTGGGGTCTTTACCAGGTTTTGGGATTAGGGTGATGGTGGCCTCATAGAATGAGTTTGGAAGTTTCCCTTCCTCAGCAATTTTCTGGAAGAGTTTGAGTAGAATAGGTGTTAGCTCTTCTCTAAATTTTTGGTAGAATTCAGCTGTGAAGCCATCTGGACCTGGGCTTTTGTTTGCTGGGAGATTTTTGATTACAGTTTCAATTTCCGTGCTCGTGATGGGTCTTTTCAGATTTTCTATTTCTTCCTGGTTCAGTTTTGGAAAGTTGTATTTTTCTAGGAATTTGTCCATTTCTTCCACGTTATTCATTTTATTGCCATATAATTGCTGATAGTATTCTCTAATAATCCTTTGTATTTCTGTGTTGTCAGTTGTGATCTCTCCATTTTCATTTCTAATTTTATTGATTTGGTTCTTCTCCCTTTGTTTCTCGATAAGTCTGGCTAGTGGTTTGTCAATTTTATTTACCTTCTCAAAGAACCAGCTTTTGGCTTTGTTGATTTTTGCTATAGTCTCTTTTGTTTCTTTTGCATTTATCTCTGCCCTAATTTTTACAATTTCTTTCCTTCTACTGACCCTGGGGTTCTTCATTTCTTCCTTTTCTAGTTGCTTTAGATGTAGAGTTAGTTTATTTAGTTGACTTTTTTCTTGTTTCTTGAGGTGTGCCTGTATTGCTATGAACTTCCCCCTTAGCACTGCTTTTACAGTGTCCCAGAGGTTTTGGGTTGTTGTGTTTTCATTTTCATTCATTTCTAGGCATATTTTGATTTCTCTTTTGATTTCTTCTATGATTTGTTCGTTGTTCAGCAGCGTGTTGTTCAGCCTCCATATGTTGGCATGTTTAATAGTTTTTCTCCCATAATTGAGATCTAATCGTACTGCATTGTGGTCAGAAAAGATGCATGGAATGATTTCAACTTTTTTGAATTTACCAAGGCTAGATTTATGGCCCAGGATGTGATCTATCCTGGAAAAGGTTCCATGTGCACTTGAGAAAAAGGTGAAATTCATTGTTTTGGGGTGAAATGTCCTATAGATATCAATTAGGTCTAACTGGTCTATTGTATCATTTAAAGATTGTGTTTCCTTGTTAATTTTCTGTTTAGTTGATCTATCCATAGATGTAAGTGGGGTATTAAAATCTCCCACTATTATTGCATTATTGTTAATTTCCCCTTTCATACTTGTTAGTAATTGTCTTACATATTGCGGTGCTCCTATGTTGGGTGCATAAATATTTATAATTTTTATATCTTCATCTTGGATTGATCCTTTGATCATTATGTAGTTTCCTTCTTTGTCTCTTTTCACAGCCTTTGTTTTAAAGTCTATTTTATCTGATATGAGTATTGCTACTCCTGCTTTCTTTTGGTCTCTATTTTCATGGAATATCTTTTTCCAGCCCTTCACTTTCAGTCTGTATGTGTCCCTCATTTTGAGGTGGGTCTCTTGCAGACAACATATATGGGGGTCTTGTTTCTGTATCCATTCAGCCAGCCTTTGTCTTTTGGTTGGGGCATTCAACCCATTTACGTTTAAGGTAATTATTGATAAGTACGATCCCGTAGCCATTTTCTTTATTGCTTTGGGTTCGAGTTTATACACCCTTTCTGTGTTTCCTGTCTAGAAAAGATCCTTTAGCATTTGTTGGAGAGCTGGTTTGGTAATGCTGAATTCTCTCAGCTTTTGCTTGTCTGTAAAGCTTTTGATTTCTCCTTCATATTTGAATGAGATCCTTGCTGGGTACAGTAGTCTGGGCTGTAGGTTATTTTCTTTCATCACTTTAAGTATGTCTTGCCATTCCCTCCTGGCCTGAAGAGTTTCTGTTGAAAGATCAGCTGTTATCCTTATGGGAATCCCCTTGTGTGTTATTTGCTGTTTTTCCCTTGCTGCTTTTAATATTTGTTCTTTGTGTTTGATCTTTGTTAATTTGATTAATATGTGTCTAGGAGTATTTCGCCTTGGGTTTATCCTGTTGGGGACTCTCTGGGTTTCTTGGACTTGGGTGATTATTTCTTTCCCTATTTTAGGGAAGTTTTCAACTATTATCTCCTCAAGTATTCTCTCATGGTCTTTCTTTTTGTCTTCTTCTTCTGGGATTCCTATGATTCGAATGTTGGAGCGTTTAACATTGTCCCAGAGGTCTCTAATATTGTTCTCATTTCTTTTAATTTGTTTTTCTTTTTTCCTCTCTGTTTCATTTATTTCTACAATTCTATCTTCTAGCTCGCTTATCCTGTCTTCTGCCTCTGTTATTCTACTGTTTGTTCCCTCCAGAGTGTTTCTGATCTCATCTATTGTATTATTCATTGTATATTGACTCTTTTTTATTTCCTCTAAGTCCTTATTAAACCTTTCTTCCATCTTCTCAATCCTTTTCTCCAGGTTATTTATCTGTAACTCCATTTTGCTTTCAAGATTTTGAATCATTTTCACCACCAAAATTCGAAATTCTTTTTCATGTAGATTCCCTATATCTTCCTCTTTTGTTTGTGTTGGTGGGCATTTATCTTGTTCCTTTACTTGCTGGGTATTTCTCTGCTTCTTCATCTTGCTTATAATGCTTTGCTTGGGTGGCCTTTCTCTCTTCTGGCCGTTTGTGGAGTTCTCTTTATTATGTAGTTTCCTTGCTGTGTGTGGGGTTGGACAGGTGACTTGTCAAGGTTCCCTGGTTATGGAAGCCTGTGTCGGTGTTCTGGTGGGTGGAGCTGGATTTGTTCTCTCTGGAGTGCAATGAAGTGTCCAGTAACGAGTTATGAGATGTCAGTGGGTTTGGAGTGACTTTGGGCAGCCTGTATATTGAAGCTCAGGGCTAGTTTCCTGTGTTACTGGAGAATTTGAGTGGTATGTCTTGCTCTGGAACTTGTTGACCCTTGGGTTTAGCGTAGGTATGGAGACGTTTGATGAGCTCCTATCGATTAATGTTCCCTGGAGTCAGGACTTCTCTGGTGTTCTCAGGATTTGGGCTTAAGCCTCTTGCCTCTGGTTTTTGGTCTTATTCTTGGAGTAGTCTCTAGACGTCTCTATCTGTCATTTCCAAGGTGGTTCCCTCTGTTTTAGCTTCTGTCTGCTGGTCTCTTCAGTGTCTAATTTCCGCCCTGATACTAGGGGGCGTGTGGACACTTTTTAAGGCTCAGTTGTTCAGTCCTGTTCTGGGAAGGGAGGAACGCTGCAGTCGATTATCTCTGGCGTCTGTGGGGAGTGCTCGCAGCGTCTCGGCCACACTGGGTTTGCCCCCGCTCACAGCACGTATGCTGTCCCAGTCTACACTGCACAGGCTCTAGGTTGCTCTGCCGGGAACTGTCCGAGGCCGGCACCGGGTTGTATGCACTTCCCAGGTCTGAGCGGCTCAAGTTCAGGTTCTCAGGTACTCCACAAAGGCGCAGACTTGGTTGGGCCTGCGTTTTGTGCCTTCCCCGGTCCGAGCAGCTCAGGGGACCAGGTGTTTGGCGAGCGCGGTCTCTGCGACTTATCGCCTCCCCAGTCCCCGCCACTCAGTTTTCTGGGTGTACAACCGGCGCACCTTCTCAGGGGGATATCGACCGGCCCGAGCCCAAGAAGTCCTGAATAGCAACAAGCCTGCCTGCAGTTTGTATCGGATGCCTTTCTGGGGCCGCGGTTGCCCACTCCGGCTCTGGCTGCGCTCCCTGCCTGTCTCGGCGGGGAATGGGGGATGGGCCGACCGCAGCCGGCTCGCTCTGCTCAGTCCTTTATTCTGTGAGCGGGGTTGGCCGAGTCATAGGTTAGAGCTTTCCGCCTTTTCGTGGGGAAGCTATCCCACAGTCTGCTTTGCTCTCCCCAGTTCTCTCAAATTGTTCTCGTGGCATTCAAGCCCAGTCCTCTCTCTAAGCAGTTCAGCCGGCTCCTCCCTGCCCAGCCCCCGCTTGCTAATGGCGTATACAGGCGTCTGCGCTGCTTCTCCGCTGGGAGTTACCGTTTGGCGGGTAATCTGTGGGTTTTAAAAAAATCTTAAAAAAAAAAGAGGGTTATGTGGCCCTCTGAGCTTCCAAGGCTCGCCACAGAATCGCCAGTGAGAATGTTTCCTGGTGTTTGGAAACTTCTCTCTTTTTAAAGCCTCCCTTCCCGGGACAGAGCTCCGTCCTTACTTCTTTTGTTTCGCTTTTTATCTTTTATGTTTTTTCCTACCTCCTTTCGAAGACAATGGGCTGCTTTTCTGGGTGCCTGACGTCCTCTGCCAGCATTCAGAAGTTGTTTTGTGGACTTTACTCGCGTTCAAAAGTTCTTTTGATGAATTTGTGGAGGAGAGAGTGGTCTCGCCGTCCTATTCCTCCGCCATCTTGTTCTCTATCCTGTCTCTGCTTTTTAATATGCTATCTAGGTTTGTGTAAATGTAATTATGGTTTCAGACTGTGAATTTCATTATAACTAGGCTCCAACACATTTTTATTAATCAAAATAGGAACCACTACAATCAACTCATTTTTGCCAATGAGAAATAAGTTTGTTTATTCCTATAGCATAAGAATCTATGTTTTGGGATTGGATGAACTCTTGGAAAGCATTTTCTGCATCATGCTGGCTGTGTTTTTCCTGCAAAAAGTTGTCAAGATGCTTGAAGAAGTGGTAGTTGGTTGGTGAAAGGTCAGGTTAATATGGTGGATGAGGCAAAACTTTGTAGCCCAATTCATTCAACTTTCGAAGAGTTGGACGTGCAACATGCAGTTGGGCACTGTCATGAAGAATTGGGCCCTTTCTGTTGACTGATGCTAGCTGCAGGTGTTGCAGTTTTCAGTATATCTCAATGATTTGTTGAACATATGTCTCAGGTGTAATGGTTTCACCAGCATTCAGAAAGTTGTAGTGGATCAGATGGGCAGCAGAGCATCTAACAGTGACCAGGACCTTTTTTTGGTGCAAGTTTGTCTTTGGGACTCTTGAGAGACAGACATGACTGAGTGACTAAACTGAACTGGCTTTGGGAAGTGCTTTGGAGCTTCTTCTTGGTTCAACTGCTGAACTGGTCCTTGCTGGTTGATGTATAAAATCCACTTTTTTTGTCACACATCACAAGCTGATGGAGAAATGGTTTGTTATTGTACAGAATAAGAGAAGACCACACTTCAAGATGATGATTTTTTTGATTTTTGGTGAGCTCATGAAGCACTTACTTATTGAACATTTTCACCTTTCCAATTTGCTTCAAATGCTGAATGACCATATAATGGTTGATGTTGAATTCTTGGACAACTTCTTGTGTAGTTGTAGGAGCTTCAATGATCCTCTCAACTGGTCATTGTCAACTTCCCATGGCCGGCCACTATGCTCCTCATCTTCAAGATTCTTGTCTCCTTTGCAAAACTTCTTGAACCACCATTGCACTGTACATTCATTAGCAGATCCTGGGCCAAATGCGTTGTTGTTGTGAGTTGTCTCCTCTGCTTTACGACCCGCTTTTGAACTCAAATAATAAAATTGCTCTAATTTGCTTTTTGTTTAACATCATTTCTGTAGTCTAAAATAAATATAAGCATCAAGTAATAAGCCATTAGCAAAAAAACATAAAATGAGAAATGTGTGTTAAAATGATGTATAAGATAACCACATTTTTTAAAAGACTGTATTCCAATATTAAAGGCAAATTTCAACAATGCAAAAACTGCAATTTCTTTTGCACCAACCCAATACCTTCTCCTGGGGAGTGGAAGAGAAGTTCCCTCATTTCAAAATGCTTTTTAGGAAATCTCCATACTCAGACTGGCTTGAGTACAGAGTTTATGGGCCCATGTAACTGAGAAAGCTCAAGATTCTCTAGGAGCTTGGTTGATGCCACGAGAACTGACTTTCTCTTCATAGCTCTACTTTCAACAAGATGGCTTCAGTCTCAGGTTCTTCAAGGAGGCCTTTGATGCTCTAAGCTCACATACTCCCAGACTTAAGTCCTGCAGAAAAGAGTATGTGTTTCTCTTTTGGGAAGTCCTAATAAGATAATTATTGTATTTCAAAGATTCTGATTAGGTCATATATCTATGCCTGAATGAATCACGGTGCCTAGAGCCATATAATGACCTGAGTAGCCACCTCTGGATCTGGCATGGCATCAACTCCATCCTAAATGTATATGAGCTAAGTAGGGGACAGGGTTTCCCTGATGACTCAGATGGTAAAGAATTTGCCTTCAATTCAGGAGACCTGGTTTTAATCTCTGAATTGGGATGATCCCTTGGAGAAGGAAATAGCAACCTACTCACTCCAGTATTCTTGCCTGGAGAATTCCATGGACAGAGGAGTCTGGCAGCTACAGTCCATGGGGTCACAGAGTCGGACACAACTAAGCACACACACGTGCGTGCGAGGACAGGTGGCTATAGAGAGGACTATCAGGGTACCATTCAAGAAAAATAATTAAAACGGAAGAGACAAATGTTCACTTTACTTCCCTTCAGTGGAAGTGTAAGCATTGTGATGATTTTCCCACAAATGCTGTTGAGGTTTGTGTTGTCTAGTATGATAAGCATGAATCAAATATAGTTACAGCTTAGATGGAGTGAGTTTAAATTGAGGTATAAAATATATATTGAGTTTTAAAGACTTGATTAGAAAAAAAGAATAGGAAAGTTGAAAGTGAAAGTTGCTCAGTCATGTCCTACTCTTTGTGACCCCATGGACTGTACAGTCCACGGAATTCTCCAGGTCAGAATACTGGAGTGGGTAAACTTTCCTTTCTCCAGGGGATCTTCCCAACCCAGGGCTCAAACCTAGGTATCTTGCATTGCAGGCAGATTCTTTACCAGCTGAGTCACAAGGGAAGCCCAAGAATACTGGAGTGGGCAGCCTATCCCTTTTCCAGTGGATCTTCCCAACTCAGGATTGAACCAGGGTCTCTTGCATTGCAGGTGGGTTCTTTACCAACTGAGTTATCAGGAAAAAAAAACTATCTCCTTAATAATTTCCTTAGGGACTTCTCTGGTGGTCCAGTGATTAAGACTCCACACTTCCCTAGTAGGGGGTGAGGGTTTGAGCCCTGGTTGGGGAACTAAAATTCCACATACCACATAGAATGACCAAAAAAAAAAGAAAAACAAAGACTGGATAAAAAGATAATTTCTTTATGTTGTTTACATGTTAAAATAATTTTGAATATACTGGATTAAAGAAAATATATCATTAAGATGAAACTCACTGATTTATTTTTATTTTTGCAATGTGGCTACTAGAAGACTTAAAGTTACATTTTGAGGCTCACATATTTCTACTGGACAGTGCTCTTCTCAGTTCAGTTCAGTTGCTCAGTCATGTCTGACTCTTTGTGACCCCATGGACTGCAGCACGCCAGTCTTCCTTGTCCATCACCAACTCCCGTAGCTTACTCAAACTCATGTCCATTGAGTTGGTGATGCCATTCAATCATCTCATCCTCGGTTGTCCCCTTCTCCTTCTGCCTTCAATCTTTCCCAGAATCAGGGTCTTTTCCAAGGAGTTAGTTCTTCGCATCAGGTGACCAGAGTGTTGGAGTTTCAGCTTCAACATCAGTCCTTCCAATGAATATTCAGGACTGATTTCCTTTAGGATGGACTGGTTTGATCTCCTTGCAGTCCAAGGGAATCTCAAGAGTCTTCTCCAACACCACAGTTCAAAAGCATCAGTTCTTCAGTGCTCAGCTTTCTTTGTAGTCCAACTCACACATCCATACATGACTACTGGAAAAACAATAGCCTTGACTAGACAAACTTTTGTTGGCAACGTAATGTCTTTGCTTTTTAATATGCTGTCTAGGTTGGTCATAGCTTTTCTTCCAAGGAGCAATCATCTTTCAATTTCATGGCTTCAGTCACCATCTGCAGTGATTTTGGAGCTCCCAAAAATAAAGTCTCTCACTGTTTCTATTATTTCCCCATCTATTTGCCATGAAATGATGGGATCAAATGCCATGATCTTAGTTTTCTGAATGTTGAGTTTTAAGCCATCCTTTTCACTCTCCTCTTTCACTTTCATCAAGAGATTCTTTAGTTCTTTGCTTTCTGCCATAAAGGTGGTGTCATCTACCTATCTGAGGTTATTGATATTTCTCCTGGCAATCTTGATTTCAGCTTGTGCTTTATCCAGCCTGGCATTTCACATGATGTACTCTGCATTTAAGTTAAGTTAGCAGGGTGACAATATACAGCCTTGAGATACTCCTTTCCTGATTTGGAACCAGTCTATTGTTCCATGTCCAGTTCTAACTGTTGCTTTTTAACCTGCATACAGATTTCTCAGGAGGCAGGTCAGGTGGTCTGGTATTCCCATCTCTTGAACAATTTTCCATAGTTTGTGGTGATCCACACAGTCAAAGGCTTTGGCATAGTCAGTAAAGCAAAAAAGATGTTTTTCTGGAACACTCTTGCTTTTTCGATGATCCAGTGGATGTTGGCAATTTGATCTCTGGTTCCTCTGTGTTTTCTAAATCCAGCTTGAACATCTGGAAGTTCTCGGTTCATGTACTGTTGAAGCCTGGCTTGGCGAAATTTGAGCATTACTTTGCTAGTGTGTGCTGTTAAGCTGTTAAGTCACTTCAGTCATGTCTGGCTCTGTGCGACCCCATAGATGGCAGCCCACCAGGTTCCCCCATCCCTGGATTCTCCAGGCAAGAATACTGAAGTGGGTTGCCATTTCCTTCTCCAATCCATGAAAGTGAAAAGTGAAAGTGAAGTCTCTCAGTTGTGTCCAACTCTTAGCGACCCCATGGACTGCAGCCTACCAGGCTCCTCCATCCATGGGATTGTCCAGGCAAGAGTACTGGAGTGGGGTGCCATTGCCTTCTCCGTGCTAGTGTGTGAGATGGGTGCAATTGTGTGGTAGTTTGAGCTTTCTTTGGCATTGCCTTTCTTTGGGATTGGAATGAAAACCGACCTTTCCCAGTCCTGTGGCCATTGCTGAGGTTTCCAAATTTGCTGACATATTGAGTGCAGCACTTTCACAGCATCATCTTTTAGGATTTGAAATAGCTCAACTGGAATTCCATCACCTCCACTAGCTTTGTTTGTAATCATGCTTTCTAAGGCCACTTGACTTTGCATTCCAGGATGTCTGGCTCTAGGTGAGTGATTACACCATTGTGGTTATCTGGGTCATGAAGATCTTTTTTGTATAGTTCTTCTGTGCATTCTGGCCACCTCTTAATATCTTCTGTTTCTGTTAGGTCCATACCATTTTTGTCCTTTATTGAGCCCATCTTTGCATGAAATATTCCCTTGGTATCTCTAATTTTCTTGAAGAGATTTCTAGTCTTTCCCATTCTATTGTTTTCCTCTATTTCTTTGCATTGATCACTGAAGAAGGCTTTCTTATCTCTCCATGCTATTCTTTGGAACTCTGCATTCAAATGGGTATTTCTTTCCCTTTCTCCTTTGCCTTTAGCTTCTCTTCTTTTCTCAGCTATTTGTAAGGCCTCTGCAGACAACCATTTTGCGTTTTTGCCTTTCTTTTTTGGGGGGATGGTCTTGATCACTGCCTCCTGTACAAAGTCATGAAACTGTCCATAGTTCTTCAGGCACTCTATCAGATCTAATCCCTTGAATCTATTTGTCACTTCTACTGTATAATCACAAGGGATTTGATTTAGGTCATATCTGAATGGTCTAGTGGTTTTCCCTACTTTCTTCAATTTCAGTCTGAATTCGGCAATGAGGAGTTCATTATCTGAGCTACATGATATGAGCACATCTAGTGCTGTTCTAGACATTTCTAAAGACTTCTTTCTATTGGCATTTCTCCAGTAGATCCGAGACTGTGTCTTATTTGTTGTTTCTTTAATATAGGGCCTTGTATATACTATTGGCTTAATAAATATTATATTTTTAGAAGAAATGAGTGTTGTCTGTGTTAAATAATTACCCGTTTTCAATAGGATGAGGACAAATTTCCTTAAAAATCTTACTCCAACATTATATTCCAAGCTTATTTTCTATGGTAGGTTGAACCACAACTCATGGGGTACATTATGTTCAAACAGGCCTCTGTCCACTTCCTTCACAGTCCAGCCTACAGAGACAATGAAACCCCTGACATAGAAGAAAGAAGTAGATAAGAGGGCTTTTGGCAATAAAATACCCTGTCATATTAAGAACTGTTCATCTCTTGATGTTTAAGGCCACAGCTAGTGAACCCTCATTTTCTGAAGCACTGCAGATTTTTAGGAAATGACTTGAGCACCCCTCCACCCCCTCACTACGCCAATCTTGTACTTAATTTGGACTTCCTGAAAGTCTTCCTGATGTTCCCAGAGTTCATAAATACACTTGTTCCCTCTTTGGCTTAAACTAATTCACCTGAACTCTAGTCACTGGTCTTCAACAAGAAGAATCCCAGGATGAGGCTCACTACATGATGATTGAAGTTCTGTAGCCTTAGTCCAGAGAGCAAGACAGCAGGAATGAGGCGCCAGATCTTTGGCAATATGATCAGTGCCCTTCCCACCTGTGCTGGGCCACGAGAGAGAATACTGAAGAAGTGCCCTGCAGTCTTTATACAAGGTGGTGTCTGGTTTCCTTCTTCAGGCAGTTTTCCTGTGGAGGGAAGTGAGATAGATTGTGGGCACAGGGCCATGGCGTCTGTCATGCCTGTGCTTGTTCCATGAGCTTTGGGCCATTGTCTCAGTCCCCTGGGAAACAATGTATACGTTAATGTTTCCTGCTATGTTTTTCTTCTTTTTAGGAAAAGTGGGAACAGGACAATACTGTCCTTCCTAGAGGGAGAATGTCTCCCCGGGCTCAGGTCTCTATTGTTTTGTAGAGTTGATTCTGGCTACATTGCAGAGGTCAGCAAGCACGCCTACAGTCTGAAAACCGAGAGTCCTTACGATGCACATCCAGTACTAAAAAGTTCAGTTATTGAGTTCAGGCAAAACTGGAACCAGGTGCGGATGTGGTTTTATCATGAAGTGACTTCTCTACATCTCTCTCTTTCTTGGTATTGACTTCTTTCTCAACATAGGGGGCTTTACTCATGTGATAACCTCATGGCAGCTCTAGATTTATAGATTCACAATTGAATGACTCTCCCTTGATCATGCCAGCAACATTTTTAGGATTAGCTTTGATGGGACACACTTGTGTTTCATTTCCACTGTTGAGCCATTTCTTTGGTTCAGTGTTTGTTAAAGTTTTGTTGTAACCCTTTCAAACAAAATACACTGACTGACTGCTTTCCATGTGGTAGCAGCATTTTAGGTTACTGGGGACATCACATTAAAAAGACATAGAAGATTCCTGCATTCATTCCAGATGTAGGAGATATACACACATACACACATATACCCAACAGAAAAGTGAGTAAACAATAAGAAAAGACATCAGATGAGGGCTGTGCAGAAAAATAAAATAGGAAGGAAGATATGATTAAAAGTGATTGGGCTTCTACTTCAGATTGGGTGAAGTAGATTTGGCCACCACTCACTCAATCACCATTGTCAACTGGCACCTGATTGGCAATACAGTGTTGATCCCTGTGTCATAAAGGCAGGGCAGTATTCCATCCAAACCAAGTACCTGAGAGGAGAGGGAGAGAGAGAGACAGCTAGCTTCCCAGGAAAAACTAGAGTGCTAGCTCTAGAATCAGAGAGAATGAATATTGCACAGGGGAAAATCATAGTTTCAGACTATAAGAATCTTTTTATCAAAAAGGTAATAAAACAATTTTATAAGGATATTTCACATATTACAATCAATGAATTCAGCAGTATTTTCTTAAATTGAATTTGTTTTGTAAGGTCAACGTCATCACAGTAAGCACGGTTGTGAAAACAACTTTTTTTTCATTGGAGTATTATTGCTTTACAATGTGTTAGTTTCTGCTGTACAACACTGTGAATCAGGTGTATATATATATGTATACATATATTCCCTCCCAGCTCAACATCCTACCCCTGTAGGTCATCACAGAGCCCTGAGCTGAGCTCCCTGTGTTATACAGAAATTTCCTACTAGCTAGCTATTTTATACATGTATATACGTCAGTGCTACTCTCTCAACTTATTCCACCTTCTCCTGAGAACGTTTTGAAGAACCTCATGTGAGATCTATCTTGAGTGTCACCAAACACAATCCAAATCTTTTTGTGCTGTCACTAGTTCTCTGTGAGGTAAAGAGTAGATTCCTTGTGGTGGGTGACCAGGGCTTTTTAAAAAGACAGAAGGGCACATTTGCCTGTTCCTTCCAAGCACTTGTCCATTTGAATTCTAATCCTACTGCAAACAACTGTTTGAAGGAAAAAACTCCCAACCTCGAAAGAATAGAAGCATGTTCAGCTATATGGTAGACATATCCATATAGAAGAGAAACTTTTGTACCCCAAAAAGCAATAGCATTCACAGAGATTTTGCTCTTGGAGGCTCTGGGCATAAGCAAACAAACTATTCAACTCACTTGTCTAAGTTAGATGTATTTATCAGATTCCCATGTTTCTCCAAGATGTTCTTGCTTTACTCTTGCATATCTAAAAGGATCATTGATATGGCTTTCTAAAAAAAAGAAAGAAACCACAAACTCCCCAACCCCCTAAAAATAGATTAGCCAATCCCAAAGGAGAGATCAGATTTTGGGCATATTTGTAACCCGACACATTCAGAGTCCTCCACTGATGATTCTACCTAATGCTTACATTTTTCTCCTTCACTGCTAGCCAATGTATTGTTGGCTTCAGCTTGAACAAGTTCTCCCCTATCCCTTGTATATTCTGTGCCAATTCAGCCTCCGCATTTTTATTTATGTTGTGATACCACTGGATTCCTTCTTTGTTTCTCTCCAAATCCCATCTATCCTTCAAGGGTCTACTTAAAGTCAAAGAAATCCTTCCAGACCAGCCCACTGGATTTCCATAATGCTTTGTTTCTCTCAACAATTTGGATTTGTTATCTAAATCGCAGACAGGAAAAATGAGGTGAAACCTCTATGATCTAACTTCATTCTTTTCGAGAGGGAACAGCTTTGGCTAAAAACACCTTGATATGTCCATTAAGGGAATTGGCAAGCCCCAAAGGCATGGGTTTTGGAGGACTCATGGACAGATAGAAAGCTTCTCTCAGAAGCTGTGCCTGAGAGAAAAGAGAGGCATTTGTTTCCTGCCTCTTAGAGGAGGTGGGGTTAGAGAAGAGAAGAGACGTGGTGGGAAGGAATGGGGAAGAGAGGGAGGAACCATGACATCATCAAGGTGGCGCCTTCGAGAGGTGAAGAGCAGATTCTTATGGTGGGTGATCAGGGCTTTTTAGAAAGAGTTGTATCTTGTGCTCCTCCCAATGTCATCTGTGCTGTATTGTTGTAATCCCTTTCCTTGGCTTCCTCCACATCTTTAGAAAAGTCTGCCATTCTTATAAATGCTTTGAGTGGGCAAGTTTTCGGAACAAATGGAAGAAAGAGTTGAGTTTTATATCTGGGTTGATGTGGTGTGAAGCTGAATATATTGACAAAAGAGAGCAAGAAACTGGACCCAGTGACTACACAATAACTGTAGAAATCTTTGGGAAGAATTGGGAGCTCTAACTGGTCAAAACCATAACTCGAGTGCTCACAATGGGACTCCCCTGATGACAGCCTCTGTATAGTGAAACATCCCAGCAACTTGATCACCCCCAAACCACCTCTTGTCCTGAGGTTCTTCTTCTTTAGAAACCTACTTATTTCCCGCCACCCCTGTCCCCCATTCTTCCTCACTTTCTGTAATGTCTCCTCCCTCCCCCCTCCCCTCTGTGGCCTTATCCTGTCTTGTCAAAGCAATTAGGCTTCTATCATCCATCTGTCTGCTCTCATTGTCAGCATGACAGAAACATGAACAAAATGATTGAAAGATCATTCTTTCGGAGATAGTGAGAAGTAGAGTACAGAAGAAGTAGACTTCAGTTGAGAGTTATCAGAACTCTTACTTTTTAAGTTCTGTGAGAATAGAGACCACATTGCTCTAATGCCAGGTGGCTCAATGGTAAAGAAATCTGCCTGCCAATGCTGGAGATGTAGGTTCGATCCCTGACCCAGGAAGATCCCCTGGAGAAGGAAATGGCAACCCACTTCAGTATTATTGCCTGGGAAATCCCATGAACAGAGGAGCCTGGCAGACCACAGTCCATATGGTCGCAAAGAGTAGGACATGACTTAAAGCGACAGAGCATGCCTTCAAGGAATCCTAGATGACCTTCAGTGAGTCACAGGACATCTATGGGAGGAAGAGGGAGGGAATGGAATTGACATTTGAAGAGCCTCTATTATATGCCAGGCATAGTACAAGGCACTTCATGTGTAACATCTACAGTATTCTCAATGCCTACTATGCACCCAGTATTC
This sequence comes from Moschus berezovskii, assembly GCF_049115385.1. Lineage (NCBI taxonomy): Eukaryota > Metazoa > Chordata > Mammalia > Artiodactyla > Moschidae > Moschus > Moschus berezovskii. The sequence continues at coordinate 73,767,329 of NC_142465.1, forward strand.
TGTGTAAATTCTCTTAATTCTCACTGCTGGACCTTGTTAGGGCTTCCCAGTGGTGTGAGTGCTAAAGAACCTGCCTGCCAATGCAGGAGAAGTAAGAGACTCTGGTTTGGTCCCTGAGTCATGAAGATCCCCCAGGGGGAAGGCCTGGTAACTCACTCCAGTATTCTTGCCTGGAGAATCCCATGGACAGAGGAGCCTGGTGGCCTACAGTTCATAGGGTTACAGAGTTGGACACGACTGATATGACTTAGCACATGCATGCTGGATCTTTTTACTCAGTTTCAGGAATTGTGAAATATGGCAGTCATGCTCATAATCAACATAGACATTATAAGCACTGTTACAACAGACGAGGAGGATTCTGGGTTCTAAGAATCATGAACTCGGCTCAAGTGTCTGCAGGTGGAGTGGCAGAAACAGAACTTTGTCCTGACCATTTTTCCTCCATCGTAAAGCAAACGTACTTCAAACGTTTGACGACAAGATATGTAAAGGCCAGGAGGGAGGAAGCCTGTGCTCATAGCCAGTGTGCCATGAGTTTACAGGATCTCACACTCGGCTGCAGTGGGGTTTCTCAGGAGGGACGCCAGGAGCATTTTTGGGCTGGATAGTTCTTCATTATGTGGGGATGTTCTGTGCATTGCAAGGTATTCTGTGTCCTTAGTTCTTGCCCAGTAAATGCCAGTAGTGCTTTCTCTTTGCGACGCCCAAAGATAAGTGCGCTCAGACATCTCAAATGTCCTTAAGACAGTGTACATGCAGCCCCTTCTTCTCTAAGAGTCATTCGAGACCAAGCTGCTTCCCTAAGTGACCTCCGTGGTCCCTTTAGCGTCATTGGTCAACAATTCCATGTAGAAATGAATGAATGAATGTAAATACAAAGGAAAGAGGGTCAGGAATGATCCCAGATATCGGCTGCTCTTGTGAGGGCAGGTTTGAGTGGGATGTTCCTGTGGCCTTTGAGTACCGAGATCACAGAGGGGACTCAGAATGGTATCCAGGTGGAAGTGTGAGGTATGACCCAGGCGTGAGATGAAAGGACACAGAAGGCGGACTTCATCTGCTCCATAGTGTACCTCTAACCAGATCCCTTCCTGGTGCTTTCAAGACTGTTAAACAAAGACTTGACTTGCTCAGTGGGAGCCCAGAGTGAGAGCAGAGGAAGGGGAGGAGGTGCGTCAGCCTCAGTACAGTAAAGCGGAATCCCATCACTCTGGACGCTAATGCAAACCAGCTGCTGGCCGGCCCCAGCTTGCGATAGAACAGGCGGAATTCTTGGACACTGAGTTATTCTTAGAAGTGTATGCACAGCCCCCTGGCAGGGCTCGCTGTGAACTGGCTGTTGCCAGCCCCTGTCAGGATGCGGTGCCAACAGACCCAAGAATGATTGTTCTTGCTTATGAAAAATAACTTTGGGATTTTAATTTCAAATTATCCACAGGGCTGGTGGGGCCTGGATGTGGAGAATGATGGTAAGAGCAAAGAGGAGAGTAGGACAGGGGGAGTGAACCATGGGCAGAGAGCATCATTCATTCCTTCAACGAATATCCATTGAGTATCTACTGTGTGCAGTTACTGGGGCTCACGTCACATTGGTCTTTCGTTTGCTCAGGTGGACATAGGTGGACAGCTGTATAGACCTTGAAAGTGGGCCCTACCTTGAGTTTTTAGATGGTTCATTGAGTGCCAGGTCCTTTACCTAGATCTCATTCAGTCTTTATAGGAATGTGGAGAGATAGGTATCATGGCTCCTATTTGACAGGAAGCTGAATGTTGAAGAAGGAATTTGCCTACGGCTCCATAGCTATCAAGTGGCAGGGTGGAGATCTGAACTCAGGCCAGCTGACTCCTGCCTTCACAGTGGTGTTGAGAGTCAACTGTCTGCCAAGGCCGAGCTGGACGTTGGGACTGAAATCAAATAAGGGGACTGAAGCCCAATCATCAAGTCTCTGGGTTGTACTGTGTATGGGAGGAATAGGCATATGACCAGGAATGATAAGAACAGGAGACCAGAGCTATTGATGAACACTGCTGGCTGCATCCAGGAAAGCGCTGAGGAGTGGACGGTTGAGTCTTCCGTGGTGCCTCCATGGATGACAATGGGGAACATGGGCTCCCAGCAGAGGACCAGTGTGTGTGAGGCTACACGGCTAGTGATCACAGGGCACTTGGTGGGGCTGCAGTGCAGTGGGTACTGAGGATATATGACAAGATGATTGGAAGGGGAGAAGGATCTGACTAGGAAGGGCCTTGTAGGACAGACCAAAGAGCTGGAGCTTAGTCCTGGAGGAATTGAAAACTTGTGTATTGATTTGTTTAGTTATTCAGTAATTCAACCTATTTATCAAGCACCTACATTACACCCCTGGTGGCTCAGAGGTTAAAGCATCTGCCTACAATGTGGGAGACCTGGGTTCAGTTCCTGGGTTAGGAAGATCCCCTGGAAAAGGAAATGGCAACCCACTCCAGTACTCTTGCCTGGACAATCCCATGAATGGAGGAGCCTGGTGGGCTACAGTCCACGGGATTGCAAAGAGTCAGACACGACTGAGCGATTTAGCTTTCACTTTCACTTTACATTACACCAGGCACTCTGTTTTAAAACCTTTAAGCAGCACACAGGGGCATGTTTTGTATTTCAGAAAAGGAAAAGGTACCTGTATAGAAAATTATTAAAGGACCTTTGTAGTGGCCCAGGTGAAAGATGATTCCAATATGACCTGCGGTAGCAGCTGGGAGTTTAGGAGCATATATAACAACATGAAAGACCTCTTCACTTGACAAACAGTCTGCAAAACACATTGATGAACGCATAGCTGCATCATAGGAAGTACTTGCTACAGATTCATATATGTTCCCATTAGCTCAATTGTGTGTCAGTCAAGGATCATTAATGTACTGCAAGGAGATCCAACCAGTCCATTCTAAAGGAGATCAATCCTGGGTGTTAATTGGAAAAACTGATGCTAAAGCTGAAACTGCAATACTTTGGCCACCTCATGTGAAGAGTTGACTCACTGGAAAAGACTCTGATGCTAGGAAAGGTTGGGGGCGGGAGGAGAAGGGGACGACAGAAAATGAGATGGCTGGATGGCATCACCGACCCTGTGGACGTGAGTTTGAGTGAACTCCGGGAGTTGGTGATGGACAGGGAGGCCTGGCGTGCTGTGATTCATGGGGTCGCAGAGAGTCGGACACGACTGAGCGACTGAACTGAACTGAACTGAACCAAACCAATACCTATGCCAGCTGTTAATTACTTAATGAAACATTAGCACCTCCCACTGCTTCCCCCCCCGCCCCCACCCCCCTCCCCTCTGCAAAAGTGTGTAAAAAGAGAAATGTTTCTCTGAATGCTGGGTTGAAAGCTTTGAAAATACTTAGGAGGATGGCTTGAAAAAAAAAAAACCAATTGCTGTGGAATTGGGTGTGGTTGAGACAATGAAAGGATTGGGAAAATCATAAAATTCTAGCAAGATTCTACACTCAGACTGTTTTACAAGGGTCTTTAAGATCTCTCTCTACTTCAAAGAAACTGACGCTGGGAACTGTAGATGATGCATTATGGGTGTGGTTTATGTAAGAAAGATGACAAGAAGCTCCAGTGAGCCGACCCGTTCGCAAAGAAAAGCTTTGGCCCCAGATCAAAAGAATGGTGAATGAATGTGCATTTATATGTTTTAAGTTAAAATTAAACAGGTTTGAAGTATTATGTATCATTTTTTAGCTTTAAGAAACGTTTTTTACTGAAGCATAACACACAAAGAGAAAAGTGCACAGACCTAGGAGTCAGTGGGATGTATTTTCACAAAGTGAACACCCAGGGTATCCAGCAACCAGATCAGGAAATGGAATTTTCCAGTGCCCGAAAATCTTTCCTCATGCCTTTTCCCAGATCATTACATCCTCCCATCTCAAATGGGACCACTGCCCTGAGTTCTATAAGCATTGATTACTTGTGCCTGTTATATAAATCAAGCAGACTGTTTTTGTTTTCTGTTTTGGGGTAGATTTTTTTTGTTTGGCATTATGTTTGTGATATCCATCCGTGTTGCTTAATGCAGCAGTCATTTGGTCAGTCTCATTGTATAATGTCCTAGGAGCTATGTAGTGGTACACCTTAGGTGCTCAAAAATGGCAGCCAAAAAGAGATAAAAGTGAATTCTAGCAAAATAGAAACACCTGGACAGCTCTTGGTCATCTGAGGTCAAATGATGCTTTGAAAAACTGTCTATTCAAGTCCTAGACCCATCTTTTAATTGGGCTGTTTGTTTTATTGGAATTCACCTTGTATGAATTATTTGCGTATTTTTAATGTAAACCCCTTATCAGACATGTTGTTGACGAATATCTTCTCTCATTCAGTAGGTGGCCTTTTCATTTTGTTGATAGTTTCCTTCTCTGTTGTTCAGTTGCTGAGTCATGTCTGAATCTTTTCAACCCCATGGGCTTCAGCACACCAGGCTTTCCTATTCTTCAGTTTCCCGGGGTTTGCTCAAACTCATGTCCATTGAGTTGGTGATGTCATCCAACTATCTCATCCTCTGTTGTCCCCGTCTCCTCATGCCCTCAATCTTTCCCAGCATCAGGGTCTTTTCCAATGAATTGGCTCTTTGCATCAGGTAGTCAAAGTATTGGAGCTTCAATTTCAACATCAGTCCTTCCAGTGAATATTCAGAGTTGATTTTCTTTAGGATTGACTGGTTTGATCTCTTTGCAGTCCAAGGGACTCTCAAGAGCCTTCTCCAGCATCACAGTTTGAAAGCATCAATTCTTTGGCGTTCAGCCTTCTTTATGGTCCAACTCTCACATCCATACACAACTACTGGGAAAACCACAGCTTTGACTGTATGGACCTTTGTCAGCAAAGCGATATGTCTGCTTTTTAATATGCTATCTAGGTTGGTCATAGTTTTTCTTCCAAGGAGCAAGCGTCTTAACTTCATGGCTGCAGTCACCATCTGCAGTGATTTTGGAGCCCAAGAAATTAAATTCTCTCACTGTTTCCATTTTTTCCCTCCATCTATTTGCCATAAACTGATGGGACTGGATGCCATGATCTAGTTTTCTGAATGTTGGGTTTTACGCCAGTTTTTCCACTCTCCTCTTTCACCTTCATCAAGAAGCTCTTTAGTTCCTCTTCACTTTCTGCCATTAGGGTGGCATCATCTGCATTCAGTTCAGTTGCTCAGTCGTATCTGACTCTTTGCAACCCCATGGACTTCCCTAGCACGCCAGGCTTCCCTGTCCATCTCTGGTTCCTCCCAGAGCTTGCTCAAACTCATGTCCATTGAGTTGGTGATGCCATCCAATCGTTTCATCCTCTGTTGTCCCCTTCTCCTTCTGCCTTCAATCTTTCCCAGCATCAGGGTCTCTACCAAGGAGTCAGTTCTTCACATCAGGTGGCCAAAGTATTGGAGTTTCAGCTTCAGCATCAGTCCTTCCAATGAATAGTCAGGACTGATTTCCTTTAGGATGGACTGGTGTGATCTCCTTGCAGTACAAAGGACTCTCAAGAGTCTTCTCCAATACCACATCTCAAAAGCATCAATTCTTCGGCACTCAGCTTTCTTTATGGTCCAACTTTCACATCCATACATAACTACTGGAAATGCCATAGCTTTGATTATATGGACCTTTGTTGGTAAAGTAATGTCTCTGCTTTTTAATATGCTGTCTAGATTTGTCATAGCTTTTCTTCCAAGGAGCAAGTGTCTTTACATTTCGTGGCATATCTGAGGTTATTGTCATCTGCATATCTGAGGTTATTGGTATTTCTCCTGGTAATCTTGATTCCAACTTGTGTTTCATCCAGCCCTTCATCCAAGTATTTTGCATGATGTACTCTGCATGTAAGTTAAATAAGCAGGATGACAATATACAGCCTTGATGTACTGCTTTCCCAATTTGAAACCAGTCCATTGGTCCATGTACAGTTCTAACTGTTGCTTCCTGACCTGCAGACAGGTTTCTCAGGAGGCAGGTAAGATGGTTGGGTACTCCCACCTCTATAAGAATTTTCCACAGTTTGCTGTGATCCACACAGTCAAAGTCTTTAGCCTAATCAAGGAGGAAGAAGTAGATGTTATTCTGGAATTCCCTTGCTTTTTCTATGATCCAGCAGATGTTGGCAATTTGATCTCTGGTTCCTCTGCTTTTTAAAATCCATCGTGTACATCTGGAAGTTCTCAGTTCACGTATGGCTGAAGACTAGCTTGAAGGATTTTGAGCATTACCTTGCTAGCGTGTGAAATGAGCACAATTCTGTGGTAGTTCAAACATTCTTTGGCATTGCCCTTCACTGTGCAAAAAATTTTCAGGTTTGATGTAGTCCTATTCATTTAATTTTGCTTTTGCTTCACTTGCCTGGGGAGATATAGCAATCAATATTTTTTTGTAAGTCAAAGAGTGTACTATCTTACACTGGTGATTTTAACAGCATTAATTCTTCCAATACATGAACATGATTTACCTTTCAACTTGCTTGTGTTTTCAATTTCTTTCATCAGTATCTTAAAGTTTTCTGAATACAGGCCTTTTATCTCTGTAGATTTATTCCTTGGTATTTTATTCTTTTTGATGTGGTTGTAAATGGGATGGTTTGCTTATCTTCTCTTTCTGAGAGTTCATTGTAAGTGCATAGCGACACAACAGCTTTCTGTGTATTAATTTTGTATCTTAAAACTTTATTGAATTTATCAATAAGTTCTAATAGCTTTTGGTGGCATCTTTGGAATTTTCTGTATAGTCTCATGTTGTCTGTAAACAGTGACAGTTTTACCTGTTCTTTGAAATTTAGATTCCTTTCGTTTCTTTTTCTTGTCTGATTGCTATGGTTAGGACTTTCAGTACTGTGTTGATTAAAGTGGTGAGAGTGGGTGTTCTTGTTTTGTTCCTGATCTTAGAGGAAGTGCTTTCAGTTTTTCACCATTGAGTATGATATTGGCTGTAGGTTCGTCATACATGGCTGGTATTTATTGGACTGAAAGGTATTCCCTCTATATCCACTTTATCATAAATGGATATTGACTTTCATCAAAAGATTTTTCTGCATTTATTGAGATGATCATATGATTTTTCCTTTTCAATTTGTTTACATTTTGTATGACATTAACTAACTTGTGAATATTGAAGCATCCTTGCATTCCTGGGATGAATCCCACTTGATGGTGGTATATTATCTTTTTAATGTATCATTGAATTCAGCTTGCTAATATTTTGTTAAGAATGTTTGCATCCATATTCAGCAGTGACTGTGGCCTGCAATTTTGTTTTCTTTTTTATGGCGTCTTTGATTTTGGCATTCCTGTGATGCTGACCTTGTAGAATGAGTTTGGAAGTGGTCCTTCCTCTACAATGTTTTGTAATAGTTTGAGGAGGATAGGTATAAAGTCTTCTTTAAGTGTTTGACATAATTAACCTGTGAAACCATTTGATTCTGGACTTTTGTTTGTTGGTTGTTTAGTCACTCAGTCGTGTCCGACTCTTGGTGACACCATGGACTATAGCCCACCAGGCTCCTTTGTCCATGGAATTTTCCAGGCAAGATTACTGGAGTGGGTTGCCATTTCCTTGTTTGTTGGGAATTATATTATTTCTGATTCAGTTTCATTACTAGTGATTGGTCTATTCATATTTTCTATTTCTTCTTGGGTCAGTCTTGGGAGATTTTTTATTGCTAGGAATTTTTTAGTTTTTGTGTTAGAGCCTTATGCATATTTTGTTTCAATTTAAGCAGTCAATATTTTTGATATTGTATAGGTAACTGTAACACTTTAATTTATAATAGTTTACTCATAGTGTATTAAAATATTATTTTAAAAATGTATTGATGTTATATCTACTATTTCTAGCTTCCCTTATTAATTTAATTATTTGGAGCATCTTTTGGCTTTTCTATGTACACAATTATGTTATTTTGTCAATGAGGGCAGTGTTTTTTCTTCCTTTTCGGTGCTTATACCTTTTATTTATTTCTCTTTCCTTTTTACACTGGCTGTGTCTTCCAGTACAATGTTGACTAAAATGGTGATAGTAGACATCCTTCTCTCATTTTTAATCTCAGGTAGAAACTAAACTTTCCATTTGTTAAGCATTTGTTGTAGCTTTTAAAATATATATACTTATCAGATTTGAAAAGTTCCATTTCAAGCCTAGTCTGCTAAGACCTTTTAAAAAAACCACAAATAGGTGTTCTATATTATACTGATGTGGTGAATTACATCGACTGATTGAGTTTGAATGTAAAACTAACCTTGCATTACTAGAATAAAACCAACTTGGTTGTCATGATTATTCTTTTTATAAATGGTTAGGTAATATTTGGTTACCATTTTTCCATCTGTTTTGAGAAAGACTGACCTGTAATTTTCAATTCTTATAGTTTCTTCATCAGGTTTAGCTTTCAAAGTTATGTTGGTGTTATAAGTTGGGAAGTGTTTTCTCTTCTGCTTCCATTTGGAAGAGATTGTTTAAGATTAGTGTTATTTCTTCTTTAAATATTTAAAAGAATTCATCAGTAAAGTCATCTGGGCTGGAAATTTCTTTGGGAGGGTTTTAGATAACAGATTTAATTTTTAAATTAGGTATACTTTAAATTGGCACTATTTCAGACAAACTCCAGGATTCGTTGATACTCTGGAAAATACACAGTTAAACAAAAATGCACTAAAGAAATCAAGATGAATGCATAGGTCACCTAGATCATACAGCTTAGTGATTAAGAATTTGAACTCTGGCAGTCTTTTGATCCTCTTTAAAAATGAGTTGTATATGCAAACAACAACAACAACAAAAATCCTTGTTTATTCAGCTTTAGTATTAGAATCCCAAACATTCAAGGGACATGTCTTTCTAGGGTTAAAATCTTTAGCACTTTTCTGCTTGGATTCTTTACCTTTGCTCTGGGCAAATGCTTTGAGGGGAAAAGAGTGCTGGGTTCACCTCTCCATGCCTCTCTGCTCTAAGGGATCTTGATCCTTCAATTCTTGGCTGCCTTGGAAGCTCTGAACTATAATTTTTATCCCCCCAGCTCTGTGAGATTCTTGAAAGCTTTCCTGGCACATCCGCCCTTAACAATTGTCCTCTGCCTGGATACCTGCAGATACCACTAGGGGAAAAAGAGCAGAAATATTGGCTCACTTCCCTGGGGCCCCTTTCCCTCCAGGATCTTGATTTATCATGTTCTGGCTGCTTCAGTAACTCTCTGATGCCTTCAAACAGATTTATTTTTGTATTTTAATGGGTTTTTCTACTTTTTCTTGGCATAAAAGTTGGACTCCTGCAAGCTACTCAATATAAGTAGAATCAAACATTTGAAGTAGCTTTTTATTATTAGCTTCTCACTTGTCTGACTTTTTATTTAATCAGTTGATTAAGGGTTTTGGTTAATAAGAGATCTACTACTATGGTGATGATGTTAATAGTAATAATAACTTAACATCCACTGATAAGTCACTAGGTGTAAGAATCTATTTCTATGTGCTCTCTCATTTTATTCCCCTAAGAGCTCTGGAGGTAAGTGCTACCATCCTCATTGTTTTGGAACAGAAAACTGAACTCAGAGTAACCTGCTCATACTCACAAGGCTAATGAATGATCATAATAAAATGTGGGACAATGATACCTGATACTAGGACCACACTAATCTTCAAAAGATAGAACATATTTACCTTAGAGTTGATGCATTTGGGTTAGAGGGATATAAGGGTAATTGAAGCAGGTGAAACTGGTCGGAAGTCTGGAATTGGATGCAGGGAACCAGACTAGACGGGTGAAGGGACAGGCTCCTACCTTGGGGCATGGGAACTGACTTACTGCCTAGAGAAAAGGGAGTTTCTAGTTTCAAAATACCCTATTTTCCTCAGTCTGAAATTTGGTATTTCAGAAGTTTTATGTTCTTATGAAAAGGGGTTGCATCTTATAATAGATGTCACCAGAAACTTGCCAACTCCCCAGCACTGGAATCAGCTCTAACAGAGCTGTCATCTTTAGCGTGTATGTAACTTTCTTCTACTCATCTGATTGTCACTTCAGTTGACTTACTGGTTTTGGTAGCACCTTACAGGGCCGACTATGGTTTTGTGTTGCCTACTTCATGAAGCTCCTTCAATGAAAGTTACATTAGGATTAAGTATTGAAACCTGAATTTGCTGAATTCATAGGTTTTCCACCATATGTCAAGACAATGCCGTTCAAGCAGACGAGATTGCCAAATATTTTGGAATGCAGAATAGGCTCTTCATAGACTCTTGTGACTGACTGCTGTGTCCTGAAGGACAGCAAGCACACAATGTCTAGCTGTCAAATGCTTCTGGCTGACTTTCAAGAGAAGCTATTGAACTTCCAGGAAGTTAAACTGCAATAGAGGAAAAAACAGAGCAATTCATTAAACCAAAGCTGGAAATGCAAACAAACTTCAGTGTAATTTGATATGCCGGGAAATTACTTTGTTCATCGAAAGTTTTCCCGAAAGGTCAAGATCAAAGATTTGATCGTGAGAACTTACAGCCTATTGGTTAAAATATAGATCTAGCCCACACTGCCTGGGTTTAAACCTTTGCTCTGCCTTTCAGTAACTAGGGGATTGAGGATACTTCTCTCTGCCTCTATGTTCTCAGCAGCTTAGTTCAGTTCAGTTCAGTTCAGTTCAGTTGCTCAGTCGTGTCCTACTCTGCGACCCCGTGAATAGCAGCATACCAGGCCTCCCTGTCCATCACCAACTCCCAGAGTTCACTCAAACTCATGTCTGTTGAGTCGGTGATGCCATCCAGCCATCTCATCCTCTGTCGTCCCCTTCTCCTCCTGCCCTCAATCCCTCCCAGCATCAGGGTCTTTTCCAATGAGTCAACTCTTCGCATAAGGTGGCCAAAGTATTGGAGTTTCAGCTTCAGCATCAGCCCTTCCAATGAACACCCAGGACTGATCTCCTTTAGGATGGACTGGTTGGACCTCCTTGCAGTCCAAAGGGACTCTCAAGAGTCTTCTCCAACACCACAGTTCAAAAGCATCGATTCTTCGTCGATCAGCCTTCTTCACAGTCCAACTCTCACATCCATACATGACCACTGGAAAAACCATAGCCTTGACTAGACGGACCTTTGTTGGCAAAGTAATGTCTCTGATTTTTAATATGTTGTCTAGGTTGGTTATAACTTTCCTTCCAAGGAGTAAGCGTCTTTTAATTTCATGGCTTCAGTCACCATCTGCAGTGATTTTGGAGCCCCAAAAAATAAAGTCTGATACTCTTTCCACTGTTTCCCCATCTATTTCCCATGAAGTGATGGGACCAGATGCCATGATCTTAGTTTTCTGAATGTTGAGCTTTAAGCCAACTTATTTGCTCTCCTCTTCCACTTTCAACAAGAGGCTTTTTAGTTCCTCTCCACTTTCTGTCATAAGGGTGGTGTCATCTGCATATCTGAGGTTATTGATATTTCTCCTGGCAATCTTGATTCCAGCTTGTGCTTCTTCCAGCCAAGCGTTTCTCATGATATACTCTGCACAGAAGTTAAATAAGCAGGGTGACAATATACAGCCTTGACGTACTCCTTTTCCTATTTGGAATCAGTCTGTTGTTCCATGTCCAGTTCTAACTGTTGCTTCCTGACATGCATATAGGTGTCTCAAGAGGCAGGTCAGATGGTCTGGTATTCCCAACTCTTTCAGAATTGTCCACAGTTTATTGTGATCCACACAAAGGCTTTGGCATAGTCAATAAAGCAGAAATAGATGTTCCTCTGGAACTTTCTTGCTTTTTCCATGATCCAGCTGCTGCTGCTGCTGCTAAGTCACTTCAGTCGTGTCCGACTCTGTGCGACCCCATAGACGGCAGCCTACCAGGCTCCCCTGTCCCTGGGATTCTCCAGGCAAGAACACTGGAGTGGGTTGCCATTTCCTTCTCCAATGTGTGAAAGTGAAAAGTGAAAGTAAAGTCACTTAGTCATGTCCGTCTGATAGCGATCCCATGGACTGCAGCCTACCAGGCTCCTCCATCCATGGGGTTTTGTAGGCAGGAGTACTGCATATGGCTTGCCATTGCCTTCTCCGGCCATGATCCAGCAGATGTTGGCAATTTGATCTCTGATTCCTCTTCCTTTTCTAAAGCCAGCTTGAACATCTGGAAGTTCATGGTTCACGTATTGCTGAAGCCTGGCTTGGAGAATTTTGAGCATGACTTTATTAGCGTGTGAGATGAGTGCAATTGTGTGGTAGTTTGAGCATTCTTTGGCATTGCCTTTCTTTGGGATTGGAACGAAAAACTGACCTTTTTCAGTCCTGTGGCCACTGCTGAGGTTTCCAAATTTGCAGGCATATTGAGTGCAGCACTTTCACAGCATCATCTTTTAGGATTTGAAATAGCTCAACTGGAATCCCATCACCTCCTCTAGCTTTGTTCATAGTGATGCTTCCTAAGGCCCACTTGACTTCACGTTCCAGGATGTCTGGCTCTAGGTGAGTGATCACACCATTGTGATTATCTGGGTTGTGAAGATCTTTTTTGTATAGTTCTGCGTATTCTTGCCACCTCTTCTTAATATCTTCTGCTTCTGTTAGGTCCATACCATTTCTGTCCTTTATCGAGCCCATCTTTGCATGAAATGTTCCCCTGGTGTCTCTTAATTTTCTTGAAGCGATGTCTAGTCTTTCCCATTCTGTTGTTTTCCTCTGTTCTCAGCTGCACATGGGGATATTAACAGCCCTGATCTAACAGAGTTGCTGTGAGGAGTAAATGCGTTTAGTCAACATGAATACTGGAAAGAATGTTTGACAAATGGCAAGTGTTCCATGATGTTAGCTATCAGGATAAACAGCACATTATTCCCGATATTACATCCAATGTCGTGCCTGACTATCCATGGCCAAAAATAATTCAGAAACATGTTTCGATTTTGAATTTAAAGAGGCTTTGGGGACTCATTTTGAATGTGGTATTGATGAAGCAAGGAATGTTGAAGTACATGGGTGAATGTGTGCTGTTGTGAGCCACCAACATTTTCCTTGTTATTGTGTTTTGCTTACAGTTAATGTAGTGTGTCATTTTTCCCACTAGGGCTGATGTCCAATTACAATATCAATAACTGAAATCTGTAAACCATTCTCCATTCACTGGCCCTTAGTCCATACTGGGTCTCTTATAGTCACCGCTTAGCTGGTCTCCCAAGTATTCTTTTGGTGTTGGCCTTCTTTGTTACATCTGTCAATCCCTCCCAAGGCGAAGTCCATCTTAATCAGAACCTTTGCTATACTCCTCGCTCTAACTGCTGCAGAATTGGCTGAAGTGTCATTTCTTTAGAGAAGTCTTCTCTGACACCAGATTTCAATCAGAGCTCATGTTACAAGCCCCTCCCCACTTTTCTCTTTATTGTTCTGATCCCAGTTTGTTATTCTTTCTTCCTTTGGGTGATCATTTGCTTATGTCTCTCCCTCCACTCTCTTTTAAGTTCTGTAAGGACCAAGGATAGTGCAATTTTTTCCCCCAATTTTTAAAAATGTTAAATCCCTGATATCTGGCTCTATTTCTATGTATCTATATTCACATGTATTTGTAGATGAACAGCCATAGATGGATATAACATGCATATTTATTAGAATACAATATACATAAAGTTCACAAATTAATACATTTTTACAAATAGATGCTCTCATGTTGCCAGCACCCAGATCAAGAAGCAGAGTGTTCTGAACACCCAATAGTTTCTCTTCTGCTCCTTCTGGTCACTCCTTTGAGACAATTATTCTTTGCACTCTTCATTGTGGATTAACTGTGCCTGTTTTTGAGTTCTGTATAACTGAATATGATGACATGTACTCTTAAATCTGGGCTTCCCAGGTGGTGCTAGTTGTAAAGAACCTGCCTGCCAATGCAGGGGATGTAAGAGTCATGAGTTCGACCCCTGGGTCAAAAAGATCCCCTGGAGGAGGGCATGGCAACACACTCCAGTTTTCTTGCCTGGAGAATCCCATGGACAGGGGAGCCTGGTGGGCTAGAGTCCATAGGGCCAGTCGTAAAGAGTCAGACACGACTGAAACGACTTGTGCATGCATGCACTCTTAAATATGGCTTCTTTTGCTCTAAAGTATGAGTGAGAGATGTATCTGTGTTGCATGTGTCCTGGAGCCCTTTTTCCTTGTTGTATCACAGTCTATTGTCTGAATATACCAAAATTTATTTATCCATTGTGCTATTGATAGACAGCTGGGTTGTTGACTATTCAGGGTATGACAATGCTGCTATGAACATTCTTCAGCCTGTCCTCTGGCAGACATATGCACTGATTTCTCTTGGGTATGTAACCAGGAGTGCAATTGCGGTCACTGCACCAATTTGGCAACGATGGATTTGACAAAACATATGTTTTCTCATACGTTTGTCATATGTTTTGTCAAATCCATCATTGCCAAATCAAGGAAAAAATGCAAGAATTTACATAGTATAGGAGGAGCCCTTTCCTCTGTCTCTGATGAGGAGTCTGCCAGAGTTCCCGGCTTGACTTTAGTCTCTTTTTCACTAAGTGTTTATGGTCTGCAAAGATTCACAAAGATAGATGGATACAAACTGGCTGTCACAGAGCATGGAAGGAATTTACAGGGAGAGGGGTATCCAGAGGTGCAAGGTCCCTTTGCTGGCAGGGCACTGAGAAGGGCTGATCTCAGCCCAGAAGAGTCTTCTGGTCTGGGACCTGTCCAGCCTGCTCCCACTGTCTACCCCTTCTCCTCTCCTTCTTGGCCCCTGCCTTTCTGCCTGTCCTCATATTCTGGAGGGAATCGGTTCCACAGATGAGTTTGCAAACCTGTCCATCATTTGTCTCCCGGGACTGAAGGTTCTCCGCAGATCCTGCTGCACTCAGATCAGCAGGGTTAGAAGGTGAGAGACTCATCCACAAGGGGGCTGATTGTTATGTATGATTGAGGGCTAGCAGCGGGCACTGGCCTGATTCAGAATTAGAATTTGAGTAGTGGCAGAAAGAGCTATGTGCTCCAGACTACATCCCCCTTTGGTGGGACAGTGACAAGCTCCACTCTGACTTCTCCCCTCTTTCATTAAGCTGCAGCCCTGCTGTCACACCCAACCCTGGCTGCAAAGGTGTCACTAGCACCAGAGCGTGTAGATCCTAACTGCTTGGAAGCCAGGATAGAAGCCCCTGCAGTGGTCCAGCTGAGGGGTGGGCAGCCACGGAGGGAGGGGTTAGAAGTGATGGACTCTGGGTAGATGTTTAAGCAGGGTGGATGGGATTTGCTGAGGGACTGGGTGTAGAAAGGGGTCAGTGATGAGTCCGAAGCTTGGGGTCCACACAAGTGCCTGCATGGCAACCACCTCTGGGGGTGAGAACTCAGCTCGTTCAGGAGGCTGCTGAGAGATGGTCCAGATGAAGGGTGACCACTGAGCCAGGGAGGGGGAAGGGGCGGAAGGGATGGATTTGAAGGGAGTCAGAGGTCAACTGGACAGCACTTGGGAAGGGGGCAGATGGACTCAAGGGGAAACTGAGTCAGTCCAGCATGGAGCATCATGTTCCCTTCCTGCTGCTGGCCCCTCAGCCCCACCTTTATCTCCCCGATCCCATGTGAGGCTTTGTCTAACTGTGCTGATGGCTTCCTAGCTTCCCTGCTGCTGCTAAGTCACTTCAGTCGTGTCCGACTCTGTGTGACCCCATAGACAGAAGCCCACCAGGCTCCCCCGTCCCTGGGATTCTCCAGGCAAGAACACTGGAGTGGGTTGCCATTTCCTTCTCCTGGCTTCCCTAGGGCATCTGTAATGTGGCTGCAAGCAGAGCCCTGAGGGATGCTGTGAGCAGATGGCAGGGATCTTGGCTGGCACCTCATTGCTGAGGGTAGATCTTGTTATTTCATCTACAGATCCAAATGCTTAACCTCCTCCAGAAATATTCTCATAGAAATACTGGGAAGAATTATTTTACCAGCTATCTGGGCATCCCAGACTCAGTCAAGTAGAGACATAAAATGAACCATCTCAGTTGGTAAGGACCTATCCCCCAGGCTCTCACTGCTTCCAGGAAGACACAAGATAAGACTGGCGGAGCTCCTGTTCAAGCAGACGTGCCCCTAAAGCCCTGCTTGAATTCATTATCTCCCAAAACACTCCTCCATCACGCTTGAGGATTGGTTGGGGTGGGTAAGAGAGTCAAATAATGAACAATGGAGATTTAATAATTAAAATTTTAAGTCTGATCTATTGAAGCATACTTTATATTCAGTAAAATGTACCCTTTTCAGACCTACAGGATGTTGTTAGGACAGTTGTATAACCACCACCATAAATGAAATACAGAGCATTTCCTTCTTTCTGGAAAGTACCCTGGGGTCTCAGCACAGACAGTCCCCTCCCCCAGCCCGCAGAAGGCTCTGCCTCGAACAGTGCAAATGCCCCTAAGATGACCACACTGGTGGGTACTGAACGTCTGACTGCGAGGACAGTTCTCTTCTAGACAGGAAGCACTGGGTGAGGGCCAGCTGAGGATGGAGTGGCAGGTGCCTGACATATAACTGAGTCCCTGGGGTGACTGAGGCTGGAGTCTAGAGGGGAAACTGGGGGCAAACCAGAGCTGGGTGTGGATAGGGGGGTGAGTCACGATGGGTGCCAAACCAGAGAGCAAAGGAACTCAGCATCCAACATGGAGTCCTGTGTGTTCTTCGGGCTGGGTACTCACTGGCCAAATTGTCAGCAGTATCTCCTGACTGAAGGAATACGGACTGGAATCAGGAAAGAGGGGACACAGTGGGGGCGGGTCTGATGCATTGCCAGCTTGTGGATCCCAGGCAGTGTATGTGTGTGTGAGCATACATCTGTATTTGGAGACCATGGCAAGGTGCTTGTCCGTCTCCAGACATCCTAGCTGACTCACACTCTCAGTTGGTGGAGAGCCTTAAAAGCTCCTCTCTTTGTGCATGTGGGAAACCACCCCCCCTGCAACTGCAGCCGCTGTTGCAGCCCAAGCAGCGGGTGCTGGGGGCTGACATCCCAGCCGCGAGCTCAGCTCATGCGTCACCCCGGCTGGGGCAGCCGCACATTCTTAGACACTCTATGTCATGGAAAGAAAGGTGAAATGCTCTGTCTGCCTTGCTCGGCAGGCATCACCACTCCAGCAACAAAGGTGGGGGCTTTGCTGGTGGTGAGAGGCTCTTTCTCCTCTTGGGGGCTGGGGAGAGTCTTTCAGATTCCAGAATCGATGGTGGTATTAAGTTTGAGGAATTTCTCAAATCATCATCCTGCAGAAGTCTCTGCGAACCACCCTGTAGTACATGATTCTCCTAGAGACTTAGTTGGAGGAGAGGGACACACTTTCTTCCCATCGCTGTCCGCTTTAATGGATGAACATGCTCAAACCTCCAGCCCCAGTGTGTGCCAGGTATGTGTGAGAGAGAAAGAACCGGGGACACAGCCGGTAAGGTCTCTCCATGGGAGCTCACAGCCTCACAGGAGTGGGTTCCCAGGGAGTGAACAGTGGGGCTAGGCGCTGGGACGGGCCCTGGTGGCCAGGACTGGTCCCTGCTTCCATGGTCCCAATTCCTATTTTCTCTGAGCCTGTGCCCTTTACAAATGACCATCTCAGCCTGTTCAGGCTGCAGTAACAGAAGTTCCATGACTGGAGTGGCTTGTGAACAATAAACATTTCTCTCTCTCAGTTCTGGAGGCTGGAAGACCAGGGTCACAGGGCTGCCAGGTTGGGTGTCTGGTGAGGTTCAGGGTTGGAAGCAGCTGGGAGGTCTGTGGGGCCTCTTTCTATAAGAGCACGAATCCCATTCATGAGGGCTCTGCCCTCATGACCTAAACCCCATCTCCTAAAACCGTCACCTTGGGGGCTGGGTTTCAACATGTGAATTTGGTGGGAAGGACACAAAATTAAGGTCATAGCAATGACTTTGCAATGCTTCCATCAAGAGGCGCAGCCTGTTTGCTTGGATCTGGGCTGACTTTGCGGTTTGCTTTGGCCAATAGAAGGTGAGGAGTTGAGGGAGGCTGTACCTGTCAAGAGGCTGTGTGCATAGCCCTCTTCTTTCTTACAGCCCTGTTTCTTGGGTGTGAACAAGCCTAATCACACCAAGGCCTAATCTACTAGGATGAGAGTCCAAGTGGACAAGAGCTTAGCTGTTCAAGCTGAAGCCATTCTAGACCAGTCAATAGCCAGCTGATCCCGTACACAAGAAGAGTTGATCCCAGATCAGCAGCAGAGCTTCCTGTAACCACAGCTGAGTACAGACTTACGGTTGTGCCCAGCCAAGAGCTGCAGGGCCACCTGACTCACCTGTTTTCCTCCTGAAAGAGCAGTCTCACCTCCCCTCACCTTCCTCCAATGGGTCAAGCTTCCCAAAATACCTCATTTCCAGAAACTCTGCCAAAAGCCCCATGATGACAGCCCATCCCCAAAATAAAGTGTGTCTTTTACTTTCTAGTTAGTAATACTGCTATCAGCCTGCGTTATTGCCTCTTGTCCTGTGCCAGGCATTGTTTCAAGTGCTTTCTGTCCATGAACACATTTGTCCTGCACAGCAGCCATACAAGTGCCCCTGCCATAGGGTGATTGTCCATGCAGGCCCTGACTCACATATTCTGCACTTGAGTCATGACTCTGTCCATGTCTTGGCTGTATAATCGTTTGCAATTTACTTCCCCTCTCTGTGCCTCAGTGCCCTATGGATAATGAGAGCATCTACATCAGAGTGTTATTATGAGGAATAAATGAGTTAATTCATGAAAGTCTTATGCCTGATGCGTAGAGAATGCAATTAAGTGTTAGTATTATCAGTCCAATTTTTAAGATGAATTATTAAATAACTGAGGTGCTGAGAGGTTAAGGAACTTTCCCAGGGTTCCACAGCTGGTCAATAATTGTGATATTGTTTCTGCAGCATATCACAGTTAAAATCTTGTGTTGATTGGTTCTCACTGCAGCCTGATGAGGTAGATTGTTTCCATCATTTTATGGGTGAGACACCTGAGGCTCAGAGAAGGGAAGTAACTTTCTCAAGGTCACACAGCTGACTTGAGGGAGAGCTGGCTCTCTTGTCTTACACAGTTTCTTTATACCAAGAGGTTGACCCTACACCTCCCCTCAAAGCTGCTGTTAGGTCAGCCTAGTGTAATGGCAGAACCCCTGATCATAGCCTTGTGTCTGAGCCCTGACCCATCGCATGGCATCCTGACGGTTATCTGGTCTTGTTACTGTTTTCTCATCTCCTCTCACCCTGAGACACTGACATTGACCCCCCACTTGCCTGGCAGCAGCATTTTCCCTCCTCCCCGCTTTCTCCCCACCTGCCTGCCCCCCAACCAGGGAACTCCTGGATGTAGCTCTCATGAGCTGCATCTCCCCAGGGCCAGCTATAGTCTTGGTCCTGTGACTTTAGATCCAGCTTTCTCTCCTCTACACCAAGCAAGGGCTCGCTGGTTGACTTTCCCATGCCATTTCTGAGTGATTGGCAGTGGCTTCCTAGAGTTCTGTGTTAAGAAGGATTCTGAGGCCATGTGGCAGAGAGGTCTGTGATTGATTTGTTATGTCTGCTGTGGGGGCAAGAAGGGCAGGGGCAGTATGCATGGCATGTGTGTTTACCATTGATACCCAATCCTCCATTAGTTTATTGTGAGCTACAGAACTTCTGTTTTCACTCATACTCTTTCTCTAAGTCAAAGCTTTTTTGTCATATCTTCCAGGAAGCCTTCCTTGGTTACCTGAGTCCAACAAAATCGCCTGCTTCTGTGCTCCTGTAGGTGTCCTCTCCTCTTGCACTTAACCTTGCTGGACTATAACCATCTGGCTGCTCATCTGTGTTTACCATTAACCTCGAGCTCTGTGAGCAGAGACCACTAGCTGCTTCACTGTGGTATTCCCAGCACCTCAGAATGATGCATGGCGAGTTGAATAAATATGCAGTGGATGAATGCGTGCATGAAGGAATGAATATGGTGCTGAGTTCAGAATGGCTTTCCATGTCTCTGTCTGAGGCTTCTCACTGAGCCAAACTTTCTATGTTGTCATTGGCCAGAGCAAGCCTCCTGACTTTCTGGAAGCAAAAGAAATACTTAGTGCCCAAAAGGGCCCCCTTGTAGCAGCTGCTCCTCCCTTCCATCCCCCTGGTCTCAAAGCATCACCTGTTGGAGGCAGCAAAAATTAGCGCGGTGATGTTTATAGCATTTCACCGACCATTTCACGGAGAGAAGTACACAGCCACATCTCTACCATGGATATTTGTTTTCCTAATACCACTATAAGGGGCTAGTTGTGGAAAGGGCTGGTCTGTTGGGCACCTCTGCAGCTGAGAAAAGGATGGGGCTGCTGAGAAAGATTTGAGGAAGAGAGAAATGCAAGGTACTTCTCCCATCTTGCAGAGGGGAGGAAAGGCAGTTGGGGAAGAGTGGGTGGTAGGGGAAATGGGGAAGGATACAAGTCTGTCCAGAGGTTAGTGTGTTTGAGCTTGTCTTCATTCATTCTGTCATTCATCCACTTGACTTATCTTTCTTTCTTTTTTTTCATCGACTTTGACATTTAATGACTAGCTCAGGGACAATCACTACCTTTTTGTATTTATAGAAAATCAGTCCCAGTTAGATTCATTATGCATCAAGTAGCAGTTTATTTAACATAATGATTTTTCACTTATTACTTTATCTGATATTTATCCACTTAAATTTCTAGTGAAGAGGAGGTGAGGAATTCATTAATAATGCCCCCCACTCTTCACTCTTGTTTTATTTTTTAATTGTTTATTTTTAATTGAAGGATAATTGCTTTACAAATTTGTTCCATTTCTGCCATAAATCAACATGTATTAGCCAGAGGTGTACATATGTCCCTGACACATCTTTCTTGTGTACCCACTGTGTGCTGGGCACATGCTAAGCATTCCTGTTACCATGGAGAACAAGGTGAACATCATCCCTGCCCCTCGCAGCTTACACTCCATCCAGATGGACATCGCTATGTGAAGATAAATGTGAGAATGCTCCCAGAAGGGTTTGGGTGGGTGGGGTGAGTGCAGGGGGTGCAGGTGATGGAGAGGAGACAGAAGTGGTGGCCAGTTATGGTTGCTCAGCACTTTTTCTTCATTTTCCAGTCTAGAAGCCTGCTTCCCTTTAGGGGAGGAATCTCTTTCCACCCTTGTGCAGTCATGCTGAATTAAACCAAAGTGCCTGCCCTTCCTCAGTCACTCACTTCCTCCCTCTCTTGGGACTTTGAATTTTGAACCCAGTGATGCAAAAAATATAACCCAGCAGTTGGGGAGCATTCATGCCAGTGGCAGAGTCCTGCTGATGCTATGAACCCTTTCTGTTATTTAAACCCATAGAACTCTCCTGGTTACTATGATTGAGAATAAATCAACAGGTTTTCCATTGATTCTGTGAATTACATGATAAGCTTCAAGAATTTCCTTTCTTGTGTAAGCTAGCCACAGTCAGCTCCTATTGCTTGCCACCAATGACCTCTAATTGCTTAAGTTGCCCTCTTAGGCCCTGCTCATATACTTCCTGGTGTCAAGGTCAATGGTTCTGACAATGCTGACCCAGAGCAGGGCCTCTAAACATTCTTATTACTTCTCTCCACATGTTTTGAAAACTCCATACACTCCTCATAGAATTTTTTTTTTTTATGAATTGTACTTCAGTGTAAGGATTAGCAAAATTTTTCTGCAAAGGGCCAGATAGTATGTATTTGAGTCTGGGAGAGCTGAATGATGTTTTAGTTTTCTATACTGAGTAAGAGCTTATCACAAATGTATTAGCTTTAAACAACAGATATTTATTATTTCCCAGTTTCAGTTGACCAGGACCTGAGCGTGACTTAGTTGGGTCCTCTGCTGTGGGTGTCCTAAGACTGCAGTCAAGTGAATGACGGGGCTTCATTCTTATCTGGGAGTTCAACTTGGAAAGAAGCTACACTCAAGTTTACATGGTTTTTGGCAGAGTTAAGTTCCTTGTGGCTGTAGGATTAAGGTTCTCAGCTCCTAAGATCACCTGAAGTTCCCTGATATGTGGCCCTTGCTATAGGCAGTCCACACCATTGTTTGTTGTTTTTTCAAAACCAGTTAAGAGGCTAAGTCTCTCTCTCTCCCTCCATTCTGTTTAGACAGAACTTTCAGTTCAGTTCAGTTGCTCAGTCGTGTCCGACTCTTTGCAACCCCATGAATCGCAGCACGCCAGGCCTCCCTGTCCATCACCAACTCCCAGAGTTCACTCAAACTCATGTCCATCAAGTCGGTGATGCCATCCAGCCATCTCATTCTCTGTCGTCCCCGTCTCCTCCCACCCCCAATCCCTCCCAGCATCAGAGTCTTTTCCAGTGAGTCAACTCTTCGCATGAGATGGTCAAAGTATTGGAGTTTCAGCTTCAGCATCAGCCCTTCCAATGAATACCCAGGACTGATCTCCTTTGGGATGGACTGGTTGGACCTCCTTGCAGTCCAAAGGGACTCTCAAGAGTCTTCTCCAACACCACAGTTCAAAAGCATCAATTCTTCGGCGCTCAGCTTTCTTCACAGTCCAACTCTCACATTCATACATGACTACTGGAAAAACAATAGCCTTGACTAGATGGACCTTTGTTGGCAAAGTAATGCCTCTGCATTTAATATGCTATCTAGGTTGATCATAGCTTTCCTTCCAAGGAGCAAGCGTCTTTTAATTTCATGGCTGCAATCAGCATCTGCAGTGATTTTGGAGCCCCCCAAAATAAAGTCTGACACTGTTTCCACTGTTTCCCCATCTATTTCCCATGAAGTGATGGGACCAGATGCCATGATCTTCGTTTTCTGAATGTTGAGCTTTAAGCCAACCTTTTCACTCTCCTCTTTCACTTTCATCAAGAGGCTTTTGAGTTCCTCTTCACTTTCTGCCATAAGGGTGGTGTCATCTGCATATCTGAGATTATTGATATTTCTCCCGGCAATCTTGATTCCAGCTTGTGCGTCTTCCAGCCCAGTGTTCCTCATGATGCACTCTGCATATAAGTTAAATAAGCAGGGTGACAATATACAACCTTGACATACTTCTTTTCCTATTTGGAACCAGTCTGTTGTTCCATGTCCAGTTCTGACTGTTGCTTCCTGACATGCATATAGATTTCTCAAGAGGCAGGTCAGGTGGTCTGGTATTCCCATCTCTTCCAGAATTTTCCACAGTTTATTGTGATCCACACAGTCAAAGGCTTTGAAATAGTCAGTGAAGAGAAATAGATGTTTTTCTGGAACTCTCTTGCTTTCTCCATGATCCAGCAGATGTTGCCAATTTGATCTCTGGTTCCTCTGCCTTTTCTAAAACCTGCTTGAACATCTGGAAGTTCCCGGTTCACATATTGCTGAAGCCTGGCTTGGAGAATTTTGAGCATGACTTTACTAGCATGTGAGATGAGTGCAATTGTGCGGTAGTTTGAGCATTCTTTGGCATTGCCTTTCTTTGGGATTGGAATGAAGACTGACCTTTTCCAGTCCTGTGGCCACTGCTGAGTTTTCCAAATTTGCTGGCATATTGAGTGCAGCACTTTCACAGCATCATCTTTCAGGATTTGAAATAGCTCAATTGGAATTCCATCACCTCCACTAGCTTTGTTCGTAGTGATGCTCTCTAAGGCCCATTTGACTTCACATTCCAAGATATATGGCTCCAAGTGAGTGATCAACCATCATGATTATCTTGGTCATGAAGATCTTTTTTGTACAGTTCTTCTGTGTATTCTTGCCACCTCTTCTTAATATCTTCTGCTTCTGTGAAGTCCATACCATTTCTGTCCTTTATCGAGCCCATCTTTGCATGAAATGTTTCCTTGATAGCTCTAATTTTCTTGAAGAGATCTCCTGTTTTTCCTATTCTGTTGTTTTCCTCTATTTCTTTGCATTGATTGCCGAGGAAGGCTTTCTTATCTCTCCTTGCTATTCTTTGGAACTCTGCATTCAGATGCTTATATCTTTCCTTTTCTCCTTTGCTTTTCACTTCTCTTCTTTTGACAGATATTTGTAAGGCCTCCTCAGACAGCCATTTTGCTTTTTTGCATTTCTTTTCCATGGGGATGGTCTTGGTCCCTGTCTCCTGTACAATGTCACGAACCTCCGTCCAGAGTTCATCAGGCACTCTATCTATCAGATCTAGTCCCTTAAATCTATTTCTCACTTCCACTGTATAATCATAAGGGATTTGATTTAGGTCATATCTGAATTGTCTAGTGGTTTTCCCTACTTTCTTCAATTTAAGTCTGAATTTTGCAATAAGGAGTCATGATCTGAGCCACAGTCAGCTCCTGGTCTTGTTTTTGCTAACTGTATACAGCTTCTCCATCTTTGGCTGCAAAGAATATAATCAATCTGATTTCGGTGTTGACCATCTGGTGATGTCCATGTGTAGAGTCTTCTCTTGTGTTGTTGGAAGAGGGTGTTTGCTATGACCAATGTGTTTTCTTGGCAAAACTCTATTAGCTTTGCCCTGCTTCATTTCATGCGCCAAGGCCAAATTTGCTGTTACTCCAGGTGTTTCTTGATTTCCTACTTTTGAATTCCAGTCCCCTATAATGAAAAGGACATCTTTTTTGGGTGTTAGTTCTAAAAGGTCTTGTAGGTCTTCATAGAACCGTTCAACTTCGGCTTCTTCAGCATTACTGGTTGGGGCATAGGCTTGGATTACTATAATATTGAATGGTTTGCCTTGGAAACAAACAGAGATCATTCTGTCGTTTTTAAGATTGCATCCAAGTACTGCATTTCGGACTCTTGTTGACCATGATGGCTACTCCATTTCTTCTAAGGGATTCCTGCCCACAGTAGTAGATATAATGGTCATCTGAATTAAACTCACCCATTTCAGTCCATTTTAGTTCACTGATTCCTAGAATGTCTACGTTCACTCTTGTCATCTCCTGTTTGACCACTTCCAATTTGCCTTGATTCATGGACCTGACATTCCAGGTTCCTATGCAATATTGCTCTTTACAGCATCGGACCTTGCTTCTATCACCAGTCACATCCACAACTGGGTATTTGTTTTGCTTTGGCTCCATCCCTTCATTCTTTCTGGAGTTATTTCTCCTCTGATCTCCAGTAGCATACTGGGCA
This sequence comes from Moschus berezovskii, assembly GCF_049115385.1. NCBI lineage: Eukaryota > Metazoa > Chordata > Mammalia > Artiodactyla > Moschidae > Moschus > Moschus berezovskii. Next base: position 73,792,379 of record NC_142465.1, read on the forward strand.
CCTACCGACCTGGGGAATTCCTCATTCAGTATCCTATCATTTTGCCTTTTGATACTGTTCATGGGGTTCTCAAGGCAAGTATACTGAAGTGGTTTGCCATTTCCTTCTCCAGTGGACCACATTCTGTCAGACATCTCCACCATGACCCGTCCATCTTGGGTGGCCCCACACGGCATGGCTTAGTTTCATTGAGTTAGACAGGGCTGTGGTCCATGTTGTCAGATCAACTGGTTTTCTGTGGCTATGATTTCAGTGTGTCTGCCCTCTGATGCCCCCTCGCAATACCTACCATCTTATTTGGGTTTCTTTTACCTTGGTCGTGGAATATCTCTTCACAGCTGCTCCAGCAAAGCGCAACCACTGTACCTTACCTTGGTCGTGGGGTACCTCCTCTCGGCCACACTTCTGTGCGTGGTCGGTTGCACCCGCCGGAGCCGGCGTCTCTCGTCTCTCGTGTAATATAACCAAGGGAGCAATATCCTGTCACCTTGGCCTTATAATGTAATCCAATCAAGGGAGTAGTATCCTATCACCTTTGCTGTAATTGATTGGTCTGGAAGCAAATCACAGGTTCTACCCACACTCAAGGGAAGGGGACTTTACAAGGGTATGACTCATTAAGTGGCAATGTCTTTGGGTTTCTTGACTTTGTAACATCTATTAAACTCTGCCTTTATAGTGCAGAAGCAGCCATATACAATATGTAAACAAATGAGCATACCTCTGTTCCAATAAAATTTGTTTACAAAAACAAGGTGAAGGCCAAGTTTGGCTCATGAATTGAATTATTCTGATTTTTACAGTAATATTGGTGGTCTTCACCAAGAGTTTTTTTTTTTATATAAGAATATTATTCACTATTTCATTTAAAATTCTTTTTGTGATAAATCTTAGAATGAATTTCTTTCTAGTAGCTGTGTTTTTCTTGAGTAATTGGCTGGTTTTAATCTTAGGAACACTATGATTTGTAAAAAAAAAATATTGAAGTAAAATATGATGGCAAATATATGTGAAACACTGATTTTTAAATTAGATCAGCTTTCCTTCTTCACTGTGGTTGCTAGGAATCTCAGAGCCGAAGTACAACCTTCCATACCAAATATAAAGGACTCCACTATATACATTTTTTCTGTATTTTCCTTCTTCCTAGTGCCATTTATTGTTCTAATCTTGATTTCTCTTCTTTTGCTGACACAATCTGTGTCTTCTTGCTGTGTTGTATGTGTCAAAGTCTTAAATCATCTCTGTGTAAGGTGGGGAAAATGTTTCATAAAAGCAAAAAGAATCATCCTTTAGTATATATGTTGCATTTAAATATGAATAATCCCTGTATCCCAGACTAGGGTGAATAATAATTCAGTGGAAAGACATTCAGGTTCTCCTGTTATTGATATTAAGCCTGAGGAGAAAGTTGAAAAATTTCTTCTCCAGGGAATATTGCTGGTGTCTTCTTATTTATTCTAAGCCTTGATTTGGAGGAGATTAATGCCAGCTCATGGACAGTGCAGACTGCCCTGTGCTGCACCTGGGTGGGGCTGGGCTGAGGCAGGGATACTGGCTCTGCGTTTCTGGACCCATGAGATCACGAGCTGTATCCTACAGGGGTGCCATTGTAGCTGGCGCCTCTCTGGCAATTTCACATCTGGGCCGTCTTCCGCCAAGATTTCTTGCAGCCAGGGGAAGGCATCTGTAGAATGGTTCTCCGGTGAAGTCATAGGGCCCAAGCGGCAGCTGCCAGCCTCAACCAGCACACTCAGGCCCCAGGCTCGTCTCCTGGGGTGGAGGTCCGGAAGGACAAGACGGCCGCCTCAATCAGCAGCAGTGATGCTGGGCCTCTGGGCCCCAGAGGCCCGAGGCTACTTAGCTCACATGACCTTCCAGAGTAACCTGGCCCTTAGAACTGGACTATGAGACCAGCTTTCTCACCAGCCAAAGGATTTTGGCTTCCCTTCTTCCAAGCCATGAATACCCCAGAATCTTGGGATTTTTCTTGGGGGTGGTGGGTACATCCAGCAAATATGTACTGCTTGGTCTAGAGAGGTAGGGTAGCATGATGGTTAGGAGAAAGTGCTTTCAAGTGCTCTCAAGCTGCCTGGTTCGAACCTTACCTCTGACCCAAATTAGCTACAAGGCCTGGGCACATTTACCTGGCCTCTCTCTGCTTCCTTACATGGAAAATGGGGATTAAGACAGATGTTGACTCTGTCTCAAGTCCATGCTTTCTCTTCCCATTTGCCCTCCCTGGGAAAAGCTAGCTGCCATGCCATGAACGTACTCAAGCATCCTAATGAACACATGCATGTGGTAGAAAATCTGAGCTTTCTGCCAATGGCCATGCAAGTGAACCAACTTGGAGGTAGGTCCTCGAGCCCTAGGCAAGCCTTCAGATGACTCTAGCCCATGCCTACATCTGGACCATAACCTCATGAGAGACCCTGAGCAAGAATCTCATAGTTAACGTATTTCCTGTTTCCTGATTCTCAGAAACTGTGCAAGATGATGAATATTGGCTGTGTTAAGCCACCAAGTTTTGGCAATAATTTGATATATACAGAGCTTCCATGGTGGTTTAGGTGGTAAAGAATCTGCCTGCAATGAGGGAGAACTGAGTTTGATCCGTGGGCTGGGAAGATCCCCTGGAGAAGGGAATGGCAACCTACTCTAGTATTCTTGCCTGAAGAATTCCATGGACAGAGGAGGCTGGTGGCCTACAGTCCATGGGATTGCAAAGAATCGAACACGACTGAGCAACTAACACTTACACTTTCACTTGATATGTAGATAACTAATATGGATTTTTTTTTTCTATCTTCAAGGCAGACATGGTTTCTGCCATCATGGAGGTTAAGTTCTAGTTCAGTTCAGTTCAGTTCAGTCACTCAGTCGTGTCCGACTCTTTGCAACCCCATGAACCGCAGCATGCCAGGCCTCCCTGTCCATCACCAACTCCCAGAGTTTATCCAAACCCATGTCTATTGAGTTGGTGATGCCATCCAACCATCTATTCCTCTGTTGTCCTCATCTCCTCCTGCCTTCAATCTTTCCCATCATCAGGGTCTTTTCAAATGAGTCAGCCCTTCTCATCAGGTGGCCAAAGTATTGGAGTTTCAGCTTCAACATCAGTCCTTCCAATGAACACATAGGACTGATCTCCTTTAGGAGGGACTGGTTGGATCTCCTTGCAGTCCAAGGGACTCTCAAGAGTCTTCTCTAATACCACTGTTCAAAAGCATCAATTCTTTGGCGCTCAGCTTTCTTTATAGTCCAACTCTCACATCCATACATGACCACTGGAAAAACCATAACCTTGAATAGACGGACCTTTGTTGGCAAAGTAATGTCTCTGCTTTTTAATATGCTGCTAGTGGGGCATAGAAATGAGAAAGCTAACAACTACATTGCAGAGTGAAAAGTGCTATAAAAGCCCAGGATGGGGTAGGAGTATATAGGAGAGCTGGATGTGGTTTGAGGCTGATGGCCATTGCGGGAGGGGCCTACAGCCAGTAACATCTAAGTTGCATCTTGAAGAAAGAGCAGAGTTAGTCAGGCGAGCAAAGGAAATGGGGAAGGGCATCTAAGGAGAAGGAACATTATGTGCAGAGGACTGGAAGTGAGCGATGACAAGTAGGGGCAGGGGTTGGAAAGGGGCCAGATGTTGTTGGTTCTGGGCTCCATGATAATGAAGTTTGGGCTTTGAAGGGTTTTAGGATAAGATGTGCATTTCTTTCTTTCTTTGACTGCACTTGGTCTTATTTGCAGCGCTTGGGATCCTCAGTCTTCGTTGTGGCATGTGAAACCTTCAGCTGCGGCATGTGGACTCTTAGCTGCAGCATGTGGGATCTAGTTTCCTGACCAGGGACTGAACCCAGGCCCCCTGCGTTGGGAGTGCAGTTAGCCACTGGACCACCAGGGAAGTTTCAAGATTTGCATTTTAAGAAATATCAGTCTGACTATGCATGAAGAATTGTTTGGCGTAGGATTAGAAAATAAAAAAGGAACCTAACTATTATTTCTATTTACTTGTTCTCTGATGGCATTATGAATTACCACACATGTATAGAGTCAAAAAAAAATCACTCTGAATATGTTGAATATGACTGTCTTTGTTTAAAATAATCATGTTATTCCAAAAAAGTCTAATAGGATGGCAAGGTATATTTGAATGTACCATAATTGATTTAAACTATCTCCTGTTGATGGGTGGTGAGATTAGTTTTTATTTTTCACTCTTGTACATACTACTAGGGTTGATGTGAGAAGGGTCTCCAAGAACCTTGCGAGGTGAGTTTTATTTTCTGGTTGTCTTGAGTAAGGAATGAAGCTGCACGTCAGAGCCAGAGTATAGAGCAGAGGTGGTAGACAGAGCCCCAACCACCCAGCATATTGGTGACATCATCTCTCGTATTTTCTGAGACATTCCTGATTCGGAACATTCCACCTCATTGGGGCCATATATCCTGAGTTTTCGTTTGGAAAATATCATCAGCCCTGCATGCCATGAACTTTGCGCTTCAGCAACCCTTGCTGACTTCCCACACCCCACACCTGCTCTGCCGTTCTCCTTCCCTGCCTTTGCCCATTCAGGGCCCTCTGCTGGGAATGACTGCCCCTCCCCTTTGTCCATCTACTTCCTTTTCACCATTCTTCAATATCTCCTCCAAGAAGGTTTTCCTAATCTCCTCCTACCCCAGACTGGGTTGGGATCCTCTCCTTCATGTAGGCATAGTGTCTTGTGCTTACTTCTTTCACTGAACTTAGCCTTTTATGGCTCTACATGGATTAAACAACAAAGCAAAACACTTATATAGTGACTGGAATATTTGGGGCATTGAGCAAAATTTTATTGAAAGGATAAATGAATCAATGAGTCCTGGGGGAAAAGACGAGTAGGTGAATTGTTCTAGGGCCAGGCTTTTGCTGTACAAAACTAGCCTCTCTGGGCAAGGAAACTGAAATTGCCAAGAGGGTTGAAGTGGTCAATGAGGAGGTGTGTGCTGGACAGGAAGAAAGTGAAGGCAGAAAGGCTGGTAGATTGAACACAGAGGAACCAAGGACCAGAGGGCTCTGTGGATTTGAAGGACAGGTGTGGGGAGAGTAAAGCCAGCACTGGGTTGATTGGTAGTGGTTCTTAAACTCATCTGCATATGAGTATCATCTAGGGAATGGGTAAAAAGTATGGATTTCTGAGTATGTCTCTTAGTGATTCTGAACCAGTAGGTATGAGGTGAGGTCTGGGATCCACATGTGTAACAAGCATCCCAAGAAGTTCTCGTTTGAGTGGTCTGTGCACCACTCTTGTTTAATTTCTGAAATATGAGGCTTTGGGCAGAAAGTGAGTTGTCTCATATTTGGATTTCAGCTACGGAGCCATCCTTCTGAAGCCCGTGTTCAGGTGTGGCCACAGGAACGTGTGATTGGAGCAGGAATTCAGTGGAGTTAGGTGGAGATGAAAATCAAGGGCTGGAATAGATTATCCATGGGACAGTTACCAGGAGGGCTTAGGGATAGGAAGGACTCAGCACCTTGGACCAAAGTCTTCCATGAATGAAAGGGAGTTTCCAGAGGGGTGGGAGATGATCTCCAGGTTGGGGTGGAAATTTGACAAACTAATAACTACAGTTCTTGGCTGTGAAGACCGGTGTGAGCTATGGAGAGGAGCCTGACTAGAGCTGATTGGAAGAGAGAGGGCTACATAGGAATTGTAATGACTTGTAAAATATATCCCAAACCTGTCTGCTTCTCTGTGTTGTCACTACTTCCACTCTGGTCCATACCACCATCTCCCTTCCACTGCAGCTGCCTAACAGGTCTTCCTGCTTGATCTGGCTCTGCCCGCCCATCCTTTGCTAGTAACCAAAGAGATTGCACTGAGAGTGAAATCAGATCATAGCCCTCTCCAACTTTAAAACCCTCACATGGCTTCTCATTACTCTTGGGAAAAGATTCCCCACTCCGTCCTGTAGCTTCAGTGGTTCTTGAACCCAGGTCCCCACCTCTCACCTATAGCCCTCTCTTCTGCTCCTCCATCATGTCTGTGTGTTGCTGGAACAGACTGAGCTCTTCCCCATCCCACAGTCTTTGCACTGGCCATTCTGCTGGCCTTAAATGCTTTGTCCTGTTTTGCCACGTCTTGCTCTCCCCTTATTCAGAGTCCGAGTGACCACGCCATCTGGAGCCAACTTGTCTCCTACCCCAGTTGCTGTCACACAATCCTGCTTTATTTTCCTCAGATCATGAACCACCAGGTGAAGTTACATGTACATATTCATGTGTTCATTCTCTGTTTATCCCCACAAGAATGTCAACTCCATGGGAGAAGCCTGCTGTCTGCTTTGTTTGATTCTGTATCCTCTGCACTAAGAACAGTGCCAGGCACTTCACAGGTGCTCAATAAAGATTCATTGATTTGAAAAAGCATCAGCAATGAAAGAAGAACATGTCTAAATGAAAATGGTAAGTCAGTGGAGAAGTGGAGAGTCAGGTGATTATGCTCCATGCAACATTTTTAATCCATTGGCTCTTAGAAGAAACCTACGTTCTCTTCTAATAAAACTAGACTTTGAGGAAAAGCTTGTTAAAAGATATGAAGGCTTGATTCAGGATGGGAAGGCCTTAGAGCACATGTCTCCAATCAGGTCTCCATCAGGGAAATTAGAGGGAAGGGACATGACATATGGTGGACACTTATGAAGGGCCCAGGCTGTGCTGGGGTCATGAAATAAAAGGCACTTATTGCGGATGTACAGGGTGGTGCCATGTGGCTCAGGGGTAAAGAATCCACCTGCCGAGCAGGAGACGCAGGTTTGATCCCTGGGTTGGGAAGATCCCCTGGAGAAGGAAATAGCAACCCGCTTCAGTATTCTTGCCTGGGAAATCACATGGACAGAGGAGCCAGGTGGGCGATGTCCACAGAGTTGCAAAGAGTTGGACACAACTGAGCAGGCACCCATTGTGGGTTTACTGGGTGGGAGCGTTCCAGTTACACGGGACATTCTTTCCGTCCCTACAGTGACCCTCCAGGGCTGGCTCTGCCGTGGACCCCATAGTACAGAAGAGGAACCGAGGTTTCAAGATGAGCACCTGCCTGAGAAACCACCACTGGAAATGACTGGAGCTCAGATTTCAATCCTTTTTTCTCCTTGATTTCAAAGCTCCATATTATATAGTCTTATAGGTAACATACACAGCTGCTGTGAATCGCATGCTCACAAGGGCCAGGCCTAGGGCTAAGGCTTTAGGTAAAGGCATATTTATCAACCAGGACTGAAATCCAAATCCTCAGCCGCTTCTCAGGCCACATGGCCTACTGAATAACTTGGCCATCCTCTGCCTTTGCTTTCTGATTTATTCTCCCAGGAGCAGAGATCAATACAGTTGTGTGACTGACTCATCTGTTACCAGCAAAATAAAGGCGCCAGAAGGTTTTTGCTGATTTGAGAGGTGTGATGCTTGTTACTCAGCATTGGAATGCTATGTTCCGTTTACAAAGATACTTCAGATATTTATGGCTTGCCCGCTAATTATTTGATGCTTGCAGTGGAGTTATTTTTGGGTCCTGGAGTCAGAGAAAAATGGGGTCAAATCCTGACTCTACCACTTATTAGCTGGGAGACAAAGCCTTTTGAAGCCTCTTTCACTATTTCTGCATGTGGGGAAAACAGAAGTGGCCTGTGCCGTACTAGTGGTGCTTGATTGTCATCATACACTTGAAGTGGTGCCTGAGTGCTCTCAGTATGTGTTAGCTATTGGTAATATTTTTATCACCATTATCATATCTAAACGAGGGCTGTCCTGAGCCAGACTGTAGGAGAGAGAGGCCTGGGAATAGGATGATGGGGAGGAGATTGTGTCAACTGCATTGGAGGCTTTAAATATATAAAACCAAGGATCCTGACTGCTCACACTTCCTACATCTATAAAATAGCAATGGCAATCCTCTCTCTTGGGTGTAAAATTTAAATGAAAACACCTACAAGGGTAAAGATAATAATGACAAATATTTCTAAACCTTTAATATGTTGTAGGCAGTGTTCTGAGACTTTCTTGTTTGTTGTTTAGTCGCTAAGTCATGTCTGACTTTTTTGGGACCACATGGACTGTAGCCCGCCAGTCTCCTCTGTCCATGAGATTTCCCAGGCAAGAATACTGGAGTGGGTTGCCATTTCCTCCTCCAGGGCATCTTCCAAATCCAGGATGGAATCTGCACTAACAGGCAGATTTTTACCACTGAGCCACCAGGGAAGCCTGTTCTAAGACTTTAACATGGATTAACTCAGTAGGTACACAAGGCAAATAGTCTGAAGTCGATGCTGTTATTATCTCCATTTTGAAGAAGAGGGACTGAAGGGGAATGTTTGTCTGGGATGTCACAGGGATTCATTAAATATTTCTTAGATGTTGAGAACTTTTAGGAGAAAAAGCTTTTCTTTATCCTGCCTACCTCCTGGTACAGAATAGGTGCTCAGTATGTTTTTATTGCTGAGTAAGTGACATAGATCAGAGGTTGACTGACCTTTTCTGTGAGGGCCCCATAGCAGCTATCTTGGGTTTTGTGTTTTAAACACAAACTATGTTGGATTTTAAGTTCTAACTTCTCAGCTCTCTGTTATAGCGCAAAAGTGGCCATAGACTATGTAGAAATAAATTAGCATGGCTGTGTTTTGAGCAAGCTATTTCTAAAAGCAGGTGGCAGGACAGATTTGGCTGTGGGCTGTGGTTTGCCCCACCTTGATGTAGATGCTGATAAACAGTACTGTTTATTAAATGAATCATCTTTGCTGGGCTCTTCAAAGTACCTTCATGTTCTATCTCCTGAGATACCAGTGAGGAAAGGGGACTCACTGGGTTTAAGTAACCTGTCCAGGTCTGCCAGACTGAAACTCTTAGACAAAGGAGATCATGTCAAGGATTTTGGAATGTGATCTGGATGAAAGTATAAGTTTAGATCCTTATTACTCAAAGTCTGGTCCATGGACCAACAGCTGTGGGATCAACTGGGAGCTCCTTCAAAATGTACAATATCAGCTCCTAACTCTAATCTTAACACTACTCCAACCTACTGATCAGAACCTACATTTTCCCTTTTTTTATGTGGTAGATAATAGGTTTGTCTAAATTCAAACTGTACACTTAAGAAGACTGCTTTTTGGTATGTAAATTATAGCCCAATAAAGTGATTGAGACAAAGAAAAAAAGAATCTACATTTTCCTAAGCCTCTGAAGTAATTCTCATTCATATTAAAATTTGAGAACTAAAACAAGACAAAGATCCGAACACTGTTCAATATCCTGAAACTTTTAGCTTTTGTAAGATAGCAAATCATCATATGGTTAAGCTTTTTATTCACCTTGCAGGTGGATGTAAACTATTGGCGTGTGGCTGATAGAATAAGAGGCAGAAACACCTGTGAGGAAAGATACATTTAGACGCCAAATAGGAGCTGTATTGTCTAACAGCTTTTGGAAGGTACTTAGAAAATGTAGCCAATAATTTAATAATCTTTACAGTAAAGGCATTAGAAATATGCAAAGTGAGCTGGTTGGTTTTGTCAAATGGGGTCAGAACATGCTTGTCTACCCCCAGAGATGACAATTCAGGTTTAAATTGCTCAGAAGCTCCAAATCAGAGCCAAGCGTGTGGATGATCTATCTATTTGAATTTTTTCTAGTGACTCTGACAGTCCCAGTAGCCCCTGCGCGGCCTCTGCTCCCTCTGGCTTAATGTGATTGACAATCAGGTTAGCACACGAAGGGCAGTGAGGAACCGCTCAGCTAAACAAGCTCCTCGACCTCCAGTCTCTAGAAGAATGTTGACTGACAAGGACACAATTAAAAAGGGATTGATTTATTGAGCTGGAATGCTCTGGCTCGCCTAATCTCAGCATCTCTGTGCTTTGTGTAATCACCATTTCCAAACAAGAGTCAACCTCCACAAATGAAACCCTTGTGGTCACCAGGGAGCCAAAGATGCTCTTAGTTACCGAAGGTAGCTCAGCCCTAGACGCTCATAAAGAGAAACCACATGAAAGAAGTCCTCTCCTGCACCAGGTCCTGGATAAGGATCTGGAATTCAGCAGGGAAGGATGATCTAAACAAAAAGTAAGTGGTGGTCATGAAAACTGCGAACCTTGACTCCAGGATGGAACTGGGTTAAAAAGAGTAAATGGGCAAGGAGCCTTATTTTTGTCTTTCATATAATGAAACTGTAAATTTCTGTTAGAAATCACAGGGTCATCAAATGTCTGGAATGTTGATGGGGGTGCCCGTGGGATTCAAGGGGAAAAAATAGTCCGAGGATTTGAATTCATTGTTCCCTTTGAACTGTTTCACTGAACTGATGCGGTTGAATCTCAGTTATGCGTGTGCAAATAATTATTTCTAATTGTTGGGATTTGAGGTTCACCCCATAAGTAGCACCTCTCTTTTTCACCAGAGTTACGAACTGGTTGAGGACTAAAACAAAAGTCTTGGCAGCTGGAGATTGAAATACAACACCATCTTTGTTACTGATGAAGTGGGAAATGTAAGTTTATACCTGTGTGTTCTATGGACGGGTAGATTTCTCGCTACTGAGTCCCCAACCTAGAAAGACTTAACTCCCTCAGGCAAAGCAGCTCTGGACAGGCCCTTGGAAACACTGTACAAAGGGGCAGAGCAGAGCATGCCCTGGGTAGACAGGCTCTCTCCCAAGAGAAAATGTAAAGAAAGGGATGGGCTGTACATTCCTAACTCCTCTTTTCAAACTTAGAATAAAAATATCACTCTTTGCTGGGTCTTATGGTAGTTCTACTTTTAGTGTTTTAAGGAACCTCCATACTGTTCTCCACAATGGCTGTATTAATCTACATTCTCACTAACAATGCAAGAGGGTTCCTTTTTCTCCACAGCCTCTCTTACTGTTTGTAGATTTTTTGATGATGGCCATTCTGTTCAGTGTGAGGACATGGAAACAACCTAAATGTCCATTGACAGAGGAATAAAGAAGATGTGGCTCATATATACAATGGAATTTTACTCAGCTATAAAAAGGAATGAAATTGGTCATTTGTAGAGATGTGGAGGGACCTAGAGTCTGTCACACAGAGTGAAGTCATGTCAGAAGAGAAAAACAAATATTGTTTATTAACTCATGTATGTGGGATCTAGAAGAGTAGTCGAGATGTACATATTTGTAGAGCTGAAATAGAGACCCAGATGTAGGAAACAGACGTGTGGAAATGGTGGGGGAAGGGGGGAAGAATTGGGAGATTGGGACTGACATATATACACTGCTGCTGCTGCTGCTGCTAAATCACTTCAGATATATACACTACCATGTGTAAAACAGACAGCTGATAGGAAGCTGCCATATAGCACAGGGAGCTCAGCTTGGTACTCTGTGATGACCTAGAAGCCTGGGATGTAGGGGGTGGGAGGGAGGTCTTAGAGGGAGGGGATATCTGTATACTTAGAGCTGATTCACTTCTGTGTGCAGCAGAAACTAACACAACGTTGTAAAGCAACTATACCCCAATTAAAAAGAAAAAACCAGTCTCCCCTGAGAGTCAGTGAAACAGAGAGAAACCAGGAATGAAGTGGGACCTCCCCCATGTGGAAGGAATAGCTTTCAGTGAGGAAGAAGGGCAATTGAGAAAATAGGCTGAGAGGGTTGCACAACTGACCTGGGACACACAGCTAGGAGGCAGGGAGGCTTCAGGGCATACCTGGCTTTCCCTGGTTCCGAAGCCTGAAATGTGGACTAGGTTCAGCTCTATTTGTTGAATGAATAAAGTGAATGGTTGAGTGAAGGAGGCGACATTTGACAATCACAGGTTGAGAAGTATGATCAGGATGGGGGAGTCCGTGGAGCACTGTAGATCTTTCTCCCAACTCAGGTGCTGGCCTAGGGGATGGCTTGCCTGCATCTCCTGCCAGGCTAGGCCAAGTGCCTAGCAAGTGGGCTCTGGAACTGGCCCTGCTGGCCCAGGAGACGACATCAGCTGGGTGTTCTTGGCTTGTCCACTTGGCCATCCCCATGGGGTGGTCTCTGATTTTGTTCTAGATTGCCAGGGGATCTGCAGATTGGCCTTCCAAATGGCCAAGGGGACAAAGCGCCACCCTTTCAGGGGTGGGATAAACCTATCTCTGCCCTCTCTAGAAATCTGACTCACAGATTAGGGAAAAGCATGGCCAAGCGAGGCTGACATTCAACTTCCCCTATCTTGGTGGGGATTTCACAGTCTCTCATACATTTGGTCACCATGATTCCAGATATCCCTTCCACCCCGGGTATGAAACACAAAACAGAGTCCCCAGTGCCTCATTTTCCCTGACTTGTTCTTCACATCTTGCCATTTATTCATCATCATTGTTGGGGCACTAGGCTTCCCTTTATCAGGGGGTCCTTCCTCCAGGAGGGGCCCTTTCTCTTGGCCCAGAGCTCTGTTTCCAGCTTATCAGCTTTGCCACCTCTTTCTGTCCCCTCTTTCTCTGTCACACCGTCCCTGGTGTAGACTTCTGTGATCTTAATCTCTTTCTTTGGAAACTTCTGTCATGTCCAATCTCCCGCAGTTTTCTCCCTCCACCTCAGCTGTTTCTCTCAGCCCCCCATCGCCTTCTCAGCTTTCTCTTTAAAGACATTGTGTGTCATTTTCTCCTTATTTGGTCCAATGTGACCTGATGGGGTGGCTGGAGCAGAATATTGGGGGTAGAAATATGTGCTTAGTTCTCCACAGATTTTCTTTGCTTTCTTTTCTGAATGGGGCATTTGCAATCAATTTATGTCATTTAGCTGAAAGGTTAAGAATTTTCCACTTAAAAATCAACCTCCCCAAATGAAAAAATTTTTGGTGCTTTTTTGTATAGTAGGCAAGTCTCCACATGCCTCTGTGCAGAGACTGCTCTGAAGAAGGTTTCCTGAGGAATTCCTGTGGACAGAGCACTGCTTCTGTTCAGGCCTTATGAACTTTGATTTTATGGAGTGGACAGGAGGTAGTGTTCTATTTCTATTTTTTTGCCACACCACAGGGCATGTGGGATCTTAGTTCCCCGACCAGGGATCGAACCTGTGCCTGCTGCATTGGAAGAATGAAGTCTTAACCACTGAACCAGCAGGGAAGTCCCAGATCTTGTTCTTTTGTCTCTCTTAAGATACTCTACCAGAGAAATGTCATCACCATTAAGTGTTTCCACAGGTGGGCATGAGACTAAGGCTTACCTGTACCAACCCCTTCCAGGATAGGTTTCAATGGAAAGAAATGGGAACAGAACAGAACAAGGCAAAGCAACCCTGAATTATTTGTTAAAACCCTGACTCCAAACCTAGTTACAAACTTAGTAGACCCAGGCTCCATCTTGTGAAGACTTCTTTTCCTTAAGTGGCACCAAGTATGGAATCTAAAATATGACGTAAATCAACATATTTACAAAACAAGAACAGACTCATAGACATAGAGAAGAGACTTGTGGTGGCCAAGGGTGGGGGAAGAGGGTGGGAAAGAATGAGAGTTTGGGATTAGTAGAGGCAAACTACTATAAATAGGATGGGTAAACAACAAGGTTTTACTGTATAGCATGGGGACTATATTCAATATCCTCTGACAAACTATAATGGAAAAGAATATGAAAAAGAAAATATATTTATAATTGAATCACTTTACTGTACAGAAGAAATTAAAACAACATTGTAAATCAACTATACTTCAATTACATTTTTAGAAAGTGGCACCGAGGAGTCTTGAGGGGTTGCTGTTCATATTCCCACCCCATCCCTGTTACCAGGCTGGTGCCCCCAGATCCAAACTGCTCTGTGTGCTGTCTGCTAAAACTTTACAACTGCCCCTTCTCTAGAGGTTTCCCTTCATCCTTGGAATCTTTTTACTTGGGAGAATGCAAGCTCCCCCATTTGTCTTCTGCAACCTGCATCCAATGAGTAACCAATAGGGGTTATAAAAGATGAGCCCCTGTTTCAAAGTGGGATCAACTCTGACATATAGTTCATGCTCCAGAGCTCCCTGTGGGCATCAGGCTTCAGACAGATCCAAGCTGAGACCCTATCCTGGCTTTGCTCACTTCCTTAGTAAGACACGTGTGCCCAAATCCTTGTCTCAGGCTCTGCTTCCAAGGAACCAGATGTAAAACAGATAAGTATGCCAAGTCAGCAAAAGGATTTACCCCATCATGGCCCACACCTGAATCTGGGGTCTTACCATGTTGGGGAGAGGGATGGTCATACTCACAGGGAGAAGTGGGGAGACCACAGTGCCTATACTTATCCCAGTGCCAGAGCAGAACCAGTCTAGATGGCTTGATTCAGGCATAAATCAAGTGACAGTGGAGGGAGTGGCAGGCCTACATTGTCCCCACTGACAGGATCAAGAGAGAAAGTTTCCCAAATAGGATGCAGAGTATCCAAGAGAAAGAGATGGCTCTCTCTGAGGGTGGTTGGGCTTCAGGTTCCTAACCAGCTGCTGAGAGATGGAGCATAGTGGTCCTTTGTTGTTGTTCAGTCCCTAAGTCAAGTCCGACTCTTTGTGACCCCATGGACTGCAGCACACCAGGTACCTCTGTCCTCCACTATCTCCTGGAGTTTGCTCAAATTCAGTTCCATTGAATAACAGGCAATTTGGCCTTGGAGTACAGAATGAAGCAGGGCAAAGGCTAATAGAGTTTTGACAAGGGAAACACTGATCATAGCAAACACCCTCTTCCAACAACACAAGAGAAGACTCTACACATGGACATCACCAGATGGCCAACACCAAAATCAGATTGATTATATTCTTTGCAGCCAAAGATGGAGAAGCTCTATACAGACAGCAAAATCAAGACTAGGAGGTGACTGTGGCTCAAATCATAAATTCCTTATTGCCAAATTCAGACTTAAACTGAAGAAAGTAGGGAAACTGCTTGACCATTCAGGTATGACCTAAACAAATCCTTATGATTATACAGTGGAAGTGACAAATAGATTCAAGGGATTAGATCTGATAGAGTGCCTGCTGACTATGGACGGAGGTTTGTGACATTGTACAGGAGACAGGAATCAAGACCATCCCCAAGAAAAAGAAATGCAAAAAAGCAAAATGGCTGTCTGAGGAGGCCTTACAAATAGCTGAGAAAAGGAGAGAAGTGAAAAGCAAAGGCGAAAAGGAAAGATATATCCATTTGAATGTAGAGTTCCAAAGAATAGCAAGGAGAGATAAGAAAGCCTTCCTCAGTGATCAGTGTAAGCCTTTCCTCAGTGTTTAGAGGAAAACAATAGAATGGGAAAGACTACAGATCTCTTCTAAAAAATTATAGATAGCAAGGGAACATTTTATGCAAAGATGGGCTCAATAAACAACAGAAATGGAATGGACCTAATAGAAGCGGAAGATATTAAGAAGAGGTGTCAAGAATACATAGGAGAACTGTACAAAAAAGATCTTCATGATCCAGATAATCAAGATGGTGTGATCACTCATCTAGAGCCAGATATCCTGGAATGTGAAGTCAAATGGGCCTTAGGAAGCATCACTATGAACAAAGCTAGAGGAGGTGATGGAATCCCAGTTGAGCTATTTCAAATCCTAAAAGATGATGTTGTGAAAGTGCTGCACTCAATATGCCAGCAAATTTGGAAAACTCAGCAGTGGCCACAGGACTGGAAAAGGTCAGTTTTTATTCCAATCCCAGAGAAAGGCAATGCCAAAGAATACTCAAACTACCGCACAATCGCACTCATCTCACACGTTAGTAAAGTCATGCTCAAAAGTCATTCTCCAAGACAGGCTTCATCAATACATGAACCGTGAACTTCCAGATGTTCAAGCTGGTTTGAGAAAAGGCAGAGGAACCAGAGATCAAATTGCCAACATCTGATGGATCATCAAAAAAGCAAGAGAGTTCCAGAAAAACATCTATTTCTGTTTTATTGACTATGCCAAAGCCTTTGACTGTGTGGATCACAATAAACTGTGGAACATTCTGGAAGAGATGGGAATACCAGACCACCTGACCTGCTTCTTGAGAAACCTGTATGCAGATCAGGAAGCAACAGTCAGAACTGGACATGAAACAACAGACTGGTTACAAATAGGAAAAGGAGTACGTCAAGGCTGTATATTGTCACCCTGCTTATTTAACTTCTATGCAGAGTATATCATGAGAAACGCTGGGCTGGAAGAAGCACAAGCTGTAATCAAGATTGCTGGGAGAAATATCAATAACCTCATATATGCAGATGATACCACCGTTATGGTAGAAAGTGAAGAGGAACTAAAAAGTCTCTTGATGAAAGTGAAAGAGGAGAGTGAAAAAGTTGGCTTAAAGCTCAGCATTCAGAAAACTAAGATCATGGCATCTGGTCCCATCACTTCATGGGAAACAGATGGAGAAACAGTGTCAGACTTCATTTTTTTGGGCTCCAAAATCACTGCAGATGGTGATGGCAGCCATGAAATTAAAAGACACTTACTCCTTGGAAGGAAAGTTATGACCAACCTAGATAGCATATTAAAAAGCAGAGACATTACTTTGCCAACCAAGGTCCATCTAGTCAAGGCTATGGTTTTTCCAGTAGTCATGCATGGATGTGAGAGTTGGACTGTGAAGAAAGCTGAGTGCGAAGAATAGATGCTTTTAAACTGTGGCGTTAGAGAAGACTCTTGAGAGTCCCTTTGGACTGCAAGGAGATCCAACCAGTCCATTCTAAAGGAGATCAATCCTGGGTGTTCATTGGAAGGACTGATGCTGACGCTGATACTCCAATACTTTGGCCACCTCATGTGAAGAGTTGACTCATTGGAAAAATCCCTGATGCTGGGAGGGATTGGGGGTGGGAGGAGACAGGGACGACAGAGAATGAGATGGCTGGATGGCATCACTGACTCGATGGACATGAGTTTGGGTAATCTCCGGGAGTTGGTGATGGACAGAGAGGCCTGGCGTGCTGTGATTCATGGAGTCGCAAAGAGTCAGACACAACTGAGCGACTGAAGTGAACTGAACTGATACCTGAATGGTTGAGTGGTTTTCCCTACTTTCTTCAATTTCAGTCTGAATTTCGCAATAAGGAGTTCATGATCTGAGCCACAGTCAGCTCCTGGTCTTGGTTTTGCTGACTGTATAGAGCTTCTTCATCTTTTGCTGCAAAGAATATAAGCAATCTGATTTCGGTGTTGACCATCTGGTGATGTCTGTGTGTAGAGTCTTCTCTTGTGTTGTTGGAAGAGGGTGTTTGCTGTGACCAGTGCATTCTCTTGGCAAAACTCTATTAGCCTTTGCCCTGCTTCATTCTGTACTCCAAGGCCAAACTTGCCTGTTACTCCAGGTGTTTCTTGACTTCCTACTTTTGCATTCCAGTCTCCTATAATGAAAAGGACATCTTTTTAGGGTGTTAATTCTAAAAGGTCTTGTAGGTCTTCATAGAGCCGTTTAACTTCAGCTTCTTCAGTGTTACTGGTTGGGACATAGAGTTGGATTATTGTGATATTGAATGGTTTGCCTTGGAAACAAACAGAGATCATTCTGTTGTTTTTGAGATTGCATCCAAGTACTGCATTTTAGACTCTTTTGTTGACTATGATGGCTACTCCAATTCTTCTAAGGGATTCCTGCCCACAGTAGCAGATATACTGGTCATCTGAGTTAAATTCACCCATTCCAGTCCATTTTAGTTCACTGATTCCTAGAATGTCGACGTTCACTCTTGACATCTTCTGTTTGAACACTTCCAATTTGCCTTGATTCAT
Organism: Moschus berezovskii; assembly: GCF_049115385.1. Lineage (NCBI taxonomy): Eukaryota > Metazoa > Chordata > Mammalia > Artiodactyla > Moschidae > Moschus > Moschus berezovskii. Next base: position 73,810,090 of record NC_142465.1, read on the forward strand.
GGACCTAACATTCCAGGTTCCTATGCGCTATTGCTCTTTTACAGCATTGGACCTTGCTTCTATTACCAGTCACATTCACAACTGGGTGTTGTTTTTGCTTTTGCTCCATCCCTTCATTCTTTCTGGAATTATTTCTCCACTGATCTCCAGTAGCATATTGGGCACCTACTGACCTGGGGATTTCATCTTTCAGTGTCCTATCTTTTTGTCTTTTCATACTGTTCATGGGGTTCTCAAGGCAAGAATACTGAAGTGGTTTGCCATTCCCTTCTCCAGTGGACCACATTTTGTCAGACATGCTAGTAAAGTAATACTCAAAATTCTCCAAGCCAAGCTTCAACAGTACCGTGACCTTCCAGATGTTCACACTGGTTTTAGAAAAGGCAGAGGAACCAGAGATCAAATTGCCAACATCTGATGGATCATCAAAAAAGCAAGAGAGTTCCAGAAAAACATCTATTTCTGACTTATTGACTGTGCCAAAGCCTTTGACTGTGTGGATCACAATAAACAATGAAAATTCTGAAAGAGATGGGAATACCAGACCACCTGACCCGCCTCTTGAGAAATTTGTATGCGGATCAGGAAGCAACAGTTAGAATTGGACATGGAACAACAGACTGGTTCCAAATAGGCAAAGGAGTACATCAAGGCTGTATATTGTCACCCTGTATATTTAACTTATATGCGGAGTACATCATGAGAAATGCTGGGCTGGAAGAAGCACAAGCTGTAATCAAGATTGCTGGGAGAAATATCAATAACCTCAGATATGCAGATGACACCACCCTTATGGCAGAAAGTGAAGAAGAACTAAAGAGACTCTTGATGAAAGTGAAAGAGGAGAGTGAAAAAGTTGGCTTAAAGCTCTACATTCAGAAAACTAAGATCATGGCATCTGGTCCCATCACTTCATGGGAAATAGATGGGAAAACAGTGGAAACAGTGACAGACTTTATTTCTTGGGGCTCCAAAATCACTGCAGATGGTGACTGCAGCTATGAAATGAAAAGACGCTTACTTCTTGGAAGGAAAATTATGACCAACCGAGATAGCACATTGAAAAGCAGAGACATTACTTTGCCGAGAAAGGTCTGTTAGTCAAAGCTATGGCTTTTCCAGTGGTCATGTATGGATGTGAGAGTTGGACTATGAAGAAAGCCAAGCACCAAAGAATTGATTCTTTTGAACTGTGGTGTTGGAAAGACTCTTGAAAGTCCCTTGGACTACAAGGAGATCCAACCAGTCCATCCTAAAGAAAATCAGTCCTGAATATTCATCAGAAGGACTCATGTTGAAGCTGAAACACAAATACCTGGCCACCTGATGAGAAGAACTGACTCACTGAAAAAGACCCTGATGTTGGGAAAGATTGAAGGTGGGAGGAGAAAAGGATGGCAGAGGATGAGATGGTTGGATGGCATCACTGACTCAATGGACACGAGTTTGTATAAACTCCGGGAGTTGGTGACGGACAGGGAGGCCTGGCATGCTGCAGTCTGTGGGTTCACAAAGAATCGGACACGACTGAGCAACTGAACTGACCTGATGTCCATTGAGTTGGTGATGCCATGCAACCATCTCATCCCCTGCTGCTCCCATCTCCTTTTGCCTTCGATCTTTTCCAGGTATCTCTTGATATCCTACTTTTCCATTCCAATCCCCTATGATGGAAAGGACCTCTTTTTTGGTGTTAGCTGTTTCATCTGTTTTGGAGATAAGGGAGGGAGTGGATCTGGGGTTGGTGAGAAGGGATGGGGCAGCTGTGCTAGGATGAGAAGAGAAAGGTGAAGAGAAATGATGCTCTCCTCCTCAGTATCTATATTTACTTCCATCTCTCTCTCTTCTCTCTTACATCCTGGACTTCAAATCCTTCTTACTCCTCCTTACTGTGAAGTCTCTGTTTTTGAGTCACTCAGTCGTGTCTGATAGTTTGCGGCTGCATTGAGTGCAGCACACCAGGTTCCTCTGTCCTCCACAGTCTCCCAGAGTTTGCTCAAAATCATGTCCACCGAGTCGATGATACTATAAGCATCTCATCTTCTGTCCCCTGCTTGTCATCCTGCCTTCAGTCTTTCCCAGCATCAGTGAAGTCTTAAGTACGGCAAAACCAATACAATATTGTGAAGTAAAATAAATAAATAAATTAAAAAAAAAAGACCATCTTTTGTTCCTCTTAGCTTCACTTCCACTTTCCTGCCTGGCCACAAGCTTGGTGTTCATTTAACAAATATTAATATTTACAAAGTGCCAACTAGGTTTCAGGCATTTTTCCAGACACTGGAGAGTCACCAGAAACAGCTGCTCTTGGTCATTGCCAATGCAGGAAGACACTCAATAAACACACGGTCAGCTGAGAAGGGTAGATTCAGTTAGAGGTAAGTGCCATGAAGTAAACACAAGGAGAGGCTCATTTACTCATTCTGCTAGCGTGTTTGTTTTGGCTGGGAGTCTCCTCTGCCCCATGGAGCTGCAGGTGTTTGAGGGAGGAGGTCTCAGCTGACACTTTGCTTCCTCCAAGATGCTGGATACAGTGTCTTACTCACCATAAGGAGCCACCACCAACATGCTCATTTCAGGACAATGATTGTGCTTGAGCTTTTGGCCTTTGGACAGACTTGGGTTTCAATCTTTTCAAGTTTTTCCCTCTGTGTGATCTGTGTGCAGTGGAGCAGATGTGGCCTCCAAGGGCCTGCATTGGAGCCTCAAGCTGCTTGCTGGTGTGGGACCTACACGTCTGGATGCTCAGACTCAGTTCCTTCTGTGTGAGACAGGGGAGGTGAGCGTGCCCACTTCACAGGGTTATGGAGGTCATGTTGCACCATCTACATGAAGTGCTCCCTCAAGGGAAGGTGTTGGGTGATGGGTCAAGTCCTCACTCAGCATTACTGGTGGGACCAGCCTCAAGAGGACCCAGAAAGAACTCAGGACCCAAGGCTCTTGCAACCTGGATGGCTTCAAGGTGGTCTTGGCCATTGCTTTTGTGTTTGATTGTGGTCCTGAGAATAGGTTTTTAGGGATGAGAGAGGAAAGAGGCAGGAGAAGGGGTCACTCCCTTAGCCTTCCTGCTGCCCCAGACCCAGGGTGCATCTTTTCTGTCCTCAAACTGATATTCTCCAGCTGGCCCTCTGTCGCTCCTTCCTTAGGCTTGAAATCCCAGTTTTGTCTTGGTTTGTTTTCTTTCTCTCATCCTGCTCCTCTACTCAGAATGTGAATCTCCCACATCCTGTGGCTCATTTTCTCCAACTCCCATTATTTCATTTCCTTTGCCCTGTCCCTGCTTCCAGCCCCAGATCCTCCTTTCACATTTCTGGTGGCTGGTGTAACTTCCTCATGGGCATCTCCTACCCCTGCTTCTGCTCACAACGGCCCATGAATCACACTTTGAGACCCCACTGCCTAAAAGAAGAAGAGTTCCTACCCCTCATATTGGAATTTGGAGACTCCCCCCACCCGCATGACTCCGCTCTGCTTCCCCACCTCGATACCCCAAGAGCCAGCCTGCCGCTCCCTGAACAAATGCTGTGTTTCCCCTGTATTTCCCCTGAGCATCTCCTCCTGCTGCTCCCACTACGGGTCGCCACACTGGCCCCGTCCTTCAAAGCTGGGTTCAGACATTGCCCCTGATGCCACGACTGGTGGGGAACTCGCCCTCACCATGCATATTCACACCTTTCATAGAACATCCCTAACCTGCTGCTGCTCCTGGAATTGGTGCACTTTGCTGCTAGCGAGGAAGCAGTATTATTGGTGGGGTGTAATCGTCCCTGCTGTCCCTGTATGATACCTCACATCGGATATGTGAGGTTCCTCCAATGACAGATGAGGCTCAGACGAAATCACCTGCCTGCATTCATGCAGATGGAGACAGGCAGAATACAAACCCATAGTATTTCTTAATCCAAACTCACAGCCACCATGCTCTCATGCCTCCAAGCAGAGGTTTGCTGATTGAATGGGGTTGAATAGCACCACCTGAGTGCATGGTTCTGAGGGCCAAGTGCCCAGTACAGAGAGCATCGCCATAGGAATAGGGAAACCTGGACCATCTGTGAAACTATTGGGCTGTCAGGTGGCCCCCACCACCCAATCATGCCAGAAGCTGCCAGTGGGGCGGCCTCGCTGGGAAGCCAGAGAAGGATGCGACCTCATAGGAAAATTGATTTAGGATGATCCCTGCCAGAAAAGGCCCCTCGGTCACCAGCCCCCTCTTAGGTCATATTTCAAAGCCTGGCTCACGGCCACCGGCTGTGAGATCATGGCTGAGCCATCTGACTCTTGAAATTCTAAGGACCAACTTGGGAGTTTTATCGCATTTCTGCCGCCCAGGCATGAAGTCAGCTGGACGGCGCGTGACAGGGAGCGTTTCTCTTGTAATTAGCCAGGGTGTGCGGTTTTTCTTTTTCTCATGTTCCGCCTAGATTCAGCGTGCTGTAAGTGCGCGCTCCCTTGAGCGACCCCGCCGCAGTAGCGGAGGTGAGTCATGGCTGTAAAATCTGCAAAACTCATGAGGGGAAGGAGGGTGGCGGAGAAATAGAAATTATTGTTATCATCTTTCAGGCGCGTTCGACGTCATTACTGCACGTTCACCAGCTGCAGTGTGCCTTCCGAGCACCGAGCCAGAAGTGATGGTCTGAGTTACGGAAAGGATCGGTTCTTTATGGGGGCAGGGGCAACCTCCGTCTGCCCCTGGTTCTTTTGAGGGACGATGGGGCAGGTTGGATGCCTAAGACTGCTGCTTACCAGCTGGAACCCGTGAGGATTTGCTCTGAAACACTTGGGTGTGAGTGGCCACACGTTTTCTTTATTTTTCTAAAGCATTTAAATTGGGCTTCCTCCCCCACCTGCCAGGGCTGGCAGGAAACTTAGTTAATGTGTTTTGGGGAGGTGTGGTGCTGAAGGGTGCTTTCTCTCATTCTTGGGAACCCTGGGAATTAGGGAACTCAGCAAGACAGGGGCAAGTTTGAGGTGTTGGGTCCATGGCTGAGAAATTCTGGCTTGCGGTCTGCAAGCACCATTTTGAAGGGAGCCACCATGTTCCTCCATCACAAGCCTGGTCTGGGGTCTTGGCAGGGCTCTCCCGAGGCAAGTGGGCTGACGTTTTCCCTGGGCACACCCCTCAGTCATTCTCACCCCCCCACCATCCCAGGCTGCAGCCTTGGGAGAGCCCTGTCAAGACCCCAGACCAGGCTTGTGATAGAAGAACATGGTGGCTCACATGTAAACCCCACTGAAGCCAAGAGTAGGTAGGCGAGAAAAGTCCCAGAAGTAAACCTTAGGAAAAGTTGGGCAATGGGGAAAGATGTGCTCAGTTGCTCAGCCATGTCTGACTGTGGCCCCGTGGACTGTAGCCTATCAGGCTCCTCCATCCATGGCATTTTCCAGGCAAGAATACTAGAGTGGGTTGTCATTTCCTACTCTAGGGGATCTGCCTGACCCAGGGATCAAACCCGAGTCTCTTATGTCTCCTGCATTGGTAGGCAGATTCTTTACCACTGTGCCACCTGGGAAGCCCAACTCCACTCTAGACTATACCCTAAATTCTCGACTTATGTCATGTCATCCTCACAGCATCCCTGATACAAGGGGCCATATACCCCACCTTTAAAGGAGAAAGTCACCCTCAGAGAGTGTAGGGAACCCAAGATCACAGAGCTAGAGTGATGACAGATCTACAGAGAAGTGACCATCTTGTTCTTACTAGAAGGCTCAAAGAATGAAATGTTCATTATTCTCCTTTTCTGAACAAACGGCCAAGGGGAAAAAAATCTAACATAATTTTTGTTTACTTTGGTTTTCTGCTTTTCTGGCTGACTGGCTGGTTTGTTTGGCTTTTAAGAAAGGCTTAAAGAACTTAGTTACCAAAAGGGAAAGGTGGAGAGGGATAAATTAAAAGGTTGGGATTAACACATTCACATTGCTATATTTAAAACAGATAATCAACAAGGACCTACTGTACAGCACAGGGAAATCTATTCAATATTTTATAATAACGAGTTGACTCACTGGAAAAGAGTCTGATGCTAGAAAGGATTGGGGGTGGGAGGAGATGGGGATGACAGAGAATGAGATGGCTGGATGGCATCACCGACGCGTTAGACATGAGTTTGAGTGAACTCCAGGAGTTGGTGATGGACAGGGAGGCCTGGCGTGCTGTGATTCATGGGGTCGCAAAGAGTCGGACACGACTGAGCGACTGAACTGAACTGAACTGAATTGGAAAAGAATCTGAAAAAGAGTGAATATATGTATATCTGAACCAGTTTGCTGTATGTACACCGGAAAACTAACACAACATTGTGAATCAACTAGACTCCAATATAAAATTAAAATTTTTTACATTTTAATTATAAAAAGGCTTATAGAGATGAGAAAACCATGCTAAGAGGGCACCTGTTTTAATAAAGGTAGGAAGACAGACGAGAGGTGACTCAGCCTAAGGGACTACATGTCTACCCTGAGACTGAGACGGGAAAGGATCAGTAGTTTGCATTGCCCAACTTTTCCTGAGGTTTACTTCTGGGACTTTTCTCCCCTACCTACTCTTGGCTTCAGTGGGATTTACATGTGAGCCAGCTTGTTGAAAAAACAGGAGTATGCTACAAGGAAAGTTTGATGGGGGTCAGGTAAATCTCATGTCAGAGGCATGTGACTTTCTCCTGGGTGATCAATAGATGACTTGTAGGCCCCACACTGACTCAATAGCTAAGGAGGCTCTTCTGTCTTGTCCACTTGGAATGCTCAATTCCATGGTGGCCTAGTGCCTGTGGGCACCGTCCTTCTGAGCATGGCCCGGAGACTCCAGTGCCTCCCTTTTCTTGACCCAGTTTTGGTCCTTTTCACTTCTGCACTCCCCACCCACCCTCACCTCCTGCAGCATCAATCCTGAGATCTAGTCATTCTTTTACGAACCAGGTGACCCTCATGTAGGGGTAGGCCACCTTGTCTCCATCTTCTTTTCAGTTTTACGACTATAGCTTCAACTCTGCATTCTTCCTCCCTTAGGTCTTCCTTTTGGAACCCTGAGAACCTGTGTGCTGTTGGTGTCTCATTTAACCTAATGGTAAACGGATGAGTCAGGTTGGCCCTGTTTCTGAGAATCCCCCAGGGTCTCTGAACCTCTTCTCTCCACTCTTATCTATGCCTTCCTTCTTTGACAGTTGCTTCCTCCATTCCTAGTGGAGGTTCCAATGTCTCAATGCCTGGGATCTAGATGCAGCTTTGTTTATTGAGACCCAGATGACTGTGGAGTGGCCTGTGGCAAAGGCAGCAGGTGGGGGAGGGTCAGCCTGGAAGACTGTGGAAGCTCTGTTCTGCGTGTGTGGTTTCCTGTCTGCACATTCCTCCCCTCCTTTGTTCGTGAGGCCTTCCTCAAGTCATTTCTCCAGTCTTAGGCTGTGTGTTCACGTCTCTTGAGAGACTTCTGTGGCACCCTGGAAACTCACTGGTTTTTAGTGATGAGCCATGAGGAACTGCCCATTTTGTGGTCACAGATGATTGTTGAATGTTACACATGCTGCAGCCCAGTACATGTCAGATATCTGGTCTTGTGCATCCATCTCACCATTAGAACGAGAGCGCCCAGTGTGTAGAGACTGGGATTTGCCCCTGGCGGCATCCCCAGTAGCTAACACTGTCATCTAAATGTTTGTGAAATGAATGAATGGATGATTCAGCCTGAGGGGAAGATTCGCCCAGATCCCCCTGCTCAGATCTGCCCTGCTCAGAGAGCAAAGGTTCCCAAGCTTGAATAGGCATCCGAATTTCTCAGAGGACTTGTTAGAACACAGATCACTGGGCCCCACCTCAGAGTTCTGATTCTAGGGGCCAGATAATAGCATTTCTAATATGGTTACAGACAAGGCAAATTCTGGACACCATGCTTTGAGAACCATTGTTCCGTTTTCTAATTTAAAGGTTCATTTATTTATTTTATGTTTTGGCTGTAGTGGGTCTTTGTTACTGCACAGGGACTTTCTCTAGTGGTGAGCCGGGGCTACTGTTGGTTGTGTGCGTGGGCTTCTCATCGCAGTAGCTTCTCTTGCTCTTGGAGAATCGGCTGTAGGCAAGCAGGCTTCAGTAGTTGTGGCACACAGGCTCAGCTGCACCTTGGAGTGTGGGAGCCTCCCGGACCAGGGATTGAAGTGGTGTCCCTTCAAGGTGGTTTCTTAACCATTGGACCACCAGGTAAGCCTTGAGAACCATTGTTTTAGATTAATAGTTTCCTCCTGGATGGGAGGAAGGTTAGATGTGGGTATTTGAAACAAACAAAACATCGCACCACCATACTAGGTTCAACAGTGCCCCTTGCTAATTCATGTCTATCTGTAGCCTGTGAATGTGACGTTGTTTGGAAATAGGGTTTTCACAGGTATAATCAAGTTAAGAGGTCATACTAGATTAGGGAGGGCCCTACATTCATTATGGCTAGTGTCCTAAGAACAGGGCAACTCAGATTTATTGACACAAAGACAGAGACACACAGGGGAGAATGCCAGTGAAGATGAAGACAGAGGTTGGAGTGATCTTTCTACCAGCTAAGGAGGACCAAGGATTGCCAGCAACCACCAGAAACTAGGAGAGAAGCATGGAATAGGCTCTCCTTCAGAACCTTTAGTAGCACCAATCCTGCAGACACCTCGATTTTGGGCTTGTGCCTCCAGAACTGTGAGAGAATAAATACATTTCTATTGTTTTAAGCCATCTTAGTTTGTGATAATGTCTTATGGCAGCCCTGAGAAACAAAAATCCCCTAAAATGCAAGAAAAAATGCAAAAAATAAAAACCAACCCCCCAACCCCCCCCACAAAATACCAGTGCCAAAAAACCCCACAAACCAACACCAAAAGCAATGACTTATCCCTTCCTCCTCACTGAGATACTTTAGTGAGTACTGGAAATCGCCTGGAGGATCAGATCCCCAGGGGAAGCCCTTTTCCTCCCTGGCCAAGGTGTGTGTGTGTGGGGGGTGGTTCAGCCCACCCCAAGGGACCACATCCATGAAGGGGCATCGTACAGGGCACCTGTCCTGTGTGTGCATGGGTGCTCAGTCTTCTCCGACTCTTTGCAGTCCCCCTAGATTGTAGTCTGCCAGGCTCCTCTGTCCATGAAATTTTCCTGGCACGAGTACTAGAGTGGGTGGCCATTCTCTTCTCCGGAGGATCTTCCCAATCCAGGCATCAAACCCACAACTGCATTGACTGGCAGATTTGTTTTTTGTTGTTTTCTTTGATCACTGAGCCAACTGGGAAGCACCTCTACTGGTGAATGGGTTGAAGCAAAGACTCCCAGTTTCCAATTTTCAGATTCTGCTTATGTACTTTGGATGTGTGTCCTGGAAATCTACATTTTAACAAACCTCCTAGGTAATTAATTCATGGCCAGAGTACATTTAGTGAAACATAGGTGGGAAGGGGTGGAGTGGATTAAATTTTAAAGTACGAAAACCATATCTTAGACCTCCCTAACCAGGAGTTCTTAATTTTTCTTGCCATTGATCTCTGGCAATTTGTTGAAGCCCATAGACCCTCCTCAAAATAGTATATATTGCTACTTCATAAATGACTAAAGCAAAATACATAGGGTTACAGAGGAAGCCAAATATATTGAAATATACAATAAGACAATTAAAAAAAACCAAACTTCTAAAATTAGTACTATAAGTGGTTCCTTATTAAACTACTATGTATAAGAATTAGCAGCGGGGCTGATAGCTACTTAATTTCAAGGTGGTGATGAGTCTAAAATCATATCTTGAAAAACTGTGACAACTATAAAGCGATTAAAAAATCTGTGATTTCTATTCATGCAAAGTCACAGGAACTGCTTATACTTCTGTGGTTTGTGGTCCACATTCATAACTGAATACATTTCAGTTTCAATTAGTAGAAAAAAATGAAAAGTTCCCACAAGTTCATGGGCCCCCTGAATTCTGTCCACAGATCCTCTGAAAATTCATGACCTTTCTCTGGAGTCGAGTTCTTCATCTTTTTCCTTTCTTGTTGGTCCCACCCCAAATCCCCTTGCGCCACAACCCAGCCCCTGTCACCCTGCAAGCCCACAGCAAACCCAGACTCCCTCCTTTTAGCCTACATTAAAACCTGCCCTTAGTGGCTACACAGTAAGCTAGGCCAAACACAGGTGTGGGGGCCAGAAGGTCCACTGGTTCAAGTACTTCCCTCCCAGTTTATTAGCTGTATGACCAACCCTCTGAGCCTTGGTGGCTGCGTTTATAGTACCTGCTTTGTGAGGCTATAATGAGGATTAAATAAGATGTATATAAAGTGTTTGGAACACGGTAGGTACCTAATAAATATTAAATGTCATTTGATTAAAAAAAACTTTTAAGTATTTCCCCAGTTAGGAGATATTTAAGCTTTAATGAGGATTTGTAGCATTTCATCATGTGTTGGAGAAAGAGGATTGGGTGGGAGAGAGTGAGCATTCTTCAAGTCACTCCTGGTTGGAGCTGGACAGACTCGTTCATGGAACAGTCTTTCAAAGAAATGGCTGAGCATGACTTCTCCTGGTGCAGTGCTGGAGCCAGGGGAGCTCTGGGAAGACCCTGCTGGAATCTGGGCTGAGCATCAAGCGTTCAGGCCTCCTAGGCCTACCCGGATGGCCATTGCCATGGTGACGATGGCTAGTGGGAGGCAGGTGGGCGTTTGCAGTGGCTTGGCCACTCCTGAAATGTGGCCAGTGCCTTGCCTGGTGTGAGGCCGGGGTGTTGAGAGGACAGGCAGATGCACGGGTAAACATTTCACTATAGTGTCCCGCCTGCTCATGCCCGGGCCTGTTCCTAATAAAGCCTGAGTGTGTGTGTGAGGGCCGGTGACAGATATAATGGGGCCTCTGCTTGCCAAGTTGGCTCCTCTGGCTGCTCTGGCCTGTTGGGTGGAGGCGGGGGGAGGATTGTCTGCAGAGCTCCAGGTCAAGCCCTCCTGCACCTCTTCTTCCCATCTCTGAAAACAGACATAAGAGAGCTAGAGCAGGAGATCTTATGGAGCAGGTGCTTGTACCAAGGGAATGTGTGTGTGTGTGGAGGGTTTACTGCAGTCCTCCAGGGTCTGTGTTAATAGCCAGGGCAAACCACAGTGGTGTCTCCTGTGGTGGGGGAGACAGTGAGTGGTCATGTGTTCTGGTCTGCGCAGTCCAAAAGTCAGGCTCAGGCCCATCTTCCTCCTATCAGTGCTAACAGTGTGCTTTGTGCAGGAACCTTAATATTCAAGGGAAGCAAGGGATTTAAGGTCAAGTGTATAGCTTGAGTTTAGAATCTTTCTCTGCCAACTGCTACCTGTGTGACTTTGGACAAGGTCATTAACCTCTCTGGGCCTCGGTTTCTTCACAGAAGAGACCCAGCTGGAAACTTAGGGACATTCTGTCAGAGAGAAAGTGGAAAAGGAGATACTTCCCTGGTGGCTCAGATGGTAAAGAACCTTCCCCGCTATGTGGGAGATCCGAGATAGTTCCCTGGGTCGGGAACATCCCCTGGAGAAGGAAATGGCAACCCATTCCAGTCTTGCCTGGGGAATTCCATAGACAGAGGAGCCTGGTGGACTAAGGTCCATGGGATTGCAAAGAATTGGACAAGACTAAGTGTTTAACACTTTCACATACCTCTCCCCTCTCCTACCACAGCTCATAAAAATCTCCCGAATGTCTGAATTCTGGGTCCCAGCTTCCTTATATACGGTCTCTGTTCTGTGTCATATGGACCCAGTATGAAGCCTGGTCCTTCTGGGAAGTTCCAGAACAGCCTGCTTGTAGAGCAGCAAGAATAAGAGGAGTAACATAGACCAGAGTGTCTTGTTGCTGCTTTTTTTCATCTTCGTTTTGGCAGGGGAAAGAGACATGAGGGTTTGTATGGTAGAAATCTGATGAGCTTCAAAAGGGTGGTATGCATTATACTGTCCCTAAATGTCCCTTGGCCACCCTCCCACCATGAGAGGGTCTCACTGGCTCCTTGCATCACTCCTCGTTTAATTAAGTCCTTCCCTCTCTTTGCTCTGGAGAAGAGAGTGGCAACCCACTCCAGTATTCTTGCCTGGAAAATCCCATGGACAGAGGATCCTGGCAAGCTATAGTCCATGAGGTTGCAAAAGAATTGGATGCGACTGAGCAGCTAACACTTTCACTTTTCTCTCTTTGAGTCCTTTCTTTGTATCATCTGTTTTCTCTCCTCTTAACTGATCTCAGCATATTCACTGCCTTGCATCTTACCCAAAGTCAAGATTCTTTGTTCTTCTCCGTTGTCTGGGTCGACATCTCTGGCCTTGTGGTTCTCATCTACCTCCATCATCTTGAAGTGTTTTCCCACAGGACTGTTACACTTCCAAGTGGAAGTTTTGTACTTGAGGTTACTGAAAGTAATAATTCACCAAGTCACATGAAGATTGCATGAGATAACGTAACCAAAAGTATTTTTTGAAATGGAGGGTTTATACGAAGTCATTCATTCAATTATTCGTTTATGCCATGAATCTTTGTGAAGACTATCTCAGCATCCCCGGCAGCCAGTAAACAAGATGCTGTCAAGGAAGTCATGGTCTAATAATGAACTGTTAGAAAACAATTGCAGTCATGAATAGTAAGTGCCACGACTGTGCCACATCTCATGTGTTATGATGGGACAAAGAAAGCAGTGATAGATGTATGTTGCCATAAATAGAGTGGAGTAGATATTTGAAGTGTCGTATAGACAAGGCAAGCTCAAGGTGATCTTCTGAGCATTTTAGAGTGGAAGAGCTTTCTATTTGATGGATCAGGACCTTGGGTTCATATCAACTATCTGCAAGTTCTCTGTGTGTCTGTGTTCAAAGTCTGAAACGTCATCCATGGGATAGGGTATTTGACTCTTAATCAGCTTCCTCGTCTGTCAAATCTGTATGATAATCCCCATAGGGTTTCCGTACAGACTGAAAGAGATTCATTAACTTATTCATCTAACAAATAGTTATTAAACAACTACTATGTACTAGACAATGATTTGGACTATAGAGTTTTACCGGGAATGAGATAGCAAATGGGTTCTCTTCTTCTCCAGTGGTACGAGTGGTAAAGAACCCACCTGCCAATGCAGGAGACATGAGAGACCCAGGTTCTGCCCCTGGGTTGGGAAGATCCCCTGGAGGAGGGCATGACAACCCACTCCAGTATTCTTGCCTGGAGAATCCCCTAGACAGAGGAGCCCGGTGGGCTATAGTACATAGGATTGTAGAGTTGGACATGACTGAAGTGACTTAGCATGCCTGCACACCTCTCAGAGTGAACATCCTGCTGAGAAGATAACATCTACTGGTGCCCAGCCCTGTTAACTGGCCCCTAGAAGCTATGCAGCATCTTCACTCCAGCCTTTTCTTTAGATCATCTTCCTTATTCACTGTCACCTGCATGTTGCTTCAAAATTCCATTGCCTTAGCGTCCTTCAGCTAGAACTCCTAGGAGTCTGGGAGAAGGGGGCAGTCTTTAGGCCCATGGGCTAGCAAGCAGCTATGACAAAATACCATAGCCTGGGTGGCTTAAACAGCAAACATTTGTTTCTCACAGTTCTAGAAGTTGGGAAGTCCAAGGTGAAGGGGTTCCAGATTCAGTAAATGGTAAATGGAATGAATAAGTTAATAAGTTAATGAATAAGGACATGTGACCTTATGTGCTCACATGCCAGAGAAAGATCTGCTTGCTTGTCTCTTTTCAGTTCAGTTCAGTCGCTCAGTCGTGTCCGACTCTCCGTGACCCCATGAATCACAGCACGCTAGGCCTCCCTGTCCATCACCAACTCCCGGAGTTCACTCAAACTCACCTCCATTGAGTCGGTGATGCCTTCCAGCCATCTCATTCTCTGTTGTCCCCTTCTCCTCCTGCCCCCAATCCCTCCCAGCATCAGAGTCTTTTCCAGTGAGTCAACTCTTCGCCTGAGGTGGCCGAAGTATTGGAGTTTCAGCTTTAGCATCAGTCCTTCCAGTGAACACCCAGGACTGATCTCCTTTAGAATGGACTGGTTGGATCTCCTTGCAGTCCAAGGGACTCTCAAGAGTCTTCTCCAGCACCACAGTTCAAAAGCATCAATTCTTCGGTGATCAGCTTTCTTCACAGTCCAACTTTCACATCCATACATGACCACTGGAAAAAACATAGCCTTGACTAGACGGACCTTTGTTGGCAAAGTAATGTCTCTGCTTTTTAATATGCTATCCAGGTTGGTCATAACTTTCCTTCTAAGGAGTAAGCGTCATTTAATTTCATGGCTGCAATCACCATCTGCAGTGATTTTGGAGCCCCCCAAAATAAAGTCTGACACTGTTTCCACTGTTTCCCCATCTATTTCCCATGAAGTAATGGGACCAGATGCTATGATCTTAGTTTTCTGAATGTTGAGCTTTAAGCCAACTTTTTCACTCTCCTCTTTCACTTTCATCAAGAGGCTTTTGAGTTCCTCTTCACTTTCTGACATAAGTGAAGAGTTCCTCTTCACTTTCTGCATATCTGAGGTTATTGATATTTCTCCCGGCAATCTTGATTCCAGCCTGTGCTTTTTCCAGCCCAGTGTTCCTCATGATGTACTCTGCATATAAGTTAAATAAGCAGGGTGACAATATACAGCCTTAACATACTCCTTTTCCTATTTGGAACCAGTCCGTTGTTCCATGTCCAGTTCTAACTGTTGCTTCCTGACCTGCTCATAGGTGACCGAGAGGAGCTATCCCACGTCCAAGTAGCGGCGGCTGCGCGGGCACAGGAGGGCCAAGAGGAGCTACTCCATGTTCAAGGTCAGGAGGGGCGGCTGTGAGGAGATACCCCTCATCCAAGGTAAGGAGCAGCAGCTGTGCTTTGCTGGAGCAGTCGTGAAGAGATACCCCAGGACCAAGGTAAGAGAAACCCAAGTAAGACGGTAGGTATTGCGAGAGGGCATCAGAGGGCAGACACACTGAAATCATAATCATAGAAAACTAGTCAATCTGATCACACAGACCACAGCTTGTCTCTTTTAGGAATCTCATTCATGAAGCTCCACCCTCATGACCTGATGACCTCCCAAATGCCCCATCTCCAAATACTATCATATTGGGGGTTAGGCTTCAACTTGTGAGTTTTGAGGAGGACACAAAGAGTCCATAGCAGGGAGGAAAAGTGGGGAGCAAACTAAAGATACTGAAGCCAATGAGCAAATCTCTCTCTCTTTGCTCTCTTCTGCCAAAGGCACTGGGGAGAAACCCAATTTTTTAATGACTTCTTTTTTTGGTTCAGGATTTATTACAAATGTGCTTCCTTTGTTTCTCCTATAATCATGTAATCGAGTGGGCCCGGAGAGAAATGTCAACAATGCAGTCCCTAAGGAGCCCTGGTGGTGGGGAGAGTGGAGGGCTGGCAGGCTCAGCAGAGGACACATTCATTAGACTATGGGAGGGGTGGGGTGAGCCATCCCAGCCCTGGGTCTGGCAGAGTTCACAACCAAGTGGTAGGGAGCAGAGTGCTCTTGTGGCTCAGGGAAATTTCTCCTCAGCCGTTGGGCTGGTTTTCCCTGCTTCTTTGTCAAACCTGGGCTCTTCAGTTTTGACATTTTTTTTTTTCCCTTTTGGATTTTTGGTCTTATTACAAGTAAGTATAGTGAATTTAGTGCCTTGGGAAATATTGTTGCATTTGAGGCATGGAGCGGTAGGGACCTGTGGTAGGAACCCAATACCTGGACTCTTAGAGGCAAGGCTTGAGGCTTTGTGGTACGTGCAGTGGGATGGGTTGGCCCACAGGTCAACCATGCAGGAATGGGACTGGGTTTCTTGACTCCCAAGCTGGGTGGCACTCCACATAACTCCAAGTTCTCGGCTGACAAAGATACAATGTCCTTGGTGCCCTTGAGAAGCACAGCACAGCTGTCGACCCTTTTCTTTATACTCCTCTTTCTCTGTCTTCCTCATTTTTAAGTACTTGGACTAAAGTGCCAATTTCCTTAAGAGCTAGGATTGGATCCAAGGAATGTACTCTGGGTTGAGGGGGTGGGGGTGGGCAGCGGATTTCATCTGGAATTCTGCTGTGGAGACAGATGCAGGGGAGTCAGATGGTCACTGCAAGGCTGGAAGGAGGACTCTGCTCCTGAGGGCCTGGGTGGGGACTTCTTAGGAGTGGGTGGAGAAATGGAGGGAGACCTTGCTGCTATGGATAGAGGGTCCCTTTATTTACTTATCCCCTTTCCTTTCCCTCTCCCCACTCCCGTGGTTGCTCCTTCTAGTGCCTGTGTTAGGGTTACAAAGATGAATAATGATGGGATTTTGGAGTAAGACTTAGGTACCTGAACCTCACCATCCTCTCGTTTGTGCCCGTTAGTTTCCCCATGAAGAGATTGGAACTCCCTGGGGACAAGCACTGGAAGGAAAAAGATCCTCCCCTAGTAATAGTTGGGCAAGTACCTGATACCCCCTTCCACCATATACTGTACCCCCATCCCTGGCAATAGCTAGAGAAGGGCTTTCTGTGTTGGGGTACAAGGCTGAGGCCTGGAAGCCTAAGCAGGCTTCCTATTGCCTCCACCCAAGCCAAGGTAGATCTGTCAATAGTACATTTGTGTGTCCATCCAATGGCAGATACAGTGATGCTGGAGCAGAGTGCATGAGATGAATTGAGGCTTGGTCTAGCGTGTAGGCAGTGCAGGAGAACATGTCTGTCATCAATACTGTCCTTGAGCAGACGTGGTGACCCTGCCCACAGGAAATCATGGCCCAGGGAATGTCTCATCCCCAGTGTCACAAACTGGGAGCTGACCTTGAATCCTTTCTCTTTCAATCTGGTACTAAATCATCACCACCTAACTAGTTACCAAGTCCCATTGATTCTATTTCTAAAATATCATTCGGATCCATCTGCTTCTCCTAATCCTGTGTGCCACCTTCCTAGTCCAGGTCACTATCACCTCAATTCCAGTACAGCAACTGCATCTTTCTACATCTCCCACATCCCCTCCACCCCATCCATCATCCATGCATCCATGTCTACATTGCAGCCCAGGAAATTCCCATTGGTTAATTAATCCCCTTCTGAAACTCTTCAATGTCACCATATTGCCTTTGGGGGAAAAAATAAAAGTTCAAAATGTTTTTGATTCGTGATTTTTCTGGTAGTCCAGTGGCTAAGACTCCATGCTCCTAATGCAGGGACCCCAGTTTGATCCCTGGTCATGGAACTAGATCCCATATGCCACAATGAAGCCACAGCACAGCCAAGTAAATAAATATTAAGAAATACATGTTTCTGATCATTCTCAGAACTCCTGTTAACATTTATGATCTCATATTTTGCCTCATCTATTCCAGACATAGTGAACTGCCTTCTTTTTCTCCAAATGAACCATGCTCTTGTCTTTTTTCACGCTATTTCCTTTGTTAAGGAACTTTTTCCCCACCCCTACCCTTTTCAACTCCTACATGATCTTCTTCACTCAGGTCTCACTTTCTCCAGGAAGCCCTCCTTCCTGTTGTCTGAGTGGGTGGTCCTCTCACATTTCTGTAGCCATCTATCCCTTTCTGAATATGTTTCTCACTGCTTATTTACTTGAAATCTTCCCTGGCTATTAAGAGCATCCTCTGCCATCAACAGGCACCTCTTGACTTCTGCTCAGCTAAATGCTTGGGTCTCTCTTCCATTCCACATCATGTGGATTCACTTCATCTCTTTATGAGTTTGCCTAAAGCAAAAGAAAAGGGACACTGGACATCATAATGGATGATGTCCACAATAGCAATTATTTCTTTTAACATGGAGACATTCCACACATTATTGGTTGTTTTATTGGCTCTCAACAAAGCCAGGGGTGAAATGAGATGTCAACTCTTCTAGAGTCTTCAAGCAATGAATCTAGCAGGGGTGGGGGTTAAGAGTATTAGGGACTGCTTTTTTTTTTTAAAAAAAAACTGTATCTAAAAACTCTGGAATGGAACACCATTTTACCTCCTTTCTTCTTTGTTATGGTGGGAACCTTGGGGAAATCCTGGTTAATGGTTTTCTCTCTCAGGAGCATTGATAGTTCAGCCAGGTTTTCAATGGGAGCCGTTTATCAGATGATTCACAGTGGAGCCAGTTGGGAGAGTCTGAAATGTTGTGTTGTTGGTTAGGCGAGAGTCTGCACATTGTAGATAGAAAGATGCTTCTCTTATGCAATCAACACTCTCCGAGCACCTGTCCCATGCTAGCCTGTGCTGGGTGCTGGGATACGAAGTGATTCAGTCCTATCCCTGCCCTTGAAAGTCTTATCAGTCCCTAAATTCCATAGGAATGGCACAAACAAAATAGCAAAACTTGAGACAAGGGAGAGAGCACAGAGACACGTGCAATAAACAGAAATGGGCGAGAATGGTGCTTCCCATATACACAGACAAACTGAGTGACAGGATGTGATTGCCTTGAATAAAGTTCCCTTGGCAGGGGCAATGCCAATGTAGCATGATGTCAACTTAAAAAGCACACACAACCTAAAAGCTGAGAGTTATGTTTTATTCGGCAGAAATTCTTAGGACTTCAAGTCTGGGAGACAGCATCTCAAGTAACCACTCTGAGGAGGTGAAAAGAGGAACTGTGTTATATAGAAGTTTTGCAACAAAGGGCAGGTAGCCTGAACATCAAAAGATTATTGTTAATGAAAGAAAACCAGATAACCCAAGTTAAGGGATTTAGCGCTTTTCTATGTATGGGAAGATGCAAGAGTCTGGGCTCACTGAAATCATTCCTTTGATATAGACTTCAGCTATTTGGGGCCTGTATCCTGTATTTTTCATATCCTGAGCTTCTCAGGGCTCACTGTAGGGAGTGGCTATAGTCTGATGGCTGCTGGAGGGCAGGTATTCTTCTCCTTCTTGAGTTTCCGTAGGGCTCACATTGGAGGGCTGCAATCGCTGATGACTGTGACATTCTTATTTACTGACATGGCAGGGAATATTTTATTTCTCAGTGGGGAAGCTTGAGGTTTCCCCTGTAATCTCCATCAGCACCCCGATTCTTTGTATTTTCACCTCTCCCTTTTTTAATATTTTTATTTATTTATTTGGCTGTGCCAGGTCTTAGTTGGGGCACATGGGATCTTTAGTTGCAGCATGTGAAATCTTAGTTGCAGCATATGGGATCTAGTTCCCTGACCAGGGATTGAACCCAGGCCCCCTGCTTTGGGAGTACAGAGTCTTAGCCACTTGACCACAAGGGAAGTCCCCAGTCTCCTCTTCCTTAATGTTAAATAAAGTGTTGCTGCTGCTGCTGCTGCTAAGTCACTTCAGTCGTGTCCGACTCTGTGTGACCCCATAGATGGAAGCCCACCAGGCTCCCCCGTCCCTGGGATTCTCCAGGCAAGAACACTGGAGTGGGTTGCCATTTCCTCCTCCAATGTGTGAAAGTGAAAAGTGAAAGTGAAGTCGCTCAGTCGTGTCCGACTCTTAGCGACCCCACAGACTGCAGTCTACCAGGCTCCTCCATCCATGGGATTGTCCAGGCAAGAGTACTGGAGTGGCTTGCCATTGCCTTCTCCGAAATAAAGTGTTAAATAAACACATTCTCAAGTCCCCCTATGCCCCATCCCCAGGTTGTCTACCAAGCATGATGTAAGCCATTCTGTAGCAAAAACTTCCTCCCTCCCTTTCTTTGCTAATTTACAAGTTGCCAACTGTTGGTTCTTAGTTAGAAACTGAAGGACACTGGGCTTGTCAGAGGCTTGGGCACAGACAGACTCAGATGCCGGCGTTCATGCAGACACACACGCACTTGTGTGCATGCGCACACATTCCCATATACCCTGTGGCACTATATTGTTGTCCAGTCCCCTTACATCAGTGGATAGGAATGTCTGCAAGCCCTCCAGGGACTGCACAGCCCCGCGGGTAAGACCCTTCCCCCTCCTAAGTGCTTGGCAGGCTTTTGCAAAACTGACCTAACAAGGGCCTCATCCAAGACAGTGGGACAATAGGGATCTCAACATTCTTTATGTCGGCCTCTTTTGCACGGTAAGTGACCTTGGATTGTAAGTGCCCTGTTACTGAGGAAAGAGTTTATGTACTAAGAAGACAGGAAACTATGTGGGTGCAGAGTGATGGATGGGGTGTTTGTGGGTGAAGAGTGCAGAGGAGTTGCCGTGAGGGCATGAGTGCTGAGCTTGAGGCCGTTTGCAGGGATACTGGGACATGTCTGAATAAACCAGTAAAGATGGAAATCCCAAGTTTTTGTTGTTGATAAATTTGCCTCAGAAACAAGGAAATGATAATATTAATCATCACAGCTCTCATTTTTGCTAGCTGGGGTTTTGAGGGGGCAAAATTAATATCTGTTCTTTCCCTTTGGGTTCAGAGCCAAGGCAAAGGCATGAGGTGGATAGGGCTGAACCGTCACCTTTATGACTGGAACACTTTTGAGTGACAGCCTACATGGGCTTGTTGACTCCCCCAACCCAGACTGGACTTCAGAGGAACCAACCTGAGAGCACACTGGAGTCTGCAAACAGCACATTCTGCTAGGGAGAAGAGGACGCAGAAGAGAGACCAACTAATCCTTGCTAACTTTGACACACCAGCACCACCCATTTAAGGAAGAGACAGAGGGCTCCTGTGTGCCCACCAAACTAACTCACAGTCTCCCCAGGGAATAATGAGAGGTGGAACAAGAGGCCGGGGTGGTCAGGGGAACCCCTCTCACCACAGTGAACACATAGAGTGGGGAAGACACGTCTCCTCTGAATGTTCCCCCGTTTTTGTCATAGTCAACCTGAGGCAGGAGGCAGTTGGGCCCCCTAGGGTAAAACAATTGGAGATTTATTCTCTACTAACCAAGACGCCAAGACAAGAATAGCAGGACCATTAAGGGAGGAGGCTGGACCCCGCACAGACCCACGTATTTCTTGTTCCCATAGTCAAGAGCCCTCCTCAACCACACATGAGCAGAAAAGGCTCCTTGGAGGCCAAAGGGGAGTCACGTCAAGGGATGTTCTACTCAAACACCTTTTTGGTAGGATCCAAGTATTCTTGCCTGGAGAATCCCATGGATAGAGGAGCCTGGTGGGCTAAGTCCACGGGGTCGCAAAGAGTCGGACACGACTGAGCACCCATCTCATCTTGGCTAAGAGATGTGTGTGCACACATGAGAGGGTCCTGAGATACATTAAACATGGCCTGTGAACCAGGCAGATCAGAATGATTGGCTAAAGGAAACTCGGAAGAAATAGCCCATAAAAGTAATTCAAACTGCCATAAGGGCTCAACCTAGCAACACAGGGACTCTCCCTCTGAGCCTGCCCGTGTGTCTCTCCAGATGTACTGTATGTACTCTTTTTCCTCCTAATAAATACTTAACTTGCTTCACTACTTTCTGTCTTTGTGGAAGTTCTTTTCTGCAAGGGCCAGGGCCCTTGTCACTGACCACTAGTCTAGTAGCTAGGATCTGGGGCTCTCACTGCCCAGTCTCTGGTTGGGAACCCACGCCCTGCTCCAAGCTGCTGCAGGCTGAGACTACCCGAGATCATATCCATAGTCAGGGTAGGGTGCTGCTGTCTCCTCAGGGGAGCTGAATCCTTTCAACTCCCGCTTCAAGGGGCTGCTCTTCCCATATGGTCTCTGCTCCTCTGGTGTTCTGTTTATGTTGCTGGGGGCAGGGTCAACTTGACTCTCAGAAATTTCTGAGTTGAAGCAACTCATGTGAATTAAATCACTACCATGGGCATTCTGTTCAAGGTGAAAAATTATTCCCTTTCTTACTTCTTGTCCCAAATTCCATCTAGTACAGCTCCAAATACAGCTCCAAAGAGGTTCTTGTCCAGTGGAGAAGCAAGACCAATGAAGGAATCTGTCAGGAAGGAGCCCTGACACAGAGCCTCTGAGGTGGGAGAGAGAGTTGGTGCTGTGAGGGGCTTATTGAAGGGGCATTGACTGCTTCTGGAGAGGAGCTGCTGTCTTGGGTTTGGGGTGTGTGAACTCCATGCAAGGCAGAAATGTGGCTATGCATGAGAGCAAAGCCCTTCTTTCTCTTTCTCTCCTTTTCCCTCTCCCCTCTTTTTTCTCCTTCCATACCCCTCAACCTCTCTCTTCCTTACCCTTCCTGAATTAATAACCCCACCAGGACATCCTGAGACAAACAGCCAAGTCAGAAATCACTTTGCTTCTCTGACAGCCCAGCCCATCCCTGCAAACTCATATCTCATGGGCAGCTACTCCTGTGTGTCACCAGGGCCACCAAGAGACTTCCTATCTATTCCACTGCCAGAGACATTAGTTGTTAGCATTTTTGGCAAAGGATCTTGACAATCGCCTTGGGAGGGAAAACGGTGTGGGCGGCTAGTGGAAAGAATGTGACTTTTGGAGCCAGGCAGACCCTGGGCTCTCCTCCAGCTCTACCACTTAATACCTGGGTAACCCTGGGCGAATCACTTAACCCCCTTGACTTTTAGTTTCCTCATTTGTAAAATAAACAGTGCAAAGAGGATAATAGTCATTTTACAGAACTATTTGGAAAAGGTAAGCAAGTTGATGCGTGGAAGCATGCCTGCAAGACACATGGTACATAGATTTTGACATTTGGGGAAGATTCCATTGTAGGCTAATTGCAGAGTTTTATGGGTCTCTTCCTCTTGAATACCCTGAAATAACACAAATCAGGCAGCATTTGCTCTACAGAAGGAAGTTCTTAAATAGTCTTCATTAGGATTTCTAATAAGTTAATATTTCTTTTTGCTCCAAGTCAGTGCCTATTTTCTTCTTGGTGGTAGCTTCTCACTAAGGTCATTTTGTAAAACTCTCTCACAGGATCTTTTCAGCCATTCATTTACTACACTGGTCCTGGTCTGTAATGCATTTCTGTTGTATTGAGGTTGCCTTTTTGTGGCTGTGGGGTTTATAATGTGTACAGAAATACAGAGAACTCAGGAACCTGGCCAGCCCACGTACTGTGACCTTTGTTGTGGACCTGCTCTGTAGATGGCTCAAAGTCCCTTTGTCCTTCCATTTTTGAGTTGGATAGAGCTCAAGCTGGGCCAGTCTATCCATAAATCCTTCTTTGAGGCCACGTGTGTTAGAGAGAATATCTCAGTATTTCCTGTAGATGTTTCCCTTAGGGTATCATTCAAGGTTATGGGGTGTAAGCCACAGATTTGGACAGAAAATGCATGTATTGAGATATTGAGTAGCTTCCAAAATTGGTGGAAAACCAGAGAACCAAGTTTAGGAAATAAGTGTGTTCCAGGGAAGTTATTGATGCAAGAACACTGGAGTGGTTTGCCTTTCCTTCTCCAGGAGGAGAAGGGGGCTAAAGAGGATGAGATGGTTGGCTGGCATCACCGATTCAATGGACATGAGTTTGAGCAAACTCCAGGAGACAGTGAAGGACAGGGAAACCTGGCATGCTACAGTCCATGGAGTTGGAAAGAGTTGGACATTATTTAACGACTGGACAACAACAACAGGGGGTTAGGCCACAACTGAAGCCTCTTGTTAGCACCCTGCCACTGTCACCACTGCTGCCACGCCTGGACCCTGAGGTTTCTGGCACTGGACCTCAATGTTGCTGGAAAGAAGTCCTCAACTATCTCCATGGCATTGAATTGGTTGCTCAGTATTCAGAGGCCTGAGTTGGAACAACCCAATGACTGATCCTCAGTTCTGTGCCTGGTTCTAGAGAGTGCGGAGAGGCTTCTTTGGCTTTCCTTGTGGGATCACATAGTAGGGGGGTTTCTCCAAAAGTAGGAAGGTGGTTTAAAGATGAATGTCTGATATGCTTGAAAACTAGACAGCTTTAATTTACCGTCACAGCTTTTGGTTCAAAAGACAAAGAACCTAAGTGAAATGCTCTGCCCATCCTTAAAACTTGAGTGTAACTGAAAAAGCACTGACTTAGATTCAACTTCTCTGACCCTCTCAGTTTCTTCTTTTATGGAATGGGAATTAAAATAACTATCCTGCATACCTATCTCAAGGTTGTTGTGAAAATCAACAACATAGCAGACTATTAAATACTATATCAAAGAAGCATATATCTGAATATTTTTCCCTGTTAGCTGATAAACCACTTACAAAAAACCTCTACAACATAGGCTATTTGTTGTCTGGAGTGTGGTGATATGCCCAGGGGCATAAGAGATTTCATTCTACAATTAAAAGTGTCCAAAGCTCAAAAACAGGAAATATGGAGCAAGTTCCCTGAGGCTATACACTGGTAAGGGGCGGAGACAGGATTTAAACCCAGATCTATCTGACTGTGGGCTTCCCAGGTTGCTCAGGGGTAAAGAATCCACCTGCCAATGCAGGAGACGTGGGTTCAATCCCTGGGTGGGGAAGATCCCTTGGAGAAGGAAATGGTAACCCACTCCAGTATTCTTGCCTGGTGAGCTATAGTCCACAGGGTCTCAAAGAATCGGACACAACTGCACACACATACATGCATGCCTGCTTACCTGTCTGTCTGTCTCTAAATTCTACCTTCTTTCCAAGAGGCCTGGTTTTAATTCCCAAAACTGGATGGATTAACTAAAAGCTCAGGAAGGAGATTCTTGTCTAAGAGAGAAGTGGGAGGAACCATAGAAGGAGGGGAAATGGAACCCAGTCCTTGAGTTCTTAGAATGATGCTTATTCCATAAGAGTACATGGAGATATAAAAGCTGGAAAGTCCTGATGAAAATCACAGTCAATCTACCCAAGAAGCCCATGAACTATTGCACTGAATGGCTTTCACTTTGTAGATGAGGAAGCAAGCTGAAAGAAGTTAGATAATTTGTCCAGAGATACTCAGCTTAGTTGGAAACAGAACTCAATATTGGTTTGTTTAAACAAGAAGTTGATTTCATAAAAGATACTGACTGGCTCTAAAGAAGCAGGAACGGAACAACATTCTACATCCAGCAGCTTTTACTGCTAATGTCACAGTTGGGTTGCTCATGCCAGAACTTCTCCTATTGATGCCTCTGAGCTGAATGTATCTGCCACTATTCTTTAATCAGATTCTCCCTGGTGCCAATTTCCTTGCAATATATAATTTACAGAGGCTTCTGATAGTCTAAGCCCAGGTTAATGCCTGCAACTTAGCTGCAAGGGAGTTCGAAAAATTAAGTTATAGAGACAAGAAATTTCTTTTTCCCATCAAGCTGAGTTATCTCCCAGACATAGGAAGTGTTCCAAGATGCTGGGGGTGCAGAGACACTGCTCATTCTTAGCTAAACTCCCAGTTCCTAGGACAGGGCTCAGCACATAGTAGGTGTTGTGGACTGAAAGTTTCTGTCCTCAACAGAAACAATGCCTTCTGTTGAAGCCTTAATTCCCAAATGTGCTGGCATTTTGAAAGGACCCAGGGAAGTAAATAGGTTTAGATGAAATCATAATGGGATCAGTGTTTGTCTAAGAGGAAGAGATTTTTGGACTCCAAAATCACTGCAGATGGTGACTGCAGCAATGAAATTAAAAGACGCTTGCTCCTTGGAAGAAAAGCTATGACCAACCTAGACAGCATATTAAAAAGCAGAGACATTACTTTGCCAACAAAGGTCCCTCTAGTCAAAGCTATGGTTTTTCCAATAGTCATGTATGGATGTAAGAGTTGGACTATAAAGAAAGCTGAGCACCAAAGAATTGATGCCTTTGAACTGTGGTGTTGGAGAAGACTCTTGAGAGTCCCTAGGACTACAAGGAGATCAAACCAATCACTCCTAAAGGAAATCAGTCCTGAATATTCATTGGAAGGACTGATGCTGAAGCTGAAACTCCAATATTTTGGCCACCTGATGGGAAGAACTGACTCATTTGAAAAGACCCTGATGCTGGGAAAGATTGAAAGTGGGAGGAGAAGGGGATGACAGAGGATGAGATGGTTGGATGGCATCACTGATGGGATGGACAGGAGTTTGAGTAAGCTCTGGGAGTTGGTGATGGACAGGGAAGGCTGGCGTGCTGCAGTCAATGGGAATGCAAAGAGTTGGACACAGCTGAGTGACTGAACTGAAGAGGAAGAGATACAGGCCTCTTGCTCTTTCCCTAACATGTAAGGATATAGCAAGACATCAACCATTTGCAGACCAAGAAGGGGACTCTCACCAAGAGCTAAATCAACTGGCACCTTGATCTTGGACTTTCAAACTTCCATGACTATGAGAAAGAAAGGTCTGTTGTTTTAGCCACTCAGTCTATTTTGGCCATCTGATACAGAGAGCTGACTCATTGGAAAAGATCCTGGTGCTGGGAAAGATTGAAGGCAAAAGGAGAAGGGGCGGCAGAGGATGAGATGGTGAGATAGCATCACCAACCCAATGGACATGAATTTGAGCAAACTCCGAGAGATAGTGAAGGATGAAGCCTGATGTACTACAGTCCACAGGCTTGCAAAGAGTTGGACACAGCTTATTGACTGAACAACAACAACAAGCTATTTTGTAATAGCAGCCTGAGCAGACTAAGACTATAGGTGTGTCATAAGTATTTAATAACTGATTGACCAAATAATTCTGTCTGTGACTTTAAAGTCCATGCCCTCAGCCCCTACACTCTCTCTATAGGTGGTCCTTGATCTAGTGGAAAATATGCAATTGCACATTGATGAAAATATATAACTTTTCTGTCCTGTATAAACCATCTTTCTGTATGCATATTATTCACTCATTCAACAAAATGTGCAGTTGTGGTTTATGGCTATCAATTCTGAGAAGGAAGGACCGTATCCATCTTATTCACCACGGTATCACCCATTTTTTATACAGTGCTGCAGAAGAAGGAATTGTAAGATAGGTGAGTAGATTGATGAATGGATGACTAAGGCAGAGCTGTCAGACACGGAAAGAATGGATCTGGTAGGCAGGGAGAGATGGTGTTAAGGATGGCTTCCAGGTTTTTTGGCTTGAACACCTGGTTGGATGGTTCCTGCTACTTCCTGAGATAAGGAGCATGGGAGGATGAACACGCTCTGGAAGGAAGATCAGGAGTTTCATTTGGGGCTTGCTGAGCTTGTGCATCTGTGAGACGTGAAAGTGGGGATGCTGAGTAGGCTGCTGGATATATGGGTCTGGAACTTAGAAGCAATGTCTGGAATGAAGATATAAATTTGGGAGTTGTCAGCATGTAGCTAGTAACTGAAGTTACAAGCATAGACATGAAAACATATGATAGCACAATATATAAAACTATATATGACTCTATAAATATTTAAGTAGAAAGCTATATACTTGTGTAATTGTGCAGACAATGGAATGAAGTTATTGGTAGGATTCAGGAATGAAGAAAATGCAACATCAGCCTGAGAAGTTAATTACTATTCAATGTTCAGTGGATGCCAAATGGGAGTTTGATTTCAAGTTGGTCCGTCTGCAAGGACAATATAAACAGATCAGTGGTGTGCCCATGTCTCCTGGCCCCGCCTGCAAAGTTACTGGACACAGAATGTTAGATATTTTGGGTAGATGTTAGCCATGGCACAGGCACTTCCTTTGTGTCAAGCCTAAGAACATTCTGGAGAAGGAGCACAAAATCAAGGCATGGAAAAGTCAGGCTGAGAAGGTCTGGGGGCTTGCAGAAGAACTCTACAGGGACTGAGTCTTAGGAACAGGAGGCTGTGACAGAAGAGAACACCCCATACACCTCTTCTCTGTTCTGTGAAAGGTATTTTCAAGGACAAGGCAATCAAGAGATTAACATTGACCTTTCCCAGGCTCCCAGCCTGGGAATGGGCAGAGGGCACCTGGGTCATGAGTTCTTACAGTCTATAGTTCAGCAATTACAGGCCAGCCATCCATCACTGAGATTAAGAGGAAGAGGTTTGGATTTGGCGTTCAACACCCCCACCCATTAAAGTGCTGGGTAACCTCTGGTAAGTTCCTTATTCTCTCTGAACCTCTTGAACCTCAGTTTCCTTTCCCTGCTAAAAGGACAGTGATGGTATAGTTGACCTTTGAGCAATTAAGGGACTAGAAGTGCAACAGAAAATCCGGGTGTAACTGTGGAATAAGCCCTTCATGTGCCATCCATTCAACCAACTGTGGGTCATGTAGTACTGAAATATTTATCTAGTGGGGAAAAATCCACCTATAAGTGGACCTGCACAATTCGAATCCCTGTTGTTCTATGGTCAACTGGATAAGACACAGGGTGTTTGGATATAGTGGATATCTAAACAAATTTTCATTGATGACAAATTTGAATCTCTACTCTGCCACCCTGTTAGAGGTTTAGCCACTGGTGGGTTAAATAGAGAGGTGATGAAATTTGATTTACCATTATGAAAAGATACTGTTAATGCCATGTGAGGAGTAAGAGTGGATACCCAGGGACTATGTAAGTGGCTATTGTACTAGTGCCAGCATGGAGTGATGGTGGTTTGGATCAGGGTAATAGTGAAGTAGGGTGATAGGTTTCCAGATTGCTATAAAGATTTGTGTTTAGTAGAAGCTTTATAAATGATATACTTAAGGGTTATTACTTTCATTCTTAACACTAGTCAATTGCAAAAACATATTTGGAGCTATGGCAAAGCATGTACCTTTCAGTTATTTATTGTTTATGTGTGTGTGTTTAGTTACTCGGTCATGCCCAACTCTTTGCGACCCCATGGACTGTAGATCACCAGGCTCCTCTGTCCATGGGATTTTCCAGGTAAGAATACTGGAGTGGGTTGTCATTTCTTCCTCCAGGGGATCTTCCTGACCCAGGGATCGAACCCATGTCTTCTGTGTCTCCTTCACTGGAAGGCGGGTTCTTTACCATTATGTAATTAACATTCACTCCTATGTGGTATTTACTATGTACCTGGCATTGCACTAAGCACTTTATATACATTAGCGTATTTATTACTCCTAACACTTCTATGGGTTTCCCTGGTGGCTCAGATGGTAAAGAATCTGCCTGCAGTGTGGGACACCTGGCTTTGATCCCTGGGTTGGGAAGATCCCCTGGAGGAGGGCATGGCAACCTACTTCAGTATTCTTGCCTGGAGAGTCCCCATAGACAGAGGAGCCTGGCAGGCTACAGTCCATGGAGTCACAAAGAGTTGGACACAACTGAGCGACTAAGCACAGCACAACACTTCTATTATTCCCATTTTACAGAAGAGGGAACTGAGGCTCAGAAATGTCACACAGATAGTAAGTGGTAAAGCTAACTGGATTAACACCCCCACCCATGTAATCTGGACTAGTATTAGATTTGGAATAAAAGAAAGAAGATGATTCTTAGAATTAGTTTGGGACAACTCTTGCTTTTATGCCTCTAGCAGTAACTGGCTTGAAATATGTTGCCTGGGGACTGAATACAGCTCCTTCACAGAATTCAACTGTCTTCCTGCTACACTCCAGGGCCATTTAGGACACATCCTTTTTGATGATGGTTATATGAACACTTGAACTAGTGGGCATTTCAGTTGACAGTCTCTTGGAAAACTTCTTGTAGTTCTCTAGGGTATATGCTTTCACCTCCAATCAAAAAAATAATGAAAAAAATTAACGGACTTAAAAAAATTGCCTGACTGTTCAACTGCCAAGAGCCCAATTAGTCAGTGCAGACCTTACAATAATACCAAATCAGGGAGGAAGTCTGATAAGAAAACACAGCCTAAGAAGATTTTTAATTGGCAGCGAAAAAGAGCTTGAGAACAATAGCCCGGCGTTGCCAATTCCCTTCACATTTCTTACTAAATCAATGTCTTTTCCCATATGGAATACTCTACCCTCCTCTTGACCCACCCATTTATATAATTACCTTTTGGCACTTGGCTGAAAAGTTAGCTCCTGCAAAATACCTTTCTCACTTAGCCTCAGTTTGTTAGGATTTGATGGATTGAATCATTAATTCTTCACTCACTCAGTGCAGGCCTTTTGGGTACTAGATAGTCAGCTGGTCACTGAGAACCCAGTGCACCATTCCTGGCCTCTCATTTCAGCACCTTCTGTGATGATGGAAACAGCCTGTGTTTGTGTTCTCCAACATGGTAGCCACTAGCTAAGTGGGGCTACTGAGTGCTTGAGAAGTGCTAACTGTAACTAAAGAAATGAATTCTAAAATGCTATTTCATTTGGATTAGTTTCAATGTAAATAGCCTCATGTGATAGCATAAGTCTAAACTGAATGACGGATCATGAAGAAAGGGTTGTAGCCAAATCTTTGGGGGCTGTGATGGACATCTGTAAGAGGTGGAGGGAGACAGCCAAGGTGGGGCTTATCAGCTCTCCGGAGCAGAGTCAGGGTTGTTCAGGTGGACAATGATGTACAGCTTTTGGGTCCGTTGTCTGGGTTCAAGTCAGGTGTTTTTCGCCTGTTATCTCCATGAGTTGTTGTTATTGAGTCATTAAGTCATGTTTGACTCTTTGCAACTCCATGAATGTAGCCTGACAGGCTCCTCTGTCCGTGGGATTCTCCAAGCAAGAATACTAGAATAGGTTGCCATGCCCTCCTCCAGGGGATCTTCCTGACCCAGGGATTGAACTGAGTCTCCTGCACTGTAGGTGGATTCTTTACCACTGAGCCACCAGGGAAGCCCAGCTCAATGATTCAGTTCAGTTCAGTTCAGTTCAGTCGCTCAGTCGTGTCTGACTCTCTGCGACCCCATGAATCACACAGCATGCCAGGCCTCCCTGTCCATCACCAACTCCCGGAGTTCACTCAAACTCATGTCCACAGAGTCGGTGATGCCATCCAGCCATCTCATTCTCTGTCGTCCCCTTCTCCTCCTGCCCCCAACCTTTCCCAGCATCAGAGTCTTTTCCAGTGAGTCAACTCGTCCATGATTACAGGCAAGCTACTAAAATTTTGTTTAACAAATGAGGAATCTGAGGCTAAACTAGGGCAGAGGTAGGTGGGAGCTGGAGAACAGGCAGATTCAAGGTCTGGCCAGTCTCTCGAGCAGTCCTCTCCTTAGCAAGCATGACAAGGCTCATGCACCATTGCTTTGCAGAATGATTCTCATTGGAAATCACATTCCAGTTATGTTTCTTGCCTGTGTCATTTCCTGTTACTCACTTGCTCACTCCAAAATAAAATCATTCTTTTTTCATCCGATTACAAAACATTTTTGTTCATTACCCAAAAAAGTACAGAATCATGGAAAATTATAAAGAAGAATCACAAATCCCCTCACCCAGATTTTTAGGAATTGGATGGCTCTGCAAATATTCCTAAAGAGTCACAAACTTACATAAGTGGGATGTACTGTACATTATGCTCTGTAATTGCTGTTTCACCCAATAATTTACTGTGAACATTTTAATATGTTAATGTAGAACTTCATAAACACATTAATGACTACACACTACTCCACTGTACCATTGTGATGGACACAGTGTTTTTAATTTCTTCCCACTCTAAAACATGGTTATGATCACACGTCTTTATGTGCTTTGTGATTATTTTTATAGGATAAAGATGAATTATAGGATAAAGATAAAATGAATTAAAATTTTGATACATAATGGGGATTACATTGATTCTGTAGAGCACTTTGGGTAGTATGCACATTTTAAACATTAAATCTAATCCACAAACACATATATTTCCATTCATTTGTGTTTTTAATTTCTTTCAATGTTTTTTTAGTTTTCAATGTACATGAGTTTACCTCTTTAGTCAAGTTTATTCCTAAGTATTTTACTCTTTTTAATGATATTGTAAATGAAATTGTCCTCAATTTCTTTTTTTGGATAGTTTTTAATTAGCGTATAGAAGTGAAACTGATTTTTATATGTTGATTTTGTATTCTGCAACTTTATTGAATTTATTAGTAGATTTTGCCTCTGGATAGAGAGCTGATATTAGCTGGGTGGGGAGTGGAGGGAGCTTTTCTGGGATGGCAGGGAGAATGGGTCACGTAAGTATATGCTCTCTTCAAAATTTATCAACCTGTACTCTTGAGATTCGGACACGACTGAGCGACTGAACTGAACTGAACTGAACTCTTGAGATTTATGTTTCACTGTGTATATATTTTAACTAAAAATCAATATAGTTGTATACATACAAAATAGAAATACTAGTATAATAATAAATCTGATGCTTCCATTAGCTTGAAATATTATTAAAACGTGGCAAATTCTGTCTCATCTATTCTCTTCCTTACCTTTTGGATTGTTTTGAAGCAAATATTTCAGTATATATTTCTGAAGATAAGAGTGAGAATTTTCTTGCTTACTGTCTATCTTTTCTGTCTGTCTCTGTGACCAAATCCACCATCAGAACTGCTACCATCTCTTGCCGTCTTACTGGACTCTTACTTTCAAATTCATCCTTCATATAGGAGCCTAAGGAATCTTCAGAAACCCAAAGAGATTATGTCACCCCCTCCAAGCCCCTCTTTAAAATTCCCCAATAACTTCCTAATGTTCTAAAGGTAAATACCAATATCTTTAAACAGCTGTATTAGTGTCTATCACAAAACAACCAATTACAACAAACAAACACACACACTCAAGGACTTTGAGAGACCCATTTGTTGTCTCACAGTTTCTATGGGTCAGAATTCTGAGTGTAGCAGGCCAAGTTCTCCGCTCAGAGTCTCACAAGGCTGAAATCTAGGTGTTGACTGAGGCTGTGGTCTCACCAGGTTGGCAGATTTCATTTGCTTGTGTCCACAGGACAGAGGTTTCCATTTTCTTGCTCGCTGTTGCCCAAGGGTTCCTTTCAGCTCCTAGAGGCCGCCCTCAGGACACAGTCACACAGCCCCCACCACAAGCAGCTCATTAGATGGCCAGTTGGTTTTTTTCCAGGTCAGCAGAGGAGTGTCTGCTGCTGCTGCTGCTGATCTTGATTAGATCAGGCCTTCCCAGGATAATTATCCTTTAATTTTTCTGCTGCTGCTGCTAAGTCACATCAGTCATGTCCGACTCTGTGCAACCCCATAGACGGCAGCCCACCAGGCTCCCCTGTCCCTGGGATTCTCCAGGCAAGAACACTGGAGTGGGTTGCCATTTCCTTCTCCAATGCAAGAAAGTAAAGAGTGAAAGTGAAGTCGCTCAGTTGTGTCTGACTCTTAGTGACCCCATGGACTGCAGCCTACCAGGCTCCCCCGTCCATGGGGTTTTCCAGGCAAGAGTACTGGAGTGGGGTGCCATTGCCTTCTCTGATCCTTTAATTTTACTCAAAGGCAATTTATTGGGAACCTTAATTATATCTGCAAAACCCTTTTGCTCTTTAATGTAGCATAACTTTAGGAGTAACATTCCGTCATATTCATAGGTCCTGCCTACCTAGACTCAAAAGAGAGGGATTACAGGACATTGGGGGCATCCCCTGTGGCTAAGTGGTAAAGAATCTTCTTGCAATGTGCAATGTAGGAGATGCAGTAGGTGCAGGTTTGATCCCTCCTCCAAGATCCTCTGGAGGAGGGCATGGCAACCCACTCCAGTATTCTTGTCTGGAGAATCCCGTGGACAAAGAAGCATGGCAGGCTACAGTCCATGGGATTGCAAAGAGCAATGAGCACATCAAGAACAAGAGGGCATTGAAGTGTTACAAACCATCTTAGAATTTTACCCACCACACAACCCCTTCATACTAAGTCTTGGAGGGTGTCTCTGTCTTCTCCTCTGGTCTCATCTTGCCCCACTTTCTGCCTATCTTTCTCCATTCTAGCCCTTCACCCCCTGACAGTTTTCAGAATCCTAAAAGTCCCCCTGCTCTCTATGGCCTCAGGGCCTTTGTATATGTTTTTTTTCTCTGCCTCTTCCTCCCCACCACTCCCTCATCTAGTCAAAGCCTACCATTCCTTCAGGTCTCAGATCTAAAAGAACTTCCCTACAGGATTAACTTCATTGGGTCAGGTCTGCCTGAAATGTGTTCTTAGTATACTGAGTTCCTCTTCACAGAGCTCAGCTTGTGCTAGGCTTTCATACAAGTAATTATTCAATCAGTGTCTCTCTCTCGCCCCCCACTGTACTGCAAGCACCTTGAGGGAATGGATTGTGCTCACTAGTTTATCTCTAGCATCTAACACTTCTCTTGACACACAGTTGAGCTCAAGAAACATGCTTAATATATGAAACCAGCCTCAATTTACTCATCTGTCATATGAGGGGGTTGGTTTAGCTCACTAGTCATTCTCCAGTATTCTACGATTCCAAGGTCTGGTCCAACCATCTCAACTTACAGTCAGGAAAGTAGCTTCAAATATGAAGTGATTTTCACACATTCAGTGGAGCAGAGGAACTGTAGTCTCTACCCGTTGTACACAATGGCTCTGGGGCACTCGGGAAGCCAATTAAATAGCCATGGCTTCCTTTTCTTCTCCAAACTCCAGGACTCCTGAGTGAGACTCCTTATTTACAAACTGATTGGCCCCTCTGCCACGATGACTGTCCATGTGTGGACACAGCCTTTGGGTGGTTTCTGTTGGTCAACTTGATGTGACCTACTCAGTGAAAAAAAGACTGTCCCTCCTTGTTGGCAGCCCACTGGGGGATGCCTGGGGCAGAAGGCGTAGAGAGTGGGGAGGGCTGGTTCATCGCTGTCCGCATTGGGCATGCGTTGCCTCCTTGCCAGACAGCTGTTACAGCTCCCTGGCCTGTGATGGACACTGAGCTGCAGACCACCCGGACAGAGGCCTGTTTCCTATTTGCTTGTCGCCATGTGGCCTGTCCACCTCGGCTGCCTGAGGATCGCCAGATGCCCAGAGGGAGTCTGGAGAGAGAAGCGTTTGTCCACTGGATTATTCCCCTTGGCTCTGGATTACTGATAGAACTCGGAGAGTGAAAAAGTTGGCTTAAAGCTCAAAGTTCAGAAAACTAAGATGATGGCATCCAGTCCCATCACTTCATGGCAGATACATGGGAAAACAGTGGAAACAGTGACAGACTTTATTTTTTTGGGCTCCAAAATCACTGCAGATGGTGACTGCAGCCATGAAATTAAAAGACACTTACTCCTTGGAAGAAAAGTTATGACCAAACTAGACAGCATATTAAAAAGCAGAGACATTGCTTTGCCAACAAAGGGCTTTCTAGTCAAAGCTATGGTCTTTCCAGGAGTCATGTATGGATGTGAGAGTTGGGCTATAAAGAAAGCTGAGCGCCGAAGAATTGATGCTTTTGAACTGTGGTGTTGAAGAAGACTCTTGAGAGTCCCTTGGACAGCAAGGAGATCCTGTCCAGTCCATCCTAAAGGAGATCAGTCCTGAGTATTCATTGGAAGGACTTATGTTGAAGCTGAAGCTCCGGTACTTTGGCCACCTGATGAAGAGCTGATTCATTT
This sequence comes from Moschus berezovskii, assembly GCF_049115385.1. Lineage (NCBI taxonomy): Eukaryota > Metazoa > Chordata > Mammalia > Artiodactyla > Moschidae > Moschus > Moschus berezovskii. The sequence continues at coordinate 73,845,237 of NC_142465.1, forward strand.
GAAAAGACCCTGATGCTGGGATAGATTGGGGTCAGGTGGAGAAGGGGATGACAGAGGATGAGATGGTTGGATGGCACCACCGACTTAGTGGAGATGAGTTTGAGTAGACTCTGGAAGCTGGTGATGGACAGGGAGGCCTGGCTTACTGTGGTCCATGAGATCACGAAGAGTCGTACATGACTGAGCGACTGAACTGAACTGAACAAGTTCAGGTATGTCTCCTTGGATGCCATTTGGTGTTCTAAGAAAAGGAGGTGAACCGGGCCTTTCCATGCAAAGTGGGTACTGAGTCTGACTTCCAATAGCTCTGAAATCTTTAGGCTGGAAGCTAGAAAAAACCGATGCTCTAAAGCTGCCACCAGCCTGTCCATGGGCCAAAATTTGCATAGTTTGTTGTACAGGCTTCTGCATTTTATATGTATATTTATTGTTCTAGATAGATATCTGCCTATATATGTATATATGCATATATATGGGGCTTCCCAAGTGGTGCTCGTGCTAGAGAATCCACCTGCCATTGCAGGTAGATATAAGAGACATGGGTTCAATCCCTGGGTCGGGAAGATACCCTGGAGATGGGAATGACAACCCACTCCAGGATTCTTGCCTGGAGAATCCTATGGACAGAGGAGCCTGTGGGGGGGTGGGGGCTACAGTCCATAGGGTGGCAGAGTTGGACATGACTGAAACGACCTAGCATGCATGCATGCATATGTATAACGTATCCATGTATGTATATATCGTGTGCTTATTGTTAATTGTTAATTTTGTGATTCCAAATTCAAAGAAATTTTAGAAAAAGAAACTGTAAAGAAATTTAAAAAGAATAAAGCTGTCACCAGTTATTTTCCCTGTAATGGTAGAAGAAGAATTCATCTTTGGAGTAAGGATGGTCTTTTATTTTGTGAAAAACATAACACACTGGAGTATACAATGGTCAAATTAAAATCCTAGTCTATGGTGGAGAAATTTGAGACAGAATAGCTCAACTACTCTGCATGACAATGTAGCATAATATAACAAATTGCAGCTGTGGAAAGTATTACATATCTGAGGGGAATTGGAGGCTTGGATTTCAGGACACTGGTGATGGTGGGAGGTGGGCTGGTCCTCAACATGATGGAGGGCAGAGGAGCACTCCAAGATCCAGTGGGATGCTGGCAGAAGGGCATGAGTGATGGACCTCAGGAGCAATGATATCTGATGTCCACTTTTAGATGTCCTCTTCCCTCACATGATTAAGAAAAACATTCTGGAAAAAGATGTTGGGAAGCTCCTATGATTGGAGGAATAGACAATCCAGAATTGAAAGAGCAGAAACAAGCACATTCCCTGAAATACAGAAGCAGATGTTTAGGTTCCTTCTCATTTGGGTGGGCTCTTCATGTGACCCAGTGCCCTCATTTTCAGTCTGTCTCTCGGTACAAGGTTCAAATTTCAGGTCGGACAGAAGCTGATTGCTTCAGGTTGTAAGGTCCTTCTCCTTGATCAGGTGGCTGTGCTGGGGATAAAGAGTGGTATATATTTGGTGGTTGGGGTGTTGTCAAAAGGGCTTCCCAGGTGGTGCTAGTGGTAAAGAACCTGCCTGCCAATGCAGGAGACTTAAGAGACACGGTTTCCATCTCTGGGTCAGGAAGATGCCCTGGAGGAGGGCATGGCAACCTATTCTAATATTCTTTCCTGGAGAAGCCCATGGACAGAGGAACCTGGAGGGCTATAGTCCATAGGGTCGGAAAAAGTCAGACACGACTAGAGACTTAGCACGCATGCAAGTGTGGTCAAAAACTTGGCAGCTGCTTCAACTTGGTTTCCCTAAAGCAAATTAGAAATTTTGTTTAGAAACTACCCTCCTCCAGTACGTGTAAGAAAATGAGAGCAGGTACCTACTGACAAGAACTCTTCATATCTTTAAAATTATATTGTTTAGCTGTTCTTTAGGTTGGCACTTACAGAATGAAACTAAATTTTAAAAAGCATTTCTACGAACTTCCCTGATAGTGCAGTGTTAAGACTCCATGCTTCCAATACAGAGGACTGTATTATCCCTGATTAGAGAACTAAGATTCCAGCATGCTGCCAAAAATTTTAAAAAAAATTTCTAAATTCGTCCACTTTTATAGTGAATAGTGCAGGCACATGCTTTATGTTCTGTGGTAAATATTAATACACTGGTTGTATCTATTGTTATCTCATCCTAACCAATTAAAATTAAATATCAAGTTTATTTTGAATGTATTCCATACCAAATAGTGTGTGGTCCTGGATATATTTTTAACTCGTGAAGGCTACTATTTTTACGTTATTCAGAACTTTTTTTGGATATAAGTACATAAACTAAGGTTTGGTTCAAGCCAAAATCAGGGTTTGTTGGCACATGTGAGTGAAAAGGTCAGAGGTTGTTGGCTTCAGGCAATGCTTGATCCAGAAACTTAGAAATTATTGGAGATCTTTTTTCTTCGTTTCTTTCTGATTTTTTTTTTTTGTGTGTGTTAGCTTTATTTTTTTTAAACACTCTCTCTAATAAGTGGCAATCTTATTAGATTGCCACTAAGAGGCTACCATATACATACTTCTTGCTCAAAATTCTCCAAGCCAGGCTTCAGCAATATGTGAACCGTGAACTCCCAGATGTTCAAGCAGATTTTAGAAAAGGCAGAGGCACCAGAGATCAAATTGCTAACATCCGCTGGATCATGGAGAAAGCAAGAGAGTTTCAGAAAAATATCTATTTCTGCTTCATTGACTATGCCAAAGCCTTTGACTGTGTGGATCACAATAAACTGTGGAAAATACTGAAAGAGGTGGGAATACCAGACCACCTGACCTGCCTCTTGAGAAACCTGTATGCAGGTCAGGAAGCAACAGTCAGAACTGGACATGGAACAACAGACTGGTTCCAAATAGGAAAAGGAGTACGTCAAGGCTGTATATTGTCACCCTGCTTATTTAACTTATATGCAGAATACATCATGAGAAATGCTGGGCTGGAAGAAGCACAAGCTGGAATCAAGATTGCTGGGAGAAATATCAATAACCTCAGATATGCAGATGACACTACCCTTATGGCAGAAAGTGAAGAGGAACTCAAAAGCCTCTTGATGAAAGTGAAAGAGGAGAGTGAAAAGGTTGGCTTGAAGCTCAACATTCAGAAAACAAAGATCATGGCATCCAGTCCCATCACTTTATGGGAAATAGATGGAAAAACAGTGGAAACAGTGTCAGACTTTATTTTTTTGGGCTCCAAAATCACTGCAGATGTTGATTGCAGCCATGAAATTAAAAGACTCTTACTCCTTGGAAGGAAAGTTATGACCAACCTAGATAGTATATTAAAAAGCAGAGACATTACTTTGCCAACCAAGGTCCGTCTAGTCAAGGCTATGGTTTTTCCCTGGTCATGTATGGATGTGAGAGTTGGACTGTGAAGAAAGCTGATCGCCGAAGAATTGATGCTTTTGAACTGTGGTGCTGGAGAAGACTCTTGAGAGTCCCTTGGACTGCAAGGAGATCCAACCAGTCCATTCTAAAGGAGATCAATCCTGGGTGTTCATTGGAAGGACTGATGCTAAAACTGAAACTGCAATACTTTGGCCACCTCATGCGACGAGTTGACTCACTGGAAAAGACTCTGATGCTGGGAAAGGTTGGGGGCGGGAGGAGAAGGGGACGACAGAGAATGAGATGGCTGGATGGCATCACCAACTCTGTGGACATGAGTTTGAATGAACTCCAGGAGTTGGTGATGGACAGGGAGGCCTGGCGTGCTGTGATTCATGGGGTCGTGGAGAGTCGGACACGACTGAGCAACTGAACTGAACTGAACTGAACCATAAGAGCCCCAGTGGGGGGAAAAACAGCTTCTGTGTTTCAATATGCATATATAAGGTAAGGGGAAAATCTAGAATGGGTCTTCTTCCTATCTCTGATCAATCACTGTTATAGGAGTGTGAAACAGTAGGGTCTAACCTGATCTCCTGCCCCATTTCTGTGGTGGTCAAAGCTGGGGGGTGGGTGCCATGATCATCAGAACCATAGCCAATGGAAGAAGCTACATTCCCCATGGAAAATGTAGTTCTGGGAAGTCAAACAACAGGTTTTCACTTCACTACATTCATAACTCCTGAATTATAGATATGGAAGTGATCTTAGAAATCGCTTGATTGCCACCTTAATTTTAAAAACAAGGAAACAGAACAACAGAGTTGAAGAGACTCTAGGTATTTATTCAACAATGCTATGCTTTGCAGATGTAATTGTGACCAAGAAAATTCTAGTCCCCACCTCCAAGAAACATTTTGTCAGTAGGAAAAAATATCAGACAAGAGCCTATTACAACAGCATGGTAGATGTTACTGAAATGATAAAGAATGAATGTGTTATGGGAGCACATGCAGCAGTAGCAAGAGGGGTCTCTAACCCAATCTGAGGGACTCTCCATGAGGAGGATATGTCAAAGACTCAAAGAATGCACATATTAGCTAAGATAATGCTAGCTGCTGTAACAAGCAAACCCTCACATTTCACTGCCATAATAGAAGTTTCCTTCTCCCTTATGTAACTGACAGTGTGATTGGTCTGTGGGTGGCCTTCCTTACAGTGATTCAGGTTTCCAGATTCCTTCTAGCTTATAGTTCCACCATTCCTTAAGACCTTGGGGTCCTCATGTATGGTTGTCAGATGAGGATATAGGGAGGAGAAGATATACCTACTTGTTAACCACTTTGGCCCAGAAGTGACATGCATGCTCATTGCTTATATTCTACTGGTGAGATCTAGTCATATGGCCCCACCTAGATGCAGGGGGCTTAGAAATATAGTTGCTGAGTTTGTAGCCACCAGTGATAACTTTACACTATGGAAGGTGAACATGAAGCTTTGGTGTCCCCGAGTCAGTAAGTTAGCTAAGCAATGATAGGGAAAAGGCTTGATGTTCTAGCAAACATCGTACATTTTTAAAAGGCCCACAGGTGAGGAAATATCAGGGTCTAATTGAAGCAAAGCTGCCAGATTTAGCAGATAAATAAACCCTCAGTCAATTTGAATGTCAGATAAAAAACATCAGATAATGTCAGATAACATTCCAAATATTCCATGGTACATACTTACACTAAAGATTACTCATTGTCACTCTGAAATTTATGTTTAACTCAGCAATGTGTATTTTATCTGACAAACCATTTGTAGAGAGAGCAGATTATTCAGGAAGACTGGAATATAAAGTTTGGTGGAAACAGGGATTATGAACCTGGAGACGAAAGCACAGGCCAGGTTTGTGAAGGTCCTTGGGGGCCATGTTACATATTTATCCAGATAGCAGATAGTTCTTACAGGGTTTTAAACAGGGGACAAAGGGTGAGACAGGCTCAGATTTGCATTTTAGAAAATTCCACTGGTGCTGAATGATATGAATTACAACGAGGTGACAGAGGGGGTGACCAGAGGCCAGGAGACAGTGGCAAAAGCAGGATCAAACCCAAGTTTATGTCTGAGTCCATCAATTCATAATGCTGCAGGGTTCTTAACAGTTTAGAATAGTGGAAATGTAACCGAGCAGGACCCTATGGGGCCTTCCCAGGACAGACTACCCTCCTCCCCCATGTCTGTCTGCCTCTTCTTTGTAGTAAAACTTAACTTTCTAGGCCTTCCCAGAATTCCAATGAATAAATTTAAATCAGAGAAGTGAGAAAGTACATAAACACAGGAAAAGAGTCAAGAAAGACAAAATAATTTACCTACTAAACAAAGTCAAGGACTTTTAGTTCCTCAAGGTCTAAAGATAATATTCTTAGCTATATATTCTTAGTCCTTTGAGCTGTTTTGCAGATACTGAAACTCTGCAAAATTGCACTCATCTCACACGCTAGTAAAGTAATGCTTAAAATTCTCCAAGCCAGGCTTCAGCAATACGTGAACCGGGAACTTCCAGATGTTCAAGCTGGTTTTAGAAAAGGCAGAGGAACCAGAGATCAAATTGCCAACATCTGATGGATCATCGAAAAAGCAAGAAAGTTCCAGTAAAACATCTATTTCTGACTTACTGACTGTGCGAAAGCCTTTGACTGTGTGGATCACAATAAACTGTGGAAAATTCTGAAAGAGATGGGAATACCAGACCACCTGGCCTGCCTCTTGAGAAATCTGTATGCAGGTTAGGAAGCAACAGTTAGAACTGGACATGAAACAACAGATTGGTTCCAAATAGGAAAAGGAGTACATCAAGGCTGTATATTGTCACCCTGCTTATTTAACTTATATGCAGAGTACATCATGAGAAATGCTGGGCTGGAATCAAGATTGCCGGGAGAAATATCAATAACCTTAGATATGCAGATGACACCACCCTTATGGTAGAAAGTGAAGAGGAACTAAAAAGCCTCTTGATGAAAGTGAAAGAGGAGAGTGAAAAAGTTGGCTTAAAGCTCAACATTCAGAAAATTAAGATCATGGCATCTGGTCCCATCACTTCATGGTAGATAGATGGGAAAACAGTGGAAACAGTGGCTCACTTTATTTTTCTGGGTTCCAAAATCACTGCAGATAGCGATTGCAGCCATGAAATTAAAAGATGCTTACTCCTTGGAAGAAAAGTTATAACCAACCTAGACAGCATATTAAAAAGCAGAGACATTACTTTGCCAACAAAGGTCCATCTAGTCAAGGCTATGGTTTTTCCAGTGGTCATGTATGGATGTGAGAGTTGGACTATAAAGAAAGCTGAGTGCCGAAGAATTGATGCTTTTGAACTGTGGTGTTGGAGAAGACTCTTGAGAGTCCCTTGGACTGCAAGGAAATCCAACCAGTCCATCCTAAAGGAGATCAGTCCTGGGTGTTTATTGGAAAGACTGATGTTGAAGCTGAAACTCCAATACTCTGGCCATCTGATGCGAAGAGCTGACTCATTGGAAAAGACCCTGATGCTGGGAAAGATTGAGGGTAGGAGGAGAAGGGGACGACAGAGGATGAAATGGTTGGATGGCATCATTGATTTGATGGACATGGGTTTGGGTGGACTCCGAGAGTTGGTGATGGACAGGGAGGCTTGGCTTGCTGTGGTTCATGGGGTCGCCAAGAGTTGGACACGACTAAGTGACTAAACTGAAGTGAACTGAAACCCCCACAAGGTAGAAGAGGTTAACTATAAGTTGCTCACAAGCATGTAGACCCCAGATGGTTGGAACCAAAAGGTTGATGATGTTGTCTCCTGATTACCTTGTCATCATTCAGTCTCTCAGTCATGTCTGACTCTTTGTGACCCCATGGACTGCAGCACGCCAGGCTTCCCTGTCCTTCATCATCTCCTGGAGTTTTCTCAAACTCATGTCCATTGAATCGGTGATGCCATCCAACCATCTCATCGTCTGGCATGCCCTTCTTCTCCTGCCTTCAATCTTTCCTAACATCAGGGTCTTTTCTAATGATTTGGTTCTTCATATCAGGTGGCCAAAGTATTGGAGCTTCAACTTCAGCATCAATCCTTCCAATGAATATTCAGGACTGATTTCCTTTAGGATTTACTTGTTTGATCTCCTTGTTGTCCAAGGGACTCTCAAGAGTCTTCTCCAACACCACAGTTCAAAAGCATCAACTATTTTGCCGTCAGCTTTCTTTACGGTCCACCTGTCACATCCATACATGACTATTGGAAAAACCATAGCTTTGACTATACAGATCTTTGCTGGCAAAGTAATGTCTCTGATTACCTCACCACCCACCAATCAGAAGAATGTCCTTGAGCTGATCATGCAGCACACAACCCCCTTCCCTCACCTTATCTTTAAAAACCTTTCCCTGAAAGCCATCTGGAGTTGGGGTCTTTTAAACTCTAGCTGCCTGGACTGACTCCTTGCTTGGTGCCCTGCCATAGACACGGCACTTTCCTTCAGCACAAACTGGTGTCAGTAAGTTGGTTTCACTGCTTGCAGTTGACGCAAGTTTGGTAACAGAAGCAGAATAGGCCGGGAGACCTGGGGGCCAATTCTGAACAGCTGTACAGTCACTAGACATTTCTAGGTCTCCCTGTCCCCTCTCTAATTTCCTCTGGAGTTTGAGGATTCCACCTACTCTATAGAATGAAACTATCTCTGCTTTCTGGCTCCATCTACATTCCCAAACCCTGAAAGTCTGCATGCCTTACAGTCAAACACCAGACCCGGCCTGGCTCTGGCACTTGTGTAATTGTCAGAATCTTCACCATGCTTTTCCTCCATCAACAGTTTGGTGCTATCAGCTCCAGCTGCCCCTGGCGAATCCATCACATTAAGCTGCAAGAAGTCACACCTGTCAGGCTCACACTGTTTATCTCAATAATTTCCCCACATAAAGCACAAACAGCGGACTATTTATTTTCTTTCCTGACATACATAAGGCTGTTAAAAGTCTGAGCCTGCTGGCAGTTTACATGAAGCTAACCTTAATTGCATACTAGAGCGCCATAAAAGGATGATCAGGCCTCATTAGCTCAGGACCAATTTTACATTTTTCTCCTCTGACCAAAACTGTTTAAAAACATAGGGTACTATCTCCTCCCAGGCAGGCATAAATTTCAGTGCTGTCAAGATGCCCCTGCTGAATTCCAACTGTTCTCATACTTGAAAAGGTTCAGTGTGTCAGCCTGGGATGCAGAAATGTTTTATCTTCCTTGGGTCCCTCCCTCCCTTACTTGCACCCAACCCCCCTTCCTGGAAATTAATGAAAATCTCACTTTTACAGCCCAGTCTCAGATATCCCAGATGACAGTCTCCTAATCAAAAAAAATTTTTTTTTCCTGATGAGGGGTTACTCAGAAATATTTTCAGCCATACTCGAGAAAAGTTTCCCTGGCTTTCCTATTGTTTATGGGGCACCTTGCTATGGTAGGCAGACTGATGATCAGGGCATTAGCTCAGTCTTCACAACTATAGCCCAGATGTCTCCCACCATAATATTCCTCTTTTTCTAAAAGCAAAACACAGTGCAAAGCTCCAGAACTCACTCTGTAACCTCTCTGCTGCTCCCTCTTTCCTTTCTCTTGGCCAGTGCCTGCTCAGCTCTCAGGAAAATTCTCCCTCCTCTTCTATAGCTGTTGCCACTGTTTTTGTGTGAGGTCTACTTCTGGCTGCTACCAACAGGGAGCTGGGTTACTTTTTCCAAGTGCATTTAGAAGGAGCCTGGATGGTTTGGACAGAAAGAAATGACCTTGGACAAGTCATTTTCTTTCTCCATGCCGCGGTTTCTCGCCTCTGAGATGGAGGAGTTGTACAGGGACCATTGCTGGAGTCTCTTTCATACTGTTCCTTCTATTGAGAATAGCCTCACTCTAATCTTTACCTTGCTGAGTCTTTGATCCCCGAGGCTCCCATTAAATGTCACCTCCTGAAATAGACCTTCCCTGACCACCTCCCCAACTTGAGACTTCTGGTTATTTTCTTTATAATTTTAGAAACTATTTTAAAAAATTGTGGTAAAAGGTACAGAACATGAACATTTACAATCTTAACTATTTTTAAGTGTATGGCTCAGTGGCATTAAGTATATTTTCATTTTGGAGCAACTTTTGTCACCACCCAACTCTGGAACTTTTTTTCGTTTCCCAAAGTGCAATCTCTGTGCTCATGAAATAAAAACTCACCATTCCCTTCTTTCAAGCCCCAGATAACCACCATTATACTTTCTGTCTCTAACAATCTGACTATTCCTCAGAGAAGCTGAATCATACAGTGTTTGTATTTGTTCTTTTGTGACTGATTTTTTTTCACTTAGCATTATGTCCTCAGGATTCATCTATGTTGTAGCATATGGGGCAGAATTTTCATTCCTTTTAAGGCTGAACAATGTGCCTTTGTATGTGTATACCACATTTTCTATCCATTCATCTGTGGATGAACACTTGGGTGGCTTCCATCTTTTATATTACATTTGTTATTGTGAATAATGTTGCTATGAATGTGCGTATATGGTTATATTCTTTTATAGAGTCTTGTGTTTTCCTTCATATCTTATGTGTTTCTTCATTTGCTCTCCAGTAAACCTTAAAACCGGAGAAGGCAATGGCACCCCACTCCAGTACTCTTGCCTGGAAAATCCCATGGATGGAGGAGCCTGGTGGGCTACAGTCCATGGGGTCGCTAAGAGTCGGACACTGAGCGCCTTCACTTTCACTTTTCACTTTCATGCATTGGAGAAGGAAATGGCAACCCACTCCAGTGTTCTTGCCTGGAGAATCCCAGGGACGGGGGAGCCTTGTGGGCTGCCGTCTATGGGGTCGCACAGAGTAGGACACGACTGAAGTGACTTAGCAGCAGCAAACCTTAAAACAGGGCTTCCCTGATGACTCAGTGATAAAGAATCTGTGCAATGCAGGAGCCGCAGGAAACATGGGTTCGATCTCTGGGTCAGGCAGATCCCCTGGAAGAGGGCATGGCAACCCACTCCAGTATTCTTGCCTGGGGAATCACGGACACAGGAGCCTGGCAGGCTATATAGTCCATGGGGTCGCAAAGAGTTGGACATGACTGAGGCCACTTGACATGCATGCAAACGTTAAGACATATGAAAGCAGGAACTATTAACTGTTTTGTTTTTTTACTAGGATGTACCAGCTGCCTTTGCAGCATCTGGCCTGTGGTGTTATGACATGAACGCCAGAGCTAGCTTGTTTGTGTTTGAATCCTGCCTCTACTTCTTAATAGCTGTGTCAGTTCAGTTCAGTTCAGTTCAGTCGCTCAGTCGTGTCCGACTCTTTGCAACCCCATGAATCACAGCACGCCAGGCCTCCCTGTCCATCACCAACTCCCGGAGTTCACTCAAACTCATATCCATCGAGTTGGTGATGCCATCCAGCCATCTCATTCTCTGTCATCCCCATCTCCTCCCGCCCCCAATCCCTTAATAGCTGTGTAACTGTAAGCAAATAACTCAACTTCTCTGTGCCTCAGTTTCCTCACCTATATAATGGAGATAAGATGAGATAAGGACTACGCGTAAAGGGCTTAGAAGAGAGGCTGACCTATAGTAAACATTCAATAATTGTGCACAATTATTATTATTGTCCTAGTGAAAGTAAGTCACTCAGTCATGTCTGACTCTTTGCGACCCCATGGGCTATAGTCTGTAGTCTACAGGGCTTTGCAAGAAGTCCATGGAATTCTCCCGGCCACAGTACTGTAGTGGGTAGCCTTCCCCTTCTCCAGGGGATCTTCCCAGCCCAGTGATCAAACCCAGGTCTCCTGCACTGCAGGTGAATTCTTTACCCACTGAGCCACAAGGGAAGCCCATTATTGTCCTAGTACATGCTCAACTATTTATTGAGTCAATATGTTAAACAAATGAGGTGACACTGGAGAGCAGTCTGTTTCCCTCCTCATCCCTGTCTTGTGTGTGTATCTTCATCGTCCTGCTCTTCATAGCAGGCGTAGATGCCAATGGGAGGCATTTTCCAGCATCTCAGGATGCTCACTAGGATGCCATTAGCAGAGCCTTTCTGAAGCTGTGGTTCTCAGTATCATGCACATTAGAATGAGCTGGGAAATTATATTCAATATCTTATAATTGCCTATAATGGAAAAGAATGTATGCATATGTCTGTCTGTATATATATACACGCATACATATAACTGAATCACTTTGCTGTACATCTGAAATACAACAGTGTAGATCAGCTATACTTCAACAACAACAACGAGTAACTTGGGGAGCTTTAAAAATTCCCGCTTCCTAGGCTGCACCTGCTGCTTAGTGTCTTCAGTGGTGTCTGACTCTGTGCCACCCTCTAGACTGCAGCCTGCCAGGCTCCTCTGTCCATGGAATTCTCCAGGTAAGAGTACTAGAGGGGGTTGCCATGCCCTCTTCCAGGGGATCTTCCTGGCCCAAGGATCGAACCCAGGTCTACCTGCATTGCAGGCAGATTCTTTACCATCTGAGCTACCAGGGAAGCCCTAGATCAGTTAAACCAACTCTAGAGGTAAGAGCCAGGCGTCAGGATCTTTAAGGCTCCTCAGGTCGTTGTGACATATAGGCAAGGCTGAGAATCATTGAGCTAATGAAAGCCTGGGAGAAGCTGGGAGGAAGCAATGGAGGGCTGGATGCTTGGGCTCAGTGGTTCAGAATTGAAGCGTGCTTGAATTTGGGGGCAATTTCAGTAATCTCAAGGGCTTCCCTGGTGGCTCAGATGGTAAAGAGTCTACCTACAATGCAGGTTAGATCTGGGTTTGATCCTCGAATCAGGGAGATCCCCTGAAGAAGGGAATGGCAACCTACTCCAGTATTCTCGACTGGGAAATCCCATGGACAGAGGAGCCTGGTGGGCTATAGTCCATGGGGGCCACAAAAAGTTGGAAACTACTGAGCAACTAACTTTTTCTTCTGTAATCTGAAACAACAGAACTGTAGCAAACAAACAAAAAAAAAAAACCCATACATGGCCGACAGTCATATGAAAACATGTTGGATCTCATTTGAAAAAAAAAAATCAAGGAAGAGCAGATTAAAAGACTGGGATGGCTGTTAATTTACTTCCCATCAGATTGGAACCTATTTTAAAAATAATAATACCCAAGGTTTAAGGTTATGGGAAAGTGGGCTAGTTGGGACAATCTAGTGTCTGGAGGACACTAGCATTAAATATCAGATCTTTATAGGCTTCATATTAGATCTATTATGTATGGATAAAAAAAACAATTAACTTGTTGAGGGGATATGTATACCTATGGCTGATTCATGTTGAGGTTTGACAGAAAACAACAAAATTCTGTAAAACAATTACCCTTCAATAGAAAAAACAAATTAAAAAACAATTAACTTGAAAAAATCATATTGATATTACTTTTTTCTAACTACATAATTTATATATGTTCATTATAAATTAAAAAAATATTGAAGTGATCTATAGCCCACCAAACTACTATTAACATTTTGCTATCTTTCAGATATTTTTATACATGTATTTGTAAATTTTTTTTAAAAAGTGAGGATATTATGACTACTGTTTTAAAACCTGTTTTTTTTTCTACTTTATCTTATTCATGTATGGTTGGTGCCAAATAAATATTTCTCATCTGCTTAAATGAATTAATATTTTCCAACAGTGTCATTTTTAACAGCTTGAACTTTGATTTTTATGATGTACCATGATTTAATTAATCCTGTATTTTGGATATTTCTGTTAAAAATTACCTTGCCATTCATGTTTGTCTTAATTCTTTTGAATGACTATAATAGAATGCCATAGACTGAGTGGCTTATAAACAATAGAAATTTATTTCTCCTAATTCTGGAGGTTGGAACTTCATCTGTGTGCCTGTATGGTTGAGTTCTAATGAGAACTCTTGTCTGGGTTGCAGATTTCTGACTTCTCCTGTAACCTTAAGTGGTGGAAGGGGACCGGCTCTTTCACAGGCCTCTTTTCTAGGACTAATCCCATCAGGAGGGCCCCACCGTCATGACCTGATCACCCCAAAAGACCTCAGCCTCCAATACCATACACTGGGGATTAGGTTTCAATAGAAGAATTTTGAGAGAACATAAACATTTAGTCTCTACCAATACTCTTGTAGATAAATCTTTGGGTATGTTCAGCTATATCCTTCATATAAAATTTTAGTGGAAAGTAGAATTATTGGGATAAGGCCTTATTTCCCTTTTAGCTTTCAAAGCTTAAAAGGTGCACCTCCTAGGTGTGCTAATAATGATTAGTAGCAATAGACTGTGATATAAGTGAATTGTTCATAAACCAAAGTGGCAAAGGAGACAGATACAGCTAACATATAGAGGTTATCTATTATACAGAGTGAAATAAGTCAGAAAGAGAAAAACACATATCATATATTAACAGTTATATATGGAATCTAGAATGATGACACTGATGAATCTGTTTGCAGGGCAGCAATGGAGACGCCAACCTAGAGATCAGACTTGTGGACACAGTGGGGAAAGGAGAGGGTGGGATGAATTGAGAGAGACACTGAGACGTATACATTATTTTACGTAAAGTAGACAGTCAGTGGGAATCTGCTGTGTGACGTAGGGAGCTCAAATCAGTGCTCTGTGACAATCTAGACGGGTGGGATGAGGTGGGAGGTGGGAGGGAGGTTCAAGAGGGAGGAGACATATGTGTATCTGTGGCTGATTCATGTTGATGTATGGCAGAAACCAACACAATATTGTAAAGCAATTATCCTTCAATTAAATAAGTAAATTAAAAAAAAAGAGAGAGGCTCAATCCAGTCCTTAGTTAAACGTGGTGTATATTATAGCTGGTAGTTGAATTTTAGGCGCTATCACCTGTGTATATGAGTGTCTGTGTGTATGTGAGTGCACACATGTTCTTGTGAGCATATACAGTATAAGTGCTGCTGATTCCCTCATGAACACAAACACACCAGCAGTCCCTACAATCAGCTCCTTTCATATCTTGACCCATCACTTCATCCTTACTTTCCTAGATGATTTGCAGAACCTTATCCCGTACTCTGGCTGCTGACATCTGTTTTGGTTCTGTCACCTTGGAATCTGCATTTGCAATAGAGTTAGCCAGCCAGTTAGGAGCCCAGAATTTGGGCTGAAGATAAGGCTTGCGTTCTGCCAAGCTGGCTTTCCTGGGACCTTCTCAGCTAGGCTTCATCCTACCTGCCCCCCACTACCCTCACTAAGGGGCATTCAGGCTACCGGGAGTCCCTGGAAGATCACAACTCCGGGGTAGACAGTCCCTCCACTGCAAGCAGCAGAAAAAAATGGGAAACTTCCTCTTCTTCCCATGAGTAAGTTTCCAAACACTTCTTTACCTTTCTTCCGCCTTCCCTCTATGGCTGTTTCTTTTTCCTCTGACTCTTCTTCCTTTTCATGCAGAAGTGTCTTTCAAACAAGAAAATGGAGAATTAGATGAATGAGAAAAAGCTCCAATCTAATGCCAAAAAAGCAGGATAAAATAGCAACATGCAACAAAATGCCTCCAAAGTTTGTATAACATCTGTTTCCCAGCCAAGGGGGAAGCCTTGTTTGTAGCTTAAACCTAAATCAAGATCCTCAGGGGCTGTTAGCGAGTCAGAAACTGAAATAATGAGATACACACAGGGCTTTGGCAGAAGGTTAGAGTCTAAATGGCAGCTCCAGCCATAATTACTTGTGAAAAGTCAGAGACCAGGGCAAGTTATTTATTTGATTTTTAATCATAAAAGTCCTGTCTAGGTTAGTTGATTTGGAGCCCAGAGATAAAGCTGGCTTTCTTGTACAATGACTATACAAACAGGAATGGAAAACCACTCTATTCTAACCTGGAGGTTGATTGGAAGGGCCTTTATCAAAATGTTATTCTTTTCCAAAAGGCATTCATCATGTTCAACAAGACTTCATCCTGGTGTCGTGAAGGGAAGTCTTGCCTCAGGTTAAACTAGCAGAATTCAAGGAAAAAAAAAATGTCTTACTGCATCCAGGGAGCTGTCAGAATGATTAATTAGCCCTGAGGGTCCCAGGTGGGTGATAAGGACCAGTGCATTCTTGCCTACTGTTTGTGCTTAGTCAATGACATGGGTTTGGGCTCAGGTTCCCTGCATGTCATTCATTCTGGAGAAATGTGCCCTTAGACCTACCTTGGTGAAGTCAGTGGCTACCTAGGAGTGTAGACTGGCTCTGTGTCTCATTTGCTTTATACCCTTGAGTAAGTTTCTTGGTAAGTCTCTGCAGCTTGAAGAACAAAAAAAGTGAAAGTATTAGTCATTCAGTCATGTCTGACTCTTTGTGACCCCATGGACTGTAGCCTACCAGGCTTCTCTTTCCATGTAATTCTCCCGGCAAGAACACTAGAGTGGGTTGCTGTCTCCTTCTCCAGGGGATCTTCCTGACCCAGGGATTGAACTCAGGTCTCTGGCAAGGCAGGCACATTCTTTACCATCTGAGCCACCAGGGATATCCCTATAACTTTGAGCAAGTTTCTTGGTAAGCCTCTGCAGCTTAGTTTTCTCAAATTTAATGCAGCTCCGAAAGAGCCTTGTTACCCTCTCCCGTCCAGTGTCTTTTGCTTTCAGTTACTCTGTACTGCCTTCAAATAGTTGTTTTTTTTTTAAATTTCCCAGAGTTTTTAAGTTGTACTCTGTGAGAGAGTTGGCTCTATAGAAGATACATAGCCATATTATAGACTAGACTTGAATTTTATTCTCAAATCTGCTACTTACTAACATCTTGACTTGAAACAGGTTGATTTATCTCTGGGACTTTTACTGTCCTATCTATAAAATGAGAATGATGATGATAATAATAATTTATATAGTTAGTCTGAATATTAAGTGAAATAATGTACAGTATTTAGCAAAATCCCTGGCATGTGTATATGTTCAGTAAGTGATAGTTATTAACAGTTATTGGAACAGGTGCAAAAAGCAGTGGAAGATAGGTGGTTGGATATGGAGCTAAGGAATTTGAATTTTAATAATCTATGAAGTGATCAGTTTTTCTACTATGGTTTCAGTTCAGTTCAGTCGCTCAGTCGTGTCCAACTCTTTGCGACCCCATGAATCACAGCACGCCTTATATAATTCCTTGAAAGCTAAAATCATTCGAACATCATGGTGCCCTTAGTGAAGTTTAGATGTCATTCTCTGTGTCTTCTCCCTGAGACACAAACAATGCTACCTTTAAGACTTGTCCCTGCAGCACGGGTGACCGTTTTTCTCTGTCTTCCTGGGTTGGCATGCCTGTGTGGGCCTGTGTTGGCACACCTGTTGTTCTCTAGAGTCCCAGGCTGAATTGTTAAAAAATGTAGCGTGTGCTGCAGAGCACAAGGGTTCCAAAGGATGTCCTGAATTCATGGCCTGGAGCCCTCATTGGATCTTTCCATTTCAGTCTTCATGCCAACTGAGGAAACGCAGCATCCATGTCTGTGTGAAGCGGAAATCAAGGCAAGCTGTCTACCATCAGGGGATGACCGAATGGTGATAATTCATCACAATTGTCTATATATCGAACATCTCTCACCCCTTGCCATTTCTCTCCATCTGGACACTGTGTGCCTCTAGCTCAGCCTTTCTTGACTCTCATCAGCATGTTCCAGTTGTGTTTTCTTAAAAAATTAATTAATTAATTTTAATTGGGGGACACTTAATTTACAAGATTGTGATGGTTTTTGCCATACATCGATATGAATCAGTCATGGGTGCGCATGTGTCCCCCCATCCTGAGTCCCCCTACCACCTCCCTGCCCCCCACCCCCACCCCTCCGTTGTCCCAGAGCACCATCCAGTTGTCTTTATTCACCCTTCCTCTAGCCTTGCATTCCTCCTACTCCCCCTCTGTATCATGTTCTTAATATCACAGGGATGCTATTCCTTGGCTCACGAAACATTAGGTATTTCAGATCATAATCTTTTTAAAAATTTTTTATTTTTAATTGGGTGATAATTGCTTTACAGTGTTGTGCCAGTTTCTGATGTACAACAACATGAATCAGGTCTGTGTGCTGTGCTTAGTCCCTCAGTCATGTCTGACTCTTTGCAACCCCATGGACTGTAGCTCACCAGGCTCCTCTGTCCATGGGAATTCTCCAGACAAAAATACTGGAGTGGGTTGCCATGCCCTCCTCCAGGGGATCTTCCCAACCCAGGAATCTAACCGGGGTTTCCTACATTGCAGGTGGATTCTTTACCAGCTGAGCTTCCAGGGAAGCCCAAAGCCTGCTATGTGCACAGTCACTTCAGTCATGTCCAACTGTCTGTGACCCCATGGACTGTAGCCTACCAGGCTCCTCTGTCCATGGTTCCCAGGCACAAGCACTGGAGTGGGTTGCCATTTCCTTCTCCCAAAGCTGCTATATGTATACATGTATCTGGGCTTCCCAGGTGGTGCTAGTGGTAAAGAATTCATCTGCTGATGCAGAAGAGACAAGAGATGCGAGTTCAATCCCTGAGTTGGGAAGATCCCCAGGAGGAGGAAATGGCAACCCTCTCCAGTATTCTTGCCTGGAAAATCCCATGGACAGAGGAACCTGGCAGGCTACAGTCCATGGGGCTTCAGAGAGTCAGACATGACTGAGTGTGTACACACACACACACACACACACACATCCCCTCCCTGTTGAGCCTTTCTCCCATCCCCCCACCTCCATCCCACCCCTCTAGGTCACCAGAGAGCACTGAGCTGAGTTCTCTATACTATACAGCAGTTTCCCACTAGCTATCTGTTTTACATAGTGTATATCAGTTCAGTTCAGTTGCTCAGTCGTGTCCACCTCTTTGTGACCCCATGAACTGCAGCACACCAGGACTTGCTGTCCATCACCAACTCCCAGAGCCTGCTCAAACTCATGTCCGCTGAGTCAGTGATACCATCAAACCATCTCATACTCAGGAATCTTCTCTAGCACCCACAATTTGAAAGCATCAATTTTTTGGCCCTCAGACTTCATTATGGTCCAACTCTCACATCTATACATGACAACTGGAAAAACCATAGCTTTGACTATATGGACATTTGTTGGCTAAGTGATGTCTCCGCTTTTTAATACACTGTGTAGTTTTGTCATAAATTTTCTTCTGAGGAGTAAGCATCATTTAGTTTCATGGCTGCAGTCACCATCTACAGTGATCTTGGAGTCCAAGAATATAAAATCTGTCACGGCTTTCACTGTTTCCCCTTCTATTTGACATGGAGCAATGGGACTAAGCAAATAGTGTCCATTCAGTCACTTCAATTGCTCAATCATGTCCAACTCTTTGCGAGCCCATGGACTGCAGCACGCCAGGCTTCCCTGTCCACCACCAACTCCCGGAGCTTGCTTAAACTCATGTCCATCAAGTCAGTGATGCCATCCAACCATCTCATCCTCTGTCATCCCTTTCTTCTCCTACCTTCAATCTTTCCCAGCATCAGGATCTTTTCCA
This sequence comes from Moschus berezovskii, assembly GCF_049115385.1. Lineage (NCBI taxonomy): Eukaryota > Metazoa > Chordata > Mammalia > Artiodactyla > Moschidae > Moschus > Moschus berezovskii. Next base: position 73,864,079 of record NC_142465.1, read on the forward strand.
ATGAGTTAGTTCTTCGCATCGGATGGCCAAATACTGGAGTTTCAGCTTAAGCATCAGTCCTTCCAATGAATATTCAGGACTGATTTCCTTTAGGATTGACTGGTTGGATCTCCTCACAGTCCAAGGGACCCTCAAGAGTCTTCTCCAACACCACATTTCAAAAGCATCAATTCTTCTGTGCTCAGCTTTCTTTATGGTCCAACTCTCCTGTCCATACATGACTGCTGGAAAAACCGTAGCTTTGACTAAGTGGTCAGTGCAGCTCTCTCATTTCGTCTCACCCTCTCCTTCCATGCCACCCCATTCCCGCAAGTCTGTTCTCTCTGTTTGTGTCTCTATTCCTGTCCTGTGAATAGTCAGACCATAATCTTAACAAATTCATAAGCATTGCTCTCAAGGGCCTGCATGGTCTGTCTATTTACTAATCCATCAGAGTCCCTTCCCATGTCTTTCTATGTCAATTCTTCACTTAAGTAATAATAATAGTTTCTTCAATATTCAAGGGTTGTTTATATAAGATTCACTTTCAATTTAGTAACAGTATTTCAGGAAGAAAAGAAACACAACTACACTAAATAAATGAACATTTTAATTGTAAGACACATTGTAATTGCAGAAACATTGAAGTGTGAAAAAATTTAAGTCTGAGAGTTGAAGACACATCCTAATAGGTACAGTTTATTGTCAACAAAGGGCTCAGTACTGATTTACCTGAAGAATCTTTTCTTGCTTCATTCTGTCTCCAAGGAACTCTCCACTGTGTAGTCCTGCCCCTCTGTGCATGACTTTCTAGATCACTCTCTTGTGCTAAAATCAAACTTCACACAGTATATTTGGTCCAAGCTGATTGGGCCTGTAAAGAGAATAAGTGGCTTATGTTTTCACTGTGTAACTTATATATCCTTTAAGGGAAAAAACTTTTGTTAAAAATTGGACACCACCACCCCACTGAAAACAAACAAACAAACAAAAGTCTTCACATCTTTGTTCTCTATTGCTGGCAGCTAAGGATTAATTATTTCTGCTTTCTGGGAAGAGTATAAGGGAGAAAATGGGGGAACTCTGCTCTTTTCATCCAAGAATGTAATTTTCTTTTTTTCAAGGTATTACCAATACAGTTATTACATCAAGGTAAATTAAATACTTGGGGTCCAGACTAAGGGTTTCACTCAGTCTTTTTCTTTTTTTAAACCATTTTTAGCCTCTAAATATTTGACCTTGTATTTGAGTTGAGATTAAGCCGTCACAGATCTCGATTTGATAAGGGAAAAGAAATTAGAATGGACAGAAAGAAGTGAGGCTAATGGTGTTTCCATGTGATTTTCCTTTAGCAATTGGCCAAAGAAAATTTCATGAGGGAGAACGGTGTTTGCTTTCTTTTTGGGCCGTCTTTGTGCTTGTCTACGAGACCCTTGACCGGGCCTCACCCGAGTCGGTCTCTCTGTTCATGGGATGTAAGCATCTTTGTTGTGAGCATCTCTTACACATTTAATGGGACTTCTGTTGTCTGTGCTCAGATGATTCCATACCTTCTGCTACATTTTGTTTGGAATTCATCCGATGTGGGCTGTTCTCCAGGCTTTAAGACAGGAAGGTCCTTCCAAAGGGGAAAGAATTCTGGGACAGAATTTAATAAAGTTCAGTGTGAAAGCTAATTCTTCATAAAATCCTGAATGATTTTCCCCAAAGTCCAGACATCAGCACTGCTGTGGCCCTCCGGACTTCGTCTCTGCCCTCCTTGCTTGGGGCCTGTGGATTGTAAGCAATGTATCTGCATTTGTAAATAAGGAATAACCTCTTGACAGTTTGATGGGGTTGGAGAAAATGACTACCCTTTTTGGGGGGAGAGTGGCTCTTCCTATCACGTCCTGCTGTGGTGAACCATGACCGTGGGTTTGCTAGAGATAAGATCCTTAAAGTGAGACTAAAATAAACACAAAGATAATCTTTTGCCATTTCTGGGCTGAGACTGTCTACCAGAGAGAAGTCCGTTCATTGTAAAAATGAACAGGATTCCTGGCCAGGCAGCCTGAGGAGGGTGGGGAGCAGGGGAAGTGAAAGTCGCTCAGTTGTGTCCAACTCTTTGCGACCTCAGGGACTATACAGTCCATGGAATTCTCCAGGCCAGAATACTGGAGTGGGTATCTATTCCCTTCTCCAGGGAATCTCCCAACCCAGGGATCAAACCCAGGTTTCCTGGACTTGGGTTACAGGTGAATTCTTTACCAACTGAGCCACCAGAGAAGTGAGGAGAGGACAGAAGAAGCCAGTCACTGGGGACCCTGGTGGATGTGGCACCCTCCGGTCACTCCCACAGCAAAGCCTTCCTTGGTGTCAGCTGTAATCAAACTCGGGTTCATTCTCAGTGCTATCCTTTGAACTTGAATATCCCTTCTCACTTCTGTGTTTTTGCAGTCCCCAGCCTCCCCTCAAGGAATGTCCTGGTTACACTTCCTTTGTGCTCTTCTGGCACTTTGTTCAACATTGTGTTTGAGTTTGTTGACAGTGTGACAGTTTCTTTGTATGAGAGTCTCCTGCCCTAGACTGTGAACCTACTGAAGTCAGGCAGGAAGTAGTCATTCACTTGTTCATTTGCAGTGATTGAATCAGTACGTCTCACACATGTACGCTGTGCCAGAGATTGTAATACAAGAGAGAATGCAGCAGACATGCCCTCCTTTTCAGTTTAGTGACGGAGACAAATAGCACAGTGAGGCTCAGTGACCAAATAAACAACCGCTAGGAAAGAAGCAAACAGAGAGACAAAGAAACAGGAATGCATTACATTATGTATTTTACTACATTATAAATAGGGATTATTTATATATAGGAATTATTTATGTATAAGCAGGAAGTTATAAAACTTCCTTCCATGAGGCAGTTTCTCTGAGGATGGGCATCTAAGGTAAGATCACAAGGAGGAACTAGCTGTAGGAGAGCGTATTGACTGCTCAGTGATTAATAGATTGGATGAATCTAAGTGAGAGGTCTTTGTAGTTTACTGTGTTGAATTAAAAATACTGCTGAGTATAAAGTCAGGAAATATTTCCTGAGGCAGCGTTGGTGCTAACTCTGATTTATTGGCAATGGCTGCTTGGAGCACGGTTTCAGGGAGAACCATGGTTGTATCCAAGCTCAGTGGAAAGAATGCCATAATCAGTGTGTGTGGTCAGCCATGGGTGTGGAGATAATGGTGACTTGAGTGCTGGATGCTTTATATCCTTGTTGAATGGACTGACTGGCAGCAGGGACCATTTTTTTTTTTTTGGTTCTTTTTCTATTCTTTCTGTTTGCTCTCTGATTCTTCTCCCAAAACTTTCCCACTTAGCTCTTCTCCACTCAGGTGGTTTATGATATTTTCATGCTCATTTTAATATTTTTCTAACTTCATATATATGTTTGTGTATATATGTGTATCTTCCAATATATTGTACACACATGTGAGTATATGTATGTGTACATATATGAAAATATATGCATCAGTATGTGTATACATATCATATAAACACTACGTGCACACACACACACAATCAATTCAATCTCGCCTCATGTAAATAGTACTGCCCTCATATGAAACTCAAATTATTCACTCTAGTCTTAGCTAGTGTAAATATTTTACCTTATCTGTGTACAGTTGATTCAAGCAACCTGGTAAACACTAAGAAAATAGGATTTGTTCTGAATCTAAATCATAGCTCTTTCATGTATTAGTAACAACTTCCCCAAGTTTTAGATGTAAAAAGTGGATTTAATAATAATAATAATAAATGTCATATACTTAGCACAAAAATGTCAGAAGATCAAGTGAAACAATGCATGTGAGTGCATTTAGAAAACTTGTGCAGAGTTTTAGAAATGTATTATTCCATGAGTTTGTTACAATTACATCTTTCATTTTTTGTACTATGGTATTTTCATGTGAAAGATCATAGAGGTAGGCGCATTTGATTTATCTGGAAAATTGTTGTGTTTAAGTTGGCATTTATTAAGTGAATTCTGATGCAAATAAAATAACTATACAGGTTTGTTTTACCTTGCAGTAATTGAAGAAATAAATTTTAACATGTTTGTAAAACTTTTTGCTCTGCTGATTTTCATAGTAAATTTCCATTAGAATAAAATTTCTTTCATGTTAGTTCCCTTTTACAGACTCTAATTTTTTCTTATAGAGAGAAGATAGCACATCTCATCCTAAGGCTACTAATTCAATGCAAATTAAATACTTTGAAGTCAGGTCCTATTGCCAAGTGTAGTAGGCTAAAGGAGAGAATGGTGCATACTTCCTAAGTGGAAAATGTCAGCTGTAGAGAGGCTGGTGCTTAGTCCCTCAGTCGTGTCTGACTCTTTGCAACCCCATGGACTGTAGCTTGCTCCTCTGTCCATGGGATTTCCCAGGCAAGAATACTGGAGTGGGTAGCCAGGGGATCCCTGCCTTCTCCCTCCTCCAGGGGATCTTCCCGACCCAAGGATCAAACCTGCATCTCATACATTGGCAGGTGGATTCTTTACCACTGAGCCACCAGGGAAGCCCCTGTAGAGAGGGCACATCTACTAATATGAGAAACATAGTGTGACGTTGACTTGTCTTCATGTAGAGCAGAAACACAAGCAGGGAGTCAAAGGGAAATGACTTCAAATTCTGATGCCTACAACCTGATGGCTGCAGGATATGGGATGGATACACTCTCTGAGTCTCACGACACAGAATCAGCCCTTTTCTAGGCTCTAGAGATGCAACAATGAGATAACAGACAAGAACCCTGCCCTGATGCACCTTACATTCTGGGAAGAAGCTCAGCAAACTGAAACAGGATTAAAAACAATGAAGACTGCATCTAGATTAATCATCATCAAACAATAGAAAAGCAAAGATAAAGATGAAATCTTAAAATCAGAGGAAATAAAGCAGATGTTACCATAGGTGAAAAAAGCTTTCATCTGACAGCCACTTTCTCATGAGAAACCATGGAAGCCAGAAGACAGTCCAAGAACATTTTTGAAGTGCTGAAAAAAAGAGATCTGTCAATTTAGAATTCTATCTCCAGCAAATACATCCTTCAATAATGTAGGCAGAATACAGACATCTTCAGATAAAGATAAGCTAAGCAAAGGGGCATTATAGATGGCTCAGTGGTGAAAGAATCTGCCTGTCAAGGCAAGAATTGCAGGAGACGCTGGTTCAATCCCTGGGTTGGGAAGGTCCCCTGGGAAAGGAAATGGCAACCCACCCCAGTATTCTTGCCAAGAGAATCCCATTGACAGAGGAGCCTGGCGGGCTAAAGTCCATGGGGTCTCAAAGAGTCGGACATGACTGAACAACTGAGCACAAATGCATGCACCCCCAGAAGGAAAGTCACTGTGCCACCAGACCTGCACTGTAAGAAATACAAAATGAAATTCTTCAGTCTGAAGGAAAAGGACTCCCAGAAAGAAAAGGATGTGGGTCTTTAGAAACGGGTGAAAAGCACCAGAAACAGTAACTGTCTGAAACTGACTGCAGCCTGATAAAGTCATCATTAACACTACATTTACCCATAAGGAAACCCTGGCAAGGAGAGTTTTAAAGACAACCATAAGTCATGTATGCAGAGATAGCAGTGGTTGTGTTTGAAGAATCCTCATTTGTTTCTTCCTTTGACTACATCAACCCGTGTCTCGAAAGTGGTTTCTAGAAGCGGAAATAGAAGATTTAGAAGAGAAGGCACACCCATGTCCCATTTTCTCTTCCCTGGGTGAAAATATAACAAAGCAATATCACAAAGGGCAATGGAGAACCTGGTCTTAGGAAGAACAGAAAACGAGACATGCAGGAGAGCTGGCAGGGCTGTGGCTGTGGAGTGGCATTTTTCTCCCCTCTTCTGTTTCTAAGAGACTTTCCTTTAGCTTGGACTTTGGACAAGTATTTATTGGCGACTGCTGTGTGTGCAGAACTGGGCTGAGAGCTGGGGAGCCTGAGATGAATGCAGTGCCCCTTGTTGATGAGCTCATGGCATCCCCCTGGATGGGCTCATGCAGACCTGCATAACATGGCAGGTGGGCTGATGAAGTGGTTGTAACAACATTCTGAAGAAACTGCTTGCTATGCTATAAGACTCTCTGTCTAACTTTTAGGCTACAAGGGCCACTTGGCCTGGCCAGTTCTCCTTGCCACCATCTCCTGGGCTGGACTTGTCTAATTACTGTGTTACAATATTTCTGTTTTCTCAACCTAGATATTTAGTTCAGTCACTCAGTCGTGTCTGACTCTTTATGACTCCATGGACTGCAGCACACCAGGCTTCCCTGTCCATCACCAGCTCCCAAAGCTTGCTCAAACTCATGTCCATTGAGTTGGTGATGCCGTCCAACCATCTCATTCTCTATCATCCCCTTCCCCTCCTGCTTTCAATCTTTCCCAGCATCAGGGTCTTTTCCAGTGAGTCAGCTCTTTGCTGGTGGCCAAAGTATTGGAGTTTCAGGTTCAGCATCAGTCCTTCCAATGAATATTCAAGAAACGGGGTTTCGATTCCTGGGTTGGGAAGATCCCCTGAGGGAGGAAATGGTAACCCTCTCTGGTACTCTTTCCTGGGAAATTCCATGGACAGAAGAGCCTGACGGCTCACAGTCCGTCCATGGACACGAATGAGCACACACATAAAACCCAGCCTAGAGCACGTCAAGGTTGTATATTGTCACCTTGCTTATTTAACTTATATGCAGAGTACATCATGAGGAACGCTGGGCTGGAAGAAGCACAAGCTGGAATCAAGATTGCTGGGAGAAATATCAATAACCTCAGATATGCAGATGACACTACCCTTATGGCAGAAAGTGAAGAGGAACTCAAAAGCCTCTTGATGAAAGTGAAAGAGGAGAGTGAAAAGGTTGGCTTGAAGCTCAACATTCAGAAAACAAAGATCATGGCCTCTGGTCCCATCACTTCATGGGAAATAGATGGAAAAACAGTGGAAACAGTGTCAGACTTTATTTTTTTGGGCTCCAAAGTCACTGCAGATGCTGATTGCAGCCATGAAATTAAAAGACACTTGCTCCTTGGAAGGAAAGTTATGACCGACCTAGATAGCATATTAAATGCAGAGGCATTACTTTGCCAACCAAGATCCGTCTAGTCAAGGCAATGGTTTTTCCCGTGGTCATGTATGGATGTGAGAGTTGGACTGTGAAGAATGCTGATCGCTGAAGAATCGATGCTTTTGAACTGTGGTGTTGGAGAAGACTCTTGAGAGTCCCTTATACTGCAAGGAGATCCAACCAGTCCATTCTAAAGGAGATCAATCCTGGATGTTCATTGGAGGGACTGATGCTAAAGCTGAAGCTGCAATACTTTGGCCACCTCAAGCGACGAGTTGACTCACTGGAAAAGACTCTGATGCTGGGAAAGGTTGGGGGCGGGAGGAGAAGGGGACGACGGAGAATGAGATGGCTGGATGGCATCACCGACTCTGTGGACATGAGTTTGAGTGAACTCCGGGAGTTGGTGATGGACAGGGAGGCCTGGCGTGCTGTGATTCGTGGGGTCATGGAGAGTCGGACACGACTGAGCGACTGAACTGAACTGAACTGAGAGCACTTCAGTCATCACCCAGGCTGACCTCCTGCCTCAATGGCCACTCAAGCCTCATGAGGCCTAAATAGTACATCTGCTTACCCTTAACTCAATTTCTGTTCTTTCAGTTCAGTTCAATCGCTCAGTCGTGTCCGATTCTTTGCTACCCCATGGACTGACTGCAGCACACCAGGCTTCCCTGTCCATCACTAACTCCTCGAGCTTGCTCAAATTCATGTCCATCGCGTCAGTGATGCCGTCTAACCATCTCATTCTCTGTTGTCCTATTCTCCTTCTGTCTTCAATCTTTCCCAGCAACAGAACAGGGTCTTTTCCAATGAGTCAGTTCTTTGCCTCAGGTGACCAAAGTACTGGAGCTTCAGCTTCAGCATCAGTCCTTCCAATGAATATTCAGGGACTGATTTCCTTTTGGATTGACTGGTTTGATCTCCTTGAAGTCCAAGGGACTCTTAAAAGTTTCTCTAAAACCACAGTTCAAAAGCATCAATTTTTCGGTACTCCAGCTCTAACGCTAACACTCTCTAATTCTCTCAGTGTGAGTAATTTTTGCTCTTCAAGGGTCAAATGCCATCCTCCTTTTAAAAAACAGGCTTCCTTGATTTCTCCAGCCCCAGAGCGCCTGGGCTCACAAAGCATGGTCCTGTTTTAGAAAATTCCCTATACCAATGTTTTCTTTTTCCCTTCTTTCTCTCCTTCTGTTTCTTTTTCTTTCTCTTCCCCTCCTCCTCTTCTCATGATCGCTAACATGCATTAATGCCCTCTTATGTTCCAGGCACCTTGTGAAATGCTCTTGTATTTCTACAACATTTCTTGTAACTACGATACTATAGTTAAACCTCCTACCACGTGCATGGTGTCATCTCCATTTCACAAATGAGGAAACCGAGGTTCTTTGGGTCCCTGGCGCAAGCACCCAGTTATCTCCAGAGCCTACTAGGTGGTGCTCTGTCTTATGTTTTACTGTATCCCGGATCCCTTGAATGTGGTGCGGGTTAGAGCCATTTCCAAGAAAAATTCGTACACGCACTTAAACAGGAAACTGCACTCCCGTTTTTCTCCCTGTCTCTGCTGTCATCCCTTAAAGACCTGGGTCCTGTCTTGGGTTTGCTTAGAACAATAACCCCAGTAAACGTGCTGATTGGCGGAGCTGAGGGTGTTTGGTATTCTGGTGATGGATGTGATTAAAATCAACAAGTAGCTGATTAACCGTTTGAGGTTATTTGCAAAACTGAAATAAATTGGATCAGGCGCAGCTACTGTGGCCAAAACTCCAATCAAGACTGCAGGTTCTGGGTTTCTTTGGTGGCTCAGTGGTAAAGAATCTGCCTGCCAATGCAGGAGACACGGATTCTATCCCTGATCCTGGAAGATCCCACATGCCATGAAGTAACTAAGCCCCTGAGCTGCAACTAGTGAGCCTGTGCTCTGGAGCCCAGGACCTGCAACTACTGAAAACCACATACCCTAGCACCCGTACTCCTCAACAAGAGAAGCCACTGCAATGAGAAGCCCACAACTAGAGAGTAGCCCTCGCTCTCCACAACCAGAGAAAAGCCTGAGCAGCACAAAGATAGCACAACCAAAAAGTAAATAAATAAAATTAAACTGCAAGATTCAGTGGAGGCTTCGAACCTGCACTCACACTCGTGAGTGTGAACCTCGAGCTCATACTGCACACACACATCCCCTCTCAATCCTGTTGCAAAAATGGAGGCAAATCCCTAATTACTCTAAACATCTGATGGGAAAATTGTGAACCCATTTTTCATGCTGTAAGTGAGGCCAGGACAAACCTGAAATGAGAGTTTTGCAAACATGAATAAGTTCATTCGTCTGGGCAAAAAAGTCAAAATCACTAAATTTTTCTGCAAATCTGTTTTACACCTTATTTTTGAAGTCTTGGACTCGGTGCACAGTGACCTCTGTAGTGGGTGAGCGAGTTGTTAATTAAGTTTTATGCGATAGAGAGAATGGCTCACAATAGGTTATTTCTGTGTTAGGCAGGTTTAAGTCTATTGCGGCCTCATTGCCTCCAAAATGTAGCTGCTGCCCTCCACTCACCCTCTCCTCATCCAAAAACACATGTGCACGGATGGCTGAGGAACCCTGGTACCTTACAAATTACCCGTTCAGACTGTCAAGAATCTTTTGTTTGGAAGGAAAAGAGATGTGACAAATGTAAACACTGGAGGATGGGACCTTCAGTGGAGGACGGATGCCATGTCAAACCTGATAAAAACTGACATTGCATTCCTTTGCCATCAGTCAGCTGCCTCCTGTCTCTCTCTCTCCAGCTCCCCTAGCCTTTTTTTCCTGCCATGATATTTGCTTTTATTCTAACTCCTTAGGCATGCTCTGGAAGCCAGGTTCTGATTAGTACAAAACTGCCTGCCTTGATTTATTTTCATCCATGTCTCTCGTTTGGTGCCAGGCTGCAGGATTCAGATACAGACCAAATTAGATGAGGGTCTCTTGTTTCCTAGGACATGAGGCAAAGAGAATTCCTTTCTATCACCCAGAGTGGAAGGAGCATCTGATCCAAATGTTGATGGAGACCATGCCTTCAGTTTTTGAGATTCTGATTTTATAAAATTTCCTGAGGCATAGGTGCAGGTTTAAAGGCCCGGGGAACAGTCAAAGGAAAGGACAGGCCCCTGGCAACGTTTTGAAAACCAAGTCAGTGTCAGCCCAGCCTCATCCCTAAGACACAACAAATTTGTTCCTAGCACACTCGACGTGGCTCCAAAGTTGGAGTTGGCTGGCTGTGGAGGGTGCCTCTCAGAATGGCCATCCAGGTTGGAATTTCAAAGCAGCACACCGGCTGCCAGCTGAACCTTCTCTGGCCGTGTTAGGACATCTCACTTCTTCTCCATTTGTACAGCTCTTGCCTCAGGTAAGCCACGGCGCAGTAGAATAGCACTTAAGAGAACAGGTGTTGGCCTCAGACAGATTTGGGCTTGAGTTCCAGCTCTGTCTTTTCATTCTTGGTCAAGAGTGCATTTGATCGCAAGCAACAAATAAGTTGACCAGTGATGGCTTGAAGGGAGTTATTCATCTCACACAACTAGGGGTCCAGAGGGTGGCAAGTCAGGGCCGTCATAGTGGCTCAGGGATTCCATTGTGGAGCAGTTCTTTCCAGCTTCCTGCCCTGCATCCTTAGGGGATTGTTGTCATGGGACAAAAATACAACCCCCCCCATCTCCATGGAATGTAGTTTATTTTCAGGAAAGGATCCAATGATGGTGAGATAAACAAGCAGAATCACTCTGTGTATCTTAGGGTTCCCAAGAGAGATGCTGCTCTCAGTTTTAGCTATAAGCTTCCCCAAATGTGTTCCAGGGCAGATGTTCCATAGGGAGAAAAACCTCCAAAATCTTCTCCTGGGTCTTGTCAACCAGTGAGCACATATGTGTCCATATAAGTGATGACTTTTGTCTTATTGTTGTGATCACTTATTTAAGAATGACTCTGCTCTGGGCTGACTCTCTAGGCTTTATTTTACAACAGTTTTACTACTGCACAGCCATGCGTCTGAGACAAAGTGGTGATAGATGGGGGCCAGAATGAGGGCAGTGGTGGCAGATTTCGAGAAGAAAGAAATCTGTGAGCAAGACACTCTTTCCAGATGGAGAGTGATGGGAGGTGGAGGGGCCCCAGAAGGCTCTGGATTCTTCAGTTGGAGGTGTTAGGACAGTGAAGCCAGGAATAGGAAGGAGGAAGTCCAGAGGAGGAATTGATTCAGGATGGAAAGTGAGAAGTTCAGTTTGAGACACGAAGAGACGTTGTGGGTTTAGCAGAGGCATATTCAGAGGGAGAGAACCAGGGCTCAGCTGTACATCTAGGCCTGGAGCTCAAGAGAGAAGTTAATAGAGTTCAAAGTGTGGAAGTGTTAGTGTCTCAGTTGTGTCCAACTCTTTGCTACCTCATGGGCTGTAGCCCGCTAGGCTCCTCTGTCCATGGACTTCTCCAGGTAAGAATACTGGAGTGGGGTGCCATTTCCTTCTCCAGGGGATCTTCCTGACCCAGGGATCGAACCTGGGCCTCCTGCATTGCGGGCTGATTCTTTACTGTCTGAGCAACCAGGGAAGCAGAGTTTAAATTTATTTATTAGTGATACTAATGAAAGATAGATTTTTAAGAAAACTTTTGCCTGAAATGGTGGGGTTCTTTCCCATTAGTTATGGGCATCTATCCTGTGACTGAATCCACAAGTTGAATAAAATGAAGTCTGTAATTATCTGGTGAACATGATCTTTGCGGAGGAAAAACACAAACCTCTGATTCCCCATAACTGCCAGGGAAGTGGGAAGCGTGGTTGTTTCTGAGTTCACAGGAATACATAATTCCTTGGGTTATATAAGCTTTAAAAGCCTCTCACACATCAGTTCCTTCAATGTTTACAAGAACCCTATGAAGAAAGTGAGGCATAGCTCCTTTCCTAGATTGACAAAGGAAGAAAGAGAGATACAGGCAAGCACTCTGATGTGTCCAGATTCTCAAGTGACTGAGCCCGTGATGAGACCAGAACCCAAACCAGCTGACTTTGGTGCTGTTTCCATCCTGAGTGTAGGGAGTGACAGCCACTCAGGAGGCCTTGTAATGAAGTATTCATCCTACCAATAAATGAATAAATAAATAAATAAAGACTACTTAAAAGCATTTTACAATATCACCTCCATGCTTTGATGGCTTTATAGTGAATTAGATGCTTCAATTCGCTTGGGAAACTTGTAAGATACAGATATTTGACCATCACCCGTCAAAGATCAAAGATTTTAGTATGTGTATTAGTCAGGTTCTCCAAAGAAACAAAACTGATAAGATATAGACGTAGAGATAGGTAAATAGATGATGTACAAGATTCATATATCTATTTATCTATCACTCTACAAAGAGATACATTATGAAGAACATGGCTCACATGATTATGGAGGCTGAGAGGTCCCGCATTTTACCATCAGCCAGCTGGAGCCATGGGAATCTGATGGTGTACTTCCAGTCTGACTCCCAAGGTCTGTGAACCAGGAGTGCTAAGGGTATAAGTTCCAGTCTGAGGGTCCATCCAGTCTCATGTCCCCTCTCAGAGAGATGTTTTAGCTCACCAGAGAAAGAGAATTCTTCATTCTTCTACCTTTTTGTTCAATTCAGGAACTCAGTAGATTGGCTGAGCGCCCCTGTCCCCCTCATTGGGGTGGGTCATCCGCTTCACTCAGTCTGCTGATTCAAATGCTAATCTCTTCTAGAAACATCCTCACAGACACATCCAGAAATAATGTTTCATCTTGGCATCCCATGGCCCAGTCAAGTTGGTATATAAAATTAACCATCACAGTATGTTTGCCTAGAGTTCAGGAATCTGCATTTTAGCAACTTCCTAGGGGCTTCCCTGGTAACTCAGATGGTAAAGAATCTGCCTGCAATGTAAAAGACCTGGGTTTGATCCCTGGGTCCGAAAGATCCCCTGGAGAAGGAAATGGCAACCCACTCCAGTGTTCTTGCCTGTAGAATTCCATGGTCAGAGGAGCCTGGTGAGCTATAGACGATGGGATTGCAAAGAGTCGGACACAACTAAGTGACTAACCTTTCACTTTCACTTTTCAGGTGAGTCTGATGGGATAGTTCACCCACTGCATTTTGAGAATCACTGAAGTTAGAGTGTTTGGGGGTGGGGAAAGGATAACCAAGTCCCTTTCTGTTTCCTCTCCTGACCGCCTCCCGCCCCTGCCCTGATAAGCAGCTGCTTATCTGATGGGCCACATTTTGGGACCTTACCCAGGCTCTATTTACTGATGGATCTGATTTGTTGTTGTTCAGTTGCTCAGTCGTATCCAACATTTTGCCACCCGTGGACTGGAGTACGCCAGGCTTCCCTGTCCATCACCATCTTCCAGAGCTTGCTCAAACTCTTGTCCATTGAGTCAGTGATGCCATCCAACCATCTATTCCTCTGTCGTCCCCTTCTCCTCCTGCCTTCAATCTTTCCCAGCCTCAGGGACTTTTCTAATGAGTCAGCTCTTTGCATCAGGTGACCAAAGTATTGGAGCTTCAATCATCATCAACCTTTCTAATGAATATTCAGGATTGATTTCCTTTACGATTGACTGGTTGGGTCTCCTTGCAGTCCAAGGGACTCTCAAGAGTTTTCTCCAACACCACAGTTCAGGTGTTCGGCCATCAAGCAGTTCTGTTTTCTCCCTCTCTTTTCTGCTCCTTGCTGCTGTTTTGATGTGACATCACTATGCTACGTCAAGATCCCTTGGTGTCTGATAAATTTATCCTGTCTTTTGTTTTGTTTGCATGCCTTCCTAAATGTTTTCATGAAAACTGGTTCTCTGGATGGTCTGGTCCAACCAGAAAGTCATTAATACCCAGGAATTGCAGCTGGGAGGTAGGACCCTTTGGAGGCAATGAGACTAGTTTGCTTACCAGAGTGCCACATGTTAGTATAAAGGGCATTGATCCCCATAAAAGTGAAGTTTTAACTTGAATACTTTTGGTCTTGTTTCCTGTGTGTATAGTATCTTTAGGACTAAATGCTAGCATTTACTGAATGCATATGTGCATGCGTGCTAAGTTGCTTCAGTTGTATCCTATTCTTCACGACCCTAGGTACTGTAGCCTGCCAGCCTCCTTTATTATGGGGATTCTCCAGGCAAAATTACTGGAGTGGGTTGCCATGCCCTCCTCCAGCGAATCTTTCCGACCTAGGCATCAAACCAGGGTCTCTTGCATCTTTTGCTTTGGCAGGCATGTTCTTTACCACTAGCGCCACCTGGGAATCCCCTAATGAGTGCATACTAGGTGCCAAAGAACAAGTGTTTTGAGTAAAATAACTTATTTTCATAACAATCTAGTGAGAAAATACTATTATTATTCACTGTTTTTCTAAATGAAAAAATTACCTGAGGCTTTCTCACTGATGAGTGAGCAAGATTTAAGCCTAGGCCACCTGCCTCACCCATCCTACTCTACTCCGACCATACTTTGTTATGTTAGTAACTCTCTGAGGGACAGAAAGTGTGATCAAGATAGAATGTTATAATTCTTGGGTCCCCTGGACATATACCATCTTAATATTATAAAAAATTCACCTAAACTCCTAATTGAGGCCAACTCAAAGGCAAAAGGACACCTGAATGCAAAGACATTATCTGGCGAATAAGAGCCAAAACTCTATTTTGAGTTGCATTAACTAGACAGATATGTTTTTTTCAATTATTTGCTGACTTTCTTTTGAATGAGCACCGAATTCTGGCCCCTCTTAGCTGCTGTTCAAATTTCTATAACCTCAGTGGTTCTGGGATCAAGGAATGACGAAACTGTTTAGCAGATCCATTTTCTCTGAGCCAGTTGACAAGAACAGGGCTGTTATTCCCTATCTTAGAACAAACTATAATCAGAAAGAAAGGCCACAACCATAAATCGACATGAATTGGGTACGATCGTCCCCGAATGACTTTGCCCTGCCAAGAGTGTTCTTAGCTTTATAACACTGGTCGACACTGGCCTTCGCCCAGCGGTTTTCAGTTTTTCTTTAAGGAGGTAAATAGACTAAACTCAGCACTTTCTCAGTCTCTCAAATAAGTGCACTGACATCATTTGGAAATTATAAGAATCCACATATCAAGCCAAATTCCACCCTGGGTTCAACATCCGCTGCTCCCCTCCCCCCAGTCAACCCCCAAGAGTATGGTTAAGTGAGGGCAGGACTTGGCCGGAAGCTTGTTATTTCTGCAGTTTTAATTACACATACCTCATCCATTTGCCCAAATTAGGAGAGAGGGTTTGCAGAGGGAACCCTCACTTATTGGCTTGCTTCAGTGTCTGGTTCTTCTAGGACCTAACTTGGAAATTTCAAGAAAAGTCAAGAATTGACATTTTACAGTTTTAGGGATGGAAAGAACTTGGGTCATGTGTATCTGGTTCAAATCTCATGATTTCATAGACCAGAAAACAAAAACAAACAAACAAAAACTCCCTGAGCTTTAGAGAGGAAAATTTTTCAAACTCACAAGAAAGGTATGGTGAGCCAGGCAAAAAAAAAAAAAAAAAGGAATCTGTCTCTCTTGCTTAATATGTTTTCTACACAACCCTCCAGAAAGGGTAATTTTTCATAGAAATTTGCTTTTGCTGTATTCAGTAGTGGAAAGGACCTAGGTTTTTAGAGTCAGGGAGAGATAGGAGTGGATCCACGTTAACTACTCCTAGTCATGTGTGCCTAGTTTTTTAACTTATCCGGGTCTTAGTTTGCCTATTTATCACATGGGGAAAACTAATGCATACTTCCTGCAATTAAATGAAGTGATATTGCCCAGGCAAGCGGGACATAATAACCGTTTGGTTCCCTTCCTCTTAGGACTCCTGGTTGCAAATGATAGAAACTCAGACTGACTTGAGTATAGATGGGAATTTGTTAGGTTACCTGTATGATTTTATTTCAAGAGAGGCTAGTAGTTTAGTTCGAGAGAGGCTAGTTATATAGGCCTAAATGTTATGACTAGAAATGACAGCTTTGGGACTTTGCTGGTGGTCCAGTGGTTAAGAATCCCTTCCAATGCAGGGGACATGGGTTTGATCCCTAGTTGTGGAACTAAGATCCCATGTGCCCCGGGTGAACTGTGACTGCTTGCCCTGGAGCCTGAAAGCCACAACAAAGAGTCCGCCTGCTGCAACTAAGACTTGAGAAGCCAAAAATAAAATAAATAAATAAATGTTTTTTAAAAAAGAAGTGACAGCTTTCTTCTGCATCAGAGACATTCAAAGTCCCTCTTGATGTGACAAGATGGCTGTCACACCTCCAGGCTTCTCCTCCACATGGTTCTAGTCCAGAAAAGAAAAATTTTTCCTCAATGTTTCTGCTATAGGCCACACTGCTCTAGCTCTGATAAAACATAAAATGGAAGAAATTAGGTACAGAAAAAATTACTGTGCCATCAAGCTGGGTAATAGATTGGAAGGTCACGTGGAAGTCTTGTGCCCACTCCTGCAGCTGGAACGTGGTGATGCATGAGGATGGAGCAAACTGCTTTAGGAATATGTAGACTCAGAATGGGGCAGGGTTCAGTTCAGTTCAGTCGCTCAGTCGTGTCCAACTCTTTACGACCCCGTGAATCACAGCACGCCAGGCCTCCCTGTCCATCACCAACTCCTGGAGTTCACTTAAACTCATGTCCATCGAGTTGGTGATGCCATCCAGCCATCTCATTCTCTGTCATCCCCTTCTCCTTCTGCCCCCAATCCCTCCCAGCATCAGAGTCTTTTCCAGTGAGTCAACTCTTCACATGAGGTGGCCAAAGTATTGCAGTTTCAACTTTAGCATCAGTCCTTCCAATGAACACCCAGGACTGATCTTCACCATAAAACAGTCCAAGTGTTCTTGATGGGATAAAGGGAATGGATACTGGAGTAGCAAAAATGAGATTCTCCTTCCTCCTTGCCCTGGGCTCATCAACACTCAGCAGGCTGTTAGTTTTCTCAAAATGTTTGTATGTTCTATTTGCAAGAAGGTAACATATATTACTAAAGTTAGTGCTTCCTGGGAGGAATAATTAAGCTTCTGTGGTTCAGTTCAGTTCAGTTCAGTCGCTCAGTTGTGTTCGACTCTCCGCGACCCCATGAATCACAGCACGCCAGGCCTCCCTCTCCATCACCAACTCCCGGAGTTCACTCAAACTCATGTCCACAGAGTCGGTGATGCCATCCAGCCATCTCACTCTCCGTCGTCCCCTTCTCCTCCCGCCCCCAATCTTTCCCAACATCAGAGTCTTTTCCAGTGAGTCAACTCGTCGCATGAGGTGGCCAAAGTATTGCAGTTTCAGCTTTAGCATCAGTCCTTCCAATGAACACCCAGGACTGATCTCCTTTAGAATGGACTGGTTGGATCTCCTTGCAGTCCAAGGGACTCTCAAGAGTCTTCTCCGACACCACAGTTCAAAAGCATCAATTCTTTGGCGACTTCTGTGGTTAAAAAGAAATAATTGGTCAAGGGAAGTATTCTTTTCTGTTCAGCTGAACTGCAATACTTTGGCTACCTCATGCGACGAGTTGACTCACTGGAAAAGACTCTGATGCTGGGAAAGGTTGGGGGCGGGAGGAGAAGGGGACAACGGAGAATGAGATGGCTGGATGGCATCACCGACTCTGTGGACATGAGTTTGAGTGTACTCCGGGAGTTGGTGATGGACAGGGAGGCCTGGCGTGCTGTGGTTCATGGGGTCGCGGAGAGTCGGACACGACTGAGCGACTGAACTGAACTGAACTGATGCTTTATCTTAGTTAGTTAGTTAGTTCAGTCGCTCAGTCGTGTTCGACTCTTTGCGACCCCATGAATCACAGCACGCCAGGCCTCCACTCCCGGAGTTCACTCAAACTCATGTCCATCGAGATGGTGATGCCATCCAGCCATCTCACTTTCTGTTGTCCCCTTCTCCTCCCGCCCCCAATCTTTCCCAACATCAGAGTCTTTTCCAGTGAGTCAACTCGTCGCATGAGGTGGCCAAAGGATTGCAGTTTCAGCTTCAGCATCAGTCCCTCCAATGAAAACCCAGGATTGATCTCCTTTAGAATGGACTGGTTGGATCTTCTTGCAGTCCAAGGGACTCTCAAGAGTCTTCTCCAGCACCACAGTTCAAAAGCATCAATTCTTCAGCAATCAGCTTTCTTACCTTATAAAAGCATCACACTATATTAAAATAGACAAATAAGGCTTGCAAATAGAGACATAAAATGCTACCTTTATTAAATGTGAGTCATCACATGCTATAGCACTATGTCCTATTTAAATGTAATAAATGCTTATTAAAGCAGAAATTATTTATGAAACATTTACTATATGCTTGGCACTGTGATTGAGGTAAGTGCTGAGGAGACAAATTGCCCTTATAGTAATCTATTTCAAGATTCAGTGAATGCAAAAGTGCTCATTAAGACCCAGTCATGTGTTGACCATTTTTCCAAGCAGAACAGGAAGTAAAATATTAAAAGCCAGAAAAGCATGGTGGTTTAGTACACGCAGCTTTGAAGATGGACAGATATGTGCTCAAACTTGGCTTTGCCACGGATCCACTGCATGATCTTGAGGAACTTGCCATTGAGCTCAGTTTCTGTAAAAGAAGCATGAAAACTGTGTTTCATTCAATTGCTTATTTTTCATGGTAGTTGTGAGGATTAGAAGTCATAATGTACTTTAAGTTATTTGGCACATGTCACAAAGCAGATTACAAAATGGTAGGCAGTGTGGAAATTGTTGCATTGATTTCCTGCCATTCACCATGCATGAGTACACACACACACCACACACAAATGGAGCCACTGCTTTAAGAGAAGCAAAGGCTAACTATACATGCTGTGAGCAAACAGTGTCAGAAACTAAAAATATTTTGTAATCTCTAGTTGTTATAGGTTATCTTACTATCAGTGCATTTGGCCTGCAGCTTTCCCCGTGACACATGTGTCCAAGCACACGTGAGATGTGAATTGTTGATGAAACAAGAGAAATCAGGGTCCTTGTGTGGTTCATAGGTATGACTCTCCAAAAGTAGCCTGTTTGTGGAGAGGGAAGGCCAACTGCTAATTGTGTGACAAAGAAAGTAACTGGGGCTTGGAAATAGCAATAATAGAACTTCTACTTCTGGTCATGATGGATTAACAGGTATTTTATCCCTTAGACCTTTTAGCAAATTAATCATAATTGTTTTGAATTCCTGGCCTGAAAACTCTGACACCCATGACATATTTGACTCTGGTTCTAATGTTTGTTTAGTCTTCAAACTGTGTGTTTTGCCTTTTAGAATCTCTTGCAATTTTCTGTTGAAATGCAGGCATGATGTACTAGGTGGAAGGAGCCATGACAAACAGGCCTTTAGTGCTGTAGTGGTGGGGCATGGGGATAGGAGAGAGGGCAGTACTTCTATAGTCCAGTGACGAAGTCTCAGTCCTTTGGTGAGCTTATTCCCCTGGACTGTGGGCCTCACCAGTGCTTCCTAGATTTTTTCATTTTTAAGTGGGACTAGGTGGCTCGAGGGGGTTAGAGTTGAATATTCTCTTGCCCCTAGATAGGCTAGACTTTTCTATAACCATAGCAGGTGAAGGGCTGGTAAATAATTTTTCCTGAGGGCAGCCCTTATGAAAAACAACAAATGTTCTGGCACAGTGGCAATGATTCTTTTTTTTCTCCCCCTGCTGGAAGCATGAAATTTTTCCCCAATATTCACTGGGAGGACCTGACAGAATTCCTGGAGGTAAAACTCACATTCACAACTAAAGATCCTGAATGCCACAATGAAGATGGAAGATCATGCATGCTGCAACTAAGACCCAGCACAGCCAAGTAAATAAATAAAAAAAAGAAAAAAAGAAAAGAGAATCCTAAGAGGTTGAGAGGTGCATGCTCATTTCTTTTCTCAGTCTCATTGTTAGGTAGACCTGTTCTTGTCCTTGGTGAGAAGTGAGACAAGATAGCATGCTGGGGAAAGGCAGGGATGTTACTCTGTGCAGAGTCCCCTCATGGAACATAACAACTCTGCTTTGTCACCGAGAGCCATAGTTTCTTGAAAAAGGTTACAGAATCTCTGTGTTGTACCCATGACACTGGGCCCATGGGTGAATGACTTTGAACTAAAGTATCATCCAGAAAGGGCTTCCTAAGATGGTTCAGTGAGTAAAGAATCCACCTGCAAATGCAGGAGACACAAGAGATGTGGGTTCGATCCCTGGGTCAGGAAGATACCCTGGAGAAGGAAATGGCAACCCACTCTTAGTATTCTTGCCTGGGAAATCCCAGGGACAGAGGAGACTGGTGGGCTCTTCCATGAGGTCACAAAAGAGTTGGACATGACTAAGTGACTGAGCACTCATGCACACACACCATCCAGAAAGTGGCAGATCCCACCTCAGTGATTCACATTACTCAGAAGACTCTCTTTCCAGGAAGAATGTATTGAGCACTATAACTCTCAGGAGTAACTTTCAAAGGGCACATTCTGGGCTACCTGCAGGGAAGATCATGGTCAGGAAGGTTGTGTTGGAAGATGGAGGAATGGAAGAGAACTAGCATAATTGGAAGGCTGGCTACGAATCAGGCACTAAGACAGGTACCTTGACATATGTTTTCATCCAATATGTAACAATATTTTGTCAGATGCCTTCCATTTTCTGGTTATTTCTTCTTACCCTCAAAACATGCTGATGAATTTGGGTAGGTGGCTATGGTGCTTTGGTGAGTCCTAGGTTGGGAAGATCCCCTGGAGAAAGAAATGGCAACCCACTCCAGTATTCTTGCTTGGAGAATCTCATGGACAAAGGAGCCTGGCAGGTTAGAGTCCACTGGGTTGTAAGAGTTGGACATGACTTAGCACTTAAACCACCACCATTTGCAAGATGGTGATAGTAATAGCTTTCCCTTTATGGGCTTCTTTGGAGGATGAAATGAACTAATATATGACAAATATAAAGGGTTCTGTCAACACAGTCTAATACTGCCATTGCTACAGGTCAGGAAACTAAAATTTGAAGAGCTGTGTCTAGGGTCACACAGCCAAGAATTTGTCAATTTCAGATGAAGGGGTGAGCATTTGACTTGGATGAGCAGATGCAATGGGGTGTGTCACCTACAGATTGATACTTGCCATTTTCCTTTACACAGATCAAATTATGAGCTGCTGTGGCTGCTATCGACACCCGCTGAAAGAAGTCCTGAGTGGAAATCAGGAATGAGGCCCTCTGTGCTCTGGGCAAACTGGCAAAACAGGTCTTCAGATAGATATTTTCAGGAGAAGATATTATGAGCCCAATTCTTACATCTCTTCATATCTAGAAAAGCACTAAAATCCTTCATGGTGATGTCTACTCCTTGTGACTGCAGTAACCTTTATGAAACTAGCAGAAAACTGCAGAAAATATGTGCTTGGTTGCTTGTATTCCCCTTCACCAAAGTCACGTGTATATACTGACCTTCCCCCATTCCTCTTTGGAGCAGTATCTCAGTGCTATCTGAAATGCTGTCTCCCGGGCTATAGTCCTCATTTTGCTCCAAATAAAACTTAACTCAACACTCTCATGTTTTGCTTTCTTTTTTAGTTGACAGAAGAGTGCTAAAGGGCTAGACAAGGCTAAGATGGTAGAGAATTGCCTGCAGGGGAGCTTGGATATTATAAGTGTGTGCTGTGAAGATGCAGTTTCCAAAAGTGAATTTTTTCCTAATTTTTTTTTCCCCTATGGGAGCATCCCTGCAGCTTGGTTTTTACTGATAATCATGCAGGATATGATCTCCTGGTAAGATAAATGGGGAATGGGGTCCCCCAAACACAAATGGTGAGTCATGGCCTATTTTGGTTCAAGTTAAAAGGGAAACCTGGTGAAATTCCAAGGCTGGTTGGTGGAAAGAGCTTTCTTTTTTGCTTTCCTTGTGGAGATAGATTTTGTAAACAGAGTTTCCCAGACAGGAAGAGGAAACTATGTTCCAGTAAAAACAAATCACTTGAGGAGAACAAGGAAGGAAGCTGCGTAGGTGTTTGGGGCTACTTGCTTTGGTTCTGGATAGCCTTTTAGACCCTTACATGTGGCCAAGGAATTTAATCACCATCAGAAGAAAGCTGATAAGGACCCTGCAGGCTGATAGAACCCTATCATTGATGTTTTCTGGGGGGCATAGTATCGTGCCTAAAGGACTCCCCCCATATTTGTTGTTTATGCCAGTTGAGGGATTTCAGTCCTTTTTGATGTTTGCATTTTAATTTCTCCCAAATATGTTGTGACTGTTTTCTCAAAGATTCATAACTTCTATGTTGAGTTGGGCAGACCCGGAGTGTTTATTCCTATTTTGCAAATGACAAAGCGGTTTCTAAGAGAATACACTTCCTGACTAAAGTTACTCAGCTGGTGAGTTGTAGCACTGAGGTTGAACCCGGAGCTCAAGAAGACCACTGGCCTGGGGGCAGTGTGTGTTGGGGGGGGGGTGGGTCTTTGTACATGAGGGTGGGAATAGCCTGTGAGATATGGAAGCAGAGGTCCAGTCTTCAGCACATTGCACTCTGCTGCCCAGTCGTGTGCCAGGAGGCTTCAGGTATTTGTTTAAATGCACTTAAAAGAAAGCACCAGAAGTCATGGTTGGCTTGGGACCAGGGCAGGGCTGAGCCTTTTTGTAGCAAGCGAAGGAGTCCTGGCTCAGGAGATGCACAATGAAGCTTTAATAAAAGACTGCCCAAGAGATGTGCTTTTAGACTGTAACATGCAACAGCAATAAGATGTGTTGCTTTCCCTTGTTTTGGTCAAAAAGGAAGCGTCTGGGACCAGGAAGTAGAAAGAGACGCATCCTCTGTCTCTGTGTTGCCCCAGCATACAACAGCCATCCTTCAATACCTCCTGTGTATCTTACATGCCTGCCCTGTTCTCGCTTCCCTCCCGCCTGACACTCCAGTGACTCCAGAACATAGCCATCTTCCCCGACTCCAGGTGAAGCTCTTTGGATCCAGTTTAAGGAAGACAAGTGGGCCCCTTCATCTTACTGGAGATGGTGCAGGGAAGCGAGGTTGTGCAGGCAAGCAGCCTGGGGTCTCCCACATGCATCCCCAGCCTTACAGTAGCTCCCCTCTCCTTCACCCTCTGCCATGGCCCAAACCACAGGCCCACGTGCGTGGTCTGAATGAGTCAGATTTCACTCTTTGGAGAAAATGCAGGGAAAACAATCTGTGCCAGGGAAGTTTAGAGCGCGCCCTGAAGAGCTTATTAAGTGTAGAATCCCAGGGAGTGTGGTAGGGCTATCAGAGAGGGTGATTTGTTCTTTCTCCCTGGCTCCCCAGCTTTGGGGGGCTGTCCTCTGCTCATTCACACAGAGGGATGCCAGCTTCTCAGCCACCTTGTGCAGTTGCCAGACCCTCACTAAGGGACAGCACTGCTGTTTCTGGAAGCTTCCTTTTAGTTTTAAATAGCACGGCTAAGGAAGAGCCTGACCTAGTGAGTATGTCTGCCGTGCCGAATGAAAAACAGTAAATAGCACCAGGAATAACAATGGTAATAGCAGAGGTGAGCTTTAATTGAACCCATGATATGTGCCAGACACTGTTTTAATTGCGTTGCATGCATTATTTCTCTTAGTCCTTACAGCAATATGTTGTAGTTGCGACAAAACAACCCTGAATACTCATTGGAAGGACTGATGCTGAAGCTGTAACTCCAGTACAGCTGACTCATTGGAAAGGTCCCTGATGCTGGGAAAGATTGAGGGCAGGAAAAGAGGGCATCAGAGGATGTGATAACTAAATAGCATCACCGATGCAATGAACATGAACTTGGGCAAACTTCGGGAGATGGTGAGGGACAGAGAGGCCTGGCATGCTGCAGTCCATGGGGTCGCAAAGAGTTGGACATGACTAGGTGACTAAACAACAACAATGACCATCTCATCTCAAGATGAAAAATTTGAGTCTCTGGGAGCTTACATCACTTGCCCAGGGACAAAGTTATGTGACAGCAAGTACCTGACAGAGCTTGATTCTATCACAGTTCTTTTGACTCCCCAGTCCAGCCTTGTAACTGCTACGTCACACGACTTCTCTCTGATGCCAAGCATCTGTGCATATGAATGTTATGTGATGGCCTTTGCCAACATAAAAAAGAAAAAGTGAAAGAGAGTGTTAGTCGCTCAGTCATGTCAAACTCTTTGCAACCCCGTGGACTGTAGCCCACCAGGCTCCTCTGTCCATGGGATTTTTCCAGGCAAGTATATTGGAATGGTTTGCCATTTCCTACTCCAGGGAATCTTCCTCACCCAGGGATCAAACCTATGTCTCCTGTATTGCAGGCAGATTATCTACTCTCTGAGCTAGCATGGAAGACCCTTTGCTGACATAGTCTCTCCCCAAATGGAGTTCAGTGAGGCTAGTTGGAGGAGGCATCACACTCCTGCACCTCCTCTGCTATGGATATGCCTGCTGAGCCCGTGAACCTCATCAGCAGGTTCTGGGGGCCTCTGACCTCATGTCCTGCTACCTTTATGACCCCTCACTCCTCTTGTTCTGCTCTCATTGACCTCCTCATGTTTCCTCAAAACGCATTAAGAATTCACCTGCTTGAGGGACTCTGGACTTCCTCTTCTTTTGTTCTAGAATGTTCTTCACCCTGATGACTGCTGGGTTTACACCCTTGTTTCACTCAAGTCTGCTCAAGTATCACATTAGCTAAGAGGCTGTCTCTGTTGTGTATAAAAAGGCTTCCTCTTCTTCCCCTACCACGCTGGGCTTCTGTCCCTTTCCACTGTTTCATTTTCCAATTGCACTTTATAACTTAGAGTAAATGTTGACGTATTAAGGTTGTTGCTGTTCAGTTGCTAAGTTGCATCTGACTCTGCAATGCTATGGATTGTAACATGCCAGGCTCCTCTGTCCTCCACTATCTCTTAGAGTTTGCTCAGATTCACGTCCATGAGTTTGCAGTATGGCCTTGAACAAAACATACAAAAGATTGCTGAGCTCATGGAGTTTATATTAAAGTGATACTGAGTATGAAAAGGATTTGAATACCATCAATGCCAAGTTAACATTAACTAGCAAGTTAACATTATTCTAGTAGATGTTGTCAGTTGCCATCCTGGAATCTATTCTGTTTCTCCTGACTTCCAGAGCCCCAGTTTTGTCTTGGTGTCTATCTCTCCCACATATTTTATATTTCTGGTATCACTGACCATAGCCATAGCTTCAGGAATAAATCCTCACTATGGTGGCCCCAGATCTATTTGTTAGAAGTTTGGGTAGGAATGGGAATGTGACGTGGGGCTGGACAATGAGAAGGGATAGAGGTTTTGTGGGAAAAGTATCCTTGCGTCTATGAAGAAGACAAGAGAAGAGACAGCCTTATTTCTGCCTCTGGAAGTTGTCATGTCCAGGTGTCACATCTGCACCTGGCACAGAGGAACTGAATAACTTCCTAAACTGAGGAAGAAGGCAATATTGAAAATGCAAAGCAGAGAAATGGAAAGGGTCTGGGTACCTGATACAGCTGTCAGCCACAAATTCAGAATTGCTACCTAATTCTCAAATCTACCCACCTTTGGACTTGTGGCTCCCTTTCCAAATTATTGAAGTCAGTGTAAACTGGCATATCCTATTATTTGCATCCAAAGACACTTTAATTTATATGTTATTATTTGTTACCTCTTCTACTGCTTATCAATAACTACTGGAGTTGGGTATGTTTCATATTTATCTTTGTATTTGTATTTCTTCATGCACATAGCACCATGTTTGATATAGAATGGATAATGTATGCATATCCTAACAAAAATGTATCTACAAGCATATACTTATAGCTTTGCATTTATATGATTTTTTATATTTTTGCAGGTCTTGGGTTCCATGCTTTACATAACTGTATGAGAGGATAATAAATACCAATGTACTTGCAAATGTTTGGGTATCGCAGGTTCACAATTTTTAAATTTTAAAAAAATATCCATATACTCCAAGTTCAGATTCAGTGAGTCTAAAATGGATTCACTTCCAGTAACAGCGTATAGTATAAGTCAACACAAATATCTTTTATTGAACCCCATGAGCATGGCTGAGACTTGCAATTCCACTGAATAAGCAAAGACGAACCTGCCCTGTTATTGGCTGTGTGTTCATGTCAGTGAGCTAGAGTGAGGGCGGCGTCCACCCTGACCCATGAGTTTATTTGATGAAGTCATGGGAACTGGACAAGGTTTGCCCTGGGTTCCAAGCTGACAGCCTGAGGTCTGGGGATGTGTGTTTGCATGTCATAAGCCAATTACTCTGCTTTCACAGGTGGAGAAGCCAAGACAAAAGCAGTAGGAAGACAACTGGTCTGCTTCAGAAGGACACTGAGACTTTATGAGGAGAGTTCTCAGTGCTCCCCAGAGTATACATGCCCCTCCAAAGAGCAGGCCCTTCAACTCAATTCTGCTTTGTGTTTAATACCTACGTCATGTTTGGCCCTGGGAGGGATATAAAGCTGAGAAGAATGCAAACTTTCCTCAAGGGATGAACCATCTAGTCAAAGAATACGACAAGTATATAATTTGTTCATACAGGTGTTCATTTCTTCATTCATTCCTTCACTCATTCAACCAGCTTCTAGAAACTTGAAATAGAGCAGTGGTTAGTGCAGATGTGGCCTCTGCCTCTGAAGAGTGTATCCTGACAGAGAAGGTGTATGTTTAAGTGTATATTACCAAATCAATGACCTAAGTACACTGTTGATATGCGCAACAAGGGAAAGAAGGAGAGAATGCCATGAAAGCATTGACAAACTGATCCAAATTTATCTCCATTTTACAAAAGAACCACCTGAGGAATTAAGTAACTAGTCCATGATCACCCAAGTAGATGTGATGGAGCCAGGCTGTCTTAACCAGAGCTCTTAACCACTCTACTCTGTAGGGAAAGGTCATGAGCTCCAAGTTTGCCATGGAGTGGGCAGTTGGATGAATAAGACTGGACCCTCAAGGAGGCATCTGGGCAGGGGCTGTAAGTAATGAAAAATATTGTGAAGGGCAGCACAGGAGCACAACAGGCTGCAGGGGTCTTTAGGGAGAGAGAGATCTATCTGAAAGAAACAGAAATGATTTCCCAGGGATGGTGCCCTTTCCTTCGGACCCTGAAACAAGTATGGAAGAATTACTGCAGGGAGAGAGAGATCAAAGGTAAAAAGGGTGCTGCAGGCAGAGAGAAGAGTGTGTAGAATAAGGGATCAGCAGAGGCAGAGTGGGGCTTCCCTGATAGCTCAGCTAGTAAAGAATCTGCCTGCCATGCAGGAGACCCTGGTTCGATTCCTGGGTCGGGAAGATCCAATGGAGAAGGGATAGGCTACCCACTCCAGTATTCTCAGGCTTCCCTTGTGGCTCAGCTGGTAAAGAATCCACCTGCAAGGTGGGAGACCTGGGTTTGATCCCTGGGTTGGGAAGATGCCCTGGAGAAAGGAACTCACTCCAGTATTCTGGCCTGGAGAATTCCATGGACTGTATAGTCCACGGGGTCGCAAAGAGTCTGACATGACTGAGCGACTTTCACTTTCAGAGTCAGGGTGGGTACTAAGGATCTCATCACCAGCCCTTTCTCCTGCCTTGCCTGTTTCTTCGAGATTCTCAATAGCACGTGGGCACACACAGAACAGCAGTTAGCTGTTCAACAGTTCTTGGGGTTTCCATGTTACCACCACTGAGCAGCAAAGAAACCAAAGGCAGCATCTATCTCAACTCCGGAACCAGAGATCATCCAGCCCGAAGCTCTCATTTACTGCCCAGGAATTGAAGCAGGATGGGAAGGGACCATCACCAAACCATGCAGCCCTTTACTCAGGAATTCTATTCCCTTCCCAGCCTCTGCCACCCTTCCTCCAATCTAATCAGTTCAGTTTAGTTTAGTCACTCAGTCGTGTCTGACTCTTTGCCACCCCATGGACTGCAGCATGCCAGTCTCCCCTGTCCATCACCAATTCCCGGAGTTTACTCAAACTCATGTCTATTGAGTTGGTGATGCTTTCCAACCATCTCATCCTCTATCATCCCCTTCTCCTCCTGCCTTCAATCTTTCCCAGCATCAGGGTCTTTTCAAATGAGTCAGTTCTTTGCATCAGGTGGCCAAAGTATTAGAGTTTCAGCATCAGCATCAGTCCTTCCAATGAATATTCAGGACTGATTTCCTTTAGGATTAACTGGTTGGATCTCCTTGCTGTCCAAGGGACTCTCAAGAGTCTTCTCCAACACCACAGTTCCAAAGTGTCAATTCTTCGGCGCTCAGCTTTCCTATGGTCCAACTCTCACATCCACACATGACCACTGAAAAAACCATAGCCTTGACTAGATGGACCTTTGTTGGCAAAGTAATGTCTCTGCTTTTTAAATAAGCTGTCTAGGTTGGTCATAACTTTTCTTCCAAGGAGTAAGCATCTTTTAATTTCATGATTGTAGTTGCCATCTGCAGTGATTTTGGAGCCCCCCAAAATAAAGTCAGCCACTGTTTCCACTGTTTCCCCATCTATTAGACATGAAGTAATGGGACCAGATGACATGATCTTAGTTTTCTGAATGTTGAGTTTTAAGCCAACTTTTTCCACTCTCCTCTTTTGCTTTCATCAAGAGGCTCTTGAGTTCTTCTTTGCTTTCTGCCATAAGGGTGGTGTCATCTCCATATCTGAGGTTATTGATATTTCTCCCGGCAATCTTGATTCCAGCTTGTGCCTCATCCAGTCCAGCATTTCTCATGATCTACTCTGCATATAAGTTAAATAAGCAGGGTGACAATATACAGCCTTGACCTACTCCTTTCCCGATTTGGAACCAGTCTGCTGTTCCATGTCCAGTTCTAACTGTTGTTTCTTTACCTGCATACAGATTTCTCAGGAGGCAGGTCAGGTGGTCTGGTATTCCCATCTCTTTAAGAATTTTCCACAGTTTGTGGTGATCCACACAGTCAAAGGCTTTGGCATAGTCAATAAAGCAGAAATAGATGTTTTTCTGTAACTCTTGCTTTTTTGATGATCTAGTGTATGCTGGCAATTTGATCTCTGGTTCCTTTGCCTGTTATAAATCCAGCTTAAACATCTGGAAGTTCATGGTTCATGTACTGTTGAAGCCTGGCTTGGAGAATTTTCAGCATTACTTTGCTAGCGTGTGAGATGAGTGCAATTATGCAGTAGTTTGAGCATATTTTGGCATTGCCTTTCATTGGGATTGAAATGAAAAATGACCTTTTCCAGTCCTGTGGCCACTGCTGAGTTTTCCAAATTTGCTGGCATATTGAGTGCAGCACTTTCACAGCATCATCTTTTAGGATCTGAAATAGCTCAACCGGAATTCCATTACCTCCACTGGCTTTGTTCATAGTGACGCTTCCTAAGGCCCACTTGACTTCACATTCCAGGATGTCTGGCTCTGGGTGGGTGATCACACCATCTTGATTATCTTGGGTCATGAAGATCTTTTTTTGTATAGTTCTTCTGTGTATTCTTGCCACCTCTTCTTAATGTCTTCTGCTTCTGTTAGGTCCCTACCATTTCTGTCCTTTATTGTGCCCATCTTTACATGAAAAGTTCTCTTGGTATCTTTAATTTTCTTGAAGAGATCTCTGCTGCTGCCAAGTTGCTTCAGTCATGTCTGAGTCTGCAACCCTATAGACAGCAGCCCTCTAGGCTTCTCTGTCCACAGAATATTCCAGGCAAGAATACTGGAGTGGGTTGCCATTTCCTTCTCCCAAAGAGATCTCTAGTCTTTTTTATTCTATTGTTTCCCTCTATTTCTTTGCACTGATCACTGAGGAAGGCTTTCTTATCTCTCCTTGCTATTCTTTGGAACTCTGCATTCAAATGGGTATATCTTTCCTTTTCTTCTTTGCCTTTCACTTCTCATCTTTTCACAGCTATTATTGTAAGGCCTCCTCAGACAAACATTTTGCCTTTTTCTTTTTCTTGGGGATGGTCTTGATCACTGCTGATTTTAGGAATCAGCAAACTAAAATGGACTGGGATGGGGGAATTTAACTCAGATGACCAATATATCTACTACTGTAGGCAAGAATCCCTTAGAAGAAATGGAGTAGCCATCATAGTCAACAAAAGAGTCCAAAATGCAGTAGTTGGATACAATCTCAAAAATGACAGAATGATCTCTGTACATTTCCAAGGCAAACCATTCAATTCCACGGTAATCCCAGTCTATGCCCTGACCAGTAATGCTGAAGAAGCTGAAGTTGAACGGTCTATGAAGACCTACAAGACCTTCTAGAACTAACACCCCCAAAAGATGTCTTTTTCATTATAGGGGACTGGAATGCAAAAGTAGGAAGTCAAGAAATACCTGGAGTAGCAGGCAAATTTTGCCTTGGAGTGCAGAATGAAGCAGGGCAAAGGCTAGCAGAGTTTTGCCAACAAAACACACTGGTCATAGCAAACACCCTCTTCCAACAACACAAGAGAAGACTGTACACATGGACATCACCAGATGGTCAACACCAAAATCAGATTGATTATATTCTTTGCAGCCAAAGATGGAGAAGCTCTATACAGTCAGCAAAAACAAGACCAGGAGCTGACTGTGGCTCAGATCATGAACTCCTTATTGCCAAATTCAGACTTAAATTGAAGAAAGTAGGGAAAACCACTAGATCATTCAGGTATGACTTAAATCAAATCACTTACTACTATACAGTGGAAGTGACAAATAGATTAAAGGGATTAGATCTGATAGAGCGCCAGAAGAACTGCGGACAGAGGTTCGTGACATTGTACAGGATGCAGTGATCAAGACCATTCCACCTTAATAGCTTTAATACATTTCTCTACCCTGAGGCGCCTGCACCCATCCATGGTGGGCTTTGTATTGTACATCTGTTCTCCCTACCCTGCCCCCACCTCTGGTGTTTGTATGTTTATTTTGCAGTATTTTATTTTGATCTTAAGAATTTAAAAAATATAGTCACTTTATGTATTTGGCTGCTCCAGGTCTTAGTTGCAGCACATGGGATCTCTAGTTGAGGTTTGTGGCATCTAGTTCCCTGACCAGGGATTGAATCCGGTCCCCCCACATTGAGAGCTCGGAGTCTTAGCCACTGGACCACCAGGAAACTCCCCTGTTCTTGATCACTTACGGAGCATTACCATGGGCCAAGGGACTCTGCTAATTTGATTTATATGCACCATCTTTTGTAATCCTGTAACCCACCTCTAAGTTATAGGAATTCTTCTCCCCCTTTTATAGATGCAAAAATAGAGACAACCAGGAGACTGAAGTCCTCTTCTCCAGTTCACACAGCAGGTGTTTAGTAGAGGCAGGATTTCACCCCTTTCTGCCTGACTCAGATCATCGCATACTCCTGTCTAGTCATCCTCAATGCCTCTCACACAGCTTCTCCCTGGTGGGAGCCTCATTGCTTTTAGGCTAGAATCATTGATTGACTAATAGTCCATATTCTCCTTGTGACATACATGTTCCTTCACACAAGGAACAGTTTCCTCTCCTAAAAGCACATTTCCTATTGCTTCTTGGCTACTTGATTAAGGCCAAGTGCAAAAGCATGTTTCCTCCATGTGCCATTCATTGTAACAATTGTTGTTTTCAGTCAAGACAAATGGAAATTCACGCTATAGTGTAGTGACTTCTTCTTTTCTTCACGCAGGCAAACAGTGTGATTCTTAATATTAAGTTTTCTTGATTTCTTGTCTAAAAACGTTATGCGAGCCTCAGAATTTTGGAGGAGGGGGAGAACATTACTAACCTTGACTGTCCTAATTTTGGATAAACAATTTTCATAATCTGTATAAAGCTCCTTAGGAAAGATAAAATCAGTTTGATCTGGTACCTAAAAGGACAGAATTCCACATCTCACTGTGTTCCATGTCTTCCTGATGGAGTGTCAGCAATGGCCCTTTTCCTGCCTTCATTTAGCCTGGCCTGGAACCAAAGAACACAGTCTCCATTTCCAGAATGCTCGTGGATGAGGCTCCATGTCAAATTACCACACATTAGCCAGGAATGCCAGGACTGTTGGACACTCACTGTGAATTTACAGTTCTGCGTCCTCTTCCAAACTCCTAGCATTTCTTTTGATGTGAAAAAGCAATTTAAATGTGTACCATATCTAATATAACACATGGACGTATTCACCACACACACTCTTTTAATTAAAAGGATCGGTACACTGCCTTTTGCTGACAGTTAACACCAATGCTTTAATGCCATTTTCTGTTGTTGATTTATGAGGTGCATACTCAAGGCAAATTAGAGAATAAATCACCAGTGACATTGATTTGCTTACCAGCTCTCCAATACACGTGTGTAATGAATTGTGGGTGTGCTACCTGTCTCTGCTAGTTGAGACCTTCCCTCAGCTTTTGGCCTCTTGTCTCTGTTACCCTGTTATGCTGCTGGGCTTAATGGAGAAGGATTGGTGGCACCCCTGAAGGGGAAGTGCGGGGACGTGCTTAATCCATCAATCCAGCTGATAATCAGAAGTGGAAAAGGAATTTTTGCATATTCCTCAGGAAAAGGGATGATGAGACAGGTGGGGAGGGAGTTTCTGCCTGAGTGAGGCAGCTCATTGTTTCATAGTGTTTGCCTGGGTCTCTGTCTGAAAGAGATGGGAATCCCAGACCACCTGACCTGCCTCTTGAGAAACCTGTATGCAGGTCAGGAAGCAACAGTTAGAACTGGACATGGAACAACAGACTGGTTCCAAATAGGAAAAGGTGTACGTCAAGGTTGTATATTGTCACCTTGCTTATTTAACTTATATGCAGAGTACATCATGAGGAATGCTGGGCTGGAAGAAGCACAAGCTGGAATCAAGATTGCTGGGAGAAATATCAATAACCTCAGATATGCAGATGACACCACCCTTATGGCAGAAAGTGAAGAGGAACTCAAAAGCCTCTTGATGAAAGTGAAAGAGGAGAGTGAAAAGGTTGGCTTGAAGCTCAACATTCAGAAAACAAAGATCATGGCATCTGGTCCCATCACTTCATGGGAAATAGATGGAAAAACAGTGGAAACAGTGTCAGACTTTATTTTTTGGGGCTCCAAAATCACTGCAGATGGTGATTGCAGCCATGAAATTAAAAGACTCTTGCTCCTTGGAAGGAAAGTTATGACCAACCTTGATAGTATATTAAAAAGCAGAGACATTACTTTGCCAACCAAGGTCCGTCTAGTCAAGGCAATGGTTTTTCCCGTGGTCATGTATGGATGTGAGAGTTGGACTGTGAAGAAAGCTGATCGCCGAAGAATCGATGCTTTTGAACTGTGGTGTTGGAGAAGACTCTTGAGAGTCCCTTATACTGCAAGGAGATCCAACCAGTCCATTCTAAAGGAGATCAATCCTGGATGTTCATTGGAGGGACTGATGCTAAAGCTGAAACTGCAATACTCTGGCCACCTCATGCGACGAGTTGACTCACTGGAAAAGACTCTGATGCTGGGAAATGTTGGGGGCGGGAGGAGAAGGGGACGATGGAGAATGAGATGGCTGGATGGCATCACCGACTCTGTGGACATGAGTTTGAGTGTACTCCGGGAGTTGGTGATGGACAGGGAAGCCTGGCGTGCTGTGGTTCATGGGGTCGTGGAGAGTCGGACACGACTGAGCGACTGAACTGAACTGGGTCTCTGTCACCTCTGGAACTGGTTATCGCTAAACCAGGATGGCTGTGGAAACAATGGTTTTTACCCTGGTGGTTGTGCTGAGAAAAGGGCTTGGTCTGCAGGTGTCAGATAGAGGAACAAGTGGCCCCTGCTCTTGACTGATTGGTCAAGGGGCCGCTCTTTAAATACAGATATATTTGGCTGCACTGGGCCTAGTTGTGGCACACGTGATCTTCACTGCGGCGTGTGGGGTCATTCATCGCAGCACACAAGCTTCTCTCTAGTTGTGGTGTGCGGGCTTAGTTGCCCTGCGGCATGTGGGATCTTAGTTTCCCAACCAGGGATCCAACCCATGTCCTCTGAGTTGGAAGGTGGATTGTTAACCACTGGATCACCAGGGAAGCCCCCAAAGGGTCTGCTCTTGAAAGAGAACTTTCCTCCTTTGAAAGAAGATGGGGAGTTCAGTACCTCTCCAGGGAGTAGGGTCTTTAGAGGCAGAGTCTGGTGGGCTTCCCTGGTGGCTCAGTGGTAAAGAATCTTCCTGCTAATACAGGAGACATGGGTTCGACCCCTGGGTCAGGAAAATTCCCCCTGGAGGAGGAAATGGCAACCCACTCCAGTATTCTTGACTGGAAAATCCTATGGACAGAAGAGCCTGGTGGGCTATAATCCATGGGGTCACAAAAGAGGGAGACACAGCTGAGCAACTAAAAAACAACAAGGGTGTGGTAGGTGGTTGTCCTTTCTCTAGAGCCAGCTTGGTTCGAATTTCAGCGATGTCACTCGCTCTCACACTTTAGTATGACCTCTGGCAAGTTATTTAACTCCTCACTCTCAGTTTTCTTGTTTATAAAAGAGGAAATGTAGCTATCTCTTAGGGTTGCTGTAAGGATTAAATGAGATAATTTGTGTGAAAGGCTTAGACTAGATAGAGCCTGGCTCACAACTATGCCAGCATTATATGGTTACTGCTAATATTTATTATATTATTCTGGAATCCATGGGTGGGCTTTTGTGCAAACTTTGTGTGAACGTATATGTTTCTGGGAAGCAGGTCCATAATTTTCATTTGTGTCTCAAAGGGTTATCAGACCTGCCAAGAGTCAAAGTCTCTCTGCCCAAGTGGATCTCATTCCTAGTTTTAGAGAACTCTTAACTTGGGCTTCCCTCCCTACTTTGAACATACCTTTCCACCTGGAATTCTGTGTAGAATATACTGCCCTCAATCCCTTCTCTCTTTTTCTCTAATAATAATAGCAGCTAATGTCTATAAAGCACCTAATATGGGGCGGGTCTCAACTAAAGAGTTAGTTACTAATTTTTCTCTAAGCTCAGTTTCCCATCTTGTATGGCTGTTGTAAAAATTAAACAAGATAGTGTGGGCAGATGAGCTGCTACTTTATTGGTTCAGTTCAGTTCAGTTCAGTCGCTCAGTCGTGTCCGACTCTCTTGAGAGTCCCTTGTACCGCAAGGAGATCCAACCAGTCCATTCTAAGGGAGATCGATCCTGGGTGTTCATTGGAAGGACTGATGCTAAAGCTGAGACTGCAATACTTTGGCCACCTCATGCGACGAGTTGACTCACTGGAAAAGACTTTGATGCTGGGAAGGGTTGGGGGCGGGAGGAGAAGGGGACGACTGAGGATGAGATGGCTGGATGGCATCACCGACTCTGTGGACTTGAGTCTGAGTGCACTCCGGGAGTTGGTGATGGACAGGGAGGCCTGGCGTGCTGTGATTCATATAGGAGATAATCAATACATCCTTTTTATTTTCCTGCTTTTGCATATCATTTTGCAATCCACAATGAATGAAAAGCAAGAGGAGAATAATAAGCCTTTGTTGTTTTATAACATTACGTTTTTGGAATCGTTTGTTACTGCAACTTAACAGAGCCCGTTCTGACAGATATAATGCTATATCCTCTGGTGCCCCAGGACAACCAGGCATGTGACTAAACACTCTCAATGATTACATGTTGACCAGTTGAATGAGGGAAAGAAGAAAGGACAGGTGGAAAGAAGAGCGGAGGAAAAATGCTGAAGAGTGTTATAATGAAGCTAACTAAAATACTCACATGGGTTGTCTTCTGTAGAGTCATCATAAAACAATTAAAATTCTTCCCTCTAGAAAAATAAGGACTTTCCAAAGCCTCCAAAACCTGAGTTATCATCATAAAGGGCAGGCACACTTGGGTTTGTGGTGGGATCTGGGAGCCATGGGGGTGCTCCTGCTCTTTTGTAGGTGGTCAACGTGTTAATCACTGAGTGTGGGATTGCCAATCTCCTTTGGTGCCTCTAATCTGAGAAAAACAGACTGTCATGATGTCCTACAGGAAGACTCAATTTGATGCAGACCTCCATCCAGTATAGCATTCCTGGTCTTCAACAAAAAATGAGCCCTTGCCCCTGCAGCCAGTTCTCACTGGAGTGTGACTTGCAACTTTGTGGTCATGTCTGGCCCCAAAGGCTCTTGGTCAAGAGGTTCACTGGGTCTCAGCACACTCCTGGCTGCATGGTCCTATAGAATAAAGACCCATTAAAACCAGATACTTTGCCCAAACAGTAGGTCCTCTCTCTATTTCTCATCTCCCGAAGCCACACTGGGCTATTCCTCAGAGCTCAGGAGGACTCTGGCGGGTGATGTAGAGTGTAAAGAACTGCTGGATTATTGGCATTCTTTTGTTCTGA
This sequence comes from Moschus berezovskii, assembly GCF_049115385.1. NCBI lineage: Eukaryota > Metazoa > Chordata > Mammalia > Artiodactyla > Moschidae > Moschus > Moschus berezovskii. The sequence goes on from NC_142465.1 coordinate 73,900,419, forward strand.
GGAAAATAAACTAGTTTCAGCTAAAATAAGAACCAGATTGCCAGCTCCCCCCAAATGTCTAAGCCTTGGGACTTGCCGGTTAAAAACAACTCCTAGAGTGTTTGAATGAGAACTTTTCCCAAGGATGGCTTTGGTGAAGGAGGAGAGGCTGCTAGATCCTACACTGTTAGCTGAATACCACAGAAAATGGCTTTGTTTTATTGCTGTGTGTGTTAAACTATGGAGAACAAGAAATTGGGAAGTCCAGCCCGGAGTCAAAGAATGGAGAACAAAATGCCCCAGCTGTTCTGTACGTGGAAGGATAATTCATAAACACTGAAACAGGCAACACATTTTTGGATCTGGCTCAGCAACTACTTGGAAGCTATGATGTGGGCAGAACTCTGTTGGCCACTAAGCAGGACTCCCCTCAGATTGGCTGAAGCCATGTCTCTGTCCCATCCTGGACTAAGTCAAGTGGCAAGAGAATCTTTATACACTCATCACCCAGTTTCTCCCAATATCTCACATTGCAATGCTACATTGCTCAAAACTGCTAGGCAAATTTGTCTTGGCCCTTTTGGTGACCATTTCTTGCTGATATGGGCCTTGCAGATGGATGCACAAGGTAGCATGAAACCAGGGCAGCAGCTGGTGCTCCTACATTTGGGTTAAAAAAGAGAAAAAGGACTAAAGATGGCAAAACTGTGACTCCCCCGCCCCCCGCCCCCAGTGCTGTCTCCTGTTAGAATGCTATTAGGCGCTTCCATTCAAGTCTGGAAAAATTCATCTGATGACATCTGCTTGACCTCCTGGGAAATGGAAGAGGGGTGGGGCTTGCCAACGAGATAGCTTCCTCCTTCCTCCACTTCCTGCAGCCTCCTGCTCCAGCAGCACCCATGGCTGCCTTCCAGCTGGCCCTGGCTAACTCTGCTATCTGGACCCCACCTTGCACGTTCCTGTCTGCATCTGGAGGTCTCTCAGCCTCTGGCTGCTGGCCTACTAGAGCAAGACAGACTTTCTCAGCCCAGCAAAGGCGTTGGCTCTGGAGACAAGAAGTTAGAGAGGGCTCAAGGAACTGATGGGTGAGGAATCCCAAGGTCTTAGAGGAACTCCCAGTGCAAAATTGTGGGTCAATACTCATTTTTCTGAAAGAGTTCTTCCTTCAAGAATGTTGGACTCTGTTCCTCCCTTGAGCGAAAGAGTAGACTATAATAAGGATAGTCCATGTCATTCAGTTTTTGTTTGCAAATTAATTGCCACTATTCAAATGTTTTTGAGCTACAAACTGGAATTTTCAAATGGTTCCAGCTGCTATATTACTTTAACACTGTGTCAGGCACTGAGGATAAAAAGAACGGTAAGAAAAGGTCCTTCAGGGTGCATAGTATCCATATGGGAGATGGGCCTGTAGAGGATGATTATAGAACACTGTGAATAGTGCAGCTGGAGAGGGAACACTGTGAATAGTGCAGTTGGAGAGAGCATGGCAAATCCTGCTTGACCAGAATCAGTACTTAGGGATGGCATGCACATGAGCTTCTTTGTTTAAGACTAGTTTCTCTCTACCATTTTTCAGAGTGGGGAGAAGGAGCTGTGTGGCACTCCTATTTAATTCAACTTTTTATTTTTTTAATAACTTTAGCTTTATAGAAAAGTTGTAAAGATAGTATAGAGAATCTTTATACACCGATCACCCAATTTCTCCCAATATCTCACATTTCAACACCTCATCTGTCAAAACCAAGAAATTAGCATTGGTATATTACTATTAACTAAACTGAATTTTATTCAATTTCACTAGTTTTCCCACTGCTGTCCTTTTTCTAGCCACATTGCAAAATGTGCTGTTTTTGAAATGCATGTGCAAATTTTTTGACACTCTGCTTGTGGAAAGTGAAGTCTATATCCCTTTGTCTTAAAACTAAACAGGCTTTGGTAACTATTTTAGCCAACGGAATACAGTGGCAGTGACAATACATAGCTTTACAAGTCTAGGTCATAAATAGTGATTCATCTTAACACATCCAGGCTCCACATAAGGAGTCCAACTTCCCTGAGCTGCCATGTTGGGAAGAAGCCTAACTACCCACCCCCCCGTCCCCCCCCGACCCCCACAGAGAGACTGCAAAGAGAGGCCCTGAGACTATATGGAGAAAGATACTCAGCCATGCTCCAGTTTCTTAGTTCCCAGCTGCTCCAGTCCCACATTCTTCCAGCTTTAATGACTATCTGACTGCAACCAGGTGACAGACCCTGAGCCAGAGTTTACCAGCCAAATATTTCCTGAATTCCTAACACACAGACACTGTGAGGAGTATTACAGTAATTATTGTTGTTTTAAGCTACTGTGTATTGAAGATTTTTGTTATGTAGCAGTAGATAGATGGAATCAGGTGGCTCCATCGGAAATTTAAATGATGTATGAGGCTCGTTAATATGTAATAACCTCCCAGATCGTCCACTGGTTCATTTTTCACATGTTCGTTGAACACCTATTATGTGCTATGCGCTGGGGGAACTAGGTGACTAAGACAGTTTCTGACCTTGAAGCATTCATGATCAGTAAGAATAACAGATGGTTAAACAAATGGCCATAGTACGATATGTTAAGGCAAAGTGTCAAGATGTGAGAGAAAAGGACAGCTTTCCTGGAGACCCTGTGCTTGAACCAGGATGTTAAGAATAAATCTGGATTTTCCCCTGGGGAAGAGGATGGAGGTACATGGGGTATTGGGGCTAGGAACCCAGAATAGCTCCGTGTAGCTGTAAACACAGTTTATTTGCATGAATGTGTGTTTGAGAGTGGAGTCAGTCATGGAATGGGAAGTAAAAGTGAACAGGGCGATGGAGATTGAGTTTCCAGAGTGTAATCTGGGGTCGGAAGTGGAACATCAGTGCTTTTAGCCTGGATCTGATTCTCTTTCCAGAAACTTCTCAAGAAGATGATGTTTAAATGTTAGTCACTGGTGCCCTCAGGAATTTGGACTCAAAATATGCATCCACTATATTCACTTATGACCTTCTGGAAGAATAAACTTCAGAAATGTCTGGAAGTTAGGGTTCAAAACCTCTATGCAAGCCTGTCAAAGTTCTGGTCAAGGGGTTTATGAGGTTTTTATTTCTGCGGTTTGTCTTTTCCATGGAAACAAATGTATGGGGCGGGGGGGAATGGAATGAAAACATGCATTTTCAAAAGTAAACAGAGCTTAGGTGAAAGGAAATCCAGTAAACTCTGTAAAGGCAACAGCCGAGGGCTGAAATGGAAAAAGGTTTGGAGGAGAATGAACTCAATGTACTCAGAGAAGGAAAGAAGTTAGAGCCGAGAGGAAAGAGGCAGTTGAGAGGTGGAGAGACAGAGCCTGCACTTTGGAAACTCAGACTTTTGTTGGTTCCAGTGTGCTCCCTTCTTTGGTTTGATCTGCCCTGAGTTTGCTTCTCTCCTTTTGAAACACAAAAGTCTTGACTGCTTCTCCAGTCTTCTATATTCTTCCTCCTTTGATTCCTCCACAAATGCAGATTCTCAAGGAGATAAAATAATTTGCCCCAAAGTCTCACAACAGGTAAATGGCAGGTCTGTATTTGAACCAGACACTGACTCCCAAACTAGTGGTTTTTCCAGCAACCGCGGCAATATTTCCCCTAGTTTACCTACCTCTCTGACTGCCTGCCCTCTTTATCTGCTCACTTCCTTCTGCTGGAGAAAGATGACTAGGGCCACAGAAGCCACTGTTGGCTCTTATAAACTTTGAATTTTGGGAAAGAATCTCATTATAGAAGGTTCCACCTGCTCTTGTGTTTCAACTTAGAAATATAGAGAGAGGACATACCTTTCAGTTGCGATTCAAGGCAAGGCAAGTGAATTAGTTTGCCCAGGCTGCCATAATAAAATATCATAGGCTGGGTGGTTTATACAATAGACACTTGTTTTCTCCCAGTTCTAGAGGCAGGAAGTTGGGTTCTGGCGTAGGTCCTCCTGGCTTGCAGGAAGCCTTCCTGCTGCCATCTTGCTGTGTTCTCATTTGGACTTTTCTCGATATCATCTATCTCTTCATCTTCTTAAGAGGCCACAGTCCTATCTGATCAGGGCCTCACCCTTAGGATGTCTTATGACTTTAATTATCTCCTAAAGCACTATCTCCAAATATAGTTATATTGGGGGTTAGGATGTCAACATAGGAATTTGGGGGAAATACAATTCAGTCCACACAAACAAGGGAGGCAATACTGCTGTCATTTCACACATTAGGGAGCTAAGGCTCAAAGAAGCTGTCTCATAGGAAGGAACCGAGGTGGAAATTTAGAACAGGTCTCTGACTCCAGAATCCATGATCACCATTTCTGAAATTTTGATGCATTCTTATCATTGTTGATGATAATAAGATTGTTGTTTAATTGCTCAGTAGTGCCCAACTCTTTTAGAGACCCCCATGGACTTTAGCCTGCCAGGCTCCGCTGTCCATGGGATTTCCTAGGCAAGAATACTGGAGTGGGTTGTCATTTCCTTCTCCAGGGGATCTTTCTGACCCAGAGATCGAACCCGTGTCTCCTGCATTGGCAGGTGGATTCTTCACCCCTGAGCCACAGGGAAGCCTGTGATAATACAATTAGCTAATATATGTATACTAGTGGCTCAGAGGTTAAAGCGTCTGCCTCCAATGCGGGAGACCTGGGTTTGATCCCTGGGTAGGGAAGATCCCTAGAGAAGGAAATGGCAACCCACTCCAGTACTCTTGCCTGGAGAATCCCATGGACGGAGGAGCCTGGTAGGCTACAGTCCACCGGGTCGCAGAGTCGGACACGACTGAATGACTTCACTCACTCACTCACTCATATATAGATTAGCAATTAGCTAATAAATATTAGCAATATGTATACTATATATATATATTAACCAATTTAATCGTCAAAACAGTCCTATGCTAGATTTTGGAGGTGGTGAAAGTGATTAGAAATGAATCTTCTGAGCACGTGATCTTTCACTTTGGCACCCTCCTTGCCCCTTCCTTCAGCACCTTCTCACATCCTGCTTGAACTTCAGAGGGGCTTGATGGCACCTTTCTGGGTAAGAAGCAGGTCTGGGAGAGTCTGGATCCTCAGATAGAGGTCTGTGATTTGCTTCCTGCATTCTTCCAGGCTTCTGTGCACACCTGCCTCATTTCTTAGAGTTCCTGGCGGGGCCCTTTTCCGTTCAGATCCCCTTTCTCCATCTCCCTTCTCACCTCCTTTGGCTACATCTGATCTGTCTCTTTGACAGCTGGACACCTTTTGCCAAGAGAAATAATCCCCATGTGTGCAGGGCGTTACCAAAGGGAACAGGGTGGAGTGAGGAAGGGCTTCCTGCCAGCAGGCTGTGGGCAGGGGTGGGGGAGCAGGAAGGCTGGCTGGGCCAGGAGGGCGCGGCAGATGCATTCAGGGAGAGGATCTGCTGGGGAAGGAGAGGGTCTGGGGCAGCTGGGAAATAGCAGGGGATGGGAGAAGCCAGGAAGCAGAGGGGAATAGGAGGCAGCTTCCCAACAGGAAAGAGAGGGAGGGAGAGGCTGGAGGCCGAGGAAGCCCACAGAGAGGGGAGTGATGCTGATAAAGGAGGCGGAGTGAGCGACAGTAGCAACTCACTATTGTACAGTATTTCACTGCTTACAGAGCAGTGTGACCTATATTGTTATACCAGCAGGGCTTCCTGAGGCTACCCATTTTGCTGCGAAGGAAGCTGCCCAGGTGGCATTATGGTAAAGAACCTACCTGCCAATGCAGGGAGACGTAAGAGACGTGGATTCAGTCCCTGGGTCAGGAAGATCCCCTGGAGGAGGGCATGGCAACCCACTACAGTATTCTTGCCTGGAGAATCCCATGGACAGAGGAGTCTGGCAGGCTACAGTGCATAGGGTCGCAAAGTCAGAAATGACGGAAGTGACTTAGCATGCACGCACAGAGCAGTGTGACCTACGTTGTTATACCAGCAGGGCTTACAGAGGCTATCGATTTTGCTGAAAAGCAAGCTGAGGCTCAAATCATGAAGTGGGTAACAATAATGCCTGTTGGGTGCCACCATGTGCTGGGTGAGGTAACAGGTGCTTTTTGTGGGTTGAGGCAATCCTCAAAAGTCAGTGGCAGGAGGTAGCTAGACACAGCTGCTCTTTTTTGTTGAAGAAGCAGGCTCTGCCTAATTCCCGCATTTCAGAAATACCTACTGGGCCAGTACTTGTTTTCAGGTGCCGTACACAGGCTGGTGGCAACCCACTCCAGTGTTCTTGCCTGGAGAATCCCAGGGACGGGGGAGCCTGGTGGGCTTCCGTCTATGGGGTCACACAGAGTTGGACACGACTGAAGTGACTTAGCAGCAGTAGCAGCAGCAGCACACAGGCTGGAGATGAAATCAGTGCAAACGTTCCCCCGTTCTAAGAGTTTTGCAAACATGATTTCCTTACATTCTCACAGCCAGGAGATAAGCACATAATCATTATTATTCACTTTTTACAGATGAAGAGACTGAGGCGCAGAGGCAAAGTGGCAGCGGGGTAGGTGTAAGTAGGCTTTGAACCTAGGCAGTCCAACTCTAGTCTAAGGGTTCATCTGCTGTGCTCTGCAGCAGCAAGTAAAAGAAAAGTGGCCTTGCTCTTAGTTTCGAGTGACTGACTCCAAATCCTGTGTACTTTCTACCAACCCAGACTGCCTTTCAGGTTAATTAAAGGGTCAGTGTGTATGTTTTAAATATAATGAAAAAGGAATGGTCGTGCACTATGTGCTATGTTGAGCCAAACAATTGGCCCACTTTCCTGACTGCTGGGACACAGCCAGGCTCTACAGCCTACACCAACAACCAAGCTAGAATCCTAACAACCAACCAAGCAACTAACAAGCATGTCGAGGAAGATGCCATGATCTCTGGTTCCTTGCAGATTAACCAGGTCTCAGGCGCTCAAGTGACACCCAGCTCCAGAATAATCTCTATGCATGGGAGAAGTAAGATGTTCAAGTGGTTTGAATGCCAGGCTCAGGTGACAGACCTGGCTCGCATCCCTGTTCTGCCACTTGCTGGCATGGGACATCCAGCTCATTGTTTCACCTCCAGCTTATTGCTTCACCTTCCTGTTGTCAGGATTAAATGAGATCACACCTGTGAAGGGCTGCACGCCATACTTGGTGCATATGGTTACAGGTGAAGTAAATGTTAAAACGGGGTTAAGAGATTAAGCCTGGCCCAAACTCCTTGGGTTTAAATCCAAGTTCTGATATTGAGGCTGTGTGCCCTCAGCAAGTTAGTGAAGGCCTCTGGGTCTTGGTTCGCTTGTTCCCTGGGAGAATTGAGCAAGCTGATGCATGGGCAGCCTCAACAGATGAGCTATTATGACTCCTAGAGATTACAGAGGTGACCACTAGGCAGCTTCTCTCACTCCGACTCTCCTTTGCTCTCTGAGATTCGTTGTACTTGCCCATGAAGACCTTGAGAAGTGACCATCACTCAGGAAACCTATTTACTCATAAAATTAGGAAGATTTCACTAGAGTAGGGCTTTATTGGAGAAGGAAATGGCAACCCACTCCAGTGTTCTTGCCTGGAGAATCCCAGGGATGGAGGAGCCTGGTGGGCTGTTGTCTATGGGGTCGCACAGAGTCGGACACGACTGAAGCGACTTAGCAACAGCAGCAGCGGGGCTTTATGAGGTCTTTATTGTTGCGGGGGACACTCCTGTGCTAGGTGCAGTGGGGTGCAGAATGCTCAAGGCAGATCTCTTTACTGTATAGGCTTTGTATTCAGGAAGATCCAGGTTTCAAAATCGGGGTAGTCTGCTTTGCCTTCCTGAATTGCCAAGTCCTCTTCTGTAAAACGGGGAGAATGATTTGCACCTTGTGCGTGCTACGGGATGATCAAATGAAAGGGCCCAGGACTTCACCTGGCCTGTAACAAATATTAAGCAAATGATGATTATTATTCTTGGTCATAAGAGTCAATTTTTTTCTATACTAGGTAATAATGAATGGAAAGGGTTTCACTTTCTTTTGATAAGAAATATATAATATCACTTTTATATCCTGAATAACTGATATTTTAGTTGAAGAAGGAAAGGCAGGAAGGAAGGAGGGAGAGAGAAAGGGAGGGATCGAAGGTAGAAGGGGGGAAGGAGGGACTCAAAATTAGAGTTACCATAGACCCTTCCACAATCTTATATTTCTTGTTCCAAACCATCTATCCCTTTCTTTCTCTGCTGTCCACACCCATCCCTTACTCAAACCCATTTATACATTCTGTTGGACACTTGTTTTGTGTGAAGAAGTGGTCTAGTTAAATAGTTCATGTACAGTGAGTGAGTTTAAGATTAAAGTGTGACTTAATTACAAATGTATAAATATGGCAACCCATATTTACAGAGAAAATGGAGAGTAAGTTTCCACAGAATAGCTAACTATAACTATGTTTACTTTCTCTCTACCAACTTCTGAATTGGTTTTAACAGAGCTGACTTCTGAAAGGTTTCTATTTATATGATTCATCTAAGACATCCTGTAAGGACCCAGTTCCTTCTAGGACCCTACATTATAGGCAGAAGTTTGGGGACAGGAATGTTTGTGTGTGTGTCTGTGCTTATGTTTCAAAAGCCAAATGGAATTTTCTGCTTCTTTTTTCCTACCCTGAAACCTGATAGTCACTTTGGACTCTTGAAATGAAATGATATCCAATGGTATAGTTCCCTTTCTCACTTTCTTTAATTCTTTTGTTTCTTAACATCAGTATGTACTAAGGAATGAATGAATTTCTGGTCATGGCAGCTAAAGGGATACCTAATCTGGGCTCTGGCTGGATCCTCTTTATTACTCATCATTCTTTACCCGTAATTGTCTTCTGAGCTCCATTAGCATCCATTACTAGTCTATACCTCATGTTGATTCATTTTTGTGGGCCTGTGCTGAATTATTCAGCATCCTCTGTGAAGTCTTTCATGGAGCAAATGTTTTAAAATTTGATGAAGTCTGTATTATCAACTTTTTAAAAGATTATGCTTTTGGTGTCATGTCTAAGATCTTTTCACCAGCTATAACTCCTGCAGATTTTTTCCTATTTTTCTAAAATTTCTATAGTTTTATGTTTTACATTTAAATCTATGATCCATTTTTGAGTTCATTTTTCTCTAACCTGTGAGGCTTAGGTTAAGCTTCATTTTTTTTGTCTGTGGATATCCAATTGCTTTAGCACCATATGTTGAAGAGACTATGCTTCCTCCATTGAATAGATTCGTACCTTTATCAAAAATCAGTTAGCTGGATACACAGTTAGGCTAGCTATGTCTTTTTGGTGTAGTAACCCTTTCTATCATTTTGTATGGTCCCTCTCTTTCCCTGGTCATTTTCTTTGTTCCAAAGTCTATTTTATCTGATATTCATATAGCCATTCCTTCTTTCTTTTGGTTAGTGTTTTCATGGTGTATCTTTTCTTCTTTTACTTTCAGTCTACCTTCATCACTATATTTGAAGTAAATTTCTTGTAGACTGAACATGATCAGGGTCTTTTTTTAATCCATTCTGTCAATCTCCATTTTTAATTGGTATATTTAGACCACTTACATTTAATGTAATTATTGGCTCATTAACCGTGAACAATGGTTAAAGTCCTGACTCTCCACTAGGCCCCCTCTGATACCAACGCTATGAGTAGAAGCTCATTTCTGCCCCCCACCCCCCGCCCACCCCGCTTGTGTTGAAGGGGAGAAGGGAGAAGGACTGGCTGGCAATGGTACAAATCTTGGCCTCCTATTTGGCCTTTACTAAAACCACCCTGATGGAGATGTTAAGACATCTTGTTACAAACTGGGTGGAAATATTCTGGTGCTATACTTAGCCCACTATTTTCTTTAAGGCAGGAACACTGGAGAGAGTTGTCAGCATTGCTTCTCGGAGTCAATACGCACTGACTCTAAAGTGAGCTGCCTTTCCTTCTTGCCTCATGACAAACTCCTGAAGACTTCTTCTATGCTGTAGATCATGTGTAGGACTCTGATCCTCAGGCTCTTCTTTGCACACCTGGGATACTTACTGCTTATAAAGGGTTGTTGGGTAACGGAGCAAGTGCTACTAATAGAGGCTACCACTTGTATCCTGGATTAGTCAACTAGTTCCTCGAATGTGCTGAAGTTGAGTCTCCTTTTTCTTCTATGGATATCCCAATATCTCTCAAACTTCCCAGAGTTATTGTAGAAATCTGAAGATGTAATGAAGTGTAAATGTTAAAACACTGGAGCAAGGGCAGGATTAGTTGTTATTGTGGGATCCAACAGGAGATTTTATTCCAACTAGAAAATTATTAGTAGACACTGCTAGTTGTCATCCAATATATAGTCTCTCTGCTTTTTTAAGAAGTACGTGTCTCATGTTAGAGCTGAGCTACTCAGAATAAACAATAAATTTCCCAATGTCTCTTAACTAAGCATGGGCAATGGGATGTAAGTAGCACCTTCCTATGAGTATTCCTCAAAAGAAAAGAGCATCACTTCCTTCTTTCTTTTGTCTTTTTTCCTTTTGAATGAAATTTGGACATGACTGGTGCTCCATCTAGAATAAGGAACCACATAGTAGGAATCTCAAAGTAAGTGGAAAAAACCTGGGTCTTTGATATATTCACAAAACTGCAATACCAGCTCTGGAGGTAAGGCCTTTTGGGTTTCAGTTCAGTTCAGTCGCTCAGTCGTGTCTGACTCTTTGCAACCCCGTGAATCGCAGCACGCCAGGCCTCCCTGTCCATCACCAACTCCCAGAATTTACCCAAACTCATGTCCATCGAGTCAGTGATGCCATCCAGCCATCTCATCCTCTGTCGTCCCCTTCTCTTCCTGCCCCCGATCCCTCCCAGCATCAGGGTCTTTTCCAATGAGTCAACTCTTCACAACAGGTGGCCAAAGTATTGGAGTTTCAGTTTCAGCATCAGTCCTTCCAATAAACACCCAGGACTGATCTCCTTTAGAATGGACTGGTTGGATCTCCTTGCAGTCCAAGGGACTCTCAAGAGTCTTCTCCAACACCACAGTTCAAAAGCATCAATTCTTCAGCACTCAGCTTTCTTCACAGTCCAACTCTCACATCCATACATGACCACAGGAAACTTTTGGGTTTAGGCCGTGTCTAAACCGAATTTTCTCTTTTTGTAATTGAACTAACTCTAAACAATAAAGATGCACGTTCCAGTGAAAAGGACAGGTTCAAGTCAATTACCTATGATAAAATTGAACGTCATTAGCAATTACATAGCCTTAGGAAGACTAGAATTAAGTTAAAGTGTTAGTCACTCAGTCGTGTCTGACTCTGCCACCCCATGGACTGTAGCCCACCAGACTCCTCAGTTCATGGGATTCTCCAGGTAAGAATACTGGAGTGGGTTGCCATTTTCTTTTTCAGGGGATCTTCCCCACCCAGGGATCAAATCCAGGTCTCCCACATTGCAGGCAGACTCTACCGTCTGAACCACTGGTTTAGGCTAAATACTAGTGAAAACTCTTTTTCCTGTGAAGCTTTACCTGTCAGAATTTACAAACTCCTACATGAAGATTTTTCAAAGTCTAATCTGGAAAACAATTTAATTAGAATCAATTTGTGGGATAATTTTTAAAATGGAGATTTCTGGATCCCTCTCTAAATTTTAAGCAGATATTCTGAAGAAAGGAAACACAACTCTGTGTGATTCCCACATGATTCTTGATTATTCCAAAGCTTGAGAACCTTAATACTGACTTTTATTTAAAATTTCATTAAATGTTGTCTATCACAGAACTACAGATGAATAATACTGAAGATCTTTAAAGGATGCAGCCATATACTGTCAGTGGGCTGTTGGTTCTGTGCATGTAGTACCCGTGAATACAGAGGTCTGACTATATTTGCAAATCATATGACTGGTAACAGGTTAATGTCCAGAATATACAGGGAACTGGTACAACTCAGTAGCAATAACCCAATTAAAAATGAGCAAAGGATCTGAATGGATATTTTTCCAGAGAAGATACACAAATGGCCAATAGATATAAGAAAAGATGTATAATATCACTAATCACTGAAGAACTACAATTCAAAACCACAATGAAATATCACCTCACACTTTTAGAATGACTATTATCAAAAAATAGGGAGGTCTGGAGTGCTGTGGTTCATGGGGTCACAAAGAGTCAGACAAAACTGAGCGACTGGACTGAACTGAACTGAACCGAATGGCAAAGATGTAGAGAAAAGAGAACACTTGGACACAGTTGGTAGGTATGTCAGTTGGTACAATCATAATGGAAAATAATATGAATCTGAAAGTTCTTCAAAAAATTAAAAATAGAATTACCATATAATCTAGCAACTCTACTTCTGGGTCTATATTCAAAAGAAATAAAATCATTATCTTGAACAGCTATAAACTCTCCAGTGTTCATTGCAGAATTATTCCCAGTAGCCAAGACATGGAAATAACCTAAAATGTTGACAGATGAATGGATAAAGAAAATATGGTCTATCATTCAATCGAAGGGAATATTCAGTTCGGTTCAGTTCAGTTCAGTCACTCAGTCGTGTCTGACTCTCCGCGACCCCATGAATCACAGCACGCCAGGCCTCCCTGTCCATCACCAACTCCCGGAGTACACTCAAACTCATGTCCACAGAGTCGGTGATGCCATCCAGCCATCTCATTCTCCGTCGTCCCCTTCTCCTCCCGCCCCCAACCTTTCCCAGCATCAGAGTCTTTTCCAGTGAGTCAACTCGTCGCATGAGGTGGCCAAAGTATTGCAGTTTCAGCTTTAGCATCAGTCCCTCCAATGAACATCCAGGATCGATCTCCTTTAGAATGAACTGGTTGGATCTCCTTGCAGTATAAGGGACTCTCAAGAGTCTTCTCCAACACCACAGTTCAAAAGCATCGATTCTTCGGCGATCAGCTTTCTTCACAGTCCAACTCTCACATCCATACATGACCACAGGAAAAACCATTGCCTTGACTAGACGGACCTTGGTTGGCAAAGTAATGTCTCTGCTTTTTAATATACTATCAAGGTTGGTCATAACTTTCCTTCCAAGGAGCAAGCGTCTTTTAATTTCATGGCTGCAGTCAGCATCTGCAGTGATTTTGGAGCCCAAAAAAATAAAGTCTGACACTGTTTCCACTGTTTTTCCATCTATTTCCCATGAAGTGATGGGACCAGATGCCATGATCGTAGTTTTCTGAATGTTGAGCTTCAAGCCAACCTTTTCACTCTCCTCTTTCACTTTCATCAAGAGGCTTTTGAGTTCCTCTTCACTTTCTGCCATAAGGGTAGTGTCATCTGCATATCTGAGGTTATTGATATTTCTCCCAGCAATCTTGATTCCAGCTTGTGCTTCTTCCAGCCCAGCATTCCTCATGATGTACTCTGCATATAAGTTAAATAAGCAAAGTGACAATATACAGCCTTGACGTACACCTTTTCCTATTTGGAACCAGTCTGTTGTTCCATGTCCAGTTCTAACTGTTGCTTCCTGACCTGCATACAGGTTTCTCAAGAGGCAGGTCAGGTGGTCTGGGATTCCCATCTCTTTCAGAATTTTCCACAGTTTATTGTGATCCACACAGTCAAAGGCTTTGGCATAGTCAATGAAGCAGAAATAGGTGCTCTTCTGAAACTCTCTTGCTTTCTCCATGATCCAGCGGATGTTGGCCATTTGATCTCTGGTGCCTCTGCCTTTTCTAAAACCTGCTTGAACATCTGGGAGTTCACGGTTTACATACTGCTGAAGCCTGGCTTGAAGAATTTTGAGCATGACTTTGCTAGCGTGTGAGATGAGTGCAATTGTGCGGTAGTTTGAGCATTCTTTGGTATTGCCTTTCTTTGGGATTGGAATGAAGACTGACCTCTTCCAGTCCTGTGGCCACTGCTGAGTTTTCCAAATCTGCTGGCATATTGAGTGCAGCACTTTCACAGCATCATCTTTCAATTATTATGCAACCATAAAAAGAAGGAAACCCTGCCATTTGCAAAGACATGGATGAACTTGGAGAACATTACACTAAATGAAATAAGCCAGACACAGAAAATCAAATACTTCATGATCTCACCTATATGTGGGTTCTAAGGAAAAAAATTGAATTCACAATTAAACAGAGTTGAATAATGGTTATTGGAGGCTGGGAGTTGGGGGAAAAAGGGATATATTGATCAAAAGGTACAAAGTTTTAGTTACAAGATTATTAAATTCTGGACACCTACAGTACAGCATGGTTACTACAGTTAACAATAGTGCATACCTGAAATTTGCTAATACAGTAGATATTAACACACACAGGGTAACCTTGTGAGCTGATGGATATGTTAAAAAAAAATGACGAGGAACTGCTCCCCAGAAAGCTCTGCTGATTCTTGGTAGTTTCTTGCTGAGATTATAATTAGGGGTCAGTAAATTTAAATAGAAAAATCTTAAAAAGAAGAAGTTAATAGAGGAAAACTGCAATAATTAACACATAATTGTTAATTAACACATAATTGTTAACACAAAAGAAGTCAAGAAAGAAGATAATAAAAAATATTGTTGTGAGAAATAGAAGTCAAATGACATCAGTAATCACATAAAATGTAAGTAAACTACTCCAATTAAAATACAAAGAAATTGTCAGAATGCTGTTAAAACTACAGAAAGTGTGAAAGCAAAAGGACAGGAAAATATATACCATCTGAATACTAAACCCAAAGTCGCACTTAAGGCAAAAAGCATTACTGAGTATAAAAAGGAATATTTTGCAATAATGAAAGCTTCATTTTCACTGAAATATACAATATTTCTTTATAATATTTAATCACAGAGCATCAAAAATAAAACTTGTCAGAACTAGAAGGAGAAATAGATCAATTTACAATTAGAGTTAGAAATTTTAACAACTCTCATGGTCAGTGAAAGAAGAAAACAAAATTTAGTAAGAAACAGAAAATTTGAACATGACTAACTTTTGGAGAAGACTTTTGAGAGTCCCTTGGACTGCAAAGAGATCAAACCAGTCAATCCTAAAGGATATCAACCCTGAATATTCATTGGAAGGACTGACTGATGCTAAAGTTGAAGCTCCAATACTTTGGTCACCTGGTGCTAGGAGCCGACTCATTAGAAAAGTCCCTGATGCTAGGGAAGACTGAAGGCAGGAGGAGAAGGGAACGACAGAGGATGAGATGATTGGATGGCATCACCGACACGACAGACATGAGTTTGAGCAAGCTCTGGGAGATGGTGAAGGACAAGGAAGCCTGGCATGCTTCAGTCCCTGCGGTCGCAAAGAGTCATATACAACTGAGTGACTGAACAACAAAACAAACATCATATTGGATATTGTACTTCAAAACCAAAGAAACTATTTTCTTTTCAAATGTGCATGAAATATTATTTATTTGTTGAGCTATAAAGCACGGCTTAACAAACTTGAAAGAATTCCAATCATCCAGAGACCATTTTCTGACCACAGTACAATTAAGAGAGAAACTTAAAGGTACCCAGAAAATCAATCCTATGTATACTTCAAAATAATTCATGGGTTAAATTTTTTAAAAATCAGGTTGAAAATTAAAAATGTTTTAAACTGAATAACAATGTATGGGATATCTACCTGTCCCTCATCTGTTGAGTGGTTGTTTCCCTGACTGACTTGCAAAATCTTAAACCCAGGAAAGGACTTGAACCGGCTGGATCCAAAAAACAGTTTTGCATGAACCTCCCTCTCCTCAGAATTTTGGGAAAGGAACAGAGAGGCCTGGGGGAACTCTGAAGGAGGGACTCGGGGTTATAAAGCCTCATGAAGCAGAGTTCTGAGAACATTTCCACCATAAAAAGCATTCCTCCTCATTCTTGCTAAGGAAAAACAAATGTGGGATGCTACTAAAGCAGAGAAGAAAGAAAAGTCAGAGCCTTAAATACATAATATATTATAAAAGAAGAAAGGTCAAAAATCAATGGTTAACTATCTATCATAAATATTGGCAGAAGAACAGAAAATTGAATCCAAAGAAAGTAGAAGAAGGAAATAATAAAGATAAGGGCAGAAATTAGTGAAATAAAAAATAAACATTGAAAAGAAAATAATCAGCAAAACCAAAATTTGTTTCCTTGAAAAGACTAATAAAATTGATAACCTTAGGAAAAATAATTAAAAGAAAAAGAGAGAGAAAGCACAAATAACCAGTATAAACAGAAGGATAGACATTAAAGAGATAATTATAGGTTATTATAAATATTTTTAATGAATAAACTTGTCAACTGAGATAAAATGGATAAATTCCCAGAAAAACACAAGAAGATATAAACATTTAAATAATTCTATATCTATTAAAAACAGTAAATTCATAATTTAAATCTCCCTATGAAGAAAAATCCAGGTCCAGATGGTTTCACTAATGAATTCTTCCAAACATTTAAGGAAGAAATAACACTAATCTTAGATAAACTTTCTCAGAGAATAGTAACAAAAAGATTACTTCTCAGCTTTTGTTGGGTCAGCGAGATACCTGACAAGGATATTCTAAGAAAGAATTCAATCTTCCTCATGAATATATATGATGATATTTTAAACAAAATATATATATAGACAAGATATACAAAAAAGTACACATCATTATCAAGTCAGGTTTTTGCCCCCCAAAACACAGTTGATTTAACATTAGAAAATCACTGTTATTATTCGGTACATTAATAGAAAAGAGAAGAGAAATCAGGTAGTCATGTTAATAGATTTAGAAAAATATTTGATAAAATTGAACATCGATACATGTCTTAAAATAATCTTGTGTGTGTGTGTGTTTGGTTGCTCAGTTGTGTCTGCCTTTTGCAACTGCATGGACTGTAGCCCATTGGGCTCCTCTGTCCGTGGGATTTCCCAGGCAGGAATACTGAAGTGGGTTGCCATTTCCTTCTCCAGGAGATCTTCCTGACCCAGAGATGGAACCCATGTCTCTTGCGCCTTCTGAATTGGCAGGAGGATTCTTTACCACTGTGCCACTAATCATGGCAAACTATGAATAGAACTTCCTTAATTTGAGGAATGTTTATAAAGTGTTATAGCAAACTTTATATTTAATGATGAACTACTAAAAACTTCTGAGATTGGAATTTAGGAAGAAATGGTAGAACTCATCTTTGTATATCATTATTTTTTTATTGTTGCTATTCAACAGTACATTGGAGGGCCTAGAATTTGCAATAAGGTAAGACAAAGGAATAAAATGAATAAGAATTGAAATGTATAAATTACCATTATTTATGTACCACTTGATTGTGTACCTAGAAATTCCAAAAATAATCTACAAATAATATAATAGAATTAGTAAGTAATTTTAGCAAAACTATAAAATATTATTAAGAGAAATTAAGAAATATCTAAAGAAGAGAAATATACCACAGTTTGCCCCCCATGTTGATCTATAAATTTAATAGTTTTAATATAGCTTTATTGGAAATTATTAAGTTGATTTTAAAATTTATACAGAAAAAGTTTCCCAGTAACAAAGGCAATCTTGAGGAGAAAGAGCAAGTTTGGACCTCATATACGACTGACTATTAAGAGTTTTATCGCCGAGTTAGAGTTCCTATCAGAGGGATAACAGCACCACAGCCGTATTGAATCCTCATGAAGGAGGCACACGAATGACTAACTCGGTGTAAAGCCCCAAAGGTCTGTTACTTATTTTTATTTTATATTGTACTATATTTTATTTACAGTGTTGTGTTTGTTTCAGCTGTATAGCAAAGTGATACAGTCATATATATATATATATAATATATATATATGAATTAACAAAAGCAGTTCCCGTCTTTTGATGGAATGCTCATGGTTTATAACATAAATGGCATTATTTTGAGAGAGGGATAACTTAGGTATGGCATTGAGTTTTTTTTCTTTTTGCTGCTTGAGGCAGTTGTAAAATAACTTAATGTAGCTTTTTACAACTGTGTATTCTATAGTATTTTTTTCATTTGGTGAAATTTTAACTGTTAATGTTTTTGGTATTGTGCTTTGTACCGTTTATTAAATAAAAATTTTAAAAAAAGAGTTATATCGTTATAGCAATTGAAATAGCATGGTATTATTGACAAAAGTATAGACAAATAACCAATGGAACAAAATAAAGTCCAAGTAGAGAACCAAACATATATTAACACTTATGACAAAGGGAGCATAGTAAGGCACTGGAGAGAGGATGGTCTTTTCAATAAAATGTTCTGGTCATGTGTAAAATTGCTATTGACTCCTGTCTCACACCATGCTAAAAAGTGGAGTGCTAATCTCAATAGGAGAGAAAAAAATATAGCATTTCTGGAAGACAATACAGAGAATATCTTCATGATCTTGGGTTAACAAAATTTTTTGAAATAGGATATAAAATTACTAAACATAATAGAATTGGTTGGTAAGCTGAAATATATTAAAATTAAGAATTTACACTCCACAAAGGACAACATTCAGTGACTTAAAATGCAAATCACACAGTGGGCGTTATTTTAAACCTATATAACCAACAAAAGACCCATATCCACTGTTCCAAATCAACTTTTTAAAGAGACAGATGAGCAAACTTTAAAATGGGCAAAAGAATGAAGCATTTCACATCTCAAGGATCACTAAGTACTTAAAAATGTTTAAAGCTGAAACTGCAATACTTTGGCCACCTCATGCGACGAGTTGACTCACTGGAAAAGACTCTGATGCTGGGAAAGGTTGGGGGTGGGAGGAGAAGGGGACGACAGAGAATGAGATGGCTGGATGGCATCACCGACTCTGTGGACATGAGTTTGAGTGAACTCCGGGAGTTGGTGATGGACAGCGAGGCCTGGCGTGCTGTGATTCATGGGGTCGCGGAGAGTCAGACACGACTGAGCGACTGAACTGAACTGAACTGAACTGAAGGTCATCTGGAGAAGGCAACTTAAAATCACAATCTGAAACTATTATCGATTACTAGACAATCTATTACACACATACTAGAAAGACAATTTCAAATGTTGATGAACTGGG
This sequence comes from Moschus berezovskii, assembly GCF_049115385.1. Lineage (NCBI taxonomy): Eukaryota > Metazoa > Chordata > Mammalia > Artiodactyla > Moschidae > Moschus > Moschus berezovskii. Next base: position 73,919,385 of record NC_142465.1, read on the forward strand.
CCCTGCTGGAATTCATACATTGTGAGTAGGAGTGTAGACCGACATGACCACTTGGGAAAGCTAACTTTCGTGTCCTTACTCAGCAATTCCACTTCTGGGTATGCACCCAAGATAAATGCTTACATCTGTTCATAAAAATGTCTGCAGAAGTTGTGATGCCATATGAAGTATACAGCATTGCCAGCGAAAAATTTTGTTCATAATATTTAACCCAAATCTATTTAAGCTTTTTAACCTAGAATCCAGTTTATAGTGAATTCAGGGTAAAGAGCAACCATGATAACTACAATAAAACACTCAGAGAAACCCAGAATTTTTGATGCTGCACAAAATGACCGGAACACTTTACAAAGTCACTATCAAGGAGGAAAAAATAAAACAAAACAAAGGTGAGTTCCCAAATAAAGCACCGAACACAATACATGAACCAGTATTGGATGTTTGTTAAGGAAAAAAAAAATCTATACAAGACAACCGTGTGACAGCTGTGAAAATTTGAAGGTTAGATACAAGATGTTATTATGAAGTTATTATTTGTAATTGTGTGAAAAAATACAGAAGCATGTTCTTATCCTCAAAAGGTACATCTGTGTATTTAGGGGGACATACGGGGTCTGCAACTTATTTTCAAATATTTTCCAAACATAAGTATAGACAGATGATAAGTGGATGAATGTGGAGGTAGGTCTATATATATTATGAGGAATAAGCCATACACAGCAATAGGTACACATTGCTTAGTCAGCAGATATTTTGGTGTCTATAATACCACTCTTTCAACTTGTCTATATATTTAAAATTTCAATAAGAAGTTCTGTAATACATTTTTTCAAAGGAGCTTTGCGCCTAGACTTCTTTAGAAGGGCAGTAAAGTTCTGCCCTACTTTAAGAAAATGGAAATTACAAATCCTAAAATATATGTTATGGGTATAATTTATGTTAGAGGTAGTTTTAAAACTCCAGTTCCAGGGATCAAACCCGCATCTCTCACATCTCATGCATTGGTGGGTGGGTTTTTCACCACTAGCGCCACCTGGGAAGCCTTCTAATCAGAGGATTTAAAGTCAAAGAAAATACCTTGGCTCTACATCAGAAGTCTAGTTCATGAATGTACATTCATATGTTATAGGTTAAAATAAAATGTTTGATGTGTGTATCCATCACCTTTTAATGATTCCCAGCTTTGGCCATATGTTTCCAGTGAGCCAACTAATGACTAGGGCCAATTAATGCCAGATAGGAGGGCATCTTCTGTGTCCTTTGTTATGGAAACAACATAGCGCCCAGCAAAGAGCTGGTTCAATGATCATGATTGGAATAAGCATCTGTTGGTGCTGTTGGGCCTTCCGTGAGAAAACAGGAAAAGTGCAGGCTGTCCTGGGGTTTTCGGGGGCCATGTGCAATACAGAACCCCAACAGCTGGGCTCCTCACTGTCCTGTAGCATGTGGTTCCCACCGAGAAGGCCAGGACAGTTTTCTCTCTACCTATTTTCCCTTTGAAGGCCCAACAGTGGATGGTTATTCCAACCAGAGGGATATGGCATTAAATTCTGGACATGTATGACCTTGGGAAGGTCACTTCACCAACATGAGTCCATTCTTTTCACATGAAAGGTGAGACTCAGACTCCTTAGAGTTTTTGTAAGGGTTGAATGCACCTCTATAGCAACTGTATAATGCAGATGTACCACGAATGCATTGTTGGTGCATTACGTGCAGGGACGTCTGGCAGGAGGAAGAAGATTCCCTCACATCAACCAAGGCTGTAACTGTAGCGGAGACATATGGCAGATGCAAGTTCTGCTTTCTCAGAAACTTTTCGAGGGCAAGGGATAGGTTAAATTTACCAAATGTGCTTAAAATGAACTGATTCTTATAAACTGGTTGAACCAATTTTCTTCAAAGGATGACCAAGCCCTTAGGTACCAGTGTCACTGATCGCAATTGTTCAAAATGCAGATTCCTGAGCCAAGCCCTGTACTGACTGATCGGAAGCGCTGGGAATGGGGGCGGGGGGGTGCTGGAAAGCTGCATTTAACAGGTTTGAAAGCTACTGAGTGCTCATAACGTGTCTCCCATTCATGGCTGTGTCCTCTATACCTGGTAGAATGCCTGGCACACATAGGTGTTTGATAAGTACTGATGATTAAATGGGCAGATAGGCAAATCAACAGCATACTGCTCCATGACTCTTACAAAGAGGATGGAAAGTTTGGACTGATTTCTGCCCTTCCTTACATGCCTTTTGGGCTGCAAGTTGCCCATTCTCTTTTTTCCTTTTTACCACTTTTTACCGTTATAACTTGATTTTGTTGCAGGGACTTGCTTAGGCTGGAAAAAGAGGGACTCTGTACCTCTCACCATGTGATAAGTCTGGTCTGGGGAGCTAGCTTTATGTTCAGCAGTGGTCCTCACTCCTGGCTGCACTTTAGAATGACCTGAGGCTTGGCGCCCATTCTAGACAAATTAAATCAAAATCACTGGAATTAAGGCCCAGATATTGGTATTTTTCAAGAGCTCCCCAAGTGATTCTGTTATGCAGTGAAGTTGAGAGCCATTGGCAAACTGTAATATGGATAGTGCTAAAAATCTCAGTGTTGAGTGCAAAAGGTGGAAAGCGATTTATAACACAATACCACTTAAGGATATTAAAATTTAATATTCACATTAATCAAAGCTACATGTTTTTCAAAGATACATATAAATATAAAGACATATAAGAAATTCCAGGAAAGAGGCGAAAGGAGGGGAGTGAGAGCAAGGTTATAGAATAAATGGTGAAATATAAAATAAAACCAGAGAGAGCCTTACACGGGGCTTAAAGCCATGGGCTAAGGAATATCCAAAGACCAAATCCAACAGTTAACATGGACAGAGCACTTAAGTGCATCAGATACAGTGAAGTTGCTCTAATGCCTCATATCTGTTCATCTTTATAACAATTACAAAGTAGGTATTATTACTTGAGTCAGTTTATAGATGAAAAAATGAGGCTTAGAGTTTAAGAATATTAAATAAGATCTTAAAACTAGTAAGTAGCAGAGTTGGGTATCTGGAGGAGGGCATGGCAACACACTCTAGTATACTTGCCTGGAGAATCCCATGGAGAGAGGAGCCTGGTGGGCAACGATTCACAGTGTTGCAAAGAGTCAGTCACGGCTAAAGTGACTTAGCATGCACACACACACACGCAGGGTTGGGTATAAGCCCTGTGGGCCTGACCAGAGTCGAGTGTCTTTGTACCACTCACAGCTTCCTTTGGGTCTTTTTGTGCATTGGCTGGAAAGGAAACTTCCTTTTCCCCCACCCCCAATTCACACTCCTCATGCCTTTGTCAAGGATGGCGAAGAGAATGACCATACAATGGTCCATGCCCACAGCAGAGGAAGGAAGTGAAGTGAAGAGGCGAAGCTGCTCAGTCATGTCCGACTCTCTGTGACCCCATGAACTGTAGCCTACCATGGTCCTCCATCCATGGGATTTTCCAGGCAAGAATACTGGAGTGGGTTGCCATTTCCTTCTCCAGGAGATCTTCCCAACCCAGGGATTGAACCCAGGTCTCCCACACTGTAGGCAGACGCTTTACCGTTTGAACTACCAGGGACGTCCATACAATCTTCCTGACTGGGAAATACCCAGAAAGAAGCCTCATATGATAGAATAGAGGGAAAAGATGGTGGAGGCTAAAATGGAGAAGAGGAGAGGTCAGAGCTCACTTAACATATTTAATTTAAAATATTTAATAACAGAGATATTGTTTTTTCCCTTATGCAGACCATCATGTGAAATACTTTTGTGTAACTTCATATCCACTACTCACAATACCTTTTCTGAGGACGAGCTCTTCCCATCAACCTCAGCATCCTTAGAAATTAATAATAAAAATAGATTTATCAAAGCAGATGCAAATATTAGTTCCCATTCTCCAATGAGAAAACTGAGGCCCAGAGGCACAACTTGAACAAGATGCCCTAGCTGGTAAGTAATGAGGCAGGACAGGAGGTCCACGCTCCGCTCGTCTGGCTTGGCACCCTCTGGAGGTGCGTTGACTCTCCCATCCAACTGGACACCCATGTTTATAGGCAATGTTCTTTTCCCCAGAATCCAGTCCCTACCAGTCTCTAAGTGCTCTATCTGTGAGGTGCACTCATAGGGGTAAAATAGAGAAGGCTGGCCTTTGTTTTAGCTGCATGAGCAGCTGCCTGATGGGAAAAATCAAGAAGCACTGAAAACTCCTCTTATTCCATTCACTTTAAAAAGACCTCTGCTGCCCTGCCACAGTAGCCAAAGTCATCCCATTGGTTTGTGGAATTAAAGGCTTTGTCCAAATTTAAGTCTCTAACCTGAGGGGGTATGGAAGAAATAAGTGAGGTTCCTAAAACCTTACTGTGTCTAAAACTCAACTTGAAAACTTATTGAAAATGCAGACTCTTCGGTCCCAGTAGCAAAGGTTCTGATTCAGCAGGTGCAGATTGGGCCTGGAAACCTGGAATGTTAACAGACACTTTTGGTGATTCTGTGATGCAGTTCTCTGAACGTCAGTTTGAGAGGCACTGTGTTAAGACACACGTGCTAAGTCGATTCAGTCGTGTCTGACTCTTTGCGACCTCAGATACTGTAGCTCACCAGGCTTCTCTGTCCGAGGGATTCTCCTGGCAAGGATACTGGAGTGGATTGCTGTGCCCTTCTCCAGAGCATCTTCCCAACCCAGGGATCGAACTTTCCTCTCTTAATTCTCCTGCACTTGTAGGTGTATTCTTTACCAATAGAGCCACCTGGGAAGCCCTGATGTTAAGATGACCTTTCTGGTTTTAATTAGTTCATCAGACTCTTGGTCGGAAGATGAACTTAGGCAATGTTGGCCAGGTCTCTAAGGAGGCAGAGGAGAGGTACCCAGCTGATCCCCCCTGGTTCCTGTGCCATTCAGAGTTTTGTTCTCAGCTCATGGTGGAGAGGGAACATTCAAGGCCCTAAACCAGAACTTGAATTCAGCCCTAAGCCTTGAGATCGACCGGTTTTGTCCAGACACGCATTTGGGGAATGACTTATGCTGTGTCAGGATCTCACACAGTAGTTCTCAGCTTCATAGGCGCACCCAAGAAGTAAAGGTGGAAAGAGAAAAGTGATAGTTGGAATTGTGATGACACTGCTCGGATAAACGCTTAGAGCCTTCCAGTCTTGAATGGTATTACAACAGAGTGCCACTTGAGGGCGCTCTAGAGAATCACCAGGAGCCGATTTCAGAGCAAATGAAGAGGTAGAAGGTTGTGCTAATGAGTAGATTTTGCCTTTTAATGTGATTGAGCCTCCTTAGCCAAGAAAGATCCACAGAGTTTTCACTGGTGTGTGCGTGCACATTCATGCTCAGCGCGTGTGTGTTGCACGCACGGAGGGCTGGGGAGTAAAGAGGAATAGAAATTGATAAGGAACCATAAGGAGAGAAAAAGAAAATAATGAGCCTTCAGAGGTCACCATCTTTGTGATTTGAGAGACAGTTTTCTGCACTTTGATTAATATGCCCCCATCCCTGCCCTTCAAGGGAAAAAATACCAGTCCCGCCAGAGGGTCCCTGAGGAGGTGGCTGCTGCTGCTGCTGCTGCTGCTAAGTCACTTCAGTCGTGTCCGACTCTGTGTGACCCCATAGACGGCAGCCCACCAGGCTCCCCCGTCCCTGGGATTCTCCAGGCAAGAACACTGGAGTGGGTTGCCATTTCCTTCTCCAATGTGTGAAAGTGAAAAGGGAAAGTGAAGTCGCTCAGTCATGTCTGACTCGTAGCGACCCCATGGACTGCAGCCTACTAGGCTCCTCCGTCCATGGGATTTTCTAGGCAAGAGTACTGGAGTGGCTTGCCATTGCCTTCTCCGCTGAGGAGGTGGAGCGCATGGGAAAACGCACCAGAAGAAAAGGCAGACGAGGAGGCTTGCCAGTGCAGACGCATCTCTGGGGGTCAGCTTTTTCGGGGGTGGGGCAGGCTCTTACCCACGCCAGCCTCACCAGGCTCTCTCAACAGCCGCCCCCGCGAGGCTCACGCCCCAGAAAGTGCGGCTCCAGTTACACGTTAGTCACAAAAATAACAACGATCAAAAGAAGCAAAAGGCTTGAAATGGCTTCGTTTTCCCCATTTAATTCTGGGACTGCAGGACCCATTTAGATCTGGAAGAAGTCTGGTTTTAACCTGTTATGAAATAACTGAATAAAAAACTGGATATTATTTTATTCCCCACTTTTCCAGTTTTTTCTTCCCTTCCTTCCTTCAGTGTAAGCTTTTAATAAGCTCCTGGGTCCTTGTTATTCCCTCCCCATAGGCCTATGATAAGAAACATAAGGGAAAAACAATATTTGTCCCCTTTTCAACTGGGAAAGCCTGGCCAAGAGGCTGAGGGCCCAATCAGAGCCTACAGATCAGGCTCCTTGGAGTGTCCTGGCCACCCCCTAAAGGAATGACAGCATGTGAGTGATAAGGGGACCTCCGCCTCTCAGGGCAGTGCAGTGGTCTCATTGGGAAGATCTTTGGTTATCTGAAAAGAGGGGCCTGTGCCTGCTGGATCAGGGGGCAGGGTTCTAGAGGTGCTCATGATTACAAGTTGTCTAGATCACAGCCATATTCCAGGTGCACGGAATGACTTGCTTCAATCCCACTCCCTGGGACACCCATGTGCACTCATACATATGCTGGCACAGGGACCTTCCTGCCCCAGGGCCAGGCCTTGAGCTTTGAAAGACCAGCTGAAAGAAACAGACCAGGTGATCTGCTGTCTTCTTGGAGACTGGCTGGTTTCTATACTTAGGAGATAACAGGATATAATGATGTTGTTGCTTCGTGAGGGTAAGGCCATCAGGTTAGTTGGGGAGCAACATGAGACAATTCTTTTTGGGGTCACTCATTGTACATGAAGAGTTTGGTTGGGACCACTTAAGTGGGTAGCATCCTCTAAAGCTTGGATCAGCAGCTGGGAGGCCGGAAGTCAGGGGTGCAGTCTGGGGACCAGTCCTGCCACTGACTTACCTGGGGGTAGGGGTGGTTTGGGAGGGGCTGCTCTGGGGTTGCTGCTCTTTCTCTGTACTAGGCAATTTCTCTTTCTGGATCTTTTGACCTCCAGGGTTCTGAGAGCCCCACATCTGTGGGTGTCATTTTTAGGGGACCTCTGCTCTTTCTATGGACATTTTTGGGGGATTTGTTTGGAATTTTACTTATTCTCCACAAGGTTTAACTTTAGTACAAGGTGAATCTTTTTCCTACCTCCCAGAAATTAGCCCGTAATGTATCATATAGGCAAGAAGTATATGGAACAGATAAGCATGAAAGGTTTTGACTACTTTTTCTTTGGACCTTTTTAATTCTCCATATTAAAGTCCAGCTCTGGCTTCCTTCTTCACATCTCTATTACAGGTTCCATAGGACAGGGTTCTCTGTGCAAGGTTTAATTTGGGTTCTCTTCATTTAAAATTTGAGTGCACTTTTCCTTATGCAATGGATTCGCCTTTTTAAACAGTGTAATGTGACTAAGGTGAAAAGCAAAAAGGACATACATAATACAAAGCAAAATTATGTGGTTGTCTCCTCTTAGCCAAAAGTGGCAGGTTTCTTTACAAATTATATATGTAACAGATGCCATATAAAAGCAACTTCAAGGCTGATTTCACATTGAATCACATTGAAATGTACATACTCCAGACTGATATGTACATACTTCCAGACTGAAGCCACACATAGAGTAATTTATGCCTCATATTTTATGTGCTATACTTGGCAATGTAAATAATTGCATCTGAAGGCCCATCGTTAGCATTGGCTAAGAAGAACACAGACTATGTACGTGCAGGCAAGAAAGGGTGGAAAGAATTTTAACCTTTGGATTCCCAGTTTATTGCCTATTTAGGATCTTAATCGTGAAGCTGGATACACAAAGTATTTTTTTCTTTTGTCTGGGTTACATTTAATATTTATGCATTTTTCCAAAAAAAGCCAAAGAGTAAAAGAAAGGCGTAACTTTTCTAATATCCAGATTCATTCCTGGTTTAATAAACTGATGCTTTAACTGGGCATTAAAATCACTGGGAACTTGTTTAAAAATGTTGATTCTCAGACCACCCCTCAGAGTGTTTGATTCTGTAAGTTGAGTTGGATGTAAAAATCTGTATTTTAGCAGGCGCACCATAGTCATTCATATGCCTTTAGGCCAGGGAGATTGTGCTTCATGACATGATATCATATATATTCATTTTCTTCCCAGTTAGAATGGTTCAGTTTTTATTTTGACTGTTTTATATACTCAAAGGCTTAGGTGTATTATAGTTAAACTTATTTGATAACCTGTATAGATTAAAAGACACACCAGGTGGAGGGCATACCTTAACATCTTTCTAATTTCAGAACTTGGTGCACTGCCTGCCATGCGGGAGATTGTCAAAATGTATTAACGTATCTCAAGGAACCAAAGGTTGGGCTGTGATTTAAAATCTTGGAACTTCAGCACACAACCTTGAACTCTGAAGACAAAAGGTCAACATCATCTGATCTCCAAAGAGACCAGTTGCACTAATCCATGTCCTCAGCCAGAGATTTTTAAATGATCATTTAAGTAGTATCTGTAACAAGCTCACTTATCTTTCTCCCAGTTTAAAGGAAATGGAGGAGAATTAGAGGAGGTACTTCAACAGCTTTTTCCTTCAATTGTCATCACCCAGGGAACATGTTCTCTTGCCAGGAATTCTTTCTCCACCTCTGTTCTTGTCTGAAACCTTCTCATCCTCCAGGTCTCAGCTCAGGCTCAGTGGAAGCCCGCCCTCGCCATTCCCACCTTCTTGCCATCTTCCACATCTCATCTTCCTTGCATCTAGCAGCTCTTTCAAACCAGTCCTCACACAGGCCAAGCAGATCTTTACTGCCTTTTGGCTACTCTCTCCCCACCCCCACCCCCACCTCCACCTCTACCTTAGAGATACTGCTCGGAGTTAGAATTCAAATCCCCCCCCCCGCCTTTTCTTCCCACAGTCCTCAGATTTGCAGTAAAAAATGTAAACGGTTTCCAAGTTCACAGCATGGTGTTGAAAATCTTGAATTTGTACTGCCCAGTTAACAAGTCAAACATATCCTGCCTGAGATTCTTGTCTTTTCATATATATATATATATATATACACATACGTGTATATATATATATATGTAATCCATCACGAATCCTGTTACTTTTAACTCCTTAAATCTCACAAAACCATCCACCTTTCTCCATCTCCACTACCGCTTATCTAGTTTGTCTAAATTACTATCTTTTCTCACTTAGGCTTTTGTCCTAATTTCCTGCTTGGTGTTCCCACATCCCATCTGTTCTCCATCCTGTGACTAGAATGATCTCAAAATGAGAAGTGATCTTATCTCTCCTGAGCTTAAAGTATATGCTATATAATTTCCCATTGCTTTTAAAATAGATGAAGCTTCTCAGCGTGAACCACAGGGTCCCTGTGTGGGATGACCCTGCTCACTTCTCCAGTCTCATCCTCCAATAAGCTCACCCACTTCTTTTTGCTCCAGCTGCCATAGTGTTCTTTCAGTGGGTTGTGTTTTCCAGACTCTCTCTGCCACAGGGTCTTTGCACACACTACCTCATCTGCTTCATTTTCCCTCACTTCTTCATTCAAGGAATGGCTATTTGCAGCACATAACTCAGCTCAAATGCTTGCCTGATTTCCCTAGTAAGGTCAAGCCTCATTCCCCAAATACCCCTGCATCTTGATGAATATCAGTTTCTTCATGAGGACAGAGGAAATATCTGGTTTTGCTCACCACTGTGTACCAAGAATTTAGTCCAGCACTTGTCAAATGGCAAGCACTCGATAAATATTTGTTGAATGATAAATGTTGAATAGATTTATTCAACAAAACTGAATGTGTCATTTACTGGGCATGGGACTGTACGTTAGATATTGTCCTTTATAGTTAGAATCTCACCATCTAGTGGAGAAAACACACTTGAAAGCTCTTAATGTCAAGAGTGTAACACGAAGATGACCGTAGATCTTGGGATCCAAAGGAGAGAGCAAATAAATCTGCCCAGAAGAATTTATAGAGACTTCACAGAGAATGAAATGTTTGAACTGTGTCTTGAAAGACAAATAGGAGTTTTCCAAATATAGAAACATCCCAAACAAAAAGAAAGTATATGCAAATGCTTGATGGTATGCAGTAGCTGGGTGACAGGCAGGTAGAGTTCTGGAGTGGTGGGTAGGGAGAATGGGCGTAATGATGAATGGGTGGCAGGTTGAGGTGAAAGGTCTTGCTAAGAGCATTAGATCATAAGAAAGAGAGTCAATGGAAGTATAGGTAAAATGAATATAAGGTTGCTTGAAGTTCAGTTAGCCTGGAGTGAGAAATCATGGGAGGGTCAGAGAGAGGAGTTAGGGAAAACAATGAAGAAACAACTTCAGTAGCTCAAATGAGAAAAAAACAGGATCAACACAAGGAAGTGATACCAGAGAAAGGGGGCATTAACTTTGAGAACTGTTTCTGAAGGGGGAAACAACAAGACTTGATGATTGGATGTGGCACTTGAAAAGGAGAAGCTTCAGATTGTTTAAGTTCAGTAAACTCAGTGAGATGGCTGAATTGTTAATCTTCAGAGGAAATATTCCAGGGAAAGCAGGTGTGTGTATGAGGGGAGAGATGACCAGTCTGAACCAGGCTAAGTTTTTGGTGCCTGTGGCGCATCTAGATGGAAATGGTCAGGAGAAGGCTGGCCAATCAAAGGACCGAATGCAAGTGGGTTCCTATAACTACCTGTGACTGTTTCTCCGACTTTGGGGTGACCTATTAAAAAATACACCAGTCCTGCATGTCTTTAAAAAGACAACAGGTAGCATCTGTTGCCATGCTTGGAGCCAGGTATATCATCACTAGAGCAATGCACCACTCAAACAATAGCTTAATTGAGGGGAAAGTCATCATGTGTTGTCTGAATAATTGAAAAGGCACTTCTAGTACTTAGATAGAACTTTAGTTTGGAATTCGCTATCAACAGATGGATGCTGGCTTGGCAAGTGAGTAGAATGGAACCCTTTTAAGATTTAATATTACCAGGTTGGGCACAGAAGACAGACAAAGGATCATTACATTGGCATTTAGATTCAAAATCTCTTGACAAGAGGTGATAATACGAACTTTGGTTCTTGTTCAGTTAAAACACATTAACTCTGGAGCCAGAGAGTGCTGGGTTCAGGTCTTGTCTCTGCCACTTGTGGACTGCATGATTAGTTTTATTTTCTGCATCTCAGTTTCATTTTCTGAGATAATAATGATAACTATTTTAGCGATTTTTGCAACCCTTCAGTAACTTGACATATGTGAGCCCCTCAGGGGAATGCCTGACATTTAGGAAATGCTTAATAAACTTTAGCTTTATTACTGGATCTTGAAGTTTGTAGATTGCAAACTGAGGTATTTTGCTTGTTAATCGGTATCTTCAAAAACAGATTTAAATGCCTTTAGAGGAGCAGGTATCATCCAGTTTCTCAGGCTCCACTAATCCCTTTAGCCTTAATACTCATCCTGGTTACACATTTTTGTTAATCTCCCAGCCCCTGTGTGTTTGAGAGTCTATACACACTGGTACATTCCAGTCTAAGACACTACTTCAGATCATGCCTAATGATGAGAGGGAGGACCATTTTTCTCATCTCTGTAGATAAGAGTTGTTGTTGTTCAGTAGCTAAGTCGTGTCTGACTCTACAACTCTATGGACTGTAGCCCTCCAGGCTCCTCTGTCCATGGGATTCTCCAGGCAAGAATACTGGAGTGGGTTGACATTTCCTCCTCCAGGGGATCTTCCCAACCCAGGGATCGAACCCTCGTCTTCTGCATTGACGGGCAGATTCTTTACTGCTGAGTCACCTGGGAATCCCATAAATAAGAGTAATTTGTCCCATATGAGGGCAGAATAAGCAATTAGCTGATGTGATGAGAAAAAGCTAAGGAAATCTCATTGGTTCTGAAATCTCACCATTGAAGTAAAATTTCCTTGGATGAAGTACCATGGGATTGGGATTTTCAGAGATGCAGAAGCTCATAAAGTCAGCTTCAGATATAAACATCTTGTTGATGTCTAGAGATTAAGTCCCTGGGGATTTCTGAGCTAGATTAAAAAATTACATCTGTGTTTGAGGTAGAGATGAGTCTTGAATTTCAGTTAAGTGTGGGTCTCAAATGGGCTTTAGGGGGCGTGGGGCTTACCATTGTGAGTCTGGCTGTGTACATAATGCTTTCAGGATCCCTTTTCTTCTTAGGCTACCTTGTGTTTGTCATGATTGGCATTGGGAAACATTAGACGTGAAGTGACAGTTGCAGAAGTGACAATGAAGGTGTTCATTCCTGCCTGCTTCCTATCCGCATCATTTGCATGTAACCCAAGCTGGTTTATTTCCAGGAAACAGGAGATAAAGCAAAAATAAATTCATGAATGAAGCTAATTGCCTTCAGTGGCAAAGCTCGCACCAAGCTGTTTTTAACATAAGTTCAGTGACTCAGGTCACACAGCTGAATTCAGCAGCATAAGCACAGGGACTTCTCTGAAAGCCACTCACAGCTGTTACGATTCATTCCAGCCCCTCCCAGAGAATTCCAAACAGAGAACATATCCCCTGATAGATATTGCCTTGACTTGTATGGTTTAGGTGTTCATCCCTGGGGATAAAACTTGATTTCGTTCAGTGACAAAGCAGTCACACAAGCTGTTTCAGTTAAACTTCCCTTGTTAAGGGACTATTTGCTGCCCAAGGCTTCTGAACTTATAAATCTATAGGGCCCATTAAAAATCTGTCTGTTGCTTTGCCTTGTTTTGTTTTGAATTTTTAGTGTGTAAGGATAACCTGAGCAAAACTGGGAAGGAGAGGAAGTGTGCTTTCACCACTCTTTCTCTTTGTACCTAGTTTTACTCTTTTAGGGCTAGTGGCTCAGATGGTGAAAAATCTGGCTGCCAATGCAGGAGATCTGGGTTTGATCCCTGTTCCTGGAGAAGGGAATGGCTACTCACTCCAATATTCTTGCCTGGAGAATCCCATGGACTGAGGAGCTTGGCAGGCTGCAGTCCATGGGTCACAAAGAGTTGGACATGACTGAAAAACTATCCTGTTCACTTTCGTCACTTTACTCTTTTAATGAACCAACATCTAATAGAGCAGGTCCTTGGCTACTAATGGCAGAGCAACTAACAGACTGAGCTGGATAACCTTACAAAAGGTACTTCTTTTGAGGTCATATCTGTGCTACTGATAAAATGCAGAGTTGTTCCTGTTGCTCTAGTACCAATTAATATATCATTAATCTCTGTGCTGAGCCCCTTGCCATAGAATATGGTTCGCTGATTTATGGACCTTGATGTGACATTTATCCTTCCTGTGCTCAAGGCAGGCATTACTAATAAGTCACACTCCTCTTCCTGACTGAGCCCACTCTCAGCCTCACAACTCCTTTTGACACATCACCTAAGCAGCCAATGGAATGGAATTGTGCTCAAGTAGAACACGGAGAAGGCAATGGCAAGCCACTCCAGTACTCTTGCCTAGAAAATCCCATGGATGGAGGAGCCTGGTAGGCTGCAGTCCGTGGGGTCGCTAAAGGTCGGACACGACTGAGCGACTTCACTTTCACACATTGGAGAAGGAAATGGCAACCCACTCCAGTGTTCTTGCCTGGAGAATCCCAGGGACGGGGGAGCCTGGTGGGCTTCCGTCTATGGGGTCACACAGAGTCGGACACGACTGAAGTGACTTAGCAGCAGCAGCAGCAGAACACCATATGCCATCCTACTCTGTAATCTCTCTCCTTTTAAAGTCTAACTCTTTGTATTTAAGCAGCCATTCTGTCCCTCTGATTTTAAGATGGTAAGATGGGACCTGCTGATAGACAACACTTCTTTGAGCTTGGGAAGTCTGTGTGCTATGTCATTCTAAAGCTAACTTATATATTCTTATTGGAATAAAGGTATTAATAGTAAAGCTGACACATGATGGTATGCTTTCTACAGTTATCACACTCTTTGTCAGCTCTTCAAAGTCTAAGAATTTCTCTGAGTGGGAAAATTTCAGACACATTTGTCTGAATAAGGCCTATTTATATCTGATGTTGTTATAGGTACATGATAAGATAATCAGAAAAATTATACTGGGGAAAGGATTTGGAAGAACACAGAATAGAGAGCATAATGTATTGTAAGAATAAATAGACCCTTAAGTTTGCAATATAAGCAAAGTAACAATTATACAGAATATTTCAAGACTATAGTAAGATCCAAGTAAGATGACAAGAGAGAAAAAAATGAAAAATGTAATGAACCTCAGAAGTTTATTCTTGGCAAAATGAGCTTTTAGACAGGGACTCTTGGAGATCAATCCTGGGTGTTCATTGGCAGGACTGATGCTAAACTCCAATACTTTGGCCACCTCATGAGACGAGCTGACTCACTGGAAAAGACTCTGATGCTAGGAAGGATTGGAGGCAGGAGGAGAAGGGGAAGACAGAGAATGAGATGGCTGGATGGCATCACCGACTTGATGGACATGAGTTTGCGTGAACTCCGGGATTTCGTGATGGACAGGTGCTGTGATTCATGGGGTCGCAAAGAGTCGGACACGACTGAGTGACTGAACTGAACTGATTAGGGTGACAACATAATTTATTGTCCAAACCAGGATGTGCTTGAGAATGAACAGCCCACTATAAATAACTGCAATAGGACAACAGGTGTAAGCTGGGACATATGTTCATTTCTAATTGTCATGCTGGAGAAGACTCTTGAGAGTCCCTTGGACTGTAAGGAAATCAAACCAGTCAATCCTAAAGGAAATCAACCCTCAATATTTACTGGAAGGGCAGATGCTGAACCTAAAGCTCCATTACTTTGGCCACCTGATACAAAGAACTGACTCGTTGGAAAAGACCTTGATGCTGGGAAATATTAGGGAAAAGAAGTGGGCAGCAGAGGATGAGATGGTTAAAATAGAATCACTGACTCAATGGACATGAATTTGAGCAAACTCTGGGAGATGGTGAAGGACAGGAAAGCCTGGCATGCTGTAGTCCATGAGGTTGCAAAGAGTCGGACGATGACTTATCGACTGAACAACATGTTCACTGCAGCCATAGTCCAACCCTTGCAGATACTTTCGGGCTTGTGTCAATCAGAAGGGAGTAAATGAGTAAAATACATTTGATAGAGAAACAGTGTCTCTGCGTGCGGCCTTTCTTTCCATTGAGGGGCATCAGAAATGAGGACTAAGGTCAGGTAAAGACCTGGGGAAAAGCATTAAAACATACAGGCTTCCTACCAATATGTCATTCATCATATATTTTTGTTTCAAAGTATGGATAAATTGGAAGAAAAAATTCACTTAAAAGTAAATATTTGTATTCCTTAAGACTTGCATCCTTTAAGATGCAATTCCTCTTAGCATCTTAAAGAATGAGAAACCTCAACTGTCTCATTTTTGAAGCCAGCTCTATAGCTTTAATAACCAGAGGTTTCCATCTGGTCCAACCAAAAAGTCACATTTCAGTGTGTAAGATACTGCAGTATGTTGCCACAGGGATCACCAGACTGTCTGCATCAGCTCAGGTTTCCTAGAGGGAGAAACTAACACCATATTATTTAATCTCACAAAAATTCTGAGTATTTTACAGATTCACCATTTTACAAATAAAGAAACAGGGCTCAGAAATGAGTTACCCAGGGTCACATCATTAAAGACAGTAGGGAGTTCAGAATCACCAGGTTCAGCTTTTCCCATGGCATCTAGGATATAGGCATCAAACAGAGCAGTGAAACATTCAACTCACTCATTACTTTTCCAGATCTTTATTGAGCACCTACTGTATGCTCAATAAAATTCATGTTCCATATATGAGAAATAAAGAGATGACCATAAACTGTGCCTTTTTGATGCTTACATTCCAGTGGGAAAGGCATGAAGAGGATTCTCGGTAAAGGGAATAGGACATACAAAGGCCGTGTTAAAGGACCATCAGGGAAACCAATTTGACCATAGAGAAGTGGGAGAGAAGCTTGGAGAGAGAATCAGGGAACAAAATGTGTCGGGTCCTGTTGCCCCATAAAGACATTGGCTTCCCAATAAGATGGGAAATCTGAGAACTGATGTGATCTTATTTACAGCTGTATGGAGCCTGGATGATAGGGGGAAAAAAGAAGCTCAGAGACCAGAGAAGATGCTCCCACGTAATCCAGGGTTAAGGTGATGGAGGCTTAGAGGTAGACAGCAGCAGCTGAGTGGCTAAAAGTGAATGGAGGGAGGAAATGGTCTGGTGGTCAAGGGGCAAGGTTGGCTGATGCGTTAGATGCTGGCCTGGGAAGCGAGAGAGGCAAATGTTAGTGGAACCACGGATATAAAACTGGTGGTGAGGAGAGATGTGGCTGGGGAAGTGGGCAGGACTTCATTTTTCTGTCAATGGAAGGATTTAACATGTTTAGTGGAACTTCAGGTCCTAAAGGTCCTATGGGGTACTTTGGGAAGTTTTTAAAACAATTTTTTAAAATGGAATATAGTCGATTTGTGTGTGTTAGTCACTTGGTTGTGTCCAGCTCTGTGATGCCATAGACTGTAGCCGGCCAGGCTTCTCTGTCCATGGAATTCTCCAGGCAAGAACATTGGAGTGGGTTGCCATTTCCTTCTCCAGGGAATCTTCCCTACCCAGGGATCGAATCCTGGTCTCCTGCATCACGGGCAGATTCTTTACCATCCAAGTCACTGATTTGTAATGTTTTATTAGTCTTAGGTGTACAACAAAGTGAATCAGTTATACATATATTTATATTCACTCTTTTTAAAAGATTCTTTCCCCATATAGGCCATTACAGAGTATTGAGTAGAGTTCCCTGTGCTATACAACGAGTTCTTATTAGTTATCTATTTTATATATAGTAGAGTGTATATGTTGGTCCCTTTGGGCTTCCCTGGTGGCTCAAAGGTTAAAGTGTCTGCCCGCAATGCAGGAGACCTGGGTTCAATCCCTGGGTTGGGAAGATCCCCTGGAGTAGGAAATGGCAACCCACTCCAGTATTCTTGCCTGGAGATTCCCGAGGACGGAGGAGCCTGGTGGGCTACAGTCCAAGGCGTTGCAAAGAGTCAGACATGACTGAGCGACTTCACTTTCACTTTTTTTCATCTCCAGATTTATTCTTCCTCCCTTATTCCCAGGTAACCATAAGTGTGTTTTCTACATCTGTGACTCGACTTCTGGTTTGTAAATTAGTTCATATGTACACTTATTTTTTTTTTAAAGATGCCACGTATAGGCAATATCATATGATATTTATCTTTCAGTGTCCAACTTACTTCACTCAGTATGATAATCTCCAGGTCCATCCATGTTCCTGCAAATGGCATTATTTTGTTCTTAAGCAATGGAGAAAACTCATTCAGATTTCCTTTTGGAAAGACTCTACCTGTGTCAGTGCTTGGATACATTATGGAAAAGGGGAGAGAGGATCAGGGAAAACAGAAAGTTCATTGCTGAGTAGAAAAGGGATTACGAAGGTTTGGATCAAAATGATGGCAGGTAGGATAAAGAGGAGAGATTACTTTGAGAAATATTTAGAGGTGGAGTGTTAAAAACAGCAACTTATTAGATTTTAGAGGTGAAGCAGAATATTAAAATGGTTACCCTTTTCTGAATACTCTGAAGTCTAAGAGGTACAAAAATCTCAGCAAATCCAAATTTCCTTAAAGGACCGGTATATGTAGATTGTTGAGTTGCTAAGTCATGTCTGACTCTTTTGTGACCCCATGGACTTTAGTCCACCAGGCTTCTCGGACCATGGGATTTCCTAGGCAAGAATACTGGAGTGGGTTGACATTTCCTTCTCCAAGGGATCTTCCCAACCTGAGGACTGAACCCACATCTCCTGCATTGGCAGGCATGTTCTCTACCACTGAGCTACCCTATGTAGATTAGTGAACCATTAAGGAAGTTTTCCACTGAAAAATAAACAGTTTAAGAGAGAGCGAGGAGATCTTTCTTTTTACATGGGATCCAGAATTGAAATATCAATATATACCAGGATTGGAACAGCAGTGATCTTTTTATTGACTCTGTATACCATGAATAAGAACAATCACCAAGTAATGTGAGATTTTAACAGACGATCCATTTCAACAGGTTGTCCCCTCGCAAGAGATCACCTTGGGAGTTCATTTAGAGACTTACTGTCTTCATTCTGCCCACTGTTGGTGCAAACCTTCTGTTCTTTTAGGAGAAAGCTATTTTTTAAGTCAGGCTGTGAATTGCACAAGAATGTAAGTTCCGTTATTTTGGCCCCCCTCCCACCTCATTTTTGCCTTAAGATAGAAATGCCATCTCAATTGCCCAATTTGTTCATGTGACTTAGCTCCCAATGATTTTGGCTGCTTCAGAAAGTCAAATCTGCAAAGGATGGAGTTTTTTTCCCACTGAGGATGAGTAAGATAATGGGCTGCAGGTTTTGAAAGCCATGTGGAACCACCGTCCTAGTGTTTCTCCTGAGATGGCATGGCTCCCTCTGGTGTCTGTGTCTCTGGAGAAATGGCATCTTCTCTCCTGGGGTTCTTCCGCCCTCCCACCTAGGTTCTCACCACTTGTCTTTGGGAACCAGCTCAGCGCTCTCTTCCCCTGGAATGCGTCCTTTGCCCTCCAAGGACAGGTGGTCCCCACCCCCATGTGCTCTTGGACCCCTGGTGTTTGCAATCTCTGTCTTCACTGGCTCTGATGCTCTGTTATTAATAGCTGCTTCTACCTCTTGTCTGTGAGCTCTTAGAGAACTGTTGTTCAGTCACTGAGTTGTGTCCAACTCTTTGTGATCCCATGGACTGCAGCACACCAAGCTTCCCTGTTCTTCACTATCTCCCAGAGCTTGCTTAAACTCATGCCCATTGAGTCGGTAATGCCATCCAACCATCTCGTCTTATGCCGTCCCTTTCTCCTCCTGCCCTCAATCTTTCCTGGCATCAGGTTCTTTTCCAATGAGTTGGCTCTTCACATCAGGTGGCCAAAATATTGGAGCCTGAGACATGTGTTTTTATATCTCCATCACTTAGCATTGGACTTAGGTGTGAACACATGTTTGTTTAATAATTGAATAGCAGCCAGTTATAAGGATTGAAACGACTTTTTTTCTTTCTTTAAAGCAGCATTAAAACAGTTGATCCATATTCTCTGCCAGTAACAACTTTGGCAGGTACGTATGAGTGCTGTGGGTGTCTGAAATCAGGTATATTATCCTATTGGTCATATGGAAGAATGCTGTTACTGCTGTTTAGTCACTAAGCCATGTCTGACTCTTTTGCGACCCCACAGACTATGGCCTGCCAGGCTCCTGTATCCATGGGACTTCCCAGGCAAGAATACTGGAATGGGTTGCCGTTTCCTTCTCCAGGGGATTGAACCCAGGGATTGAACTCGAGTTTCCTGCATTGGCAGGTGGATTCTTTTCCACTGAGCCACCAGGGAAGCCAGTGGAAAGCAGAAGTGGGTTTTAAAAACCCATTTTAGTTGCCACATCTCTAACAATAACAGCAGCATTAGCACCTAACCTTGACTGATCATTTGCTTGAACCAGGGCCTACAGCAGAGACGGCCAGTGCCTACTAACAGCACCCACGTTCTCCTTTCTCACTACCAAAACTCTTATTTTACTGAGGTGATGAGATGTAAGTCTGTGTTTTCCAGTCTCTCTTGGTTTGGGTATGGCTACGTGACCCAATTCTAGCCAATGATCTGGAACAAAGATGTTGGAAGTGACTGTGAGAAGGGCTTCTTAAAAGGTGGACAGACATTTGTAGAAAGACCTTTTCCTCATTCCTGACACCTCGAGTGGGGCCAGTTTGAGAATGAGCTTACCCTGAAGATTCACTCTATATCTTAAATGCCAGAGCCAGGAGATAGCAGGCTCCTAGCTCCCTGTGATTTCATGGGACCAATATGTTAATTGTGGTCATCTGTCTTCTGATATCTTTTATATATGGAAATGAATCCTTGTGTATTAGAGATGTTCCTATTTTGGATTTTCTGTTACAGATAGCTAAACCTCTTCCTAATGAGTTTAGGTGTTTTACAGAGACTATTTCAATTAACCTTCACAATATATCTATGAGTTTAGGTATTACTGTGCCCACTTTACAGATGAGGAAACTGAGGTGGCAAAGTTGATTTGAAACCCATGTTCTGTCTGGTTCTAGATGCTGCTATAATATGAAGATGATCTTTTGTTTTAAATGAATTGAGGCTTTTCCACCCACTTGTAAATTATGAATTTTTATACTTTTCTAAACATTTCTTTAGGTTATTCTTCCTATACTTTCTTTTAAGCATGTTTCATGTGGTGAAGATTTATGTTCGCACAAGAAACCAGAAAGACCTTGTCCCAAAAGATTTTAGCCCAGAGAAAGAAACCTAAAGATATCTCTTCAACCAGAGGGAATGTTTTGCTGCTCTTCGTGCCTGGGCAGCAGCAGTTTAGCTTTAGAAAAATGCCAGCACTTCCTTTGTCCTGTTTCACCCTCATGATGCTCTGAGATTAAGGCAGGACTGCCAATGTTTCCATTATTTAGTAAGAAGACTGCGGCTCCCAGGGTTAGCTCTGAGCAGAGCTAGTTGGAGGCTACTGACCACTTTTCATTTGTACTCAAGATTCAATATGTGGGGCCACTATGTCCTGCCTGGGGAATTTGGGGGAAACCAATATAATAAATAAAACCCTGGAGAAATTTTAGAACCACAAAGAAACCTCTCTAATATCACCCTCTCAATTTACCTCTTTCAATTCAGTTTCAATTTGCAAAGTTGTATTCAGTTTTATACCAAGAATTCTGAAGAACTCTCAAAACAAAACCCAGGTATTCATCTGATTTTTAGGTGTGTAAAAGAGCCATCATGCAAACATACTGTAATCTGGACTTTATCTGCCGCATCTTGTGTGTTTATAAAAAGATAATTCAATTTCTAATAAACATCTCTTGGATTCCTTTGTAAGACACTAAGCTCAACCGTGTCCTTGCCTTTCATCTAATGAAACTCATTCTAACTCTTAAGAGGATCATGTCATTTTGCACATCAGTGAATAAGCCTCACAACTCCCATTTCAACCCACAGCAAACACCCTTGAGGTTAGAGCTTGACGGTTAAACACAAAAGGTCCCAATGCCCCAAGATTCCACAGATGCCTGTTGAATTACCAGGATGCCCACAGACTGCAAATACTTAACAAAAGAGGGTTCTCCTCCCTGACACCCCCTGTACTTCCACCCCTACCACAACTAAAGGAGAAAAAAATGCCCCAAACTTCAAACAGTGCACCTGGCTGTAATCTTTTCTACTTGAGCTAATTGCTATTTGCAGTGGCATAAGGTTGGGGGCTGTGGGGGGCGGGGGGGAATGGGCTGGAGATTCCTCCAGCTAATAATGAAGATTCAAACCACAGAATGATTTCATACGCTCGGTTGTTCCATCCCAGGGCGGCCAACATCTTACACTCATTTTCAGTTGTAGGAAATATAGTTCTCATGCAAAGAAATACATTCGTAACAAGGTACAGGAATTAATTGTCAAAATGCCCTTAATGCAAAAGCAGGCAAAGAGTTTCAACTTGTTTCAGAATTTTGGAGTGACTTTTATAGATGTCTAAAAACTATTCAACTTCTGGACTTTTTCAAAGCTTTAATGTTCTTAAAAGGGGGAAAACCCCAGTGTTTATATTTGACCACAGTTTTAATTATGCTTTCATGTTTATGATTTTTTATTTAATGTCTGTCTCACCAATTAGATTACACATATTACAATCACCATCATATTTTCAGTATTCAGCAGAATGCCTGGCATAGGGCAGGTGTTCAGTAAATCTTTGTTGATCAAGTGAATGAATCAGATCTCTAGGGTGGAGACAAGTCTTTAAATGTTTGCAACAATATCCTGTTGCCAAGTGATTAAAAAGGAAGAGATAGGAGGAAGGGAATTTATAAAGTTCTGTAAACTGGATTATTTATAGAGTGCCTTATCTAAGTGGAAATATTTTCATATATAGTAATATTATTATCATTATTATTAGTAGTAGTACTAGTAGCAATGACAGCAGTGGGGTGACCTTGAGTGATTACTACGTACCAAGTGTTGGGTTTAGCTCTTGGCATAAATCGTATTTTATTTCCTCCACTTCTCTGTGAGATAGTTATTATCATTATCTTCACTTCTTAGATGAGAAAACTGAGGCATAAATACATAATTAACTTTCCCAAGTCCTAGCTTTCCCATAGCTAGGAAGTGGCAGATGGGACTAAACTTCAGCCCATCTGTAGCCCATGTTTTTTTTTCCCTTTCCCTTCCCTTTGTCCTTAGAATAGCATAATGGGAGTATGTCAACATCATGGTAGACATTGTGGTTTGACTCTTCAGACACCCTTCCCCAGGCACCTTCTCACTGACATTCCTCTCCTAGGAAACTAGGAAGCTGAGCACTTCATTTCCCAGAATCCATTGCATCCAGGTGTGGGAATGTGACTCATTTTGAAGCAAGGAGTTAGAAGAGGAAGTCAACAGAGTGGCTATGAGTAGGGGCTTGGGAAAGCTCTTGATTTCTTTGAAGAAGGGACAAGTACAACTAACATTCTTCCATTCTGCATCTGCTTATATTCATCATTAAACCTGATGTTTGTTTGGAGGGGCAGCAACCACGTTGTAACCTTGAGGCCAAGAGAAACAGGGCATTCAGTCCCAACACTGTGGATCCACTGATCCAAGTGCTGTCACCACCTACCTGTGGACTTTTTGCATGTCAAGAAAACTAGCCTCTATTTTTTTTTTTTGGCTGCAGTGAATCCAGTTTCCCATTATTTGCAGGTGACACATCCTGACACGATGCCAGTCTGAATCTTCTAAAGTTAAGACTAAGGACCTAGGAAGCTGCTTCAGGGGCAACCTGAATAAACTTGACATTTGGCGATGAAATGCCAGTTCCCTCCTCACCTGTGCTGAGGTCCAGTTTTGCAGAGTGATGGCAGTATTCAAGTCCCAAGTTGGAATGCAATGGATTGTGAACTTAGGTACGCATATCGATCTTTGCTATTGTCTCTCCCAAATAGTCACAGACATTGAGTGTTGCTATTAAAAAGTCTAAGTCATTGTTCCACAGACTGTAATCAAGTTAAAAGGAAAAACTCAGAGAAGTGGAAGCAACCTGATGGTCCACAAATAGATGTTCATACATTTTAAAGGATCTGAATCATTGCTCAGGAAGTGCATCTAAATTTTGTGATCTGACATAGACAAAGCACAGCGATTGTCATCAGTCACTTAAGATAAGAAGTATGTATATATTCCTGTCTGAGTAGTCTTTCTTTTTGCTGTTTCACTCTATCTTAAAGAATGATCCAGAAGGGTTTCTTAAAATCTGACTAATTAAGCTCAGAATAAGGAGTTTCTGATGTCTCATATTTGTATTCTTGCTGGTAGCTCTCAACTGGTCCACGTTGGCCCTCTTGTCAGTTTGGTATGGCCTCCTCTATTAGGGTAGAAAATTCTTTTCCTTTGGTGAAAGAGATTGTGTTTACTCACTGGGACTATGACATGAATTTATCTGGCAACTTATTTCTCCAAGTCATTCAATTCAATTCATTCATTCTTTCAACAGGATGGTGGACATTTCATGGCTATGTTTCTAGAAGTGTTATCTGGTTGGCAGTCAGAAGTGTCTTAATAGTTTCCAAGGAAAAGATAATGATCTGAATTTGTTCATATTTTTTCACAAATTTGAAGTGTAAAAATAATTGTGATTTTCACAGAGATTCCATTATATTTTTAAAGATTGTTTTTGTGAATGTTCACTTGACTAGTTTGTTTTTATCTCATTTGTGTATTACTGCTTCTACTTGCTGAAGTTCTTCTTTTCTATCATTATTATGGGCTCTGTATCTAAAATTTTCATAAAGAGATCAGTGGTTCAAAATTGATTTGCTCAGCATAAAGTTAGTGATGAAAATAGGTGTGTAGTTATTTCAGCTCAAAATAATGTTACAAAGGAATGGGACTCAAATGTATATGTAAATATGTGTGTGTTGGGACAAGTGGCCATGTGCCAATGTGCCAGATTTTTGATAGCTTCTCGGCTAAATGTATACACAGGAAGAATCAAAATGAATATCTATTTATTTTATTATAAACAAATTATACCTAAAGAATCCTAATTTTCAAAATGAATGAATATATGTAAGTTAGATTGTATTACTCTGCAATACATAGTGTATTATCTATTTTGGAATTTTGTAGAGTAGGAACATAAAATCAACAGCATTCTCATTTAATTTTTAAACAAACCCTAGTGGTATATCGAGCACTTGAGTTTCTCCAGAATAAGGACAAAATGGTGCTTTCCAATACGAAATTGGTAATTTAATTGAGGCATTGAAGAGACCAAACTCTTGAAATATCATCCAGATTCATACCCCTTGAAGCAAAACCTCTTAGCTACACTGTGGCTAAGACCATTATAAGACCGCTGCTGCTGCTGCTAAGTCACTTCAGTCGTGTCCGACTCTGTGTAACCCATAGACGGCAGCCCACCAGGCTCCCCTGTCCCTGGGATTCTCCAGGCAAGAACACTGGAGTGGGTTGCCATTTCCTTCTCCAATGCATGAAAGTGAAAAGTGAATGTGAAGTCGCTCAGTCATGTCAGACTCGTAGCGACCCCATGGACTACAGCCTACCAGGCTCCTCCGTCCATGGGATTTTCTAGGCAAGACTAGTTTCAAGTTAAAAAGTATGCCATGGAAGAAATCAGAAGGGGGCTTTGGCAAGATTTCCTCATCCAGAAACACTTTTGGATTTCTTACTCGTGATAGTGGCCCAAAGAGAGACGCTACTATTGCCTTTTTGTTGGTTGACTCTATTGATATTCAGAGTGTGAATGAGCTCTTAGGCCTTTTGCAAGGCATATATGAGGGGAAAGTGCAAGACAACATCTTGTTCTATTTAATTGCTTAATTCCCTGCCACAGGAGGAGACGTTTTCCGTGTAGTTAACAGTTATTTTGTGATTCACGTGCAGGCTGCAGAAGGTGGCTAGAATCAGTAATGATGGCACTGCTCTGCAAATAAAGGAGCTCTCACCCAATGCTGGTTCACACACTGCTTGATTCAAAGGGCACTGGCAAAAACAACTCTAAGAAACAGTATTGACATTGTGCTCGAGGCAGACAATGGCAGTGTTACCCGCCAAAGTTGTGCAACGAGGTAGCCCGGGTGCTATACCACCCATTCTTGAGTCAGAGTTGAAAGAAAAGGAGAAAATTCCAAGTCCTAGCAAACCACGTCTAATGAGGATAAATCTTTTCTGGGTCTTTGTTAATTAACTGAGCAGTGAACCTCTGTTTTTTGGCATTAGTGTATGTTGGCTCTTGAGGGGGAATGTGCTCTCAAATTTTTTTTTTTTTTCAAATGAAGGATGAGGAAAAAACCACATTTTTTCCATGACACTAAAATATCCTTTTAAAAATATCGTTTCAAGTGGCTTGATCTAGTGGACCATCTCAACAATACAAACTCCATGTTGGTTCCAAAATGCCATGTCTTTTAACATCAAGGATTAGATAAGATATTAGGATTACTTAAGAAAAGCAAACTGGTATAAACATTTCCATTGCTGGGAATTTGATTCATTCTCAGTGCTTGATGTTTTTCTTCACTTACTGAAGATAATCATTGATGATATATTACTGGTCATATTTTAAAACCACATCCAAATATTCCAATACATCAGAAGAAATACTTTTGAGAGCAGAAGGCAACAAATTGGATGTAGCAGGAATTCACTGACCAATAAAAATCTCCCAAGTTAAAAGAGGTAATTTCCAACATTTGAATGTTTTGTTGTTTCCATTTGCTAAGTTGTGTCCAACTTTTTGCACTCCCATGAACTGTAGCCCGTCTCCTCTGTCCATGGGGTTCTCCAGGCAAGAATACTGGAGTGGGTTGCCATTTCCTTTTCCAGGGGATCGTCCCAGATCAGGGATTGAACCTGTGTCTCTTGCATTGGTAGGCAAGTTATTGGTAGGCAAGTTCTTTACCACTGAGCCATCAGGGAAGCCCCAATATTTGAATAAGATAATCTTATTAACTAGATTATCTGAAATGACTCAATGCTTGCTGTCAGCCCTGATCACCTTCCTCTGTGTTCAAACACGTAAATTAATATACGAATTAATATATGTATATTCTTTTCCTTCTCATTCTTTTTATTAGCAAAATGATGACAATTTACTGTACGTTTTACTTTGCAGCTTGCTTTTTATTACTCAACAATTTATCATGGATAGCTCTCCAAATTGATAGGGACAAAAATTTATTTAGCGTATTCTAATTTTGTAAGTTAAATAGTGAAAAGAAACCAATGGAATGTGAAACTTACCACAGATGAAGAAAAATTACAAATGAATCCCTCTTTAATAGGAGAAAATCTTGTTACTAATTTTGAAATTTTATAAAATGACTGATCATTTAAAAATCAGAACATGTGCCTAAAAATTCTTTGCAATATAATTGACATACAATAAACTACAAGTATTTAAACTGTAAAGTTTGATGTATGGACATATGAAGGTATCTGTGAAACCACCATTACAATCAAGGTAATGAGCATATCTATTACCACCAAAAGTTCTCTTGCACCTATGCCATCTCTCCCTCCAGCCACACTTGGACTCCGGCTGTAGATAAAGTTCAAGTCCACTCCAGATGTCTCATTCTGGAACCAGCAGCCATGTAACATGTGCTTCTCTCCTAGTGATGGCAGAAGCAAAAGAGGCCAAGCCAAATCACGTAAGTTCATTGAAAACTTCTCCTAGTTCCATGACTACTATTAATAACATTGCATTGGCCAAATCTAGTCATGTGGCAAAGCCTAACATCAAAATGCTGGGGAATTGTACTCTGCCCACTCTAGTGGGATGTCCTGCATAGTTATGTGGCAAAGGGTGCAAGTGTATTCTTTAACTGAGAGGAGGTAAAAGATGGCAAAGGATAACTCAGTTACAATAAATGGACTGCTGACAAAATGGGATTGGTGTTCAAAAGCTGGGAATTCATATTTGGTAGCTAAAGCCCCCAGGTGTTTCCCAGCATATGCAAGGGTATTGAAGGATGAGACCATGCTGAAACTTTAGGCTATGCCCTCTCCAGAGAGTGAGTGCAGGATGAGAGGAATGAGAAGAGCTCTCAGGAGGCTGGAGGAGGATCCAAAGGGCAAGAGAAAGTGTTGTCAGAGGTCATCTCTCAATCAACAAAAGGCCCTATAGAGACTTTAATGGTTCTAACCATAGCATTTTGTGACTAATTCTCTCTACTCTCAACTTTTTACTTTCCACTCCCTTTTGGTTCTGCATAATAGAACCAAACTATGTTCTGAAGTCTCTGATCTCATTTTTAAAAATCACTAGATTCCAATGTAAAATAGATAACTAAGGAAAACCTACTGTATAGCACAGGGAAGTCCACTCAATGTTCTGTGGTGACCTAAATGGGAAGGAAATCCAAAAAAGAGGAGATGTATGTATACATATAACTAATTCACTTTGCTGTACAGTAGAAACTAACACAATATTGTAAACCATCTATACTCCAATAAAAATTACTTATACAGTAATGAGGGCAAAATTAAGTAAATACAAAAAATTAAAAAGAAGTAAAAATCCTAGATAGATTCCTATTATAACCAAGCAAGTATTATAAAGGGGCAAAATAGAATTAATTTCTGTTTTCTTTTAAGCATTTAGTGCATACACAATGAGAGATTATTTACTATTCCACAAAATCTTCCTTATACAAATATATACATATACATCTAAATTTAATATATGTTTACTATGAAGTACCTCGTATTAATACATCGTATGGTTGGTCTCCTGGAACAATGGATACTCCCTCATTTTCTATGACTCATGACTTCATGAACACTGGGAGGACCCAACCGCAGCTGTGCAGAAGCTTCCATGATAAAACCATAATAGGCACGGCACAAATTGCCTTTTTTAGATTTGGGGTTTCATTGCAATTGGGAATGTTGGACAGATTTCCCTGAGGCTTGGCTTGAGGAACATCTAGTCATTCTTTGCCTAATCCTGAATCTGGAATGTGGCTTTAGGTGGAAAATATGCTTTAAACTCAGTGCTAGTTGAGGTGGTGGTATCTTTTTGTTGTGAATAGTAGATTCGATAGAAAATGAAGGTCAAAAGGTAATTATTGGGACTTCCCTGGCAGTCTGGTGGCTGAAACTCTGTGCTCCCAATACAGGGGCCCTCAGTTTGATCCCTTGTCAGGAAGGACTGGTGCTGAAGCTGAAGCTCCAATACTTTGGCCACCTGATGCGAAGAGCCAACTGATTGAAAAAGACCCTGGTGCTGGGAAAAGTTGAGGGCAAGAGGAGAAGAGGGTGACAGAGGACAAGGTAGTTGGATGGCATCACTGACTCGATGGACATGAGTTTGAGCAAACAGGGAAATAGTGAAGGACAGGGAAGCCTAGTGTGCTGAGGTCCATGGGTTAGCAAAGAGTCAGACACGACCTAGCAACTGAACAGTGACAATAGCAGCAGCTTACTAGATCCAACATGATGCAACTATGAGTTTGAATGCCGCAAGTAAAGATCTCACCCACTGCAAGTAGAAGGCCCTGCCTGTGGCAACTAAGACCTGGCACAGCCAAATTTTTAAAAAAGTGATTATTTGTGGAATGAGTTACTGAACTTCTTGGGCATGTATTGAGAAGAGAAAGTGATATGGTAGATTTAAAATTTTCTGACGTGATATGTCAGTTATGAATGTATGGCCTCTAATTTCCCCTGTTTCACCTACCTACATGGTTTCTATCTCCTGATTGGGTCAAAACTGCTACTGAAAGTATTTTAAGATTCACAAACCAGCCCCAGACTTTCCTTCAGCTTCCTCTCTCATCCTTTCTCTTCTCAGATTTGAGTCTTCTGTTATCCCTCCTCTCTCATCTCTGGCCTGGATCACCCTTCCTTTTTCCCTACTTTTCCTACCTTTTGTCATTAAATCCCACCCATCCCTCACATGTCAGAAAGGCATCATTTCTTCTGAAAAATCTTTTCTAAACCTGTCAACTCTGGATTGAATGTCTTTCCCAAGTGGTCCCATAAGTAACTTAGTACGGGTCACTCTGTATTGTAGTTATCAGCTTACTTGTCTTTCTCCTCCTGAAACAAGCTCCTGGAAGGTGCAGAATTGACATCTTTCCCTGTTACAAGCTTAGCCCCCAGGTGGGCCCAGGCACAAGCACCCAGTTGATGCTCACACACATTTACTGAATAAACACCTAAATGACAAGGTATTATTTATTTAGGGAGATCATCGTCAACCATAGAGGTTAGTGCATAGAACACTAGATGAATTTTAAATTTTAATTTTGTTATTTAGACATCAGAGAAAGCTTGATGGAGAAAGCAGCATTTATACTAATCTTTAAAGGATTTCAAGGAGGCAGAGATAAGGAGTTAAGGGTCAAATGGACAGAAAAAACAAATATATAGAAGAGATCTCATTTATGTTCTGTACATGTGAAAAACAATCTCAGTTTTCTGGAAGGGGTCAAGTGTGTGATGGGGAACCCAACTGTGGCAAAGAAGTGTCAACAAGAGACTTGGGGCCAGATCCTGAAAAGTCTCACAATATATGGAAGAAGACTGGTTATGAAAATAACCATAACTGGTTATGTGGTCCAGCAGTATCAGCAACAACTGGGAACTTGAAGAAAGGTAAATTCTTAGCCTCCATCCCAGACTTCCTGATTTAGGAGCTCAGGTGGAGGGGAGGAGAGGAAGACGGAGGTGGGGGTGGGTGGGTCCAGCAACCTGGATTTTCACAAGCCTTCCTGGCCATTCTGGAGGGCACTGGGGTTTGGGAACTGCTCTGAACCCAAGCCACTGTTGCTGTGTTTGTGTTGACTGTAGACTGTTTTCCCCAATCCTTCTGAGGGATGCTGTACTTTGAGGCTAGTTTGCCCAGATAAATAAAATGTGGTGCCTTCTGATGGTTTTTGGATCATGTGTCAGACATCTTCAGAGAAGTCTGACCACAAAAATCAGCCCCAGTCCATAATTACTGCATTAGCCTGTCACGTCCTCTCTCCAGTGCCCCAGTTTATCAATGGACCACTCCTCTCCTTCTTATAGGGGCTGTCGGTGGGATGTTTCCAAGAGATGAGGCCAGACTCTCTGGAATGGTTTATGTTCATCAGGGGGTGAAGTCATGGACAACTGTTTCCCAAATCTGTTTCCTTAGCGTACAATAATTCTTATACTGATGCCCACACTATCATTTAGGGAAATAGGTAGTCTGTCCACAGAACACACACTGAGGTCAACTCTAGCCCTCCTTACCCCACCCCTGGTCCATTCCATGGAGTCCTAATATCCAGGATTAGCTAGAGGACAGTCACCTCTCTCCCATCACCAAAGTCTCTGTTAACTACCCAAACTCACGCTGTTCTCCCAGTTATAAGCATGCCTAAGATCCATCATCTTGCTTTTGCACTGCTCATCATTCTTGTAATTATTCAACATGTGTTTGGACTATGAATTTCATGAGGTTGGACTCCATTTCTGATTTGTTCACAGCAACATCCCCATGTTTTAGAGGCAGGGCCTGGATCGTGGGAAGTGCTCAAGTGCTAAATATTTTTTAAAAATTCTATGATTGAAGGAATGATGTGGTTTTATGATGCAGGTCACAGGAATTTACCTCTTAATTATGCCAAGGGCTTAGAATCATGTACACAGTAGACACTAAATAAATGACTCTTGATATCTTTACACATACTCTTTCCCTCCAACTGAACGGCCCTCCTTCCCCTTCTGTACCTCCTCAAATCCTAGTCCTTCAAGATTCAAGTCAAGGTCACTGTGTAAGACTCCACAGGTTGTCCACTTCATGCCTCTAGGGGTGCCGTTGACATAGACTGTGGTGTGAATGTTCAATACGGAGCCTCCTTCTAGCTCGAATGTCTCTATGGGAAGTTTTTCTGGATATAGACTGTCATCTCCATGAGAATGAACTTATGGTTGCCAGGAGGAAGGGATAGTTAGGGAGATTGGGATGGTCTTGTACACACTGCTATATTTTAAATGGATAATCAACAAGGACCTACTGTATAGCACGTGGAATTCTGCTCAATATTATGTGGCAGGCTGTATGGGAGGGAAGTTTGGGGGAAAATGAATACATGTATATTTATGGCTGATTCCTTTGCTGATTTTTTTCTCATTTGGCACTTACAGCAGTGCCTGCCTCATAGCAAGCAGTGGATAAACCATCTGTTGAAAATACGCGAATGTCTTCCTCAGTCACGAAGAGTTGTTTGTCCTCTATATTTTATACCTTGTTCTTGCTTCTAGTTTGGTAGTTTTTTTATGTGGAATGATATTCATAAGTTCACTCATGATTATAACCCAGTTCCCTGTGATCATGAACTGTGTTCGTTTTTATACCAGAACGTGAGGGTTTCAGAGAGCCTGTAATTACCAGATTGAAGGCCTTGTGCCACATCTGTACACAGGTGGGTCAACTCTCTAAAGAAATTTCTGGAAATTGGGCACACCCATGTTTTACTGTAGCCTGGAGGCTTTACCTCCGGGTGTGGTACATGCAGTTTAGGCCACAAATCATGGTTTCTAAGAAGGACTGTTTGGAGAGTAAAAACTCTGGAAACTTGGAGAAGGAAGCATATATAAGCTCTAATGGAGGACAGTTATACTCAAAGACTGACAACCCAGCTCCAAACATTAGATGCAACTGCCAGGTATTGCTGCTTGAATTGTATGAAAGGGTGGTGCCCCATGTTCTCAAGACATGGGGGGGATGGAGGAGCTGTACCCTAAGCTTGTGTGAAAAGATCCTGTATTTTCAGCAGAGCCCTCTGGGATAAGTCATTTCATGTTTTGTGTATTTCAGGGTCTCAGACATTTCACACATTTTTGTTCTCTTTATACAATGACTAGGGATCTACCCACACTTTACTGGACACACTTCACTTGGCAGGACATTTATACCTAGATGTTCTATATGTGTATGTTTAGTATCTCAGTTATGTCTGACTTTCTGTGACCACATGGACTGTAATCTGCCAGACTCCTCTGTCCATGGAATTTTCCAGGCAAGAATACTGCAAGAATACTGGAGCAGGTTGTCATTTTCTACTCCAGAGGGTCTTCCCAACCCAGATATTCTATGCTGGCCTGCAAGTGATCAAGCCAGCGGCCAGTGTACAAAGCTGAAACTATCTACATTCTGGCCTTTTTCAGAAAAAGTTTGCCAACCTCTGATTTAGAAGATGAAGCCTGCTCTGTCAGTAGGAGGTGTCCTGTTTAATTGCTTGTTAACTCTTCCCCTCAATAGATTAAGTTCCATGATAACAGGGAGGTATCTGTCTTGCTCACTGTCAGACCCCCAGGAATTGGCCCATACTAGGGACTTCCTTATGATTATACAATTGAAATACATCTTGGAATGTGAAGTCAAGTGGGCCTTAGAAAGCATCACTACGAACAAAGCTAGTGGAGGTAATGGAATTCCAATTGAGCTATTTCAAATCCTGAAAGATGATGCTGTGAAAGTGCTGCCCTCAATATGCCAGCAAATTTGAAAAACTCAGCAGTGGCCACAGGACTGGAAAAGGTTAGTCTTCATTCCAATCCCAAAGAAAGGCAATGCCAAAGAATGCTCAGACTACCACACAATTGCACTCATCTCAGGCGCTAGTAAAGTCATGCTCAAAATTCTCCAAGCCAGGCTTCAGCAATGTGTGAACCATGAACTTCCAGATGTTCAAGCAGGCTTTAGAAAAGGCAGAGGCACCAGAGATCAAATTGCCAACATCCGCTGGATCATGGAGAAAACAAGAGAGTTCCAGGAAAACATCTATTTCTGCTTCATTGACTATGCCAAAGCCTTTGACTGTGTGGATCACAATAAACTGTGGAACATTCTGAAAGAGATGGGAATACCAGACCACCTGACCTGCCTCTTGAGAAACCTGTATGCATGTCAGGAAGCAACAGTTAGAACTGGACATGAAACAACAGACTGGTTCCAAATAGGAAAAGGAGTACGTCAAGGTTGTATATTGTCACCCTGCTTATTTAACTTATATGCAGAGTACATCATGAGGAACGCTGGGCTAGAAGAAGCACAAGCTGGAATCAAGATTGCTGGGAGAAATGATACCACCCTTATGGCAGAAAGTGAAGAGGAACTCAAAAGCCTCTTGATGAAAGTGAAAGAGGAGAGTGAAAAGGTTGGCTTGAAGCTCAACATTCAGAAAACAAAGATCATGACATCTGGTCCCATCACTTCATGGGAAATAGATGGGGAAACAGTGGAAACAGTGTCAGACTTTATTTTTGGGGGCTCCAAAATCACTGCGGATGCTGATTGCAGCCTTGAAATTAAAAGATGCTTACTCCTTGGAAGGAAAGTTATGACCAGCCTAGACAGTATATTAAAAAGCAGAGACATTACTTTGCCAACACAGGTCCGTCTAGTCAAGGCTATGGTTTTTCCAGGGGTCATGTATGGATGTGAGAGTTGGACTGTGAAGAAAGCTGATCACTGAAGAATTGATGCTTTTGAACTGTGGTGCTGGAGAAGACTCTTGAGAGTCCCTTGGACTGCAAGGAGATCCAACCAGTCCATCCTAAAGGAGATGAATCCTGGGTGTTCATTGGAAGGACTGATGCTAAAGCTGAAACTACAATACTTTGGCCACCTCATGCGATGAGTTGACTCACTGGAAAAGACTCTGATGCTGGGAGGGATTGGGGGCAGGAGGAGAAGGGGACAACAGAGAATGAGATGGCTGGATGGCATCACTGACTCGATGGACATGAATTTGAGTGAACTCCGGGAGTTGGTGATGGACAGGGAGGCCTGGCGTGCTGTGATTCATGGGGTCTCAAAGAGTTGGACACGACTGAGTGACTGAACTGAACTGAGGGACTTCCCAGGTGGTGCTAGTGGTAAAGAACCCACCTGCCAATGCAGGAGATGTAAGAGATGTGAATTTGATCCCTGAGTCAGGAAGATGCCCTGGAGAATGGCATGGCAACCCATTCCAGTATTTTTGCCTGGAGAATCCCATGGAGAGAGGAACCCCATGGACAGTCTACAGTTCATGGGGTTGCAAAGAGTTGGACACAACTGAAGCAACTTAATACACACAAAAGCACTTGCTAAACATTAGTCAAATTACTTAAAAACTAAATATGTGGATACAGAATATGGGAAATGAAATATACCCTTGAGGGGCAGAGAAATGACCAGTCCTTTGAAATTCACATAATTTCTTTGAGACTTATTACATTAATTTTTGTTGTTTAATTTTTAAAGATGAAACACCCAAGAAAAAGTTGCATGTACAGGAGATGTCTGACTGTTGATTCATATGACCTAATGACTTCTATTTTAATTTCAGAAAAGTTTACATAGAAAAATTTAACCTGTGATAGGCAATAAAATGTATATGCAGGAGGCCCAAACACCTTTTCAAGGGCACTGTAACATCACTGAACTTATCTAGTGTTTAATTTCTAGGGTTGCTATAACAAAATACTATAGACTGGGTGGCTTTACCAACAGAAACTTATTTTCTCACAGTTCTAGAGGCTAGAATTTCAAGGTCAAGCTTTCAGCACTTTGGTTTCTTCTGCAGCCTCTTTCCTTGGTTTGTAGACAGCCATCTCCTGCCCTGTGTCCTCATGTGGTTTTCCCTCAGTGTAAACCCCTGGTGTTTCTTTCTGTGTTCAAATTTCCTCTTCCTACAAGGACGCCAGTCAGACTGGGTTAGGGACCACCCTAATGACCTCTTTCTATCTTAATTATTTCTTTAAAGACCCTATCTCCAAATATAGTCACATTCTGAGGGGCTGAGGGTTAGGACTTCAGTGAATGCATTTGGGGGGACATAGTTCTACTCATTACACCTCCACACTCTAAGTACTTCCTTTCTATAAGCCCTAAGTACTTGTGAGGTGACTGCTCCCTCACTGACCTCCAAGGCTGATGTGACCCATCCAGCTGGTAAGGCAGGTGTCCACGCCTTCTCCACCTTTTCCATCAGAGAAATTTAAATTCCTTGTTTGGTCAAGGGCCTACTAATGACTGTTTCCCCCAGTTCAAGCCTCTAACTAAGTTTTCAAGGTCAAATTTTGCCCAGTATAGATAAATCATTTAAATACATTCAATGCTCTACATAGGTTTAAAATGAGGGGAGGGTTCAGGGGGACCACTTAACCTAAATACTCAACCATAGAGGGTTGGATAAACCCATCATAACAGAACCATAGTGTGAAATATGATATATTCTTAAAAATGTGAATATTTAAAAAAATACAAATATGATACATTCTTTAAAATATGAATATGATATAGTCTTAAAAAGTGGTATGCTGAAGAATATTTAGTGACCTGGAGGGCTCTGTACAATATTGTTAAAGGGAAAAAAATGCAAGATACCAGAAAATATTCACTTATCTACAAACATGTGTTGAGCACCTCTTATGGGCAGGCATTCTTCCAGGCTGTGGAAATTCAGTAGTAAATAAAACAATGTCTTCCTTTGAATACTCTGATGACTAGCTCCCTTGCCTTCTTCGGTTTACTGCTCAAATGTCACCTCCTCCAAGAAGACTTGCTGATCCCACAAACTGTCTTCTTGAAGTTTCAGTTGCAATGGAAGGCACTGATAGGAAACCAACTACTCTATAATAGGACCTTAGGTCTTGTAGTACATTGAAGGAGAATAAAGCAGAACACAGGAATAGAAAAATGCCTAAGTGAAGCAATTATTTCAGCCTGTGTGATCAAGAAGGCATCTTGGAGGAGATTACATTTGAGCAGTGAACTGAAGAAAGTGAGGGAGTGAGTCATTGGAGTTTCAGAGGAAGAACATTCCATAGAGAAAGAACAGTAAGTGTAAAGGCCATGAGGTACAAATGTGCATGGAGTATTTGGAGAATCTCAAGGAATGGCAGTGTGGCCTGAGTGAAATAAAACAACAGCTTTTACACTTTTTTTGTTTGTTTTAACAAGAACAGCGTGATTTCAACCCTGTAGAAATGAAAAAAGGTTAGCAGGCAATATATTAGGATTATGATGCTCTGGGTAATCTTTATTCTCTTCCTTTTGATAATCTGTAGTTATCTTAGTTTGTCACTCAATGTGTGTATATTTTAGAAGGAAAAAAAAAACACAAACATTTTGGTATCAGACTTTCCTGGAGCTTATTACCTTTGTCCTGGAGGTTCTCACTGATCCCATGGCACCTAGGCATTCAGACAGCCACTTTTGATGTGTGTTACTCCAGGAGCAGAGGGGTAGAGAGAACCCTGAGTTGGAAAAGCCAGACAGAGGTGATTTTGCAGATGCTCTCAGACAACCAGAGTGGCCGTTGATTTACTACTAGTGGTAAAGGTGTTAATGTCTCCTCTCAATGGCATTTCTGCTATCAGTAAGTGTGGACTGAGTATAATGATGACCTAATAGACAACAGAGATCAGAACAGATATCTCACCTAATAAAAAGCCTTTGTGTCCATGGGTTGACCCCTTTGGGGCTTAGTTGGGCTTTGGTACTAGGCATGATCTATCTTGGGAATTGTCATTAATCAAACATGTTCAGTGATTGTTGCTTGGTGAATACCAAGTCTCCTGGATAAACCTGGTCCCCCTGAGCATGCTCAGCCTGGTTTTCCCTGAACTCTGATTTAGGCCTTGTCTTCTGTTGCCTTGTTTAATGCACACACAGGTTAGACTTGTCACCCATCCATTCACCCCATGAGTCCTTGGTGGACTGACAATGGATTTTCCACTCCTCAGATGTAGGTCAGTGAAGAGATGGCTCTTATCTCTCTCTGACAAAGAGGGGCTGTATGTGGTGTGAAGTGAACAGGCCTGAGTTTCTATCCAGTAGTAGAATAGAGATCAAGGACTTCCTGTCACAGTGGGAAGGAAAGCAAATGTTTTCAGGTGTAGACATGCCCTTCTTAATGTCTACCTTACCAGGTATGGTCAAGATGATGGCTATCAGCTTGCAAAGGCAAAGAAATTTTACCTGCCAAATTTCAGGTGAAATTAAGCATAAAAATGAACAAAATATACTATTGTTAAGAGAATAGCCTCTTTATGGAGGCCTAAACAACTGGTTAACAGAATTAAGAAGCACAAGGGGCAACATTCAGGAGACAAATAGAACATTCCCTTGAAAGCTAAAACCTTGACTTCCATTTTGCAGTCAGTAGTGGAACGTTCTTCTAAGAGCCCCATCACCCTCCTGGTACCTGTCATCCTTCTTTGAGTGTTGTGTTACTGTTAGGGATTGAGAAGCTAGAGAAGTGAGGCTCTTGGCATTCCAGGGAGCTGGTCCTGATGAAGACTGAAGACTTGTCTAGTGTGAGTTCCTCAATGGTGAATTTCTCCACATGCCTTTCAACATCTCTTATTCATAGAGAAGCCAACCTATTCAAGTCAGCACTTTTCATCCTTAAGATATCAAGCCCTGAGCCTTTGGAGTGGGAGCACTGACTCCAAGACCCTAGACTACCAGAGAACTAACCCTAGGGAGTATCAAATAGTGAGAACTCACACAAAGGAAACCACTTAAATACAAGACTGGGCATCACCCAATCACCAGTAGCACCCTGGACAGGATGCCTCATCTAAACAAAAAACAAAGCAAAAATACAATCATCAGTAGACAGGATTACTACCTCACTCAGCCTTGCCCATTATAGGAAAAACAGACAAACAAAAAACTCAGCACAAATCTCACCCAGTAAGAAGCTTACACAAATCACTGGGCCAACCTTAAGGTGAAGGTAAGGTGAGTCTTGTCCAACTCTTTGTGACCCCATGGACTGCCACCAGGTTCTTCCATCCATGGGATTTTCCAGGCAAGAGTACTGGAGTGGGTTGCCAACCTTAGGAGAGCAGAAACCAAAAGGAAGAAAGAATTCAACCCTGAAGCCTAGGAAAAGGAGACCTCAAACACAATAAGTTAAAAAAAAATGAAAAGGCAGAGAAATACTACACAAATAAAGGAACAAGCTAGAAACACAGACATCCAAATAAATGAAGAGGAAATAGGCAAACTACCTGAAAAAGAATTCAGAATAATGATAGTAAAGATGATCAAAAGTCTTGAAAACAGAATGGAGAAAATGCAAGAATCAATTAACAAAGACCAAGTAGAATTAAAGAATAAACATACAAAGACAAACAACACAATTACTGAAAGTAAAAATACTCTAGAAAGAATCAATAGCAGAATATGTGAAGCAGAAGAACAAATCAGTGAGCTGGAAGGTAAAATGGTGGAAATAACTTCTGAAGAGTAGAATAAAGTAAAAAGAATGAGAAGAACTGAGGATAGTCTCAGAGACCTCTGGGACAATATCAAATGCACCAACATTTGAATTATAGGGGTCCCAGAAGAAGAAGAGAGAGAAAAAAAGGGTATGAGAACATTTTTGAAGAGATTATAGTTGAAAATTTCCCCAACATGGAAAAGGAAACAGTCAATCAAGTTCAAGAGGTGCAAAGAGTCCATATGGGATAAACCCAAGGAGAAACATGCCAAGACACATGCCAGTCAAACTAACATAAACTAAACACAAAGAAAGAATATTAAAAGCAGCAAGGGAAAAGCAACAGGTAACATACAAGGGAAACCCCATACATTTAACAGTTGATCTTTCAGCAGAAACTCTGCAGGCCAGAAGGGAATGGCAGGAATGAAAGGGAAAAATCTACAACCAAGATTACTGTACCCAGAAAGGATCTCGTTCAAAATTGATGGAGAAATCAAAGGCATTTCATACAAGTAAAAGTTAAGTGTTCAATACCACCAAACCAGCTTTACAACAAATGTTAAAGGGACTTATATAGTCAAGAAATGTAAGAGAAGAAAAAGATCTACAAAATCAACCCCAAACAACTAAGAAAATGACAATAGGAACATACATATCAGTAATTACTTTAAATGTAAATGGTTTAAATGCTCCAGCCAAAAGACACTGACTGGCTGAATGGATAAAAAAAAAAAAAAAAAAACGAGACCCATATATACACTGTCTACAAGAAACCCACCTCAGACCTAAAGACACATACAGACTGAAAGTGAGAGGATGGAAAAATATATTCCATGCGAAAGAAAGCTGGGGTAGAAACCTTCATTATAAGACAAAAGAGACCTTAAAATAAAGAATATTACAAGAGTTAAGGAAGGACACTACATGATAATCAAGGGATCAATCCAAGAGGAAGACATAACAATTGCAAATATTTATGCACCCAACGTAGGAGCACCTCGATACATAAGACAAACACTAACAGACATAAAAGGAGAAATTGACAGTAACACACTCACACCAGTGGACAGATCATCAAAACATAAAATTAATAAGGAAACACAGGTTTTAAATGATACATTAGATGAGATGGATCTCATTGATATCCTCAGGACATTCTATTCAAATGAAGAATACACCTTCTTCTCAAGTGCACATGGAACATCCTCCAGGATAGACCACATCTTGGGTCACAAATCAAACCTCAGTAAATTAAAAAAAAAGAAATAGTATCAAATATCTTCTCTGACCACAATGCTATGAGACTTCATATCAATAATAAGAAAAAAACTGTAAAAAAATACAAGCACATGGAGATTAAACAATACATTTCTAAATAACCAACAGGTGAAGAAATCAAAAGGGAAATAACACAAATTTCTAGAAACAAATGACAATGAAAACACGACAACTGGAAACCTATGGGATGCAGAAAAAGCAGTTCTAAGAGGGAAGTTTATAGCAATACAATCCTACCTCAAGAAACAAGAAAAACATAGAATAGACAACCTAACTTTACACCTAAAGCAACTGTAAAAAGACCAAAAAACCTCCCCAAAATTAGTAGAAGGAAAGAAATTATAAAGATCAGAGCAGAAATAAGTGAAAAAGAAATGAAAGAAACAATAGTAAAGATAAATAAAACAAAGCTGGTTCTTTGAGAAGATAAACAAAATTGACAAACCCTTAGCCAGACTCATCAAGAACAAAAGAGAGAAGAATCAAACTGACAAAATTAGAAATGAAAAAGGAGAGGTTACAACAGATAATGCAGAAATACAAAGGATTATAAGAAACTGTTATGAACAATGATATGGCAATAAAGTGGATAACCTGGAAGAAATGGACAGATCTTTAGAAAAGTTCAATCTTAAAAGACTGAAGCAGGAAGAAATAGAAATTATGAACAACCCAATTACAAGCACTGAAATTGAAGCTGTGATCAAAAATCTCCCAAAAACAAAAGCCCAGGAGCAGATGGCTTCACAGGAGAATTCTATCAAACATTTAGAGAAGAGCGAATGCCAATCCTTCTAAAACTCTTTCAAAAAATTGTAGAGGAAGGAACACTTCCAAACTCATTCTACAAGGCCACCATCACTCTGATACCAAAACCAGACAAAGACAACACAGAAAAGAAAACTGCAGGCCAATGTCACTGATGAACACAGATGCAAAAATCTTCAACAAAATTCTAGCCAACAGAATTCAGCAACACATCAAAAAGCTCATACACCATGATCAAGTTGGGTTTATTCCAGGGATGCAAGGATTCTTCAATATATGCAAATCAATCAATGTGATACACCATATTAACAAATTGAAAGATAAAAACCATTTGATAATCTCAATAGATGCAGAAAAAGCCTTTGACAAAATTCAGCACCCACTTATTAAAACTCTTCAAAAAATGGGCATAGAAGGACCCTACCTCAACTGAGTAAGGTTATATATGAAAAGCCTACAGCAAACATTATTCTCAATTGTGAAAAACTGAAAGCATTCCCCG
Organism: Moschus berezovskii; assembly: GCF_049115385.1. Lineage (NCBI taxonomy): Eukaryota > Metazoa > Chordata > Mammalia > Artiodactyla > Moschidae > Moschus > Moschus berezovskii. The sequence goes on from NC_142465.1 coordinate 73,960,323, forward strand.
TAAGATCAGGAACAAGACAAGGGTGTCCACTTTCACCACTATTATTCAACATAGTTTTGGAAGTCCTAGGTACTGCAATAAGAGAAGAAAAAAAAAAAGAAATCCAGAAGAAGTAAAGAAGTGAAGCTCTCACTGTTTGCAGATGACATGATACTGTACATAGAAAACCCTATACACTAAAAATGAAAAATCCTATACGTTAAAATTAAAAATCAGAAAGAGAAATTAAGGAATCAATCCCATTCACCATTGCAACAAAAGGAATTAAATATCTAGGAATAAACTTACCACTGACCTAGAGCCAGACATCTTGGAATGTGAAGTCAAGTGGGCCTTAGAAATCATCACTACTAACAAAGCTAGTGGAGGTGATGGAATTCCAGTTGAGCTATTTCAAGTCTTGAAAGATGATGCTGTGAAAGTGCTGCACTCAATATGCCAGCAGATTTGGAAAACTCAGCAGTGGCCACAGGACTGGAAAAGATCAGTCTTCATTCCAATCCCAAAGAAAGGCAATGCCAAAGAATGCTCAAACTACCACACAATTGCATTCATCTCACATGCTAGTAAAGTCATGCTCAAAATTCTCCAAGCCAGGCTTCAGCAGTATATGAACCGTGAACTCCCAGATGTTCAAGCAGGTTTTAGAAAAGGCAGAGACACCAGAGATCAAATTGCCAACATCCGCTGGATCATGGAGAAAGCAAGAGAGTTCCAGAAAAACATCTATTTCTATTTCATTGACTGTGCCAAAGCCTTTGACTGTGTGGATCACAATAAACTGTGGAACATTCTGAAAGAGATGGGAATCCCAGACCACCTGACCTGCCTCTTGAGAAACCTGTATGCAGGTCAGGAAGCAACAGTCAGAACTGTACATGGAACAACAGACTGGTTCCAAATAGGAAAAGGTGTACGTCAAGGTTGTATATTATATGCAGAGTACATCATGAGGAACGCTGGGCTGGAAGAAGCACAAGCTGGAATCAAGATTGCCAGGAGAAATATCAATAACCTCAGATATGCAGATGACACTACCCTTATGGCAGAAAGTGAAGAGGAACTCAAAAGCCTCTTGATGAAAGTGAAAGAGGAGAGTGAAAAGGTTGGCTTGAAGCTCAACATTCAGAAAACAAAGATCATGGCATCTGGTCCCATCACTTCATGGGAAATAGATGGAAAAACAGTGGAAACAGTGTCAGACTTTATTTTTTTGGGCTCCAAAATCACTGCAGATGCTGACTGCAGCCATGAAATTAAAAGACGCTTGCTCCTTGGAAGGAAAGTTATGACCAACCTTGATAATATATTAAAAAGCAGAGACATTACCTTGCCAACCAAGGTCCGTCTAGTCAAGGCAATGGTTTTTCCCATGGTCATGTATGGATGTGAGAGTTGGACTGTGAAGAAAGCTGATCACGGAAGAATTGATGCTTTTGAACTGTGGTGTTGGAGAAGACTCTTGAGAGTCCCTTGGGCTGCAAGGAGATCCAACCAGTCCATTCTAAAGGAGATCAATCCTGGATGTTCATTGGAGGGACTGATGCTAAAGCTGAAACTGCAATACTTTGGCCACCTCATGCGACGAGTTGACTCACTGGAAAAGACTCTGATGCTGGGAAAGGTTGGGGGCGGGAGGAGAAGGGGACGATGGAGAATGAGATGGCTGGATGGCATCACCGACTCTGTGGACATGAGTTTGAGTGTACTCCGGGAGTTGGTGATGGACAGGGAGGCCTGGTGTGCTGTGATTCATGGGGTTGTGGAGAGTCGGACACGACTGAGCAACTGAACTGAACTGAAGGCTTCCCTGGTGGCTCAGAGGTTAAAGCGTCTGCCTCCAATGTGGGAGACCCGGGTTCGATCCCTGGGTCGGGAAGATCCCCTGGAGAAGGAGATGGTAACCCACTCCAGTATTCTTGCCTTGAGAATCCCATGGATGGAGAAGCCTGGTAGGCTACAGTCCACGGGGTTGCAAAGAGTCGGACATGACTGAGCGACTGAATGGAACGGAACGGAAGGAGACAACAGAACTGTACACAGAAAATTATAAGACACTGATGAAAAGAATCGAAGACGACATAAACAGATGGAGAGATATTCCATGTTCCTTGGTAAGAAGAATCAATATTGTGAAAATGACTATACTACCAAATGCAATCTCTAGATTCAATGCAATCCCTATCAAATTACCAATGGCATTTTATACAGAACTAGAAGAAAATATTTCACAATTCATGGAAACACAAAAGACTCTGAATAACCAAAGCAGTCTTGAGAAAGAAGAATGGAGCTGGAGGAATCAATCTTCCTGACTTCAGATTATCCTACAAAGCTATAGTCATCAAGACAGAATGGTACTGGCACAAAAGCAGAAATATAGACCAATGGAACAAGATAGAAAGCCCAGAAATAAACCCATGCAACTATGGGTACCTTATTCTTGACAAAGGAGGCAAGAATATACAATGAGGCAAAGACAGCCTCTTCAATAAATGGTGCTGGGGAAACTGGACAGCTACATGTAAAAGAATGAAATTAGAACAATTCCTAACACTATACACAAAGATAAACTCAAAATGGATTAAAGACCTAAATGTAAGACTACAAACTATAAACTCTTATAGGAAAACATAGGCAGAACATTCGATGACATAAATCAAAGCAAGATCCTCTATGACCCACCTCCTAGAGTAACAGAATAAAAGCAAAAGTAAACAAGTGGGACCTGATTAAACTTAAAAGCTTTTGCATAGCAAAGAAAGCTATAAGCAAGGTGAAAAGGCAACCCTCAGAATGGGAGAAAATAATAGCAAATGAAACAACTGACAAAGGATTAATTTCCAAAATATACAAGCAGTTCATACAACTCAGTACTAGAAAAACAAGCAACCCAATCAAAAAGTAGGAAAAAGACCTAAACAGACATTTCCCCAAAGAAGACATATAGATGACTAATAAACATGTGAAAAGATTCTCAACATTGCTCATTATTAGAGAAATACAAATCAAAACTATAGTGAGATATCACCTCACACCAGTCAGAATGGCCATCATCAAAAAGTCTACAAGCAATAAATGCTGGAGAGGGTGTGGAGAAAAGGGAACATTCTTGCACTGTTGGTGGAAATGTAAATGGATACAGTCACTATGGAAGATGGTATGGAGATTCCTTAAAAAACTAGGAATAAAACCACCATCAGTTCAGTTCAGTTCAGTCGCTCAGTCGTGTCCGACTCTCCGCGACCCCATGAATCACAGCACGCCAGGCCTCCCTGTCCATCACCAACTCCCGGAGTACACTCAAACTCATGTCTACAGAGTCGGTGATGCCATCCAGCCATCTCATTCTCCGTCGTCCCCTTCTCCTCCCGCCCCCAACCTTTCCCAGCATCAGAGTCTTTTCCAGTGAGTCAACTCGTCTCATGAGGTGGCCAAAGTATTGAAGTTTCAGCTTTAGCATCAGTCCCTCCAATGAACATCCAGGATTGATCTCCTTTAGAATGGACTGGTTGGATCTCCTTGCAGTATAAGGGACTCTCAAGAGTCTTCTCCAACACCACAGTTCAAAAGCATCGATTCTTCGGCGATCAGCTTTCTTCACAGTCCAACTCTCACATCCATACATGACCACGGGAAAAACCATTGCCTTGACTAGACGGACCTTGGTCGGCAAAGTAATGTCTCTGCTTTTTAATGTGCTGTCTAGGTTGGTCATAACTTTCCTTCCAAGGAGCAAGCGTCTTTTAATTTCATGGCTGCAATCAGCATCTGCAGTGATTTTGGAGCCCAAAAAAACAAAGTCTGACACTGTTTCCACTGTTTTTCCATCTATTTCCCATGAAGTGATGGGACCAGATGCCATGATCTTTGTTTTCTGAATGTTGAGCTTCAAGCCAACCTTTTCACTCTCCTCTTTCACTTTCATCAAGAGGCGAACATTCTGAAAGAGATGGGAATCCCAGACCACCTGACCTGCCTCTTGAGAAACCTGTATGCAGGTCAGGAAGCAACAGTTAGAACCGGTCATGGAACAACAGACTGGTTCCAAATAGGAAAAGGAGTGCGTCAAGGTTGTATATTGTCACCTTGCTTATTTAACTTATATGCAGAGTACATCATGAGGAACGCTGGGCTGGAAGAAGCACAAGCTGGAATCAAGATTGCTGGGAGAAATATCAATAACCTCAGATATGCAGATGACACCACCCTTATGGCAGAAAGTGAAGAAAACCACCATATGACCCAGCAATCCCACTGCTAGGCATATACCCTGAAGAAACCAAAATTTAAAAAGACACATGTTTCCCATTGTTCATTACAGCACTATTTACAATAGCCAGAACATGGAAGCAACCTAGATGTGTATTGACAGATGAATGGATGTAGAAGTTGTGGTAAAACATATACACAATGGAATATTACTCAGCCATAAAAAAGAATGCATTTGGGTCAGTTCTAATGAAGCGGATGAACCTAGAACCTATTATACAGAGTGAAGTAAGTCAGAAAGATAAATATCACATTCTAATGCATATATACAGAATCTAGAAAAATGGTACTGAAGAATTTCTTTATAGGACAGCAATGGAGAAACAGACATAGAGAATAGACTCATGGACTTGGGGAGAGGGGAAGAGAGGGTCAAGTATGGAAAGAGTAACATGGAAACTTACATTATCATATGTTAAATAGATAGCCAGTGGGAATTTGTTGTATGGCTCAGGAAACTCAAACAGGGGCTCAACCTAGAGGGGTGGGATGGGGAGAAAGATGGGAGGGAGGTTCAAAAGGGAGGGGATATATGTATACTTATGGCTGATTCATGTTGAGGTTTGACAGAAAACAAAAAAATTCTGTAAAGTAATTCTCCCTCAATTAAAAAAATAATTAAAGAAAAGATACTGCCAAGTTTTCCTTTAAAACATAGGTTTAAAAAAGATTTTTCCACTATTTTAGAAGATGTTCCCATACTTCAAAGAATACAATTAAAATCTAGCCAAATCACACACACACACACAAATCTAAAATCTTGAAAAATTTGAATCCTGTGGTCCTAACTCCAAAATTCACAAGTAGTCATAAAAAAGGAAACAAATGTACATGGTTAAATAAAATTTTTAAATTAATTAATTTTTGGCTGCTCTGGGTCTTTGTTGCTGTGAGTGGGCTTTCTCTAGTTGTGGTGAGTAGGCCTCTCATGGCAGTGGCTTCTCTTGTTGCAGGGCACAGGCTCTAGATAGAGCATGTGGGCTTCAGTGGTTGTGGCCTACGGACTTAGTTGCCTCGAGGCATCTGGGATCTTCCTGCACTGGGGATTGAATCCTTGTCCCCTGCATTGGCAGGTGGATTCTCAACCAGTGGACCACCAGGGAAGTCCTCCATGGTCAAATAAATTTGGGCCTCACTAGATTAGACAAATTTAGACAGGTTCCTTTTTTTATAGGACTTATCAGAGCCTTCTATATAGACTATAATTAATGGAAGTGTATTATTTTCACTCAACCTTTCTTACAAAGAGTTGTATTAACTGAATTGTGGTGCTGGAAAAGACTCTGGAGACCCTTGGACTGTAAGTTGATCAAACCAGTCAGTCCTAAAGGAGATCAACCCTGGCTATTCATTGGAAGGACTCTTGCTGAAGCTGAAGCTCCAATGCTTTGGTCACCTGATGCTAAGAGATGGCTTATTGGAAAAGACCCTGATGCTGGGAAAGATTGAGGGCAAGAGGAAAAGGAGGTGACAGAGGATGAGATGGTTGGATTGCATCACTGACTCAATGGACATGAGTTTGAGCAAACTCAGGGAGATAGTGAAGGCATGGAAGCATTGTATGATGCAGTCCATGGGAGTGTAGGGTAGGATATGATTTAGCTACTGAACAACAGCAAGGCACAGTGCAGGTAAGTTTTTATACAGAAACTGACATGCTTATCTTTTTTTCTGTTAGTATTTGGTGTTTCAGAAATTTCTAATATAAGAGTAAAAGTGGAATTTTTTTCAAGCTCTCCATTAATTTCACTAGTTATAGTTTTCTGAATGCATGCATAGATGGACAGATGGATAAATGGGATGGGATGGAATGGAAAAGTCTAATAGCAAAACATTCTCAAGAACATTCCCTCCAGCTCTATTTTTATTATTGTGTGATTCGGGGCCATTTCCTGTTATTATTACACATACTGTTGTCAGAGGAAGCCAATTCATTTTAATATTAGCTTGAGCAAAACATAATTAGGAAGAGAATCTGCTACCAAAAAGGAAACATGTAATTGGTGTTTTGCATTCCAAAGCCCAGTACTCAGATGAAAAAACACCCAGAGATGGCTCTATGCACGGTTTCAAAACATCCTGGCCCCGCCAGGCCAGTGAAAACTCCAGCCACTCCAAGGAAACACAGCCAGAGAACCAGATGACCTACCAAGCTTTTCACTATTCCTCTGTATATTGGAAGAGAAAGGAGAAGAGGCTAGAGAGAAGGGGACAGAAAAGACGGGGCTCAGAAAGGAGTCCTGACAATGTCCCCAGACACCAGGCTGGAGGCTGAACTGCTGGCCACCTCTCCTTAGATCTTTCAGCACCTCCAGGGTCATGACTGACATTTCTTCCTGTGAACTGAGAGCTTCTGAGGGCCTGGAAGTCCATCATCTCCACGTGCTAAGGCTTCTTTCCTGTCCCCCTGCCTTCCTCTTCCTCCCTTACTAACGCATTTCCTTGTTAAAAGCTTTATAAAAATATTTATTTTATTTGTTTATTTATTTGGCTGCAATTGGTCTTAGCTGCAGTGCATGGGATCTTCACTGGTGTCTGCAAGATGTTTTTTGCAGTATGCAAGGTCTTTCATGGCAGCATGGTGGTCCAGTGGTAAGTTTCTGCGCACCCAATGCAGGGGGCCAGGGTTCAATCCTTGGTCAGAGAACTAAATCCCACATGCCGCAACTAAAGATCCCTCATGTCACAGCTAAGGCATTTCCTTTTAATTGTGTGGTTTGTACACTCATCTGGGAAAGACTGCAATTTTCTGGGCATGCGCGGGAGGTGCGGGAAAGTAGAAGAGGGGAGGAGGAGGGACAAAAAGCCAGCAGGTGAGGAGTCAGCTCTGTGCCTGGACCCGTTAAGTCTTTTCACACAGTTTATTTCATGTCCTCACAATCAGTCTTCCCAGGTGGCACCAGTGGTAAGGAACCCACCTCACGCAGGAGGTGTAGGAAACACAGGTTTGATTCCTGGGTCAGGAAGATCCCCTGGAGGCAACCCACTCCAATAATCCTGCCTGGAGAATCCCATTGACAGAGGAGCCTGGTGAGCTACGGTCCATGGGGTCACAAAGAGTTGGACACGACCGAAGGGACAGCACATTCCTTGCAGTCATTGTCTGAGGTAGGTATCCTTATCATCCCCATACTATGGATGAGGAAATCAAGGCTGAGAGAGGCCATGTGCCACAAGGAAAAGATCTGGTACAGCCAACTAGATAAATAGTACTTTTCTTAAAAAGCCAGTGCTTTTAACCAGTCCTAATGTCCTTCGCTTAACTTCTTCAAGCCTCTGGGTTCTCACTCAGGGAAACAGCTTATCCTTGCTTTTGCCTTTGTCCCCATTATAGTTTATTCTCCACACGGTGACTGGAAAAACATTATACCATTTAAGAATAGGCTCATCTGCCAGAAACAGAAATATAAAATAAATATCTGGAGGTTGTCAATTGGGCAAATATGAGTCAGCTCCATTATGTCCTTAAAGAATTAAACTTCTTCCCACTCACCACTATCCCATCCAGAGGGGTGGCCCTTTCCTCACAATCCATTGCAGCAACTAGAGCTCCAATCATCACATCTGCATTCCAGGCAGAGAGTAAAAAGAAAAGGGTCATAAGGTATAAATTGCCTGTCTTTTTGGCATAATTTTTTGAAATCCCATGTGATACATTTGCTTACTGCCGATAGACTTAGTCATGTGGCTATACCTGCAAGGAAAGCTGAGAAATACAGCCTTTATTCTGGTATGCCATACAGCCTGCTAGAAATTAGAGTTTCCGCTATAATGCAAGAAAGAGGGAATGGATACTGGGGGCAGTGCACAGTCTCAGACAGAGTAAGCCTTTCAAAATGTAAGTCAAGTCATGTTGCTCTGCTTAAAATGGTGGAAAGACTTCCCACCCACTCAGGCTAGAAACTCAAGCTTTGGCAGTGTCTAACAGGGCCTTACACGTCTTGTCCCTGTTATGTCTCTGACCTCATTTCCTACGGCTCTCTGCCTTGCTTGCGTTGCTACAGCCACACTGGCCCCCTTGCTGATTTTCTAACAAGCCAAGCACATTCCTGTCTAAATATTCCTTCAGAGCCCTTGGCTCCTCTTCCCCTGGGCATGTGCTCATCTCAGCCCTCGGTTCCTGAGGTCATGCTCAAATATCCCTCCAGCAGGGACCACCCTTTAGAAAACAGTAGACCCCTGCCAAGTGACTTCTCACTTACCTTGCCTTACTTTTGTTTTCCGCTTTTACCCCCATCTATCCCATCATCTGATATATTCTATATTTGTTCACATTTCTCTTCTCTTTTCTCAGAAGCTCAATGGGATCTGGAACTTGATTTGTGGTAGTCAATGCTTTGTGTCTTCCAGACCTGGAACAGTGCCAGGCGTCCACTGTAGACATCCAATAAACCTGAATTGAATAGATGAATGATTGAATAAATCCTGCTTTATTCATCTTCCAAAATTTAGGACAGGATGAATTGAGGTATCCAATCTAAAAGGGCTTTGAAAACAGAAAGAGGCAAATATAAATTAGTACTGTGCTTCTCTTTGATGTCCTCCCATTCGTAAAAGCACTCTGTTGACTGTGAAGATTAACGCAAACGCTGTTGGCAATTATTATTTTGAAGTAAGGCACAGTGGGATAGGATTTCCAGTCATTTCTTCCCAAAGCACCAGACCTATTTATTCTAAATCCATTTCTTCCCTGCCTTTAGTTTTGAATGAACATGGCTTTGCTGCACATAGTTGCCTAATATATCACTTTGATGGTTTATTTCACCTTAAGTAGCATGGAATTGAAGTCTGAGACTGTATCAGGCTGATTCCAGGTCTCCTTTGCTCCCCTTTGTGCCATCACAGTGGGGGAGAGTTGTCAAGCTGTGCTTGGCCAAGTTAAATGAGGAGACCAGATGGTCAGAAAGAAAGGAATTTTGGTCAAGGTTGAGGAGGAGAGAAGCTGAGAGCATAACTCCTGCATAGTTTTTGACCAAGAGATCAGAATACTCAGCACTGGGGGTGCGTCACTGCAAATGTCTGTGAGACATGAGTTCTCTTTCATGTTAATCTCCTAGGACTTTCTGCCAACACTTCAAAATCATCCTGCAGTGCTTGGAGTTTGGTTCTCTGTTGATTTTAGTTTCTAGAGAAAAGAGAACTTGATTTATGTTAAACACAACAAAAAGGAAAAACAAAACCAGAGGTAAAGTAGTCTCTTTACACTTTGACATTTAACATGCAATTTTAGGAAGAAAAGCAAGCAAAATCCAAGGTTTGGAAAGAATGGAAGATAGGAAACATTTGAGTGACATGCAAGGCAGTGAAAGAGGATCTCTAGTCCTCTAAACAGAGAAGGCAGGTGCTGCAGAAACGAAAAGGCCCTTCCAGGTTGAACTGAGAAGCGGCATCCTGAATTGTCTGGCACCAAAGTGGAGTTGGGAGGCATGAGATAGAAAGTCAAGCAATAGGAGGTGGCAGAGATCCAGGCAGGAAACAGGCTGAGTGTGAACAAGTGTCTTCGTGGTGGGGCAGATGGAAAAGGAGGTGTTAGAGACACACTGCTGAGAGGAAGAGCCCGACTCCTTGATGTCCTTTGACCAAGTACTTCACTGCCTTCGGCATTCAGAGAGCCCTGTTTTTATTGAGCTTATTGCTCTGCTCAAAATAAAATGCCAGGGCCTTTGCCCTTTGGCCTCACAGCTTAAATGTTCCCTAAAAGGCATAAGCATGCGACATAGTCCTGGAAGAACTGCGGCACCAGCATTGCCCAGGCTGGCTGAACTTGCCCAGTTTTCATGCAGATTGTCTCTGGCAGGCCAGGATGACCTAGTAACCACGTGGCATGTCTATAACTGGGACTGTCAACCACTTTCATGTTGGCTGTCTCGTTTGAGCCTGACAACAACCTTAAGGCTTACATATGAAATGAATCATGGCCACCTTTGCTGAGATGAGAGGACAGATGGTTGGGGGTCTGAATGGCTTGCCCACGGAATCGTGAGCAAGGAAATCATGAAACTGGGAGCAGAGCATGGTTCTCTGACTCCTAACATGTTCCCTTTTCACCGCATTATTTATGGGAGCTAGTTAGCAATGCTGACTGTGTCTGTACTTTGCTAGAAGCTGTGGGGAGAGACTGAAAAACAAACCAGATGTGACTCTTCTCCTTGGGACTCTCCTGATCTGAAGCAGAAGACAGGATGAAGGCAGATAAATGAATCCATGTACACGTGCTCCCACAAGTGTACGTCTAACTAGATGTTCAGACATATTCATGCATCCTAAGGGTGTCGTTGAAAGCTTCTGGAAGTAAATCTCTGGGGATCTGAAGAAACTCAGAACACTGACTCATTGGCTTGGCTGTGAGACTATTCCAGATATTGGCAGCTATGTAACTGGGGGCTCAGAATTAGGGCCAAAGGATGCATTTGACAGGAGGGAAGGGATTTGGGGTTAAGATCTGAACAGTTTTCAGGCAGCAAAGAAATTAAGCAGCCTCAGCAAACTTTCATGTGGTGACTTCTCTGCGTACATAGTAGGACTTTTCAAACTCATACTGGAGAGAAAGAGATGCCTGGAAAAATTTACCCCATTGTCATTTGGCTTCCCTTTCATAGCTTTCTTGGTGTTCAGTTCAGTTCAGTAGCTCAGTCGTGTCCGACTCTTTGCGACCCCACAAACTGCAGCATGCCAGGCCTCCCTATCCATCACCAACTCCCAGAATCCACCCAAACCCATGTCCATTGAGTCGGTGATGCCATCCAACCATCTCATCTTCTGTCGTCCCCTTCTCCTCCTGCCCCTGATCCCTCCCAGCATCAGAGTCTTTTCCAATGAGTCAACTCTTCGCAAGAGGTGGCCAAAGTATTGGAGTTTCAGCTTCAACATCAGTCCTTCCAATGAACACCCAGGACTGATCTCCTTTAGGATGGACTGGTTGGATTTCTTTGCAGTCCAAGGGGTTCTCAAGAGTCTTCTCCAACACCACAGTTCAAAAGCATCAATTCATCGGTGCTCAGCTTTCTTCACAGTCCAAATCTCACATCCATACATGACCACTGGAAAAACCATAGCCTTGACGAGATGGACCTTGGTTGGCAAAGTAATGTCTCTGCTTTTTAATATGCTGTCTATGTTGTCATAACTTTCCTTCCAAGGAGTAAGCGTCTTTTAATTTCATGACTGCAGTCACTATCTGCAGTGATTTTAGAGCCCAGAAAAATAAAGTCAGCCACTGTTTCCACTGTTTCCCCATCTATTTTCCATGAAGTGATCGGACCAGATGCCATGATCTTAGTTTTTTGAATGTTGAGCTTCAAGCCAACTTTTTCACTCTCCTCTTTCACTTTCATCAAGAGGCTCTTTAGTTCTTCTTCACTTTCTACCATAAAGGTGGTGTCATCTGCATATCTGAGGTTACTGATATTTCTCCCAGCAATCTTGATTCCAGCTTGTGCTTCTTCCAGCCCAGTGTTTCTCATGATGTACTCTGCATATAAGTTAAATAAGTAGGGTGACAGTATACAGCCTTGGCATACTCCTTTTCCTATTTGGAACCAGTCTGTTGTTCCATGCCCAGTTCTAACTGTTTCTTCCTTTCTTGGTGTGGCATATGCCAGACTTTGGATGGTTGGTGCTCTTGGCAATACAAATATCATCTTGGTCTAGACCATCCCCTAAACTTAAAGATGCTGAGTAGGAGAAGAGGAGATGGATATCTGACCCTGAGATGAAGGGTTCGTCCTTGGACCAGCCCTGTCTCTTGGCCGTGCTCAAATTACCTGCACAGAAAGTGTCAGTGGGTGGAAACCACAAGCCCCATCTTTTCATAACACTGTGACCTCATTATCTGGTGAGAACATCCAATTCTTTTGGGGGAATCATCCTTCTCCTGAGGTATAGAAGCCTGAAACTTTGAGCAGGAGCAATTCCTGTCTCAGACCAATTCCTGGATCAGAGTCTTGAGCAGAGTGACACACAAGACCAGAGCAACTTCCAGGCAGTCAAGTAGATAGCAGTTCTCTGCAGAAACCAGCCATTCGTGTCTGTCAGATCCCCCCTGCCTCTTCTCTATCTTTCCCTTCTGTTCTCTGAACAGCTTCTTAGCCTCCGCCCGAATTCCTCTTTTACTTTGGATGAAGTTTGCCACCTTCAGTCAATGAACCCAAGGAATGAATTTGCCCCAAGTGAGGTCATATGCTTTCTTTAAGGTACTCAGGATGTGTCTGCTTCTGTCTGTCCTCTAGCCCACCTGCCTAAGAAGACTTCTTGGGAGATAGGACTCCTTCATGTGAACCAGAGTCCTGTGGCCTGTGTGACACCAAGGGGTTGAAGCAATCAGTTGGGTAACAGTATGATGCAGGTTTCTGTTAAGAAAAATGACTAAGATCTCCAGGTCATTCTGTAAGTATGATACTAATTGCAAGGTTAAGTCTCAGCAGTAAATTTATACGTTCAAGACCATTTCCAGCTATGCAAAGAATTTCTATTTCCTCATGTTAAAAGCCAGAGCAGTAAAATATATCCCCAATGTCACTATTACAACATTTACATCCTGGAAACATAATAAATGATCAATACAGTAATGGAATGCCTGGAAATATCCACATTTAATGGTAAATAGACTTTAGTACCTATGAAGTCTTTGCTAAGAATGTTAGCTTTTTATTTCTATCATGGGGAACCCAAGTTCTCTGACAGCGATTGGTAAAACATTCCACAAAAAGGTTGATAATACTAACTAGAGAACTAAAAGGTGACCAGGGATGCAGGAGAGTTTTACAGCTCTCGAATTGCATGAAGACCTACTGTAATTCCAATGTAGTCTGGAGCAAGGTGGAATCGGAGTGCTACGGACAAGTGTGGGCAGGGCTGCAATGGGTATTACAGAGAAAGCCTTCAGATTCAGGTGGCCCTGGGTTCACCTTTCATTTCTGTGTCTCCTTTGGGTTCAGTTCCAGCATCCTGTCTTTGAAGTGCTCAGCTTCACCACCATATCATGTCTCTGTCAGCATATGTGGGTCATAAATGGCATGTTTTAATATACCCAAAAATGCCAGTGAGAAGGCAAATGCCAGTGGAGAAGAACAGTAATAGAAAATTTTAGTGAAAATAATAATGTTTGCGAGAAGTGATACTTTTTAATGCAAGACTAGAGGCATCTGTCTATTTCTAGCTATTCTTGTCAACCAGCTTGTCTTCTTTGCTTTGCATCCAACTCATACTTCTGATTGCTGACCTGGTGACCAGTGCTCAGCTCTGGGCACAGAGATTTTGTAGCTCAAGGTCATCAACTTCCCATAGACTCCTATGAGAGTTGCCCTTTTGCTGACTACTTGCAAGGCTGGATCTACCTGGTTCCTCATGGCTCCCCACATATGCCAGCTTGTTCTCCTTCACCTAGGCTTTAGGAGGTCTGGTCCATAGCTCCTTCTTTGATCCCTTTATTTCTCTTTTCCGTCCTTCTGTTGGGCTTCTCTGACACTTGTGAAAGGTCTGATTCCCATAATGAACTCCTATTCCTCTAATATTAATTGTTACTGTGCATCCCTAATTGAACCCTGATGCAACCTGCAATCTAGATGGAGTCACAAATATCATTTCCATGAAAATTGTCATCTCCCAACACAAGGAGAATAGTGAGACTCCCAGGTTAGTGGTTCAAGGCAGTGGGGGTTAGACGTGGGGGAGCACGAGAGCAAAGAAACGCTGGGACCCACTAAGGACGCTTCATTTCTCCAGTACTATGTCTGAGGACACTCTGTGTGTCTGCCGAGAGCAATGGCCACTGATTTACCTCCATCTTCCAAATATTGAACAGGCTCCTCTTTCAGCCTACTCTAACCTGGAACTATACAAAATAGGGAGAGAAAGAGAAGGAAATTTTTCAAAGAGTTTCCAGCTTAAGTAAGTTGACAATGGAATGATTCCAAACAGTGCAACCCTTATCAACTTAGTACATCTTTCTTTTTTTCTATATTTAACTTTAAAATAAAGACAACACAAAATCATGCTATTAACAATACAACAATCCTTCATACAAATGAAAACAGGCTAACTTTCTCCAAATCGGTGTACATTTATTCATCTCTGGGTTACATTCATTTTCACTACTAGCTGAATCATCCCCCTCTTAAATATCCTGTAACTTAAATGTCAAGATGTAAAGGCTTCCCTCTTTCACCACAGCTTTTATTACAGAGTGTATGAATAGGATAAGGGGAAAAAGAAATACAAAGAATATATAAAATGTGTATATATATATGTCCCATCACTTCATGGGAAATAGATGGGGAAACAGTGGAAACAGTGTCAGACTTTATTTTTTTGGGCTCCAAAATCACTGCAGATGCTGATTGTAGCCATGAAATTAAAAGACGCTTGCTCCTTGGAAGGAAAGTTATGACCAACCTTGATAGTATATTAAAAAGCAGAGACATTACTTTGCCAACCAAGGTCCGTCTAGTCAAGGCAATGGTTTTTCCCGTGGTCATGTATGGATGTGAGAGTTGGACTGTGAAGAAAGCTGATCGCCGAAGAATCGTTGCTTTTGAACTGTGGTGTTGGAGAAGATTCTTGAGGGTCCCTTATACTGCAAGGAGATCCAACCAGTCCATTCTAAAGGAGATCAATCCTGGGTGTTCATTGGAAGGACTGATGCTGAAGCTGAAACTCCAATACTTTGGCCACCTCATGCGACGAGTTGACTCACTGGAAAAGACTCTGATGCTGGGAAAGGTTGGGGGCGGGAGGAGAAGGGGACGATGGAGAATGAGATGGCTGGATGGCATCACCGACTCTGTGGATATGAGTTTGAGTGAACTCTGGGAGTTGGTGATGGACAGGGAGGCCTGGCGTGCTGTGATTCATGGGGTCGCGGAGAGTCGGACACGACTGAGCGACTGAACTGAACTGACTGATATATATAAAATTTATCTATATAAAATGTATATATATATAAAGACCCTGATGCTGGGAAAGACTGAAGGCTGGAGGAGAAAGGGACAACAGAGGATGAGATGGTTGGATGTCATCACCAACTTGATGGACATGAGTCTGAGCAAGCTCCGGAAGTTGGTGATGGTCAGGGAAGCTTGGCGTGCTGTAGTCCATGGGGTCGCAAAGAGTTGGACATGACTGAGTGACTGAACTGAACTGAGCTTGTGTATATGTATGTGTGGATATATATAGCTACACATACAAACATATAAATAAATATGTACGTACATATATGATACAAACATATCAAAGAAAAGAAGAAACGGTTCATAACTATTACAGCCATCATTTCTTCAACTGATCATGTTATCCTTGCTGGTATTTATACTTTCTTCCTTCTATTATCCTTTCTATATTTGCTTTGCCCTCAGAAAGTCCTACAACTGATCATAGTTCCTGGTCTGATGGAATCATCCAAACTCTAATTTTACTTCTAGTAGCCTTGTCTTCATTGAGTTGTAGTGTTCCATTAATTTTAATCACAGGGCATGGTGTTACTAAGTGATGCCCCAACGTCCACCTGCGATCCAGACAGCCTCTTTTCTTCCCTCAGTGTGTCATAGCAATTCCATTTCACCTGGAGAAAGTCAATCACCCTGGCTAGTATGGTAGCCCCTTTTTTTGCCTGTTGGTTCCCTAGTATGAGTTTTTCAAAGTGGTGTTGTAACAGTCTTAGTTTATAACTAATAGAATTACTTTTAGTCCCTGGTAGACAATCCCCCCGGAGAAGACAATGGCAAGCCACTCCAGTACTCTTGCCTAGAAAATCCCATGGATGGAGGAGCCTGGTAGGCTGCAGTCCGTGGGGTTGCTACGACTGAGCGACTTTACTTTCACTTTTCACTTTCACACATTGGAGAAGGAAATGGCAACCCACTCCAGTGTTCTTGCCTGGAGAATCCCAGGGAAGGGGGAGCCTAGTAGGCTTCCGTCTATGGGGTCACACAGAGTCGGACACGACTGAAGTGACTTAGCAGCAGCAGCAGCAGACAATCCCCCATTAGGAGAATCTAAAACCTGCACATATTTTAGCAAATCAACAGATATCTTCTTGACCTCTTCTTTTGAGCAACTTCTAAGTTCTCTCTGAGACATGAGCTTGAATTCAAAGCCTATTTGATCTTTACTCCCAAAATTCCTCTTGGGGAAACCAGAATCAAAAAAGACACACGTACCTCAATGTACATTGCAGCACTATTCACAATAGCTAGTGCATGGAAGCAACCGAGATGGCCATTGGCGGATGAATGGATAAGGAAGTTGTGGCACATATACACAATGGAATATTACTCAGCTATAGAAAGGAATTTGAGTCAGTTCTAATGAGGTGGATGAACATGGAGACGATTATACAGAGTGAAGTAAGTGAGAAAGAAGAAGACAAATGTCATGTATCAATGAATATATTAGAATCTAGAAATACGGTACCAACAATCCTACGTGCAGGGCAGCAAAGGAGACAAAGATGTAAAGAACAGAATTTTGAACTCAGTGGGAGAAGGAGAGGGTGGGATGATTTGAGAGAATAGCATTGAAACATATACATTACCATATGGAAAACAGATAACCAGTGGGAGTTTAATATATGATGCAGGGCACCCAAAGCCAGTGCTCTGTGACAGCGTGGAGGGATGGAGTGGGGAGGGAAGTGGGCGGGGGGTTCGGGATGGAGGGGACACATATGCCTATGACCAATTCATGTTGATGTTTGGCAAAAGCCATCACAATAATGTAAGGTAAATATCCTCCAATTAATTAAATACATTTTAAAAAGAGAAAAAATAAAGGTTCCTCTTGGAAAGTACAGAAAGAAAAAGAAGGAAGAGGAGAAGAATGAGAATGAGGGGGAAAAAAGATATTCTCTCTTTCAGGGAAGCTAGGTTTTTCTGGAGAGGATTTTATCAAAGTTATTTCTCGTCATCGACCCTAAAGCCATGACCATATGAGCTGCATATGGATCTGAAGCTCTATTTTCTGGTCTGACATATCATTAAAAAATTAGTATGAAAAATCTGTCTTTAAGAGCAATGAGATCATGTGATTCTTGGGACCTGGAGCTGTGCTAATTCAGAAACATGTAATAATTCTGGAAACAAAAAAGAAAAACTACTTTCCAATCCTGTGCCGGACTTTTAAAGTTTTAATCATTTTTATGAGGCTAAAAATAACAAAAAGTATAGTTTGACAAAATATTGAACCCTTAGTTCAAGACAGAAATTGGTAGGGTGGGGGAAAGACTTCTATTGGCCGGGTTTTAACCTATAAATCAAGAGAAATCAACAGAGAATTTAATCCAAACATGTGCTGCACATAGTTTCCACTGGCCTTGTGTTACAAAGGTTAGAATTATGGTTGGGTTCACAGTGAGAAAGTGAAAAATTGATGACATCTGCCCTCTGAGGTCTTTTTGTTTTCCTGGTAGCTACTGCAGAGGCCTTGGCATTCTGTGATGAAAGCTTCAGATGCGTGATGGAAGATGGCATATGGGGGTGAACAGTTTGAAACCAGAACACTGTCCTTGTTCCCAGGACTCTTGTGAAGCACCTTCCTCCCTTTCCTCTTGCTACTGACAAGATCAGACACCCTGGATGTCCTGTGCTAGACTGTCCTGAATGACGGACTCTCGCTAAGATGGTGGAAGGTCTAAGAGTTACATCAGATCAATGAAAACCGCGGCGTCTTTGCATCCTATCACCTCCATCATCTCACTCATCCATTCATCTGTTCATTCAACTTATCTCTGCCAGCACTGTCATGGATGCTGCTGGTGTCTGTCTGCATCTTTCGAGCCTCGCCACTTGGGTGCACTTCAACCAGCTTCATCTGCTGGCACCTCTATCTCTTCTACCTCTGGGATTTCTCCAAAGTCATTCTGCCTTTGCTCGCAGACAGATGAAGAGATAAAGTGCTAAGGCTCCTTAGGAGCAGTCTCCCCATGACTGAATTTACCTATAAATGCCTTGGCACTGTCACTCGTGGGGTGGATAATACTCAGGTACATTTTCGACACCATTTCCCAGTGTTCCCATGAGATTGAGTTCCAGCGGCCCACAGCTTTAGTTTATCTGATGACACACCCTTTCGTAGGCTGCCTTCCTTTCCCTGTGTGCCTCCCCAACTCTTGCTCAGTGTTTTTCTGCACCCCCCTCCCAGATGAACCATCTCCACTAGAATCCTTGTCTCAGAGTCCACTTTACACCCATTATGTTCCAGGCGCAATGGCAGGGCTTCATGGATTGGATAACCACTAGATTATAAGATTCCAGACACCAGTGACAGGCTGGTGGGGAGATGTTTGATAGAAGGTTGACGATCTATTCTAACAACTTCATAAAATTAGCTTGAGGTTTACACTTGTGAACCACTTAAAATAGTGATTGGCAGAGAGTAGCAGTGAAGTAACTATTAGTTATTATGTTTGTTATTCTGCTGAACTGAGTCATTGGGTGTTGTGCTGTGCTTAGTCACTCAGTTGTGTTCCAGCTCTTTGCCACTGTATGGACTGTAGGCTCCTCTGTCCATGGGGATTCTCCAGGTAAGAATACTGTAGAGGGTTGTCATGCCCTCCTCCAGGGGATCTTCTCAACCCGGGCATCAAACCCAAGTCTCTCGAATTGCAGGTGGATCCTTTACCATCTCAGCCACCAGGTGTTTAGCAATTAAATATTGTTCAATTATTATATATTAAAATTATATGTTAAAATATATTTATATGTTAAATGTATGTATACATGAAAATAAAATATATGTTTTATATATTTTATATGTTAAAATATAAATTCCCATGCAAAGGTGGTGCTCTTGGGCTATTCGGTGCCGTCCACACTTCAGAAGGAATAGATTTGTCAGAGAAACTTTAGTCACTTTTCTAGACCTTGAAGGAATGAGGCAAAAGGCAAAGTGCTTTAAAGGTGGTGGGGATGGGGTGGGGAGGGAGAGCCAATTGATGGGGCAGCAGGAGAGGGTGACAGTGGTACAGTCGCGGGGCCTTTGGGCAGGCAGGGACAAGCCTGGGGCTCTGGGTGACACAGTCCTGGACAGGTGAATCTAGGCTCCTCTGAGCCCAAATCCCTAAAGAGAGAAATGGCAGAACCAAGATTTGAACCTAGGTCCTATTCATTCATTTATTGCTTTGATACACTTTTTCAACACTCATTGATTTAAATTGGCATTTCAAATGTTGTCAGAGGACTCCCGGTGAGAGAACATTTGAAAATCAATATTGTGCAATAAGGGCTTCACAGGTGGCGCAGTGGTAAAGAATCCACTTGCCATGCAGGAGCCGCGGGAGACATGGGTTCGATCCCTGGGTTGGGAGAATCCTCTGGAGGAGAGCATGGCAACCCACTCCAGTATTCTTGCCTGGAGAATCCCATGGACAGGAAAACCTGGTGGGTACAGTCCATGGGGTCACAAACAGTTGGACACGACTGAGGAACTGAGCACACATGCCCACTGTGCGATAAGATTCCCTAAGTGCTCTGGTAGAATGTGTGTATGGATCAGAATCGAGGCTCCTTCCCTCCCAGGAAGAGGGAGGCCTGACTGGAATTTGGACAGGGGGCTGACTCCACAACCCATTCCAGATGTCTCGCTCCTCGGTCTCCCTAGTGCTGGGTGTGGATGGGTAGCTTCATTTCTCCGAACCTCACTGGGGTTCTCCATCTGTAATGTGGGGGGATCCTGCCCCTCCATCTCTCAGGCTGTTCTGGACACTGCAGGAGAGCCTGCAGGGGAGAGCAGATCTACAAAATGCCAGCTTCCTTCCATCTCTCTTTCAGCTTGAAAGGATCGAGATGCAAACAGACAAACCCCTCCTCAACATAAGGACCAACAGGCTGGTTAGCAAACAGTTCTAAGAGCAGAAGTTGCTTCCCTGGGTCTGAGGGAGGCTTGCTGCAGGGGCCATGGGCAGGAGGGAGGGCTGAGCTTTAGATTCAGCTGTGGTGGTGGTGGTTTAGTCGCTAAGTTGTGTCTGACACTTGTGACCCCATGGACTGTAGCCCACTAGGCTCAGATGGCCTGGGCCCAGATCTTTGCTTTACTCTATACTGAGTCTCTGATCTCAGGCAGGTTCCTGGATTCTGTGAGCTTCAGTGATGTCATCATGCAACGTGAGTGAAAATATTAATAGCTCTCACCTCCTCGTGTTGTTATAAAAATGAGATGAGATGATTTAAGTGCCTGGCACATCATAAGCACTTAATAGACGTAGTTCTTTAGAAAGGGTTTCTGGCAGAAGGAGAACTCAGCTGCCAAGTTTCCTAACTTTGTATCTTGACGACCATGATTCAGCTGTCTCTTGGAGGAGTGGGGTGAGGGCTGGATGTTAATGTTTTAAATTTATGGAGTTCTCTGTTTTGACTCATTGGCTGAAAATATTGGCGAAGCCCTGCCCATACACCCAAGATGCTCTCCACACACTGCAGTCAAGCTCACCTGAGTCTCTGCCCAAGAGGATGGAGAGAATTTTACCTTTCTGGCAGGCTGGACGTGTTCATGTTGGGCTGTGATTCTGGGGCGTTTTTACAATGGGCTCAATCTTCTCCCAGGGTTGAGGCCTAGCTGCCCATGGTGTTAACTAGCTGGACACACACCCTCTCTCAGCCTCTTTCCCTTGTCTGCCTCCTCCTCCTGCTTTCCTCTGCCAGAACATCCTAGGAGTGCTCCCTCAGTGAATTAATTGCTCTGAAATCCTTCCTTTTGAAACCATTTCTGTGCGGGTGTGCACATGTGTGCTCAGTCATGTCTGACTCTTTGCGACTCTATGGAGGGTATTCCCGCCAGGCTCCTCTGTCTGTGGAATTTTCCAGGCAGGAATACTGGAGCAGGTTGCTCTTTCCTACTCCAGGGGATCTTCCTGACTCAGGGATTGAACCCACATCTCTTGTGTCTCCTGCATTGGCAAAGGGATTCTTTACTGCTCCAACATCTGGGAAGCTGGAGCCATTTCTGGGGGTACCCAAACTGAGACATTCATTGACAGACTTCTTTACACAAGTTAAACACAGGCCAAATGAAGTACAAGGTCATACCTGCGTGCAATCATGACCGTCTAGACAGCCAGCTCAGGTCCAAGCAAACTTCTGCTTGCCGGGATTATTTGGGTTGGCTTGCCCAGGCAGCCCTGGATTCTTTCCAAAATTCCTCCAGCCCCCGCTTTCCTTTGGTCTTGGAAACTTAACTTCTGAAGCTGGCAGGCCTCAGATGAGAACAGCACAGGATTTTGTGAACGGCAAACATGGGCTGCCCCTGTAAGTGAGCTCAGGATAGAAACACAGCTTTCCTCTTGTTCGCAAGCTCCCACCTCTCCTGAACCCAGAGATGAGCGTTGAACTATTATTTCTCTGGAAACAATGCCATTGTCAAAGGTGAGATATTAACACAGTGTTGCAGGTATACATGGAGGGCAAGTTGTCACCACTTGGAAGCACTCATATAGACCTGTCATTCACATCTGTGCTCCTAAGTTATTCTCATGACTCTATTCATCAGAGCTGGTGTGATTCATGCAGTGAAAAGGGTGCCCAGGATGTTATAAGAACAATGCCAGCTAAACAGACAGAAAGCACTAAGTCAATGCCATATATAAAGGTGGGGAACCAATCTCAAGTTCAATAACACAAGCCCTTTCTCTCTTTTCTAGATTCCGTTTGGAAGAGAAGAAAGTTACCAAGAACTCAGACTTGCAGATCCAGAAGGGAAAGGGCAAGATTCCAAAAGCAGATAGAAACCAATGAGACAGTAATTAAAGGTGAGTATTTATTGAGGGATTCATGTGGGCTAAGTGTTGAGCTAAGTAAGCAATTACACACACAGTTGTACTTAGTCTCTCCTTCTTTCTCTCTCTCCCTCTCCTTTGTATATTGTTTCTAATGTACTCTTGAGGAAATTGAGGTTTGTAGAGAATAGTATCTCTGAGCTACTAAGTATGAAAAATGAGACTCAGCCCAGGTTTTTGTCTGACCCCTTATGGGCTCCCTGGTGGCTCAGTGGTAAAGAATCTACCAGTCAATGAAGGAGACATGGATTCTTTCCCTGGATTGTGAAAATCCCCTGGAGGAGGGCACAGCAACCCACTCCAGTATTCTTGCCTGGAGAATCCCATGGAAAGAGAAGCCTGGCAGGCTATAGTTCATGTGGCTGCAAAGAGTCAGACATGACTAAAGTGACTTAGCACTCACTCACACAGGATTTATTCATTCATCCTTTATTGAGCTTCTGCCGTGCACCAGGCATTCTTCTTGTTTTAAGCACTGGGAAGAAAATGCCCCTGTTCAAAAAAAGACAAAGATCTTTCTCTGACTGAGCTTTCTTTTTATCAATATTAATTTTTTAAATTTAATTAAAATTTTTAAAATTTCGAATTGGGGTGTAGCAGATTAACAAACAATGTTGTGATAGTTTCAGGTGAACAGTGAAGGGACTCAGCTGTCCATATATATGCATGCATCCATCTTCCCTTCATGAGGCTTCTTTTTTAATAAGGGAGACACCAGTAAACAAATAGTATGTGGTATTTCAGATTACAGTAAATGCTGAGAAGAAAAATAAACAGAATGAGAACACAGGGAGACAGTGGCCCTGTGTTGAATAGGGTGGCCAGGGAAAGACTCACAATAGGGTAAAAAAAATAAAAAGGAGCCCAAAGGAAGTGAGCCAGCTGGGTACTTGGGGTAGAGTTCTCAGGAAGAAGGAAGAGCCAGTGTGAAGACCCTGGTGTGGGAATGAGTTTGGCATGTTTAAGTAGCAAGAACGGAGGCTGTGAGGGCTGGGTGAAGTCAGCTATTGAGAGGTAGGAAATGGATTTGGAGAGTTAGCTGGGCACACAATCCTGATGCTGGGAAAGATTGAGGGCAGGAGGAGAAGGGGGAAGCAGAGGATGAGGTGGTTAGATAGCATCACTGACTCAGTGGACATGAATTTGAGCAGACTTTGGGAAATGGTGAAGGACAGGAAAGCCTGGCATGCTGGTAGAAGTCCATGGGGTCGCAAGAGTGGGACATGACTTAGCAACTGAACAACAACCACAGCGATCATAGAAGGCTCGCAAACCTAGGTGGCACCAGAGGGCTGGAGAGGAGGGAGGACGAGACCCTACTTACATGTAAAAGTAAGGGAACATAATATAGGGAGATCAAAAGGCAGGTCATAGCTTGGTGACCTGAACCAGGATGGGAGCAATGAAAGAGAAGCAGTCAGATGTGGGGTGACACTGATAGGATTTGCTGATAGATTAAGTGTTGGGTGAGACCAAAAGCAGGGCAAGGCTCACAGCCTGAGAATCTAGCAAAATTAAGTGCCATTTATGGAGATGTGGAATCCAGGGGAGAGGGGAAGGTTTGGGAGAGAAGGAGAGGAGTTTGGTTCTGAACGGTATTCAGCAGCCATGTGGTATAATTCGTGGGGTTTAGGAGTCTATAGTCAGGAGGAGCGGTCAGGGCTGGAGGTATATGTAACTGAGTCATCAGCATAGAGGTGGTGTTAGAGTCGTAACATTGGATGAGCTCAGGCAGGGAACAGAGGTGTGCAGAGGACAAGACTGGGGCTCTGGGCAGGTTGGCATTTGGTGACAGGAGAGAAGGGGAGAAGCCAGCAAGGGAGGTTCAAAGGAGCAACCAGTAAGATGAAAGGATTGAGGACGTGTTACGCCAGTGCTGCTGACAGGGCGAGAAAGATGGACTGAGGACTGACCACTGGATGTGGCAACGTGAGGGTGACCTTTATAAGAATGGCTTCAGAGGACTGGGCAAGTGGTGGAGAAGGCTAGGTGTGCCAGGCTCTGGAACCCTAGATCCCCGCTCTGACCAGAGTTTGTACACACACACACACACACACACACACACACACACACACACATACGCACATAGTCACCATCTGAAGGAATACAGAGAAAAAATATTTTAAAGTAATTATCTTTGTTTTTTGATTCAATATTTCTTTGTATGAATCCATGACTTTTTCCCTGATTAGTCAAAAGCATTCAAACTACCTTATGGAATATTGAGAAGATTATTGTTGTTGTTGTTTAGTTGCTCAGTTGTGTCCAACTCTTTTGCAACACCATGAACTGTAGCCGGCCAGGCTTCTATATCCATGGAATTCTCCAGGCAAGAATACTGGAGTGAATTGCCATTTCCTTCTCCAGGGGATCTTCCCAATCCAGGGACTGAACCAGGGTCTCCTGCTCATCTCCTGCATTCCAGGCAATTCTTTCACAGCTGAGTCACCAGGGAAGCCCACTGAGAAGGTTATAGAATAAATTTAAAAATTAGAACAACCATCAATTTTCAGTTTGACTTTAGGATGTCAACGCCCATGTCCAAAATATTAATTCAGGAAGACAAAGCCTTTGCTTTGTGAAGCCACATTTTACTAAAAGAAAAAGAGATTCTTAATAATTAGGACATTGGGAGCAGAATGGAGACTTCATTCAAGGACATGAGTGGTAGAGGCTGGAGGAAGCCCCAGAGCCCTCATCCCACCATCCTTGGGGGACTGGCTGAGGGTCAGCTGGATTACAGTAGAGCTAAGGGAAGAGGATGGAACATGATTTTCAAGGATGACTTCAAAGCGTTAGACTAGAGAACCAAGTCTTGACAGAGAGGGTGGAGAACATATAGGACTGGAGATCAATAGCCAAAGAACAGCCAGCACCAAGGAGCTTCCTGGGGCCAATCAGAGCCTGAGGACCAAAATGTCTCCCTCTCCTGGGCAACGTGGCCCACCATCACATGGAAGAAACCCCATGGGCTCCTCTTCACACTACTGTTTGCTGGGGTCCTTCTACCATCTATCTGGCCATTTCTGTTGGATTTTCTAGCTGAAAAGATTCCTGCCCATGCCTGAAGATCTTTCTGAGTCCTATCCTACTTCCTCATATGGACACCCCACAACTGAATGACCTAGGACATTTGCAAATCTCCTGAAACACAGCATGGAAGACAAGTGGGTGCCCTAGACACCCAACAGGACCATGGAAGTACAGATGGAAAATACTCCAGCACTAGGATTGGGCTCGGAGAAGGCAATGGCAAGCCACTCCAGTACTCTTGCCTGGAAAATCCCATGGATGGAGGAGCCTGGTAGGCTGCAGTCCGTGGGGTCGCTAAGGGTCAGACACGACTGAGCGAGTTCACTTTCACTTTTCACTTTCACACATTGGAGAAGGAAATGGCAACCCACTCCAGTGTTCTTGCCTGGAGAATCCCAGGGATGGGGGATCCTGGTGGGCTTCCGTCTATGGGGTCACACAGAGTCAGACACGACTTAAGTGACTTAGCAGCAGCAGCAGGATTGGGCTGGGCTGCACAGGGATGAGAGCCAGTCCAGTTTCATAAGAGTTCATCTGGAAAAGGTTTCTACTCTTAAAAACGTTTGGAAGACTTCTGACTTAGCTTCAACAAGTAAGGGGCTTAGAAAGCAGCACTATGATCATTACAACAAAAGAAAAGAAAAAGGTGAATTAATTGAAAACCAATGACTTTTCTTAGACTTATCAAACAGTTGAGTTTTCAGGGGTAACCATCACCCTAAGATCTGGAGGTTCAGAGAGAAACCCAAACCAGGCTACAACAGGGCCACAAAGAAAGGACAACAGAGGAATTTGAAGCTTATGGCATCGAAATCCCCAGGAAACACCACACACAGACCAACTTGTAGCCAGATTAACGTGAATCCTCACAGTTTAGTGAGGATTTAGGCCCGTGTGCCTCGGTTCCTAATACCTGGTACATCATACCCAGCTCTCTGGAAAAAATTACAAACCATGCTAAAAGGCAAGGAAAAACATAGTCTGAAGGGTCAAAGTGAGCATTGAAACCAGACCAATATAAAACATAGTTTGGGGGATTATCAGGCAGATCAAGGTCAACATCAACAACAGTAAAATCATATTGATAGTATGTCTCCTTGACACAAAGTGATGAAAATAGTGCTTTATTCTGTGATCTCTCCCCACCCCAAATTTGTTGCTCCAATCTAACCTGAGAAAAATATTGTATATAATCACAGTGAAGAACATTCTACAAAATACCTTACAAAATCCTCTTCAAGACTGTCAAGGTCATCCAAAAGAGGAAAGGTCTGGGAAACTCTCACAGTCAGGAAGAAGCTAAAGAGATTTGCCTATTAAATGTGATGTGGATCGTGGTTGGGATCCTGGGACAGAAAAAGGTAAAAACTGAGGGAATTTGGGACTTCCCTGATGGCTCTGCCGGTAAAGAGTTGTCCTGCAATGCAGGAAACCCAGGAGATGAGGGTTTGATCCCTGGGATGGGAAGATCCCCTGGAAGAGAAAATGGGAACCCCCTCCAGTATTCTTGCCTGAAAAGTTCCATGGACAGAGGAGCTTGGCATAACTGAGCATGCACGCACACACAAGGGAATTTGAATAAAGAGTGAACCATGGTTAATAATTTATGAACAATGCACCATACTAAAATAAGATGTTAAAAATAGGGCAAACTGGCTGTGGGGTATATGGGGACTCTCTACCATTTATACAATTTTTATGGAAATCTAAACCTATTCTAAAAATAAGGTTTAGGGAATTTCCTGTCAGTCCAGTGGTTAGGACTCAGCATGTTCACTTTCATGGCCCAGAGAACTAAGATCCCACAAGCCAGATGTGGCCAAAATAATAATAATACTTTATTAAAGACAAAAATGTTTGGCAATGCCTGGGTTAATGATCACTGGGGTATCTTCAACTCAGATTATGTTCTTAGTTGAGTTTAGTTTTGTTTTTCATGTTCTATCTAGGGGACCAGAGGACCAGCTTATCTTTGATCCACTCCAGAAAACCCCTGGGAGAAAAAAAGATTGCAGGATGTAGGCAGTGGTACCAGAGACAAAAAGGCTGCCAAAGTTAAATTACAGAAGGTGGAAAATTATGGCAGTTAGGAGCATAACACTTACAACTTACTAGCTGAGTGACCTTGGGTGGGTTATTTAACTTTTCTAGGTTCTAGTTTTTCATCTGTAAGCTCGAGGTAAAAATAAGAGTACCATACACTGTTGTGCTAGTTTTTTCGATAAAGCAATTATATTCCAATAAAAATGTATATTAAAAATTAAAAAAGAAAGTACACAGGAAGCTTTATAATTAAATACAATTGGGACCCACAATGGTTCAGTTAATTAAAAAAGTACATCTTAGCAATGAATCATTAAAATGCATAAATAACTTAAAAATAATAGGAGCACCTCATTCATAAGACTGATAGCAGAATTAAAAGATTAGTATTTATAAGATGCTTCCAGCAGTGTCTGGAATGTGGTATGTGCTATATGTATCTATGTTAACTAAATAAGGGCAATCATCCAAAATTAGCAGCTCTGTGGAAACAGCAGGATTGGTGGCCAGTGTATGGTAGTTTATGTGCTATGTGTTTATCCACTGAAAAATGACAGAAAAACCAACCAATCCCCATGATTTTCCAGATCATTTATTTAACACTGAGCAGATTTTATAGTTTGGCATTGTGTTTCTCGCTTCTCATGTATTAAACTCATTGACTTACTAATAGCTTACACTTACTGATATTTTCTTTTCTTTCTCTCTTTTTTTTTTTTTTTGACAATGAGGAATGTCTGTTGAGCGCATACTGAACATACCCAGACATCTCCCTGAGCCTGAATGGCTTTAAAATGCCCATGCTTCTCTAGTAAAGGCAGATCCTGGGGATGACCAATGAGTCCACTAAAGGAAAGTACATTTTCAGCCTCATCCTGTTGCAAACCAGCAGTGACCCTTTTGGAGGAAAGCTCATTTCCAGCTTCCTGTGTCCTTTCTTATTCTGTCTGAATCCCTTTTGCTTCTCTAATCAAAGGAACGAAGGGTCACATCACACTCGTATGTAATCCAGGAAGTTGCCTGGATTACATTCTAATGGCGTGTGGGGCTCGGGAAGTTGGGGGTGAGGAGGCGGGCAGGACAGGCCCAGCAACTCTTTGTGACAAATCTGTTGGCTGTGGCCATGTTCCCAACCATGAGCCTTATAGCTGAAGCTCTTCTGTTCTCCAGTCCCAAGTTATTTTCCTAAATTAATGGCTTAGTCTTGGTGTCTGGAAAGCAATTTGGTTGTTTGTTTGAGGTGGCTAAAGCTATCCAGAGGAAAAATAAAAAGTCACCATTAGGTAATGAAGCCAGACCATTGGGTGTCTCATATCCTGGCTCCAAATGCAGATAGAAAAGGGGAGGCCAGAAAGGATTTCAACAATGGTAGCATTGTTGGAATAAGTGACAGGTGCCCATGGTGACTTAGAGGCCAGCACCTATTTGAATGTGTGAGATCTGATATTTAAAAAAATCAGTCTCATACTGTTTTGTCATCCTTGATATTTTCAATATGGCTGATGTGGGGAGTTGAGAGTCTCAGTGTAGCCACATCCCAGTTAATTTCCTATCACAGTGTTATTTTCTGTTCTAGCTCTGGCTCAACAAATAGTCCCAAATCCTAACAAATCCTATGCTTTTTTTTGAAGGAGTAATGCTGCTATTTTTAGTGAATGTTATGCAACTCGATGAGTGGCAAGATCCACTTGATTCTACCTCCTCACTATCACGGTATCTGCCCCTCCTACCTCCATCTCACAGAGTTGTTTCAGAGTCGCTGCTACTTTTTCTTTGCTCATGCATGCCCTTCCTTGTTGGCCTCTCTGTGTTTAGTCTCAGTCTGTTCCCAACTCAATCTATTCTTTATACTGCTTCCAAAAGTGAGATTTTAAAGATACAGTGGAAATAGACACTGACATTTTAATTATAAAATTAATACTCTCTGATGCTTTTCAAAGTATATGAAGATACTGATGTTGACAAGTTTCTTTTGATGAGTGATGTGATGGGAATGGAAGTGTTGAGATTACTCTCAGTTCTGCATGAGAAAGAGGAAGTGTTTGAAGCAGAGGAAGAAGGGAGTATGAGGCTCCAATAGTCAGAGGAAATGAAAGGTCTTGAAGAAAAAGTTTTCAGAGAGAGATGGGGATACTGCTGGCAGCCAGTGAGGGACTGGGAGGGATTGTGTACCCTTGAATATGACTCCTCTTGCAGTCTCACACATAAGACCTTAGGTTTTTTAAGAGATGTAGAAATCTCTACATGGTAAAAACATAGAGAAAATACCTATTTCTTCTTAGTTTTGTGGAGGGGATTATTCTTTGCGGGGAGTTTGTAGAAGCACTAAGTTATGCTACAAAAATGGCAAGAAGCAAACAAACCCCAAACCAAGGAAGGATGTGGAGTCAGCCAATCTCCATAATGGACAAGCCAGTCTCTCTGCTTCTCTGATGAAGTCTTCCATGGATCTGCATTCCCCATGGGGTGGTCATGAGGGCCTGGCACACTTTAGCATGGAATACAAGGTCCTGCCTGATTTGGTGTCCACATACCTGTCCAGCTATGTCTTCTAAATAACAGTTCACACACACACACACACACACACACACACACTAACACTGCAGAGCACTGAGCTGTAATTCTAGCAGAGACTGTCATGATGGTATATGCTGCTTCATTCTATCTACAGTGCTTCTCCCCTGCCCTTGTTTAGCTGGAAAATGCCTCCTTCTCCTCTGTCAAGCAGACTTGGGAGCCCTCTCTTCTGGGTTCCAAATTTGTCTTGAAGATATGCACTTTTATTATATCATCACACTGTTTTATAGTTGTGTATTTACATACCTGTCTCCCTGACATGACCATAAACTCCTTAGATCCAGGTTTAGTTGTATCTCTGTAAAGGATTTCTAGCACCCAGAAATGGGCTAAGCATTTAGTCTTATGTGTGATAAATGCTTACCTTCCATGGCTTATAAGCATTCTACAGAGAAGTTACCATAATAACTAGCTGGTCAGAGAGGAAGAAACATTTTCATTGTTCTCTAAAACTTGCATGATATGTGTCACTTTCGTCTTCATAAAGCCTGTTATTATGGTGATCTTCAACAAACCATGACTCTCAGCATTCAAGTCTGTTTCAGCCTTTGCAACAATGACTCTGGGCTTGGCCATGTGGACTAGCTTTAGTCTGTAGAGAATTGGCAATCACATTGTAAAAGTGGCTGCTTGGTAAGTACTTGCATGTTGGGTTTGCCGACTGGGAGTGCTCTTGGTAATTAGGTATCATATTATGAGGAAGCTCATAAGTGGCCATATGGGGAGGCCCATGTAGAGAAGAACTGGAGCTCCTGGATGATGGTCTCAGCTAAGCAATCAGCTAGTGGCCATCACCCACTGATAGCTATGTGAATGAGACATCTAGACCTCCCAGGCCCCCCCACCCCCAGTACCCCAGCCATTGCTACATGGAGGCAGAAGAACCACATGGCAGATCTATAGACTTGTGAGAAGTAGAATTGCTGTTAAGACACTAAATTTTTCAATGCTAGATATTTCATATAATTGTATTGTAACTGTATTATAATATGATTATAATTCATATTATAATGTGTAGTCAGTCTTTTGTGATTTGCTTCATTCATGCTGTGGCATGTTTTCAAAGTTCATTCATACTGTAGCATGTTTTTAAGTTCATTCAGCTATAGCATGCACCAGTACTACATTCCTTTTTATGACTAAGTAATATTCCATTGGGCTTCCCAAGTGGTGCGAGTGGTAAAAAATCTGCCTGCCAATGCAGGAGATTGAAGAGACACAGTTTGGATCTGTGAGTCAGGAAGATCCCCTGGAGTAGGAAATGACAACCCACTCCAGTATTCTTGCCCGGGGAAAACCCATGGACAGAGGAGCCTGGCGGGCTTCAGTCCTTGGGATCTCAAAGAATCGGACACAACTGAACACACACATGCAATATTCCATCGTGTGGAAATACCACACTTCATTTTTCAGTTGATGGCATCTGTATTGTTTCTATTTTTTTGGCTATTATGAATCATGTTGCTATGAATAATTGTATACAAGATTTTGTGTTTGCATATGTTTTTATTTCCTTTGAGGCTATCAGTAGGTACTAGGAATGGAACTGTTGGGTCAAATAATAACTCCAAGGTGGCTGTATCACTTCACATTCCCACCGGCAACATCATCCTCTTTTTACAGATAAAGAGACTCATATTACAGGAAAGTGAGAGTGGTATTCTGTGATGATTCTGCTTTTAAAGGACCACCCAAGAAGAACTGACATTGGGAAATGAGCATTTGGAAGCATCAGGAGAAGGAGAAGCCATCATCCTAAAACTGGTAGAAAGAAAGAAGGTCAGTGTGAAAATAATCCCAGGCAGCAGAAAGGTAAATTACAGTAATTATTGAAGAGAGATATTTTGGAAGATGTGTGGTGATTCTTAGAAGTTTCCATGAGAAAGGTGCTGGAAGATAGCCAGATTGCAATGGGTGACAGATTAAGAATGTGCAGGCAGCATGTTTTTGGAATTCAGCTATGATGAAAAAAAAAAAAAGAGGAGGGATCACCTTTAGAATGAAGGGGACTTGAATGCATCTAGAGACAAGAAGCCAGAGTGATTAAGATGCAGATACAGCTGAGAATGTGGTGGAGTAGCATATTGGAAAAGCTGAGAACACAGGGTCAGACAGAAGGGAAACCTAGTTTCCTGTGATCAGGGATGGAAGAAGAGAGGCATGGGTATAAATGAGAGTGATCTGTGGGGTGTGTTCAGGTCTGTTGACCACTTCTAGAATGTTCTATGTTGATAGGCTCAGAAGTCCTAAGAAAATACTAGGACTTAAGCTGTGTTCCTTCCCTCCCTCTCTTTCCCCTTTCCCTCCATCCTTAGCATATCACCTGCAGTGGAAGTTGAGCCCTGAGCAAGCCTGTCCCCTTGTCCTCACAGCAGTTTTCAATGCAGATGATACCAAGACACTAACAGCATTCAGTCTGTTTTTAATTTTTCACTAAACTATAGACTTCATTTGGCTTTTACCAGTTTTTCCACTTTATGTCCTTTTACTCCGTGACCCAGTCCGGGATCCCATGTTGCCCTTAATCTTCATTCTTTTTAAAGCTGCATG
This sequence comes from Moschus berezovskii, assembly GCF_049115385.1. Lineage (NCBI taxonomy): Eukaryota > Metazoa > Chordata > Mammalia > Artiodactyla > Moschidae > Moschus > Moschus berezovskii. The sequence continues at coordinate 73,992,559 of NC_142465.1, forward strand.
TTATGTGTGTGGATAAACCGTAGATAATCTAGCCACCCTTCTATGCTTTAACATTTATTTTCAATATTTTGCAGTTATCAATAATGTTACATATACATATATAATATTATATTTGATTATTTCTTCCAGTACTGTTTTTTATTGGAGTACAGTTGCTTTACACTGCAGTGTCTTTTAGCCTATTCCACCTTTCAAAGACGATTTTAATCTTGAGCCAAATGCACAGAGTTCAAGGTGAGTTTTCCGGGGCTTTCTGGAATTCTGAGTATTCTTTATAACATTCATGAAAACTAGTTTTTTAGAGGATGCCAGTAAATGCAGATTCCTGGGCTATGAGGTATCAGCTTAAAGGAATCTTCTGAGCTGCCATTAATCAGGCTTGTTCCTTAGTATATTTATTACATATTACATTTTTCCTTCATAGCCCCCCAAAGCCTTCCTAATTGAAAAGCCAGGAAATAGTTGTTTCTTAAAAGCGGAAGTGATAGCACTTACTTACAGTAAGTCTTTGCCATTCCAGTTAAGAGCACTGATTTATAAAACCTGCTGGGGCTTTCCTTGCAGAGAAAGGAAAAACCCCACTGCATGTACTAGCAGCAAGTTCACCGCAGCCCCTGCTGATATCAGAGGCATTTTAATAAAATCCAGCATAGAAACGCAGGTTTTGTTACACTGACTCCAACTGATAATTAGCTGCAAAAGTTTGACAGTCTCAGGAAAAAATGATCAGCATGACAACATGTGGTTTCGAATATAGATTACAAATTCTGAGGGTGGTGAGGGGTGGGGAAGTCTGTGTTTCAAGTAAAATGAGAGCCTGTGCTGTGGAATGTTGGGACAGCTCCTGGGCCCCGGCAGCTGAAACCATTTAGACTGGTCTGCATTTTCCCTCAGCAGAAAACGATGGCCTAAACTGGGGTCCCCTACAGTTCTGAATGTCCCCCAGAGTTCAGGGACAAGAAAAGGGACCTTTGCATGAGTAATTTCCTCCACTTTATGGCTCTTGCTTGTATTCAAGGAGACTTTTCCTGCTGTTGTTGGGTTGCTTTGTTTTCTTTTCATCACCACTGATGCGAGAGGCAAGACGGGTGTTTTTACCTAAAGTTAAGAGATTTTTAAACCAGCTTTAGAAGCTCAATGTTTAAAACTCAACTTTTTAAAGCTGGTTTAAAACTCAACATTCAGAAAATGAAGACCATGGCATCTGGTCCCATCTTTTCATGGCCAATAGATGGGGAAACAATGGAAACAGTGAGATTTTATTTGGGGGCCTCCAAAATCACTGCGGATGGTGACTGCCGTCACAAAATTAAAAGATGCCCACTCCTTGGGAGAAAAGCTATGATGAACCTAGATAGTGTATTAAAAAGCAGAGACATTACCTTGCCGACAATGGCCTGTATAGTCAAAGCTATGGTTTTTCCATACTGGGTATGGGTATCTGACCATACCCAGTGGATAGGTAGAGTTTAAGAACCAGCAGTCCCATTCCAGAGAAGATAATAGCAACCCACTCCAGTACTCTTGCCTGGAAACTCCCATAGACAAAGGAGCCTGGTAGATTGCAGTCCATGGGGTTGCGAAGAGTCAGACACGACTGAGCGACTTCACTTTCATTCCTCACTTACGTGTATTGGAGAAGGAAATGGCAACCCACTCCAGTGTTCTTGCCTGGAGAATCCCATGGATGGAGAAGCCTGGTGGGCTGCCGTCTATGGGGTCGCACAGAGTCAGACAAGACTAAAGCGACTTAACTGCAGCAACAGCCTCATTTCATTGGAAGGACTGATGCTGAAGCTGAAGTGCCAATACTTTGGCCAACTGATGAGAAGAACTGACTCATTGGAAAAGACTCTGATGCTGGGAAAGATTGAAGGAAGAAGGAGAAGGGGACAACAGGGGATGAGGTGGTTGAGTGGCATCACCAACTCAGTGGACATGAGCGAGCTCCAGGAGATGGGAAGCCTGGCGTGCTGCAGTTCATGGGGTTGCAAAGAGTCAGATGCTGCTGAACAACAATAAGCCCCATTTCGTGTGTGCTTTTAAAGATGAAGGTCCAGCAGAATGGCTTGAGTATCTGTTGGGCAGTGGGGGATCTCATGTGAAAAACACACCTAACATGGTTAGTGAAACAGTGGGTTAAATCCATTTCACCTGACTTCACTAATTGAGGTTGTTTTAAGACTTGCACATCCTCCAAGCGGCACTTCATCTCAACAATAAGATATTTGCCCAGGTTGTCTTCTAGGGACTTGGAGTCAGCTGAACCGGTTCAGGCTGAGCCAGTTAAAAGTGGATAGTTAAGAATGGATAGGACAACCAACCCTTAAGCATGCGTGAGTGTCCCTTGGATGACCTCTGGAAATAGGAAGACCATGAAATCCACCCTCAGAAGGTGCAGAGACCTGTAGCTGAGTTACACCCACCCACAACTATGATCAGGACACCTCTTTCCAATCATCTCTCCCCATGCTCCCAATGTCTCAGGCCACCCTGCTTCTTTATTCATTATCCAAGAAATACCTGATTCCCTTGCCTTCTCAGAGGTGGATCTGAGATTTAGTCCTCCCATTTCCTTGCCCGGCTGCCTTTCAAATAAGACTGCTTTCTCTCTTCCTTTTTTTTTAAGAAAACATTTTTAATCTTACAGTACAGTGCCTTGAAAAGTGCAGTGGTACAGTATAACAGCTGGCATGCATGGACGGGCATCCAGTGAACAGGTGAGAAAAGTTACTGACTAGAGGTGGGAGAGGAGGTGAGAGATAGCAGAGCTGAAGGATCATCAGCAAGCTGCAATTTCATCATGCCTCAGGTGGATGGCACAGGTTCTAATTTCTTGCTGGATTTAGTTCTATCTTATTTTGGGGGGCTCCAAAATCACTGCAGATGCTGATTGCAGCCATGAAATGAAAAGATGCTTACTCCTTGGAAGGAAAGTTACAACCAACCTAGATAGCATATTAAAAAGCAGAGACATTACTTTGCCAACAAAGGTCCGTCTAGTCAAGGCTATGGTTTTTCCAGTGGTCATGTATGGATGTGAGAGTTGGACTGTGAAGAAAGCTGAGGGCCAAAGAATTGATTCTTTTGAACTATGGTGTTGGAAAAGACTCTTGAGAGTCCCTTGGACTGCAAGGAGATCCCACCAATCCATTCTAAAGGAGATCAGTCCTGGGTGTTCATTGGAAAGACTGATGCTGAGGCTGAAACTCCAATACTTTGGCCACTTCATGCAATGAGTTGACTCACTGGAAAAGACACTGATGCTGGGGGGGATTGTGGGCGGGAGGAGAAGGGGACAACAGAGAATGAGATGGCTAGATGGCATCAGCGACTCAATGGACATGAGTTTGAGTGAACTCCGGGAGTTGGTGATGGACAGAGAGGCCTGGCGTGCTGTGATTCATGGGGTTGCAAAGAGTCGGACATGACTGAGCGACTGAACTGAACTGAACCCTCTTGAAAAAACGATCCAGTGACATCTGGGTAGTAGCTCTTTTTTTTTTTTTTTTTTAATTTGTCATGGATGACACGGTCACACTGGATTGCCTTCTGAATGGCTGCTGCAACCTTTCTGTACCATTCAGTGTTCAGGTCCTCTCTGCTGCAAACCTGGCATCTCAGTGTTTTTTGCTCACTGTGCCTGCCATGGGGCAAAACAAACCCGGTAATCTGGAATCTCTGCTGAGTTTCTGAGCTCTTACCAATATCTCCCTGCCTAGTTCTTCCTTTCTAACCACACCACCAACTCACCTTTTCCCTTGAGTTTTTCAAAGTCCCATCCATACTAGAAAATTCTGTATGTATAATTTTAGGGACTATTTGGAGGTGATGCCCAAGAGTAAGGACTATATTGCTGGAAGCAATATAAAATTGCAGCTCTTTTCAAAATTCCCCTAGCCAGCATACTCCTGCTAGCCCAGATGATGTGTGAATTAGAAAAACAGGCTTGTTTTCCTTGAGATGTTTATTACCATCTTCTGAGGAATTGTTTCAAACTGGAGGTTGATAACCTCTTCCTAGAGTCATGCAGTGCCCAGATGTCACAATGGGAAGCAGCAGCACTTCCTGCCATTGGGAGCTTCTCCGTGGAGTCTTCTCAGGGCCTTATCTTTCTGCATCTTTCTGCCTCATTCTCTTTCTTCCCTTTCCCCAAACTCCATATCCTCCTTTAATCTCCCTCAGATTTCTTCCATTCTAGGTCCTTTTGCTGCTGCTGCTGCTGCTGCTAAGTCACTTCAGTCGTGTCCGACTCTGTGTGACCCCACAGACAGAAGCCCACCAGGCTCCCCCGTCCCTGGGATTCTCCTTTTACTCTCTCCTTTTTGTGATTCTTTGGAAAAATTTATAAATCTTTCTTTATTGTACACAATCAGCACATAATTTCTTACTTTATTTTAATATTTCATATTTTACTTCTCTCACTTACGTATCTTATCCCTGGCCCAGGGGTTATCCTTCCTAACTGGGATGGCCCATCATAGTATTTTGCTAGTAATTCCCTGAGAATTTCTGCTTCCAGTTTTTACATTAACTTTCTTTCTGCTCATTTCTACATTAAAAAAAAAAAAGACTTAGTTGATCTCTGTTATAATCCCCACAGCACCTCTTACTTATTCTTAAACAATCTACATAGTATCAGTTCAGTTCAGTTGCTCAGTCGTGTCCGACTCTCTGCGACCCCATGAATCACAGCACACCAGGCCTCCCTGTCCATCACCAACTCCCGGAGTTCACTCAAATTCATGTCCATAGAGTCGGTGATGCCATCCAGCCATCTCATTCTCCGTCGTCCCCTTCTCCTCCCGCCCCCAACCTTTCCCAGCTTCAGAGTCTTTTCCAGTGAGTCATCTCGTCACATGAGGTGGCCAAAGTATTGCAGTTTCAGCTTTAGCATCAGTCCTTCCAATGAACACCCAGGATCGATCTCCCTTAGAATGGACTGGTTGGATCTCCTTGCAGTCCAAGGGACTCTCAAGAGTCTTCTCCAACACCACAGTTCAAAAGCATCAATTCTCCGGCAATCAGCTTTCTTCACAGTCCAACTCTCACATCCATACATGACCACAGGAAAAACCATAGCCTTGACTAGACAGACCTTGGTTGGCAAAGTAATGTCTCTGCTTTTTAATATACTGTCTAGGCTGGTCATAACTTTCCTTCCAAGGAGTAAGCGTCTTTTAATTTCAAAGCTGCAATCAGCATCCGCAGTGATTTTGGAGCCCCAAAAAATAAAGTCTGTTTCCACTGTTTCCCCATCTATTTCCCATGAAGTGATGGGACCAGATGCCATGATCTTTGTTTTCTGAATGTTGAGCTTCAAGCCAACCTTTTCACTCTCCTCTTTCACTTTCATCAAGAGGCCTGGCGTATAGTGGATATGCACTAAGTGTTTGCTGATGAAGTAGTTATGATTAAGCATAGTTGCTATGTAGTTTTGTTGTATAGCTCAATGCTGTGTAGTTTCAGACTGTCCGATTGTGAGCTAATACCAGAATTCTCGGTGTGTGCTTAGCAGAGTGCCAAGCTCACAATGGATGTTCAAAAGATACTTGTTAAATGAATATCCATCAACAAAATAGCCTGTTTGCTACCTAATTCAGGAAAATTTGTGAAGCTAAGCACTATGATATTATGGAGAAATAGTGCAGGCGGTCATTTTAGTTCTTTAGGTTTCATGGTTGATGAATTAATTCATGGGATGAAGTTCTTTATAATGAAAACAACTCTGTAATGTGTTAGTCCCTTCTGTGGCTATATCACAACTTAAAAGGTGTTTCAAGAATATTATTTTCATATCGTGCCCTCAGAATCCTATGGAATTGATACTACCTGCCCCCGCCCTCTGTCATCCCACTTCACGGATGAGGAAGCAAAGACTCAGAGAGGTTTTAAGCAACTTGGTTCAGCTCATGTACACAGTAACTGATGAACGAGAACGTGAGCAGAAACCTACAAACACCGGCTTCTACATTTTCCACTACATCACAGCTTCCGTCTTTTAGAAGCAAAACACCATGACTCCAAAGTTCTCTTTACAAAGTAGATGTTTTAAAAACTTTTTCTTTTGCAAAAGCATGAAATATATTACTCAATACTAGTCTTCAGTCTAAAGTACAGACCATGAAGTATGCACACAGCATACTTTGAAAGAGGCCTCAGAAAAACACAAAGTTGAAATTGTCTCTAAGGATTTTTGCTAAGTAGACTGAAACTTGTGGGGAAAATGAAATCTTTTCCTAGGACTTCACAGGAGTGGAAACATAAAGACTGAGAGCTTGTGAGAAATAACGGATACTTGACAAAATGTTTGATTAGAAATAGAAGAATGGTGCAGAGTTTAAAAAAAACACAAAAATAGTACATTTGGAGTATTTTTTAGAACCGTATAATTTTAGGACTGCAAGGGACTGGAAAAAAGCATCTCTAACCCGAACTCCCTTCCTTTGACAAAAAGAAGTAGCATTTCAAGTCATGACCAGTATCAGCTACATAATTTTGTGGGCCCAGGGTAAAGTGAGGATAGGGGGCCCCTTGTTCAAAAGTTACTAAGAATTTCAAAGTGGTGACACACAGATTTTTAAGCCAAGAGTGAGACCCTTCTAAGTATGGGGATGTGTATGACTACAACACAGGTCATACCCCTGTGAACCCAGCCCTGATCCCAATATTATTAATACCAGTATTTTAAACTTACATGGTATTTAACAGTCTACACAGCCTTTTCACAGATATCTAATCTGAGTTTCATAATAGCTTAGTGAAGTAGAATGAATTATTTTTATTTTGAAACAGTCCCCCACAGGAGTGAATTCACCAATCATGACATTCTGAATGACTAAAATGACCCTGTGCCGTTTATACCATTTATGTTTCATTTCATGATGGTAGCAGCTTCTTTTTTTAATTAATTTATTTATTTTATTGGAGGCAAATTACTTTACATTAATATATTGGTTGGTTTTGCATTACATTGACACGAATCTGCCCTGGGTGTACATGTGTTCCCTTTCTTGAACCCCCCTCCCACCTCCCTCTTCCCCATATCCTCCCTCCAGGTCATCCCCGTGCACCAGCCCCAAGCATCCTGTATCATGCGTTGAACCTGGACTGGTGATTCATTTCACATATGATAATATACATGCTACAATGCCATTCTCCCAAATCGTCCCACCTTCACCCTCTCCCACAGAGTCCCAAAGACTGTTCTATATACCTATGTCTTTTTTGCAGTCTCGTATACAGGGTTAAGGTTACCATCTTTCTAAATTCCATATATACGTGTTAGTATACTATATTGCTCCTTGGAAGGAAAGTTATGACCAACCTTGATAGTATTTTAAAAAGCAGAGACATTACTTTGCCAACCAAGGTCCGTCTAGTCAAGGCAATGGTTTTTCCTGTGGTCATGTATGGATGTGAGAGTTGGACTGTGAAGAAAGCTGATCGCCGAAGAATCGATGCTTTTGAACTGTGGTGTTGGAGAAGACTCTTGAGGGTCCCTTATACTGCAAGGAGATCCAACCAGTCCATTCTAGAGGAGATCAATCCTGGATGTTCATTGGAGGGACTGATGCTAAAGCTGAAGCTGCAATACTTTGGCCACCTCATGTGACGAGTTGACTCACTGGAAAAGACTCTGATGCTGGGAAAGGTTGGGGGCGGGAGGAGAAGGGGACGACCGAGAATGAGATGGCTGGATGGCATCACCGACTCTGTGGACATGAGTTTGAGTGTACTCCGGGAGTTGGTGATGGACAGGGAGGCCTGGCGTGCTGTGATTCATGGGGTCGCGGAGAGTCGGACACGACTGAGCGACTGAACTGAACTGAACTGATACTATATTGATGTTTTTCTTTCTGGCTTACTTCACTTTGTATAATAGGCTCCAATTTCATCTACCTCATTAGAACTGATTCAAATGCATTCTTTTTGATGGCTGAAAAGTACTCCATTGTGTATATGTACCAAAGCTTTCTTATCCATTCATCTGCAGATGGACATCTAGGTTGCTTCCATGTCCTGGCTATTATAAACAGTGCTGCAATGGACATTGGAGTACATGTGTCTCTTTCAATTCTGGTTTCCTCGGCGTGTATGCCCAGGAGTGCAATTGCTGGATCATATGGCAGTTCTATTTCCAGTTTTTTTAGGAATCTCCACACTGTTCTCCATAGTGGCTGTACTAATTTGCACTCCCACCAACAGTGTAAGAGGGTTCCCTTCTTCCACACCCTCTCCAGCATTTATTGCATGTAGACTTTTGTATAGCAGCCATTCTGACCGGTGTGAAATGGTATCTCATTGTGGTTTTGATTTGCATTTCTCTGATTATGAGGGATGTTGAGCATTTTTTCATGTGTTTGTTAGCCATCTTTATGTCTGCTTTGGAGAAATGTCTGTTTAGTTCTTTGGCCCATTTTTTTTTTTTTATAGTCTCTTTTATTTATTTATTTATTTATTTTCCAATTTTATTTATTTATTTTTTTCAAGTTGAACAGACTAAATTTCTTTAAACAAACTTTGGCCCACTTTTTGACTGGATCATTTATTTTTCTGGAATTGAGCTGCAGGAGCTGCTTGTATATTTTGGAGATTAATCCTTTATCAGTTGCTTCATTTGCTATTATTTTCTCCCATTCTGAAGGCTGTCTTTTCACCTTGCTTATAGTTTCCTTTGCTGTGCAGAAGCTTTTGATTTTAATTAGGTCCCATTTGTTTATTTTTGCTTTTATTTCCAATATTCTGGGAGGTGGGTCTTGGAGGATCCTGCTGTGATTTATGTCAGAGAGTGTTTTGCCTACGTTCTCCTCTAGGAGTTTCATAGAATCTGGTCTTACATTTAGCTCTCTAATCCATTTTGAGTTTATTTTTGTGTATGGTGTTAGGAAGTGTTCTAGTTTCATTCATTTACAAGTGGCTGACCAGTTTTCCCAGCACCACTTGTTAAAGAGACTGTCTTTTCTCCATTTTATATTCTTGCCTCCTTTGTCAAAGATAAGGTGTCCATAGGTGCGTGGATCTATCTCTGGGCTTTCTATTTGGTTCCATTGATCTATATTTCTGTCTTTATGCCAGTACCATACTGTCTTGATGACTGTGGCTTTGTAGTAGAGCCTGAAGTCCGGCAGGTTAATTCCCCCAATTCCATTCTTCTTCTTCAAGATTGCTTTGGCTATTCGAGGTTTTTTGTATTTCCATACAAATTGTGAGATTATTTGTTCTAGTTCTGTGAAAAATATCGTTGGTAGCTTGATAGGGATTGCATTGAATGTATAGATTACTTTGGGTAGTATACTCATTTTCACAATATTTATTCTTCCAATCCACGAACATGGTATATTTCTCCATCTTTTAGTGTCCTCTTTTATTACTTTCACTAGTGTTTTATAGTTTTCTATGTACAAGTCTTTTGTTTCCTTAGGTAGATATGTTCTTAAGTATTTAATTCTTTTCATTGCAGCAGTGAATGGAATAGTTTCCTTAATGTCTCTTTCTATTTTCTCATTATTAGTGTATAGGAATGCAAGGGATTTCTGTGTGTTGATTTTATATCCTGCAATGTTACTGTAATCATTGATTAGCTCTAGTGGTTTTCTGGTAGAGTCTCTAGGGTTTTCTGTGTAGAGGATCATGTCATCAGCGAACAGTGAAAGTTTTACTTCTTTTCCAATTTGGATTCCTTTTATGTCTTTTTCTGCTCTGATTGCTGTAGCCAAAACTTCCAGAACTATGTTGAATAGTAGTGGGGAGAGTGGGCACCCTTGTCTTGTTCCTGACTTTAGGGGAAATGCTTTCAGTTTTTCACCATTGAGGATAATGTTTGCTGTGGGTTTGTCATATATAGCTTTTATTATGTTGAGATATGTCCCTTCTATTCCCACTTTCTGGAGGGTTTTTATCATAAATGGATGTTGAATTTTGTCGAAGGTTTTCTCTGCATCTATTGAGATAATCATATGATTTTTATTTTTAAGTTTGTTAATGTGGTGTATTACATTGATTGATTTGCGGATATTGAAGAATCCTTGTATTCCTGGGATAAAGCCCACTTGGTCATGATGTATGATCTTCTTAATGTGTTGTTGGATTCTGATTGCTAGAATTTTGTTAAGGATTTTTGCATCTATGTTCATCAGTGATATTGGCCTGTAGTTTTCTTTTTTTGTGGAATCTTTACCAGGTTTTGGGATTAGGGTGATGGCAGCTTCTTAATAGGTATCCCTGGTAGCTCAGTCGGTAAAGAATCTGCCTGCAGGGCAAGAGACCTGGGTTTGATCCCTGGGTCAGAAAGATCCCCTGGAGAAGGAAATGGCAAACCACTCCAATATAGTTGCCTAGAAATTCCCATGGACAGAGAAGCCTGGCAGGCTACAGTCCATGGGATCTCAATAGTCAGACATGACTTAGCAGCTTCTTTTAGATTCAATAGACAGCAGTTAATTTCTTCATGGATATTCATTCAACAGGGTTTCCCGTGTGGCTCAGTGGTAAAGAATCTGCCTGCCAATTCAGGAGATGTGAGTTTGATCCCTGGGTCAGGAAGATCCCCTGGAGAAGATAATGTCAACCCAGTCCAGTATTCTTGCCTGGGAAATCCCGTGGACAGAGGAGCCTGATGGGCTACAGTCCATGGGGTCACAAGACATTTGGATACAGCTTGGTGACTGAACAACAACATTCATTCAACAAACGTTTCAGCACCTAATATGAGCTGAGCACTTTGCTAAGCATTTCAGACATCTGATGTGAACTTCACAGTAACTTGGTGAAGCATATGGCTCATGATTCTCACGTATTGATGAGCACTGAGAATCAAAGAAGTAAAGTTAGACGTTCAAGGTCACGGGTTAGTTAATGAAATCATTGGGACTAGAATATTGGTTGCTAGACTATTATGTGGTATTAAAGTCTCTAAAATGAGATACAAATGTAAATTTCAATTTGCCTGCTAGAGAGATTAAATTCAAATCATAGAGGAAAGTGTTATTCTTCTTTGCTACCTCTTTTCTCGGAGTTTCTTCAGCTTCAGTTTCTACTATAGAAAGTACAGGAGTCTAAAGGTGAAAATTTTAGGAACTTACCTAGTCAATGAATTAAAAGTATGCTAAATGACTAATATATATAGAATCAGTTCAGTTCAGTTGCTCAGTTGTGTCTGACTCTTTGAGACCCCATGGACTACAGCATGCCAGGCTTCCCTGTCCATCACCAACTCCCAGAACTTGCTCAAACTCATGTCCATTGAGTCGGTGATGCCATCCAGCCATCTCATCATCTGTTGTCCTCTTCTCCTCCTGCCTTCAATCTTTCCCAGCATCAGAATCTTTTGCAATGAGTCAGTTCTTCACATCAGGTGGTCAAAGTATTGGAGTTTCAGCCTCAGCATCAGTCCTTCCAATGAATATTCAGGACTGATTTCCTTTAGGATTGACTGGTTGATCTGCTTGCAGTCCAAGGGATTCTCAAGAGTGTTCTCTAACACCACAGTTTCAAAGCATCAATTCTTCAATGCTCAGCTTTCTTTATAGTTCAACTCTCACTTTCATACATGATTACTGGAAAAACCATAGCTTTGACTAGATAGACCTTTGCTGGCAAAGTAATGTCTCTGCTTTTTAATATGCTGTCTAGGTTGGTCATAGCTTTTCTTCCAAGGAACAAGCATCTTTTAATTTCATGGCTGCAGTCACCATCTGCACTGATTTTGGAGCCCCCCAAAATAGTCTGTCACCGTTTCCATTGTTTCCCATCTATTTGCCATAAAGTGATGGGACTGGATGCCAGATATGTAGAATGAATGGATAGATAAACAACAAGGTCCTACCACACAGCATAGGGAACTATCATCAATATCTTGTGATAAACCACAATGGAAAATAATATGAAAAAGAATATATATTTATATGTATAACTGAATCACTTTGCTGTACAACAGAAATTGATACAACATTATAAATCAACTATACTTCAATAACATTTTTTTAAAAAGAAGAAGTATGTTAAATAACCTGAGCCCTGGCCTCTTGATAGAGCACTGATTGCTTATTTAATATGCATGACCTCTTCCATACCTTGAAGCAGCCTTGCAAGTTGGGGGCAAAGCCATATAATTGTATCTGGCTAGTGGACCATACTGGGTTCAACCTCTGGGTTGGGAAGATCCCCTGGAGACGGGAAAGGCTTCCCACTGCAGTATTCTGGCCTGCAGAATTCCATGGACGGTTTAGTCTATGGGGTCGCAAAGAGTCAGACACGCCTGAGTGACTTAAGTCTCATGCGTCATTTCCAGGTTGAGGTATCGACAAGTTCCTTCATGACTCTTTGGTTCTCCCTTTCTCCAACTCAGTGACCACAGAAGCTATGTATTGAGATATTGGAATCTTAACATAAAAGCATATTGGCTCCCTGGAGCACTGCTTGGAAAGGAATTCTCAATGTGAGCAAGATACGTTTTCATCTGAAAGTCACTGAGATCTGGGAGTTTGTTGGTAGCAGAACCTAGCATCACCCTGATTAATGTACAGCTTGCCTCTCATTCTGCCATTGTTCCCCTTCCCCATTTTTGACCCTTAGGGTCTGTAATTAATATGTATAAAGACTTTCAAAATTTTTCTTCAACTGCTTTCTGTTTTCTGACATCTGGCCAGTTTCTATTTTCAAATGTTGAGGCCTCATGTTGTTTGATTTTACATTAAAAACAAGCATGACCCAAAGGCTTAAGGGCTTGAGAGCATCCATGAGTCAGAGGCGTCAATAATTTCTAGTTCTTTCTAAAATACATTAATTTAGGGAAAAGTGATTCAACATTGAAACAATAAGCAGGTGATGGTCTGTCTTACTAGTCTCAGTACTTGTTTCCAGGGAAACTGCAAATGTTTCAGCTTATTTTCTTTAGTCAGAGATGGTAGAGGAAAAACTGAAAATCCCTAGGCATGATCATCAATCTCACATTTCAATAGCAATAAAAACACTTATTTTGGAAACAAGATTGTATGAGCTGCGATCATCACATAAGTAATGAAGACTGATTTAGACCGCAAACATATAAAGGGCATGAATTTTCCTCAGGAAAGTGGTCATCCTCAGAGGCAAAAAACTTGGACCAAAGCTATTCCTCCAGACAGTTAGCATCTATGATAATTGCTCTCAGGCCTTGTTCTGTGTGATAACTATAGCACGTGTTGAGTGAGAAGTATGAGCTTTAGAATCTGAAGAACTACCTGTTGTTAGCGATGGTTCTAGTAAGTAAGTTAACCTCTCGAAGCCTCATTTCTCAGCTGTCAAGTGAAAGTAACAACCATCTATCTCATAAATTTGTGGAAAGCTCTTAGCTTGGCACAGAGGAAGCACAGAAGCACAGAGGAAGTGCTCATTAAACACTCGCTGTTATTCTGGAAGACTCTCTGGGCTTCCCTGATACCTCAATTGGTAAAGAATCTGTCAGCAATGCAGGAGACCCTGGTTCGATTCCTGGCTTGGGAGGATATGCTGGAGAAGAGCTAGGCTACCCACTCCAGTATTCTGGCCTGGAGAATTCCATGGACTACAGTCCATGGGGGTCACAAAGAGTCGGACATGACTGAGCGACTTTCACTTTCTCTGGGATGGGAATGCTTATCTTTTGATGATGATATTTATGCTTAGAGACAATAAGATGCCATCTGGAGTCAAAGCTGGTGAAATAGGACCAGCCATCAAACTCATCAAATGTGAAGCAATGTAAACCTCCAAGAGTGTTCTCCTCACTGGTCAGTTCCTTCTATGGTGTCAAGGAAGGAAGACCATCTCTACAGCATAGGAATTAGTCCTAGGAAAATAATTGGGTTTCTAACAGGAAGAAGAGTTATTTAAGGCAGAAATAGCAGCAGAGCAAACACAGGAACAGATCAGGCAGGGAATAGGATGTGAAATAGTTTGGTTGGAACAAAGGAAATGGGGCTGGGAAGTTGGCTTGAGTTACTTTGCAGAGCATCTTGAATTCCACAGTGAAACCATTTTGCTTGAACCACTGGTCGGTGGGGAGCCCCCTGAAAGTGTTAGAGTGAGGAAGTAAAGGGTTGGACTGGTTGGTGAAGTACTAGAGAGGAAGGGGGCAACTGGAGGGCTCCTAAAATAACACAGGTGAGAGGTAAGTGGTCCTGCATTAGGGTGATAGCCGTCAAAGAGGAGGTGGATTTGTGACAAATATTCTTGACTAGGGAACAAAGTAAAAGGAGTCTAACATGATCACTAGGTGGGGATCCTGCTTCCTGAAAAAACATCGGTGCCATTTACCCAAACCAGAAAGCCAGAAGAAGGGACTGGTATGGAGAAAAGGAGAAAGAAATTTGCTGGACACCATGCTCACCCTGGGATAACCACGTGTCTGTGTGGGAATGTTCCAGGAATGCAATATCAGAAATGTCCCTTGTTAAGAAAAGGGCTAGACTTGAGTGGAAGAAGGAAGAAAGGGAGTCTGTGTGTGACTAATTTCATGAGTTGTCACTTTAACACCAAGCTCAAATGACCTCTGTCTGGACTTAATTCTTGCACTAGCAATTATTTCTAGTTGTTAAAGCTTTGCAATACTTGTAGCAACTAGCCACTTGTGGGCACAGTTGACCAGTTGCCCCTTCCCTGGCAAGGACAGATGAAACAGACCTTCTTCATAGCACCACCTGGGCACACAATTACTAATGACCATAATTTTCACACAGACACCAAGTATCCAGGTATGAAAACTTACCTGTAGGAGGATAAAGGGAAACTGGCTGGAAACTTGGCCCAGGAAAGAAAGAAAAGAAGTAAGAGCTATGCTTTTAGCTAGAGAGGAGGAGACTAGAAAGAAGAAAAAAAGGAAAAGGGAAAAATGGGAGTGAATCAGCATCTGTTGTCCCAGGGCAAGTGCTGAAAATACTAGGTTGAATAGGACAAAATCCCTGAGCTCTCAGTCTAGTGGGAAAAAAGTCTACATAGAAATGATTACGAGAAGCTGTGCTGAGTTTCATGCTGCTGCTGCTGTGCTAAGTCACTTCAGTCGTGTCCGACTCTTAGCGACCCCATGAACTGCAGCCTACCAGGCTCCTCCGCCCATGGGATTTTCCAGGCAAGAGTACTGGAATGGGGTGCCATTGCTGAGTTTCATAGGCAAGCATATTTTGTTTTGGATAGACCCCACTTAAACAGGGGGTGGGGCACAAGGGTCAGGGAGTCCATTTGTAGGTGAGAAAACTGAGATCCCAAGAGGTTAAATAAGTTACCTAAAATCACGGTGTGATCATTATGGTTCCATTAGTTACAAGAGACAGAAAGCAAATTCAACCTAGTTAAAGAAAACAACAACAACACAGTGGCTTATGTGGAAAGGTAGAGGAAAGGTTCAGGGCTTGATCCGGCTTTTCCCCCTGGATTCAGGTGCCCCATCCACGCCCTGTCCTTGACCCTGCTTTGTTCTGTGCTGCTTCACCCTCAGAACACCTCTATTCTACCAGGAGGGAAGATGCCTCCCTGAAGTCCCAGGTTTCCATGGTCTTTTGAGCTTATACCACAGATTGGTCCCTAGAAGCATTCCGATTGGCCCTTCTTGGTTGCCGTGGACCAGCCACTGAGTCAAGTGGGATTGCATGCTCCAATCATGTGCTCACAGATGCAGTGGGGCAGAGGATGCCCCTTGATTGACACCCCCACCAGAATTGCCTTCAGTAGGGAATGACATGAGTGCCATCCACAAAGGAAGTCCACTACAATCCATGTCCATTGTACACCTTTTAGAAAGTAGCAGGGGCTTCTCTGGTAGCCCAGTGGTGAAGAATCTGCCTGCAGGAGACACGAGTTTGATCCCTGATCCAGGAAGATCCCACATGAAGCAGAGCAACTAAGCCCGTGAGTCACAACGATTGACCCTGGCTCAGAGCCCGGGAGCCACAACTACAGAGCCCACTTGCCACAGCTACTGAAGCCCATGTGTTCTAGAGCCCATGTTCCACAACAAGAGAATCCATGAGGACGAGAAACCAGTGCATCACAACTGGAGACTAGCCCCTGCTTGCCACAACCAGAGAACAGCTTGCGTAGCAAGAATGAAGACCCAGCACAGCCCAAAGTTAATAAATAAATTTAAAAAGTAGCAGAGTTGAGCTGAAAGCCAGGCTCTATTCCAAAACCCGTGTCTCTCCACCATACAAAGTGCCCTCCCACCCCTTGCTCCTGATAAATGTGAACAGCAGAAGGTCAGATGACAGGGCACATGAAAGGAAAGGCAGAAATCATTTGGGGGCGGCCAAACACCTAAGAAATGAGAAGAGGAAGCAAGAGAAGCAGGATGATGAGAGACTGTGGGAAACAAGAAAGCAAGGATGGAGAAAAAAATGTATGCAGGGGCCATCCTGCAGCTGCAACCCTCTCCTCTGGAATCCCCGCCAGAAGCCACTGCTATTTTTCAGAAAGCTTTTTTCCATCTCCCTTGTTAAGACACAGAGAGCCAAATGCCCCATTAATCTTTCAAAAGGCCATTTTGGCTTCCAGTGGCAGAGCTGTGCACATTTGGCTTGGTTCCCCCAAGTCAGTTTTCCTTCCCAAAGGGAGTGGGACTTGGCATGCATGCGCTTGTGCTAAGTCACTTCAGTCATGTCCAACTCTTTGCAACCCTATAGACTGTACCCCACCAGGCTTCTGAGCTGGCATGGATGGCGTGCATGCTCCTACTTTTTGTGACCCCATGAACTGTAACCCACCTCTGTCCATGGGATTCTCCAGACAAGAATACTGGAGTGGGTTGCCATTTCTTCCTCCAGGGGATCTTCTTGCCCCAGTGGTTGAACCCGAGTCTCTTTCATCTCCCTACCTTGGCAGGCAGGTTCCTTACGACTGGTGCCACCTGGGAAGCATGCGACTTGGCAGACCCATCTGATGCCCATGTGGACCCCAGGGATCAACGGCTGTTTTCACAGTGGTTTGGTTTTACCTGGGGAGATAATTGTCAGCCCTGTGCCTGACAGAGTCTCCTTCCCCAGGTTCTACTCTACCATGTTCTTATCTCTCAGGCCCGCGTGCAGTGTGAGAAACTCAAAAGTCAAAAATAAACCCAGGGCCCAATTTGGCACTGCCTGGTCAGGCAGCTTCAGTGAGCCTGGGACAAAGCAGGGTGTTGTCAGGAGCCTGAGAGAGACTTTCTCCTAGCTGAGTGGACAGCGAGGGTAGGATAGGCAGAAAACAGACACATGGACTAAAGAGTAGCATTACACAATAGGAGTAACCAAGCTAAGTAAATAAATAAAACCAATACAACGTAAGAAATGTCACAAAAGAGATCATTTGTCTTACTGAAAGTCCTCATGGACCCAGTCCATATCACCCTCAGACTGGTTGTGGGGGCTGGCGATCAGTCCATTTGGAAAGAGTGCCCTGTGACTAGTACACTCACAGAGATTCTCACAGGGCACGCTTGTCTTAGCTCCTCCTTTTTGGCTCTTTGGAGCTGTATTACCAGTTCAGAGGCTTTCCAGGTGGTGCCAGTGGTAAGGAATCCTCCTGCCAATGCAGGGGATGCAACAGTTGCAGATTCGATCCCTGGGTTAGGAAGATCCCCTGAAGGAGGGCCTGGCAACCCATTCCAGTATTCTTGCCTGGAGAATCCCATGGACAGAGAAGCCTGGTGGGTTCCTGTCCATGGGGTCACAGAGGGTGGGCGCATGCACGCCATCCATGCCAGCTCAGAAGCCTGCTGTAATGGGCTGAATCACATCCCCCTCCCGCCCCCAAATTCATATGTTGAAATCCTAACTCCCAGTATCTTGGAATGTGACTATATTTGGGGCTTTTAGAGTGGTAATTAAGGTTAAATGAGGTCGTTGTGGTGAGCCCTAATTCAATATGACTGGTGTCCTTATAAGAACAGATCAGGACACAGACATGCATTGAGAGAAGACCATGTAAAAATGTATAGGTAGAAGGCTGCCATCTACAAACTCAAGAGAGAGGTTTTGGAGGAAGCTAACCTCGCTGGCATCTTTGATTTTGGACTTCTGACCTCCAGATCTTTGAGAAAAGATTTTTTTTTTTTTTTTTCAAGTCACACACTATGTAGTGCTTGTTTCAGAAGGCCTAGCAAACTAATACACCTACTGTAGCGGGGTTAGAACATGTGTCCTGATAAAGTTGTGCGTCTTGGCCGAGCAGGCATCCCCCACCCACCATCACACCTTCCGTGGGAAGATGACTTCACCCATTGTTCTCTGGATTAAACAAATAACAAAGCTAAGAGTCTGGCCTCCATTCGCCTTTCTTTTCATCTTATTTCTCAGTTTGTTCAGAGGTAAAGAAGTAGGGATACTTTTTATTCATCTTCCTCAAAAAATCCAGGTGAGACAATAGCGGTCAGCAAGAGTCAATTTATACTACATGTAGTAACAAAAACCCTCCAAATCACAGTGGCACAATGAACAAAACAATCAATTATTTTATGCTCACATTCAGTTATCAGCCTGCCTCGGTGAAACTGGAGTCTCCGTACTCAACACAGCTCAGCAGGAAGACAACTCATCCGTCACTCAGTCACCCAGAGGCCCCTCTCATTACAGGTACCCATGGTCACTGCAATGTGAGGAAACAAGCCTGATGGTTTGCACCCTGGCCTTTAAGCATCCCCCAGAAATGACACACACCTCCTCCAATCATATTGCATTGGCCAAAGCAAATCATTTGATTATGGCTAACATCGAAGGCGTAGGAAAGTGTAATACTATCCCATGTCCAGAATGAAAAGACCTGGAAATATTTGTGAACAGCCCTAATGACTGCATATGGGCCGTCATCCCTGCCCTCAAGGAGGTTGCAGCTTAGAAATGGAGAATGAGGATTTACACCCAAATTGTCATTCCTAAGTGAGGAAATTGCTCTACTTGTGTGTGTGCATGACTCACTGAAAATTACTCCCTTAAGAAGGGAAACTTTAAAAGGGGAAATTGCAGGCCTGTTCACTCAGTCCTTAAATGGACTTGTTAGGTGTCTATTAACATGCTTAGCACAGGCACTACCCTGAGCCTGAGGATTTTGAGTGTTTCTGACCTTCCACCCCCTTAATGCCGGTGCATGGGTGCAGCTAAGTTGCTTCAGTTGTGTCCGACTTTTTGCGACCCTATGGACTATAGCCTACCAGGCTCTTCTGTCCATGGGATTTTCTAGGCAAGAACACTGGAGTGGGTTGCCATGTCCTCCTGCAGGGAATCTTCCCAGCCCAGGGATCGAACCCATGTCTCTTACGTCTCCTGCATTGGCAGGTGGGTTCTTTACCACTAGCTCCACCTGGGAAGCCCTTTCATGCCAGTAGGCTCCCTCAATCATTGTGAAAATAAAAACATCTCCAGAGATTTTCAGACTGAAACAGGGTAGAATTATAGCAGAAGAGTCTTTTTGTCCATTTTGCACAGTAGAAAAACAGCATGCTATTTTGGAAGAGGAAGCATTCATTTTACAGCAGGTTTGGTAGGGGAAGCTTTTGGGACAGAGAGGAAACAATAGGTTTCCATCTTGATGATCCAAAAATGAGTCACAGATGTTGATGGAATGATCTCATTGGAGCTGGTGGGAACCTCAGAGACCCTTGAGTTCAAGTCCTTTATTTTACAGATAGAGAACTGGGACCTGATTACTATGAAGACTAGTTTTTATCAGGACCTAGGTGGGGGAGAAAAGGCACCCTCTCCTCTTTACTACACTTATCACAGTGCCCTCCTTGCAAAACTTCCCCTACATCTGCTATACTGCTTCTGTCCACAACTTGGGAGCTTGGGTGAGTGGAGATAGGAGGAGCAGAGGATGAGAGAGAATAAGGAAAGGAGGAGCTGAAAGTGCAGAGCAAGTTGTTCGTGCACCAAGCATCAAAAGGATGATCAGGCAATTCAGAGAGCACATGGTGATTGCTGTTGAGGAGAAACTGATGCAAGAGCAACCAGTACTATAATATTATTACTGTTCGTATTTATAGTATAGCTTCTGACACTAGCAGCCTAAGAGGTCAGCAGAACTCTTTGAGAACGAAGGCAGGAAATTTACTTGTAAGCATTATCAAAACTCCATTGACTTCCTCTTCCTCTTTCAGACTGCCAGCAAGGTTTTAAAGAGGATGAGAAAGCGCTTAGTTTGTCATAGCGGTTAGGTGCTCCAGATTCGAGACCACCTGTCTCAGGATTTCAGCTGAGACTTGCAGATTCATTTCATCTAAGTCCATATACTAGTTTCAAACCTCGGTCCCTGAAGCAAAATTGAAGGTTATAAAAATAACCCCCTGGTACAACTCCCAGGCCACAAGACATATGCTGCAGGCCTAAGCTGTTTTCATGGTTAGGATTGCTTCTACTCTGGGGCTGCCCCAGAATTTTCAGAAATGACTTGAGGGGGATGCAAGGGAACCACAGAGATTCATTAGGAGCAGTTGGCTTCATTTCCCTGCAGTATCTTATGCGGATGTTGGTGGCTCACGGGAAGAGCTTGTGGCTGGTTGCCAATGGCACCAGGAAGCAGGAAGTCAACTCATAAGTTAGTGCCATCTGGGATGAGAAAGTTCTTTGGCTCACCTCTGCATGGACCAGCCTGTGGCTGAGAGAAGAGTGAAGAGGGAAATGCTACTGCTCTCTCCCCACCCCCAAGTCTGGAGCAAGCTCACATGTGCAGCTCAGGAAGGAAGTCCAGGGGATGTTCCCATGTTCCTCAGGTGACAAGTTTTCATGTCCCACATGCAGCTGTAAACAGAAAATACGTCAAGAGGTATGTCTGTGTGTGTAATGAGAGAGACAGCATATGTCATCCAAGGACATTCCATTCTAACTTTGGCCTACCTTTGTTCCTGCGCCAAGATGTGTGGTCTTGGACCCTGAAGCATCAGACAGTGGCAATTCCTTCATTCCCTTTGATCCAGGATGCAGAGGAGAGAGAACAAATACCCTAGATCTATGACAAACTTTCTGACAGCCAGAAGCAAGACAGACCATCCTTCTCTCTTATGTCTGTGCTGCAATAACTAGCAGAGAGAGAACAGAATTCAGTTGTCTTTGTTTAGAGCAGTTGGTTCCCAAAGATTTACCCATAGGTCCTGCCAGCTTCTGACACAGATGTGAACTTAAATCCTGGCTCTGCCACTTCACAGTTGCATGGCCTTGGGCAGGTTACTTTAGCCATTTTTTCCACATCTGAAAATGAGAAAAAGGATCCCTGCTTATTTGACAGCTTGTCTGTGGGGTCTCATGATGTGATGCTTATGTAAAACTTTGCCCTAGATTCCCTAAGTGGCCTTACACCCAGGAGGGACTGTGCCATTAAGCAGATTAGCCTGCTCATGGGAGGACCTGAGCTCTAGCTCTGGGCCTGGGATCAGGAGACAGAGTGGGTCATAGGGCTTCAGTGAGATGCCAAGGATCTACAAGTAAGGCAGGGCTGAGGCCCACATTCAGAACCCTGGTGGAAGGAAGAGATGAACCCAAAGGAGCAGGAGGAGGTAGGATATGGTGATGAGGCAGTGAGTTAGGACAATAAATATATCAAGTCAGAGCAGATGGACTCCTAGTGGGCAATAGAAAATCAAGCCTGTAGAGTAGGAGACCTAACAGAAGCAGAAAATATTAAGAAGAGGTGGCAAGAATACACAGGAGAACTAAACAAAAAAGATCTTCATGACCCAGATAACCACGATGGTGTGATCACTCACTGAGAGCCAGACATCCTGGAAAAGTGAAGTCAAGTGGGCCTTAGGAAACATCACTACAAACAAAGCTAGTGGAGATGATGGAATTTCAGCTGAGCTATTTCAAATCCTAAAAGATGACACTGTGAAAGTGCTGCACTCAATATGCCAGCAAATTTGGAGAACTCAGCAGTAGCCACAGGAATGGAAAAGGTCAGTTTTTATTCCAATCCCAAAGAAAGGCAATGCCAAAGAATGTTCAAACTACTGCACAATTGTACTCATCTCACATGTTTGCAAATTAATGCTCAAAACTCTGCAAGCTAGGTTTCAACAGTTTGTGAACTGAGAACTTCCAGATGTTCAAACTGGATTTAGAAAAGGCAGAGGAACCAGAAATCAAATTGCCAACATCTGTTGGATCATCAAAAAAACAAGAGAATTCCAGAAAAACATCTACTTCTGCTTCATTGACTATGCCAAAGCCTTTGACTGTGTGGATCAGAACAAACTGTGGAAAATTCTGAAAGAGATGGGCAAACCAGACCATCTTACCTGCCTCCTGAGAAATCTGTAAGTAGGCCAAGAAGCAACAGTTAGAACCAGACATGAAACAACGGACTGGTTCCAAATTGGAAAAGGGTACATCAAGGCTGTATATTGTCACCCTGCTTATTTAACTTATATGCATAGCACATCATGCGAAATGCCAGGGTGGATGAAGCACAAGCTGGAATCAAGATTTCCGGGATAAATATCAATAACGTCAGATATGCAGATGATACCATTTTTATGGCAGAAAGTGAAGAAGAACTAAAGAGCCTCTTGATGAAAGTGAAAGAGGAGAGTGGAAAAGTTGGCTTAAAACTTAACATTTAGAAAACTAAGATCATGGCATCCGGTACCATTACTTCATGGCAAATAGATGGGGAAACAGTGGAAACAGTGACAGACTTTATTTTGGGGGGCTCCAAAATCACTGCAGATGGTGATTGCAGTCATGAAATTAAAAGACGCTTGCTCCTTGGAAAAAAAGCTATGACCAACCTAGACAGCATATTAAAAAGCAGAGACATTACTTTATCAACAAAAGGTCCATTTAGTCAAGGCTATGGTTTTCTCAGTAGTCATGTATGGATGTGAGAGCTGGACCATAAAGAAAGCTGAGCACTGAAGAATTGATGCTTTTGAACTGTGGTGTTGGAGCAAACTCTTGAGAGTTCCTTGGACAGCAAGGAGATCCAACCAGTCCAGTCCTGAATATTCACTGGAAGGACTGATGCTAAAGCTGAAGCACCAATACTTTGGCCACCTGATGTGAAGAGCTGACCCACTGGAAAAGACCCTGATGCTGGGAAAGATTGGAGACAGGAGGAGAAGGGGGTGGTAGAGGATGTGATGGTTGGATGGCATCACCGACTCAATGGACATGGACTTGAGTGAACTCCAGGAGATAGTGAAGGACAGGGAAACCTGGTGTGTTGTAGTCCATGGGATCACAAAGAGCTGGACATGACTTAGTGACTAAACAACAACAACAACAAAAACAGGAATGAATCTTTTTTGACCTACCTTTTGTGACTGGACTGTTTCAAAATCATATACCTCTCCTTGTTGACCTAATTGGGGAGTTCTCCAATTAGGGGACCATGGTACAGGCTATTTGGTGACATTGTCCCCTCTCTAGCCCTGTGGGTCACCAGCCCCTTTAGAAGACCCACTCTCTCTTTACTCCACCCTAATCTGGGTGTCCGACAGCCACGGGCTTCTTTGCCCTTCTTTCCTGCCCTTTAGCTTCCTATTGAGTTCAGCCAATAGGAGGCACCAGCAGGAAAGAGGCAAGGACATTCCTCCCAGCATCGTCCCATCAAATCACCTTAGACTGGCTACATCCCTCTAAAGCTTTCCTTCTCCTCCCAAACTTTTCAGTTTCCATGCTCAGGAAACCACACTTTCTTCTTGCCTGAGAGTAATGGCTGACCCTTCCTATTGCTAGTCCCTGGAAAGAATTCATTGTTCTTTGTGATTTCCTCTACCTGACTGTATTAAAATTCCCTTTATTTGACCCTTCCTGGTTCTAGTACCAACACCATCTCCTAACCTCAGAGACCTTCATAAAAGTAAAAACATGAGCAGTGTATTGAAAAGCATTGGGAGTCTGTCAGAGAGAGCAGAGGTTCAATCCTTTTGTGGCACCTTGTCCTTTCTCTCCTCCAATAGCTTGTTGCTGGCTCACTGATGTCACCCACCTGCGGGCTGCAGCCTACCTTGTCCCTGTCTGGATCTTGTATGTGGGCCTGGCCGTGTCCAACAGAGAAGCTGCCTCCAGGAGCTCGGTGCTGAGGTTAAGATGGGCAGGGTCACCTGGGGCAAAGCAAAGAGGTTCAGCCAAGTAGGGTCTGAATTATACCGATCTGGGGAGTAAGAAGAGGGCAGCAGGAAGAGACAAGGCATTGACAGTGAGGTGAATCAGCAGGGAGGAAGGAAGGAGGCACAGAATTCACGCAGCTCAAGGCCATCTGATCAGAATGGAGTGTGCAGTGACTGCCACTGAAACGTGTGCAGCTGTCTGAGGACCATTTCTACTTGTTGGAGACAAACCCTCCAGGAGGCAGATGGGAGCGGGAAGTTTATACACCAACTCCGCTAGTAAGAAGCCGCCTCAAGAGCCTCCCCATCACTGCTTGTAGGGCTTGGAATTGAGTCAGGCTCTCAATCCTGGGATCTGAGGGAGTGACAGGGCCACTCAGCCCACAAGGGGACCCTGTGGTTATCCTGGCTGCTGAGTAAAACAAGGACTTCTCTGCTGGAGGGGAAGCTCTGATGTCCAGTCTCAGCTCTCCCGGTCCCCAAGTGGACCTAGGCCATGGGGCTGTCATATAGCGATCCCATGGACTACAGCCTACCAGGCTCCTCCATCCATGGGATTTTCTAGGCAAGAGTACTGGAGTGGCTTGCCATTGCCTTCAATGCATCTATGAAAACACCTTCCCAAATCCTGAGTGTTTTTGCTACTTAGTTACCTGCTACCCCAGTGGTCTCAATAGGGGCCCTGTGTCTGCTGTCTAGCCCTCCCCTTCCTGAGGTCTGGGTCCTGCTTTGATGGCCCTGCTTCTGGTAGGTGCCTTTCAGTATAATTTCAGGTAGGGTGTCTCAGGCCCCATCTCTCTGACTCCTGAGGAAAGAAGAGGGATTTACTTCAACTTCCTTCCTTTTCTGTTGGGTGACAGCCCCAGAATTTGGATGAGAACATCGTGTAGTCATCTGCAAGTCCTGAGTGTGCCCAGAGGCTGGCCTTTGTAGTCGGGTTAGCAGCCCCAGTCCATACTGGATTTATGGGATGGACTTTTCCCTATCTCCTCCATCCCTCTGTTGCTAAGAATTTAAGGATGCCTTGGGTCCAAGCATATCCAGGTGAAAGTAATTTAGAGCCTCCTTCCATTTACTCCTTTTTTAAGGCTCTTCAAGCTATATGGGATGCTTTAACTATTTCATGGAGAGTAAAGTAGTAACATTCTAGCTCCTGGAGCTTCTTCTTGGTAGGATCTAGCTATCCCAGGTATGGAGTGCAGGGAGGGTATCGACTTGCATTAAATTTTAAGCACAAACCATAGTCCAGCACTTAGAGAGTTTGCCAGCAAGCTACTCCCTTGCCTTAAAATATATGGCAGTCATTGATTATCTATTATTCTACCTATTGGACACATATCCTTTTATAGGGCCCAAGAGCAAAGTTCATAGGATGAGTAACACTACATTCCCAATCCAAAGAGTCCTGCAGGAATCCCTGTAAAGAGAAAGTTGTCTGAGGAATAAAGCTTGTGTCTATCTGCCTCTGTCTGGAATGTGGAAGACCGCAGCAGGCTTGAAGGTCATCTTTCTGTTGTGGCTGTCCCGTAGGCATGTTCTTATGGTTCATAAATCCATACCATCTATCATGGCAGAGTTTCAGAAATGGTTAATGGAATAACTCTAGCTGGACACTTACCTTTCTCTCTGCTCATTCCATTATGTAGAAAAGGCCTATCTAGCAACTTCAGCCATTTAGAACATGGTCCCGAACAAAGATAGATGCATAATCACTTGATCTATGTGTATTCTATCTCCCCAGTGAGATTTTTGTTTCCTTACAGGATAGGTAAGAACCTTGTTTTTATTTAAATTATCTACAGACAACACACAGCTGGCACAAGATAGAGATTTTTCTGGATAATGATGGTGGAGTCAAATCCCGCCTTTTGTTGATGTCCACTTAACCAAATGTCATTGGTCCATTTACTAATGGGACCATCTGGAAAAAGCTTTCTCCCTTCCACAGATGAGCTTTGTTTTTTTTTTTTAAATAATGGTCTTCCCCCTTCTATTTATAGATATCATAATTGCTTTTGAAATGTTTGAAAGAATCATTCTATGGACTTTAGAGGAAGACAGGCCAGAACTGAATCCTAAGTTTGCTTCTCTATGGCCAGAGACCCCTCAAGCCATTGGACTTCCTTTCAGTTCAGTTCAATCTCTCAATCGTGTCCAACTCTTTGCGACCCCATAAACCACAGCACGCCAGGCCTCCCTGTCCATCACCAACTCCCGGAGTTCACTCAAACTCATGTCCACAGAGTCGGTGATGCCATCCAGCCACCTCATTCTCTGTCGTCCCCTACTCCTCCTGCCCGCAATCCCTCCCAGCATCAGAGTCTTTTCCAGTGAGTCAACTCATCGCATGAGGTGGCCAAAGTATTGCAGTTTCAGCTTTAGCATCAGTCCTTCCAATGAACACCCAGGATTGATCTCCTTTAGCATGGACTGGTTGGATCTCCTTGCAGTCCAAGGGACTCTCAAGAGTCTTCTCCAGCACCACAGTTCATATTTGTCATTAAAATTGGAATGACAATCAGAAAGGCTTAAGGTTTCTTGAGAGGTGTTAACACAGGTAATCTGGCCTGAGGAATACTCAGTGATTGATTGTTGAATTTAAATAGAGTAACCCAAATCTTAATCCCAGTGCCTTTCAACTCCAAGTCTGGTTTGTTTTCACTCTGCTGAGTTACCACCAAGCCCAATCAACTTGACAGAAAATGCTCTTTGGATACTCATTCTCCAACTATCTTTTTTTTTTTTTTCCTTAGAAAAATACAATAACACATCTGGGACCTATTATATGGTGGTATATATTTCAGTATATGTTTCTGCTAATGCTTTAGTAAACAGAAACTGCATGCATGTTGATTCCTCAAATACAGTAGCTGCTAGTCTGCCTTGAGAAAGGCTTAATACAAAGTTAAACATTGCAGGAGTTTTAAAAAGTGCCTCCATCAAAAGTCGAACTCAAGCCCCAGTTGTATCAGAGTCACTTTTTATAGTTAATGCATTTAGTCACTTCCTACTGCTTAGAATGAGGAAAAACTTTAGTCTGTGATGTCCTTATTTATATCAATGGCAAAAATATCAGGAACACTTCTGGTTGTTAATATCAGAACACTTAACTAACAGTGATTGACCACACAGAGAGATATTTTGTCATTGTTTTCATAATTTCTCAAACAGAAACTTTGGTTGAGGGCCAGTACCTCTATTATTCTTTTATTTTCCTCATGGTTGTAAGATGGCTGCCTTGATGCCAGACATCAAGTCCACATCCAATTGAAGAGATTGAGTGAGAAAGTAGAGCAGTTACATGTATATATGTCCAGAAAAACAAACATTCTCAGAAGCACTGAAAAGATTTACACCTCATGGTGTCTCAGAAGCACTGAAAAGATTTACACCTCATGGTGCCACCTCTCTCGGCAAAGAAGATTGGGAAGGTGAAGTTTTACCTATTTCAGCCCCTGTTGGAGAGGCAGATGAGAGAAAGAGAGATGTGTGCTGGGTTAGCCAATCCCCAATGTCTGTGATCATGAACTTCATAAAAGTCTTTGTAAGCTGAGGCCTATGCCAAATGTCCCTAAACTAACCCTGAAAACAACAGAAGTATCAGGCTGCAAAGCAAAGAAGAAGAACTTTGGAATCAGACTCACCAAACTTTATGTCCTGGCTCTGTCACTGAAAGGGATGGCTCTGGAGAATTCACTTTTTTTCCTTGAACCTATTATTTCCTCACTTATAATAAATAATACTATGTCCTAGGGTTAGTGTGAAGATCAAATGAAAGACTAAGAAAGAACTTTCTCAGCTGATTACTCCTCTGCACATGTACATTATAAAAGAGGAATGAAGAGCCTGTTCTGTACTACACAGAAAAGCCAGTCCTGTAGGTTTCTTTGGCCCTTCCTTCGTGCAACTCATAGTTTGACGCTCCTAAACTGCGGTCTCATGTTCAGTTTTGCATCCCCAGTGCCTCACGCAAGATGATAGGTGCTCAGGAAAAGTTTAATGAGTGAATGAATCTCCCCCAGGAGCATGAACTAGTTTGAGAAAGAGGACATTGTCCTTCAATCAAACATGTTCAATAAAGACAAGTCTCTTGGGGAATTATTCAGTAGCTATTTAAAAATAAATAGGCAATGAATTCTCATACGAAGGTGGTGGCAGTATAAGTGTGGTTTTCAGATCTCAAACGTCCACAAACCTGATAGACACAAGAGCCAAAACCCATGGGCTACATTTGCGAAAATAACTGGGTGACAATGTATATAACCTCCAACCCAAAACTATGGTGGGTGATGAAGAAATGCCAGTAACTATAAGATCTGCATTGTCTCAACATCTGTGCTGGAGGAGCAAAGGAAGCAAGAAGATGACTGAAGGACCTGAGAAGAGAAGCCCAAATAGCCAACAGGTATTCACCGAGAAGCAGAGAGGGGCAATTTGAGAACAGCCGCTGAAACAGACATTCTGATAGGATTTTGCTCACTGGAAGAGGGGTGAGGTCACAGGAAGAACTGAAAATCCTGGGGCAGTATCAGTTCAGTTCGTATAGCCCCCATGAAATCTTGAAACTGATAGCCATTTCTTCCTTTCAGGATAAGACCCCATACTAAGGAAGAAATCTGAGGATTGGAATCAAATTTAGCAGGTCAGAGACAATAGTGATGAGGACAGAGAAGGTTCAGATAAACTAGAGAAGCAAGGAAAAAAGCCAGGAAATTTCAGAAAGATAATCTTTATGTTTTTAAGAATACTTAAAAACCACAGAAGAGTGAGCTTTATGAAGTGAAAAATGTTATCTGAAGAATGTCACCTTCTTCTAAAAATTAGCAGAAACCAATTTCACATGAAAGTGAGCAATAGGAAATTATGGAGGTCAAGGTCTCTAAAAAGCTATTTTAAGAAAAAGGAGGCACATGTACACCCGGGGTGGATTCATGTCAATGTATGGCAAAACCAACCAATATAATATTGTAAAGTAATTAGCCTCCAATAAAAAAAATAATAAAATTAAAAAAAATAAAAAGGAGGCAAACACATATGTCTCCTTCCCTATGAAAAATGAAAATGTGCAAGAAAGACTAATCCATAAAACTGCTCAAAATTTCAATTTATCATTTTAAAATGACTAAAAGATATTAAGAAAGTGTTATAAGACATGAAGAACAAAATAAATTATAATTAGAAAAATGTCAGAAGTATAACTGAAGAAATAATTTAAGATGAAAAAATAATTTTAGTAATGAGGACCAAACTTTAAGGAGCACAGAACAAATAAACACAACAAATGATGCTTTTAGAGAAATAGAAGGTGAAAGGAGAAAAAAAAATTAATCAAAAATAAAGAGCTAAAAGCTAAAAGTATGCAAGAGAATACTTTTTGTTTGTATATATTATGTATCTATACATACATAATATTAAAGAAGGTAAAGAAGATCCAATATATAAATAATCAGAGTACCCTGAGAAGAAAATGCTATCAAAGGAACAAAACAAATTCAAAAAAAACTTTTCTGAAATTAAGCAACATTTGAACCTTCATATTGAAAGAACATATTATGTACCTGAGAATATTAATATAGACTAATCAATGACAAGAAATATTACTAGATTTAAAGGAAAAAGAAAAAACCTCTTAGGCATTCAAGGCAAAAACCGCTTGTAACAACCAAGAAAGGTCTTGTAAAACCAGATTTTTCGGCCATATTTTATAGCAGAATACATAGAATACTTACATAGAATAACAGATTTTAAATAGTAAGTTTAAATTCAACTGTATTTACAACTACATTAAAAGTAAGTGGTCTAAAAACCTTTTAAAAATAATTTCATTTATTTATTTTTGGCTATGCTGGGTTTTTGTTGCTGCATGGGCTTTTCTCTAGTTGCAGCAAGTGGGGGCTACTCTAGTTGGGGTATGTGGAAATCTCATTGCAGTGGCTTCTCTTGTTGTGGAGAATGGGCTCTAGGGTGTGTGGGATCCAGCAGTTGCAGTTCCTGGGCTCTGGAGCACAGCTCAGTAATTGTGGCACCTGGCCCCACAGCATGTGGGATCTTCCCAGACCAGGGATTGCATTGGCAGGCAGATTCTTTACTGCTGAGCCACCAGGGAAGCCCCCTAAAAATCTTTTTAGAAGTTTAAACATTTTCAGTATTCCTGTAGCACTCTCACCCCTACTTTGCCATGTTGCATTCAAACTCCACCTTGTGATGGCAGAGGGACTTGGATGAGAGTGAGCTTCTTGTCCATGTCTCAGTGGCAACAGGACTCTGCTTTATATCAATGTGGGATCCTGAACGTGTTGGTTTTTTGCTCCTTTGCTAGCAGCAGAGGAGTTTTCCTAATTTCAGAACAAGCAATGAGGGCTTGTTTTCCACTTCTCCTGTTGCAAGCAACCTTTGCCTTGAAGCAGGTGAGGGAAACTCACAAGAGAGTTTCTGTTTGTCTTCGCAGTGGCAGCCAATCACCACCGTGCACTAATGAGGGTTCAGAAGGCGGACGGACTACTCCAAACTACCTTCAAACTTTGCCAAAGCCCGCTCCCCTTCACTGTGGAGGAGCACACGCTCAGGTCTCCTTTCCTGCTGTCTATCTTTCTCATATGCACTCTGTAAATGCCCCTGGAAATGAGCTGTTGAGTATGTGTGGGCCCTCCAGTGTCTGGAACCCCAACCCTGTCATGCTAGCCCACACTTGACATTTAAGAAGTTGCTAATATTTTAGTTGTTCTTGTTCATTCTGCCAAAGGTAAAACATTTTGTGTGTCCCATATGTTCTCAGAGGGATTTGTCAATCTTTGGTATTCAGTTTATTTGGTTGTGTTGAGACCTCAGATCTCTGATGGACTAAGCAGAATAAGATTTTATAGATTATATGGTCTTTTGTTATTGTTGCAAAGATGGGCGTGATATTCTCATGTGGCTTTCTACAGCCTAAGAAAGAAGTTCCAATTTTTTAAAAACTATTTTTAGTAATCATAACTGGTAGTGGCAGTATTAGTATCATCATTTTGACCATTGTGTGTATAATTGTGTACTGTGGGATAAAGGAAATGAGTAATGATGAGATATTTTAATTCTCTCATTCACTGTGTCCTTGAGAACCAAGGTTTTTGGTATGGAAAAAAGGAGATACATACACAATGTGGAAGGAAATAAGAAAAAATCGTGCAACTCTGAATTTGAATTTGAAACACTATTATAAATTTATAAGATATTTTATATTTATATATTTATATATTTTATTTCCTTATTCTACCAAAAATATCTAGAAACATGATTCTCTAGATTGTGATCTTCAAATACCATTTCCTACCATAAGAAACCAGTGTTTCTTAGAGAAATAGCTGATTCATATTTGGGGTAGAAACTATGCAAAATGAGCCTAGACCATTTTATCCTACCAAATAGAAAAGATGCTATCAAAGAATAATGGGGTCATGTCAAATGGATCCAGCTGCCAATCTTAGGAGATTTCCACTTGCCAAAAATGGGACAACTTGAGTTTGAATAAATAAAAGGAATGCAATGATGTACTTAAACCCATAAATATTTCTAAATTAATGACATATATATTTTAAAAATCAAATAAGTCTCTTTTAGAGGATCAGAGAACCAATTTATTATCTTGAAAACAAGTAAATAAACAATCAAGCAGTTTTTCTTTTATATCTAAACTATGCAACTGGGTAACCAAATAATAGATGAGAGAAGCATCTCTTTATAAATTATTCCAATGAAAAAGTGAAATGAGATGTAGAATTAGAATGTCACCATTTTTCAATTTCCAATGAATTTATGGGTCTAGGCAGTGAGCCTACA
Organism: Moschus berezovskii; assembly: GCF_049115385.1. Taxonomy (NCBI): domain Eukaryota; kingdom Metazoa; phylum Chordata; class Mammalia; order Artiodactyla; family Moschidae; genus Moschus; species Moschus berezovskii. The sequence goes on from NC_142465.1 coordinate 74,024,402, forward strand.
TGGCTGTTGACATCACAAAAAGAGAGACAACCAGACATATGCTATCTAGTGAAATAACATGCCACTTCCTACAGTCTTGCCAAAATGACTGAGTTGAAGTTTTATCCATCTCTGAATCCAGCTTCTGATTTGCAGATAATGCAGGGGACAGAGAAACATGTTGGACAGGACCAGGAGTACACAATCAGCAAAATCCAGACGAGAGGGAAATTCCACAGGTCAAACCTCGAGGGATCTTTAACAAATAAATTATAGGCAAAAGGACAGGATGAAGGGAAAGCCAACAGATTCAAAGAAAGGTTAAAAACTTATCAAATTTTTGAGAGTGAGTGAGAATAAACTGTAGTGCTAAGAATGTATACTTGAGTAACCAAATCATAAAGAAACATAGGGAAGAGATTACTCTAAAAGTCAAGATAGTGGTTATTTTTGGAAAGAGGAAGGAGACACATGAGAAAGGCTTCTGAAATATCTGGAAATTTTCAATTTCTTGATCTGAGTGAGTGTTAGCCTTATAATTCCCTAAGCCATATGTTTGCTTTGTATGGTTTTCCGTATCTGTGTTTTATTTTACAATTAAAGTTTTTTTTTAAATAAACCTGTTTCACTTCAGAACACCCTGTTACTCTCATCCCCCCAAAAGTGAATTGCATATCTCTATGTGTAAAAACAAAGCATTATAATTTTTTTAAAAGTATAAATAGACAGGAAGGATATGTTTAAGAATATGTTATAGATCAAGTTATATTTCCCTAAATGCCTTTATTAGAACCTATTTCACAAAATCCTTTCCTTCCTTAAAAAAATCCTTTCAGAAGAGTCTGTGCACTTTTTCTAGGCTTGCCAAGCTAAATAGCTAAAAAGTATTTCCTTTTCAAAGTCCAAGGAACATGCAATCCTCTATATAATAAAAAAAAGAGATGTGTTAAGGTTTCCAGTTCCCCACCCCTTCCTTTCATTTTAGAGGGGAAAAATATATGTGTATAAATATGCACACATGCATTTATAAAAGCAACATAAATATTATAATGTAAATGTAGAAATGGGATTCAAAGGAGAAACCTTCTCCATGAAAAATATAAATAATACCTTTTTCAGCAAGAGTGGATAAAACAGCTTCATCAAAAATTTAAATACATTAAAGAAATTTATTTGCCATCTGAACTGTAATTTTAAAGCTAAAATGTGAGCCCAATGTGGACGTTTTAACAACAACTGAATTTGCTCACTTCTGAAAGGGAACTCCGGGTCTTCCCAAGTCTTTTGAAGTTCCATTTTGCTTTGTCTTCAGATGCCTTGACATAATTAACCCATTGATGCCTTGTGCTGTCTTGTGAATGCAAGCATTTGCTCACAATTCCATATCAGGGCTGGAGACAAGGAGAGGTTCAGATCCCTTTGACACCAGGGCGCCTGGTCAGGAAGTTCTCAGATGTGCAGTCACGTGAACTTTTAGCTGAACTACTGCCCAGTGGGGCTCCCATCCTTTCAATCTCCATCAGCTCAGGTCTTCAAAGGCTGGGAGCGTCTGTACCCAGTGACCTGACTGGCTGGCTTGACACATCTCTTCCCCTTAAGGTGGTGGGGGTAGATGGGATTGAAATTACTTTCCCAACTTTATTCCTCAAATTTGAGCCAGAGCCCCAACCCGCCCCTGCCCCCCAGATCAAACAACACCTCAGTTGCCCTCTAGTTGCACTGGTCACTGAAGGAGCAGCTGCTTGACCTGCTTTAAAAAGCTTGTTTCCCACACTTTGGGATTAGCACTGATTATGACTGAGATTCTGCCACACACTTACCTGAGTGTGAACACTGCCCTTCTTTAATCACTGCAACAACTACATAGATAATTTAAGATAAAGGTACTGAGTAAATTCACTCAAGAACATGTGTATAATTAGTGGAGATTTTAACTCAGGGAGCAAGCTCTAGCTGGCAAGGCCATTCCTTAAACCACTACACTATGATGCCTATGGCCACGGGAATACACACCATTATAGACATAGCTGTGTGGAGTACTGCTGATGCTAGCTCCTTCCATGTGTCAGGCACTATACCAAGCTTCAGAAACACTTCATTTAATTATTTATAGGAAGATCCCCTGAAGGAGGGCATGGCAACCCACTCCAGTATTCTTGCCTGGAGAATACCCATGGACAGAGGAGCCTGGTGGGCTATAGTCCACAGGGTTGCAAAGAGTTGGACATGACTGTGGAGACTTAGCACACACACATACTTGTAGATATGGGCTTCCCTGGTAGCTCAGATGGTAAATAATCTGCCTGCAATGTAAGATACCTGGGTTTAATCCTTGGGTCAGGAAGATCCCCTGGAGAAAGGAACGGCCACCCATTCCAGTATTCTTGCCTGGGAAATCCCATGGGCAAAAGAGCCTGGCAGGCTACAGTCTATGGGGTTGCAAAGAGTCAGACATGACTGAGTGACTAAGCACAACACAGCATAGTACTGATATAAAGACAGAGATAGATGAAATCCTAAAATTTAGGAGCTGGATTTCATCCAGATTGCCTACATTTAATCCCAGCTCCACAGTTTACCAGTTGTGTGATCTTGAACAAATGATTTTGTAGCCCTAGGCCACGGTCTCTTCAACCAAAGACACTCCCCTCAGAGGATAATGCAAGTATTAAATGAATAATTTATGTAAAGCACATAATGTATTTCCTAGCACAGAATAGGGACCAAAAAGTTCGATATTATGACAGTAAAGAACCCGCCTGCAATGCAGGTGACCTGGGTTCAATCCCTGGGTTAGGAAAATCCCTTGAGGAGGACATGGCAACCCACTCCAGTATTCTTGCCTGGAGACTCCCCATAGACAGCGGAGCCTGGCAGGCTACAGTTCATGGGGTCGCAAAGAGTCAGACATGACTGATATTGACTCAGCATACAATATCATACATTATTACTAATACATTAATTGCACATCATATAATTAACAATATGAATACTATTATGTAATATAGTGTTTACTATTACTATTATATATACATTTGTTGTTGTTATTTAGTAGCTAATTTGTGTCCGACTCTTTGCAACCCCATGGACTGTAGCCCACAAGGCTTCCCTGTCTGTGGGATTTCCCAGGCAAGAATACTGGAGTGGGTCGCAATTTCCTTCTCCAGGGGATCTTCCTGACATAGGGATTGAACCACATCTCCTGCATTGGCTGGCGGATACTTTATGCTGAGCCACCAGGGAAGCCCCATTATATATACATAGATGGTCTATTTTCTCAAGCAATTCAGAAAGCTCAGTAAAGAGGAGTAACATTCTTCAAAACTTTTCTGGGTCAATGATAACCAAAAAAAAAAAAAAAAATGCTGAGCTGGCTCATTTTTTCCCAAGGAGATCAATATTTGAGATACAAACCAGCAAAGTAGACTGATGAGGGTACAGCTGAAAATAAGTCTCAGGATGACAGACCACACATACCGCACAAAAGCACTGTTCTGAGCAAGGCAGGCTGCCAACACTCCAGAAGGGGGACAGTTAGCATTTAGCTCTCATTGTCATTGTTGGTGCTATTCATCTTGGCATGCATAAAGGCCAGGTGACCCTCTGGTCACAATCTTCACTTTACCCATCTTTCATCACTGATGAAAGATTCTGGCCCTTCTAAGATCAAGTTTATTTCTATCTCTATTCTAGTATCCAAATTCTCATCTGGTGTTTAAACAATACATCCCTGTGTAAAGTAGATATGAGGGACTGATAATACAAACACAGGTAGAGGTTACTGACCAGGTATTTGAACTGGGCACTGTGTTAAACACAAGCATTCTCTCTTTGGATCTCATGGCTCCATATGGTAGCATTAGATCATCTTCAGGTCCTGTATCCATATTTACTGAATAGCAGAAGTGTCCTCAAGTTCAAATTCATCCACTTTCAGGGTTCATGCTGTTAAACCTTGCACTCAAAGTCGCCCTCATTCCTTTCCAAACTCTTGTTCACTTTATCTCTCTTTAACCACCATCCACACTCTACTTATAGAAAGTTACCAAAGAAGCTCCTTCTCTGGGCATTAATTACTGGAAAAATAGCTGGCGTGTCCATTTTTCTCCTCTGAACACATCTAGCATGCTGAACATGGTCTTTCTCCATCACTGGACAGTGACTTTTTGAAGGTGAAGATCTTGTCTTCTTCATCTTTCTGACCCTAGCGCTTAGCACAGTGATTGCATGAAGAAGGATCTAAATAAGTATTTGCAGTGAGCATAAATGATTGCCTAGATGGTTAGATGCATATATGAAGGGATGCCTCAGATGACCTCCCTCTCTTTTGCTGAGACGTCACTACTAAGCCCCATGTTGTTGTTCACCAAAAAGTGGCTCTAGCACTTAAGCACAATGTCACTTGTATGGTTAGTGCCCAGCATGTTTTAGTGAATAAAAAAATAAACACATAATTCAGGCCTTAAGGCAATATAAATCACCTGGGAGATCTATTTAAACACTTCGTGTTCTTCCATTTCTCATATCTATGGCAAAAGAAACCAGCAAGCTGCTGGGAACAGGGGCTGCAGCCCACAAGGGCCTGAACTGTGCTGTGCTGGCATCAGCCTATAATGAAGAAGCTGTAGCCTTGTGATATTTTCCATCATGTCCCCCGCAGGCTTCTGTGGATGATTTTGTTCATTGCATCCAGAGTTGGGGTTCTGTCTGGTTTCAATGGTAAAAATAGTTCTACTTCTGAGAAATTGGCCAGTTTGTATATTATATACTTGGTAAATTGTGAAATTGTCTTTATTTCCCCCTTTTTTTGGCCAATAAAAAATTGAAACAAAATAGATAGCCAATGGGAATCTGCTGTATGACACAGGGAACTCAAACTGGGGCTCTATAACAACCTAGGGGTGGGTTGGGGAGGGAATTGGGAGGGAGGTTCAAGAATGAGGGAACATATGTATACCTATGACTGATTCATGTTGATGTATGGCAGAAACCAACACAATACTGTGAAGCAATTACCCTTCAATTAAAAATAAATTTTAAAAATTGGAGCTAAATCTGGAGCTACTCATAGCAACAGAAAGATCTTTTAATAACACATTTTTTCATGTCAGTCTTGGCTCTTTTCATTTCCTTACTACAAGCCCCTTCCTTCCTTTTTCTTCTACTAATTCTGTACATTCTCATTTCTTTAGGAATGATGGTAAGCCATCCAGTGATTATAAAAGAAACTAAATGTAAAACAGCTTACTTTATTGTGTAGCACAGACTGAGCAAATATATTCATCAAATATATTATTATTTGAAAACACAATTATTTTTACTTCCCCCTGGCATGTTTAATGTATCCAGGACTAAAATCTTCTCTGGAGCTTCCCTGGTGGCTCAGTGGTAAAGAATCTGCCTGCCATTACAGGAAACACAGGTTCGATCCCTGGTCCAGGAAGATTCCCACATGCAGCAGAACAACGAAGCCCATGACCACGATATCGAGCCTGTGCTCTAGACCCCAATAACTGCAGCTATTGAGCCCACATGCAACAACTACTGAAACCCACATACCCTAGAGCCTGTGCCCCGCAGCAAGAGAAGCCCCTGCAGTGAGAAGCCCACACATCACAACTGGAGAGTAGCCTATGCGGCAATGAAGACCCAGCTCAGCCAAAAATAAAATTAATAAATAATTTAAGAAAACTTCTCTGGAAAGAAGAAATAAAGTTACAAAATATTAAACAAAAAGGATATTTTAATAAGTCTGCTGGTATCACTCTCTGTGTGTTGGGAGTTTGACTCCTTAGGTGGCTGATCTTAGCTCTCCTCTGGCTCGTGAAAGGGAGTCACCAAGTGTTTGCTGCAGGAGAAGAAGAAAGGGAGGCAAGGAATATGCAAGAAGAGATGAAGGGATAGAAGGAAAAGGAAAGAGGGAAATGGAGAGAGAAGAAAGGAGCTGCAGGGATGGGGATGGAGGAAAGGTACAAAAGATGAACTAACAATGGAGCTTACCTTAGCAGCTCAGGCTGACGCTCGGATCTCAGTTGTCTTCAAGAGGCTATTTGGTGGCCAGAAATAAGAGGAACATTGCAGGTTACATCATTGCATTTACAGCCTTCTGATAAAGATGGTGATGGATCTATTCTATTCTAATACTGAACTGAGGGGAGAAGTCACAACCAAATTTTAGAACCCACCACTCAGACCTTCAGCTCAGAATCAACCTTCTCACCACCCAATTTCCTGTCTTGAGAAATACAAGCCAAAGCTTTTCTGTTTTTCCTTGTGTTAAAAATCTAGCCATGTTTTCTGAAAAGTAAACTTACATCATCACGATTCCTTTACATTCTTATTATATTAACATTTTTCTGAGAATAAAAGTAAGCAAATCCATTGTAACCAATAAAGTGAAGTCGCTCAGTCGTGTCCGACTCTTTGCGACCCCGTGGACTGTAGCCCACCAGGCTCCTCCTTCCATGGGATTCTCTAGGCAAGAGTACTGGAGTGGGTTGCCATTTTCTTCTCCAAGGGATCTTCCCAACCCAGGGATCAAACCCGGGTCTCCCGCATTGCAGGCAGATGCAGGCAGATGCTTTAACCTCTGAGCCACCAGGGAAGCCCCACCAATAGGGCAACAAAATTATATTAAAATAATATAAAATTGCTTTGATCTATCACCAAGAAATAAACATTGCAACAGCTTTTGATTATTTCCTTATAATCTTATCTATTTTCATATTTGTGGGGTGAATATGTACAGCTGAATGTAATCTCAGTCATTTTTTCCTTTTAATATTTAAATATGTCTCCAGGTCAATCCTGAATATTCATTGGAAAGACTGATGCTGAAGGTGAAGCGCCAATACTTGGGCCACCTGATGTGAAAAACTAACTCATTGGAAAAGACCTTGATGTTGGGAAAGATTGAATGCAGGAGAAAAGGATGATAGCATGAGATGGTTGGATGGCATCACTGGGTCGATGGACATGAGTCTGAGTAAACTCTGGGAGATAGTGAAGGACAGGGAAGCATGGCGTGCTGTAGTCCATGGGCTCACAAAGAATTGGACACGACCTGGCAACTGAACAACCATTCCAAGAAATGTCCTTCAAATTTTGATTTTTTTAATATTATGCATTATATTACATTTATAGAATGAACTCTATTTTATCTTGCTATTGAATCTTTAGATAGCTTCCAAAAGATGAATATTCTATGTTTTTATTTAATTCCTCTAATTGCAAGGCACTCAAGTAATGGGATTTTGGTGTGAACATTTTTGATTAAGAGAATCAAAAATCAGGTGGAAATCCAAAAAACCAGAGATCACAGTATGGTCAGGATTTAGAGTACTGAATTGGATTCAGGATAGCTCTTGTGGCAGTCAATCAAAGCTGGTTCTCAATATTTATAGTCCTTCACCTTTCAGAAACTCTGTGTAAATTGTACTTCTGTACTTTTCTACCTCTTGGGTTTAGACATCATCATGTGACTGTTAAAGTATGTCAAACACTATTCTTTTTTGTAGCTGAGTTGAAGGTTAGTGAAGATTTGCTGGGCATGGAAGGCGTAATGGACACTGAGAGATATGTTCAGGGCCAAGGTCCATTTTGTAAGTAGGACAGACAAGACTTGGTGATTGATTGGATGTAGGAAGTGAGAGAGGGTTGACAAAAATGACTCTTGGGATCTTTGAACAACTATTTGGGTAAGGAGGTCATTTACCAAGAAGGGGGACTCTCGTGGGGAAACAGCCCTGGGAGAGGAGAAGACCTTAGTCAGGTTTGTGAGCTACTACCATGAAGTATCAGAGAAGGCAATGGTACCCCACTCTAGTACTCTTGCCTGGAAAATCCCATGGCAGGAGGAGCCTGGTAGGAGGCAGTCCATGGGGTTGCGAAGAGTCGGACACGACTGAGCGACTTCAATTTTACTTTTCACTTTCACTTTTCACTTTCATGCACTGGAGAAGGAAATGGCAACCCACTCCAGTGTTCTTGCCTAGAGAATCCCAGGGACAGCAGAGCCTGGTGGGCTGCCATCTATGGGGTTGCACAGAGTCGGACACAACTGAAGTGACTTAGCAGCAGCAGCACAATGAAGTATTATTATTATTCATAGTTGATGACAAGCAGACAGACTCAGGAACGCTATTTCACTTGCTCAAGATCACATATCTAGTAAGCAAAGGAGTCTGATTTCATACCCAAGTTCATCTGCTTGACATCCCAAACTGTGCTGTTTCCCCTACCATTTTCACACAACCTCTTAAGAGGAAAGAAGAGATTTCCTGGAGCACAGCAAAAACGGTGACACGGGGAGGTCAGCCAGAGAAGTGACATGAGTTTCCCTGGTGAGGATTGAAGGCCACACCAGAATCACATGCAAACACCCAGATTGTGCAGCCAGGCCCTCAAGACCAGGACACTGGAAGTCAGTCACCAGACACAGTGATCCTGGCCAAAATAGCTTCCCTCAAAACATGACTGGGGACCAAAGACTCTTGATTTAGATCTGTGGTCTCCAAACACAGTCCCTGATGGTAGCATCAGCAGATGTCAGAAGCACAAACTCTCAGACACCACCTCAGACCTACAGACCAGAGGCTCTGGGATTAGGACCCAGTTCTCTGTGTTTTAACAAGCCTCCTGGGAGATTCTCACAGACACTCAACAAAGCTTGAGAGTCACTGAATTAAAGCATCTGGTTTCAACTGATGTAAGTTTTCTCCTGTGAGCCTGCATGAGTGCAGTATAATCCCATTAACAGGCCGAGTTTGGACGAATGCACAAGCTACTGCTGAAGCTGGATGGAAGCTCTTTTTCCCCGTCGTCTGATTCTTGTACATAAATCCTCATCCAAAAAGGAAATACCCACCCACCCCCACTTTTTTTTAAAGGGACTGTTGTTTTGTGGCAAAAGGAATGCTTTGCTAATTTTAGGAAGATGGCTTCGGTTATAGACAGGAAGTCTTGAGAGGAGGGGGAGCTTTGTCTTGAATTTTTAAAAGTTCTGTTTCTTTTTTTTTGGAAGAGAAAAACATTCCCAGCAAAGAAAACACCATTTAAAAAAAAAAAAAAAACCCTCAGCTGACTGAGAAGAGGAGCCCTTGGTAACCATTGGCTGAGTCCCCCTGAACTGTAGCTGAGTAAACCTAGAAGGCAGTGGGCCTCAAGATTTCACTTGAGAAAGAAAATCTCTGCAGTTTAAATTGGCTTTGGGAAGAAACAATATCCAACTTCGTGGTAAGACCGACTTTCCAGAACATTCGTCATCTGCTATCTCGTCTATACTATGGGTGTTCCTCAGACAGGACCCTCCAAGTATCACCCTGATAACCAAGTGCTCAGGAAGACTCCTGGGCTTCACAGTTTCCAGAAGACTTCCACAGGCCTTATCATCTTTACTTTACAGCAACTCAGGGGCATCAGGTGATTTTCACTTCTCAAGTAAGAAAACGGAGACTTACCGAGAAGGAAGTCTCAAATGGAAAAAAGTCGTGAACCATAATTTTAGAGTCATTAACTGTAATTGTATCTCACCGAATTCTTAAAGTGAGAAAAAAGTCTTGTTTTCACTTTACAGCTGAGGAAATTGATGGCTTAGAAAGTAGTGGGAATTAGTCTAAAGTCACAAAGTTAGAAAGTAAGGGGACACAATCCAAGCTCAAGACTTCGGACACCCAGCCCTCTTCTCTGGATTAGAGATGAGTGCTCTAAAATGGTCTGTCCAGGAGAGCATATTTACCTCATATTGATCTCTAGAAAATCAAATATTTCAAAATAATTTCTTATAAATTCAGCTTATCCCAATGGGGGCCCAGACTAGAAAACAAAGTTGAGGAAATCCTTGCATTAGGAATGTTTACCATAATAAGCACAGCACTCAGAGGTGCAGTGTTGTGAAGAGTATGCCAGTGCAGGGGATGTGGGTTCAACTCCTGGGTCAGGAAGATCCCCTGCAGTAGGAAATGGCTACCTACTTCAGTATTTCTTGCCTGGAAAACCCCATGGACAGAGGAGCCTGGCGGGCTGCAGTCCATGGGGTCATGAAGAATCAGACATGACTGAGCATGAGAGCAGACGCTCACTGGGTAAATGTGGCTGCATAAGGAGTGGGCTACGGAGAAGGCAATGGCAAGCCACTCCAGTACTCTTGCCTAGAAAATCCCATGGATGGAGGAGCCTGGTAGGCTGCAGTCTGTGGGGTCGCTACAAGTCAGACATGACTGAGCGACTTCACTTTCACTTTTCACTTTCACACATTGGAGAAGGAAATGGCAACCCACTCCAATGTTCTTGCCTGGAGAATCCCAGGGATGGGGGAGCCTGGTGGGCTGCTGTCTATGGGGTCACACAGAGTCGGACACGACTGAAGTGACTTAGCAGCAGCAACAGCAGCAAGGAATGGGCTGAGAGGTGGAGATGGATCATGGAGGAGAAGTTTTTCCCAAGGGTCCGAATCCCCTTCACAGCCTCTGGCCTGCCCTCACCAAGATAAGATTGTCAAACCCTACTTGATTCCTCAAAAATCCCCAGAACAATGAAGGTGAAGTGCCCTGCTCCTTTTGGTACAGAAGCGTTAAAGAAAAAAAGTGAAAATATTAGTTGCTCAGTCATGTCTGACTCTTTTTGACCCTCCATGTACTGTAGAACCACCAGACCCCTCTGTCCATTGAATTCTCCAGGCAAGAATACTGGGGTGGGTTGTCATTCCTTTCTCCTTATCCAGGGATCAAACCTGGGTCTCCAACATTGCCAGTAGATTCTTTACCATCTGAGCCACTAGGGAAGCCCACACAGAAGCAGGACCTCTCACCATTTCTTCCATTGCACTGAGTCTCCAATGGCTGGGCCCAGGGAGACGGTGGCTGGCCAAAAGTGTGGGACCTTCAGGTCACTTTTGGCAAGCCTGGATCAGCCCACACGTCCATGTCCAGCAGGCAGGCATTCTGAGACAATCTGCCTTACATGGACTCAAACTTCTGCCCATGAGGGTATCTTCATTACTCTGGCTTCATGTGGACCAGATTTGACCCACACTAGTCATTGGAATAAAAGCGAGAGCCTAGGTATCACCTTCTATTTAGAAATGCTTGATGACATCCCATAGCCTTCAGGGTGAAGTCCAAATGGAAGGAAAAGTAGAAATTTCAAAATTCTAGCAGCAAGATATCTATCACTCAATTGTCATACATTCTCACCTCCTTTCCTTCATGATGGATTCTTTTAAAACATCCAACTTCTAGATGATGAGGAGGAAGAGAAGAAGGAAGAGGATGAGGAAAAGAACCAGAGTGATGGAGAATCAATTGACTAAATGCCCTGGCAGAGGTCTGAAAATGAATTTGGCTTTAACTAGCAAGTTCTGGCTCTTTTGGTTGCGAGGAAAAGTGTTTGTTTTTAAGGAAATCAAGTCTGTGTCAATCATCTCACACTCTCTGTCTCTGGAATTGGCTCAGGAATGAAACTATGTCCCACATCAGGCCAGTGACACCTGAGGACAAAGTTTGTTGCGGCTTCTGGGAATGGAAAAGTTTTGCATGTAAGGGATAACTGCCAAGAGGGCTATTCCCCTGTCTCCAGGGGATCCTCATGTGTGAATTGGGGCAGTCAAGTGTTTTCAAGCCAGAAAGTCCAGCGAGTCACACAGAAAGGACCCAAGACCACATTGGATCAAATGAAGTGACTCCTTCTCACCGTCCCCCATGGTGAGGGCCCTGTGGGCAGGAGTTGGGTGGATGTCACCCATACTATCCTGTACTGTCAGCCTGGCCCAGCACCTGGCATGGAGGGTAGGCTTGGCTCAGGATATAAGAATGAGTGGCCATTGAATCTAGGGTTTCCCCAGTGCTGTCAACTTAACCTCATGCATGTAGTACAGGTTTCCCAGACTGAGAGTCTGAGAGTCAGGAACATACCAATCAAATTTTGATAAAGAGGTGTGGGTAGGATGTTGGGGAGGAAAATGGCAGGATAGGACAGGGGCAGAAAAGTGCAAAGCATCCTTGCTTCTGTGCAGTGCCCCTGCCAGGACCACGTGTGTGAGTCCATCCCTGTCATGGACAAAACGTTCTCCTGTGTGCCTGTGCATGCTGAGCCAGCCAGGCACTTGGAAGGTGTCTGGAAGACACGTTAGATCTTTATTAGCTTAAGTACTTTACCAGAGTGTAGATTACATCCAAACCTGGAAGTTTTCAACAGCAAGCTTGCAGTGGCTTTCCAAAAGCTTGAGGCTGGCCTTTCCTTCAGTCAAAAGGTAGCCTGTGCCAGTTAAAGCTGAGAACCAGAAAACGACCATGTCGATTTTGAAACTTGTATTTGATGAGATTTTCATGCCTTTCTGCTATGCAGACATCCAGTAAGGCTACAGAGATAGGTCAAATCCAACCTGCAGGCTCTGGCTCTTTCTGAATTAGCAGCTGCCTTATCTTGAAGGAGCTTCAAGGTCCAGTTGAAAACAACTCTGGGCTAGATTTCATCTGAGCCCTAATTTAACTTGGCAGAGATGTTGGCCTCTCTGGGCCTACAGCCTCTCATGCGTAAAGTGAGGGGTAGAAGGAGAAGGCAGCGGCAGAGAAGGAGATAGTTAGATCGCATCACAGGCTCAATGGAATGAATCTGAGGAAACTGGGAGACGTTGAAGGACAGGGAAACCTGATGTGCTGTAGTCCGTGGGGTCATGGGGAGTTGGACACAATTTAGCAACTGAACAACAATAAGACCTATACCAACACATTGAGAAAAAGCATTACATGAAATGAAAATCCAAATAGCGTTTAGAGGGGAAAAAAAAGAGCATTTAATCTGGGCACAGCCTAGGACTCAAGATCCAGTTCTGCCACTCACTATCTACACAACCCCAGTTACCTCACCATATAGCTTTGACTCTCAGTTTCATGATGTATATAGAAAACAGAAATAATCTCATTTCCATTATCTATGTTATAGGGATTGGGGGAAGGCTTCTAAAGCAAAGTAGTTGACAAAAAGTAGATACCAAATAAAAAATTCAGCAAATGTTTATTAAGTGTATGCTATGTGCCAAGGACTGTGCTAGGCTGGAGTGATAAGCAAAATAAAATCATTCTTACCCTAATGGGCAGACAGACAAAACATTAGAAATCACATTTAAGAATATATAATTTCCGTATAAGACCTACAAAGGGAAGTGTTAGGGGCTATGACACAGACAACTCCTTTTTTTTTCATTTATCATTTTTTAAATTAGAGTATAATTGCTTTACCATATTGCATTAGCTTCTGCTGTAGAACAAAGTGAAATTAGTTATAAGTATCCATATATCCTCTCCCTCTTGAGCCTTTCTCCCACCCTCCCTGTCTCACCCCTCTAGGTCAGCACAGAGGACCAAACTGAGCTCCCTGTGCTATACAGCGGCTTCCCACTAGCTAGCTGTTTTACACATGGTAGTGTATATATGTCAATGCTACTCCCCCAATTTGCCCCACCTTCCCTATTCCCCGCTGCATCCACATGTCCATTCTCCATGTCTGCATCTCTATTCCTGCCCTGTATATTGAGGACTTCCTTGGTGATCCATTTGGTTAAGATTCCATGCTTCAACTGCAGAGGGTATGGGTTCCATCCCTGGCCAGGGAAGTTCCATATGCTATGCTGTGCAGGGGGAAAAAAAAAAACAACCAAAACACTCCTTTTTTAATTCAGCAATGTCACCAAAGTCATCATTCACTAAAGGTCTCCCTCACAGCCCTTTTAACAGCTCATCAGGTAAAATGCATCACCCCAAACTTTATTTCCCTCTAGTTAATTTTCCAGTATCAGAGATCTCTGAGACATAAGCTGATTTCACATGCAAATCATGCATAAAATAATGCAAGCCTCTTCGTGGGAGTGGGAAACTAATCTTGGAACTGATATCGCCAATCTCATGTTCTTTCTCCCAAGTCTACATGATCACTCACCTCGGCTGAGGTTGATTTGATTAGTCAACACATCCTGCTACAGTCATCATCGACGAAGTTGTCTAACTGCAAAGAATGAGGGCTCTCTGCCCAGTCTGACACCCACCTGGCGCCAGGTAGGTGCGGAGGCCCCAGGAGAGCCAGCCAGCTGGTGTAAATCCTGTCTGAGAGCCAAGGAAGAGGAGAAACCCCACTTTAGTAACATGGGAGTTTAGCTTTGTTAGGTAGGGAGTGTTTGGCATCTTAAGAGCAACTTGGGCATATCACCTCTAATCTCCATGCCACTGTTTTCTCATTCACAGCCAGGAACCAGCACAGCCCAACCTGTGCATCGTGCAGACTCTTCATTCACATCATGGGGGTTGAATGTCTGCTTACTTCTTTCAGATCCATCACTTTACTTACACATCTATAACCACAATCCTGTTCAAATCTTATCATCTCACATCTGGTTTATCGTGGTAATCTGCTCACAAATCACTCTTCTCTCAGTCTTGATCCCAAATTCCTTCTAATCTAGCTATGATATTGTTTCTAAGTTTAAAATCTAAGTGATAGCCTGGGGGTTCAGGAGGGGGAACTTATGTAAACCCGGGGCGAATTCATGTCAATGTATGGCAAAACCAACCAATATAATATTGTAAAATAATTTGCCTCCAATAAAAAATAAATTAGTTACAAAAAAAAAAGAAAAGAAAAAAAAATTTGATGACAGAATTCCCTGGTGGTTGGTGCTTTCACTGCTGAGGGCCTGGGTTCAATCCCTGGTCATGGAACTAAGATCCTGCAAGCTGAGTAGCACAGCCAAAAAAAATAAAAGAGTTTTATTTAAAAGATATCCCACCACCTCAGGATGAATTCCAAAATCTTCAGTGTGCAATTTATGGCATGTACCAGGATTGCCCACCCACCATCCATTCTTCTCCTCTTTCATTCCAACAAAATCCAGTTTAAGGTTTGGTTACAATATATTCTAACCAAGGGGATAAACTATTATTATGCTAAGCTTATTCTAAACCAACCATAGTGATCTCATTTCTCTTTGGATTAAATAGGCATGTGACCCAGTTCTGGTCAATGAGATACAAGGGAAAGTTGACTGGCACTTAGGGAAAGACTATTTTCTTCTTGATAGAGAGAATCATGTGAAAAGATGGCCCATTTTCTGTGTGATGCTTGGTGCTGTGGCAGCCATGTTGTGACTGAGAGGAAAGATATTAAGATAACTAACTCACCCCAGGTTGTCTGGAATTTTCCCACTTTTAGCACTAAAGGTTCCATCTCCTAGGAAACCTTCAGTCCCAGGATAATTGAGACAGTTGGTCACCCCAGGACACATTACTGGCATTCTGAGAGAGAAAAAATAATTTGAATACCTTAATGACCAACATTGAGCTGCTGAACCAACTCTGAGGGTACCATTCTCAGGTCCTCTTGTGCAAGTGCCTAAATGCCTTCATCATGTTTCTTATAACTTGCAGCTGAAATTTGGAGCTTGAACACAACATCATATGACCTTCATCAAATGAAGGCCCAGGTTATCTTTCACCTGTGATCTCCTACCATTCCTATCCCTTCCCAATATATACCCAGTGTTGATTACTCACTATTTCCTGAGCTTACCATGAATCCACACATCTCTGTGCCTTCGTTAATGTCATTTTATTTTTCTGAAATTCCTTCTCTGCCTTCCATCACTGAAAATTTCTTAAACTTCCTCCAAGGCCCATTTTACCAAGTTTCCTTTTTTTTTTTTTTTTTTAATGTCTTCCACTCTCTCATTCCTTCCTCTGTGCTCCTATGGTTTTAGGAAGCAGAGAAACTCCTGGTTTATGTCTCTCAACTAACACATTGAATATTACAACGGCTAGGATTATAACGACTCATTTTATATCTATAAGCCTTAGCCCAGTATCTGCCAACCCAGTATCATGCTTATTTACAGAATGAATGATGATGTTTATGGGATAAATAATTACATGGAATGAATACATTTGTTTTGAAAAAGCAGAGTGTTATGGAAAGTGTGCACTGCCCTTCTTTTTCTAATGGGCTCTGCCCAAGAAACCTTTCCTGAAAAAATGCTTATTCATGTTGAGATTCCTCTTCCTTGTAATTCACTTAATAACCACATTGTTATGGAGTCCACAGGAGATGGCACTGCGTACTTCTCAAAATATTGCTGACAATTATAGATGAATGGCTCCTATATAACTATTATCTTCCTAATGAAAGCATAAGAAAAGCAACTTTCATCTATTATGAAGGCCACCTAATTCTGAACCTAGTGCTCTAAATGATGAAGTTTGGACACTATAAATGATGGTGAGTAAATGCAATAAATGCTGTATTCTGCTGTTACATCAGGCTGCAAGTAATAGAAAAATCTACTAAGAGTTATTGTGGCAGGGAAGAGCTAGTCAACTATTAAAGGTTTGGATTTCCCTTACATAGTACAGAGCTGTTAAGCAGCTTTCTAGGCATAGACTTCATTTCTAAGTTGCCTTGCATTGAGGTGGAGCCATATTTCTACTTATAAGACATTGGAATATGAAATGAAAGGATGGGTGTCATTTTCCAGCCAAAAGGTTAGGGAGGGTTTATACCCATATTTTCATCTCCTTTGACAATGACTTTGGAGGCCATAAGCTGAAGATGACAGGATTCCAAGCTGGAAGGAGCCTGAATCCCTGAGTTACCAGTTGAAGAACAATCCAATTAGAAAAAGCCTTATTAGATTTTGTTTGAGCAAGATATCAACAATGATTGTATTAAGATACTGAGATTTACAAAGTTATTTTTACAGCATTTATCTTTACAGCTTACACTATCCTGATATATACAGTGGCCTAAACAAATAGTATATCATTTTCTCAATAATAGAATATCTAAAGGCTTCCCAGGTGGCACTAGTGGTAAAGAATCTGCCTGCAAATGCAGGAGACACAAGAGACAATGGTTTGATCCTTGGGTAGGGAAGATCTCCTGAAGCAGGAAATGGCAACCCACTGCAGTATTTTTGCTGGAAAATGCCGTGGACAGAGGTGACTGGTGGGCTATAGTCCATGGGGTCACAAAGAGTCAGATACGACTGAGTGAACGCATACAAAGACAGATAGTTACTGGTATTGCTATTTAAATAAGACTTTAAAGTTTCAAACACTTCTTATGTTTTTACTCTGCCATTCTTAGTTCTTTGCTTTTCTTCGTGTGGCTCTTGCCTCATGGCCACAAGATGGCAACTGCTGCTCCAGGCTTCACATCATTTTACCAGCAGGAAAAGAGTCAAAGGAGTAGACTTTATGATTTTAATTCAAGTGAAAACTTCTAGCCAACTTCTCTTTCTTTGCCATTTGCTAGAACTAGGTCACATTGTCAACCCTAACTGTCATAGAGGCTAGTCAAAGGACTATATACCTTTTCCTTTTTCTCTAGATGAAGACAACAGGAAAGACTGTGGTAGGGAAAGGATCTTTGGGCCAACTGACACCATCTGCCACAGCTTTTATTCCAATTTCCAACCATTTTATTTATAAAACTTGGCTGTATCTTCCTGTTAACAAGATAAGATTGCTGGTCAACCTGTCAGTGTCGGTGGTTTTAAGTTACTAAGTAAATTTGGAACACAGATGAGTCCACTGCATTAATGTTTCCTAAGGGCAAATGCATCCAGAGTGTGTGACAGGCATCAGGAAGTACAACCTTATGAAGCAAGGGTGAGCTCAGGGAAGTCCTTGGGCTCCATCAACTCCAGTGCAGTAATGCTATTACCCACACTCACTGTGTACCTTGCTTCCACTGCGCCTCTCTTTTTTCATGTAGTTCCCCCATCCTGCAGCACCATTTTACTGGGCTCTCAACCAGGAGACCCACAATCAGTATAGACAAGTCATTCCTCCTCTCTGGACATTAGTGGGCCCCTCTATAAAATAAAACGTTGGGTTGTCAAGATCTCAAAGATTTCTTTCATCTCAAGCCTTTGGTCCTTAGATTCCTTGCAAAGATACTCATCCTTCAAAGCCAAGTTCAAAGGCCACCTCCTCCATGAAGCATTCCTTGACTCCCAGCAGCCACACTGTAATTCCTCCTTCTAGGCTACCTCAATGAAGCTAATTATATACTTTACTCTCCTATCATTTTACGATAGGTGGTTATTCATACATCTGATTTCCAGCTGAACGGTGAACTCTTTGAGAGGAGACTCCTCTCTTTAATTCCCAGTACTGCCTAGCAGAGTGACTTCCAAATACCGATTGCAGAATAAAAGATCATTGAATTGATTAATTAATCAATTACAAATTATGGGGAATTGAGTAATGAAATGAACTGATTCTTCAATGTTTCTTTAACCAATGAACTTTTTTTCCAAACAAATTTGTAAGCAAAAGCTTGAAAGAAGAGGAAGAAGAGCTGTTTGCTGGTTGAAGTGGGCCTGAGAGTCTAAGAACCTAACTGAACCGTCCTCCACCCACTAGGCACCTCTCTGTAGAGAACCTGAGGAGTCAGGGAGTATGGGTCCCAGCTGGAATTTGGCTTCAATTTTATCATCAAATTATTGCTCTTGGCCTCGGTCTCCTGACCTACAAAACAACAGGTATGGCAAATAAGTGACTCCCATGTGATCATTTCTCTCTTATCTTTTCCTGGACTTTAGAATTCTTCAGAAGCTTTCTCAATGCATCACTCCCAGGAGTTTTTCTTACCTAGCCATTTAAGTTGACTTCATATCACCTTTGGGCTAACTCTATGATGCTTAAATTCTCTTTCAGGTCTAACATCTCCTAATTCTCAGCTTTCAAAAATTCAGTGGCTCTGCTGATGCTGCTTCTCCATCATCAATGACATTGTTAAGCAAACTAAGCCCTCCAAGTATGTGTCTAGAGATTCATTCAGCAAAATCAGTATATTCAGAATGGGTAATTCAAGGCTAACAGAACAACTGAATCATGCAATTTGAATTTGATCTTGAGCAAGAAAAATGTGAGAGCAGTAACTTACAAATGTGAACATAAGTGGATGACATTTACTAATTTCTTCTAATAGCCGAGGCTGAAGGGTCCTGGGCCCAAGGAGATGATAATGTGAATGGAAATTTTGACAGAGGGAGATAAAAATTTGCTGATGCCTTTTACTCTGGTGATGAAAATACCCACAGAGGATATAGAGGATGTTGAATCTCTGAAGGCCCTTCTAACAGATTTTGTCTCTAAGAGGAGAACTAGGATTGAGCATGGCGGCTTGTTGACAGCAGAGACTGCAGGCTGGTGGCCATGTGCATCAGGGGGCTCCTCTATGAAGTAAGAGGTTGGGTTGTCGAGATCTCTAAGGTTTCTTTCATCTTAAGCCTGTGGTCCTTAGATTCCTCGGAAAGATACTCTTCCTTGAAGGCCAAGTTCAAAGGCTGCCTCCTCCACGAAGCATTCCTCGACTCCAAGCAGCAAAGTTATAGCTCCTCCTTCTGTGCTTCCTCAGTACAACTAATTATATCACTTACTCTCCTATCAACTTACAGTAGATGACTATTCACCTCCCAGAGAATATCCTGTCTGGCTCATACAGCCTTTAGGAAATGTTTAACATAAAGCTAACTTCAAATCTTGATTATTTACATAAAAATACAATTTCCATGGCCTCTTAAAAATTCAGGGGATCTGATTGACATATATACACAACCATGTGTAAAACAGATAGTCAATGGGAAGCTGCTGTATAGTACAGGAAGCCCAGTTCAGTGCTCTGTGATGACCTAGAGAGGTGGGATGGAGATGGGGAGGGAGGTCCAAGAGGGGGAGGTATATGTATACAGAAAACTGATTCACTTCATTGAACAGCAGAAGCTAACCCAATATTTAAACCAACTATACCCAAATAAAAAATAAAATGAGTGGGGGAAATTTTTTAAAAATTCAGGAGAGTTGGAAATCCCATCCTTTGAGTGAGTACATGGGACTGCTGCCTGAGGGTTTGCACTTGGGGTTAAGGAGGGACACCCCATGGGGTGCAGGAGGCTCCACCTTACTTTTCCCTTCTGAGAAGTGACACTTTATTAAAGTTATAAAATTAAAATTCAATTTTTAGTTTTGATATTTAACAATATCCTTAAGTACAGCCTCCATTCCAGTGGGACGCTATGGATACTCCACATGAGTTACGTTAACCTGGCCCCAAACAAAGCCTGGGAAGTCTGAACCCACATTCCCGCAGGGAAATCCTCTACTGATGTGGAGAAGCAGCTGTCTGCTTTCAAAGGGCATCTCTTTTCCAGTTAATCATCTTTCTCCATGACTCCTTGTCTTTACCAATCTCATGTCATTCATTTATCTTACCTCTCTCTATAAGTGTCTCAGGCTTTCCTGGTGACTCAGTGGTAAAGAATTTGCTTCCCAATGCAGGAGATGTGGGTTCAATCCCTGGGTCGGGAAGATCCCCCCTGGAGAAGGAAATGGCAACCCATTCCAGCATTCTTGCTTGGGAAATCCCATGGACAGAGGAGCCTGATAGACTACAGTCCATGAGGTCACAAAGGAGTTAGACACACCTTAGTGACTAAACAACACCAACTACCACCACAGGAAAATGGATTTGGATTTCATATAAGGATTGTTAACTGTCTAAAAATATTTCAAGTGTAATAAGCTATAGAATGAGAGAGTAAGTTTCCCCATCCCCAGAGGTATTCAAGGACCACCCACAAAAGGGAAACTGACATGGTTGGAAGATGGTTTAGAAGATGCCCTTTGAGGCCTCCTCACCCTTAAAAGTCACAGCTCTGTGAGCAGCTGGTGGCCAGCAGGACTTGTTCAAGGTTGAGCATGCAGGAAGACGCCTGAGAGCTAAAAGAAAATAATTGGCGCATTACTTCAAGGTTGGGTCCAAAACCATCTGGCAACTTTCTCCAAGGCAGGAGGAAAAATTTTAGTGCTCACCAGACTTGAAAAATAATCAGCATTTATTCCAGGAAAAATAATATTTTTCATTTGCTTGGTGCCGTGTGGTTGGAAGAGGACTTTGACATACATTGTGTGTGTGTGTGTGTGTGTGTGTTAGTCACTCAGTCATACCTCACTGTTTGCGACCCCAAGGACGATAGCCCACCAGGCGCCTCTGTCCATGGAATTCTCCAGGCAAGGATACTGGAGTGGGTTGCCATGCCCTCCTCCAGGGGATCTTCCTAAACCAGGGACCAAACACAGGTCTCATGCATTGCAGGTAGATTCTTTACCATCTGAGCTACCAGGGATCCAGTTCTATCTTCCTGAGTTTACCAGAGGAGATCCACATGAGTAAGAGTAATCCAATTATACAGATGGAAATAGAGGTCCAGGAAAATGAAGTCTCTTACACTCAACAAGCAAGCAGAAATCAGGACCTATTTCGAGGTCTCAGCACTCTTTGCCTTTTACTTTTTACCAATTTTATCTCATGGCAGCAAAGCTCAGAGTCAGGAAACTAAAGAAAATCCTCTTAGGCTCACCAGCCAGACTCCCTGCCTCAGGAACTTCCACGGGAGAGATGCCATTGATAACCTTCAGAGGCCGGAGCACTCGGCGCTACAGCCCAACAGCTTTCCCATCAGCCTCACTTAGATCTCCTTTCCTCGACAAAAGCCTGATTCTTCTTCTGCTTTGGAGAGGATAGACAGGTGGCCGCCATCTTCCCTAGAACAGCTCCACATGGATCCGAAGCCTGTTATTAAGCTGACGCTCCATCTTTTTCATCTCCAGACAAAATAATTGACTTAACCTTTCCCCCAAATGACAAACACCCTCTTGAGTATCAAACACCCTTTTCGCCTAAATGGAGAATTTCGGAGTGCCCACTTAACAAAACCCTCTTCTTTGAAAGCCCCCCCTTTCTAAAAGCAGTAAGGCTTTTAGCCAGCAAGCTCTTCAAGTAGCCCATTAGTATTCTGAAAGGATCAGCAAGAAATGCAATTAGACCTTTGACCTCAGGTCTGAGGGAGCACTTTGAAGAGAACGGCCAGGCCGTGAAGTCAAGTCAGGCTATTTCTCTCCCTCCTCGGCCCCAGCTGCTCGCTCAGTAAGAGTAGGGACCACTGGGTTCTCTTGGGATCTGGTTCCTGCCTCTGGCCTCATCTGACTTCACATCCTGAAGTCCATTGCTGGCCATATCTCAAGGAAATTACATCTGCTTGATGATAATTCTTGGACCACAAACACGTTCCTTCTGTCTTGTTTTTCCACAGAAGGGACTTATGAAGTGTTTAAAGTATTGTGACTCAAACTGTTTTTTTCATCTGGCTTATGGTAGTTATATTTCCTTCAATACAATAGAGAATAAGATTATTATATGTTTTTCAATGGTTGTCCTGAGACGTACATGAAGTGAAGCTTATGAAAGGCCTTCAGAAGCTGTGAGGTGCTTTGTGCATGCCCAGAAGTATTAGCATTACCGTCTTAGCCACTCTTAAGATGATGCCCTAGCCTGCAGGTCCCCATGGGGGTGAGAAAGACATTAAACCTGGTCTCCATTAAACCTGGCCCAAATGAGGATGCTGGTGACAGAGGCAGGTGGTGTAGCTGAGCTTCTTGCGTGTCTTGCTTTTGTTCATGCACACCTGCCATCTCAGACATCTGACATTGGTGTAAATAGGCCTCTCATAGGAATTGCTTTGTTACTGCACCTGCCGTTTCCAATATACTTGCTGTGATCAGAGCCCACGGCTCTTGACAGCTTTTCAGATTCTGAAGGCACAAAAGAAAGCCTCTCCCTGGAGCCCATTTGTTTCCTGCTGAGATGCCCCAGTGGCTGCTAGTCCATACATGGAGCATTTGGAGACCCCCAGCTTGCTTTACCATCTCACAAGGTCCTTGGAGTCCGGCATCTGAACAAGAAGCTGCCTTTTTTTCTTTAATTTCTTGGTCTGGAACTGGACCCTCCCCTTGGTGTGAGATTTAGGGAAGACCCTCTATCAATTTGTAATATACCATATGAAATAAAAAGATAATTTTTTATTGAATACAAATACAAATATTTTTATTAAAATACAAATACATAAAAAATTTACGATCTTAACCATTTTAAAGTAGACAGTTCAGTGGCATTAAAAACATTAGTGACACGTTGCTTTCACAATCATTTATTACCAGGACTCTTTTCATCTTGTAAAACTGGACTCTATCCTCATTAAACAATGACTACACATTCCCCTCTTCTCCTTCTCCATGGGAACCACCATTCTACTTTCTCAGTGATTTTGACAACTGTAAATACCTTGTATAATTTTGTGGTTGTTACTCAGTTGCCAAGTCGTGTCTGACTACTTGTGACCCCATGGACTATAGCATGCCAGGCTCCTCTCTCCTCCACTATCCCCCGGAGTTGGCCCATGTTCACTGAGTTGGTGATGCTATCTAACCTTCTCATCCTGTTGTCCCCTTCTCCTTTTGCCTTCAGTCTTTCCCAGCATCAAAATCTTTTCCATGCATAAGTGAAATCATAGTATTTGTCTTTTTGTGATGGGCTTATTTCACTTAGTACAATGTCCTAAGTTTCATCCATGATGTAGCATGTTGAATCCAGTTCTTTATTCTTCCTTCATGTCACTTTGGGGCCCTTGCAACAAAGGCAGTATATATTTCTGTATCTCAGGAAACCCAGTTAAAAGAATGTTAGAGAAGTAAAGGTGGACCTACATCTTCAGGGGCCTTGTGTGTTTAAATTTGGCCCTGAGTTTCCACCCCTGGCAGGTGAAGAACATGTCTGAGCTGGCTGGGTCCAGGACGGGTTTGAGAAGCATGTGGAGCACAGCTGCCCAAGCTTAGCATCAAACTCTGCTCCACAGAGCCAAGTCCACCTACAGACATGTGAGAGAGCCCAGCCAAGGGCATCTAACCCCTCAATGACCCACAGATACACAAGACATAATAATACATGACTGTTACTATTGGGTTTTAGGCTGGTTTGTCATATGCGTGCATGCATGCTTAGTCGTTCAGTCTTCTCCTACTCTTTGGAACCCTATGGGTTGTAGCCCGCCAGGCTCCTCTGTCCATGGGGACTCTCCAGGCAAGAATACTGGAGTGGGTTGCCATGCCCCTCCTTCTAGGTATCTTCCCCATCCAGGGATTGAATCAGCATCTCTAATGTCTCCTGCATTGGCAGGCAGGTTCTTTACCACTAGTGCCTCCTGGAAAGCCTGTTTTGTCACATGTGTGTGCGTGCTAAGTTGCTTCAGTAATGTCTGACCCTTTGCAGCCCTATGAACAGTAGCTCGCCAGGCTCCTCTGTCCGTTAGCAATTGCTAATTTCAGTATCACCAATGACAAATCTTCAGAGAATTTAAAAAATTTAGCTTTTCCTAAAATAAACTTAATGTTAAAAAGAGAAATGTTAGAAAATACATAAAGTTTCCCTTATTACTGAAGAATCAATTCATTACAGAATACTTAGAAAATAAAAGAAAAAGAGAAAAAAACAATAAACTATTCTTTAATCCTGAGAAGATCAACAGCTGTTGACATTTTGGTGTTTATCATCTTTTCTTTTAAAACCCCAAATGGTTTTGTTACTAAGTTTAAAAACAATAGTAGTAGATCATAAAGAAAACATCAGTAAATCTGAGTGAATAAAAATATAATATGTCTGCCTGTTTAAAGGGAATACTAGAAAATGAAGAACAAGAGAAGTGGGAGAAAATATTTGTAAGACATATGACAAAAGAATTTATATCTTTGGAACACGAAGAATTCATCTACACTGAAAAGAAGAATGTGTGATCCTAAAAAGATAGAAAACCAAAGGGCCCAACTAAAACCCTGACAGAAAGACACAAGTAAACATAATGTGGGAAATTGTCCAACCTTATATATAAACAATGAAATAGGAATTTAACTGATACAAAAATGTTACTCTCCTATGATATTAGAAAACAAAATTTAAATTATACTTATGATGAAAAGTAGTAGCTGTTGTTTTTTAGTCTCTAAGTTGTGTTCGACCCTCTGTGACCCCATGGACTATAGCCTGCCAGTCTCCTCTACCCATGGGATTCTCCAGGCAAGAATACTGGAGTGTGTTGTCATTTCCTTCTCCAGGGGATCTTCCCAGTCCGGGGATCTAACCTGTGTCTCCTTCATTGGCAGGCAGATTCTTTACCACTGAGTCACCAGGGAAGCAGTAGTAAGGTATAATAAATACACATAATATTGGTGAAGTGGTAAATATATACAATCTGCAGGGAAGTAAATATGTCATATAAGCCTTAAAATATGCATCCTTTTGACCCAGTAATTTCACTTACAGGAATCTATCCTAAAGACATAATATTAAAAGCAGTCAAAACTTCTTGCATAATCGGCCAACAATAAGGCAATCTTTATGAAAATTGTGATACCTACAATGATAGAATTGTATGCAGCTACTAAAATTGGGAGCATGAGGCATTATAATAACTTAGTGAAAATACTTACATTTAATATCAAGTGAAAAATCACCACTAAATTATACATAAAATGTAATTTAAATTGCATGCAATAAAAAATCTGAAAAGAAATACACCAAAACACAGCAGTTTGTTTTGTTTTGGATGATGGAACAATGAGCTGCTTTGTCATTTGTTTCTATTTTTCTTCAGTCCAACTGAAACATTTTCTCAATCAATGGCAGACCTCACACTGGCCCTTTAAGTTTGCTGCTCTTGATGCTGTGGTCAGGAAAAAGCTCAGGGAAACACTAGCATTCTAGTAATTCTTTGCCCCGTGACACACATAGCACCTTGCAATTAAATTATTTTCCTAAAAATGTGTCTTTGGCTGTGTGGTGCCTGTCGTAGTGAGAATTCTCTAGAAGCAGATCCTGAGATAAGAATTCTTATGAAAATGATTTGTTGATGAGATATTCTTGGGAGGAGGGAAGAAGCTGGCTAGGGCAGGGGAGGGAAGCGGAGCCAGGACCAGTTGTGGCTGGCGATGGGTTGCAGCATGGTACCAGAAGCTATGGAGCAGGACATACAGCCCCACATGTCTATGCCCAACAGTCATGAAGTGCTGGCTCTCCTCCCCTCCCCATCCTGATCTTCAGTGTGGATGTCTGTCACCTGCTCAGTGAGGTCCTGTCCCTGGAGAAGGAGGCAGCTCAGGAATGTCATTGGCACAGGAATGGGTGCACCGGGCCTTTTGGGATCTGGACCACATTGAAGGCTGAAATTCCTTTGTTTCTTGGCTTTCAAGCATCTCTGCCATGTCTCTGTGACCCAAAGTATAATAATAGGGACATTGACAAGAAGCCAGACTTGGACAAAACTGGGACTGTGTAATTCAGGAGGGCAGTGTGTCACCGTCTCCCATGGAGAGACCTGACCCAAAGCTGTGGCAGAATGGGCCAGGGTCCTCAGTCCAGCCTGTGTGTGTCCTTCCTTAGACCTGAGCTCAGTACATGGGCCTTCGAAAGGCTGGGACATAATGGTGGCCACACTGGCCAAACAGAGAGAATGGGGAAATGTGATTTTCAAAAGCACGCAAGGAGGTAAAAAAAGCTGGTGACTCAAATCGACTAATCCTGTTGGTGAGTTTTCCATCCATTTGTTAATCTCTTCCAGGAGGCACTGTTGAATGATCTGTAAATATTTCCCAAGGACTGAAAGGATAGGGGAGAGGAGACTTTTCTAGCTCAATCAGTCATGAGTAAAGTTGAAGTCAAGTCTCGGATGTACACAGAGTGTCTGCAGGCAGTGCGAGGTGGGGCTGCCTCGGGGAGGAGAGAGTTCAGTCAACAGGGAGTATTGTTGATGGAATCTCCTTAAGCTTGTATTTATCCTACAATTAGCTGGAAATGTGATGCTCTGTGGGCCAGATCATGTGAGACAAAACATTACAAACACTGTGGAAATATGTTCAAGGGAATGTGTTTATCAAATTTTAAAAATCAAAACATTTTGAACTTCTGCCTTAGCCCATCAATATCTGATGCCCCAATCTCTATTCTCCAACTATATAGTTCATTTTGTGTTGTATTAGTTGATATCATTAGGGAAGTATATCACAAAAAAATCAGATTGTAAAATACAAGAATAGTCTTATTTATCTTTAGATTCCAAGCAATTGGCAATGTATGTTAACTGAATGAATGATGAATGAATTGAAATGAAACTGTTTTTCTTTCATAACACCTCTACCAGAAAATCCTTCAGTGTCTGATTGTTTTACATTGATGCCTTGCCCTACAGATGCATCCTGCATTCCACAAGGCCACTCCTGCTGCGTTCCTCCTCCTCTATGTTCCAAAGTATTGGAGTCACTTGATGTTTGAGTCTTAATTTCTAAAAGTCTGACTATTGCTCATCCTGCCAGGGAAGCCTGTTGAAAGGGTTTTGCAGAGTTACAGGAGTCTGGACCTGCAGAATTTCTGTAACCATGGCAAATATGCAATTACTAATGCCATTGACCACGATGACACTGTTCTTGGTCCTTTACTCTCTGACTGGCATGGTGCCGAGCACTTGATGTATATTTTCTCATTTAATTTTTCAGCCACTCTGTGAGCAAAATGTTATCATTGTCCCTATTTTCCAGAAAAGGAAACCAAGTCTCAAAGAGGTTTGTTGACTTGCCCAAAGTCAAAAGGTTAGTCAGAGAAAGGGGAGAAGAGGTTTTAGTGAAATGGTAGCACAAACCTTGGGATCCAAGTCTGGGTGACTGTGGGGCTCAGGTCTCCAACAGCTGCACTAAATTCTGTCGCAGTCACAAGCATTCACAGTTACTGAGAGTAGAGTATGTCCAGGCAGGGTGCTCAGCACTTAGTGTATGTATCTCATTTAACCCTCCACGGAAATACAACTGGAGGGAGGGACTGAATTGTCATGCAGAAAGCAGCCAAAGGATGCCAGAGAAATGGAGACTAGTGTCAGGTATGGGGGACTTGCAGGCCGACAGAAGAAAATGCGACCACGTGGCAGGGAGGGAGTGGAATAGGCTGGGATGTGAGACAAAACGAGTAAATGAGTGAATAGTTTGGGATGAGGGTGGAGAAGCCTCCAAGAGTATTGGAGCCCACCTTCATGTGTTAACTAGGGGCAAATGGAAGCAAGTTGGATCCATTCAAAGGGCGGGGCTGCAGCATCTTCCACAAGAACATCCTACTGGGTCCAGCCCTCATGCTCTCTCCTTTCAAGGACTGGCTGGATGCCACCCACTTTCACAGTGGGCTCCTCACTTCACAGACTATACAGGGAAGGGATGTCAGGGTAGAGCAGATACAACACTGATTTGGAGTCCAGAGATCCTAAGTTCCTTTCCTGCTCAGTCTCCTATCATCTGTGGTGTGTTTAGGAACTAATTTAACCTCTCTGAACCCTGGTTTCTCAATGGAGAAAATGATGCCTACACCATAGGGTACTTGAGTGACTGGATGAGGTACCATATGGGCAGCATTTAGCCCAAAGATGCAAGAGATGGAGGTTCGATCTCTGGGTCAGGAAGATCCCCCGGAGTAGGAAATGGCAACCCACTCCAGTATTCTTGCCTGAAAGAGGAGCCTGGTGGACTATAGTTCTTGGGGAGTCAGACGTGCCTGATTGACTGAGTGCACACACACATGCCCTTAGAAGTAATTCAATAAATATTATCCTCCTTCTCCATAGGCTTTCCTGATAGCTCAATTGATGAAGAATCCACCTGTAATGCAGGAAACCCCAGTTCGAATCTGGGTTGGGAAGATCCCCTGGAGAAGGGAAGGGCTGCCCACTCCAGTATTCTTGGGCTTCCCTTGAGGCTCAGCTGGTAAAGAATCAACCTGCAATGTGGGAGACCTGGGTTCAGTCCCTGGGTTGGGAAGATCCCCTGGAGAAGGGAAAGGCTACCCACTCCAGTATTCTGATCTGGAGAATTCTATGGACTGTACAGGCCATGGGGTCGCAAAGAGTTGGACATGTCTGAGCGACTTTCACCTTCACTTCACTCCTTCTCCATCTGTCCTTCTATGACCCCCTCTTTCTTTCTTTTCCTTCCATTGCTTCATACAATCAATTCTAGGTCTCCAACTAAGTTGTAAATTCCTTTAGGACAGGACTAAATCTTTTGTGTCTTATTTTTTTTTATTCATTCATTCATGCAACATATACTCTGTGAAGCACAGTTTACCTAGAGTTGATATTATGGATTTGATCACTTTTTAAAAGTAATCAATAATACACAATCAATTTCTTGTTCTTAATATATATATTTTATAGAAGTATAGTTGACTTACAATGTTTCAGGTGCACAGAAATGTGATTCAGTTGTACATATACACATACATTATTTTTCAGATTATTTTCCATTAAAGATTTACTGTATAGCACAGGGAAGTATAGTCAATATCTTGTACATGATCAATTTTTTTACAAAAGATCCTTCACAGGCAACCAAAGTGTGAGGCTATGTTAACTTCAGCTTATACATCAGAAAAATGTTACTTGGGACAGCCTTCTGAGTATGTGACATTGTCAAACATTGGATCAGCACACTGAATACTTGAAAGAAACCATTCCCAGAAGACGTCTCATTTCCCTCAGTTACTGAATACATTGCCTTAACCTCCACCCTTAACATCAATCACCCTGCCTTTTACACATTTTGGAGGCATAAATAGCTCAATCAGTGTCATACATCAATGTGTCAAGTTTTTAAATTTTTTTTCCAGTTTACAAGAGGAGTTCATGTTTTCACTTACAAAAATATTTTAATAACAATAAGAAAAAAGAAGATGCATTTAAAACATTTCTATTCATTCCATGTAGAGGTACCGATTATTAACACTTCGATATAAATCCTTCTAGATTTTTGAAATGTGTGTGGGATTATATTATATATGCCTAAAAGAGGATTATACTACATAATATTTGCTTGTTTCATCATTTTAATTTCCACTTTGGATTCCACCAATCTTGATTTGTTTATCCAAAAGAAGAAGAAAGAAGGATTTTCACATAAATATGAAGTCAAACGGCAGTTTCTGTTACTTGAGTTCTCGGCTAACGCTTCTGTCAGCAAGAGTCTGTCCTCATGCAGAGAGAAGAAGGTGTGTGTGTGTTTGGGTGTGTGTGTGACCCCAGCGCCTCCCCCTCCAGGTGTGGGTCCCACTGCAAATACTATTTCTTTTACATCCTAGTACATTCTGACTTTTTTTCATCCTCTCGCCCCCATTGTTGTCACTTATTTCTCTCTTGGCCCGCTAAGGGTTACAAGGACATTAGCAGCGTCACCTGAAAAGAGGTCAAGTCCTTCGAGATCCCTGTTCTCCAAGCATACTGCCTGCAGCCCTCAGCTGACACATGCCACAGTTGGCTCTGCTGGGGTGGATGGCATACTGTACAAGAGAAGGAGCCAAGCCAAGGACACTCGGTTCTGTCTATAATCAAATCCCATTAAATGGCGAATTCTTCAAAAGTTTGAATAAGATAGTACTTTAAAAAGAGCTCCAGCTGGTTAAATTTAGAGTCTGAAAAAAAAAAAAAATCCTGTCTAATAATATGTTCTGGCTCGGGGCCCACCACATCCTTTAGATGGGGCGGCTTGATGAGTTTTCATTCGCTCTGGGCTGTTGCTCCATGTTGACTCGGAGGCAGGCCACAAGCATCTTCACTTGAGTTGGCCTGGAAAAGATGGGGCCACTTAATGAGATGAGCAGCTTCCTGTGTATCTCTGGCTGTTAAAGCAGCCTCGTGCTTGCTGATAGATTTTCAGAGGTGGATTGTGCAAGAAATAGTGCTATTTTTGTAAATGGCTCGGCCTCTTCAGTCATTCGCCTGGCATTTCTCCCCATGGCCCTACCACACCATCCACTCCTTCTTTTGTTTGTAAACTGTTTGCAAAAGAAAGTCCACAGAAATGTCCATGCTCCCGGCATCTCGTGTTAATGCCAACAAGGAATTTCTTTTGCTTATATTTATCAACTCTACTAATATAGACATTTTCAGTCTCTTAGCAGAACCTTCCTAATTCTTCCTAGTCTCTTAATTTAGCAGAGCATGTGCCCAGTCCCAGACCCTTTAATTGCTTGATCCCATCAAAGTTTAAGTCAGCAAATGTTTCAGAAGTGCTTTCTGTGGGCAGGGCCCTCTGCCAGGTACCTGAGTGAAGGAGAGCAGAAGAAACTGTCAGTTCCAGGGATTCACAAGCTGACCACTCCAAGCCCTTCCCGCACCTCTCCAGGCTGAAACAGCTGCCCCTTCTACACCTACACCAAGATCAGAGTCCCTCCCGATCATCCACTATGACTGGAAACTGCGGGATTTGCGCATATGAATCCCAAAGAAAGGCAATGCCAAAGAATGCTCAAACTACCGCACAATTGCACTCATCTCACACGCTAGCAAAGTCATGCTCAAAATTCTCCAAGCCAGGCTTCAGCAGTATGTAAACCGTGAACTCCCAGATGTTCAAGCAGGTTTTAGAAAAGGCAGAGGCACCAGAGATCAAATTGCCAACATCCGCTGGATCATGGAGAAAGCAAGAGAGTTTCAGAAAAACATCTATTTCTGCTTCATTGACTATGCCAAAGCCTTTGACTGTGTGGATCACAATAAACTGTGGAACATTCTGAAAGAGATGGGAATCCCAGACCACCTGACCTGCCTCTTGAGAAACCTGTATGCAGGTCAGGAAGCAACAGTTAGAACCGGTCATGGAACAACAGACTGGTTCCAAATAGGAAAAGGTGTACGTCAAGGTTGTATATTGTCACCTTGCTTATTTAACTTATATGCAGAGTACATCATGAGGAACGCTGGGCTGGAAGAAGCACAAGCTGGAATCAAGATTGCTGGGAGAAATATCAATAACCTCAGATATGCAGATGACACTACCCTTATGGCAGAAAGTGAAGAGGAACTCAAAAGCCTCTTGATGAAAGTGAAAGAGGAGAGTGAAAAGGTTGGCTTGAAGCTCAACATTCAGAAAACAAAGATCATGGCATCTGGTCCCATCACTTCATGGGAAATAGATGGAAAAACAGTGGAAACAGTGTCAGACTTTGTTTTTTTGGGCTCCAAAATCACTGCAGATGCTGATTGCAGCCATGAAATTAAAAGACGCTTGCTCCTTGGAAGGAAAGTTATGACCAACCTTGATAGTATATTAAAAAGCAGAGACATTACTTTGCCGACCAAGGTCCGTCTAGTCAAGGCAATGGTTTTTCCCGTGGTCATGTATGGATGTGAGAGTTGGACTGTGAAGAAAGCTGATCGCCGAAGAATCGATGCTTTTGAACTGTGGTGTTGGAGAAGACTCTTGAGAGTCCCTTATACTGCAAGGAGATCCAACCAGTCCATTCTAAAGGAGATCAATCCTGGATGTTCATTGGAGGGACTGATGCTAAAGCTGAAACTTCAATACTTTGGCCACCTCATGAGACGAGTTGACTCACTAGAAAAGACTCTGATGCTGGGAAAGGTTGGGGGCGGGAGGAGAAGGGGACGACGGAGAATGAGATGGCTGGATGGCATCACCGACTCTGTGGACATGAGTTTGAGTGTACTCCGGGAGTTGGTGATGGACAGGGAGGCCTGGCGTGCTGTGATTCATGGGGTCGCGGAGAGTCGGACACGACTGAGCGACTGAACTGAACTGAACTGAATCTTGTCTTCCAACATCCTTGAGGTGTAAACATTATCAATCTCATTTCATAGATGAGTGGACTGGGGCTCAGGGAGTGAGAAATGTAACTTAGGTAGCACAGTTAATAGGTGGCAGAGCCAGATCAAACACAAGTAAACTGACCCCAAGGTCGAAGCTCTTTACCATGATATAATAGCACCTGGGACAGCCTAGAAAGGAAGTAAGATAGTTTTTCTTAGATCCTCCCTGCTCCCTCACCCCAGGGATTTTACTTAGCTTCAGAGATCAGCTAGCCATTGGGACAGTCTATGCTGTATGCTGGGGGAAGGAAGGTCTTGTCCTCTAAAAGTCTTGCCTAGCCTGGCTGCTGCGGGAATTCCCAGGTTTGAGCTGTGAAAGAAACTTTACACACACACACAGGCACACACCTCTGGCTTCCAACCATGGAAGGCTGTGGATCTGCCTGACCCTTGAGGACTGTCCCTTCACAGAGGTACCTGCCCCAGGTAGCTTGGCTCCTTATGAAATCTGGACCCCTTCACAGGGGCCCAGTAAACCCTTTGCTGTTCAGTAGAGGTTGGGAGGACACAGAACCTGGCTAGGCTATCCAGGCTGGAATGTTCTGGAAGGTAGGAATTGGTGGAGGGGGAAAGGGAGGAGTGCTTAACTTTCCACATTATGTATATTTGTGTCATCTGAATTTTTTTAATTGAAATATAATTGATTTACAATATTGCATTAATTTAGGTGTAGGAAAGTGATTCAGTTATTTCTCCAGATTATTTTCCACTTTGGGTTATTACAGGACGTAAAGCATGGGTCACTGTGCTGCACAGTGGATCCTTGTTGCTGATCTCTTTTATGTATAGCAGTTTGCGTCAATATTTGTTAACTCCTTACTCCTAATTTATCCCTCCCCACTTTTCCCTATGGTAATCATAAGCTTGTTTTCTATGTCTGTAAGTCTGTTTCTATTTTGTATATAGATTCATTTGTATCATTTTTTAGACTCCATGTATAAGTGGTATTATGTGATATTTGTCTTTCTCTGTCTGACTCACTTCCCTCAGTAGGGTAAATTTTTAGTCAATTCATGTTTCTGCAAATGGAAGTGTTTCATACTTTTTAAGGTTGAGTAATAGTCCAGTGTGTGTGTGTGTGTGTGTGTGTATGTGTCTGTACCACTTCTTCTTAAGCCAGTCATCTCTTGATGGGCACTTAGGTTGTTTCCATGTTTTGGTTAGTATAAATAGTGATGCTCCCAACATTGAGTGCATGTATCTTTTCAAATTAGGGTTTTCACCTTTTCAGAATATGTTCCCAGGCATGGGATAGCTGGATCATTGTTGTTCAGTCACTCAGTCGTGTTCGACTCTTCATGATCCCATGGACGGCAGCACAGGAGGCTTCTCCGTCCTTCACTATCTTTTGAACTTTGCTCAAACTCATGTCCATTGAGTCGATGATGCCATCCAACCATCTCATCTTCTGGCACTACCTTCTTCTCCTGCCCTCAATCTTTCCCAGAATCAGGATCTTTTCCAGTGAGTCAGCTCTTTGTATCAGGTGGCCAAAGTATTGCAGTTTTAGCTTCAGCATCAGTTCTTCCAATGACTATTTACGGTTGATTTCCTTTAGGATTGACTGGTTTGATCTCCTTGCAGTCCAAGGGACTCTCAAGAGTCTCCTCCATCACCACAGTTTGAAAGCATCAATTATTTGGCACTCAGCCTTCTTTATAGTCCAAGTCTTACATCTGTGCATGACTACAGAAAAAAACCATAGCTTTGACTATATGGACCTTTGTTGGCAAAGGATCCAACAGCTGGATCATATGGTAGTTCTATTTTTAATATTTTAAGGAACTTCCATACTGTTCTCAATAGTGGCTACACCAATCTACATCCCCATTAACAGTGTAGGAGGGTCCTCTTTTCTCAATACCCTTTCTAGCATTTATTTATAGTGGGTTTTTTTTTAAATGGTGGTCATTCTGACCCATGTGAGGTGATACCTCACTGTGGCTTTCATTTGCATTTCTCTAATAATTAGTGATGTATCATTTGAATTTTAACAACAAAATATTACATCTGTAGTGTGTGGGGAGTGATTTAATGCATTAATTACAGTCCCAGGGCCAAGTCAAAATGCATAGGTTCAAATCCAAGGCCCACCACTTGTGCCAGTTACTTAACTTGTTGCAACCTCAGTTATCTGGATCTGTAAGCATAGTAACAACACCTGCCTCATAAGATGGTTGTGAGGTTTAAATGCAGAAAGAAATGTAAGACTTTAGGGAACTTCAGGCACAAAGAACATACTTAACCAACTTTATTATTTATTATTATTGTTGCTGTTGGTGCTATTTGAAAACAATAACATTTAATGAAACATGGGGGTTTCAAAGCAGGGAGGCAGCCTGCTGCTTCCCCAGCCACAGGATCCCTGGGAGGCCAGCTAGGGGTGAAGGATGCAGAGAAACTAAAACCAGTGGTCCCCACTCTGCCCCCGCATCCTTTGACTTTTTATTAGTCTCTTCTCATTTTCCTGAAACCTCTATTGCCTGGGTAATGGGACAGTGAAAGAGACAGAGGAGGGAAGAGGGATGGGGACCCAAACTGAAAGGAGGAATGTTCATGGAAACGGGCTGTGGGGGTTGAATCTGCAAAGCTAAGAGGTTTTATTTTTTATGAACTCTGTGAAAGCTCCAAAGTCAGTTTGTCATGAGGTTGCTGGGCGCTCGGTTAGAAGAAGGTTTTCCTGACACTGCTGTGATCTGGAGTGCATGCAGCAGTGTCAGGAGTACTGACCATGGAAGTTGGCCCATCACTCACCCCCACGGCTGGACCAAAAGGCCTTTTTCACCAGTACTTCCTCTTTCATAGGGAACTATAGAGAGGAAAATCAAATAAGATCGCTGCCTTTCAAAATTTGCTCAGCAGTGATAAAAATAAACTTCAAATGTCCACATATTTGATCAATTTGCTTTTATCCTTTAATCGAATAAGCCCTGCAATCAGAAAGAAAAACATTTTGCTAAGCATTTCATTTCTCCAGTGATTCATCTAGCCATGGTCGCAAAGCTGACATGATGGGAATGAGGTATTTAATGCTGAAATAATTTCTATGACCACATCACAAGAGGCTGGAATGGCTTTTAAGGTACATCATATTTTAACCACAAGCACACATAAAGCATCCATTGCTTGAAAACTTCAGAGAAGTTTGAATGGAATGCCAGAATCATAATACCACTATCAAGAAAAGAAAGACTGGATTTTTTTTCAGTCCTTAACTCCCCTGTGTTGTCAGTTAGTTTGATAAACTTAGCATTTTAGAAAGAAAGTAACAAAAAGTACATGAATTTGAGCAAACTCCAGGAGACAGTGAAGGACAGAGGAGCCTGGTGTGCTGCATGAGGTTGAAAAGAGTCAGACATGATTTAGTGACTGAACAACAAAAGCATCCACAAAAAGAGATCTCAAACCAGCAGATACCTAAGGACTCTTTAGAATAGCTGACCTCACCGTCTTAGGTTACTCACCAGGTGGAGGGAGAGTCTCCTTTGAAAGATCAGAAAGATTCCCAGCAGCCGGGACATCTGCAGCATTTCCAAGGGCTGTGCTCCTAGCCAGTCTCCCACTGGTCTGTTCCAGACTCAATATCTCTGTCCTCCAAGGAGGGAGGAAAATTAAACCATTCCTGTGGCCGCTAATGCTAAGGCTCAAATCCAGTCTGTTGCCATTTAGGACCAGGGAAACAGCAGGGAAAAGGCAAAGAGAAGTGGTTCAGGAAAGAAAGGAAGAAGACAAGAGTAAATGGTGGCGGAGGGTGGGGGGTGACGCTAGGAGGGTTTTTTGAGGAGGCAGGATGATGTAGTGCAAAAAAATGAGCTTTGGAGCCAGACAAGCTGGGTTCAAATACTAGATCTGTCATTTTTTCAGCATGATCTTGGACCAATGACTTAACCTGTCTGAGCTTTATCTTCCCAAAACAAGGGGAAATAGCTGGTGTATTTGGTTATCATGTGAATGAATGAGATTTATGGAAAGGTTTTAGGTCAGTGCCTGAAATATAATAGGTACATGATAAATATTCATTTTCATATTTCCTCTTGTCCTCCAGCTTCTTCAAAGATGAGAAAATAAAATAGGGAGTGTCACTCAATTCAAATCTTGTCCCTCGATTCTGAGATCCCCCCATGTTGCACCATGTTCTACACGAATAAAGCCCTAGCTTCCAGGCAGAGCATCCCAGTTCTGCATGATCCAGCCCCAGGTTGGCATCATTTGCCATCTCTCCTGTCACATGCATCTGGGTACCTTCCATCCCATCCCTTCCAGACCATTCCACACTCTCATTTTGCCACTTTTTTTTTTTTTTTTTTTACTCACGTTACTCTCAGCTTGGGATTTCTGTATCTCCTTATTTGTTCATGGAAATCCTAAAATTCTTCTCACTTATTGGGCAACTACAGTGTATCAGATGCTCTTCTGGGAGGCAGAAACTCAAAGAGAAAGATAACGGACTGTGATTTGAGTGGAGTGGCTGGGGTGAAGGCAGAGGAGATAGACTGTCCAACCAAGGTTTGAATACAAGCAAGGGAACCATGAATTTTCCTGGGAAAGATAGGCATGAAGAATAGATAGAGGAAGGAGACTGCCACTGAACTGGGTTCTGAAAGTTATGTAGGAGTGTTTTGAAAAGGAAGAAGGAAGAGGGGCTGTCGTAGAAAAAGCAGTGAAATAGACACTTTTCTGAGGGAGTAGGAATCCTAATCAGACTCTGCTGCTGCTGCTACTGCTGCTGCTAAGTCACTTCAGTCGTGGCCGACTCTGTGCGACCCCATAGACAGCAGCCCACCAGGCTCCCCCATCCCTGGGATTCTCCAGGCACGAACACTGGAGTGGCTATAGGACACTAAAGCTGGGCGGTACAGGGCGGGTAGCAACTCCGAGGTACAGATCAGACCCACCACTCCCTGACTGGGCATTCTGGGCAATTCCCTCACCTCTCTAACTTCGGTTTCCTTGTCTGTAAAGTATGGTATAACTAGCCAGATGTGTGGAGATAAAAGCAGGTGATCTGTGTAATAGTCTCACAGAAACTCTGGCAACATAGGAAGCGCTGAGTAAGCATTAGTGGTTCTTACTTCTGTTTAAGTCTGGCATAATTGTCAGCCCCTAGTCAGCTTTTCATCACCCTCTGAGTCAACTCCATCTCCTTTGTCCTCCGTGCTTTCACAGTGCTCTTACCAGCCTCTAGTTCATGGCCTTTCACATGACCCTGAATTTGTGTCTCTGCTTCCGTCTCTAGCAGAGGGAACCCGGCGCCTTGTTCATCTGCAGCACGTCCTACAGCACCAACCACGGTTCTCTGGACGTGGTGATTCAACACTGATTGAATGTTACCAACTCAGCGAAACTTCGCACTAAACAACTTGAAGTGAATAATTTTTAAGAAATATTAGAGAGAACAGAAATCCTCTAATTCGATGCTTTTCAAATTTTGTTTACCCAATCCTCTGTAAGAAAAGGATTTTGCAAGACCTAGGGTACAGCTGCATATATATTTATGGTTAAGGGAAACAAAAATTTCATGAAACAGTAGTTGTCCTAACCAACTTCAGTAAATCTAAATATGTTCCAATCTATTCTTTTTTAACAGATTTTTTTCCTTTAGAAGAGTTTTAGGTTAAAAAAGAAAAACCGATTTTGAGGACATCACAGAAAGCTTCCATATATGTCACACCCAGTTTCCTTTATTTTTAATATCTTACATGGGTATGGTACGTTCTTCACAATAAATGAACCAAAGCTCAGATTCCCTTAGTTTTTACCTGAATTCCTCTTTCTATTCCAGGATCCACATTACATTTAGTCATCCTGTCTCCTTAGGTATCTGTTGGGTGAGATAATTTCTCAGACTGTCTTTGTTTCTAATGACCTTATCCATTTTGAGGAGTTCTGGTCAAATATTTGTAGAACGTCCCTCCCTTGGGACTTGTCTGGTGTTTTTCTCTTGATTAGACTGGGGTTATGGTTTGGGGACAGAAGACCACAGAGGCAAAGCACTATTCTCATCACACCCGAGTGTACACTGCTATATTTAAAATGGATAACCAAGCAGGTCTTATTGTATAGCACTTGGAACTCTGCTCAGTGTAATGTGGCAGCCTGGATGGGAGCAGGGTTTGGGGGAGAACGGATACTTGTATGGCTGAGCCCTTTTGCTATTCACCTGAAACTATTCCAACATTCTTAATGCGCTATACCCCAATACAAAATAAAAAATTTAAAGAAAAGGGTACATACTATCAGTATCAGTTATCAATGATGATAATAACCTTGACACCTGGCTTGAGGTGGTGTTTATCAGGCTTCTGCACTGTAAAGTTACTCTTTCTTCCTTTTTCTATATTGCACTCTTAGCAAAAAGCCACTGTGTGGAGCCCCCACCTGAGGAGAGGTGCTGTTCTGCATTACCTTGAGGATGGAATACGAACATGAACTACTTGGGATTCTTCTGCATAGAGGTGTCTATTCTCCTATTTACTTATTCATTCATGCATTTATTCCTATCAGTATGGACTTATGGATTCTTCTTATACTTTGGGTTATAATTCAATACTACTGATACCACCTTAATTAGTTGTTTGTTTGTTTGGCTCAAAACAACTATGCTTCTGCTGCCTCTAACTTATCAATATAATTTATCATATTATTAAGAGGGTGATACCAGGGACGGCGGAGCCTGGTGGGCTGCTGTCTATGGGGTCGCACAGAATCAGACACGACTGAAGCGACTTAGCAGCAGCAGCAGCAGATTCTTAAAAGCCAGTGTGTGCTGGTGTGTGAGTTTGGGAGAGCTCTGTGCCCAGACCCAGGGAGCGATGACACCCTTCATCCTCCTGACCCTGCATTTAAGCCCCAGGCATCAGCACCTCTTGCAGGTCCTGAGAGTGTGGTGACAACAAACCCCACCCAGGACAACTCACGGCTAGAATGACTCACCAGACACACAAGAGAAGAAGGATTGTGTCTGGCTCTGGGTGAACCAAGTGTTAGTCACTCAGTTGTGCCTGCCTCTTTGGGATCCCATGAATTGTAGCCCACCAGGCTCCTCTGTCCATGGACTTTTCCAGGACTGGAGCAGGTAGCCTTTCCCTTCTCTAGGGGATCTTCCTGACCCAGGGATCAAACCCAAGTATTCTGCATTTCAGGCAGATTCTTTACTGGTTGAGCCACCAGGGAAAAATCAAATTCTAGTTTAACACTACCTGATGGCCACCAGGAAAAGATGAAATAGGCAGAGGGAGTTTTCAGTGGTGTGGAGAGAAGGGGCAGGAGGCAGGCAGGAAGGTACTCCAGTAGCACCATCTGGCCTCCATCACTTTCCACCTCGTGTCAGGAGAACTTCCTCTTCCTATGGCTGACTCAGCTTTGGTGGCTCCCTACTTTGTTGTCCCTTGAATACACTTTATGAATCAAAGGAAAACCAGGAATCACTGGGGCAATGATGACTGGGGAAAAACAGACCCAACCACATTCATGTTTGTCATTTCTCCAACGTTTTTGATTAAATCTCCAATTTACTCAAATCTCCTTAGACACGCTGCTTTAGAGGTCTGGCCTAATATGAACCATTCAACGCAGCCCTGCATGAATTAAGGGTGATTTACAGATGACTGTCTTCAGTGGGGCTGGGGCCTCACTCATGTGAACGTTTTGTGCAGGATTCAGATTGCACAGGGCCCATCCACCTAATGACGGTTTCTGATGCATTTTCTTGGAGCGCACTCACTAAGTGTTCTTGGAATAAACAGATGAAGGAATCTCTGCCTCATCTATAGAAGACAGGGAATGGGGAATGAAATTTATCAGATCCCTAAGAAGCACTCACTAGCTGATTACACTTACTATTCTGAATCATGGAGTAAAATTATAAAGCACTTACCTATTAGAGGTTCACTGGTGAGCTGATCTTTATTAATAAGCCAGGTGTAAGTGGTTTGCTTATTACTGCATGTAACAAAATACAGCATGTACATGGTTAAGAGCAGGGCTCTGAAGCCTCAGTGCCTTGGTTCAGAGCCAAGCTCTAGACTGTGTGTGTCATCTATGGAAAGTTACTCAACTTCTGTGCCTCCATGATTTTCATCTGTTATATGGGGATGATAATAGGACAGTAAAGATTATATTATGTGTACAATTAATACCATCAAGGGACCACGACATGGTGAGTGATAGATAAATGTTACTATTAGATAGTGTTCGATATTTTTAATGGTATTTTGAGAAGAGAAAGAAGTAACAAAGTAATCTGATGGTGGGTAGAGCATCAATCTTATAGAAAGAAAACTCAGTTTCCAGTCCCCATCTTAGCACCCTGGCTATGCCATCCTGGCATGTTCTTAACCTCTTTAAACCTTCCTAAGTTTATATGCACTCAATTGAAGCTTATATGCAGAGTACATCATGAGGAACTCTGGGCTGGAAGAAGCACAAGCTGGAATCAAGATTACTGGGAGAAATATCAATAACCTCAGATATGCAGATGACTCCACCCTTATGGCAGAATGTGAAGAGGAACTAAAAAGCCTCTTGATGAAAGTGAAAGAGGAGAGTGAAAAAGTTGGTTTAAAGCTCAACATTCAGAAAGCTACAATCATGGCATCTGGTCCCATCACTTCATGGAAAATAGATGGAGAAACAGTGGAAACAGTGTCAGACTTTATTTTTTGGGCTCCAAAATCACTGCGGATGCTGATTGCAGCCATGAAATTAAAAGACGCTTACTCCTTAGAAGGAAAGTTATGACCAACCTAGATAGCATATTAAAAAGCTGAGACAGTTGTCATGTATGGATGTGAGAGTTGGACTGTGAAGAAAGCTGAGCACCGAAGAATTGATGCTTTTGAACTGTGGTGTTGGAGAAGACTCTTGAGAGTCCTTTGGACTGCAAGGAGGTCCAACCAGTGCATTCTAAAGGAGATCAGTCCTGGGTGTTCATTGGAAGAACTGATGCTAAAGCTGAAACTCCAGTACTTTGGCCACTTCATGCGCATAGTTGACTCACTGGAAAAGACTCTGATGCTGGGAGGGGTTGGGGGCAGGAGGAGAAGGGGACAGCAGAGAATGAGATGGCTGGATGGCATCACTGACTCGATGGACATGAGTTTGATTGAACTCTGGGTGTTGGTGATGGACAGGGAGGCCTGGCGTGCTGTGATTCATGGGGTCTCAAATAGTCGGACACAACTGAGTGATTGAACTGAACTGAAAGCTCCCCTTTCCTCACCTAGGAATTGTAGCTGACAGGGACATCCTCTCTGGATTGTGTGAAAATTAACCAAGATGGCATATATGAAAAGATCCACAGCAGTTCCTGGGACATTTGAGGCACCCATGGACACTGAGTTGATGGTACTCGTTACATGTCTATTTTACTCATTTACCATTTTCCAAAGAGATACTCACTCTATGGCATGTAAACTGGGGAAATTGTTAAAAATAAACACCTGTCATTTAGGGTTGGCAATGTCTCCCTGGAGCATCTGGTGTTTGACTTGTAAGAGCAGGGAGGTGGGGCTGGTGTGGACAGAGAACATTGGCAAACATCTTCCAACACCAAAGGGACAGCTTCTTGTTCAAGGTGGCAGAAGGCATGCACATTTTCATCCTCCAGAGAACTCACTGAACAAACCCTCCAGTAAAGAAAAGGAGTCTCTGGGAACAAGAGTCTCTCATCAGTTTGATGGAGGTGTGTTAGTAGTTGAAGCCAAGACAGAAGTTAGTCATGGCCCAGAATATGCCACCAAGGGGTGGGAGCCTTGAGGGCACATGAACCATCTTCCAGGGGACACATCTGAGACCCCAAGTTTGGAGTCAGCAGATGGTGGGACTGGGAGCAGAGCTTGGGAGTAAGTCGAAGATCTCCACGTTGAACAGGGTGCTCCAGTAGGTCCCACCACTTCCCTTTCTTATTCCCAGCTCATGGGGCAAAGAGAAGCCTGGATCCCACCCAGGCAGATGTCTGGGAGGAGCTGATGGACCTCAGGTGTGACTTGACAGCTCAGAAGAATGTCCTTTTCCTTCTGGTACCAGGCACTGCAGGCTGCCAGCTGACTTTCTTTCTGACCCCTATAAGTACAGCCCACCAGTCTGAGCATGCAGAGTCTTCACTGCAGAAAGAGGCTCCTGAAAGCAGCTCCAGAATGGAAGGCATCTGCAATGTGCCTCTAGAATACTGAACCCAGCCTTTCATGGTTGTGCGGGTTACCATTATACTTGGGGAGATAAGGCTGCAGGGGACATTGCTGTTGTTGTTCAGTTGTGTCCAATTCTTTGTAACCCGATGGACTGCAGCATGCCCGGCTTCCCTGTCCTGCACCATCTCCTGGAGTTTCCTCAAACTTATGTCCTTTGAGTCAGTAATGACATCCAACCATCTCATGCTCTGTCACCCCCTTCTCCTCCTGTCTTCAATCTTTCCTAGCATCAGGATCTTTTTCAATGAGTCAGTTCTTTGCATCACATGGCCGAAGTATCAGAGCTTTAGCATCAGTCTTTCCAATGAATATTCAGGGTTGATTTTCTTTAGGATTGACTGGTTTTATCTCCTTGCTGTCCAAGGGACTCTCAGTCATCATCTCTAGCACCTATAACTTGAAAGCATCCATTTTTTGACCCGCAGCCTTCATTCTGGTCCAACTCTCACATCCATACATGATGACAGGAAAAACCATAACTTTAACTATATGGACATTTGTTGGCAAAGTGATGTCTCTGCTTTTTAACACACTGTCTAGGTTTATCATAAATTTTCTTCCAAGGAGTAAGCTTCTTTTAGTTTCATGGTTGCAATCACCATCTGCAGTGATTTTGGAGCCCAAGAATATAAAATCTGTCATGGCTTCCACTTTTCCCCCTTCTATTTGCCATGAAATGATGTGGTCCCATCACTTCATGGGAAATAGATGGGAAAACAGTGGAAACAGTGTCAGACTTTATTTTTGGGGGCTCCAAAATCACTGCAGATGGTGATTGCAGCCAGGAAATTAAAAGACGCTTACTCCTTGGAAGGAAAGTTATGACCAACCTAGACTTTGCCAACAAAGGTCCATCTAGTCAAGGCTATGGTTTTTCCCGGGGTCATGTATGGATGTGAGAGTTGGACTGTGAAGAAAGCTGAGCGCCGAAGAATTGATGCTTTTGAACTGTGGTGCTGGAGAAGACTCTTGAGAGTCCCTTGGACTGCAAGGAGATCCAACCAGTCCATCCTAAAGGAGATCAGTCCTGGGTGTTCATTGGAAGGGCTGATGCTAAAGCTGAAACTCCAATACTTTGGCCACCTCATGCAATGAGTTGACTCACTGGAAAAGACTCTGATGCTGGGAGGGATTGGGGGTAGGAGGAGAAGGGGATGACAGAGAATGAGATGGCTGGATGGCATCATCGACTCGATGGACATGACTTTGATTGAACTCCGGGAGTTGGCGATGGACAGGGAGGCCTGGCGTGCTGTGATTCATGGGGTCGCAAAGAGGCGGACACGACAGAGCGACTGAACTGAACTGATGGGACTATGCAAATAGAAAGTGAAAATGAAAGTCACTCAGTCATGTCTGACTCTTTGTGACCCTCTGACTCTTTGTGACCCCATGGACTATACAGTCCACGGAATTTTCCAGGCCAGAATACTGAAGTGGGTAACTGTTCCCTTCTCCTGGGGATCTTCCCAACCCAGGGATCCAACCCATGTCTCCTGCATTGCATGTGGGTTCTTTATCAGCTGTACCACCAGGGAAGCCCAAGAATACTACAGTGGGTAGCCTCTCCCTTCTCTAAGGGATCTTCCCACCCAGGAATCAAACCTGTGTTGCAAGTCTCCTGCATTACAGGTGAATTCTTTACCAGTTGAGCTATCAGGGAAGTTGTATGTTATTAAACTACATAAGTGAGGTGAAATTGGAAAATCTTTTTGCATTGTGTAACACAAAATCTGGACTTTTAATATCTTGAGAGAAGCCCAACGTCAAATTTCATCCTAAGGCAGGCCTGATAAGTGAGCTGCTCTCCTTTATATCAGGGCAAAACAGTGTCCCTAAATCTGTGAACAAAACAACTTTTTCTTTTCTATTTTAATCATTTGTCAAATGTTTCCACTGAAAACTAGGTCCCCCTTTCCCTCTGTGTTAGTTATCTATCTCTTTATTAATACTGTATAGCAATTTCCCTCCTGGGTGGTTTTGCCACTGTTCATGAGTGCGTGCATCCCTTGTGGTTGTGTGCATCCTTGTGGGTGGTTCTTCTGGTCTTGCCTGGGATCATCCATCCTTTTGTGGATCAGTTCTGCCGATCTTGGCAGGGCCCTCTCACGTGTGGAGGTTGATTGGCTCTAGGTTGGCCTAGGACGGCGTCTGCTTGGGATGAATGGCCTCTCCTCCATGGACCTCTCATCAGTTTCCTCCACGAGGCTAGCCCAGTCT
Source organism: Moschus berezovskii (assembly GCF_049115385.1). Lineage (NCBI taxonomy): Eukaryota > Metazoa > Chordata > Mammalia > Artiodactyla > Moschidae > Moschus > Moschus berezovskii. Next base: position 74,069,357 of record NC_142465.1, read on the forward strand.
TGTTCACATGCCAGTGGGATGGATTCAAGAGAGAGCAAAAGTGTTTGAGGGCTCCTGAGACATAGGCTTGGAACTGGAACACTGTTACTCTCACTTGCTTTGTTGCCCAAAGCAAGTTCCCAGGCCAGCGCAGAGTCCCGATAGGAGAAGCTGCAAAGCCATTGCAAACAAGTGAAAGTGTTAGTCACTCAGTTGTGTCTCTTTGTGACCCCATGGACTGTAGCCCTCCAGGCTCCTCTGTCTATGAAATTCTCTAGGCAAGAATACTGGAGTGGGTAGCCATTCCCTTCTCCAGGGGATCTTCCTGACCCAGGGATTGAACCTGGGTCTCCTGCATAGCAGGCAGATTCTTTACCATCTGAGTTCCCAGGGATCTGTGTTTGCAAACAAGGGGCACGGCTAGAGGAGGAATGGTGGATCATGGTCATTTTTGCAATCAGTCTGCCACACCCTCCGTTCCACTTGTCCAATTTTACTACTTCCTTCTTAGAGTGAGTATCTCTCTTGGGACAAATGGGAGACTCAAGATTGATCCAGTCTCATGAGGCATCTGCCTCCCTCTTCCCATGAGGCTGTAAGTGTATAGTGTCCCAAGGCTCTCTAAGTCTAGAGCTAGTTCATTATCTTTAGGGTGAAACAAGGAGTCAGGCTTCTATATTCACAAAAGGGAAATTTTCTCTTCCTATGGATCTACCATGTATTGAAGGGAAAAACAGCAATTAGAGAGCATCAAGTAAATATTCTCTGGTGGTGTGGTCATCGATCTCATGGACGTAGAGAAAGAACTAGGGGAGGGAAGGTCAGTTTTGTGAATTTCACCCACATCCCAGCCCCACAAGATACTCCTCATCTGCTCCCTTGGTCACTGTCTTTAGCAACCTGCCCATGAGGTCTGCTTGTCAGTCTCCCTGGTCTGCTTTGAAGGCACTGAATATTTCTTACTGCTGTAACTGAGCATCTAGAAAAGTGTCTTACTCAAAGAAGATACTCAGGTAACTGAGAGAATGAGTGAATGACAGCTGAGTCTGAAGAAGAATGACCAGGCACTGGCCAGGGGACAGAGGGAACAACATTCCAGGTGGCAGAAACAGTCTGTACAAAGACACAGTTATGAAAGCACATGTGCTGTTGGGGTGTTTGTAGCAGAAGGGGACAAGGAGAACACTAGGATTTGAGGCTAGAAAGATGGGCCATTTTAAGGAATTTGAAGTTTATTTGGAAAAATGATTAATTATAATTAATATGTATAATAATCAAGGTAATTTAATATGCAAAGAGAGGAGTGTACAAAATAAAACTTTCATTAAAAAAAGCTTTCACATAACCAGCTCAGTAAATTCATTTCTCCGAGCCTCAGTTTTCCCTTATTTAAAATAAGCATAATAATAGTTGACACATATTTGGCCAGGTTCTAGCCTAAGTACCTATTCTTCATGTGTATGCCCAATAACCCTATGGCATAGGAACTATCATTGTACAATCATTTCTCATATTATAGATGAGGAACTGATGCTCAGAGAGGGTAAGGAACTTACCCAAGGCCACACAGCAATGAAATGGGAGAACTGTAATATGAACCCAGTCTGGCTCCAGGGCCTGTGTTCTTAACTCTTATGTTATTTATCATTTATCATCCAGTGGTACCTGCTTCATAGGACTATTGTAAAAATCTAGGCAAAAGACCTTAAAACAGGGTCCAGCATACAGTGAAAGCTTAATAATATGTTTGTGGTTATTATTGCTTACCATTGTGTTGTTAGATAGAAAATGGTGATATTAGTTAATATAGTTATTTATATAAATTATATTTTATTCATATTTATGTAAGCACTAATGTTTATACATATTATTATATAATTTATACATATAATTAATTTGCAGAATTATTATGAAACATATGTGAGCAATTATGTCAGATATCTAACACAATGCCTGGAACTTTAGCATAATCCCACTGTTTCTTCTTTTCCATGTCAGGTGGATTTTTTGAAATTATTAAGCACTGTGTTAGATTAGATGACCAACAGCTTTTTCAAGGCGATCTAGGCTTTCTCTAACATGAATCTCAAAACTCTTCCAACCTTGACCCACCCCCCCAGGCCCAAAGTCCCGTCTACCTTTTCAGGCATTTGTTATACAGCATCACTCTACTTTGTACTAAAATCTGTTAGTGTGCTGGGGCTGCTGTAACAGAACACCGCATGGATGGCATAAACAACAGAAATATATTTTCTTACAGTTCTGGAAACTGGAAGTCAGAAATCAATGGGTCAACTGAGTTTACTTCCCCGAGGATCTCTCTGTGGCTTGCAGATGGCCATCTTCTGCCTGTGTCCTCACGTGGTCATCCCTCTGTGCATGTCTTTGTCCTAATTTTTTTCTTACGAGGACACTAGTTACACTAGTTTAGGTCCACCCATATGACCTCATTTTAATTACCTCTTTAAAGGTCCTATCTCCAAATATAGTCACATTCTCAAGTACTAGGGGTTAAGACTTAGACATATGGATTTTGTACCTGTGTGTTCAGTCGCTCAGCCATGTCTGACTCTTCCCAATCCCATGGACTATAGCCCACCAGGCTCCTCTGTCCATGGGCTTCTCTAGGCAAGAATACTGGAGTGGGTTGCCATATCCTCCTCCAAGGGATCTTTCCGACCCAGGGACCGAATGCATGCCTTTTGCATCTCCTGCATTGGCAGGCAGGTTCTTTACCACTGGTGCCACCTGGGAAACTCTATGGGGCATGCAATCAGTCCATAACAATCTCTTATCCAAATTATCTATGAGAGAGATGACAAGAGTCTAAAGCAAAAGAGCGGAAGAGGGAAATGTGTTATAGATGAATAACCTTTGTCTGTCTATATCCTCCTGGAAGTCCCCGAATCTGTCTTCCCAAGGTGCCTTGATAACTGTTCCATTTAGGGAAGAGGAAAGAGCTGAGAAGGACCAGTTCCTTGGCCTCATGTTGAGAAATGAGTGGCCCCAGGATTTTCTGAGCATTATTCATGTTTCACAAGGTCATGTTGGCATCACAAAGACAGAAGCTGAGAGAAACATTATGAAATTGGAGCAAAGGGAAACAGGAGAGCAGAAAGAATAAAGGGGAAAGGTAGCCCACTTCACTCCAGGGTCAGCTAGGAAACCAAGAACTTCCAGCCAAGCCTGGCCCTCTGTGTCCCAGAGTGGAGAGATCCCAGCCCCTGCGAAGGGCAGTGAAGGAGGGCAGAGAGTATTCCAGAGGAACATGCACATCTGTGTTTATGGTGCAGGCTGATGGAGAATCTTCTGCCAAAGTCACTTTTCATCAGAAAACAGAGCATGGTCTCAACAGAATTGCCTGTTCCTCAGGAGGAAGGGGCTTTGCAACTTGGGGACTTCCTTCAGGTTGTGAATGGCCAGAAGGGGGTGGTGCTTCTGGATGTGGGGGTCCTGATGGAAATCAAGGGTGAAATAGAGAATTCAGGGTCAAGGCTGAGCAATAGATCCTCTCAAGCAGCCATCTCCTGGTGCCAGTCCAGGGCTGGCCACTTCCATTGGAGGGCACAGAGAAACATTCCACCAGCATGGATGTTACCCAAGACAGTGGAAGCTGACCACTAGAGTCTAAGGAGAGGATAGGGTGGCATCTTCTATGTGAGCATCAGCTTGGCTACCACTCACTTCCAGGGAAATCTTCAGCTACTTTCAAAACATCTCTGATGGAGCTGGAGGAGCACTGGGATGGAAGTCAGAAGACCTGGGATTGGTTCTTGAATCTGCCTCCTAACATCACCTAAGAGATTTTGGACACATTTCTTGATTTTTCTGAGCCTCAGTGTCCTCATTTAGGATATAAGAACATTATGTGTGTGGCCTCGCCCCACATTGGATTATGGAATTAGATCATGATAGATGTAAAAGCATTATGTTCATTTCTAAAATGATGAGGAAGAAACAAGTTGGGCCTTTAAAATCGGATGGATCTTTGTTCAGATATGGTTTTAAACACTGCCAAGCTGGTTGATTCTGAATCATATCTTAAACTGTTTCCTCATTTACATATTCTTTCATTCATAACTATGTTACAGAGCCCAACTATAGATGAGGTTATAAATGATAAAGCAGACCCAGGGTCCTTACCTTCACAGAGCTGTCTTATCTGTAGAAAGGAAAAAGTGAAGTGCCAGTCTTACAAGGGTGCTGGAAGAATTCAATAAGATTAAGCATTTGTAATGCTCAGCCTAGTAGTGGCTTTCAAGGGATGATCAATAAATCTCTTTCTCTGAGAAAAGCATTATCATCATTAATATGGGAAACTTCTTTTGAGAAATGTTTTTTAAGAAAAAAATTGAAAATGATTACGGGAAAGGCCAGTTACTTTCACAAATTAAAAATGGGCACAGTCTGTTTGAGCATAAGCACAGTCTGTTGTGGCAGCCTACTTCATTTGATGGATGGAGGATAAATGATTTGGAGATTGCTTTTCACTGAAGTCTAAATTAATCCGAGTAACCAGCCTGAGTCCACTCAACAGAATGTAATTCCATTTGCAGATGGAGATGCTATCTGTTTAATGGGCATCTGGAAGCCTGTATGTGAGCATCAGAGCCAAGGACCTATCCCTCTTTCTGTTTTGCTCTCCTTTGTTTTATTCCTCTCTTAACATGCACCTCCAGGCATATACGCATGTGCATACACATGTACACATGTGTGTGAACATGAATACACACACACACAGGCACAAATATGCACTTGCACAGCAATGACAAGCCACTCCAGTACTATTGCCTGGAGGGTCCCATGGATGGAGGAGCCTGGTAGGCTGCAGTCCGTGGGGTCGCTAAGGGTCGGACACAACTGAGCGACTTCACTTTCACTTTTCACTTTCACACATTGGAGGAGGAAATGGCAACCCACTCCAGTGTTCTTGCCTGGAGAATCCCAGGGACAGGGGAGCCTGGTGGGCTTCCGTCTATGGGGTCACGCATCCCATCCATGGGATTTTCTAGGCAAGAGTACTGGAGTGGCTTGCCATTGCCTTCTCCGTCCCAGGTGGGACTAGTGGTACAGAATTTGCCTGCCAATGCAGGAGATGAAAGAGACACAGGTTTGATCCCTAGGTCAGGAAGATCTCCTGAAGGAAGGCATGGCAACCCACTCCAGTATTGTTGCCTGGAAAATCCCATGTAGCCTGGTGGGCTAGAGTCCATAGGGTTACAAAGAGTTGGACACGACTGAAGTGATAGCACACACACATGATAAGAGAAAAGGCGATCTCAGTCAACTCAAGGTCAACGAGCCGGTGGGATTCAGAAAATACTGGAATCAAGGACTGGAAGGTAGCAGGATGCTCTGTTTCCCATCCCTTCTCTTCTCCTTCCATTAGCTTCATTCCTCCGGCGGGACATCCTTTCCTTTGCTAACAGGTCCCCGAACAGGTCGAAGTTGTCCATGGCAAAGTCTACACCTACACATTAGCACCAAAGGCAGGTCATCCCAGCCCAGACATTTGTAGTCATGGGGCAGCGTCACATCTGATAAGTGGCTGTTGGACCCCTTTCCCCTTGGGGAGGAAGATGGCTAGTGATTTCTTGGCAGTCACTGCACAAGGGTCTACCATACTTTCATATCCTTTTTCCACTGTGGTTCTAAGCCATGGCTGTGCCTTAGAATCACCTGGAAGCTTTTCAAAATATTTGTCCTGTGCTCCCAGCAGAGCTGCCAATTCAATAGATCCAGAGAGGGACACAGAAGTCTATATGTTATAAAAGTTCCCCTGATTTTGTCAACGTATTGCTCTAGGATCATCCATCTACTGGTGTAATCTGGATATTTCACATCCTCCAGAGCTCTCAACATATGGTTCTCATTATTCGCTCACCTGGGTGATCCTCTGGCATTTTTTTTAACCTGTCAAAATAGATTTCATCTCTCAAGGCCCATCCACTTCCCAGGTGGCGCTAGTGGTAAAGAACCCACCTGCCAATGCAAGAGACATAAGAGACTCAGGTTCGATCCCTGGGTTGGGAAGATCCTGTAGAGGAGGGCATGGCAACCCACTCCAATATTCTTGCCTGGAGAATCCCATGGACAGAGGAGCCTGGAAGGCTACAGTTCATAAGGTCACAAAGAATTGGACACAACGGGCTACAGGCATAGGGTCACAAAAAATTGGACACAACTGAAGTGACTTAGCACACACACACTCAAGGCCCAGTTTAAATGCAACCCCTCTAGGAAGTTTCCCTGATTCTGCCCACCCACTGAAATCAGTGAATTATCCCTTTGTTCCTTTATTGCATTTGCCTGTAATTCATTAGAGATTAATCTTTCTATCCCACTAGATTACAAGCCACAGAAGGCAAAAGACTAGTTACTTTAAATAATGTTTTTCTGATTATAAATGATATATATTCATGTAAATTTTAGGACTTCCCTGGTGGCTCAGACAATAAGGAGTCTGCCTGCAATGCAGAAGACCTGGGTTCAATCCCTGGATCAGGAAGATCCCCTGGAGAAGGGAATGGCAACCCACTCCAGTATTCTTACCTGAAGAATTCCATGGACAGAGGAGCCTGGTGGGCTATAGTCTTTGGGGTCACAGAGTAGGACAGACTGTAGCCCACCATGGAGGTCTCAAAGAGTCAGACACAACTGAGAGACTTTCACTTTCACATGTAAATTTTGGAAAATTCTGATAACTCAAAAAAGAAGATGAAAATTTCTAATTCCCCCAAACAGAAATAGCCATGGTTTAAGTTTGGGTATGTTCCCTCTAGTCTTTTTTCAGTGCCTCATGTATGTTGGTTTTTTTTTTTCATATTTGGAATCATATATAATATTCTACCTTGTTTTCCTTCAGTTGACTTTAGATTGTTTCCTATGCTATTGTTTCTCCAAAAGTGTTCTTTTAAAGGGCCATGTAACATCCACAGCAAAACATATCCCACTTTATTGACTCATTTCCCAATTGTTGGACCTTCACACTATCTTCCATTTTTATTCTTTCTCTTAATGATAACAAAGTGTGCTGGGCATTTCTCGTTTGTCTCTGCAGGCTGGGCCCATATGGACTTTGTCAAAGGGCTGTGTTGCCATTGACTTTGCTCGGACTCAGAATGGGAGGTGTGGGCAGGAGACTGGAAGTGGGGAAAAGGATAAGGGTGGGCAGTGTATTCCTCTGGGGTGGCCCCCCGGGGGCCCTTTGCAAGAAGCCTCCCTCTCCAGGTTCTTCCCCACAGTCCTGCACCACCCCTCATGCTGTTATCACACCCTGCCCACAATTTGTAAGTAGTTGTTTTTTGTTTGTTTGTTTGTTTCACTATGCTCTTTGATTAAACTGGCCTCAAATGACTCTGTTTGAACATGCTGCTTCCTGACAAGATCCTGAAAGATACACATGGCAGGTGACAAGTTGTACTTCAATATTTCACTGTGCTCATTTTCCCTCCTAGAAGTTTCAGATACATTCTTAAAAGTGCATCAACAGATAGAAACAGGTTTATGGCACTTCATTTAGACTGTCACATTGCTTGTCAGCAAAGAGCTGACTCACTGGAAAAGACCCTAAAGCTGGGAAAGATTGAAGGCAGGAGTGGAAGCGGGCAAGAGAGGATGAGATGGTTGGACGACATCACCAACGCTATGGACATGAGTTTGAGCAAACTCTGGGAGATAGTGAAAGACAGGGAAGCCTGGTGTGCTGCAGTCCATGGGGTCATAGAGTCAGATACAATTTCATGACTGAACAAAAAGTCAATTGTCAAAAATCCAATTATGTTAAATTGTGCTCGTCCTAGCAGTGCTTGAGAAAATTTAAAAATACCATTTTAAATCGTCAAAATGTTGGCAAGCAAAAGCAGTTCATGTTTTAATTTGCATTTCACTGATTCCTAGGAAGAATAAGTTTTTTCACATTTTAATTCTTTTATGAATGACCATGTTTTATTTCACCCTCTGTCCCTCATAATATTTACCTACTTACCTAGAAAAATCAGCATAAGAATTGCAATTAGTATAGTCACTATCACCAACCTGGGCAATCAAATGAAGAGTTAAACTACTAAATGTTACAGAGACTAAAGACATGCTACAAAATGGATAAATTAATAACATCCGTTAAATGAGAATGCTTAGGGACCACATGTATTTTCAGCCAATGCAGACATAATGGTTTTGTAAAAGTAGTACATGGTAGTTATTGGATTCCTATTATTTGCCAGAGGCTGTGCTAAGTGATTGACATTTGTTATGTCATCAAACCACTAACACAGGTTCTGACTGATCAATATATTCAGATAGCCATTGAACAATTTCTAGACATTATTTCTGAAGTCCAACTCCACCTCCTCAAGTTTTACAAGTACTAGAAATCCAGTCTTTCTCTCCAAAATGGTTTTTCTCTAATAAGACATGGGTTCCAACATGATGTGACCTTATTGATGCTATAACATCCCTAACTTTTGGCTCCAAAATTAAACAGAAATGGAAACGCTGAAATTCCACTAAGCAGACAAACTGTTCTTGGATAGCCCCAGTTCACTGAGGGTTTGGAAGTTTGCATAAACATCCAATAAATTTTGAAACTTTTGCTGCTTAGAGCAATATGTTTGAGATTCATCTGTCGGACAGAAGAGATTTTTAGAAAACAACCACATAAAAGTGACTTCCAACTTCTCTTTACAAGTTCTATTTTAGAATGAAGTGAAGAATTCCTAGGGCAAAATATGGCCAGTTTGCAGGAAGCAAGTGTCTCTTGAGATAAGTCAGCTTGCCAGGCCAGCCGGGTGTCACTGTCATTTTAAGTTCTTCCCTTCTACATATAGCATTTCCCCACCCAAATTTTCAATCTTTGTATTTTCCATTCTTAGAACATCAAGTTCACTTTCTGTATTTCTCAGTTCCCTTCTTTTTCCATGTGAAGGGGCAGTAGCAAGAATGAAGTCAGTTTTCTCTAGGGTTTGATCTGGCAGGGGGAAAAAAGTGGTAGTTTTGCAGGAACCAAATGCTATTTCTGAGCTCTGTGGCTTTGCACAGATTTTTCTCTCTGTTAGAGGTTGTGTTTTATGTATTATAGTCTTAGATTTCTGCTTGTTACTGTGGACAGCCAAGCCTCAGTTTAATTTCATATGACTTTGGCTGGTAATGATGAGTCTGGAAGATGAAACAGCACTCAGAAACAATTTTCTCTTCCAGCCCTGCTAAAATTGCCCCTTGCTCATTTTCAGAAAGAGCTGACATTTTTAAAAGTAAAATGAAAGGAGTATGAAGAAAAGGAATGACCCAATGCCCCCGTCCCAACTGATCCCAGCATCCTTCCGTGGGTGTGACCATCCAGATGTTAGCTTCTTCAGGTGGGCAACTCTATCCACCCCAAGGCAGACCCACCTGGCTGCAAGACTGTGATGTATATGAGGTCAGGCTGTGTATCTCCAAGTCACACAGGTAAATGAAAGATTCTCTATCTCCAGCCTCTGGGTGTTTTAAGCCTAGCTCTCTCTCCCTATCAGGTCTGCAGATCATTCAGAGTCTGGGTTTCCAGAGGAAGGAGAAGAGACCATTTGTCCAAGGAATCATCTGTAATACATGTTAAGTGGCCTGGGGAGAGTCCTCTCTTTTATTGGCTGAAACATGAAACAGAAAACATGTGCAGCTAAGCACCGGGCCCCCGCAGGCTCTCACTTCTTCTCAGGAAATGGAGTGATGAAGGATGAAGCAAACACGTGACTTCAGGCAGCCCACATGCCTGGGTGTTTCACAATGCAAAAAGCATCTGTTGGGTGGAAATCCCGGGCATTGGGTTTGGAATTTATAGAGACAGATTGACTCCTAGTCTCTAGCAGGGATTCCATTCCTGCTGCTATGGGGATAGATTTTTCCATTAAGCAAGAAGGAAGCATTCCTCATTGAGTTATATTTTTTTGATGCATTTGATGTACATTTATCAAATGTCAGAGTCTATTGGGCTCCCCAGGTGACACTGTAGAAAAGAACCCGCCTGCTGATGCAGGAGATGTAAGAGACGTGAGTTCCATCCCTGGGTTGGGAAGATCCCCTGGAGAAGGGCATGCAACCCACTCCAGTATTCTTACCTGGAGAATCCCATGAACAGAGGAGCCTACCAGGCTATGGTCCATGGGGTTGCAAAGAGTCAGACACGACTGAAGTGACTTGGCATGCAGTGTCTGTGTTAGGAGCTGAGGACCAAGAGATGAATAAGGGTTCGATGCATGATACATGATGCTCGGGGCTGGTGCACTGGGATGAACCAGAGGGATGGGATGGGGAGGGAGGTGGGAGTGGGGTTCAAGATGGGGAACACGTGTACACCCGGGGCAGATTCATGTCAATGTATGGCAAAATCAATACAATAAGGTAAAGTAATTAGCCTCCAATTAAAATAAATAAATTTTTTAAAAAAGGAATCACACTCTCGAATAAGTAGAGAAAAATGAATAACTAAAGAAGGATTCAGGAGGAAAGTGGAAGGTACAGTCATCTGTAAACCAAGAGTACTGGATATTGGCTGGTTTTGGCCATTGTAGATTCATTTTTCCTTCCTCCTAATAACATTAGGAATAATTTTATGTTGGCTATTCATCTCACTCACGTCCAACTGGCTGAACCCAGATTGGCTGAAGCCAACCATCCCCTCTCATGTCTCTCTGGCTAGATTCATCGGTTCAGGGCACGGAATCCAGTCCAAGTTTGTGTGATTCAAGAGGCCGTTGCTGGAAGCTTCTGGAGAAGAAACTCAATTGTTCTTTCAAGAGAACTTCTGAGAGAAGTTCCTCTTCTTACTGGATGGCTATGGTCTCCAGGAACTCTTTGGCTCAAGGGAGTGACTAGCCTTAGAGTGGAGAGGAGACCACAGAGGGTGTGCGTACTTAGTCGTCAGTCACGTCCAGCTGTTTGCGGCCCCATGGGCTGCAGCCTGCCAGGCTCCTCTGCCCATGGGGATTCTCCAGGCAAGAATACTGGAGTGGGTTGCCAGGGAGTAGAAATGAAAGATAACGAGCTTCGGTGCCAGTGCTGAGCCACTGATGTAAGCATTTTCTAAACCTTATTGTGCCACCTATGACTTCAGTTGGAGGGACTGATAAACTCCTTTTATTATTTAAACCACCAGAGGTTTCTAATACTTGCACCCCAAGATAGAGAGTGTTTCCAAAAAGGAGAGAGGAATTTATATTCATAACAACAGCTAACAGTGCTGAGCCCTCACCATGTGCCAAGGACTCTGCTCAACACCTTGTATGATTTTCTTGAATCTTCACAGTGATCCTAAGAAGTAGAATACTTTTACTCCCATTTTACAGATTAGAGAGTCAAGGCTTAGAAAGGTTAAATAACTTTTTGTCCAAGGGCACATAGAGCAAGTGTTGAATACTGTGAATATTGTTTTGAGGTTCAATCAAAGGGGGACTAAAACATGTCCATTAGATTGAGCAACATGTGATTAACAGACAGAATCAGACCATCACTCCCACTCTCATCCAAAAACTGAACTTGCTGTCTGACACTACCTGTTCCACATTCTTTCCCAAGTTGGTGCAGCCAAGGGGACCAATAGCTTCAATTCTGCAATAGCAAAAAGGGTCCTAACCTGAGGGATGGGAAAGGCCAGAGAAGGGGGCCCAGGAGGGAGGGCCCAGGAAGCCCCCTTGGACCTAGGACCACCCTCTGCTAGCTGTGGTCTGTCACAGGAGGTGGCAGACCCATCCCCTAACCTCAGGGGCTGGCAATAAGTGTTGCTGGGCACCAATGAGGGGCAAAGGCAATTGGGAGAGAGCATGACCCCACTGAGCACATGGATTCAGCTCCTTCATTTCCAACACAGAAGAAGCTTACAAACCATCTTGATGTCACAAGCAAATTGGCTACTAGTCCCTTCAAAGTTTGGGCTTCCCTGGTGGCACAGTGGTAAAGAATCCACCTGCCAGTGGAAGAGATACAGGAAATGTGGGTTTGATCTCTGGGTTTGGAAGATCCCCTGGCAGAGGAAATGGAAACCCACTCCAGTATTCTTGCTTGGGGAATCCCATGGACAGAGGAGCCTGACAGCTAGAGTCCAGGAGGTCTCAGAGTCGAGCATGACTGACCAACCGAGCATGCGCGCATGCCCTTCAAAGCTTGCCACCAGGTTCCTCAGCAGAAATCAATCATCATATCTCACATGGAGAGTGGTCCTCCCCAGGTGACAACATTGTGTTGAGCAGAATGTTGTCAACCAAACCAAGAACCTTGGACAAGAGACCTTGGCCAAGAGCACGTGACAGTGTCCCCCCTGTGATGAAGACTGGCATAGAGATGTGAGGGAGGACACCAGTGTTCCCCTTTGTCTGAGCAAGTCACCTACTTTGGTAGCAACAGCCTGCCAGGAACATAGTTACAAAGCCTAAGAGTAACCTGGATTTGGGCATGCATGAGTCTGCCACAAGGTCTGCTATGGAAACCCTATGGGAATGCACAGGCACTGAATATCTAGCTCCTGAAATGCCAGATCCTAAAGAACCTTGCTTCTTCCTGTTGCCAGTGGCTTCTTCATGTTTCTCCAAATCTATTTCTATAAGGTTAAATTGTGACTTTCAAAAACAAGTGTCCTAGCCTAGGGATTAGCACAGTGTTTTTCTGCTTCCTCTGGATCCACTTGGAAATATGTAAGATACTGCAATTGGCCTTCCCTTGGGACACCTTGAGTTTGGATCCCTGGCCCTGCAGCCAATCAGTGTGTGACCTTGGGGAAATTCACTGTGGCCAGTGCCTTAGTCTCTATGTAAGGGAAGAGAGAGGAGGGCAGGGCTGAAAGTGATAACTCTCCTGAAGAATGCTGGGGAACTCCCTAACGCTTTGCACAGCTCTGAGATACACTGCGTGAGCAGGGTCAGACTCCACCAAAGATCAAATGGACATTTGCCCAATGTCCTGGGGATGGAAGGGGTGGGGAACAGAGTGGTGGTCGAAACTTTATGCACTTTTCGCCAAGATGGGTGGGAGCCCAATGTGTCTCTGCCCTCCAGCAAAGGAAGCTCATCCAGTGCATATTGTGGAGATTTGACTGTCCTGTTCAGCAGAGGCCATAAGACCCGGTGTGATGTTAAGAGCCCAATCTCAAATCCCTTGAGTCTCCTCCAGTTCTACAGTACTGGGAAAACAACTTGCATTTGCTGGCCATGGGATGGCCTTCCACCCAAGGAGAAGGACAGGCCCTGCTGTTTCCAGCTTCATCCGTGTGGGTGTGGGTGTGACATATGCTCCTCCCACAGCTCAGGCACCATGGATTCTGCTGTCCTCTGACTCTGAGTCAGAAGGGACTTCCAAGGTCCCTGATGCTTACTTTCCATCATCCTCAACAAATTGCCATGAGTCTTCTGTTTTAACACCTCCAGTAACAGGAAACTCACTCCCTAACTTGGCAACCTTATTGCTTATCTTGGGTTTTTTTCCCCCATATTTCATGGAAATTCCTTCCTAGTAATGAACAGAAACATATCCCCTTGTAGCTCTTTTCTTTCTAGTCTTAATGTAGAATGACTATATTATTTATTGCCCAAACCCAGGTTCATGTTTAAGACTAGAAAGAGGCACTACAAATGATTACACCAGGATAATAGGAGTAAATTGAAACCCTGCTGACAAAACAAGACAAGACTGCCCCAATCTTAGGATTACTCTGGCACTAACTAGAACAATTCTATCTACTGTTCCTTGAGAGTCATTGATTTTTTCTAATGACACTTGAATTGTTCCTAAGTCTTCTTTCCTCTAGAATAAATAAGGGAAAAAATATTTCTTTTGTGAAAAGATAATTGGACTGAGAACAAGAATTAGCTATGATTTTAGGGGGCTGTATCAGGAGGGGCCAGTTGCCTTCCAAGATCCAAGGTTATGGCCTGATATCCCAGAAAAGAAAGCATTTTGTAACATTCTGAAATGTGAAACGTCTGTCAGAAGGACATGAGATCAGCCACATGAATTGTGAAAAATAAATTGTGGTTTTCTTTCTTCTGCAGAAGTATTGGAAATTGAAGATTTTTTTATGAGGCGGTATAGCATGTAGTATGTTATACACAAATTTGTGGTCAAGGGCTAGTTCAATATTACTAGTTATGTGACTCCACTTTTTAATGCCTCAGTTTCCACCTCTAAAAATGAAGATGCTAAGACTTACCCCATAGGGTTGTTGTGATGTTTAAATAAGATAAAACATATCAAGTGCTTATCCCAGTGGCTGGTCCATAGATATTTAACTAGATAAATGTTACTTGCAAAAACCACATCATGTTGAGGATGACAATGGTGTCAAAGACAAAGATAATACTAGGAAAGGGAAACACAGAAAGCTTATTAGTTTCATCCCATGGAGACAAGGAAAAACTAATTACCATCACATCCAACTTCTTAGGGCACCATGTGGCCACTTTTTTCACTATGACCTGAAAAAAAACCTTTGACCACAAATTTGGGTGGCCTTTCTGTACATGCCCAGGTCTCAAATATAAAATGAAGGACTTGTATCTGAAGATAAATAGAGATTCCGTCCAACATTAATGTTCTATTAACCCCAATTTACTCAAAAAACAACATCCAGGCATTTGGTCTTATTTCTGGCTTTCTTCCAGACCATTCTAGCTGCTGATGTTCACCTGGACATAAAGCCTCAGGGTTAAATGTGTCATTCCAGGTATGTTCTGAACTCAAAAGTATATAGTAAAAGAAATAATAAGAAAATTAAAATGGTAAGGGGTGAGCTATCATCTCTGTAATTCCAGTTCTTATACTGAGGTAGGCTCATATCTTTAGTAATTGTGATGAGGTTCAGGAAGAAGATGGACAATGAGATGGAGGGATGAGCAAGATCAGACCACCAGGGAGGGAGGCAGCGCCATGGAGGAGGCTGAGAAGCTGCCTATTTTTGCAGGCAACATTTACTCCTCCAAGGAGGTCAACAGAGATTGCAATGAGAACATCTTGGCTGAGGCCATGATTCACCGTCCAAAACTGGGCTGGGCCCCCAGCACTGGGAGAATTTCACAGTTTCTCACATTATTCTCATGCCCTGCTCCCCTATTTAAGAGTGTCACTCAAGGTTTATTACAGAAAGGGTCCAAAGGCCTCCATTCATCTATGTCCTAAGGGGCCAGAGGCTTGGGAAGAGTAGCAGTGGTGTTGGGGGCAGCCCAGAGCAGGGATAAAGAGCAGTTCTGAGATATCAGCAGGCAAGCTCCTAGGAAGGAAAGCTCAGCTCTCTCTGTTCAAGAAACCTTGCTTCAGAGTCATGAAGAGAAGCAAACACTGAAATGCAATGGAAAAACAAGAAGATGGAACGAAATGTAACTTCCAAGAAGTTATCAGCCAACCATAGATACATACAACCATGTACCGCTGCATTATCCGGGCACTGCACAATTTCAGGGGTGCCCTTCATACAGGTCATGGATGGGCAGACTTTTTCTGCAACGGACCAAACAATATTTTTGATCTTGTGAACGATCTAGTCTCTGTCACAACTACTCAACTTTGTCATTATAGCCAGGGTGGCAAGATAAAATACAAGATAGCATGTATTTTTATTTGCTAAATCTGGCTACCCGATCTATAGCACAGAAGCTGCCATAGAAAATCCACAAACAAAGCGACATGATTTTGTTCCAACAAAATTTTTGTTATACTAGGAGTCAGTGAGACAGATGGGTGATGATATGAACAGCAACCACTGGAGTTTCACAGTGCCATGGTCCTTGCCAGCCAGCAGTCCCAACAAGGCAGTCCAGTGTTCAAACAGCCTGGCAAAGTGGAGTTGTAGTTTTCAGACATGTTTGGCCATAAGCCCCATGGTAAGATACAAATTTTATATCATGATCAAGTTTCACAAAACCACACTTACACTCGCGAAGCTTGATATACTCTATTATATTCTTTTTTCAGTTTACTTTTTAATGGGAGGAAAATTGCTTTACAATGTTGTGTTGTTTCTGCCACACAACAATGCAAATCAGTCATATATATAATTATGACTCTATTATATTCTATTTAATTTTTAAATATTAGTGGCAACTGAATCAATTAACTTAGCAATCTTGAATATGCCTCAATTTCTGGGCTCTTGGATTCTGGAGCCTGGATACCTGACTTTCAGTCTTAGTTCCAACTTTTATCAACAGTTTCTATTTAAGAGAATCACTTCATTTGAGAATTTGCATCTGGAGCTGAGGATCATAATTATTTCAGAGTGATTTTGCAGGAGAAACATGAAATAATTCAGTTCTTCAATGTGGTGTAGTTAACAGTGGGGGGACCTGGGATGGTTTTCAGTAGTATACGGGTATATATTATAAGTACTTATTTTAATTATTATAAGTATACATAATTTATATCAAGTGCATAATGTTAGCAATGATATAAATCTTCCTTTCAAAGTGTATCTATTTGAAATAAGTCCATTTTATCTATGTTATTTTAAATAAATTGATTTAGGTTAGGCTATTTGAAGAAAATATTATAATAATAGTACAAATTAAAAGTGAATGTGGCAAAATTTATCCAGATGGTGAGTAAGCATAGTATGGGAAGCATGGAGGTGATTCATGAGCAAGTACAATCTAAAAGGTGGTAGATGTAACATAGTGACCCCTTGGAGACAGCTGAGTGTCTGAATTACTGCTGACCCTCCAGTACTTAGAGTTGGACTGGCTCAAAATAGATGCTCAAACTGTTTATGATGTATGGGTGATGGACGAATAGGTAGATAGATGATGGATGTTAGATGGATGGATGGATGAATAGATGGATAAATAGATAGGGATGGGTGGATGGATAGATAGGATAGATGAATGATGGATAGATGGGGATATGAAACCAAACCTTTTGGAGTCAGGACTTAATTTATAGCTGAAGCATTGTGTCAGAGGCATCTGTGACTGGAAGCAGGAAGGGGAAGCAGACATTCTTGTTTTGAGTTATCAACTAGATGCTAAAAACCTCCACATTGTCATAGTTAACACTTGGATAAGACAATACATAAAATAAAAAAATAAAAACACTAGACTAAGAAAACACTAAACTGAGTCCATCTCTGTTCAGTTCAGTTCAGTCACTCAGTCGTGTCCGACTCTCCGCGACCCCACAAATCACAGCACGCCAGGCCTCCCTGTCTATTACCAACTCCCGGAGTTCACTCAAACTCATGTCCACAGAGTCGGTGATGCCATTCAGCCATCTCATTCTCGGTCGTCCCCTTCTCCTCCCGCCCCCAATCCTTCCCAGCATCAGAGTCTTTCCCAGTGAGTCAACTCGTCGCATGAGGTGGCCAAAGTGTTGCAGTTTCAGCTTTAGCATCAGTCCTTCCAATGAACACCCAGAATCGATCTCCCTTAGAATGGACTGGTTGGATCTCCTTGCAGTACAAGGGACTCTCAAGAGTCTTCTCCAACACCACAGTTCAAAAGCATCAATTCTTCGGCGATCAGCTTTCTTCACAGGCCAAATATCACATCCATACATGAACACGGGAAAAACCATAGCCTTGACTAGACGGACCTTGGTTGGCAAAGTAATGTCTCTGCTTTTTAATATATTATCAAGGTTGGTCATAACTTTCCTTCCAAGGAGTAAGCGTCTTTTAATTTCATGGCTGCAATCAGCATCTGCAGTGATTTTGGAGCCCAAAAAAATAAAGTCTGACGCTGTTTCCACTGTTTTTCCATCTATTTCCCATGAAGTGATGGGACCAGATGCCATGATCTTTGTTTTCTGAATGTTGAGCTTCAAGCCAACCTTTTCACTCTCCTCTTTCACTTTCATCAAGAGGCTTTTGAGTTCCTCTTCACTTTCTGCCATAAGGGTAGTGTCATCTGCATATCTGAGGTTATTGATAATTCTCCCGGCAATCTTGATTCCAGCTTGTGCTTCTTCCAGCCCAGCGTTCCTCATGATGTACTCTGCATATAAGTTAAATAAGCAAGGTGACAATATACAGCCTTGACGTACACCTTTTCCTATTTGGAACCAGTCGGTTGTTCCATGTCCAGTTCTGACTGTTGCTTCCTGACCTGCATACAGGTTTCTCAAGAGGCAGGTCAGGTGCCCACCTCAAAATGTCAGTCCTGGACGAGGGCACTTGCAGCAAAGACCCACTGAAGAGAGCATGAATGGAAATACCTAGAGCTACAAGTGTTTGGAGGGCTTCCCAGGTGGCGCAGCAATAAAGAATCTAACTGCCAATGCAGGAGACATAAGAGACGTGGGTTCAATTCCTGGGTCAGGACTAGCCCCCGGAGAAGGAAATCGCAACCTACTCCAGTATGCTTGCCTGGGAAATCCCACAGACAGAGGAACCTGCTGAGCTACAGTCCATGGGGTCGAAAAGAGTCAAACATGATTGAGTGCCTGAGCACGCACGCCTAAGTGTTGGGAAGGGCTGACTCATGTAAGTCTGAACTTCTAACCATTTGCTGATGAGAAAGGCACCTTCCAGGTGCAGATCATGAGTGCAGAGGGCACTGTCGACCAGGAGCAATCACTTATCAAAAGGACAAGAATAGTGAGCTGCCCTGCACAGGTAGGAGTTCCAACAGGGGGGATTTTTTTGATTTGTCAGGGTATGAATGATAACTTATGTAACAAAGAACAGCCCTTGTGATTCAGACATTTTTCTGCTTCTCTTATGGCAAAATGCATTGAAAAGCACGATGTGCTCAACTTATTTTTGCAAACTTGGAACAGATCCCCCTGCTTTCTAAACTTGTCTGTTTCATGCCGAGGATTTGAAGTTAAACTTTCATCTTTTCCCTCACTTCAGTGCAGGAAAAGGACCCTAACTGAAGCACAAGTAGAGCTGTCTTTCCTGACAGAGAGGCTGTGTAAATGACAGGGGAGGTCCAACTCTGCACACAAGTCCTGGAGATTTGGTCCAACTCTGGACAAATGTGCTCTCACGTTCTATTACCTCTCTGTACCTCAGTTTCCACACCTGTAAAGGAGGAATCAAGTCCGCAGAGTTGTCCTGAAGATTAACTGAGTTAATAAAGGCAAAACACTTAACATTTCTGGCACATAGTAAGTACTCAATCAATGTTAATTGTGTTATTCTATGTTTTTACTTTGTACCAGAAATGTTTGCTTTGAGAATATCATTTAATCCTCAGAAAATTAAGAATTATTCCTAGCTTTCAGACTACACCACTAGGGATCAAAGGTATAGACTTAACAAGGTATAGTAAACAGAGGTACACAAATCAGGTTTGATTCCAAGTCCTTTGTGTTTCCTGCCTTCCTGTGCTACTGCTGCTGCTGCTGCTAAGTCACTTCAGTCGTGTCCGACTCTGTGTGACCCCATAGACGGAAGCCCACAAGGCTCCCCCGTCCCTGGGATTCTCCAGGCAAGAACACTGGAGTGGGTTGCCATTTCCTTCTCCAATGTGTGAAAGTGAAAAGTGAAGTCGCTCAGTCATGTCCGACTCTTAGCGACCCCATGGACTGCAGCCTACCAGGCTCCTCCCTCCATGGGATTTTCTAGGCAATAGTACTGGAGTGACTTGCCATTGCCTTCTCCGTCCCATGCTACTGTGCTAACCTAATTCTGTAATTCAAAAACATTACTGGGACTTCCCTGGTGGTCCAATGGTTAAGAATCTGCCTGCCAATCCAAGGAACACAGGTTCAATGCCTACTTAAGGGAAGATTCCACATGCCTCTGGGAAACTAAGCCTGTGTGCCACAACTACTTACCACATGTGCCACAACTACTGAAGCCCGCGTGCCTAGAGCCTGTGCTCTGCAACAAGAGAAGCCACTGCAATGAGAAGTCTGCAAACCACAACTAGAGAAAGCCCATCACAGCAATGAAGAGCCCATGTGCCCCAACAAAGACCCAGTGCAGCAAAATTTTAATAAAATTTAAAAAACATTAAAAATATTTTCATGAAGTGTTAATTAACTAGATGTGTATCTTTAAGTTTTCAATCTTAGAATGAACTCTCCCCCTTTTTTGCACACTAATTTTTTTTCCAGTCCAACCACGTATGTGCATGTGTGTGTTTGTGTGTGTGTGTGTGTGTGTGTCGGGTTGAGAAGAGATGCTAAAATTTTACTCAAATGACCTTGAAGGTGAACCTGACTTCACCTTTATTCTGTGAGACTTAGTGGTGAGGGTGTATGCAGGAGGAATTGATGATCCATGGTGACTTCTGCCTGGCAAGAACCCCTGGTCCCCTGTGAAGGTCATCTGGAAGACTGAGGCTGCTAAAGGTGATGGAACTGTTGCACCATGTCCTTTGGGTATCAACCTTTTCCAGGCCTCAAACCTTCTGTCCAGATCCAGTGCCCATCTCAAGCACAAGACATCATCTGAGGGACTGCAGGGTAGAGAAGGGATGGATGCCAAGTAAGATGCATCTGATGGATAGGAGAAAAGGGAAACAGCCTTGAGAGAGGTTTTCCCAGTAGCCAGAGACTTTCCCTGAGCAAGGAAGCAGGAATATTGCCTGAGTGAGGGGAGGGGAATGGCCACCTGGAGTGAAGCTGGAGAGAGCTGACTACATGGTGGAAGATGCCAGGAGACGCTGAGGGCCATTTACTAAGGAAGGAAGGAATGTTGCCTCGCTGTTCGGACCCTAATGTGTCCTTCTTAGAAAAGCAGCATCCACTCTTGCAGCATCAGGTTGCCATATCTGAAGGTCTCCTGAGGGCAGATGGTGGGTATGTGCAGCTCAACCACACTGAGCACCTTTGACCCAAGAAGTAACAAGCATTAACAGGGGACATCACATTGCTTATTAGTCCATTAGTGGAAATGAGCTTTGAGTTTAGTAACTTACACTAGTTCTGTAAACTGAACTGCTCCTCTCCTGGGTCCTAAGAAGTAGAATGGGAAGACAGCCAGTCTTCAGATCCCAGTATCAACAAGGAAGATCTTGACTTTGTAACTCTTTGCTTTCAGACAAAACTTTGTAGATACATTCAGCCACCCAACAAACCCACACTTCCTGTTGTTGTTCAGCCACTCAGTCGTGTCTGACTCTTTGCAACCCCATGAACTGTAGCATACCAGGCTTCCTTATCCCTCACTGTCTCCCAGAGCTTGCTCAAAGGCACATCCATTGAGTCAGTGATGCCATCCAACCATCTCATCCTCTGTGGTCCCCTTCTCCTACTGTCCTCAATCTTTCCCAGCATCAGGGTCTTTTCCAGTGGGTCAGCTCTTTGCATCAGGTAGCCAAAGTATTGGAGCTTCAGCTTCAGCATCAGTCCTTCCAATGAATGTTTAGGCTTGATTTCCTTTAGGATGAGTGCCTAATATGTACCAAGGACAGTGCTGGGCTCTGAGGATGCAGTGATGATGGGAGGAACAATGTCCCTGCTCTCGTGGAACCTACGGTCTGATAATGAAGACAAATGCCAAACCCAAAGAAAACAACAACATTCATAAGTAAAGAAATGGATCACTGCAGAGGGTGACTGCAGCCATGAAATTAAAAGATGCTTACTCCTTGGAAGGAAAGTTATGACCAACCTAGACAGCATATTAAAAAGCAGAGACATTGCTTTGCCAACAAATGTCCGTCTAGTCAAGGCTATGGTTTTTCCAGTGGTCATGTATGACTGTGAGAGTTAGACTATAAAGAAAACTGAGCGCAAAAGAATTGATGCTTTTGAACTGGGGTATTGGAGAAGACTCTTGAGTCCCTTGGACTGCAAGGAGATCCAACCAGTCCATCCTAAAGGAGATCAGTCCTGGGTGTTCATTGGAAGGATTGATATTGAAGCTGAAACTCCAGTACTTTGGCCACCTGATATGAAGAGCTGACCCACTGGAAAAGACCTTGATGCTGGGAAAGATTGGAGGCAGGAGGAGAAGGGACGACAAAGGATGAGATGGTTGGATGGCATCACCAACTCAATGGACATGAGTTTGGGTGAATTCCGGGAGTTGGTGATGGACAGGGAGGCCTGGTGTGCTGCGGTCCATGGGGTCGCAAAGAGTCAGACACGACTGAGCGACTGAACTGAACTGAACTGAACTGAAGGAAATGCAGAAGGTGAGGAGAGAGAGCAACAGGGTGCACCTTGGTGGGGAGGGGCTGGTGTTCAGAGAAGGTCTTACAGGAGAGCAGGATAAGAGTTCAGGTGAGGGACGAGGTATACAGAGGGACCCGGGGAGGAAGGAGCTGGTGGGGCAGTGAGCCTGAAGGTGGGTGAAACAGGGAGAGGGAAACAAGATGGATCAGCAGAGGCATAGGCAGCCCAGGTGGGGCCTGGCAGGATTTGAAGTTGATTCTGAGGGTCTCTGGAAGTCAGCTTGGGCTTCTGCCTTTGGACGTGCTGAGGTTTTTCTTTCCAGCAATGTCCAGGTTGCACACTTCGAAAGCTTTCGCTAAAGGTATAAATTTGCATCGTCCAGACTGTCCCCAAGCTCTTGTGACCAGAGAGCATATTTGGGAGATGGCTGGGGATCAAGGGTCATGCTAAGCTCAGACATTTTTCTCTTAAGAGAAGCTTACCGCCTTGGCTGACATCAAAGCCACTGGGAGCTTTGTAAATACACAAGGGAAGCCGGAGCTCTGCCTTAGATCTCTGGCATCAGAGTCCCCGGGGAGGTTGCGTGGGTGGGTGGGGTGGGGTGGGGTCAAGGCCCTGACAATCTCACTGCCCCGTCCAGGTGGAACGCCCCTGCCTTACAAAAGTTCCAACTCACCACCTCAGCCTCATAAAACCCAGGTCCCGCCAAAGACCGCATCAAAGATGGGGCCCAAAGAGACGGTTTCCTTCTGTTGCTAAATGACTCAACCAAAGCATTTCTCCTTGGCCCTAGGTACCTGCCTTGGGCCTCTTGGGAAAGTAAACCTGTCCATTTGTCAATATTTACCCTGTCTGCTGCCTTCAACAGAAGAAGGGAAAACAGTTTTCACTGTCAAACTCGTGTTTATACAAAGGCCCTCTCAGAGGGATGGAAAATCAATCACCCCCAGTTAACCTGTGCCCTTAACGAAGTGGTGGCTCTTCTCCCACCATCCTATCCATCAGGGGTGACAGTCCACAGCTTGTCAACCGGTAAGGATTCAGGTTGAAAAGGTTCTCACCCAGAATCTTGGGGAGACAGATGCTCAGAGTGTAACCCGAGACTGGAAGGTGAAGGCGGTCCTCCTGACCCTGAGGGACGGGGCCACTGGGGCTGCATCTGGGTCCCATTCAGGGGAGACTAGCAAACGCTGAGACTTCTCTGAGAAGTCAATATTCTTTGGCGCCGGGAAAGCTTACCAGCCCATCACAGTGGCTCCGGTCGACAGTTCGCCCAGTGTTACTTGCAGGAAGGGCTCGGCTGCTGCGGTGTCAAAAGACACCATGATTCAGGTCGTTGGAACCGCACGATGCTCCGAGACGGGCATTCCTGAGAGGTGGCCGGGCTCCTCCGAGGGGTGAGCAGCAGCACTGGCAGCGCGAACAGCCGCTGGCTCCAACCCGGCTTCCGTAGCCTCAGCCACAGCCACGCGGTCTGGACAGCCCTGCCACCGGGGACAGACACACTGAAAAGCCATTTGCCGCTCTTGGGAGGAAAAGCAAATCTGATCCCTACCTTTGTTGTTCAGAAGAGCCTTTGGATTTTACGGGTCAATCCGAGGGGCAAAAAGCAGGCACATCTGAGAAAGAGCTTCAGGGGCCGCGTTGGCTTCTCCTAAAGTGCAGCCCAGACCTGCCGCTCTGGCTCCCACCACCATGTGCCCAGCCCTGAGCCAGTCAGACAAGGGGCGAAGTGAGGTTGCAAAGTGTCAGGCAACTCGCAGTCTGATGGATGGGCTCAAACTCCCCTCCTCACACAAACAGAAGAATCTGACTGAGGTCAGCTCATGGTGGGAAAGGGAAATAAGAGAAAGAATGGAGGGCGGGTAGAGGGAGAGCAAGAGAGGGATGGATCCTAACATTATTGTTGTTCAGCTTGTAAGTCATGTCCCACTCTTTGCGATCCCATGAACTGCAGCACAACAGGCTTCCCTGCCCTTCACTCTCTCCTGGTTTGCTCAAACTCATGTCCATTAAGTCGGTGATGCCAACCAACCATCTTGTCCTCTGTCACCCTCTTCTGCTGCCCTCCACCTTTCCCAGCATCAGGGTCTTTTCCAGTGAGTCAGCTCTTTGCATCATGTGGCCAAAGTATTGGAGCTTCAGCCTCAGCACCAGTCCTTCCAATGGATATTCAGGGTTGATTTCCTTTAGGCCAGTGAGAGTTTTCAAATTTTGATTCATTGAATCCTCCTAACTCAGCCCTCTTAGATGAGCCCTGTTATCTTTAAAATGTGGACAATATGAGAACCCACCCCAAAGGATTGTCCTTACAATAAAATAGTAGCATGTAGTAGTGTCCTTACAATAAAATAGAATCTCAATAAGATAGTAGCAAGGATGTACATAGAACAGTCTTAGTGTATAGTGAGTGCTCAATCACTGTTTGTACTTATTATTATTATTACTTTTACCATTCCCATTTCACAGATGAAGAAACTGAGGCTTGGAGAGGTCATGGGATTAGCCTGAGGTCCCATGGGCAGTGAGCAACAGCCAGCATCAAATATTAAGTCTCCTCCCTCCAACAGAGACTGAGGTCTTCCCTGCCTGTCTGTAAAAGTTCTGTTCAGCATGAATCATGTAGTGTGAGGACCTCGCCTCCTCTAGTAAGACTCTGGGGCTGTGTGGACCTGCTCTTGGGTACCCCGGCCATGAAGCACTGACATCCTGTTACTGTTCTTCTGTGCCTCCCTCATGGAGCTTTGTGTACTTCACAGGGTGACCCAGCCTCATCGGTTCTCTGGAAATAGACAGCCCTGCTCTGGGCATCTGTGTGTCTCAGGATAGTGCTCCAGGCCATTCCTGAGATGTCCTCAGTGGGAGATGCTACATCTCCTCCCCTGGAGGCCCTTTGGTCGTGGACGCAGGGGAGCCCTCACCTCCTAAAACCTTGGTCCTTGCTTAAGTGTGTTGAGCTTGCACCTGGCTGGACATCACCGAGAAGTCTAGCAGCTCTTACCCGCTTGTGAGGAGAACCTGCTCAGGCCCCTCGTCACCCAGTCCCCTAAGCATTTGAAGCTGGTATTGGCTATCTTGTTGCTGCAAACAAATTACTGCAAATTAGTGGTTTAAAGCAACACAAGTTACTCTTAACAGTCCTGGAGGCCAGAAATCCAAGATCAGCCTTACAAGCCAGGGCTGCTTCCTTCTTGAGGCTCCGGGGGAGAATCCATGCCTTGCATCTTCCAGCTTCTAGAGGTCACCTGTAGTCCTCAGCTCTGGGTAGCACCTCTCTAGCCTCTTTTCCATCATCACATCTCCTCCAACTCTGACCCTCCTGCTTCCCTCTAATAATGACCCTTGTGATTATGTTAGACCCACATAGATAATCTAGAATAATCTCCCATCTCAAGATCATTAACTTGATCACATCTGCAAAGTCCCTTTTAGTATGAAAAGTGATATTCTCAGGTTCTGAGGATTTGAACGGGGACATGGTTGGGGACTATTATTTAGTCTATTTCAACAGGTTCCTAGACCTTCTCCATTTATTCATTCAGCAGCTTGCACTGCACTCCAGCCAGGCCCAGGTACATTTCCACAGCCTGGGAACACATGGGCCTTTTTCCTTGAGTGCCCTCATATTCGCTAGCTTCTTGGGGGTATGAATTCATCTTGTCTGGCTCCCTCCCTGGTGCCTAGCCCAGAACAGTTGCCAGTGTTTGTTATATACCAGGTCATCTCTTGAGCACGATCAATATGTGAATGGCATCTATGTTTGCAACACAAGAGAAGACTCTACACATGGATGTCACTAGATGGTCAACACCGAAATCAGATTGATTATATTCTTTGCAGCCAAAGATGGAGAAGCTGTATACAGTTAGCAAAAACAAGACCAGGAGCTGACTGTGGCTCAGACCATGAACTCCTTATTGCCAAATTCAGATTTGAATTGAAGAAAGTAGGGAAAACCACTAGACCATTCAGATATGACCTAAATCAAATCCCTTATGATTATACAGTGGAAGTGAGGAATAGATTTAAGGGACTAGATCTGATAGATAGAGTGCCTGATGAACTATGGACGGAGGTTCATGACATTGTACAGGAGACAGGGATCAAGACCATCCCCATGAAAAAGAAATGCAAAGAAGCAAAATGGCTGTCTGAGGAGGCCTTACAAATAGCTGTGAAAAGAAGAGAAGGGAAAAGCAAAAGAGAAAAGGAAAGATATAAGCATCTGAATGCAGAGTTCCAAAGAATAGCAAGGAGAGATGAGAAAGCCTTCCTCAGTGATCAATGCAAAGAAA
Organism: Moschus berezovskii; assembly: GCF_049115385.1. Classification (NCBI taxonomy): domain Eukaryota; kingdom Metazoa; phylum Chordata; class Mammalia; order Artiodactyla; family Moschidae; genus Moschus; species Moschus berezovskii. The sequence goes on from NC_142465.1 coordinate 74,095,651, forward strand.
TAGAGGAAAACAACAGAATAAGAAAAACAAGACATCTCTTCAAGAAAATTAGAGATTCCAAGGGAATATTTCACACAAAGATGGGCTCAATAAAGGACAGAAATGCTATGGACCTAAAAGAAGCAGAAGATATTAAGAAGAGGTGGCAAGAATACACAGAAGAACTGTACAAAAAAGATCTTCACAACCAAGATAATCACGATAACGTGATCACTGACCTAGAGCCAGACATCTTGGAATGTGAAGTCAAGTGGGCCTTAGAGAGAGCATCACTACGAACAAAGCTAGTGGAGGTGATGGAATTCCAATTGAGCTATTTCAAATCTTGAAAGCTGATGCTCTGAAAGTGCTTCACTCAATATGCCAGCAAATTTGGAAAACTCAGCAGTGGTCACAGGACTGGAAAAGATCAGTCTTCATTCCAATCCCAAAGAAAGGCAATGCCAAAGAATGCTCAAACTACTGCACAATTGCACTCATCTCACACGCTAGTAAAGTCATGCTCAAAGTTCTCCAAGCCAGGCTTCAGCAATATGTGAACCGTGAACTCCCAGATGTTCAAGTAGGTTTTAGAAAAGGCAGAGGCACCAGAGATCAAATTGCCAACATCTGCTGGATCATGGAGAAAGCAAGAGAGTTCCAGAAAAACATCTATTTCTGTTTCATTGACTGTGCCAAAGCCTTTGACTGTGTGGATCACAATACACTGTGGAACATTCTGAAAGAGATGGGAATCCCAGACCACCTGACCTGCCTCTTGAGAAACCTGTATGCAGGTCAGGAAGCAACAGTCAGAACTGGACATGGAACAACAGACTGGTTCCAAATAGGAAAAGGAGTACGTCAAGGCTGTATATTGTCACCTTGCTTATTTAACTTACATGCAGAGTACATCATGAGGAACACTGGGCTGGAAGCACAAGCTGGAATCAAGATTGCTGGGAGAAATATCAATAACCTCAGATATGCAGACGACACCACCCTTATGGCAGAAAGTGAAGAGGAACTCAAAAGCCTCTTGATGAAAATGAAAGAGGAGAGTGAAAAGGTTGGCTTGAAGCTTAACATTCAGAAAACAAAGATCATGGCATCTGGTCCCATCACTTCATGGGAAATAGATGGGGAAACAGTGGAAACAGTGTCAGACTTTATTTTTTGGGGCTCCAAAATCACTGTGGATGCTGATTGCAGCCATGAAATTAAAAGACACTTACTCCTTGGAAGGAAAATTATGACCAGCCCAGACAGTATATTAAAAAGCAGAGACATTACTTTGCCAACAAAGGTCCGTCTAGTCAAGGCTATGGTTTTTCCCGTGGTCATGTATGGATGTGAGAGTTGGACTGTGAAGAAAGCTGATCGCCGAAGAATTGATGCTTTTGAACTGTGGTGCTGGAGAAGACTCTTGAGAGTCCCTTGGACTGCAAGGAGATCCAACCAGTCCATTCTAAAGGAGATCAATCCTGGGTGTTCATTGGAAGGACTGATGCTAAAGCTGAAACTGCAACACTTTGGCCACCTCATGCGACGAGTTGACTCACTGGAAAAGACTCTGATGCTGGGAAGGATTGGGGGCGGGAGGAGAAGGGGACAACAGAGAATGAGATGGTTGGATGGCATCACCGAATCTATGGACATGAGTTTGAGTGAACTCCAGGAGTTGGTGATGGACAGGGAGGCCTGGCGTGCTGTGATTCATGGGGTCGCAAAGAGTCGGACACGACTGAGCAACTGAACTGAACTGATGAGTATCTGTGATGGACTCTCCACAGATGGGGACCTAGAGGCTTTTTACCTCACCTGAGTAACATAGCCAGTGAATGGAGGTCATGCATTGCCCCTGGGCAGCCTGACTCCTGAGTCCCATTTCCACTGTTCTCTCTGGTCTCCCAAAGAGCTGGTTTCAGCACATCCTTATTAAAAGAAGGGAGGGAAAGACACAGACCCAGAGCTGTTTGCTCAGGAAACTGAGGTCTTGAGTATCACGAGTGGGCCTTTCATGAACGAGAGACTGGAAGGAAGGGGTCTGGGCCTCTGGGAGAAGCTCTGCTAGACACACACTCCAGGGGCTTGGCGGGGAGTGGCTGGAGCTGCAGGGACCACCCTGATGAGTCAGACATATTGGTTTCAAGGTTGTTCCCCATGTCCTGGGTGCTCCACAGGGAGAAGAGGAGTTATCTCAAGCCTAACACAGTTCCTGCCCAGGGTTGGTGCTTGATTAATAAATGTTGATTCATGAAATGATTTAGAGGTGTGCTGAATCCACATTTTTACTTCAGTGGCCAAATGTTATTGTTGTTCAGTCACTAAGTCACGTCTGACCCTTTGCAGCCCCATGGACTGCAGCACACCAGGCTTCCCTGTCCTTCACTATCTCCTGGAATTTGCTCAAACTCATGTCCATTGAGTAGGTGATGCCATCCAACCATCTGATCCTCTGTCATCCCCTTCTCCTCCTGCCTTCAATCTTTCCCAGCATCAGGCTCTTTTCCAGGGAGTTGGCTCTTTGTATTAGGTGGCCAAAATATTGGAGCTCCAGCTTCAGCAACAGTCCTTCCATTGAATATCCAGGGTTGATTTCCTTTAGGATTGACTTGTTTGATCAAAAGGCAATATTCAGCCAGAGCCAAATGTCAAGGCCAACTGTGACCGTGGACTAAAATGTTAGATTATCTTAGTTTCTCTTTCCAGAAATCAAGGCCTGGGGCAGAGGGTCCCTGGGAAAGATACTATTCCATGGGACCATCCCTGGATGGTGAAGACTGGGGCAATGAGGCAGAGAAGGAGGGCCATTCGTTTTCTACCACTGAGGAACAAATGACCCCAAATTTAGCAGTTCAAAATGACAGAAACTGTTACTGCACACACTCTATAAGGGTCAGGAATCCCTGGGAGGTGTAAGTCGTTAGTTCTGGTCCAGGATCTCTCACAGGTTCTCCTGCTGTCAGCCGGGGCTCTGATCCCTGCAAGCCCACCCACGTGTCTGCTGTCAGGAGACTTCAGTTCCTCACCTCCTGCGCCCTTCATGGGGCTGCTCACATGACACAGCAGCTGGCTTTCCCCAGAGTCAGTGATCTGAAAGAGAAAGATTGCATCTCAGTGTGCCTGGGTTGCCATGACAAAACCCCCCAGACTGAGAAGCTTCGACAATAGAAGAAGCTTACTTCTCACAGTTCTGGAGGCTAGAGGTTCCAGTCGAGGTGTCAGCGGGGGTGGTTTCCCCTGAGGCCTCTGTCCTTGACTTGCAGATGGCCAGCTTCTTGCTGGGTCCCCATGGCTTTTGCTCTGTGTTTGCAAGTCCTTATTTTATTCCTCTTCCTATAAGGACACCAGTCCTATTGGATTCGAGCCTACCCTAAGTGCCTCATTTAACTTTGTTGCCTCTTGAAAGACCTTATCTCCAGGTACAGTCATTGTCTGAGGAACTGGGGGTTAGGCTTCCACATATGAATTGAGAGGGCATGGGCAGAAACAAAATTCAGTCAAAAACAGTGAGCGAAGCCAAGAAGGAAACCATAGTCTCTTATACCCTAATCTTCTGAATGGCATTCCATTCTTCGGATGAATTCTGTTCCCTGGAAGCAGGTACTGAGCCCTCCCACACTCAAGTAGAGGGAATAAAACTCTACCTGTTGAGGGGAGGCATACCAAAGACTGTCAACTCACCATGTGGATGGACTTAGAGTCTCAAACAGAGTGAAGTCAGAAAGAGGAAAAACAGACATCGTATATTTTGTTTATATGTGGAATCTAGGAAAAGCAGATGAACCGATTTGCAGGGCAGGAATAGAGATGCGGATGTAGAGAATGGACATGTGGACACAGAGGGTGAAATGAATTGAGAAATTAAGATTGACATATATACACTATCGTGTGTAAAATAGATAGCTAGCGGGAAGCTGCTGTATAGCACAGGGAGCTCAGTTCAGTGCTCTTTAATGACCTACACAGATGGGATGGGGGTGGAGGGTGGAATATGCTCAAGAGGCAGGGGATATATGTGTATATATGGCTGATTCACTTCATTGCACAGCAGAAACTAACAACATTGTAAAGCAATTACACTCCAACAACAGCAAAGAAAAAACTACCACAGAGGGAGAGCCAAGGAGAGCATGCATTATTGAACTGGCCATGACTAAGTGCGGCTGGCTGTGGGGTTTTGTGGGAACATCCCGAGAACCACATGCACTGAGTCTCAGGACTGTCTGTGGTAAAGAAAAAGGGGAAGACTTTATCCAGCAGTGCCCATCATCTGTTGGTCAGTGCCCTCCTTATGGGGCAGTGTCTCCCTTGGATTCCTCATTACTCAAGCAGGGCATCCAGTGGCGTCCCTTGGTGCCAACAGGGAAGCCCAGGCAGGAGTGGGGAGGCTCGTGTGTGGACCTGAGCCTGGGTACCATCAGGGGCCCCTATAGGAAGCTGGGGACTTCTCAGAGCTGAGGCCATAATGTTACTAAAACAAGATGGATGAGGTCAGAAGGGTCCGAAGGAGTACATAGTAGGCATCAGCATGAATCTGAAATTTGATCCACCATAAAATTGACTTGAACTCATGTACACCCGGGGCGGATTCATGTCAATGTATGGCAAAACCAACCAATATAATATTGTAAAATAAAAAAAAAATACAAAAAAAAAAAATAAAATGTTAACAACTGAATTTTACAATTTTGACATTGGAGTACTGGCCCAATAATTTTTCAGCACCATCCTCTCTGGCAGTCACTGTGGTGACTGTCTGAGACACGGCCACCTGCAGCAGTTGAGGAGCAAGGCTCTTCCTGGCTGGTGGTGCCAGTCGTGAAGCTGCTGGCATGGATGTCAGTGCCAGGTGAGGTTGGTTATTCTCCCCCCAACCCTACTCTCCTGGCCCCACAGGAACTAACCACAGTGAAGCTGCTGCTGCCTCAAAGCTAAGGTGGACTTCTGTAAAGTCTGTTTTGCTTTGTTTTTTTTTTTTAACAATTCGACCCACTAGAATAAAAATGAAGTTAGAGCATCCTGCATGCTCCTCTTTTCTTCTCATTTTGTATATCTTTCGAATGTAAGTTGAAGAGAGTTTATCAGAGATGCCATGTCACATGATTTTGGAGTTTTTTCCTTCTTTGAGGAAGTGAATTTGCATTTCTGTTTTTTAATTTCATCCTCAGAAGAGGTGACTGTGTTAGTCACTCAGTTGTGTCCGACTCTTTGCGACCCCACAGACTGTAGCCCACCGGGCTTCTCTGTCCATGGAATTCTCCAGGCAAGAATACTGGAGTGGATTGCCATTCCCTTCTCCAGAGGAACGTCCTAACCCAGGGATTGAACCCTGGTCTCCTGCCTCAGAGGCAGATTCTTAACCATTTGAGCTACAGGGACAGAAGAGGTGAAGTGTTCTTTGTATTTTTAGAAGGTTTTTTTTTTTGTTTTTGGTTGCTCTGAGTTTCGTTGCTGTGCATGGATTTTCTCCAGTTATGGAGAGGGGGGTTACTCTCTAGTTGCAGTGCATGGGCTTACTGTGGAGGCCTCTCTGGTTTCCGAGCACAGGCTCTAGGTGCATGGACATCAGTAGTTGCACCATGCGGGCTCAGTAGTTGGGGTTCACAGGCCCTAGAGTCGGGGCTTAAGTCGTGGCACACGGGCTTAGTCACCCCATGGCACGTGGAATCTTCCTAGATCAGGGATTAAACCCTTTTCTGCTGTATTGGCAGGCATATTCTTATACAGTGTACCACCAAGGAAGTCCTGAGGTGAAGCATTCTGAACAAAACTTTTTCTCAGAAGACTCGTTACCTAAATGGGAAATAAATATCAAGAAAGGCTATCTAATTCTTAAAGGATATTTAAATAGCCTTTACAATTACTAGCATACCAAATCTACAAACATTAGCATCCTAATCTAATCTCTATTATCTCTAAATTGTGTCATGTATTATTATTCAAACTTTATAAACATTTGTTGGCTCAAAAAGGCTATTAACTTGTTTTTAAAGTTATCTTGCTAACCCACTCCCTTTAAAATATCTATATGAGCATCACACTGTCTCTTTACTATTTGAAAAGCCTGATAACTGTTTTATATTTAAAATTAATAGCTTTTATTGCCGTCATTAGTTATTACAGTGTTTTGCAGTAACAAATATCCTCTTTGCTCCAAGGAACTAATAGAATTTCAATATGTTAAGAACATATGAAGAATTTTCTCTTCAGGCTATGTCTGCCTTGTGGTCCTCTCTTCAGAAATGCATCTTCAGGAAAGAACAATAAATCAAGTGACATGGCTTGATCATAAGACTGACTATTCCGCTGAGTAGACACGCTATAACCTGCAAGGTCACAGGATCACACAGACCCAGCCAGATGCCAGAGACCATGCAGTCGAGGCACTCAGCAGAGGCACTCAGCAATCGGCGATCTTCCAAAGTCAAAGCCAGATAAACAGGGACGGAGGGACGGAGTGCAGAAGCTGGCCGGCCAAAGCACTAGAAGCCCATGTAAAACTGTATTGAAATGATCTCTTTGCCCTTCATTGCAAACTAAAATGTGAGCTTGATGACAGCCAGCCTTGTGTTTAAATCACTGCAGTATCTCCACCCTCTTGCACAGCACCTGCCTGTCACATAGTTGGTGAAATCAAACTGATTGTGCCCACTCCAGGCTTCTGGAGGTTAGCTATATTCTCTGGCAGCACCAGCTCCACTCACCCTTCTAAACACACATCCTCAGGCTCTGTCTTCTGCTTCCAGGCCCTACCTCTGTCTTCTGCTGGGCTGAGCTGGCCAAACCAGGCCATGGCCTTGTCCATCATGATTAACCCTTGGGTCCCAGACCTCTGACCTGTCCTGCTAGAGGTCCCAGCTCAGCAGCTGTCCCTTCACCAAGCAGCTTCATCAAAAGCAGAGGTATCTTTTGACATGAGATCAGAAAGGCTTCATCTTCTGAGTTTGCTGAGGAAATAGAACCATGCTGAAGAGAGAGGAAGAGAGGTTAGAAAGAATTGGTTCACATGGTTATGGAAGCCAGAAGTCCCAACATATGCAAGCACTGGGCTGGAGACCCCAGAGAGTGAATGGTGTACTTTCAGTCCAAGTCCAAAACTCTGACATCCAGAAGCACTGATGATATAAATTTCAATCCGAGTCCAAAGACAGACAGAGATCACTCCCTTCTCAGCCTTTTGTTTCTTCAGTTGATTGGGTGAGACCCACCTACATCTGCTTGACTCCATCTACCTGTTCAAATTAATCTCATTCAGAAACACCCTCAGAGACACCCCCAGAATCATGTTTTACAAATAACTGAACACTCTGTGGCTCAGTCAAGCAGATATACAATTAGCTATCCCAGGAATCAAACTGCCTATGTAGATCTTTGTTCCCAGGGAGGCTGGAAATCCTAAAAAGTTCTGGCAGTGTAGGGAGAACATGAGTTTGGGCACCAGCCAAACCCCTCTCTACCACTCAAAAGCTGTATGGTCTAAAACAAGTGACAACCTCTCCATATCTCAGTTTCCTCATCTGTACAATGGGGCTAATCCCACCCATTTCACAGGGCTAATTTGAGGAGTCATTGAAAGAATGTATATTGAGGGCCTAGCTTCTCACGTCTTAGGAAATGCCAATTCTCCTCTCTCCTACCAAGCATATTTTTGCACTAGCCTCCTATTCAAACTTTTTTGTCCCTGTTTTGTGAAATATCTTGCTTACATGCAGATTCTACATGTTTTGTAAAGTCCTCATCCCCTAAGGGTTCTGTCCAGGAGCTCCAGCATCCCTTCTGTAAGCTTCTGCTGCTGCTACTGCTGCTGCTAAGTCACGTCAGTCGTGTCTGACTCTGTGTAACCCCATAGACGGAAGCCCACCAGGCTCCCCCATCCCTGGGATTCTCCAGGCAAGAACACTGGAGTGGGTTGCCATTTCCTTCTCCAATGTGTGAAAGTGAAAAGTGAAAGTGAAGTCGCTCAGTCATGTCCGACCCTTAGTGACCCCACGGACTGCAGCCTACCAGGCTCCTCCATCCATGGGATTTTCTAGGCAAGAGTACTGGAGTGGCGTGCCATTGCCTTCTCTGTCTGTAAGCTTCTACGGCACCTTATTAGTAACACAGAGCTCAGTACACACCTGTGTCTCAGTGTCATTTTTATACTCTCAGTCAGATCATAAGTTCTATGATGGAGACAGCTAAAGACATGGAAGCACCTGAATGTCCATGGACAAATGAATGGGTAAAGAAGATGTGGTATATTTATACACAGGAATGCTACTCAGCCATGAAAAAGAGTGAAATAATGCCATTTGGAGCAATATGAATGGGCCTAGAGATTATCATACTAAGTGAAGTCAGACAGAGATAAATACCATATGATATCATTTGTATGTGGAATCTAAAATATTACAAAAATGAACTTATTTACAAAACAGAGAGAGATTCACAGTCCTGGGAAACAAAGCTATGATTATCAAAGAAGAAAAGGGGAGGAGGAGGGATAAATTAGGAATTTGGGATTAATAGATACACACTACTATATATAAAATAGATACATAATAAACTCAAAAGCCTCTTGATGAAAGTGAAAGAGAGTGAAAAGGTTGGCTTGAAACTCAACATTCAGAAAACAAAGATCATGGCATCTGGTCCCATCACTTCATGGGAAATAGATGGAAAAACAGTGGAAACAGTGTCAGACTTTATTTTTGGGGGCTCTAAAATCACTGCAGATGCTGATTGCAGCCATGAAATTAAAAGACGCTTGCTCCTTGGAAGGAAAGTTATGACCAACCTTGATAGTATATTAAAAAGCAGAGACATTACTTTGCCAACCAAGGTCCGTCTAGTCAAGGCAATGGTTTTTCCCGTGGTCATGTATGGATGTGAGAGTTGGACTGTGAAGAAAGCTGATCGCCGAAGAATCAATGCTTTTGAACTGTGGTGTTGGAGAAGACTCTTGAGAGTCCCTTATACTGCAAGGAGACCCAACCAGTCCATTCTAAAGGAGATCAATCCTGGATGTTCATTGGAAAGACTGATGCTAAAGCTGAAACTGCAATACTTTGGCCACCTCATGCGACGAGTTGACTCACTGGAAAAGACTCTGATGCTGGGAAGGGTTGGGGGTGGGAGGAGAAGGGGACGACGGAGAATGAGATGGCTGGATGGCATCACCGACTCTGTGGACATGAGTTTGAGTGTACTCCGGGAGTTGGTGATGGACAGGGAGGCTTGGCGTGCTGTAATTCATGGGGTCGCGGAGAGTCAGACACGACTGAGCAACTGAACTGAACTGAACTGAACTGAATAAACTACTATATAGCACAGGGAAATATAGTCAATATCTTGCAATAACCTATAATGGAAAAGAATCTGAAAAGGAACACATATACTATATCATATATTTTATATATATATATACACATACACACATCCGAATTACTTCACTGTACACCTCAGTCATGTCCAACTCTTTGCGACCCCATGGAGTATAGCCCGCCAGGCTCCTCTGTCCATGGAATTCTCCAGGCAAGAATACTGGAGTGGGCTGCCATTTCCTTCTCCAGGGGATCTTCCTGACCCAGCGATTGCAGGTGGATTCTTTATCATCTGAGCCACCAAGGAAGCCCCTGAAACTAACACAATATTGTAATTTTTTGAAAACAAGAATGGCATCACAAATGTCAACCACAATCAAATTAAACATGTGCTTTATCCATGAAAAAGAAGGAGGCAGCTGTATCTTAGACAATTCTGTCCTCTCTCCCTGATCCCAAAAATATGTGCATGCAGGACTGTGATGACTGAAGTCTCTTAGTGAAACCTGAATTAAATCTCAATATATAAGTGATTCTTGGAAGAGAATGATTTCTTTTCTTTAATTAATTTATTTTTTATTGAAGGATAATTGCTTTACTGAATTTTGCTGAATCTTTTAATAAAAGAGAATGCCTTCATCCTTAATCACAACATACTTAAGGAATCCGTACATCTCACAGGTCTGAGCACTGGCATGAGGGACTGAGTGAGTCGCACATGACAAAGTCAAGCCTCATGGGCTGCCCAAAGAGCTCACAGTCATCAGCTGGAATCAGGCATCATATCTTAAAGGCATCATGAGGGTGTACTGGAAAATCTGGGAGACAGACAGTTCTAGACACAAATCCCCATTGCCAGGTTATGTACCATTTTCGCAAGCAAGTTAAGCTCTCTATTCCTTGTGTGTTGTTGTTGCTGTTCTTCAGTCACTAAGTTGTGTCTGACTCTTTGTGACCCCGTGGATTGCAGCATACCACGCTTCCCTGTCCATCACCATTTCCTGGAGCTTGCTCAAACTCATGTCAATCGAGTCAGTGATGCCATCAAACCATCTCATCCTCTATCATCCCCTTCTCCTCCTGCTGTCAATCTTTCCCAGCATTAGGGTCTTTTCCAGTGAGGCAGCTCTTTGCATCAGGTGGCCAAAGTATCAACACTTCAACTTTGACATTAGTCCTTCCAATGAACATTCAGGGTTGATTTCCTTCAGGATTGACTGGTTTGATCTCCTTGCAGTCCAAAGGACTCTCAAGAGTCTTCTCCAGTACCACAGTTCAAAGGCATCAATTCTTTGGTGTTCAGCCCTTACTATTGTCCAGCTTTCATGTCCATACATGACTACTGGAAAGACAATAGCTTTGACTATATGAACCTTTGTCAGCAAAGCAATATCTCTGCTATTTAATACACTGTCTAGATTTGTCATATTTTTCCTTCCAAGGAGCAAACATCTTTTAATTTCATGGTTGCAGCTACCATATGCAGTGATTCTGAACCCCAGGAAAATAAAATCTGTCACTGTTTCCACTCCCCCGCCTTTCTATTTGCTATAAAGGCAGGATCGGATACCATGATCTTCTTTTTTTTAACACTGAGTTTCAAGCCAGCTTTTCCACTCTTCTGTTTCACTCTTATCAAGAGGCTGTTTAGTTCCTCTTCACTTTCTGCCATTAGAATGGAATCATCTACCTATCTGAGGTTTTCGATGTTTTTCCTGGCAGTCTTGGTTCCAGCTTGTGATTCATCCAGCCCAGTATTTTGCGTGATGGACTCTGCATAGACATTAAATAAGCAAGGTGACAATATATGGTCTTGTACTCCTTTCCCAATTTTGAACCAGTCATTTGTTTCATGTTCAGTTCTAAGACAGATTTCTCAAGAGACAGGTAAGGTGGTCTGGTATTCTCATCTCTAAGAATTTTCCACAATTAGTGTGATCCACAGTGATGTTTTTCTGGAACTCCCTTGCTTTCTTCGTGATCTAACGAACATTGGCAATTTGCCCGCTGGCTCCTCTACCTCTTCAAAGCCCAGCTTGTACATCTGGAAGTTCACGATGTACATACTGCTGAAGCCTAGCTTGAAGGACATGGACAGACAGTATGAAAAGGACCAGGAGAAGAGGCTCTTGCAGTGATGTGGAGGGAAGAAGATGATGGTTTGATCATCTGGGTGGATATGGGGTTGTGTGCTTTACATGTTCTGGTCAAACAGACATGAACATTACAGCCACCTGAAAAATACACCATTTAGGAGAGCACTAGAGAGGAACTTTGGAAGATAAACCAAATTCTTATTTAAAGAATAAAAAATAGACTCCTAATATTCGGTTATTTTAAAAGAATTTCCTGTGCACATGCAAAATGCCCAGCTTTTATTCTCTATTAAGACATGCAGAGTCTATTATTATGGGCCTGCTGTTTAACTTACCATCAACGAGAGGAGGCCAAGATGACCAGATCTGAAGTTCAAGAATGTTAAACACTGTTCACAGCATGTCCCAGTCTTAAAATGCTTTCTTTAATACTGAATAGCATGGTTCACAAAGGATGTATCCTTTCTTCCAGAAATAGGGTGAGGTTGTGAGTGTTGTTGAGATAACATTCCATAAGACGCAAATGGCCCAGATAGTAAAGAATCTGCCTGCAATGTAGGAGACCTAGGTTTGATCCCTGGGTTGGAAAGATCCTCTGAAGAAGGGAATGGCAACCCACTCCAGTATTCTTGCTTGGAGAATTCCATGGACAAAGGAGTCTGGTGGGCTACCATCATCCATGGGGTAGCAAAGAGTTGGACACAACTGAGCAGCTAACACTTTCACTTTCAAGAGGCAAAGAAACAGAATGGGATCCAAAGTCCACACCCTGGCTTCTAAACCTAGTTCTGCCTTGTATTTGCTATGTGACCTTGGACAAGTTGCTCAAGTGCTCTGGGCCCACATATCTTCACCTTATTATCACTACTAACCGTGCCTGACACTTTGCATGCATATGAGAATGCAGAACTTTATGATTTTCTTTTCAGCAAGGGAGGCTGCTATTGAGTTGCCAGCTGCCTGTATCTCTAACAGGGAAGATAGAGAGTGATTTTCCAGGAAATTGTTTTGTTCTTGGAAGAATTCTTCAAAGAACTTTTGGTTATGTAGATGTAGGATGAGGAGAGCCCCACTGCTCTGAAGGAAAGGCTCAATAGGACAGTTTCTTGGCCTAGAAAAAGCCATTCCTCCCCAGCCTCTTCCAATTTTGTATAAGGGCAAAGGAGACCATGGGAGGAGAAGGTTGGAGGGGCTGGCTCTTTCTCTTTGTAGGTTCCACGGCAAGAACCTCTCTGATGGATGGAAGCGACTTGACGGAGGCCAGCTGGCAGGAAAAGATCCTCCCAGGGGCCTGGGAAGGGGAAAGATGCAGATGTTTGTTATTATCACAGAGTAAACATCAATAATCACTAACATTTGAACTGCTTTACAGTTTACAAGGCATTGTCACATATATTAATATCATCTTCACAATACCATCATCTGACCTGAATTCTCAGAGTGAAGAAGTCATGTGTCCCCCACCCTATACACCTAAAAATGATTTCTCTGGGACTCTATCCAAGACATGCCCTAGTGGGTGTCTAGCATCTGTGATCTCAGATTCTTGAATACCAGCCTCTCCAACCTACATCTTTCCCTTAAATCCTTTTTCCTCACCCTGTTCATTACCAAACACTCATTTTCTCCCCTACCTATAATTCTTCCTGAGTTGAATTTAAATTCTTCTTTTAGTTCAATTTACAGCTCAGTTTTCCCCTAGCTTTTGATGCCCTATTCTAACTTTCTGCTACATTCTCTTCTTCTCTTTAGCTTGATAATTGCAGATTCACATCCTTCTGGGTCCCCCTCTACCAACTCACCCTGGCCCACAAAACCTATTCTTGGTATACTGACCCATAAGCAGTTCTTGACACCTTTATGGACAGAACCTGGATAGTTAACACCATCTGACCAATGAAGACTGCCCAGATGCACACAACCAACCAGATTGTGTCACTCCAATGTGAAGCCTGGCTCTCAGACCTTTTCTACACATGTATCTGCTCTTTCCCTCCCACGAGTTCATCTTTCACCTCTAAGTAGTTTAGCAACAAATTCAGCTGTGTGATGATGCATCCATTAAATCACAGAATATTTCACTGGGTAGAACAGAGTTTCATCACATTCATATCTCTTGGGGTGATACCCCACCCAGCCCCACCACCATGGCCAGAGTGGTTCTTTTAGGGTGAGCAGGAAGCAGCAGTAATAAAGTCATTCATCCTAACCCAGATCAAAACTTAGACTGAGGAGACATGGTTGCAGAAGGAACAGTGAGTGGCTTGCCCAAAAGAAATGGCCTCGGGGGGCAAGAATCTGCCAAACAGCTGACCAGTGAAATATAAATTGGCAATGAGGCCCATTCCCCATTTCAAAGGGGAAATTAAAACCAGGCTTTCTGGGAGGGCAGGCCCTCATCAGAAGGGAGGGGATGCCTGTAACCAAGGCAACGTGTAAACACCAACTTTTCCTTTCTCTTCTTTTCCTCCCCAGTGGCCAACTTCCAAACAGTCCTCCTACACTTGTAAATCTCAGAGAGAGGTGACAAGAGAGGATGAAGACATCTTATCATTCCCTGAGAAAATCCAAAAGGCTTAGGTAAAAAAGAACAAAGGATAAAGAAAAATCACTATAGTTGGGTATATCAACAGAGAGAATTCCATAATAAATATAGGAAGACATGCAAGTCTTCCCAGACTGAGGTCATAAAGATTCTTCTAGAAGGATTAGAAATTCAAGATTAAGTTATGTAAAAACACTTAGTCAACAGTCTCTTACATGGATGTAGAGTGCTCCTGTGTGTGTTTTCCATACATTACTGTCTTGTGAGGTAGATCTCATTGTCTCTTATTTCTCCAGGGGGAGAAAATAAGCCCCAGGCCATGTGAGTAACTTGTCCAAGGTCTACAGCATGGCCTAGAACCTCCAATGGAGACAGTCCTCGGTCATAAACAAATGAACACAGCTCACGTCAGAACTGACTGTGGATGGAATTGATTGTGGAGTTCAGTTTCCTGCTGTTTTGCTCCATCCTGTGCTGTGCTCAGTGGCTCAGTCATGTCTTACTCTTTGTGACCCCATGGACTGTAGCCCACCAGGCTCCCCTGTCCATGGGGATTCTCCAGGCAAGAATACTGGAGTGCGTTGCCATACCCTCTTCCAGGGGATCTTCACAACCCAGGGATCAAACTCAGGTCTCCTGCATTGCAGGCAGATTCTTTACAATCTGAGCCACCAGGGAAGCCGTCCTAGTGGTACTGAATTCCTATAGGAGCTTCACTCTTTCATTCATCAATTCAGGAAATCCTCAGTGAGACCCCCCCCACTCTATGCCAGGCCCTGGGTGAAGTGCTAAACCCAGCAGTGACGGAGGCCTATGCCCCTTGGAGCTCATACCCAAATGGTGGGGATAAGGGTGGGAATAGATATAGTCAGCAAGACAATCTCAGGTTGTTACAAATGCTCTCAAGAGAACATACAGGTGTTCAGGTGTCAGAGAGCAACTAAGCAAAGATGTATGTACATAGGGAGCTCTCTAGGAGACTTTGAGGAGCTGCTGTTGAACATCATGGCTAGACATAAATATATACATACCATATTATCCTATCACCCAATAGTTCTTTTTTAAAAAAATTTATATATTTATTAAGGGCTTCCTTGGTGGCTCAGTGATAAAGAATCTACCTGCCAAAGCAGGAGACTCAGGTTCGATCCCTGAATTGGGAAATCCCCTGGAGAAGGAAATGGCAACCCACTCCAGGATTTTTGCCCAGGAAATCCCAGGAACAGAGAAGCCTGACTGTAGTCGGTGGGGGTCGCAAAGAGTCGGACACGACTTAGCTACTGAACACATACACACATTTATTTATTTGGCTTTGTCCAGTCTTATTTGTGGCAGCTTTCATTGCGTCATGAAGTATCTTTCATCGTGGTGTGCAGGTTCCAGAGTGTGTGGACTTCAGTAGTTGCAGTACATGGGCTTCATTGTTCCATGGCATGTGGGATTTTAGTGCCCTACCAGGGATCGAACCCACTTACCATGAATTTCAAGGCAGATTCTTAACCACTGTACTGCCAGAGAAGTCCTACCCAACAGTTCTGATATCTACAAGCCTCAATTTAAGGACACTTTTAGAAAGCTCAAATTACTGTCAAAATACTATTTGGGTGGAAATTTTTAATAACTATTGTGCACTTCATTGCTTTATAAAGCACTTGAGTGAGGTCTAGAGGGCTCTCAGCTATACACTCAAGGGTCCCACTAAATTATGATTTTTGTCATTCCCTTTTGTCTGTCAATGGCCATTTCTTAGTCAGGCAACATCAACAGAGCTACCCTCATATTTCTAATCAGTTCTGAGCTATGACCTGGGAGGAACTTATTTCTTATACGTTAAAGTCAATGGCCTTTGGTAAAACTGTTTTCAGTTACTCCTGAGATGACAAAGGAAGTCAAGCCAGGGAAGGAGCAGAAGGAGCAATCCTTTCTTTTCTTGCGCAAATTACTTAAGAGCATACAAGTAGTTAACAGAAGCAAGAGGAGAATACAGCATCTCAACCAAATTCAGGGCTCTTTCTAATCTAGGCCGCAGGAATCTGTGGAGCCTCAGTGCTGTCAGCCATAAAAAGAAGAATTAACTAAATGACCTGAGGTTTTTTTCTGGCTTTAAAACCCTGTGATGGAGGATTTTCACTTCCAGCCAAGATGGAGTAACAGGAACTTAGATTCACCCTCCAGTCAAGACAACTGAAATCTCTGACAAAATACATGAAACAATGCTTTTGAAGACAGTGGACACCAAGTGATGAAGAAGATGGAAAGTCAATGATTTTCCTAGTGTCTGTCTTGAAAGAGCTCCCAGGCCATGGGGTAGGGAAGGGAAACCCAGGTAACACCCAGTGAATTTCCTGAGTTGAAGACATAGAGCTGAGAATCCAGGAAGACAGGGGGAGCTAGGACAGGGCAGAGTTCTTCAGGAGAGATAGATGCACAGAAAGAGAACTCCAGAGATCTGCAGGGGACTCTCCTTAAGCGTTCAGCAGACATCTGATCAGTGGAGGCAGGTGAGAAGACTGAGTCGAGGAAAAGAGCAAACCAAAAGGATGACAGGGAACAGCATACAGCATTCACACAGACAGGAAAGAGTCAAACTGGGAAACTTCATACACCACAGGGCACAGGGTGGAATGCTTGAAAAGGTCTTGCTTTAGGACTGGTGGACAGAGCAGGAAGGGCTAGACTAAGTGTTGCCCTGGTCCCATTTCATGGGCTTAAAAGGAAGATCTAAAAGGATCAGACTATTTCCAAGTAACTTAACTATGTCTCAGAAGAAAGTTCAAGAATATTTATAGGAATCCAAAAATAGCCAGCAACCAGGAAGGTAAAATTCACAATATTTGGCATCCAATCAAAGATTTGCAGGCTTGCAGAGGGAGAAGTATTCAACACATAATAAGAATAATCAACAAATTGACCAAACCCTAGAACTGACACTGATGATCTAGAATTAGCAAATAAGAACATTAAAAGTTATTATAACTACACCCCATCATCGTTGTTATTTAGTATCTTGAGTCATGTTCAGCTCTTTGCAACCCCCTGGACTGCAGCATGCCAGGCTTATATAACTATTTTCTACAGTTAAGTAGAGGCATGGCAGGCAGAGAAAAAGGCCAAGGGGTACACGTTTTCAGTTATAACATGAATAAGTTCTGCCTTTCAGAAGGACTAGGGGAGAGTTTGGACAGAAAAATAATTTAAAGAAATAATACTCAAAAGTTTTTAAATTTCTTTAAAACTATAAATCCACAGAGCCAAGAAGTTCAATTAATTCCAAATATAAGGAATATGAAAAAATACATCAAGGTATATCATAATCAAGTTTCTCAAAACCACTAAAAAAGATAAAATATATAAAGTAGCCAGAGGAGCAACCACCAGGGGTTAATTTCCAAAATATAGAAACAGCTTTTACAATTCAGTATCAAAAAAACAAATCCAATCAAAAATGGGCAAAAGACCTAAATAAGCATTTCTCAAAGAAGACATGCAAAAAAATAAAAGAAGACACACTGATGGCCAATAGGCACATGAAAAGTCATTCAACACTGCTAATTATTAGAGAAATGCAAATGAAAACCACAACAAGGTACCACATCACATGGGTCAGAATGACCATCATCAAAAAGTCTACAAATAACAAATGCTAGAGCGGGTAGGGAGAAAAGGAAACCCTTCTATACTCTTAGTGGGAATGTAAATTAATGCAGTTACTGTGCAAAATAATATGGAGGTTCCTTGAAAAACTAAAAATAGAGCTACCGTATGATCTAGCAATCCCACACCCAAGCATATATCCCAAAAAGATGAAAATGCTAACTTGAAAAGATAGATGCACCACAGAGTTCAGAGCAGCACTGTTTACAGTAGCCAATACACGGAAACAACCTAAATGTCCATCAACAGATGATTGACTTAAGAAGACAAGAAGACATTATATATGTATGGGCCTCCCATGTGCTGAGTAAAAGAAGCATGTTACAAAAGATCATATATTGTATGATTCATTTATATAAAATATACAGAATAAGCAACTATACAACAGTAAAAAGTAGAATACTTGTTGTCTAGGGCTGAGAGGGTCAAGGTTGGGGGGAACGTCAGAGTGACTGCTAATAACTACAGGTTCTTTTCTAGGGGTGAGAAAAATATGAAATTAGATTATGGCTATGGCTGCACAACTCTGTGACTGTGCTAAACACTGTTAGATAATGCACTCTATCTGAGTGAAGTGTGTGGTTTATGAATAACATCTCAAGAAAGATGTTTTTAAAAGGCAAAATAAAACTTTTTGGGATATATAAAAGATGAAAGAATTCATCACCAACAGAGCTAAACTCTAAGAAGTATAAAAGGGAGTTCTTTTTCAGATGAAAGAAAAATGATACCAGATGGAAATGCGGATGTACACAAAGGAATGAAGAGCATTGGAAATGGTAACTACGCAGTAATACACTGTGAAGACTTTCCCATGTCAATAGTTTCCAACTGAATATTTACCATCTGCATGGTTTTCCATCCTAAGGATCCAACACATAGGTGACAAGTTGACCTTCTATATGTGGAGAGATATTTTTTTTCCCACTGCAACAGAAAAGTAGGATATGTGCAGATACTGGTAGATTATAAGGAAATTTTTTCCTTATTTTTTTGAATCATAAGGTAAGAGGAAACATAAGATGGTAAAAACAGAAAGTATATCTTCCTAACTACAGTCAGGTTCAAAATAAAAATGGCAACAGCTTGCAAGAATTTTTATGGGTAAGCATAACCTGGAGATTTAGAATCATGAATAAACTAAAAAGAAAGGTATCCTGCTCAAGACAATAGAATTGAATTTGGGTGTAAGCAGTTACTTAGAACAAGCCCAGTGGGTAAAATATCTAATTGCACCTAGGTATCAGCATATCTTTAACTGGAGAAGCCTGAAGGCACCACCTTAATCATCTGATCGAGGTCATCATCAACAGTCTATAGGACATATTGACATCTTGTACCACCTGAAATGATGCAGTGAGAAAGGCATGTTACTTCTGTGAGATTCTCACCAAAATGAATCTTTTCAGTATAATTATGAGAGAATATCAAGCACGAATTGAGAAAATATCAACACAAATTGAGAGACAGTCTAAAAAATAATTGATCAGTGGTCTTCAAAGGGGTCAAATCATGAAGAATAAGGGAAAACTGAGGATCTGTCATAGACCAGAGGAGACAAATGAGACATGATAACTAAATGCCATATGGGATCCTGGATGCAATCCTAAAAGAGAATTCTGGGGAAATTGGTCAAATTTGAGTTAGAAATATATTTTAGTTAACGACTTCAGCATTAATTTCTTGGTTTTGATTATTGTGCTATGGACTTCCAGTCTTAACCTTATGGGAAGTTGAATGAAGAGTAGGTAGGAACTACACTACTTTTTAAACTTTTGTATAAATAAAAAATAATTGCTACATAGACAGTTTCTTAAAGCTGTATTATTTATCAGATAATATGATGGCCAGCAACCTCAACCATCTGGAACTGAATTAGAGTTCTAAAATGAAATCAAAGAGTCTCCAAACACAAGAAAATGAGTTATCACCAAGCCCAGGCAATGATAATACCTACATTCCAGGTTACTGCAAGACCCAAACCATATCCTGGTTTTAACATGCCTAAGATTTCCTAAGGTCAGTTCTCAATAACAGGTGGATCACCCTCTGTTATACAGGCACCCCTCGCCCAAAACACACTAAGTTCACAGTGCATCGGGAAGTAAAACTTAGGTTTTTTTCATGTCTTCTCCCTTATTTGCTCTTTCAATAAGTATTTATTGAGCACTTACTAACAACTTGTTCAGTCACTCAGTCATGTACAACTCTTTGTGACCCCATGGACTGCAGCATTCCAGGCTTCCCTGTCTTTCATCATTTCCTGCTCAAAATCACATCCACTGAATTGGTGATGCCATCCAACCATCTTGTCCTCTGTTGAATCCTTCTCTCCCTGCCTTCAATGAGTGTAGTTGTACTAACAACTACACTCCACACAACCACCTTTTGTGAGTTTGCAGAAAGTTTTCATTCTTTTTAAAAAAATTTTTTTAATATTTTATTTATGTATTTGGTTGCATCAGGCCTTAGTTGCAGCACCTGGGGTCTCCATTGCATTCTGTGGGATAATTGCAGCACACTGGTTCACTAGCTGTGGCTCACAGGCTTAGTTGTACCATGTATGTGGGACCTTCGTTCCCTGACCAGGGGTTGAACTCACATCCCCTGTGTTGCAAGGCAGATTCTTAACCACTGGAACACCAGGGAAGTCACAGGAAGTTTTCATTCTTGTTCTTCTAAACCAAGACTCAGCAAGCTTTATCTGTAAAGGGTCACAGTAAATATTTTAGGACTTGCAGGCCATGAGGTCTCTGTCTTGACTGGTCCTGCCTTTGTAGCCTAAAAGCAGCCATAGAATACACATAAATGAGTGGGAATAGCTGTGCTGCAATCAAGTTTAATTTATGGAAAAAAAAAAAAAAAAAGATGGTGAACCAGCATTGGCCTATGCATTGTAGTTTGCCATCTTCTGTCCTAAAAATTCAGGAAATACTTGAATATTCCCACCAGCCTAACATGGAGAAGATAATCTCATCCAAAACTTCAGAATGAACTTCACCAAAATAAAACAAAACTCCAAATTACTTTAGTTTTCAAATGAAGTCATAGATAAGGAAAATGGGCTTCAGAATTTCACATTTTCAGTTGAATATTTTCCTTTAAAAGTTTCTTTTTACGTTTAAAAACATTTAAGATGACTTCGGCTGTCAAGCAAAGGCATGTATGCAAACAGAGGTTAGCCTCTGGAGGCCTCCCTGACACTTGACCCTTTGGGGGGTTGCAATTTGGCATCTGTGACTGGCCTTTGTTCTTAGATATTATGCTTTAAATGCAGTTCAGTAAAGCCACAATTACAGATTCCAAATACGCATTCTCATCATTGCTTTTGAAAGGGGGTGTTTTAGAGAGTGTAGAAAGGCTCTGGATGTGAACAGAGAAAGTACCAAATAGCAGTCTGGTGTCTAGTGGCCTTTGCTCTGGGGAGGAGAGGCATTTCTGAAATCTGCCTGGATGACATAACTTGACCTGAGTTACCTGTCCAGAAAGAATCAGAAATGGTCTCACCTCAGGACACAATGGGGCCACTGTCCTGCTGCCCGAGTTGTAATGCTTAAGGTGGACACCTCAGCCATTTCTCTGAACCTCAGCTTCCCTCAAGCAGGGCACTTGCAGCACAACTGCAAGTGAATGTCCCTCTTTTAATAGGAGAATCAACTTTCACTACAGTGTAGAAAAGTAATATAATTTTCCTAAGTATCTACTTCCAACGTATATTCTAAGGCCCCATTCAGTTCAGTTCAGTCACTCAGTCATGTCCGACTCTTTGCGACCCCATGAATCACAGCATGCCAGGCCTCCCTGTCCATCACCAATTCCCAGACTTCACTCAAACTCATGTCCATCGAGTCGGTGATGCCATCCAGCCATCTCATTCTCTGTCGTCCCCTTCTCCTCTCACCCCCAATCCTTCCCAGCATCAGAGTCTTTTCCAGTGAGTCAACTCATCGCATGAGGTGGCCAAAGTATTGCAGTTTCAGTCCTTCCAATGAACACCCAGGATTGATCTCCTTTAGAATGGACTGGTTTAGGGGTCCCCATTCTGTTTGCAGAATTACAACTAAAAACTATATGTTGCAAAGGAATGGGAAGATTTATTTCAGGTTAAAAATACATTAAATAAATATCCATTTTATAGTTTTCAAAACCAAAAAACCCCTACCCACATATTGAATATTATATTTAGATCTGGGAGATGGCAACCCACTCCAGTATTCTTGCCTGGAGAATCCCATGGACAGAGAAGCCTGCTGGGCTACAGTCCATGGGGTCACAAAGAGTCAGACACAACTAAGTGACTAACACACACACACTGGACATCATACACAAAGAAGGCTTTGCACTAGCATTTCCCAAAGTAAGCTGCCTTGCAAGATTTTAGTAACTCCACGGAAAATCAGTTAGGGATACATTTAACTGCATTTCACACAAAGGCAACTATTGATAGCTTGAATAAATAGAATTTTCTTTTTATTTCATATGACAAGAATTGAAATGTTACAGACTAACCAGGGCAATGTGCTTCAGTTTAGGAATGTGACTATAGATCCAGGATCCTTCTGTTTTTCCTCTTAGCTAGACTTAGTCTGTTGGCTTCTCCCCCTAAGTGAAAATTAAGCTGCTGTAGCTCCAGACATCATATCCATATTCAAAGCAGGAAGAAGAGGGAGACTAAGAAAAATTTTTCCTTTTACCAGTCAAGGAAAAACTAACTTGGAGGCCTTCAACACCCCTAAAACTTCCACACAGATTTTCTTCTGCATTCCACTGGACATTTGTGAGCCCTGTGACTATTCTTAGCGGTAAAGAAACTGGAAGAGTAAGAATGTTGGCTTTCTAACCACTATAATGGAGACTGGCAAGGAAGAAGGGGGTGATAGATAATTGGATTAGTCAACCAATTAGTCTACCACAGCACATTATAGGCATTTTTATATTTCTATGTTTTGTGTTTTCCCATTTGTCAGTAATAAAAGTATTTATTTTACTATTTAAAAAGTAATTTTAAAATGTTAGTGTTGTGATAACTGCATTGCTACTGAAGTCTGTAAAAATGTTGACTTCTAACTCAATAAAAATTTTGTTTAAATAAATGTCATTGGTTTATAACTGCTCTTCCAATATATGCTCTATAGTAGAAATTGACGCGTGGCTTCCCTTGCGGCTCAGTGGTAAAGAATCCACCTGCAAATGCAGGAGATGCAGGCTCGATCCATGGATCAGGAAGATCCCTTGGAGAAGGAAATGGCAACCTACTCCAGTATTCTCGCCTGGAGAATCCCATGGACAGAGGAGCTGGCAGGCTACAGTCCATAGGGTTGCAAAGAGTCAGATGACTGAGCGATGCACATGGAAGTTGGCAAACGAGGGCCACAGGACAAAGCAGGCCACCACCTGTTATAAATAAAGTTTTATTGGAACATAGACACACTCATTCATTTACTGTTGTCTGCGGCTGCTTTTGTGCTACTACATCAGAGTTGAATAGTGGCAAACAGTATGGCAAGGACGATGTTACGTCTGCACCTAAAATATTTGCTGTCTGGTCTTACAGGAAAAAATGGCCAGCCCCTGACTGATAGGCTATGCCCTAGAAGAAACTGTTCATCCTGCAGAAACTCAGACTCTTCCTGAGGCTCTTCAGGAGCCTCAGGAGACTGACTGAAGTATTTTTAATAAAAACAATACCCCCCACCAAGGACCTCGTGACACCAACTTTGCCACCTACTGAGAAAGATATGGTCCTGGTGTCTTCTGCACTGGGCCACAGGTTCGCCTTTGTTGCTAGCGTCCCACTGAAAGTAAGATGTTGTGTATAAATCAGATACTTGGAGAAGAGGATTATTTAGCAAAAATATTGATTTTCTTATATATGATTTTTCAAAACACCAAGCAATGAACCCATTGGTTTCGGGATCACCTTCATAGCTGAACCAATCATAAATTGTCTTGCTATTATGGACTTTGCAAACAAAAACTTTTTCAGAAAAAATAATAAACCTTGTCTAAACCAGGGCAAATAGGACATAGGACATGCTCTACAGAGAGTCCACTGGAAACTGATTCTGTCTCCCTCCATCTCCTTTAAGAGCAGGAGCCATACACCCCTCTTGTAATTCATCCTGACAGTCTCTGGGGTTTAATTAATGGCCACCTTTCCTAACAGAACAGTTAATCTCTCTGATATTAACTGTGGCTGATACCAAGTTCTGGCTTTGGATAAAAATCCAACACATTTGGATATGACTCTCCAGAACACTGAACTGCCCTAGCCAGTCGTGGAAGGTAAAGCCCAGGAGAGACCCAGATGCCCAGTCCTCCCTCCTGCCCTAGTTTCTGAGCTACTGACCACATGGCACGCTTTGTAATGGGTCAGCAGTTGTGGCCAGCTTGGCCTGCGGTGCTGCTAATTATATAAGCTATACTTACCTAGAAAGTATGGGTGGTTTCTTATGAATCTGGCTACTATGATTACAAATTTAATTCCTAAAAGTAAGCCCAAAATGTGGGTTCCTCTCTCTTTTTTAGCCCTAGCCCCTATACTTGCCCTAAAGCAACTCAAATGCCTACAGAACAACAGATAATTGTACGGAAGCAGAAAGCAAATCTATTTTTGTTGTTGTTCACCTACTTTGGGCTTTACATACAGTAGCTCATGTCCTGTTGTCTGACTGACAGCCCTGTTGTCTGGTTGACAGCCTCTAACCAAGTGAGCTTGGTTGATGAAGAAATTGAGAGGTCAAGTGACTTATTCAAGGTTCCAGAGATAAGTGACTAAGCCAGGCTCAACAACAAGCCTATCCTACTCCAAAAGCCACCATGGGATCATTAGATGACAAACCTAGAGACCTAGAGCCAATCTATGAACCATCCATCTCTTGAGCCCTGGGTCTTTTAGCCAGCTTGGTCTGCCCACGTCCAGGCCCAGAAAGGCAGTTATCCTGGATTCATTAAAGGGAGTTGAGAGTCCAAGATTGCAAAACTAAGGAGCAGAAGCTGGAGCAAGTCGGGAATACCTTAAGACAGTTCAGAACCCAGATCTCAGCGCTTCCAAAGCTCTGCTCTGTACCTCAATCCTGCCTTCCCAGTCAGCTCTGATACATCCAGTTACTTTGTTCTCAACAACTTAACAATCACTTATGGCTATGGCTTTTCCCGTGGTCATGTATGGATGTGAGAGTTGGACTGTGAAGAAAGCTGATCGCCGAAGAATTGATGCTTTTGAACTGTGGTGCTGGAGAAGACTCTTAAGAGTCCCTTGGACTGCAAGGAGATCCAACCAGTCCATTCTAAAGGAGATCAATCCCGCGTGTTCATTGGAAGGACTGATGCTAAAGCTGAAACTCCAATACTTTGGCCACCTCATGTGATGAGTTGACCCACTGGAAAAGACTCTGATGCTGGGGCGATTGGGGGCGGGAGGAGAAGGGGATGGCAGAGAATGAGATGGCTGGATGGCATCACCAACTCGATGGACATGAGTTTGAGTGAACTCCGGGAGTTGGTGATGGACAGGGAGGCCTGGCGTGCTGTGATTCATGGGGTCGCAAAGAGTCGGACACAACTGAGTGACTGAACTGAACTGAAGCTAATAATTATGTAGCATGTTGCCTGTTAAGTCGCTTCAGTTGTGTCTAACTCTTTACAACTCTATGGGCCATAGCCCACCAGGATCCTCTGTCCGTGAGAATTCTCCAGGCAAGAATACTGGAGTGAGTTACCATGCCCTCCTCCAGGGGAGCTTCCCAGTCCAGAGATCTAACCCAAATATGTCTCCTTCATTGACAGGTGGGTTCTTTACCACTAGCACCACCTGGGAAGCCCCATTAATTATGCTGATCAAGTAGCAACTCAACTGACCTGGAGCAGACAGTGTCAGGTCTACACCCGTTTTCTTTCAGGTATGTTTTATGCTGGTTTTGTACATTTATTATCAGTTTCTGTGTGCTTTACTTCTAACTGCTTTTATTTATGACTTTCTACAAGAAAATAGTCTTGAACCATTGAGCCAATGTCCCTATGTACAGACACCTAGAAGTTCTCAGGGGTTTAAGTCCTCTGAAGACAGGCTCTCTAGCCAGTGGCTGATGGGCTGGGATAGGAAAGCCCAGCTCCCTTGCCTCCAGGTGGGGCCAACTCTCAAGATGCCGTTTCCACTCCAGAATTCCCTGAAGTTTCAGACTGAGACTAGAACTTTGCCTGAAACCATCCCCTTGATCAACTGCTTTCTCTTCTCTGATCTGCTTTCCTCAGTCCTTTTCCTGCTGCTTCTAGGAGCACACTCGAGAAATTACTCATGCACAAGTTGTCATGCTTCTGGGTCTGGTTCTGGGGAACCTGTCCTGAAACAACAGCAGATTAAAATTACTCCTTGCAGTTTTGCATCTTTCAGCAGTACAGCCTTCCTGCCCTCATCAATCTCACAATAGCAATCATCCTGAGCCTCCTCTTATGTTCCTGACCTGCTCCAGCTTCTCCTCTTTTCTGATTCTCTACTTTAGATCTTAACTTTTCTTGATGATTATAAAAAGCTTAATGGTCACATAGGAAACAAACAAAAAAGCCAGAATCTAAACTAGGTTTGTCTGATTCCAAGTTCATGCTATTAGCCACGGGATGCCTACCAGTGAAGTTTTGATTTTGTAACTGATCTCTGGAATCCTGATTCTAGAATATCTTCCAAAGACTCTAACGTGGATTCCCTTGGAGAACTTTTAGGGGCTTCCCTGGTGGCTCAGTGGTAAAGAATCTGCTTGTAGTGCAGGAGACGCGGTTTCAATCCCTGGGTCTGAAAGATCCCCTGGAGAAGGAAATGACAACCCACTCCAGTATTCTTGCCTTGAGAATTCCATGGACAGGGGAGCCTGGTGGGCTACAGTCCATGGGGTCTCAAAAGTCGGAAACAACTTAGCGAATAAACCACTACCACCCATAGAATTTTTGCAGTTCAAATTCCCTCAAGCCTTTCTATCTGACCATTGAACATCTAGTATCTGGCTCATTCAATGTCCCCAAATGAAAGATGATAATTTGAGCTTTATTCATTCATGTTCACAGTCTAGAAAATATTTATTGAATGCATTCTCTATACTGGACTGTATTTGAAACACTATGATTATTGGATTAGGGAAGGAAGGGAAGGACATTAAAGGCTCTCACTCTATTTTCTGGTTTTAATTTTCTTTAATGCCTTTTCCCAAACTCCACCAAAAGTTAAAAACAATATAACACAATAACAATGGGCTTTGGAAGGGAAGTAAAAAAAAAAAAAAAAAAGAACCTGAGTGTTCAAATACTCCAAGCAAAATACTAGCTCTGTGAAACAGTAGACCCATGGAAGGTGACTTAAATGGTGGTCTCAACCAGGATACATCCAGGGGATATTTGCCAATGTCCGGAGACATCTGTCACAACTAGGGGATGGGGCTCTGGCCAAGCAGCCTGCAATGCAAAGGACAGCCTCCTGTAGGAAAAAAAAAAAGACTCCAAATTATCAATAGTGCTGAGGTCAAGAAACCCTGATTTATAGCAATAGTTCCAAACTCACAATGCAGTCATAGAAACAAATGAACAACTGGCTCCCGCTAAGTTCAAGTCCCCCCCTTTCTCACCTTTCCCCTCTCCTCTGTATCATAGAATATGAACACATTCTCAGATCTGGGACTTTGCTGGGAAACATGAGTCCTGGCCTAACCCTACCCGTCCCACCCCCACCCCTTCCCAAGAGAATGGCTCAAATTCACAAGGCAACTCTTCTCACTTCAAAGGAGATACTCTGTTCTCCGCAGTGACAGAGATTAAATAGGTGCTTATCATCCTAGCACATGTTGGGAAACAAGCCTTTTCTTGTGTTCCTAAGATGGAAGCCACAAAGAGATCATATAGCAAGTGTAATGGCAACCAGATTTCATCCTGGGCTTTACTCTAAAAAGCCAGGCTGCAGACATTTGCCTACCTGAACAGCAGCAGCAGGTCTAAGCCCAGGTAGACCTCTGGGACTGATTCCACTTTCAGTTCAGTTCAGTTCAGTTCAGTCGCTCAGTCGTGTCCGACTCTCCGCGACCCCATGAATCACAGCACGCCAGGCCTCCCTGTCCATCACCAACTCCCGGAGTACACTCAAACTCATGTCCACAGAGTCAGTGATGCCATCCAGCCATCTTATTCTCCGTCGTCCCCTTCTCCTCCCGCCCCCAACCTTTCCCAGCATCAGAGTCTTTTCCAGTGAGTCAACTCGTCGCATGAGGTGGCCAAAGTATTGCAGTTTCAGCTTTAGCATCAGTCCCTCCAATGATTCCACTTTACTCTTTCCTAAAGCTACAGCATTCTTGACAAATTTCACATTCATTTGTATCATTAATTCAAATTTGTCCAGACTAGGAAGCTACGACCATGAATTTAGTCATTCTTGATTAGAGTTTAAGTTGAGTCACTCACTCCTGGGTTCCAGTATGATAGCCACAAGCCACAAATGGCTATTTAAATTAAAGTTAATATAAAGGTTTTAAAAATTAAAAATTTAGCTCCTTAGTCACACTAGCCACATTTCAACTGCCCAGTAGTCCTTGTGGCCAGTAACTACCACACTAGACAAAGTAGGGGCTTCCCTGATGGCTCAGATGATAAAGAATCTGCATGCAATTCAGGAGACCTAGGTTTGTTGGGAAGGTCCCCTGGAGAAGGGAATGGCTACCCACTCCAAGGAATGGCCTGGAGAATTCCATGGACAGAGGAGCCTTGCAGGCTATAGTCACAATTGAAGTGACTAACCATGGACACACAAATATAGAATAGTCCCATCCTCGTGGAAAGTTGGACAGCTCTGTACAAATGATACTCAGCAAATCATTTCTTAATTTCTTTAAATACTTGTTTTTTCAGTGGTAAAAGTAGAGACCATATTTCCTGACTTGTCCCTTTTCCAGAATTTTTGGAAATGTGAACCAATGGAGAATGAGAATGTGTGCCTTATAAAATACAAAATAGTATGCAAATGTAAGGATTGTGACAAGAGCCCAGATCATTTCCTTTAGCAAAGATGGTCAGACCTGCTTTATTGCCAAGAAACCATAATGCTTCTGTCCAAATCCTTTATTTCTGGATTTATAAATTATTGCTCCATGTGAATACCTTTACGTGGAGGAAGTTTTGTGGGCATGTTTTCCCCTCCTTCATAACTAAAGTCTCTGCTGCATACACTGTAAATCTACTGGTGTATTCAAAGAGTTTTGAAGATCATGAATTTTCCCTTTGCCTATTGAGGAAGTTTTCACTCTCATCTTGCTTTTACCTTCTGAAGAGTGAGGCCAGCTCCTCCATCTCTAATGGGGCATTTGAGCAAATTCAGTCTTGGGGCTCTCGAGGGAGTCTTTGAATTCTTATTTAGTATCAACAAAGCCTTTCAACTCAAATAGAAGGGATAATTCCCGTTAAGCCCTGAGTAGTCTTTGGTGTTTGCTCTGCTATCAGCTGGGACACACTCCACCTAGAGAACAAACCTCTGTCTTCACTTAGGCTTGTTCTGATCTGTCATAAGTTGTAGCTCGGTGAAAGCGTTATAAGATAATAAGAGTATGCATGTCAAGTAATTGGCTAAATTATGTCTGAGAAGCCTCAAAACATACCAGCAGGGCAGCTCAGGCAATCTAAAAGGTACCAGTGAAGTCTGGAAGGTTGAGCCATTCTCAGGCCTCTCAGAGGCCCTTTTGGGTCTTTCTAATCATAATAATAAGGCTTGAGACTTCCTTGATGTTCCAGTGGCTAAAACTCTGTGCTTCTGATGCAGGAGGCCTGGGTTTAATCCCTGGTCAGGGAACTAGATACCACATGCTGTGACTAAGGTCTCGCGTGCCACAGCTAAGACCTGGAGCAGCCAAATAAATAAATATTATTAAGAATTATAATAATAATAATATTAATCCATGGCATCTACATGCTGTCTAGGGTGAAGATGCTTTATTGACATCCACTGTTGAGCCATGCCATTAATTACCTCATGTAAGGAAACGCTATAGACCAGAAAATGATGTCCTGGAATCAGGCAGGGCCAGAGGACAGCTTTAAGTGTTGCCTTGTTGCTCCTTCTATGTATCAAGGCTATTATAGTGAAAAAGCAGACAAAAACCTTAGCTTCATGACTGGTAGCTCAGATGGTAAAGAATCTGCCTGCAATGCAGGAGACCTGGGTTCTATCCCTGGGTCGGGAAGATCCCCTGGAGAAGGGAATGGCAACCCAGTCCAGTATTCTCACCTGGGAAATCCCTTGGACAGAGGAGCCTGGTGGTCTATAGTCCGCAGGGTCACAGAGTTGGACACAACTGAGTGACTGACACTAACTAACACGAAACTTATGTTTTAGTGGGGAGGGGAAGGCAGGAGGGAGAAAGGTAATTAAAAAATGAACCTCAAAATATATGCAATAAGAAAATATAATGGGATAAGAATGTCAGAGTAAAAGTTGAAATTTCACAAATAATGAATTTTTTATTTTATTCAGGGGAGACCTCATAAAGTGACATTTCAGTAGGAACCTGTGGGAAATGAGAAGACAAACCCTGGGGACTTCAGTGGACAGAGCTTACCAGGCAGAAAAGTTGGCACATACCAAGGCCCTGGGGCAGATGCAGGCAAGCCTGGCCTCTTTGTGAAAGTGTAGCAGATTAAAGTGGCTAAGGCAGAACAGGAGAAAGAGGGAATATCTGGGGAGGAGGTCATGGAGGTGACATGGGGCCAGATCATATAGGCTTCCTTCCATATTCTACTCTGTAAGACAGGAGGACTGTTTGTAGAGTTTTGAGCAGATGAGTGAAACAATCAAACTTAAGTTCTTAAAGCACCTTTAGGGATATTATGTTGAGAATAGACCAGGTGAAGGGGAAGCAATGCAAGGATGAAAGCAGTTTATGATCAACCGGCCTCACAGGGTTTTCTCTGACCCCTGTTTTCTATCAGCAGCTCACCAGCCTTGCCTCTAGGACTGTAGAAATCCATACCAACCAGTGCTGTCCCCTCCAAGAGCCAGCTCATAGACTGCAATGAATTGTACCATTGAATTTATTCTATCCATTGATTCTACTCAGCCTCATAAAATCAGAGCTCATCTGTGTTGGAAGGAACACAAACAAGTGCTTGGTTCAACTGACCCTTTTGAAAATTGTGAAACAGATCATACATACAGAATCATTTAAATGATAATTTAGTATTCATGTACTACTATCCAGTTACTAAGGAGAACACTACTAGTCCCTTACATACCCAATGGGTCCCTTCCCAGTCACATGCTTCTCCCTTCACCCCCATCTAGAAGTAACTACTATCCTAGGTTCTGTGTTAATAATTCCCCAGGGTTGGTGTTTTTGTTTTTGTTTTTTTTGGTGGGTCTCTCACCTGTGCTTCCTGATGGCTCAGTGAGTAAAGAATCCACCTACAATGCAAGAGACACAGTAAATGAGGGTTCGATCACTGGGTGGGGAAGATCTCCTGGAGGAGCAAATGGCAGCCCATTCCAGTATTCTTGCCTGAAAAATCCCCTGGATAGAGAAGCCTGGAAGGCTATAGTCCATGGGGTCATAAGAGTTGGACATGACTGAGCAATTAAGCATGAATGTAGGTTCCTCTATGCATGAAGATCCAAATAGTAAGTTTAGTTTTGGAAATCGGGCAGCAGCACACACCTGCATGTGTCCCTGCTGGATGGAGACCTACAGAAGGAGATAGGCTGAACTGAATCTCCAGGGGATGATTGTGATCTGGCTCCAGTCTCCCTGAGATTGTACAGGAGTCCCTTTGGGAGAAGTGACTGGGCAAGGTCACAAATGAGTCCTCAAAACATAGAGCTCACTTAGAACAGGACAGCTTGTCTGGCAACACAAGTATGGACCAAGAACTAGACGTGGGGAAGGGGCAGAGTTGGAGAGAGTGGGTAGCTGTGAATGGCATGGTATGCGTCCGGCTCAAAAGATCAGGTCAAAGCAAATGCTGCTGTGGGTGGCATGAGTGTTCTCAGCTTATCCAAGCAGCCAGGCATGGAGCAGAGCAAGGGGTCACTCAGTGTATGGTCAAGAGAATCCAGGTCTAGTCCAGAGCCCAGGGCACTCTCCCAGGTGTTCTGTCCTCGGGTTAGCAGGGGATTTGCTATTGGCAGGACTCTGTGGGTCTGTCTCTGCTCAGACCTGGTGGGTGGCCCGTCATGTAGAGACACAGCTGACATTCCGGGATGGACCTTCACCATCCTTCCAGGAATTCCCCTCACCTCTCTCTTCTTTTGGCACTGCTGTATCCACATCATCTCATTCTTGATTTTTTTTTTCTTTCATTTTGTTGAAGTACATCCTTTAGTGGATTTTTTAGACTATTTTGAGACCTTAAATATGTGAAAATCTGCTATTCTATCCTCATTTATGTCAGCCCACTCCAGTATTCTTGCCTGGGAAATCTCATGGACCGAGGAGCCTGGCGGGCCACTGTCTATGGGGGCGTAAAGAGTCGGACACAACTGAGTGAATAACACACACACCCTCAAATTATAATGAATGATTTGGCTAGGTATACAATTGTTAGTTAGGTGTTATTTGGGTGCTAGTGGTAAAGAACCTGCCTCCCAATGCAGGAGACATAAGAGACGCAGTCCTTGGTTTGGTCCCTGGGTGGAGAAGATCCCCTGGAGGAGAGCACGGCAACCCACTCCAGTATTCTTGCCTGGAGAATCCCATGAACAGAGGCACCTTTGGGGAGGTCCTCCTGTTGAAAAATCTGAAGTTTTTCTAATGTATGTTTTTTTCTCTCTGTAAAGTGAAAGTGAAGTCAGTCAGTTGTGTCTGACTCTTTGCGACCCCATGGACTGTACCCTACAACGCTCCTCTGTCCATGGGATTTTCTAGGCAAGAGTACTGGAGTGGGTTGCCATTTCCTTCTCCAGGGGATCTTCCCAACCCAGGGATCGAACCCGAGTCTCCCACATTGTAGGCAGATGCTTTACTGTCTAAGCCAGCGGGGAAGTCTCTTTTTCTCTCCATAAACACATAAAATCTTTTTATGTCTCCACTAATCAAAAATTTCCTGATAAGCTTTTATGTAAATTTTTCATTCCAACCTCTGTGAACTTTGGTGATACTTTTGATCAATCAATCCATGTCCTTCAATGCTGGGAAATTCTCTTAAATGATTTTATGAGCTGGTTCCAGCCTTCCTCTGGGCTTTTTTTCAGATTTCATTTTTCTGAAATTCCTTTTGGACCTGTCCTCTAATATTTAATATTGGTATAATTTCTTTTCTATTTTTTATTTGTCTTTTTGCTCAAGCTTTTGTGATATTTCTACCAATTTATCTTTCAATACTGATGAGATTTTTATCTGTCCTCATGTTTTTAATTACTAAAAACTCATTTTCTTCTCTTTTAGAATCTTTTCCTCATTTCATTCCTGGGCTATCTTGTCTCTCTTAGGAACATTAATAAAAGATATTTTGGCATTTCATTTCCCTTGAGTCTATATTTCCTCTCCATTGCATTTCCTGTTTATTTGTTGTGGCCTCTGTATTTCATGTGAGAGCCTTTTCTGATGTCTGATAATCCTTGTTGCTTATTATGAATAAAAGTTGGGAAACAAAAAACCTGATTGGATGCTCGCAGGCAAGAAGTAGAGTCTGTCAGCATTGACTCAACCAAACCATGTGTTAGGAAATCCCCTTTCTTGGTATCTTTCAGTCTTTCTTCTTGGCTGGAGGTTAGAGGCCCCAGAGAAGTCTCCACCCATCTCTGGCCTGGAAAGGAGAGCTCTTGGCACATTCCACAGTCAAAGTAAAAGAAGATTAGAGATCTCAGCACACAGCAAGCATTGTGAAGTCACTTAAGTCCTGTCTTTTACAGTGTTTATGATTCACGCCTGATGTCCCCTGCTCCAGTGACCTCCAATTTTGCACCGCCCCCCATAA
Source organism: Moschus berezovskii (assembly GCF_049115385.1). Lineage (NCBI taxonomy): Eukaryota > Metazoa > Chordata > Mammalia > Artiodactyla > Moschidae > Moschus > Moschus berezovskii. Next base: position 74,129,166 of record NC_142465.1, read on the forward strand.
AGTAAGCCTTTAGACTCACCAGTTGTTTAACCATTTAAGGCAAATAATCCTAGCTGCAGTAACAAACAAATACCCAAATCTCAATGGCTTAGCAAAATTACCAAAATGACTTCCTATTCCTGCAGAGCCTCATGTCAATGATCCGACTTGGCAGAGTAGGGGTCCAGTTTCCTTTCTTCTTGTGGCTTCACCAGGTCTCACAGATTGCTCTATTAGCTTCTGTATGTTGAAAAAGAGGATTATGCATGTAAGGTTGTTATAGGTCAAGCCTGGAAGGGGGGCTTATCATGGTGCCCACTTTACATGTGGACTCAGTCATGTGGCCACACCTAATTGCACAGAGACAGAAACATATTGAGCTGTGTGCCCAGAAGGAAAAGCAAATGGGCTTCAGTGAACACATAGCAATCACTATTCTAAAGACCACAGCATGTTGCTTAACCTCCATGAGTATCAATTCTTTTAAGCTATAAAACAGTAACATTGGAACAATGCTGTCTGCCTCACAGCTTATTGTGAAGGTTACGTTTGTGAAATGTTTGGTCTAATGGAGGCACACAATCAACCCCCAGGGAATGATTACTGTTATTATTGTTGTTGTGTGTTTTTCGTATCTCTCATTGTTCATTTTATCAAAAATGGGGATCTACGAAAGATCAAATCTTAGAAATCATAGAAATTTAAAAAACAGATGACAGTGGACAGAAGAACAATAAAGAAAAGAAAGAGGATGAGGAAAAGAGTCCAGTACTGGACAACATACCATTTCATTTATATGTTGAATATTTTCTGAACATCTATTGTGTACCAAGCATTGTGTTAGAGATCCAGAGATACTGAGATGAATAATATCCCTGCCCTTGTGGTCCTGACTGAGAAGCAAAAAGCTAAACATTGACACACTTTTGGAAACATTGGGCCATCTTTCAGAGAAAAGTTGGGAGATATCCCAAAGGATAACAAAATCTGAAATAATTTTCCATTTTATCAGTCAAAACTTAGATTAGTCCAGGTTATCAATCACCTCCATGATCCTAAACCCAGTGGTAAATTCTTGGTCTTTATCTTACTTGACTTGCATCTAACCGTGACCTCATCTTTGACACAATGTCTTCACCTGGCTTCCAGAGCAACCGGCATCCCTGGTTTTGCTTTCATTTTGTTGGTTGCTTCTTCCTAGTCTCTTGTATTGGACCTTTTTCATTCCCCAAGGCTCAGGTTTTACTGCTTCTCTTCTTCACCCCTCCCTTAGTGATCTCATACAGGGTTATAGCTTCCAAGATCATCTAGAAATCGAAGACCCCCTAAATTATGTATTCTGCTCAGGCCTCTCATGAGCTCCAGACTCAAATATTCAATTGCCAACTCTGTACTTGTACAAGTACAAGTTCTGTACTTGGGGGCCTATTAGCCAAACTTCTGATCTTTTCCCATTTCTAAAGCTCCTCTTCCCACAGCTCTCTCAATCTCATTAATTGGCAATATTCTTCCATTATTGAGGCCACAGACTTAGGACTCCTGTTCACACAAACCATCAGTCAATCCCGATCACTCTACCTTCAAAAGATTTCCACAACCCAAATACTTTTTACCATATCTGCTACCATTGCCACGATGCAAACCACCATCTTCTTCCACTTGGGTTATTTCATTAGCCTTCTAAATATTTTTCTGCTTTTTACCATAGTAGTTGGGGCTTCCCAGGTGGCGCAGTGGTGAAGAATCCATTTGCTCTTGCAGGAGAGCTGGGTTAGATTCCTGGGTCAGGAAGATTCTCTGGAATAGGAAATGGCAACCCACTCTTGCCTGGGGAATTCCAAGAACAAAGGAGCCTACACAGTCCATGGGGTCACAAAGAGCTGGACAGACACAACTGAGTGTCTGATCATGCACGCATGCAAGCCATAGCATTTATCACCATCTGTCATAATGATCGTTTGTCTCTGCTACTAGAATGTAAGTTTTAAGGTTTTTTTTGTCTTAAGATACAAGTTTTAAGGGTTTTTTTAGCTGCTGTGTCCCCAGTAGCTAAAACATCATCTGCCACATAGTAGGTGAGTAAATGAAGAAAAGAATGTGAGTACTGTTTTCATATCCCTCCTGCAATTTAGAATAGCCCCTTCCAGTCTTGAAAGAGATCGAAGCAAGCTTAATCTGATTTGAGCACTTCTGCTGCCTTTGTCAGAGAAGGCAATGGCACCCCACTCCAGTACTCTTGCCTGGAAAATCCCATGGATGGAGGAGCCTGGTAGGCTGCAGTCAGTGGAGTTGCTAAGGTCAGACACAACTGAGCGACTTCACTTTCACTTTTCACTTTCACACATTGGAGAAGGAAATGGCAACCCACTCCAGTGTTCCTGCCTGGAGAATCCCAGGGACGGGGGAGCCTGGTGGGCTGCCGTCTATGGGGTCACACAGAGTCGGACACGACTGAAGTGACTTAGCAGCAGCAGCAGCAGTAGCAGCTACCTTTGTATCTTTTAGAGTATTATTGTATTTGCTGAAGGAGTTGGGCTGACCTTAGGCAAGAAGATGAGCTCTTGGGAGAAGAGCACAGGTTCTGTTCTCCAGACCCAGGAGAAATGTTACAGCCTGGTGGTTTTGGAAAAGCACAAGTCAGTGTCATGTCCCCATCCTCTTCCATGACTCCCCACTGGCAAAGTTAGCAGCCATCTCCTCTAGGAATCCCTGGCACTTCATTCATTGAACTTAGAAGATACTGTGGTTCTTGTAGCAGGCAATGCTATTAATCCTCCACCTTCTGTTCCCATCACCTAGCTAGAATGACTAACTCATCCTGGTTTTTCCGAGGACTGTTCTGGTTTTAAAACTGAAAGGCTTGCCTCCCAGGAACCCTCTCAGTCCTGGATAAACCAAGAGGGTTTTGTTCCCCTATACTTGGCCCACCTATGACCTGGTTGCTGTTGTTGATCAGTCAGTAAGTCGTGTCCTACTCTTTGTAACCCCGTGGGCTGTATAGCCCACCAGGCTCCACAGTCCATGGGATTTCCCAGGCAAGAATACTAGAGCAGGTTGCTATTTCCTTCTCCAGGGGATCATCTCAAAACAGGAGTATGACCCTTGGTCTCCTTCAATGCAGGCAGATTCTTTACCACTGAGCCACTGTCCCCTGGTAGGCCATAATAAATAAATGTTGGATGAAGCTGATGCATTGCAATTATCTTTCATGCTATTCCCCTCCAGTACCTGGCATATGCCATAAAGTTTCCTAAAATGTATTTCAGAGAACCCTAGTTCCATAAGATGCCAACAAAGATCCTTGCTATAATAGATGCTGTTCCTGCCTCCTACCCTCAGATCTCCTTTCCAGGGATGGTACATCCATCCCTTAGATGATCTGACTCCTGGCTCCCAACAACAAACAACTGTACCCTTTACCAGAAAAGAAATTTCCTTTAGCCCTAAGAGAGGCTTCTTGCATAGAGATTTCAGAGGGATTTTTCCCTCCCTCCCCAAGGGTCACTTGGAGGTGATTAATGTCTGATTCTGGCATAAAAATCTTATCCTACCTTATTCAAGATGAGATAACTGACAACACGGGTAATTACTGTTATTCAGTTGCTAAGTTATGTTCAACTTTTTGTGACCCCCATGGACTGCAGCACACCAGGATTCCCTGTTCTTCACTATCTCCCAGAGTTTGCTTAAATTCATGTCCATTGAATTGGTGATACTATCTAACCATCTCATCCTCTGTCACCCTCTTCTCCTGCCCTCCATCTTTCCCAGCATCAGGGTCTTTTCCAATGAGTCAGCTCTTCGCATCAGGTGACCAGAGTATTGGAACTTTAGCATACTTCCAATGGAATATTCAGAGTTGATTTCCTTTAGGATTGACTGGTATAATCTCCTTGCAGTCCAAGGAACTCTCAAGAGTCTTCTCCAGCAACACAATTCAAAAGCATCAATTCTTCAGTGCCTAGCCTTCATAATTCAACTATCATATCTGTAAATGACTACTGGAAAACCCATGACTTTGAATATGGACCTTGTTGGCAAAGTGATGTCTCTGCTTTTCAATTATCTCTCTAGATTTGTCATAGTTTTCTTTCCAAGGAGCAAGCATCTTTTAATTTCATGGCTGCAGTCACTGTCCACAGTGATTTTTGGAGCCCTACAAAAGAAAATCTGTCACTGTTTCCACTTTTTTCCCTTCTATTTGTCATGAAGTGATGAGGCCGGATGCCATGATCTTAGTTTTTTCACTATTGAGTTTTAAGCCAGCTTTTTCATTCTCCTCTTTCACCTTCATCAGGAGGCTCTTTTGTTCCTCTTCATTTTCTGCCATTAGGGTGGTATCATCTGCATGTCTGAGGTTGTTATTTCTCCCAAAATTAGTCAAGTCCATTTCATCTGCTTTCACTAATCAAGGTTGTTTAATTGTTGCTACAAAGACTTACATGTCCTCCAAGCAGCAGGTAATCTAAACAATAAGATGTTTACTGGGAACTTGGAGTCAGCAGCATCTAGTTTGAGCTCAGCTGGTTAAGACTGGATAGGACCATGGACCTTTCAACTGGGCACCTGCAGAGAACTTCAGTTTAGTCACATCTGCATAGAATAACGATTATTGTGCCTCTCTTTCCCCACGTTCCCCACATCTCAGACCATGCTGCTTCTTTATTTGCTACCCCATAAATGCCCCCAGTCCCTTGCCTTTAGGGAGGCAGAATTGAGACTCATTCTTCCATCTCCTTGCCTGAGTGCCTTATGAATAAGTTCCTTTTTGCTGCAAATCAGTATCTCAGCTTTTTGCCTTGCTATGTGTCAGACAAAATGAACTTGGTTCGGTAAACTACCTCTGTAGCAGGTTTCATGCTATAGAGCTCCCCATGGGATTCAATAGAGGCTAGGTTTCAGCTGAACCTGTATCTTTTTGCAAAGTTTCTTCTTTTTCTTACAGATTTCTCCAAAGAGAGCTGCCTCAGTAAACCACTTGTAAAAGCATATCCATCTTAGACTGTTTTGAACAAGCCATACATAAGGCAGTTATTACTTAGGGTTATCCTAGGAAGCTACCTCTTAAGGATTATGGGGTTGAATCCCCCACCTCATTGCAGCTGGTGATGAGGCCAACCCCCCCGCCAACCTCTGCTGGTCAATGGAAATTTGTGGTCTTCAGCATACTGTAACCAGTAAATGCTAAGATTTCCCCTGAATTTTGATAGAATGCAGGTGTAAGAAGACGCATTAACATACCTCTACAAGGGGAAGGTATAAGGGAAACAGTAATTTTTGAGATAGTGAAAGTGGGTAGTTGTTTCTGAGTGCCCTTTATACACTGAAGAAAGAACATCATAGGTTCAGATTAATGGCTCATCAATTCAAAGCAAAGTTTGAAATTCAAATTTGACAGTATTTATCCTGTAACCCAGAGACCCAACTGGGCCAAACAGCAGGGTCGAACTTATTTGTAAAAGTAGTAGAACTTCAGAGAAGTTTGAATTCTAAGTCTTAGAAAGTCTTCTAGTGCTGAAGTTCTTCCCCAGCAGAGAGGTGGGATGCTGAGTCTGGGATGAGAGTGTCTGGGGAGACGCGCTGGAGAATCCTGAGCTACCAGTTGTCCTTGAACCTCTGCACCTTGCAGGAGTGAGCCGCATCCCCTCCTTAGAGCCTCCTCTCCCCACCCAGGCTCACGTGATGATGGCACATAAGCCTCAAAGGAGCAATGCTCACCCTCCTCAGGATCTAGACCTACTTTCCCTCCTGGACACCAGCCCATCCTAATGGGCAAACCTCAGCTTGAATCAGCTGGGGAAGTACTGGGCCTAGAGAAGGGACTTCATGCCAACTCAACATCACATGTGGGCAAAGGAGCCGGTAGGAACTGGGAGAAATGCCAGAAATGGGTCAGGAAGGTGTTAGGTCAAGGAGAACAACATTAGAAAGTTGGTTGAGGGAGAGTTTGTCAGGATCTGGGTACTCTCTACAACATAAATCCCCAGTGATTGTCGGGATATGCTGATTGTTGTTTAAATAACTGGCCTGGGGACTAGTCTGATATTCAGTGGAGATATATCTTGGAAACTTGAAGAAGCAACTGTTAGTAATAAATTATACTGAAACTAGATTGACTGTCTAGATTGTGGAAGAAGAGTTCAAAAAGCCCACAAAAGCAGGTGTAGTAGAGTGGGTCTTTGGGATAAGACTGGGAAAAGAAATAAGCTGTCTTTCCCTCTCAGGAAGGCCCAGAGAACATTCTGTTTACCAAGGTGACAGGGTTGTGTTAGTCAGGAGAACAGAAGCATTGTTCAGATGCTCAGTCATGGCTTTCCTCTGGAGGCTGAGCGGACAGTAGGAGTTTCCTAGTAGCAATGGGATGGCAGAGGTCAGGAGGCAGCGCTTAACTTTGGAAACCATGTAAATAGGGCTCCAGAAATGATCAGTAAGGCTGGCTGGCAGCGGAAAGACCTGACATTCAAGGATATTTGGAGATAGCTAACTACACTTCGTGATGGACAGGGAGGCCTGGCGTGCTGTGATTCATGGGGTCACAAAGAGTTGGACACAGCTGAGCAACTGAACTGAACTGAACTGAACTACACGGCATTCCTAAGGGTAAGATTGACAGCCAACAAGAAATTAAATGAATTACTTTACTCTGAGATGTCTCAAATTTTACATTAGGTTCAGGTGTGTTGTGATCTTCTCAGACAAGTATCAAACTTATTTGACCAGGAAATCATTTTTTAAAGAACCCCTCATGGGATCTTAACATGCTCATTCTCTAAATTGTGTCCAACTCTTTGCAATGCTATGGACTGTAGGCCACCAGGTCCTTCTGTCCATGGGATCCTCCAGGCAAGAACACTGGAGTGGGTTGCTGTCTCCTCCTTCAGGGAATCTTCCGGACCCAGGGATTGAACCTGCATCTCCTGTGACTCCTACATTGGCAGGCTGATTCTTTACTATCAAACCACCTGGGAAGCCCCTCATGGGATAAGTATTATATGAATACATAGTAACAATGCTGTGTAGTTCATTGCTCAAAACATTTACAGAGTGAGTGTATATTGAAAGTTTAAAAAGTTCCTTGGTACAACTTCATATTGTCATTGAACACATCTAGAGGTCCAAAGATCATTTCCACACCTACATCCTAGAAGAAAAAAATGAGGAAAATATTGATCTAGTAAGGAAAAAATAAATTTACTGATGAACTGACCAAACTGAAAAAACTCAAAACTCTTGTGATGTGTCAACAACTCCTTTACCCGCCCCCACTCCAACAAAGCTTAGGAAGGCAAGGCATCAAGAAAAATGTCTTTGGGGAACTATGTACAGAAAAAGGACAAAAGTCAATAATGAAACTGGTCCAATTTAAACAGCCCAAACGAAAACCACAAGGTGAAAACTTATTTACACTGAGTTACATTTAGTGAAAATAAGTCCCTGTGATTTACTTAGCATTCCAGAAGATAAAGAGCCATAAACAAATGCTTCAAGTGAATTATGTTATCATCAGAGTTATGTGCTTCCATGATTCGAAGCTGGGCACAATAGCATTCACCAGCACACTGTAAGCCTTGTCCCTTCCATCCGACTGCCTATGTGATTCCATCACTGCAGCAGAATTGATTCAACTGTCACAAGAAGACATTTCCCTTCAATCAGGAGGCAAATTATAGAAATGTGGATGGACCTGGAGTCACTTCAGATGACGAGTGAAGCAAGTCAGAAAGAGAAAAACAAATATTTTATATGAATGCATGTATGTGGAATCTTCAAAAATAGTACAGATGAACCTATTTGCTGGGCAGGAATAGAGACGCAGACGTAGAGAATGCACATGAGGACACAGTGGGAGAAGGGGAGGGTGGGATGAATTGGGAGACTGTGATTGACATATAAACACTACCATGGGTAAAATAGACAGCAACGGGAACCTGCTACACAGCGCAAGGAGCTCAACTCTGTGCTCTGTGATGACCTAGAAGGGTGGGTGGAGGAGTGTGGTGGAAGGGAGGTCCAAGAGGGAGGGGAAATGTGTATACATACAGCTGATTCACCTTGTTGTACAGCAGAAACTAACACAACATTGTAAAGTAATTATACTCCAATTTAAAAAAAAAAAGAGGGAATAAATCCAACATTTGCATTAGTTCCAAAAGACATTCCTTTTTTCAGTAGCATCTGTTTTCTGCCTCAGGTCTGTGTTATTCAGACTCTTGGAACAATCTCTAGTCTGTTCCTTTGGGAGATGTCTCTTTTACTTGCTCTGAACCTTGCTTGTAGATCTCTCAATTTGAGAGCTCTCAACGCTCACACAAGAGGACCAGTTTCTTTTTCTCCAGCCCCACTATCACCCAGGTGTGGACTTCATCTCAGGGAGGTAAAGACTATCGTTCAGTGGGGGTGACTCCGAGGGCTGTGCGCTCACGCTTTGGGAACTAGAAGACAAGATTGCTAATCCCTGCTCTGTCATCCACTGTCCTTTTAACAAGTGGGGTCACTTGTTACAAGGATGTGGGGCCATTCATATCCTTCCTCCACACCAGCGTCTCATCTCTTACGTGTCACATTAGTTGAGCTCCAAGATGTCTCATGAGGAAGCTATCCCAAGAAATTAAACTCAAAATTGTTCTTTGTGTTTTCATGTATGCTGTCCTCATTCGCATGTGGAAAACTGTGCCCTTTGTTGAGATTTGGTCTCCATATTGATGGAAGCTGATGTAGCTATTTGAATCTTGTAAGAATTTGCCTGTGGGTAAAATTATCAGTGACTCAAATATGTCATAGAACATGTTGAAACTAAAAGCATGGTTTCAAACGTCCCTACCAGTTATACCATTCCATTTCTTTTTTTAAAAAAAAATTTATTTATTTATTGCTGTGCAGGCCTTTCTCTAGTTGTGGAGAGCAGGGACCACTCACCAGTTGTGGTGTGTGGGCTTCTCATTGCGGTGGCTTTTCTTGTTGCAGAGCATGGGCTCTAGGGTATGTGGGCTTCAATAGTTGAAGCCCGTGGGCTTCAGTAGTTGCAGCTCCTGGGCTCTAGAGCACAGGCTCAGTAGTCGTGGCGCAGAGGCTTAGTTACTACATGGCATGTGGGATCTTCCCAGATCAGGGATCAAACCCATATCTCTTTCATTGGCAGGCAGATTCTTTACCACTGAGCCACCAGGGAAGCCCCATTCCATTTCTTATTGGAATATGAAATGACTTTTTCTCTATAAGAACCCCCTGAATTCCCTGAACACAAAATTATGGGGAAAAATGTCTCTAAAGTAAAAGAAAGGACTTCAGTTGAGCATAAAGGTGAGAACTAGAAAAAGAATAAAGTTCGGAAGACAAGGCCACTTTTTAGTCCTCTGAATGAATATTTCATCTGGATTAACATGAAGATGCAACTCTATTTAATTCCAAAAATTTCTACTGAGCATCCACCATGACCCAGATCTGCTCTTCAGTCTTGGATGTACTGGGGGAGTGTTTTAAAACTTACACTTGTAACATGGGACTAGAGGATCAGATTTGCATTTTAGAAAGATCACTGTAGGGAGTGGATTTGAGTGGGGAAAGAGAAAAGTCAGGGAGACCAGGGGGAAGGTTTCAGAGGTTACTGACAAAGTCCTGGCAAAATGCTGTGGTGGTCAGAGTCAGGGTGTGCTGACAGAGGTGAAGAGAAGTGGATAATTCTGAGAGATGCAGGTGGAAGAAAAACCCAAACTTGGTGACTGGGTAAAAGACATGTATACAACAGGTTTACATTTGTGATCCATGAGGACAGAGTAGGAGAGGGGTGGACAGGAATGCAAAGCATGAAATGTCTCTTAGAAGCAAGTCCTCTTCACAGTACTTGGTGAGGATAGAGGTTTTCCTTGATCCTCTTTATAAACCTGCACAGGAGAAAAACAAGAGGCCTGGCAAGAAGATGTGTGTGGGAGGTAAAAGGGAAAACATGCTTGGTCCTAATAAGATGGTAGTCTAGGGAGAAAGGGTGGAGGAATGTTCTGGAACGATCTGCCCAGAGGTGAGGACTGTTTGTGAGGCTGCCAGGATCTGCAGGGAGATGTTAATGGGGGTTATCAGCTGTCTCGGAAACAAAGGCAGGTGGCATGCTGACAGCCTGTGAGCCAGAACCAGCCAGAATGCGTGTGCACGCCTGTGTGTGCGGGTCCCAGAAGAAACACCAGGCTTCCTGCATACAGATGACCTGAGAACAAGCGTTCTTGGCAAGCCCACCTCTGAACATAAGTTACTCCAGACAGACACCTTTAATGGAGGTGTAGCCCTTCTCAGCAGGGCTCCCTTTGCATAGAGTTGCTTCTCCTTCTTTTATTTCTGGCAGAAATGGGGTCCTGTTTCTCCCAAAGAGATTCTCCCTCCACAAAGGAAATCACCACATCCCAACCAAACACCCAGTCACATATGCACACAGTCTCACGAGCCTTCTCTGCATTGAACTAGTCCATTTTTTTCTCCTTGCCAATTCACTTTTACATACCAGGACTTATATTTAAGCACATTCCTCTTAATCAAAAGTGGTGCTCCTAGAATAGGCTCTGGAAATGCATCCAGAGTCAGATATCAACAGATGGAGACCCAAGGGCATCTCTCAAAAAGGATTGTGCATACTTTGGCATTTTACCCTGCTTGACACCATCACAAGGGGTCTGGGAATCAACTTGATAGTCTAGGTTGCCTGGAAAATATCTGACTTTTAGAAATCTTGGTAGCAATGACAGCAAAATCATAAGTTTGCAAGAAGATTGACTTGGGCTGAGTCCTGGTTTTTCCACTGACTTTGAGTCCCTGACTTAATATCTCTGCTTCAGTTTCCTCATCTGTAACATGTGAATAATAACATGAGTAGGCACTACTATTATCCCCGTTTTACAGACGGAGTAAACTGAGACCCAATGAGATAAAGTGATAGCTCCCAAATGAAGCAGCTAATAAAAAGTACAGTTTGAATGTGAAACCAGGGAGTCTGGCCCCTTCCTGCACTGTCTGTCATCATTACTCCAAATTTCTTCTTTAACCCTCAAATCAATTCTGTTAATGGGAACCTGAACAAGTTACTTTAACTCCCTCAGTTTCTTTGCCTCAAGAGAAACTAGGATTTTGTTATTGCAGACCTCATAGGATATTAAAGAAATAACTGAAAAATGCAGGTAATAGGATTCAGAGTGCCTGAGCTCTTTTAAGCAGAGTAAGAGCCTGTAGACTGCAATGGTAACACTAACCACAGTTGTTGGCATCACAACACATACTGTACTTGTAATTATTTGTTTCAATATTTGAGGACAGAATCTATCCCTTCCTTACTTGCCCCTGTACCCACAGCATTTGCCAACCTCATACAGACCCAGAACATACTGTGCTTTCCATGTTATCCATAGATGAATGAATACGAAAGAATAAATAACCTGATGCCACCTCTCTCTTGGATCACTGTAAGAATTAGATGAAATAATGTATGTGAAAACAGCTAGTACAATGTTTGGCTTGAGAATTTCACCAATTAGCCTGAGACCTTTCCCCTTTGAAACCAGAACACATTATCTGAGACAAACACTCTAGAATCACATGATCCAGAGGATAACAAAGAGAATGTCTGGGCTCCTCTGACCAACACAAACATCCCAGCCAGAATCCATGGCCCATGTGACCTGGGCAGGTGTCCAGAAGAGGAGCTCCAGCTGGGCTCCACCTCAGTAAGTAGCACTGCCATGCATCACTGAGAAGCATGCTATGAGCACGTTTGGTAGTCCCGAGTGCAGAAGAGGGAAAGCACCTGATGTACTGATTGATTAAAGCTACTAATTAGGTCCGTGCACATTACAAACACTGGCAGCTCTTGCTTATTGGATACCAGGGAAGGGTTTGGCAGAGATGAGTGAACTGGCAACCAATCCATGCATGAGCCAACACACTGCATCTATAAAGGAATGATTCAACTCAGTACATTTGGAAACAGAAATTGCTGGCAATGTTCAGAAACCCTAAGTAGAAATAGTTGTTCTGAAACTAAATAGACAGGTAGGCAAAAACATCTCTCTTCTCTCTTGAAACGGCTCAGAAAAGAGCTAAAAGTCAGAGACTCACAGACTTAGAGAAGGAGTTTATGGTTGCTGAGGGGAAGGGATATTTAGGGAATTTAGGATGGACCGGTACACATTGCTACATGTGTAGCAGTTAAAACGAATAACCAACAAGCACCTACTGCATAGCACAGGGAACTCTGCTCAATGCTGTGTGGCAGCCTGGATGGGAGGGGAGTTTGGGAGAGAATGGAAATGTATATGGATGGCTGAGTCCCTCCCTGTTCATATGAAACTATCACAACATTGTTAATTGGCTATACTCCACAATATAAAATAAAATGTTTCTTAAAAAGCAACAGGCAGCATGAAACATGGGCTTAGGCATCAGGCACATTTCCCTTCCAGCTTTGTCTCTACCTACTGTGACCTGAGGCAAGTCAACCAGAACCTCTGAGCTTCCATTTCCTCTTCTGCAAAACAGAGAACACTCACTTCACAGAGATATGGGAAGGTATGAATACTCTGTGTGAGGAACCAGTGACTTGTCAATCTGCTACCATCTCTACCACCACCTAAAGGGAGTCATCCTGATTAGATGAGCCACACCACCTGGAATCAGTGAATTCCGAGATCCAACCAGTCCATTCTAAAGGAGATCAATCCTGGATGTTCATTGGAGGGATTGATGCTAAAGCTGAAACTCCAATACTTTGGCCACCTCATGAGACGAGTTGACTCACTGGAAAAGACTCTGATGCTGGGAAAGGTTGGGGGCGGGAGGAGAAGGGGACGACGGAGAATGAGATGGCTGGATGGCATCACCGACTCTGTGGACATGAGTTTGAGTGTACTCCGGGAGTTGGTGATGGACAGGGAGGCCTGGCGTGCTGTGATTCATGGGGTCGCGGAGAGTCGGACACGACTGAGCGACTGAACTGAACTGACTGAAGTTGCTTCAGTTGTGTCTGACTGTGTGGCCCTGTGGACTGTAGCCCCCCAGACTTCTCTGTCCAGAGGATTTTCCAGGCAAGAATACTGGAGTGAGTTGCCATGCCCTCCTCCAGGGAATCTTCCCAACCCAGGGATTGAACCTGCATCTCTTACGTCTCCTGCATTGGCAGGCAAGTTCTTTACCACTAGACCACCTCGAAGCCCCCAGTACATTCCTATCTTTCCTCTTAAGTGGCTCTAGTGACTGTGTGAATGCGTTGGGTTGGGTTGTGAGTCTATTAATATAACTTACTCAAGGCTCACAATGGGACAAGAGGCAAATAAGGACTCAGGGGTAGAATGGACCTGGCTCATCTTCAAATAAGATAAGGCACTCCAGAAATAAATGACAGAACATCGGCTGGGATGGGAAAAGGGTGGTATGAAGCTAGGAAGCTGAGAGAGGGCAAAGTCTGAGAAAAGAAGCACCAGGAAGAGCTTGAGGAGAGAGCTGAAGGCCAACAGTGGCCCACTGAGAGAGAGCCACTGAGTGATGGTACATCTCCCAGTCCTGGGTGGGGATTCTCTACCCACCCAGGCTGAATGATGAAGACCGGATATAGAAGAGGCAGCAGCCAATGAGAGGCAAGCTAATTCAAGATGGGCATCGCTGGAAAGTCTCAGGAAGAGGAGAAGCAGGTAGTACACGAGGTGGGAAGTAAATCTAGGCTAAAAATGGGGCTGACTGAACATCCATGTAACAGGAGCCTTAGACACTAGGGTCCCCTACCTCATCAGATTCCCAGGACAGGGGACACAGAGTGGGTCATTGGTGAACCTGAACCAGGCAGTCTCTAGACTCATCTTTCTTTAATTTTCTATTTAATCCTTTTTAATTTGTGCAAAAAGAGCTTACAATACATTTCTACCATACAGGATGCTAATGAGATCTGGTACGTGGTATATGGCATATGCAAGAATAGTTTTTTCCCTTATTTAAAACTCAAAATTACTTTTAAGTCAAACTTTGTTGAAAAAATTAGCTAATAACATTCTCCATTACTCAAAAGATAGCTTTTCTTTTCATGTGTTCAGTCGTGTCTGACTCTTTGCATCTCCATGGACTATAGCCCACCAGGCTCCTTTGTCCGTGGAATTCTCCAGGCAAGAATACTGGAGTGGGTTGCCATTTCCTTTTCCAGGGAATCTTCCTGACCCAGGGATCAAATCTGCATCTCTTGCACTTCCTGCATTGGCAGGTGGATTCTTTATCACTAGTGCCAAACGGGAACCCTTTCTTTTCCTATATTTTAAAAACTTATAAGGAGAACACAACTAACTAATTGGCTTAAAATAAAACAGAATTTAGTTTTCCTAAAGATAGGTTTGATATGTTTAGTCTAAATAAAGTTTGTCCATTTTTACATGCTATTTAAAACATGAAAGTGTATTGATGGTGTTGAATAGTAAAGCCACTGAAATCAGAAACCAAAACAATATGAATAAAAATATAGCCTAAGGTAATTTATACAAGACCTTGAAAAAACATGCTCCTGTTAGTGTCATCAAACTTAACTATAGGCCTAGCTGTTCCAACATAACTATAGATGTCTATTAGTTTCTTGATTTTATAGGCCCGTGGCTTCCACGGTGATTCAGTGGTAAAGAATCCTCCTGCAATGCAGGAGACAGGCTCAGGAGACACAGGTTCTATCCCTGGGTCAGGAAGATCCCCTGGACGAGGAAATGGCAACCCACTCCAGTACTCCTGCCTGGAAAATCTCATGGACAGAGGAACCTGGGGGGTTACAGTCCAAAGGATCAAAAAGAGTTGGACACGACTGAGCAACTGAGCACATGCATAAAAATATGTTATGTTTAAACTAAAATAATTTTCTTACTGCATGAATACTAAATTCTTGATCAAACCTGAGATCAGTACATACAGATCTTCTAACCAAAGTGAGATCATTTCTGTCTGAGGTTTTGGTTGCATGTTAAACACGGCAAAGCTTGCTCATACATGCACGAAGCTGAAAGCTGGACCAAAATGGCCCTTGATTTCCTATGCAAAGCTGGATTTTCCTCTTCACAGAAACCAGGATTTGTGAGGGGCAGGTCAGTAAACCTCATTTCAAACATACTGTCTGATTGCCCCTCACAAAGTAGTTCCTCTTCTCTCAAAGTCAAATTCTTCTACAGAGCAGAAGATTCAGAGAAAGGATCCCTCATGCCGGCACACAGGTGTCAAAAGGGAGGGGAAAGACTCCTGCTTGGTCCCAAAGCTCTTTCAGTTGGTTGATGATAAGCCTTCCTCTTTCACAAACCTAAGCACTAGGGGACACATGTCAAAAGTTCCTCTTGCAACATTGTTTCTTACCAAGAATCTTGGTCTTAAAGTCAAAACATTCTTCCAAAGGCCTTGCAGAGAAGATCTGTTCCCAAGGTAGGCTGATTTTTGCAGCCTACCTTTCACTTTCAAAGATCTTAGCAAATTTGGCCAACAATTCTCCTGAAAGTACCGTTGCCATTCACTTTTCAGCTCAAACGCCTATTGAGAAGAATCCCTCTGCAAAGTCACCAAATTTCTGTATGAAGAAGCATCTCATGAGGCCAACTGCTAGTGATCCTCCATCAATACAGCCACCAACGCAGTTGTTCCAAGACAGACTTTTTGTTTCTAGATGCAAAGACAAAGCGTTAAATAGAGATGGTTTTGCAACTGTTTCAGACAATCATTTTTGGTAGCAGAAAAAGTTTTCCTGAAATTTACCATCACTTACAAATCCCACATCAGGACATCTACTGGTGAAATCTGTTCACTCATCAGCTTCGACAGAAAAACTATTGTTTCTCGGTTTATGAGACAATCCTCTGCATCATCACATGAGGTGTTGTCCATACAGTGATTAATCAAATGTTTTGAAAGTGGAACAGTTCCATTACTCTGTATCTCTTCCTACCATTTTATTCATTTCATTTTTTTTTTTTCGAGTACTGTTAGGTTTTTACCCACAGTGTGACTTTCCTTTAGATGGCAATAAGTTCTGCTAGTATGTAACTTGCTCCTTGAACCTGAATGTGATTTTTTAAGCTAAAGGTTTACCCTGTTTGTTTTGGGAATCCAGTAGCCATTTAAAATTATTAGCACCTTTCCTTGTCAAAGGGCTGTGATTTGTTGTTAAAAGCCATGCTTTGCTGAAGCTATCATTGCATTGGTGAGTTGTATGCCATAGACTTGAACAGTGGAATAGGGCAGCATAGATCACCAGCTGTGTGAATCCATTGATGAGTAGCTTTCATCCCAAGAAGGGACTTCTATTGTGTGCCTCTTATAGCAGGAGTGTGACAGAATGACTCAGAAGACTGTAATTCTTCATTACTAATCTTATCAGAATCATCCATACCTGTAGGACTAGGAAAGTTCACATGGAAAAAGAAACATGGAAGAAGAGCCAGGGAACACTAAAAAAGGAAAACAACAAGGGAAACTAACCCTACCAGATGATGAAACATGCTATAAAGCCAGTATGATTTTTATTTATTTTTATTTTATTTTATTTTTTCTTAAATGTCTACTTTATTTTTTTTCAGGGTTTTATTTTTTTTTAATTTTTAAATTGGCGGCTAATTACTTTACAATTTTATATTGGTTTTGCCATATATTGACATGAATCCGCCCCGGGTGTACATGTGTTCCCCTTCTTGAACCCCCTCCCACCTCCCTCCCCATCCCATCCCTCTGGGTCATCCCAGTGCACCAGCCCCGAGCATCCTGTATCATGTGTTGAACTTGGACTGGACAAACAAATACAAGATTGACACATGAACTGACAGACCAATGGAATAAAATTGAAAATCCAGAAATAGACCTAACTACTTTTGAAATTCTGCACAGGATAAAGGCGGCCTCTCAAGTCATTTGCTGCAAAAAAAATATGTACATTGTAGTAAATAGTACTGGACAACTAAGTAGTCAAGAGGTTGGGCTTACAAAGCAAGATTGGAAGAAGCCCTCTACAGAGTTGGGGAAAGAGGTTGTGCTAGCTCGTAGTAGAGCTCTAAAAGGGTATATAGGCCTGAGGCTAAAAGAAGGTAGAGGCTAAAACCAAGTGCCAGTGTGACTTTGACAGGAACAGGAAGAAATGAGAAATTCTTCCTTCCTTTGGTCTTCCAGTCTTCTCTGTGAAGTTCCTGATAGAGGAGAAGATGTAACGGAGTCTCAGCACCAGCATCACAGAGAAATGTAGCAGAAAGTGGATTTGAAGTTGAGCTTAATGTCTGGCAAACATGTAAACACTGAGTACTCACTGAGTTAGCACACATTATCCTACAAGTCTCTCAAGAGAAAGGAGCAAGGGAAAATGCTGGCAGAGGATGGAATGTTAGTTACTCAGTCGTGCCAGACTCTTTGTGACCCCATGGACTGCAGCCCACCAGTCTTGTCTCCTCTGTCCATGAGATTTTCCAGGCAAGGATACTGGAGTGTGTTGCCATTTCCTTCTCCAGGGGATCTTCCCAACCCAGGTATCGAACCCAGGTCTCCTGCACCGCAAGCAGATTCTTTACTGACTGAGCTACAAGGGAATCCCTAGGATGGAATAAGAATGCTAAATTTTCATCTTCCTTAATAGAAAGTTAAGGTGAGAGTTGAACCATAAAGAAGGCTGAGTACCAAAGAATGAATGCTTTTGAATTGTGATGCTGAAGAAGACTCTTGAGAGTCCTTTGGATAGCAAGGAAATCAAACCAGTCAATCCTAAAGGAAATCAACCCAGGTATTCACTGGAAGGGCTGATGCTGAAGTTCCAAAATTTTGGCCACTTGATGAGATGAGAGAATTCAATGGAAAAGACCCTGATGGTGGGAAAGATTGAGGGCAGGAGAAGGGGAAGACAGAGGATGAGATGGTCAGATGGTATCACTGACTCAATGGACATGAATTTAAGCAAACTCCAGGAGATGGTGAAGGGCAGGAAGCCTGGAGTGCTCTGGTCCATGGGGTCACAAAGAGCTGGACATGACTTATCGACTCAACAACAACAGCAACAACAAAGGCAGTATCTAAAGTGATGTCAAGAATAGCAACATAAGCACAACACTTAGAAAAACAACATGAAATAGCTAAAAAAAAACAAGGTTAAGGATTGGCACTCAGGTGGGGAAGAGTGGGACAGAGGTTTGTTTAGATTTTTAGATTATAGATACATACTTGTCTTTGCTTTTTAAAAATTAAAACTTCAAAGAAGCATGGAAGTGAAGGGAAAAATTAAATTCAATATTATTGTTTCACATTTGGAAAAGTGAATGGGAAAACCATTGTTTTGGTAATACAAACTCCCAAAAGCAAAAATGGAATATCGTTTTTGTTGTTGAATCATGTGAGAGATAGATAAGAGACTAGGTTATGGACCTCATGGGGACAGATCATGAGTTTCTTTTATTCATCAATGATACCTGTATCTTATGAATAAATACATGAAAGTAAGACTAAACAGAAGAATTCACAACAGAAAGGACAGCCACATACACCTGCATCAATCACAAAGAATCCTAAAGACTTGCCAAGTGAAGGAACATCTATCCTGTACCCAAGTTGCTGGTTTCAGATGAATAACCAGAGTATTACATTGGCACGTGGCTAGTGCTGTCTCAGTGATGGGGACACAGAACTGCGAACCATAGAAAGTGGAGAATATCACTCCACCTGAGAGTACCTGAAGGTGACCCTGAGGGTTGATGGGCCATAGTTGGCCTGAGTCTTGAAGAACGTCTGAGAATTTCCCAGGTGTGAAAACAGAGGAGTGAGCATAAGAGAGGACACAGAGAGATGACAAGACTTGATCTAGCCAAGAACCGTCAGATGTTCTGTAGGGGTAGGGAAGAGTCTGAGGAGATGCATCTAGGTAATGGACTTCCCTGTTGGCTCAGATGGTAAAGAATCCACCTGCAATGCAGGGGACCCGGATTCAATCCCTGAGTCAGAGAGATCCCCTGGAGAAGGAAATGGCAACTCACTCTAGTATTCTTGCCTGGGGAATCCCACGAACAGAGGAGCCTGGAGAGCTATAGTCTATGGGGTCGCAAAGAGTTGGACACAACTGAGTGACTATTATTTTCTGTTTCTTCTAATGAGATTGGATAGAGAGGTGGTTACCAAGCTAAGCTCATTGAATCTTCTTCCTTGGGCATTGGGGAGCAAACAGAAGCAGAAAAGTCCCTGAGTCAGATTTGAATTTTAGGAACAATCATCCCAATAGTAGTGTGAAAGAAGTACCCAGAGCAAAGAGGACAGACATAGTCACCAGAAATAGCAATAAGAAAATAACAAAAAGAAGAGATAATATGCAGTCAGTGCTTATAACATGCCCAGGTTTGTGCTCAGGCTTGGCCTGCATTGTCTCATTTAATCTTTTTTGGTTTTTTGATGGACTATTAACTTATTTTATTTCTAAAACTTTTTGGAGTATAGTTTTACAATGTCGATTTACAATGCTGGTTTAGTTTCTTCTGTACAGGGAATTCTTCTCAATACTCTGTCAAGATCTATGTGGGAAAAGAATCTTGAAAAGAGGGTATATATGTGTAACTGATTCACTTCGTCTCATTTAATCTGGACTTATACAAATAGGGACAACAGAGAAATAAGAGATTTTTATTTATTTTTTTTTTTTAAGAAAAAAGTGTTCCTAGCCAGGAAGACTTCAATACATTTTCTGCCTGGGCAGGAACCAATCAACATGTGGAGCTGGCCTGATTCCAGCAGGTGTGATCACCCAGCAGAACAGGAAGCATTGGGCAGGATTGAGGCAGTTCCTAACAAGTGCAGAATGACATTTGTTGAGAGGCAAGTAGGGTTAATGCCTAAATATGGTTAATAAAGAGAAGTTCAGGGCTGTGATAGCAAAAAATATCCAGCCAGTCTCCCAACATCCAGTGTTCCCCAAAGCCCGTCCACTCTAGCTCTGGGTGACTTAATCTCACCATCAAGAAATATTAATCATGCCACCCCTCAATAAGTTACCGTGTGTACCCAGAATAATATGTGGCACATGGTGTGTTCAAACCATGTTGTTTCCTTTTCCCTTTTTCTCTTTTCACTAAAATTCCCTCCTCTGATCTCCATAGAGCCACTCTCCTATTTAACAAACTCACCATCCTTTACCCTCTCCAAACAAGTGCCTCCTCCCAATTTCAACACTGTCCTCAACTACTCAACCTTTGGCCAAGCAAGAAGTCTCAATACCATTCTCAACTCTTCCTTCTCTCCTGCATATTTAGCCACTAAGTTGTATCTCAGTCCTAATTCCTGAAGCTTTTCCACTCATCTCATGGTTATTTGGATGACCAAGTAAGTCAGAAAACTTGCCTGACATAATTGGTAATCCAAAGAGCCTCTGACTTACTTGGTCATCCACCTCTGATTTTCTTGGTCATCCGAAGAGCCTCCTTATGGTTGACAAAAACACTCATTTTGCTAACATCAAAATAAATTTTCACATCCTCTGTTGAACTGAATTATGGCTTCTCAAAACAGGTTGAAATCCTAAACACCCCCCAAGGACTTGTGGTGGTGGTGGTTTAGTCACTAAGTCATGTCTGACTCTTGCAACCTCATGGACTGTAGCCTGCCAGGCTCCTCTGTCCATGGAATTCTCCAGGCAAGACTACTGGAGTGGGTTGCCATTTCCTTCTCCACAAAGGACTTATACATGTGGCCTTATTTGGAAAATAGGGACTTTGTAGATGATCAAGTTAAGATGAGTCATTAAGGCAGGTCCTTATTCAATATGACTGCATTATCCTGAAAAGAGGGCAATTTGGACACAAAGCCAGAAACACACACAGCGAGAAGGCCATATGAAGATGCAAGCAGAGAGGCACTGATGTTTCTATAAACCAAAGAACACCAGACTACCAGACAATCACTAGGAAGCTAGGGAAAGGTACAGAGCAGATCCCCTCCCATATCCTCAGTAGGAACCAACCCCACTGACACCTTAATCTCAGACTCCCAACCTCCAGACTTTGAGATAAGGTTCTGTTATTTAATCTGCCCAATTTATGGTACCTTATTACAGTAGCCCTAGCCAACTAATACAACCTCCAAGACATTTTTCTAAATGCACATCCGATCATACCAATCTTTGCTTAAAATCCTTTAACAATAAGGAAAGCGACTGGTTCCATTTATTGAGTACGTGCTGAGGGCAAGGTGGTTCATCTCTACTGTATCTAATCCTTATAACCTCCCTTGAAAGAGGCATTCAGTTCAGTTCAGTTCAGTCGCTCAGTCGTGTCCGACTCTCCGCGACCCCATGAATCACAGCACGCCAGGCCTCCCTGTCCATCACCAACTCCCGGAGTACACTCAAACTCATGTCCACAGAGTCGGTGATGCCATCCAGCCATCTCATTCTCCGTCGTCCCCTTTTCCTCCTGCCCCCAACCCTTCCCAGCATCAGAGTCTTTTCCAGTGAGTCAACTCGTCTCATGAGGTGGCCAAAGTATTGCAGTTTCAGCTTTAGCATCAGTCCCTCCAATGAACATCCAGGATTGATCTCCTCTAGAATGGACTGGTTGGATCTCCTTGCAGTCCAAGGGACTCTCAAGAGTCTTCTCCAACACCACAGTTCAAAAGCATCAATTCTTCGGCGATCAGCTTTCTTCACAGTCCAACTCTCACATCCATACATGACCACGGGAAAAACCATTGCCTTGACTAGACGGACCTTGGTTGACAAAGTAATGTCTCTGCTTTTTAATATACTATCAAGGTTGGTCATAACTTTCCTTCCAAGGAGTAAGCGTCTTTTAATTTCATGGCTGCAATCAGCATCTGCAGTGATTTTGGAGCCCAAAAAAATAAAGTCTGACACTGTTTCCACTGTTTTTCCATCTATTTCCCGTGAAGTGATGGGACCAGATGCCATGATCTTTGTTTTCTGAATGTTGAGCTTCAAGCCAACCTTTTCACTCTCCTCTTTCACTTTCATCAAGAGGCTTTTGAGTTCCTCTTCACTTTCTGCCATAAGGGTAGTGTCATCTGCATATCTGAGGTTATTGATATTTCTCCCAGCAATCTTGATTCCAGCTTGTGCTTCTTCCAGCCCAGCGTTCCTCATGATGTACTCTGCATATAAGTTAAATAAGCAAGGTGACAATATACAGCCTTGACGTACTCCTTTTCCTATTTGGAACCAGAAAGAGGCATTACCATTCCTGATTTGCAGTTGAAGTAAAATCATATTTTAAAAAGCTGTCACTCAGCCAGTTTCACAAGAGTGGTGAGCAGAAAGGCTGAATTTTGACTCATGATCTCTTTGAATGCAGAAGTAAAACTAGCATTGCATGTTTCACTGTAACAGGGCTCAGCAAACTTCTTTGTAAAGGGCCAGATTACTATGATATGATAGGCTTTGCAGGACATACAGTCTCTGATGTTACAACTTAATACTGCCATCCATAGTGTGAAATCAGTCCTAGTCTATATATAAATGAATGGTTATGAATATGTTTCAATAAAACTTTATTTACAAAAAAAAATTTCAGGTCAGATTTGGCCCTCTGGTCATAGTTTGCCAACCCCTGCCCTACAATTGTCTTTAGGAAATAATTCACACTCCTTGATAAAGTAATAAGTAATATTCATAGTATGTTTGCTTTATCCTAGGATCTGTTCATGCCTTGATTTATTTAGATTCCCACTGCTCTTATCTGTAATTTAGAGGTCATGAATTTACCAAAATCACATAAACAGTGACAGAGCGATGAATCAAAGTTGTGCAGTCGAGCTCCAAACTCATGGTTTCACTCATTCTCCACAAGGGTCTACATACCTCCCTGTGAGCCACATAGCCCATCACATTCCTCCAACTGACCCCTCCTTCCTTTCCCAACACTCCAGTTTTCAGCCATATAATAGCTGAGATCAGGAAATAAAGGCAGGAGACAGGGCTAGCCCCTACCCACCTACTCTGGAGGATACATTTGGCCATGGCCAAAGGCCTGGCTTTCCTAGAGTCCTATCTATCTGTGGGAAGTGCTGAGTAGGAAGTGGGTACCTACCTCTTGCACCTGGTTAGGGTAAAAATCTAGGGAGATGACATACAGTATCAAAGAAAACATACCAAAAGATGTTGGCAAAATGCCTAGGCTTGCTTTAAAGCATTGAAGTCATTTACTCCATGATTCTTATCATTATTCAATAGATGATGATGATGATGATGGTTGGTCCTTGGTCTCACCATTTGGCATGCAGGATTTTAGTTCCCCAACCAGGACCAGGGATCGAACCTGTGCTCCCTGCAGTGGATGTGTGGAATCATAACCTCTGGACCACCAGGGAAGTCCCATAGAGTCTTCTTATTATTCAACAGAATCTTACTCAACAGTATCTAAGCTAGTGATGGCAGCAACTTGCTTCCTACCAGCTATGCTTGCATTTCCTTTCCTATCAGAATTCTGATTTTGCCTGAGATGCCAGTTAGAGGTGACCAATGACCATCAACAGAAGTCTGCTGAGGATAAACAGGGCAGTTTGACTTTTCTATCCTAAATAAGTGTCTTTTCCTGGTTGCTTTCTTCATTCTTCCTGCAATGCAGCCAAAGACCTGGGAGGAGAACCACTCTCTCACAACCATGGGATGAAAGTTCTTTATCAAAGCTGGCAGAGAAAAAGGATAGATTCTGGGTCACTGATAGAATCATGCAGCTTCCACACCCTGCTTCACACTCCCCATCTCCAAACTTCCGGTCAAGGGAGGAAAATAGCCCCTCCTTTGGTTAAACCTCTGTAGTTGGGTTTCTGATACACATAGACTTCCTAACGGAAAGACCTAGTCAGCACACAGGGGGCATCCTCAGCAGAGAACATGATTTCTAGGATGTAGTGAGTAAGTTCTCAGTCACTGTTTGATGAATGAAAGTGTGTGCATGACTATTAATAGAAGATAGAACACTAGATTGTACAGGTCGGTATCCTAGGAAAAAGTCATACTTCAAGCTAAGCACATACTATGTCTCCTGCATCCTTTCACTATTCTTCACAACTCTTGGAGGTTGGTAATGCTGTCCCAATTTCACAGATCAGAAGCCAAAGCTGGAGGAGACTAAGTAGACTTAGAGAAGCACAACTAGGGTGTGGTGGGACTAGGATTTGAACGCAGATCTGCATGATGCTGAAGCTTGCGTTCCTTCTCTCAGGCTGAGATGCTGTTAGGACTATCTGCCCACGGGGCAGCTGGGCCAAGGCTAACGGAAGATCAGAGAAATTCGGGGTGGAACCCAGGCCCCACAGTCATGGAGCTTTACAAGCATGGACAATTCTTTCCTCTGCCTCAGTTTCCTCTTGTGTAAGCAAGGGGAGAAGAAACCCTTCCTCATTGGCATGCTATGTGACATGTGATGGGTGTAGGTGGGTGTTTGGCAGAGTGCTTGTAAAAGCTCAGAAAATATGAACATCACATTATTGTCATCGTCCCTGCAAAAGCCTGTAAGAATCTGTGACATGAATGGGGGCCAACCCTGAAAACAGTAGAAGGCTCTGGAGGAGGTGCCCGCATGAGCCAGGCCTCCCAGCTTTTGGAGGCTCTGTGTTCTTCCTTGAATTCATCAGTTAATTATTTTTGGCTGTGCTGGGTCTTCAGTGCTGCTCTCAGACTTTCTCTAGTTGAGGTGAGCCCACTGTCTCTTTGTGATGGTTTC
This sequence comes from Moschus berezovskii, assembly GCF_049115385.1. Lineage (NCBI taxonomy): Eukaryota > Metazoa > Chordata > Mammalia > Artiodactyla > Moschidae > Moschus > Moschus berezovskii. Next base: position 74,153,813 of record NC_142465.1, read on the forward strand.
TCTTATGGAGCACAGGCTCCAAGTGAGCCAGCCTCAGTAGCTGTGGGATGTGGGCTTAGTAGCCCTGCGGCATGTGGAATCTTCCCAGATCAGGGATCGAACCTGTGTCCCCTGCATTGGCAGGCAAATTCTTAAGGATTCTTAACCACTGGACTACCAGGGAAGTCCCATAGTCTACGTGTTCTTTAACTTTGGAGACCAGGTCCCAACCTCTCACTGCCTTCATCAGCATTCCGTTTTGAGCCCGGATCTCCAGGAGCCTCAGAAATGCCTGTGAGATTTCTCTTCCTCACTCGAAGTTCTGATAGCTCACCAACTTCTTTGTCATTCCCAGCTAAGGGAGCGTCCCTTGGAGCCTGGAGGCTTGCCCCTTAATCCCACACAGGTGTCAGACAATGCCCCATGGGCGGACACCAGCTACCGTCTGGCTCCCAGCCGGCCCCACCTCAGCACCGGGAGCAGCTGGGAGTTGGACGCCTCTGAGATGAGATGCGGGGGCGGATTTGAGTCTGAGATGCTAATCTGTCCAACTGAAAGCTTCACATCTGTCTTGGCACACATACACACACACACAGGCACACAGGATCTGAAGAGTCAGTTACAGCTCACAGCAGGTGGGGCGGGCAGGTGGGGCGGGGTCCTGGGACACTGAATACAGGTACAGCTAGATGCCTACCCTGACAAAGTTGGCATGGCAAATTTCACTGATGCCGGGGGCCACTCAGGAACAGCAGTGTGGGAAAGAATGGGGCAGGAAATGGCTGAATAAAGTAAAGCTTTTGTGATCAGATCTCTGTTTGAATGCCAGATCTTTGCCTTATTCATTTTGTGACTTTTCCTGCATTATTAAACCTCTATTAGATGCTGTTTTTTCATCTTCAAAGTGGGAAAAATAATAGCACCCACTGTTAAGTGTTAGAGGAGATGATTCAGTAAGGCTTTCAGCACAGTCTTTGGAAAATCATTAATGGTCAATAAATGTTAGCTTTGATAATCAAGTATACGTTTTGTGGAAGCACCAAACGCTTCCAAACAATCGATTACAATCTGCTGTGTGCTCTCCAAGTGATGCTGGATTGAGGCTGCACTTCATGGTTTTTGCTGCTGCTTCTCTCTGTCCTATAAAGTGTTAGGATAAATGGACACAGTACTGTTTTGTGATAAGAATATATCTGGTTCTTAAAGTACAAGTTGAGTCAGTGCTTACCATCTCCTCAGCACTATGTTTATTGTTCCTGAATAAATAAAATTATCTCACATAGTTCCTGCTTTCAAAGAGCTTTCAGTCTATCTGGGGAGAGAGCATAAACAGAGGTAAAAGTCAAATACAAACGTGAAGAGCCCATGATAAGGTACACAGCTCTGTGCTAGTGTGGGTGGATGGGACCATAACCCCTGGGATTATTGAGAAAAAAAAGGTATCCAGGAGGGATGGAATGAATACCTAAGTTCTAGCTGACCCCCTCCCAAGGGGTCTGAGATCCCAAAACTGTGAGGTCAATGAGAAAAAGTGAGAGGTAATTCTTACATTGCATTTGTTGTTGTTGTTATTATTCAAGTTGTGTCCAACTCTTTGCAACCCCATGGACTGCAGCACGCCAGCCTTCCCTGTCTTTCACCAACTCCCAGAGTTTGCTCCAACTCACGTCCATTGAGTTGGTGATGCCATCCAACCATCTCATCTTCTGTCATTCCCTTCTCCTCCTGCCCTCAATCCTTCCTGTCATCAGGGTGTTTTCCAATGAGTCAGCTCTCCAATGAATATTGGGGTTGATTTCCTTTAGGATTGACTGGTTTGATCTCCTTTCTGTCCAAGGGACTCTCAAGTGTCTTCTCCAGCACCACGGTTTGAAAGCATCAATTCTTTGGGAGAACCCCATGAACATTGCATTTACTACGTGCCAGATATCCATCAGACCCAAATGTAGGTTTTCACTTCCATCTACGTAACAACCGTGTGCAGTTGGTCATGTCATTGTCATTTTCAGGATGAACAAGTAGGGTACAGAGAAGTAAAGTAATTTACCCCAGGTCACACAGCTGGTAAGTGTACAAGCTGGATTTTAGACTCAGTTTCCTTCTGTTAGATGTTCTTAACCATTCTGCTATACTGCCTTGTACAAGAAAGGAAACCAGATTGTATTCATTACATGTAAGTAACAGCAGATGCTACAATAAATAACCCCAAATCCTCAGTAGTTAACACAACAGAAGCTTATCACCTGTCAGATAACAGTTCAATACAGTTGTTCAGCCGATGTCCTTCTACACAGTGATTCAGGGACCCAGGCTCTTCCATCTTGTGCCTCCATGATTCCCCAGGGCTGTGAAGTCCTCTGATGGAGCTATCCTGAAGGGGGAGAAAAACCCCCACACTGGGTTTTATGGCCAGGCCTGAAGTGGCACCCCTCATTTCTACCACCACCTGGTGGTGTTCAGCCACACAGCCAGGCCTAATTGCAAGGGAAGCCAGGAAATGTCATTTAGCCAGACCTCCAGGGCAAACATGGATACTGGTGAGCACAATCTTTGCCATACAGGGCAAGATTCAAATCATTCATCCGAGTGCAACAAAATAGACTTAACTCCAAATGCTAACCCCAAGTGCACAGCTATAGAGTCATACCCAAAGAGGGGCAACAGCCTTGGTCCTAATTCCAGAAGAGGACTAAGGGTAACTCCAGGGCCCTTTCTGCAGCTAGGACCCCGCAGTGGAAGCAGAGAACTCCAGGTGTGACTAAAGTGCTGCTGCTGCTGCTGCTAAGTTGCTTCAAAGCACCATAAATGCAGGCTCTTCCACCTCTTCTCCTGCAAAAACAAAACCTAAAACCGACCAGATGCAGTAAGACCTCTGCTAGTGGGTCAGTGAGTCAGAACTTACCCTCCCACCTCCGCCCACCCAATTCTGAGGATTGGCAGGAAACCAGAGCCCTGTCAAGATGTTTTAACCATAGAATAGTCTAGAACATGGATAGATTCATGATGGGACTCAAGTCTGGATAGAGTGACCCGAATGCCAGGTGAGGGAAATAAGATAAGGTCTTGTGACTGAATCATTATAAGAGTTAGACAGGAAGGGGATGATGGCAAAAAGCAGAGAGAGCTATCACTCAGCGGCCCCATGGGCGTACAGAGAGATCACCTTGGGCACATCGCAGGTTCTGAGCAAAACAGCCTTGAGAAGCAGGCCTACACCACACACACCTTGACCTCATATCCAGAGATTCTCCCCATCTTACATTCCATATCCTGGTAAACTGCACCACATCCATTAAGCAATTTGAGTCATAAATTTGTTTTGTTGTTTAGCTGCCTAGTGTATACAACTCTTCTGTGACTCCATGGACTGTAGCCCGCCGGGCTCCTTTGTCCATGGGACTTCCCAGGCAAGGATACTGCACTGTATTGCTATTTCCTTCTCTGGGGTATCTTCCTGACCCAGGGATCAAGCCCGTGTCTCCTGAACTGGCAGACAGATTCTTTACCACTGAAGCACCAGGGAAGCCCTGAGTCAGAAATATGTCATCACTAACCATCCACTCAATCAAGCCCAGTGGATCCAAATACCTCTGAAGGTCTCCATTCTGCCCATCCCCACATCATAGTTCAGATACCCCCTCTTTCCCATCTGGGCTAATTGAGCTACAACTTGTCTCCAGTCTCCCCTTCTTTCAATGTTCATTTAGTCCAACAGATGTTTATAGAGCTTTGTAGCAGATACTATGAGATTTGCATTCCAATATCCTTCCTTGCCTTCTTACCACCTGAATCACAGCTTGTCAGGAAAGCAATGTGCACAGTTTGAAAATCTCACCTTCCCTGCCTTCTTTGCCACTAAAGGTAACTGTGTGACCGAGTTCTGGCTAATGAGAAGTAGGCACATAGCTCTAGGGAGGGTTCCTTCCCGAAAATGGGAATAAAAGGCTTCCAAGGAGGTATCTTTTCCCATTCCCTCTGGCTTTTTCCTCTCCTTCCTGCCTCAAATGTGGACAGGATGCCTGGAGATTTCTTGCAGCCATGGTGAAAAACGCCAGGCACTAAGGATAGTGCAGCCAGGAGCTAAAGGGACCAGACCCTTGATGACTTTCTGAAGCAGCTGCACGCGCCTTGGGCTGCCTGCTTCCAGATATTTCATTAAATGGTTGTACTAGTTTCCTATTGCTGCTGCGATAAATGACGATAAGCTTAGTGATTTAACACAAATTTATTCTCTTTTAGTTCTGGAGGGCAGAAGTTCAAAATGAATCTCACGGGGTTAAAGTCAAGGAGTTGGTGAAATTGATTCCTTCTGTTAGCACCAAAGGAAGAATCCACTTCCTTGCCTTTTGCAGCTTCTGGTGGCCACCTGGGTTCCACAGTTGATGGCGCTTCCTCCACCTGCAGTGCTTCATTCCAATCTCTGCTTTGGTCATCATCCCGTCTTCTCCCAGACTCCTCTGCCTCTCTCTTTAAGGACCCTTCTGAGTCTAAGAGGCCACATGAGGGTAATGCAGAATAACCTCCCCCTCTTGATCCTTAATCACCACTGTGAAGTCCCTTTTTGCCATTTAAGGAAACATATTCACAGGTTCCAGGGATTCAGATGGAGAAATCTTTGAGGGTCATCATTTGTCTACCACAGTAGGAAAAAAAACTTTCATGCTTATGTAAACTACTATTTGACAATTGTTTGTTACTCACAGCTGAAGGCAATCCAAGTTGATAGGAGCATCTCCTAGGTCCCAAGCACTGAACTCAGTGCTGGAGACCCTCCAGCCGGCCAAGTGAGTATCCCCAGCTGAGAGTCTGTCAAGCTGTGTTTATAACTCTTATTTGCTTATTTGATGGGCTTTGGGAGGTTATGAACTCTGGAAGGCAGGAAATGTGCAACTCACGCTTTTCTGTCATCTCAGCACCAATCAAGGGCCTGACACATCGTGATGCTCAAAAATTGTTGGCAGAACAACAGTTGTTGGTTAAGCTGAGCAAAGGAGCGATCATGAATCACCCGCCATGTCCTTCACTAGAGTTAATTCTAAGATCACTGAATAGGAGCGTGGAGATTATTGATTAATGGTCTGTCCCAACCGTCCCCAAAAGAGGTTCCATGGAACAGATGCAGGATGAAAACAAGAGGGGCCAAGAAGGTTGGGGCAGGGTGGGGGTGAGGCGGTGTTGAGACAAATTAGAAAGTCCACACATACACGCCTGCCTCTTAACGTTTCAAAACTCTGAGATGCTCCGTAATGAAGAAGCTTGCTTAACTCTAGTTCCCAAACGTATTTGACCATGATTTTTCAAAGAGCATGTGTTAATCTCCTATGGAAGCAGTGTTCTGTACGTCTTTTGAGAAACAAAAGATCATATTCTTGTCTACAGCCACACCACCCTGAATGCACCCAATCCCAGATCTTGGAGGCTAAGTAGGCTCGGGTCTGGTTACTTGAATGGGAGAAACACTTCTCCACCCTTCCCAGGACTGGTTTGGGAACTAGGGCTGTCCAGGGCCCACAGGTGGACTCAGCAGTGGACCTCGGCTGCCAAATGGAGGTGCTGCCATTGTTGGGTGATGGGCCCTCAAAGGGCCATGGCATTTATCCCAGCAGAAGGGAAGGTTAAGCCTTTTCCAATTATCTCCAAAGGCTGCCTGGCTGGTTTCAAATGGCCCAGGTGCAAAGTCCATGAGTGGAGAGGAACAGTGTCTTCAAGACCTCCCAAAGGCATCATTCTTGAGTGGCCCTTCCAGGGCAAGCCCTAGCTGTGCCCCGAGCCCAAGCCAGCTGGCCATTTCCCAGCCACCCCCAGCTGAGAGGCAGCCAGGGCTTGAGGACCTATCTTTTCCTCCACAGCGGCCAGCCCGGGTCCCTCTGCATTCTGATCCTGCTGCATCTAGAGGTACTGTACCCTGTGATCACTCGGCATTGACCTCCAGCCTCAGAGACAGTCCCTACCCCCCACCCCAAACCTTCTGAACTCCTGGGCTCTTTATGGGAGAGTGTCCATGGAATGATGGACCTGAACGTGATGCTGAAGAGCCTCTGTCATGTGGTTTTGTCACTTTGAAATCTGCAGTTCAGTGTGTTCGATTTCAATCTGAAATCTAGGAGTTTATCGAGGTTGAACAGGGACCCAGTCTAAGGGACACAGGGCACCTTTTCCTTTTTTACATGGAGCCATATACCAAGGTCACAGGATAAAAATCTCTGGAACTGACCAAGCCCCATAGCAACTATTGCTATGAGCCTCCAGATCTAAACCAGCCAGTTCCCTGATCCCATATTATGTAAAATACCCACCCTATCATCCACCCCATAGCAAGCTAACCAATCACCTAATGCCACCATTCCTGTAGGGATTTTCTCTGTCTTGAGACTACAAAAATTGGCCGCTAGCCTGCAAAAGGGTTCACCTCTCCGTTGAGCCAGCCCATTGTTCTAACGGTGTCTCCCACTCTAGTAAACTTTATTCTCCTTTCATTCTACCTCGTGTCTGGAATTTCTTATCCAACTTCCACGTGGACCACAACATTTTATGTTCCTTACAGATAATTATTTTTTATTTTAAATCACATGGTCTAGGTGAAGATCTTTCCATAGTACACACGGGAAACATGAGGACCTGAGAAAGGAAAGTGAGTACCCAAGATTGCAAAGCAAATTAATGGAGCTGGAAGGAGAATCTGGGTCTCTTGACTCATGATTAAGCATTGTTTCTCTCACACTCTGCGGTTCCTGGCGTGGGTGGCACTGCACCAGAATAGAGCATTTGATATAAAATCTTTATGAGTTCCTTTTTTCCCAAAATTCCCAACAGTTACTAGAAACTGTGGGAGAAAACAGTCTCTTAAGAGTAAATTTGGATTCCTATAAAGAGGAGCAGGATTCTTAAAGGACACATCCATTTGCTAAGTGACTATAAAATGGATTCACGTGGAGGGGGTCTCCTCACCTCCCCCAGCCCTCTCAAACACAGTCCACTGTCTCTTCTCCTCTCATTGGCTTCATGGTCAATTTTAGCGACACCACTGTTGCTAAGGAAAGTATTCTTAATCCTGCACAGGCTTAGCATAGTCATGTACTTAAATCATCCAAAAGAATGAAGGACTGCCCACCCCACAAAGGGCAAGTCCCATTCCAATCTACTTCCTGACCCATCCCCTGCCTGCCACTACCACTCTGCCCAGGGAAAAACAATAAAAGGGACTCCACTTATCAGAAGATGTGTTGAAGAGAATAAGCATCTATAGGAAGTTTAAAGCAGAGAAATCCTTAATTTGCCAGCTTGAGGATTTGCATCAGAAAAGACTGTATAGAATTTAAACAGGTAAGTTTAAACTCTATACAATCAAGTTGATCCACCCATCGAGTTCAATGAAACATAACTTTTCTTCTTGTTTCTTCCCTACACCTGTCCCCTCTTGATGGCTCTTATGTAGGGTATAAATTAACCACTTCTTTCAGGGAAATATACTCTCTGGAAGCCTCGAATTATGACCATAATACAAAATGAAGAGCTGAAGCTCAAAATGGTTAAGTAATTTGCCCTAGGTCACACAGTGAGAAAGTGGTGAAGCCGGAATTCAGAGCCAGGGTTCAGACTCCAGCACTGGTATTTTCTCTACAGAGGCCTTTGCCTCTGTGAGGTGCCATATTAACAACGCGAGCTGACATTTCTTGAAGTCTTGCTGTTTGCTGGGTACTGTGCAAAATTGCTGCCCTTGAAGAAATACTGAAATAAACCCTCTGCCCTAAGGGACAAGAGTGACTTTTGCATATTGAACCTACCTCGGTCATCCAGTTGAGAGAGGAAAAAAATAATCCATCTCCGGGAACTTCTAATTGAATGGAATAAGATCCAGATCAGATGACCCTCTGCATTGTCACTTCCTGTGCTCTTGCTAGGTCACAGAAACAAATAGCAATGTCACTTTGACGACTCCCATTTCAATATCAGATGTGGACAACATTCTAGACAATCAGTTCAGTTCAGTCGCTCAGTCATGTCCGACTCTTTGCGACCCCATGGACTGCAGCACACCAGGCTTCCCTGTCCATCACCAACTCTGGGAGTTTACTCAAACTCATGTCCATTGAGTCGGTGATACCATCCAATCATCCCATCCTTTGTCATCCCCTTCTCCTTGCTACTTCAATCTTTCCCAGCATCAGGGTCTTTTCCAATGAGTCAGTTCTTCGTATCAGGTGGCCAAAATGTTGGAGTTTCAGCTTCAGCATCAGTCCTTCCAATGAATATTAAGGACTGATTTCCTTTAAGATGTACTGGTTGGATCTCCTTGCTGTCCAAGAGACTCTCAAGAGTCTTCTTCAACACCACAGTTCAAAAGCATCAATTCTTTGGTGCTCGGCTTTCTTTATAGTTCAGCTCTCCCATCCATAACTACTGGAAAAATCCATAGCTTTGACTAGACAGGCTTTTGTTGGCAAAGTAATGTCTCTGCTTTTTAATATGCTGTCTAGGTTGGTCATAATTTTTCTTCCAAGGAGCAAGGATCTTTTAATTTCATGGCTGCAGTCACCATCTGCAGTGATTTTGGAGCCCAAAAAAATAAAGTCTGCCACTGTTTCCAATGTTTCCCCATCTATTTGCATGAAGTGATGGGACTGGATGCCATGATCTTAGTTTTCTGAATGTTGAGTTTTAAGCCAACTTTTTCACTCTCCTCTTTCACTTTCATTAAGAGGTTCTTGAGTTCTTCTTTACTTCCTGCCATAAGGGCGGTGTCATCTGCATATCAGGGTACTAATATTTCTCCCGGCAATCTTGATTCCAGCTTGTGCTTCTTCCAGTCCAATATTTCACATGATGTACTCTGCATATAAGTTAAATAAGCAGGGAAACAATATATAGCCCTGATGTATTCCTTTCTCTATTTGGAACCAGTCTCTTTAATGTGCTATTCTAACTGTTGCTTCTTGATCTGCATACAGATTTCTCAGGAGGCAGTCAGGTGGCCTGGTATTCCCATCTCTTTCAGAATTTTCCACAGTTTGTTGTGATCCACACAGTCAAATGCTCTGGCATAGTCAATAAAGCAGAAGTAGATGTCTTTCTGGAACTCTCTTGCTTTTTCCATGATCCAACGGATGTTGGCAATTTGATCTCTGGTTCCTCTGCCTTTTCTAAATCCAGTGTGAACATCTGGAAGTTCTTGGTTCACGTACTATTGAAGCCTGGCTTGGAGAATTTTGAGCATTACTTTGCTAGCGTGTGAGTTGAGTGCAATTGTGTGGTAGTTTGAACATTCTTTAGCATTGTCTTTCTTTGGGATTGGAATGAAAACTGACCTTTTCCAGTGCTGTGGCAACTGCTAAGTGTTCTAAATTTGCTGACATATTGAGTGCAGCACTTTCACAGCATCATCTTTTAGGATTTGAAATAGCTCAACTAGAATTCCATCATCTCCACTAGCTTTGTTCATAGAGATGCTTCCTAAGGCCCACTTGACTTCACATTCCAGGATGTCTGGCTCTAGGTGAGTGATCAAACCATGGTGATTATCTGGGTCATGAAGATCTTTTTTGTATAGTTCTTCTGCGTATTCTTGTCACCTCTTAATACCTTCTGCTTCTGTTAGGTCTTAGACAATGCCTGTGGCAATCAGACATGCCAGATGCTTTAGGAGGGTTCCACACTTGGTATCTGTCTTCCAATCCCCTTAGGTGGCTTGTCAAAATGTGGTTACCATATATAAAGCCCACATGTGTGCGTGTTAAGTTGCTTCAGTCATGTCTAACTCTTTGAGACCTCATGGGCTGTGGCCCTCCAGGCTCCTATGTCCATGAGATTCTCCATGCAAAAATAATGGAGAGGGTTGCCATTCGTTCCTCCAGAGGATCTTCCCAACCCAGGGGTTGAACCCATGTCTCTTATGTTTTTTGCATTGGCAGGTGAGTTCTTTACTACTAGTGAAACCTGGGAAACCCATAAAGACTATAGCTCTGCCCAAACAGTTAATGTGAACTTCATGTCACCAAAGCCAGGAGTTTCAGTCTGAGCTTGAGTTTGTACCTGGAACAGCTTTAATTTACAACTCCTTCACAGGGGCAAGTTTGCATGTTGCAGCCCATGATCTCAGAGAAAGGCATGAGCCCCATCTCAGTTTAACAGGTTGGTTTCGAGAATCAAAGATTCCAAAGATTGAAGTGTCATCTGTGTTTTGTAGGCAAATATCTCCTTAATCACTACTCCATTGCCTGAGGTCAGAATCATAACCTATGCAGGCGTTCTAAAGGAATTTGGTTTCCCAGTTGGCAATAAATCGCATACATTTCCAAGCTGGGCATGTTTAGGCATTTGACATATCACTCTGCAGATCTAATAACAAGACAAAGGGTGGTTCTGTGCCAGAGCAGAATGGTGGAGAGGCGGAGGACACCCAATGTTGTCACATCTGAAAATATTTCTCCACCACCACTCCCATTTCACTACCTTAATCACCAAAGATACCACCCTCCAGGCCTTTCTTCCATGATTTGAACAATCCCAGAGTATACACCAGTGATGAGGATTCCTCAGGCTTCAGGGGGGCCAGCTGGAGGGCCAAGAGATTAACAGAAAGGCTGAAGCCTAGCTCATCAAGACCACAAGAGTTAATTATAAGGATCAGAAGAGGAGAAGCAAGTGTTTCTCTAACTTTAATCCTTCGAGGGAACTTGCTAGAACTCTGTCCCCTCCACAGTCCCTCCAGCATTTCTGGAGTGACTAGAGATCTCAGATGTGATTGTGAACAAGTCTTCCACTACCCTTCACTTCCTGCTGTTGCCACAACCTCTGTGACTCCCAAAAGCCACCCCTAGACACCTTGGCATCAAGATGGCAGCCTTGATGGCAGCATTGCCAGCATCTCTTAAAATAACTTTTTCTACTTTATTCTCAGCACTCATTTTCTGAGGACATAGTCAAGAGTTTCTCAGTGCTGAGTGAGACAATCAGTGATTATATGCTGCAGAAAGAGTTCCCACTGTCTTATGATGCTTCCGGGCCCCCTGAAACAAACCTCTGTGCCTCTGCTCTTTGCCTAAGATGAGTTCTAACCCAGAAGGTTTCTTAGTCCACCATGTAACCCACCCTACTGTTGTTCCATTTTTATCCAATAAATGTTTTCATTATCTAATGTAATCACCATAGGAAACACATGTCGTAGATTATCCTTAAGTTAAGCCATCCCTTCCATTCGTAGTGTTTCTCCAAGACACAGCAGCCTGTGTGTGAGTTAAGAAAATGGGGCTGAGTTTAGAGGAATAAACTGTACCTCTCTAATTCTAACCCTGCCCCTGTCGTAAGATGTTTACTTTCTCAAAGAGTGTCCTCTCTCAAAGGGACCACCTCTCCCATGCTCACAAACAAGTTTCCTCCTTTTCCAGGTAAACAGACTTATACTGCCCTTAAACCCAACTTAGATGATTGGCTTTACTGAATAGAAGAAACTCAGGGAGGATGTTGGCTTATCAGTCCCACCTCCAGTAACATGTTTCAGTCCTGCTTCCTGCCTCTGCCCAACTATAAATGACCATGCATCAACGTTGCCACTGAGCCACAGTGTAACCATCAGGTAACCATGACAAACCAGCCAGGATACCTAGGGTTGCCAGTGACAGACACCCAAGTCAAAATGAATGAGCACAGGAGGGAATTTATTAAGTCACATCACTTAAAAATTACAGTGAAGGTAGTGATATATTCAGGAATCCCAGTCTATCCCTCTCCCTCACCCCCCTTTTCCCTCCTCTGCTCACCTTTGTGGTGGCTTCATGACCAAGCAGGCTCCCTCCTTGCAGTGGCAAAATAGGCCACTGTGACTGTCAACTCCAAGTTTACAGCTATTTATGAGTAGTAACAGGAAGGAAAATGTGAGATCTTTCTCTCAATAGCTCTGGAGAAAAAGTCCTGGCAAGATCTCTGATTGCCTCGGCTTGTGTAACATCTTTTCCCTGAACCAATCACTGTGACCAGAGGAATATAAACTTTAGTTGACCAAGGTCATAAGGCCCACCTCATGTAAAAGAGAATTGACTTCAACTGAACTAATCGGAATAATGTCCCCAGAGAAAAGAAGGTTACTGTCACCAAAATAAAGAAGAGAAGAATTCCAGGAAAGCTAAAACAACCAAAACCCAAATAGATTTCTTTCCGAGATTTTACATATCTCTCAGCCCTTTTAGGCTTGCTCAAGAACTGGGATAAAACCAGATCTGCCAGCATGGGAGTCAGGACATCAATGGCTCCTGGTGTGAAGATCAGGGATCTGGAAGGTCCAGAGAAACAAAGTAGGGACACCTGTTGATTCCAGCTCAAAGTGGCCATGGCCCAGTCCTTTTCTCTATGGGAGCCTCTGATCCTCATTTGTGAGCAGACTGACCTAAATCATTGTCCTTAACCCACGGCCCCTGAGCCCACTGAAGCTTTGTTATTGCCCCATAACCTAACTTCAGCGTAAGCTATTAGAACCCCATTTCCATGCTCCTCCTCTCAAATATGCCCTGATAGGAACAGTTTAGCAGTGAAAAGTCAGCTCCTTGCAACTATGAAGGTAGGAGCCATCTGGGAATGAAGGCAACACAGCTAAGGGACACAGCAGTCTGACTGCCATATCCTGTGGACCCTGACTTCTGACATGGCTGCAGCCAATGTCCTCTACACCGCTCCATTATAGAAGCTGCCCACTTCCCCTTTCTGCACACGCTGCGATGGGCTGTGTTTCCTATCACGTACAACCCAAAGAATCCCAAGTGAAAGAAATAGGCAGAGAGGCTTCTCTGGTGGGCTCAGTGGGAAAGAATCCACCAGCCAGTGTAAGAGACATGGGTTCAATTCCTGATTCAGGAAGATCCCACATGCCATGGAGCAACTAAGCCCATGTACCACAACTCCTAAGCCTGTTTGTGGAGCCTGGGAGCCACAACTACTGAAGCCCCTGCCAGCTAGAGTCTGTGGTCTGCAACCAGAGACGCCACCACGATGAGAAGCCTGTGCACCACAACCTGGGTAGCCCCAACTCGCTGCAACTAGAGAAAGCCTGCTCAGCAACAAAGACCTATCACGGCCGTCAATTAATTAATTAATTTAATTATATATATGTAAATAAAAGAAGCAAGCAGTGGCTTTCCCTGTCTTGGGAAACATGATGATGCATTTGCTGTTTAGTGAGGGTGCTCAGCTGCCTAGCAACATCTGTCCTTGGTGTAAGTTCCGAGTTGAGACAGGGAATCTTGGCATCTATGCTACATACTTGAGAAAATAAAAAAAGTCCAAATCTGGTTTTCCTGCCATGGTTTATTGACAATTAATTAGACCCCCAATCTTCATTCCCCAAAGAGAAAACGGATTTAGAAAAACATCTAACTCGCACTGCCCAGCAAGATGGAGTTGCGCAATTCTTTTCCCAGAGTATCAGGGAGGCTGGTACAGTGAGATTCCATCTGATTTGCAGAGTAGCAGGTCCTGTGAACATTAATGTACCGATCAGCTTTCAGAGAACCAACCAAGCATCGCGCCAAAATAAGGAGGCTTACCGGGCTTCTATGAATCAGCTATCTTTCTGACTAGTATTTGGTTTCACTTTAAGGATTAATTCTCCCAGGACAAGGGTAATGCATATAAATTTACTCACCCTATAAGGAGATTTGTATTAAGCTAAACACCTAAAGCTTTCATGATATTGTGAAACCCAAATCCCTCAAATGAACAATCAAGATCTTATACACAGCTTAGAAGATAAAGCACTTCAAAGGCCTTGGACCTATTCACCTTTAGGTTTGGAGTCTAACTCACCTTTGGGGTTTGAAGGATCTGAACCAAATTTGTCTAATTACAGAACTAAAGCCTCTTTACCACTGCACTCTCCTGCCTAACGTGGTTCCAAGAACAAACTAGAAAGCCAAAAAAATTTTTTTTAGTTTTTTTTTTCCTTTTCCTCTAGAAGAAACTCTACAGCTAATAATCTCTATTCCTTGGTACTCAGACTGATCCTAAATCATCAACTTTTAGAAAACCAAATTCAAACAATAAAAGGAATTCATTAGTTCACATAACTGAATGGCCCAGGGATGAGTGAAGCACCAGGCAAAGCTTGATCCAGCACTCATATTTTGAGATGAGGACTTGATTTCTTTCTTCCTTTTTTTTTTTTTTCTTAATAGCAGTCCATTTTCTTTGATGTTGGTTCCATTCTTGAGCAGTTTCTCCCCTCACTGTGTCAAGAGATTACCAGCAACAGTCCTTAGAGCTACATGATTCTGTATTCACATCCAATAGACACAGAGTCTGTGTCTCAGCACTTCCAGCAAAAGTCCTAAGGTTCCCTCTGATTGGACTGTTTTAGATCAATGCCCATTTCTGAACCAATCATGAGCAGAAAGAGTCCCACCTGCTATTTGGCCCAAGCTAGAGCCCATCATTGGAGCTAGAGGGGATGTCAGACTCACCCAGACCTCATGGCTGAAGAACTTGGGGGTACAGTAGGTAAGGGAAATGAGGAATGGTGGGGAGCAGTCCTTAAACATCCATCACAGCCCTCATTTTACACATGAAGCATCAGAAACCAGAGAGATTACCTGACTCAGAATCACACAGTGAGCCAAGTGAGGGAAGGAGAGACTAGATTAGACTAAACCCACTGTCCTAAGAGCCTTGTTCCTTCCTCACTCTGGAAGGAATATCAATACCATACAACGTCACTGTGCCTTTTGATACTTTTAAAGACTCCAGAAGAGAAGACAGAAACCTTTTCCAGGTACCTAGGGAAAAGTAAATTACCTGCAGGGGCACTCCATTCCTGGAGTAGGCTCAACAATTTTCGAGAACAAGCAACAACAAAAAAAGAAAAGTTCCAAGAATCCAATGCATAAACCAACTCCATTATCCCAGCCAGACAGAGCAACCCAAGATGCTGGGCGGGGGAACAAAGGAGAAAGTTCCTCCCAGGGCCTGGGGCGGCCTCCAGATTCAAGGGAGAAGGCTGAGGGCCAGGACTGCTTTCCTCTGCTCCCAGTCCTCCATGAGGCGATTCACATTTCACTGTGGTCCTGGATGATTTAAGGAGCCCAGTGAAAGCCCTTGGATGTGGTTAGGACGTTCATGCTCCAGTGATAAATAATGTGACCAATGTGTACAGCCTAGAGTCATTGCATTATCAAAAGGCTCCTTGGAAACTGGGGGAAAAGACAGGGCTTTTTCCCCCCTGCTTCTGCTGGTTTTATTTATTTATTTTTTAAGCCACTGGATGAATCGATTTCTTGTCGCTTTCCAAGTGTTTAATGCCATCCTGGGAAGCGATACTCTCTCTGACCTTGGCCTCAGACCTCCTCAATACTGTGGTTCCACCAGATGAGCAGTCAGAGTTGAGAGAAAAGGGTGAAGGACGCCAAGCTCCTTGCCCACCCCTCTTCCCTCGCTGCCCTCTCCAGACATATTTTTTTTCCCCAGAAGAAATCTCCTGGTTGACTTCAAAGATGCAATTTTGCATCCAGAAGAGATAATATTGGTGAAGATCAGGGGAGGAAGGAAGAGAGTTGAGAAGCAGGAGTGGGATCTCTGGACAGAGATGAGTGGGGACAGATGGAAGCCGGGCCGCTATCTGAGTCCCACTTGTCACTGTGAGGCAGGCATGGCGAGGGTGGGGTGGAGGCAGGAGGAGTGACAACAACAAGCCAGAGGCCTGGGCCTGTCTTTGCTGGCAGAGACATCAGGTTTAGACAGATCTGAAGGAAATGACTACTGGTTGTTTCTGGAATAGCTTCTTCGATTTGCCCCCGATTCTTTCATTGAGAGCTTGGGATTCGGAGTCTGGGTACAGATGCCAGCTCTGCCGCAGTCTAAGTTTGCTCACTTGGGCTGGTCTTTTCGTCTCTCAATGCCTCCATCTTCTGAAACTCATCCCTTCAATAAAAAGACCACCCTTCCTCTTCTGCCCACCAACAGTGCTGGAAAGAGCCACCTGAGTGTGGTTTTTCCCAAGGCTGAGGCGAGGTCACCACCAGGACCAGGCTCTTCTCTGGGCAAACAGGGAAAGCACTGTGGCTCACTCCAAGGCCTGGAGGTTTTCCAAGTCCAAGACTGTTGAGGACGTGGAACTGCAGGAATTGGAGGAAGCAAACTGACAAGGGAAAAGAGTGTGGTAAGGGATATGCACATGGGCGCGGATGGAGGGAGACTGAAGGGCAGAGTGGCCGCTTTCTGCTGCCACGCTCGACTTCCACAATCCTGAAAGACGACGCTGTCAAAGTGTTGCACTCAATATGCCAGCAAATTTGGAAAACTCAGCAGTGGTCACAGGACTGGAAAAGGTCCGTGTTCATTCCAATCCCAAAGAAAGGCAATGCCAAAGAATGCTCAAACTACCGCACAATTGCACTTATCTCACATGCTAGTAAAGTCATCCTCAAAATTCTCCAAGCCAGGCTTCAGCAGTATGTGAACCGTGAACTTCCAGATGTTTAAGCTGGTTTTAGAAAAGGCAGAGGAACCAGAGATCAAACTGCTAACATCCATTAGATCATCGAAAAAGTGAGAGAGTTCCAGAAAGACATCTATTTCTGCTTTATTGACTATGCCAGGGCATTTGACTGTGTGGATCACAACAAACTGTGGAAAATTCTGAAAGAGATGGGAATACCAAACCACCTGAACTGCCTCCTGAGAAATCCGTATGCAGGACAAGAAGCAACAGTTAGAAGTAAACATGGAACTGGATTGGTTCCAGACTGTTTCCAAATTGGGAAAGGAGTACGTCAAGGCTGTATGTTGTCACCCTGCTTATTTAACTTCTGTGCAGAGTACATCTTGCCAAATGCTGGACTGGACGAAGGCACAAGCTGGAATCAAGATTGCCAGGAGAACTATCAATAACCTCAAATATGCAAATGACACCACCATTATGGCAGAAAGTGAAGAAGAACTAAAGAGCTTCTTGATGAAAGTGAGAGAGGAGAGTGAAAAAGCTGGCTTAAAACTCAACATTCAAAAAACAAAGATCATTGTATCTGGTCCCATCAGTTCAGTTCAGTTCAGTTGCTCAGTCATGTCCGACTCTTTGTGACCCCATGAACTGCAGCAGGCCAGGCCTCCCTGTCCATCGCTTTATGGCAAATAGATGGGGAAACAAAGTAAGCAGTGACAGACTTTATTTTCTTGGGCTCCAAAATTACTGCAGATGGTGACTGCAGCCATGAAATTAAAAGACACTTGCTCCTTGGAAGAAAAGCAGAGACATTACTTTGCTGACAAAGGTCTGTCTAGTCAAAGCTATGGTTTTTCCAGTAGTCATGTATGGGTATAAGAGTTGGACTATAAAGAAAGCTGAGTGCTGAAGAATTGATGCTTTTGAACTGTGATATTAGAGAACACTCTTGAAAATCCCTTGGACTGCAAGGAGATCCAACCCAGTCCATCCTAAAGGAAATCAGTCCTGAATATTCACTGGAAGGACTGATGCTGAAACTGAAACTCCAATACTTTGGCCACCAGATATGAAGAACTGACTCATTGGAAAAGACGGTGATGCTGGGAAAGATTGAAGGCAGGAGGAGAAGGGGACAACAGAGGATGAGATGGTTGGATGGCATCACCAACTCGACAGACATGAGTTTAAGCAAGCTCCAGGAGTTGGTGATGGATAGGGAAGCCTGGTGTGCTGCAGTCCATGGGGTCACCAAGAGTCAGACACAAGTGAGCGACTGAACTGAACCCTTCTCCATCACTATGAAAAAAAGGAGCTGACCTAGAGGGAGGGTCCTGAGCATGTCCCCAGTTTTCAGCAGGGATCTAAGACAACATCAGTGGAGAAAAAGAACACAGACCAAGGTCTAATTCTCTGGTTGTCATCCCACCCCCCTATCCCCCACCCCCACTGCTAGAGTTAGAGATAGCTCTATGGTCAAAGAGAAGATTACTAGTTATCAGGATCAGAGATCATAAGCATCCTTGCCTCTTAGAGTTCTTAGGATCCAATAAGATAAAGTATGTGCAGCAT
Source organism: Moschus berezovskii (assembly GCF_049115385.1). Lineage (NCBI taxonomy): Eukaryota > Metazoa > Chordata > Mammalia > Artiodactyla > Moschidae > Moschus > Moschus berezovskii. The sequence continues at coordinate 74,171,781 of NC_142465.1, forward strand.
GCTTAGACAGTGAAAGGCAGGGCATGTACATTTACAAGAAGTGGCAGCTCTCATTAGCATTTCAAGAAAGTTCTCTTTGATCCATTTAGATTGTATGTTCCATCAGAACTTCCCCTTTTCAAGATGAAAAAAATCAAAACAAGACTGCTTTCAAACGTTTCCCTCTCTTCTTTTGCGTGGTGGTTTTCTGGGCACCGAGGCTGATAATGTTTTCTTTTCTGCTGGCCCATCATCATAGAACTTGGCTTTCTGACACCATGGAAGCCAGGACAACCAATTAGTCCTCGATAGATGCAGGCGTCTATAACTCCAACACTCATTTTTTCCACTTGTCTTCCAAGAGCAGTGGTGGTTTCTTCAGAGCCACAGAGACTCCATCTGTGTCAGACCCTCCAACAGAATGATTTACAGGCACTCTGCAAGGGTACCTTGGCTGCTTTGCAGATTCAGTATTGTCTCAATCACATTCTGGTTTCTTCCTGCCATTTGTCTCACACCTGGACCCTTCATGTCCCCTCCTCTAAGCTGTCATCGTGTGGTTACTCGGCAATTGCCAGCTGATTTGTCATATTAGTCCAAGAGAAACATCGTTAGGATGGGTGAGCCTGTGGCCAAATCCATTGCTTAATAGTCTGCAAAGTCAAACAGAAAATAATTGGAGGTATCTGGCCCAAGGGCCTTCCTGCTAGCAGGGAAAATGAAACTTGACTCTTTAAACATGAAAAGATGGTAGTGTTGCCCTTGTGATTGCTTATGGAAATGTAGCACTTCTTGCAAAGATGCCCTTGAAAGGAAGACCATTTTCTGTACAAGGTAAAGCAATCATACCCTTGGGTTTCATTAAAACTCTTGTTCCCTACAGAACACCTTCTTTGGCAGCTGGCTCTATTTCTACTTAATGAGTTGCAAAATTATAGAAAAGGACATTCAATGCTGTCTCCCTTAGAGCTGTTCCTTCCCTCATCCTATGACTCCACCTCTACTTCTGCGTGCTCACCTGTCTTCCCACCACCCCCACCCCTACCTACATATCCCTCCACTCCTCACTTCGCTATCACACAATCCCATGGATGCATAAGCCAAGAAACCAAGTTACCTACGAGGGTCAAATTCAGACTGACATCAAACATCTTATCGGCGTAAGACAGAGGTCATAAATTCCAAGGAAATAAAGGGTGACCCAAGAATTTTACACACAAGGAAGCTGTCTTTCAAAATCAAAAAAACAGCCAACATAGAAAATACCAAAAAAGGAGACGAAAATAGAGAATATGCTTAATGTGCTCTTTGAAAATAATAAAAAAGACATTTATCAAATCCAGGCAAGCAAAAGATGACTCGAAATACAGAACTCTGAAAAGGAAAAATCAGATTGTAAAATGTTTTTAAAAGAATAGAAGGTGAACATGAGTGTATCAAAATGTGAAGCTATAGCCATTGAGCTATAATAATTGCCATTTGAAAATAAAATATAAAATTATCACACAACAAAGGGGAGATAGAGTATAAATGAAGTGCAAAAATTCTAATTTCTGAGGTTGCCTTAATAGGGATCTGTAGATTTTCCTACATTTAAACCACATGTTCAAAAAATACAGCAGCCCAAAACTGTTAGTGTGTATATATATATATATATATATATAATCTTTATGTTTCTGCTTTTGGTAAGTCTTTTAGAAGTGTATTACTATAGATAGTTGTAAATAAATGTTCATATGAGGTTTTGGTAATTCCCCTAAGTCTCCTTACTTCTATAAAGTAGCAGATTGTTTAACTTAATACTTTTGTTTTTGAAGACGCACATAGAATACTCCTATTCAGTTCTATTTATTCTTTATCTGTACAGAGAGAGAGGGAGAGAGGACAGAATTATGATCACAAATGTTGATCAAACGGTCACTTCTGAGTCGTGAGATCGAACATCATCTTAAGTTTACTTCTTTGCATTTTTCTGTTGTGTGACTTGTTTGAATCATTATCGTGTATCATTTTACAAAACCAATATTATTGAAGAAAACTAAAGTGCTGGATTTAAACAAAAAAGAATGGCTGGTGCCTTCTCCCACGCTTCTCAGACCCCTCTCTGACAGGCTGGAGTGCACCCTCGGGGATGACCGTGACTGCCAGGATGAGGGATGTTCTCTCAGTGCCTTGTCTCTGGAACTACTTTCTATCTGCTCCAGAGATGGATTTCCTAGCCGCTCAACTCAACTTTCCCCTTGGACATACCAATAGGACCTGGGAAAATTAATGTCTGGTGTTGTAAATTGCAGGAAACTGGCATGGACCTAAACATCCATTCAAAGATGGAGGAAGTGGAATGGCTGGTGCTGAAACCCCCACCTTCTGAGTCAACCACCCAGGGAGTAAGGCAAAAATAGTGGCAAATACTTCTCAACCCTTAGGACCAAGTTCTTTATTCCCGAATTACTTGAGAACTTTAAGAAAAAAAAAAAAAGTTTCTAGAGGAAATCAATAAAAGTGAAGGAAAAAAACTTGTTCCAACCCAAATTCAACAATACTAGTGGTTTGGGGGCTTTACTGTATTCAGGGCTCCGTAGAATGAAGCAAGGGCAGGAGGCTTTGCCCCTGCTGCTAGGGGACGGGCTGCGCGTCATAGGTGCTTAGCTTTCTCGGCAATGGGCAGGCAGACATTCAGTAGCGGCCATCAGAGCAGCCATCCAGAAAGAATTTGTCAGTGCCCCCCCAACGACCCCAACATGAGGAAAACAACTATTTTTGTATGCATTCACTAAGCACTTTGTATTATTAAATCTCATTTATCTTCACAACATTCCTATGAGGTCAGCGCTCCTATCTCCACTTTCCACACAAAGAAACTGAAGCTTTGACAGTTTAAGTAAATACCTCAAGGTCAAGCACTAAGACTGGTGGCCCCAAGATTTAAAAATAGGTTAATGGCGAGCGGCTCAAACCTGACAGCTTTCTTAAAGGAGACAGGAGCTTGAGTCCAGCAAAATCGCCTGAGTTAGAGAGAAGCAGAATGGTATCAAACAAAGGTTCAGTGAGACAAGAGTTGAATATGAACAACTAAGGCCCAGAGTCTGGAGTTCTGAATGTCAGTGGGACCAGCCACAGCAGGCAGGGTGTGAACTCCAATCCTGCCACATAATTTCATTTATACAGCCTCATGGGTCAGGGAGAGAGGCCCTAGTCCTCACTGTAACTAGAGCAGGGAGCAGTGTCGAGATCTGTGCCTGGGCCCAGCCCTGGTGAGGCAGAGACCAAGATGCTGAGACACCTCCTGGACCGTCTGGAGGTCCAACCTATCTTAACACACATGTACACTCAGTCGTGTCTGACTCTTTGCAACCCCATAGATTGTAGCCACCAGGCTCCTCTGTCCATGGAATTTTCCAGGCAAGAATACTGGAGTGAATTGCCAGCCCCTATTCCAGGGGATCTTCCTGATGGAATTGAACCCACGATTTGGCAGGTGGATTCTTTACCAATGGCACCACTTGGGAAGCCCATCTTTACACATACCTGTCTTAAATTAGGCTTCGTACCAATAGCATAAGATTAAAGTGGCTGGATTCTTGCCTTAGGACAACGTTGGGTCTTGAAGTGCAGACTGGTGTCCCCAGTCTCCACAATGAATGGCAGCTCTCAAAGTCACATTATCCAAAGCTCTTCTCTGTCTGTTGTCAGTAACTGCTGTGATTCCTTAAGCATCTCTGTCCCCACGATGCCAGTTTGGTGTGGAGGACATCAACAGTCAGGCTGGAGACAACAAGTCCTGCTGGGGCCTTAGCTCCTTCCTCCTATGGGGGAAACATCCTCACTCCAAGGCCACTATGTGTTTTATTGCCATGGAAACTGAATAGCACAACTCTAGGAGGAGACATTCACACAGATTGCTATGAAAATGATGCCCCTTGAAGTGCCACATACTGGCCTTGATTTCTTTCTAATTTCCACAAAGCCAACTCCCATTCATCCTTCATGACTAAGCTCAAGCGTTCACTCTTTGAACTCCTACTAAGTAATAGTCTAATACTAATATTAAGTAGCATTTACAGTACTCTTGCCTGGAAAATCCCATGGATGGAGGAGCCTGGTAGGCTGCGGTCCATGGGGTCGCTAAGAATCGGACACAACTGAGCAACTTCACTTTCACTTTTCACTTTCATGCATTGGAGAAGGAAATGGCAACCCACTCCAGTGTTCTTGCCTGGAGAATCCCAGGGACAGGGGAGCCTGGTGGGCTGCCGTCTATGGGGTCACACAGAGTTGGACACGACTGAAGTGACTTAGCAGCAGCAGCAGCAGCAGGTACCTGCCAAGCATTGCACTAAGCAGTTGTGCATTGTCACTTGACATAGTTACCATTATCATCTCCATCATATAAATGACAAAACTGAGGCTTCCAAATTGTAAGCTACTTGCCCCAAGTTCCAGAGCAGCTAAGCAGCCAAGTAGGAATTCAAAGAACACAGGCTAACTAGAGCTGCCGCTGTCCCCTCCCCACTGCTCCAGCCAAGCCCTGATGTGGGCCAGTACCGGAACAAACCTGCTCACAGCACTTGTCATACTCTGTTGCACCCACCAGTTTGAGATTTTTCTCCTTGAATAAACTGTGAGCTCCTTGAGAGAAAGGCTCTTGTCTTATTCTTCCTTATATACCCTGGGTATCTATTAAGGAGTTGGAACTTGATGAACAGTTTGTAGAAAGCTTGCATATAGATGTAGCTGACGGCCACTAGGCAAGAACTGTTTCTACTCTTCCTCTACTCTGGGCTCTCCCCCTAGTTTATCTGAACACAAAGCGCAGGATCTGATTCAAATGAGACCGAGAGGTGCCTACCCTCTTCTCTCCTTTGCTTTCTGCTTGTGTACCCAGCAGACCCCACGGGCCTCCCAAGAGGACTGAGAAGTTTCTACCTGTCCTTCCACGTTTCAGTCCTTCCTCCCATCGGAACGTGTCGAATGACTGAGACTGAGAAAAGCTTGGAGTCCATGTCCTTCATTCCCTTCCAAATCTTGACTTTTTCAGAGTAGTCACCCCAACCCCAACACCCACCCCAACCCACGCATTCTCTGCCTCTCCAGCTGGTAACCACGGGAGAAAATCTGCAGCTGTCTACCTGCTTTGAATACCTGAATAAGATTTACCCATAGATGAATTCAGATGTCTAGACTTCAGAAAACTGATTTTGCCTACAAGTCCCATTCAGCTTTATTAGTGATAAAGCTGACGAATGAATGCCTACCACTCAGTTGCTTCCAATTCTATGAGGCAGGAAGTGTTACTGTTAGTCTCTGAGTCATATACTACTCTTTGGGACCCGTTAACTGTAGCCCACTTGGCTCCTCTGTCCCTGGAATTCTCCAGGCAAGAATATTGGAGTGGGTAGCCATTCCCTGCTTCAGGGGATGTTCCCGACCCAGAGATTGAACTTGGGTCTCTGCATTGCAGGCAGATTCTTTACCATCTGAGCCACTGGTGGGGGTGGGGGTCCATAATTCAGAAAACCCGAGAGTATCCCCCCAACAGCTTGCCCAAAGTGAAACAGTAGGAAGGCTATAGATATGAGATCTGAATCCAAAGTCTGAGCTTTGCACCACTGCTCTACATTGCCAAGAAGGAGAAAACTGAGGCCCAAGAGGTGAAGCATGAGTCATGTCACGAAGGGTCTTCTGGAATGTGGGAGAAGTCTGGATTTTATCACGAGGGTTAGAGGAAGCCACACACATTTCCAGCCAGGAGAGGAAACATCACCATCTGCAATAACCCTGCATCAGACCCCCATGGTTAAGACTTCGTGTTAGAGTTTTCTTCCCAAAGAAAAAGTGTCTGAGAAAACAATAATGTTGCTGCCTTTGAAAGCAACTCTTGACAAGTGAGGCTGAGGAATGGGAGGGTTTATTATTATTGTTTGTTCTTAAAGGAGAAACATCTCCCAGCAAGTGGATTGTTTTGTCTTCAACTTTCTCATTCTTGAGAAGTCAAGCAGGTCAAAGCAGCAGCTCAGGAACATGTGTGGTCCACCTTGGCCTCTGAAATGAATCTAATTGCATTTCACTGCCAATCAACTGTTTGACCTTGGCAAGTTAGTTTATCTTTCTGTGTCTTGGTCTCCTCATTGGTAAAATGGGGACAATAACAGTACCCACTTTTAAGACACGGTAGACACAATTGAGCGACTGAACAGAACAGAATAGAACAGGCAGAATAATGGCCTCCACAGATGACCACCTGTTAAACCCTGGGCCTGTGAGTATGTTGCTACAGGCAATGACTTTAAGATAGGAAAATATGGCTAGATTAACCAGTAGGCCCAATGTCATCACTGGTGTGCATGCTCAGTCATGTCTGACTCTTTGCAACCCCATGGGCCATAGCCCACAAGACACTATTGTCCGTGGGGTTTTACAGGCAATAATCCTGGGGTGGGTAGCTTTTCCCTTCTCCAGGGGATCTTCCCAACCCAGGGATCAAATCCACATCTCTTGCCAATTCTGGATTGGCAGGTGGATTCTTTACCGCTAATGCCATCACAGGGGCTTCCCTGGTAGCTCAGTTGGTAAAGAATCCACCTGCAATGCAGAAAACCAGGTTCGATTCCTGGGTCAGGAAGATCCCCTGGAGAAAGGAAAGGCTACCCACTTCAGTAGTCTTGGGTTTCTGTGGTGGCTCATCTGGCAAAGAATCATCCTGCAATGCAGGAAACCTGTGTTTGAACCCTGGGTTGGGAAGATCCCTTGGAGAAGGGAGCGGCTATCCACTCCAGTATTCTGGCCTACAGAATTCAATGGACTGTATAGTCCAAAGAGTCAGACACAACTTTGTGACTTTCACTTTCACTGTCATCACAAGGGTCCTTAAAAGTAGAAGAGGGAGAAAGAAAAGTAGAGTCAGACAGAGATGTGACTACAGAAGAATAGTCCAAGAAATGCAACACTGCTGGTTTTGAAAACAGAAGAATGGGCTGTGAGCCAATGGTGCCCTCTCTAGAGGCTAGAAATGCAAGGGAATGGACTCTCCTCTACAGCCTCTAGAAAGCAACACAACTCTGCCTGCACCTTGATTATTTTTAACTTAAAAACAACAGAAATTTATTTCCCACAATTCTGAAGGCTCAAAGTCTGAGACAGTGTACCAGCATGGTCTGATGAAGGCCTTCTTCTGGGTTGCAGGCTTCTCTGTGGCATCTTCATATGATGGAAAAGGTGAGGGAGCTCTGTGGGACCTTTTGTCAAAATTCCAATTAGGAACTCTCCACCCTCATGACCTGATCACCTCTCAAAGGCTCCACCCTTAATACTATTGCCTCGGGCATTAGGTTATCAACATATAAATTTTTTTTAATTTTAATTGGAGGCTAATTACTTTACAATATTGTATTGGTTTTGCCATACATTGACATGAATCTGCCCCGGGTGTACATATGTTCCCCATCCTGAAACCCCCTCCCACCTCCCTCCCCATCCCATCCCTCTGGTTCATCCCAGTGCACTAGCCCCGAGCACCCTGTATCATGCATCGAACCTGGACTGGTGATTCATTTCACATATGATAATATACATGTTTCAGTGCCATTCTCCCAAACCATCCCACCCTCGCCCTCTCCCACAGAGTCCAAAGGACTGTTCTATACATCTGTGTCTCTTTTGCTATCTCATATATAAGAAAGCTGTGGTACATATACACAATGGAGTATTACTCAGCAATTGAAAAGAATACATTTGAACCAGTTCTAATGAGGTGGGTGAAACTGGAGCCTATTATACAGAGTGAAGTGAGCCAGAAAGAAAAACACCAATACGGTATACTAACGCATATATATGGAATTTAGAAAGATGGTAACGATAACGATAACATATAAATTTTGGAGAGACATAAACATTCAGACCAAAGTAGCAAGTTTTCAGGATTTTCTCTTTTTCATTGGTCTTCTGAAATTATACAATAATGTATTTTACTTTTGTCTATTAGTAATCCATTGTATATGGAATTTCTTTAATTCAAGAAAGATACAGTTTAGATTATAAAGAAGCTACTGTGTGTTTCAAGTGACAATCATTAATTTCTGATTATTTAATCAATACATGTTAAATATGCAGCTTGATTTTAATGAGAGCCTTGTTGGACTTCTGATCTACAGAACTTTAAGATAATAAATCTGTTTGTTTATGCTATTAAGTTGTGATTTGTTACAGCAGCCAAAGAAAATGAACACACAAGGGTTACTATGCATAAGGTGTTTAAAATAGTGCTGGGCATTAGATCAGAATTCAGTAACCTATCCTTATTTTATGGTGGTGATGAAATTGGTGATTATCACTTCTTCTATGATCAGTTCTATTCATTTTTGCATCAAATCGTATCACTCAAAGCTATATCTCTTCCATGGATACCATGCTGAAGTTTAGAGATTTACAATGAAGAGAAATACTTTCTAGCCCCAACTGTCACTGGGCCTAAGGAGTTTAGTCTACAGAGAGAACCATCCTTGCAAACAAGTCATTTTTATATAAGGTGACAAGTTCTAACAGAAGAAAAATCTACAAACTTTGTTTTCTTGTGCTCCTGCTTTATCTTTTCCCACAATTACTGTTAAAGATGTGTTGACTGAGTGAAGATGATTCTTACCTGGTTTTCTCAAAATGTGAAGCAAAAGAAAATATCTGTGGTTTTCGGATATGATGAATATTTGTGTTTCATAAGGATGCAGTGCTGTGTAGGCGAGCTGGAACTATCCCAGAACCAGAACTCAGAGCTGAAATGGAAGTGATAAAAGAATTTCCACATATTGTGGTATGGGGAAGTCATTCTGGCTTACACATGAGCTAACTTGAATTTGATGCTAACTAAAACAGCCTGTTTGTGGCCTATCAAACATATATGTACATGTGCTTTAATTATTAAAGAAAAGGGCACATTGCCCAGAAGTAAAGAATACACACTTTTAAATAAAGATTAAATGTGTCCCTTCTTGGGACATCAATGCTGGTCCTCCTTTGATGCTTAGACACCTTTCCTAGGTGCCAAGGCCATACTGACTCACTATGTACATGCTGATCTGTTGTCTTTTTTTGTTTTTGAAAACTTAAATGAATATATCCTGACTTGTTTGATGTTCTTTGTTCTGACAAGATACAAAACTGTGCTGAAAACCATACTTCTCTGGAGCAGTTAGTTCCTCAGTGTTAGGTATCTGAGAGGCTGTCTCCTGGGCTATAGTCCTCAGTTTGGCTCACATTGAACTCTTTTCTATTTTTACTGTAGATTGTTTATAGATAATCTTAAAACTTTAAACTTGTTCAAACAAGTACACTTAGTAAGGTTAGGATAGGTTCAGTTCAGTCGCTCAGTCATGTCCGACTCTTTGCGACCCCATGAATCACAGCACGCCAGGCCTCCCTGTCCCTCACCAACTCCTGGAGTTCACTCAAACTCATGTCCATAGAGTCGGTGATGCCATCCAGCCATCTCATTCTCTCCTTCTCCTCCCGCCCCCAATCCTTCCCAGCATCAGAGTCTTTTCCAGTGAGTCAACTCGTCGCATGAGGTGGCCAAAGTATTGGAGTTTCAGCTTTAGCATCAGTCCTTTCAATGAACACCCAGGATTGATCTCCTTTAGAATGGACTGGTTGGATCTCCTTGCAGTCCAAGGGACTCTCAAGAGTCTTCTCCAGCACCACAGTTCAAAAGCATCAATTCTTCGGCGATCAGCTTTCTTCACAGTCCAACTCTCACATCCATACATGACCACTGGAAAAACCATAGCCTTGACTAGACGGACCTTGGTTGGCAAGATAATGTCTCTGCTTTTTAATATACTATCTAGGTTGGTCATAACTTTCCTTCCAAGGAGTAAGCGTCTTTTAATTTCATGGCTGCAATCAGCATCCGCAGTGATTTTAGAGCCCCAAAAAATAAAGTCTGACACTGTTTCCACTGTTTCCCCATCTACTTCCCATGAAGTGATGGGACCAGATGCCACGATCTTTGTTTTCTGATTAAGAATGAGCAAAATGCGTCAAGAGCCAGAAGACCTTCTTGGGACACTGTGTCTCAATATTTATTTGTAAGTGCCACTGTGCCATCTCCTCCCCCAAATGAAGTATAATAAAGAAGTAAAAATAGAACTTCCCATATGTTGTATGCTCACAGTGGCATGAGCAGTACATGTTCAGAAGGAAAATAGATCAGCTTGGACTGGAAGAGACTTCATGAAGTCTTGATCTAGGTGGACACATGGATATATATCCACCCTACACACAATCTCTCACATACACACATATATACACAATGATCCTTGTTCCCTTCCCACATCTCTGACGTTTACAGCCTTGATGGAGGAGAAGAAAGCAAGTCAAGAGTGAAGAATTCCTTATAGTGATTTGTGTTCATTCATTCATTCAACCAACATTCATTAAGAACCGACTTATCACGTCAGGTACTGCCTTGGTGCTAGAGATGAACAGACAAACAAGACATGATGTCTGTCTATGGGGAGCTCTCCATGTAGCAGGAGGAGCAGACAAGAAATTTGGTGATCACAACACCACAAGATAGAGGCAAAAATAGCAGTGAGCACAGATACCCCAGGAGCTCAGGATGAAGGTGCATAACAATGTGAAGGGGCCAGAAAAGCTCCCCAAGATGTTGGTCTTGGCCCGCCCTGGAAGGATGAGAGTTGGTGGATAACTAGTAGTCAGCCAGAGTACAAGGAAAAGAGTGTGTGAGTTCCAGAAAGACAAGATAGAACTAGGGGCCAGTCCCCTTGCTGTCCCCAGCCTCTACTCAGAACCCCATTCTTCAGCTCACATTTTCTCATAATAATGTCTTAGAACATATCACACACCACTGACCCAGTTCCTAAACCTGGTGCAAGTGCAGCCTGCAGAGTGTGAGCCAGTCAAGCACCACCCTCCAAACAAATGATTCTCACAGGTGCATGTGGCTGGGTGACAAAGAGATCCATCTAATGAATCCTAGCTCTGCCACCTCCTAGCTGTGCAAACTTGTGCGAATTGTTTTCTTTTCTGAGTCGCAGTTTCCTCACCTTTTCCAAGAGATATCTTAATTCTTCCAGTTGAGTTCCTAGAAATGATTGCACAGGTCAAGATAGTCAGTGGGGTAAAGAATATAAGAAACAGCAGCCCATATGTGTTTACACTGGAGAAAGAGCTACTAGGAAAACAAAGAACCCACAGGCCCCAAAAGATGGGAAGAAGGAGGAACGAGTCTGTAGTCACATGGCTTGGATTTTAGCAGAGGTTTGGGCAGAGAGGCAAGAACAAGTATTGAAGAACAAAGGAGGGTTGGGGATAGCTGTGAAGTTTGGGAGACATTGAAGTGAAGGAAATGGTTTTTAAAAGGAATTTTAAGAAATATTGCTGAGATTTATGAATTGGGTGTCATCTAATACTGTCCAAGGAAAGGGATGCCAGGAGAGATTTTAGCTTTCAAGAAATACTGATTGTAATACCATGTAGAAACCGGGCCATGGGGCCCCTGATTATCTCAGATATCATGTTTAGAGAATTAGTACCTGAACGAGCAATGCTCAGGCTGTCTAGTGTAGAGTAAGACTTTGTTTACATGAACCACTGATGCTTCTTCCAAAATATCAGACAATACTTAAGAATTTAGGCTCTGGAGTTCAATTTCCTGGGTTCCAGTACTTATTACCTGGGTAATTCAGGCTTACTACCTCGGTAACTTTCCTGAGCCTCTATGTTATCATTTTTAAGGGGACAATAACAGTATCTACTAGATAGGGTAAGCAGGCTGATTATATGAGTGAATCTGTGCAAAACTCTGAGGACAGACCCTGATCCATAGTAAGCACTTAATGAATGTTTATTTCTATTATTTGTATATGGTTGTAATCATTATTCTACCACAGTCTATGCCAACACAGGGCTCTACAAGCTTGAGTTTTTTCTTACTAGTCAAGCCAGAACTTCAACCCCTGGGCCAATACTGACCATCCTTCTAGGCCTAGTTCACACCTCATTTTCTTCTAAGTGCCTTAGTGTTTTCTAAACAACTTACTGGGATATGACCTTCTCTGTCAGGTGTTATTTATCTTGCTTCTCCAATGAGAGTGAAAGTTCTTTTAAGAGCATGAGAATCATACATTTGGGGGCTCCTCTCTGTAACCCCAAACCGCTTAGATGAGCACATCGTGGGCTTGGAATGTTCTTCAGTTAAGTGAACTAGACAGGGGTGGGGTGAATCATTTTCAAGATAGTTTTTGTGTTAACATACTTCTTACTGACATCCAACTCACGCTCATCTATCCTATTGTCAAACCCAAGAAATGACCAGATTCTGTCATCCAGAAAGTTCTAAAAGGCAATGGCAATGAATGTTATTTCCTCACACTCATAACTACATTTCATCTTGAACATCCTTAGCTTAATACACATTAGGCAACCTTTACTATGTCTTTCAGGACTTCCCCAGTGGCTCAAGCAGTAAAGAATCTGCCTGCAATGCAAAAGCCACAGGAGCCACTGGTTCAGTCCGTAGGTTGGGAAAATTTCCTGGAGGAGGGCATGGCAACCCACTCCGGTATTCTTGCTTTGGAGAATCCCATGGACAGAGGAGCCTGGAAGGCTATAGTCCATAGGGTTGCAAAGAGTAGGACACAACTGAAGCAAGTTAGCATGCCTGCACTGCGTCTTTCACATCATCACAGACAATGTGATACCTTAGAGTTGCTGCTGCTAAGTCACTTCAGTCGTGTCCGACTCTGTGTGACCCCATAGACGGAAGCCCACCAGGCTCCCCCGTCCCTGGGATTCTCCAGGAAAGAACACTGGAGTAGGTTGCCATTTCCTTCTCCAATGTGTGAAAGTGAAAAGTGAAAGTGAAGTCGCTCAGTCATGTCCGACCCTTAGCGACCCCATGGACTACAGCCTACCAGGCTCCTCCATCCTGGGATTTTCTAGGCAATAGTACTGGAGTGGCTTGCCATTGCCTTCTCCGACCTTAGAGTTAGGAAGCAAAAAAAGTGTCCTTGAATTCCCTTCTACCATATCCTGGTTCAGATCATGCGCCAATCATGTACCATCTCTGAGCCTTACTTTTCTCATCTATAAAATGGGAACAATGAAATAGCTGCCATGCCACCTAGTCTTCTTGGTAAGAACTAAAGATAGAACATCTGGGAAAGTTCTTTGAAATGGTAACTACACTGATTTAGGTATTGTTCCTATTTCAAATTGAAAAATCCACCAGAGAGAGGCTGTCTCACAGAGAGGCAGGGCCATTGACCTTCCAGCTTGTGTTCAATCTAATTAACATTCACTCAAAGAGCTTCTGAGATGGAAGAAATGAAAGAGACAGAGGATGTGGGAAACAGGGTGGGAAAGGAACAGTTGGTGATAAAGAAAGAAAAATCTAATCTTTTGCTAATACCAAGGGCCCCAGCTTAAGAACACACAAGTAAACAGTGAAGCTTGGTGACCCAGGACCAGCTGGGGGACCTCTCAAACAAAAGCAGTTAACAATGCTGCTTTCAGCTCTGGAGCAATCCAGGGCCAGCTCGGGCTGGGGGCTGCTGGAAAAGGAGCTAAGCTTGGAGACCCAGCTTCACAGTCAAATGTCAACCCTTCAATACCAAGTATGTAGACAGGAGCCTACAGTTTAAGGTCTTTGTTTCTTTGTTTTTCATTAATTAGTCTTTTGTTCACCCTTCTGAGTCGGAAAGAAATCCATTCTGCAATCCTTTCAAAAATCCAACTCCCCCACACATACCCACATTAGTGAAAACAGAATAAAATCTGTGGTTTTGGCTCATTGCTGTGCCACGTGGTCAAATAGGACTTTGAAGGGCTCTTTTTTCTTTTTCTTTTTTTTAACAAGTGTTTATTGAGTAACTGCTATTCATTCAACAAACATATAAAGAATGCCCACTGCCCTCCTGGCCCTGTGCTTGATGTTAGGGACACAAAGATAAATAAAACCCAAACTAGAGACTCAATAAACTCAGTGAGGGAGGTCAGAGATCAGCGTCAGTTAACACAGAGCCTGGTAGAAAGCTCTAGCTGTCAGAAGAGACATCCAGATGGGATGCCCCATGAGCTCAAGGAGGAAGACATTGCTTCTCTTGGGCAGGAGCAGGGAAGGCTTGGTTTCATGGTACCATTTGAGTGCTGAGCCATCCACATGTTCATGTTGAAATAATAGACAGCTGCTACAGAACCTCTGTTAGCTGTGCCAGGTACTTCTCTCAGCACTTCACTCCTGTAAATCCCACATTGCTCTTTCAATGGAGAGACTCTGATGACCTCCACTTTGCAAATGCAATTCTGAAGCCAGTATAAAAGAGATAACTAATAAGAACCTACTCTACAGCACAGGGAACTCTACTCAATACTCTGTAATGACCCACATGGGAAAAGAATCTTAAAAAGAATGGATATATGTATAAGGGCTTCCCTGGTGGCTCAGTGGTAGAGAATCTGCCAGCAAAGCAGGAGCCTCAGGTTCAATCTCTGGGTCAAGAAGATCCCCTGGAGGAGGGCATGGCAACCCATTCCGATATTCTTGCCTGGAGAATTCCATGGTGGACTATGTCCATAGGGTCTCAAAGAGTCGGACACAACTGAAGTAACTTAGCATGCACTACTGATTCACTTTGCTGTACAACAGAAACTAACACAACATTGCAAATCAACTATAGTCCAATAAAAATTAATTTAAAAAAAAAACCAAATCTGAAGCCAGGCAGCCTGGTGCCAGGACCCATGCTCTTGACATTGGTACTGGCTATGCAGCCTTCCTGAGACTTGTCTGCCTCTCCCCCTGGGCCCTCAAAGGCAATGTCTCACTGATCTCCATGTCTTCAGAGCCCTGCATGATTCCTGCCATGAGGTGAGCCTCTGAAAGAGCGTTCTGGAACTGCTGAACTGAGCTCTCCACAGCTAGATGCTGAGGTCCCAGCAGGTCTAGTGGAAGGGCCTGGAAGGTCTAAACAGCAAGGAGGCCAGAGCAGGAGCTGGGATGGGCTGGGGTGGGGAGAGGTGAAGACACCATCATCAAATTGTTTTGCAAAGTCTAGCTTGTGGCTTTTTGGAGGCCAGGAAGGAAGGCAGAGCTGGAATTTAGGAAATGGAGGCCCTGATCCTTCAGGACCCCAGGCACATGATAAAACTACTCTGAACACAGACCTGCCCTCGGGTGCACTTTTGTGGCTCCGAGGGCAGGGTTTGGGCTTTAGATAATAATTGCATACATTTGCTTAGTAAACACAGGGCGACTGTAGGATAATTACATGTTCTTACAGAGATGGTGCTCAGTAATTACTTTCAGTGGCCCCAAAGTATTATTTAACACATATTCTGGTTTATAAGACAGAAATAATGATGAATTTGCTTGGTAATTACACAGCACTTACCCACAACATATCCTGCCAGTAGCTGATACTTAGTCCATCATTAAGGGGCTAGCAGTTGCTTGGGTAAATAGTAAGTTCTTCTTATTATTGGTGTCTAGGCACATAAAGCATTATTAAAACACCATTAGTGACATTTCTCCAAAGGATGAATATGCAAATCTACTTAGAAGCCAACTCTGGCTAAATGTCTTATTTTTATCTTTTTGACAGGAATGATAGAAAGGAGTCAATTCTAACTTAAGTGTCCACTCACTGAAGTTGTCTACTTAATGACACTGAGCAGATGAAGGAAGATTTGCCCTGGCTTAGGGAACGGGAGTGGAGTCACCACTATTTTCAATATGAAGATTGCTATTTAATTCTCCTAAATGGCAGTGCCCAGTTTAGGAGGATCCCCAGGTCTGGCGCCACCACCCCCAGGGTGGGCTGGGTCAGCACACTGAATGCCAGGGCAAACCACAGCCTTTGGATGGGGCTTACTGGCAGCATCCTCAAGGGTCCTCCTAGCAAAGGGCCTGAGAGGCTCTTGGAGGGTCTGGGACTCAGGAAGAGGGGCACCCTGGTTTTCAGGCCATTTGGGGTACACATGGGAAAGGAACATACACACATTGGATACCAAACAAAGGAAACACAAGCTCAGAACCAGTCTCTTTGTCTTTAAAAGGGGCTCGAGGGAAAGCTGCCTGACATATTTCGTCTGGAAGGCGGTAATTTGGGGGGGCCACAGCTCAACTCTAAATGCTCTTGGCTCAGCCACTGATATCAAGAAAAATCAACTCTATGTAATCAATAGGGGGCTTAAGGAAGGTGCCCAACCATTATGGTTGGTGGGCAGGATAGGGAATGGGCCTTCTGGAGCAAATAGAGCCCTCATTACCATTCCATTCCAACCCAACCCATTTCTGGAGGGAACAATTCAACACCAAATATGAACTCAGTTCCAGATCCAAACTGCCAAGCCAAGTGGCCAGTTCCAGTGGCCTGTTTCTTCTGTAATGAATTCCAGGATTCTGACTTTGGCTTTAGAAGTGACTTCGGTTGCCATGGAAACCAATGAGGAGTCATTGGAAAAAGCTCAGGGTTAAAGTCAGAAGACCCCAGGTTCAAATCCCAGGCCTGCTCTTGACTAGCTGGGCAATATTTGGCAATCACCTCCCAAAGCTTCAGTTTCTTTATCTATAAAACAATCTTCAAAAGACTGTTAATTCCATTAGGCTGGAAATCATACCTATTTCATTCACTACTGAATTCCTGCATCCAATGCAATGTCCGACATGTTCTAAAGCCATAGTTCACATTTTCAATTGAGTAAGACTGGGGAACTGCTTCATACATTTAGTTTACAAAAATCTGCCCATTTGCACTTAGTGAAAAGCCAAGAGAAATGAAAACAACCTAAATAGGCCTGAAGTTCTGCTTGATAAATCCACTCATGCACATGTGTGACAGACTGATGCTAAAACCAAAGATGTGGAACTGCTCTTCTTCCCTTTCCTATTTTAAGAAACTTGCTGTACTGAATACGTAAGTCATTATTAATAATTTAATATTGTACTTTGGAATATGCACACTCACTAAATAATACATAGTGTGTTATTATATCCATCCCACATAATTCACAAGGATGACTGGATTTGGTTGAAATCACAAAACCTTTTAAGCTCTACTTTATGGAAGATTTGTAGGAGTTTCCAGGGAGATTTAGATTATGACCAGCTCTTTTTTTTTGTCTTAGACTTAACCTTGAGAAGCTTACCTCATAGCGTTGGGTTATCTCACAGGGTCACTGTGAGTGAACTGAAAATGAAAGCTTTGTGAACTAGAATCACTGGACAGAAATAGCTATTATCCTATTCACTGCTCTCCTGGTATGGCTACTTAGCTTGGACAAGGTCAAGAGCCTTGATTACAACCCAGTCCTCTTGATTCCCAGGCTGGACTGCTGGCATCTACCTCACAATTTAGCACAACAAAAAGCTGTTAAGTAATTATTAGGAGCTCAGCAAAATGCTCACCACATATGGTTTAAGGAATAGAGCAATGGCCTCTGAGAGCTCAGTGATT
This sequence comes from Moschus berezovskii, assembly GCF_049115385.1. Taxonomy (NCBI): domain Eukaryota; kingdom Metazoa; phylum Chordata; class Mammalia; order Artiodactyla; family Moschidae; genus Moschus; species Moschus berezovskii. The sequence continues at coordinate 74,189,228 of NC_142465.1, forward strand.
CATGCGGAGTCAACAAGTGCTCAGCTGGTCCCAAAGCATGGCAAATCTTGACATCCTACCTGAACATGGAGGCAGATGCTGTGGAGCATGAGATGGAGGGGCACTCATACATACAGGTAAAGTTAGCCTTTAAATCCTTGGCACTGAGACCCGTTTCTTCACTGTTCCAAACTGCTTCTTAAGCATTGTAAACTTTTTCCTCAGCTCAAAGCTGCCTTGGTTCCTTCTTATTTCACTGGATTTCAAATGAGGAAAGGAAATACAATGTGATTTCTAGCCTCCCGATCCTACCGACACCCCACTGCATGTCCTGTATTACCTAAGAAGACCCTCCAGCCCCATGGGAGGAGCATAGGGGGTATCAGTTCAGTTCAGTTCAGTCGCTCAGTCATATCCTACTCTTTGCGACCCCATGAATCACAGCACGCCAGGCCTCCCTGTCCATCACCAACCCCTGGAGTTCACTCAAACTCATGTCCTATGAGTCGGTGATGCCATCCAGCCATCTCATACTCTGTCGTCCCCGTCTCCTCCCACCCCCAATCCCTCCCAGCATCAGAGTCTTTTCCAGTGAGTCAACTCGTTGCATGAGGTGGCCAAAGATTTGGAGTTTCAGCTTTAGCATCAGTCCTTCCAATGAACACCCAGGATTGATCTCCTTTAGAATGGACTGGTTGGATCTCCTTGCAGTCCAAGGGACTCTCAAGAGTCTTCTCCAGCACCACAGTTCAAAAGCATCAATTCTTCGGCGATCAGCTTTCTTCACAGTCCAACTCTCACATCCATACATGACCACTGGAAAAACCATAGCCTTGACTAGCCGGACCTTTGTTGGCAAAGTAATGTCTCTGCTTTTTAATATCCTAACTAGGTTGGTCATAACTTTCCTTCCAAGGAGTAAGCGTCTTTTAATTTCATGGCTGCAATCAGCATCTGCAGTGATTTTGGAGCCCAAGAAAATAAAGTCTGACACTGTCTCCACTGTTTTTCCATCTACTTCCCATGAAGTGATGGGACCAGATGCCATGATCTTAGTTTTCTGAATGTTGAGCTTCAAGAGAAACTTTTCACTCTCCTCTTTCACCCTCATCAAGAGGCCTTTGAGGTCCTCTTCACTTTCTGCCATAAGGGTGGTGTCATCTGCATATCTGAGGTTATTGATATTTCTCCCAGCAATCTTGATTCCAGCTTGTGCTTCTTCCAGCCCAGCGTTCCTCATGATGTACTCTGCATGTAAGTTAAATAAACAGGGTGACAATATACAGCCTTGACGTACTCCTTGTTTCCTATTTGGAACCAGTCTGTTGTTCCATGTCCAGTTCTGACTGTTGCTTCCTGACCTGCATATAGGTTTCTCAAGAGGCAGGTCAGGTGGTCTGGCATTCCCATCTCTTTCAGAATGTTCCACAGTTTATTGTGATCCACACAATCAAAGGCTTTGGCATAGTCAATGAAGCAAAAATAGATGTTTCTCTGGAACTCTCTTGCTTTCTCCATGATCCAGTGGATGTTGGCAATTTGATCTCTGGTGCCTCTGCCTTTTCTAAAACCTGCTTGAACATCTGGGAGTTCATGGTTCACATATTGCTGAAGCCTGGCTTGGAGAATTTTGAGCATGACTTTACTAGCGTGTGAGATGAGTGCAATTGTGCGGTAGTTTGAGCATTCTTTGGCATTGCCTTTCTTTGGGATTGGAATGAAGACTGACCTTTTCCAGTCCTGTGGCCACTGCTGAGTTTTCCAAATTTGCTGGCATATTGAGTGCAGTACTTTCACAGAATCATCTTTCAGGATTTGAAATAGCTCAATTGGAATTCCATCACCTCCACTAGCTTTGTTTGTAGTGATGCTCTCTAAGGCCCACTTGACTTCACATTCCAAGATGTCTGGTTCCAGGTGAGTGATCACGCCATTGTGATTATCTTCGTCATGAAGATCTTTTTTGTACAGTTCTTCTGTGTATTCTTGCCACCTCTTCTTAATATCTTCTGCTTCTGTGAGGTCCATACCATTTCTGTCCTTTATCGAGCCCATCTTTGCATGAAATGTTCCCTTGATATCTCTAATTTTCTTGAAAAGATCTCTTGTCTTTCCTATTCTGTTGTTTTCCTCTATTTCTTTGCATTGATCGCTGAGGAAGGCTTTCTTATCTCTCCTTACTATTCTTTGGAACTCTGCATTCAGATGCTTATATCTTTCCTTTTCTCCTTTGCTTTTCGCTTCTCCTTTTCACAGCTATTTGTAAGGCCTCCTCAGACAGCCATTTTGCTTTTTGGCATTTCTTTTCCATGGGGATGGTCTTGGTCCCTGTCTCCTGTAGAATGTCACAAACCTCCGTCCAGAGTTCATCAGGCACTCTACCTATCAGATCTAGTCCCTTAAATCTATTTCTCACTTCCACTGTATAATCATAAGGGATTTGATTTATGTCATATCTGAATGGTCTAGTGGTTTGCCCTACTTTCTTCAATTTAAGTCTGAATTTGGCAATAAGGAGTTCATGATCTGAGCCACAGTTAGCTCCTGGTCTTGTTTTTGCTAACTGTATACAGCTTCTCCATCTTTGGCTGCAAAGAATATAATCAATCTGATTTCGGTGTTGAGCATCTGGTGATGTCCATGTGTAGAGTCTTCTCTTGTGTTGTTGGAAGAGGGTGTTTGCTATGACCAGTGCGTTCTCTTAGCAAAACTCTATTAGCCTTTGCCCTGCTTCATTTCGTGCTCCAAGGCCAAATTTGCCTGTTACTCCAGGTGTTTCTTGACTTTCTACTTTTGCATTCCAGTCCCCTATAATGAAAAGGACATCTTTTTTGGGTGTTAGTTCTAAAAGGTCTTGTAGGTCTTCATAGAACCGTTCAACTTCGGCTTCTTCAGCATTACTGGTTGGGGCATAGACTTGGATTACTGTAATATTGAATGGTTTGCCTTGGAAACGAACAGAAATCATTCTGTTGTTTTTAAGATTGCATCCAAGTACTGCATTTCGGACTCTTTTGTTGACCATGATGGCTACTCCATTTCTTCTAAGGGATTCCTGCCCACAGTAGTAGATATAATGGTCATCTGAGTTAAATTCACCCATTCCAGTCCATTTTAGTTCACTGATTCCTAGAATGTCGACGTTCACTCTTGTCATCTCCTGTCTGACCACTTCCAATTTGCCTTGATTCATGGACCTAACATTCCAGGTTCCTATGCAATATTGCTCTTTACAGCACCGGACCTTGCTTCTATCACCAGTCATATCCACAACTGGGTATTGGTTTCACTTTGGCTCCATCCCGTCATTCTTTCTGGAGTTATTTCCTCAGTGATCTCCAGTAGCATACTGGGCACCTACTGACCTGGGGAAGTCCTCATTCAGTATCCTATCATTTTGCCTTTTGATACTGTTCACGGGGTTCTCAAGGCAAGTATACTGAAGTGGTTTGCCATCCCCTTCTCCAGTGGACCACATTCTGTCAGACCTCTCCACCATGACCCGTCCGTCTTGGGTGGCCCCATATGGCATGGCTTAGTTTCATTGAGTTAGACAGGGCTGTGGTCCATATGATCAGATCAACTAGTTTTTTGTGATTATGATTTCAGTGTGTCTGCCCTCTAATGCCCCTTCCCAATACCTACCGTCTTATTTGGGTTTCTCTTACCTTGGTCGTGGAATATCTCTTCACAGCTGCTCCAGCAAAGTATAGGGGGTATATATAATCCCATTACCAACTGCAAAGTGTTAAAATAACAAGAAGGGGAAATGCGGACTGGGGTCACCAGGAAAGCCTCCATGGGGAGGTCAGAGTTACAGAAAGGTCTGAGAATGAACTTGAGTTTGAGAAACAGGCTATGCATTGTGTGTCTGTTAATTCTCCCTGGCCTGTAACCATTCAACCTTCCTTTCAAAATAGGATCTTGATTTCCTTTGGAGAAAGACTTTTCTCTTTGCTCTTAAGGATGAGCAAGGCACCCAGACCTGAGAAATAAAGGGAACCCCATCCCCTTCACTGACTCAATGGACATGAGTTTGAGCAAACACCGGGAGGTAGTGAAGGACAGGGGAGCCAGGTGTTGCTGTCCATGGGGTCACAAAGGGTCAAACACAACTGAGCAGCCGAACAACAACAAGGATTAGTTTATGAGTGAATATGTGTATATCTTAAGATAGTCTAATCAGCCCCATTCCCCAGGCTTATTGGAAAAGAGGCAATCTCTTTCTGTAGAATAACTAATCTATAGAACATAAGCCTGGAACTGACAAGGCCAGCCCATTTAGTGGCTATCTGAACCTGGAGCCAATGTAGAAGGAAACATAGTCTAGACACAGAGAAACAGACTAACATCAGGTCCTGGAAAAATTGCCTGAACCCTTGGATCCCACTATACCTGACTTCAAAGTCAAATGGTCCTGGATTTTAAGTTACATTCACCAATACATTTAGCTTTTAGTGGAAGGCAAGTTGGATTTGGCTTTTCTTAATTGCAGTGAATAGAGTTCTAACCAATTAAATATTCATTTAAAAAAAACGGATGACAAAACAGGCATGGAGATGGCATGAGCAAAGACCTAAAGACACAGATATAGGCCTTTGGGTGTCTCAAAATATTCATCAAGAGACATAGAAGGTAAATGAGGGGAGTGGGCATATTATAAAAATGCCAAGTGATCAAAAGACATCTTTGGAGAACAAAATCCAGAGCTGAAAATAGGCAAATACATGCCTAGGTTCAAAGGCAGCTTATGAACGGGCTGGTCCAGTTACATTCTCCTCATTCAGGGAAACCCCTACCACATGCCAGATGCTGAACATCTGTGGTTAGCATTGTTCCTTTAAAGAATAACACAGATTCTTCTCTGGGCAAGCCACACATTTCCATTAGCTGTGGTCAGAAGGGAAACCGTGCGCCTTCAGACAAGTTTCAGCTGTCAGACTGCTCTGGGGCACGTCTTTCAGGGGCGCAGATTCATCTTCTCTGTCGGCTGGCTGTGGGGGATGCACACCTGTGTCCCAGGGTGACTTCAGAGAGAGGGGAGACAAAAGACCACGTCGGTCTCCAGCTGCCTCTACAGACACTCTGACCATGGTGCGGACACAAGTACAGCCATACCTGGTGGGCAGTCAGCAGTGGAGTTGTTTATGTTCAGCTCCTGGGACCCCCCCACCCCCCACACTGGGGGCTCTTCCTCTGAATTCTGCCCCAACCGATGGCTAGGGTTCCGGGAGACCGGCTGACATCTGGGCTTCATTTGATTCCCTGCTTACCCACCTCTCAGTCATCCATATGCTACATTCTTCAACCATTGCAGAATGCAAGCTGCTCAGAGACGCTTTGAGGGTAGAGCCCCAAACTGGGGTGGAGGTGCAATCATACCACGCCCACATTCAACTTATAAAAATTTTGCTCTATGTGCCAAATAGAGAAAGAGAAAAAAGAAACTGAAAGCAAACAAGACAATAGGTGTGAGTGACTTGATCCTTCCATCCCTCTCCCAGGGCAGACGCCCTGTCGTGAATGTGAGCAGACGGTTCCCTCAGAACATCTGAGCTCCCGCAGGTCTCTCATTGCATGAACTTCTTACCTCACTGAGTATCCTGGTCAGAATAAGTAGAGTGAGCTGCTGTAACACACAACACCCAGTTTCAGAGGCTAATTGCTTACTTACAGGCACGGTGTGAGGTGGGTCTGCAGGTGCTCCTTGGTGACTTCCTCTTAGCAGTGATTCAAGGATCCAGCATCTTCCAATGGTGATGCTGCCATATGAAACCTTATGGAAGGGGGTAGAAGCTATTGCAGGTTGGACTCTGAGGTGGAGATAGGAGTTCAGGATGTTTAATAGGGAGTGCTCTTAGGATCATACATATGGAAGGGAGAGAAGGATGTAAGGTCAGGCTGAGATATAATGCAGTCCCCCAAAGGTCTCCATCACCCCAGTGGAGAACTCTGGGGCTGGTGGCCTTTCAGAGCTGTCCTGGGTTGGGGCAAGTTGGTTATGCTGTTCAACCTCTGTGTTTACCAGTCATTGGGTGTAGATGTGGACCACCTTCCAGGAGAACTTTGAGCAGCTGAGGAACTAATATTTTCAGTGCTAAAAGGAGATCTGGGTGGCTCATCACAGCATATACCATGAGGGGACTAGAGCAGGGGTCAGCAAGTCTTTGGTAAATAGGTTTTAAAGGCTGTATGGTCTCTGTCACAACTGCTCATCTCTACTGTTGTAGAATGAAAGCAGCCAGGAGCAATATGTAAACAAATGAATGCAACTATGTTCTATTAAAACTTTATTACAAAAACGAGCTCACAGACCATGGATGACTGATTTCTGGACTAGAGGATGACAGAAGTAATTAAGGGGCAACCCTATAGATGAGTTAGATCACAACTCTCCATATTTCATTGGCCAGACCTCAGTACATGGCCCCAATTTAACTGCACAGAGTTAGAAAATGGAGTCTTTCTGTGAGCCTCAAAAGAAAATAAATGAAATTTGTGAGCATCTAGCCAGACCCTGCCACAGTATGACTCTTGCGAATTATATCTTAAACATGAAACAGCCCTGAAATATTGCATGGATTTCTTCATCTCTATTACTAAATGAAGTATTATACACTTTAACCTCAAAAGGGACTTTGGACATTTTCAAGAGTACTTCTCACTGTGTGACGGTTGCTCCATGCACTGACTTTGGAACCTAAACCCTTGTGAACTCTGAATCCACACGGTGTGAAAGGGTGAAGAGCAAGAGTGATAAATAAGGACTTTGATATTAACAGAGATACATTCAGTTCAGTTCAGTTGCTTAGTCGTGTCCGACTCTTTGCGACCCCATGAATCACAGCACGCCAGGCCTCCCTGTCCATCACCAACTCCCAGACTTCACTCAAACTCATGTCTATCGAGTCGGTGATGCCATCCAGCCATCTCATTCTCTGTCGTCCCCTTCTCCTCCAGCCCCCAGTCCCTCCCAGCATCAGAGTCTTTCCCAGTGAGTGAACTCTTCGCATGAGGTGGCCAAAGATTTGGAGTTTCAGCTTTAGCATCAGTCCTTCCAGTGAACACCCGGGACTGATCTCCTCTAGAATGGACTGGTTGGATCTCCTTGCAGTCCAACAGACTCTCAAGAGTCTTCTCCAACACCACAGTTCAAAAGCATCAATTCTTCGGTGATCAGCTCTCACATCCATACATGACCACGGGAAAAACCATAGACTTGACTAGAAGGACCTTGGTTGGCAAAGTAATGTCTCTGCTTTTTAAAATGCTGTCTAAGTTGGTCATAACTTTCCTTCCAAGGAGTAAGCGTCTTTTAATTTCATGGCTGCAATCAGCATCTGCAGTGATTTTGGAGCCCCCAAAAATAAAGTCTGACACTGCTTCCACTGTTTCTCCATCTATTTCCCATGAAGTGATGGGACCAGATGCCATGATCTTCGTTTTCTGAATGTTGAGCTTTAAGCCAACCTTTTTACTCTCCTCTTTCATTTTCATCAAGAGGCTTTTGAGTTCCTCTTCACTTTCTGCATATCTGAGGTTATTGATATTTCTCCCAGCAATCTTGATTCCAGCTTGTGCTTCTTCCAGCCCAGCGTTCCTCATGATGTACTCTGCATATAAGTTAAATAAGCAGGGTGACAGTATACAACCTTGGCATACTTCTTTTCCTATTTGGAACCAGTCTGTTGTTCCATGGCCAGTTCTGACTGTTGCTTCCTGACATGCATACAGGTTTCTCAAGAGGCACATCAGGTGGTCTGGGATTCCCATCTCTTTCAGAATGTTCCACAGTTTATTGTGATCCACACAGTCAAAGGCTTTGGCATAGTCAATGAAGCAGAAATAGGTGTTTTTCTGGAGCTCTCTTGCTTTCTCCATGATCCAGTGGATGTTGGCAATTTGATCTCTTGTTCCTCTGCCTTTTCTAAAACCAGCTTGAACATCTGGAAGTTCACGGTTCACGTATTGCTGAAGCCTGGCTTGGAGAATTTTGAGCATGACTTTACTAGCGTGTGAGATGAGTGCAATTGTGTGGTAGTTTGAGCATTCTTTGGCATTGCCTTTCTTTGGGATTGGAATGAAAACTGACCTTTTCCAGTCCTGTGGCCACTGCTGAGTTTTCCAAATTTTCTAGCATATTGAGTGCAGTACTTTCACAGCATCATCTTTCAGGATTTGAAATAGCTCAACTGGAATTCCATCATCTCCACTAGCTTTGTTCGTAGTGATGCTTCCTAAGGCCCACTTGACTTCACATTCCAGGATGTCTGGCTCTAGGTCAGTGATCACGCCATCGTGATTATCTTCGTCGTGAAGATCTTTTTTGTACAGTTCTTCTTCTGTGTATTCTTGCCACCTCTTCTTAATATCTTCTGCTCCTGTGAGGTCCATACCATTTCTGTCCTTTATCGAGCCCATCTTTGCATGAAATATTCCCTTGGTATCTCTAACTTTCTTGAAGAGATCTCTAGTCTTTCTATTCTGATGTTTTCCTCTGTCTTTGCATTGATCACTGAGGAAACCTTGATTTAAGGGACTAGAGCTGATAGATAGAGTGCCTGATGAACTCTGGACGGAGGTTCGTGATATTGTACAGGAGACAGGGATCAAGACCATCCCCATGGAAATGAAATGCAAAAAAGCAAAATGGCTGCCTGGGGAGGCCTTACAAATAGCTGTGAAAAGAAGAGAAGCGAAAAGCAAAGGAGAAAAGGAAAGATATAAGCATCTGAATGCAGAGTTCCAAAGAATAGCAAGGAGAGATAAGAAAGCCTTCCTCAGAGATACATTACTATATATAAACTAGATAACAAGGCCCTACTGTACAGCACAGGGAACTGTAATTGATACTTTGTAATAGCCTATAAGGGAAAAGAATCTGAAATATATATATAAATATATATATGTATAACTGAATTACTTTGCCGTATACCTGAAACTAACACAACACTGTAAACCAACTATACTGCAATTAAAAAAAAAAAAAGAACAAGAGTGAAGAGTCGGACAGACCCAGGTCTAGAGTCTAGCTCTGCCATTCACCAGCTCTAATAACTGATCATATTTGCTTCTTGATCCTCAGTTTCTGCTTTTCTAAAATAAGATGCTAATAGTACCCACTTCCGGAGAAGACAATGGCAAGCCACTCCAGTACTCTTGCCTAGAAAATCCCATGGATGGAGGAGCCTGGTAGGCTGCAGTCCATGGGGTCGCTAAGGGTCGGACATGACTGAGCGGCTTCACTTTCACTTTTCATTTTCACACATTGGAGAAGGAAATGGCAACCCACTCCAGTGTTCTTGCCTGGAGAATCCCAGGGATGGGGGACCCTGGTGGGCTTCTGTCTATGGGGTCACATAGAGTCAGACACGACTGAAGTGATGCAGCAGCAGCAATACCCACTTCACGTGATTTTTACAAGGATAAACTTGCTGCAATATACATAAAGTACTTAGCAGTTGGCACATAGTAAGCACTCAATAGATGCTAAATACTATCAATTCTTTATTAAGAGAAGGGGCATATAATAGAGGTAATCTAAGTCTTTTGTGGTGACCCAATGCATTCCTCCGTATTCCCAGACCTTGATGACATCTTCTACAAGTTATTCAGAGTTGGGATGAGTAATTGTTCCTGTAAGTCTTATAATTAAAAATAAATAGAAAATGATAGTAATACTTACTTGACCAGATTGTTGGGAGAATAAAGTTTATAACAATAAAAATGTATTGAGAGCTGACAAGCCAAGCAGTATGGTAGATTCTGGCTTCCCAGGTGGGTCAGTGGTAAAGAATCTGCCTTCCAGCCAGTACATATGGTTTGATCCCTGGAGAAAGAAATGGCAACCCACTCCAGTATTCTTGCCTGGGAACTCCCATGGACAGAGGAGCCTAGTGGTCAACAGTCCATGGGGTCACAAAGAGTCAGACATGACTTAGCAACTAAACAACAATAACATGGTAGATTCTAGGGAGACAAATATGAATAAGATATTGTATTGTTTATCTATTGCCCCAGAGCTTAGTGATTTAAAGCAACAGTAATTTTATTGCCCACAATTCTGTGGGTTGGCCAGGTGATTCTGCTGATTACAGTTGGGCTCACTCATGCAGCCACAGTCACCTGGTGACTTGAGTGTGAACTGTGCTCAGCAGTCCTCAGAAGGCCGTGTTCCATGACAACAAGCACAAGTATGCATGCAGTCTTCCACTGCTGACATCCCATTGGCAACTGGAGTGGGTTAACGTGCCCTCCTCCAGGGGATCTTCCAGACCCAGGAATCAAACCCCCATCTCTTGTGTCTCCTGCATTGCCAGGTGGGTTCTTTTACCACTAGTATCAGCTGGGAAGCCCCTTCATTTTCAGCCTAAGTAAGGGTTTGAGAGTCCATTGTACTGCAAGGAGATCCAACCAGTTCATTGTAAAGGAGATCAATCCTGAGTGTTCATTGGAAGGACTGATGCTAAAGCTGAAACTCCAATACTTTGGCCACCTCATGCGACGAGTTGACTCACTGGAAAAGACTCTGATGCTGGGAAAGGTTGGGGGCGGGAGGAGAAGGGGATGACAGAGAATGAGATGGCTGGACGGCATCACCGACTCTGTGGATATGAGTTTGAGTGAACTCCGGGAGTTGGTGATGGACAGGGAGGCCTGGCGTGCTGTGATTCATGGGGTCACGGAGAGTCGGACACGACTGAGTGACTGAACTGAACTGAACTGAAGGGTTTGACGGGCTTTCCAGGTGACACTAGTGGGAAAGAACCCACCTGCCAATGCAGATGGAAAAGGCAATGGCAACCCACTTCAGTACTCTTGCCTGGAAAATCCCATGGACAGAGGAGCCTGGTAGGCTGCAGTCCATGGGGTCGCTAAGAGTCGGACACAAGTGAGCAGCTTCCCTTTCACTTTTCACTTTCATGAATTGGAGAAGGAAATGGCAATCCACTCCAGTGTTCTTGCCTGGAGAATCCCAGGGACGGGGGAGCCTGGTGAGCTGCCGTTTATGGGGTCGCACAGCGTCAGACATGACTGAAGCGACTTAGCAGCAGCAGCAGCCAATGCAGAAATCATAAAAGAAGCAGTTTCAATCCCTGGGTTGGGAAGATACCCTGGAGGAAAGCACGGCAACCCACTCCAGTATTCTTGCCTGGAGAATCCCAAGGACAGAAGAGCCTGGCAGGCTACAGTCCACAGGGTCACAAAGATTCAGACGGGACTGAAGCAACTCAGCATGCACACACACAAGGGTATGATAGGGTTCCTTGGTTGGTTGTTTCTTAGAACACTGCTGTCCTCTTTCTGTGCTCTAAGAACTTTGTTTAAACTGGAAAGTGTGGCTTCTTGGGATGGCCAGTGCCCTTACTTAGTCAACCATAGACATAACAGACTTACCTTGTACACTGGTCCCCACTTATCCGTGGTTTCTCTTTCCATAGTTTCAGTAAACCTGCGGTCAGCTGAGGTCTGAAAATACTATGTGGAAAATTCCAGAAATAAATAACCCATAAGTTTTAAATTGTGTGCTGTTCTAAGTTGTGTGATGAAATCTCACACTGTCCTGCTCCATCCCACCCACCGCGTGAATCATCCCTTTGTCCAGCATATCCTGCCTGTTGGTCAGTTAGTCAGATGGTTGCCATTGAGGTTATCAGATCAACTGCCAAGTTAACATAGTGCTTGTGTTCAGGTAACCCTTATTGTACTTAATAATGGCCCCCCAAAGGGTAAGAGTGGTGATGCTGGCAGTTCAGATTTGCCAAAGAGAAGTCAGGAAAGTGTGCCCTTAAGGTTCTCAATAAGGAAAGAAAAAAATCATAAGCCTAGGTTGCTAAGATCTATGGTAAGAATGAATCTTCTATTGCAAAGTCATGAAAAAGGAAAAAGAAATTCGTGCTGGTTTTGCTATTGCACCTCAAAGTTAGGACCACAGCACATGACAAGTGCTTAAGATGAAAAGGCATTAAATTTGTACCGTAAGATATTCTGAGAGAGAAACCGCATTCACATAAACTTTTATTATAGTGTATTGCTATAATTCTCCTAATTTATTAGTAGTTATTATGGTTAATCTCTTACTCTGCCTATTTTATAAATTAAACTTTATCATAGGTAGATGAGTTTAGAGAAAAACTATACAGGGTTTGATACAAACTGCAGTTTCAAACTTCCATTGGAGGTCTTGGAATGCATCCCCTCATATAAGGGGCACAACTGCACTTAATTGGAATCTCACTGAAATCCTCCACATGGTGAGTCCACTGGAATTTGTACTCCGGGCATCACAAATACTACTATACATGAAGGGGTGGCAGGCAAGTATGTTAGGCATGTTTCTCCTGCTCACACACTTGCTCCATTGTCTGGTCAAATTTCCCATATAGGACTCAAGTTCAAAGATCAAATTATTAAACATTTCAAGATGGCAATTACACCAAGCCCAGGGCCCTTCCTCTGAGCCTAGGACCCAGAACACACCCATGCAGCTGGAACAGCCATTTGGAATTTTCACAGTCATTTCCAGCTAAACACATCCCCAAATGACGTCTTCAACTACCCACCAACTCCACCATCAAACATGCCCCACACCTCCTCCCCATCTCGGTAAATGGTTCATGCTGAGATCACACCCCGGTGGACACCTCTCTCCCTCACTACCAGCTCCTCCTCTCCACCACTCCAATCCGCTGCCAAATCCTGTGGATTTTCACCACCAAAGTCTCTCCCCAGCCTATCCACTTTTATACATCTCCACTGTTCTCCATGTAAGCCACCATCAACTCTCACCTGCATTTTACTTGATCTCCCAACTTACAGAGTGAAGTACGTCAGAAAGAAAAAAGCAAATATTGTATATTAATACAAATACATGGAATCTAGAAAAATGGTTTAGAGGATCTTATTTGCAAAGCAAAAATAGAGACGCAGAGATAGAGAACAAATATACAGACCCCAAGGGGGATGGTGCATGGGTGGGATGGATTGGGATTGACATATATATATTATTGATACTATGTATAAAATAGATAACTAATAAGAACTCAATTCAGTGATCTGTTGTAACCTAAATGGGAAGGAAATCCAACTTCCATTTTTGCCCTTTAAGATCCACTTGCCACATAATTTTTGGAGTGATCAACCTAACATGTAAAGACTTGGTTCAACTCCTGCTACTGACATCCTTTCATTAACAGGCTCCTCCTGAGCCTTTAGACCTGTTGCTTCCTCAGAGAGGCCTTCCTGGGGCCCTGATACCGAGTGGGCTGGCCCCATACCCATCCCATTCTTCTCTCTCCCAGAGCTAGTTCTTTTCCTCTGCCACATGTATCACAACTTGAAACTATATATCTGTGGGTGTCCTTTGAGCTTGAGTATAAATTCAAGACTCTGATTCATTCGCCACACTATTTATCCAGCAACAAGCAAAGTGCAAAATCCTTGGTGGGCACTCAAATTTTTTTTTTTTTTCAGTGCTCAGCTTTATTTTTTTTTTTATTTTATTTTACAATATTATATTGGTTGGTTTTGCCATACATTGACATGAATTCGCCCCAGGTTTACATAATTTCCCCCTCCTGAACCCCCCTCAATTTTTTTAAGAAATGAACAAAAGGATATATGAGCTGAAGTAGAAGGAAGGGTCTAGGCTAATTCCAGGGTCTCTGGGTGACATGAGAGGGGACCAGTGGTGGCACGACAGGGGACCAGTGGTGGCACACAGAGGGAGAAGCAGTTCTGAGGGAAAAATCATGAATTTGGGAAGAGAATGAGCAGATGCGTGTGAACTTGCCTTGTGAGCCTCGACATTGTAAATGTGCAATTGGGACAGAAGCCAACATGAGCTAGTGTGAGCTGAGTTGACTAGATCATCAAGAGCAAGGCACTGTAAGAGTGAATGAGCACTAGAAATAATTATGTTTGGCAATAGGCATAAACCAGAACTGCCAGCAAACAGGACATTGGTGACCCTAGGAATAGATTATATAAAGATGTGTTATAGATATATAGACACAGATAAACTATCATGGAGTCCAAGAGCAAGGGTACAGGGGAACCTCATTCATTCTAGAACTGATAATAAGAAAGCTCTCGGGAACAGGCAGTTTCATGTCCCTGTTTCTCTGTCTTCCTCTCCCTCTCTCTCTTTCCATCATTTCCAGTTGCAACTTTCCAGGGAAAGGCTCTAACTGGCCCAGCTTTGGTGAAGTGCCAGTGCCTGCCCCTCACACCCATCCCCAGTTCATTATACTGGGACCAGGAGGCAGGAGACCACCTCACAGACATGGTTTCCAGGTAGTACATGAAGCTGGACAGACTCTCCAAAAGGGATCAACCACAAAATATAACTAGTTAGTCATATTATATTATAACTAGTATAATTAGTTATTTTATACTATTATAACTTCCCCAGTGGCTCAGAGGTTAAAGTGTCTACCTCCAATACGGGAGACCTGTGTTCGAACCCTAGGTCAGGAAGATCCCCTGGAGAAGAAAAGGGTAACCCACTCCAGTATTCTTGCCTGGAGAATCCCATGGACGGAGAAGGCTGGTAGGCTACAGTCCACAGGGTCACAAAGAGTCGGACACGACTGAGTGACTTCACTTCAATGTTATATTAGCTCAGCTGGCAAGGCATGATGACACATCAAATAAATGTTAGAGTCAGATGCTATCCCAGACCTCATAGCAGGGAAAGACAGTCAGGGAAGACTTACTGGAAGAGGTGATCCTTGAGATCCGCTGACTTTGGATGGAGGCGGGGGAACCAGAGGAGAAGGGAACAGCATGAACAAAGGCCAGGAAGCAGGATAAATGATTATCTGTATATCGGTCATTTTCACTTGGCTTTTGCTATTCCTCCAGTTAGCCGCATGATTTGGTATTGCAAAGTCATTTTTTGGGTAATAATCTCTTTGAGGATTTGAAACCTTGCTCCCCATTATCCTTCTGCTTCTCATAAGTGGGCAGAGTGAGCAACTGGCCATAATTGACATTGTCTACAGGATTCAGGCAGGCTTCCCTGGTGGCTCAGCTGTAAAGAATCTGCCTGCAGTACAGGAGACCCAGGAAATGCAGTTCGATCCCTAGGTTGGGAAGATCCTCTGGAGGAGGGTGTGGCAACCCATTCCAGCATTCTTGCCTGGAGAATCTCATGTGCAGAGGAACCTGGTGGGCTACAGTCCATAGGGTCACACAGAGTCAGACACAACTGAAGCAACTGAGCCCTGCAGCACAGCGTTCAGTCTGTGGGACGAATAAGTGAAGCCATGTTATGAGGTGCCGTTGAGACCATTTACAAAGATTTCTATAACAAAGCTTTTCCAATCATGTATTAGTAAGTAAACCTGTATTTATTTTTAGTGATATAAATGGCAGCAGAATAAAACATAGAAGTCATTGCAGGAAGTAAGGGTAAATATCGCACTGTGAAACTTGTTTCAGTCACATTTACATGATGTGTAGGTCATGATCAAAAGTATTTCAGAACGTTGCCTGAGTCAGACTCTCCTTTTCAGAACTTCTCCTGAGGAATGGCTTTATGGGAGTGAGTGTGGAAGTCAATGCTATTAACTGGAGGCTTTCCTAAGATTTGAAATGAAGATAGAAGAGAATCCTCCAGTATCTGGGGTTTTGTGTTTTAAAGAGGTGCAGTGATGTATGTCAGCCTCAGTTTTCAAGTGCTTCTGTTACCTTCCTCTCATTCTCTATCCCATCCTCCTTTTACCCATGAAGAGGTCCATTGATATGGAGCAGGAAAAAGGGAAACAGCACAGACTGATATACAACGGTGATGCATGGTTTGGACAAGAATTTGCTGCTCATCAACCTCAATGTGGATTCCCCTGGTAGGCTGCTCTTGGAAATCCCTTCACAGTGACAGGTCATGATCCTGGAACTGTCCCGCTAAGATACAAACGACCAGACCTCCTTCCCATCCACAAACAGATCATCCCAAATCTTCAGACAGCAATGCCAAGCATTTGGGTTGTGCACCAGGTTTCACAGGGTGAACCAGCCCCTGTGGACAAGCTAAGCAAGTTCCCAGGGTCTAGCTCCAAGGTTGGGATGCTAGGAGCCAACAGATTCTGCCCTACTCTTCCCCACCCGTGGAAAAGTGCAACCTTTGGGTCATTGAATAGGCCACTGAACAAATGCCCAGTTGGCCCGTGAGCCATGCCTTGCTCATTTCACTGTGGGAGGTCAGTTTCCTTTTTCCCCTAAGAATCCAACATTGAGTTTCCCAGTCCCTCTTCTCTTTACACATTCCAGCTGCTTCCTGCAGCCGCCTGCCGGGGTGAGAGCACTGGGCTGGAGATCTGGCTCCGAGACCAGGCTCCAGCACTCTTTAGCCATAGCTAGGTTGCAAATCCTCTGTTCTCTTGGAGCACAGTTTCTTCATCTGCAAAATAGGAAAAGCCTCCCTGGGCTTCCCTGTTAGGGCTGTGGACAGGATCAGGTGGCACTATTGCCACGTTCCCTTCCGAAAGCCTGAGGTGGTGGGCATATGATAAGCCACTGTCTCTGGCTGCAGTCTGTGGAAGCAGGAGGGGTGGGGTGGAGGGAGAGGCCAGGGTTAATGCTCAGACAGCGTGCTGACCCAAGGGCACCTACATTGCACTTGGCCCTTGGCCCACCCACAACATTCCCAGCAATCTCGCCGCGCCTTAAAACCACCCAGCGAGGCAAGGGGGAAACCATTTCCCTCAGTCAACCCTCGGGTCCTCCCTCTGAAACCAGAGCTTCAGGGAGAGGAGCGAGTAAGTGGTGACTCAGTGTGTAGTCTGTGGCATTTCAGGAGCATAGGACGACTCAGGGGGGTCTCGCTGAGCTTCCAAGGCCACTCGTAGGAGTCTGTCTGGGAATGAGGCTGAGTCCGGGATGACTGAGGCTGAGGGGACATGCTGTCCAAAGCAGCGAGGGGGGAAAGGTTTAAAAGGCTGCCCTGAGCCTGCAAGTTGGAGTCAAACATGGGATGGGCTGGGGTCAACGTGGAAGGCCTTCCAGGTGGAGGTTTCTGGAGCCAATGTGAGGCCATTTGGCAAACAGAGAGCTTCTTCCCCAGTGGATCCCCGGAAGAGAATGTAAACAGCGCGTGGTCTCCTCAGGACCCCATGCATGACTAAAGCTCGGGAAGGAAGAGCCCTGACCCACCTCCCACCTCCCAGGCTCCTGTCAGACCCCCTACCTCGAACCCTGGGAGAAGTCAGCAATGGTCCCCCCAAGTCTCAGCCCCATCCAGGGGAGGAAAGTACAACAGAAGAAACGTCTGCTCCTCTTCACGGGAGTAAAATGGCCTCTGTGTGTGCGTCTCTGCTCCCCGCTCAGGCCTCTGCTCTCCCAGCTGTCTTTCTTCCCAGCTTTTATAAACATAATATGTGATACTTGGGCTCACAAGCCAAATCCTGTAGATATCTGGGTGGGTCTGGCATGCGTGGTTCATTTGCTCCATGAAGGCCTGGCTGCCAGGTTGAAACACATTCCTGGAAAGAGGAGGGAAAGAAGAGGGAGCAGGGGTGAGTCGGAGGTGTGAGGAATCCAGGGAATGAGGGCCAAGCCAGGCTCACACTCTGGAGGTGTCACCACCTTCTCAGCCCACGTGCTTAGTGACAACTGGGGACACTTTGATTTGTCCCTTCCCGGTGTTGCAACCTCCCCAGCCCCAGGCCATGCCTTCCACCTGCACCTTATTTCTTCCAAAGTTTAATGCCAGGACTCAGCAAGTCATAAATAACGGTAAAATAAAGAATACTGGTGGATGTTAAATCATTTAATACATCAGGCTGACCAGAAATCTCCCCCTTTAACTGAAGGGGCCAGTGACAGCAAAAGCAGCTGTTGCCTGCTGGCCACTAGCCATTCATGCCATGCATTTTGACCAACCCAGGTCAAATCTGAGCAGACGTAATTATTTTTTTCTAGCGTTATCACAAAGTCCTCTCTCAGGTTTTCCCTTTTATCTCCCAGCCTCTCTTTTCCTAGTCCTATCAGCCCGTGTGCTTCATAGGAGACCGGTGATACTCATGTGGATGAATTGCTTTGGATACAAGGGGATAAGTCCAGGAATAAAATCGTCTTTGTGTCGAAGGAAGATAGAAGATGCTCAACCCCCTATCTCCATTAACACTACATTTTATCACCACCTGACATGATAGTCTGTGTGTTATATGTATCTTCTGGCTCCTCCATTAAAAGATAAACTCCATGAGGATGGAGACCTTGACTTTCAGGGTTAATTGCTCACTGTATCCTTAGTGCCCAGGACAGAGCCTGGAACCTCATGGGTGTTCAGTGAATATTTATTCAATGAATGGGTGGTTGACTGAATCTCTCTGATCAGACTGGATTATGAATGACAAGTGAAATGTCTAACCACACGAACACAACGGGTGCAGATGTGCATGTACACTCACACACAGGACTGGGAGGGTTTGTGTGAATGTTTAATGATAATGATAATATTAATTTTGACAATAATAGCTAAAACTCAAGCCTCTCTATGTCACAAACTGTGCTAAGCATGTACCAGCCTTGTGTCAGTGAATATTCACAATGTCTTGCCCTACTTTAAAGATGACAGAACTCTGAGAGATTAAGTGACTTGGCAAAATCAAGACTTAGTTGAGAACAGAGCCAAGACAGGAGACAAATCCATCTGCCTATAAAGTCCATGCTTTTTAACCATCATATGCTTCTCAAGGTCAACGTTTCATTCAAGAATTTATTGTGTCCAGCAAAATATTCTACAATTATTATTCAACTTCTCATGATACCTAATCTCCATCACTAAATTGGAACTTCACAGAGTTAGAGACTATATCTTATTTTTCTATTACAAGCAGAACCCAGTACTATGAGCTGACCGGAGCAGATACACACTACATGTCTATCCAATTAATTAATTAATTCATATAACCATAGAACACATCACAAAAGAGAACTCAACTATAGATGACCTTTGAAAAAAGAAAGAAATGCTAAGACAGAGGTGTCAAAATGTCCCTCAATCATTTCAGTTCAGTTGCTTAGTCGTGTCCGACACTTTGTGACCCCATGGACTGCAGTACGCCGGGTTTCCCTGTCCATCACCAACTCCTGGAACTTACTCAAACTTATGTCCATCGAGCCAGTGATGCCATCCAACCATCTCATCCTCTATCATCCCCTGCCTTCTCTGCCTTCAATCATTCCCAGAATCAGGGTCTTTTCAAATGAGTCAGTTCTTCACATCAGGCGGACAAAGTATTGGAGTTTCCACTTCAGCATCAGTCCTTCCAATGAATATTCAGGACTGATTTCCTTTAGGATGGACTGGTTGGATCTCCTTGCAATCCAAGGGACTCTCAAGAGTCTTCTCCAACACCACAGTTCAAAAGCATCAATTCTTCAGCACTCTGCTTTCTTTATAGTCCAACTCTCACATCCATACATGACTACTGGAAAAACCAAAGCTTTGACTAGATGGACCTTTGTCGGCAAAGTAATGTCTCTGTTTTTAATATGCTGTCTAGGTTGGCCATAACTTTTGTTCCAAGGAGCAAGCATCTTTTAATTTCATGGCTGCAATCACCATCTGCAGTGATTTTGAAGCCCAAAAAAATAAAGTCTGACACTGCTTCTGTTGTTTCCCCAACTATTTGCCCTGAAGTGATGGGACCAGATGCCATAATCTTAGTTTTCTGAATGTTAAATTTTAAACCAACTTTTTCACTCTTCTCTTTCACTTTCCTCAAGAGGCTCTTTGGTTCTTCTTCGCTTTCTGCCATAAGTGTGATGTTACCTGCATATCTGTGGTTATTGATATTTCTCCCGGCAATTTTGATTCCAGGTTGTGCCTTCATCCAGTCCAGCACGTCACATGATGTAGCCGTATAGAAGTTAAATAAGCAGGGTGACAATATACACTCTTGATATACTCCTTTCCCAATTTGGTACCAGTCTGTTGTTCCATGTGCAGTTCTAACTGTTGCTTCCTGACCTGCATACAGATTTCTCAGGAGGCAGGTCAGGTGATCTGGTATTCCCATCTCTTTCAGAATTTTCCACAGTTTGTTGTGAGCCACACAGTCAAAGGCTTTGGGATAGTCAATAAAGCAGAAGTAGATGTCTTTCTGGAACTCTCTTGCTTTTTTTATGACCCAACGGATGTTGGCAATTTGATCTCTGGTTCCTCTGCCTTTTCTAAATCCAGCTTGAACATCTGGAAGTTCTTGGTTCACGTGCTATTGAAGCCTGACTTAGAGAATTTTGAGCATTACTTTGCTAGCGTGTGAGAGGAGTGCAATTGTGCAGTAGTTTGAGCATTCTTTGGCATTGCCTTTCTTTGGGATTAGAATGAAAGCTGACCTTTTCCAGTCCTGTGGCCACTTTTGAGTTTTCCAAATTTGCTGGCATATTAAGTGCAGCACTTTCATAGCATCATCTTTTAGGATTTGAAATAGCTCAGCCGGATCCATCACCTCCAAAATGGCCCTACCTGGTTGAAAATCTCTCCTTGGTAGGGCCAAGGTTTTTTCTCTTTATATTTTCAGTTGTTCACAAAATTCTTGGTATCATGCTTGTTGCATGAATTAAAGAAAAACTGGTTCATAACCTGGGGTCTCACACAGTGAAAGAACTGAATAGTTTTGGGGAGCATTTTATCTAGACTTCTGAGGGTTTTGATGGATAAGCACCTCATACAATGTCTAGCCAGTACCATATACTCCAAAAATTCACTAAATCAGTGGTGACCTCATAGTACTTGGCACAATATTTGACATAGAGTGAGTATTCAATAACTGGTTACTAAATTATATAATCAAGTGAGTTTTGCTGATCTAATAAAAAGTTTCCATTTATTGAGCCAGGCACTTGAATTAATCATCTCATTTAATCAGCGTATTACTCTATGGAGTAGGTGTTTTTTTTAATCTGCATTTTACAGATAAAGAAACTGAGGCTCAAAAAGGTTAAGAAATCTTTCTAAGGCCCCACAGGTAGAAACTGAATTGTTTAATTCCAAAGGTTTAGCCTTTGGAATGCTAACAGGTTAGGATGATGCTTGGTGCTGCCCCATTAGCTCCTTCTGGCAGAAGCAATGTGACCTGACAACATTGTTTAGTGACTAAATCATGTCTGACTCTTTTGCGACCCCATGGACTGTAGCCTGTCAGGTTCCTCTTTCCATGGGATTTTCCAGGTAAGAATACTGGAGTGGGTTGCCATTTCCTTCTTCAAGGGGTCCTCCTGACACAGGGATCAAACCTGTATCTCCTGCCTTGGCAGGTGAGTTCTTTATCACTGAGTCACCAGGGATGGTCCTGGAAATACCCAAATCCATGAGCCCACTTTCTGGAAAGAACATCAGGTACATGGCAGAGACTTAAGGGGGCACCATCTTCTGACTTCCCCATGTTCCCACAGCCAGAATCCCGCATGTTCTCCTGCCCTTGCAGTAACAACTTCAAGTCTCGGTATGAACATAAAAGGTTGAAGGCTCTTGGTCCACAAGGGGTGTCCAGTACCTAAGTTCTTTGTTTTCATTGTGTGATTTAGGAGTCTCAGAACTGTGTGATGTAGATACTGATTTTATTCCCATCCTTTGGAGGAAGAAACTGAGGCTTAGGGAGGTTGAGTTTACTTGTCCAAGTTCACATTGCTGGGAAGTGGCAGAGCTGGGTTTCAAACTCAGTTCCAGTGGCTTCCTAAGCTCTTCACCACCACGACTGCTTTATTTAATTTTACAATCAAGATGTTACTATTTTCTTTTATTGAAGCAATGTTGTGTTAATTTCTGCTGTATAACAAAGTGACTCAGTTATATACATATGTATATTCGTTTTCATATTATTTTTCATTACAATTATCATTGGATATTGAATATAGTTCCCTGTACTATACAGTAGGACCTTGTTGTTTATCCATCCTCTATAATAATTTGCCTCTGCTAATCCCAGACCAACTGACCTGCCTCTTGAGGAACCTATATGCAGGTCAGGAAGCAACAGTTAGAACTGGACATGGAACAACAGACTGATTCCAAATAGGAAAAGGAGTACATCAAGGCTGTATATTGTCACCCTGCTTATTTAACTTATCTGCAGAGTACATCATGAGGAACGCTGGGCTGGAAGAAGCACAAGCTGGAATCAAGATTGCCGGGAGAAATATCAATAACCTCAGATATGCAGATGACACCACCCTTATGGCAGAAAGTGAAGAGGAGCTAAAAAACCTCTTGATGAAAGTGAAAGAGGAGAGTGAAAAAGTTGGCTTAAAGCTCAACATTCAGAAAACTAAGATCATGGCATCTGGTCCCATCACTTCATGGGAAATAGAGAGGGAAACAGTGGAAACAGTGGCTGACTTTATATTTTTGGGCTCCAAAATCACTGCAGATGGTGATTGCAGCCGTGAAATTAAAAGATGCTTACTCCTTGGAAGGAAAGATATGACCAACCTAGATAGCATATTAAAAAGCAGAGACATTACTTTGCCAACAAAGGTCCATCTAGTCAAGGCTCTGGTTTTTCCAGTGGTCATATATGGATGTGAGAGTTGGACTGTGAAGAAAGCTGAGCACTGAAGAATTGATGCTTTTGAACTGTGGTATTAGAGAAGACTCTTGAGAGCCCCTTGGACTTCAAGGAGGTCCAACCAGTCTATTCTAAAGGAGATCAGTCCTGGGTGTTCATTGGAAGGACTGATGCTAAAGCTGAAACTCCGATACTTAGGCCACCTCATGCGAAGAGTTGACTCATTGGAAAAGACCTTGATGCTGGGAGCGATTGGGGGCGGGAGGAAAAGGGGAAGACAGAGGATGAGATGGCTGGATGGCATCACCAACTCGATGGACATGAGTTTGAGTTAATCCCGGGAGCTGGTGATGGACAGGGAGGCTTGGCGTGCTGCAATTCATGGGATCACAAAGAGTCAGATACGACTGAGCGACTGAACTGAACTGAACTGAATCCCAAATTGCTATTCCTTCCCTCCCCCACAACTCCTCCCCCTTGGCAACCACAAGTCTGTTCTCTATGTCAAGACATTACTATTGATATAGTAATTATGACCATGGAATAATTATGATCAGGTAGTGTGTGCTTACTGTTCGCCACACATTATTCTAAGAGTGTATTTCTCATCTGCTCCTTCACCAATGCTATGGAGCAAGGACTATTAGTCACATTTTACTGACAAGGAAACTGACGCTAATACAAAGAAGTGAGTGACAGAGCTGAGATCTGAACCAGGCCTGGCTAATTCCAGCAGTTGGAAACCTCCAACCACTCCCAGTATCCATGTCCTTAACCATCAAGCTTTCTGGTCTTCCTATTTTGACTTTTGCCTTTGAGGTTGTACTACACACCTCATCCGCTCTATGTCTTGTGCTGTATATTTCTTGGGAATTAAAGTCAGCTAGACTACAGACCGACTCTGTGGACATGAGTTTGAGTGTACTCCGCGAGTTGGTGATGGACAGGGAGGCCTGGCGTGCTGTGATTCATGGGGTCGCGGAGAGTCGGACACGACTGAGCGACTGAACTGAACTGAACTGAGACTACAGAGATACAAAGACACTGATGACTCTACCTTCTACTGGACCAGTCAGGGGGAACCCTGGTTTTCCTCCCTTTTCTACAAAATCATCAGGTTTACACTCTCATAGGACTTTAAAATAGATGGAAATTGGAAAGGTGCTTCTTCTCTGCTAGAATACATTTCGTTAGAAAAAGTGTGAGATGGGGAGAAAAAGTATGAGATCTCATTCATGAGCAGAACGGCTTCCACAAGGAGAATCTGTTTGAAATCATTCCTTTAACCAACTACTAAGCAACAGCAAGAGAAGGAAACACATGTGCAGAGAAAGACATGCAGGTGCTAAGTGGAATGCCCTTTAGCGGGTAGGATTAGACCCCTTCAAATAACATTGCGAAACCTATAAAAACCTGTTGGAAAATGAATAATTTAAAGAGATAGCTCTAGGTGTTTTCCAGAAATAAGCATGTTACGTTGTTATCATTAGAATCAACATTGTCAGAGCAAGTCTTACACATTCATTAAGCTGGCAAATGCTTCTGAGTCTAATTTAGTCACTCAGGGAGTGATCAGAATAACTCCTAACATCCATATGAATTTATGGTGCATATTGCTTTTTCACATATACCATATTGCTTTGTCCTTACCACAAACCATTGAGACCTACAGGATTTTCATTCAGAATTAAGGAGATGAATGTTAAGATTTCAGGTTTCCTGAATTAAAAGGCATTGATTTTTCCATTACTCTTAAATGTAACAATAATAATACATATAATACTAATAATGGAAATTAAGGGAATAGCCTGGCAAAGCAGATATACTAGCCTTTCACAATTCTGTCTGGGCCTTGTGTAATATGTTGGCTTCTTATATTTTGTAAGAGATGATGAACAGTGAGTTAAAAATGGATGTGATTCTTCCCTAATGGATGAGTACGTTCAGGAGAGGTAATGGTGTTGCCTGTCTAAAGAGAATGCATTTGTGCATTCATCAAATACAAGGACACAAGGCTTTGCTGGCACATGACAAGGTTTTGTGAAAATTCCCAAAAGATGCCTCATCTTCTGAACTGATATGACCCCAGGTAAAGACATATTTACTCACCAGCACAGCACTGGCCAGATTTAGCTCCATTCATCCCTCAGGCCAGATACCTTTGTCCAGTGTATAAATTGCTTACCCAAAGCAAAGACTCATACTCTAGAGGAGGAGATAATGTATATAAGTGGATCATTGCAGCAATATAATTAATATAATAAAAGATTTGAGAAAGACACTTCAGGAGAATTAACTAGTTCTGTTCAAAATTTTACTTTTAATACTATTGTTGAGTACTTTTAACAGTAGTACTACTGTTGAGGTTTGAGAGAGCCCAACTAATAGTGTTCTTTTTCCCTGACCCTGAACCTACTGAGAGATAAAATCTAAAAATAAACTGATAATAGAGAATGTGGCTTTAAGCCTATGAGCAAGTAGACATTTTCTTACTAAACCTCAGAAAGAGACCAATTTACATATCTGATCAGTTACCAGTCACATTAGGTTTTCACTACCTTCAACCCACCTGGACCCACACTGGGGCCTGGTCACATCAAACTCAGTGTTTGGAGGATCCAGGCAGAATGTGTGTCCCTACAAAGTGAATTATACATGAGAAATGAGGAAGAAGAGATGGAGATACCCATTCCCAGTTCCTTATCCCCAATTCAAAAATTCAAAAGGCCAGGAATAATAGCAGAATTACTCCCCCATGAAAAGAAACATCATAAATGGAGAAGGACTTTCACTCTACCCTGCTCTCATCTAACAAATATGTAGACGTTATCCCATCCCAACACTAGATCACAAGCAGGGACCATATCTGTTCTACTCTCTACTTTTTCTCCAGTATCCATCACAGCCCTTGGCACACAGTAGGCCCTCAATAAATACATTAAAAAAAATAATGATTAGGGACTTAACTGGTGGTCCAGTGGTTGAGAATCCACCTGCCAATGCAGGGGACGTGAGTTTGATCCCTAGTCCAGGAAGATTCCACAAGCTACAGGGCAGCTAAGCCCATGAGCCACAACTACTGAAGCTCATGAGCTCTAGAGCCTGTGCTCCTCAATAAGGGAAGCCACCA
Source organism: Moschus berezovskii (assembly GCF_049115385.1). NCBI lineage: Eukaryota > Metazoa > Chordata > Mammalia > Artiodactyla > Moschidae > Moschus > Moschus berezovskii. Next base: position 74,214,854 of record NC_142465.1, read on the forward strand.
CCACAAGAAGCCCGCACACCGCAAGGAAGAGTAGCTTCTGTTAGCTGCAATTAAAGAAAACCCACATCCAACCACAAAGACCCAGTGCAGTGCTCAGTCACTTCAGTTATGTCTGACTCTTGCAACCCTATGGACTGCAGCCCGCCAGGCTCCTCTGTCCATGCGATTTTCCCGGCAAGAATACTGGAATGGGTTGCCATTCCCTTCTGCAGAAGATCATCCCCACCCAGGGATCAAACCCACATCTCCTGCACTGCAGGTGGTTTCTTTACCGTTGAGTCACCAGGGGAGCCCAATCAAGACCCAGTGCAACCAAAAATAAATAAATAAAAATTTTTAAATGATTAAAAGTTGACTGAAAAGCTCAGAAAAAGCCTTCAGAAAGGAAAATTCATGTGAGTTAAGCCTTAAAGAATCAGTAGCCAAGATAAAGCAGTGATGGAGGGGAATTGCAGGGACGTGAATAGAAGCAGCAGGATCTGTGTTTTCACAGGCGAAGGTGGGAGGTGATACAGGGGAAACCAGGTGGTAAGATGCCTCCGATGCCAATCAGAGCAGTATTGGAAAAGAAAGAAAAATAAACAAGGGGAGCTGTGGGTTCACGGGACAATGTCTGGGTAAACAGGACAGTATAGTAGTATAGTTGAGATCCCTTACAAACCTGCTTCCTCAAGCCTCCTATTCAAATGCCCGTGGAGATGTACCAAAGGGCAAAATCATCCTCAACAGAGTGAACAGAAGATTGTAGATTACATCATTCCTGGGAGAAGCTCCACCATCCACTTTATGGAAGGAGATGTTGCTACAAAGTATATTCCAGAGCTTTGTTTCACATGCTCCACCTTGAAGCAGAAAAGCAGAACCCCCAAAAGGCAGACTCCAACACTGCCACTCACACTGCTATTCTCTTTTAATGGGCAAAGACTTTAAAGGTGCATAAAAGAGAAAAATGTCGCATTATGTGCTGCTTAGAAGAGTTTTACCTAGAAGAAAATGGCTTACAATGGTTAAAAACAAAAAGATGAGTATATCATTGACCTGCAGACTTGTCTGGGCTAGGGCAGGCAGGAGAATCCATTCACGAATTCTCAGTGTGACACCATAGCAACTAACTGCAGGAAAAATCATAACCAAGGCCAGTAAAATCAAACTACCACAGTCATTACTTAATCTTTCTGTCTTCCTCCTGGCTCCCATCTTTGATTGCTACTGCCCGTGTGCCTCTTACCTGCCCCCAGGATGCTCACCTACCTGGGCATGATGGCCTGCAATCAAGTGTATCGTGAAAGCTCTCTTACATAGAACTGGTCACAAACTCTTCCTTGTACAAGGCCATCCTACTGTTCTACCAGTGTTCTCTTCCGGCCACAAAAGATAAATGAAGTGTGCGGGAGTTGTCCAACCTTGATTTTTTCTACAAGTCGATCTTCTAAATACACAGCCCAACCCAGGACCTCTGTGTCCTCAGATACAAGAGCAAACATGAACAGAGAGGAAGCAAGGGTGTCGATAGCCATATCAGATGATACAGAAAGCAAAGCAAAAGTGCTTTGCATATGGGACAAAGAGGGTTATTTTATTTTTAAATTTATTTATTTTTGGGTGTGCTGGGTCTTTCTTGATGCTTGGGCTTTTCTTTAGCTGTGATACGTGGGCTTCTCATGGACATGACTTCTCTCGTCACTGAGCACAGACTCCAGGATACATGAGCTTCAAGATTTGCAGCTCAATAGCTGTAGCACACAGCTTAGTAGCTCTGCAGCATATGGGATCTTCCCAGATCAGGGATCGAACCCATGTCTCCTGCATTGACAGGCAGATTCTTTACCATTGAGCCACCAGGGAAGCCCACTGAGGGTCATTTTAAATGGATACATGGTAGACTCCACTACAAAGACATCTCTAACTTTCATGGACCCAGTATTCATAAACTGAAAACTGCCATTGCTAATCTCAGTCCCTCTCATTTCTCTTTGTATTGTGACAACCTCCCAGCTTGTCTCCCTACCTTCTCTCCTGGGACTGTGTAATCTCACTCCCTACTGAAGACAGAAAAGATTTTTAAATGCATTCTGTGAGTGTCGGGGCTGTGAGAGCAGGGATTACACTTTATGTTGTTCCTTCTTAAAACTCAGCACCCAGCACCAGTGCCTGGCACCTGCTAGGTCTACCTAGATGTTTTAGAGTAAATAAGAGAAGAGTTTGGGGTGAGGGGGCATAGAGGAAGTGAAAGGAAGGAAAAGAGGAAGGCAGGGAGGGAAGGACCACTTAGAAGAGGCAAGGACAGAGAACTAGTAAATGTCTTCAGTACGAGGAAAGAAATGGAGTAAGACTCCATCAGGGAGAAAAGTGAAAGTCGCTCAGTCGTGTCTGACTCTTTATGACCCCATGGATATACAGTCCATGGAATTCTCCAGGCCGGAATACTGGAGTGAGTAGCCGTTCCCTTCTCCAGGGGATCTTCCCAACCCAGTGATCAAACCCAGGTCTCCTGCATTGCAGGCAGATTCTTTACCAGCTGAGCCACAATGCAAGCCCAAGAATACAGGAATGGGTAGTCTATTCCCTCTCCAATGGATCTTCCCAACCCAAGAATCAAGCGGGGGTCTCTTGTATTGCAGATGGATTCTTTACCAACTGAGCTATCAGGGAAGCCCTCAGGGAGAAAAGGAGAGTCATTAGATGAGTGTTCTCTGAGTCTTCTGTTGGGGGATCTGGGAGTTTGCTCCCAGAAATCTTCCATGCCTTTGAGGGTCTGAGACCCTTAAAGGGATGGAGCCAAGCCAAGAAGGTCTGTCAAATGAATCAAGTATTTGAAACAAAGACACCCTAAAAATCCAGGAATTCTGGTCATTTGTCCCGGTAACCCACATGTGTGTGCATGCTAAGTCACTTCAATCATGCCCGACTCTTTGCAACCCCATGGACTGCAGCCCGCCAGGCTCCTCTGTCAGTGGGATTCTCCAGGCAAGAACATTGGTGTGGGTTGCCATGCCCTCCTCCAGGGAATCTTACCAACCCAGGAATCAAAGCCATGCCTCTTAGATCTCCTGCACTGGCAGACAGGTTCTTTACCACTAGCACTACCTGGGGAGCCCTGTACCCACATGGGACAGACCAAAGCCATACCCAGAATGAAGCCACAGAAATTCAATGCACTCCACTGGAGAAGCAAACTAGCTAAACAGCCCATTTCACTTTCATTTGTCCTTTCAGGGGACATGAACCTTATGTGAGAGTTGCAGGTTTGAAGAGAAGCATCTACCCAGTAAATAATGACGCGTCCTGTCACCTTGTGTTCACCATCATGGCTGTCCAGGATCGTCATCTTGGGGCCTCCAAGATGCTTCTTCTTAAGGACAGAAAGAAGCTCACATTCCTGCTCTCTGCTCCACCCACCCTCTCTTCCTCCCCTTCTCCCCCATCCCACCCCTCCCTAAACACACACACACAGCACCCACCCCCACTGCTTCGCTAACACACAAACAGCTGTGTTCTCATGACTGGAATGATATGAGATCTATTTACTTGGGCTTAAAAAGAAAATGTTTATAAATCACAAAGTCAATGAATGGTTTCCTAGCAACTTCTTGTATAACTATTATAAAAAGTATTCTTTCACTTTCTCCCTTAGTTGTGCTCTCTCTCCCTCCTTCTCTCCCTCCCCTTCCCTTCCTCTGTTTTCTCTCTGTATCCTCTCCCTGACCACCAAGGAGTCTTTTTTATTTTAAATAACAGAACACATTGAGGGTTTGATTTTAAAAAACTGCAAATCTCTCCCTAGAAAAACACATGTAAATGGACACATACTCATTCACACTTCTCTGCATACAATTCAAGGAGTTCATAGCACCCCTGAAACCTACCCATGGAACCCACTTAATTACCCTTTCCTACACAGGTAACATCTCCTTAGTTCGACTTCTCTCTTATCCCAACAAGAAAAAAAATGACTACGGAGTGGTTATTCTGGCAAAAACTTGATGAACTAAGCTTACTTCAAACTCTCTCCTCCACCCATCCCCAGCGTTAGACATTCTAATCCCAAAGCATCATTTCGCCTGCCCAGCAGCATCTGTTCTGCCTGTCTCTCCCTGCTTCCCTCCAGCTAGCTAGCTGGCAGCTAGCACATGTGAACACACTTTATGATTGCCTGAGAAAATGCCATTAACACAAGGCACCTGCAAAGCTTTCAATATGCATGTCACCAGTCTCCTCTCTGGGCCTGAGCCACCACTGGGTGTTAGCGAGAGCCATGGCCAAATGCAAATGCTGGAATACCCTGCTTTCCCACACTCCTAAACACAGCCCAAGGTTGACTTCACTGCTTCATGAGGCCCAGGGGCCTTATAAATGTCCACTGGTTTGGGGATAACCAGTCACTTCAACATCGTCAAGTTGGAACATCTCCTTGATCAATCCTTTATAAAATGAGAAACAGAATAAAGGCAGATGCTAACAGTGATCTCTGAGTATTTATTATGATTACATTCCAGGCACTGGGTTAGATGCTTACCTTACATATCCTCATTTTGTCTAAGGTATCACTTCCAGGAGTCAGTATGGTGTGGAAATTAAATAGGCAGCCTCTAGAGACAGAGTCGGAGAAGGCAATGGCAAGCCACTCCAGTACTCTTGCCTAGAAAATCCCATGGATGGAGGAGCCTGGTAGGCTGCAGTCCATGGGGTCGCTAAGGGTCGGATACGACTGAGTGACTTCACTTCCACTTTTCACTTTCACACATTGGAGAAGGAATGGCAACCCACTCCAGTGTTCTTGCCTGGAGAACCCCAGGGATGGGGGAGCCTGGTGGGCTTCTGTCTACGGGGTCACACAGAGTCAGACACGACTGAAGTGACTTAGCAGCAGCAGCAGCAGGACTTCCCACTTGGCTCAAGTGGTAAGGAGTCTGCCTGCCAGTTTAGGAGCCATATGAGATACAGTTTCAATCCCTGCATCAGGAAGATCTCCTGGAGGAGGAAGTGGCAACCCATTCCAGTGTTCTTGTTGGGATAACCCCATGGACAGAGGAGCCTGGCAGGCTACAATCCATGGGGTTGCAAAGATCTGGACATGAATGAAGAGACTGAACACACACACGCGAACTGGCAGTAGTTAAGTGCCTGATAAATGTAAGCCGATACTACTCTATCCATTTTACAGATTATAACACAAAGCATGAAGAGGTGAAGTGACTCTCTCAAGTCATACTTCTCAACTACATCTCTGACAAGTGATCCTAAGGCATGGAGTCATAACCAATTTGTGATGCTTCCAATATTGCATGGATTCCAAACCCTTTGAAATGCTCGCCTTTTCAAAGTCAGTCATTATAACACCACATTATTCCCACGATATTCCTGTCCAAAGTGCAAACCTGCATCTAACTTATAAGGAAACATCAGATAAATCCAAATTGAGAGCCATTCTAAAAATAACTGGCCCCCACTCTTGACAAACATCAAGGTCATGAAAGACAAAATTGAGGACAATCTTTCATTTCAAGAACTAAAGAGACTTCACAATTATATTCAACACAGGAGCCTGAAATGGATCCAGAGTTAGAAAAATGTTTTTTTACTTTGCTATAAAGGATATCATTAGGACAGTTGGCAAAACTGAACAAGATCTGTGAATTACAAATAACATTATGTCAATGTGACTTGCCTGATTTTGATCACTGCGAGAGACAGTCCTTGTTCTGGAGGGAATACACACTGAAGTATTCAGAGGTAAGAGGACATTGTGTCGGCAGCTTCCTCTCAAGAAGGTCAGAACAAGAAATGATAATATGTATACAGAGAGAATGACAAGGTGAATCTAGTAAAATGCAAACTTTGGGGAAATCTAAGAATATTGGGGGAATCTTTGCAATATACTTGCTACATTTCTATAGATCTGGAGTTACTTTGAAATAAAGTGGTTTGGATGGGCTTCCATGGTAGCACAAGGAATCCACATGCAATGCTGGAGAAGCGGGTTCCATCCCTGGGATGAGCCCCCTGGAGAAGGAAATGACAAACCACTCCAGTATTCTTGCTTGGGAAATCCCAAGGACAGATGAGTCTGGCAGGCTACAGGCCATGAGGTTGCAAGCATTTGAACACAACTGAGCGACGAAATAAGAACAAAAGCAAAGTGTTCTGGAAAAGGAAAGACAAAGCATCAATCTTTGTCCATGATTGCCCCTGAGCATACTAGCTGTGGGGCATGTTTTCTTACATTCTTACCTATAGACACAGCCTCATTCCAGAGAAGGCTTCCTTCTTGATGTTAAGACCATAGATATGCTTTTCCAAGAGAGAAAATACTCCTAAACATTCCACTGGACCCTTCACATTAAACGAGAGACTTTTAAAATCAGAAGGCATTGTTCTTTTTTGTCCAAGAGGATGTAACAATTCCTTATCCCTTTCCCCACTCCTAAAAAAAATGTCCATGGCTACACTCATCATCTAACACCCACTCACAAAACCCTTTTTTGTCTGCCAGATTTTCACAGGCTTCTAAAGAATTCGGTGAATTTGCTGTTGCTGAATGTGGTTCATTTGAGCAAAATTCCTCAGCCCCCTATTTCCATCCTCGCTTTCATCATCCCTGCCCTTTTCTCCAATAGGTCACTTAAAAACAGGACCAAAGAATGAGGGGAGGAATGGCAAGGGCGAGGGGGGAGGCTGCAGCTCATTCCTCCGAGCAAGATTTGTTTAGTGAGCCCCGACTATGTGCTGCCAACAGGGACAGGGACCCAGCAAGAAGGAGGAGCCTGACCTGCCTGCATGGAGATTGCCTTGCAGAAGGAAAGTGGGAGCTGCTAACCAAAGCGTAGAGAGTGCTCCAGAAAGTGAGGTACAGGGTGCTGGGGGGGCATGTAGGAAGAGCACAGGTCAAGGGAAATCTTATACCTGAGGGATGACCACGTGTCAGTTAGATCAGAGGGGGTCTGGGTGAGAAGTGGGAAGGAAAAAGAATGGTTTTCACTCATAAAAATAAACACCCTACTCTCCCCCTGCCCCATGTCCACATGTCCACTCTCTGCATCTGTGTCTCTATTCCTGCCCTGCAAATAGCTGTACCATTTTCCTAGATTCCATTTAATTCGCTCAGTCATGTCCAACTCTTCGTGACCCCATGGACAGCAGCCCACCAGGCTCCTCTGTCCATGGAGTTCTCCAGGCAAAAATATTGGAGTGGGTTGCCATTCCCTTCTCCATGGGATCTTCCCAACTCAGGGATCAAACCCGGGTCTCCTGCATTGCAGGCAGACTCTTTACCATTTGAGCCACTTGGGAAGCCCCTAGACTCCATATATATACGTGTTTATATATTTGTTTTTCTCTTTCTGACTTACTTCACTCTGTATAAAGGTCCTAGGTCCATCCACCTCTCTACAAATAACCCAATTTCATTCTTTTTTATGGAGACATATATACACTACCATGTGTAAAACAGATAGTATGAGAAGATGCTGTTAGCACAGAGAGCCCAGCTCGGTGCTCTGTGATGACCTAGAGGGGTAGGATGGGGCAGGGAGGTTCAGGAGGGAGGAGATATATGTATACGTATGTCTGATTCACTTTGTTCTACAGCAGAAACTAACATTGTAAAGCAATCATATTTCAATGTTTTAAATTAAATTTAAAAAATAAGCATGTATATACTTTCTTAAAGCAAAACGGAACAGCCCATAGTTAGTAGAAAGAAATAATACAGGTCAGAGCAGAAATAAATGAAATTCTACAACGACAGAAAAAGTCAATGAAAGTAAGAGCAGTTCTTTGAAAAGATAGACAAGATTGATAAACCTTCAGCCAACCAAGGGAAAAAAAAAAACAGACCAATATAAAAAGAGAGAGGGTCCAAAGAAATAAAATTAGAAATAAAAAAGAAGTTACAAAATGACACCCCAGAAATACAAAGGACCATAAGAGATCACTAGGAAAAATTATATGCCAATAAGATGGATAGCCTAGAATAAATGGATAAATTCCTAGAAATGTACAGCCTAATATCAAAACCTCAGGTTCTAATCCAAGCTGAAATTTCTCCCTCCAGACCCTGGCCCCTCCCCACCACTCGGTTCAAGTCACACTCCAGTCTGGAAGCTGCCATTGAGGAATGGGGACCAGAGGGTCGTTCCTAGCCCTGCTCAAGCTCCTCTCTTACTCCCTAATACAGTTTCTGGTCCCTCAGGGGCAGGCGGAGAGCAGGAGTGAAAGGAAGCTCTGACTTGGTTGGTACTCGCATGGTGGCCAGCCATAACAGATAAGAATGATTTTGTGGTTGTTGGAGATTCTCTCCTTGATACTTCTCTCTACCCCTTCTCTGGCCTAGGTGACCAACCCGACTGACTGATTACCACAGCCTTCTCCCATCATCCCACACAGCCCTCAGCTCACCTCGCAGTTCCAAGGAGAGGGGTGAATCCTGCCATGATGATCTGCATGGCTTCCCCATCCATTCTCTGCCACTGCTCCCCTCACCATTGGCTCTCCTATCATAAGCCACTGAAATCAGCTTCTCGCTTTTAAATTTCTCCAAGCCAGAATCTAGCAACAGTCCCTGCATCTCTCCAAACATCCCCAGACATCCCCAAATTCTCCCAAGAGCTCTCTAATTACATTTGTCTCCAACCCAGTGGAGGCCTGGAGGCCAGGAGTTTGCACAACTCAGCCATTATGGGGGCAATGGGCATATATGCTTGCTTCCTGGTGGCCCTCTCTACTCTCTGTGAAGGGGAGCGCCCAGTCTCTGACAGCTTTCTGAACACAGCTTTCTTTCCTTGATCTGTCTCATATCTTTCAGTTCAGTCACTCAGCCATGTCCAACCCTTTGCGACCCCGTGGACTGCAGCACGCCAGGCCTCCCTGTCCATCACCAACTCCAGGAGTTTATTCGAACTCATGTCCATTGAGCTGGTGATGACATCCAACCATCTAATCCTCTGTCATCCCCTTCTCCTCCTGCCTTCAATCTTTCCCAGCATCAGGGTCTTTTCCAATGAGTCAGTTCACATCAGGAGGCCAAAGTATTGGACTTTCAGCTTCAGCATCAGTCCTTCCAATGAATATTCAGGACTGATTTCCTTTAGCATGAACTGGTTGGATCGCCTTGCTGTTCAAGGGACTCTCAAGAGTCTTCTCTTAAGCATTGGCTGAAATGAGTGATGACTACAGGTCACAGAGCTGGTCTGGGACCACCCTGTACACGAATGGTCTAGCACAGTGGGTCTCAACAGGGACAATTTGGTGCCCTCCTCCACTTCAGGGAATTTGACAATGTCTAGGTTGTCACACCTGGAGGGGTGTTACTGGCATCTAGAGGGCTGAGAGATAAGGATGTTGCTAAACATTCTACAATGAGCAGGACAGCCTTTCATAGCAAAGACCTATCTGGTGCAAAATGTCAATAGTGCCAAGATATGGAGAAATGTCGCCTTGTACTTCCATTTATATAATGTTGCGGGGAGTGGAGAGGTGCCTCTCAAGTTTGGGACCTTGGTCAAGAGTAGAAAAAAAATCCCATTAGGCATCTGTCCTTTATTATTTGTATTAAGAGCTCCTAAGGGATAATAGCTTTAGACTGGATCAATCCAGCACCTCAACCCTGCTTCAAGGGCTCTTTGAGAGGGACTGGGGCATCCCTGGTGCCAAACTCAATGTGCTAGTCCATCTGCTTAGGCTGGCTCCCCTCATGTTCCCAAGATGGCTGCTTCACCTACAGGCATCGCTTCCAGACTCAGAAGTCTGGGGAAAGAAGAGGGAATGTGCATACATGTGTGAGTGCTAAGCCATTTCATTCGTGTCCGACTCTTTGCGACCCTATGGACTGTAGCCACCAGGTTCCTCTGTCCATGGGATTCTCCAGGCAAGAATACTGGAGTGGGTTGCCATGCCCTCATGCAGGGGATCTTCCCAACCCAGGGATCAAACCCATGGCTTCTGTAGCTCCTGCCTCGCAGGTGGATTCTTTATCGCTGAGCCACTGGGGAAGCCCCAGAAGAGGGAGTGATTATCTTTTTAATCCACAAGGATAGCTATTCACAAAGACCCTGTTGACATCCTTTCCTATCTCCCTGCCAGCACTTGGTCATGGGGCCACACGCAAACCTGCGGTGGCAAGGAGGATCCCTGGCTTTCACTAGTCAGGATTTGAGGCTGGACACTTCAAGCCTCACCAGAACAGCACAGCCACCCATGACCTCACACTAAGTTTTGTCCTGGCAGCAAGTACAAAGGTGGAAGGGTGGCTGATGGGTAGGAACCCAACAGTGTCTGCCACATCCTGATCCTATGTCCCTGGCCTTCCCCTCTCACAGCTCAAACAACTTGTTCACATAGTGGCCCTAGGGCAGTGCTTCTCCAATATCAACACACATCATTGTCACCTGGGGACAGAAGCTTCTGCACTGGGACCCTTGCAGATTTGCCCTGTGTACCACTTCCTCTGATTGCTCATGTGTGTCCTTTAAATGGTCATCGTTCAGTATAGAGTTTCCCTGAGTTCCATCAGGTCTTTCTAGTGAATTATCAGACCTGGGGCCTAGGGATCATGGGAAAACAAAAACAAAGTTAAAGTGTTAGTCACTCAGTCGCATCTAAATCTTTTTGACCCCATGGGTTGCTGCCCACCAGGCTCTTCTGTCCATGGAATTCTCCCAGCAAGAATACTAGAACGGGTTGCCATTCCCTTCTCCAGGGGATCTTCCCAGCCCAGGGATCAAACACGGTCTCCCACACTGCAGGCAGATTCTTTACTGTCTGAGCCACCAGGGAAGCCCCAGGGATAGTGGGGACCGCTGAATTTGTAGCCAAGTCAGGTAGGATGTGTGTAGCCTGGAGACTGCCATTTGCTTCTCACATCTGGAGTAAGAGCCATCTTGTTGGGGACCTGACCCTTTGACTTGTGGAACCTGATGCTAACTCCAGGTAGTTAGTGTCAGAATTGAATTGTGAGACACTCACTTGTCAGAGAATTGCTGTTGGAATGCATCAATCATTAAATCGATACTATACATATATGTTTTAATCATTCCCATTTTAGAGATGAGAAACTGAGGCAGAGTGGATTCACATTCTCACAGTCACACAGGAGGAAGCCATAGAGCCCAAATTTACACTCGGATTTGTTTCTCTCCAGAGCCTGAGCACAGTGCCAGGGGTAGTGCTAACATTTTGTTCATGTGGATGATCCTCCTGCCATTGTACATTATTGTGCAATGCACAACAGCACTTCCCCAACCTTGGCTGGACTTGCCTGATCACCAGAATCACCTGGGGCATGTAAATAGGCATTCCCAGTGACTCTGACTCAGTAAGTTTGGGGTGGGGCCTGGGAATTTTTATTTTTAACAAGTTCCCCCCAGTGATTCTGACAATGAGGCAGTTTGGCAACACTGCACTGCATTTACCAGCCTCCTCGCTCAGCTGTGTCCACCTGCCCTAAAATCCAGCCCTCCTGTTGCCCAGGCTTTGTCAGGGACCTGATGCATCCCTGTGCAGAGTTTCTAAGAGCTGGATATAGTATTTTCCAATCTCCATTTGGTTGCTCATTCTTACATGGGAAGACTTTTCACGAATCAGGCAGTGTGAGTCCAACTCAGCAAGGCCAAAGCCAAAGCCATCGACAGCCCCCTCCCGCTTCCTGCTCTTCCTCCTACGTCCTCCAGCTCAGCAAAGGACCCACCATCCACCCAAACGGCAGAGCCAGGAATCTTTGGCACATCCTTGCTCCCCTTTCTCCTTTACTCCTCATTTCCTGATCACGGTTTCCTAGTGATCTCTACCTCCCACACAATACAAAGCGAGCCCTCCTCTTCTCTTTCTTACTGCTTATTTGACATCCAACTCCACTTTTCACCCAGTCCAGCTTGCTAATAAGGCTTTCTGCCATCATCTTCTGCTCCCATAGGAGACAGATCGCATAGTCCAAAGATGGTTACAGTATCTCTCATCTCATACATTCTTCTAGAATCTTGCCACTACTCCATCAAAAGGTAGGGTTTAATATCCCTTCTTTTGAATATGGACGTGCTTTTGTGACTATTTCAATCAATAGAGTATGCAAAAGTGATGCTATATGACTTCTGAGGCTAATTCCTAAAAGGTGATTCAGATAACCCGTTACTCACTATGAGTCTCACTCTTGACACCTCCAGTCTACATCTATGCCTCCACACCAGCAGTCAACTGTTTGGAGACCACCATGCTGAGAGGAAGCCCAAATTAGCTCACAAGAGAGATCTCTTGACATTGCCTTGAAACTGCACAGAGAAAGAGAGATGTCTGAACAGCCCCCAGTTGCTCCAGCCCAGCACTATTAACAACTCCAGCCATCTCCAGCTACAATTGCACAGAGATCCCAAACCAGAAGTGACCAACTGTGCCCCTCCCAAAATTCCTAATGCAAAGAAATCATGCTGCTGTTGCTAAGTCGCTTCAGTCATGTCCGACTCTGTGCGACCCCATAGACGGCAGCCCACCAGGCTCCTCCGTCCCTGGGATTCTCCAGGCAAGAACACTGGAGTGGGTTGCCATTTCCTTCTCCAGTGCATGAAAGTGAAAAGTGAAAGTGAAGTCGCTCAGTCGTGTCTGACTCAGCGACCCCATGGACTGCAGCCTACCAGGCTCCTCCGTCTATGGGATTGTTCAGGCAAGAGTACTGGAGTGGGTTGCCATTGCCTTCTCCAAAGAAATCATGAGAGATAATAATAAAATAATTGTTATAAACCAGGAAGTTTTGATAGTGATATTTTTATGCAGTTAAAGTTAACCAGAGCCTCATTCGATGGGCACGCAGTGGCCAGAACTGCATGAAACACAGCTACACAAAGTGTGGCCCCTGGCCCAGGGCTGGAGAGTGAATTGTTTGTTACCAGTCAGTATCGAAAATGAGAGTAAGTATTAAGAAGCTTTCTTGGGGTGGTTTTATTGAATCTAATAATTTTAAAAAGCTGGACTTATGTTCTGTCTGGATGTGGGCAGACCTGGGTTCAAAGGGCAGAGAGGAAAGCGTGTTTGTTTGATCGGTTGGTCAGATACAGCCCCTTTGGGAAACAACAGGGCATTGAAATGATGGAGAAAGGCCTCGGGTGAGGAGCAGGAGGAGAAAGAGGACCGAGCAGAGGTGAGAGTGTAAGGCGAGTCCCAATCTAACACAAGAAAAAGAGTGATGCATTCAGGGGACTAAGAGAAAGTGAGGTGTCTTTCAACAAATGCTCACCTTGAGAATCCCTTTAGCTGCCAGTCACAGGAAGCCCTTCTCCAGGGGCTTAAACACAGTGTGGTTTATTTTTCTCATTGCGTCAGGATCTTGCCCCCACCCTCTTGGCAGTGGACACTTCTTGTGCACACCAGCCAGTCTTCCAGAGGCCAGAATATGCAACTCTTCGAGGGCTTTCTCCAAAGCTCCAGAAGGTCACTCTGCCCTTGGGGAGGATGAGAAGTGTGTGTTCCATATGGGCTCCCAGGTGCCCCAACAGGATTCAGCCGCAGGTGCCCAGAGGCGTCATACTGAATAACTCACCTTTTATTGCTTTTCTTCTCCCCCTTGTCTTCTTCTGCTCCGTGTCCCTCATCCACATTTCCAGGGATCACTTACTAAATAAACTACTTGCATTCTGCAGAGCCAAAGCAGCCTGAGCAAGACAGAGAATGGTCTGTGGTAATGCTGGAAAGTAGAGACCAGAGAGACAGAAGGGAGTAGGCTTGCCTGAAGACACACAGAAATCATCACACAGCTAAAATTAGAATATGCTCCCATGTGGTAAGTCTGTCCATTTCATGAGGCTGCATTGCGCTCACTAAGAAGTCTGTAGCAGAATGGTCAACCTCAAGTTGCCTCCAAAACCATCCTGGTGATTCTTCCTACAAAGGACTCCACCCAAATTCTTACTTCTCATGGTTTCCTCCAGCCAGGTAACACCTACCTCAGAGCGTTTCTAATGCTAAGACTCTTAGACCAAAAACAAAGCAAAAAAAAAAAAAGGCTCAGAGGGGCTGGGAGTGCCCCTCTAGTATGTCCACATCAGTCAGCTTGAAGTGGAAGAAACATAGCCCTTGAAGTCACTGACTCTGCTGCATGTATGCCTCCTCTATCTCCTTGCTGTGCGACTAGGGGAAATTTTATTAATTTTTCTGTGCCTTTTCTGTAAATAGACATAAGCTCACAATGCTATCTTGCTGGGTCATTTCAAAATAAAACATGGAAAAATGCTGAAGTTGTGCCTAACACCCGTTAAGAGCTCAGTTATGGCCAGTCTCCTCTCTTTGCATACATTCCCTTTCACCACAGAAGGAAAGGTCAAGGAAAGATATATTGGCCAAATAATCAGCTGCATTGCCTGGCATTTCTCATCCCACTTGCTTCACATGATTATTTCTATGAGGCTAATACCTCATACATTATCACTGCACTCTAATACCAGCGGGTCCATAAAAAGAGGCCCAACTAAAATAAAACCATTATAATTATGGCCCAGTTTTAATCACTGGCTAGTGGGCTCCCCAGTGGTTTGATTAAGAGCCAGGCCATAGTCAAATAATCAAACTGCAGATGCTAGAAGAGCAAGTCAGCTTGGATTTAAACAGTGGCAACGACTCAAATGGCAGTGGGGAGAAAAGAGAGATGAGGAGTGGAGAGGCAACCTTGCACAATGTTGGAATTTCCCTTCCATGTCCTCCTGAGTTAACTGGCCCATAAAATAACCAGGCTTGTTAATGAATAATAGGCTCATTCCTGAGCAGTCCCTGGGTCAGGCAGTCACTCAGGCCCTGCTGGCTGTCAACTCTGCTCTTAAAGCTGAAAGGAACCCCAAGGGTGACTTGAAGGCAGAGGCACTGTGATCTCTTCATACTGACTGCTCCCAAGAAAGAGAATCCTGAGTCCTAGAACCAGTCAGGAGAGGAAAGAAGAGGCAGATTAGCTTGAGGGCCTAAAGATTGTTCCCTAGTGGCTTAGGGATAAAGAATCCACTTGCCAATGCAGGAAATTCAGGGTTCGATCCCTGGGTTGGGAAGATCCCCTGGAGGAGGGCATGGCAACCCACACTAGTATTCTTGCCTGAAGAATCCCATGGACAGAGGAGCCTGGCCAGCTACAGTCCATGGGGTCGCAGAGTTGGATTCAGCTGAGCAACTGATCATGCACACACACAAAGCTTATACAACTGGGGTGGGGGGTTCCTCTTTGAGAAAAACCAGATAAAATTATGCATATAGAATATGCAATACCACCTTGGAGGAACACCATTCAGTACCACCTTGGTCATCCCAACTCCACTCAACCCAAGAAGTGCGAAGGAGATGAAGTGGGGTGGAAAGAGAACAGCAGGCAGAGCCCACTGCAGCTAAAATGGCTTTAAAAAGCCCACAGCCAGGTGAACACGAAGCCAGGGACACACCTAAGCAACTGAGGGGCCCTCGAAGCTTCATTAGCTTCATGGTAAACTCACCTCTGGTGGAGATATAAGACCGTGAACTCCTGAGTTTTCCAGATTTTGTTTCCTGATGTCATTCCATCAAACCAAGAACGTGATGCTACCTAACTTCAGAGTTGGACTGTCAATAAGAGCATGGCTTAACTAGTCATGCTGAGCAGGGCAGAGGATACCTGAATGTGAATGACAGCACATAAGATTGTTTCCAAAACCAAATCACCAAGGGATTTTGATTCCCCAAGTTGTTTTCTCTTCTATCCATAAGAAACTACTTTAAAGCTAGGTACTTCAAGAAATAGGTGGATCCGTTCCGTTCCATTGCTCAGTCGTGTCCGACTCTTTGCGACCCTGTGGACTGTAGCCTACCAGGCTTCTCCGTCCATGGGATTCTCCAGGCAAGAATACTGGAGTGGGTTACCGTTTCCTTCTCCAGGGGATCTTCCCGACCCAGGGATCGAACCCAGGTCTCCTGCATTGGAGGCAGATGCTTTAACCTCTGAGTGGATACTGAAGCCCAAATTCTTCAAAGGAACATGGACATTCAAAAAGAACTATGGTTTAGACCCTCACTGGGCAGACTGTCAGTGGCTGAGACCATCATGGTTAAAAGTATAGGTATAGGGGCTTTCTTATTTTTCAGTTGGAGGAAAATTGCTTTACAATGTTATGTTGGTTTCTGCTGTACAACAACACGAGTCAGCCATGTATCCCCTCCCTCTTGAGTTTCCTTCCCCTCCAACCATGCCGCCCGTCTTGGTCATCACAGAGCACTAGGCTGGGCTCCCTGTGTTACACAGCAACTTCTCACCAGCCATCTATTTTACACATGATAGTGTAGGTTTTTAATTAGGCAGATTTGGGCTCAAGTTCCTGCTATGCTGTTACTAGTTCTGTGACCTAAGATAACTTACTTAACTTCCTTCAACATCAGTTGCCTCTTGTGTAAAATTGAGGTAAAGATAATCTCTATTTCATAGAGATTGAAGGGTTAATTAAGATAATTAACATAAAGCACTCAGTCCAGTTTCTGACATATAATCACGGGAGACAGATTCACTGAGATTAAGAATAAATCTACTATCCCTTCCTCTAGCCTGAAAGTTTGTTGCTGCTGCTGCTGCTGCTAAGTCGCTTCAGTCGTGTCCGACTCTGTGCGACCCCATAGACGGAAGCCCACCAGGCTCCCCCGTCCCTGGGATTCTCCAGGCAAGAACACTGGAGTGGGTTGCCATTTCCTTCTCCAATGCATAAAAGTGAAAAGTGAAAATGAAGGCGCTCAGTCGTGTCTGACTCTTCGCGACCCCATGGACTGCAGCCCACCAGGCTCCTCCGTCCATAGGATTTTCCAGGCAAGAGTACTGGAGTGGGGTGCCATTACCTCCCCAAAATTCATATGTTGATACCCCAGCCCACAGTGGAGATAGGGCTTTTGTGGAGGTAATTAAGGTAAATTAGGTTATAAAGTGGGTCCCTGATCCAGTGGGGTTAGAGTCCTTATAAGAAAAGATGGCTACCAGACAGTTCTCCAGGTGAGGACACAGGGAAAGGGCCCTTTTAAATGTCTTTTGTTTAATCCACTCCAAGAACTATCTGGGGACTGCCAGTCTTCCCAACTCCATTTCCAGTTACAGGAATGGGCCAGCAATCCAAGATAGCCAACCAGAACACTTTATCTCTCCAGCCACAGGAATTGGACAAGAAGTGGACACATGACCTGAGCCAAGTTAATCAGTCTTCACTGAGACTTTTCTGTTAAAACTATCTGGGAGGACAACGTCCTGTTATGGGGGTTCTGGGGAGGATGTGTAGTTATAGCTTCCAGGTAATCTTCCTCTATCACAGGGAGTTAACCTGTCTATAGGAGGAGAAAATAAGGCCAATGCAGAGAAGGAAAAAGAGCAAAGGGATGAAGAAAAATAGGGCATTCTGAAGCTGAGTGAGGCTTTGATCCAGTTATGCCTGAAACCTACCTTGGACTTGCCAGTTACATTTTACATTTTCCTTAAGCTAATTTGACTTGGGTGGTTGTGGATTTTTGTTGTTGTTGTTGTAAATTTTGTCAGAGAGTTCTAAAACACTTGCCAAGATATACAACCTGACCGAATATTTTTGGCATCATTTGGTCAGATGGGTCACCATTGGGAAGCATTCTCCCACATTACTCCATACTCAAAAGTGGCCATTCTTCCTTGTTGTCCAGTCCTTAGCCACCAAGTGGCATCGGTGTTATCATGCCTACAGGCCTCTGCAAAGCACATGGCCCACACCACAGCATTTAAAGTGGGAAATACTCAAAGAAACCAGAATTGAAAGAAACACATGTACTCCAATGTTCATTGCAGCACTGTTTATAATAGTGAGGACATGGAAGCAACCTAGATGTCCATCTGCAGATGAATGGATAAGAAAGCTTTGGTACATATACACAATGGAGTATTATTCAGCCATTAAAAAGAATACTTTCAAATCAGTTCTAATGAGGTGGATGAAACTGGAGCCTATTATACAGAGTGAAGTAGCCAGAAAGAAAAACACCAATAATACAGTATACTAACGCATATATATGGAACTTAGAAAGATGATAATGATAACCCGGTATATGAGACAGCAAAAGAGACACAGGTGTATAGAACAGTCTTTTGGACTCTGTGGGAGAGGGCAAGGGTGGGATGATTTGGGAGAATGGCATTGAAACATGTATATTATCATATGTGAAATGAGTCGCCAGTCCAGGTTCGATGCATGAGACAGGATTCACGGGGCTGATGCACTGGGATGACTCAGAGGGATGGGATGGGGAGGGAGGTGGGAGAGGGGTTCAAGATGGGGAACATATGTACACCCAGGGAGGATTCATGTCAATGTATGGCAAAACCAACCAATATAATATTGTAAAGTAATTAGCCTCCAATAAATAAATAAATAAAGTGGGGAAAAACCAAGTCAGGGCTGCTCTGCTTAAGTCTATCCCAGGCACCTTTAAACTTGCAAATGCAGTTACCTGAGGGAAAGTTGGAGGAGTCTGCCAGCCCAACAGGTTCAGCCTGAGGGAGGGGTCAAAGTTTTTCTATCGCTCCCACAGCTGGCTTCCGAAGCTGGGACCGTGGGTCCAATGTCTGCTCCGGAGAAAGATGCTGTTTGTCTGTCTCAGCTCCTCTGTGCCGAGGAGGAGCCAGCACGTCTACCCACAGGACACAGAGAAGTGAAGCTTGACCTGAAGGGTGGCCAAGCCATCTGACTGGGACTGGAGGGCACCGCTCCTGGGAAAAGCACATTCCCGTGTGTTTGGTTGACAGCCCAGTGCAAGCGAAACAGAGCCACTGCTGGGCCGCCACGTCACCACCCCAGACTCGCTGGTAACAACACATCTGGGAAACAAGGAATCAGAGCTTCATAGCATTTCTTCCCCTTTAACCTGTGAGACGCTTTCACACACGGCAGCTCCATTTGAGGCTCCCCCCAGCCCAAGGAAGGGAGGAGGGGACCGGGCAGAAGGGAGTCTCTTCCTTGTGCTACCTAGGGACACTGAGGTTAAACGAGACTAAACTGGTTTTTCAAAGCCACGTGGCCATTCCCGTGCCTCAATTTCCCTGCCTCAGCCCTTTCCAAGTGTGCCTCATCTTGGCCCCCTGACCCATCCACCCCCAAAACCTGGAAGGCCTTAAGTAATCCCTGCGGTGTCCTGCCTGAGCATCTTGGAATGAGGCAGAAATTTCTTCAATACACAGACAAACAGTCCCACACAAGCACACCTTCTTACACAGGTACACACACACACACGGACTTACACTGATTCATATGTTCACAGGCATGGCATGCCCCCAGGCTTATCACGAACTCATACACAAATACCTATGCAGGATACACAACAGAAAGACACATTCACCTCTGGTAGAGTTTAGTACCTGGCACCCCTTAGGCAGGGCTTTCCCTGGTGGTTCTGTCAGTAAAGAATCTACCTGTAATGCAGGGAACCCAGGATCGATCCCTGGGTCAGGAAGATCCCCTGGAGAAGGAAATGGCAACCCCACTCCAGCATTCTTGCCTGGAGAATTCCACGGACAGAGGAGCCTGGCAGGCTAGAGCCCATGGGGTTTTAAGAGTCAGACTTGACTTAGTGACTAAACCACTACCCCTTCAGGCAGCTTCACAACATGGACCCTTAGAACTGATGCCTGCTTTCCTCTCTTGAACTGAGTGTTCCAGCCTGTAACCCCTCCCCTACACTCCCAGAACCTAGTGATTTCATCCAGAACCAAGATCTGAGTGATTTTTATTCAAAACTTCTTACTGATGATCCAGGACTGTAGGTCTGTCACGATAGCCGGAACAAAATGTGTCACTAACATATGTGGCTTGAAGCTCAACATTCAGAAAACAAAGATCATGGCATCTGGTCCCATCACTTCATGGGAAATAGATGGAAAAACAGTGGAGACAGTGTCAGACTTTATTTTCTTGGGCTCCAAAATCACTGCAGATTCTGACTGCAGCCAGGAAATTAAAAGACGCTTACTCCTGGGAAGGAAAGTTATGACAACCTAGATAGTATACTAAAAGGCAGAGACATTACTTTGCCAACCAAGGTCCGTCTAGTCAAGGCTATGGTTTTTCCCGTGGTCATGTATGGATGTGAGAGTTGGACTGTGAAGAAAGCTGATCACCGAAGAATTGATGCTTTTGAACTATGGTGTTGGAGAATACTCTTGAGAGTCCCTTGGACTGCAAGGAGATCCAACCAGTCTATTCTAGAGGAGATCAGTCCTGGGTGTTCATTGGAAGGACTGATGCTAAAGCTGAAACTCCAAAACTTTGGCCACCTCATGCGACGAGTTGACTCACTGGAAAAGACTCTGATTCTGGGAAAGGTTGAGGGCAGGAGGAGAAGGGGACGACAGAGAATGAGATGGCTGGATGGCATCACTGACTCTATGGACATGAGTTTGAGTGAACTCTGGGAGTTGGTGATGGACAGGGAGGCCTGGCGTGCTGTGATTCATGGGGTCGCAGAGAGTCAGACACGACTGAGTGACTGAACTGAACTGAACATATGTGGAAATGCAATGAAGAGGAGGTGTGATCCAGTGGAAAAACCAGCAACGGTTCACTTGTGCCAAAACTAAACATGGAGAAAATGCAAATAAAAAATCATTGTCCATATTCACTAAAATAGATGATAAATTCCAAATAAATATTAACATCAGATTTAGCACTGTAATAAAAGACACAGAGTCATGGAAAGAGTCATGAAGTAAGACATCTATGATTGTAACTTATTACACTGACTCATTCAAAAATACTTAGTGTGTTGTTTGAACACTTACTCTTTGCCAGTGTAGTACTGGCTCAAGTACAGAGCAATAGAACAAAATAGATGGATGACCGTGATGAAGGCTACAAATACATAACTGGAACAGGAGATCCCAGAGACAGACTGATATCTAGAGACATACCATACTTTTTCAATAAGGGTGACAATTTAACTCAGAAAGGAAAAAGACTATTCAATACATGATATTGACACAATAGCTCAATTACAAAGGGAAAAAATAAAATTAGATCCTACTCAATGCTATTCAAAATAATATATCCCAGATGCTTTAGATTTCAATATAAAAACCCAAACTACAGAGTATGTCCCATAACAAATGAATTCAGATAAAGCACCAGTGATTGGCAATTAATTCTCATCTTCAGGGCCTGAATACCAGCCCCACCTCTTAAATGACAATATTTTGGGCCCGGCTTCTAGGAGCATGATGGGGTTTTAGTATACCTAAAGAGAACATTGGAGAATATTTTTACAACCTTGATCTGGGGAGAAGTCCATTGTAAATAAGAAACAAATTCAGAAGCTGTAAAGAAACGATTGACAGATACAACTACAGTAAAATTGAAAGTCCTACAGGGCTTCCCTGGTGGCTCAGTGGTAAAGCATCTGCCTCTGTCCATGCAGGAGACATAAGTTCCAACCTTCATCAGGGAAGATCCTGCATGCAGCAGAGCAACTAAGCCTTGTGCCATGCCTGTTGGGCCTGTGCTCTAGAACCTACGTGCCAGAACTACTGAAGCCTGCATGTCTAGAACCTGTGTTCCGCAACAAGAGAAGCCACTGCAATGGGAAGCCTGCACGCCACAACTGGAAAGCAGCCCCCACTCTCAGCAAGGAGAGAAAGCCCTCGCAGCAACAAAGACCCAGCACAGCCAAAAATAAATAATTTTTAAAGATAAATGAAAAACTGAAAAAAAATTTTTTTAAAAGAGAAGGCCCTGTTACATTAACAGCAAGTGAAGATCCAAGGTGAAGCACTAAAAACAATCTAAATGTTCTCAAAAGAGTAATCACTAATAAATTTAATAACATAATTTACCATCCAGTATTGATGCAATCTTAGTTCAGTTCAGTCACTCAGTCGGGTCTGACTCTTGGCAACCCCATGGACCAAAGCCTCATGTATGGAATTTTATATGGATTCTTAGCACTGGTTACCTAAAGTAATGCAAAGTTATATGTATACAGGTGGAGAAAATTTTCTAAGACATAGAGCTGTGTCAAAAATGAGTCACAGAACTAATGGGATAGATGTGAGATGATAGATCTCACTCACATTTAAGAAGCAGTGTGAAAATTATCAGTGAACTCTGTAGAAAATGAGCAACACTCATCCATAATGAAGCATTAATAATAGTTATCTCTGAAAGTAGGCCAATAGGTAAGGGGAAAATTTCACTTTTCACTCTATATGCTTCTGAATTTTTGAATTTTTACAAAAAGAGTGCAGTTGTACATTCCATGTAAGAGACAAGGAAAATAACATGTGAAATCAGTCAGGCTGTCATCCTAGCTCCAACCTAGATCATCTTTCTGAGCTCTGGCAATTGACTCTGTCAAAACGGGACAATAACACCCTCCTCCTAATAATGTCCTAAGCGCTGGATAAATTATAACTACTGTTTATTGAGTACCTACCTCATAACTTACATGCACTACGTGCTAAATCACTTCTGTTGTATCCAACTCTCTGTAACTCTATGGGCTGTAGTCCATCAGCTTCCTCTGTCCATGGGATTCTCCAGGCAAGAATACTGGAGTGGGTTGTCATGCCCTCCTCCAGGGGATCTTCCCAACCAGGAATTAAAACCATGTCTCCTACATATCCTGCATTGGCAGGCAGATTCTTTACCACTAACAGCACCACGTTACCTTTTAAATCTATTATCATGCTGAACTGTACTAGCAGCCTCGTAGCTATTGTGTTTTGCTTGTAAGGAAACTGAGACCCAGAGGGGTGAAGTGATTTGCCCAGGATCACAGAGCTGGTAAGGAGCAGAGATGGGGAAAAACCTGGATCTTTTCGACTCCAAGATCAATGCTAATTCCTCCTATGTGCACCACTCAGGGTCCTTTCGTCTTCTCTCAGAGGGGTGGTGCTTGCCCTGGGCGGAAGCAACAGTCCAGAATAAATCTTCGACCAGCTCCAGGACAGCCCCCAGCCTAGACCCTACAGAAAGGGGACCAGGAATTCCTGACTCACAGCCGCAGCCGATTGCTCACAGACAGTGTCTGGAGGCGCCTATCTCCCACTTCCTCTGAAAGAGATAACAATGGCTATTTTAGCCTGAAATGCCCCTGGTGTAGACACACAAAGAGTGATAAATCTCGGACTGAAAAAACACTCTCTGTAAGACAGTTAGGGATAGGGAAGCCTGGCGTGCTGCAGTCCACAGGTTTGCAGAGTCAGACACAATAACAGTAGCAAAGTGACAGTCAGGGACTTGCATTTTAAACCCCCTTACCCTGCTACAGCCTGTTGGAACTCCCACTCTGGGGACCTCCTGCCAAAGAAAGGAGAGAAAGACCAGGGGACCGATACCATAAACAGTAGCAGGCTAATTAGAACCTTTAGTGGCAGAAGCTGAACAGATGTAATTAGCCAAGAATGGCTAATCTGCTATTGAATTTTTTATGGCAGGGTACAGATTTCCCTTGGTGAATCCGAAATGTTCAATATACTTACAGATATTAGCCAACCCCTTTTAAAACTTATTATGTGCCAGGAAGTGTCCTAGGAATTTTCGCAAATTGACCCACTTAATCTCCACAACAATTTAATTATTATCTCAAATTTCCAGACAAGGAAACAGAGGCATAGAGAAATTAGGTAAATTGTCCAAGGTCCCAAAGCTTGTGACAGGCCTGGGAAGTCTGACTTCAGGAGCCCTGCCCTTCACTGCCATGCCACACTGCCTCTCAAACTCTCAAACCTTTGGAGAGGGGGTGCTTTGCATTGAAATCAAAGTAGGAGCTGAAAGTTAGGTTTGGGTTGATGTAGCTCAGAGAGGTTCGTCTCAAGGCCAAAAACGACCTAGAGGAAGTCAGGAATATTCAGAAGTCTGGAGAAGAGAGTCGGACTGCCTGGAGAATGGGATGAGTTTTCAAGCCAATCTTATCTGGATCTCAAGGGTTCCAGAAACCCAGCTGTTGTCTGAGTTATGTTTCTGAAAGACTTGACCACTTTTTCTTCCCCAGATCTCTTGGGAGGTCAAGAATTCCTAATGTGTGCTGGTCCTTGGCAGCTGGATCTCTCCCTTCTAGTCCCCCTTTCATTTCCCCAGTCCAGTTTCTGGACTGTTTCACCCTTGTCCTTGCTTGGCTGTGTTGGGATTTGACAGGATCCATCCACCTCTGCCATGACGCCAGGCTTCAACAGTATGTGAACTGTGAAATTCCAGATGTTCCAGCTGGATTTAGAAAAGGCAAAGGAACCAGAGATCAAATGGTCAACATCCACTGGATCATTGAAAAAGCAAGAGAGTTCCAGAAAAACATCTATTTCTGCTTTATTGACTACGCCAAAGCCTTTGTGTGGATCACAACAAACTATGGAAAATTCTGAAAGAGATGGGAATACCAGACCATCTGACCTGCCTCCTGAGAAACCTGCGTGCAGGTCAAGAAGCAAGAGTCAGAACTGCACATGGAACAACAGACTGGTTCCAAATCGGGAAAGGAGTACGTCAAGGTTATATATTGTCACCCTGCTTATTTAACTTCTATGCATAGTACATCATGTGAAATGTTGGACTGGATGAAGCACAAGCTGGAATCAAAATTGCCAGGAGAAATATCAATAAAATCAGATATGCAGATGACACCATCCTCATGGCAGAAAGTGAAGAAGAACTAAAAACCTCTTGAAGAAAGTGAAAAAGTTGGCTTAAAACTCAACATTCAGAAAACTAAGATCATAGCATCTGTTCCCATCACTTCATAGCATAAGGAAACAATGGAAGCAGTAACAGACTTTATTTGTGGGGCTCCAAAAGCACTGCATATGGTGACTGCAGCCATGAAATTAAAAGATGTTCACTCCTTGGAAGAAAAGTTATGACCAATCTAGACAGTATATTAAAAAGCAGAGACGTTACTTTGCCAACAACGGTCCATCTAGTCAAAGCTATGGTTTTTCCAGTAGTCATGTGTGGATGTGAGAGTTGGAATATAAAGAAAGATGAGTACCAAAGAATTGATGCTTTTGAACTGTGGTTGGAGAAGACTCTTGAGAGTCCCTTGGACTGTAAGGAGATCACCTAGTCCATCCTAAAGGAAATCAATCCTGAATATTCATTGGAAGAACTGATGCTGAAGCTAAAACTCGAATACTTTGGCCACCTGTTAAGAAGAATTGGCTTATTTGAAAAGACCCTGATGCTGGGAAAGATTGATGGCAGGAGGAGAAGGGGACAACAGAGGATGAGATGGTTGGATGGCATCACTGACTTTATGAACATGAGTTTGAGTAAGCTCCAGAAGTTGGTGATGGACAGGGAAGCCTGGTGTGCTGCAGTCCATGGGGTCGCAAAGAGTCGGACACGACTGAGTGACTGAACCGATTTGCCTCTGCTCCACTGCCCCCAAAGCAAAATACCTCTAGCACTATAAACACAGAAGTCAGCTGGAGGGTAAAGCGCCGATTTTGTATTGTCTGGCTGAAGAACACAACTAATAGCTCCTGGCTAATGGGGTTCTTATGACTTTCCCCAAATGTCCAGCCCAGTGCCATCCAATTGAACTTTCTATTATGAATATGTCCTGTACCTGCACTGTCCAATAGGTAGTCATAAGCCATGTAAGGCTCTTGAGCAGTTGAAATGTGACTAGTACAGTGGAGGAAGTGAATTTTAAATTTGTATTTAATTTTAATATCTACATATGGCTAGTTACTGGGCTTCCCTGGTGGCTCAGTCCCTAAAAAATCCGCCTGCAATGCAGAAGACCCAAGTTCAATCCATGGGTCAGGAAGATCCCCTGGAAAAGGAAATGGCTACCTACTCTAGTAATCTTGCCTGGGAAATCCCATGGACAGAGAAACTTGGTGGGTTACAGTCCACGGGGTCTCAGGAGTTGAACACAACTTAGTGACTAAATCATGACCAATGGCTAGTGGCTACTGTTGTGAACCACACAGCTCTAGACCTTGGAGCACAACCCATGAAGATAAGCCAGACACCACACAGCAAGAAGGGGAATTGCTGCCTATTAGCAACTGAGTCTGTATTAGTATCTTACTGCTGCTGTGACAAATTACCCAAACTTCATGACTAAAAGCAACACAAACGTATTATCTTATAGTCCTGAATGTCACAAACACATGTATTAATTTCACTGGTCTAAAACCCTATTGTCACTGGACCATGTTCCTTTCTGGTGGCCCTAGAGGAGAATCTTTCCTGCATTCCTTGGCTCACAGCCCCATCCTCAATCTTCAGAGACACCAGCACAGCATCTTCAAGACTCTTTCTTCATCATATCGCCTTCTGTCTATAATGACTCTGTGATTTAACTGGACCCACCCAGATAAACCAGAATAAGTGTCTCAAGAAGACTCTTGAGAGTACCTTGGAGAGCAAGGAGAACAGGCCAGTAAAATCCTGCTGCTGCTGCTAAGTCACTTCAGTCGAGTCCGACTCTGTGTGACCCCACTGATGGCAGCCCTCCAGGCTCCCCCATCCCTGGGATTCTCCAGGCAAGAACACTGGAGTGGGTTGCCATTTCCTTCTCCAATGTGTGAAAGTGAAGTCGCTCAGTTGTGTCCGACCCTTAGCGACCCCACGGACTGCAGCCTACCAGGCTCCTCCATCCATAGGATTTTCTAGGCAAGAGTACTGGAGTGGCTTGCCATTGCCTTCTCCAAGTAAAATCCTAAAGGACGTCAATCCTGAATATTCACTGAAAGGACTGATGCTAAAGCTGAAGCTCCAATACCTTGGCCCCATGATGTGAAGAGCTGACTCATTGGAAAAGACCCTGATGCTGGGAAAGATTGATGGCAGGAGTAGAAGGGGATGACAGAGGATGCGCTGGTTGGATGGCATCACCAACTCAATGGACATGAGTTTGAGCAAGTTCCAGGAGATGGTGAAGGACAGGGAAACCTGATGTGCTGCAATACATGGGATCACAAAGAGTTGGACATGACTTACCCACTGAGCAACTCAAGATCCTTAACCTAATCACGTCTGCAAAGTTCCTTTGGCCATGTAAGGTAACATATTTGGAGGTTTTGGGGTTTAGCATGTGGACATCTTTGGGTGTGAGATGGCACTATTTTGACCACCAACAGCCTAAATGGGGAGAGCAAGAGATGCACTTGCAGACCTGCCTCTAAAAACTGTCTCTGAGCCCTGATCCAGAGGTGTTTTCCACTGGAAGCTGGAGTTGGAGAAGATGCAGGGCTAGCACCCTGCTCAACTCTAGGGAGTGCCTTTGCCCCTTTATGCAAAGGACTGCAAGGAGTTTTGCAGTGCACAACATGAACAGCTGTATGTGGGAGCCCTGGGAGAGAGGTTTCATGCTATAGACAGGTCATAATGAAGGAAGAAAGAAAGAGGTGGGCATATATGTTCATTCTTTCTCCAGGTTTGGCCAATCAGATTAGATCCTCTTCATCCCTTGGGGGAAGATTCAGTGAGCAAAAGTAGAAAATGCATTATTTCCAAATACTTTCACCTCCTGGAAAGGACAGAGGGAAAATTTCTCCTAAAGGGCTTCCTGGTTCAAAGCATCCAGCTACTAGTTGGCCAGAGTAAAGATTCCTCCCCACATCGCAACACATACCCAAAACCTCCCCACCTCAAACGCTCCACGGACTGACGCAGCTGGAAGACCAATAAACCCCAAAGTCCCTCACAACCAAGATCACTAGATACAACTGGCCCACAAAAATGTCCTGTGGGGTTGACTTTTCCCCACTGCATAGGACCAAGTGAAATCAGCATTCCTTACCCCTCTCTCAGCCTCAGCCCCATTCACCATACCCCACCTCCCTTCAAGAAGAGGATTTGTCATTTAGCCACAGTTTTCCCCTCTACCCAGTACCAGTAACAAACAGAATTTCTCTGGCTCCAACCTCACACAGTCGGGGAGATCCAACCACCATCAGATTCCCCACAGTGAGCTGTGGGGGCCCCAGGTGGGGCTCAAGTGTGCTCACCAATGTCCCCTCCCAGAGAACAATGGCCACTCTTCCATCCTGCTCCCACAATGACATGTCCTGGCCCTTGACGTCTGGGCCGTCATGCCCTCTCTCTTCTCTGACTGCACTATAGGCTGGGACGGGTCATAGCCTGACTCGCTCTCTGTTTCACAAAGGCTACAGTGCTGAGCTGCCTTCAATCACCAGAGTCTGACAAGAGTTACCTACGTGGTCCCCTTAACATCTCCCCTACTTTGCTACCCTGGCTTCTCTCTGGGACTTTCCCTTAGACAGTGATGAGTGTTAGGAAGATAATGAAACAGGGAGAAAATACACATGTGACTCGAGGGCAATGGAGGGCAACTTGAGTGGGGTGAGCATGGCACCTTCTCTGAGGAACAAGATTTGAGCTAAGACCTGAAGGAAGAGAACAAGAAGCATGGGAAGGGCTTGAGGAAAGTGTGCTCCAGGCAGAAGGAAAGGGTTGTACAAAGACCCTGAGGCCAGGACAGGCTGGCTTTTGTCTGAGGAACAGAACAAAGACCAGTGTGTCTGGAGTTAAGTGACCAAGAACAAGAGACCCAGAGACAAGGCTGAAAAGTGGAAGAGTAGAAAGTGGTCAGACCATGTAGGGCTTTGCCAACCATGGCAGGACATTCGAAACTGGGGAGATGGGGAGCCATTTACTGAGGTGAAGTGAGAGGGGAAAGAAGTAGGCTTTTAAGGATTATAATGGAGACGGCAGGGACTAGCCATCAGGAGACTGGATGCTTGGGATCGTCTGCCCAGTAATAAAGATGATTTGAGCAGAGTTTCTCAAAGTCTACCTCAATGTCTCTCTAGAAGTGCCAGATAGCATTCTGGCTGACAAAACAGAATGAAACCCACAGACGCAGTGGTAAACGAAATGCTCCCTCACTTCATAAACAGTAGACCCTCACTCCGTCAGCAAACGAACTACATCCGAAGTATTAAATCAGTCACACCTTAAGTTGTCTGTTCTTATGCTACCACTGAAAATCTTCTAATGGTCTCCCATGCACTTTAAAAAAAAAATCATGGATACATCCTTATCCAGATGTTAAGGCAGCACTAGCAGCTGTATCAAGCACACACCCAAATCTCAGTGGCCAAACCCAATAGAAGTTTAATTCTTGCATCCGTGCTGTGGACTGAATGTTTGTGTCCAACCCCCTCCAGCCCTGGCCCACCCAAATTCATATGTTGAAACCCTAATCATCAATGTCATGGTATTTGGGGATGGGGCCTTTGGGAGGTAATTAGCTATAGATGAGATCATGACGGTAGAGCCCCCAGGATGGAATTACTGTCCTCTTAAGAAGAGGAAGAGACTACAGCCATCTCTCTCCTTCCCTCCCTCTCTCTCTCTGTCTCTCTGTGTGTGTGTGTGAGAGAGAGCCATAAGAGCAAAAAGGCAGCCATCTGCAAGAGAAATACCTGATCCTGGACTTTCCAGCCTGCAGAACTGTGAGAAATAAACTTCTGTTGTTAAAGCCACCCAGTCTGTGCTGTTCTGCTATGGCAGCCAAAGCTGACCATGACATGGATAAAGTCCAAATGGGTGCTCCTGAATGAAGGGTACCTGTCCAAATGGGTACTCCTGAATGAAGGGTTCAGTTCAGTTCAGTCGCTCAGTCGTGTCCGACTCTCCGCGACCCCATGAATCACAGCACGCCAGGCCTCCCTGTCCATCACCAACTCCCGGAGTTCACTCAAACTCATGTCCATCGAGTCGGTGATGCCATCCAGCCATCTCATTCTCCGTCGTCCCCTTCTCCTCCCGCCCCCAACCTTTCCCAGCATCAGAGTCTTTTCCAGTGAGTCAACTCGTCGCATGAGGTGGCCAAAGTATTGCAGTTTCAGCTTTAGCATCAGTCCCTCCAATGAACATCCAGGATTGATCTCCTCTAGAATGGACTGGTTGGATCTCCTTGCAGTATAAGGGACTCTCAAGAGTCTTCTCCAACACCACAGTTCAAAAGTTCGGCGGTCAGCCTTCTTCACAGTCCAACTCTCACATCCATACATGACCACGGGAAAAACCATTGCCTTGACTAGACGGACCTTGGTTGGCAAAGTAATGTCTCTGCTTTTTAATATACTATCAAGGTTGGTCATAACCTTCCTTCCAAGGAG
The DNA here is from genome assembly GCF_049115385.1 of Moschus berezovskii. NCBI lineage: Eukaryota > Metazoa > Chordata > Mammalia > Artiodactyla > Moschidae > Moschus > Moschus berezovskii. The sequence goes on from NC_142465.1 coordinate 74,244,921, forward strand.
CAAGCGTCTTTTAATTTCATGGCTGCAATCAGCATCTGCAGTGATTTTGGAGCCCAAAAAAACAAAGTCTGACACTGTTTCCACTGTTTTTCCATCTATTTCCCATGAAGTGATGGGACCAGATGCCATGATCTTTGTTTTCTGAATGTTGAGCTTCAAGCCAACCTTTTCACTCTCCTCTTTCACTTTCATCAAGAGGCTTTTGAGTTCCTCTTCACTTTCTGCCATAAGGGTAGTGTCATCTGCATATCTGAGGTTATTGATATTTCTCCCGGCAATCTTGATTCCAGCTTGTGCTTCTTCCAGCTCAGCGTTCCTCATGATGTACTCTGCATATAAGTTAAATAAGCAAGGTGACAATATACAACCTTGACGTACACCTTTTCCTATTTGGAACCAGTCTGTTGTTCCATGTCCAGTTCTAACAGTTGCTTCCTGACCTGCATTCAGGTTTCTCAAGAGGCAGGTCAGGTGGTCTGGGATTCCCATCTCTTTCAGAATGTTCCACAGTTTATTGTGATCGACACAGTCAAAGGCTTTGGCATAGTCGATAAAGCAGAAACAGATGTTTTTCTGAAACTCTCTTGCTTTCTCCATGATCCAGCGGATGTTGGCAATTTGATCTCTGGTGCCTCTGCCTTTTCTAAAACCTGCTTGAACATCTGGGAGTTCACGGTTTATATACTGCTGAAGCCTGGCTTGGAGAATTTTGAGCATGACTTTACTAGCGTGTGAGATGAGTGCAATTGTGCGGTAGTTTGAGCATTCTTTGGCATTGCCTTTCTTTGGGATTGGAATGAAGACTGACCTCTTCCAGTCCTGTGGCCACTGCTGAGTTTTCCAAATCTGCTGGCATATTGAGTGCAGCACTTTCACAGCATCATCTTTCAAGACTTGAAATAGCTCCACTGGAATTCCATCACCTCCACTAGCTTTGTTCGTAGTGATGCTTTCTAAGGCCCACTTGACTTCACATTCCAAGATGTCTGGCTCTAGGTCAGTGATCACGTTATCGTGACTATCTTGGTCGTGAAGATCTTTTTTGTACAGTTCTTCTGTGTATTCCTGCCACCTCTTTTTAATATCTTCTGCTTCTGTTAGGTCCATACCATTTCTGTCCTTTATCGAGCCCATCTTTGCATGAAATGTTCCCTTGGAATCTCTAATTTTCTTGAAGAGCTCTCTTGTTTTTCCTATTCTGTTGTTTTCCTCTATTTCTTTGCATTGATCACTGAGGAAGGCTTTCTTATCTCTCCTTGCTATTCTTTGGAACTCTGCATTTAGATGCTTGTATCTTTCCTTTTCTCCTTTGCTTTTCGCCTCTCTTCTTTTCACAGCTATTTGTAAGGCCTCCTCAGACAGCCATTTCGCTCTTTTGCATTTCTTTTCCATGGGGATGGTCTTGGTCCCTGTCTCCTGTACAATGTCACGAACCTCCGTCCAGAGTTCATCAGGCACTCTATCAATCAGATCTAGTCCCTTAAATCTATTTCTCACTTCCACTGTATAATCATAAGGGATTTGATTGAGGTCATATCTGAATGGTCTAGTGGTTTTCCCTACTTTCTTCAATTTAAGTCTGAACTTCGCAATAAGGAGTTCGTGATCTGAGCCACAGTCAGCTCCTGGTCTTGTTTTCGCTAACTGTATACAGCTTCTCCATCTTTGGTTGCAAAGAATATAATCAATCTGATTTCGGTGTTGACCATCTGGTGATGTCCATGTGTAGAGTCTTCTCTTGTGTTGTTGGAAGAGGGTGTTTGCTATGACCAGTGCATTCTCTTGACAAAACTCTATTAGCCTTTGCCCTGCTTCATTCCGTGCTCCAAGGCCAAATTTGCCAGTTACTCCAGGTGTTTCTTGACTTCCTACTTTTGCATTCCAGTCCCCTATAATGAAAAGGACATCTTTTTTGGGTGTTAGTTCTAAAAGGTCTTGTAGGTCTTCATAGAACTGATTAACTTCGGCTTCTTCAGCACTACTCGTTGGGGCATAGGCCTGGATTACTGTAATATTGAATGGTTTGCCTTGGAAACGAACAGAAATCATCCTGTCATTTTTAAGATTGCATCCAAGTACTGCATACTCTTTTGTTGACCAAGATGGCTACTCCATTTCTTCTAAGGGATTCCTGCCCACAGTAGTAGATATAATGGTCGTCTGAGTTAAATTCACCCATTCCAGTCCATTTTAATTCACTGATTCCTAGAATGTCAACGTTCACTCTTGCCATCTCCTGTTTGACCACTTCCAATTTGCCTTGATTCATGGACCTAACATTCCAGGTTCCTATGCAATACTGCTCTTCACAGCACCGGACCTTGCTTCTATCACTGGTCACATCCACAACTGGGTACTGGTTTTGCTTTTGCTCCATCCCTTTATTCCTTCTATAGTTATTTCTCCACTGAGCTCCAGTAGCATACTGGGCACCTCCTGACCTGGGGAATTCCTCATTCAGTATCCTATCATTTTGCCCTTTGTTACTGTTCATGGGGTTCTCAAGGCAAGTATACTGAAGTGGTTTGCCATTCCCTTCTCCAGTGGACCACATTCGGCTGTGGTCCATGTGATCAGATTGGCTAGTTTCCTGTGATTATGATATCAGTCTGTCCGCCCTCTGGTGCCCCCTAGCAATACCTACCGTCTTATTTGGGTTTCTCTTACCTTGGAAAAGAAATGAAAAAGAGCGAAATGGCTGTCTGAGGAGGCCTTACAAATAGCTGTGAAAAGAAGAGAGGCGAAAAGCAAAGGAGAAAAGGAAAGATATAAGCATCTGAATGCAGAGTTCCAAAGAATAGCAAGGAGAGATAAGAAAGCCTTCCTCAGTGATCAATGCAAAGAAACAGAGGAAAACAACAGAATAGGAAAAACAAGAGAGCTCTTCAAGAAAATTAGAGATTCCAAGGGAACATTTCATGCAAAGATGGGCTCGATAAAGGACAGAAATGGTATGGACCTAACAGAAGCAGAAGATATTAAAAAGAGGTGGCAGGAATACACAGAAGAACTGTACAAAAAAGATCTTCACGACCAAGATAGTCACGATAACGTGATCACTGACCTAGAGCCAGACATCTTGGAATGTGAAGTCAAGTGGGCCTTAGAAAGCATCACTACGAACAAAGCTAGTGGAGGTGATGGAATTCCAGTGGAGCTATTTCAAGTCTTGAAAGATGATGCTGTGAAAGTGCTGCACTCAATATGCCAGCAGATTTGGAAAACTCAGCAGTGGCCACAGGACTGGAAGAGGTCAGTCTTCATTCCAATCCCAAAGAAAGGCAATGCCAAAGAATGCTCAAACTACCGCACAATTGCACTCATCTCACACGCTAGTAAAGTCATGCTCAAAATTCTCCAAGCCAGGCTTCAGCAGTATATAAACCGTGAACTCCCAGATGTTCAAGCAGGTTTTAGAAAAGGCAGAGGCACCAGAGATCAAATTGCCAACATCCGCTGGATCATGGAGAAAGCAAGAGAGTTTCAGAAAAACATCTGTTTCTGCTTTATCGACTATGCCAAAGCCTTTGACTGTGTCGATCACAATAAACTGTGGAACATTCTGAAAGAGATGGGAATCCCAGACCACCTGACCTGCCTCTTGAGAAACCTGAATGCAGGTCAGGAAGCAACTGTTAGAACTGGACATGGAACAACAGACTGGTTCCAAATAGGAAAAGGTGTACGTCAAGGTTGTATATTGTCACCTTGCTTATTTAACTTATATGCAGAGTACATCATGAGGAACGCTGAGCTGGAAGAAGCACAAGCTGGAATCAAGATTGCCGGGAGAAATATCAATAACCTCAGATATGCAGATGACACTACCCTTATGGCAGAAAGTGAAGAGGAACTCAAAAGCCTCTTGATGAAAGTGAAAGAGGAGAGTGAAAAGGTTGGCTTGAAGCTCAACATTCAGAAAACAAAGATCATGGCATCTGGTCCCATCACTTCATGGGAAATAGATGGAAAAACAGTGGAAACAGTGTCAGACTTTGTTTTTTTGGGCTCCAAAATCACTGCAGATGCTGATTGCAGCCATGAAATTAAAAGACGCTTGCTCCTTGGAAGGAAAGTTATGACCAACCTTGATAGTATATTAAAAAGCAGAGACATTACTTTGCCAACCAAGGTCCGTCTAGTCAAGGCAATGGTTTTTCCCGTGGTCATGTATGGATGTGAGAGTTGGACTGTGAAGAAGGCTGACCGCCGAAGAATCGATGCTTTTGAACTGTGGTGTTGGAGAAGACTCTTGAGAGTCCCTTATACTGCAAGGAGATCCAACCAGTCCATTCTAGAGGAGATCAATCCTGGATGTTCATTGGAGGACTGATGCTAAAGCTGAAACTGCAATACTTTGGCCACCTCATGCGACGAGTTGACTCACTGGAAAAGACTCTGATGCTGGGAAAGGTTGGGGGCGGGAGGAGAAGGGGACGACGGAGAATGAGATGGCTGGATGGCATCACCGACTCTGTGGACATGAGTTTGAGTGAACTCCGGGAGTTGGTGATGGACAGGGAGGCCTGGCGTGCTGTGATTCATGGGGTCGCGGAGAGTCGGCCACGACTGAGCGACTGAACTGAACTGAACTGAACTGAACTACCTTGGTCGTGGAAAATCTCTTCACAGCCGCTCCAGCAAAGTGCAGCCGCTGTACCTTACCTTGGACGAGGGGTATCTCCTCGAGGCCGCCCCTCCTGACCTTGAACGCGTAGTAGCTCCTCTCGGCCCTCCTGCGCCCACGCAGCCACCGCCTGTTGGACGTGGGGTAGCTCCTCTCGGCCGCTGGCCGTGGCCTCAGGCGTGGGGTAGCTCCTCACGGCCGCACCTCTTTGCGTGGTTCGTTGCGCCCAGGCCGGCGTCTCCCGCGTCGCGTCTGCGCCGCCGGGGCCGGCGTCTCCCGCGTCGCGTCTGCGCCGCCGGGGCCGGCGTCTCCCGCGTCGCGTCTGCGCCGCCGGGGCCGGCGTCTCCCGCGTCGCGTCTGCGCCGCCGGGGCCGGCGTCTCCCGCGTCGCGTCTGCGCCGCCGGGGCCGGCGTCTCCCGCGTCGCGTCTGCGCCGCCGGGGCCGGCGTCTCCCGCGTCGCGTCTGCGCCGCCGGGGCCCGCGTCTCCCGCGTCGCGTCTGCGCCGCCGGGGCCCGCGTCTCCCGCGTCGCGTCTGCGCCGCCGGGGCCCGCGTCTCCCGCGTCGCGTCTGCGCCGCCGGGGCCCGCGTCTCCCGCGTCGCGTCTGCGCCGCCGGGGCCCGCGTCTCCCGCGTCGCGTCTGCGCCGCCGGGGCCCGCGTCTCCCGCGTCGCGTCTGCGCCGCCGGGGCCCGCGTCTCCCGCGTCGCGTCTGCGCCGCCGGGGCCCGCGTCTCCCGCGTCGCGTCTGCGCCGCCGGGGCCCGCGTCTCCCGCGTCGCGTCTGCGCCGCCGGGGCCCGCGTCTCCCGCGTCGCGTCTGCGCCGCCGGGGCCCGCGTCTCCCGCGTCGCGTCTGCGCCGCCGGGGCCGGCGTCCTGGCCTCTAAATAATGATTCAGGATTCAGGCTCTGTCCATCTTATGGTTCCACCATCTTAAAATGTGGCTCCTAATGCTATCATATTGAAGAAAGAGCATCAAGTACTGGGCAAATGGAGGTGCCATTGCCTAGAACTCAGTCACATGACCACATCTAACTTCCGGGAAAGCTGGAAATTGTAGTCTGTGTGCCCAGGAGGATGAGGAGGACATCTAATAGGCTTGCCCTCCATGTTTACAATGTTCCTCACAATCTGGCTTTTGTCTACATCTCCAACTTTCTCCCAGGATTCTCCTGTTACCTGCTATGCCTCAGTCTTCTTTCCATTTTTGAACACCAAACCCCAAACCTCCTAAGCTTTTCTTGCTATGAAACTAGCTGTTCATCTGCCCAGAAACTGTTCATCTTCACCTAATCTCTCATTGACTAAATTCTTCTCACAGGCTCATCTTTATTCAAAGGACATCTGTGACCTAGAAATACCACTGTAAGTGACTTTCACATATATTATCTAATTTTCAATTCTTTGATGGATATCATATCTTTTTTTGCACAGCAGGCTACAATAGCAAAACTTCCAGTAAGATATGTATGGACAAATGTCCTTATGGTGGTGATTGGGAACTGGTATGGGTTGAATTGTGTCCTGTCCCCAAAATTATGAAAAATTTCAAAACCCCAGGACCTCAGAATGTGATATTATTTGGAGACAGAGTGTGAACTGAACAACAACACACACACACACATATACACACACACAAGCGTACATTTGTTGTTGTTTAACCCTAAGGGAGATCAGTCCTGAGTGTTCATTGGAAGGACTGATGTTGAAGCTGAAACTCCAATAATTTGGCCACCTGATGCGAAGAACTGACTCATTTGAAAAGACCATGATACTGGGAAAGATTGAAGGCAGGAGGAGAGGGGGATGACAGAGGATGAGATGGTTGGATGGCATCACCGACTCAATGGACATGAGTTTGGGTAAACTCCAGGAGTTGATGATGGACAGAGAGGCCTGGCGTGCTGCAGTCCATGGGGTCACAAAGAACTGGACACGACTGAGTGACTGAACTGAACTGAATCACTAAGTCATGTCTGATTATTTGCGACCCTATGATCAATCCTGGGTCTTCATTGGAAGGACTGATGCTAAAGCTGAAACTCCAATACTTTGGCCACCTCATGTGATGAGTTGACTCACTGGAAAAGACTCTGATGCTGGGAAAGGTTGGGGGCGGGAGGAGAAGGGGACGACCGAGAGTGAGATGGCTGGATGGCATCACCGACTCAATGGACATGAGTTTGAGTGAACTCCGGGAGTTGATGATGGACAGGGAGGCCTGGCATGCTTTGATTCATGGGGTTGCAAAGAGTCGGACTTGACTGAGCGACTGAACTGAACTGAACTGATGGATTATAGCCTGTAGGTTCCTTTGTCAATGGAATTTCCCATGCAGAAATATTGGAGTGGGTTGCCATTTCCTTCTCCATACACACACACACACATATGTAAAATTTGCAGGTGTATTTATAGGTATTTGTTTATTGATTGATTTATTCATTTATCTATAAATATTTTTAAATCCTTGATAAATAGCAGTAATTAGTTCTGGATGGTAGACTTATGTGTGATTTCTGGGGCTTTTTTCCTTTATATTTATTAATTATTCTGTAAGAGATGTGTTACTTACATAATGTGTCTTTAAGGGTTTTTTTTAATTATTTTAGAAGAGTCTTTGAGATTCTGAAAATTATATTGCAACATAGTGATATACAAGATGATCAACTCCCAGTTAACAAAAGAACATTTTCATCCCTGAGACCTGGGCTTGGGTTGTTAGTGTCAGGGAGAAAGAGACCTGCAAATTTGCCATTGGCAGGACTGAGCCCTTCTTCCTGTTCCTGGATTGGTCAGCATGGGGAGGAAGAATGTGGGTATAAAGAAGAAGGGCTCACAGGACCCAGCCCAGGAACAGAGGGTAAAGCTAAACCTTGCCGTCAGGGGATCTGGCTTCTGATGATCACTCCCTCCATTCATGATGTGTGTCTATACCAGAAAGGTCTCAATTATTTATTAACTTACATTCATTCCATTTATTGCATTCAAGAAATATTTGCTAACTACCTACTACACACCAGGTCTTGTACTGAGAATAAAAAGATGATTCAGATGTAGTTCCTGCCTTCAAAAAGCTCACGTTGCCCTTGACATTTTGTTATTTTATATTTACACAACCAGCTGAAAAGACGAAGTCAGACATCTGAGAGAGAAAAGTACTCCAGTCCCATAAAATGCAAGCATTCCAAGTTTTGACACTGGAAACCCCTGCCAGGTTAATAATAGGCAATAAAACATGTGTACAAAGCTCTCTGCAAATCTGATAAAAAGGCATTGTAAAAGATCCTGGACAATGTGAAGAGATATGTAAATGATCAACAACAAGCAGTAATAAGGGGATGAGATGGTCAGATGGCATCATCGACTCGATAGACATGAGTCTGATCAAACTCCAGGGGACAGTGAAGGACAGGGAAGACTGTGCTGTAGTTCATGCGGTTGCAAAGAGTCAGACCACTTAGTGACTGAACAGCAACAATATCTGGATAGCATTCTGTAAACTCTCTCCAGAATCTCAAGTCTCAGGCCAAGAGAACCCAACTGCTTCATGTCATTATTTCCCAAAGGCTGAGTTGCCTCCTTCTGAAATGTTACCCCTTGGGTTGTGTGTTTTTCGACCCGCACTGCCTGTTATCATTAAGACTCCTGCAAGACACAGAGAGAGGCTCTGAAACTGAGGTAGGTCAGAAAAGAATAAAATCTGTGAAGCCTGGGAAGGAGGAGATTAACAAGCCCTCATCACCTCCATCATAACCATCATCGTTCTCTGCTCCAGGAGATTTTATTGAGCACGAGCTCTGTGTTCAACACAACTGCGGCTACAGCATGAGCAACACAGAGGAGGTCTCTGCCCTCATGGAGCGCCCGTCCTCATCGAAGAGCAACAATAAAACAATCTCAGAAAACACCAGACAATGATAAATGTTGTGAAAGAGATAAGACAGGGTGACGTGGTAGGGAGAAGCTTAGGTCCTCAAGCGGGGAGAAAGCTTAGATAGGGAGATGGGAGGAAGCATCCTTGGAGAGAAGAGTCAAGGAACAGAAGGAGCCATGAAGCTAAAAGTTTGTGAGGACCATTCTCCATGCATGCGCCTTCCCTGGAGACCCAAGTTCGATCCCTAGGTTAGTAAGATCCCCTGGAGAAGGAAATGGTAATCCACTCCAGTTTTCTTGCCTGGAAAATCTTATGGACAGAGGAGGCTGGCAGGCTACAGTCCATGAGTTTGCAAGAATAGGACACGACTTGGCGACTAAACCACCACCACCGTTCTCCGTGCAGAGGGACTAGCACAGGCAAAGGCTCTGAGCTGGGAACAGGCTTGGCATGTTGGAAAAGGCAGAGAAAGAGTGGTGTTTGTAACAGTGTGTAATCAACAGCAGGGAGAGGAGAGGAGACAGGGTGGGAGAGATACGAGGAGCCAGAGCATGTGGGGCTTGTAGAACACATCAAGGAGGTTGAATCGTGTTCATACTTTTACTGACCGTCTATTACTTTCCAGGCATTTTACAGATACTCTCTTTTTAAATCTCAGAGTAACCACACAAAGTTGATGTCATGGTGGCCATGTTATAGATGATATGATACAATGCAGGGAGGTTACAGGATATGTTCTGTGTCCCACAGTAAAGGGCCGAGCTGGAACAAATTCACATTTGTTGGCCTGCACACCCTGTGCAGCTAACCACTGCACCATGCTGGGTAAAAGGATAGGATTTTAGTGGTTACAGTGCCACTGTGTTTTCCCCTCTCCTCCCTCCTTATCATTCCCCCCAACTCTTTCCCTCAAATATCTGTGGTATGTGAACAATTTGAGGGCCAGTGAAAGATACCCTCCCTAGAACCTTCCACAAATCTCAGAGCCCAGGACTCTGCGTCAGCAAGCACTTCTCACCATTGAAAGGGAAACTTTCTTTCCCTCCCCTGGGAAGGAGAGCTCCTCTGATTAATATGTGCTTAAAAGACTGGGGCTCAAATCCTGGTTCTTACTGGTGAAGTTTATGACCAGCCCCCAACCCCTATCTAGGCCTCATCGCCGTATCTGTAAAATGAGTAAATTAAAAAAGTAAAAACTCTATGCCCTGTTGGTGGAAAGGTAAATGATTATAGACATTTCCAAAAGCAATCTATCAGCCCTGAGTGAAATTAAATGCATCTATGTCCTCCTGGGTACATATATCCCAGAGAAATTCTGGTTCACAGTAAGGGTTTATGGTAATAGGTGTTGCCAGGGGAAATAAAGTTAAATGTAATGAAAGTGGTCCATGGAACATAGAGTTGCAAGAAGAAGTGACAAATTACACATCCCTAGGGCAGAGTGGATAGATTTCAAAGGAATGGTATTAATATGCAAAATAAGCGAGCAGCCAGAAACACATGAAAAGACCTACAACCTTTACTCATAATAACAAAAAAAAATGCCAATTAAATCTATAGTAAGATACCATTTCTCACCTATTGTTTTGTTTAGTCTCTAAGTCATGTCTGACTCTTGCAACCCCATGGACTGTAGCCCGCCAGGCTCCTCTGTCCATGGGTTTTCCAGAGCAAGAGTTCTGGAGTGGGTTGCCATTTCCATCTCCAAGATACCATTTTTCACCTATCAGATTACTCCAAATAGATGGGTGTGACTTCACTCTATTGGTCACTGGGAACGGGGCATCTGTCTTCCTGTTCCACTGACCTCATCCGATGGCTTTGGCCTCAAGGTCATTTCATGGTCCAATACGAATGCCAGAATGCCACAGACACATCTACATTACAGGCCAGATAAAGGGGGAAATGTGAAAGACCAAAGTGAAGGATAAACACTTTTTCTCCTCCCTTTGAAACTTTCCAGAAGCACCAAAAAACACTACATTGTGACTACATTTCATTTGATATAACTTAGACACTTGGGCACACCTAGATATTAGGGCCCAATAAGGGAACCCAGGAAATACCATCCTTCATTCTGGAGGATGCACCCAACTGGAAATGAAGGTTTGTTAGTGAAGAGAGAGAGTTAACAGGAGTTTGGGCAGGCAGTAGCAGTGTCTGCCAAAGGAGAAGGAAAATGGGCTTTTTGAGTTCAAATTATGTGCTAGGTATTTTAGCAGACTTAGCACACCTATTCACAGGTTGACCAAAAATATTTGTTTGAATTTTTCCATAAGATCGTATGGAAAATTCATACAAAATTGTTGACCGACCCAGTATACAACCATAGAGCACGGGATACACTTATACTAAAACTTTATTTGTGGCTTCCCTTAAATTTGAATTGAATTGTGCATGCTATATTTTTGTTAGTGCAAACTGGCACTCTTACATCCTCAGGTGATAAAGGCTAGCAAATAGCCAGGAAACTTGCAGCAAAGCAAGACAATTCCAAGGTCTGAGTACAAGGGTTCAAATCCCCACAGGTGATGGGACCTTGAATAATTTCTTTGTGTTTTTAGTCTCTTCCTATGCTTCAAGTTCTTTGATTGTAAAATGAAGATAGTAATAGGCTCTATTTCTTAGGGGATAGTCGTTAGGATTGGATGAGCTATGTGAACAAAGCACCTAGGACAGGGTGTGTCTAACTACATATAGGAAGTCAGTTTTGGATAAAGGACTCAGTCCACTATCTTGTCCTTCCTGCTGTCTTGTCCTCCTGTCACCCTAACAGGCTGTGGTCCAGAGAGCATGTATAACCGTTGACTTTCTATATTTCATAGTCAGTACTATTGCTAATTATAATGATTGATCATAATAGCAGGAAATCTAATCATCTATACACTGTGCTTTATGAGATATGAAAACAATCTCCCTCATACTAACTCATGCTTTCAGCTTCCATCTCCTCATCTGTAAAATAGCAGTGATGATACCACCTCTGGAGCTGCAGTAACTAGTGAGTGAGGTCATGTGTGTTGAGTGCTTGGCACATAGTAGGTGTCCAACAATCATGTGCTTCATTCCTGTGCTCTACTGTGTAGCCCTAGGTGTGCACCAAATAGCAAGTGTTTATATATCCGTCTAGTCAAGGCTATGGTTTTTCCCATGGTCAGACTGTGAAGAAAACTGATCGCCGAAGAATTGATGCTTTTGAACTGTGGTGTTAGAGAAGACTCTTGAGAGTCCCTTGGACTGCAAGGAGATCCAACCAGTCCATTCTAAAAGAGATCAATCCTGGGTGTTCATTGGAAGGACTGATGCTAAAGCTGAAACTGCAATACTTTGGTCACCTCATGTGACGAGTTGACTCACTGGAAAAGACTCTGATGCTGGGAAAGGTTGGGGGCGGGAGGAGAAGGGGACAACAGAGAATGAGATGGCTGGATGGCATCACCGACTCTGTGGACATGAGTTTGGCTGAACTCCGGGAGTTGGTGATGGACAAGGAGGCCTGGCGTGCTGTGATTCATGGGGTTGCAAAGAGTCGGACACGACTGAGCGACTGAACTAAACTGAACTGATATATTGAATATTTGTTTCATATATATTTGGATATTGAATATGTATTTATATCTTTATTGAATATATAGGTTGCTGTTGTTCAGTCACTAAGTTGTGTCCAACTCTTTGAGACCCCACAGACTGCAGGACTCCAGGCTCCTCTGTCCTTCACAATCTCCTAGAGTTTGCTCAAATTCATGTCCATTGAGTCAGTGATGCTATCTAACCATCTCATCCTCTGCTGGCACCTTCTTCTTTTGCCTTCAATCTTTCCCAGAATCAGGGTCTTTTCCAAAGCATTGGCCCTTCGCATCAGGTGGCCAAAGTATTGGAGCTTCAGCTTCAGTATCAGTCCTTTCAATGAATATTCAGGGTTGATTTCCTTTAGGATAGACTGGTTTGAATATATAGGTGTATATATTGAATATTTATCATAAATAAATGCCTCCATGAACCAATTCTTGTCAGTGCCACTAGTCATCCTCAAAGATAACTTATTGGGGAATCACCCAAGGCAGTTTTGAATTTGGGTTTCCCTCTCTGGGGGTCTGAGTTTAGTTGTTTCCATTTAGCTTGGCCTTCACACCAATATCCCTGGAGAAGGAAATGGCAACCCACTCCAGTACTCTTACCTGGAAAATCCCATGGACAGAAGAGCCTGGTAGGTTATGGTCCATGGGGTCACAAAGAGTCAGACACAACTGAGTGACTTCCCTTTCCCTTTCACTTTCATACCAATATAGTAACTCAAACCTCATAATCACTGGCCAGTGCCTATTCTGCTCCAAAAATCTTGAGTAGAAAACAGGCTCCAAATAAGAGGGGGTTTTGCTGTTATTCTTTCTGGTGCTGGCCTGGCTCAGAGTTAAGAGGATATGTGTCAGAAGAAGAAAGGATGCAGTAAGGATGCTAGGTAGTGCTTGAAGTGCTTAAAGCACCAGGTGGGTCCCAAGATCCACGGAATGCTGTGGCTGCTGGCGATTCCTGGGTGAGTGGGGTTCTGAGGACTCCATCCCATTTCCTGGCAATGCCAGGTGGCGAAAGACAGCCAAGGGGACAGGAGAGCTGCTATCTGGTGTGAGTAGATAGGAGAGACAGAAGGGTGAGGCTTCCTCATGCAGGGGGAGTCTCACCAGGAGGGCTCAGACATCCCTTGTCTGAGTCTAACATAATCACATCTATGAAGTCCCTTTGCCATTAAGACTGGAGTCTTACAGGGGCTGTAATTCTGCCCACCACACCTTCCTCTCCTAACCTACTCTGCCAAGCCTTAAATTTCTCTTCTTGCTCACTGACCAGCTTAAACCAGGTTTGGAAAGAAAGTGGAAGAAAGTGAAGTCGCTCAGTCATGTCTGACTCTTTGCGATCCCATGAACTGTAGCCTGCCAGCCTCCTCTGTCCATGGAATTTTCCAGGCAAGAATACTGGAGTGAGTTGCCATTTCCTTCTCCAGGGGATCTTCCCAAACCCAGAATCAAACTCGGGTCTCCCATATTGCAGGCAGACTTCTTACCATGTAAGCCACCAGGGAAGAGGTTTGCCTCCCTTAAATTGATTGATTGATTAGTCAAACCTTGAGTTATTTCACAGACAGCACTGCACCTGTCCAAGTTGGGTGCCCAAGTCTCCAGGATGACCCAGAACCCAGAACCTTCAGTCTACAGAGCTCAAAGAATAGAAATGCTGCCACCAGAGTCCTTTACAAAGCGAGGAGTGCTGTAGTAGGGAAAATCTGGCCTCCAGCAGCCCGATTTGCTAATATGGACTGATTGGAGACTAGCCAATCAGCTTCCACGTTTTAAATTCCCTGAACCCTTTAAATTTCACCCTAGATTCTGGATCAGAGAAACAGATTTGTGAGCTTGGCCTCCTGTCTCCTTGCCAATCAACATCTCAATACAGCTCTTTCTTTTCTCAAAAGCCAGTACCATAATATTGGCTTCCTTGTGCATCACATAGTGAGCCCCTGCTCAGTAACACTAAGACTGTTGATCTGTCCTAGAAAATGTTTCACAAGCATGATCCAATCTGTGTTTTAGAGAGACACCTGGTGTGGCAGTGTGCAAGAGGGAATGAGGAAAGAAGAAGGCAGTATGCAGGAGGGAGTGGGGAAGGAAAAAAGAAAGATTAGCTGGTGTGGGAGAGGATAAGGGTGAAAACCAGGACGCTGGCAGTGGGAGCAGACATGGCATGGAGGGTGATGGAGAAACTGACTGGAGGTGGAGAGCCAGCTTCCTAGTTTCCATCCTCATCTGATGCCTTCAAGCAAAGCGGGAAACTAGGGAGGAAGAAAAGCAGGTTTTCTGGGTGGGGGAAAAGTGGCTTTTATTCAAATGTATTGCATGGGAGAGGCCTGAAAAATATCACAGTGAACATGCATCCCCAGGTCCCAGGAGAAGGCAGAGGGACCTTGAGAAAACAAAAGTTAAAGCCAAAAACAGCAAAAGGGAAGGGAGGAAGGAGGGATTGGGAGGGAGTGGAAAGCACAGTCAGGAGGGAGAATTCAGTGTCTCAGACATGTGAGAGTGCTGCGGAGGACTCGGATCCTGCCGGCTGGGCTCGGCCCGACACGTGACTTCAAGTTCCCATCTGCTGCGTGATCAGCCACGCCAGCCACTGCTTCCAGAGCACAAGGTTCTTAGGCTTCCCGGCAAAGCTGCAGCTCAGCACCGGCCGGCTGGCCTGATTTCGCAGAGATAAAGGCTGCTTGCGGGGACTTCATGGAACTCCAGATGGCACTCTGGGATGCCTGCCCGCACGCCTTATGCTTCCCAGTTCAGTTCAGTCGCTCAGTCGTGTCCAAGTCTTTGCGACCCCATGGACTGCAGCACACCATTCCTCCCTGTCCATCACCAACTCCCAAAGCTTGCTCCAACTCATGTCCATCAAATCAGTGATGCCATCCAACCATCTCATCCTCTGTCATCCCCTTCTCCAACTGCCTTCACTCTTTTCCAGCATCAGGGTCTTTTCCAATGAGTCAGTTCTGGGAAGTCGGTTATGCTTCCCAGGCCCCTGAATTCTCCTCTTTTCCTGCTGCTAAGCTGCTGCTAAGTCACTTCAGTCGTGTCCGACTCTGTGCGACTCCATAGACGGCAGCCCACCAGTCTTCCCCGTCCCTGGGATTCTCCAGGCAAGAACACTGGAGTGGGTTGCCATTTCCTTCTCCAATACATGAAAGTGAAAAGTGAAAGTGAAGTCGCTCAGTCGTGTCCGACTCTGTGCGACCCCATGGACTATAGCCCACCAGGCTCCTCTGTCCATGGCATTTTCTAGGCAAGAGTACTGGAGTGGCTTGCCATTGCCTTCGCTTTTCCTGCTACCCATCGCCAAATAGCCTACGCAGCAGCCCCTTATCCGTCTCCTTCCTCCTGCCTCTGCCCCGTGAAGCAGTAGAAAGATCATGGACTCAGGAACCCAACAGACTTAGGTTAGTACCTTCACCAGCTGTGCAGTCTCAAGCAAGTTTCTTAACCTCTCTGAGGCTCGGATTCTTCACACAGAGAAAGAAATCAGCAATACTAGTGTCAATAGGCCTGTTGCTAGTAAATTACCTAATACACTGCAAAGTAGAAACCCAATCAAGGTCAATCCCCGTGTCCTGCCTGACACACAGCCTGTGGCTCTCTTTTCAGAAGCAGTAAAGCCCCACCACAAGCCCCAGGGCCAGAGTGACAGTGATGAGCACAAGTTTTACAGTGGGAAGGAAGGAGTTGCCATCTGTCTTTGTCACTTCTCATTGATGTAATTGTGGGCTCAGAGTCTATCTAACTTCTCTGAGCTTTGTCTTCCTCATCCAGGAAATAGAGGCAGTAACAGCACATGCTTGTGCTGAGGACCTACCATGTGCCCCTCCAGAAGCACTCCCCATCTTTTGCCGTGCGTTCTGAGCCCTTAAAAGGCATCGATCACATCAGAAGATGTCCCTGCCCTGTGGTTCCCATTGAAGTTCGGCTGGGGTGGGGTGGGGTGGGGCAGCTGCTGGCAGATCAGAGGAAGGGAGAAGAGTGGCTCGGTCAGTGCCAAGCTCCCTCCCTTCAGGGTCACTGTGGAGCAGTATGGTGCCCAGATCACCAGTCCCAGGGGAAGGCTCCAGACACTTCTACCCCCACAGCATCTTGTTACCAGAGTCGTCAAGAAGAACACAGTGCAGTCAAATTCTGGATGGGGCAAAGCTTTACTTCCACAGAGAAGAGATGGGACAAGGTCAGCTTCCAGCAGTGGGTGTGGGTCCCCCCGTCTGTCAGGTCTCTCTTGACAGTGGATACAGGGTGATTGGCCTATGTGGACTCCTCAGCGCCACCAGGGAAGGAACCTGTTCCCTCCCGTGGAGGACAGGTCCAACAGTGCTGCTGGCCAGGTGCCATGTGACACACATGCTTTAGAAAAAGAGCACCCGTTGCGCCTGAAGCAGGGAAAGATATTCCCACACAGAGTGGGAGTCCCAGCGCAGGTGGGGTGGGCCCTTTCTCACGAAGGAAGCCATCGTTAGGCAGCTGAGTGGAGACTGAAAGACGGCCAGCCGGAGACCAACTTTCCCAACGGTCCCCCCAGCTGCCGCTTCCCTTGATGACAGCTCCTGTCCTTCCAGAGTCCAGCACCTGCCCCCTTCATCACACCAACCTCCCTACCCCTGGGGACTTTGGAATTTGTCCTTTAATTAAAATATCAAGTTATCCTGTTTCATGCCAGGACCCTGCCTAAAGCTGATAAGGGATGAACTGATTTAAAGATGCCAAGGGCTTAAAAAATTTTCTGGTATAAACGCTAAATGTCAGCTCTTATGTTACTTCATAGGGATTTTGTGAAAATTTAATGAGATTATTTTTGTAAAGTGTTTGGTAACGTGTCTGACACAGAGGAAGACCCCAGCTAATGGCAGTGCTCGGAGAGTGTTTACTCTTCCTGCTTTGACAAAGAGGAAGGAACTCCTTTCCTACTTAACAGAGGGAATATCAGGAATATTTTATCCTTCTCTTCACCCCTCTCTCCTATGGGACAGAGTGATCAGCTGGTGAGACCAGAAGAAGGGCACAGAGCAAAGTCATCCAAGGACACTTTGGGTCACTCTTTTGCTCAACATCCACCCACAGGAGCCTCAGGCATCTTGTGTGGAAGAGGCTATGTTCATCAGTTTCTCTGCCTCTCACTGCTTTATGTTCACCTGAACAGAAGGCGCAAAAAAGCTCCATATGGTCTAACGGCTAAGCTGTAGTCTCTAATTTTGCTTGATCATCAGTATAGCTAATGATAAAGCTAACACCTGGGGTAGTTTTCAGAAAAAATGAAATTGTTACCCTATCCTAAACTAGAAATAGATTTGATATCATCATCACCATCATCATTGTTATTGTTGTTATTCTACTAAAAAATAACTTGCAAACAAAAGAGAAGCAGCATTCATTGCTTGACTCTTTGAGGAAATATGCCGTATGAACCTATTTTGCAAAACTTGTCAAATCTTGCTACTGCTAAGTCACTTCAGTCGTGTCTGACTCTGTGCGACCCCATAGACAGCAGCCTACCAGGCTCCTCCATCCCTGGGATTCTCCAGGCAAGAACACTGGAGTGGGTTGCCATTTCCTTCTCCAATGCATGAAAGCGAAATGTGAAAGTGAAGTCGCTCAGTCGTGTCCGACCCTTTGCGACCCCACAGACTGCAGCCTACCAGGCTCCTCAGTCCATGGGATGTTCCAGGCAAGAGTACTGGAGTGGGGTGCCAGTGCCTTCTCCCTGTCAAATCTTAGTCTTCCTCTTAAGTATACACCAAGTTCTTGGTGTGAAAGAAGCTATATGTTCAAACTTAACCTTCCCTAATATGGTAAACACTGTGGATATTTGTCATCCACCTAGCTGCCTAACATCTCTGAACTCTCACCCTTTGTCAAAGAAATCCTCATCTTATGAGGCTTAGTGCAAGGTAGAGGTTAGTATAGAAACCAGATAGTCACGTCCCTTGCTGCTAGGGTATAGGCATGTGACCCAGTTCCCATGAGTCAGGCAAACCTATGCCCAGCTTTGACAGACCTCACATGGAGTCTATATTCTAGGAAGGGAGGTGGCTGCTATCTCCAATTTTCAGTGGCATCTGTGACAAATATTGTATCATTAGTGGCCTGTCCCCAGCATCACCTTGTCAGATGTTGGCAGGGCAAGGAGCAATGTCTGGAACTGGCTGGGGAATCTCTACCTAACAAAATCTATAGCAGAACTATTTCTGTACCTGCAGTCTCAACGTCTGGCCCTCCCAAAGGTTCTATGTTTACAAAATAGCCTCTAATACTTTCCATTTCTGCCTAAAAGACCCAGAATTTGATTCTAATGTTTGAAGCTAAGAACTCTGACTGATACAGCCATTGAAATGACAGCCTCCTGGACCATGAACAACACGAGGGCAGAGGCCAAGTCTGTCTTGATCACCACTGTACCACTACGAGTTCTCTTTGACTTTTTCTTCCAGGTTATGCTCAGAAACTGTATCAGACAAGAATTCTCTGGTCGCAAGTGACAGAAATCCAAATCGAATTAATTAAGCCTGCCCACAAAGAGACTAACTCTTATAACTGAAGCCTTGGGTTACTGTTGTCTGTGCTCAGTCGTGTCCAACTCTTTGTAATCCCATGGACTGCAGCCCACCAGGTTCCTCTTTCCATGGAATTTTTCAGGCAAGATACTGGAGTGGGTTAACCATTTCCTCCTCCAGGGGATCTTCCTGACCCAGAGATTCAACCCAAGTCTCCTGTGTCTCCTGCATCGGCAGGTGGGTTCTTTGCTACTAGCACCACCTGCAAAGCCCACTGTTTGCTTTAGGGACAGCTGAACCCAGAAGTTCAAACAATGCTGCAGCACACATTTCATGCATTTTCTTGGTTCTATTTTTTTCCTCACTTGGCTTCATTCTCAGGTCATCTTTCTTATCACTTGGTTATAAAATGGAACCCCTTCATATCTCTAGGTTTACCTCATTCTTACCATAATTCCAAAAAGAAAAGGAAAAAACACAAACCCCTCTCTCCCAATAGTCACACCTGATCACCCAAATGGCACTGATTGACCTTGTTTGGGTTTTGGTGTAAATCTTGGACCCATCATTGGGTCTAGGAGAAGGAGAATTCCAACTCATTAGAGTGGGTAAAGCACTCACTTGTGCAGTGTAGAAGGTAATTACAGCTAGTGGTGCCTCACAGGAGTCACATTGCTTTAGGAGAGACTATTCCCTAAAGGAAAGTGACACAGAACATGCAGAAATGACAAAAAGGGCAGATTTCTACCTGGGAACCATAAGTGGCATAGAGTTGGTAGTCAATAAAAGCCAGTAGAGAGGAAACACAAAGTGTTCTCCTAAAACCAGTATATTTTTCTCTCTCCTATCTCACTAGCCCATACATTTACATAAAAGGAAGTGGATTCAAACTGTCCTGGGATCCCTGGAAAGTGGAAGAAGATCACCCCACTATTACTTAGGCAACAAAGCTGAAGTCTCTTGTTACATCAGGAGGAAAAGACAAACGATGAACTGAAGCATAAACTTCCTAATTGTGAGGCCCATAACTGGCAGACAGTGAATACCTTCTTCTCAAATAGATCATAAGCTTCAGGAAGCTTTCAGTAAATATCCTTTTATGTTGACATGAATAAAGTTGATAAGGTGTGGGCTATGTTTCAGGCAGTAGAGACTGAAAAGAGAAAAGAAAAAAACTGTGTTTCTGATGTCCCTTTGCATCTCACTCATTTCCAGATACTGACATTGAACCACCACAACGAGCCAAGTATCATATTCCCAAAATATCTGCCAGACATTCTTGCCATTTCAGCCTTATTGAATTACAGTGTGGTGCAGCCTTAGAAATATAAATCATGGAGAAGCAGGAAATGCATTTATTTCATTAACCCATGTAGCCTTCATTTAAGGCCTGCTTAAGCCTCTCTTAGGAACAGCTCTGCAACCTCACCCTGCAAATACATTACATTTTGCTTTCCAGCTGCGGGAGACCTAGTGATAGACCATCATTTAAGTCCTGCCTCTCCTCAAAAGTCCTTTCTTTCCAATACAGTTGCCCAGATGGAGTGCAGAGCTTTAAGATGAGAACATCTTTGTATGTTTTTGTTTGTCATTTCTTGGTCTCCTGGGCAGTTGTTGGCCAGACTTGCTTTTCGCTTCCATTCCAATCAACCAGCCACATAGGGGAAGAACTCATTCCTAAGTTTGCCAACAAACATCTGGATGACATGCAAGAGCCCTGATGACCTTTGGCACAGAATTTGGTGCTCTGCGGAGGGGCTGCATAAGCAAGATGCTCAATTGATTGCACGAGTAATGAAGATAGATGATTCGGTCATAGCAAGCAACTTTGCATGCTTAGATGACAGAGCAGATTTTAGGATTGGAGTCTCTGGAGTTACATGGCCTGAGTTCAGATTCAGGCCATACACTTACCAGCTGAATGACTTGAGTCCATGACTTTCCTTCTCCAAGCACCCATTTTCTCAGTGGGATTAATGTCTACCTCCAGGGCCTGTTGAGAAGCAGCCTCAAGGAAAAAGATAGTATGGAGGGAACTTGTAACCTGGGGGTCACCAACCCCTAAGATCTAATGCTTGATCCTCTAAGGTGGAGCTGATGTAATAATAACAGAAATAAAGTGCACAATAAACGTAATGTGTTTGAATCATCTTGAAACCATCCCCCACTCCTTCCAATCCATGGGAAAATTGTCTTCCATGAAACCAGCCCCTGGTACCAAAATGTTGGGAACCATTGCTATAATCTACAAAACATTCCTTGCTTTGTTATTATGACACCCAGACCAAAAAAGGCAAGAAACGTATGCTTGCCTCAAGTGGCTCAGCTTGAGGCAAATTTCAGAATGTATCCTTGCCACCTTTCCTGTGAGAATTTCTTTGTTTTCTCATCCAGTCCCATTTTCCAAGGAGCCATGTTGGTTTGCATTCTTATTCTCAGTTAGCCCTTAATACATTTCTCCCGAAGCACTGATGGCTGGCTCACGTTCCATGACTTGATATGTGATTCCTCCTGGGGGTTTTTGGTGCTTAATCAGGAAGGAGACCCTAACTTCTCCCCTGACCACTGGAGACCTCACCAGAGTCCAGAGAGACATTCTGAAAATGTCACCATCTGGGTGTTTCCCACACGATCACATTAAAGTTTGGGGAGAATGAATAAGGAGAGGAAGAAGAAAGCGAAAGAGAACCTGTGGGGAGTTACTTCTTGTCCCCCAGCATGAAGAAAAGCCTAGTGTCTGGAATGTGGTAGTTATTCCATAATCTTGAATGGATAAATTATGATAGAGTGAATGAATGAGCAAATTAAGTGAAGAGCCACCCCGCATATTCTTCAGTCACAAGTGAAATGAAAGCTCACTTTGGCAGGGCACCTCGGAGAAGTAGCCAACTACAACGGCAAGCTCCCGGACTAATCCTCTTTACTGGAATTACCAGTAAGCAGAATAATCAACTTGCCTTTCACTGACAGGATTTTTACCTGCCTGCTTTCCGGAGTGTGTTTTTAAAAAGAGGGTGGGGATGGTGAAGAGGAACACCATCTTAGTAACAGTGAAAGCCACAGGCTCTCAATTCTGTCATATCTGAGTCTAAGATCCAGTTCTGCCATGAATTATTTCTGTGTTTGGACAAATGACTAAACTTCAACTTCTATCTGTGAAGGAGAAACTCCTGTGGGATACGCCTTGCCCCACTGTTTTTTTGTTTTGTTTACATTTTTTTCTTTTACAAAAAAAAAACCTGCAAGACAGAGCAAATATATTAAACAGCTGTTTGCAGACATTAGACAATAAGCAACCTAGGACTATAATTGCCAATAAAAAGGAAAAAATGAGGTAAGAATTTAACCAGAGGGCAGTTTCTGATGAGAATCACCAGGAAGGGGAACCCAAACAGAGAAAGTCACAGTACTCAGACCATGAAGAATAAGGCAGCTAGATTTGGGGACGCAGAGTGCTGGGGAGGAGGGCACTATGCAAAGAAAGATCTCCAGAAATCTGCACAGGGACACTTTGAGTCTTTAAATACTAATCTGCTAGTGTGTAGGGGGAAAGTGAGCAAAGAAAAATAACACGAAAAAGAACTTTCTCGGGAGCAGCAAACCAAACAACTTCTGAGCTCACCCAGCCTGGAAATAATTCAAATTCCCACCATCCAGAGTGCAGAGACATTGATGAATTCATGTAAGTACCCAAAAGTACTTTTAGAGATGAAAGTAACAATATCTGAAAATCACGCATCTGAAAATTTCACTAGTGAAATTAACAGCAGATTAAATGCTATCAAAGAAAAGTGAACTTGAAGACATACCCCCCCCAAAAAAAAATCCAAAACAAAGCACAGAAAGGCGAGAAAATATGCCAGCAAAGCCTCATTGTTTTAAAGAATAAAATGTGTGAACAATAGCAAGCGGTATAACATATGTAACTGGAGTTCTGGAAAGAAAATAAATATAAAGAGTATCTGAAAACATAATGGTAATTTTAAAATCAAAATTTTAGCAAAAACAATAAACTTTTAAATGTAAGTAGGTTAGTGAACCCGAAGGATAAACACAAAGAAAAGCATACCAAGAGAAATCACGATCAAATTGCTTAAGAAAAAGTGATAACTAGAAAATACAAAATGTTGTTCAGAAAAAAAAGGCATGCTAGACATGCTATACACAGAGAACAAAGAGGAAAATTTTCACAGACTTCTCATCAGAAACTATGCAAACCAGAAAACAGTGGCGTATCTTTAAAGAACAAAAAATAAAAACTGTCACCTAAAATGTTATAACTGAAGAATATCTCTCCAAACTAAAGTTGAAGACTTTTTTCAGACAAAGGCTCAGAGAAGTTGTTACCAGTTAATCATTACTAGAAGAAATATTAATGAAAGTTTTTCATAAAGAAGGAAAATGATACCAGAAAGAGAAACTTGGCACACAAAGTAGTAAAAGTATAGCAAACATGAAATCAGGAGTAAATATGAATTATATGGTCTGATTCTTTAATTAAGGTAATTCTATTTTAAAGATAATATTAAGATAATTTAAAACAAATAGTAATGTACTCTGAGGTTTAAAACATGTAAAAGTAAAATGTGTAAAAACAGTAGGGAAAGTGAAAGTTTTTACGTTATATCAAGTAGCATAATATTCTTTGAAGGTAGATTGTGATTAAAGTTGGATGCAGTAAGCTGTAGAACCATCAGTTTACAAAAAAAAAAAAAAAGAGATCTGTCCTCACTCTGATATGTAGTTGCAAAGATCTGGGGGCTCTCTAGCCATCCTTGGGCCATATCTTTGCAAGTTTCAGGAAAATAATCTCTCCATATATTCCATGTGGGCATCTGTGGCTTGGGATGACACAGCCATCTACCTCCTTGGCATCATCTCCAGTCATTTCCCTAATACTTCCTCTGCTCCAGTCACCCTGGTCCTTGTTTTTTCTTGAGTTCCTCAAATGTACTCCTTACTCAAGGCCTTTGCACTTGATGAAAGTATTCTGGCTGTACACAGCTGCAGGGCTTACTGCGTAACTGTCACCTAATCAATAAAGCTTTCTCTGACAACAGTACCAAAAATACTGCTCCTCATCCCATCCCCATTTCCTTGTCCTGCCTTATTTCTTCCATTGATTCATCATCATCTGTCATATTGTGTGTTTGTTTTTTTGTTTGTTGCCTGCCTCCTCCCACCCACCACGATTCTGGATCCCAAAAGGACCCGAGGGTGTGATTATGAGTTGTTTCTCTCAAAGGGGAAGCATTTTCCCCCAAGTGTCTTAGTTCATCATCATGATGCCCCAAATGGTGTTTATGAGAAGTCAGTCTAAAGCAGCACCCACTACCTGGGACCATCTGTACTTCATAGGGATTAAAGCCACAGCCATGGTCTCTTCAGAGCTAACCAGCAGGCCTGGTTCAGAGGTCCACATCTGGCATTCTGCTTTGCATGCATCTTTCGTCTGGGCTCCAAAGTCTGATGGCTGATGCTTCTGGAATGCCCTAGGCACTGCTGAATCAGATGTTTTTTAGCTTCAGTGATTCACAAATTCCAATCCGCAGGACTTTCTCAGGATGGCCATTTTGGGGAGCTCCTTTTCTCCATTGCTTCTTAAATGAATTGTTCCCACCCTGAGTTTCACCTAACCACAAGGAGTTCTCTGGAAGTCCAACTGGAACCATGCCTGTACAATGGCCCTGCTCTAGGCTTTGAAGACATGGTGACGCTATGCATCATGTGTGATTGAAATTGCTGTTGCTGTGCCTGACCCCAAACACATCCATGCAGCCCAGACTGACATCCTGTGTTTCCATATGTTTCCAAGAAGTTGCTTTGTGATCTCAGTTCTCTAGAAGCAGGGTCATGTTAGGCACACTAGCACAGGGAAGAATGCGTGGAGCTCTCTTTGGGGGCACATGTGATTACATAGCTTTGGACAAAAGGGACCTGGCCACTGAAGGCCTATGTCCCCTCTACTGAGTTCTAAGACCCAGCAGGTTCTCAGGATGGGAAACACTCACTGTTCATCCCATGCCACTCCAGCATAAACAAATCTGAGTCAACTATGTTAACTCCATCTACTGATATCAGGTCTTCTAGAATCTGATACCAATGGGGTGTTAGGGGACTATGGCTCTCCTTTCCATGTTTGTTGGGAGAATGCACAGACTTGGGCCAGCATCTTCATTCCTGATGATATCTACCTAGCTTCTACAGGAAAATGCCATTTCCATGAACAGGAATAGTGATGGGATGGGGCATGTGATCATGGAGCCTGACTTGAAGGATCATCCCAGGTGCACAACAGAGCAATTAAAATCTTGGACTCAGAAGCTGGTCGGTCTGGTTTGAATTTGAACCCAACTCCACATTTAATCACTGGATGACCTGGACAAGCTATTGTATGTTTCCAAGACTGCTTCCCCATCTTTGAAGTGTTAGTTGTTCAGTTGAGTCCAACTCTCTGCGATCCCATGAACTGTAGCCCACCAGGCTCCTCTGTCAATAGAATTCTCCAGGCAAGAATACTGGAGTGGGTAGGCATTCTCTTCTCCAGGGGATCTTTCTGGTCCAGGGATCAAACCTGGGTCTCCTGCATTGCAAGCAGATTCTTTACTCTCTCAGCCACCAGGGAAGCCCTTCATCTTTAAAAACCAGAGGTAAGGAAACACAAGGAACATTAAAATAGGTGAAGCATTAAAGGGAAGGCTCAATGCCTTCAGCTCAGTAGGTACCTGGTTGCTATTAACAATACTGATTTTTGTTTATGCTCCCCGCTCACCCATGGTAAACAGATGGAAGTTATGACAGAGCCATTGTTACGAGTCCATCTGGTTTTATTTTACTTTTCACTTTTTTAAGTACTATAGACTTGAAGACTATGCAGGAAGTTAGGTTGGGGTCAGGTGACTGATTTCTAATGATGAACACCACATCCAGTCCTGATCATTAAGAAATCCTGACTTGTGCTCTCTCTTGCCCTCATTGGAATAGATAGAAAAGAAAGACCCCAAGATGACAGAACCACAGGATGAAAGAAGCTCAGATCCCGGAGTGACCACGTGAAGATGGCACGCTAGGAAGAGCTGCCCAAGTTATATTGCACTTGGTGAGACCAAGGGCCACTGAGTAACCCACATTTCAGGGTAGGTTACTTTAATATAACATAGCCCATCCAGACTAATCAAAAAATGAAAACTAGCACAGGGAGTGGACAGAGGAGCCAGTTGGTCAAGACAGAGTTGCTATTACCAGTTAGGTAGGGATAGAAGTGTAAAATTTTTATCAGTAAGAAAATAACTGTCAGTTTTAAAAGAAAATGGATTGCTAATTTTCTACACAACTCCTTACTGGAACCACACAGTTGTGATAGAATGGAGCAGGTTTTATGATATGAAAACTTTAGTCTGCATTTTTCTGGTCTTTATAGAACATCACTGCTCCATTTCCATGCCCCAAACTTCATATGATTCTCTGGATTAAAAAAAAACCCTCTCCATAAATGTCAATACACTGGCAGCGAATTTCTGCAGTGGAAACATATTCTCCTTGAAAATTGCATGTCCTGGCATATGTCTCGTCTGGGGACCACCTGTCAGAGGAAGCAGCCATTTGTAATTAAAGGATACAGAGAATCATAAATGATCACAGCCAGTTCACATTAGAACGTGGCCACATATGTTTAGCAAAACACCAGACTTCCTGGATCATAATTGTGCTATACAAATGGACCTGAATTTAACCCTATAAAGCTCTGTTTTAAAAACACCAAGACCTTTGCATACATTGTTCCCTCTGCCTGGAACGATCACTCTTCATATAGTTAGTTCTTCATCTTCAGACCTCTCCCCAAGGGTCATCTCTTCAGGCATGCCCTCCCTGACTACTCTTTCTACAAGAGGTAGCCCTCCCTTAATTCTCTGATTCTGGGCCCTATCCATTTAATTTATAGCTCTGCAGTTCAGTTCAGATCAGTCGCTCAGTCGTGTCCAACTCTTTGCGACCCCACGAATCACAGCATGCCAAGCCTCCCTGTCCATCTTACTACAATCTAATTTGGGGTGGTGTTTGTGTGTGGGGGGGGGTGTTGTTTACTATCCATTTTTGGTGTTTGTTATTTACTATCCATTTTTCCTATGATATCCACCCTATCTAAAATTCCAAATATATGAACTACTAAAGCCCGTGTAGTGTTTAAACCAGTTTCAGCTGAATTTTCTGATGTTATACCTGATTTTACAGCTAAAAATATTCCTAAAAAATATATCTCCTTTCTATATTATTGCCTTTCCTGATCTCGTTTATAAATTAAAAATCTTCTGTGTCAGATCCTTTATTAAGTGATGTATTTCATTTAATCTTTACAATAACTCTGAAAGTTGGGATCGTTTAATGTTACTTAATAGATGAGGAAATTAATGTCCAAAAGTTGCAACTAATATGGGTCACTTTTTGTCAGGTTTAATCCCTTCTTTTAGGACAGCTGCCCTCCCCAGCTCTGTGATTCTGAAGGAGCTGTCACTCAAGTATACCACAAGGGTGGACACATGATCCAGGCTAGCCAATCAGAGCATCTCTCCACGTGGACTCTGTGATTGGGTCAGAGTGAGACATGTGATCCCAGAAAGCCAATCACGGTCCTTTCTTGGCACATAAAAGCTAGTATATTAAACATCTCTCTTGACTCTAGGATCAAGCACTAAGAGGACTGCATAACTCTGTTACTACCTGGAGCTCTCTTGCTGCCATGCAGAGAGAAACTGCCCCAAAATAAAGCTTACATCCGGCAAAAGTGAGTAAAAAAGAGACCAAGGAATCACTTGAACTCCTGGATCATCTGTGCCTAAGACATACATCTTGGACTTCTCAGTTGCATGAAGCAGTAAATTTGTCTTGTTAGGTAACAGGGTCTGCATGTGTGGATGCTAAGTCGTTTCAGTTGTGTCTGACTCTTCCCAACCCTATGGACTGTAGCCCACCAGGCTCCTTCTATCCATGGGAGTCTCCAGGGAAGAATACTGGAGTGGGTTGCCATTTCCTCCTTTAGGGGATCTTCCTGACTCTGGAATCGAACCAACATCTCTTATGACTCCTGTATTGCAGGCAATTCTTTACTGCTGAGCTACCTGGGAAGCCCTAACATGGTCTAAATTGGGTTTTTACCACTTGGCACTGAACAGGATGAAGCGAGCACCCATGGAGAAGCTCAATAAATACTAATTCTCTTGATTTTCCTGAAAGTTACCACTTTACATTAACCTCACATAACCTCACTGACATAGCTGACAATATGTTAGCTGTGGCAAGCCAGCCAGTTCTATTTTCTGGCTACCCTTTACATGTCACATTTGATTCAGCCTCTACAACAGGGTTTCCCAGGTGGCACAGTGGTAAAGAATCCACCTGCCAATGCAGAAAACATGAATTCAATGAATTCAACCCCTGGGTCAGGAAGATCCCCTGAAGAAGGAAATGGTAATCCACTCCAGTATTCTTGCTTGGGAAATTCCATGGACAGAAGGAGCCTGGTGGTCTACAGTACATAGGGTCACAAAAGAGTCAGACACTTCTTTGCAACTAGACAACACCTGCCCAGATGGAGAGAACCCTGGCAGGGGGCAGGCAGAGGAGGCTGACATGGGAAGCAAGTGTGGCTGAGTTAACCTTTGATGCTATCTCTAGTACAGGTTGCAGGAACCTGGTCAACTTTTTGGAAACTAGAACTGAGAACATGTGAATTTGTAAGCTATCGGGGAAGCCAAGGTGGGTCATTAAAACCCGGGAGGAGAAAGTAAGGCTGTGGAAGGAGAAGAATAAAACTGGACTGTGAGAAAGAGCAGAAAAGAGGATCCTACTTTTTCAATTCCTGGTTCCAACTGCACTGCCAGCTACATTTCCTCTTCTGAGAACTTTGAAGAAATTTCCCTTTTGTGCTTAAGCTAATGGGTAGGTTTCTGTTACTTAATACCCAGTCTATCTCTTAACTAAGAGAAAAACAACCAAATAAAGACACAAGTTTCCAGTTCACTTCAGTTCATGGCAATTTATTTAATTTAAAAATAAAAACAAACAAAAACAAAATCAGTTTCCAATGAAAATACAAACACTTTGGATGGTTATCCAGCTTTTTTTTTTAATCCCCTATAGGCTGTCCTGGGCTCAAACCAATCAAATGAATGAAAACCAATTTTGACTGGAGCCATAAAGCATGTTGCACCAATTAAATTACACCAATATATTATTATAATACCTTTGAAATGCCTTTCAGACCAATAAATAAAAAAAGACAAATTCAAATAAAAAAGTCAACTTTTTATTACCAAAAAAAATAAAAATTAAATAAAAGTCACAACATGGATTAAAAAAAAAATGTGCAGTCAAGTTTCTCTTTTTTTTTTTTCTTCTAGGAATGATACCATGCCAGTAAATCCCTACAGAACATTTCCAGTTTGGCGATAAGCAGTCAGTCAGTCATTCACATTTGTACTCAAGACAACAGGCCTGGCCAACACTCACCTGAGTTTCATCCCAAAAGGTACTCTTTGCCATCTACAGAAGCAGCACCTGGTAACAGGGACGGAAACTCAGAGAGCACTTGGCATTTTCATTTCACCTGGGGTCTTGAAGCACTTCCTGAAAACTGATCATGCCTTGAAATTTACCTGTAAAAAGAAGTATTAACTCTACTCCTTTGGCAGATGTGTAAACTAAGACACTGAAAGGCCCACGGAGGCAAGGAAAGGACCAGGAGAGCTGACCTCGAATCTCCTGCTTGGTCCACCAGGTCATCAAAGTGTCTCTCACTTGTAATTCCATGGAAATAAATCAAGCATGATTTCCTTGGCTGGAAGGGACGAGAGGACTTACTTAAGAAGGAAGGGAGCTGCTTTGCGGTCTTTTCCCTCTATTCCAAGTTTTTTTCTTTCTTTTTTGAAAGGACAGAGTCAACATCATATCCAGAATCAAAGGATGTTAGCAGAATGTCAGAACTAGCCAGGGACTTGAGAGACCAGCTAATCCAGCCCTCATTGAAGAGAAAACTCAGCCCCTGAAATACTGCAGGTGCCTAAGACCACCAGCAAACTAGGACTCAATGCAGTCTCTGCCTCTGAGTGGAGGACTCTCTTTGCCACAGTCTACTGTCTGGGTCTACTGAGAAAGAGAAAATACATGTGTTTTGGAGGCTAGGGATAGAATGACTTTCCTTAATAGGGTCACTTTTACTTAAAGATTATAAGGATGGAAAATACCAAACAGACAGTCACTTGGGCAAAAGGAAACTACATCAACCAGTAGGTAGATGTTATACCTAAGTCACACTGACAGCTACCAACTAGACAGGCTGCCATGCATGAGGGACCAGCAATGTGGCAGTATAGGCTGTCCAGAAAAGGTTGCATAAAGTGATACAAGGAGGAGGGAGCTTTAGAGGTTGGAGAATGCCCTCCACGTACCCACATACCCCACATACAATTTGCTAGCTATAGGGTTTTTTCCCTTTGAACCTATACTGGAGTTCAGGAAGGAGGTGAAATTGAATGAAAGGAAACCCGCAAAGCTTCCCATATTACACTACTCAGTTCAGCCCGAAGGGATGCACAAGCCAAAACCCCAGAGTTGGTGACAAGGGGAGAACTGGAGCCATCTCCTTCGGCAAAGGGAAGTTTCATTCTAATCAATGTTCTTAGTGTCTGAAGGTAAATTCCTTCTCATCTCCCCATGTTGGTTTTCCCCCAAACACCCCCCAAGACTAGTTCTCCTTAAATATCCAGGTGGCTTTCAGAAGTTGGCCATCTTGAAACAAGAGTTTCAATTAGCTGGGGCCAGTAGAATTTGAGGTTGTCCCAAACTTCCAAATATGACCATCAATCCCAAACTTAGTATCTGAAGATGTCCCATTGTGGGAGCGATGTCTTTGCACCTGCAATCTGGGTGTCCAGGAGTTACACAAGTGAGTTATGTGACTTTTCAAGATAAGAGTCCTATCACACCTCTCGTCTGCCTTCTCCAGAACCATCAAGATGACGTCCAGGGAAATGGACGTCATTTCCCACTTGCTTCCTCCCAACCCACTCTGCTCTTTCAGCAGCTTATTATTCATTTGAGTGGCTAGAACCTTTCCCTCAAAGTCTAGGAGTTCAAACCCATGACATAGAATACCTAGATTTGAGGGGGAAAAACACCTTCTTCCTGACTTGACTTTCCTCCTTCAAATATCCCACCTACACACTAACCCAGAAGCAAACTCGCCTACCTCTGAGGATTCTACACTGAGTGGATGAGGAAACTGTTTATTGTGAATAAATACAGTAAACAGTTGAGTCAATTACTCCTTTGGAGACTGTAGACAGTATCACATCCAATTCAAAACATTCATGCAGGTGAGAACCCACAAGCATTCCAGTTAATATTGAGACATTAAAGAAATTGACAAGTTGCCCCCTTGCTGGTATGGATCAATTTCTGTTCATTTAGAAAGATCAAAGAGGGTCTCGAGCACTGTTCTACACCATAGTTTTGACCTCCGACACCACCAACTTTCCCCCTGTCCACCCTCGGGAGGTTGTGCTGAAGAGCCAGGCAGACGCTAGGAAAGAAAAGGCAGACAACAAGAAGCCAAACAATCACCATGGGCTGACTCTAAGTCCTTAGCAGTGTCCAGAGCATTCTTTCTCTGACCAAGGCCCTGTCTTCCATTCAAGGTAGAGTAGCAAATTAACAAATGCCCCACGGTGGCATAAAAGAGACAACATAGATCCCATGGGATCTACACTAATACTCCCAGGGCTTAGCCAGGTCAAGGATGACAACTACAAGGCATGAGTGCTACTGCACCCCTTCCCATCCCCATGACAGCCATTACTAATCAATCACAGCACTCCTTCCCACTGGGCTACTCAAACCAACACACCCAGCAGCCCCTATCAATCAATCGCTGATTCAAGCTCAGACAACTAAAATCGACATGCCCACCCTATGCAGTCAGACCAAGCCTGCTAATAACATGAGAAGGAGCAAGCTCTGAGTGATTTCACAGCAGATGGCTACAGTCTGTCCTGCCCTCCTCCAGAAGCATGTGGATGACTTCTAGAGAAATGCTTCCTCTCCCATATGCTCCCTCCCTATCCTGGAAGTGCTGGCCAACACCACCTCCCCTGGACAGCTGGTCCCCTAGGAGATACCATAAAGCAAAATGCCAATTAGGATCCCAATTCTAACTGGCATTCGGCAGGACTGGCCAACTGCCCACCTCTCCCACATAGGCACTGACTCAGCCTTCAAATTTGGCCAAAGCCAAACAGCACCAATCCCTTTGTCAGTCTACTGTCATGGCCAGCAAAGAGGTAACCAGCTCCAGAGCCCAGTCATCATCCCCACTCCTCTCCCTCGTACCCACCCCACCCCGCCCCTGCACCCTGGGAGCTAGTTGAGCTTGTTGCAGATCTCCAGCGCCTTCTTGTAGACCTGAGTCACATCGTCCATGTCCGTAAGGAGGGAGAAGCTGCTGTCTGCCAGCCGGTTCCGGTACCGCTTCAGGTACTGGGGCCGGGGCCGGTTCTGGAGCCCCTCAAAGTCCTGGATCTGGAGGAAGTTCTCGGCAGAGACGCAGCTGCGGATGCGCTGGCGGGTGGGGCGGTTCTCCTGCAAATCGAGCAAGTCGAAGGAGTCGCTGGACAGGACGCTGTCATCGCTGATGACGCTGGAAGGCCGGCTGTAGCTCCGGGAGAGGCCCTCAGCGGGGACACCCGGCTCTAGCAAGGATTCCAGTGTGGGCATTTCAGGGCTGGCCAGGGCCGGGTCCATGGTGCCCGCTGAGTACTTGCTGCTGTGCTTCAAGATGCCCTTCCTGCGACAGGAGAGGCTATAGGATGGCACCCTGGCTGGGTCCGGGGGGCTGGGGGAGGGGATGCTGCTGCCCAGCGCATCATTACTGTCCAGCAGCTCCGAAGACTCGCTGCGCTCGGGAGACGAATAGTAACCCGATTCTCTCTGCTGGGTCTTTTTCAGGATGCCTTTCTTGGGCATCGTGGCCGACTGTTTGGGGCTGAGTTTACCTGGCACTTCGGCCTCGGCGGGGCTTGGCAGGGGCACGGCAGTCCGGCACAAGTCCTGTTCCAGCTTGAAAGTGGCCGGGCTGACGACGCCCTCGATGAAGCCAGTGCTGTGGGAGCGATGCTCGCTGTTGCTCCGCTTCTTCAGGATCCCTTTGGGCCGCTTGGAGCTCAGCTTGGATGGGTTCTCAGGCACTGAGTCCTGGCCAGACTGAGGGAAGTCGTTCTCTTTCTTGGACTTCTTCAGTGACCGCTGACGCTCCAGGACGACCTCAGGGGCCCCGGGTTTGGCCAAGCCTTTAATTTTGGCTTCAGTTTCAGCCTGCAGCCCCGTGGAACGGTGGTGCCAGTCGATAATGCGGGCCAAGAGCGGGGACTCGGAGCTGTGAAGGGTGTCACAGTCGCAGACGCTGCTCTTGTAGCCCCAGTTCACCCACCAGTGGTTGGCGATGTCCTCGATGGTGGCCCGGCGGTCGGGATTCACCATCAGCATCCACCGAATGAGGCCTCGAGCATCTACGGACAAGAAGCAAAGCGAACAATACATTTTTTTGTTTATTTTTGGCCATGCCCTGCACGGCGTGCAGGATTTTAGTTCCTGGACCAGGGATCGAACCCATGCCCCCTACCGTGGAAGTGCAGAGCCCTAACCACTGGATAACAGAGAATTCTAGGAATAATACATTTTATGGGAGCTTTGGGCTTTGCCACAGGGCTGACACTCCAGGAGACACTCATTTGAGGAAAATCCAAATAAAGCCCTAGTTCAGCCACACTGTGGAGCAGGAAGCTGCAGCCTTCCAGACTGGACATCAGAAAGCACCAGCCAGACTCAGCCACAGGCCAGGGTGTCATCACAGCCTGGCATGCTTCTCCACACAGGTGACACAATGTCGAACTGCTGAGCTTTCCATCAACTCAGATCTTTATAAAATGGGGAAGACCAGGTAACCAGGAAAGAATCCAGGTCCAAGCCCAAGCAGGGCCCCACCATTCTTTTGGTGGGTATCATCTTACCAAAAGGGAAAACAGGTGTAGATTACCATGACTTTCTTCAGTCCTCCAAAGGTAGACTTATATAAATACACACTGCTTGGGTCACTGGGAAAGTATGGCAGCACAGAGAGGGAATTTTAGGGCTAAAATGGCAACAACAAAAAAAGAGGCTTCTTATCAGAGAGGGAGAGACAGAGAAGGATGGAGAGGTGATCATAGCTGGCACACCTGGGCACTGAAAGGCACTGTGCTCCAGGCTGGCCTGAACCCCAGGGCCTCAGCCAGGCTCTGAGACCCAAACCCAGTGCTCACCTCCTGTCCCTCTCTGACATAATCCATAGCCTACCCAGCTGTCGGATCAGAGAGCTGATCTCTATCTGCTATCCGTTTATGGCCCGTCTGAAAAATTCCATTTGCAAATTTCTGCTGCCAAAGAATTAAGGGAAAGCCCCAAAGGGATGTTGAGGAGGCCACAGGAACCAACTGACTCTCGCAGCTTATAAATCACCTTTTAAGATCAAACTGTGCTTCCCCAGTGGGGGTTGAATTATATCCCGAGCAGGCGCCACCTCCCTTCTGCTACTTATGCAGCTAATGAGTAGCTGGCAGGGGCCTGGCAATGGCGTCGGGGGTGAGGCACACCTCTGTACAGCAACAGGATGTTCATTCATTCGGTCAAGAAACAGTCTCTGAACCCCTGTAATGTGCCAGAAACTGTGTTGGCACCATTTGGCTACTGAGCCAAAAAGGCTACCATAGAGGTCACCCTGAATTTTCTCCAACAAACTCCACAGGTTGGCTCACCGAAAAATATATACAGATATAGATATGTGTATATCTCTATCTATTTATATAAAATAAGTCAATGGTCTTATTCAGATTCTGTATTTGTAAACTTGCCCACTCACTAAGCTGTATTTGTAACCCCCAAATCAATAATCGGGGTGCTTTCCACAGAGGGGCAAAAAATGAGTTGCCCCCACTGTGCATGTATGTTGCCAGCTGAGCCAGAACCAGGCAACAAGCCATTGTCTTCTTGTTTCTGCTCTTGTGCTGTAAGTGCCCTTTTCATAATCCATTTAGTTCATGCTTTTCACCTTGTTGCCCTTTTTGTTTTATGATTTCACTGTTGAAATGGCCCCCAAGTGTGGTGCTGAAGTGCTGTCTGGTGATTATAAGGGCAAGAAGACGGTGAGGTGCCATGCAGAGAAAATGTCAGACAGGTGTCAGACAAGTGTCAGACAAGCTGCTCTCAGGCATGA
The DNA here is from genome assembly GCF_049115385.1 of Moschus berezovskii. Taxonomy (NCBI): domain Eukaryota; kingdom Metazoa; phylum Chordata; class Mammalia; order Artiodactyla; family Moschidae; genus Moschus; species Moschus berezovskii. The sequence goes on from NC_142465.1 coordinate 74,279,785, forward strand.
ATTAAAGTGCTGTTGGCTGTGAGTTTGATGTTCATGAATCAACAGTATAGTTTAAAAGAGGCATCTCTAAACAGAAATGTACATAAGACAAGGATATGGAGTGATCGGTTGACAAAAACGTTGTGACCACAGGCTCAAAGGAGTCGAGCCCTGTATCTCCCTAGGAGCAGTGGTTCAATATTCACAAATTCAGCGTTCACAGCAACTTTATGGAATTGCTGCAAATAATGAGAATCAACTTGTGTGTGTGTGTGTGAACACACATGTAGGATGCGTGTATATGAAAGGTCTGTTAATTACATTCTAAAGTCGACTACCTGTACACACCCCTTCTACACCCACATGATGCTCTCCTGTCAAGAGATGGAGCTTATGGCCTTGGTCACTTTGACAGATAAAACATGGCAGAAGTGACCTTATCTGGCTTCCAAGGAGACATTAAGAAGACCTGGCAGCCACTTCTTTCTCCATCTTCGAGCCCTGAGCTGCTATGTAAGAAGTCCAGGCTACCCCCTGGAGGGACAGGCCTGAGGAGGCTGCTCATAGACACAGCCCACACAGAGGGACCCCAAGGTGTCCCCACAATTGGCCCCAACCTCAGCTACCATCTGACTGCAATTGCAGGAGAAACCCCAGCCAGGCCAGAGGAGCTCTCACCAATCCAGGGAACCAAGAGACATGGCTCATCGAAGTCATTAAACTGCTGAGTTTGCTAGGAAGTGGGGGCAATAGGACAGAGTTGTTCTCGGCCGTGGTAATGAAATAACACCCATGCACCATACCCCCAGCGGAGCAAGGTGTGAAAAGAGTAGTTGCCACCCTCGTGCACTTAGAGTCTACCAAGGGAGTTTATGTCTACACAGATTGGAAGGGATTTCATGTAATACCTTTTCCAAAATGTGCACCAATAGCGGAAAACAGAATCTAAACAGGATAAGAGCCTTGACCAAGTTTGCACAGCAAGCAAACAGGACTCCTAGCCTGCTCTGTAGAACAACTGATCCGCAGGTACCACAGTGGAAAGGTTTGGGGAAAGTGGACTAACAAGTCAGCTCAGCAAAGATCTGGGGAGAAGAGGAATAGCAGGTGTCTTCCTTACAGACATCGACAAAAAGCGGGACATGTGAGTTGGCCTCGCCCGGCCCAGAAGTTTGCTGTCCACGGGCGCACACCTGAGGGCTGCGTGGGCTCCCGATATTCACCACTGCTGATCTGCCGGATGAGGTTCTTGTGATCGAAACCATCGAAGGGCATCGTTCCGTAAACAAGAGTGTAAAGCAGTACACCCAGGGCCCAGCTGTCCACCTGAAGCAGAGAGAGACAGGACAAGTAGATTCCCTTCCCAAACATCAGCATCACAGACCATGAGCAGCCACCCACAACGACCCCAGGAAGGGAATTTAGCACCTGGCAGCCAGGTTCCCACCATGGCCTGACATCTGATATGCAGTGCACCTGGGGCCTGCTTCAGAGCCTGACCTTTCCATTTCAAACAGTCCTAACTCACAGAACTTTCTTGAATAGATGATCTTCTTTGATCCTCACTATGATTTGGGGAGACAGGTAGGGCCCTGCGTTATTTTCAGCCCCATTTGACAGATGAGGCCCAAGGAAGTTAAATTATTTCTCCGGAGATGCCCCATCCCAGTGATGAAGGTCAGACAGGTACACGGGTCTCTGGATTCCTAATTCAGGAATCCTGTACCTTCTTCAAATGGCTCAGAGGCTGCAAACCCAAATGCCTACAAGAGCCAAGCAGGCAGCAAACATGAACAAAGCAAGAGACAAGGTGGGGCACAACGTGGAGTGCTGGTTTGAAGGCAAACGGTGGAGGGCAGTGGGTGCCACTTGGTCAAACAGGCCCAGCACTGCTAGAGCCTTTGGTTATTCAAGAGAAGTCAGAAAACAGACTTTTAAGTGAAATCTCCCATTGATTAAATGTTTGTTCACCTTTTTAGAAAGACTAACATGGCCAAATAAGTATGCTTGCTGGCCAGATCACAGGCTGCCAGCTTGTAACCTCGGAAACAGACCATCAGTGATCACAGGAGCACTCGTTATCTATGATAAATTTAGTGTCCAGTTTCTGCAGTTTTGTAAATTAGATCCTAGGCTCCTCCCTTACATTCTTATTTTAGAAAGACTTTACTGCAGTTGATGGAGGCTCTTGGCATCCATCTCTCTACCCTTTTGCCCTGCCCCTAAACACTTTCAAACAGACAAATATTTGGGAGAAAACATTTCAATCCACTGAACGGCTGCTATTTAAAGGATCCTAAGTAGATGACTCTCTCTACAAATAGAACTATCTTCCTAAAAATGAGTAATCAGTCACAACTCACCCCTTTTCAAAAGGACATTCTCACATACATGTCTTTCATTGGCCCTGATAGGTTTAGGCATATAGAGAGATGCATTTCTCATGAGTCAGAAGATGCAATTAAAATGTATTTCCTTGATCAAAAATACATGCTGTCCAAAATGCATGCAAAAAGATTCACTGATGAGTGAGACAGTCTGCTTTCTGTTTTGCCTGTTTTGTTATAATAGGGAAAAACTAAAAACAATCTGTCTAAATCTAGGTAAGTGATTAAATAAATGATGGTACATGCATAAAATAAGTGTGTCATCACTAAAACCATGTTTTTAATGACAAATTTAGAAAATGTGACAATTTTAAGTTAATAAAAGGTGAGATATACACGTATACAGTGATCTCAATTATCTGAAATATGAGATCCACACTGGGGGGAAAAAAAACCCTTTAAAAAAATCACATAAATATTAAGCGGTTATCTATCACGGGAAAATTGGAGGCAATTTTATTTTCTCTTTTAGGCTTTTCTGTATTTTTCTTCCAGATATATACACATATATATTATGGCTTTTATAATCATATAAGGTTTTGCTTGCTTGCTTTTATGGTTTTGTTTTGTTTTGTAAGTATTCCTAGGTTAAGTTCTTTCCTTCCGTTAAGCCCCCCCACCTTACACACCAGGCAAGCTGCTTACCTCTGGCCCTCGGTAAGGCCTCCCATTGACAATTTCAGGAGAGGCGTAGAGTGGGCTCCCGCAGAATGTTTGCAAGAACTTGTCCTTCTGGTACAGGTTTGAAAGCCCAAAGTCCGCGATCTACAAACAGAAGTGAGACCCACGGAGCCTGTTAGCACTGCAGTCGGTGTCTGCACTAGCTCTGCTCACACCTCCCAGACTAGAGCATCTGAGGTGCCCCTGGCTGGCCCTGCCAGCTGGGTTGGGTCGTCCTGTGCTCTCCAGCCCTGAGCTTTCACAGAAGGACCAGTTTGCACACCTGGGCCTGTGACTCCCGACTGCAGTGCTTGGCACCCACTGCGTGGTCTGTTACTTAAAAATCACTCTGTGCAAGGACTCTCTTCTCACATCAGTAAAGATGCACCCTGGGAAATACCCACAGAAGCACATGCTTGGTGTTTCTGATGAACACTAAAGTGTATAGTTGCTACTCTGAGAACTGTCTGCAGTCTACCGAACATCTCACGGCATCCATCCACGTGGTATATGCACCTGTGCACTGGACATCGCCTACACACTGACCAGAACTGTGCTGTGCACACTGTGGAACCCTAGGTGAAATGGACCCAGAGCACCAGACTCTGTGTCGCCATACTGCAGCCCACACTCCACCACCAGCCATCTGTGTGCCATGGGGTAGGGTCCCTTAGCCACTCTGAGCCTCAGTCTACCTACAAGAAAATGGAAACCCATGACCCCTATCGTGTTCTACATTGCAGGACTATTGTGACAGTGCTAAGAAAAAAATTAATGAAGGTGAGATTGTGAAGGCCAAGGTGCTTTGTAACTTTCAAGTCTTCAGGGTCTAGCCAAATGTTTTTCTTAACCTTGCTTCTCTTGTATCACACACCCCTTGGAATCAATCTCTTCTCCCTTGGTTTCTTGAAGTGTTTTATTATCCTTGATGGCAGTGCTCTTCTGTGTGTTTGTGTGTGCACCTATTCATATGTACATATAAGGTATATATGTTACATGTATACACATATTGTCACATACATATGTATATTATGCATGTATAAATTATCGCATATATTCATGTGTACTGGACCTAACAGAAGCAGAAGATATTAAGAAGAGGTGGCAGGAATACACAGAAGAACTGTACAAAAAAGATCTTCACGACCAAGATAGTCACGATAATGTGATCACCGACCTAGAGCCAGACATCTTGGAATGTGAAGTCAAGTGGGCCTTAGAAAGCATCACTACAAACAAAGCTAGTGGAGGTGATGGAATTCCAGTGGAGCTATTTCAAGTCTTGAAAGATGATGCTGTGAAAGTGCTGCACTCAATATGCCAGCAGATTTGGAAAACTCAGCAGTGGCCACAGGACTGGAAGAGGTCAGTCTTCATTCCAATCCCAAAGAAAGGCAATGCCAAAGAATGCTCAAACTACCGCACAATTGCACTCATCTCACACGCTAGTAAAGTCATGCTCAAAATTCTCCAAGCCAGGCTTCAGCAGTATGTAAACCGTGAACTCCCAGATGTTCAAGCAGGTTTTAGAAAAGGCAGAGGCACCAGAGATCAAATTGCCAACATCCGCTGGATCATGGAGAAAGCAAGAGAGTTCCAGAAAAACATCTATTTCTGCTTCATTGACTATGTCAAAGCCTTTGACTGTGTGGATCACAATAAACTGTGGAACATTCTGAAAGAGATGGGAATCCCAGACCACCTGACCTGCCTTTTGAGAAACCTGTATGCAGGTCAGGAAGCAACAGTCAGAACTGGACGTGGAACAACCGACTGGTTCCAAATAGGAAAAGGTGTATGTCAAGGCTGTATATTGTCACCTTGCTTATTTAACTTATATGCAGAGTACATCATGAGGAACGCTGGGCTGGAAGAAGCACAAGCTGGAATCAAGATTGCCGGGAGAAATATCAATAACCTCAGATATGCAGATGACACCACCCTTATGGCAGAAAGTGAAGAGGAACTCAAAGTCCTCTTGATGAAAGTGAAAGAGGAGAGTGAAAAGGTTGGCTTGAAGCTCAACATTCAGAAAACAAAGATCATGGCATCTGGTCCCATCACTTCATGGGAAATAGATGGAAAAACAGTGGAAACAGTGTCAGACTTTGTTTTTTTGGGCTCCAAAATCACTGCAGATGCTGATTGCAGCCATGAAATTAAAAGACGCTTGCTCCTTGGAAGGAAAGTTATGACCAACCTTGATAGTATATTAAAAAGCAGAGACATTACTTTGCCAACCAAGGTCCGTCTAGTCAAGGCAATGGTTTTTCCCGTGGTCATGTATGGATGTGAGAGTTGGACTGTGAAGAAAGCTGATCGCCGAAGAATCAATGCTTTTGAACTGTGGTGTTGGAGAAGACTCTTGAGAGTCCCTTATTCTGCAAGGAGATCCAACCAGTCCATTCTAAAGGAGATCAATCCTGGATGTTCATTGGAGGGACTGATGCTAAAGCTGAAACTCCAATACTTTAGCCACCTCATGCGACGAGTTGACTCACTGGAAAAGACTCTGATGCTGGGAAAGGTTGGGGGCGGGAGGAGATGGGGACGACGGAGAATGAGATGGCTGGATGGCATCACCGACTCTGTGGACATGAGTTTGAGTGAACTCCGGGAGTTGGTGATGGACAGGGAGGCCTGGCGTGCTGTGATTCATGGGGTCGCGGAGAGTCGGACACGACTGAGCGACTGAACTGAACTGAACTGACTGAACACATGTACATATAAATTTGTATATACATATTCCTGACGTATACATAAGTATGTAGTATCTATAAGTACATATATACTACATATATATAGTATCTATATACTACTTACGTGTGTATGTGTACATCAGGACACACGTATATACAAATATACATATACATATAAATTCACCTTGCATACTAGGTTGAGTCCCCCGAGTCAGGTGGCAGGTTCTACATCCACCCCTCATCTTTGCATCATCCACTGCTTAGCACCTGTCCTCACCCAAGAAACACCTATCACCAGAATAGGCCTTATATTTTGAAAACCTCAAGATAATTAGTAGATAATACAAAATAATAATAATAAACTTAGTTACCACTTACTGAACAACCTCCAGTTATTAAGCTCTGTTCTAAGCACCTTAGCACCTTACGCTCTCTAATCTAATCCTATCTAAAATCCCATTTACACAACAATGTGAATGTACTTCATGCCACTGAACAGTACATCTAAAAATATCTAAAATGGCAAATTTGATGTTATGGATGTTTTATCACAGTTTTTTAAAAACCCACTGAACAGATGAGGTTTAGGGAAATTAGGTTATTCATCTCAGGAGAGCTAACTAGCAAGCGACAATGTAAACCAGGTGTCTCTAAAGGTTCAAACTGCTGCCTTGTGCTACCCCTGGGCAATCTGCAAATTTCAGCCAGTCTAAAACAGCCTTCCACGCTGAGCCTCTGAGGGCTTCTGCCCTACCCTACACCCATTTCCACTCGAGGCTTGTAAATAGGATGAGTGATTTCACCCATCCAGCTGAGGCTCTGAATGCAGCGCCAAGAAGCCAGTTTTGTAAAGTTGCCCCAAATTAATGGAATGGCACAGAAAGCAGCTAGCACATAACCGCACTCAGAAAATGCATTCTCGGGACTCAGATTGCACTTAATTGCCCTGAAATTCACTTTCTTATCAAGGCCCCTCCCTGCCTGGCTTGCAGGAAGTTGGTTAGAAGATTTATGAAGTATGCCCTGTCAATCAGGACACGAAGGGACCGGCTATAGCCCTGGTACATTCCAAGAAGTTGGCTAAGGCAGGAGCCAACACGGTACTGTGAACGCTGATGGCATCTGGGGCACTGTGTGAGCTTCCAAACACACACACACACACACAAGAGATACCCACCACCACCACATGCAAATCCCCACATGCACACCAGAGTGCTCCAAGTCTAGGCATCCTCGTTTTCTTTGTAGCCCTTCTGAGAAGCGTGTTTACGTTATGTCCCACTCCCATCCCTACAGACTGATGTCTATCAGCCTCTCCCAGCAAAACTGTCATTGCTGCTGACATAAAATTAATAGAAATCTAGATTAGTCCATGTTCCTGGCACTTCAACGGAAAAGCAATATTAATCAACACATACACTTTTCCATCTTTGAGCCACTTAAACTTGGGCTGCAGCTCTAAGATTCCATACCACATGGAGCGTATAACAATGACAAGGAATGGCCACTGGTTATAAAACTTCTCAAAGTCTCCAGTTCTCACCCGTAAAATGGAGATGGGAATAGCATCCAACCCCACGATGTCATGGTGAAAATTAAATGACATAATGTATGTGCCAATTACCATTTTAAGCATTTTTACAAAGTTGGAGTTCAAATACATGTCCCTCCTTTAAATCCACAAGGGTAACTTGATTAGTTTCATTATACTCAAAGCAATACTGGTTTTCCATTGGAGGTAATTATGTAAGGTTTCTTTTTCAAATATATAGGATTTTTTAAGTGAATGGAACTCAATAAAAATATGAAAATAAAATAGCACAGAAGATACTAGAAAAAGGCAAAATCTATAAAGAGAATGAAATAAAAGATATTTGGGGATTTGGGGGAAATGATTATTTTAAACATAATAAAACAAAAACGAATCCCAGAAATGGTTCCAACCTGAAAAAGTCATAATCGAGCTAGTCCTGCCCCCTGCTCTGTAAGTGAAGCACATGAAGGTTAGAGGACTTAAGAAGATACTATGTATGAAACTGAGAGCCACTGCATAGCATAGGGAACTCCACTCAGTGCACCACGGTGACCTGAACGGAGAGTCCAAAAGGGAGCGGGTATATGTACATGTATGGCTGATTCATTTTGCTGGACAGTAGAAACTAACACAACCTTTTAAACCAACTACACTCGGGTAAAAATCAATTTAAAAAAGAAGAATAATCTCTGCTGAAGGTCAGAGACAGAAGACCCATGTGAACACTGGGTTCTGTAAGACTCTCTGTAGCAGAACATTAGTTGTGTATTGAGAGTGACTCTCCACCAAGGAGGCATCTGGTTTTGCTTTCAAAGTTGTATTTTGCTGACACAATGACTGGTAAGTAAGCTTTGGATGCTGATTGCAGCCATGAAATTAAAAGACGCTTACTCCTTGGAAGGAAAGTTATGACCAACCTTCATAGTATATTAAAAAGCAGAGACATTACTTTGCCAACAAAGGTCCGTCTAGTCAAGGCTACGGTTTTTCCCGTGGTTATGTATGGATGTGAGAGTTGGACTGTGAAGAAGGCTGATCGCTGAAGAATTGATGCTTTTGAACTGTGGTGCTGGTGAAGACTCTTGAGAGTCCCTTGGACTGCAAGGAGATCTAACCAGTCCATTCTAAAGGAGATCAATCCTGGGTGTTCATTGGAAGGACTGATGCTAAAGCTGAAACTCCAATACTTTGGCCACCTCATGCAAAGAGCTGACTCACTGGAAAAGACTCTGATGCTGGGAAGGATTGGGGGCGGGAGAAGAAGGGGACGACAGAGAATGAGATGGCTGGATGGCATCACCGACTCGATGGACATGAGTTTGAGTGAACTCCGGGAGTTGGTGATGGACAGGGAGGCCTGGCGTGCTGTGATTCATGGGGTCGCAAAGAGTAGGACACAACTGAGCGACTGAACTGAACTGAACCACTTTGCATTTGTACTGCTAATGGACTGCTGCTCTGCCCTGTTCGGAACCACCTCTGTCCTCACACTGGGCTGTTCAATTCAGCCTGGACTCTGAAAAAGACATCAACGCTCATGTCCTTAATTTCTGGAGTTTTGTTGTTTTCTAGAGGTGTGCCCTGCTGGATGAAAATCAGAGACACAAACTGGAAAATGATTATTCACATTTCAAAAGAATTAGCCTCGCTACAATATGGACGAACCTTGAAAACACTATTTGCCTAAGTGAAACAAACCAGACACAAATGGATAAATATTACATGATTCCACTTATGTGAGGTACTTAGAGAAGTCAAGTTCATCAAGAAGGGGGGATGCCAGGAACGGGGTGGGGGATGGGTGGTGCAGGGGCAGGGGTGCGGGAATGGGGAGTTCCTGTTGAATGGGAACAGAGTTTCAGTTTGGGAAGATGTAAAAGTTCTGGAGGTGGATGGAAGTGGTGGTAGCAAAATAATGTGAATGTACTTAATGTTCAGTTCAGTTCAGTTCAGTTCAGACGCTCAGTCGTGTCCGACTCTCCGGGACCCCATGAACCACAGCACGCCAGGCCTCCCTGTCCATCACCAACTCCCGGAGTTCACTCAAACTCATGTTACAGAACTGAAAACCTAAAAATGATAAACTTTATGTTTCGTGTATTTTACCACCATTGTTTCAAAGATTATTGGGAGTAATCCCTGGGAGTTCACCCAATGAAAAAGGAAGTAGTGGCTTGCTGATGGTTAACCTCTGGGAAAGAACGTTGATGTTGATAACATAAGCTATGGTCAGACAGTAACTGCAGTGACTAAGAGGACGTGCACTGGACAGATCAGAGATTGTGGAGCCAGAAGAACCTGGAGCTAGCCTTAGACTTGGCACTGCCAGGTGATGTGGGAACTGCCACCAATTTCCTCATCAGCAAAACAGGAATAATAGTAGAATTTCCTCATCAGCAAAACAGGAATAATAGTAGAACCCACCTTTAAAGTTGTTGTGAGGATTAAAGACATGTATGTAAAGCCCTGCAATAGCCCTAGTACTGGCCAACTCTATAAACTACAGCCATTAGGATAATGCCAATGGTTTGGTTTACTTAACAACTGTTTGCTCAGGGTCCACCAAAGAGCCAAGAGAAATGATTAACATCCATTTCCAAAATAAGCATGTCCAGCCTTACAGAGGCTGCATCATATGATGGGAAAAGCAAGGGATGCTGGGTTTGAGTGTTTGAGTTTGAATCCTGGCCTTGCCACCTACCAGCTGGGAACCCATTGGAAACCGAGGCTCCCAAGCCCTGCCCAGAGCCTACAGTGTCAGCATCTGCACTGTCACAAGATCCCCAGGGGATTTGCTGCATGTCAGCCACTCTGACCCTGGATTCCTTCAACTTTAAGTTAGAGGATGATGGTTATGATGTAACCTACCTCACAGGGCTGATATGAAATCAAATGAATTGGTAGATGTTAAGTGCCTTAAACCATGCCTTATACATAGCAGACCTTCAGTCAATGTTAGTGATCACTACTTTCAACTGAGTCTGTTTCCTTTGCTGGAAAAGGGAATTGCAACAGCCCCAACCACACACTGTTGTGAAAAGCAAAATCAGACTAAATGAGAAAATCATAACAGCAGTATTGCTACACAAGAGTCGCCATTCTGTGAGTGGTACGTATATTAAATTCTCACACCAACCCTAGGTGCCAGGTAGCACTGTTATCCCCATTTTGCAGACAAGGAAGCTGAGGCCAAGGGAAGGAACGCAGCTAGTCTGAGATGTGGGTGAAGAGCTGCACTGGCTGTAAAGCTCCACATAAAGGGGAGTTATGGCTCTCAGGGGGTAAGGAGGACACGGGGTCTCTGTGTCACTCTTCAGGAAGACACACTCCATAGCTCTCTTGGAACCTGGAGTTCACTGCTGTGGCTCTTCCCATGACAGCCTTGCTCGAGTTGTCCCAAAGTGAAGGTAGGGAGTGAACCGGTGAGCAGGAGTAAGTGGGGTTGGCTTCTATCTTAAGATCTAAGATCACACCTCCTCCCGAGAGACAGGAAATGACACACCCCAAGCCATCTGGGGAAGCTCCATGAAACAGCCTCTCAGGGAGGCGCATTCAACCATGGTTTCCCCATACAGCTGCTCTGGCCACGGTGACTTGGGCGGCCTGGCCACTGCCACCATCAGCACTTGGAGGGTTTCCCCCTGTGCCTGCTATCTGCAGGCCGCCTACACACGTCAGGCCAGCTGAAGCAAGAACGCTTGTGAGTGTGAGGATACACTGTTGGATTTAGGGCAAATTTGGGTGGGAGAGTTAGAGAATTTATCAGGTGCCTGGTCTTCACAGTCAAACAGCCCTTAGGATGGTAGCCAGCCCCACTGCTTATCAGCTATGGGAGCCTCGTCTGTAAAATGGTGGTAATCAGACCCACCTTAGTGGAGGCGTTCTCAGAACCAAATGAAATAAGGCATGTGGAAGCTCTGCCACAGGGTCCTGGCTTCTAGCAGGGGCTCAGAAAAGGTTACTTTCCTAGTCTAGCCTCCATGACTTGCCCTATTCCTGTGTTTACTGCTTCTTCCCCTTGGAAGGTCGTCATCACATTGGGCTTCCCTGGTGGCTCAGCTGGTGAAAACTCCACCTGCACTGTAGGAGACCTGGATTCAATCTCTGGCTTGGGAGGATCCCCTGGAGAAGAGAACAGCTACCCACTCCAGTATTCTGGCCTGGAGAATTGCATGGACTGTAAAGAGTTGCAAAGAGTCGGACACAACTGAGAGACTTCCACTTTTTCTTTCACCCCTTGGAAGGCTGTCATCACATTCCTTTCTATTGAACTCCTACTCATCCATCAAAACCCAGTTTAGTCACCATAATCTCAGAAATGTTTTTCTGATCCTCCCATAGTTCAGACCCACCACTTCCTTTTAACAGGAAGGTTACAACGGGGCTATAATACACACAGCAGAGCCATCTGGGCCTGCTAAGAGATAAGGACCAAAGAAGGCTTTCTGGAAGAAGAGGACTTGAAGGTGAGACTCTAAGGATGGGTAGGTAAAGATCAATAGGAAGAGCATTCCAGGTGGAGGGAACTGTGTGTACAAAGGCCAAAAAACCTAGTGAATTTGAGTTGAGTCCTATGCAAGGGGCCTTCTCTGACTGCCCCCACCCCCACTGGCCCCTAGCTAAAATAACACCCCCATCCTCCAGCCTCACCCTGCATGGATTTTCATCACCACCAGAGAATTACATGATGTGTTTATTTATTGTTTGTGGTCCTGACTGGAATTCTAAATCCATTAGGGCAGGTACCTTACCTTCTTCATTCACCTCCGTAACCTTCTCATGGCTCATTATTACTACAGCTAGTTTAACAACTGCTGGAGCCTGAGCTCGGAGAAGAGAAGAACCTGGCCATCTGGTTCACTATTAAATTCCCAGCATCTAGAACCACGCCAGGTACATGGTAGCAACTTAGTAAATACTTGTGGTCGAATAAGTAGTGCTCATGGGAGATATTCAATCTGCTGAATGGAAAAGTGCAAGGATGGAGGAATGAATACCAGCATTCATGGATACATATGTACCCCCCCACACACATAAGTAGACAAATGAACAAGCAAATGAACGGATGGGGGAATGCATGAATGCAGTGTCCTCACATTCATATAATCAAAGCCCAGAGGCCCACACCCTGAGCTGCCCATCCTGGTCTTGTTAAGCTTCGGGGCGTCCATTTCAACTCAGCCCTGGCCATTCAGAGCCGCTCTTATCCGCAGCAGCGGGTGTTTCCATTGTCATCAGGGGCAACGGGCCATTTCCCCTGCGTCCTTCTACTCTGAGCCCTGGGAGCTCACCAAATTCCCAGCCCTCTTTTCTGGGGGTTGGTTGACCCTGGTGCCGGGCCCTCTTCTCATTGTCAGGCACTTTAACAGGAGCCGTCTATGGGAATTGTCAGCATTCCATTCTCCCAGAGAGTGGGATGTGAATCTGGCCCGTTTTTATTAATTGCAAATTAATGCTATGCTGGGTGTCTATTTTGGTAGACATGCTTCTCCACAGAGGACGGAATGCAACCCAGAGAAGCACATTGCTCTCATTCTTTCTGCCGACTGACTGTGTGAATATTTTTAGAAGCCGCACCCTTGCGCAGTGGCCAGATAAATAATTCCCAATGCCAGATGTGCTCTTTGCAAGTCAACATCAGGCAGGGAAGGGAAGAGGAACGAAACAAGAGCTGTGGCTCACATCCAAATTGCAACGACACATGACACGTTTCCACCAGTAACATTTTTATAGGATTCCTGGGCAAAAAGGCCCTCTACCCTTGAAATACAGAAGATGGACCCACCTCTTGAGAGGCACCTGTTGCTCATACTCTGCTGGTTGGTAACAGACCTTCAAGGTCAATGCCCGCCTCCACCCCTTCCACCCGCCCCAGCCCCGTCCAGACACTGATGACATGGGATCTCTTGAACTCAGAGGCCAGCTTGCAGCCATGTGTCTGTCTGTCTTTGCTACAAGTGCCCTTTCTAAATATATTTCCAGCAAAATGCTGAGTCAGGAAGAGCTGAGCACATGCAGCCAGAAGAGAGATCAACAGCAGCTGAAATACATTTTCAAAAACCTTGGAAGTGGGTGTGAGATGATGAAAAGAGAATCTGCCTGGAAGTCACACATGTGAATTCTAATCCTGGCTGTCATCCCTTCACTGCAAAATCCAACAGTTCAGAATACCTACTCTGTTACAAGCTCTGTGCCACTTTCCAGGGAAACAAAGACACGGGGATGTACTGAGGCAATCAAACTTTGTAGGCCATAATGGTTAAAACAGAAGTCAGAAAACGACCTGAAGATTCTTTCAAGCTCGAGGTTTCTCAGATCCTTTTATGAGTCCTTGAACAAGCAGAAGGAAGGGATAGCATCAGAGAAAGGGAAGGTTATAGCTTCCCAGGTGATGCAGCGGTAAAGCATCTGCCTGCCAATGCAAGAGGCTCAAGAGAAGTGGGTTCAATCCCTAAGTCAGGAACATCCCCTAGAGGAGGAAATGGCAACCCACTCCAGTATTCTTGTCTGGGAAATTCTATGGACAGAGGAGCCTGGTGGGCTACAGTCCAAGGGGTCGCAAAGAGTTGGACACTGAGCACACACACACTCTTCTCACTCTCAACATATGCATTTTAGCTTGGTAAATGCCAGAAGTAGAAATTCTTAAAGACTCCTAAAGCAAAAGGACCAAAACCTCAATTTTCATAATATTTAATATATCTGCTTTTCCCCTACATAATGGTCAGGGACCCTGGATGAAGACTTGGAACTGGGGGCTGAGAGGCCCTATATCGCTGCTCTTTTGCTTTATGTAAATGAGCCATTCTTTCAGGCCTCCTGCCCATTGTTCCCAGCACAATTGCTTTCTGAATGCTAACCATTCTTCTCCTCCATTGGGGAATTCTATGACTCCATAGGAAGCTATGTGCCTTATCACTTCTGCTACTACATCATGGGACCAGGAGGTCAAGCTGTACCACAGAACCCAACCCCTGAATGACAGGCTTGCATTCCAGGCCTTGTAAAGACTACATCTTGTTTTGAGAGCTCTGGGAGCAGGTGGCAGGAAGAACCAGAAGAAAAGGTTGCCAGGGTGGAAGACACAAACCCTTAGAATGTGTCCCGTGGAGCAGAACCCAGTTCTCTAGCTGTGGTCTGACCACCATGCCCCAGGCACCTTCAGTGCAGCTGACTTCCCGTTCAACTTCCTCCTGGATGGCCAGCCTTATCAGCAGGTATCTTGGATATGAAGAGTCAAGTGCTAAGAGCTTTGACTGTCTAAATTTCTCACATTTGTCATGGATTGTCCAGGACTAGGCACAGGGCCTGACACATGGTAATGAACAGATAACCAACAATCCCCAAAGAAATGGGCTGGCATCTCTACTAGATAGACGAGGAAACTGAGGTTTAGATAAGTGAACAATTCCTCTAAAACACTGCCGTCAGTAAGGGGCAAGGCTGCATTACAAAACCAGGCCATCCTACCCCAAAGCCAATGCTTTTCTTAACTTTGACTCACTGAACAGATAAAGCTAAACAGAGTATCTTGTTCAGTCCCCAAGACAAGCCTGTGGGCATTACCACCTCCCTGTTTTATGGCTGAGGAAACAGGGTTAAGTGGCTCCCCCAAGGTCAAGCAGCTAATAGAGCACACGAGATGGAACTCTTTTTAACCCTGCAGCCACTGCTCCTTCAAGGATCATCCACCACTTTGCCAGAAATGGAGAAACCCTGAGATTTCACTTCCTGTTCCTAGAAAGACTAATTTGACCAACTGTTTCCTTCTTACGCTATGGACTTCAAAGAAATATGTGATCACAGTCAACCACTCACACACACACACACACACACGAAAAGAGGTCACCCTTACTTGTCTTCCAGGGGCCTCTCATAGGACGATGGTGACGAATGGTTGCCGCCATGATCCATGAACAGAATCCAAACAGCAAGTCAACTCCATCCTCCCCGGCAAGGAAATAGTCTCCCTGTTATGCAGTCCCCCACTGAGAGCAACAACCAAAGCAGGGGATGATGCGAGGCCATTCCCACGCCTGGTTTGGGGACCAGGGATGAGCACTAACATCACCAGCAGCAAATGAGAGGGACTGCTGGTGCCGGGAGGACCAAGGCCACTTCACAATGAAACCCATGCGGCGAGCTCCCGTTTATTTTGAAACTGCATTTGCTTATTTTGTAGCCATGATCAAAAGGCCATTTGGAGTGCTCTGCGGGAGGCACTGGAACCCTGTTGGCCAGGAGAGCTTTCTCCAGCTCCGGCAGCAGCCAGCAATAATAGTCCCTGTAAAAGTCAACCCCATCACTCGCTGGTATGTTCTTTTCCCAAAAGCATTTCAGTTTCCCAACTCCACAGCTGGGGTGGGGGTGCAGGTGAAGGAAGAAGTAGGAGACAGGGGATGGGAGTGACAGAGGAGTGACCAGGATAGATAATAAAATTGGGGGCCTGCGGGCAAACCCAGCAGAATGGTTCGAACTTGGGCTCAGTGGGTCAGAGAGACGTGGGTTCAAACCCCCAACTCCGCTGCTTACCACTGTGTCATTTCAGGACAGTTATTTAACATCTCTGTGCCTGAGTTTCCCTATCTGTTAAATGATATAAATAACAGTCTCTATCTCACATGGCTGTTGTGAAGATTCTATTTAAGTGATATCGGGCGAATATGATGTGACGTACAAATGCACTGGGCTATTGTAAGTATTTTGATGGTGATCATTACAGACTATGAGCTTCCCAAGGGCAGGGACGGTATTTCAAGTCAGCTCTTAGGACGATGTCTGGCATGGAGTTAGAGATCGATAAATGCTGGTTGCATGAATTCAACTGAACTGAGGGCTCAAACCTAGTGATGCTCCCCACCCCACCAGCCAGGGAAGGAAGTGACTGTCTCATTCAGAGGCTGCAGCTTGGAGCAGCATTTAACCACCACTACCCCCCGCCCCCCATCAGCTACAATCCCCAGATCTGGCACATCCATCAGCGAGGCAAGAGCTTTACCTTAATGTTACAGTTGTCATCGAGCAGTATATTTTCCAGCTTCAAGTCCCGGTGGACCACACCATTCTGAAATGAGAAGACATGCAGGGAATTGAATGGGAGCAGTTGGGATGAAGGAAAAATGTGGGGAGAGGGGAGGAAGGGGAAGCAGGGTGAGCAAAGGGAAAAATCTTTGACAGATTAAAGTGCACCAGTGCCGGTGGTCTTCGCCCCCATCCTTCGGGGGCCTCTCTCACTGTCATGAAGCGCCCTGCCAGCGACCAGCACCAGCGACAGGAGAGCATTAGTCACTTGCTGCGTGGTTAAGGGAAAAATGACTGGAATCCATTCTCCCCCAGAGCCTGTAAAACAGTGGGGGCATTCTCTGTGGGAATGTCATTCCACCGTGTGAAAGCAGTATCATCCCAGGCAGGGGCAGACACCGTCTGTCTGTGATGGAGATTCCCAGGGAAGAGGCAGATCTCCCTGCTGGCGACTCAGAATGCAGGGCTCACAGACTTGGCTTATCTATCTGTCTACCTGTCTTCCCAACACTGGGTTCAACCTTTTCGGACCCAGAAAACCATGCACAACTGTCCTGAGGATAACAGAAGCCCTTCCAAAGGTTATTTCCTAAGAAGCTGGGAGGGAAGGTTCTGGAAATCCCTCTCTGCTGGGCAGAACTCAATGTGGGGTGAAGGGTGAAAGGCAGAGAGGCCAAGGAGACCAAAGCAGGCCGCTGTCATACTGCAGGACCTTTCCGTTCAAGCAAACACTGGCAAGGCTGGATGCTGAGCCCAGTGACAAGCAGACAACCAGTTGAAGTGAAAAGAAATCCTTAACCAATAGGCTGCTGGTCTATACAGCAGTAACAACTGTCCAGTTCAATTCTTTTTAAAACCCAACTATCTTTTAAGGGGGTGGGTGGACAGGGAAAGAGAAGAGGAACTGAAAGAACCAGCTACTCAGACCAGGATATGTTTTTAACATCATTCAGCATAAAAGACCTTTGCAACTGAAGCTGCCCTTTTAAGCAAAACAACTGGCTAGGAATTCTCTTTCATTCAGGATTTCTTTAGTTCAGAATCTGCATGTTCACAGCTGGTACTTTATTGCTTAGTTTCCTTTCCATTTGACAATTCCTAGTTTCTCCAAACGGAGAAGGCAATGGCAAGCCACTCCAGTACTCTTGCCTAGAAAATCCCATGGACAGAGGAGCCTGGTAGGCTGCAGTGCATGGGGTCGCTACTAGTCAGACACAACTGAGTGACTTCACTTTCACTTTCACGCATTGGAGAAGGAAATGGCAACCCACTCCAGTGTTCTTGCCTGGAGAATCCCAGGGATGGCAGAGCCTGGTGGGCTGCCATCTATGGGGTCGCACAGAGTCAGACACAACTAAAGTGACTTAGCAGCATCAGCAGCAGTTTCTCCAAAAACACTGACCGAAGAGGTTGAAAACATGTATTTCTACCACTCTTTCTAACTCAAACCTTCAGGGATGTGTTCTGAATTCAGAAATGCACAAAGCAGGGCTCCTGGACAAAAGATACAGATCACAAGGTGGCTGATTTTGTTTAAGCATTGGGAGTAGTTTGGTTTACACGGCTGCATTCCTAGTTTCCATAAGATGGAAATGCCATTCATACACAATCGAAGTTTCACACTCTTAAATAATGAAAATAGGATCTATGATGCTTTATGATAATGCATGATGATAAGATACAAAACACGGTACAATCTGAATCGTAAGTGCCTTTTGAGTCAGCTAAGAAGTCAAATAATGTTCATGGGTTAAGGATTTTAGATTGTAAATATTTAGAAGATGGTCATCCCAGAGTTACTCTCAATTAACCGGAATAGTGAACAAACCAGAAGGCCCTGTGTTGCAATCACTCCAATGAAGAAACTGACTCTAGTTTGGAGGCTATGCTGGATTCAAGTCACTACAGTCCTCAAAGTGCAGGACTGTTCCAGGTGTGACAGCTCTGTGGAAAAGTATGAACGGGATGGAAATCAGGACTAAAGTGGTAAATAATAACTGGATGAAGCACGGCTTGGAGCTATCTGTGTACTTCACTCCCTTCTGCAGAGGCCAAGGGCAGCTAAACTGGGGGATTAAGAGTACACCCCATTAGTTGTATTGCAATAAATTGTACATGTGTGTACATAACCTGGCTTCCCGGGTGGCTCTAGCGGTAAAGAACCCACCTGCCAATGCAGGAGACTTAAGGGACTCGGTTTCAATTCCTGGGTCGGGAAGATCCCCTGGAGGAGGGAATGGCAACCCACTCCAGTATTCTTGCCTGGAGAATCCCATGGACAGAGGAGGATGGCAGTCTACGGTCCATAGGGTCACAAAGGGTCAGACACAACTCATGTGACTTCCCACACTCACACACTCATACATAACCTGTGTGGATGTAACCTATGCAAGAAAAAGAAACCAGGGCATAGAAAGGTTCAGAACCTATGGTCTACTAATTCCAGTTCTGGTATTTCTCTTAAGTCAGTTATTCAAATGATAGAAAAAAGGTTAATGTAGAAAGATGTCCATCATTATTTATAATAACCAGAAATTAGAACATCTAAACTTCCAACAATCACAATAATGATAGAGAATTTTTAGTAACATAGGAAACTGTTTAAATTAAAATCCTACGTGGAAAAAGTAGCAAGACAGAAATGCAAAAATGCATACAAAGTGGTGTCTGGATTGGATCCTGGAATGGAAAAAGGTCACTGGTAGGAAAACTGGTGAAACCCAAGTAAAATCTGGAGTTTTGTTAATCACAGTATACGAATGCGGGTGTCTCTGTTTTAATGACTGTACAACAATCCTGTAAGATGTTAGCATCAGGGTAAACTGAGTGTCACGAACATCCATCCATAGTTCATCAGGCACTCTATCAGATCTAGTCCCTTAAATCTATTTCCAACTTCCACTGTATAATCATAAGGGATTTGATTTAGGGGAAACAGTGGAAACAGTGTCAAACTTTATTTTTTTAGGCTCCAAAATCACTGAAGATGGTGAATGCAGCCATGAAATTAAAAGATGCTTACTCCTTGGAAGGAAAGTTATGACCAACCTAGACAGCATATTAAAAAGCAGAGACATTACTTTACCAACAAAGGTCCATCTAGTCAAGGCTATGGTTTTTCCAGTGGTCATGTATGGATGTGAGAGTTGGACTGTGAAGAAAGCTGAGCGCTGAAGAATTGATGCTTTTGAACTGTGGTGTTGGAGAAGACTCTTGAGAGTCCCTTGGACTCCAAGGAGATCCAACCAGTCCATTCTAAAGGAGATCAGTCCTGGGCGTTCATTGGAAGGACTGATGCTAAAGCTGAAACTCCAATACTTTGGCCACCTCATGCAAAGAGTTGACTCAGTGGAAAAGACCCTGATGCTGGGAGGGATTGGGGGCAGGAGGAGAAGGGGACAACAGAGGATGAGATGGATGGATGGCATCACCGACTTGATGGATATGAATTTGAGTAAACTCCGGGAGTTGGTGATGGACAGGGAGGCCTGGCGTGCTGTGCTTCATGGGGTCGCAAAGAGTCGGACACGACTGAGCAACTGAACTGAACTGAACTGAAACTGAGTGTGGTGAATGGGGATTCTATATGATCATGGAAACTCTCCTATAAACCTAAAGTTATTAAATAAGCTTTTAATAAATGTGAGGAGTAGAGGGAAGAAGAATGGAAAGAAACAAACAAGAATGTCAACAGTGGGTGATTCCTGGATTCTGGGATTCAAGGTGATGGTGATTTTCTTCTTTCTAGTTTATAAATTCTTTGTATATGCTATAATGACTACAATGGCATCACGGACTCGAGGGACACAAGCAAACTCCAGGAGTTGGTGACAGACAGGGAAACCTGGCGTGCTGCAGTCCATGGGGCTGCAAAGAGTTGGACACGACTGAGCGACTGAACTGAACTGATACTACAAAGAACAGATGTCACCCTCATAACGTGCACAGAATCGCGTGGTGCCATGGAAACCACCTGCGGCGGAAGCGGCGGCAGGCGGGCCATACCTTGTGACAATAGTGCACGGCGGAGACGATCTGCCGGAAGAAGTGTCTCGTCTCCCGCTCGCTGAGGCGCCGCCGCTCGCTGATGTAGTCGTACAGCTCCCCTTTGCTGGCGTACTCCATGATGATCACAATCTTATCCTTGTTCTCGAACACTGCAGGGGGAACAGCGACACACAAACAGCCTGTTTAACCGACAAGCTCACTTAGGACTACAGACCACGCAGTAGAGAGAGGCGACGATGGAGATGTCGCTGCACGGGGGTGCAGAACAGTCGGGCCGTCAACGTGATGAGGAGAGGGGCAAGTTGCCCAGCCAGGTGGACAATGACCTCATCGCTGCTGTGACTGGACTCCCCTTGCTAACGCTGCACGATAAGCGTCTCTCTTCTGAGGACCCCACTCCCTTCACCAGGTTCCTTTCTCACAAGCCCCTCCCGCTTCTACATCTCCCGTGTTGATGGGATGATGGGGAATAACAAACACAACCACCATTTATTAATCACTGGATACGGACCAGCTACCTGGATCCCCAACTGGGTGGCTGAACTTGTCACCTCTTTACTCAAAACCTTCCAGACTCTCCATCTTACTCAAGACAAAACGCCAACTTCCAAATGTGGCCCCCAGGTCCGACAAGTCCTATGGGCCCTTCTTATCCCTGTTACACATCTGTGCATTTATTCTATCTATACCATTAGAATGTAAAGTAGGCTGGTCTGTTTTATTCACTGAGATATCCCAAGCATTCATGGCCTTTTGGCAAAGGGGTTCAATCAAAATTTATTAAATGAGGGGACTCAAAACTTCATAAATGCATTCTGGACCGTTACAGTAAACCACTACACGGCACTAAATGCTTCTCTCTGCTCACCCCTGATATTCTCTAGCAATGATGCTCAAACTCTGCTAGACTGACCGAGGAGTTCCAGGCAGTCAGACGCCCATAGGGCCAGGTCAGAGAAGGCCTGAAAGACGGGCTCCAGGTCCTCAGTTCCACCTCAGACAAAGCCACTCCACTGCTGTTTTATAAGCAGAAAGCTTGGGGCTTTCACATATGATGTCTTTTGAGCAAGGACAAAATAATCATTATGTTGAAATCCATAACTCCCAAAGGATATAGGATAAAAATGTTTGTAGGATACCCAAGACCCTCCTTCCCAGGTAGACACCTGCCTACCTCCCTCCATCTCATCAGCTTCTGCCACTCCCTGTCAGGCCCCCTATGCCCACTGATGCCAGACTGTTCACTGTTTCTATCTCTCTCTCTCTCTCACACACACACACACACACACACATTGCTGTTTCCCACCTCCATGCTCTTCCCTCTTCCTTTACTCCCACCTGTCTGACCTATCAGGGCCCCTCCAACTCATCAGGCAACAATAAACTCAAATATGGCATCCATGCTGCCTCCTTTCTGCCTCTTACTGTACTAATGGATACTGCATCACAGCACTTTCAAACTGCGTGGATATATTTGCTGACTTACATATTTATTTCCTCTGTCTGGACTGTGAGCCTAGACTTAGAGAGGTAAAAGCTAGTTTTGGAACCAGACACTCCTCAGCAGATTTCTGGATCTGCCTCTTACTTGCTGTCTGACTCTGGGAGAGTTGCCTGCCCTCTCTGTGCCTCACTTTAGTAAATGGTAACATGAGAATATATCAGTATGTACCTCTAGAACTGTCGGGAGGGTTTATTGATATCAGGTATTTTATAACCTTATAACAAGGCCTGCCTTTTCACTCAATAATGTTAGTTATTCTTGTTGGTGTCAATACTATTGGACCCCAGGACCTAGCACTGAGCCAGACACAGAGACACACTCAGTGAACCGGAATGTGCCCCGGGCCTGGGTCCCCTGTCCTCCCATACCTTGTCACTGGATGCTAGAAGCTCAGGCCCCTCCAGTTCCTTTCTGGCTCCTTCAAGTCCAGCCAAGCCTCTCTGATAAAAAAGAAGGGAGAAGCAGGAGGGCAGGGAGGAGGAGGAGAGAGAACAGCCAGACGAAACTGGCTGCTCGCAAGTCTCCTGGCCTTGCTGCACCCTGCAGTCTTGGCTCCTGCTGGGGATTTCAGCCTGTGGTGCACTTTTCACTAACAATAAACTCTGGAAACTGGAAAACCTGCCTCAAGATGCATGGCTCAGCCTCAAAAAATGACAGAGTGACAGGCCCTGGAGAGGGCAGTGGGTTGTCTAATTTTAAAAGTTGGGGTGGCAGAGCAAGTTTTGGGGGAGGTAATTGAGGGGGAGAGAGGGAAAGTACTTTGACAGGGAAATAAACACGGAGCCTCACACTTCCAACAAGACTGATACATGCTTAAAGGAGGCCAAAGCCACTGGTCCCTTCAGTGATCAGCAGAAGGTGTGGTCACTGGCTGCATGCATACAAAAGGCCTGTAACAGTGACCAGACGTGTCCCTTTCCAACTGGCTAACTTGGTATCAAGGAGGTATAAACACAGTTCTGTTTGACATAGTTCAATGTCACAAACATTTTACTAAACAGCTTCCATCAGTGGATCCTGCTGCTCCTACCTCTAAAATAGCCCCTGGTCCCGTCCACCTGTCTCACGTGCCCAGGCATCCCTTTCCTAATAATCTCCCCTGATCCTTTCACTCTTGTTCGTTTGCTGACTGTGTTTGGAGGGGCTGGGGAACAGCTCCAAATACATGTTTCATGGAGCACTAGTCCCGCAAGTCATCCAGAGGAATAAAGGTTTCCACAGTCAGACATCGGTAAAATATTTGGAAAATGCTGATACTTGATCACCCCTGGAGAACCTGGCTTCTTTAACCCTGAGTTTTGCAGGGCGATTTGGCCATTTCAATATTTCTACTGAACTAACTAGGAGCCAGTTTGGGAAATACTGAATGAATGAGGCAAGAGCCCCACTGTTATCGGCAGGGCTGGTGGGCAGCTGGGTTAAGAGAACTGTCCACGTGACCAGGCCTGGCTCTGGAACCCCACTCTTCAGTCCTCCAGCAGGAAGTAGCTGGAGTCTCGGGGTCAATGCCATAACTGCAGCCCTGGATAAAGTAATTGCAAACATTTCTAGACTTGGAGCATCAGTGATTCATCAAGGAGGCCATGAAGTGTTACATATGAAGCCTTCTGAGCCCTTCCTAATAATAGCAGCATTTATGGAAGGCCTACTATATGCAGGCACTGTGCCAATATTGCATGAATTATATCACATGGTTTTGGTCCTATGACTATCCCTGTTCTACGGATGAGAAAGCCCAGGTACAGTAAGGTTAGTGACTGCCATGGCCATAGAGCAAATACAAGGCCTGAGCCCTTGAATGACTGCACACTCCACGCTCTTAGCCCCTTTCCTACTATCCACATACATCAACCTCTCTGAACCTCAGTCTCTTCATCAGTAAATAAGGCCAGGAACCTCCTCACACAGTAAGGGGGGATTCAGTGAGCTCACGGGCCCTAGCCCCCTGAGCACGGTGTCCAAGCCACTGCTCAGTCACCGTGAGCTATTCTTGTAATTACTCTGTCTGCTTCTTAGGCAGCTCTGGCAAAACAAAACCCTAAGACTTTCCTCTCCCCGCTGGCATCACTCTTTAAAACATGCAGTGGCTGCTCCAGAATCACAGGATTTTCGAGCAGGAAGAACCTTAGAGATCAGCTATTATTTTTTTCAGAATAGCCCAAGATTTAACACATATAAGAGCAAGGCTTTGGGAATTCGTCCTGAAGAATGACTGGTTTCCGCACCCCCAGCCCACGGCTCGGGCTTGCCCACTGTAAGGTCTCTATCAGCCAGGTGATAGGAACACTCTCAGCCATTCTTCGGGCAAAAAAGGGCCGCTTCCCTTGGGCACTTTTACAACTGGTTATTTATAAGCCCAGAAATCTCGTCTGTGTTTATGTTATTAGTCACTAAGCAAAAGCTTATTTTCCAACAGTTGGGAAGGGTTTCCTTTCTGAAAAATGAAAGCCTGTGTCTCTTGGCCAGACAGTTTTACCCAGAAGCCTGGTGGCTCCAGAATGGTAAGGAAAACTATGGCCCTTGACAAGCCAGGCCTACCAGGAAAATTAAACCCCTGAATAGAAACTGAGCTCAGCTTGAGTCAGCCTACAGTGTGGGGCCTGAGTCCATGTGGTGCAGACCCAGGTTTTTAACAGAGCAACAGAGCTTCACAAAGCATCCACGGGGGATAGTGGAAGAAGTCTTTACCAGGGTAAGAAGGGGAGGAGACAGCCGCCATCAGAAGGAGCAGCATGAGTGTGGGGGGACCAGGAGCGTGTTAAGCAGGATCACCAGAGTGGACAAGTGACGGGGACTAAGACAAGAGAAAGAAGGAACAGAATATGAATAGAACACAGAGCCCTTGAAGGCCCACAAGGAGCTCAGCAGACCTATGACCAAACATTGCCAAGAAAAATAAACAGATGGAGCAAGGGACAGGGTAGCATCTAGGATCCTGGACCCATGAACCAGTGCAGGATTTCATCACATCACCCCGAGAACTTCTCCAGACAGTTCCAGGGGATCCCTCCTCCCCTGGAAGGCTGATCCATAATCACTGTGCATGCAGACACTCAGTCGTCTCTGACTCTTTGCAACCCCATGGATGGCAGCCCACCAGGCTCCTCCTCTGTCCGTGGAATTCTCCAGGCAAGAATACTGGAGTGGGTTGTCGTTCCCGTCTCCAGGGCATCTTCCAGATCCAGGGATTGAACCCGGGTCTCTAATATCACAAGCGGATTCTTTATGGTCTGAGCCACCAGGGAAGTTCATCATAATCACTGTAGTGAACATTTATTGAGCAACTGCTACATGCCATGGATTGTCACATCCAATCCTAACAATCCTATGAAATTAACATTATCCCTACTTCATAAACAGGGGACCAGCACTCAGATCAAGAAACAATGTGGCCAGCACCCTGCAAGTACCCTCCATGTCTTCTTCGGTCACTAACCATCTCCCCAGGGGTATGTATATAGGCCACTATCACAGATTAGTTTTGGATTTTGAGTTTTCTAAAAGTGGAATCGCAGCATGTAGTATATTCTTTTGTGTATGGCTTCATTTGTTCAACATTATATTTGTAAGATTAATCCATGCTGTTCTATGGAGTCAAAGACTGTCCATCCTCACTGCGGTAGAGTACTCCAGTTTGTGAATGTATCCATTCTGCTGGTGAGAGACACTTGGGTTGTTTCCAGGTGAGGGTCACTAGTCGCTATGAACATTCTTGCGTATGTCTTTTGATGCTGCTGTCGGGAAGATAACCAGTTAGGATTTGATCCCAAATATGTGTGACTCAAAGCATATGTTCTCATCATGACTCCCCACCGCCTTCCTCCGTCATAGGTTTACCCTTCTTGCCTACTACTCAATAAAGACTCTCCTTTATTAACCAATATCACTCCCTTTTCTGAAAATGCTTGTTTATCAGCCTATCTGAAGTATTTATCGGAGCATCTCGCTACATGATAAAGGGGATACAAACATAGCATAAGACACCAGTTTTTGGAGGAATTGCTATCTAGTTGAATAAAACTTCATGCATGCATGCATGCTAAGTTGCTTCAGTCGTGTCTGACTTTTTGCAACCCTATGGACTGTAGTCCACCAAGCTCCTCCGTCCATAGGACTCTCCAGGCAAGAATACTGGAGTGGATTTCCTTTCCCTTCCAGTACTTATAAGTCAAGGGCTAACCTGTGAGATACAGACTTTAAGTACCTAGATGATCAGAGAGGAAGATGGGAAAGGCAGTCCGAAAGGACCTGCAGAGATTCCTAGAGAAAACAAGGGTGGAACTGAACCATCAAAAACGCCTTGCATTCTGTTTGCACGAACTGGTTTTACCATTGTCTCAACAAATCCTAAAATATCCAGACTCTCTCCTTTTTCTCCTACTGTTCCACAGAAGGACCTTCTTTCCAGACACTCACTTGCAGTATTTGTCCTGTTTTCTGTTTATTTTCCATTTCAAGGGAGAGTGGGAATTGGTTACTATGGTAACAGCTACTTCTCCCAATTAATTCTGAATTTCATCAGATTTTGAGTTTGACAGTCCAGTTCTGCCTTCTGATTGCCTGGCTTTCACAACCTCTCTAATTACAGGTCTCCTAACCATTCCCTCCTGCTGCCCTCAGGGTTAGTAACACAACTTGTAGAACTTGAGAAAATGCATATGATAAAAAACAATGCCCTGGCCTGGGAGATCTTGGGATTTCAACCATCCACTGGCTGCTTTAGAGCCAAAAAGAGGCCATTTAGGAAGAAAATGGGCTTGGGAAGGGAGAGGGTGGGAATCATTTAATGTTCCATGAGAAGCAGGTTATAAAAATTAGAAGCTATCATTCTGCTTTACATGTAACCTCAAGAGAGGCAGGCAGGATTTCCATGGTGGTCCAGTGGTTAAAAATCTGCCTTGCAATACACGGGATGTGTGTTCGATTCCTTGTCAGGGAACTAAGATCCCACCTGCCTCAGGGCATAAGCCCACATGCCACAACTAAGACCCAATACAGCCAAATAAATAAATTGAAAAAAAAGAAGAAGAAGGCTCATTTGTTAGTTTTAAGCAAAAAGCCAAGGGCCTAAAATGGATCAGTCAGAATTCTTTTCACGCCTTTGCCTTCCATTAGCTCCATTTTCTAAATCAGTTCCAGGATGCTGCCCTTCCCTCCGTGGTGGGGCCTCCTCACATTGCCAGCATTTTTATTACTTTCCTAAAACCTCAGACCATTCCACTCCTCAGGGATGCTCTTTTATTAAAGTTCAGAAGGACCCTCCCAGAAAGCCTCTTTCTTTTTCATTTCAGAAATAGAGTGATCTTTCATTTGCAAGAATTGTCTGAACCTAATTAGGTCATTTAGTCAATACAAGATTCATTCTTCAAGAGTTCCCTCTCCAGAACTAAATTTCAAACACCTCATGGGCTCACAGCTTCATCAAATGGTCCTCTAATCCCTTACATCAGAAAGCCTAGGGCAGTGAGAGTGAGAAAAATAACCTAAACTGGCAGCTCTCCCATTGTCCGTGAGTTGGTCAGAGTTGACTCAATGTGTTTCCTGGTTTGGACAATGAAAGGCTCTTTAATTCACTCATTGTCTTTTCTTAAACCAAAACTCTGGATGTTGGTTGGCATGCCCAAGGAGAACCAGAGCCAATCAGGCCACCCACAGCCAGCAGTGGACTCCACAGAAGGCAGACGAAATGAAAGAAAGTGTATAAACTACCTAAAGAAGAGTGGATGCAAAAGCCTGGCCAAGAACCATTCATCAGTGTTATCTGAAGGGACCAACAGCAAATACTGGGATGGCAGGAAAATAGCCAGCAAAGAGTGGTTGTGTGGGAGAAGGACGCCATTCAGGGCGCCATGTTGGACCAACTATTGGACTCCACCCTCCTCCGATGAACTACTAGGAAAAAGCATGCTTCTTCAGTTTGGGCAGTGAAGGGGTAGAAATCCCATCTTCTGTGAAAACAACCTTCATCTCCCTCCCATGAAAATCACCGTAGGGGACTTCTCTATATGGTTTCATTCCACCTTTTTTTTTTTTTTTACTTTCTATTTTGTATTGGATCCCTTCAGGATCTAACTTGCAGAGTCTGAGATTTCTTGATTTTGGAATATGTCTCTGTTCCCTCCTGTAATTCCTGACAATGGGTTCATCTGGTACATGCAGCTCCGAGATTGCTTTGGAACTCCCCTGGAAACTGAAGAATGGACTCCAGTTAAGACAGTCAATCCTAAAGGAAATCAACCCTGAATATTCATTGTCAGGACTGATGCTGAAGCTTCAATACTTTGACCACATGATGCAAAAAGCCAACTCACTGGAAAAGACACTGATGTTGGGAAAGATTGAGGGCAGGAGGAGAAGGGGATGACAGAGGATGAGATGGCTGGATGGCATCACCAACTCAATGAACATGAGTTTGAGTGAACTCCAGGAGTTGGTGATGGACAGGGAGGCCTGGCGTGCTGCAGTCCATGGGGTCACAAAGAGTCAGACATGACTGAGCAACTGAACTGAACTGATAGCCAATTAACAGTGTTGTGATAGTTTTCAGGTTCATCCCACCCTTATCACTTAGGGTGGAAAAGTCAAATTTGTGGTTATCACACTTTTGGTTCTAGTCACTGCTTGACCCTCCAGGAGTGGCTCAGGACTATCTTTTCAACCCTAAATCCTACTCTGCTTCATTAGACAATAGAGTGCAGAGTTTAAGAGCTTGACTCCCAGAGCCAGGCCACCTGGGTTCAAATCCAGGTCTGCCATTAACCCAGCTGAGTGACCTCGGCAAGTTACTTAACCTTTCTGTTCCCTCAGTTTCTTCATCTGTTAAACGGAAGCTTCTAACCTCATTGTAAGGATTACCCCAGCACACAACAATAAGCAGACATGTTAAGTGTCCGCTGTTATTATTAGGCAGCGGGTCTTAGTTTAAAAATGAAGACATGCCTGGATCAAGTCCAGGATTATTACGAATCTGTGTTGGCAAAATCCACTCCTGAGATTGCCTTTGTGCCCTTGGATGAGAGGGGTTCAAGAATAGAGGAGATCGTGAACTAACACTCAAAGGCATCAAAGGACTCAGCAAGCCTGGCTCTCTTAACTAGGGTCCATTCTTCAGTTCCCAGTGGTGTCCCAAAGCACCAATGTCGATCTTGGAGTCACACCTACCAGATGAACCCACTCTACAGAATTACGGAAGTGGGCAGAGCACAAATTCCCAAATCAAAGAAATCTCAGGCTCTGAAAGTTATAAGTTACAGTTCATCAAGTCCAATCCCCCTTTCAGGATCCAAATGCCCCTGTAGGGTATGGTCATTGTAAAGACAAGTCTCCTACACTCCAAGAGCCTTCCTAATAGTTGCAGCCTTGGCAAATTTACAGAGACATCCCAGTTTATTTCAAAAGACCCTATGTTACATGGCAATAAAGTTCCTTTTTTTTTTTTTCTTTAAAAATTAGCTTCAAGTACAAGTGGTACTATTTGAAGCACTAGAAAATATTGAATTCCAGGAAACCCAAGAGGGAGAGGCTGGACAGCCAGGGAGTAGCATTCGCATTTGGTTGTTTTATGTCTAATCTCCTGCCTCTAGAAAAATGACTTGGGTGTAATCAAATGAAAACAATGAAAATAATACACTTGAAGGTCAAATAGCTAACTTCATAGGAAACTCATTAGAAACGTGACTGGACAGATTCATAGCCCAAGAGCTTGTTCGTCTGATTCTAAGTGAAGAAAACTCTCTGGGGGCTGTGCGATTGATGGGGGGTGGGTCCTCCATTTGGATCCAGTCTGATGAGAGAGACTTCATGTGGAACTTGTGAATCTGGCAGCAGAGGGAGTGCGTTAAAATACTCAGCAATTCGCCATGGGTTCAGAAGAGTAAACACAAGCATAACACACCACTTAGCCAAGTTCAACAAACTGTTTCATGGGGCTCTGAGTCCCTGATGAGGGCAGCAAGCAAATGGCTGAGGAAGGAAACCCAGGCCCAGAGGTATCGCCCACGGCTCACTGGTGACGACTGCCAGAGGCATGTTCTGCTCTGGAATCCACTGATGACAAATGATCGGACCAAGACAAACGTTTCCTCCTAGTTGGAGGATCAAGCCAATCTTTCTCAGCCTGGCCAATTAAACTGAAATCTCTAGGGGTGGCAGCAGCATTCCTTCTTATAAACACCCCCTGAGATTCTAATGTGCATCCAGAGCTCAGAATTACTGACTTGGGCAATCTGGCCTCAACCTCACCACCATCCAACAGAAGTTTCTACTCCAGCCAGCAATGACCTCTCAGATCTCTAACATCACATCAAGAATAACCAGTATGGCATTATTGAGCATGGACCTCAGACCATGCTTAGCAATTTTATTCATTATCTTTTTTTTAAGACTTTTTTTTAATGTGACCATTTTTAAAATCTTTCTTGAATTTACCTTACTGCTTCTGTTTTTTGGGGTTTTTTTATGTTTTGATTTTTTGGCCATAAGGCATGTGAGATCTTAGTACCCCGAGCAGGGACTGAACATGCATTCCCTGCGTTGGAAGGTGAGGTCTGAACAACAAGTCTGCCGGGGAAGTCCCTACCCATTAGCTTAATCCTCACAATCTTATAAAGTAGCTAGCTATTGACCTCATTTTATAGCTAAGAAACCAAGCCTCAGAGAGGTTAAGTCACTACCCCAAAATCACACAGTAGTATGCAAAGCAATTGATTCATTCAAATCTAAGCCCATTTGGACAAGAAAGACATACTCACCCTACTAGACCAGTACCTGGAACACAGGTGCTTAAGACATTTTTGTAAAATGAATGACTACGGAAATGAAGAAGAACATGGGGTACAATTAGTGACCCACAGATCTTGTTAGATCAATTCAGCTGTCCCCTAGCTTCAAAAGGGCCAAAGTCCAGATCTGCTTACTGCCTGAAAACCCTAGATTAAGGTTTTTTCTGCCAGAGGAGAAAAGTGTTCATTGCTTCTACTACAGGTGTTTCCAAACCATTGATGCTCACAGTGCAGCCCTGCTTTGGTTTCTAATCTAACCTACTGAGCAATGGTTATTCTAACATGGTGCTTCTCAAACTTGAGAGTGCATTAGAGTCACTTAGGGGACTGGCTATTACACAGCACATCCAGGCCCACCTGCAGGGTTCTGATTCCATAGGTCTAGGGCGGGGCCCAGGAGACACTGATGCTACTGGTTCTGAGTCTGTCAGAGAACCATGCTCAGATGTATTATTCGGCAGTTTATTGGGATCCTGCCACCCTCAAGGGGTTCTTTTCCAGGGCAGCAACAGTTTCTGACTCCAGGACCTCTGCTGGGTTCGTGGAAACACGTTTTACTGGCCCAACTGTCTCTGGCCACAAGTTGTGAGGGAGGAGAAGGCAGGAACACCCTTCATTGGAGCCTGGATTTTTAAAGCAGTGATTCTTCACTAAGAGACAAGCAAACACTTTACCCGCTGAGCCATGGGAGAAGCCCATATCCCCTTCCAGAAAGATCTAATGGAATCTCAGAAGGCACAGTTTGCTTGAGAAAGCATATTATGTTTCTAAGAAGTTGGAAGGAGCTTTTAACCGATGTAAACTCATGCAAGACATCTCCATAGTAGGAGTTCTGAGAATTGAGTAGAATACAGTCTCACATCTTCTCATGGACAGCAGGTTTAAGGCAGATGGAGCCAGGCCATGAAACTCACATGATTATCAAAAGAGACACATTTGCTTGCAATTCTGTTTCTGAAGTTTGAGAGACTCTCCCAAAGGCAAGCGATCACAGCTGACAAATGCCAAACAGCCATCCTACTTTGTCCCAGAAAGCCAGGTTCCCTCTTACCTAAGACAAGGGATGTGATGAAAGGACTAGCCAGTTCCGGAATATCACAATGCAAAGGGCCAAGAGAGAGATGTAATCTTTCAGGGCCAAGAAGAGAGATTTCCAGGAACAAAAAACCGAGGGCATCAAAGTGAAAGCATCAGCCCAATCTCCCCCACTTCCCACCTTTTTGCTTTTACATGCGTGACTGTTACCAGATGGGGTGCTATTTCCCTAAAAT
Organism: Moschus berezovskii; assembly: GCF_049115385.1. Classification (NCBI taxonomy): domain Eukaryota; kingdom Metazoa; phylum Chordata; class Mammalia; order Artiodactyla; family Moschidae; genus Moschus; species Moschus berezovskii. The sequence goes on from NC_142465.1 coordinate 74,311,628, forward strand.
AGCAGCAAGACACCGCTTCATGGTTTTGTTATGCAGCAAGACACCGCTTCATGGTTTTGCAGATTTGAATCTCCGGGACTTTCAAAGGGGAAATGGGGGTGAGACAATGTGCCTTTGATGTTTGAACTTGGGTCCTGAAATCAGAACCCCGGGCAAAAACCGTTTTTATCTCTTCCATCCTAGGCAACCAAGTTGAACGCTCAGGCAGGCACTTCCTTTTCAGCTGTTCTTTCCTTATTGTCAATTACCTCCCTGCTGAGAGAATGGAATCCCTTCGACTGAAAACAGGGGTCCATCTTGAGATGGGACCAGTGATTTCTTTCTTCCTTTTCTCTCTTGATTAGGTTACCCTTAGCATCACATGCCAGAAGGTAGATGTCTATCCCCTTTTATTTACTTAGCATTAGGAGCCAGTGATGGTTTGTGTTTACACAGAGTTGACAAATTTGAGGGTCAATCACGTTCACCTACAGGTCAACACGAGAGTAACCCTGGGGTCTGGCTTAAGAAAGAAACATTTGAAAGGAATTATTTTGGGGATTTGGTGACCAGCAGCACTGATTCAGTGAAGTTGCAGATTTTATGAGCCTGCAGGTATTGTGTGTGGTGGTTTAGTCGCTAACTCATGTCTGACTCTTTGTGACCCCATGGACTACAGCCTGCCAGGCTGCAAGTACTGTGAATAGTATACAAATAACTTACATTTCCATGAACTAAAGCTCAGAAAACACTTGACCAGTGAGTTCACCAGACTGGGGACCCAAGCTTCTTCTTGAGATAATGCAGAATTATTTTCTAAGGTACACACCATGCTGAGATTGAATGCTCTCACATGTTTAAGACAGTAACCACTATGAAGGCCAGGAATTTTGTCTATTAAGGATTGCTATTATTGTTTCTGCTACTGCTGCTGTTGCTAGGGTATATCTGGTGTGTACATTTGTGTGTGTGTGTGTGTTTTAAATCACAAAAGTCCTTGTTTAAGAAGAAATTGTAAAGATCACTTGGCTAATGTCCCAACAGCCTCTTAGATGCTTGGGCACTGATTTTTCACTCCAAAAATCAATGCATCTCAGCACTAAGCTAAGGCTTCTGATTGGCTCATCAAACAATCAGCTCTCAAGAAGAATGTTCCCCTTTCACTCTGTGAGCTGCAGAGAGACCAGTGTATTAACTGATAAACTTGGGTTTCATCACCATTGCTGTCACCACATTGCCCCTGCCATGCTCCAAGGTTCAAAAGGAGGGAGAAAAGGCCAGGCTGAGGGGGATGCCTGTAGCACAGTGGTGGGCTGCAGAACCAGCCAAATATGACATGAGGTCAGAGGTCCGGAGCTGAGGACTGGCAGAGGAAGAAAACAAATGCGGTAAGAAGAACTTTGTGCTAGGGCCATCAACTAGTCAGAATACTCAATATTACAAGCTGAATGTGCTGTGCTTAGCTGCTCAGTCGTGTCCAACTCTTTGCAACCCCATGGACTATAGACCGCCAAGCTCTTCTGTCCATGGGGAGTCTGCAAGAAAGAATCCTGGAGTGGGTTGCAATGCCCTCTTCCAGGTATAAGCTGAATATCCCCCCCGAAAAAGTTCGTATGTCAAAGTCCTAAACACCTAGTTCTTCAGAATACAGCCCTATTTGGAGTCTTTAAAGAAGTGATTACGTAAAAATGAGGTCATTACGGTGGACCCTAATCCAAAATGGGCTTCCTTGGTGACTCAGTGGTAAAGAATCAGTCTGCCAATACAGGAGATATGAGTTCAATCCCTGGGGGGAAGGTGCCCTGGAGGAGTAAATGGCACCCCACTCCAGTATTTTTGCCTGGGAAATCCCACGGACAGAGGAGCCTGGCGGGCTATAATCGGTGGGGTTGCCAAAATGACTAGTGACCTAAGAAGGAGAAATTTGGATACAGACACGTACAGATGTGAAGATACACATAGAAGACAGCCATCTACAAGCCAAGGAGAGAGGCCTTAGAAGAAACCAACTCTACCCACACCCTGGTCTTGGATTTTCAGCCTCCAAATCCAAAATCAATTTCTATTGTTTAAGCCACCCAGTATGCGGTAGCAGCCCCAGCAAGCCAACACACCCAGCAAGTCATGAACCTGCCTCAGTTTCCACAACCACAAAATGGGAACACCTGGGCTGATCACCTCCTGGGTAGGCTGCAGGGATCAAACAAGAGTAGATATGGGAGAGATCTGTGAACAAGGCAGAATTCTACAGATAACATCAGGATGTCTAACCTCACTCTGGGCAGTGTGTTCTTGGGTCCTGGACAGGGGACAGATAAAGTCATAAGACCTGGAGACTCTGGGGTCACAGGCGGAGGGTCACAGCTGGAATCACACTTTGGGGATCACCTGTTCCTAACCCCTTGGGAAGGGAGGGGAGCTGCCCTCCTCCACAGTTATTTAGTGGATGTGGGAGAAAAAGAACTTGTGTGGGAGAAAGGAACGAGAACAGAACAGAAACCGGAGATCTCCAAGAAATTAAAAGAAAAAAAAAAAGGCATATTTAAATTCCTGGGAGTTCTCTGGATTAAAACAATACCTTTTATTTGTAAGGTACACTGCCAGTTACAAAACACTTAAAGGCAATATAGTTCTTTTTAACCTATTTGAGGTCAGGAAGGGCTTCCCTGATGGCTCAGACAGTGTAGAATCCACCTAGAATGTGGGAGACCTGGGTTCAATGCCTGGGTTGGGAAGATCTGGAGAAGGGAACAGCAACCCACTCCAGTATTCTGGCCTGGAGAATTCCATGGACTGTACAGTTCATCCTTCTGAGGGTTTGATGAAAGCTATGCATTCACCCCCAACCTAGATAAAAATAACTCATGAACTTAACACATAAAGCATTATATACCAACATGGTCCCATCCTGCAATAATGAAAATGCTCTGTATATCTATGCTCCAATATGGCAGCCATGAACCACGAGTGGCTGTTGAGCCACTTGAAATGTGGCTAATATGACAGAGCAACAGTATTTTTTATTTATTCCAATTAATTTTAATTTAAATATCCATCTATGACTAGTGACTTCTGTTTTAGACAATATGGCTACATACTATTCCAGAGGATTTATAGACCCCTGCTAATCACCCCTGAAGCACCCCTGTCAATAGACCCCACATTAAGAACCACTTGGGATGAAGCTGACACAGACTGCACATCAATGACCTTTTGGAACCTACCTGTATAGGTATCATCTCATTTAATCCTGCTGCCAAACCCTAGGAGAGGAGTAGAATGGCTATCCCCATTTTATAGGTACAGTCACTGAGGCACTGAAAAGCCAAACATCCTGCCCAAAGTCTCACGTCTAGTGTAAGAACTAAAGCTCTTCCTTGACTCCCTAGGCCAGTTCAAAGGGTTTTAGAAATTGAAGCCCGAGCTCTCGCCTGAGGCCTTGGTAGAAATTATTTCTAGTCACCCAAAGAACTTTAATTCATGCAGATACCCATCTTTAAAGTTATAAGCAAAGGCTTCTCTTCTGGAAGCCACCAGCAAGGGCTGAACTAAGGCCATTTGACCTTGATAATAGTATATGATTCCATTGAGGTTCATCTCTGGCCTTCCTTTGGGAAGCGGATAGACTCCTATTTCCCATTCAGCCTGAAGAATTCCCAAGGCCAAGTAGGGGCTAATGAAGAAGTAGGCTTCTTGATGCCAGATTTCTGTGACCACAAACTGTCTCCCAAATAAAGAACTGGAAACTTCATGCTGGATTAAAACTCTCTGCCTTCCCGGCAAAGAAGCCTTCAGCTCCAGGCCAAGAAATCTCAAATACAGAAGTACACACAGAGCACGTGACCCACACTGGTCCATGCCATGCACGGTGGCCTTCAGGTTTCCATGCTTCCATGGCAACTGGGTCACACTGGGCAAAAACACTCCACATTTAATAAAATTCACTTGCATTCTGCATTTTGTATCTCGACTCACTTCTCACTTCTGGAAATTCCCCTCAATTACCAGGCATATTCAGATTCGTTTCTATCAGTCTGGAATTCTCCTTTTGTCAACTCTTCCTCAGGCTTCCCTGGTGGCATGGTGATACAGAATCTGCCTGCTAATGCAGGAGACGCAAGAGATGTGGATTTGATCCCTGGGTCAAGAAGATCCCCTGGAGTAGGAAATGGGAACCCACTCCAGTTCTTTCCTGGAGAATGCCATGGACAAAGGAGCTTGGTGGGCTACAGTCCACGGGGTCGCAAAGAGTTGGACATGACTGAGCACACACACAGGCATACAATTCTTCCTCAAGAAAAAACTCCCTTCAAGGCCCAGCCTGGATACCATATACTTCCATGAAAACTTCTAAGCTTAGGTCTCCACGGTCCCAGAATATGTCATTGACATATCTACAGCAGGCCCTAGGACTCTTACATTTCTCACAAACCCAATGTATGCTGATGCTACCGGTCCAGGGGCTGAAATCAGAGACTCGCTGCAAGAGATGTTTGTGGAATGAATAAATGACTAAATAAATATAAATTTCCCCTAAAACCCTATCCCCAAGGGCCCCAAAAAATGAGCTTCAGAAAAATCAAGATAAAAGATATTACCAGCACTTACTTCTAGATGAGGAGCAAAAATAGAAATAGCAGGGGGTGGGGGGGAATAGCAAAAATCAACAGGGAACCAGAAGAAGGAAAATTTGAAATATCAGAAAAACTTTAGGGTTACCATCTGGTTTACTCTTAGCCCTTACTGTATAAATTAAAATGAACAGACCAGAAATTAAAAATAGGTTTATTTTTCTGAATCATATATTAAAAATATTCTGTAGAACTGTTTTGACTCAGTAAGTCCAAGACTAGGACTATTTCATAAGAAAATAATCAGAAATGAATGTAAAAATGTTCTACAAGGAAAGTCATTAAAAGCCCTGTTTATTATAACCAGAAATGTGAAACAATTTATATATTTGACAAAAGGAGATAGAGCCAATAAATTATGGTATGCCCATAAATGGAATATTATAAAGCCTTTTAAAAATGTCCTTATAGGGGAATATTTATTCACACAGGAAGAGATGTATGATATAAAAAATGAAAAACAATAAAGCTAAAACCCAGTATAAACAGTATGATCTAATTTTGAATAAAAAACACATACATATATAGAGAAGTAGATAAAAATCTAACTATGGATACAGAGCTATTTATCAAACTAATAATTATGTTAATTTTAACAGTTATATTTTGATCATTTTTGCAATAAACACATGTCGCTTTTATAATTTTTTAAAGGATTTTTTTTTAAATGTGAGAAATTTATTTCTGCCTGTGAAGGACCACAGAAGTGAAGCATGAGTACATATGTAAGCTTTTTCCCTCCCCATTTTTCACCAAACACCAACAATGTAAATTCTATTTGTAAAATATCTGTCACACCAACTGATCCCTCTTCTTTCTTGGTATTTCTTGGCCCAGTTGGAAATTCCTAACTCGAAAAGGCTAACTTTCAGTAACTAATGACACCACCCCTGAAGTGTCAGCTTTGGGGAATGACATTTACAACAGATCCACCGTTACTTGGCCACCCAGAAAACTGCCATTTTTCAGAAACCATGGGTATCTCACATACTGGCTTTCAATAAGGTGGGTTGCTTAGCAACTGCCAAGAAACTGGGAAGATGGAAGAAGGCACCAGTCAGAGCTATTTTATGACCAAAGTACACTGTGCTACATGTGTCTGGTTGCATTCAAGGTAACCAAATAAGAGATAACACCCCGCTATTTTTGCATCATGAGGAAAAATACTTGGCTCCTGCCCAGAAGGGCAATTACCTAAAAATCTTGGCAGGCCCCATGGTATGAGAAATGGTAACTGATACGGGGGTGAAAAAAAAATCACTGACCTTCATAAATACTGATGATATGAGGATGGTTGAGGGATGACATGATCTCAATCTCTCGTCTGATGTGAACCATGTCTTGTTCATCCTTAATTTTGTCCTTACGAATGGATTTTATAGCCACCTATAAAGTCAGGAAATGAAATGTTACTCAGAGAACTAAACAGATGCAAATCAGCCATTGGGAGAGTTTAGAAAATAAATACAGATGTTACTTGTTGGCAGAACTGACAATAACCAAAACAAAACTTTGAAATACCCCCTATCATGTCTTTCATTTATAGCAAAACACCCTTCTCCAGACAACAGAAAACATCAGGTTTTAACAGCTTCAGTTTGGGATGGTGTTTTCTCCCCTCCCCCCACAAAGCAAAGGGCTCCTTCAACGGGGCCAGATTCATTTGCTCTAGGAATCCTGATCCTTTTTGAAAAAAAAAAAAAGAAAAAAGGAGAGCTTGGTGCACAGGAGGCCGGTAACGAACACCAAAAGATGAAATTAGCGTCAATCGGCCCACCGGGCAGCTGCCACAGTGATGGACAGAAAAGGCCTATTGCACGGCCTGTCTGGAGGCCAGCTCTGATTAAAGCTTGCATTTTAAGACTTTAGCCTGTGCTGTGCTAATGCAATTGCTCAGAAGCCAAATCCTCCCTACATCCTTCCTCTCACTAAGGCACCTTTGATAGCACGTGATATGACCAAAAGGCTCTACTAAAGAAAAAAATCAGAGTAAATCCAAGAAAACAAAGCTAGACTCCCTGCCTGGCCCCGGTTGATCCCAAAGCTCCATGCCAATGTCGTCTGCAAATCCAAACTGTAGAGAATTCCCAGGGCCACGACACAGAGCACTGATTCAAAAGAAATACAGAAATTTAAAAAAAAATTTTTTTAATTTGTTTAATTAAATGACAATGGGAATCTCATTGGGAAAAACTATGTTTGCCAATGGATTAATCTCTGCTCATAAACAAACTGGTTGATAATTTCATCTTCCCTGGCTCTAAGGGGGGCAAAAACTACTTTGTTTGTTTGGGGAGGTGGTTATCCATGGGTAAGAAGGAAAGCTTGCCAAGGGTTTTGCTGCCAGCTCTGAAAGCCTGCATAGTTCCCTCCAAACTGGTCCTCTTGTGACCTCAGCCCTCAACTTAGCACTCTTTCTTGGAGGAAAGGAAGTAAAACCACCCCTCGGATCGCAAAGGCACAAAGCACTCTGGAGAAAAAGTCCTTGTTAGCAGCTGCCCAGGGTCACACCTTGACTATCTCAGAGTCAAGTAGGGGCGGTCTCCGCAGGAATGCACCCATCTCTGTGAACATTTGAAACTTCCGACTTGCAGCAGATACCCATGCAGCCCTAGACTTGGAGATGTTTCCATAAAATACAACCAGTCCAAGAGAACTAGGAAACTCATTATTCTTGATTTTGCTGTGTTGGTTAAATCAACCAGCAGGTCCCTGGATTTCTCTCTTGCAGAGCTTTCCCCAGTTGTCGTTAAATTCATATTGGTGTCATTACTACACAAGTGGGGATCTGTTAGCTCCAGAGCTTAACAACAGGCCGGGTGCATGGCAGGCCTGAGAAAACACTAAGCATGGGCAGGCAGGGAGAGGGAAGGAAAGGGAGAAGGAGAGTGGAGAACAGGGAAGGGCTGATGTTACTGGATGGCTGAGAAGCCAGACCAGGGAAGTGATAGTTGAATTGAAGCACAAAAGGAGGGACCATTCCAGTCAAACATCACCACCAAGACAGGAGCGTTAGGTTGATGGCTTAGGATTTCTTTGCATCCTACCTATGTGGGCAATCGAGGAATGGGGAAAGCAGAGGAGAAATATACATGATGCCTTGCTGTAAACCCAGGGGCAAGCAGCATCTGCCCTGCACTGTGGGTGGACCACATGACTGGAGACAAAGAGGCCGCACAGAGATGAATGAACTTCAAGGCCCCCTTTCACCAGGATATCAGGCCCCCCAGCTCACCCGGGCCCTCACCTCAGCCCCATTCAGGACACAGCAAGAAAATCCTGCCTTTGCTTACGTCAAATGTAAAGACATGACTGGAAGGCTTTATTTTATCTGAGCGGGGCCTGCAATCCTGGGAGCCTGCTCTGGAGGAAGCCGACAGTGAACACACGCAGGCCAGGGAGGATGTGGGTGGCTCTTGGACCAACTCCTGCATTCCTCTATGAACTAAAGATGGGCTGAGGGGAGAAACCACCCCTGTGATTATGGAACAGGCTGAACTTGGCCTTGAGGAGGTCCTATTGTCAAATGACAATAGAAACAAATTATTTCACCATTCAGGGGCAGGCGAGGGTAGTGACATTCTCAGGGTAAGAAAATAATCCCACCTGTCAATCTCCCCAACAGTCCAGTGAGAGGCCAACGGTCCCATGGCATATCTGCCAGGCTGATGCTTCCAGCCCAGTGTGGAAAGGAAAGTGCCTGCATTCTAAGCAAACCCCACTCCAGCACTGAGAAAACTAAAAGGGCTCCATATATGTTAACAGCCATGGTGGCTGTCCCTCTGCAAAAGCTTCCCTCATCTGACAATGAATCTTCTATTGAAAGTGCAAAAGAGGGCTCATTCTGCCCCTATGTCAAAGGCACAGTGGGAGACAAACGCTAGAAATCACTTAGAACCGTGCAACTGTCAAGGACAGAGGGAAGACATTCAGTTCAACTCCCAAGAGCAGTGTGATGACTCACCCAAGGTCACAGATCCAAGTACTGGCCAACCATGAGAGCAATAAGGATAAGAATAATAGGAGGCATTCAAGAGGCATTTAATATATGGTATAGACGTCAGACCGTGGTTCTTTACATCCTTAACATTCAGGCTTCAGCTCCATGGTCCCTTAGGGAGACCTTCCCTGACCCTCCAGCTGCTTAGGCCACTCCTCCCCTACCCATTTCACTCCCTTCCTGCACAATCTGAAATTGGCCTGCTGCATATTCAGCCAGAAGCCAAATCCAACTACCAAGATGTTTCCAGAGGAAACCCAGAGAGCTCAGAATGGTTGTCACGTTTTTGAAGAGTTGTTTAAAGAGGCGAATGAGCTCATAAATGCCGCTCCTGTAATGTAACGTAGTGCCTCCTTTGTGGAGTGGAAGGATATAAACAGAGGGAGGCACACGGTGAAGCACTGTGGCAGGATGGGTTATGAACCTGGCTTTGAGTCCAGGCTGAAACCACGTGCCAGCTGTGTGACCTGGAGCAGGTGGCAAAACCTCTCTGTGCTCTTATTTCTTCATCTGTCAGGCAGGAAAATACAGCACCTGTCTCACAGGTCCTTATGAAGATTAAATAAATGGCTCAGAACACGCCTGGCCCAGGATAAGGGCTCAGGGAATGTTTAAGGCAGAGAGAACGCCCCATAAATAGAGCCTTCCTTCCTTACCCTCCATGCTGGGAACAAACTTAATTCCCCCTGCTTCCTCATGGAGCAGCAGGAGAAGGTCTAGGGAATGGGGACCCCTCTTTGTTCTCACAGAACATTAAGTGAACGAGAATTTCTCTCCTGGGTCTTTAAATTGTACCGTCAGCAGAAACATCCAGAAGCTCAGAGCAGCTGGGTTCACAGGAGCATCATGGCTCCTGAGTCTGAGACCAGATAGGAGGAGGAACAACTGGAATCCAGAACACAGCCTCAGGGCCGTTTTCCCCTTCCTTCTTCCAGTGGCTGCCAGGCGAACATGGGAATCAAACATTCCCACTTTAGAGACAGAAGTCTGACTCATGGCATCCACTTGAGCCTTTCTGGATTTTGACTGTTTGTGGACTTAATCCTTTTGAGTGCCCACCTGGGACCAAGCACAGTGCTGAGATGTCGTGATGCAAAGTGATTCTGCCCCAGCCCTTGGGGAGCGGGGGATGAGAGGACAAGGGCAATAGGCAAAAATCACACAAGTAATTACATGATTACCGTCATGGCCAAAGGCTAGCAAAGAGACCCACAGATACACGATGTTATGGGGCAAACCTCCTCTCCAGTTTTCCTCAACCCTTACCCATATCTCCCAGGTGGCTCAAACGGTAAAGAATCTGCCTGCAATGCGGGAGATGCGGGTTTGATCCCTGGGTCAGGAAGATCCCCGAGAGTAGGAAATGGCATCTCACTCCAGTATTCTTGCCTGGAGAATCCCATGGACAGAGAGAAGAGCCTGATGGACTACAGTCCACGGGGTTGTAAACAGTAGGACACAACTGAGCAACTAACACACACACCCATGTCTACAAAGAAACAGAAGGAAAGGGCCCAGCAGGAAAAGACTGCCAAACGTCTGAAATCATAAACCCTTAAAAAAAAAAAGGTTCAGTTTGTCCCCGCAGGAGTTGGAGAGATTTCACTGAAGCTGGGAACCCAGGTGTTTGGGCCCAACACACAGCCCGGCCCCTTTCCTAAGTGTTCCCAAGTCTAGACTGCACCGTGTGCCTTATAAAACGGTCTGCTTTTAAATAAGGCCACCCTATCGTTTAATGATTAAACCTTACGGCTGTGGACCTGCAAATTCGGCCCCACGGTGCCTGCCTGTTTAAGAGGCAAGCAGCCCAGCCAACTCTGATCCCTTGTTTAATGTAACAGCCTTCTCTTCTGCAGCGTTCGTTTTTTCTTTTTTGAATAAGCCCCCAAAACCACCTGCTCTGCAGCCACTTTTCCACAGTGGCTATTGTGAATGTTAAGAGCTCAGGGATGTAGGCAGAGCTATGCAGAGCAAAGCAGTATGATGAAAGTTCAGGCTTTTGCTGACTGGGTGACCTCAGGTGAACCCAAACCTCACAGGTCTCAGTTTCCTCATCTGTAAAATGGAGTCAGCAAGTCCTGACTCTTGGCGCTGTTGTAAAGAGGGGAAATAATGAAAGTAAAGTGACTGGTACTCAGGTGTTCACTGAATGGCCGTGACTATAACAAGGGCTGTCAGGACAGTGCAGTGATACAGGGTCTTAGGCCACATTTAGAGGCGTGACAAGCCCACAATATATCATCATATAGACTTCCCCCTGCCGATTCCTCCCACACACATCCTCCCCTTCCCCACATTTGTACTGAGGCAAGAATAGGTGAAAATTTATATCCAGCCTGCCTGCCTACAAAGAGCAGGGCAGCCAGCCATCTTCCTGGCCTGCTTTGAAGAGCGGGGTAAATCCCAGGCAGACTGCATTTTTGAGCCTCTAACTAAGAGAATCACTAGCCTGCTCCCTCCACAGCCTCCTCCCATGATGTTCATTGATTGACACATGTCAGTCTGAAGCGAGGGTTCTAGAACAGTGTCTGTCGAAGGGGTCTTGGGTTTCACATCAAAAACGAAGATTTTTAATCCAAAGGTCTAAGATGGAGCCTGGGATTCTGGATTTCTAGCAAGCTCTCAGGTAATGAGCCAGTGATATCAGCCCAGGGACCACACTTTGAGGAGCAAGGTCTTAATGCTCTGTCTTGAGCCTTAACATTACCAACATTCTTAAAGCATTAGCAATATTCTTAATAACAACAACAGCTAATATTTATAATGTGTTAACCAGATGCCAATGGACCACATCTCATTTAATCCTAACTACGATCCTAATCCCCACTGTACAAAGCCACCAAGTCACCGAGAAGATAAATATTGCCTATAATTCCACAGCCTGTAAAAGACGGAGCAAAGATTTGAACTCAGGCTGGCTGAGCCCAGAAGCTGCTGATTCTTGAGGTTATGGATAAAGTTGAGGTGGACAGCAAACACAGCAGGTGAGAGAATTTCTCCGAAGATCCCAAAGAATCTCTAAAGCCCAGTGTGATGAGCATCCTCCAAGCAGATGAAGTTTTTGTATGGGGTCCCATGTGAGTTCCTAGGGAGGTAGGACTGGGGGACCAAGCAGCAGGGAAGAAATGGGGCCATAAATATGGCATTAGTCTCACTTAGTGAGAACAAGTTTGAGTTCTGCTCCAGCAACGGGAGCTGCCCACTTCCCTGCCATTCATAGGTATGATCTCATACCCGGCCACATTCCACAGGAGCTGCAGGGCACTGCGTCAGAGGTAGCTTGCGGGATCTTTTCTTACCAAGGGGCCCAGAGGCCACTAGCAGTGGGAATGGTTAGCCAAGTTAAGTTGGAGGCCAGCAGAGGTGGGGGTTCTTGCCCTGGTCTGGCTTGATGGTCAGAGTTCAAGGCCAGGCACAGCTCCTCGTGGGACCCATGGGTCCAAAGTTCCCCAGGATCACCAAAGAGCTCCCATTCAGAAAGGCTATGCCCAGTCGTGACCATGGTGATGCCAGCCAGGAGGCCACCTTCTAGCCAAAGCCCCTGATTCATTAAATGACCCCCAGCATTTTGTGAGGAGTCCGGCCAACTCAAGACAACACTCACTCCTGCAAGCTGCCGTGATGCAACCAGCCCCGCAGGGACTCAAGCCAGCTCCGCCGCAGGGCCTGTGGGCCTCTTCCTCTCTGGCCTGTTGATTCATGTCGATACATGGATGTTTTTTCAGACAGAAGCGGGTTGGAAGCCAAGAGTTGTATCAACAGGCTCCAAGGAGAAGCATCCTGATGCCAGGGAGCACGGCATGTGTAAGAAAGAGCTTCTTCTTCAAAGAAAAGCATCCTACCATTTGCTGCCACCAGCCCTTTAATTGTACAAGAGGTTATGAAAATATAATCCTAAGTAAATCGGCTCTTAATCTTCAATTTATCAAAATTCCCCATAAAAGATGCTGTTTCCTCAGATGACACTGATTTTTTTTTTTCTCCTGCCATGAAAAATGTGTTCTATCTCCAGAACTAAAATGGCAAACCAGACTTTGATCTGACCAGGCCAGGGCCCACCTAGGAGAACCTCAGAGGGCCCGGGGACGTTTCTATCTACTTGTATAGCCATCCCTGGTTCCATGCCCGCCCCTTCAAGGGTTGAGTGGGGCATGTCCTCATTACACGTGGCGATGCTGCAAGGGGAGTGGAATTAATGACTAAGAAACTGAGGGCAGATTTACACTCCCTGTATGGCACTGAGGTTTGTAAACAGGAGATAGTGGCCAGGGCTGACCAGGTAGAAACCAAAAGAGCCACCAATGGAAAGTTAGTGCCAGAAGCGATGCCAAAGCAAGCCACAAGCCCGCCCCCAGTGCACAGTTAGATTCCAGCGGACTGCACTTTGCCAAAGGCTGGTCGGCACACCACCCGCATCAGATCCCTTAGTGGGGAGGAAAGGGGACGCTGATTGTTCAAATGCAAACTCCAGGGCCCACGCAAGACCTACTGAATTCAAGCATGAGGGCAAGCTGTAGGCACCCAGCTGATCCTACAACAGTGATGTCTGAGACCCACCACCTTAAACCACAATCAGTGTGGCTAGAAGGGCACTCATTCCATAACCTAAACTATGCAGGGGACTTCCCTGCTAATCCAGTGGTTAAGATCCCACCCTCCTAAAGTGGGGAGCACGGGTTTGATCCCTGCTCAGGGAACTATAGGGCTTCCCAGGTGGCGCAGTGGCAAAGAATCTAGCTGCAATCAGGAGACGCATGAGACATAGGTTTGATCCCTGGGTCAGGAAGATCCCCTGGAGTAGGAAATGGCAACCCACTCCACTATTCTTGCCTGGATAATCCCATGGACAGAGGAGCCTGGCGGGCTATGGTCTACAGCGCCACAAAGAGTCAGACACAACCAACCACATACACACAGAGAACTAAAATAAAAATGGTACACCCAAAAATAAAAAATAAATACATAAAAATGAATTAAATAGAGCTTGTCATGTATGGATGTGAGAGTTGGACTGTGAAGAAAGGTGATCACCAAAGAATTGATGCTTTTGAACTGTGGTGCTGGAGAAGACTCTTGCAAGTCCCTTGGACTGCAAGAAGATCCAACCAGTCCATTCTAAAGGAGATCAATCCTGGGTGTTCATTGGAAGGACTGATGCTAAAGCTGAAACTCCAATACTTTGGCCACCTCATGCGACAAGTTGACTCACTGGAAAAGACTCTGATGCTGGGAGGGATTGGGGGTGGGAGGAGACGGGGACAACAGAGAATGAGATGGCTGGATGGCATCACCGACTCGATGGACATGAGTTTGAGTGAACTCCGGGAGTTGGTGATGGACAGGGAGGCCTGGCGTGCTGTGATTCATGGGGTCGCAAAGAGTCAGACACGACTGAGCGACTGAACTGAACTGAACTGAGTCAAAAAAAAAAAAAAAATACCCTGCAGCCAAAAAACTAGATAATTTTAAAAGCTAGATAATTCAGAGAAATTCATGAACTGCCTATCTATAAAGAAAGGAATTTAAAGTAAGTTACTTCCTTGAGGAGACTCAGTGACCTGAATGAATTTGCCCCTGGGAAAAGGAAGGTTTGTTCCCAGAGGACATCTGGGTCATCTGGACATCTGGGGCCCGTACTAACCCAAGGCAGGCCTGTGGATGCCCAGAGACCACGGACAATGGCTGCTCATGGGTTACTTAAGGATCTGCAGGCCACCTGGAGCTCCCACACTAGGTCAAAGTGAATGTGTCCCAAGGAAGAAAGAGCAAATGAGCTCTGGAGCCCCGCCCCTAGTCCTGCCTGCTCTGGAGAGAAGGTCTGTCTGGCTGGGGCTGTGAGGAACCCCCTCTTACTGGGATCTGCTGGAAATCTCTAAGAAACAACCCCAGGGCTCCTTGCAGGAAAGGGCTTCTGGTAGCAGAAGAGATGCCACAAAGGCAACACCAGAGTCACAAAAAGACTGAAAATGCAAGGCTGCAATCACAGGGTTTATCTGGGGACTCACACGTTCCTGAAAGTGAGAAGCCACAGCAAGTCAGAAATAAAATACAACATTAACTTGGAAATCTAAAGGGCAGCAGCTCTTGCTCCAGGTTTCAATCTTCTGGGGAGAGGACAGACTAGACCAGAGGGCTGAGGTTACTTCTAAGTTGGACAGCCTCAAGCAGTAGCATCTGATCACTCTGACACTGTTTACACCACAGTTTGAATAAGCTTAGGGTTGTGCAACTCTGATTCATCCAGCTCCAAGCCCAGCAGAGCCCCAGCCAGCAGCCCTGCTAAGAAAGCCAGCCTCAGCCCCTCGGCCCTGTCATCAGTCACAGGAACGTGGCCCAGGAGCCCCCCCTTCACAGGGAGGTCCTCGGGCCAGCATGTCACAGTCTCAGTTACCTCATCTGTAAGGGAGGTGACAGAGCACCAACCCCCCAAGGTGGCTGTAGGGATCAGATCAGATCAGATCTTGTACGTGATGAAGGGTGAGAAGGCGTAGCCGGTATCATTACTGCCAGCAGACGTCTGAGCTGCAAGGACCCCAGAATGTTCTATGCCACCCCCTTGTTTCACAGATGAGGAAACTGAGTCCCAGGGAGTTTAAAGTACTGACCCAAGTTCACAAAGTTAGCAGCAGCACTGGAACGGCAACAAGGGTCCTCAGTTCCTCTCTAGCCTGGGATATAACACACCGAGGGTGAGGATTCCTAACAAATTCCAAATCACAGCTAGCTTCAGAAATGAAACTGCCCCCAAAATATCATATATTAATGCATATACATGGAATCTAGAAAAAATTATACTGATGAACCTATTTGCGGGGCAGGAATACAGACACATAGAGAACAGACTTCTGGACACAGTGGGAAAGGAGAGGGCGGGACTAATGAGAGAAGAGCACTGAAACATGTATATTACCATATGTAAAACAGAGAACCAGAGGGAAGTTGCTGTATAACCTAGGGAGCTCAGTACAGTGCTCTGTGACAACCTAGAGCGGCGGGATGGGGTGGGGGGTGGGAAGGTTTAAGAAGGAGGGGACCTATGTATAAATATGGCTGATTCATGTTGTATGGCAAAAAACCAACACAACATTGTAAATCAATTATCCTCCAATTAAAAATAAAAGTTTTTAAAGGGGTTTAAATTAACATTTACATGTAAAGCAGGCCCCAGCACAACAAAGTTCCTATTATTAATAAATTGAGATGGGAGGGCAGTGACAGCCACTCGTAAGCGTGCTGGCAAATTAGGATCTGTTTCACAGCACGATGTATGATTTCATTCCATTTGATCCAGGGAGCTGTCCTCACACAGACATGCTAGGGACGCTGTTTTCAGTCCAACTCAGTCCAAATCTTGTTCCAATTCCTGAAACCTGGTTTGATATCACACATGAGTAGGCATACCTGGGAGGTTCTTATCCCATTTTTTCTTAATTCACTGAAAACATTTCTTTTAAATATTAACTTCAGACTCCCACTGGATCACTGACCTCGGGAACCAATGAAAAAGGGACACAAAAGACCTAAGAAACAACATGAGTTTTCCAAAGGGAGAGGAAATTAGCTAATTGAGTTTGGCTGATCCAGGTGAAGAGAAGAAAGAAAAGAAATTCTTAATGTCATAAGATGGTAGGATACACATAACACACACACACACACAAATGAAAGGGCAAGGCTTTAAGTTTTACATTTTTTCCACAGGTGATTTTACAGACAAGTGAAAGAAGGGCGTCTTCAGAAATTATTTTTATCCTGACTCAATCCCTCTTAGTCTGAAAAGGGACGTATGGCAATTAGGGTACGCAGACAGAGCAGACAGGAAGAAGCAAGAGGACGGGCTGCAGTCGGGCCCCCCAGAGGCCTCATTCATCGCCTCTCCAGAAGTAGCAGCTACTTTTGGAGGAAGCTCTCAGTGGCTCTCAGTGTCCATTAGCCAGAGTTCACAGGCTGGTCCCTACTCCACAGCCCCCCACACACACCCCACAACCCATCTGGATGCTTGTCAGCTCCCTCATTACCGCCCTACCATCCTGCCAGGGATGCTGTCACAGCGGGACCTCCGGCTACAAACACACAGACCCCACCCAGCACTGACAGCCCGACTCTCAAGGAGCAAGCTCAGCCGCTTGTGTCCACCACTACATCAGGCCGGTTGCCTCCGTGACCCTCACCCAACACCCATCACTCAACTCCCACCCTTGGGGACACTGGGGCAGGGTCTGTTGGTCTTCACTGGGACTCAGGGAGCAGTCTGGGTGTGTCCATGCCCCTGGACATTTGTGCTTGTCATTTCTTCTGCCCGGATCCCTCCATGCCCTATTGTCTGCAACTAACTTCTCCAGCTGACCACCTCCTCCACATCCACCCCCTGCGATGAGCCCCTACGACACATACACAGGTCCCCTTTCATAACCTCACTCACCATTACTTGTAGGTTTCACTCACACAAAGACCATTTCTCTTTTATTCACTGCAATGTCTCCAGTGCCTAGCAGGTGACTGGTGTTTTGTATATGCCAAAAAGATGTGGCTGAAATGACCCCCCGCTTATCAAAAAGACCTTTATAAAACCCTAAAACAATAACAGGGCATCTTATTCCACCCAGCCTAGCCCCCAGCTTCCTCTCACTGAGTCCTCTCTGAACTTGCTGAACTCTCAAGTGTCAAATCCCTACTTATCCCCAAATAATTGAGCCTAAAATTCCTCGTCTTTAAAATCGAGTGGTAATAGTGCCCACTCCAGAAGGGCTGGAAGAGAATTCACAACAACAGCTAATGGTAATCATAATAATCACCAGTTATCAAGCCCTTATTGTGCTCCAAGCACTGGGCACCACTCTGTTAAACCTCTCCATCGCTGGCTCACTCATTAAATTCTTGCTAAAACATTCTTTCTGCTTGCTTGATGAATTTAAACTGAGTCTGAGGGAGGTGAATAACTTGCCCTAGGGCACACAACAAATGAATAGGAGAGCTGGGTCTCACTAAACCCAAAGACCACATTCTGAAATTCGGTACCAACACTGACAAAGCAAGGAGCACAGGGCCTGGCATTTAGTGCATGTTTAGAGAAAAAAAAAAAGAGAGAGAGGGAGCTGAATCAGAGTCTCTGGAGATGCAGGTCCCACCAAAGCCACATTGCACTGCCTTGTCCCCACCCTAAGTCTTTTTTTTTTTTTAATTTAAATCATTTCATCTTCAAAAACACAACCACTGCTGTTCCTTGCTGTTCTCTGTGGGATCAGTAAACACAGCTGAGCAAAAGGCAGAATCAGACAGGAGGGTCTGGGAAGTGCATCCCTAAAATGATGCAACAACGAGTCAATTCTCCAGCAAGCAATTCTGGGAAATCTGCTCTGGATAAGGCACTGATCAAGGTCCAGCAGATCATGGACCTACCCTTCCAGTTGCTTGTAATTCTCCAGAGAGGGCAAAGAACAGGTGGGCTTCGTCCTACCCTGCACCTGTTCATCCTTCTACTAGTAGAAGCACCCTGACTTTGCACTGGGGGTCACCCCTACCCCACTGGATACAGTTTATAGAGACTACCAGACGAGAAGCTTCACGTTCCCTGTGCCAATGAGTAGACATGTGACCCAGGGTTTGGCCAAGGAGATGCTCTTTCTAGGACTCTGAGTCCCTGGCAAAGGTCTTTTGTGAGGTAACAGGCAGAAACTGGTGTCTGTGTGCAGAGGCAGGGCCTCCTGAGAAGTCCTTCCCTGCCTCACTCCCCGTCTCCACCCCTGAGTCTCACTCTTGCTCCTAAACACAGAAATGAGTCCCACTAAGATCAGAGTATGAATTTTCCCATCCCCAACAGAGACCCTCCCCTGTTCCCTTACAAGCACTCTTTTCGTGAGCCTTACTCTCCATCCCCTCCAGTGTAAGATGGACCTCTGACTACTTCACTTGACTGGTACTAGTCAAAATACCATCATCAGGACCCAGGAAGGTTAATTTTTACAACAATTTCCTCTCACGCCCCAATAAAGTCAGAGTAAATTATTATGAAGTTTTGCCCTCTTTTTTCTGACTGACGGGGGGTCCAGTCAAGTCATTTTGATCTATCTTGCAAAAGAGGTATAGGAAGTCCAACTATATTCTCTGCCAAATGATGTTCACCCCTATAAAATATGTGTGGGCTCAGTCGTGTCCAAGTCTTTGCCACCCCATGGACTGTAACCCACCGGGCTCCCCTGTCCATGGAATTTTCCAAGCAAGAATACTGCAGTGGGTTGCTATTTCCTACTTTAGGGGATCTCCCCAATCTAGGGATCGAACCTGAGTCTCCTGCATTGGCAGGGGATTCCTTACCACTGTGCCACCTGGGAAGCCCCTATAAAATATTTACAGTTGTTATAAACTGAATTGTGCTCCCCTCCCCGCAGCATTCTTGCCAGGATAATCGAATGGACAGAGAAGGCTTAGTGGGCTACACAATCCATGGGGTCACAAAAAGTCGGACGTGCCTTAGCAACTAAACAACAACTGCCATGTATACAATGGCATCCACTTTATTTTGCACTCTCTACAACCCATAAGGCAGGCTACTTATTTTGCAGAAGAAGGAAACATACTGGGGAAAGGAGTGCCCCAAGTCCCTGCAGGTCATCAATGTAACATCCCAAGTTCAACCGAGGTACCTAAACTGTGCACCCAATACTACCTGAGACATAACTGTTTCCAAGTGTCATCAAATGGAACCACAGGGAAAAGAAGAAACACCCCAAGTCCTGGCACTGCGATCCTTCCTTTTTCTGTCATTGAAACCTTGGGGGAAAACTAGCTCAGATATAGAACTATTCCCCGTGGGCGATCTGGCCAGAGAGCTAATCAGAGAAATTTGAGTGCACGGCTAAACGAGGACACCCCTTTCTGGACCAAGCCTTGCCTTTATGGTAACACTTCATAAGAACCATTCCCTTACAACAAAACTGTCAAATCCAGCAACCACAGGCCAGAAACATCCCAGCTGAAGCCCGCCAAGCTGCTTTCTGATGTACTGTACACACAAATACCAATATTCCCCAGATGTTCTCCATGTAAAACATTTGGTTTGAGACACAGCCCTCCTTGCCCCAAAACTCTTACATTTGTTTAATGGACTCATACAGTTCAGCTAAAATATCCTGGAGCCGACATCTGAGGCCAGCCGGGCTCTGATGCAAGCGCCCCATCTGCAGAAAACACGAACAAGTAAATAAGACCATCCTTCCTGAGATTTATGTGCCCTGCATCTCTAAGCAGGTCATAAAATGTAAGCTATGTACAGAGACTGATGCGAGTTGCTTTCAAGTGTGTTTCTGCGTCCATCTCGGTGTTAATCTAAGACTGATGTTCAAAATGACAGTAGGTCTGGCATGCTGAAGAGGAGGCTGCATCCTGCTTCTCTTTTTTAAATTAATTTTATTTATTTATTTTTGGCTGTGCTGGGGGGCTTCGTGGCCGTGCAGGGTCTTCGTGGCCATGCAGGCTTTAGTTGCGGCAAGCCCAGGCTACTCTCTAGTGGCAGTATGCAGGTTTCTCATTGCAGTGGCTTCCCTTTGGCTGGAGCACAGGTTCTAGGGCACGCAAGCTTCAGCAACTGTGGTTCCCCGGCTCTACAGCACAGACTCGACAGCTGTGGCGCACGCGTTTAGTTGCTCCGCAGCATGTGGGATCCTCCCAGGCCAGGAATCGAATCTGTCTCCTGCATTGGCAAGCTGATTCTGTATCACTGAGCCACCAGGAAAGCCCTGCATCCTGCTTCCTACTCCTTCAGAAGTTAAAAAAATCTGTCACTTGAGCAACCTAGGTGAATGAGGTGGGTTTTCTCCTGGTTTTAGTTTTCCAAATATTCCAGTCATTAATCCCTTAACCCACACCTGGAACACAGGCAAAATGTGAACAACATGGATAATGCAGTGGACCCTGAATCAAGAGAACTAGCTCACCCACACACTAAACTGAGTGGGTCTGGCTGGCCCAACCCCCCCAAAATGGCTCATTCCATTACATGAGAAAACAGTACTTTTCTAGATGCACTGTCATGATTCTAGACTCTAGGTTCATTTCTAGATTCATTTCTAGATTCGTGGCCCATTCATCTCTGAAGATTGTATGAGAAAGGGAAATAAACTCTTAGAAAAGCCACCCCAAGAAATGACCTAGAATCTATCCACTGAGCCCCTGAATATGGTCGCCCAATGTCTTCCTGCTAACACAGTTCTAACAAGCTCGTCACAGCAAATCTGTCAGGAAGTGGGAACATAAAACCAGGAAGCCACTACAGACAGCCTCACTGATGGATCAAGACAGGACAACTAGCTTTACTTTTCATCTTTAACTTTTCTATGCCTTGTGAGTTTTCAGTTACCGAGCACGCATTATGTTTGCTAGAAGCGAAAGAAAAACGTTATCATGTAAAAGAGTCACAAAAAGTCATGGAAGCTGATGAAGGAGCAGACTGAGAAACTAGGAATAGGAGGCATGGTAACGCCAAAATACGGTACCGAGAACAGTCTAGAAGTTCCCCCAAAGACATCGAGAAAATGCTCAACTACCTTTGAGGTACTTTGTTTTAAGAAGGAAGGAAGTGTACATCTTGAGAAAGATTTCCTTAAGAAACGGCTACAATTTTTTTTAAAGATTGGCTTGTACATGGACGAGTTTCAATTACCTGAAAAAATATATATCAGTTCAGTTCAGTTCAGTCTCTCAGTCGTGTCCGACTCTTTGCGACCCCATGAATCACAGCACGCCAGGCCTCCCTGATCATCACCAACTCCCGGAGTTCACTCAAACTCATGTCCACAGAGTCAGTGATGCCATCCAGCCATCTCATTCCCTGTCGTCCCCTTCTCCTCCCGCCCCCAACCTTTCCCAGCATCAGAGTCTTTTCCAGTGAGTCAACTCGTCGCATGAGGTGGCCAAAGTATTGCAGCTTCAGCTTTAGCATCAGTCCTTGATCTCCTTTAGAATGGACTGGTTGGATCTCCTTGCCATACAAGGGACTCTCAAGAGTCTTCTCCAGCACCACAGTTCAAAAGCATCAATTCTTCGGCGATCAGCTTTCTTCACAGTCCAACTCTCACATCCATACATGACCACGGGAAAAACCATAGCCTTGACTAGACGGACCTTTGTTGGCAAAGTAATGTCTCTGCTTTTTAATATACTATATATGGAGCTCTCTATTATAACTTTTTAGTATTTCCATTTGACCAATGCATCAGACTAATAAGAATTCTCCACTTTCTTGATTGGGACTCATGGCAGGTTGAATCCTAGGGACTGCTGGGCTGCTTTCTGCTTTTCCCGCCCTCCTCTGTTCAATCAACCAACGACCGACCACCATCCCAGCCAAGCCAACTGCCCCAATATGGCAGCTTCCATAGTCCATGGGACACCTCATCCCCCCAGTGTGTGCAAGTGAAGAGGGAAAGTCACTCAATCACGTCCAACTCTTTGTGACCCCATGGACTGCAGCCTGCCAGGCTCCTCTGTCCATGGGATTCTCCAGGCAAGAATATTGGAGCAGGTAGCCATTCCCTTCTCCAGGGGATCTTCCCAACTTAGAGACTGAACCCAGGTTTCCTGCATTGCAGGCAGATTCTATACCATCTGAACCACCAGGGACGCCCAAGAATACTGGAGCGGGAAGCCTAACCCTTCTCTAGCGGATCTTCCCAACCTAAGAATCGAACAGGGGTCTCCTACATTGCAGGTAGATTCTTTGCCAACTGAGCTACCAGGGAAGCCCCCTCTCCTCATCCTCCAAAACACAACAGCAAACAAGGCTACAATTGTAACTTCCTCCACTCAAGGATAAAGATCCCCAGATTTCAGAAGTGTTTACACTCATCACTGCCAAGAAAAGACAAAATGCAATGAGACAATGTATAAAAAATGCCCAATACTGTCCAACATACAGTACGTGCTACAAAACTGCTTTTTAAATTATTAACAAATAGGCCATATGCAGAAGTGTGTGTGAGTAAAAATCCTGCAGCAAAACCTTCCAAATATGAGGTTGAGAGGATGGTGTCAGAGGGCAAAGGGAGACGGGGGTTGGGAGACAAGGAACAGCTGTAGCCTCTTTTGAAAGGGGACAATTCGGGTCACCCCAGTAAAAGAAGTCCCTCCAAATGTACTTCTGTAGCACTCAGGGAATCGATTTTGCAGGATGGAATTATTTCCCTGAAATAAACAGACGCACAAAGGTCGCTACAATTGAAGCCTAAAAAGAAAATAAGCCAGCTGCCAATTTACGGGCAGCCTCTGATGCAACGGAGCAAAAGGTCCTCGGCTCAGGTCCAGTGGGATGGCTTAGGCCACGCCAGCCCTCCCTGGAGGAAGGAGGGCACACAGGGGAGGGGCCTTGCCTTGTTGCAGGCAAGGTCCTAGGGTGACCAGGTACAGAGGGGACACCTTCAGGAGTGCAGACCTTAGGGTCCCTGTCGTCAACAGGCTCCACCATGGACTCAGCTATGCACTGAGGCATCTGTTCAAAAATGGTGCTGCCTGGGGCCCATCCTCAAGAGCTTCTAAAAGGGTCCTAGGCTATTCTAATGCCCAGCAGGATGGAGAACCCGTAGTGTAGGGGGAAGAGCCCACAGTGGGGTCAGATGTGCCTGAGTCTTTAACTCAGGTGCCACCCTGCTTCCTTGAGCAGATGAGTTACCCTTTCTGAGGATCAATTTCTCTAACCGCAAAGTAAGGAAAATGGTCACTTCACGACAGAGTCTCTGTGAAATGGAATGATGTATGGAAACACTTATGGTGGGTGATTATCCTACCAACCTCACTTTATTCTCCTTTTTTCAAGGTTCTCCCAAGAGGGTCAAGAGTTCTGGCGTCTCTCAACTCTAAGGGGTTTCCTGTCTTGCTAGGTGGGGGAAAAGGGCACATCGTTCCTTATGTTGAATCCCTCCCATCACACACACAAAATACTCACACTCAGAACCCCTACTGGGTGAAACAGGCTTGTGTGCTAAGTCACTCCAGTCATGTCTGACTCTGTGCGACCCTATGAACTATAGCCTGCTAGGCTCCTCTGTCCAAGGGATTCTCCAGACAAAGAATACTAGAGTGGCTTGCCATGCCCTCCTCTAGGGAATCTTCCCGACACAGGGATCAAACCCGCGTCTCCTGTGGGCTCCTGCATTGCAGGCGGATTCTTTACTGCTGAGCCACCGGGGGAGCCCCGAAATAGGCATGTTCTACAGCAAAACTATGTAAAGAATGGAGTCACAAGCAGCAAAATGAGGGAACATCTAATTGGTAAGATTTGCTTTGCTCTTCCTGACCAGAGGACAACCTAACCTGGGGGCAACACTTTCTTGGGAGGTCCTTGCCCCTGCCTCTGTCTCCTCTATGAGCTGCAAGCCTCTTTCACCTGCCAGCACCACACAGGGCAGGGTCATCTTAAGCCCAAGGGAACGTCTGAACAAATTATGCTCCTTGAAGCCATGGATGAGCACAGAGTTCCTAAGGCCCACACGTGTTAAGTCCCTAAACAGGCATTTCATAAATATACCTGAACTTTGATTCTGAGTAACTGGCAGAGAAGGATGTAAAGGCACATTTGACTTTCAGGGAGCAGCAGCTCAAGGCCCAGTGACTGAGAGCAGCAGCTGCACAGCACTTCAGGGTTGGAATTCCACCTACAAGTAGTGCAAACATGGGCCAGTGACTTCATTTCCTATGCCTCAGTTTATCCACTGTAAAATGGGGATGATAATGCTGGGCATCTCCTAGGGGGACCATGAATTAAGTCAGTGATTCAACAAGCTTAGACTACTGCCTAACCCAGTTCCTGCTATGTGACTGTTTGCTATTATTATTATTCCTTCATGGGATAATAACAAAGAGACCTCAAACTGCGGCTCCAATATAAAGGTCTGGGGTCTTAGCGGGGCTCCAGTTATCACAAAAGGTGTGGAGTGAAGAAAGCGGGTGATATATCCTCAGATGAACACAGAGAGCTTCCCACTGCTGTGTTTCCCAAGGACACACCATGGACCAACCCCATCACATTTCCTTGTGGTATTTGGTTAAATTGCTGAAGACTCCCAGGTCTCCCTAAGTCCCCCCACCCCACTGGACCAAGCTCTCTGGGGTGGGTGCGAAGGATGGTGCATTTTAACAGGCACACCCAGAGACTCCCATGTCCCTGCAAATCTAAGAGCCCTTAGACTGGCTAAGCTCCTTAACTAGAAAGTCATGTCCATTTGCTCACCATCACAGCCTTTGAGTCTTGCACACAGTATGCCTGAAATATAGTACATACTGGAAAGGTATCAGGTGAATCCATTCAAGGGTTACAGCTCTGCAAGTATTCAGTCAATTGCTTTGAAGGTCTGCTATATGGCAGGTACATGCAAAGCGATGCTAAATCAGACAGACAACTTCATTCAGTTACTCAAATCTTCACCATGCTTACTATATACTAGGTAACTGTACTACACCCTGGAAATGCAGAAAAGATGATGGATGAGGTTGCTTAGAGGTAATTACAGATGGTGACAGAGCTATGAATGGAGCTAATAAGGAAGCAGATGGAGCACGCTGTCATTAAACTCAGCCTCTAGAGCAGCACCATCCCTTAGAACTTTCTGTGATGATGGAAATTATCCTCGCACTGTCCGATGGTTGCCACTAGCCCCGTAGGGTTATCCAGCACTTACCATGTGGCTTAAGGAACTTAAGGTTTTAATTTTATTTCATTGTAATGAATGTTAATTTTAATAGGCACATGTGTCCACAAGAGACAGTGCAGGTCTGGAGGAGGAAAGAGATTAGTAAACGGGAAATTATAACACAAGGCACTCAGTGCTGGGGGCGGGGGGTGGGGGTCAAGCACCATGTGTTATCAAATGCCTCTCACCTAATTACCAGATGCTCTAACATTCTCTGGCTCTGGGAATCGAAAGAACAAGGTCAGGTACAAGGCACTGTACTTGGGCTGGAATTTTTATAGGCCATGATCAGTTGGAAGTGGTATGCAGCCCGGCCAAGCCCCAGAGACCGTGGTTCAAGAACACACCATCATCCACCAAGCCTACCCACAGCTGCCAAAGAGATCTCTCTCATCCCCGTCATTCCGCTGACGGTCATTTTGTCCTTGGCTACAACGTCCCACTGGGCCCTCCATGGATTTTACGAGATTTCTTCGCTTCAAGCATAAGTACGAATACAAGCCTCCTAAATTCCACCGGAAAATTGGTGGCTAATCCAAACATTTCATAAAATTAGAACTCATTGTGGGGCTGAAAGGAATTCAGACTGTGCCGCCACCAGAGAAATGCAAAATATTTGCTATAATTTCTTCCTTCATGAGTGGTTTCAAGCAGCAAGGGCTCTTTCGGCTTGAAGTTAAAGGAGGTGACGGGGTGGGGAGGGGAGGGATGTGAGAGTTTTTGTTTTTGTTTTCTTTGTGGTTTGCAGAAAGCATCACCAGATGATGAAAAATCGAGGAATCCTGCCTGCCTCCCTAATCCCTCGGCTAGCAGGGATAATAAACTGTCCCCATCTCGCTGCATCTTGGCTTTATAAATAGGGTGTTTTTCTTGGAAAATGGTACTTTTGCTCCTTAATTTTCTTCTTGGGCTTTAACGACAGAATGTTTGATATCCTGAGATTTCATCAGCAAGACAGATACCTGCAATCATTCATTCAGGCGTGCATGCAGGCAGGTCAACAATACTGATGTGCCAGGCACTGTACGAGGCACTTGAGCTACAGCAGGAAACAAAACTGGTGAAAATCCGAGCCCTGGCAGAGCCCGCCTTCCAGGGAAGGAGGACCAACAATGGAGGATTCGGTGACTCCCACTTTGAAGCAATTTGGAGACCAAACCTGAAGACTCACCAACTGCAGAATCTGGACGGGGCTGGAGTGGAAGTCCAAATCAATCCTAGAACTCTCATCTCACAGAGAAAGTAGCTGAAGAAGTACAGAAAAAGGGACATAACTCTCCCAAGGTCATGCGGCTCACATGGTGGCAGTGGAGGAACCAGCCCCCAGGCTTCCTGACCACATCCCCAGACTCCTAACACGCCACAGCCATCCAACAAACCGCCTTCTTCCCGCGCACCAGACACGGAACCAGGCACCAGGAGGAAGACAGGGAACAACTGGCTCCAGAGAAACAAGTGCCTCCAGTTGCTATTTTCACAAGCCTGGAGACAACAGTGAGTCTGGCTGCGTTCAGTGGGACTCCACCCCCGGCCCCCAAGTGTGTGTGAAGAACCGAAGCCGGAAGCTGCGGAAGAGACCAAGGATCCACACCCGTGAGAGGCCATGGAGCCCAGCGATTACCACCTTGAGCCTGAAGTCAGACAGCCCAGCCCTAGATCCCAGCCCTGGGACTCTGCGAAAGTCCGGTGACTTCTCTAAGCCTTTGCTTCCCGGTCTGCAAAATGAGTACTAATAATGCAGGTTCAAAGGAGAGAAGACCCCTAAAGTGGTTAGAACAGTGCCTGGCACACACACACCATTCAGTGCGTGTTTCCTGCTATTATGATCACTAGGGAAAGCACAGTCCTTCCACTCTGGAGCTTCCGACACATTCAAGAAGGTGGCTACGAATCAGGGGAGATTTCCACTTCATCCCTCCCCTCTCCAGGATTGATACCACCAGCTGCCAGCATGCCCACTCACACACTGGTTCCCTCCCAGAGCATTCCATTTGATTCTGCCTGGGAAACAGCTCAATTAACTGTGAGGAAGACGCAAAGTGAGGTTCTCCTGAGCAGGTGCATCACAGTCCTGCCTTTCCATTCAAACACATTCACGTGCTGGGCTCTGAGCTCACCAGATCAACCCAAGTCTCAGTCTTTCCCTCCCACGGCTTCTGCTAGTTGGAGAAAGATTCACTTTCTAATCTACCCAGAGCTAGACAAGCTGGAATGTTACATCAAGGACCGCTGAGAGCTTCTCAAAGTTAGCTGGCATCCTTTCTAATTGATAACAAGAAAGTCAAGGCTGTATAATGAAAGTATCTGATACAAAGACATGAAATTCTAAGAGATGAGAGAAAGGAAAAAAAAACACACAACAGGGAATGGGTCTCCTTCAATAGACAGGCAGGAAGGGTAAGTGTACAAAGGCTGGGAGGCTGGCGATGTAGAAATGACAAAGGGTAGCTGCATGTTCTAGAACCCAGAGCTGGTTGAGTTCCTCTGGGGCAGAGGCTGTACCCTGTCCCCTTACCCCAGCCTCCCCAGTGCCTACACAGTGCCTGGCACAGAACAAGAGCTCAGCCAAAATGTGCATAAATATGTTTAAATGTGAGGCCTGGGAGAGGCAGAAGGAAAATTGACAACTGTTTCTACTTCTTGGAAGCCATCTAGGGTCACAGCCGAGAGCTCAGACAGACGTGAGTTTCATTCTGGCCATCATCCCCAGGTCATCATAGACAGTGTATCCCTGGAGGCTTCGGTTCCCTCTTCAGTAAAACGGGGGCTGTGATAGCATCTCTCTTGTGGGAGGAGGAGGGTCTAAGAATGACCAGGAATTCAGTGAGACGATGCAGATAACATACTGACCCCAAGGCCTGGTGGATATAAAGAGGTGAGTCTGATGGAGTGATTTCATCTTTAAGGATGAGAGAGCAGTAACATAAGCATCTATTCTGCTTTTTAAATGAGGCTGTCAAAAACATGCTTTTCCATGGGGAGAGGGCCTCCTCCTTGAAGTCTTGCCTCCACCCACCTGTCCCCAGGATGAAGGAGCTCCCTGGGTGCCGAATGCCCGCATCACAGATAAAAGCATAGGGACAGCCAAAGGCACAACAGAGAGCAGAGGTGGCCACAGACCTCCAGCCTCCAAGACAACGTCCCCTAAACTCAAAGCTCCCAAGGAATGAGTGAAGATCACGTCAAGCAACCCAGCAGAACATGAGACTGCCTTCCTCTGAATCCTGAATAATAACAGCCTATAATTATCGACAACCAGCTACATGTCAGGCACTATTCTCGGCACAGTCCCTGACAACCTGGGAAGTAGGTTCTACTACCATGCCATTTTATAGATGAGAAAACTGATAGCTTCTTTGAAAGTATTTTCTAACTCACATGGGTTGTCCAGAACCCACTTCATAAACAAGCTTAAAAAGCAATGCCTGCCTTGAGTTGAAAGGAAATGTAGGCTCTCCCTACACTTGACAAAGCCTGCACCAAACAATCTTAAAAGGGTTTGGGAAACCGAAGATACTTCCCTTTCCCGCAACAAAGAGACCTCCTGCCAAAAACCGGGCAAGAGGAAATGAAGTCTGTTTCTTCAGTTCCATTCAGCAAATCCCAGGATTCTCTTCTGATGAGCTGGCAGGGACCTTGCTGAGCATTTTGTCTTGGTCTTTCAATTTATAGGTGAAGAAAAGGGATTCAACACTGGGGCACCTACTCTGTGCTGTCCTGTGCCCAGGCTGCTGGAAGTACAAAGATGGCTGAGACCCTGTCCTGCCTTTCCCAAGAAGAGGGCTCCTTCAAGGATAACATTTCTCTATGGGCCAAACACTTTTCTAAGAACTCGACAGAAAATTTGTTGATCCTCACAACCACTCCCCATTTCACAGATGAAGAAACGGAGTCTCAAATTTACACAGGAGGTTAGAGCAGGGTCTCAAACCCTGGTGCCTGGCTCCAGAGGCAGACTCAGAACTACTCCTTTTGTACACTTTCCTTCCACCTTCCTGTAAGAGATTGGGGGTATGAGTGTCCTTGGCAGCTGGGGTGAATCATACATGAACTGAGCCCAATCACAATGAAATGACAACAGCCAGCAAGGATTCCTTCCAACCTGCACCCATCAGTTGCCTCTGTGGCTTTAGAGTCAGAAGAACTAGCGATATATGAAGTGTGACACCAGCTGGAGGGGACAGGGTCGTAAGGAAACACTGACAAAGCAGCAGCTCCCTTTTCTTACACTGGGAAATTGCCCCTTTGGCCACAGAGATGCAAGCTGCACTCTGAGCCATCTGGACACCGCCCTTCCCCTCCCTTCCAGGGAAAGAGGGAACCTACCATGGCGGCCTCTTAGCACCCTCCCACTAAACACCTCGGGCTGCCTCTCAATACCTCTAATGAAAGTAAACCAAGTGGAATTCTTTTCTCGAGTTTTAAAGGCAAATCACGATGGTGTTTTTTTCCAGACATACATTAACTCTGCACTCCAGCTGGTTTACAATTCTTTAAGTACTTGATTTACAACCCAGGGAGAAAATGTTTTGAAAATCTTGCAAATGCATTTTGCATCTCAAGCTTGCCTACTCGCAGAGCTGATCACCAGGGATTCTCAGACAAAGTGGGGGATACAGTGAGGCGGGGGGAGGTTGCAGGTGGCTCCCGGAAGTGTGGGACTGACCAGGGAGGTCAGAGAGTTGCAAAGAACTGTGGGAAGCAGCCGCCAAGGGTGGGAATCGGCTCCCTTCCTCCTCCCTGCAGCTTCAGCACAGAGCTATGATGGAGAGGCACCTGGCCATGCTGGGCCGACCCTCCACAGCTGTCCAAAGGGTGGTAAGGAGAGGGGTGACCCAGAAAAGGGGGAGAATGGGGGCCCAAGGGGCCTTCCCTGTGCCTCCCACCTCCACAGACCCCTCCCTTCTCAGGACTGCTGGTGCACTCTTCACGCAGCTGTTTGTTCACTCATTCATTCACACTGAGCATCTTCTATATTGCCTGGCTACAGGCCAGGATGCAGTGGCAAGACAGTGACCCTGCTTCCCTCCTAATGGGGGAGGAAGGGGAGGGTGTGTACAGACAAATCATCAAACCCACAAGCTCTAGAGGAAACCAATACAGGCCCAAGACAAGAGGATATGGAAGCAAGAATTGGACAGCCAGGCAGGACTTGCAGGATGTGGCAAATTCAGAGTTTAAGTCCTCAGCCACCCACGCGAGGGTTTAAAGCAGGGACAGCCATGACAGGGAATAAGAAGGCCACCAAGGTGCTCGTTGCTTGCACTTCTCATTCGCTCTGATTTCCAAGAGCCTAATATGCACAAGCTCTGCATCGGAAGGCTCCAGTCCTACTTCTCATGGCAATCCCACTTGGTTGGATGTTGGCAGCCACATTTTCTAGAAGAGAAAACAGAAACTCAGAGGAAATATGCGACTGTGCCCAGGATCATCCAGGTGCTGAGCCGCAGGGGAGAAGAGGAACCCAATTCTGTCTGATTCTACAGCCGTTTCTTCCTCCTCATTCATACCCTTGTGCTGTGCTCAGTTATTCCAGATGTGTTCATGACACACCCCAACTAAGTCCTCAGTACCTCCATGGCAGGACTTGTCATATTCTGTTCTGAAACTTCCCACTGTCCTGGGCACTTTAGGAAGCCCTCGGGAAATATATATTGCCAGAGGGAAAGGAAAAGATGGGCCGACCCCAGTGGAGGCTGTGTCTTCATGATAGGGAATCTTTAGCCCAGCCCCAGTTGAAGATGCAGTTAAAAGTTTACTGAAGAGCTTCACTGTGAAGTCAACATCTGGCTGCTTCTGGACCATTTCCAGAGAATTTTATCAATACAGCCAGACTCTACTCATGGGTGGGTCATCTGGCCCGGCCCCTCCTGGGCCCTGGGTCTGGGATCTTCTCATTCCTGCACTGCACAGTGTCGTCTGGGCCGGCGGGATGATAAATGCATTCTGCTTTAAAGCAGATACTTCGCAAATCATAACTTACAGATGCTCCAGGACTTTCATGTGGGAAAGACAAATGAGACTTAGGCTGTCTGACTCCGGAGCCACTGAGGACAGGAAGCCACAGCTAGGACGGCTCTCTCCTCTCCACGAGCACAAGACAGAATGGGAATTCGAGCAGGGAAGGGTCTGCCTGACTTTGCAGACGCTGCTACATTACCCGCCATTCATTTCCAGCCATTGTCTTTTCAAGCGCACAAATCAGAAAGCTCCTTGAGGTCAGGGGTGATGACCTACAGCTCCCTTACCTCCTGAAATAGTCACCCGCTATTGTATTCTCTTCTGTGCCATCCCATGAGCCTTTTGCCCGGGACCACCTATGTGCCTGGCACTCTGCTAGGCATGGACAGCAGGTCCAAGATAGTTGAATGGGGCTTAGCAGACAAGACACCTTGACTCAATCCTTATCTCCTGCAGCTTCCTGGGAGGAAGTGAGATCAGATGTCCTGGAGTGGTGAGGGAGCACTTCTGTCACAGGAAAGTGAACCAGCTGACCTCCAGAGGGCCCCAAGGGATTCCAGAACCTGAGGCTGCTGAAGGCACAAAGAACTCAGTGTGTGCCCAGAAGAAGCGCTCCTGGACCTGCTTCATTAAAACAGACTCGTGGCCCAACAAGCAGACATCTCTCCCCTCCTCACCCCTGACACCATTCCGATCTTTATCTTCTCATAGCTCAACTCTTGCGAAAACCTCCAGGTTGGCTCCCTGCTCCAAGCCAGCACTCCAGACCCCTGGACTCGGAACCCCACTGTGATCAGAGCCCAGCTCAGCCCACCTAGGGGAAGGGAGCTGGCCACGATCTTCACATTCATGCTGCCTGAGTCCAGACCCCGGCTCTGCTGCAGCGTGACCTCAGCAGGCTAGCAAACCTCTCTGTGAGACTCAGCCTCTTCATCTGGAAGATGAGACGATTACAGGATTGTTATGAGAATTAAATTAGTTAAATGGACCTGGCACATTATAAGCACTCAAGAAGAATTAGCTGCTATCATTTATTGTTGTTAAATGTTATTATTACCCCCCCTATTAATACCTTACCTGCCTTGTCTTCTACTGCGTCCCAGCACAAAGCCCGCATTCCAAGAGATCTGGCCTGCTCATCCCGGAATCTGCCCTCTCCCGGAAAGCTTCCATATTTTGGTCTTTGGAAATACAAATCAAGGGTCATCTTCAACAGCCCTTGCCCTCCCTAATCCTACCGTGTTCCCTGGCCCTCTCTCAGTCCCCTTCCTGAACAATGAGAAACCTCTCAGGAGAAGCATCTCTCCATGGCTAGTTCTCTGGAATGTGAGCAAAACACCACATCCAAATCCAGAGGTCACCCGCCGTGCAGCAAAGATAAAAGGTTCTCCATGTCTCCAGCAGCAGCGGGTCTCAAAACAGACTTGTTTGATGCCTCTTTGCTACTTAATCCTGGGCAAGTTGCTTAAACTCCCCAAGTATTGTTTTCCCCATCTGTTAAATAGGTCTCAGGTGAGTGCGTGCCTCTTGGGGTCATGGTGACAATCAGACATGAGAAAATGTCTGTAAAGCACTTAGCACAGCCTGACATACCCTGAACTCTCAAAAATATCGGCTGGTAGTAATAAGAGCAGTTGTGGCATTTGAGGGAAGGGGTGTTCCTATCTGGCATGGCACTTAAGTTAACGAACTGATCTTCAAAGAGCTATGTTTCAACTTGAAAATCTCCAGAAGTAATCAATTCCTGTACAGAAGAGGTACCCACAGCCTAGCAACTGCTCACTCTTGTCTCTTCCACCAGACTATAAGTTCCTTGGGTCTTATCCATGTATATGCCCCAGAATTTAACATGGTGAGAAGCATATGGCAGATGGTAATAAATCTTTGTTGAACTGAGCAGAATTAGTTCAATATCTGTAAGTACATTTCATCATTGCTACTAGATTATAAACTCTTTAAGAGTAAAGATCATGTCTTGTTCTAGTAAAGATATATTAAATGCGTGATGGAGAAATACCAAACGAAGAATCAGGTTTTTTAGACTCAGCCTACTCAGCTACCAGCTGTGCAACCTCAGAGAAGTCACTTAACAATTCTGTGCCTTATTTTTCTCACCTCAAGGATGGATGAAAAGTTAGGACTACACATCTGTCAAGGTCCTTTATACCCTAAAAATGGGTTTGGGCCTTAGTTGAAATATGGTACCCCAGCCACCCTGCATATGATAGTCATACACCCCTGGTTTGGCAGGCCAGCTTACTAATTTGCACACCTGAGCTGCAGTTTTTCAGCACCAAGCTATGAATAACTTTGGGCCAGTGCTTAAAACACCCACTTTTAGTCAAATTAGCTCCTTTGCTGGGTGAGGATGCTCCATCACCCATCCCAGGGCATCATAGCAATTTGGGGGCACAACTGACCCACCAGCCCTGCCATTCCCATGCCAGACCCTCCCAGAGACCTGCTTCCTGCTCACACCACACCTCATACTACTCACAAGAGATAACCTGGAGCAGAGAGAGAACTGAATTTAGCTGACAGTGAGCTGATCGCATAACACCTCTCCCCAAAACGTTGTTTATTTTTGCTCTTGGATTTTTTGGCAATGCTCAGTGCAGCCTGAGGGTCCAGGGAACTTGGCTCAAAGAAAATGCCATGTTATAACACAGGGGCTCACCCTGCAGCCCTGCCCGAAACTGTATCAAAACGAAAGTTGTGCAATAAACAAAGCCCAAATTCAAGGCCTTAGAAATGTGTTCAGATCCTATCAGAATCTGGCTGACGGTCTTGGCTTCCTGTGGGTGCACTTCCCTAATTAACCTGAAAAGTTTGATTATTTCTCCTACCTCTCTCTGAGTGAGCTAATTGTCCAATGCATCATGCCTCTCTGATTGTCTTAAAACCTCAACGAAAGTACATGTGAAATGAAGGGGGAAATAATGTGCTAAAAAAAGAAACTGAATTTGCTAATTTCCCATTTTGAGAACGCTGGGCTGGAAGAAGCACAAGCTGGAGTCAAGATTGCTGGGAGAAATATCAATAACCTCAGATATGCAGATGACACTACCCTTATGGCAGAAAGTGAAGAGGAACTCAATAGCCTCTTGATGAAAGTGAAAGAGGAGAGTGAAAAGGTTGGCTTGAAGCTCAACATTCAGAAAACAAAGATCATGGCATCTGGTCCCATCACTTCATGGGAAATAGATGGAAAAACAGTGGAAACAGTGTCAGACTTTGTTTTTTTGGGCTCCAAAATCACTGCAGATGCTGATTGCAGCCATGAAATTAAAAGACGCTTGCTCCTTGGAAGGAAAGTTATGACCAACCTTGATAGTATATTAAAAAGCAGAGACATTACTTTGCCGACCAAGGTCCGTCTAGTCAAGGCAATGGTTTTTCCCGTGGTCATGTATGGATGTGAGAGTTGGACTGTGAAGAAAGCTGATCGCCGAAGAATCGATGCTTTTGAACTGTGGTGTTGGAGAAGACTCTTGAGAGTCCCTTATACTGCAAGGAGATCCAACCAGTCCATTCTAAAGGAGATCAATCCTGGATGTTCATTGGAGGGACTGATGCTAAAGCTGAAACTCCAATACTTTGGCCACCTCATGAGACGAGTTGACTCACTGGAAAAGACTCTGATGCTGGGAAAGGTTGGGGGCGGGAGGAGAAGGGGACGACGGAGAATGAGATGGCTGGATGGCATCACCGACTCTGTGGGCATGAGTTTGAGTGTACTCCGGGAGTTGGTGATGGCCAGGGAGGCCTGGCGTGCTGTGGTTCATGGGGTCGCGGAGAGTCGGACACGACTGAGCGACTGAACTGAACTGAACTGAACTGAAGGGCTTCCCTGGTGGCTCAGCTGGTAAAGAATCCACCTGCAATGCGGGAGACCTGGGTTCAATCCCTGGGATGGGAAGATCCCCTGGAGAAGGAAACAGCTACCCACTCCAGTATTCCAGCTTGGAGAATTCCATGGACTGTATAGTCCATGGGGTCGCAAAGAGTCAGACATGACTGAGTGACTTTCACTTTCACATAGGTTATTTTATTCAATTCTCACGTCTAGTTCATGAGGTGGTACCATATTAGCCCATTTTACAGATGAGGAAGTGGAGGCTTCTGAAAGTTACATAGCTTGCCCAAAGTCACAAAGCTAGTCAGGAATCGGTCAGGATTTGAATATAAGCCAGGGCTCTTAGTCCTTCTGCCAGAGTGCCTCACTTGTGCAGCTTATGAACTCTGGAAGAAGCCACTTTGAGTCCTTTCTCATAGACATGCTCAGACAGTAGCAGCAAGACTACATTTGGGATGAAAAGGATGCCTGGAGAATGCCTGGACCTCGCAGAGGACTGGACCAGCTGACTCCAAGTTCCTGATTCTGCAACCTCTCTCTTCGGAACTGCCTTTCACAGAATGCTGATGCTCCATGGTGTGCTGTTTGACTCAGAAGACCCTTCCAGACATGCAATTAAAAGCCACAAGATCTTCAAACAATTCTCTGTCTCAAGGGTGCTGATTTCATAGCATCTCAGGCAGCCTAACACCCAGCACTCTACTTGGGCCACTAGTGTTGGCAAAGCAGCTGAAAGGCACGGCGTCTCTTGGAAAGTGCTTGGAAAGGCTTGGGTACAAACAAAAATAAAGCATCACTTCACAATTCTACCCAAAGACCTAAAAGGCAGAATTGAGACAACGTGCTCTGAATTCGGAATTGCACCTCAAAACCAAGTGGATATTCAGTGTATCCTTGGAACCACAAGAAAACTCCAAAGTCACACTTCAGATGAAAATTTTTTGCTGCTCTTGACAGATTCTGAGTCACCAAGCACTGTACAGGCAAGAACAACTTGCTGACCAATTTTTTTTTAATGTTTGTTTTATTTTCTGTCCAGTCAGGCATAGGGAATTTTCCACCTGACAATTTCTGTTTCTCACTTAAGTTCTGACACCATCTGTGAGCAGTGTGCTCCGCGAGGGGGGCTGAGGGGGACGGACTTGAAGTCAAGGAAGCCTTCCCTTCACCCAATCTCAGTTTTCTCACCTGCTTAATGCATCTACTTAGATGATTTTGCTAACATCCTAAGCTTATCTATCAGGTAGAAAGCAGTCTGGGGATTGCCAGTTTCTGGATGTGGATCTGCTACCAGATTTAGAATCTTTGCATAATCTTTGAGTAAAACAAGAGATTGAGCTGTAATGAGTAGCACAATGGGAAACTGAACGGAGGGCTAGACAACAGAGCCGGACTCAACAGCTTGCTGCTGTGAAATGAGCCTCTTCCGTTCTCAGGGCGCCCCCTAGTGGCCATTCGATTAAATTCCGAAGGAATGTTCGGAGTTTCTGCAAATAAAGGGAGAGACACCCACCACAAGAGAAAGGCAGGCTCGCGCCTACTGATGCAATCAATCCCTTTCGCTCTATCCTAGTCCGTGGATCAGACAGCTATCAGAGGGAATACCTGAGGCCCCAGTGAAGCTCACAAAGATGTCTGTCCTAAGACAAGCTTTCACTCTTGCAGTTGGCGGCAAGCTACTTAGCCTTCCGGAGTCTGTGCCCCCTCACAGATCCGACACACCCTTACCACTCAACCCCTCACAAGCTCACATCCTCAACCTGCAGCTCCAACCGCGTCTGGTTTTCATTACTCCGCTTTCGAACTTCCCAGCGTGATTCTTCAACAGCTATTAAGACAACATGAGCAAGGAGCTAGGCTTAGGTTTTGCTTATTCAACATCCAGCCTGGGGAATATCACCTCAGACAAAAAGCATGAATGAAGCGCACGTTTCTCAGCCTCCTCTTCCACAGACCTTTGAGGAGTGTGCGCCTCAAAGGACATTTTTGCATCTCCTCTTGAAAATTTCAACCTACAAAATTTTCAGTCTACAAAAATGGCACCTGCCCTCTCGACTACTTGCTATAGATTTTGTTGATAGGAGACAGCTTTAAAATACTATGTACAATCTCTCAAATTTCCAGTTAATCTATAATGGACTTTAACTTTTAGGATCTAGGATAAAGCTGTATCAACCCAAAGAGTGAAGCCTAGAATGAAGGAATTATCCAGATAAACCAATATTTGAGAACTGGGCTGGCTGAATTTTCTGACTGGTGCCAGGTTTTGTCCACAGTACTGTCACTGCACAGATGCAAAAGAAAAATACTGACATCAGCCCACCACTTACTTTATTCAGCAGCCCATTGCTTTTCCCCTGTGATCATGTGTTAAGTTTATAAGCAACCCTGGGCCCCCAAACACCCCCCCCCAAAAAATGTACTTAAGGAGTTCCATAATTACTTCCTGACTTTGGCCCTCAATTGATTAAAATCCATCTGATACGCTGAAAATCAAAGAACCATGTTAATTTTCTGCCACACACCACACAAAATCTTTCTGCAATAGTCAGTCACTTTGAACCCAACCCTCTAGCCACAAGCAGCATGGATTGCAAGGGCCTGTTCTGCAAAAAGGAAAATGACAAGCCAAGGTTGGGACAATGCAAAGACTCCAAAGCACTCAAGATGTTACTTGGGGCTGAGTAAATGGCCTTAGGACCCTGGCAGGGTTACAGCTGTCACAAAGAGTGGGGAGGCTGGGTCAGACCCCTTACACAATACAGCAGTCTTCCAGCCGGGGCCTGAAAGGCAACTGAATCTGCAACTCAGTGTGGCTATCCATGCCCTAGGCATTTCAGTCCTCCCAGAAGCCAGCAGCAAACTGTCACAACCCTCAGGCATGAGGGTTGAACCTTCACTTCTATTCCCTAACCGTCTCTCTTAAAAACAGGCAGGAGTCCGTCCTCCCTTGCAGCGACATCAGCACCGCGGCGACGGGGACTGGGAGGATGCAGGGGAGGGGGGGGCGTGGGGGGGTCCTCATTCATCTGTAGGATACGGGACCAGGCGAACCAGCTCCGAGCTGCGGATGTGGCTCTGTGTGGAGTTAGAGCAACAAGGCATTCCAGGGCATGAATGCGTGCCCGCGAGGGAGACCCCAACGGTCCCGATGGTGCAAAGTGTTTGCAAATCATAAACACTACTTTGCTGCTGGGATCAAAACCCCCAAAATATGCGCAGACAGGATGTAACAAGTGTTTCGGGAGAAAGACACGCCTGAGTCACGGGGGGCTGGAGCCGGGGGGGCGGGGGAGAGTGAGGAATCTGTTTGGGGGTTCCGGGGAAGCCCCCTCTCGGACCAGAGACAACCCCTCTGCGCTCCCAAACCCCGCCGCGTGAGCGCTGCGTCCCCAGCCGCGTCTAGACCGAGCCCCCCGGGCTTCCCCCCAACTCACCACTCGGCCCGAAAACCTCTCGGTGGCCCGCTTGACTTTGCCGTAGGTGCCTTTGCCCAGGGTCTCCTGCAGCTCGTAGCGGTGCTTCAAGTTGTGTTTGTGGTGATGCCGCTTCACACCGTGCGGCTTCCTGGGTTCCGGGGCCGCCGCCGAGGGGGCTGCGATCGCCCCCGGCTCCGGCGGAGAGCCCGGCGCCCCCGGCCCCAAGTCCGGGCCGGCCGCGGGCGCAGCGGCCCCCTCCATGTCCGAACGCGGGGCGAGCCGGGCCGGAGAGGGCAGGACCGAGCACGGCGCTCGCGAGGTCGGGGTCCCCGCCGAGAGAAAGCGGGGCGCGCTCAAGGTCGCCCCCGCAGCATCGGGACGGCGGCCGGCTCCCGCCGGGGCTGCGGCTAGCTCACTGGCGGCGGCGGGGACCGCACATCTGGCGCCCCCGGCGCGCACGATCCGCGCACCGCCCACCGGCCGCGGCGAGCTGCGGCGCGTCGGGCGAGGTGGCGGCGGTGGCAGGGGAGGCGGTGGTGTTCGCAGGAGGGAGGGGAGAGGGGTGGCTCCGAGCGCAGGCGGGGGAGTGTTATGTGGGGCGCCGCGCCCACAGACCCCTCCCCGCAAGGACGCGCAGACTGGGCGGGCGCGGGGGCGGGCCGGGCCCCGGGGAGGGGGGCGAGGGGCGGCGCGGCCGGGGCTCCCCCACCTCCCGCCCGCCTCCCGGGCCCGGGGCCACCCCGAGCTGGGAGAGGGGTGGGAGCGTGTCGCGACTCGCCCTTTGTGCCGCGCCGGCTAGGCCGCGCCGGCGGCCAGGGGGCTTTGTCCTCGCTCGGCTGGGAAAGAGACGGGGGGGTTCCCAGCCCGGGCGCCCCCTCCCCCGGCTCGCCCGCCGCCGCCGCTACCGCGGGCCCTCCGCCGCCGCCGCCTCCTCGGACTCCGGCTCCGGCCGCTCGGCCTCCCTTCCTGCTGGCGCCCTGGCTGCGGCGGCGGCGGCGGCGGCGGCGGCGGCGGCGGCTCGCCGAGCCCCGGGGCCGGGTAGACCAGAGCGCTCGGAGCCGGGGCCCCTGGCGAGCCAGCCGGGGGCGCTGCGGGCTCAGGCGCCCCTTCATTTTCTTTTTGGTGTCGCCGCGGCCGCCAGGCCGGAGGCGCGGCGAGGCTGGGGGAGGGGAGGCGCGGTGTTGGGTTACAGGCGGTGAGTCACGGCGCCCCCGCCCCCGCCGCGGCGCGCACCCCCGAGCGCTCGGCCCCGGCTGCCGCCCCGCCTCGCAGACCCCCGTCCCGTCTGGCGAAGGGCCGCTCCCCCGGACCGGGGTCGGGGCAGCTGCGCGCCCCTGAAGACCCCAAGAGGGGCGCGTAGACCTCGGGCCCGCGCCCTCGCCGGAGAAAGGCGAAGGCGGGGAGGAAGGTAGGCTTCGAGGCTGAATCCGCGGCCGGTCGCCGCACTGCCGCCCTCCGACACTATCCCGGGCTCCCTCCCGGGAGAGGAGAAGAATTGGGCCTCTAGAGGTGCCTGGATGCCGCTGGGCGCCTACCCTGCCCGCCAAGACTGTGTTTGGAGATGGGCAAACCTGGGACCTCAGATGGAGCAGGGCATGAGACCGGCTGAGCCAGAGGCGACCCGCAGGCCTCTTGGCCCCTTGGGCGTTTGTATTTCTCTAACTGAAATGGCCAGATCCTGGAGGTGGTACCCAGCACCCCACCCCCACAAGCGAGGGTCAGGCAGGAAGGGAAAATAAGGAAGAAGGCAAGAGAAAAAGAGGGCCTCGGGAGTTTTTTTAATAGTGCGGTATAGCAGACTGGGATGGGAAGAGTGAGGGGTGAGGAATGTCTGGTGCGTTCTGCAGATGGCGTGGTGGTTCATTTTTTCACCAGTGAGCCGGACTCGCCCTCCCTCCGCAGCTCTCAGGTTCATCCCTCGGCATTCCTGCTGTCTTCAGGCCTGATACCTTATCACCATACCCTGGATCCCGCAACAGCACGTCCTCCCTGCAAGCCCCCTCCCCGCTGCCAGAGTAATAGCCTGTAACAGTACAGTCACCATAATGTGTCCTCCACACTTGCAGGTTCTCCCTGCCTGCCTCCTGCAACTATTCTGCTTTTATACAAAATCTGTAGACTTTGCATGTGGAGATTAGAAAGTCAGTATAAATAACATGCAGGTTGAGCCTGGCTAGGCTGTGTGACATTTGTCAAATGACTTAATTTCTCAGAGCTTCAGTTTCTTCTTGAAGTATAGATTAGTGCATCTGTTTTACAGGTAAACGGATCATGTCTGTAGTGGTAATTAAAACTGTTAACCCTGGGTCTTTCCCTTCCCAGAGATGTGGTGTGCTGTGCTTAGTCACTCAGTCGTATCCAGCTGTTTGTGACCCTCTGGGCATGGGATTCTCCAGCCAAGAATACTGGAGTGGGTTGCCATGCCCTCCTCCAGGGGGTCTTCCCAACCCAGGGATCGAACCGAGGTCTCCCACATCGCAGGCGGATTCTTTACCATCTGAGCCACCAGGGAAAAACCCATGAACATGGTAGGAATCCACTACCCCATCTCTTGAAATTAAATGTGGCCACATTACTTAGACCAATGGAATGAGAGCAGTGATGTGCATTGCTTTTAGGGGGAAACTTTGAAGGACCAATGGGTAAATCCCCATGTCTTGACAATCCTGAAAATTCAATGTTGGCAATCACAACCACCATGAAGTACAGAAGTAGAGCCTCCCTCATCCAGGCTGGGCCTCTGTAACGATGGCAGAACTGGCCCAAGTAACCTGCATTGTAAAAGTAGTGTGAGCAAATATTAAACATGTGTTAAACCAGGGGGATTTAGCGGTTGTTTGTTACAGCAGCATAACCTAACTTATTCCGGCTGATGGTGATCCTCCCCAGTGCCTGGGACTTAATCAGTATCGAATAAATAGCACCTACCATGTGCTGATCCTATTTTATGACAGTAAACCCTGTTTTCAGTTGAGGAAATCGTATCAGAAAGGTTAAGTAATTGGCCTGAGATTACACAGGTTGAAAATAGCCACGACAGGAATTAAACCCTACCTGTCCAGTTCCCAAGCGTGTGTTCTTCCACATACGCAGTTCTACCTCTCCTTAATTGGGAAGGATGGAAACAGTACAATGCCTGGCACACAGTCATGCCCAAGAACAGGGAGTTCCTCTCCAGACTGAATTCCTATAGCATTTATAATTTGAACCACACTTTAGCACAATGTTATCGTGCATTGTGCTTGAGTGTTTTCACATAGATAAAGCATTTCCTTCAACAACCTCCCATGCTCCTTGGTTAAGAGCTTGAGTTCTAGAGTCAGACTGCCTGGGTTCAAATCCCTGTTCCATCACTCATAATTGAGCATTTTGGACAGTTGTTTTCCCTCTCTACCCTTCTGTTCTCTCATCTTCAAAATGGTGATGGTAATAACATGGGTGGTATTGGCAGTGGTAACAGTATGTCTCAGGGGATTGGTGTGAGGATTAAGAAATATATATACTCAGTAAATCATGGCTATTAATATTATACTCATTTTTCACCTTCTTATGACTCTTATTAGAATTCAGGCAATTATAAGCAGGTTAATCATACTGCCTGATTAGACTCTGATTTCTGGCTTCATTGGATATGGGACCAATGTTGTCACATTAGCAGTTGGAAGCATAACATCCACACTGTCCTGCTGCTGCTGCTGCTAAGTCACTTCAGTCGTGTCCGACTCTGTGTGACCCCATAGACGGAAGCCCACCAGGCTCCCCCTTCCCTGGGATTCTCCAGGCAAGAACACTGGAGTGGGTTGCCATTTCCTTCTCCACCACACTGTCCTACAACTTATATTTTCATAAGGCCCACTATTTGTTCTTTATTACACTTTCCATTGTCAAGGCAATTTTTAAAAAAGAAAGTAATATCTGCTCTCTTAAGAAATAGCTGTTTAGAAGACCTTGTTATGCCAGTTATGGGTTTATCTGCTCTCTACCGGCTGCCAGGACCTTTGTATGTATTGGGGGCTTCCCTTGAATGGCTAAGCTGGTAAAGAATCCGCCCGCAGTGTGGGAGACCTGGATTTGATCCCTGGGTTGGGAAGATCCCCTGGAGAAGGGAAAGGCTACCCACTCCAGTATTCTGGCCTGGAGAATTCCATGGACTATATAGTCCATGGAGTCACAAAGAGTTGGATAGACTGAGCGACTTTCACTTTCACTTATATGTATTACTTCTAATCATCATGAAACTGCAAGATGAGTATTAATGATCCCCACTTAGCTGTTCACACTGAGTCTCAAAAAGGTTAAGTTGTCTGTGATCAAGCTTTCCTCTGATCCCTTTTCCAAGCTACCTGACATCCCAGCTCATATCCATGAACGCATATGCTTTGGTTAACTTAAGTCTTACATTTTCTAGATGAGGTTTTGGAAAGTTAGCAAAGGTTGTAATATTTCTAACTTAAGTATGTTGTTTAGTAGACACCTTACAATAAAAAGCAACCCAGGAAAGTGTTTATTCTTTACAGTGGCAGATTTCTAGTTGTTCAGTTGCAAAGTCGTGTCCAACTCTCTGTTACCTCACCTGGCTCCTCTGTCCTTGGGATTTCCCAGGCAAGAATACTGCAGTGGGTTGCCAACATTCCCTTCTCCAGGGGATCTTCCCAGACCAGGGATTGAACCTGTATCTCCTGCATTGGCAGGTGGATTTTTTACCACTGAGTCACCTGTGGTGATTTCTAGTTGCCCAGATTTCTAGTTGCCCACCAAATATTCATGTTTCTCAAGCAGGTGAGCTCACAGACAGCTGCTCTGCTGGGAATGTATGTCCCCACCTCTCTTGCATCCCAGTGTGGCCATATGACTGGTTATCTCTAATGGAATATGAACAGAAGTGATGTGCATTACTTCTAGAGCAGAGTGTTGAAAAATGGATGTGCATTCCCCTCTTGGCCTAGCTGTAAGCAGA
Source organism: Moschus berezovskii (assembly GCF_049115385.1). Taxonomy (NCBI): domain Eukaryota; kingdom Metazoa; phylum Chordata; class Mammalia; order Artiodactyla; family Moschidae; genus Moschus; species Moschus berezovskii. The sequence goes on from NC_142465.1 coordinate 74,355,107, forward strand.
GGGCTCCAAAGCCCCAGAAGACGGTGAGGTCACCAAATAAAAGAAGCCTGTGTCCCTGCATCACCTTAGGAATAAAGCCAACCTGTGGCCAGGACATTGGACTGGTACATGAGTGAGAAGTAAGCTGTTACTGTGTTAAGCCCCTGAGATTAAGAGTTTCTTTGTTACAGCAGCTAGTACTATCCTAACAAATATATACGGTTTATACTCTGTGTGTGCGTTCAGTCACTCAATTGTGTCCAATTCTTTGTGACCCTATGGACCATAGCTCGCCAGGTTCCTCTGTCCATGGGATTTTCCCAGCAAGAATACTGGAGAGTGGATTGCCATTTTCCTCCTCCAGGGGATCTTCCAACCCAGGGATGGAACCCTCCTCTCCTTCATCTCCTGCACTGCCAGCGGATTGTTTACCACTACACCACCGTATTTACATATAAAAAGCACAATGGGAGATTATAACAACAATCTCAATGTTTGGAACCCAAAATGCCACTTTTATGTTCTCTGTCCACTTGCTTATTTAAAGAGAAAGCTTATTATTTGGAACTGGAAGTTTTTCCTCTAATTTTCCCTGTATTACATGTATCCAAGATCCAAACAAGAATAGTACTCAGTAGTCATAAAATGATCTAATAAGAAACAAATTTAGTCATTCAACAATATTTCTTGTTTTTCCCGCTACATACCAGACATCTGGGGCTGAGAATGCACTGTGACAGGACAGGCCTGGTCTCATCTTCAGGAAGCTGAGCCTCTTACTCACCCAGTCTGTGGGTAATAAATATAATTTACAGCTTTCAACTGACCTCCAGCCACCAAACTTCTTGGGAGATCCCAGGCTATTTAAAAGTGGAAGATATGCTTAAAAACTAAAATTTCCTTGTACATCAAAACAGAATGCTATATTTCTTCCTCTGCTAAGTGGCTAGAGAAACAGTAAGAATGGTGGTTAAGAGCATAGGCTTCAGAATCAGAACTGGCTGAGTGCAAGTCCTGGCTCTACCATTTTCAAACTGTGTGGTCTTGGGCAACTTCTTTGTTTCTCAGTTTCCCCATCTTTAAAATGGGGACACAATACATAGCACAAAGGGTGTTTGTTGAGGATTGACTGCATTAATGCAAAAAATAAAAAGCACTAAGAACATGAGATGACACAAGATAGCACCCAATAAATGTTGGCTGTTACTATCTTTGGCCACCTTCCCACTGGAATGACATTTTGTGTATACAAGGATATAGTGGACAACCAATTCAGGGGGCTGACATGACACCAGGAAAAAGAATTATCAATAGAATCAGTGGATATTATAAGTATTCAACTGAAATAACCCAGATTGAGATCCTACTTTCCATTCTTCTCATCTACTTGCTAATTGAGGGGCCAGAAGAGTCCTGTTGGGAACAGCATCACTTTGGGTAATCCCCGGAGAATGGGATAACCCACAGGACAAAAGACAGGGCTCCTGACCCCTGTCGTGCCCATACCCCGGTACTTTGGCCAGGTACCTTCCCCTCTCTGTGGAATCCTGTCGTCAGGCGAGATGCTCCTCAGGGCTGACAATTCCCGACCCCTTTTGGAGATTTCAGTTTTACATCCCCAGCGTGTTCCTTCTTTTCCTCCCTGCTTCATGCACGTGTGAAGTGAATGGGGCAAGTGGACGATTGGCAGCAGCTCCATTTGCTTTGTTTTCTCTGTCCTAAACTTTATACTGAAAAATAAGATAGCAGCTTCCTGTGGGAACACAACAGCAGGGATTCATTGGAAGGTTCTGTTACTGAGAAAAGAAACTGAAATGTGATAAATTCCCCATCAACAGAGAAAGCGCTGGCAGGACTCCAGTAGGAGCAAACAATACCATACCACCCTGGAAAGAGTGGCTGCCAGAAGGTTGAGAGAGTACACGTGTCACATGCAGAGATGCACTGGGGTCATGTGGGAATAACTCTAATTGGCTACAATGGAAGAGCCTTTGGGTTTCAAGGAAGTTGAATGATTTCTGGGCAGGTTCGGGAGATATAATGAGTTCTTGATGGGGAGGAGGGGATAGTTAGGGAGTTAAGGATTGACATGTACACACTGCTATATTTAAAAGGATAACAAATAAGGATCTACTGTATAGTAGATCTACAAAGAACTCTTTAAGATGTTATATGGATGGTCTGGGATTTGGGGGGGAGGGTGAAGTGAAGTGAAAGTTGCTCAGTCGTGTCCAACTCTTTGTCACCTCATGGACTATAGAGTCCACGGAATTCTCCAGGCCAGAATACTGCAGTGGGTAGCCTTTCCCTTCTTCAGGGGATCTTACCAGCCCACGGATCAAACCTAGGTCTTCCACAGATTCTTTGCCAGCTGAGCCACCAGGGGTGATGGATACATATGTACGTATGGCTGAGCCTCTTTCCTGTCCACCTGAAATTACCACAACATTGTTACTCTGCAATACTCCATTGTAAAATAAAAAGTTAAAAAATAAAAGTAAAGATATTAGAGACAGGGTTTCCCTGATGGTCTAGTGATTAAGAATCCACGTGTCAACACAGGGCACGTGGGTTTGATCCCTGGTCCAGGATGATCCCACACAATGAAGAGCAACTGACCCATTGCACCACAATTACTGAGACTACCTACGGCAGCTACTGAAGACCCTGTGCCTTAGAGCCCATGTTCTGAAACAAGAGAAGCCACCACAATCAAAAGCCCCAGTTTGCCGCAACTAGAAAAAGCCCACGTGCAGCAATGAAGACCCAGTGCTTCCATAAATAAATAATCTTTTTTTCGAAAAAGATATTAGAGGCAGCCCTGCAAAAATAATAAATAAAAATAAAGAGTTTTCCTTTATTACACTTTATAAGTGTATTCCTTATACACTCCCTGTATGGGTAGATGTACTCAGTCACATTAGCTAGGTGCTTACCATGGGCTCATCATGATTCTAGGTGCTGCAGATACAGAAGTGAACAAAAACGAAGTCCCTACCTTCATTCAGTTTTATTGTTGCTGTTCAGTCACTAAGTCATGTCCCACTGTTTGCAACCCCAGGAACTGCAGCATTCCAGGCTTCTCTGTCCATCATTATCTCCCCGAGTTTCCTCAAACTCCTGTCCATTGAGTCAATGATATCATCCAACCATCTCATCCTCCGTTGTCCCCTTCTCCTCTTTCCTGAAGTTTTTCCCAGCATCAGGGTCTTTTCCCATGAGTCTGCTCTTTGCATCAGGTGGCCAAAGGATTGGCACTTCAGCCTCAGTCCTTCCAATGAATATTCAGGGTTGATTTCCTGTAGGATTGACTGGTCTGATCTTCTTGCTGTCCAAGGGACTCTCAAGAGTCTTCTCCAGCACCACAGTTTGATAGCGTCAATTCTTTGGTGCTCAGTCTATCAGTTTACAGATAGACAAAAAAATGTATTATATGTCCTATAACTGTAAGGGTTAGCAGGAAGAATAAAACCAGGTAAAAAGGTACAGAATGATGAGGATGGTAAGAAGAAGAGTTTCTGAAAAGGTGACATTTGAGCAGAGGCTCCAGGGAAGCCAGAGAATAGACCATGTTGGTCTCTAGGAACAATATGGATATCCAGGGAAGGACCTTCTCAGGCAATAGGGTCTAGAAAATGCAAACGCCACAAGGCAGGAATATCTTTGGCCTATTGATGAAACAGTGAGTAGAGTAGAATATCCCACTGTAAGTAGAGTGAAATAGGAAGAGAGGAGTAGGAGTTGAAGTCAGAGAGCTAACCAAAGGACCCAATCCTATAGGGCTTTGTGGAGTGGTGGGAGAGCTCTGGGTTTTATTCTGAGTCAGGCAGGAAGTGTAAGTAATTAAAGTAAAGTCGCTCAGTCGTGTCCGACTCTTTGCGACCCCGTGGACGGTAGCCTACCAGGCTTCTCCGTCCATGGGATTCTCCAGGCAAGAATACTGGAGTGGGTTACCATTTCCTTCTTCAGGGGATCTTCCCGAACCAGGGATCGAACCCGGGTCTCCTGCATTGGAGGCAGACGCTTTAACCTCTGAGCCACCATAGAAGCCCTGGCCAATTCTGATTAGAGCAGTGACATAATCAGATGTGGGTTTGAAAAGTCTCTTTGTAACCACTGTACTGAACATAAGCTTGAGGAGGGAGGGAAGGGATCTGGGGAGGTATCTCTGATGATGGCTAAGGAGAGGCACCTATAAGAACTACAAAGCAAGGACTATAGCTCTTTAGTTGATCCCCTCTCTGCCATCCTTCCTCCACGTGGTCACCATATGTCGTTCCTAAAGCACATGTCTATCTGACCCTGTATCTCCCTCATCTGCTATCTCCTGTGGCCTTCAGGACAAAGTTCAAACTCCTTAACCTCACATACCGAGCACCTGGACAGGACAATAAGAATATCGGAGTTAGCATCAGAAAGACCCGGGTCAGAATCTTGGCCCTGCCTATCAACAGCTGTGTGATTTTACCCAAGTCACTCAGCTTCTCTGACCTTGGTTTCTTCTCTTTCCTCCTTGTCCTGGATATTACTATCTGCATGTCCTTGAGAGCAGGGACTTTGTCTTGTTCCCTCTGTATATTCAGCATATAGAACGATGCCTAGCACATAATAGGTACTCAACACATTTGTGTGGACTCAGCCAATGAGCTACTATAGAAGAAAGCATCTGTTATGGTTGCTGACTCACAGGTGCCCAGCCATGCATTCTTCTTTGGCTGAATAATGCCTGCTTCCCTTGCCCTGATGGTCTGACCGTAAATGCCGTCTTCTGATTCGTATCCACACCACCTCCTCCCACTTAGCGTCCATTGTTTCTGGGGTACCTCACTCTGTTTTATATCTCTCCACCTTTATACATGCTGTACCCAGTGCCTGGAACACGCATTCCTGCCTTCCAGGTGACAAACTCCAGCTCACCTCGGACACTGAGCCTAAGATGTCACTCTGCCTCTGATCCTGCGCTAGACAGAACAGAAGGCTCTGTCCCCAGAGCACGCAGTCTCTGGGTCTGTTATAGCACTTACATCATGGTAGTATAGTTACTCAATTGTGTGCCCAGCTCTGCTCAGTTTCCTGAAAGCTCCAGGGCATTCAGGTCTAGAACAGCACCATCCAATACAAATATAATGTGAGCCACATATAGCATTTACTTTTTCTAATTCATCCTTTTTTCTTTTTTTTAGTATTTCTTTTTCTTTACTTATTTGGCTGCTCCAGGTCTTAGTTGCAGCATGTGGGATCTAGTTCCCTGACCAGGGATCAAACCCGGGCCCCCTGAATTGGGACCACAGAGTCTTAGACACTGGACCACCAGGGAAGTCCCTGTATAGCATTTAAACTTTTGTAACAGCCACATTAAAAATGAGTTTAAAAACTGAGAAATTAATCTTAATCCTATATTTTATTTAACCTATTCTGTTCAAAATGTGATTTTAATGTGCAATCAAGATGTAATCTTGACTGTAATATTAAAAAACTCATTGATGAGATATTTGACATGCTTCTTTTTGTGCTAAGATGTCAAAAATCCCTTGCATAATTTACTCTTCTTTTTGTGCTAAGATGTCAAAAATCCCTTGCATAATTTACTCTTACTATAAATCTCAATTCAGAGCTATGTTTCCAATGGTTAAACTGAAATGTAATCCTAGCAAAACAATTAAGTTGTATTTAACATGAAAATATTTTCCATGTTCCAAGGTTTTCTGCTTTGGATTTTAATTAATTGCATGAAATTAAAAATTTAGTTTCCCAGTCACATAGCCACATTTCAAGCACTCAATAGCTACATATAGCTAATTTCTATTGTATCCAACAGTACAGAGCTCAATCTTATCTTCATTCTAATAGAAGTATAGCTCTGACTTATAATGGGTGCCATACAAACATTGGAAAGATGATGGATGGATGAATTTGACTACCTTTACTTTCTCTCTAGCTTACCTTCTTATTTCTTACTCTGGAAATGCATAGCCCCAGAAAGAAAGAATGAACTTAAGAAAAAGGTGAATCCATAGAAATCTTCCTTAAACTCCAATTTTTCAAGTTGCCCAATGGGCAAAGTACAAAGGCATTAAAATTCTACTCTCTGACCAACTGCACACAACTCAACAACCCAGCTCAACTCTTTGCTCAGATGTCACCTTACCAGTGGGTTCTTTCTTGATCATCTTGCTTCAAACTACAGCCCACCCTCTCCTCCCCACCTCCACCAGTGTTGCTCCTTACCCCCTTTATTTTTCACTATTGCATTTACCAGCGTATAACAGTATGCATGCCTGCTAAGTCCCTTCAGTCATGTCTGATTCTTTGCAACCCTATGAACTGTAGCCCACCAGGCTCTGTCCATGGGGATTCTCCAGACAAGGATACTGGAGTGGATTGCTGTGCCCTCTCCAGGGGATCTTCCCCACCCAGGGATCGAACCCACATCTCTTACTTCTCCTGCACTGGCAGGTGAGTCCTTTAACACTAGTGCCACCTGGGAAGCATGTAATATTATACAATTCATTTATTTGTTGTGTTTGTCTGGACAAAGCAGAGATTTTTTATCTATATTACTTGCTCATGAATCCCCAGGACCTAGTATATAATACATGCTCAATAATTCTTTGTGAAATGAATGGATGGATAAATAATTTGAGCTCCAGCTCTTTCATCTGCTAGCTCTATGAACCCAGTAATAAGTAAAGATTAAACCTCAGTTCCCTCATCTATAAAATGGATATCATAGTAACACTTTATAGTATTGTAATCACTGCAGATGCTGATTGCAGCCATGAAATTAAAAGACGCTTGCTCCTTGGAAGGAAAGTTATGACCAACCTTGATAGTATATTAAAAAGCAGAGACATTACTTTGCCAACCAAGGTCCGTCTAGTCAAGGCAATGGTTTTTCCCGTGGTCATGTATGGATGTGAGAGTTGGACTGTGAAGAAAGCTGATCGCTGAAGAATCGATGCTTTTGAACTGTGGTGTTGGAGAAGACTCTTGAGAGTCCCTTATACTGCAAGGAGATCCAACCAGTCCATTCTAAAAGAGATCAATCCTGGATGTTCATTGGAGGGACTGATGCTAAAGCTGAAACTCCAATACTTTGGCCACCTCATGCAACGAGTTGACTCACTGGAAAAGACTCTGATGCTGGGAAAGGTTGGGGGCGGGAGGAGAAGGGGACGACCGAGAATGAGATGGCTGGATGGCATCACCGACTCTATGGACATGAGTTTGAGTGTACTCCGGGAGTTGGTGATGGACAGGGAGGCCTGGCGTGCTGTGATTCATGGGGTCGCGGAGAGTCGGACACGACTGAGTGACTGAACTGAACTGAACTGAACTGACAATGTGATCCTATGGGGTTAATACTTATGTTATAGGACTAAATAAGATGATGTCTATGAAGTGTTTAGCATGGTACCTATATGTGATAAGCATTAACAAAAAGGGAGCTGCTATCTGACTGTTTAATTAATAATTTTATTCAGTTTATTCCATCAGCTATAACAACCTCGTAAAGCAATTACAATTTCCCAAGTAATTTTGTCCCAAACAAACAAATGAAAGAAAACCTAGGTCAGGGAAAAACAGCCTTGGGATCTAGATGGCCTACATAATTGCCTGTATTTACCTGTCTTGTTTTTATTTGTATTTCTAACCCTGGGATACGGATCCCTCAGCCCTGCCTGCCAAGACCCAGGGCAGCTCAGTGTCAGGCCCTGTTATGTTTACGTGTCACTGTCCGTTATGTTTACGGTCACCAGGGACTTAGGCAGTGAACGCAGGCTGGGGAAGGGCATTCCGGGCGTGGCACCAGCCGGCCTGTGACAGCAGAAGTTCCTGGCCCACCTGCTCTAGAGCGGTCCCCTGGGCCTTAGATGGCCTGTGGCCTGGCAACTGGGCCCAACTGAAGCCAAGCTGTCCAGGCAGCCAGCTGGTGAGGGATGTGTTAGCTGCCTCCCCAGCACCTGCAGCACGTGCCCCAACTTCCTCTTGGAATCTGCTGCTTCAGCTCCCTCTGCAGCCTCATCTTTTGAAACTCTTAATTTACCGGGCACATTGCCAGTCTCCCCTTCCCTTCACGATCTCTGCATCCCCGTGTTTCGTTGGTTCATGCAACAGATATTCCTTGAGCATCTATAAGAGGCAGTCCTTGCGGCAGGACTGGGGATCAAGAGTCATCTATTAGAGTCCTCTACCCTCAGGAAGTTTCTAATATCTCCCATGGGCTTGCTTGACAGTCTACCAAACGCCTTCACACGACTGGCTTCTTTTCATTCTCATAATGATATTTTACTTGGGATTAGAGATTTTGATTTTTCCCACATTTCACTGGATATGTTAAGAGACTGAGTGCCTTATCTAAGTTCTCACAGCTCATAAATGGGGAGCCAGGGGCTCAAACTCAGGTATTTTGGCCCCACCGCAGCTAGTATCCAAGCAACATCACATCTCGCAAACAGCAGTTCTATAAAAGTCACAAAAAGTCAGCTCCCTGAAAGATAAGGGCCATTTGAATGGTTCCAAAGAGAACTGCATGTTTTGTTTGGGGAGGAGAGAGACTGATTCCCTCCCTAAACAAGACAGAAGTGAGGGTGGGGCAGGGATCTGGGAACCAACCAGGAATCCAGATGAATTGGGAGTCTCCCCAGATGTCTTCCCCTGGTCCCTCCAATGCATATATATGACTTGGGATTCCTGAAATCTCAGAATCCAGAGCCCTGAATACCCAAATTAACAGAATGTTGATAAAAGCAGAAAACACATGCCCAGGTGTGAACCACACCTCTTTCCCTGCATCCCCCCAGGAAATGCCAATTCTGATATCCCTACCTTGAAACCTGAAGTTCTCTGGAAGGAACTTCCAGGTGGCATTATGAATAGAAACATTTTCCCATAGCACCACCAAGTGGCCGAGTCTCTGCCCACGAAAATCTCTATGAAACAGGCAGGAGAAATGTAGTTCACTTCAGGGCAAACCAAGACACAAACTAATGACCAGGACTGAGAGAAAAAAAAAAAATTGGCTAAAATGGAAGCAGAGTGGAGAGTTTCAGGGAAGATCCAGGAGGCATGGATGTCCTCAGGCCCAGGAAAAGGCAGGAAGTCAAAGCTGTTTCTCAAGAATTTGGCAGGAATTTACAGACTACCAGGCCTACAAGTGGCCAGCTTTTCACTCTCGGTGCTCAGTCGCTCAGTCGTGTCCGACTCTTTGCAACCCCATGGACTGTAGCCCACCAAGCTCCTCTATCCATGGGGATTCTCCAGGCAAAAATACTGGAGTGGGCTGCCATGTCCCGCTCCAGGGATCTTCCCAACCCAGGGATGGAACCCAGGTCTCCTGCATTGCGGGCAGTCTGAGCCACCAAGGAACGGAAGCCCATGCTCTGACAGTGGGACAGAAGAGCAGTGATGTCCTCTGTGAAAGTGTATCCCCTGTCTGATCTAATTTAATCCATAAAAATCTAAGAGAGAGGTATGCACGCTCCCCAGTTTTACAAGTAAGATAGAACAGGGGCCCACACCACCTATTTCTGTGCCCCACACAAACTGAGACTGATTTTCACATTATTACTTGGTTGGAAAAATCAAATAAGAACAATACTTTATGATATTTGCAAATTATATGAAATTCAAATTTCAGTGCTATACATAAAGATTTCTTGGAGCACAGCCATGCCCGTTTATTTATGTACATCTATGGCTGCTTTTGAGCTATAAGAACAGAACTGAGTAGTTTCAACAGAGACCAGATGATCATCAAAGCCTAAAATATACATTGCCTGGCAGAGAAAAATACATTGACCAGCTCCTAGGACAGGGACTCAAAGAACCTGAGGAATCCAGGGAGAAGCGATGTGATGGAAAGAGTAGAAGATGGAGTTAGAGGACCAGGTCTGCCACTAAACATGTGACCTATAAAATGGGAGAGAATATTCCATCACAGGGACATTGTTAAAATGAAGAAAGAGGGGGCATGTTTGTGAAAGTCACTTGTGAAACACTTTCTGTGGTTCATTGCAGGGTCTCAATGTCCTGTTTCTAAAGAAATGGACTGTATGTAGCTATCGGTCACCAGATTAGAGCACAGTGAGCCACAAAAAGGGCAGGACGAAGAACCCGGCCTGGCTTCAGCTTGACCTCCTGCTCTTTCAAACAGCAAGCTACCTCGATGTTCTCTGAAAAGCGCACTGACCAGACCCTCCACACCGTTGTCAAGCCTGAAGGGCTTCTAGGGAAGTTCGTCTGCCCTTGGAGTGTATTCACCCAGTAGACTCGCACTCTGGTTCTCACCCCTGGCTTTCGCATGTTACCAATGGGCTTTCTCGTCAGCAGCATGACCATATTGAACTGTGTTTTCCATCTGGTGCATAACAAGGGCTCGGTTAAAGGGAGATGTTATTTTTGACTGTTGCAGCAGCTGGTTCTCCTCATGCATCTTGGTAACCCTCTGCCCCTCAGATCAGAACTACCAAGAACCACCTGCTAAATGTGAATGAAGCGCCAACAAGCAGGGGCTTCCCTAGTGGCTCAGTGATAAAGAACCTGCCTGCCACTGCAGGAAGCATTGGTTTGATCCCTGATCCGCAAAGATCACACATGCTGAGGGACAACTAAGCCCATGCACCCCAACTATTGAGCCTGTGCTCTAGAACTGGGAACTGCAACTATTTTTAGCCCACGTGCCGCAACTACTGAAGCCTGAGCGCCCTAGAGTCCGTGTGCTGCAATGAGAGAAGCCACCGTGATAGGTCCGCATACTGCAACTAGACAAAAGCCTGCGTGATAACAAAGACCCAGCCCAGCCAAAAATGAATAAATAAAAATATTTTTTAAGAAAAGAACTAACAAGCAAAAGCATGCTTCATTTGGTCCTCCTGATGACATCCATGAGAGCTGTGCTACTGCATTATTTTTTTTAACTAATGATAACACTTCCTCTATTCTCTTTAATTTACTTTTGCCCTCATGGCGTGGCATGTGTGATCTTCATCCCCTGATCAGGGATTGAACCCAGGCCCCCTGCAATGGAAGCACTGTCTTAACAACTGGACTGCCAGGGAAGTCTCAGCTAGTGTATTATGGTGTCCAATCTTCACATGAGCAATGTAAGACCCAAGAGCTCCCATCCCCCATAGAAATTTGAAATTCAAGCTAAGGGTTTAGACTTTGACTTCTGTTTGGGCCTCTGTTTCCTCATCAATTAAACAAGTATAGTCATCAAACATCATACTGGGCTGCTCAGGAGCATCCAGTGAGTGAGAGGCAGGAATATGAGAACATCACTTTTGAGACTCGTAAATGTAACAGTTCAGTCTCCAAGAAATGTACTTAACAAGCACAGATTGCCTGTTTGACTTTAGCCGAAAGGATGAAACTCTAATTACTGAATTTCAAGCATAGCCAGATGAGCTTAAGAAGTGTCAGTGTGGGTGAAAGAGAACTTGCCATCACTTTTGCAACTAAGTCCCATGTGACAGTATTGGCCAGAGGTGAGCTTGTCCTCTAAGGGTATTTTCCTGGATTTGTAAAGAGTTCAACCTTGATTATGATCCTGGCCTCTTGAGTGAAACCTATAGACAGCAGAGTTGCAGAGACCGTGGATCCTGCAAACTCCATCCATGTTATTCTAGGAGTACCTGACATAGTCCCTGTTTACAAGCACCCTGTCAGAGCTACAGGGATTTCAGGCTACAGCGATCTGGGCTTTGTTCATTGCACTGGCTCTGCCATATATAAAAGCCAATCTGAGGACATCTTTCAGATTACACACACAAAGAGGATTATTTAACACTAAAGAATCTCCCAATAGAAAATTACCTAAACTGTCTAGACTAAACCTTTACATTAATGCAAACACATCTACTACTTTGAGATAAAAGGCTTTATCAGTACCTTAATATTCAGGAAGGTACCTGTAGGAATCGCTCACCTGGAAGAATGAGTATTCTCTCTCTTGCCTCAGCAATTGTCTCAGTCATCACTGTGCTTATATGCAGTCCCAAAGTTCTCATCAGAGCATGATCCAGAGCCTCTGGCAAAAGACTTTCAAGGGTTACTTAGGCCAGTGAGTGAGGGACATGTAGAGGTATACAGCATGGGCCCTACAGTGTCAACAGATGCCATCCAGCTCTGAAAGCTCATAGTTCCCGGCTCCTTTTCGTGATTGGTTTCACTGGAGTGTTGCTGTTCACACTGTTGCTCTGATTGGCTATATGCAAATAAGCAACCCCTAATATGGTGATCCTAGGTATGTTACTGCCCTGGCTATGCTATCCCCTCCTCTTTCTGTCATTTATGGAGGTGTAAATTAATCTATCTTACTATGATGATGCCGAAAAGGTGAGGGAGGAAGGGAGTTCTCATGAGCTGATGTAGGTTTCCAGAACTAGGAATTCAAGATACAAGTCATACACTCATATACTCTGTATACTCCCTGGTGAATCAGATGGTAAAGAATCTGCCTGCAATGCAGGAGACCCAGATTCAATTCCCGGGTCAGGAAGATCCCCTGGGGAAGGGAATGGCTACCCACTCCAGTATTCTTGCCTGGAGAATCCCACAGACAGAGGAGCCTGGCAGGCTACAGTCCATGGGCTTGCAAGGAGTCTGACACCAATGAGGAACTAACACTTTCACTTTTTTAATTTTTCATACACCCCATAGTAAGTGTTCAATAAATACTCTCTTTCCTGGTTTGATTCACTACCTCCATCATCTTCCCCAACCGTGTGGTTGGTTCCCCTCCTTTGACCTTTCATTTCATCATTGAAATTTCCTTTTTTTGAAACTGTTTATCCATTTGTTCTCCCCTCTAGACTGGGCAGAGTCTGGGTCTCTTTTTCTTTGTGTATCACCAGTGCCATTACTGTGCTTGGTACAACTGGTGCTAAGTAAATATTGAACTAAGCTGAGCTAAAGCCCACGTGTGTAACTATAAAGAAATGAAGTGAAGTCGCTCAGTCATGTCTGACTCTTTGCGACCACAGGGACTGTAACCTACCAGGCTCCTTTGTCTGTGGGATTTTCCAGGCAAGAGTACTGGAGTGGGTTGCCATTTCCTTCTCCAGGGGATCTTCCCAACCTAGGGATCGAACCCGGGTCTCCTGCATTGCAGGCAGAAGCTTTACCGTCTAAGCCACCAGGGAAGCTGGCCATAAAGAAATGAGACTGGTTTTAAAAATACATTGAGAAACATAAATCCAAAATAAATGGTGTCCATTTCAGAGTACTCAGTCACCATGGGGTGGGGGAAGAACACTTGCTGGACATTTTTTGGGAAGAGCTTTTTAGTGTGTAGCACATTCTTTTGAACAGGCAATGGCAAGCCACTCCAGTACTCTTGCCTAGAAAATCCCATGGATGGAGGAGCCTGATAGGCTGCAGTCCGTGGGGTCGCTAAGGGTCAGACACGACTGAGCGACTTCACTTTCACTTTTCACTTTCACCCATTGGAGAAGGAAATGGCAACCCACTCCCGTGTTCTTGCCTGGAGAATCCCAGGGACGGGGGACCCTGGTGGGCTTCTGTCTATGGGGTCACACAGAGCCGGACATGACTGAAGTGACACAGCAGCAGCAGTGAGAATGTACCTTTCTTCTGTCATGAGAGGATTTATATAAAAATGCTTTTAACATCAAGGAACAAAACAACTAAGTAAAAGTGACAAATAATGAAGACATATTATTATCTTACATGATAAAAAGCCTGGAGGTACGTTCTTCCAGAGATGGCTCACCAGTTCAAAAAGACATCAAGGACACAGGCTCTTTCTATTCTTCTGAACTATTCTTAGTTTATTGGCTTTTTTGTAACTTTGGGTTATTGCCTCATGGTCACAGATGGCTGCTATAGTTCCAGACATCACATTCTCATACTATTGCTTTCAAAGTAAGAAAGGTTGGGGTGGGGTGAGCCCTTTATGTGTCTTTCTCTCCATTTATGAAAGATGAAAATACTTCCCAGCCTACTCTCTCCACCAGAACTTGGTCACATAGTTACATTTATCTACAAAGCAGGCTGAAAGAAATCGCCAGGTATATTTAGGTTCTGTAGAGGGAGGCAGGGAAGGAGAAAGGAAGTTGGGGGGCAAGTAAGAAAAGTTCTTAGAAATTTGATCTCCATTAGATTCAAAATTCAGTTAGAGCCAAAAGAATCCAGTAGTTAACTTCAAGGTTTGGAATCACAAATAATAACCTGCTGAACACTAACTGTATGCCAGCTTTGTAGTAAGGAGAAGGAAGACCACATTATCCTCAAAGCCAAGCTGAGATCGTTAGTCCACCTTTAGCAGTAACAACTGATTCTCTCCTCTGCCTGATTCCTATGTTCTTTTCTCAGTTGGTTCACACCTAGAGGGGAGGAGACTGCAAATAGGCTTATACCAAACCCCTAACATCTAGGATGCTCTGACCTCTCCCAAGCTCTGCTATGGCTAGCACCACCTCATTATCAAAAAAAAATTGATAACAATAGCCAACACTCACATAATGCTTATTATATAGTCACTGTTATAAGTACTTTTCAAATATTCATTTAATACTCATGCAAACACTATGAGGTAAGCACTGCTTTTAACATCTGCATGTTAAAGATGAGGGAACAGAGGTATAGAGAGGTCAAGTGACTTGCCCAAGATCACACCCCGATTCAGAGCTCGGTTTCACTTTGGGCAAGATGGCTGGAAACCATGGCCTTAACCACTATACTTTACTGCCTCTGACTTCTCTACACCCCAACCCAACTCCCAGGCCAGATGAGGAGAGCCCATCTCTTATTGGTGTCTGCAATACTCCATCCACACTGCTAAAGGCCACCCTGACCACGCTGTATCGGAATGATCTGTTTATGCATCTGTCTTCCCTCTTAGCTCTGAGATTCTTGAGGACAAGGACAGCATCTTATTCTTACTTTTATCTTCTCTGCCTAATAAATTGCTTCTATTTGTTTACCCAACATTTCATGAGCATGACTAATGGCAAACGCTGTGTTAAGTGCTGTTTCATTATTTCTCCCATTCACATGATGTCCCAGATGATAGCAAACTTGTAAAGTTAGAATGATAGATTGTTTGCAAAACCAGCCTGCCATCATTCCCCTCCTTGAATCAATTTGCCCATTCCTTGAATCTGGGCTGACTTTGTGACTCACGCTGACCAATAAAATGCAGTGGAAGTGACATTCGGTCAGTTCCAAGCCTGAACCTCAAGGGACCTAGTCCACGTCTGCTCTCTCTCTTGAGGTCTTCGAAAACTGCCACTGGTACAAGCCCGGATTGGGTCACCCTGTTGGAGGATGGGAGGCCACATGAAGCAGAGACCAGCCAGCACAGCCGAGGCCACCCAAGACCAGCCAGCCCACAAGCCATCTTGCAGCTGACCACAGATGCATGAACCTAGCATTGTAAGTCACATCCGGCCCAGATAAGAGGAGCAGGGAGTCACACCTAGTCTCATGAGCTAAATAAATGGCTGTTGTTTTAAGCTACTAAGTTTTAGAGTCTTTTGTTACACAGCACAAGCTAACTAATATAACTGATAACTCTGGTGTGCACAGAATGGTAGTGAAAGTTGCAGTAACCATGTCCAGACTCTCTTAAGGACAAAGAGGCAATAAGCACTCACCTGCTTCCCTTGTCAACTGGGTCAGAGACCCCAGCTCTGCCTCTTCCTTTTTTCCTCTCACTCCAAAGACCAATCGCATGGCTTGTGAGATGAGAAAGGACCACAGTGTTTCCAAATACTCTGTGAAAATAAGCCAATCAAACAGGGCCTTCATTCCAGTCTCCAAGGGTTTTCATCTACTGGTTCTCAAACCCTGAGATAAATCTTGCTCTACCAAGGAATGGCTATTGTGTATCCCCCAAATTAGAACATTTCAGAGGAATGTTCAATGAATAAAACAAAGTGCCAGGAAAGCATCTTATTCCTCTTGAGGGAATGAAGCCAGTTCCTTCGGAAGTGAACTTGAATCCTGGAAAGGATTCAAAACATGTCTTTTTCTGGTTAGTGATTAAGGACTCAGCATGTCTGGAAAGGACTGTTCTCTCACCGAGTCTTGGCTCCTCTGCCCCCAAAGCTTTCACTGTTCACCTATCTGGTTCTATCACAATGAACTGAGATAGCTCTGATCCCTCTATTAGCTTTCTGTGGAGTGGAGGTGCCTCCGCACTGCACAGCATATGGTACCTTAGTTCCCC
The DNA here is from genome assembly GCF_049115385.1 of Moschus berezovskii. Classification (NCBI taxonomy): domain Eukaryota; kingdom Metazoa; phylum Chordata; class Mammalia; order Artiodactyla; family Moschidae; genus Moschus; species Moschus berezovskii. The sequence goes on from NC_142465.1 coordinate 74,371,281, forward strand.
AACTGGAGATCAAACCTGCATCCCCTGCATTGGAAGCACCAAGTCGTAACCACTGGACCACCAGGGAAGTCCCTTTATTAACTTCTTAATTGCTCTGCTGACTTTATACAACCCACGTTAGGAGCCTCAAGTTGCATTTCTAGGAGTATAAGTGGGAGAGCAGAGACAAGTTTCCTAGGAATAGTCTTTATCATTTTTTCACTGAAAAAAATTTCTAGTAAGCAGGCACTGAGCTAGGTTCTGGAAATAAAATGGGGTAAAGACCCAGGGCCTGACTTCTCAAAGAAGGAAATGGGGAAGGAAGACCAAAAGTAGAAGATGATCTTATAACTATCAGTGGTTTTGTTCCTTTAGTTAACGTTCCAAGGTTCGTTTTTGCTTGAAGCTTTCCCATTGTAGAGCCTGGAACTGTGCTGGGCTAGAAAAGACAAGAGAGTTAAGAAAATAAACAGGATCCACTTTCAGAAATATAACGGTAGTATAACTTCCTTGGTTTGGTTTTGCTACTTTTTGTGGAAAAATATGCATAGCATCAAATTTACCATTTTCATCACTTCTAAGCATACAGTTCAGTGGTATTAAGTACATTCACACTGTTGTCCAACCATTGCCGCCATCTGTCTCTGCATCTTCTTTATCTTCCCAGCCTGAAACTCTGCACCCATTAAATACCGATTCCCCTTCCACACTCCCGCCAGGCATCACCATTCTACTCTTTGCCTCTGTGCTTTTGAATACTCAAGGCACCTCATAAAAGTGGGATCAAACAATATTTATCCTTTTGTGACTGGCTATTTTACTTAGCGTAATGCCTACAAGGTGCATCTGTATTATAGCTTTCGTCAGAATTGCATTCTCTTTTCGAGGCTGAACAATGTTCTATCCTATGTCTAAACCACATTTTGTTTATCCCTTCATCCATCCATGGACACTTGGCTGCTTCTACCTTTCGGCTTCTTTGAGCATACTGTGAGCATGCATATCCAAGTATCTCTTCATGTCCCTGTTTTCATTTCTTTTGGGTGTGTACCCAGAGATGGAATTATTGAGTCAAACAGCTATTCTGTAGTTAACTTTTTGAAGTTCCACTATACTGTTTTCCACAATGGCTGCACCATCTTACGTTCCCACCATCAGGGCACAAGGGGTCTATTTTCTCCATATCCTCACCAATGTTCATTATTTTCTGAGTCTTTTTTTTTTTTTTTTAATAATATCCATCCTAGGGAATTCCCTTGTGGTCCAGTGTTTAGGACTCTGCACTCTCACTCCAGGGAGCACAGGTTCAAATCCCTGTCAGGGAACTAGGATCCCACAAGCCACACAGTGCAGTCACAAATAATAATTGCCATTCTAATGGATATGAGATGCTGTCTCACTGTGATTTTTATTTGCATTTACCTAACCAAGGTCTGTCTAGTCAAGACTATGGTTTTTCCCGTGGTCATGTGTGGATGTAAGAGTTGGACTGTGAAGAAAGCTGATCACCGAAGAATTGATGCTTTTGAACTGTGGTGCTGGAGAAGACTCTTGAGAGTCCCTTGGACTGCAAGGAGATCCAACCAGTTCATTCTAAAGGAGATCAATCCTGGGTGTTCATTGGAAGGACTGATGCTAAAGCTGACACTGCAATACTTTGGCCACCTCATGCGACGAGTTGACTCACTGGAAAAGACTCTGATGCTGGGAAAGGTTGGGGGCAGGAGGAGAAGGGGACTACAGAGAATGAGATGGCTGGATGGCATCACCGACTTGATGGACATGAGTTTGAGTGAACTCCAGGAGTTGGTGATGGACAGGGAGGCCTGGCATGCTGTGATTCACAGGGTCGCAGAGAGTCGGACATGACTGAGCAACTGAACTGAACGGAACTGAACTGAATGATTAATGATGTGCTGATTACTCTGATTACCCACCCATATGTCTTCTTTGGGCTTCCCAGGTGGCGCTAGTGGTAAAGAACCCACCCGCCAATGCAGGAGACACAAGAGGTGCAGGTTCAATCCCTGGGTTTGAAGATCCTCTGGAGAAGGGCATGGCAACCCACTCCAGTATTCTTGCCTGGAAAAATCCCACAGAGTTGAGCCTGGTGGGCTATAGTCCGTAGCATCTCAAAGAGTCAGACACAACTGAAACGACTTAGCAAACAAGTACGACATGTCTTCTTTGGAGAGATGTCTATTGAGGTCCTTTGGTTTTCTTTTTCAGGAGCATATGTTGCCTTCATGTTTTGTGCCAGGCATTCTAGCAAGCTCCACAGGTACATTATAACATTGCACTTAACCTCACAACAAGCAAATGAAGGGCTATTGTTCCTATTTTGCAAGTGAGGAAACTGAGGCTCCTTTCATTATTTGCTACCTAAGAAAGGGCAGAGAGGGCTTTCAAGACCCTGCCTAATCTCAGGCAGGGGAGACCTGTGGGACAGCAGCCAGGTCAGGGGCTGGGGGGACCCAGTGCAGTCTGGTCCCAAAGGGCTGGTCTTGCCATCTCCTGTGTTCCTTCCTGCCTTTTGCAGCACTTTTTGCCTCTTTTTCCTCTTTCCCTTCCTCTTTCCCGCCTTTCCTTTCTGAGCCACTGAATGTCTCCTCCCTTCCTGCCCAGATCTGATAAACTCTTAGCACCGCAGTGAAAATAGCTCCTTCCCCCAGAAGATTTTCATTTTCAAAGGCTTGAACTGGAAAAGAAGTACCCCGAAAGACCCTCTAGAGGCCCTGACTATGAAAGCTGAATCTCACATGGGCTGAGACTACAGGTAAAAGGGCAAGCCAGCCCCAGCCCCACCCTACCCTGATGATCTGATGACTGGTTCTTTTTTATTTCTTTGCATGAGTAAGTGTTGCCTAGCTACTCACTAGTTTGTAATATGATGGGTTATTGGCATAGCTACAAACTAACTGATACCTACTATGTGCCAGGTAGTGCTCGAAGCCCTTTACACATATTCACTCATCCTCCCAACCTGGTCCCATTGAAAGATGCAGAGACTAAGCCTCAGAACACTGAGATAACCAGTTCAAACTCTGACTGCTCATAAATGGTTCAGCCAGCACTCCAACACTGTAAGTCATGCAGTTTCAAAGCCTAAAGTTAGCTGATACTTCATACCACCTACAATTTTCTCCTAGAAGAGTTTAGAGACAGATATACCTGATGGTTGGGTTTTCTTGGTGGCTCAATGGTAAAGAATTCACCTGTCAATGCACGAGATGTAGGTTCGATCCCTGGGAAGGAAAGATCCCTTGGAGAAGGAAATGGCAACTCACTCCAGTATTCTTGCCTGGGAAATCCCATGGACAAAAGAGCCTGGCAGGTTACAGTCTGTTGTCTATAGGCAACAGGATTATAGATGTTTTTCCTTTTTCTTTATGCATTTCTAGATTTTCTATGATATTCATGACAAATTTCTTAATGGTCTTTCTTTTTTGAAAGAAATGCTGATCCATTGGTGAGTAGGCAGAGCCAGTGAGGGCAGGGGGCAGGGTGAGGGGGCTCATGGATATATTTGGGCACCTGGCTTCTTCTGATTTTCCCTGAAATCACATTAGGAAGAGAGGTGAGGTCTTCTGCCTTTGCAAAGACCCCCACCCCACCCCCCAAGCCTTCTCATGACCATCACAAAGCTCTAAGCCCAACCCATTAAGAGCCCTTCTTTTCCCCCCAAATGGCCAGAAGTATCAGCTAGCCCTCTAGCTGGGCCTTTGTCACCCTGTAGCCCCCACATGAGGTGTGGAGCCCACCCCCAAAATCCCTTGCTCCCTGTCTGTGAGGGGAGTCGAAGGTGGGCCCAGTTGTGAGGACATCCCAGGCTTCCCAGGCAGTCTAGGAGTCAGGTCAAGATCCCTGGGCAAGAAGGGCCAATGCCCCTCACCCAGGCAGGGGATGGGCCCCTAGAGCCCACCAGCCCTCACCAGAGCTGTGCCGTAAGAGAAGGGAGTTTCCCACACCTGGTCGTCACTTCCATCTTCTCCCCACCCCCACCCCCTCACAGCGCCCAGTTCGATTCTCTTTCAGGACCTGCTGGAGATCAGAGCGGCTCTCCATTCTGGCAACAAAAGCAGGTCAGATGGAAAAGTGCTGCCGCTCCCAGGGTTATTTACATTTTATTTATTTATTTTTTAACTCAAGAAAAATATTTATTATTCTTATGTTTTCACTTGTTCTGTAGATTCTTACATTTTAAATAGAGGAATCTTAGCAAGGCAGCCCCCAAGGAGGGCCTTTAAGGGAGCAGTTTCAGGCAGTGGTGGGTCTCTTGAGAAAATGAAGGTGTCACAGTGCCTTTGTTCCAGACCATAATCAACTTTCTACTGCATTTCAAAGTAGGGCCACCAGCCGGGTCACTGCCCATGGCTGCTTCTGAGAAGCTAATCTAACAAGGATCTAGCAACACCAAAGGGAGGAACCAGCTATTGAGATAGGAAAGCAGGTCCAAGCAAATGAATCCAGGCTCCACCCCATTCCCCAGTTCTGTGGAGGCTTCCAGGAAGCAGCAGTCAACAATCTCTGTGGGTGGCAAAGAGCCCCAGGCCAAGAAGTTGAAAATCCAGTGTTCTGCTCCCAGCTATCTCCAAACTTGCTATGTGACCTTGACAAGATAAACCTCTCTGAACCTTCTGTCAAGACTGGTAACAGGGAGAGAGGGTGGACTACATGGCCTTAAGGTCCTTGGCAGCCTCAGTGTGCTAAGATCTTCCTCTCCTTTCCCTCCCTCCCCATCCTGCCTCCCTACATCTGGAGCCCAAGAGCCACAGCTACTAAGCCAGCATGCTGAAGTCTGCATGCCCAGAGCCCTTGCTTCACAAATAGAAGCCAGCACAATGAGAAGCCCGTGCATCACAATGAAGAGTCGCCCTGCTCACCTCAACTCGATAAAGCTTGCTGGCAGCAACAAAGACCCAGTACAGCCATAAATAAAGATACAGACTTTTAAAAGAACTGAGAAATAAAATGTCTAAAAAAAAAAAAGAAGCCCATATAGATACATCTATATATATCTATATGGGCTTCTCTGGTGGCTCAGTCAGTAAAGAATCGCCCTGCAGTGCAGGAGACCTGGGTTTGTTCCCTGGGTGAGGAAGATCCCCTGTAGAAGGAAATGGCAACTCACTCCAGTATTCTTGCCTGGGAGATCCCGTGGACAGAGGAGTCTGGCAGGCTACAGTCCATGGGATGGCAAAGAGTCAGACACAATATAGCAACTAAACCACCACCGCCACCACACACACACACACACACACACACACACATATAACTGAATAACCACATGTACACCTGAAACTAACACGATATTGTAAATCAACTAGACTTCAATATAAAAAACAAAAAAATGAAGACAAAGGCAGAGAGTTTGGCTCAACTCAGTCCGGAGACGTCTGGAAACTGCAATTTTCACATTTGATCAACCGTGGCAGGCTGAATTAGAGACCAAAAGAGCATCTCTTCGCAGGTTCCACAAAGGTCCAGGCTTAGATAAAGGGCCTGCCCCAAACTCGGCTAGTTGAATTGCTCAGCCCACATCCAGGATCAACCAAGGCTCCTCACTGGCTCTCTGGTTTCAAAACAAAACTTTTGAAGGAGAACTGCATTCCGTGGAAAATCTTCCAGTAACAAGACTCCTGGGAGCAGTAGGGGAACAGCATCTGTCAAGCATTGGTTTGCACAACCTGTGACCAAAAACAGCCTTTTAATGTCAATACCAATCACAATCATCGCACCTTGTGTACTTAGACAGCGCTACTGACCTTTCAAAGCCCTTCATCTGGGCTTAATTTGGCCTTGTGCAACTTTCTAAAGTAGGCAGAGCAAAGGACTTGCAAATAACTCAGTCCTGTGTCAGAGACAGAGAAACTGAAGCCCGAAAAAATAACAGAGCTGGAAAGAGAGATACTCAGTTTGAACCAAATGCCCTAAGCAAAGCTCAGTGAGTTCCCCCACACCAGTGCATCCCAAATGCCATCTTCAGATGGCTGCCCAGCTGGCAGTATCACAGCCATCCAGACCCCACCACAAAGACATTAGAGATCTTGGATGTCACCCCCAAACAAGCAGTTATTTTAGTTTCCAGCATGATGCACAAATCTGGAGACCACTGTCCACTATAATGTGTTCACAGAATCTAGGGTTCCTAGAAATTCCATGCTAGAGAGATCGTCAGACCTCATTAAATACAATCACCTGCTCTGTGTAAACCACCCCTTACACCTCAACAAGTGCTGGGAAACAGGTTCTGCTGTAGATCATGCATGCGTGCTCAGTCATTCAGTCGTGTCCTACTCTTTGTGATCCCATGGACTGTAGCCCGTGAGGCTCCTCTGTTTATGGGATTCTCCAGGCCAGAATACTGGAGTGGGTAGCTTTTCCCTTCTCCAGGAGATCTTCCCAACCCAGGGAGTGAACCCACGTCTCCTGCCTCTCTTGCATTGGCAGTTGGGTTCTTTACCACTGAGCCACCTGGGATGCCCCCAGTGCAGTGCTGTTGCTGTTGTTCAGTCACCAAGTCATGTCCAACTCTTCACGACCCCATGAATTGCAGCACACCAGGCCACCCCGTGCTTCACCATCTCCTGGAGTTTGCCCAAGTTCATTTCCATTGAATCGGTGATGACATCCACCCTTCTCATTCTCTGTCACCCTGTTCTCCTTCTGCCTTCAATCTTTCCTAGCATCAGGGTCTTTTCCAATGAGTTAGCTGTTGACTGCAGTGTAAGATGCAGCAAATAGTACAGGCTTAAATGGAGGGGTAGTTTCTTTTTTTCTATATTTTATTTTTCTATATATATTTTTTCATTCTATATTCATATCACAGTAAACAGTAGAGGCTGATTAGGGCAACTCCCTGGGGGTCGGACACAGGATCTTCTCTGCTTTGGATCCTTTAGGGTTTGTTGCAGTTTGAGCTCCCCAGGAAACAGACTCGGGGGTTGGAGACCAGCATACAGGGTGGACATCTATAGAAAAGTATACAGACTGGATTGAGCAGAGGGATGCGTGGGCTCTGATGCAGTCAGAGCCTCAGCCAACCCCTTGGGGTGCTCTGCAACTGCAATGGCTTTTCAGGGGGTTGTCCAACTTGAGGTTCTGAGACCAGGACTTTATACCACTAAGATTGGTCACTGGATCCTCTCTGCCCCCAGGGAAAACATGTGACCTTGGAGCAGAAAACAGGGTTCAGCTGAGGGCACATCTCAGCAAGGGTTGAGAGCTGGGGGCTGGCAGCTGTCGGTATAAATCCTTCAGTCCTAAAAGGTAATCACAGCACAGTATCCACTATGAAGTGGTTATGGGTTGAATTGTGTCCCTTCTAAGATTTATACATGGAAGTCCTCACCCCCAGTGCCTGAGAATGTGACTTTATTTGGAAAAATAGGGTCATTGCATATGTAATTCATTAAGGTTGGATGAGCTCATCCCAGAGTAGCGTGGCCCCTAATCCAATATGACTGGTGTCCTTATAAAAAGGGAAGATTTTGACACAGAAATGCACACAGCGAAAATGCCACAAAGGCAAAGACTGAGTGATGCATCTCCAAGCCAAAGAAAACTCAAAGATTGCCAGCAAACCATCAGAAGCTGGCCACAAGCACAAAACTGACCCTCTCTTACACCCCTCAGGAGAAACTAACTTCTGCTGAAACCTTGATTTTGTACTTCTAGCCTCCAGAACTAGGCCAGAAAACAATAAATTTGTTTTTTAAGCTGCTTAGTTTGTTGTACTTTGTTCCAGCAGCTTCAGGAAACTAATAAGGAGATGTTGCCTTCATCTACATGATCCAAAATGGTTTACCACCATGTCTGCATTCAAGCCAGTAGAAAGGATAAAAACAGAAGGCAGGCAGACCGCCTCCCTCAATTCCTGTCATATCCCATTGGTCAAACCCGATCACATGGTCCTATTTGTTGCAAGGAATGCTGGGAAATGAAGTCTTTATTCTGGTCAGCCATGTGCCCAGGTAAAAATCAATCACTAAACAGTGAGACTAGTCCTCCACAGTGGCTCAGTGGTAAAGAATCTGCCTGCAATGCAAGGGATGCAGAGATGTGGGTTCAATCCCTGGGTCAGGAAGATCCCCTGGAAGAGGAAATGGCAATCCACTCCAGTAATCATGCCCAGAAAATCCCATGGACAGAGGGGCCTGTTGGGCTGAGTCCCTGGGGCCACAAAAGAGTCTGAGCAACTAACCAACAACAACAGTGAGACTACAATTAAGTTAGGGTTAGGATGCTCCCATTGACCCCACCTTTTGCTTAGACTACTTGGTGAGCCTGATCTAAGACATCTTTTTACAAGTCTTTCCTTAGCTCACTGATTCTTCTCCCATGCTTCTTGTTATAGGCATCCTAGTTCTTCTTCCTACAGTTGAAGACATGAAGGTTAGAGCACATATCTGATAAGCATAAGAGTCAAGATTCAAATCCCATCACTCTGTCTCTCTAGGGAATGAGCATAGTTCCTGGAGTCCGGAGACCTTGGGTGAAGGGGTAGTCCTGTCCCTCACCAACCACATGACCTAATCCAGCCACTTAACCTCTGAGCATCCCATTTGACTCTTCTGTAAAATGGGAATAACAACATCTCCTCCCCTACCCTCCAGGATTATGGATGAAATACTATATGTGACATGCTTTTCTAATTGCAAAATACTAACCATTTATTCATTCATCTGTTTTTCTATATATTTCCTTATTTGATGAGATTGGTAAATTGAAGATGCCACATAGACTTGAATGTCCCCCAAGAGCACCTGGAAGTCTGTTGGTCCTCGGAAAATATGAATAACTCCAGGTTGAGAAATCCCAAACACATTTGTCTTCCTAAAGTAGAGGATATAGATTTCATAAGGAAAGTAAATATGTTAAGAAATTACTCAATTTCTTAACTCACGTTTCCAGCTGTTCTTTGGAAATGCTGTGGATGGCATTTGGCGTGATTAACAAAGAAGAAATAATTTATGTGAATGTCTGCATGTTGTTTCTCAAAGTAGCTATTAACAACACAACCAAATAGCATGTGTTTTTCCATTCTCTGGAAAGCAAGAAATATAGAGCTGTTTTTACCCCAGTTTTTCCAAAACAAATCACCTTTTTGTGATGGAAAATGTTGCCCTAAGGAGAGAAAGTTTCAGAAAAATTCTGAGTGAGTGAAAGAAAACAGAGCACCCAGTAGAAGTTCTATTTAATGAGAACAAGAACCTTAGCCATTAAACCTGAATCTGTTCACAGCTCTTGTCACTCAGTTGGCATCTACAGGGAGGCGTGCTGAAGTCAGACAAACCTAGGTTCAAATCCAGCTGTGATTGTTAGTGGGGTGGCCTGGGCTATCTTGTCATTTCCATAAGCCTCGGTTTCCTCTATAAAATGGGGATGAAATACTTTCCTCATAGGCTTCTGGAAAGGTTGAATGTGGTTACATATTTAAAGTATCCATGATGTGGTAAACTGAATATCATGTCCTTTCTCTGGCTGCACTGGACACATTTAATCCCATTGAACATATCACACTGCCCTAAACAGCATCTCCTAGGACCACACTCTTCCTAGTGATGCCTACTAAAATATTCTAGTTTCCAAAACTAAAGTTTTTAGCCTATCATGTGAGCATGTGTGCTAAGTCACTTCAGTTGTGTCTGACTTTTTGCGACCCTGTGGACCTGTCCATGGGATTCTCCAGGCAAGAATACACTGGAGTGGGTTGCCATGCCCTCCTCCATTCTCTTCTCAACCCAGAAGTGGACTGAATCCACATCTCTTAAATCTTCTGCACTGGCAGGCAGGTTCTTTAGCGCCACCGGGGAAGCCCAAGCCTCTCATCCTGGTTTCTAAAAGAATAGGGATTGGGTAAAGAAAGGGAGTTGGTGATGGACAGGGAGGCCTGGCGTGCTGTGATTCATGGGGTCGCAAAGAGTCAGACACGACTGAGCGACTGAACTGAACTGAACTGAACTGAAAGGGAAACTGGAGGAGGGCGTGGCAACCCACTCCACTATTCTTGCCTGGAGAATCCCATGTACAGAAGAGCCTGGCAGCCTATAACCCATATGGTCACAAAGAATCAGACACAACTGAAGCAGCTTAGCACACATGCACACAAAGAAAGGGAAAACCATTTTGCTCTCTTATTTGTATTTTTTATTCTAAACAACATTGCTAAGTACAAAAAAGACCCACCAAACAGGGGATGTCAGTGCCTGCAGTGTGTGAGGAGGTAAGCGGGGGAGAGGAAGGAGGCTGAGGCAGTGGGCCAAGAAAGAAGGGGAAAGAGAATTCCCATTTTAATTTTAAATTTTCATTCATATAAAAATATGCTAGGGAAGGAAGATAAAATATCAACAGCAATTCAAGGTGGCAGCTACATGGAAATCTAGTAATAATATTCTTTGTACTTTTCTTCATGTTTCACTATCAAAATTATTTCCAACTAAACAAATTTTTTGTTGAAACCATAATACATTTTTTAATGGCAAGAACTTCACTAGTCTCCTGGCTACGCTAATAATTGATGTCATTTGTATCCTGTTTCTTTTTCTCAGTTTTGCACCTGAGTGTAGCTGTTTCATACAGAGCATGATATATAATCCCTCTGCACATAGGGATGTGCCAGGATATAAGAGTAGCGGGCAAAGGTGTTTTGTGGGGCAGTTTGCCCAGGGCTTCCCTAGTGGCTCAGACAATAAAGAATCTGCCTGCAATGCAAGAGACACAGGTTCGATCCCTGAGTTGGGAAGAGACCCTGGAGAAGGGAACGGCTACCCACTCCAATATTCTCACCCGGAGAATCCCATGGACAGAGGAGCCTGGTGGGCTACAGCCCATGGGGTCACAAAGAGCCAGGCGTGACTGAACAATTAACACTAGCTTAACCCATGTAATAGGACAAAAAGTAGATGGTTCATGTTACAAACAGCCAGGCGCCTGTGGTCTTAAGGGCAGCCAGCTTCAAGGATTTTTTTTTTTTTTACTTGCCTGGTCCTTGAGTTGGCAAGCTCTGAATCATAACATAACACCTGCCTGCTTTAGTTCTTCATCGATCATTGATTCATCGATTCATTCTAAAAGTCTGTTAAGTGTCTCTCTGTGCGGGGCCTGAGGAAAGTGAGTCAAGCCAGGTGGTCACCCTTAAATAACTCAGGATCAAATCTGGACAAGTATGCATCCCACGAGAGATTACACAAAGTGATAAGACCCGATGATGATGGACAGAAGCAGAAGGCATGGGGAGCGCTCAGAGGAGGCAGGGGGAATGAACGACTCCCCAGAAGTGATCACTGGAATGGGTCTTGAAGGAAAAATAAGAGTTTGCTAACATTTTAAACTTGGGAGATTATTTTGTGCTTTTAAATCCAGATGTTTGAGCTTATCTTTAAAAAAAGAAGGAAAAAAAAACCAAACAAGAGATCTGACCATGCTGGGGAAGAGTTCTACAGGATGACAGTCAGCTGGACCTGAGTCGGGGGCGAGTGCATGAACAGGTGAAGGGACTCCACAGCCAAATCCCATCAGGTTCAACTAACCCCATATGGACTGGTGGTGGAGAGTGATTCGCACACCCCCTTGGGTTTCTCTCAACTTTGTGGCAGGTGGGGAGGAAGGACGCATTGGCTCCCACAGGCAGAGGAGCCTGGATTCAGATAGGTTCTCTTCTGGAATCTTCTAGGGTGGAGACAAACTGCACCTGCTAGTAGTAAGTCTGGATCTCTTGCTTCTGGGCCAGAGAAGTCCCCATCGTGATAAAGGTATTGGGCACCAAGGGAGGCCAGCCAAGGATTCGGTTTAGGGGGCATGGAGAATTCAGTTCTCTGTAGATTATACCTCAAGGCCCACTTCCTTCCCTATGGGCTCACAGGGAGGTGTTCCTAGGTAAAGGAAGAGAGACAAGAGACTAGTTGAGACGATCCCAGGCCCAGAGGTAACTGGAATGAGATGAGAGCTGGGAAAAGTAGGTAAAGGCTGCATTGACCTACTATCAATAAAAAGCCTATGTGCTTTTTACACATATGTATTGTTCAGTATTTTACACAATGTATTGTTCAGTCATGTCTGACTCTTTGCAGTCTATGGACTGTAGCCCAGCAGGTTCCTCTGTCCGTGGGATTCTCCAGGCAAGAATACTGGAGTGGGTTGCCATGTCCTTCACCAGGGGATTTTCCCAACCCATGGATCGAACCCGCGTCTCATGCATTGCAGACAGATTCTTTACCACTGAGCCACCAGGGAAGCCCCTATGAGTCTGTAGATTGTATTATTTCACTTTCATGTGTTCAGAAAATAACTGATTGGAAACCATTTTACAGGTGAAAAACACTACAAGAGTTGATTGGCACCAGGTATTTCCAGGCTGATCTGTGCATCCCAAACTCTGGGATATTTTTAAAAATTATGGTGATGTCATTTGGATTTGGCCAGATCACTCAGCTAGTAAAGTGGCCAGGCTGAGATTCAGCCTCGTAACCACTATGCCACATGGTCTTTGCAAGGTGTGGCATAGCATCCAGAGTTGGGGGAGTACCTCTAATCCTCTGAGGTTGATGTCATGAAGGAAACCTTGCCTCCCCAAAGACCCAAACCCCCAGCACCCCACCCCACCAGACTCAGCACCCCAAGCCTGATCTCACCAGCAGTCCTGAGCTCGTACTGTGTATTTATCAATCCCATGCCCACACGGTAAGTTGTGAAATATTAGCGTCGATGACCTGGTTCAACCCTCTCTTTGACAAATGAGAAAATGGACACTCAGAGAAGTAAAAGGACTTTCTCAGGGTCACATGGCTAAGTGGTGCCTCTAGTCCTAACTCTGACTTACTTCATGGACTATAGCCCACCAGGCTCCTCTGTCCATGGCAAGAATACTGGAGTGGGTTGTCATGCCCTCCTCCAGGGACTCTTCACAATGCAGGGACTGAACCCAGGTCTCCCACATTACAGGAAGATTCTTCACCATCTGAGTCACCAGGGAAGCCCATTTATGCTAGAACTGTACCCCAAATTCTTTGGCTTCTAGCCCACTTTCCATTTTTCCTCTCTAGGCTTAATTCTCCCAAGTTCCATTTCATTCTTCTAAGAACAATCATTAGTCCCAAATGGGAAAGAAGGCAAGCTTTCCTGCCCCCTAAAGATCTTACTTCCAATATTCAAGGGATTATTGCAAATGACAATAAGTAATATTAAGTTATTGAAGCAACCCCATGTAAAATGAAAACATCGTCTCTCAGAAACTGGCTCCAAGATCATCTTTCCGAAATTAGAGGGAAAAAAAGAGACTAGAATAGGGCAGGAAAATCACCATCAATCCAAACTGAACACATGAAAGGTCCAGGGCTCAGCCAAAGGCGACAAAAATAGCCAATTTCTTTCAATTACCCCCATTTTCCATCCCCTAAAGTAGATGAGGACTGTCATCTTATTGGCTTGTCAACCTTCAGGAAACTTGACCCTGCTCTTTATTTATTAAATTATCTCCCCAGCCCCAGCATTCAGCAAAGAAAAGCATGTGGCCCAGTGAACTCACTCCCACTCTGGGGCTCCTCTACCCTTCCTTGACCAAGAAGCTTCTCTTTTTTTTTTTTTTTTTCAGTTCTTTAAAATGTTATTTTTGTTTTTATATATATTGGAAAATTCCACAGACAGAAGATCTTTTTTTTTTTTTTTACAGTTAAAAGTATTTTTATTAAAAAAGCACAAATGCAAAGAAATGAACAGAGGAAAAATTATGCGTCGAACCTGGACTGGTCACATATGATAATATACATGCTACAATTCCATTCTCCCCAATCATTCCACCTTCACCCTCTCCCACAGAGTCCCAATGTTCTAAATGCCTATGTCTCTTTTGCAGTCTCTTATACAGGGTTCAGGTTACCATTTTTCTAAATTCCATATATATGCGTTAATATACGGTATTGATGTTCTTCTTTCTGGCTTACTTCACTCTGTATAATTGGCTCCAATTTCATCCACCTCATTAAAACTGATTCAAATGCATTCTTTTTGATGGCTGAGAAATACTCCATTGTGTATATGTACCAAAGCTTTCTTATCCATTCATCTGCAGATGGACATCTAGGTTGCTTCCATGTCCTGGCTATTATAAACAGTGCTGCAATGAACATTGGAGTACATGTGTCTCTTTCAATTCTGGTTTCCTCGGTGTGTATGCCCAGGAGTGCGATCGCTCAAGAAGCTTCTCATTTCTCTATTTGGTTACTTTTTATTTCCTGACATCCCTAAAATCTGTGCTTATACCACCACTCCAGGCATGCAGACTCTGGAATCAGCCTGAAGCATAGCTGTATAAACTATACAGATTGCCTTGAATATTGGAGCTCTCTGAGTCTGTTTCCCAGTCTATAAAATGGGGATAATAAAATGACACAGGACTTTTGTGAAACATACATAAGATTATGTATATCAAGTAACCAACACATAGTAAGCCCTCACTCATAAAGGCTGGTTTTGTCCCCCAAGACACCTGGCATGACACACATATCAACCAGCCCTTTAGCTCAGTTCAGTTCAGTTCAGTTCAGTCGCTCAGTCGTGTCCAACTCTTTGCGACCCATGAATCACAGCACGCCAGGCCTCCCTGTCCATCACCAACTCCCGGAGTTCACTCAAACTCATGTCCATAGAGTCGGTGATGCCATCCAGCCATCTCAGTAGACCTTACTAATTAACACTCAAAGTACCACAAAAGATTCAAGGTACTTTAAGACGTAGAGGGCCCAAAGGGGAAATCGTTATCAAAAATAAATAAATGGAATGCATTTGACTCAGTTCTATGAGGTGGATGAACTTAGAGCCTGTTACACAGTGAAGTATGTCAGAAGAGGAAATAGAAATTTCATGTATTAATACATATATACGGAATTTAGAAAAATGATACTGATGAACCTATTTGCAGGGCAGGAATAGAGATGCCGGCATAGAGAACAGACTATGGACACAGCAGGGGAAGGAGAGAGTGGGACGAATTGAGCACGCAGCATTGACATACATACACTACCCTGTGTAAAACAGACAGCTGCTGCATGGGCACCTGGAGCTCTGTGATAACCTTGAGGGGTGGGAGGAGGTGGGAGTGGGAAGGGGTTCAGGAGGA
The DNA here is from genome assembly GCF_049115385.1 of Moschus berezovskii. Lineage (NCBI taxonomy): Eukaryota > Metazoa > Chordata > Mammalia > Artiodactyla > Moschidae > Moschus > Moschus berezovskii. Next base: position 74,386,375 of record NC_142465.1, read on the forward strand.
AGGGGACATATGGGCACTTATAGCTAATTCACAATGATGTATGGCAGAAGCAAAAACAATATTATAAGGCAATAATCCTCCAATTAAAACTAAAGAAAAATATTCCACAAAGGTGAACAAAAATAAATAAGTTCTTCCTCAGTTCAATTCAGTTCAATCACTCAGTCGTGTCCGACTCTTTGTGACCCCATGAACCGCAGCACGCCAGGCCTCCCTGTCCATCACCAACTCCCAGAGTCCACCAAAACCCATGTCCATCGAGTCAGTGATGCCATCCAACCATCTCATCCTCTGTCGTCCCCTTCTCCTCCTGCCCACAATCTTTCAATAAATGAATAGGAAAGCCATGTCTCTTTTTTCAAAAATCAGAATTGAGAATCCTAAGAAATAAGACTAGAGACAGAATTGGAGAAGAATTCAACTAAAGGCATTGAGAAGTTCTATGGAAAGAAATCTGCATATCTTGTATTGTCTAACTTATTTGGCTATAGAAACTTTTGTCAAGTAATACCTCTTAATTCCCAAAAATACCCCTGCATTCTCTTAGTACACTTTAGGAACTGTTGGTTAACTATCTTAAGAGTATTAATAGCTATCCCTGGTCAAGGTAACTGTTATGTATTAGGCGTTTCAATGACTCCATCTGGGCTCACATAGACCTGAGAGCTATTGTTGTCCATTGGAAGCTATAGTTTCTAAGCATTTTCCCGACATTACACAGGCTACCATGTAAGAAGCATCTGTACCCAAGTCTGCCCAACTCTGAAGTCCATGGCTTTCCCCCTGTACCATATACCCTCCCAATTCTATTTGATTTCTACCCTTTTCTTTCCAACCTGAGCTGCAGCTAGTCCTTCTCTATAAGGTCCAAGGGTCCAATGAATCAGACAAAACTCCACAACCAAGCACTGGAGTGAGTTTGCCTTTGGTAAGCAAGTATTCACAATGACTCTCTACAGACACCACCCAGACTTCACCCACCTCCAGTCCCATCTCTCACAGAGCATCTCATTATACCTGCTTCCAGAAATACATCATTGGAATCTCTATTTGAAGTCACCAGGGAGGTGGAATTCTGATTGTTTTAGCATAGCTAAGTCCTGATCTTTTTCTAATACGTGTCTAAAGTAGAGTCAGGGACTGAGTTCTTACCCAGCTCCATCTCCATGACCTTGAGCAAATCCTCACGATGCCTCCTCTCTAGATTTCTGAGGTCCCTGATGTACAAGGAACAGGGTGTACCTGATGACTAATCTTTGGGTCTCCCAACATGCACATGAGATAATCCAGGTTTATGATTTCATAAAGACTTAGGTTCTGAAGTCCAGTTGCTTGTGTTGGAATCCTGGCTCTATCACTTACTGTATGACCTTGAGAAAGTTACTTAACCTCTCTGTTCCTCAGTTCTCTCCTCTGTCAAGTGGGATTAAATCAGAGAACAAAGGCTTTGAAGGGTGATCAGAATAATGCCCAGCCCATTGCTAGTTCTTGACAAGTGTTAGTTTCATTTGCATTAGCCTTATTGCAAAGCACTGCCTAAGAGGTTATCATTGTTCAGTCACCAAGTCATGTCCGACTCTTTGAGATGGACTAAAGCATGCCAGATGTTCAAGCAGGTTTTAGAAAAGGCAGAGGCACCAGAGATCAAATTGCCAACATCTGCTGGATCATGGAGAAAGCAAGAGAGTTTCAGAAAAACATCTATTTCTGCTTCATTGACTATGCCAAAGCCTTTGACTGTGTGGCTCACAATAAACTGTGGAACATTCTGAAAGAGATGGGAATCCCAGACCACCTGACTTGCCTCTTGAGAAACCTGTATGCAGGTCAGGAAGCAACAGTTAGAACTGGACATGGAACAACAGACTGGTTCCAAATAGGAAAAGGTGTACGTCAAGGTTGTATATTGTCACCTTGCTTATTTAACTTATATGCAGAGTACATCATGAGGAACGCTGGGCTGGAAGAAGCACAAGCTGGAATCAAGATTGCCGGGAGAAATATCAATAACCTCAGATATGCAGATGACACTACCCTTATGGCAGAAAGTGAAGAGGAACTCAGGGGCCTCTTGATGAAAGTGAAAGAGGAGAGTGAAAAGGTTGGCTTGAAGCTCAACATTCAGAAAACAAAGATCATGGCATCTGGTCCCATCACTTCATGGGAAATAGATGGAAAAACAGTGGAAACCGTGTCAGACTTTATTTTTTTGGGCTCCAAAATCACTGCAGATGCTGATTGCAGCCATGAAATTAAAAGATGCTTGCTCCTTGGAAGGAAAGTTATGACCAACCTTGATAGTATATTAAAAAGCAGAGACATTACTTTGCCAACCAAGGTCCGTCTAGTCAAGGCAATGGTTTTTCCCGTGGTCATGTATGGATGTGAGAGTTGGACTGTGAAGAAAGCTGATCGCCGAAGAATTGATGCTTTTGAACTGTGGTGTTGGAGAAGACTCTTGAGAGTCCCTTATACTGTAAGGAGATCCAACCAGTCCATTCTAAAGGAGATCAATCCTGGATGTTCATTGGAGGGACTGATGCTAAAGCTGAAACTGCAATACTTTGACCACCTCATGCGATGAGTTGACTCACTGGAAAAGACTCTGATGCTGGGAAAGGTTGGGGGCGGGAGGAGAAGGGGACGACGGAGAATGAGATGGCTGGATGGCATCACCGACTCTGTGGACATGAGTTTGAGTGTACTCCGGGAGTTGGTGATAGACAGGGAAGCCTGGCGTGCTGTGATTCATGGGGTCGCGGAGAGTCAGACACGACTGAGCGACTGAACTGAACTGAACTGACTGAAAGCATGCCAGGCTTCCCTGTCCTTCATTATCTCCTAGAGTTTGCTCAAATTCATGTCCATTGAGTCAGTAATGCTATCCAACCATCTCATTTTCTGCCACCCTCTTCTCCTTTAGTCTTCAGACTTTCCCAACTGATGTTTCAGGGTCTTTTCAAAGTCCAAAATGCCCTGGTTTCTGGACCAAGCTGACCTCTTACCCACAAAGCTCATTCCATTCTCCCCTCTCTTCTCCCTCCTCCCTTCTCCTTCCAACTCTGCCTTCCATCCCCCTCTCAGCCCCTGAGTCTGAATCCTTCAAAGAGGAGTCTCCAACAAGGCTAAATGGAAAGCACCCTGCTGAGGATAGAGAGGCTGACCTCTCATAGCTGGACAATGCTCACAGTGGCCAATGGAGCCGCACAAGGTCGGGGGCAGCCGCAGGGTCAGCAGAGAGACTGGCTGGGCCGCCAGCCCATTCACTAACACCTGACACCCTGCCTGTCCCCAAGCTACAGGGCCTCTGCGGCTATTGTGAGGTGGGCTCAGCCACCTGGACCCCACAAAGGCAGTGGCTACCCAGAGCTGGCCGCAGAAACCAGCAGGGGGGTTTCACTGTTGCAGCTGGACCAGGGAGAAGCTGATGGGGTCTGGGGGAGGGGAGGAGGAGACAAGGATGGGGGTGCGGAAATGGATAACAGTTAAACATGCTAGGATTTTCAACAAGAGCTGGCACTTTTTACATGATGATTAGGAGGTGGTGCTGGGGAGGGAACAGGTGAGCTCAAACAAGGCTGCACCACTGTGCCACCCACACGCCCCCATGTCACCCAGGCTCTTCCACACCCCAGCTCCCTGAAAGGACCAAGTGAAACAGTACATAGAAAACTCTTAGAAGACATGAAATAAACTCATAAGTAGTCTTAACTACTATTATCAGCAGTTATTCATTTATGCCTCACAATCCTCTGAGACAGCCGTTATTACCATCTCCATTTTCCTAATGGAAAAAGGAAATTTTCCATTTTCACAGAGCTAATATTTGGAGCCTGGGTTCATATACAGCTTTACTTCCAGTGTCCACACTGTTGCAAAGCCACCCTCAGCTTGGGGTGGGGTTCATACTGCCCCTCTCTAGCACATTATTCTCTAGCAGAGACAAAAGCTATAAAGTGTGTCATTCAGGCATTATCTGGAATGTGGCAAGCACTGACTACAGGGTCAGAGATACAATGGGAAGCAAAAGAAGTCATGTCCGCCCTCATCAAGCTTACGGTCTGTGACTGACACACACAGATCAGACCAGCAGCGGTGAGAGAGTATAATTCCTATGTGAGGCAAAAACTCCAAAGTTTTGCCATCCAAGATGGTAGCCACTTGCCCCAAGTGGTGATTTTTATTCAACTTTCAATTAAAATTAAACATAGTCAATAATTCAGTTCTTCAGTCACACCAGCCAAGTGTCCAGCAACCAGTGGGACTAGTGTCTACCCTACTGCTCAGCAAAATACAGAGCATGTCCGTCATCAAAGAAGCTTCTACTGGAGAGCATTGCTCAAGAGGAAAGGAACCAAAACTACAAGTTCTGGAGGTTCAGACACCAAGTGGCTTCCCATAGGAAGAAGCATTTGAACTGAAGCTGAAGGATGAGGAAAAATCCAGGGGTGAGGAAAGCTGGGGAAGGACAGGAAAGCATGGTAGGCAGGGTAACAGCATCCATGGAAAAAGCCTGTGATGGGAGGGACCTATATGACTGGAATGCAAAGAGAAGGAATGGAGTTGTTAGGAGTAGAGTCTCCAAAGGGCTGACTGGCTGGTTTGCATCCCAACTATGATTCTCCCTAGCTGTGTGCTTTTGGATAAGTTACTTGACATCTCTGTGCCTCACGACCTCACCCATAATATGAAGACAATAAAAGTATCTCCTTCCCAGGATTTTCTTGAGACTGTCCACAGTCCAGAACATATCTAGCCCTATACGTAAGACTGCTTTTATTATTTCTGGCATAAGATGAGGACAGGGAGGCAGGCAGGAGTCAGTCTATGCGGGCCTTGTGGGCCATAGAAAGAATGTTGGTCTATAACCTGAAAGTAATGGGAAGCCTGAAGAATTTTAAACATAGAAGGCAGAGGATAACTGTAGGCACCAGTAACAGCAGCTATGACTCAACACCAGCCAAGTGTTAGAACATGAGACAGTGAACTCAGTATTACCAGGCCTTCCAATTTTCAAAAAACAAGTTGGAATTTCAGTAAAGTAGTTAAATATCCTAATTTTTAAGAGTAGACCTCTTATTTCCCACTTTTTAACATTTTGTGTGACAAACCAACCACCTTCTAGGACTTCTGGTCTACCTCACAATCTGCAACTCCCCAAACCTCCATAAACCAAAGTCTGTATGTAACAAAAGTCACGTCACCTCGTGAGCCAGGTGGTTCCAGGAAAAACCAATAGATTGCCTAGAATACAAATGGCACATGAAAAGTGTCACCAAATTAAATCTGATCCAAATGGCTATATGACTGCACTGGAGACTCCCAGACCTGAGCAAAGGGGCCCAGTGATAAAAGCATGCACAAGCTTCACAGCCTTTTTACTTTTATTTGTTCACTTTTCAGTGGTAAGAAAGAAAATATATGAAAATTGGTATTCTCATCACTAATCAATTGTCAAATGAAGTATTCTCAGCCTCTCCCCAGAATCTGTCAGTCCTTTCACCCCAAAAACATAGGGAGCGAGTGTTCATTTGGGAGATCTATGTTTCATGTCATTTCCTGGTGCAAGGTTATAAAGCGAAACCACTTAATTGGACAGAGTATTAGGTGGGAAAGTAAGAGAGGATAATAGAGAAAGACTGGTTTGATGAAGAAAAATGTTTGAATGAAAGCCTTTGGACTGAGCAAGAATCAGGTATTTCAGGTTTTCATTCTTGACACGTTAACCTTCATTGACTATTGCTTTTTCATAGAAGTTTTTCTTCCAAAAATATTGAATGTCTAATGCATACTAGAAACTGGGACACAGAGCCTGGTTTCCACGCTCACGTAACTTAGTCAACTAGTCAGTGATTACCATTCCTCCAGACTAAGCAAGAGACCCAATTAAGCACTTGCTCTAGATGGTAAAGACTTCCCTGGTGACTCAGACAGTAAAGAGTCTGTCTACAATGCGGGAGACCCAGGTTCGATCCCTGGGTTGGGAAGATCCCCTGGAGAAGGAAATAGCAATCCACTCCAATACTATTGCCTGGAAAATCCCATGGACAGAGGAGCTTGGTAGGCTACAGTCCATGGCGTCACAAAGAGTCGGACATGACTGAGTGACTTCACTTTCACTTTCTAGATGGTAAAATATTTGTGACAAAGAGAATAAAGAAAACTCTGACTGGCTTCCTGGAGTAGGAAATGGCAACCCACTCCAGTATTCTTATCTGGAAAGTTTCATGGACAGAGGAGCCTGGAGGGCAACAGTTCATGGGATTGCAAAGATTTGGACACAATTGAGCCACTAAGCACATACAGTGACTGGCTTGAGCATCTTATTAACCGCTCCCCCTCATCTACTCCCCTGATCAGGGAGGAAAGGTGGTCATTGGTCTCCTTAGGGAAGACTTTACAAATACCAGGAAAGTGTAGAAACTCTCTTTAGAAAGAGGTTTCTAGCACTTCTTCCAATACTGGACTTCCAAGGGTCAAGCTCAGTTCAGTTCGGTTCACTTGCTCACTCATGTCTGACTCTTTGTGACCCAATGGACTGCAGCACTCCAGACCTCCCTGTCCATCACCAACTCCCAGAGTTTACACAAACTCATGTCCATTGAGTCGGTGATGCCATCCAACCATCTCATCCTCTGTCGTCCCCTTCTCCTTGTGCCTTCAATCTTTCCCAGCATCAGGGTCAGCTCAGCAAACAGCAATTTAGAAACACTACATTTTCTCTCTAAGAAAGGAGGGGATTTTATTGGGTGAAGTGTTCCAGTTTGAGCTAGCACTGGGAGCTGGAGACTGAAGCTGAGGCTGAGGGCTGCCAGCAGAGGTTCAACCTCCTTTCCATCTTCCCCCATCGCCCTCACCCCTCCTATAAGTAGATGAAGGGAGGGCAGGTTACAGGCAGGCTGAGGGTTCAGCTTTGAAAGCAGAAGATAAGATACATGATACAGAGACATAGACAAAATTCTTCCAGATCTTAGGTCAGGGCCATCTAAAATGGACTAGGGCAGAATTATTAACTTACAGTCTGTAGACTGAATTTAGAGCTCCCTGAACCTTGATAATATATTAAAAAGCAGAGACATTACTTTGCCAACAAAGGTCCGTCTAGTCAAGGCTATGGTTTTTCCCGTGGTCATGTATGGATGTGAGAGTTGGACTGTGAAGAAGGCTGATCACCAAAGAATTGATGCTTTTGAACTGTGGTGTTGGAGAAGACTCTTGAGAGTCCCTTGGACCGCAAGGAGATCCAACCAGTCCATTCTAAGGGAGATCGATCCTGGGTGTTCATTGGAAGGACTGATGCTAAAGCTGAAACTGCAATACTTTGGCCACCTCATGCGACGAGTTGACTCACTGGAAAAGACTCTGATGCTGGGAAAGGTTGGGGGCGGGAGGAGAAGGGGACGACAGAGAAGGAGATGGCTGGATGGCATCACCGACTCTGTGGACATGAGTTTGAGTGAACTCAGGGAGTTGGTGATGGATAGGGAGGCCTGGCGTGCTGTGATTCATGGGGTCGCGGAGAGTCAGACATGACTGAGCAACTGAACTGAACTGAACTGAACTGAATTTGACATTAAAAAAAAAAGTTATCTTAATTTTCACCAACCTGTAACTGAAATGAGAAAGCCCCTTCTCCTAGGAGTGTAGGCAACAAACCACAGTGGCATAGTGGTACCCACAACTTTGGCACAAATTATAATCACAGTTACTTTCATATCACATTTCATTTGTGACAGAAACTTTGAAAGAGCACGTATGTGCATCATGACACCAAAACCATGGTAAATACTAGACTTGCATCTGGACCTTGTTATCTAATGCATCAAGAAGAAGCACGTAGGTTGCTATGTCACAAATTCTTTTTTTTTCCCAATAGAGTCCAAGACATTAAAAAATTAATGGCCCCTGGACTATAAGATTCAGGTGTGGTCTTTAAAAGGCAAGTTGCTTCCATTTCAGTTCGGTTTAGTCGCTCAGTTGTGTCTGACTCTCTGCGATCCCATGAATCACAGCATGCCAGGCCTCCCTGTCCATCACCAGCTCCCGAAGTTCACTCAAACTCACCTCCATCGAGTTGGTGATGCCATCCAGCCATCTCATTCTCTGTTGTCCCCTTCTCCTCCTGCCCCCAACCTTTCCCAGCATCAGAGTCTTTTCCAGTGAGTCAACTCATCGCATGAGGTGGCCAAAGTATTGCAGTTTCAACTTTAGCATCAGTCCTTCCAATGAACACCCAGGATTGATCTCCTTTAGAATGGACTGGTTGGATCTCCTTGCAGTCCAAGGGACTCTCAAGAGTCTTCTCCAACACCACAGTTCAAAAGCATCAATTCTTCGGCGATCAGCCTTCTTCACAGTCCAACTCTCACATCCATACATAACCACGGGAAAAACCATAGCCTTGACTAGACGGACCTTGGTTGGCAAAGTAATGTCTCTGCTTTTTAATATACTATCAAGGTTGGTCATAACTTTCCTTCCAAGGAGTAAGCGTCTTTTAATTTCATGGCTGCAATCAGCATCTGCAGTGATTTTGGTGCCCCAAAAAATAAAATCTGACACTGTTTCCACTGTTTTTCCATCTATTTCCCATGAAGTGATGGGACCAAATGCCATGATCTTTGTTTTCTGAATGTTGAGCTTCAAGCCAACCTTTTCACTCTCCTCTTTCACTTTCATCAAGAGGCCCCTGAGTTCCTCTTCACTTTCTGCCATAAGGGTAGTGTCATCTGCATATCTGAGGTTATTGATATTTCTCCCGGCAATCTTGATTCCAGCTTGTGCTTCTTCCAGCCCAGCGTTCCTCATGATGTACTCTGCATATAAGTTAAATAAGCAGGGTGACAATATACAGCCTTGACGTACTCCTTTTCCTATTTGGAACCAGTCTGTTGTTCCATGTCCAGTTTTGACTGTTGCTTCCTGACCTGCATACAGGTTTCTCAAGAGGCACATCAGGTGGTCTGGTACTCCCATCTCTTTCAGAATTTTCCACAGTTTATTGTGATCCACACAGTCAAAGGCTTTGGCATAGTCAATGAAATAGAAATAGATGTTTTTCTGGAACTCTTGCTTTCTTCATGATCCAGCAGATGTTGGCAATTTGATCTCTGGTGCCTCTGCCTTTTCTAAAACCTGCTTGAACATCTGGGAGTTCACGGTTCACATATTGCTGAAGCCTGGCTTGGAGAATTTTGAGCATGACTTTACTAGCGTGTGAGATGAGTGCAATTGTGCGGTAGTTTGAACATTCTTTGGCATTGCCTTTCTTTGGGATTGGAATGAAGACTGAACTTTTCCAGTCCTGTGGCCACTGCTGAGTTTTCCAAATTTGCTGGCATATTGAGTGCAGCACTTTCACAGCATCATCTTTCAGGATTTGAAATAACTCAACTGGAATTCCATCACCTCCACTAGCTTTGTTCATAGTGATGCTTTCTAAGGCCCACTTGACTTCACATTCCAAGATGTCTGGCTCTAGGTCAGTGATCACGTTATCGTGACTATCTTGGTCGTGAAGATCTTTTTTGTACAGTTCTTCTGTGTATTCTTGCCACCTCTTCTTAATATCTTCTGCTTCTGTTAGGTCCATACCATTCCTGTCCTTTATCGAGCCCATCTTTGCATGAAATGTTCCCTTGGAATCTCTAATTTTCTTGAAGAGCTCTCTTGTTTTTCCTATTCTGTTGTTTTCCTCTATTTCTTTGCATTGATCACTGAGGAAGGCTTTCTTATCTCTCCTTGCTATTCTTTGGAACTCTGCATTCAGATGCTTATATCTTTCCTTTTCTCCTTTGCTTTTCGCTTCTCTTCTTTTCACAGCTATTTGTAAGGCCTCCTCAGACAGCCATTCTGCTTTTAGGAAGTCAAGAAACACCTGGAGTAACAGGCAAATTTGGCCTTGGGGCACGGAACGAAGCAGGGCAAAGGCTAATAGCGTTTTGTCAAGAGAACGCACTGGTCATAGCAAACACCCTCTTCCAACAACACAAGAGAAGACTCTATACATGGACATCACCAGATGGTCAACACTGAAATCAGATTGATTATATTCTTTGCAGCCAAAGATGGAGAAGCTGTATACAGTTAGCAAAAACAAGACCAGGAGCTGACTGTGGCTCAGATCATGAATTCCTTATTGCCAAATTCAGACTTAAATTGAAGAAAGTAGGGAAAACCACTAGACCATTCAGACATGACCTAAATCAAATCCCTTATGATTATATAGTGGAAGTGAGAAATAGATTTAAGGGACTAGATCTGATAGATAGAGTGCCTGATGAACTCTGGATGGAGGTTCGTGACATTGTACAGGAGACAGGGACCAAGACCATCCCCATGGAAAAGAAATGCAAAAAAGCAAAATGGCTTACATTTAAAGGATGTGAATTAAATCAAGCAAAGGAAACGGGCAGGGAAAAGGCATTTGAGGCTAGGGAAGAGCATTTGGGAAATCAGTTGCTTTTCAGGCACCATAGCTGTTTGGTGTAGCTCAGTTGGTAAAGAATCTGCCTCCTCAGTTCCTGGGTTGCGAAGATCCCCTGGAGAAGGAAACAGCAATCCGTTCCAGTATCGTTGCCCAGAGAATCCCATGGACAGAGGAGCCTGGCAGGCTACCGTCCATGGGATTACAAGAGTCAGACACGACTTAGCGACTGAAGAGAGGGCTATTTGGTGAGGCTGCTCAGGGCCTCTTAGCCTGGGGAGAGCTAACAGGGTTCAGAGGCTGTGTGTGTAGCCTCTAATTCACCTTGAAACTCCCCATCACAGAGGGCCCCAGATTCAGGCTTCTCCTCCTAGTCATCTAGTGAGATTATATCCCCATTGAACTTTTCATGCATGTGTTGAAAGTGTTAATTAAACAAAAATAAACTTTTTTAAAAACAATTTTCCTAATTCTATTTTGACATATCTTTGTTTTGCCTCAAGGTGCTCTTCCCTGCACCCCAGCCACTCCCCTGAATTTCCACCTTGATGATGAGAGATGTCCACAGTCCTCTGCTGATTTCTGAGAAAGTTAACCTGGCCAAGAGGGGGATTTACTGGAAGTGGGGAGGAAGGTGAGGTCAGCAAAGTGAATGAGACCCAGATCAAAGAGTTGGGATTTGTCCCCTCCATGCATATATGAACGTATATATACCTGTGTATGCCTGTGGCTGATTCATGTTGATGTATGGCAGAAACCAACACAATATTATCCACTGGTAAAAAAATTAAAAATAAAAAAATAAAGAGTTGGGATTTGGTTCTGAAAATTATGGGGAGGGGGGATGGTTTAAGTTTTTTCCTCCCTGTCATGAAAGTGACAAAGGGAGGATAATGCTCATTTACTGATTTTTCTTCCAACAGATATTCCCTTTCTCCTGGCAATAGTAGCTCAGCTACCTTTTGGAGAACCACCCTTCTACAACCCTTGGGTCAATAGCATGTGACCCACACCCAGGCAATCAGAGCACAAAATCACCCAAGTCATACAGTGATCGATTTAGAAGTAAGCCTGTCACAATAACTCTATCTTTCTGACTTCCCAGGAATTGTTTCAGGAATATTCACCCAAGTTGGTCCAATCGGAGTGACTCTTAGGATTTACACAAGCACTACTGGTAAAAAAAAAAGAGTGTCATTTTTAGGCTAGACTGGATTAACCTAGAGAAGGTGGCTAAAATGGCTATCTTGCCTGAGGATAATGTAAAAATGAGAAAGCAGAAAAGTAGCGCCAAGAGATGGAGAGAAATGGCATCCTAATGATAATACTGCACCTCTAGGTAAAGTTGGGCCAAATTTATCCTGGAGTTTTCAGTTAAATAAACTATTAAACTCTTTTTTGTTTGTTTGTTTTGATCTTCTGCTTGTTGAGTTGGGTTTTCTGAAACTTGCAACCAAAACAGCCCTAATGGATACAATCCAATGATCTGGTTTTAGAGTGGGCATGCCTTCTGCGTGGACGGGAATGACCAAGAGGCTCCTGCTTTGGAGGCAGGAAGACCCACAATGTCAAAGCTAGAGACCATACGAGCCCACTTTCCCTAAATAAGGCTGCCATCACCGACAGCCGCAAGCTTCCAAGGGCCTACAGCAACCAAGATTCACTTCTCACTCACATTACCTGTTGGTTGCAGGTGGATTGTGGCTCTCTGGCTCCACTTCAGATGTCTTCTGAGTTCTAGGATCCAGGCTGGGGAGCAGCTCCTCTTAGTCTCATGGCCGAGAGTAAGAGAGCAGCAACTGAACCACACCATGGCTCTTAAAACTTCTGTTCAGCAAGTGACCCTGTCATGGCTGCCCACATTCCATCTGTCAAAGCAAGTTTATGGCCAAGCTAACGTCACTGGAAGCACCAAAATCTATGTGGCAACAGGCACCAATGTCTAATTCACTTATGAGAAAGGCAATGACTGATTAGAACAGTAACAGGATTCACTGTCAAGACTTTGGAGGCAATTTGATTCAAGCACTTCATCTGACAGAGGGAGAAACTGAGTCCTGGATTAAAGTAGCCTGCTCACAGCCATGTGGGTCACCAGTGGCAGGGTGAGGGTGAGAACCCAGGTCCCCTGGCTCCCGGTCCAGAGCTCTTCCCTGCCCCCCAGCCACTCCCCTGCAGTTCCACCTTGGAGAGTGAGGAGAGATGCCCGCAGTCCTCTCACCCACACAGTGCGCACCTCTGCACTGGTTGCTGGATAAAGGTCAGGACAAAAGGAAATTCTCCAGAATCATGATCTGAGCTGGTTTCTCCCAGGCATTTAGGAGAACAGAGAACATGTTTGGGGTGATCAAACGTCTAAGGAAGTATAATTCTGCAACATTTTAAAAAACAGATTTAGATTTAGAACTGGGGGTTTGGGGCTTCTTCCTCTTATTATGACTTGATTTTTTTCTTTTTACCATCTTTTAATCCTAGAGGAGAAGATAAAGTAATGGCTCTTGAATATCTAGAAGGTGTCAGACACTGATAGATTTGACACATGTGTAACTTTATTACATGCGCTTTCCTGGGTAATTAGGAATTTTCAAAAATATTTCTGAAGTGACACGTTGCTCTCTCCTTCCTACCCCCTTTTTGTAGCAGCCCTGAGGATACACAGAATATAAGAGAAGATGGTTCATCCCATGGTACCACTCTCTTAGACTTTCAACAGCCAAATATTCCATATAACATATTTCAAACACTAACTATATAAACTGACTATAGATATTGAGAATTTTAGAGAAGTCACAGTCCAAACCCATTTACCTTGGTGCCACCAGGAGTGATCTTCCAGATCTGGGCAGAGCATTTGGGTTTGTGTTCAGCCTCCCATCGTCCTGAATTCCACTGGACCCAGTGACTTGCATCCTGTTACAGAAATGCTTCCAGCAGAGACTGCCTCAGTGGAATCAGGGGGACCCTGTGTACCCTGGACTGTACATGGAAGCCTGTCAGGAACCTTCCAGTCTCCTTGCCTGGACATCTAAGTTTCTGATCCAAAAAGAGAGGGTGGACTAGGCAAACAATAATGGTTACCAGCTGAGGGAAATGGCTACATTCTATACTCTTCACTGGCCTTCACCATATCTTTGGCTCTTCCTCCAGCTCTGATATCTCTATTTTAATTTCCCCCAGAGTCACCATCAGTTCTGAGGGTCTCTATTGACTGAATTTTTTCATCAACTGATACCCTAGCTCATCCAACCCTCAAGATATGCTTTGTGTGATGAATACTATTATCTCTGTTACACAGATGAGGAAGTGAGGCTCAGAAAGAAAACAGATCAATTTTGGCCACAAGGCTATGGAACCAGCTTTCGAAAACACATCTGGCCAACTCCAAATCCATAGATGCTGGTATTCATTCATAGATAGGATAAAGTCCCTACCGTCTCCTAAATCCTGTGTGAAATTGGAAATAAATGATAGATGAGACCCACTCCTCATGTAAAGTATTCCAAATTCCCTCAACAGATAGTGTCTGAGATCCCACTAAGTGCCTGAGCCACAGCAGTCTATAAGCTAATAGCAAAGGCAGACAAATTCCCCAGCAACTAACAGCTTGAATGGCTAAGTGTTACAGTGATGATCTGTCAAAGGGTGATAACAGAGAGGGTGGGTGAGAACTACCTTCTCCACCACTTGCCTTGCACTGGGTTTGACAAACCTTGGAATAGGTCTACCCAACCCTACTCTCTCCAATTCTAATCATCCCCTTCCTTAACAGCTCATCAAAATCAGGGCATTGAAAGGACTTAGGGTATACTGAGTTTGGGCCTATCCTCTGCAGCTATAGAAAACTGTATGGGAGCAGTGCCTTAGGCCAGAATTAATTTCCACCCCAGAAACCAGGCAGTGTACTTGCAGCTCCATCATGGGAGGGTGCAGGAAGAAAGTCTGAGATGGTTCTAGAGAAACACAGAGATGGTTCTGCAGTTAATTACTGATGGTAAGTGAAAAATGAGGTCAGCTCCCTGACAGCAAGGCCCAAGAGAAGCAGAGAAATACCGCAGAACCCCCATTCTCTGTGGCCCTGAGGACATGGCATCTAAAAATAGACACACAATACCACTGGATATGCTGTGGATTTCACAAGTGCTGGCCCGGCACAAAACGTTTGGCTTGAGCCAAATCAGGATGCAATGAAAACCAGCCGGGAAGGCGAGCCTGACCAAGATCAACATTCACCAGGACAACAGCAGCCCCTCCATCCATCAGGACTTGACCATGAATTTGAACATGGAGTTACCCACTGTCCTCCATTCTTGTTTGACTCACTCTGCAACTTTCAGAAAACTTGCCTTGCATGCCAGGGACTTTCTAAGACATCACATTTCAGGGACACCGGGGTGGAGGTACTGGTGGAAGCTTGCCCTGAGAACTGGAAAATGAGTGAGCAATGTCCATAATTTCAATGTGAGAAGAAACACAACTACAAGCGTGGGTTGTGGGTGGATGGGATAAGAAAACGTTTTAAAGAGAAAATAATGACAAACAGATGAGAGAGAAAGAAAGGGCATGGCCCAGGCTGGAAGTGTGTAAGAAAATAAAAGGAAAACAAAAGATTTGGCATTATACTTCTAGGTTTAAAACCAATTTTAAAGTTGACAGTTCTACTCTGCTGGCAAAACTCTATTTTTATAGTTCATGAGATATTATTTACTGAGCAGGTCACATGTTCCAGAAGTTGCTCTCAATTCCTCCCATGTGTTATTTCATTTAATCCTCATACTAACCTTATGGGGCAAATACTAAGAATATTCCCATTTTTCAGATAAAGAAAGCAATTTAGACTCATGAACAGACTTCAGCAATCATCTTGGCCAGTGGGTTCCTAAGCTGCCTGGTACATCAGAATTGCCTAGGGACCCTGTCCTAGATACCACCAACCTCAACTGGAAAAGGGACAGGAGTGTGTCCAGGAACCTGTGTTTACAGAGCACCCCCAACTGATTCTCATATACAGCCTTGTTTGGAATCCACTTGCCAAGCCAACTAACCTCTTCACTTTCCAGATCAGAAAACTGAAGCCCAGAGAGTTCTAGTATCATGCCCAAGGTAATCAGCCTGTTGGCAGCAGAGCCAGGCCTAGAACCCAGGGCTTGGAATATGGCACTACTGCAATCACATCATACATTCCTCACTGCATCCTAAATGAGGGATCTTTCTCTCCCACTGAATCAACAGATATGCATCACATTCACCCATCTCTAGTCCAAACCCTTCAACTCAACTCAGCACAATTACACAAAATTTTGCTGAACACCTGCAGTGAGCTACACACAATCCTTGCTGCTAGGAATTCCCCAGTGAATAAGACTAACATGCACTCTTGCCCCACTAGAGCTGAAAATGTAGCCAAAAAGAACCATCTTTCAAAATATAACCAGTTTCCTGAATGAACTGAAATCACTCAAAAGCAATTCAATTTTCTCATCACTGCCTCCACAAACCTACTCCATCTTCCTATTCCTTGGAAATCTTAGGTGCCGTCAATTGATCCTATATTTATTCTGGCCACTCTTAGGTATTAAAGAATAACTTCACGTTTCAGGTAATTTACAAAGTCCCATTTAGTCTAAGGGCAAATTTCCAATCTTTCATCCAGTTAAAAAGTTCTTCCCCAGCCTTGTCTTGGGACCAACTCAGGCTGGGAAGATTCATCAGGGAAAGGGAAGGTCTGAGCTCCTTTGCTGGGTTCTTGGCCTTCCCAGGTAGCACAGTGGTAAAAGAATCCGCCTGTCAATGCAGGAGATGCAAGAGACTCGGGTTCACTACCTGGGTGGGAAAGATCCCCTGGGGGAGGAAATGGCAATCTACTCTAGTATTCTTGTCTGGAAAATCCCAGGAACAGAGGAGCCCAGTGGGCTACAGTTCATGGGGTCACAAAGAGTTAGATATGACTGAGTGACTGAGCATGAACGCATGCATGCCCTTCTCTCCCACCCACTGCTTTGTTGGCAGGAAAGAGTGGTGAGAGAGGTAAGGAAGATGAGAAGATCTTAAGGAGTCAGGGTGATTGTCTTGGTCAAATATCCTCATTAATGCATATGTGCAAACACTTGTTCTTCCTCCCACGAGGACTTCCTCTCTGGTGGTGGAACTGGCCTCTTCTAACTCCCTGATATGGGCCATGCCTTCCCCAGCTGACCTCTCAATCCCTCACTTCCAGTCACCTGGACTCTCTATTGGAGTCACAAGGGATCTCTTGGATAGAGACCCTCTCAGCATGACTCAAGTCTGACTCCTCCTTCTCAGAAGCATACCCAGGCTCCCATTACCACTGGGAGGACTGTTTATACCAGTATGGTCCTTATACCTCTTTCTCATCAAGGTAACTAACTCCAGTCTGACTTTCTCTTCAGAAAGAAGAGAAAGAGTCTTTGATTACAATGCCCAATTTCAATGAAGATAATTAAAAACTAGTTAACACCTTGAGTCCTGGGTCCCCAGGACCAGGAAAGAGAGGGACACATGCAAAGAGTGGTTCTTGCTTCTGTGCCTTTCTCCCAGGCATAGTTGTCCACCAGTCACTAAGTCCCTTCAATGCCAGGGATTTTTCCAGGTGATTCTCCGAAGTGATTCTCCATATCTGGTGTGGAGGAAGGAGGGAGAAATAAGCACCCTCCTTTCCCTACTCTGACTACGCGCTCTCCAGTCTCTCCAGAGTCACCCCACTACCACCTCATAGTTTGTCCCCCAAGTGTCTTAATTCATGTGGGTGATGTACTAAGAATCTTTTTTAATAAAAACTGATTTCACAATCCCTTAGCATGTACTACACAGATGGTCTCAACCTTGGGGACTTTGCCAAAACACCAAAAAGTCAAATTTAACATCCTGTTATATGAGAAATTATAGGCTCGGGGTGCCAAGACAACATACAGCAAGGGCATTTGGAGCCAGCCCACTTTAGTTTACTAAGATTTTTTCCCTCACAGCCCTCAGCTAAGGTACCAAGTCCCTCCTCTTCTAGGTTTCAAGAGAGACAGGCTTTCCAGGGAGCAAACAAGCAGGTCTTTGCTACAGCTCAGGATTCACCCTTCTCACCCCATCAAAATAACCACTGTTTTGCATTATATAGTGTATATATATATATAGCTTTATACCTGTGTGGACTTCTGTCTGTATCTTTAAAATCATAAATTGTAAATACCTATGAAGGTAGTCCAGGACACCTCCAGAATGATGATAATCATTAGGATGATGACAATGACCATGTCAGTTAACAATGATGATGACAATCAGGAGTGAAGAGGCAAAGAGAAATGATTAGCTCCTACTGCCTATCTTTTCTAACTATTAATATACGGTCCAGCTCAAAAACCTACCATTTCATCAATACCATTCCAAAGATGTGGAATACCTTATCAAGTACTTCCTGTGCGTTGAAGAGCACATCGCAGTAGCCAGCCTCCAAAACAGTCCCCAGTGGCCTTCGTGTTCTGTTAGCCACACCTTTGCGCAGTTTTCATTCACACTGAATAGGACTGACCTGTGTTACCAAAAGAATATTGTGGAAATGGTGTGTGACTTGAGGCGAGGTCATTTAGTTTTTCAACTGCAGTTTCTACCTTGATCTCTCTTTGAACATCTCCTCGGAGAAAGTCAGCTTCCCTGTTGAGAGAACACTCAACCAGCCTTCTGGAGAGGTTCACCTAGTGAGGAACTGTGGCCTCCTGCCAAGAGCCAGCGTTGACTTCCCAACCATGTACACAGCCATCTGAGAACTGGATCCTCCAGCTTCAAGTAAGCCTTCAGACAACTGCAGCCCCAGCTGACACTTTGATTTTAACCTTTTAACGAGGGACCTTTAGCACCCAAGATGAATAACTCCTGAGTTCCTTACTTACAGAAACTGTGTGTAAGGATAAACAACAATAATAAACGTTCATTGTTGTTTTAAGCTGTTACGTCTTAGGGTAATTTGTGACACAGCAATAGATAACTAATATATTATGATGACTAAAAGTATGAGCCTGCTTTCAAATCTTATCTGGATCACTGATTAGAGATAAGTCCAAGATACCGTGTGATCTTGGACAAGTTATTTAAAGTCTCTGAATGCCAGTTTCCTCATCTGAAAAATGAGGAAACAAGAATACTTGCTTCAGAGACTCAGAGAAGATTCGACGAAATGAAATGAGCCAGTAAGGCACTTAGCACAGGATCTGGCATAAAGAAGGCACCAAATAAATATTAGTTATTATAGGTAAGCCTTGAAGAAGTTTTCCTGATGTCCCACATGAAATGATCTCTTCCTTCTCTGAATTCTAAGAATATTCGCTATTATTCTGTGAAAACAGAAAGGGAACGGAGGACTTCCCTGGTGGTACAATGGATCAGAATTTGCATGCCCATGCAGGGGACATGGGTTCAATCCCTGGTCCAGAAAGATCCCGCATGCCACGGGGCACCTAAGCCCATGCATCACAACGACTGAAGCCCTTGCTCCAGGGTTTGTGCTCCACAGCGAGAGAAACCACTCCAAGGAGAAGCCTGTGCATGGCAACAAAGAGCAGCCCCCACTCACCGCAACTAGAGAACGCCCATGAGCAGTCACGAAGACCCAGTGAAACCAAAAATAAAACAGTCTTCTTCAAAAAAGAGCGGGAATGGAAATGGAGTTGACATTATCTGACCATGAGTTACTATACAAAGGACTTGACATGTATTATCACAGCCGATCTTCGCACAGTCCTAGGAATGGGAGGGAGTTGCAGCCAAGGCATATAAGTCATGTTCAACCTACTGTGTTGACATGTGTGGCTTACTCAGCAGATTGATGGGACTAGCCTGCCAGAAATCGATTTGCATGAGGGACCAGGAAGCACCCTAGGAAATAGGCCACTTTAGGGATCAAAGATTTTTAACCTGGCGTGTCAGGTGAAAGATGACCATAAATTCTTTGACACTTCACCCATCAAGAGGCGGATTCTATTTCACCTCCCCTAAATCTGAGCTGGCCTGTGACTTAACAAATAGAATACAGTGAAAGTGACACCATGCCAATTTTTGGTCTAACCATCGAAGAGGATGAGAACTTCTTAGGTTCTTGGAGCCTCCTGATCAGAGCAGTCAGCAGGCAAATGCCATGATTCTAGTTCACACCACGTGGAACAGCAGAATAAAAGTGTTGCTTTATGCCACTAAGTTTTGAAGTAGCTTATCATGCAGCATAAGATATATCTGGGACATTTGGGGGCCACATATCCCAAAGTGCCTAAATAGAAGTCAGGAAGTACAAAAATTTGGAGAAGGAAAAAAAAATGCATCTTTATTTTTCCTAACCTAGAACTGAAATATATTTTTCATTTAGAGAATAAGCAGTTAACCACAGTAACATTAGCTGCATCTAATACTTTAGCTTTGATACTGAAAAGGGATTTATGGGCTTTTTCCAAACCACCCAAGTGGGCTGGGGATGTGGGTGCATGTGAATGTATGCATGCACAGACATACACACACAGAGATACACACACACACAGCTTAAGAATAGTGGAAGATAGTGAAAGCACAGCAGAGAGGGTCCAGGGCAACAGGCCAGTGTTATGCGGGGGTGAAGGTTGATTCTGAGCATGAGGTCCTATCCCCACACTGTCTCTGACTCATGACTGAGCCCTGGAAACAAGGGGGCTGTGTGGCGCTAGTGGTAAAGAGCCCACATGCCAATGCAGGAGACGTAAGAGATGCAGCTTTGATCTCTGGCTTGGGAAGATCCCTTGGAGGAGGGCGTGGCAACCCACTTCAGTATCCTTGCCTGAAGAATCCCATGGACAGAGGAAACTGGCTGGCTATAGTCCACAGGGTTGCAAAGAGTGAGACACGATTGAAGCAACTTAGCATCTACGCAAAGGAGCTGTTTACTGACATAACTGCAAGACTGAAAGTCCACAGTGGGGACTTCCCTGGTGGTCCAGTGGTTAAAGATCTGCCTTGCAATGCAAGGAATGAGGGTTCAATCGCTTATTGGGAAACTAAGCACAGATGCTGCAACTCCTGAGCCCATGTGACACAACTAGAGTCTGAGTGCTACAATAGAAGACCCCGCATGCTGCAACTAAGACCTGAGGCAGCCAAATAAATTAATAATTTAAAAAAAAAAGAGTCCCCAGTGGCATTTAATACAGCAGCACAAACAGAAACAGACAATCCAACAAGAGCCAGAAAGAAAAGGAGAATGCAGCCAACATCTCCGGTTGGCTGCTAGGAAGCTGTGAACACAGGCTTGTTCTGGGGTAGTTATTTGGAAATCATGGAGGAGAACTCTAAACTGGTCTGTAGTTTCACAAAATATAAGGGGGAAAGAATAGACAGTGATTCTTTGGAACAATTCAGTGACACCATTTTTCTCTCGTGGGCTGTATGACACAGGCAAAAGCATTACCCTTTTGCAGGGGCCCTAAAAGTTTCAATCACTTAACAGAAAACATCCAGGCAGGAAGTGGCAGAATCAGGATTTGAACTCAGGTCTGCCTGGCTCCAGCATGCTCATTATTTCCACAAAATTGGCCCAGCCTCACCTCCTATGATTCCAAATCTTGGTCCTCTCAGTCATACCCTGAGTTCCTACACATTTGTGTCTTTGCTCATGTTGTTCCCTTTGCTGAGAGTTCTTCCTCTGTCCCTCCTACCCTGACTCCTGCCCCTAAAAATCCCCTTTCACATGAAACTTTCTTGATCCATCAGTATTTATTGTTCTCTATATTTCCATAAGTCTTCCCTGGTGGCTCAGTGGTAAAGAATCCACTTGCAAGGCAGGAGATGCTGGTTTGATCCCTGGGTCAGAAAGATCCCCTGGAAGAGGAAGTGGCAACTCACTCTAGTATTCTTGCCTGGAGAATCCTATGGACTGAGAAGACTGGCTGGCTACAATCCATGGGGTCTCAAAAGAGTCAAACTTGACTTAGCAACTACACCATCACCACCATGTTTCCATAACCCTTCATTATAGACTGTATCACATTGTGAGATTTGGCCTATTTATCTCCCTGGTTAGATTAACAATAGAATTATTATTAATAATAATAGGTATTTACTGAACACTTACTGGATACTATTCCAAAGACCTAACATTTAGGTCATTTAATAACAGCAAAAGATGGGATTATTATTATTCCTATTTTACAGACATGGAAACTAAAATACCGAGTTGAATCAACGTGCCCAAGATCAACTAGCTACAAGGAAACGGGTCTGGGATTTGAACCCCCCAGCTCATGTTCTTAACCACTGGGTTACAAGGTAAAGATCACGTCTTATCAATCTCTGCTTTCCTTGCACCCAGCCGAGGGTCTGGCCCTCAGTGTACACTGAGTAAATTATTATTAAATGAATAACGGGAAAAATACATCATCTCTATTTGTGCAATGCTGCACCCAGTTCCAGGTCTGTGCCTGGACAAATGGAAGATGCCATGTGTTGATTTGATTGACTCAATAATTTCATTTTTAGCTGTGATGCCCTGTGATGGTAGGGTAGGAACACAGAAATAAAATCCACCTCCCAGATAAGAGCTGCCACAGCTTTTGATTCTGAAGCCTCTATTCTTTTCCGCGGCCATCACCTCCAGCACCTTCTCTTTTTTTGACAACGCTGCAGTTTGCAGAGCCTTAGTTCCTTGACCAGGGATTAAATCTGGGCCCTTATGGCTCAGACAGTAAAGAATCTGCCGGCAATTCAGGAGACCCTGGTTTGATCCCTGGGTCAGGAAGATCCCCTGGAGAAGGGAATGGCTACCCACTCCAGTATTCTGGCCTGGAGAATTCCATGGACAGAGGAGACTGGCAGGCTACAGTCCATGGGGTTGCAAAGAGTCAGACACGACTGAGTGACTAACACACATAGCAATGTAAGTGCCAAGTCTTAACCACTGAACCAATAGGGAATTCAACTAGGATTTTTAAAAGCCTTGTTGTTGTTGTTCAATCTCTCAGTTGTGTTCGAGTCTTTGTGACCCCATGGACTGCAGCACGCCAGGTTTCCCTGTCCTTCACCAACTCCCAGAGCTTGCTCAAACTCATGTCTATTGAGTCGGTGATGCCATACAACCATCTCGTCCTCTATCATCCCCTTCTCCTCCTGCCTTCAATCTTCCCCAGCATGAGGGTCTTTTCTAATAACAAAACCCAAGCCCCACCAAGTTCTCGGACTTACCCCTTCATACACTGGGGAGTCTTGTGAGCAGGTCCAGGAAGAACTGAGCACGTAGTCTGTGAAGTTCACGCTCAAGTTCCCTTCCAAGCCAGACCCAGGGGCCTGGCCTTGAAGCAAGCCAATGTTCATAAAGGACAGATTTAGCATTCTCAAGCCACTGCTTCAATAAATCAATAATAATTGCGAGTTGAAAAAATAAGCACTCTAGGCCAGTATGTATGAACCTGTGGATCAGCTAGGCAGCTTCAGCACCACACCTTCTAGGTGTCAGGGAAGGATGAGGTGTGAATACAGACAGAAAAGGGGGCCCATTCAGCCCTCTTGGTGTTGCCTTTTCTGGTTTTGCCAGAGGCGCTGCTCTCAGCCAGACCCATGTAACAGCCCACTTCTCTTAAGCTGGTTCTAATCAACCACGGGGGCCCCAGGAGCACCTTCTTCCCTGCCAGGAGCACTGCTAAAGGGGGTGCAGAGAGAGGAAAGAGGAGGCCCAGACGAGAAAGAATGCTGGGGTGTGCAATTTGGAATTATATTGAAATAAAACAACAGAGACCATAAAGTTAAACGAAATAATAGGCCCAGCCCAGGACTGGCACCAGATGAAATACTCGGCAGGTGTGCGTTTCCCTTCTTTCAGCTAATTACAGGGACGAAACGTCAGCCCTTGCAGTGCCTGTTCCCAGCATGTGCCTGATACACTGCGAAAGCATAGGATTCTCAATGTAACATTCTCAGATGCTGCATTTAGTGTCCCAGTCAAGGCTGATTTTCGGCCAGATGCCCCCATAAGACTGTACTGATAATTTATAACAAACATCCGTCCCAAGTGGACCACGCCTTTACTTCCTAATAATGGCATATTTTGAATATGATATCTGGCTCCACATATTCATTTGTTTAATACGCATGCATGCATGCCTACTGTATGCCGGAAGCTGATCACACAGCAGTGAAATCTTGGACCAAATAAAGAAACTAAAAATTCCCCCTCTCTTTTGGAAGCTTACATTCCAATGGGAGAGACCAGTACAGTAGCACAATATGTATATGGTGATAAATGCCAAGCAGAAGATGGAGGAAAGGCAGCGAGTACAGGAGAACAATTTTTGAACTTTTTTTTCAGTATTTATTTATTTAGCTGTTCCAGGTCTTAATTGTAGCAAGTGGGATCCTTTGTTGTGACGTGTGGTATCTAGCTCCCTGCCCAGGGATCAAACCCTAGCCCCTTGCGTTGGGAGAATGGAGTCTTAGCTACTAGACCACCCAAGGGAAGTCCTAAGAACTTGGGTTTTGAATTCAGACAGACCTGATAGCGCATCCTAGCTTCACTGCTTTCTTGAGCATATTTAAAGTCCCCTTCGCCTCGGTCTTCTTTGCTGTAGCATGGAGCTAACAGTTATCCCTCCTGCATGGGACTTTGCAAATGATTTTGTGAAGTTGGGCCTTTCATCATTTACCATAATCGTTGCACAAAGTGATACCCAACATATAATTTTTTAACCAATCCTTCCAACGCCATCTGATCTGTCTCATTGCTTCCTCTTTAAGAAGGCTAAGATCTGCATTGCAAGGATCCCCCATCTACCCTCAAAAGTTCACTCTTAAATTCCAATACCGTGGTAAGACAGGTAAACTAGGATTTGAGTCGCATCTCAGTCAATGACAGGTTCTTTGACTCAAAGCAAGTCGCCTCTGTCCTCTGGGTCTCACCACATGACTTAAGGCAACTGCCTTTCTGAGAGGCCTGTGACAGACAGAATAATGGTCCCCCCAAAGATCCCCACATCTTGATCCTTGAGGCCTGTGAATGTGCTACCCAGTGTGTCAAAAAAGGACTTTGCAGAGGTGATTAGGTTCAAGATCTTGAGATGGGGAGTTTACTAGATCATCTCAGTGAGTCCAATGTAATTACAGGGGTCCTTAAAAGAGTCAGAGATGCTGTGATGAAGGAGGGTGTCAGAATGATGCTACGCACACTCGAAGATGCTGCATTTTGGCTTTGAAGACAGACGGCAGGGCCATGAGCTTCTGTGAGCTGGAAAAGGCAAGGAAACAAAGGCTCCTCCAGAAGGAACACAGCCCTGCTGATACCTTGATTGCAACCCAGGGAAACCAATTCCACACTCCAGTTTCCAGCACCGTGAAAGAAGACACCAGTGTGTTTTCAGGCACTACGTTGGCCGTCACTCACTAGAGCAGCCATGGGGAAGCAATATAAGGCCCCTCTGCGCATGTTCTCTAAAAGTGTCCCTGCCTGCCTTCCCATCCCTAACTCCCCACTGCTAACATCTAAGATACGTGACCTGGCAGGTCAGCAAGTAGTTGAAGCTCTCGCAGAGGGAAGAAGTATAAACACTGAACTTTATTACCCAGAAGCCAAGGGTCACTGAACCTCCGTCAGACCAGAGCCAGATGGCACAGAAACTGAACTAGGAGCTTCAGAATCACCACTCCCCAGAGCCCCAGAGCCTGGACAGAGTCAAGGAATTTATGATCTTTCCAACAAACACGTATTATGCTTTCCACCCTTACTCAGAACCAAAAGATTTTGCCCCAACCAGATCCATCCTGGCAAAAGACGGGACCGTCCGCAGGAATGTAGCAGAGCGTGGCTCTTTTGCCTCCAACGAGAAAAGTGCTAAAGGGAAAAAAAAAAGACAGCTTTCTTTCACCATCGCTGACAGAATCTCACTCACCCTCTATAATTACCCAGTGTTGTTGGTGGTTTCGTGTGGTTTTCTTTTTTCTCCATAAACAATGTCATTTGCCTTTGCTTTTGAGAATGCTCCTTGGAGAAAGTGAAAAAAAAAAAAAGTTGTTTTTTGGGATCCCTCCTGGCAGTTTAAAATTGCCAGATGCCAGATCAGATCTTTCTGAGGATAAGTTCCATAAACATTCTGCCACGCGGAAAGCTCTCTCCTGGCAGTAGGATCCGTGTCTTTAGCAGCCAGGCGGGTCACCAGGGGCACACCTGCCAAAGGGAGCCCTCCCTGCACTTAGGCAGAGCTGAGGCTGACGGAGAGAGAGGGAGCAGCGGGCAGGACAGAAATGAGAGCTGGGGGCTGGGGCTGGGCTGGGGGCATCCTGGCCTTAACAGGAAACAGCCTCACAAGGGAGCCCTCGAGTCAGCCAGGCACTTTATAAAAGAAAATTTTCCTTTTTCGGCTGTGCTGGGTCTTTATTGCTTCGCGGACTTTTTCTCTAGTTGTGGCGAGCAGGGTCTACCCTCTAGTTGTGGTGAAGCGGAGGGGCCGTGTGCAGGCTTGTCACTGCAGTGGTTTCTCTTGTTGTGGAACACGAGCTCTGGGGCACATGTCTGCATTAGTTGGGGCTCCCAGGCTCAGCAGTTGCGGCGCATGGGCTTAGTTGCCCTGTGCCATGTAGGATCTTCCTGGACCAGGGATCGAACTAGTGCATTGCATGGTGTATTCTTAACCACTGGACTACCAGGGAAGCCCCAGCCAGGCACTTTTTAAGACCATGTGCTTAAACACTACAGACCGAGAAATAGTGATGATAAAGAAAAAAGCGAGTCTGGTGTAAGGAGAAGAGAGGGTGTGCTGGTGGAGGTGGGTGGAAACGGACAAGGAGTGGGAAAGAGAAGCCATCACGGAAGGAAGGGAGGATGGGAAGAAGGGAAGAGAGAAAAACCACAAACACTGGGATATATGCACTATTTTTCAGGTTTGGACCTTAGTCGTGGCAGTGGGGAGCAGGAAACATTCTCAAGAAATGTTTAGAAAGATGTATCAGGGAGATCAGGTGGCTGGATGAGAGAGTGGGGAAGAGGGGAAGTATAAGATTCATGCTTCTGACATGAGAAACCAAGGAGCTGAAGAAACCTTTACTCTGCTACGGCTCCCTGGAGGAGGAAGTTTCTAAGGAGTAGATCATTTGGGGCACAATGAATTCAGTAAGCTTGAACCTTTCATGGATCTTGGCTGCAATCTCTCCTCTGGGTTGGAGAGAGAGTTGATGGCTCACTGGTGCATCTGAAAGACTAGAGACCCAGTCGCTGGAAACATTCAGACAAGAGGGAAGCAAAGTTCACATGAAAACGGCACATTACAGATACTGCCAGGGGCACTGTCACCCCGGATGCACTGAGAGAAGGTAAGGAGACAAGCACAGGTGACTCCGAGAAGGTGGCCTGTGGGTGGAGGCAAGAGGTAGGATAAGCACTGGAGGTTTTCTTTTCTGTTCTTTTCTTTCTGAATAGGAGAGAGGGGAACGTGTTCAAGACTTGCCTGGGCAGATCCAGGGAGGAAGAGGCTGAAGATAAAAGAGAGGAAGGGGAAGGATGGAGACGGTCTCATTCCAGGTGGCTGGGGTCATTCATTCAGCAGATATCACCAAACACGTGGCTGCACACTCAGACATGATAGCATGGTCCAGAACACAGCTTCTAGAATGTTCAGCTCTTGATTCTTCCCCTAACTGACTAGCTAAGTGACCTCGGTCAAGTCATGGAACCTCTCTGAGCCTCAATTTCCTTGGCAGTAACATGAGGCTAATAGTTTAACAGGCTTCACACACTTGTGAGCAGGGAGTTGAAGCATGAAAACAATGATGACAGCAAACATTTAGTAAGGACTTATTGTGTATTATTATTTCGTTGTTTCAGACAGGTGGGCAAATCCAGTCCCTCTATCCACCTCAAGCAGAGACAGTGATTTTTAAATGCGTTTTCTTCTGGGATTTTTTCCTCTGCATCCACAAATCTCTGCAATGTAGACCTGAATGTATATGTTCAACAAATCTTTATCAAGTGCCTACCTATACTAAGTACTAGTAGTATAGGTGCTAAGTGCTTTCATCCTCACACATACTCTGTGAGGCAGGTACTATTATAATCACCCCCATTTTACAGGTGAGGAACCAAGGCAATGAGGAATTAAGGAACTTGCCCTGAGTCACACACCCAGACAGCCGAGGTCCAGAGCTTGTGTTCCTAGCCCCTAGGCTATCCTGCCTCCACCAGCTCCAAGAAAAGCAAGGGTAATAACAGGAAGTGAAGCAAGAGGTCCACAGCCAATGGATGTAGGAACAGGCTGGGAGATGGGAAGCTTGGTAAGAGGCTTCTGAACAAGGCACCCTGCCCAGCGTTTATGCTTTTGCGGCTGGCTTTTTAGTGAGTGTGGCAGAATTAGAGACCAATAGAGGTGCATAACAGGTGGAGCTAGTAGTAAAGAATCCACCTGCCAATGCAGAAGACATAAGAGACGCGGGTTTGATCCTCTGGAGAAGGAAATGGCAACCCACTCCCCTATTCTTGCCAGGAGAATCCCATAAACAGAGGAGCTTGGCAGGCTGCAATCCATAGGATCACAGAGAGTCAGACAAGACTGTAGCAACTTAGCATGCACACAGGCTCCTAATGACAAGCTCTCCCTTGGTGCTCTCATAAGATACAACTTCAGTGTCCCTGGCTTCTGAGGGCACCAATCAAGTGACTTCAATGGAAAAAGTCCCTGCCCCAAATCATCAGGGTCTCCCAGGCCTCTCATGGGGCTTCTAAATCCTAGCAAGCAAGGCAACTTCATGGAGCTGCTGAGCCAGAAAGGGTTTTGCCTGCTGACTTCACTTTTTAACCTCTGCCAAGGGGCACCCTGAGGCCACTGCAGGCTCTGCATCAGCCATTATTTCTAGAAAGAATTTCCATCAAGAAAAAAATAGGCTCTGGCTATTACACAATGCAGAGATGGGCAAACCACCAGTGAGTGCTGTTTGTAACTGTAAATGTTTTTTGGGGGGATTAAGCTTTGGCACCAACAAGGACAGGAGCAAGGTACAATGCTCCATTCCAGACTCTTTGGGGTGGTTTGACTGGGCCACCCAACCTGAGCATGTGACCCTAAAAGAGCTGTTTTAAGACTTTTTCCACCTGTTGCATTCAGGAGAGAGGTTTTCATGCATGCTCAGTTGCTCAGTCATGTCCGATTCTTTGGGGCCCCATAGACTATAGACACCCAGGCTCCACTGCCCATGGAATTTTCCAGGTGAGAATACTGGAGTGAGTTGCCACTTCCTTCTCCAGGGGATCTTCCCAACTGAGGAATCAAACCCTTGTCTCTTGGGTCTCCTGCACTGGCAGGTGGATTCTTTCCTGGGAAGCCCCATAGAGAGGTTTTGAATCCCCCACAAAAGAAACTTCTCAGCTGTGCCCACCACCACCCCATTTTCACCCATCCCCCACCCCTCTCCCCCATTTCTGGTTTCTTACTTACATAAGCCAATTTGGAATTGTTGGCTAGTTCGTCCCATTCTCTCCTAATAGAACCGCAGAACCTTAAAGCTGAACATCAGGGAAAATGGGGCCCAGCTTATTGTGCAGATCACAGCTACTTCCAAGCAGAGACTGAACTAGAACCCACCGCTCCAGGAGTGTATCTCCTCTCGGTGCTCTGCACTACACTGCCCCCTTCTGGCAGTGGAGGGAATGCCCCCTTCTGGCAGTGGAGGGAAATTGCCCTTTTGGTCTACGCATAGTTTTCAAGACTCTTGCTTTGACACCTCACAGGCAGACTTTCTCTGCAGAGTGACTCCAGGGATTGCGGTTCTAGGCGGTGTTTCTTTTTACGAATCACACTCACTTTTTCTAGCACCGCTTCTGACCTCCGGGAGCTGGTTCCTCCCTGGGAGGGACAGGAGAAAAGTAGACATCTGTGGAAAGAAGTAAGGAAGGTGAAGCTAGAGTTGGGCCTAGTTCTTGGCTAGCAGAGCCCTTGTTCTTGGCAGGAGAAACCATACTGCACGACAAGAGAACCCAAAGATCTTCTGCAACGTGAGGTTGCAGGCCTTAAAAGAGATTTACAAAGAGCCCAAAGTTTCCATTTCTCAGGGTGACAGTTTCCATTACTTCATCTCATACACAGCAAGGATCAAAATCCCAAATACCTTTCAGAGCCAAACAAGGGTTCTAAATGGATGTAAAAGCAGATGTGAGTGAATGATGGGACTTTCAAGGATCTCAGTACACAGGCCCTGGAGACCTGTGTACCTGGAGATGCTCAGATTAAAAATTCTCAACATGCATTTTGCTGTCCAACTACAAGTCAGTTCATTTCACAAGACTTATATTTTCAGATGACACCACCTTTATGGCAGAAAGTGAAGAACTAAAGAGCATTTGATGAAAGTGAAAGAGGAGTGAATGTTGTTGAACTTAAAGCTCAACATTCAGAAAACTAAGATCATGGCATCTGGTCCCATCACTTCATGGCAAATAGATGGAGAAACAGTGGAAATAATGAGAGACTATTTTCTTGGGCTCCAAATCACTGCAGATGGTGACTACAGCCATGAAATTAAAAGATGCCTGCTCCTGGGAAGGAAATTTATGACCAACCTAGACAACATATTGAAAAGCAGAGACATTACTTTGCCAACAAAGGTCCATCTAGTCAGGGCTATGGTTTTTTCAGCAGTCATGTATGGATGTGATTGGACTATAAAGAAAGCTGAGCACCGAAGAACTGATGATTTTTGAACTGTGGTGTTGGAGAAGACTCTTGAGAGTCCCTTGGACTGCACGGAGATCCAACCAGTCCATCCTAAAGGAAATCAGTCCTGAATGTTCATTGGAAGGACTGATGTTGAAGCTGAAACTCCGATACTTTGGCCACCTGATACAAAGAGCTGACTCATTTGAAAAGACCCTGATGCTGGGCAAGATTGAAGGCGGGAGGAGAAGGGGATGACAGAGGATGAGATGGTTGGATGACACCACCAACTCAATGGACATGAGTCTGAGGAAACTCCAGGAGTTGGTGATGGACAGGGAGGCCTGGAGTGCTACAGTCCATGGGGTCACAAAGTGTCGGACAAGACTGAGCAACTGAACTGAACTGAACTGATATTTTCAACTCCCTGCCTTACAGTCAATTTTGAAGTAATATTTATGGAGCACTTTATTGTGTGAAGGGCACTGTTCTCAGCACCTGAGATGTAGTGAATCTGTTAAAGGTCACACAAACCTATGAAGTAAGTATTCTTAGCATCATCCCCATTTATAATGGAAAATGGAGGCTCAGAGCCCATCAGTATCTTTCTCTATGTCCAACGGAGCTAAACTCAGGTAACCTGGCTCTAGAACCCAATTTCTTAACCATCAGTATTATATACACTGTACAAGCATGGAGAGTTGTATCCTTGGACACTGTTGTTGTTTTTCAGTTGCTAAGTCATGTCCAACTCTTTGTGACCCCCTGGACTGCAACACACCAGGCTCGCCTGTCCTTCACTATATCCAGGTGTTTGCTCAGATTCATGTCCATTGAGTCGGTGACGCTATCTAACCATCTTATCCTCTGTCATCCCCTTCTCCTCCTGCCCTCAATCTTTCCCAGCATCAGGGTCTTTTCCCATGAGTCGGCTCTTCGCATCAGGTGGCCAAAGTATTGGAGCTTCTGCTTTAGCATCCGTCCTCCCAATGAATATTCAGGGTTGATTTCATTTAGGATTGACTGGTTTGATCTCCTTGCTGTCCAAGGGACTCTCAGGTGTCTTCTCCAGCACCACAGTTCGAAAGCATCATTTCTTCAGCACTCTGCCTTCTTTATGGTCCAACTCTCACAGCTGTACATGACTACTGGAAAAACCATATCTTTGACTATATGGGCCTTTGTTGGCAAAGTGTTGTCTCTGCTTTTTAATACAGTGTCTAGGATTGTCATAGCTTTCCCTCCAAGAAGCAAGTGTCTTTTAATTTCATGGCTGCAGTTTCTGTCTGCAGTGGTTTTGGAGCCCAAGAAAATTATGAATATTATGGGATGGCAATTGTATCATTTTGTCAAAAAGAATGTGATTTTTAGTACACAGAAGTCAGACCAATGTGAGTCTGAATCCTCTCCCCAACAATTACTGTACAACGTCAAGGCAAATTAATGAAATTTTCTCAACTGCAGTGAGTGATCAGCTAGTCAGAGACTGTCACTCTTACTCCCTAGGATAATCACCAGGATTGAGTGAGATAAGAAATGTGTTTTAATTAATGCATGACATAAAACTCAGATATTTATGTTAACAACTAAGCAGTCAGCTCTAGACTGAGCTGCTTTAAGGGTGAGCACCTGCCCTTCTGAACTAGCTGGATGTGGGAAGGTTAGAGCCTTAAGGACTTTCTAAGCTTCTACTAACAAAAGACTTCTGTTGACAAAACCCTCTATTGTTATCTAAGTTTTCAGAGGGAGCTAAGTAGGGGGAGAGTATACATGTTCATGTCACATGTAAGTACATTCATGAGTCTTTTAAATAGTGGGTTTTCTTGGTATATTTTAATTGGCACAACTGGATTTATCTCTCCTTTCTGAAACAGAATACCTAGAAAAATGAGGAAATCATTCCTGTGATCCTCAATTCAGACACTCAGTCTGTTCAATCATGTCTGACTCTTTGTGACCCCATGGACTGCAGCACGCCAAGCCTCCCTGTCCATCACCAACTCCTGGAACTTGCTCAAACTCATGTCCATCGAATCGGTGATGTCATCCAATCGTCTCATCCTCTGTCCTCCCCTTCTCCTCCTGCCTTCAATCTTTCCCAGCATCAGGTCTTTTCCTGAGTCAGTTCTTCAAATCAGGTGGCCCAAGTATTGGAGTTTCAGCTTCAATGCTGAAGCTGAAATTCAAACACTAGATGGCGCTAAATTCTCACTTCAAGTGGCATCTCTCGTTCCTACAGCCATCAGCCCCACAGATTTGGGGTTACACCTCCGCTGAAAAAGTTCAAGAGAGTGAGCTACTTTAGATTTGCTCCGGGCGCATCAGGGAGTCTTCTAAAAGTAAACAGACTTCGGATGAAGTTACCCAAAATGTCAGCCTAGTCTAGCAGCTACCGCCAACAGCAAAACCAACAAATCACTAGCTCCACCTTGGTAAGAGAGAAAATATTTAAGCACCTACTGTATGCCAGACACAAATGAGAGCTAGGAATACAGCCTTGGTTAACACAGAAGTCATATGTGCCCTTCGAGGATTTGCCCACGCTCAAGTTCTTTTTTGCTCAGCTCTCCTACTACCCACAAGATGCTCCCAAAGAGTCGTGTAAGATGATAAAGTCAAGGGAAGCTGGAGCTGGAGGAGAACTTGGAGATCATTTTATCACTCTCTTCACTTTACAGACAGGAGGGCAGACAGGGGCCCAGAGACAGAAGATGAATTATCCAAAGAAAAACAGGCCAGCAGATGGAACTAACACCAACTTTCTGATCCCTAGGTCCTTTTCCTCCCTGCCTCCAATCCTTAAAATTTCAGCTGGGGAAAATTCCCTGGCAGTCCAGTGGTAAGGACTCCACATTTCCACCACAGGGGGCATGAGTTTGATCCCTGGTGGAGGAACTAACGTTTGGCACGGCCGAAAAAGTAAAACTTTGACTGGGAACCTCCCAAGGAGAATAAACCAGGACAATCCAGTGCATGAGAAATGTAGACCTATGTTCCTGAGTTTCTAAGAGTGAGTCTGTAGGACTGTAAACATCTTAACTGGTGGTTCAGTGGTAAAGAATATGCCTGTCAATGTTGGAGACATGGATTTGATCCCTGATCTGGTAAGATCTCCTAGAGAAGGAAATGGCTACCCATTCCAGTCTTCTTACCTGGGAAGACTTCTATAGGCAGAGGAGCCTGGCGGGCTATAGTCTGAGCGAGTGAGCTCAGTGACTTCAGTCATGTCTGACTTTGCAACCATAGGGACTGTAGCCCGCCAGGCTCCTCTGTCCATGGGATTCTCCAGGCAAGAATACTGGAATGAATTGCCATGTCATCCTACAGAGGGTCTTCCTGACCCAAGGATCAAATACATGTCTCCTGTGGCTTCAACTTTGTAAGCAGATTTTTTTTTAACCACTGAGCCATAGGGAAGCCTGGGCTACAGTGCATGGGGTCTCAAAGAGTTGGATACGACAGTGACTAAACAATAACAACAAAAGCACCTTAACACTGGGCAACTACACCCGATTCATAACAGGCATTTCAACACTATCAGGTATTTACACACAGACAGGCTGAGGTTTCCCCACGGCCCATTGCCCAACAGGTATTGCTCCTGGCTGCTCAGGACCAATACGCTGAGCACTAGCCAAGGGGCCACTCCCCTTCCTGCCAGAATGCAGTTCCTGCTTGCAGGGACTCAGCTTTGCTTGTCTCTGGACATTTCAGAAATTTGCTTAGGCCTAGGGTGGAGCCCAAACAAATAGAAGAGAAGAAACTGGTTCTGTCTCCTTAACAACTAGTTTCTGAACTTGGAGAGCAAGTTCCTCTCCCTGAGTCTCAGTACCCTGCCCTTGGTCTGTAAAATAAGGGAGATTGGGAATACTTTTTAGCCTGAGCTCTCCAAGGCCTGCCATGTGGCTATTTAGTTGACTATCATAAAAAGTAATTAATTATCTTTAAATATAGCTCCTCATGAAATATACAGAGATGATCATTTGTTTTCCTATCTCACACTCTCACGTCATTCTGATAGTCAGAATGCCTGTCATCAAAAAGACAAGAAACAACAAGTGGCAGAAACGTGGAGAAAAGGGGAGCCCTTCCACTGTGGGTGGGAATATAAAGTGGTTCAGCCTCAATGAAAAATAGTATTGAGGTTCCTCAAAAAAATAAAATAAAATAAACAGAGCTACCAGGTGATCCAGAAGCTCTACTTCTTGGTATTTGCCCAAGGAAAACAAAAACACTAAGTTGAAAAGATATGTGCACGCGTATGTTTATTGCAGCATTATTTTCAGTGGCCAAGATATGGAAGCAACCTGTCTATCAATAGATGAATGGATAAAGAAGATGTAGCATGTATATATAATGAAATATTGCTCAACGATAAAAAAGGAATGAAATCTTGCCACTGGAGGCAAGACAAATGTGGATGGACCTGGAGGACTTTATGCAAAGTGAAATAAGTCAGACAGAGAAAGACAAATACCCTATGATCTCATTTATTTGTGGAATCTAGAAAGCAAAACAAAATAAAACAGAGTCATAGAGGCAGAGGACAAACTGGTGGTTACCAGAGTGACAGGGGATGGAGGGAAGAGATGAAATAGGTAAACGGGAATAAGAGGTACAAACTTTCAATTAGTGAATATATAAGTCATGGGAATGTAATGCACAATATTGTGTGTGTGTGTGTGTGTGTGTGTGTGTGTGCGCATGTTCAGTTGTGTCCCACTCTTTGAGACCCCATGGACTATAACCCACCAGGCTCCTCTGTCCATGGGATTTTCCAAGCAAGAATATTGGAGGGGGCTGCCATTCCCTACTCCAGGGAATCTTCCTGACCCAGGGATTGAACCCATGTCTCTTGTGTCTCCTGCATTGGCAGGCAAATTCTTTACCACTAATGCCACCTGGGAAGCCCTTATAGCGTACGGAATATAGTCAATAAAATTGTAACAACTTTGGACAGTAACAGATGATTATTAGACTTCTTGTGGTAATCATTTCATAATGTATAAAAATATCAAATCACTGTGTTGTAACACGCGAAACTAATATAGTGTTTTCTGTTAGTTGTAATTCAATTTTTTTAAAGTATGAATGTTTCCTTTGGTGTTTCTTCCCCCTTTTTAAAAGATTTTCATTGCAAAACATTTCTGACATGCAAAAAAATTATCAAGACTATTGAGAGACTGAGAGCTTCCTGGGGGCCAAGTGGTTAGCACTCTAGGCTTTCACTGCCATGGTCTAGATTCAATCCCTAGTCAAGGAACTGAGATCCTGCAAGCCATGTGGCGCAGCCAAAATATGTATATAAGTACAGGGAAATGGGGCTTCTCAGCTGGCTCTAGTGGTAAAGAACCCACTTGCCAATGCAGGAGACGTAAGATGTGCAGGTTCGATCCTTAGGGTTGGAAAGATCCCCTAGAGGAGGGCATGGCAACCCACTCTAGTATTCTTGCCTGGAGAATCTCATGGACAGAGGAGCCTGGTAGGCTACAGTCCACAGGGTCACAAAGAGTCGGACACAACTGAGATGACTTAGCACGCACGCATGCATGGGAAATATATGTGATAGTAAAATATTCATTGTAGTATCTCAGTGGTAAATGTACGAGTGCTCACTGGACAATTCTTTCCATTTTTTGTTTGAATTTTCATAATAAATTGTTAAGAGAAGAAAAAAGATATTAAGAATAATATAATGAATGCCCAGGTAATCCCCACTTAACCTAAGAAACAAATCTGAATTTGGATAGTCAGTATCCTAGCTACTTTTTGATCCTTGTACTACAATATACAGTATTATTTTGTATGCGTTCTTAATTTTATATACAAGTTCTCATACTATGTATTTTCTTTTCTTTTTTTTCCCACTCAGGATTTAGTTAAGCGATCCATTCACATTGATACACAGGTTCTGATTTATTCATTTTTATTATTGTTTTGGAGTACATTGTTTGAACAAGGGATAAAGTAGTCATTGATTGGGTTACCAGACTTTTTAGGTGTTTACAGTCTTTTACTTATTTGCTTGTTTTGCTTATTTAACTTATATGCAGAGTACATCGTGAGAAATGCTGGGCTGGATGAAGCACAAGCTGAAGTCAAGATTGCTGGGAAAAATATCAATAACCTCAGATATGCAGATGGCACCACCCTTATGCCAGAAAGTGAAGAAGAACTAAAGAGCCTCTTGATGAAAGGGAAAGAGAAGAGTGAAAGGTTGGCTTAAAACTCAACATTCATGGCATCCAGTCCCATCACTTCATGGCAGATAGATGGGGAAACAATGGAAACAGTGAGAGACTTTATTTTCTTGTGCTCCAAAATCACTGCAGATGGTGACTGCAGCCATGAAATTAAAAGATGCTTGCTCCTTGGAAGAAAAGCTATGACCAACCTAGTCAGCATATTAAAATCAGAGACATTATTTTGCCAACAAAGGTCCATATAGTTAAAGCTATGGTTTTTCCAGTAGTCATGTATATATGTGAAAGTTGGACTATAAAGAAAGCTGAGCACAGAAGAATTGATGCTTTTGAACTGTGGTGTTGGAGAAGACTCTTGAGAGTCTCTTGGACTGCAAGGAGATCCAATCAGTCCATCCTAAAGGAAATCAGACCTGAATATTCATTGGAAGGATTGATGCTGAAGCTAAAACATCAATTCTTTGGCCACCTGATGCTAAGAACAGACTCACTGGAAAAGATCCTGATGCTGGGCAAGACTGAAGGCAGGAGGAGAAGGGGATGACAGAGGATGAGATGATTGGATGGCATCACCAACTTGATGGACATGAGTTTGAGTAAGCTCTGGGAGTTGGTGATGGACAGGGAAGTCTGGCGTGCTGCAGTCCGTGGGGTCGCAGAGTCAGACACCACTAAGCGACTGAACTGACAGTTTTTTACAGGGTTTCCCTCCCCAGTGGCTCAGTGGTAAAGAATCCACCTACCAAAGAAGGAGAAGTAGATTCGATCCCTGGGTCATGAAGATCCCCTGGAAAAGGAAATGGCAACCCTCTCCAATATTCTTACCAGGGAAACACCATGGACAGAGGAGCCTGGCACGGTCAATCCATAGAGGTCGAGAAAGTGTCAGTCATGACTTAGTGACTAAACAGCAACAGTCTTTTTAGTCATAAGCAGTACTATTATGCTTACCATTTGCATGGCTCCATGTCACTTTGTATCCATGTGAAAGTTGGCACGTTGTCATTGCTTAGTCACTAACTTGTGTCGGATTCTTTGTGACCCCATGGACTATAGCCCACCAGGCTCCTCTGCCTCCTCTGCCATGGGAGTCTTCAGTCAAGAATACTGGAGTGGGTTACTATTTCCTTCTCCAGGGGATCATCCTGACCTAGGCATTGAACACGAGTCTCCTGCACTGAAGGCAGATACTTTACCACTGGCCACAAGGGAAGCCAAAAGTTGGCATACGATTCCATGTAATAAAGGACGTGGCTTCTGGAGCTTTGGGACACAGCTGGATCCAGGTTCTCATTCTATGTCATCGGGAACCAGTTACTGCCATCCCTTGGATTTGCTTTCCTCTATGCCAGCTTCATTCTCAGCGATCTCTCTACATAAGATGGCCCCTAGCAGCTGTGGGCTTATATCCAGCCAGTGGACAAAAGGCACCCCTTTACAGAAAGTCCCAGCAGCAATGGGTGGGATTGGGACATGTGTTTGTCAACTACAAATTGACACTTACCAAGAGCATTTGCCAGTGACTGAACAACAACAAGGAAATTTGCCATAGGCCTCTGAGGAGATTGAACCTGGTGCTGCCGCAGCTGCCAACCTTCAACACCCTCTGAGGGGAATTCAGGGTGGAGAGTGAGGCACTCTGTGCTCCAGGGAAACAGGTAGAACAGGTCTTTAGATAGATATTTTCAGGAATTGATTTCATGATCCCAATCCTTTCATGTCTTCATATCTAGAAAATCACCAAATCCCTTCATGGTGACATCAGTTCCTCATGACTAGGAGAAAATCGTTTATAAAATAAGCACTTGATTGCATTGAGCTCCCCCTTCACCAAAATCTTACACATTGACCTTCCCCCATTGCCTCTTTGGAGCAGCCTCTCAGAGCTATCCATCTGAGGTGCTGTCTCCAGGCTGCAGCCCTCATTTTGCCCCAGATAAAATTTAACTCTCATGTTGTGTAGGGCTTCCCTGGTGGCTCAGACGGTAAAGAATCTGCCTGCAATGCAGGAGACCCCGGATTGATTCCTGGGTCAAGAAGATCTTTGTGTATCTTTTTAGTGTAGTCCTTGGGGGTCAACACTAGTAGTATTTCTTTGTGTATCTTTTCAGTTGACTTGTTCATCTTGAACAAATCAAACCAGGAGAATGGGGTTTCTCACTGGCCAGTCCTGGGTCATGTGTTTATCACGGTCAGTCTCATCAAATTGCAGTGGACTGGGAATGGAAAGGGGTGATTGTGAATAGAAACAGAGGAGTTGTTGCCAAACACAGGAGGAGTGATGCTGGGCAGGCAACAACAGAGGTTCAGGGCCTCATTGTGTGTGCAATCCTTTACCATTGCATGCCATACCACACATGTAATCCTACACACACGTGTGGGAATCTCTCAAGGAAAGGAGACCTCAGCCTTCATCTTGTCTCCCAGAGTGAAGACAGTTCTGCCCTGTTCATAATAAACGGCGGCCTGTGGAATCCAGTCTTGACCAGATGCAGCCTGAGGAGGAGGATAGGCACTCAAAGCCCCTAGCTCTGTGGTTTTCACCTCCTCCCCTCTGGACCCAGCCCAAGAAGGCAGTGGTTTCTGCCACTCTTGACACTTCTTTGTCCTCTCAGAATTGTTGACTAGCAAGATGGAGACCGTAAAATGTGTTGTCCAGTTCAAAAAACCTTATGAACGCAAACAGATGCTGTTTATTGAACACCTACTATGCACCTTTTTTTTAAGTATGTGACAGGGGCAAGGTTTATCAAATAAGAATGTCTTCAGCCTTCTGTAAATATACTAAGAGCAATTTATATTTTAATAAATTTTGTAGTGTGTGAATTATATCTCAATGAAGTTTTTATTAAAGGAATACCAGGTCTTATGTGGTATGATTCAATCTATATAAAAGTCAAGAATGGACTAAAGTAATCTATGGTGACGGTAGTCAGAAGAGTGGTTACCTTGGGAAGTGACATGACTGTGGGGCACAGGAAGCTTGTGTGGTACTGAAAACATCTATCTCGATCTGGTGGTTAGCACGTGGTGTATCATGTGTGGAAATTCATTCAGCTGTGCACTTCTGATGTGTATGCCTTAAAGCTCACATGTTATACGTCAATAAAAAGTAAACTCAAGAAGTACTGGGTATTCTTCAGTGAAGAAATCAGTTCTAGAGTAATTCAGGTTTTTTCCTCTGTTTATTTTTTTTCAATTTTTTTTCCATTTTTTAAATTGAGATGAAATTCACGTAACAAAGCAAACATTTTAAAGTGAATCATTCAGTGGAGTTTAGTATGACCACAGTGCTGTGTAACAACCACCACTATTATGGTTTCATTTTCATCACCCCAAAAGAAACCTGGTGCCTGCTAAGCAGATGCTCTCCACAACTCCTTCCCCCTCCCTCTGCCCCCACAACCATCAACTTGCCTTCAGTCACTGTAGATTTATTCTGGATATTTCATATACGTGGAATTATACAATATGTGACCTGTTGTGTCTGTAAGAGCACAGGTTTTTAACTGGGATATTCTTCTGAAGCCAAAGGGTAGACACTGATGGATTAAATGGGGGAAAGGACACAGGCTGACTTTTCACAAAGTCTCTTTCTCAAAGCTTTTGAGAAACCTCACACCAGTTACCCACTGGGGATTCCCTGAATGGGAACCAGGCTGGGGACAAAGAGGCTGACTAGGAGCTGTTCATATCGCTCAAGATACGGACTGCAGTTTGTACAGTTAGCTCTGTTTCTTTCCACATTTACTGCCTCCCCAGAGCCGGACTATAAACCTCATGAAGGCAGGAACCACATGTCTTGTTCTTTGTCATCTCTTTGTTCCACAAAGAGTGGTGCTCTCCAAGTAGTGGGTGAATAGTGAGTGCATGAACCAGGTTTCTGTATTAATAGGCAGAGGGTGCAGTCAGGGGTTGCTGCTGGAATTCAGGAACCATCCAGTGATGGAGTAAAGGCTGGGGGATGTGGAATGGAGTGACTGTGTCCAGGTTTCTATCCAAGAGGATGTGGAAGGACAGGAAAAGGGAGAGTTGGGAAGACAGGAGGGACTCTTGAGCTTCTAGTTCAAGCAACAAGGGAGCAGTGGTTACACTGATTCCAGGGGAAAAAAATGACTTTAGTTTTGAACCCTGTGAGATGTCAGGGGGTGGGGTGCAGTGTGTCCAGATGTTACTGGATATTTAGATCCATACCTCAGACTCATGCTTTGAAGAAAACATTTGCTTAGTCATGTCTGACTCTTTGTGACGACCCCATGAACTGCAGCCTGCCAGGCTTCCCTGTCCTTCATGATCTCCCAGAGTTTGCTCAAATGCATGTCCATTGAGTTGGTGATGCCATCCAACCATCTCATCCTCTGGATGCCCCTTCTCCTGACCTCAATCATTCCCAGCATCAGGGTCTTTTCCACAGGCTCTTGTGGAAAACATAGGGTGATTTCTAAATATTTAACCACTGTCAAAGTATGGGTGCACAATAATCAGAATTAATGCTGGCCATGAGGCTGAAGCACTATCCTAGAGGTTCCAGTACATCCGTATTTTAGCCTGTTAGTTGCCAGACTGTAAGAAGGTTAATGGTCCCAAAAGAAGGCACTCAGGGCTGCAGGTGTTTACCAAGCAGCACAGAAGTATTTCAATCTTCTACCCTCTGGTGTGGCTGCACATGAATGAGCCCTGGAGTTCTTGCTACAGCCAGATGCTGTGTTAACCTAAACCCTCTCCACCCATGGCCCCATGCAACCCTCACAGTCATCCTGTTAGGTATCCTCACCATCATCACCATCCTAAGTGCCATGGGACATGGTAGCGTTTTCCTTACCAGCATGTTGCCAGTCTTGCCTGGGAATTTCACTGCAGTTGATTATCCTGGTGCTGGGTCTTCCACAGCTTTTTGGTTTTTAGTGTTTATTCTTATTTATTTGGCTGCACCAGATCTTAACTGAGGCATGCAAGATCTTCCATCTTCGTTATGGCATTTGGGATCTTTTTAGTCGTGGCATGTGGAATCTAGTTCCCTGACCAGGGATCAAACCCGGGTCCCCTCACTGGGAGTATGGAGTCTTAGCGACCGGACCACCAGGGAAGTCCCTGAATCATCCACAGTTTAATCAAGGCCTTCAGTAACTTGTAGCTATCCCCTGTTCAAAGGGTGGGGCAGCCTCATGTTTCCTGAGTGTTACCGTTATTCATGGACACATTCCATTTCCCGCAGGCCTCGAAGAATCTATTCTAACCATGCTAGCCCAACTCTCGCAGAACTTCCCACTCTCTCTTCTGTACCCCATTAGACCTGGCTATAGCACCTGTGATTCCTTATGCCATCTACCAGCTTTCAGGACTGTCACTCCCATTCGACTCAGCTATAGGTCCTTGAAAGACAAGGATCCTGTCAGGTGCATCTTGAATTCACTGATATTTGGCAAAATGTTTGGCTATGGGCTCAACAAATGTCCATTGAATGAATAAGTGAGCAGACACATGAATATAAGGCTGAATTGTTATTTGGGGTAAGATCGCATAATGCATTCCTTTTACTTTACCACTTGAATTTATATCTAGTTACTTCTCTGACCCTAGTAGATATTTTCAACTATGAATATTAAATGAGACTATATTAAACTACTCCACAGTCTGAGATTAAGGACTGCAGAAACGAAGGTAAAAGAGCAAGAATATGCCTGATGCAACCAACCGACCTGAGAAGGAAGCAGAATTTAATTTGCTCCAAACGTGGGGTTTTATCCTGCTCAGCACCCTCCCCCAAAGAGGGCAAAATGAGTTGTTAAAACATACATATCAACTCTGACTTTAAAATAAAAATACAGATGACAGCTAACACTAATAAAGGGCTCGTCTTGATGTGCAAACTGCTTTGGGAAAAATAAGAGTCATAAAGGCTTAGGGATGCTGACCCCAGGATGCAGAATGACCGACAGAGAAGTTCAGAGAGGCCCTCCATTCAGAGTGGAAGTTTGAAGCTCCATATGCACTCAGGTCTTGGTCTCCCCCAGGCCCTCTCTCCCAAAGGGAGAGAAGAGCTCATGCAGTCTCTGAACCAACAGACAGCAGGTGTTGCACAGGTCAACGCAGCCCTGCCCTTGTGCCGGTAGAAGGTGGAGGACGCTGTTACAGTTAAGAGCAGGCACTGGGTTCAAACCTCAGCCCTGCCCTTTCCAGCTAATGACTGTACATTGTGCTTGTTTACAAGCCTGTTGTTCCTTTATAAAACGGGGAATGATACTGCCTATCTCCGGGGAATATTAGAAGGAATAAACAGAGGCCTATGAAGTGCTAAGCACCATGCCTGGCAGACAGGTACTCAATTCAATAAATAGTATCCTTTGTTATCGAGTGGCAGGTGTATGGCAACCTGAGAAGTCAACATTCCTAGATTTGCACAGAGGCCAAAGGTCACCCAGATGAATCAACACACTGGTTCTCAAATCAACACACTAGTTCTCAAATCAACACACTGGTGCACATTAGAATCAGCTGCTGCTGCTGCTGTTAAGTCACTTCAGTCATGTCCGACTCTGTGTGACCTCATAGACGGAAGCCCACCAGGCTCCCCCGTCCCTGGGATTCTCCAGGCAAGAACACTGGAGTGGGCTGCCATTTCCTTCTCCAATGTGTGAAAGTGAAAAGTGAAAGTGAAGTCGTTCAGTCGTGTCCGACCCTTAGCCACCCCATGGACTGCAGCCTACCAGGCTCATCTAGGGAGCCTTTAACATTTATTTTTCCTTTTTCGGCTGCACCAAGTCTTAGCTGTGGCCTTCAAGCTCTTTTAACTGTGGCATGTGGAATCTGTCTCCCTGACCAGCGATCGAACCTGGGTCCCCTGCACTGGGAGTAGAGAATCTCAGCCACTGGACCACCAGGGAAGTCCCTCAGCTAGGAAGACTTTAAAATGCTAGTGCCAGCCCTCTGCACCCACTGAATCCAAATCTATGGAGAGGGGCCCCAGGTATTTTTTAAGGCTCCAAGAGTATAACAGAAAGCCAAGGTTGTAACCCTCTGCTGTAGTTAAGCACTGGGGTCAAGCAATGACCTATAAAGAAAACTGCTAATAGTCAAATCAGAACTAGGTGCCCAGGCCTAACAGGGAGGACATCTTGATTGCAGAATTTAAAAAAAAGTTTACAATTGAAAACTACCCATCTTTCTAATTCTGAATACTGCACATTAATACATCATTAAAAGTTACCAAGTTCTCAGAAAACCACCACTCTGGAAAAGTCATAACAAAGCTCAAGTGTTTATTAAGAATTAAAAATACTGTAAATAAGCCATACAGTTCATTTCACAGTAAACTAAACAAACCTTTTTTTTCTTTTTCCTTTTTTTTCCTTTTTTTCTTTTTTCTTTTTTAAAGGGCAAGACAGCCATTAAAGAACAGTACAGCTCAAAGGGGGAAGGGAAACAGCAAATGGCTACAGAAAATGCACACGTTCCTCACTGATGGATGGGGTCTGCTGACAGCAAACCTCTTCAAGAACATTGTGGTAAAAGAGAGACAGTGGCCTCCATTCCCTGGGGAGGCAGTCTATGCCTTTATGAGCAGCTCTCGTAATACATTTCCTGAAGGAATCCAAGGACTCTCAGGGATTCTAAACCCTTATTCTGAATGCACTATTTGGGGCCTTATCAAGAGGTGACACAGGTCAGCCACAGGGGACTCTGTGGGGTGGGGGGGGGTTGTGCCTTCACATTCAGAACCGTCTGAATTCTTTGCATAGTTACCACTGAGATCGTGAAATGGTTCAGGAATGGAAAAGACACCTTTCCCCACAGAAGGCGACCATCAAGCAGTTGATGCAACTAAAAATGGACGGCTTGTCTCCCCTCAATTCAGAGTTGACCTTAATGAGTTGTAACCAGTTTGAAGTGGAAGACGAGTGACATCTCATGAAAACCTCGGCCAGAAGTACTAAAAAAAATAAAATGAATTTTCCTTAAAGACAATTAGAAAGAAAAGGACCTCCTCCCCCCACATTTTGCTTGAAATCTGCCAGCCAGGCAGGATTTTTGAGGTTAATCTGCTTCTGTTAATCCTCAATTGCAGCCACTAAGGTTCTTCCCTGACACTAGGGAGAGACATCCCTTCTAGAAAGTGCCTCTGAGGCACAGAAACAACGCCTTCAGGAAACGCCCCCACCAAAGCTGAAGCAGAAGACTTTTGCGCAACCGGTGGCGCATGATAACCATCATAAATAAGTTAACCGGGCACAAAAACATGGAAGGCCCGGGAGGTCCTGGTGGTGCGGGTGGTGGAGGGACCTGGCTGTGAGGGGAGAGGTGAGGGGGAGGCCATCAACATTTTTTTTTTTTTTTGGTCATGAAAAACTGCACTGGCCATCCATGCCCTGCACACGCAATCCATTTAGACTTTCTCGTGAATCTTTTCCACTTTCACAAACAATCTATCCAGGTCATTCCTCAGGTCCTCTAGCAAACCCTTGGCCGACTCCAAGTTGTTCTCATTGGTCTCGATCTTCACCGAGTACGCAACCAAACTGTCCACGGCAGTCCTGAGCATTTTCAAGTCCGACTCCA
Organism: Moschus berezovskii; assembly: GCF_049115385.1. NCBI lineage: Eukaryota > Metazoa > Chordata > Mammalia > Artiodactyla > Moschidae > Moschus > Moschus berezovskii. The sequence goes on from NC_142465.1 coordinate 74,431,197, forward strand.
CCTGGCCCACGGAGGCTCTGAGGTTGTCGAGAGAGGAGAGTCTGTCCAGCAGGTCCTGGGGGGGCGCGGCGGTGGCCTCGCGGCCCAGCAGTGTGTGGACCTGCTCCTGCACCTTCTGCAGAGCCTCCACAGCGCCGGGGAGCTCGGCTAGGCGGCGCTTCAGCTCGTCCACGTCACCAGCCAGCGAGAGCTGGGCCTCGCCGAGGTCACGCACCGTGCCTGCCAGGCCGCCCTTGGCATCGGCGGCGGGGCCCAGGCCGGCCACGCGCTGCTGCAGCTCCGCCAGGCGCCGCGCCTGCTCCTCGCCCTGCGTGCGCAGCTCCTCCAGGCTCTCGCCCTGGCGCGCCCAGGCTGCCCGCGCCGCCTGCACCCCGTCTTCCACACTCTGCAGCCGCGAGTCCAAGCCCTGGCTCTCCTTCTGGAGCGTTTCAAAGGCCTCGGAGGGTCTGAAGGCCCCGTCTTCTTCTGGTCGGAGGGCTGCGGCCTTGAGCTGGCTGAGCTCCTCCTCGAGTCTCCTGATCTCCTCGGGGAGGCGGGCAGCAGACTCCTCGGCCCGGAGGATCTTCTCCGTGAGCGCCTGAAGGGTGTGATGTTCTGAATCGGCCACCTCCTTGAACCTCTGCTGCTCCTGTTTGAGGCTCACCAGTTCTTTGACCTCCGTGTAGACATCCGACTCCATGGTCTGGATGGTGCTTCTCAGGGCCTCCATGTCCTTCTCTTTGGACTTCACTGAGGTTTGTATTTCCTTAACCACTTCCTTCAAGGCTTTCAGATCCTGCTTGTATCCCTCCGAGTCTTCCAGAGAGGCGACCTTGGCCTTCACGTCATTGATTTCCTTCTGGCTCCTCTTCTGGACTTCCGTGAAGATGGCGATGTTGTCATTGATGGACTTGGTGAGCTCCGTCAGCCTTTCCTCCACTGTGTTCTCCAAGGAGGTGAAGTCCCGCTCCCGGGCATCCTTGACCACGTGGATCCCATCAGAGAGGTCTTTGAGGATCTCATTCTGGAGTTTTTGTAGAACTTCACTGATGCGGTTGATCTCGCTCTCCCCCTGCTTCACAGCTTTCTCTGTGAGATCATGTTTATGTTGGGAGCTTCTCACGAGGGACTCAAAAGTACCAAAGGTGGCTTGCAGGGACTGCACCTGTAACCAAAATCCAGATGTTAACCACAGAGAACCGCTAAAGGGTTTTTATGTGATTCAGCTATATTTCTTTTGATCTGGCCAGCTTAAAGGTCCCTCCTCCAACAGAACAGCACCATAATTCTTTGGGGAACCATCCTTATGCACAGCCCATATAGTTTGGGGGACCAACCCAAAGGCTCCAGGCCAAGCCCTCTAGGCCTGACCAATCAATGCTTTCCATCCACCCACTTCCCCACCCGCTCCTGGAACTATAGTGATTAGGGGATGGGTATGTGGCCTAAGCCAGACCAGCAAGTCGGCTGCATAACTTCTCTTAAAACTACTGGGAAAAGAAAGCTCTTTCTACTCTTTCTACTCTTGCTAGCTATAGGATGAGGGAAGCCTGGAACAGCTCAGACCAGCACATGATCAATGCCTGCCTACAGATCAAGCCAGCACAGGAAGCAGAACTCAGGGAGGGCAACAGCAAGTTCTGAAGATACAATTTAAAACCCTGGAGACAGCCATACTGAAGGCCTCTACTCTGGAGGGAATCTACTCTGGAACTAGTAAGTTTGAGCCAATAAATTATCTCTCTCCCTCCCTTCATCTTTCTTTAGGGCAGTTTTAGCTGAAGTTTTGGCTCTTACAACTGAAAGGTCCCAAGATTTCATAGAAACAAAGCTGAGGCACATGGGAGACACTGGGCAGGAAGGCAGGAGACCAGGTTCAGGTCTCTGCTTGGTATTTCTAGCTCTTTGCCTTGAACAAGTCACTGTCCTCAACTGAAAATGTGATCAGTGGACCAGTGGCCCTTAGCATTTTCTGGCTTGTGAACACATTATAATACTGATTGCCACTATACATTCATTCTAAATAAATTCCACCCTAAACAGGGTCTGACCTGGGAACCACTCCAGGGAGCAGGTTTAATGTCCTCAGAGGCTGAGAGCATGATGATTAATGGCCTGCCAAAACAGTCAGAACTGCTGAGCAGAACTAAGCATGACAAAATGAGAGGAGGAAGGGGTGGTGAATGGATTAAATAGCAAAAAATTGATGATTATTCAAAGTAGGGTTCACTATATTGATCTCTTCTTAATGCTTGAATATTTCCATAATGAAGGGCTTAAAAAAAATAGCATGGGTTCTAGAATGGGACCACCTATGCTCAAATCCTAGCTTGGACACTTCCCAGCTATGTGATCATGGGCAAGTAATTTAGCATATCTATGCCTTGGTTTCCTCAGCCACAGGATGGAAACAAAGATACTATCTAATTCATTAGCTTGTTTTGTGAGAATAAAGTGAGTTAATATATATAAAGCGCTTAAATTGGGCCTAACACATAGCTGTGCCCAGTCACTCAGACTCTTTGCAACCCCATGGACTATAGCCCTCAAAGCTCCTCTGTCCATGGGAATTTCCAGGCAAGAATACTAGAGCAGGTTGCCATTTCCTCCTCCAGGGGATCTTCCTGAGCCAGAGACCAAATCCGCATCTGTTATGTCTCCTGCATTAGCAGGTAGATTCTTTACCACCATGCAACCTGTAAACAGTAACTGTCACCTTCACTATCACTGCATCTTTCTGGAGTAGCTCAGCCATCTGGAGATTCCTAGCCCACCCCTGGCCCAATGACAAAGGGAAAAACACTACACGACTATGAACAGTACCCTGGGCTCTAGTTCCAGTCCCACCAATAACCAGCTCTGTGAGCACAAGGAAGTCACACTCAAATTCCAACTCCCAAGTTCTTCATCTATTAAAAAATCGGTTTCTAAAGTCCTTTATTGCTTCTACCAGTCTGTGATTTTACAGCAGATTAGAATAAGGTTCTCAGGGACTCCAGAATACTAGACAACTTGCCTGCTCAACCAAATATAACCTGAGTCATAAAGGACATCTTGAGAAGGTACCAGAGACAGCTCACCTCTGAAATTAGGTTATTCAATCACAGAATCTGCCTATTCTAAGCACAGATTTCAGAACAGAGGTGTCAACAGGTAGGCACAGTACCTGAAACATGGTGGGTGTTCATCAGTGTTTTCTGAATGAATCAATGAATGAATGAATTTACAGAGCAAGGCCTGATGAAGACCAGGCTGGTCCATTGCCCCCAACCCGTCTGTCACTCCTAACCTGGACTGGCTCTTTACAGATGGCTAGGAAGGGTACTAGATCAGAAATGACAGATGAAACCAATGAAAAGAGCACAGACAGTGTCTCCCTGTGTTGGTGCTGTTCATCTTCTAAGCTGTTCATCTTCACATGCAAAAACCCCATTATAATCAATATGCAGTGATTTTATCTGTTTTCCCAGCCTATGTGGGGTGCCCACTAAGTGGTGGACAAGATGCCAGAGCAGAGTGACACTAAGACAGGATCCCTGCCCCCAAGGAGCTCACAGTAGAGGCAGGGGTAAGAAACTAGTTAGCGGTGGCTGATATTCAACAGGAACTTGATGTAAATAATTATGCAAATTTAAGAGACATCATCTCAATCCACCCTCATAATAATCTCATGGCAGCTCCTATTGATCCCCATTTTACAAAGCAGGAACCTGGGAAATGGTAGAGCTGAGCATCAGAATCCAAGAATGTCTGAGTTTAGAAACTGCACTCTTGGCCTCCAGTGATAAACTTGGGCAGAAGCATGTTCAAAGTGCACTGAGTGCCTAGAAATGCTGCTCAGCCTCAGGCCATGATTCCTAGCCCAGAGTAAGATGCTGCTGCTGCTGCTAAGTCACTGCAGTCGTGTCCGACTCTGTGCGACCCCACAGACGGCAGCCCATCCGGCTCCCCCGTCCCTGGGATTCTCCAGGCAAGAATACTGGAGTGGGTTGCCATTTCCTTCTCCAATGCAGGAAAGTGAAAAGTCAAAGTGAAGTCGCTCAGTCATGTCTGACTCTCAGCGACCCCATGGACTGTAGCCTACCAGGCTCCTCCATCCATGGGATTTTCCAGGCAAGAGTACTGGAGTGGGGTGCCATTGCCTTCTCCGAGAGTAAGATGAGAGAACAAAGAAATACGACCAGAGAACTCACTCACCCGCAAACAGCCCTTAGTCTCATTCAACTGACCCCACAGGCCTTAAGCCTACTCCTAAAATCACTGTATGCCACGCTGGATCTGCCAAGGCAACCCAAGCCCTTCAGAGGGCCTAGAGCAGAACCAGGGTTTCTGAAGCCCTGTGCCCATTTTATGCCTGCTGAATCTTCAGGCTAAGAACAGGGCAGCCTCTCAGTCCATTCAGCAGACCTGGGCCATGCCCCAAAACTGAGAGCATCTAAGAACGAGACCAGGTGGGTACCCAAAAGGGCAGTGGAATAGCATGCTTCAAAGTCACACTGCTCTGATTCCAACTCCAGCTCCACCACTGAGGGTCTGCACGTGACCCCGAATGAGTGACACAACTGCTCCAGACTCAGCTGGCCTATCTGTGAATGGTGCTAATGTCTCAGAGGGTAACTGGGAACACCTGGCCCACAGTGAAGACTAACTATGAATAATAATAATACAGTAAGAATATGTCTCTGAGAAAAACCAAACCCTCATCCTCAGAGGAATAAGGTGCTCAAACTTAGTTTGTCAAAGCACCATCCACTCACTCCTCAAGGCAAAGTAAAATCTACTGGCCACCCTGGAGATGCAGAGAGAAGTGACCACATGCAGTGGAAGAACCTATGTGGCAAATGTTCCAAGTCAATGAAATGAGAATTAATTGAGCACCTACTAGGTACTAAGCAAGGCACGGGAAAGATGGCAAAATGAATAGGTAAGTGGTGAACCGTGTTCTAGGAGTTCACTGCAGTTTGAATCCTAGTACCGCTACTTGCTGGCTATGTAACCACAAAGAGTTACTCAGCCTCCTGGTGTTCACTTTCCCGGTCTGTGAAAAGGGGATCATATCAGTACTTACCTGTTGGCACTGTGAAAGTCAGATGAATGCACAATAAACATGAGGCATTAAATATGAGCCTGACTACACTACTAAAAAAGAAGGGTCATAATTTCAATGGTTTACAGCCAGGTGAATTCTTGAAAACCTGGAAAGAGTCCTCCCCTGACAGTGAAAGCTGTGATGGAGCAAGACTGGGAACCAGATGGAAGAATAAGGGAGGGGCAGGGAGGAAGCAGAGAGAATAAACCTCAATTTCTCCTGCCTCAACTCAAGACCTCCACCATCTGGGCCTCAACTTCAGCAGTTACCCTGCTGTGGGCAGGATGGCCATGTAGTGTCCACCAAACAAGCCTGTGTGTTCCTCATGCCATCTCAACAGTTATCCACTACCATATAGATCTAGACTGGTACCACGCTGGCCACCAGGTCACAGGCCGAGGCAAACTCCACCTTCTCTCTTCCGAACTCACACAGCAGTCACCCTCAACCGAAACCTACCTGTGGGCTGCTTCACAAATAGGATTTGCACCTTCACACCCTCCACAGGGCCTACCAGGAGCCATGCGACTATCAGACTTCACCAAATATTATGATTGATTGGTAAGTGGGTGGATCAAGAGAGGAAACAGAGAGCCTACTGATGACACTTCAGCAGTATGTCTATTTTATAAGAATGATTTGACATTCCAGATAGGCAAAGCAGCGCTGCCTACTTAATTCCCTTCGAAAAGTCACCTCCCTTGGCCTGCATCGTGGAGCAAAATGACTCACTCCAGTTGCTCCGCCAGTCTTAAGAGGAAATTCCTAGTCCTACATATTCTACACAGTCGATAGAAACTTGGCAGGGCCGACAGCATGCTGGGAAAAGGAGGCAGCAGTTCCGGGCTCAGAAGTGGTGGCGGGATTTTTTGTTTCAATCATGCAACCAAGTTTCATTGAGCAATGACATGAGTGGAGGACGGAGAATGGAGAATGAGGCGAAGGAGCTGCACTTAGTGTAAAAAGAAAAGGTAGACCCTAAGCAGCTTCCTGTTGAAAGGCGGGTCCATCTGAACCTGAAACAGACCCCTGTGGCCTCAAGGCTGTCATGCAACCTGCCACTCACCAGTTGCAGTCTTTGTCAATTAAGTTCTAAATCTCAATTTTCTGGTCTGGAAAACAGAGTCAAAACTGCCAGTCCTCTCTCCTTCCCTCCCTCCCAAGGTTGCTATGAGGATTAGATAATAAGTGAGTAAGCCCTCTAAACACCATATAAATGTACCTCCGTGGTATTATTCACCAGTGTGACCTAGTATCTTTGGCCGTTCCTCTCCTCTAAGGCTGAAATATGCTGTCATACTTCCAAGGCCCACTTAGGTACACTGGTCTAATAAAGCGCAGGGGGCCTAACGAGATGAAATATTTCATCAGAACTATACAAATGAGTAACATTACTAGCTTCTCTTTCCCCAGGCTCTGGGTCTATTAAAATCTGGCTCAGATGTCTCCCACGGGGAGAGCAGAGGTGCGGCCTTGCCCGAGGCTTCCAGGGATGCGCTGGTTTCCCTTCCAAGCTCCTCTCCAGACAACTCTGCCCATTCAGCGGTTCCTAATCCAAAAAGAATGAGCTCCCCAGAGCCTGCCGGCTTCCTTACAGGTCACCGCTAATGTCCTGTGACAGGCCCTTGGCCCACCCTCCCGGGCGGCCGGAACATCCTCGAAGCGGTCCATCCCTCAGGGCGAATCCTCAGCAGCCATTAACAAAAAGGGTCTGGGGGCTGCCTCGGAGCCAAGGGCCGGGGCGAGGGCACCCCGGGCCGCTGGCGAGAGCCCCGGCCGGGAGGGCACGAGGGGGCCCGGCTGTGGCCACCGCCGGGAGCACGGAGGTTGGGGGCCTGGCTGGGTACCCACCTTCTGCTCGACGTCCTGCAAGCCCTGACCCAGCTCCTCCCGCTGCCGGGAGAAGTCCTGGTGGCTGCGCCGGACGTGCTGGACCTCCTCCAGGACGTGGTGGACACACCAGCCCGAGAAGGCGGCCGCCGCCACCAGGGCGAGGTAGAAGAGAAAGTTGAGCACCCGGCCGAGCCTGCGCGAGCAGGACGCGGAGGACGAGGAGGCGGCGGCGGCGGCGGCGGAGGAGGAGGACTTGCCGCCGCGGTGGCCGCCCTTGCCGTGCGCCTGGTTCTGCGGATGCTGCGGCGGGTGCTGCTGCTGCGGGTGCGGCGCGGACGGCGGCGGGTGCTGCTGCGGCGCGGGCGGCGGCTTCTTCGCCACGTCATCCGCGCCGCCCGACGGGTGGGCGCCCTTCTCCGAGGGGCTCGCGGCGCCGTGGCCGCCCTTGGAGCCCCTTTGTTTGGCCGAGGGCATGGCGGGCGCGGCGGCGGCTGAGGCCGCGGGCTGCGAGGCGAGCGAGTGGGGCGCGCGGCCGGGGAAACTTCCTCGGGCTCCCCCGGGGCTGGGCGAGCAGCACGCGGGCGCTGTTGGCGTCGGAGCGGCCGAGAGAGAGAGAGAGAGAGAGCGAGAGCGGGCGGGCGGGCGAGGAAGGAGGCCGGGCGAGGGAGGAAGGAGGAGGGGGCCTGCCTCCGCCGCCGCCGCCGCCGCCGCCGCCGCGGCGCCGACCCCGCCTCCCGGGAAGGGAGGCCGGCAGAGCCGAGCCCGGAGCGCCTGCCACGCACGCTGGGGCCGGCGGGCGGCCCCTCCCCTCGCCGCCACGACCCCAAAGAGGGAGGGCCGAGCGGGGGGCGGCCCCGCGGGGGCTACGGAGGCTGGGATAGGGCGAGGGGATCTCGGGGAAGGCGGCGGCGGAGCCGGGTCTACGGGAGCCGGGGTGGGCTGAGGGTGGCTGATGAAGAAGGGAGCCCCAGCAAAAAGGTCCGGGGGTTGGGAGGTCGGCGGAGGGGAGGGTGGTGGCCGAGCGGGGTCTACAGGGGCGCGGTGGGGGCGGGGGGCGACGATGGTATCCCAGCCGGGCCAATGGAGGTCAGGGCAGGCGGCTGTAGGGGGCGAGGTGGGGAGCGGCCAGGCCGGGTCTAAGGAGGCGGGACCCGGCTGCCGAGGTGGCCACAGGGAGGGGGCGGAGGGCTGGGTCAACTGGGACCCGGACTGGCGACTGAGCTGGGGCCCCGGGGAAAGGCGGCCGGGCGGGTCGCAAGTGGAGGAGCCGGGCAAAAATCAGCGCGAGCCCCGTGCCCTTCTGGACCCTTGAGAAGAGAGGAAATGAAGGGGGGCGCCCCAGGAGCCCTGCTCCTGGGAGTGGGAGTAAAGGGGCAGGAAGAGACCCCCATTCCTTTCCCCGGGCAGCTGGGGAAACCCCCAATCCGCCTCACTCCTCCCGGATCCCACCCTCCACGCCTGTGGGGTTGGACCTTTTCTCTTTCCTGGGGTTTGAACGCGAGGCAGAAAGGGCTTTCTGAAAACCAGTTGGCCCCAAAGGCATGTTTAGGAAAAGTTACCAAATATTCTCGGGCTGCGTGAAGACTGTTCAAGGGAAGAGTCAGGAGCGGCCCACTTAGCCCAGCCAGCTCGCTGTCGACACTGTTGACTTTTTTCTGAAGCCCGTTCAACTCCATTTTCTCTTTACCTCCCCCGCCCCGCACTGTGTCCACCGCCCCCACTAAGGACAGGCTCTGTGCTGCGTGCTGGCAACCGGCAGCGGCCGCAGAGGACGGCAGATCAGGGCTTCCATGCCTACTTTGGTGGAAGGAAATAAACTATTGCCAGGCTCTGTGCCCCACAACTTACATATATGTTATATCAAACCTCACTGATATATTCTAATATAGAAATTATTTTACCTGCTTAATGGGGAGACAAACTGAGCTTGAGCCCCACTCCAACTGATTGTCCCAAGATCTCCCATAAACGTAGTTTGAACCGTGATCTGCTTCTTCCGGGCGCCTGTGCGGCTTAATAATGTTGTTTAGTCCCTAAGTCGCAGTCAGACACTTTGCAACCCGGTGGACTGTAGCCCACCAGGCTCCTCTGTCCATGAGGTTTCCAAGACAAGAGTCCTGGAGTGGGTTGCCATTTCCTTCTCCAGGGGAATCTTAGGCCATGGAGAAATTAAGCAGTTTGTTCACTCTCAATAAGACCAGTTAATGCTGGGGCAGGAACTGAGCTCCACTTTACAAGCTCCTTTCCCCCTAATCTTGGTGTCTGTGTATGTGCCTGTGAGTTAGCAACCCTGTTTCTTTTCCCTGGAAACGTCTCTCAATGCCTTCTTTAAAAAAACACTCCACATCCTTAAGGCCTAGTTCAAATACCCTTTCTTGCATGAAACCTTCCCTGTAAACCACATGATATCTCCTATGAGACCAAGAAACAGAAGACAATTGCAAAGCGTTGTGTATGTTAGTTCAACATAGCAAACCTTTGTTGAGGGTCTGCTATATACCGGATCAATGTCTTCAAAGTACTAGAGTCTCCTCTCTTTGAGGATAGGAAGCAACCATTGCCTATGTCTCTATGAATCTCACTTAATAAGATACTTTTAAAAATCTCTAGTGAATGAATGAGGAGAAGGCAATGGCAGCCCACTCCAGTACTCTTGCCTGGAGAATCCCAGGGATGGGAGAGCCTGGTGGGCTGCCATCTATGGGGTCACACAGAGTCAGACACGACTGAAGCGACTTAGCAGCAGCAGCAGTGAATGAATGAACATATGTGCCGTCCCTCTGCACATTTGGAGAAATGTGCAGAAACATCTTGAAGGCTAAATTGTGTCATCCAGACTATAAATGGAAAACAAACTTGGAAAGAAAACCATTGGGCTGCACCTGGGGAAGTCTTCTGAGGTGGTAAGTTCTTGAACACAGGTGGAAAGCCTTGAAGAATAGATTTGCATAGGAGGAGAGCAGAGGGGATATTTCTGTGGCGGAAATGGGGGTGGACCCAGGACACCTGTCTGACATCAAGGGTGTGAGCTGCAATTAGGAAAGACAGAGATGAGCTGGGTGGAGTGGGTCCAGGTTGCAGAGGTTCACAGAAGCCGGCCAGGCAGGCACAGGAGTTGCTATTAGTGTGGGAAGCCAGAGTAGATTGAAGCCGGTTCTGGACTAGGAATACAATCATCTGCCCCAGACAGAGAGGAATGTCTCCACTCCAACTAAATACTAGGAGCTCTGATAGAAAACTCCCTGCTCAACAAGGCCTATGACTCTGACCTAGGAGGGGAGAAAGGAGATGGCAGAAGACTAATATCAGAAGATGGTAGAAGAACCTTGTTTAGAAACTTCAGCAGATTGTGTTTCAAATCTCTAGTGCACAAAAAAGTAACCATCCTCCTTCAAGCAATCATCCGTGTTAGGGCAGAGGTAGTGATAATTTGCAAAGTGGCTTTGGGGGCTCAGCCAAGCTCTGGCTTAGGAGGCAGGAGCTCTGCTTTTTAGCCTTACTTCTGCCACCAAACTCTGTGACCTTGAGAAGTATACTTCTCTGGATTTCAAGGTCACCATTTCTGTATCTCTAAAGGCCTTTCTTATTATTAATCTCTTTCTTATAGAAAATAGTCATCTGATTTTTTTCAATCAATTATATTTCTTTTTTTAATTTATTTTACTGTGCCAGGCCTTAGTTGCTGCACAAGGGATCTTTAGTTGCTAAAACTTAGTCGTAACACGTGGGGTCTAGTTTCCTGACCAGGGGTTGAATCCCAGGCACCCTGAACTGGGAGCTCAGAGCCTTAGCCACTGGACCACCAGGGAATTCCCAGTAGTCTGATTATCATGAGAAATAATTACATTTTTAAATTTTTAAAAGTTGATTCAAAACATAGGCCTGCTTTAAAAATGACAGATTTCTTAACTTTCTGCCTCCACTGAGCCCTGGAAGAATGAAGGGATGGGAGATGGGACTGTTATTAGTATGTATATCTCATCCTTTTCCTTTTGGGAGGTGGTGAAGTATAATGGTTAAGACACAGGCTCTGGAAAAGACTAACTTGAGTTCAAATTCAGCTCCATGACTGATGGGGGAATGTGAACTCTCTGAACCTCTGTGTCTTCAGAGGTAATAAAAACTGCTTTACCTGGTTATTGTGAGGGCTAAAGGAGAGACACTATGATCCTGGGCCCTTGGTAGGACTCAGTGAATAAAGAGTAGGTAGAGGCACTGAAAGTCTAGCTGCACACAGAATTTTCATGTCTAGATTTCAACATTTTTCTTTCATCATCATTTCTTGGAGCTCCCAGCACCATTTGTGGCATATAGAACACAGGCTCTGATGGGTTTAACTTCAAAAAGCAGCACTGTTTCCCTCTGGATTGTGGTTCCACCTTCAGCTACACCCAGAGAAGGAGGTTGATAAATAGTCATGGAAACACACCTTCTAGGACAGGAAGACTGCCGCGGTTCTTGGGGATTTCCATTCTTTTATCCTGTTTTCTTTGTCAACACAACAAGCATTTAGAGGAAGTTTCCCGTCTCCTCCTGATTTCTTCTCTGAGCCTTTTCCATTTTACCTTCCGTAAAGTATGTTCGATGGTCAGGAATGTAGGTAGAAAAGAGGAAGAGCTAAAGACATCTCTTCCTTTCCCCCAGCTTGTGCAAAGATGCTGCTGAACACCCTGAACTACAGGGATCTTCCACTACCTAGAGTTCTGTAAGCCTTCAGCCCTTTGGTTTTCCACATTTCAGTTAGAATGGCTAAATAGAAAGCCCCTATTACTTCGATTGCTTCTTCTCTATGGAAGCAACCTGGAAGGTTGACAAGAGGCCAAGGCGTGAGGCTCAATGCCCCACAAACAGGGTATCTGTTAGTCTCAGTGGTCCCCAGTCCCAGGAGCTCCCCAGCTCCAAAGCCTGAGCTCCATGCAATACGGGAATTCTTTCTTGGAACTCCTGGCACCATATGAGGCTTCACTTCACTGAGTCCTAGTTTTTATGGGAGAAAACCATAATCCCTACCTCATAGAGGCAACATGAATACTCACTTGATCTTCTCGTCCACTCATGGTCTCCCTCATCCCAGCACATGTCATTAACATCCATCCCATTGCTCAGGAATCATCCTTGACTCCTCTCCTTCTCTCACCCATCCCCCCACACCCAGTGCAATATATTAGCAAATTTTATCTAGCATCTCTGACTTCTTGGGACCTGCACCATTATCCCGTGGATCCAAGTCACCACTCAACATACACTTGGGTTATTGAAATACCGTCCTGCTGGACTCCTTGCTTAAGCACTTGCTGCTTCCCTGTGGTCTTTTTTCAATACAAAAGCCAGAGCAGTCCCTCAAAATATAAGTCAGACCCTCTCATACCTCTTTCCAAAACCCTGTGATGACATTTCAAGAGAATCGGAGCCAAAGGCAGTTTTTACAATGACCTCCAAGGGTCCCTGTGTCCTGGCCCCCTGCTCCCTCTCATCCCTTCTTAATTGCCCCCTCATTACTGCCATCCAGCCACACTGGCCTCCTATTGCTCCTCAATATGCCAAGTATCTTTCTATTTTGTGGGCCTTTGTAATTTTGTCCCCTGTACCCACCAAACTTCAGTCCAGGTATCCACCAGGTGGTGGCCTTCCCTTCCTCAATTCAAATGTCACCTCTAGGCCAGCTCTTCCTTGACCATCTGATATAAAATAACAACTGCCCAACCTGAGACACTGTCTATCCGTCTTTCCTTGGTTTATTTTTCTCTAATATACTATATATATGCTTATTGAATCATTGCTGTATGTCTCGTCTCATTAGTAAGTGCCATGATTGGGAACTTCATTATTTAGCTCATTCTCATATCCTCAGTACTCAAAACGATGTCTGACACATCACAGGAACTCAGTGAATATGATGAATCTCTCATTATTTAAAATTTATCTATGTAGGGCCTTCTCTTTCATAAGATAACCACAGTGTCTTATGAAAGGAAGGACAGTGGAGGGGAGGAACCCAATGAGAAATGACCTCCTAGAACTTCAGCATCAAGAGGATGGAGATGATGAAGGTGCTGCTGCTGCTGATGGTAACAGTGATGGGGATGGGCATGACAAATACAGGATGGTTGCTAACACTGGGAAGCTCAGAGGTGCTGCGATATTCTGTTAGCTGGCATTTACTGCTCACTCACGCCAGGCACCGTGCCAGGAGCTTCACATGCTTTACCTCCTTTCATCCTCACTGAGCCTTTGATGTAGGCACCACGGTGGTACTGATCCAGTTTGCTGAAGAGGGTGAACAGCTCTTATACAAGGTGACATAGCTTGAGAATGGTGGTTGTCATTTGGGCTAAAGACCAGGCAGTTGATCCTGAGCTTATACCCTCAACTAGCACGTGAATGTGTAGACCAATAAGAAGACAAAGCTTAGCAGGATGAGGTAATTGATCCAAGGCTAGTCAGACTGCTGAAGAAATCTAGACTGTAAACACCGTGAATCTCAAACTGGGAAGGGCAAGGGAGGGCTGTATTTCAACCTGACACAGGCGATTTACCTGCACAGCTGTTCCCTCTCACCTTGCTGCTGATGGACCTACTTTTCATCCCTCAGGAGTGTTGTAGGAAAAAAAGAATTCTGAGAACCAGTGCCTTAGCATGACATTACAAAACCCTTCATAATCTGGCCCCTACTTCTCTCTCTCTCTAGCCTCACTTCTTCCTCCAATCTCTTCTCACCCTGTGTTTAGCCAGGCTAAACTTCCCTGGAGTTGCCCTAATTTGCCATATTCTCTTAGGTACTCAGCTTCCTTTTCCTGCCCCACCCCCAACCTGGATAAGATGCCCCTCCCTGGTGCTGTCCCAGCTCCCAGATGGGTCATAGCACTTACTGTGTGTGATGTGCTATAATTGCCTGTTTGCTTACTGTCATTAACGCTGAGGCTTTCAGGGCAGAGACTGTCATCTGTTCCTTTTCTCAGCCCTAGTCCCAGGTAGTTTGCCTGGATTGTAGGAAGCACTCAGTCCACAATGTGTTGCTCATTGGATGGATATGACAGTCTGTCACTGAGAATACCAGACCTCTGATTCTCAGCATTCCCCTTTCAGGGCACCTACTGTTAGTGGATGGGGGTGTTAGGAAAGAAACTTTTGAAAGCTTAGAGGTGGAAATGTGGAAATGCAATGTCTTGTAATAGATTTAGATAATTTGCTAATATAACCAAACAAGCTGAAGAGATGTGTAGACGAGATGTATTCTTCAGTGAATGGGATGGAGAGGTAGCTGCAAAAACTGTATTCTTCAGAGACCATTTTCATCCTGCCCCTGGCTCAAGAGTCTCCCATGTCTACTTGTTAGAGTCAAACCACAATGACCAAGAGGGTGTTGGGGGACGGGAGTTTGAGAACTGTGCCTCCTCACTCACCTAGGATTCTACTCGGCCTGCCTCTCCCTGGCTTACAGCCACCTGCACGCTTTCATTCTCTATTCAAGGTCTCCCCAGCCCTTCAGCCTGGAAGTCCCAGCTGCCTCCTTCACTAGCAAAATCTAGTCCCTGACTACCCCATACCCCAATTAGTCCCGCCATCATTTAGGTTGTTCAGAATGAGGAAGAGTGGTGAGGATACAGATTGGGTTTGATGCTATCTGGTAGTGTCCCTCTGGCAAGTTCTTTAACTTCTCTAGTCCTCATTTACAGAGCAGGACAAATACATCACAGGATTCATGGGAAGTAATGAGTAAGAAAAAAGACCATTTTAACTAAGTTACACATAGATAGGGCTTCCCTGGTGGCTCAAATACTAAAGAATTCATCTGCCAATGCAGGAGACACAGGTTTGATCCCGGGGTTGGGAAGATCCCCCATAGAAGGAAATGGCAACCACTCCAATCTTCTTGCCTGGAAATCCCGTGGACAGAGAAACCTGACACTCTACAATCCATGGGATCACAAAAGAGTCAGACACAACTTCGCAACTAAACAATAGAACACATAAGTGATTATCATTAATAAATGCAAACTGGATAAATCCAGCCTTTCTATAATTCAGAGCCTATCTGTGTATTTTCAGCTAGAAAATAAAAACTAAAATATATCCATAAACCAACGACCTAAGGTTGTGGTGAGATTTCAGTGAAATAATATCAGTAAAGCACCCACTATGCCATATTTCAGCAGGATGGATATTTTATTGTATTAGTGTGATATATTATCCCCACCAGGCCATGGTCTTCTGGAGCAGTGATCCCCAACCTTTTTGGCACCAAGGACCAGTTTCATGGAAGATAGTTTTTTTCACAGACCTGGGGGTGGGGATGGTTTCAGGATGATTCAACCACATTACATTTATTGTTCACTTTATTATTATTATTATTACATCAGCTCCACCTCAGATCAGTAGGCATTAGATCCCAGAGGTTGGGGAGCTCTGCTTTACAGGGCCACTCCAGTATTCTTGCCTGCAGAATCCCATAGACAGAGAAGCCTGGCAGGCTATGGTCCACAGGGACACAAAGAGTCGGACATGACTGAAGCAACTTGGCACACACACACGCTTTAGAGGGCAAAAACTGTTGTCTACCTCGTTCACTGCACTATCCTTAGTACTTACTGTTGGGGGGATAATTGATACTAAGAAAGCATTTCATTTGATTCATGCACTGGGCAGATTTGAGCATCTGACCTAGGCGTGGGGGCAAGAGCAGTGAACAAAGCTGCCCAAAGTCCCTGCGCTCATGGAGCTCTCATGCCAGCAGGGAGACCAGACAATAACACACTAGAGAAGGCCCTGATGCTGGGAAAGATTGAAGGCAGGAGGAGAAGGGGAACACAGAGGATAAAATGGTTGGATGGCATCACCGACTCAATGGACATGAGTTTGGGCAAGGTCCAGGAGATGGTGAAGGACAGGGAAGCCTGGCATGCTGCAGTCCATGGGGTGGCAAAGAGTCAGACATAACTGAACGACCAAACAACAACAAACAGCATGCTGGATAGTGCTGAGGGCAAAGAGCAAAGTGAGGAAAAAGGACCAGGATGGCCCTGGGATTGAGAGGGTGGTTGCAATTTTAGCTTAGGTGGTCAGGGAGACCTCACTGAGAAGGTGACATTGGAGTCAAGATGTGAAGGAATTGTGGGGATCAGTCATGCAAACGTCTGGAAGAAGAGCCTTCCAGATAGAGAAAAGAGCGATGCAAAGGCCCTGGGGTGCATGTGAGGAACAGAGAAGAGGCCAGTGTAACTGGGGCAAGTGAATAGTTCATTCAACAAATATTTATGGAGCCCCTACTGTTTATGAATACATGAACAAATGAACCCAATGCCTGGGGTATGGTCAGCTCTTTGCACATGTTTATTATCACTGTCATCACCAATCTTAGGTTGGGTCTCTCCCACCTCCACCCAGTACCCAACCCAAGACCCAGCACCTAGGAAGAGGTCAGTAAACTGAATCCCACTATGTCCCTAACCATTAACACCTGGTTATCCCTTGAAGTTTAGCTGCATTGGAGACTTGTTTCCTTACAGTTGGCCTTATGCTCTGAAAATTCTTTAAGTCTTAAAGTGCTACCAGAATTGTATGTAAATGCAATATTGTATCACTTGGGTTGAACTCCTCAACCTTTAGAAAGGTAGACAAGGGAGTCTACAGTTCAGAGTCTGTCACTTCTGGTCAGTCTTGAGCCCCTCATTTTCTAGGGACAAACAGCTAGTGTCTGGGCTCAGAGCACAGCATCCCTGTTGGCTTTGGGACATCACCTGGAACCCAGCAGCCAGATCTAGCAACCTGCTGTCTGCAACTCTGAATTAGCCTCTGAAAAGTTTTCTGCTGGGAAGGGGGTAGATCAGAGTGAGGAAACCAGGAGCTTACCATGAAACTTTCAAACACAATGATCCTCACGGTGATTTGGTAGGCTTGTCCAGTGATGTAGAAGAGCTTGAGAATCACTAATGAATGAACAAACTGAGTCTCCACCAGCCAGGAGATTCCAAGTCACTTAGGAAAGAGACTCCTTGGTGAGCTAGGATAATCTTGTGCTTTTCTCATAGTGAGGAAGTCAGTATTACTATCTAATTTAAGCCCCTCTTGCTTCAATAAGCCTAGGTTCCCTTGTTCTTTCTTCAAGTTAAAAAAAAAAAATACCATCCTCTTGGTCTGTTTCTCTGACATCCAATGAAGGTGATGCAGATGAGAACTCTACTCACAGGAAGCTTGCAATTCAGTTATAACATCAATCTTAGTGCATTCATCCCCCTGTAGCTCAAAGCCCCTCCATCAACAGGGACTTCCCAGCCAACTGTCCTAAAGTGGGCTGTGACCAGGGGGCAGAAGGGCCCATCTTTTGCTGTCCCAATGTTATCTCTCCTTGTTCCCAAACACACCCACCTTGTAGGCAGCTGGGCTCTTTCTCTCTCCTCTCTGGTACCACACAAGTTCCTGTCTTTTAGAATGAATGAGCTCTTTCTTCCACTTCACCCAAGAAGTGCTGTTCTTTCAGGAAGAGAGCACTGGCTTTAGAGTAAGAAGGTCAGTCTCATTTTAGAGAAAAATAAGGCTGGATCTCAGAGTGTTTTACCGATTGGCCTAAAGTCACACAGCTTATCCCTAAAGAGAGAGTCAAGGTTTGAACCATGTGTGTCTGATTCCAGACCCCTCTCCTTTCCACCAGTCCCCACGGCCTTTTGGATGAATGACCTCCAAGGAATACTGATTAGCACCCAATCCCAAGGTAAATATTTGGTGTCGATTTGAAATGCAGGGAGGCATGGAAAACTAGTTGTAAATGAGCCCTATGTAGAGGCCAGTTCCAAAGTAGTTGTCAAACAGAAATGATTTCAATAAATATTTGTCAAGTCACCAAATGAATATAAATGAAATGAAGTTAAGGCAGGTGGATCTTCTGAGAAGGAAGGGCATCACCCTTGAGAAAGGAGAGTCTTTGCACTGTCAACAGATTTGTATGAGGATTTTTTTTTTTTTTTTTAATAAAATGACTACGCCTGTGTTGTTTTCACAACAGCTGTCCTTGGTTTACAGGCTAAGCTGCCCAGGGGCTGGGATTATCTGTGCTGCTGAGTAGAGGTGGCCTCTAGCGGAGCCAGATTTTGTCTTTGCCTAGTCTACGAAGGCAAGGCCTTGGTGAAGTTCAAAACATTTCTCCATTTCTCTAAGGAAGAAGGGTTCTCCTAAAATGTACAGGCTCTTTGAAGGTTTCTGGAATTTCTGGGCTTAAAGGACAACCTGGACCTCTTTCTGTTTCTCATCCTGACACGTATTTGCATGTTTTCTCTGGAAATGCCTTACATCAGTTTATCCCGAAGCAGCCCTGTGTGGGCCAAAGATTCATTCAAGAGGAAGAGGGGAGAATTAATGTGTCAGGTGCTGAGCCACGCATTTTATACTTAATTTCCCATTGAATCATCCCAACCCTATTAGGTAAATGTTATTAAGTCTGCTTAGGGCCGGAAAATAAGACTCAGTGCAGACCAGTGATGTGCCCAGATAACAGTGTGTCTGCAAGTGGCAAAAATAGGATTGAAGCCTACATCGGCTGGAATCCAAAGTCCACCATGTTCTTTCTACTCTTCCCCCAGAGGCTTCCTGGGCCTGCAGCTGCACTCAGCCTGGCACTGACCGCTCTCTCAGTCTGCTCCCTCGTTACCAAACTAGCTGTATTATTCACAGTGTTCTACATCGTCAGTGCCTGTTGCTGTTCAGTCTCTGAGTCCTGTCCGACTCTTTGCAGCCCCGTGGACTGCAGCACCCCAGGTCTCCCTGCCCTTCACTATCTCCCGGAGTTTGCTGAAACTCATGTCCACTGAGTCAGTGATGCCATTCAACCATGTCATCCTCTGTTGCCCTCTTCTCTTCCTGACCTCAAGCTTTCCCAGGATGAGGGAGTTTTTTTTAAAGACAGATGAACCCTGACCCGCTGTGTAAACTGCTAATGGTCAGCACCTTCATCTTGGACTTCTTAGCCTCCAAAACTGTGAAGAATTTCTGTTTATAAGACATCCTCAGATTATGGTATTCTGTTATCGCGTCTAGAGTAGACTAATACTATTATTTTTGAAAGTCTGACTCTTTGTGACCCCATGGATATACAGTCCATGGAATTCTCCAAGCCAGAATACTGGTGTGGGTAGCCGTTCCCTTCTCCAAGGGATCTTCCCAACCCAGAGACTGAACATAGGTCTCCCACATTGCAGGCAGATTCTTTACCAGCTGAGCCACCAGGGAAGCCCAAGTCTTGAGTAGACTAAGGCACTCTTCAAATTCTCCCTCAATTGTCAAAGAGAAAACATTTACTATTTGAAGGGAGATTTACTCCAAATGTGCAGACATATATCCAGATGTGATTATGAGGTAGAAGAATTTATTTTCTCCACGTGCAGGGCAAAAAAACTACTCATTTCCAACTGCATCAACTTACTCCCCAAGTACAACATGCAAGAGTCAAGATTTCGATACAGAGCTAGATTTAGAAACTCCCAATATTGCTCGCAAATACTTGAGAGCTGGAATATTAAGCATGGCAGTTCAAGGGTTTATGGTAGTGATATGAATGGTCCAATCAAGTTTGTCACTGTAAAGTAAGTGTTAGGATTTTCATGGTTTGCTGTATTGGTTGTATCATGGGGCAAAATCTTTGGGCAATGTGTTTTGAATTAACACAGTAGAGAAGAAAGAAGTTGACCTGTTGAAGGTTAGTAAAAATTATTTTTTAAAATGTCTCCATTTCTTCGTTTCTTAAAAAAAAACAAACATCATCAACAGCAACAAAAACCCCTGCTAATGGTAGGGCCCAGGCCTAAGTACTTCTTTAAATCTCTAGTCAATAGGTATGTCCATCCCTGGTTAGGTATCACTACAATAAATGGATCCTTCATTCCAAACAACCCTCCCCTTTAAGGCCTTATATATTATCCCTTTCCTCAACATTTCCCATGAGTTCCCTAAACTGAGCAATTCCAACTGTCCTTCAATATCCCCTACCTCACCTCTACATTAATCACAATTCTGTCTCTTTTAGAAATCAGAAAAGAAGAATTAGTGTTAAATGTTTGGAAAAAGTGACCAATTTTGATGTTCAGCTTACCCACACACTGTGACAAGTTACAAATGAAATTAGTCATTAAATACAAAAGTTTCAACTTTAGACAAGTAGAAAATAAAGTGAATCATATCTTAAAAATTTTGGTGAGGAAATGGAGTTTAAACATGGAAGAAAAAGATTTTATTAAAAGGGGAAGGTATATCAGATTTAACTACATAAAATATAAAAGTACTACATTAAAGAATAAGAAAAAATATAGGAAAATATTTGTTGTAAATATGGCAAGCAAATGTTAGTATATTATTATCTAAAAAGGTTGTGCAAATAGAGCAAGTGCTCTGAAGACCAGAACACTATCTTGTTTGCTATTGTATTTCCTAAGTCTACAGATCAGTAAATACTTGTTGAATGAAGAGATTTAAATAAAAAAAAAAAAAAACTTAAAACCTCAGGAGATAAGTGAGAAAATGACATGAAAATAATTCACAAAAGAAGAAGTGCAATTATTCAATATGTAGGAGCCTATTGCTAACCTCATTTGTGATATAAGAAATAGAAGTATTTAAAATGCCAATGGGTTATTATTTTGTCTATAAAATTAGCTGAGTTTTTTGATTTTTTAAACCACAGCATATAATGACAAGGCAGGCTCCTCATGCTGTCATTGATTCGCCCACTTTGGAGGCCATTGGGACAGGTTCTGATGGTACTGAGTTGGTCACTGTTACAGGAATCATGGGTTATATCTGACCAGCATCCCTCCATCCCCCTTTCTGACACACCCATGATGCTCAGGCAGTGCACTTACCTTCTGAGCCATGAGGGAAGGACACAATGAAAGGCTGCTCAGCCCTTTGCTAGGAATTTCAAACCAGCGCTGGCTGGAAGATAAGCCCTTCCTTTTCTCTGGTTGTGATTCAGTAAAGATGTGACTCTGGAAGCTGCCAGCAGGCATGTCTGTTGAAACATGCAGAGAGTACGTCTGTACTAGGAAAATAAAAAGGCTGGTTTGCAGAAAGGATCTGATTGACACTAGATTCCCCAGTTCCCATCATTCCTGAGGACATTTTCTGTGTCCCTGCCCTCCCTATGTGTCAATGACAAGAGCCAATCAACCCTCTTCCTTAGTTTACACCAGAGTGGGCTCCTCTGACTTGCAAGAGCCTATTAAATTGTTAGGAATTTTATGAATGAGTTGTTAAAGAGTTAAAACTTGATATCAGCCCAGATAGAAGTATTAACTCTACAGCCACAGGGGCATTTTCAGCCTGTGCAAATCTACAAACACTGTGAATCAGGGCTGATTTTTTTTTTCCCTAAAGAGCCAGTTGTTAAACATTTACTAGCGCACCACTGTCTGTAAGCTACCCAGGCTGGATTTCTCTAGCAACCCAGAGAACCTGCAATGCAGCCAGCCAGCCAGAGATGCTAAATCCCACCTGAAACTTTTATTATCTTCCCTTTACAACGGAAGAAATATCCCTAAGGGGTCCCCAAAGGAGGGAAAACCCCAAGGGGAAGTTTTATTTTTATCTGGACTTTAGTCTCTGCACTTCAAAGCAGAATTCTGACGCATGAATCTGTTCAGCAAGGTCACAGCCAGACACCTAAAAGGCAGCCCTCTCCTCTGACCTGAATATCAGGTCAGCCCTTTGCGAGGAAGGGAGATTCAGTGCCCATCCATCAGTGCTGGGTGAGATGGAGCCACGGAGAAAGAGATCGCAAGAAATCTTCGTGTTTGCCTCTAAGCCCAGCAAGGAGGGTCTCAGGCCCGCTTGCCACATGAGAGTTTTGAGAGCAAAGGAAATTAATTCCCAGGTGTCCTTTGGGAGTTCATGCTCTGGGTAGCCTGTTCTTTGAGACTGCATTCAACAGATGGGCAGCAAAAAGAGAAACTGTGTCCATCGCCAGACTTCTTTCTGCCTGAGGATTCTGCCCACTGGCACAGATGACACAGGGAGTGCCTGGGCATCTGGTTAATCACTTCCCTCCTTTTCCTCCTGCTTTTGGAAAAGAGATGAGAGAGATAACTATAAAGGAAGAATCAGGAAATAGGAGACTCCCTCCAGATACCTTCAGAAGTCTTGACAAGT
Organism: Moschus berezovskii; assembly: GCF_049115385.1. Taxonomy (NCBI): domain Eukaryota; kingdom Metazoa; phylum Chordata; class Mammalia; order Artiodactyla; family Moschidae; genus Moschus; species Moschus berezovskii. Next base: position 74,453,227 of record NC_142465.1, read on the forward strand.
AGGAACATTAAAACTATTTGTACCTTCAACAGCAGGAATTTCATTTTAAGGAATCATTTCTAAAGACACAATACAAAATAAAGGAAATGGTTTATGCCCAGATTTGTTTATTAATGAACTATTTTTAATAGGGGAAATATCTGGAATCCACACAGATATCTAACAATGGGAAAATGATTAGGTGAATTACAATACATCAATTTAAAACTACAATACAGTCATTTAAAATGTTTTGAAGAGATTATAATAAGATGGGAAAAAATTCTTCAGTTAACTAAATAAAAATTAGGGTTTAAATTTTATATTTAGAATGACCAGCACTACAAAAAGAAAGAAAAGCAGACTAAACTAAGTAATAACTGAAAACTGGGACGGTGTACTCTCAAATCTTAACTGTGGTTTTCTCCTTCGGGTGGCGGAACTATTGATGGTTTTCAGTTCTGCTTTCCCATGTATTTTCCAAATTGCATTCAATAAACATACTTCAAAATGGATATTATATATGGAGTATTCCTGAATATTTATCTTGTGCCAGGCCCTATGCTAAGTACTTTTGTAGATTAATTTATTTACATCTCCCAGAAAGACTATGAGGTGGGTACTTTTAGTGTCTGCAGTTTACAAACTGAAGTTCAGAGAGCTTAAGTAACTTGCCCAGAGTCACACAGCTGGTAGCCAGGATTTAGAGCTTGGCCTGTTTGACTTCAGAACCAAAGCCCACAGTGCACCCCACCCTCCCCAATAAGAGAAGAAAATAAATAGACATATTTTATACATGAAATAAGCTACTTTTAAGCAGTTGATCCAGGTTTCAAGGCTAGTTCCAGGCTTACCTCTCTCGTGAGAATTTCTGTACCTGTCCCAAGTCCTTAACTCTGGGACTGATGTCCACCGCTTCTGTGACTCTTACACAGCTGCCTGTCTTTTCTTCTTCTCTTACTCTTTCCTTCTTTTCATCCTCTCCTTCCTTTTGCATCCTGCATGTCGGCTGCAATCTCTCTGCACCGTAAGATAAAATGAACCAGATGCTCCCAAATTCATGTCCTAAGAGAAGTTTAAAAGCCTTACCAAAAATTTCTGCAAATTCCCGAGGAGCTTTCTTTCTTAAGATTACTTTCTTAAGGCAGTTTCTGCCTCCAGCTCCTGACTCCACTGAACTAGTTCATTCAGGAAATGGTCTCACCTTTCTGTCCCTGACCCAGATGGAAACTCAGCTCCTTCCTTGGCTTCTACAGAAAACCTGCTCTATCAGGTGATCTGAACATGTGTAGACTTTATGAAAGGTATTGGAGAGCTTTCCACAGCTGAACTCAAGCAACTTCAATAGCAATAGTTAACATTCCTGTGAAAACAGAACAGAACACAACACTCTTCTCAAAGGCCCTGGAAATGTATTATTTATTGGCTGCTTTGCTCTATGAGTTTGTTACTGGATCCTGTCTCCCCCCACCCACCTGCCACCTCTTTTTGCTTTCCTGCCCTGCCCTCACCTCACACCCAACCCCAAACCCTTCTCTCCAGTGTGTATAGTACATTCAAGCCCCAACCTCCAAACTCAGCTCCTGACCCTTCGAGGCTCCCAGCTGAACAAAATGACCTTTCATCAAAGTTGAATCCACTCTTCTTACAAGGCAGTTGTATTAGTGGATAGCAAACTTTTTATACTTCTCCTATTACTCTTAACTATGTAAACAGAATTGAGACCATGCTTTGTGCCAGTTGCTGGAGATATATAAAACTGGAAAAATGCACAAGCGACAATTCTTAAGAGATTAGTCATTAAGTTCCTTAGGCTTCACAGCTTACTGAACAAGTAATCCCTATACTAGGCTTCCCTGGTGGCTCACTGGTAAAGAATCTGCCTGCAATGTAGGAGATGCAGGTTCTATCCCTGGGTCCGGAAGACATGACAACCCACTCCAGTATTCTTGCCTGGGAAATTCCATGGACAGAGGAGCCTGGCAGGGTACATACAGTGCACGGGAATCACAAGAGTTGGACATAGCTTAGCAATGAAGCCACTACCACCACCAATCCCCATACCAGGGGGATTATAACAAATATAATAATCCTAATAACAAAGGTGCTAATAACAAAGGTTGAAGCCATGTCCTGGGACTTTAAGGATGAAGCAGCCTGTAGATTGGGGCCCCTTAGAGATTCAAGGGTGAGACCCACAGGAGCCCTCAGTTCTGAGTTCCTTTCTCTAGTCATGTGTTCAGCTTGTATTGCTCATATTTTCCTTCTAAAACCTTCTCTTTGACTGTGGCTTCTAAGGTTCTTTCTATTGCATTACACAATGTACAGCATTTATGATGGACATTAACCTCAATAACGTGAACTTGACAATCACCCTGACGTGAAGAACATTAGGTCTGCTCTAGCACTGTACCATCCTGCAGGGCAACGTGAATGTCTGTCCACAAGACTAATTGGTGGGTTGAGCAACAGAGGATATTGAGGGCTCTCCAAGGAAGTCAACATCTGCTAAAATACTCAATAAAGTCCATTTTCAACCTAAGTTTCCTGTTTCCTCTGTGTGTGTGTGTGTGTGTTTTCACTCTGCTTTCAAAACCAAGTACAAACCAGAGCTCTTTTGTCAGATTCTTTCCAAACAAATGCGGGTGAGGGAGGGCTGATCTCTGTTATCACAAAGGATGTTGCCTATCTTGACACGGGTTTCAACAGCTCCTTTACAAAACACTGTGACTGTGCTTTATTTAGTCCTAGCTTGAATTTTGAGCATGGAACCACTGGTGGTCAAGGCACTCAAACTGCTTGTCATAGAAGTTCTAATATTTGTGGAACAGGTTTCATGCTAGTTATTTTGCTAGATATAATATCAAATTCAATCCCCCCAAATCAGCCTATGAGGTAAAGGATATGTCAGAATTTTAAAAAGAAAAAAGGAAACTAAAGCTCTGAGAATCTGCCCCAAATCACACAGCTGAAAATAGGAGAGCTGGAGTTTGAAGCCAGGTTCATTTGAGTCTAAACTCAGTTCATTTCAGTCCAGTCGCTCAGTCATGTCTGACTGTTTGCAACCCCAAGGACGGCAGCACGCCAGGCTTCCCTGACCACCACCAATTCCCAGAGTTTACTCAAACTCATGTCCATCGAGTCGGTGATGCCATCCAACCATCTCATCCTCTGTCGTCCCCTTCTCCTCTTGCCTTCAATCTTTCCCAGCATCAGAGTCTTTTCCAATAAGTCAGTTCTTCACATCAGGTGGCCAAAGTATTGGAGTTTCAGCTTCATCATCAGTCCTTCCAATGAATATTCAGGACTGATTTCCTTTAGGATTGACTGGTTTGATCTCCTTGCAGTCCAAGGGACTCTCAAGAATCTTCTCTAACACCATAGTTATAAACTTGTGGGATCTCTCAAAAGCAATAATCTAGTAAAATACAAACACTGGTTTTAACCTAGATGTCCATCACCAGATGAATGGATACAGAAACTGTGATACATATATACAATGGAATATTACTCAGCTATGTGACCCTGGTTCGATTCCTGGGTGAGGAAGATTCCCTGGAGAAGGGATAGGCTGCCCACTCCAATATTCTTGGGCTTCCCTTGTGGCTCAGCTGGTAAAAGAATCTGCCTGCAATGCCGGAGACCTGGGTTCAATCTCTGGGTTGGGAAGATCCCCTGGAGAAGGGAAAGGCTACCCACACCAGTATTCTGACCTGGAGAATTCCATGGACTATACAGTCCTTGGGGTTGCAAAGAGTCAGACACCACTGAGCCACTTTCACTTTCACATATATATATGTAAAAAAATGCACTGGAGTCTGTCCTAATGAGATGGATGAACCTAGAGCCTATCATACAAAGTGAAGTAAGTCAGAAATTTTGTGTATTAACAATTTTGTGTATTAACAAATATACAAATATTGTGTATTAACACATGCGTATGGTATCTAGAAAGACAGTACTGATGAACTGATTTGCAGGGCAGCCATGGAGACGCAGGCATAGAGGACAAACTTGTGGACACAGTAGAGGAAGGAGAGGGTGGGATGAATTGAGAGAGTAACATGGAAACATATACATTATCGTATGTAAAATAGACAGCAAGTGGAAATTCGCTATGTGACACAGGGAGCTCAACCCAGTGTTCTGTAAAAACCTAGAGGGGTGGGATGGGGTGGGAGATGGAGGAGGGGTTCAGGAGGGAGGGGACATATCTATACCTGTGACTGATTCGTGTTGATGTGTGGCAGAAACCAGCACAATATTGTAAAACAATTAGCCTCCAATTTGAAAAAAAAAAAGGAAAAAAAAATATCGGTTTTGAGGTAATTTCCTAGTAATTTGAAATTGGAAACCAAATATTTTATTTAAAGATACAATCAAGATTTGCCTTCACTATCATCATATTCTACTATTAAGTTTGAAGTTCAGATTGCAATTATTACTGTACTCTGGATTGAGATTGTTTAGTTTTATTATAAAAGAGATATGTGGTCATTGTAAAAATTTTAAATGTTGTGAAATATAAAGTGAAATAGAAATGTCAATAGCCCACAAAAAACTGAATGGATACTTCACCAAAGGAAATCTACTGATGGCAAATATGTATATGAAAAATGCACATTGTTAATCATTAAATGAAAATTTAAACTACCCATTCAGTTCAGTTCAGTTCAGTCTCTCAGTCGTGTCCGACTCTTTGCGACCCCATGAATCACAGCACGCCAGGCCTCCCTGTCCATCACCAACTCTCGGAGTACACTCAAACTCATGTCCACAGAGTCGGTGATGCCATCCAGCCATCTCATTCTCCGTCGTCCCCTTCTCCTCCTGCCCCCAACCTTTCCCAGCATCAGAGTCTTTTCCAGTGAGTCAACTCGTCGCATGAGGTGGCCAAAGTATTGCAGTTTCAGCTTTAGCATCAGTCCCTCCAATGAACATCCAGGATTGATCTCCTTTAGAATGGACTGGTTGGATCTCCCTGCAGTCCAAGGGACTCTCAAGAGTCTTCTCCAACACCACAGTTCAAAAGCATCAATTCTTCGGCAATCAGCTTTCTTCACAGTCCAACTCTCACATCCATACATGACCACGGGAAAAACCATTGCCTTGACTAGACGGACCTTGGTTGGCAAAGTAATGTCTCTGCTTTTTAATATACTATCAAGGTTGGTCATACCCATTAGAAAAGCTAAAAAGTCCAATCATGCCAGATACTGGCAAAGATACAGAGAAACTGGAACATTCATACAGGGCTGTTGGGATGTAAAACGAAACAGCCACTTTGAAAATCAATTTTGCAGTTTCTAAAGTTAAGCATACACCTAACACAGGATCTAGCTGTTCCACTCCTAGGTGTTTACACAAGAGAAATGAAAACACATGTAACTATGAAGAGTGGTACGTGAATGCTCAAAGGAGCTTTATCTGTCATGTCCCTAAACTATTAACACTCCAAATGTCAATCCAATGAATGTATAAGCAAGCTGTGGTACATCTATACAACAAAATGCTATCTAGCAATAAAAAGGGATTAATTACTGATACAGTTAACAGTACAGATGAATCCTAATGTCACTAAATGAAAGAAGCAAGACCAAAGATAAGACACATTATTTGATCCCATTTATGTAAAATTTTAGAAAATGCAAACCTTTCCTGACAAAAAGCAAATCAGTGGTTTCCTGGAGATGGGGGTAGGGCAGGGAAGGATGGGAAACAGGTAGAGGGGCATGTAGAAACTTTTGAGGGTGATGGATATGTTCCCTGTTGGGATTGCAGTGATGGTTTCATAGGGGCTTACACGTGTAAAACATTAAATTGCATATTTAAATATGTGCAGCTTATTGCAGCCAATTATACCTCCTAGAACTGTTAGACACACATATATACACACACAAGCGCACACACACACAGTAGGCCCAAAACCTGCTCTCGAACTTACCTCTGATACCAGTTTTACAATCATCTTTGTAGACATTTGCACAATCACATTATACACTACATCTTGGGATCACATTATACACCCAACTTGGTTTTTTCACTTGGACTCTTTTATTGTGGGTACACACAATTCTACCTCGTTCCTCTCAATAGCTTACTGGTAATCCAGCGTGTGAATGTTTTGTGAAATGTAACGTGTCCTGTATTTGCGGACTTTTAAGAGACTTTCAGTTTTTGCTGGATAATTTTTTCAAATCACTGCAGTTCTTTTCTGAGTCACGGGCACCTGACTTAGAAGTTTCCTGTCCATGAAAACAGCCCCTTGCTGATGCTTTCTCCTGTTCTTTCTCCACGCACCCAGCCAGCAACCAAGCTGTTCTGGCTTACTTACTCCACCTGGTGGACAGTGTGGGAAATTGCCAAAGCTTTATTTTTCCAGTGTGCGTGCGTCTTGTTGACCTGAGTTGGCTATTCTCAAATCCGTTTTGTCTCTGGATGCCAGAGTGATCTTTCTAAACATAAACCTGATCCTCTCACTCTCGGGATGAAAACTCATCACCTAAAATAAACCCAGGACTCCTTACTGGAACACACAAGGTATTAATACTCTGGCCTTTGCCCAACTCTCTAGCCTCAATTTTGGTAACTCCCATCCTGGCAATTTGTACTCCAGAAATACATGACCAATTATAATTCTCTAAACACACAGTGCTGCTTCATACATCCACATTTTTGTATCTGTTATTTGCCCTCCCCAGAGTGTCTTTCTGCCCTCTCCTATTCCACATTTGCCTGGTGAATTCCTATTTAGGAGAAGGCAATGGCACCCCACTCCAGTACTCTTGCCTGGAAAATCCCATGGACCGAGGAGCCTGGTAGGCTGCAATCCATGGGGTCGCAAAGAGTCAAACACGACTGAACACCTTCACTTTCACTTTTCTCTTTCATGCATTGGAGAAGAAAATGGCAACCCACTCCAATGTTCTTGCCTGGAGAATCCCAGGGACGGGGGAGCCTGGTGGGCTGGCGTCTATGGGGTCACACAGAGTCGGACACGACTGAAGTGACTTAGCAGCAGCAGCAGCAGCCTCCACAACCCTACCAAAGAGTCCCCTCCTCTCTGCAGTGGGATTTGGTTTGCAGTTTACAGTCTTGTCCTTTTGGAGGCTACAAGGAAACTATTTCAGCAAATGGAGAGTTTCTTGACTTTTTTCCCAGGGGAGAAACTGTGAAGTCCTCATAACTCTTCTTTCTCCCTCAGCAGTCCATGGGGTCGCAAAGAGTTGAACAGGACTGAGCGACTGAACTGAACTGAACTGGGCTCCAAAGGAAGATATTTCATCCATTCACTCATTCACTCACTGTTTGAGGCACCAACATAGGCACTAGGATACATAAGTGAATAAAACAATGATCCCTGCCCTCATGGAGCTTCATTCTGACAGAGGAAGAAAAACAGTACTAATACACATGTGTATGCAGGCTAAAGTCACTCAATCATGTCCAACTCTGCGACCCCATGGACTGTAGCCTGCCAGGATCCTCTGTTCATGGGATTCTCCAGGCAAGAATACTGGCGTGCACGGCTGTGCCCTCCTCCAGGGGATCTTCCTGACCCAGGGATCAAACCCTGTCGCTTACTTCTCCTGCATTGGCAGATGGGTTCTTCACGTTTTAGAGTATTCCAGAAGATGTTAGGGCATAAAGAGTCAAGCAAATCAGAGGGTTCTGTCTAAAATGATATACGTATCAAAATGTACAAGCGAACACACTATCACTGCTATGGGAGATGATTTCCCTGCTGTTTAAGGCTCTTTGGATTGGATTTCTGCTCCTCGAAGCCAAAAGCATCTGAACTACACCAAGGCGCTCGCCTTGGTGTGCATTCCTTAAGAGCAATAGTTGATATCCTAGCTCCATCTGTTCCTTTGACAAGGGAAAATTAATTACAAGGAGATGCCACAGTCTCAGATTCCATTTGGGGATTTTCCTAAGGCCTTTGATGACACTATGTTCTTATTCATGTACCATTCAATTATTTCCACCCCAGGTAATCTCCTTCTCGCTGTCAGACATGGAATTAAGAAAACTGCGCTTCAAAGGGAACCCCCAGGTCAGGCTTCCAAATGAGCATAACCAACTGCTATTCATTGATATGATCTGTGCAGAGGACCAGGCCACCAGCACAGTCCCAGGACAAGCAGCATCATCTCCAGCCTGAATCACAACCTCCCAATTCTTGCGCTTCTGGGCTGTTATCCTCACGCAGCCAGGGTGATTCTTAAAAACATCTATCACATCCTGTCCCTTTTCTTCAGTCACTGTTTATCACTTCCAGGCTCCCTGTGAGCTGGCCCTGGGTTACTTCCAGCCTCCCATCCTGCTCCACTCCTCCACCGCAGTCCAGTCACACTTGCTTCTTTGCTGGTTTTTTACGTACACAGATCTGCTTCCACCTCCTTTGCATTTTTTCCTAACATCTCTTTTTTTTCTCCATTTTTCTATACAATTAAAAAAAGTAGATTGGTGAGTCTTAAAGAGAAAACAACTAAATAATGTAGAATGTAGCCATTTGCCCTTTTTTTTAAATTAATTTATTTGGCTGTGCTGGGCCTTAGTTGCCATAAGCTGGATCTTTAGTTGCTGCATGAGAACTCTTCCTTGTGGTATGTGGGATCTAGTTCCCTAAAGTGAAAAAGTGAAAGTGTTAGTCGCTCAGTCATGTCGACTCTTTGTGACTCCATGGACTGTAGCCCGCCATGGGATTCTTCAGGCAAGAATACTGGAGTGGGTTGCCATTTCCTACTCCAGGGGATCTTCCTGACCCAGGCATCGAACCTGCATCTCCTGCACTGAAGGTGGATTCTTTACCATCTGTGTCACTAGGGAAGCCCCTGGTTAGTTCCCTAACCAGGGATCAAACTTGTGTCCCCTGCCTGGGAGCAAGGAATCTTGGCCACTGGACCACCAGGGAAGTCCCTGCCTTTGCTTTTTAAGTCTGCACACATTCTGATTTCTCCCCTCTGTGCCTTTTGTCATGCTGTCCTCTTACCCAGAACACTGACTCCCTTCTTGCAGCTAACACACTAACTCACTCCGGGACTCAGCCTTAGGGCAGTTCATTCATTCAAAAAATACTTATGAGGAGGGGAATAATGCGCCAAACACTACACCCAGCACTGGAGAGACAGCCATGAAGAGTGAAGCAGCCCTTAGGTGCCTGGGTTCCAGTGCAAGGAACAGATTTAATAGGATAGTTAATGAGACAGCCATGACATCAGTTTCATCTGCATCCCCAAGAAAGTGACTGACAGCTACTTCCATGTCCCCAAGAGAAATGTCAGACTCCTTACAAATGAGGGGGCCAAAATAAGCTTTGTGACTGGTGGCTCCTCATCCACTCAGACGTAGAAAGAGTTAAACTTAGAGAGTCCAGGGGAGACACAACATCTGAATAGTCAGGGAAGCCATGGGAGCATACGAGGTCACCTGTGGAAGAATTATGGGAAGGATGAGAACAAAAGGGACAAGAAGTTTAAGCTGCTTGCCTAAAATTATGTAGCTAGTAGCTAGTAAGGCTGGGATTCCAACCTAGGGTTATTTTAATTAGCCCACTCTCTTTTATGCTAATTTAATTTCCACTAATTTCTTCCACTCCAGATGCCTTGTCGTTGTTTAGTCGCTCAGTCATGTCTGACTCTTTTGCAACCCCATGGACTATAGCCCGACCGGCTCCTCTATCCATGGGGTTTTCCAGTTAGGAATACTGGAGTGGGTTGCCATTTCCTCCTGCAGGGGATCTCCTGCAGGGTTCACACCTGCATCTCCTACGTTGGCAGATGGATTCTTTCCCACTGAGGCACCAGCAAGGCCCCCAAATTGGCTACTAGCCTATGGAAAGGGTCAACTCCCCCTGGCCTGTCAGGAGGTATCCGCCCAATGTGCTTGCTGTGCCTATATTATCTCTGCTCTTTGTTCTTAATTAACTCACTCTTTTCTGCAGTTCTTTGTGTCTGGAAATTCTTTTCCAACCCATATTTGGACTGCCATGACAGATAAGATGTAAGTATAATAAGTGGTATAGATGAGCCTTCTGGTATGTGTGAATCCAAGGCATTCCCCCTTTCCATCTGAATACATTTGTTCTTCATAAAGAGCTAGTTTGTACCTGAATTAATTTGCTTTTTGAAAACTTTGATCTACATACACTTGGAAATCATTTTTTAAATTTATACTTTATCACAATAGTCTTCTTTTAAATAGCAAAGTCAGCTTAAGCATTGAAATTCTTTTGACCATGATTATGTTTTACTCAGATTTCCAGGATTTGTTGATTATGTACTTAGAGGTATACTTGTATCTACTTAAAACCCTGAAAGTTGAGAATTGTTTTCTTGGGTGGGAAATTTTTAGGACTTCAAGCCTGGGAGGCAGCATCTCAAGCAGCCCTGAGAAATTGCTCTGAGGAGGCAGGGGATGGAGTCAGGTTATATAGAAGTTTGCAACAAAGCAGGCAGATAGTCTGAACATCGAAGATTATTGTTAACTAAGAAAACCAGATATCTTAAGTTTAGGAACTTAGCACTCTCTAAGTATGGAAAGATGCAAGCCTCTGGGCTCACTGAACTCATTCCTTTCATATGCATCTCAGCTACCTGGGGCCCGCATCCTTCATTTTCACATCTCCCCTACCCCACCCCATTGTCTCCCTTTTGGGGCCCCTCACATTTGGAGGGCTGGAATCACAGATGGCTGTGACATTCTTGTTTACAGACATGGCAAGAGACACTCCATCACACACTTGTAACATGAACAATCTCTATCAGAGAAGCAACCAGAAACACTTTGCTGCTCTTCTTGTAGTAGAATTTACATTTTTTTTTGTTCTTTCTCTGATTGCTTCATATATACATATGAGAGACACATAGACAGCTTCATATTTTAGGAGAGTTGGTACCATTTCGTTGTTTTTGCTGTCTGGAAGGCACAGCCAGCCACCCCAGTACCTGGTCCAAGCAACCTTCTAGATTAATGGACTGCGATTATAAATACTTTGGGCACTTAGTTGATACAGTGCTGGTATGCTTGTTGACATATTGTTATGGAAGTTAGATAATTATGCCAATAGGTAATACCTTGCATGTGACTCTGTGTGTGTGTGTGTGTAGAGAAGCCATGAAATGAGTTTTGGTTTCTATTCTCGACCAGTTCAGTGAGTCACTGAATATCTTTTTGCTCAGTCATAAACCCTACCATACTTTCCACTAGAACCCCCAGGAACTTGGGTAAAAGCTATTGTACCGACACTTAAATGTTCAGGGCTCTTAATTTTTTATCCTCAGAAATAATCCAATTATTTAAGTTCCATACCATTTTCTTTATTATCAAAGGGAAGAAACCCTTAAGTGGTTGTTGGTGGGGCAAATATCTTTTAAAGCCAGAGTGAACTCCTTGCACTTTGACTGTCTAAGAATTGGGCCTGAAGGAAACAACTTGAGAAATAAATATTATTATTCCACCCCCACAGCATAAATAATTTTGACATACCTTACTGAGGGACCTTTTGCAAATCTATTGCTTTCCATAGTTTACATAAAAAGCTCCTTTTCTTATCATGACTTTAAAGAATATGAATACAAAGGAGATGGGAAGATTACTGTGTGGTGTTAATAGCCCTCCATCAATAAGACAGGACATTCAGTGATAAGAGCAATATCACTATGAGGCATGTGAAATTACATTAATAATGTATGAATGAATACATTCTCATTGTTAAAAAAAAAAAAAGACATTTGTATGCATGTAGAATAAATGAGAAACATCTCCCAACTTGCTTCCTAAACAGTTGAGAGGCTAACTTTTCATCTCATCTCTATGCATTTCATATATACAAAATACTTATAGAGGCCTTCTACTGACAGCTCTCAATCAAGTATAAATGGTATCCCAACACAGTGACTGTTCTATAATTCATGCTTTTATGTTGAACACTATTTGAAGAGTCATGTTTCTTAATCTTTTCCTTTATGTCTTCTGGGCTTTGCCTTTATTTATTTTTTTTTAATTTTTAAAGATTTTTTTTTTTTTTGACATGGACTATTCTTGAATTTGAATTTGTTACAGCCAATTTTGATTTTGAATTTGAATTTGTTACAAACATGGTTTCTGTTTTACGTTTTAGTTTTTTGGCCAGGAGGCAAGTGGGAATTTTAGCTCCCCAACCAGGGATTGAACCAGTACTCCCTGCATTAGATGGTGAAGTCTTAATCACTGGACTGCCAGGGAAGTCCCCTTCTATTTTAGAAGCACTTTCCCCACTCCATTGGGTGCTTCCGTTGATTATTTTTCATTTAAATATATTTTAAAAATTTGTACAATGTTGTGTTAGTTTCTGCCTAAATCTTCATCCATGGTTGAACAGGTCTGGGAAGACACTTAGCAAAGAGCCGCCTGCTGGCCTGGAGGTGGAGTGGAACAGCAGGACTGTCTTGGCTGAGCTCTGAGCCATCACGCTTTGACCTCTCACAGGTGCTCCTTTGAGCTTCAGCTTCCTTTGGCCCCCCCCCCCACTTCCTGCCCAGAGTCTTCTCTGTTGTCCCTCACAGTCTTTTTTGTTTTCCAGGAGAGGACTGTGTTTCCCAGGTAAGTGGAAAGGACTCATGGAGGAGGGTAAAGGGGAGTATTAAGGCTGGTTTTCTTTTTAGTATGCTATGTATGATGGTAGAGGCAATTGGAATGAGAAATAATCTCCAATTTTACACCAACTCAGTTCTGTGGAGTCAGGGGAAAAACTGGTTTTGGTGTTTTGGAAATTTGATCAAGAATCAACATTTTGTATGCCTATGGCTGATTCATATTGATGTATGGCAAAAACCATCACAATATTGTAATTACTTCTCATTAAAATAAATTATTTTTTTAAAAAGAATCAATATTTTGATTCACTCTCAAAACCAGTGATCTAAATCTGCCTTATATTCAAGACCAAAAGAAAAAATAATGACAAAATCTGTCAAAAAGTTGTGGTTTAATTTTGAACATGCAGTGATCAATCATCTAATTCATATTTTAGCCAAATTATTTTCCTCCCTTCTACTTTCTATTTTTTCCCACTTTATCGATTTTTAGTCCTTCCTAGCACCTTAAGAATGGGGGAGCCTGGTAGGCTGCAGTCCATGGGGTCGCTAAGAGTCGGACACGACTGAGTGACTTCACTTTCACTTTTCATTTTCATGCATTGGAGAAGGAAATGGCAACCCACTCCAGTGTTCTTGCCTGGAGAATCTCAGGGAGGGCAGAGCCTGGTGAGCTGCCGCCTATGGGGTCGCACAGAGTCGGGCACGACTGAAGTGACTTAGTAGCAGCAGCAGCAGTACCTTAAGATGGACCTTAAGGGAGAGAAAAAGAGATGGAATTCCATTCGATGAATTTTTCTGTTTACACTGAAGTCATATATTATGTGAGGGGTTAAGTTCTAAAGAGAGATCATAAGGTAAAAATCATGTAAAGTCAAAGTTAGCCTTGAAAATTCCTTAAATGGACCATAAGACCTAGGAAACATCTAGTTTTGTTTTGTTTTTTGTCTCCAGAATTGAAACTGATTTATGGGGTTGGTGTTTGTTTTTGGCCACGCTTGTGGTTTGTGGGATCTTAGTTCTCTAATCTAGTGTCCAACCTGGGCCCAGGGAATTCCCTGGAAATCCAGTGGTTAGGACTCTGGGCTTCCACTGCAGGGGACCCGGGTTTGGTCTCTGGTTAGGGAACTAGGTTCCCGCAAACCACTTGGTGCAACCAGAAAAAACCAAAACAATAACAACAAAAACAATATGATCTGGCCAGGGAGTGAAAACAATGAGTCCTAACCACTGGGCAACCAGGGAATTCCTGGAAACAGATAAATGTTTCTTCACTTGAGCATTAGATAAAATAATCGACTTGTATTTGGGGATGGATTAAAAGGGAAGATAAGTACCTTCAAACACTAGACTCATATTCTGTATGGTGAAGTCAGGACCAGTGACACTATTTTCAAGGTACCATGCAAAATGAAAATGCAGAGCTCTTTGTTCAAAAATGAGTGAGAATTTCAAGTAGGCAGCAGCAGAGCTTTAAATTAAGTATGAGGCTCCTCTAAGCATAGGGTCATGAGCCATTGCATGCCCAAGAAGCTAGCCTTGGATAAGGAGCTTGGACCTGTAATGAGAAACTTGGAAACTGACATCAACTCAGGAGGCGAAGCCTCACAACTCCCATAGAGAGAAAAAGGGGTTAACATCACTGCCGGGGTTCCAACCATGCTTTTGTGCTCCCTACTCCACATCTCATTGATGTCAGGTTGAATCTGCATTATGTTGATGCTGGGAAAGATTGAAGGCAGGAGGAGAAGGGGAACTCAGAGGATGAGATGGTTGGATGGCATCACCTACACGATGGACATGAGTTTGAGTAGGCTCCGGGAGTTGGTGATAGATAGGAAAGCCTGGTGTGCTGCAGCCCATGGGGTTGCAAAGAGTTGGACATGACTAAGTGACTGAACTGAACTGAGTATCAGCACATGATGCAACCCCACTATAAACGTTAAGCTGCTAAGAAGTTGCAAATCCACATTAAAATTACATTTTTGGATCTTCTGATTTATTCAAGGATTCACTATAACTTAAAACTCAGATTTAAGATGTGTCAAAAGAAGTCTTTAAATTTTTTTGCTGAGTAAAAATGTCGATCTCTCTTGAGTCATCTGCCAAAGGCAATAGATCAAATTTAATCTATTGTGTAATTTACAGGGAAAGCAAACTGCATTATCATGAGTTCTTGAAGTGCTTCAAAAAATAAAAGTTAAAAAAATTAGGTGTGATAATATGTCTTCTTCACATAAACAGCTAATTATTTTACTTACTAAAGAGGTTGCCTTTTCAAATTCTTTTTTTGGAAGGTCATGAACTAATCTGTGCAAGGAGGATTTTATTTTATGACTGCCTGAGCTCTTTGGGTAAGAATATGATACAAGGCTCTCTGTTTTTTTAAGGAAGCTGCCTAATATTTTACAGGACTATATTTCTTCAAAGTGTTTTTATATACAAGTCAGTCTAAGGGCAATTGGTCAGGAGGTTTCCTGACCAAGAGGTTAACTGACCAAGAGGTTTCCGGGTAGTAAGTTATTTAATTTTGATGTAATAGAAAATTATTTTTCCAGGAGATTTTTCTTTTTCTGGCATGGGTCGCTGATGTTACCCTACCTCTTATGCCTCACAGTTCTCACCCCACCAGATGTTGAAACTTGACTCATCTGTTTTGACAAAAATTGCTTCCTTGTGGCTTTGAGAATCACATATTTGAGCTTTAAAATATGTGCCATGCCCAGGATCAGGCAGCTGGTGACCCAGGTAGACTGGACAACTCTCCTGATTCATGCTTACCTGCTTCATGTTATGTAATATGGCAAAACAATACTTAACAAGCTCCTGCAAAGCTAACAAAGAAAGCAAAGCTGCCATGTGTCATTGTCACAGTGTCCAGAAGTTTGGGGGATATTTTTAGTTAATCTTTCTATTGTGGAGTCTCTAGGGTGGTGATGGCAGTTGTGTGGTGGTGGTTATTTGGCAAGAATTTAAATTAGAGGCTTCTGTCAACCTGACATCTGATTCCAACAAATGACATAAGCTAGGTTCATAGGAAAGAACCTGGGTGGCAATAGCATTTTCTCTTTAATCTCTTGATTTGTACCAAGTTGTGTATTTTAGGAGAAGGGAGGAGAGAGTGGCATCAGGAGACACAAATACAAATTTATTCAGATCACCAGCTAAGGTTGTTCAGGGTGGTTTGCCAAATAGTTTCAGCAACTAGCACTGATTGAGTGCTTACTGTGTACAACCCTAAGCACTTTACATGCTTTATCTCATTCCATCTTCACAATAGCCTAGTTAGACAGTTATACTATTTTCCCATTGACTGAGATCTCATAGTAGTAAATGTCAGAGGGAAGGTTTGAACCCAAGATAGGGCCATTTTTAACACTGAATGATTCCATCTAGGTTAACTGACTTTCCATCCTCCTTTAAAATGTTGCCTGTTTTTTTTCCTACTAATAGAACCAATTTCCCCTCCACCAAACCAGACATGATTTCAGCACTAAATGGAAGTACTTGAGCCTTTACAAAAGTCACTTACATTCTTGCATGAAACTATCTCTCAAATAATTCTCAATTTACACCTGACAGAAGATGCAGTCTTCCTGTGTGCAGTTGGGGGAAGGGTGTTTCTGTAGACTCGGAGGCACACCCACAACAGAGCAGAACTGTAGGCCTGACCGCACAGAGCTCCTCTGGGACTGCTTATTTACATTAACCACTGTCGAAACTTCTGAAACTTCTCTCGGAGATAGGTGTTGCCAAAAACCCTAGGGGAAGTTAGATGCTTTATCTTTTGCGCACACACGAAGTTTACGTCTTCAGAGAGCCTGGGTGCGTGTGACTCCCAGGAGCTAATCGTCCTGTCCAGTCATATGCAAATCTGGACTCCTGTTTCTGTGGAGGTGCAGACACAAACATAGGTGACAATTTGGTTGCTGACGTGCGTGGGAATGCACTTGCCCAGTAGTGGGTTAGATTGTCTCTGTGTAGACCGTGTGATACTGGGAACTTAATTTGGCTCGCCTGGTCTAGATGAGGAGTGTTCGGGTCGTAAAAGTTCCACCTGCGGTCAGGCAGCTTGCTGCATTGCTCATGATAGTGTGGGGCCCTGTAGACCAGTGGGGTCAATCCAGGGCTTCACGGGACTGTCCGCGGGAGGCTCCGCCCCGCACCCAGAATCCCAGCTCCGCTCCGCCCCCCAGCGCCCCGATTGGCCCCGCCCCCAGAACCCCAACAGGCCCCGCCTCCAATACCGGGCGCTTGGGAGGCACGGCTGCCCCAGTTCCGTAAACACTCCTCTCCCCGCCCCTTGCAGTACCCGGACTGCACCACTCGCAGCCCACGGGGGGGAACCGTTCCCTCCGGCATCCAAAATACCCCCAATCCAAGCTCTCCTGGGTCTCTTTCATTCGAAGTTGAGGCGGATGTTTTCTATGAGGTCAGGTCTGTCAGAACGCTGACATCAAAGCTGAAGTGCCCTAGATTTACCCCCTGCTTCATGCGGTCTTCACCCCTCCTCTCCGCTTACGTGGTGGCCACTCCGTGGCTGCCTCTCTAGAGTCCCTCCCGGCCCTTTAAATACCGCGTGGGGGTGGGGGGGGCGGGGAGGCTGAGGGTTGTTGGACTCGTGAGTTTCCAAGGTGTTTGTGCGGTCCTGGGCGAGGGAACACTCAAAGACCCCTGCCGAGGGCTCCCTCAGTCGTCTTTCTCCTCCGCCTGTCTCCGTGCCGGACCCGGTGCGTACCATCCCCGGGGAAGGGATCGCGGGCTCTGAGGTGACGGGCCAGGTTGACAGAGGGGGACGCCTCACGCCAGTAGCCGCCCGAGGGCCTCCCCCACCTCACCTCGGAGCTGCGTCCTGGGACCCGCGGCCAGTGGCGGTATAGCCAGGCTTCTCGCTTCCCCAACCCCCTCCCCATATCCCTTGTTTGACCTCGAACCGCCGTCCCGCGTGGGAAGGGGGCGCGGGCACCTAGTGGCCGCGGCGGGTGTTGGGGCGGCCGCGGGCTTCGGGCCCTGGAGGGAGGGGCCGGGGTCGGGGTCGTGGCCGCTTGGCCTCTGTTTACCTCCCGCTGGGCCCGTGCCAGCGACGGCGCCGCGAGCGGCTTCCCACCACCCGGGCTCCGGGAGGGGGCACCTTGTAGCCTGCGACCGCTGGCCCGGCTGGGGTGGGTGAACCGAGCCGCGGTCAGGGCCGGGAGGGGCTCCGATCGTGTGTTTGGAGTTTGTTGCCGGGGTTTCCTCGGTACTCGGCCCGGCCTCCGCTGTCCCCTCCCCCAAGGGTTTGTTTTGACAGGAAACGTGCTGCTGAAGGGGAGGGGCGCCCAGGGGACTTGGGCGAGGGATGTGCAGATGCGTTCCCGCGGCGGTACCCTCAGTTACCGGGAGGAGGCGGGACGTGCGGGTCAAGCCCGGGTTCGAACCCCTGAGGCCCTCCGGGGTGGCTTGTGCTTCCCAAGGCTGCTACTTTGGATGGTGCCACTTCAGGTCACAGCGATGATTTGGGGTGGCACGTGGACGAACGTGGTTAAGTGTTTTCATTAGTGTTAAGGAAAACTGTTCGCTTAAACCGAGCGATTTCACAGTGATAGAAAGTTTCCTTTCAACACAAATCTATTTATATGCAAAAATCTCGTCCAGATAGAGAAGTGTTTGCTAGAGCACCCACCGGTGAGGATGGAGATGTGGAAACAGACGTGAAGAGAGGTCCTCAAGTGGCTAAGTCTTGGGAAACCATCTTCGATGGTTATCCTGTTACTTTCACGTTGAAGAAACTAGACAAGCTGTCTTTGTCCCCAGTGGGCCCCTTGGTCCCCAAGATCCCCCGGGTCCCATGATCTCCAGCCCAGTCCAAAACCTTGCTCTGTCCTACCTGCCAAATTTAATGAGGTTATGACAGTGGTTCCCACTTTAGGGAGTGCCCAGCCTGCCTTTTCCTCTTGCTTCCGGGGATTTCATCTATCATCCTGACAGCCTCTGGAGGTTGCCTGACTTAAAGTGACCCAAGGCTGAAGATACCCAGTCGTGTATGAAGCAGCTTCAGTGCCCTTTTGTGGAGGGTTGAGGGCCCAGATGAGGAACCAGGTACTAAAACAGGTCAGCCAGAGGTGGGAGAAGTGTTTTCAAGTGTGCACAGTGCCTAGAAATCCTTTCCCTGATGCTGTAATGTTATGGGTGGCATGAACATTTGCTTTTTTAGACAATGACTGTCTTTGTTGGCCTTTATCTAGCCCTTTGTTGGTTCTAATTTGATGAAGACCAATATTCTGTAGCTGATTGGAGCAGGCACCTACCTCTCTGCTCTATGGTTTTTGCTTTGCTGCCTGTGGATAACTCTTTAGCGCTGCTATTGTTTAGGAGTGGTTCTAAAGCAGCACTTTGCAGAAGATGAAGATTTACTATATCATCTGCAGGGTTTTCTTCAGAGTCCAACCTGACTCCTGTGACTCCCTACCCTTTACTACAGATATGTGAACGCTTGTTCTTGCACCCAACCTTGATCAGGTCTTGAAGGATGATACCTGCTTGATGTTTCTTGAAATTTTCTCTTTTTCATGACTTAACCTTAGTTGGATGGGTTCCATTCCTCAGGGCCCTGCTGGATAATCTGAGTAATTCACTTCAAAATGCTTCTGACTCAAGCTAACTGTAAGCAATTAACCCTTTTGATAATATTTGGGTTTTACAGAAAGATTTTGCAGTTCATAAAGAAAGACTCCCTGATGGAGGATTTTCAGTTACTCTAGTGCAGTGGGTGAGAATGATTTTGGTCAATGAACTAACTCTTTCAGTGATGCCCTTCATGGTATGGCACTTGAGCAGACACCCCGGGGGGAAGGTCAGCTTGTTATCACATGTGCAAGGGTCCATGTGTGATGGATAGATCAGTTCAGCAGCGTGGGAGTGGAAAGAATGAACAGTTCTCCACATTTTCTATAGGCATCCTAGAGTGGTAAAGAGCACAGGCTTTAGGGATCCACTGCCTTGGTTAGAGTTGTGCCTCTGCCACAGCTGTGAACCCTAGAGCAAATTATTTATCCTCTCTGAGCCTCAGGTTCTTCCTTCTAAAAAGAGAATAATGATGATTCCTTTGCTAACAAGGTTATAATGAAGATTCAAGAAGATAAAACATTTTAAGCACTTATTATAGGGGCTGAGTCATAGTAAGTACTCAATAACTGTTACCTCCAATTGTTATTTTTTGCTACCAGTTTAGCATTAGGAGGGTGGAAAGTTACAATGTGAAAGTCTCTTTAAGCTCTGGGACTGTGACTCTTCGCTAATTTTAATTATTGGTGCCTTAGAAATGCTTTTGAGATAGGCACTGGAAATTGGAGGAAAAAGACATAGCTTCTTCCTGAAAGGAGTTTAAAATTTAGTGGGGAGACAGATTTGCAGATAGTTATCTTTCAGTGACCGCGTAATGGGAACATAAACAATGTGAGTGAGGCAAAGGAGAAGGGTAACCCAAGTTGTCTTGTGAATAGTGTGACTTAATTTGTTCATCAGTGGTGCTCACTGAGCTCCTGCTCTATCCCAGGCAGCATCCTAAGCTCTAAGATGACCAATAAATAGAATGAGTAGGGATATCAAGGCAGATCACTTCGAAGTTGTAGCATTTGCTTTCAAGTCTGAATGACAACAAGTCTCCAGCCACACAGAGATCAGGGAAAAGAACATCCCACTGGAAGGGAATAGCAGGTGCTAGTGCTCCAAAGAAGGAAGTTTGGCACCCAAAGAAAGCCATTTTGTTCAGAATATGAAGAATTAGGGGGAGAATGGTAGCAGGATAAAGTGGACAAAGGCCAAATCACAGAAGGATTATAAACCACTGCCAAGAGACCTTGTAGGAAAAGGGGACCCACCTGGAGAACACTTAAAAGGGATTTCTTTTGCCTTTTCTGAAGGGTTCTGGACAATTTCTTGTTTTATTCATTAGGCATTGTTCAAGAAGGACAGTGGGAAAGTTTGACTGTCTAGAAGAGATTTTGTAATAGCGTGCTATCTACACTAACATAGCAGTGGGAACAATCAAGATCATAAAACTACAGGAGACTGGACTGTTCTGACTTAGACTTGAACTTCTGGTACAGTACTTCTTCTTCTAACCTTTTACTTTGCAGTAATTTCAAACTTACAGAAAAAGTTGCAAGAACAGTACAAAGAATTCCCTATTGTCTACCTTTTACTCATATTCACCTATTAGCATTTTGTTCCATAGGCTTCAGTGTTTTCTCTTTTTCTCTCATTTGAATCATTGGAGAGAAAGTTGCATATATCATAGGTCTTTATTCCTCAATGCATAATCACAGCACACTTATCAACTTCAGTAAGTTTGACATTATAATACAGACAGTAGATTCAAGTATTGTAACCATATTGTCAACTGATGCAATGTTTATTACAGCATTTTTTAATTTGGTACAGGATACAATCTGGGAGCATCTACTGCACTCAGTTGTCAAGTCCCCTTTCATTATCCTCAACCTTTCTTTGTTTTTTATGACACTGACATGTTTTAAAAATGCATAATTTCTAATAAGAATAAAATAATATTTCATATCTGTCAGGCACTTAGTAGGAGTTTAAATACATAAGACTATTTTAATTACAACAATTCTATAAGGTAGATAATACTGCTGTCCCCCATTCATCAAGGGTAAGTTCCTGTCTCCAGTCTATAAGTATCACGAGTTGAGATAAAGAATCCAGTCCTCCTGGCTCCAGAGCCGATGTCCTTACTGCCTTGGTGACATGTGCATGGTGACTGGTGGATCTTTGCAGTTCTGAACCAGTGCAGGATAATTTGCAGGTAGATTTTGCTGCAGAAAGAAAATAAAAAAGTAAAGTCAGTTATCTGGATGCAGCCTGAGGATCACTGGCAAATTAAAAACTGATTTCCCCCTTATATGTGGTGAAATGCAGGATGAGCCCCTTCAGGTCTCTGTAACTTGTTCCCTCTTCTCTAAAATGCCAGTGGTCATATGGCTATTCATTGCACAATAAATCTTTAAGTGCCTCCTGCCTCCCAGCCATTGACCTTGGAAGGAATGATTATACTGCCTTTATTATTATAAAATGTGGAACAGTATAATGAAAAATGTGATTATTCTCTTTGAATAGTGACACACCGTAGTGCTGGAGGCTTTGTTTTGGTGTAACCTCCTCTCTTCACATTGACTTTACCTTTGGCCATTGAGTAAATCCTCCCACGTGGGGTGAGATGTGCTGTTCCCTGAAAGTTGTCTGGTTTGTTTGTGAGTTGCACTGGTGAAGGTTAAGTAGATCTAGTTTGTCGGTATTAGAAGCATTACATTTCTTAAAGAAACAACCTGCTTTTGTTGTCACTATTCTAAGAGAGAACCCAAAATAGCTTTAAAAGCAGTCTAATTACCCTTAATGCTTTTGGGTCAGGTAGCTTTGTCCCCAGATGACCTATATGGACACCTGAGACCAAGAAAGGTAAGAGCAAGTGTGAAGGAACTTGCAGAAGACTGTTTGTACCATGATGCACCATTTGCTTTGATTTTTGTATTTCAAACAAATGCAAGAGTTCTGTCCTAGGTCAACTCCCAGTCTTTGTTATCTGTAGAGGAACATGCTTTTATCACGGAATGAAACCATTCTTCCCTCCAGAGTTTCTAATGCCTAAAATGATTATAATAACAACTACCAAAGCAAATAATACTAACAACAGCAAACATCTGCATCCTGTTTACTCTGTATCAGACATTGTTCCAATATATACTGCCTGAATGAAATCTCTCACCAACCCTATGAGTTAGGTATTATTAATTTGAGAATGCAGGCCTTCTCTTTTGGCCTCAAATAAAAGTTTCTGCTCAGATCCATGAAAACCCAGTTGTCATGTAGAGGCTTCTACCAATTAAACAGGATTTCTGAACATTTTGACACTTTTACATTTTCTTTACATCCCCTATGCCAGAAACAATTCAATGGAATTGAAGAAAACAAGCTGTGTATGTGCTATGCTCAGTCACTTCAGTTGTGTCCAACTTTTTGCTACCCTATGAACTGTAGCCCACCAGGCTCCTCTGTTCATGGGATTTTCCAGACAAGAATACTGGAGTGGGTTGCCATTTCCTCCTCTAGGATATCTTCCCAACCCAGGGATTGAACGCTCGGTTCCTGCATCTCCTTCATTGCAGGCAGATTCTTTACCCACTGAGCCAGCTGTGGAACCTGGAAGAAAGCATGCTGCTACTGCTAAGTCGCTTTAGTCGTGTCTGACTCTGTGCGACCCCATAGACGGCCTCCTACCGGGCTCCCCATCCCTGGGATTCTCCAGGCAAGAACACTGGAGTGGGTTGCCGTTTCCTTCTCCAGGAAGAAAGCATAGTTGCATGTTATTGAGCACGTCTGCTATGCAACATTTGATTTCTCAGAACTTCTAGTGATGTGATGCTTCACAGAACTCTGGGTTTATATATCATTTTAGCAGTTCCTCATAAAAGTCACCTGATAGCTGGCCCAACCCCCTCAGAAAAATGAGGTGAAGAGAGCAGATGCATTGTGGGTGAAGTCATGCAGCAAATCAACAGCAGAGTCAGGCCTCACACCCAGGACTTCTACCTCCCAACCTGGAGCTTTTCATTTTTTTTTAAATCTTCGTACTTAGCTGCCTCGTTAAACACAATTAAGAAACCTATGAGTTGTGCTGTTCAGCTGGAGTATAAAAATGAAATGGACAGTTTTAGCTATTAACCTAGTTCATAAATTCCAACGGATGAAAAGCTTTTATTCATTTTTACCTAGAAAAATAGCCAAAGTGAAAAGAAATGATCTCAGAGCATCATGGCACAGTTGTCACAGTTGAATGAGTGAAAGAAATAATAAAGTGGAAGCAGAACTTATGGTATCCTAGTTTAAGAGTATGACAGGACCAGGGAATATTGAGTCCTCAGCCTCATAAGGCAGGTAGAGGTAGTAGGTTCTTTGCTCCAGGCCTTAACCTGTGACAGCAGCAGGTCTGCAAATGTGGAATATCAGTTTGCAAATGTTCTGGTTGCTATTGTACCAGATGGGATTCGGGGATTCCGATTCAGCTGACACCGAATGAATGCTTGTCACACACTTGACACTGATGGTGGACGAGACGCAGTTCCTGCCTTAGTAAGGGGAGTCAGAAGTAGCCAGGGGAGGAAAATAACTGTGAGAGTCTAATTACTATTGGGCAGATACTGGAGACGTGCTGCAGGTGGACAGAGAAGAGTGCCCTTAGCTCTGGCCAGGTGTAGAGGGAGGGTTTCCTGTTTTCCTTTCCTCGAAAACCAGCATTTTCAAGAAATGCCATCCATGAGAAGTAAAACGTTGGCAAAGAGAGAAAGCCAGAGGGAAGGGCAAGCGCTCCATTTGGGACTTGGGGTTTGGTGGAATTAAAGGGTTAGAGTGGACCATTTTCTTCTTCCTCTAGCCCCAGCCACACCCACACCCCCTTCTCTCAGACGGGAGTTAAAGTGCAAGGCTAGTTTGCCTGGGGTAGAGGAAGTGAGCCCACCACTGAGAATGCCAGGGGGCAGACCCTTTGTAGCCTGTGTCCAAGGTGTTTGGTTTTGGGACTCTGGGAGTAGTGTCTCTATGGGGAAGCTTCCTGGCAGCTCCAGCACCACCCCACTCCCTCCCCTTCAGTCTGCAGAGGCAGCCTCTGAGTTGGTGATTTTCTGTTTGCAAAAGTGGAGGGCTGAGCAAGGGTACATTTCTCCAAGTGCCACGACTGTAGAAGTAGCTTGGGTGAGGTCAGGGGCAAGTGCCCTTGACTTCTGACCTTCAGTAAGTCCCTGTTAGGCCCATTCATTTCTCCGTCCTCACCCAGAGGATAAAACAATAGTCCTGTTTCTCTCAGCAAAGGCTCAGTCCCTCCACTTGGTCCCCCGCCTGCCTCTCCTTTCTGGTGCTTCCTCAGCAGTGCCTTGGTGTCCCCTTCCTTGTCCTCCAGCATCTGACACACAGCTTTAGGTAACTGGACTTCAGAGCCATGAGAGGATAGCCTTGCGTATATTGTTCACTGTTACTCTTCCCTGGGCTTGGTGCACAGTAGGCGCTTAATACATTTGAAAGGGACCGGTGAAGGCATTCTGTGGGTAGCTGTGGTTTCATGTACTGACAGTTTTAAAAGCTCAGAGAACCTCATTGCTGGTTCAGGTTTAAAGACACTCAGTGAATTCTTACTGTCATTACCATCCATTCAGGATTTGAGGTGCCTTTCTTCTCAGGCCTGGGTTTCCCCTCAGTATCAGCTAGCACCGCACTCATGTATCAGGGCCAGCTCCTTCACAGGCATGGCTAAGGATCCTGAGTTCTGGCCTGAGCATCCTGCGTACCCCAGGTCTCCTTTCCAGGGAAGGACTGGGCCCACTCCCTTGCCCTTCCCTGGGAAGCAATCTGATGTCGCAGAAACAGCCCTGGATGTGGAGTCCAGGGACTGGCTTTGTGGCACAGCAAGTCTCCCAGAGGCCTCAGCCTGTGAACCAGCATCTCTGTGCCTGCTTGTTCATTGGGTGACTGTGGGTACTTGGTAAATTATCAAGTATAAACCAAAGATCAGGCCTTATGCTTTATAGTGTGGCAGTTTGTGACAAAATGGATGAGGAAAACCTATAGACTTGCCAGCCAGAGATGTTACTTAGTAGCTCCTCTTTCCCCAGGAGGCTCACAGACAACTAAAGAGACTGATTTCAAAAATATTTTATGTAAAACAAAGACAGAGGAATAGTAATAGCTAACATGTGAATGCTGTGCTAAGCACTTTAATAAGACGAAACCTGTTTCATCTTCAAGCAACCCCATGAGGTGTCTTTGAGCCCAGCTTTACCCCGGAGGGAGGAAGTTGAGTGACTTCTCCAAGGTCACCTGGCAAAAGACAGAACCAGCTTCTAACCTGGAGTCCCACACTCTTAACTCTTACCCTCCTACGCTTCAGCAGCCCTCAGAGGAGAGAGCATGTGCTCTGTACATTGTTTTTCGAGGATCTGTTCTTGCTGGGAGCTGCTCCATGTTCACACTGAGTATGTCCCGTGGGAGCTCATACCTGTGGCTCTGGAGTCCCTTTCTGAAGGCAGTCTTGCAGGCCTAGTGACAGGCTGGCCTGGGTGCCACGGGAGGAAGGAGGTCATCTGCTGGGGGCCTTTCCAGTGCTGTGACACAGAGGACATGGCTGTCTATGCTGGAAGAGGCAAAGGCACCACTGGTGGAAGCACAGCGGGAGGTTGACACAGGGTCTCTTTGTCTGTGCAGGTGCTGTCTCTATCCACACTCCTGCGACACAAAATGCCCTTCAATGGTGAGAAGCAGTGTGTGGGCGAGGACCAGCCCAGCGATTCCGACTCTTCCCGGTTTTCGGAAAGCATGGCTTCTCTCAGTGACTACGAGTGCTCCAGGCAGAGCTTCACAAGCGACTCCTCCAGCAAATCCAGCTCTCCTGCCTGTAAGCCGACAGGGAGCAGAGCCTGGGGGTGCTGGGCATGGTTGTAGGCACACATGTTTGTTTTTTCTTTTAATCAATTTTTTAATTTATTTATTTATCTGGCTGAGCCAGGTCTCAATTGCAGCCTGCAGGCCCTATTTTTAGTTGCAGCATGCGAACTCTTAGTTGTGGCATATGGGATCTAGTTCCCTGACCAGGGATCAAACCCGGGCCCCCTGCATTGGGAGCATGGAGTCTTACCCACTGGACCACCAGGGAAGTCCCTAGATGCTTGTTTGAGTGAGAGCAAAGTCCTAACTTCCCCTCCTTTCTAGACATACTGGAATGTCACTGGAAGGGCATCCCAGCTGTCTTGTACACACTTTCAGCAATAAATAGCCACTGGATGAGATGTCTGGATGGCATCACCAGCTCGATGGACATGAGTTTGAGTGAACTCCGGGAGTTGGTGATGGACAGGGAGGCCTGGCGTGCTGTGATTCATGGGGTCGCAAAGAGTCAGACACGACTGAGTGACTGAACTGAACTGAACTGAATATTAAAAAGCAGAGACATTACTTTGCCAACAAAGGTCCATCTAGTCAAAGCTATGGTTTTTCCAGTAGTCATGTATGGATGTGAGAATTGGACCATAAAGGAAGCTGAGCACCAAATAATTCATGATTTTGAACTGTGGTGTTGGAGAAGACTCTTGAGAGTCCCTTGGACTGCAAGGAGATCAAACCAGTCAATCCTAAAGGAAATCAGTCCTGAATATTCATTGGAAGGGCTGATGCTGAAGCTGAAACTCTAATACTTTGGCCGTCTGTTGTGAAGAATGGACTCCTTGGAAAAGACCCTGATGCTGGGCAAGATTGAAGGCAGCAGGAGAAGGGGATGACAGAGGATGAGATGGTTGGATGGCATCACTGACTCAATGGACATGAGTTTGAGTAAGCTCCGGGAGTTGATGATGGACAGGGAAGCCTGGCATGCTTCCCTATGAGGCCATAGGGTCTCAAAAAGTCAGACAGGACCGAGCAACTGAACTAAACTGAAGTTTACAGTCTGTCTGTTTTTATTTTCATCACTGTCTCTGATCTTTGGTTTGACTGTAAATCAGGTCTTCCAACCCCACCTTGTCTTCTCTCTCACTTGGTGGAAAACTACTCCTCAAGATCTTTTTTTGAGTCACATTCAAGGAAGAATTCAAATCGGTCCTTTCTGATTTACGTGGAAGGAAACTTGCCCCAACTCAAGGGTCAGGCAGGAAGTGAAATAATCTAATGGGTTTCCTGCTAATTTCAAAAACCGTTGTGCAAATCACCCCAGAAAAGGGGTGCCCATGAGGAGAATTACTACATTAGGGACGTGAGAGTTAAAAGATGGCCAAGGAGACGTCTTTTTCCTTTTTTGTGTGTGGACGCTAGAGATGTGCAAAGCAGTGTATTTGTCTTTTATTTTTTTTTAGCTTTTTAATTGACATTTTATATAGAAAATATAACCCCTTAAGTTGTCAGTGCAAATGCAGAGAGAAGCAACTAATATTTAATATGATCAAATGCCCCCTTTGGAAAAAGCTTTTTCATCTGTATTTAAGTTAGTACATTCTCATTTTTTTAAAACATGGAAAAGTAGATAGAAAACAAAATATCGCCTATAACGTCACCCAAAGGTGACAGCTGTGACAGCGCTTTGTCGTATTTTCATTCTTCACATAGACACACATGCGCACATGTACTCTTTTTGCTTATTAGTATAACTAAAACATTCACTCATGATAATGTTTTTTTAAACATCTTTATGACTACTTCTTACTTTATCAAGTGAATATACCATCAGTTTACTTAACTTCTGTTTATCATTGGGCATTTAGTTCATTTCCTTTTTTTTTTTTTTGCTTTACAAATAGTGCATTATAAACATTGAGGTGCATAAAGCCTTTCGAGGAATTCCTTTGTACGTAATTAGATTCCTGGACTAAAGTGTACAGACATTTTCATGGAGAATGTTAATGGGGAAGAGAATTGGCAAAAGAATTTATTAGCAGTCACCCAGCTTTCAGTGCTTTTTCTCATTCTTTATACTATATACAGGGTTGACGTCTCCAGCAGGGCACCTGGGCGTCCTGTAAAAGGATTTTACTAATTGTGTACCACCATTCCTTCCATTCCTTCCTCCTCCTCTTCTTCTTCTTCCATCTCCCTCTTATCTACCATCTCCTTGTCTTCTCATTTCTGAAATTATTTTAGATAGCAAAGCATTGGTGGCAGTCAGCATTATTTAAGGCAATGGTTTTTAATGAACAGAAGCTGAGAGTTCCAGGAATGATTTCAAAAAGACATGACTTACTAGAATAATTTTTGAATAATCTTTTTCAAATAACTGAAATAATTATTTACTCCCTATTTCCTACTGAGAAGTAGATGATCAACTTATCAGATTTATTTTAATTATCTACATTTATGGAATTTTTGCCATGTTTCTTACTTAAATTATCTTGTTTAATCACTTCAGGACAGTCCTTTGAGCAGGTTAAGTTATGCTTCAGTGAGGTCAAATGGTAACCACCAATTAGCAAAACTTAGAATTGTGCTATACTGCATATACTTTTAGATATTATAGTTTTAAAAGATCAGTTAGTTCATAGTGAGCCAGCTTAAATTAATGCTATGAATTACAGTATAAAAAGTAGTCATCAATTTCCTGTAGAGTACATGTAATAGATGCAGATAGTAGTATGTGCTGAAAAATGAAGCGATTTAATTTTTAAAACTAACTTGGAATAGCCTATATTAATAAAAAATTTCTAAGAAACATTTGACAGTTTATTATCAATACAGTAACTGAAGCTATCAAAGGAATTTTTAAATTTTTGAAGCCTTAAGTATCAAGCATGGGAATCTACCTGCTTTTGTATACATTCTTCTTACTTGTAAAACCTTGAAAATAATACACTGGAGTAGCTTAAACCTTGTGTGCATCAGAACGTGTCACTAGCTGGCAATTCCTCTTCCACGGCATTAACTGGTTTTTGTTTTCTTTTCAGCAACGAGCCCTCCCAGGGTCGTGACATTTGACGAAGTGATGGCTGCAGCAAGGAACTTGTCAAACATGACTCTTGCTCACGAGATAGCTGTAAATGAGAACTTTCAACTGAAACAGGATGCCCTCCCTGAGAGCAGGTAACCTGGAGGCATCTGTTGTGCATGAACTGTGCTGCAGACTCTCTGTGTGTGTATGTGTGTGTCCTGCAAACACAAATATTCACAGTGATTCCTGGACAGTCTTGTATAATGTCTACTGGGAGTTAACAGTACAGTAAGCCCCTACATATGAACCTTCAAGTTGCAAACTTTCAAAGATACGAATGTGCCCCTGTATGCCAGCTGTTGGACTATGCTACTATACTTTTAAAGGTACAACACTGTAAGATTAAAAATGTTTTATTTTTTGTGTGTGCTTGTTTTTTGTGTATTACTTGTGTGAAAAGTATTATAAAAGTATTACAATATAGTACTCTATAGCCAGTTGTGTGAGTTGGGTCCAACTTTGTTGGTGCAGGCCTGCTAAGTCGCTTCAGTCATGTCTGACTCTTTGCAATCTCATGGACTGTAGCCCACCAGGCTTCTCTGTCCATGGAATTCTCCAGGCAAGAATACTGGAGTGGGTTGCCATGTGAACAAATTGGACTTATGGACATGCTCTCAGAATGGAACTCATTCATATATAGGGGACTTACTATATTTAGTTCTCTAACAAGGTCTTTTATTTGTTTTTAAAACCATTCTTCTAGGGTATATGTCACTCATAGAGTTTTAGAATTCAGTTTATATGTCACTTCCTGAGTGAAGCTTTTCCTGACATTCTTGAGCCCACTAGACTACATGAAATTACCTTCTAAAGACTCCTGTAGCCCCCTCTGCCTCTGTCTTGTTAAGGTGTCTTATAATTTTAGGTTCGATGTCTGTCTTTTCCACTGGACCCAAAGCCCTGTTAATGGAGAAACTATGTCTATATTGTTTGCTCTGTTCTTATTGCCCAGCAGAGTGCCTGACACATAGTATATGGTCAAGAAATACTTTCAGCCTAACTTATTAAAAACTGATATTCAGATTGTAAAAGACGAATGAAGCTGAGCTGCCAGAGTGATGAGTCTATCTAGAATCCTCTGGAGGTAGGAATCATGACAGCATAGGTACCCCTGGGTTAATGTCATGCCCAAGGGATCGCTAGTTAGAGCCATGTCCTTATACCCCACCTCAGTCTTTCCAGTTTTGGTGGTTCACAAAACCCGCCCTGGGACAAAGAGAAGAAAAGGCTTGCAGCCATGACTGCAGGTAAATAAGCTTTAGAGGCAAAATTGACCCATGGATAATCACACTGAATCTGAAAGCTCACAGTGCCATTTATAAATCAGGAGGTATTCTCTCCATCAGTGAAGACAACATATAATATTTGATTCCATTCAGCAAGTTTTTGTTTTAAAGCAGGAAAAGAGTAAATCTAGTAATTTTCCTTTTTAAAAATATGGATCATAGTCCTCTTCCTGGGGATGTTGTTCATAAATAATCATGAATACTTTTTAAGATTACTGGCCAAAGTAGGTGTATCTGTTTGGTTTTCTATGGTGACCGCATTTCACTATGATCCTTTTTACCAGCTCTGCTGCTCTACCCCCAGGTCAGGTCACTATCGTCTCTGACCTGGACTCTTTCTATCCTAGCTGGTTACCCAGTCTTCATCCTTAGCTCTTGGCAGTCCATCCTCCACATACACAGTCAGCCACAGTGATCTTTCTAAAGGGTTCAGTTCAGTTCAGTCGCTCAGTCGTGTCCGACTCTTTGCGACCCCATGAATCACAGCACGCCAGGCCTCCCTGTCCATCACCAACTCCCGGAGTTCACTCAAACTCATGTCCATCGAGTCGGTGATGCCATCCAGCCATCTCATTCTCTGTCGTCCCCTTCTCCTCCCGCCCCCAATCCTTCCCAGCATTAGAGTCCTTTCCAGTGAGTCAGTTCGTCGTATGAGGTGGCCAAAGTATTGGAGTTTCAGCTTTAGCATCAGTCCTTCCAATGAACACCCAGGATTGATCTCCTCTAGAATGGACCGGTTGGATCTCCTTGCAGTCCAAGGGACTCTCAAGAGTCTTCTCCAGCACCACAGTTCTTCAAAGCATCAATTCTTCGGTGATCAGCCTTCTTCACAGTCCAACTCTCACATCCATACATGACCACTGGAAAAACCATAGCCTTGACTAGACGGACCTTTGTTGGCAAAGTAATGTCTCTGCTTTTTAATATGCTATCTAGGTTGTTCATAACTTTCCTTCAATCAGATTAAATCATGATTTTGCTTAAAACCCTTCAGTGGTTCTATCACACTTAGAATAAATATTCCAACTCTGTAGTATGACTAGCACGGCCCTCCTTCACCAACCATGTCTCTTATTCCTTCCCTCCTGCTTGCTTCAGCCACACTGGCTTCCTTGCTGATCCTGCGGCACACCAGCTTAATCCTATCCTGAGGATTTATTCCATCTTCCTTCTTTTTTAATGTTTTTTCCATAGGTCTTTACCAGCTGCTTTCTTTTCCCCATTTGTGTCTCAGCTCTAAGGTCACTCACTGTCTTAGAGAAGCTTTCTTATACCGCCCCATCAAATAGGCACCCTCTTCATCACTGTGGAATGCATTGTCTTCCTCTGCCTTCCTCATGGCTCTGAAATTGTCTTACTCACTGTCAATGTGTTTTTTGTCTTTCTCTCTCTGCCAACATGTAAACTTTTTGAGAGTAGACTCTTTTTGAAACACCCCAGTGCCTGAAACAGGGAGTACCACATATTGAATTTTGAAAAACATTTATTGACTAATAAAAATGAACTTTTAAATTTAAAATGAGTATGTTTTATGAAGTGCAGCAAAAGACAAATTGGGAATATTTGTGCTTTAAATTCATAAGTTGCAAATACAGACTGAATGAGGGGCCTTTAGAATCAGACAGACCTTGGGGTTTGAATCCTGGCTCTGCTGAGACTGTATCTGAGCCTCACATTCTCCACAATACTCACTCTGAATCCGTGCTCCTGGGCATGTAAGTGCCCTGAATGAATGAAATGAAATGAATGGCACATAAATATTTTGATACTGTGGAAGATAGGAATTCCCCTTCTCTTCATTTTCTTCCATGGCTAGAAAATGTGAGCAAGAGAAACAGCACACAGGATTAGGACACATTCAGTTCAGTTTAGTCGCTCAGTCGTGTCCGACTCTTTGCGACCCCATGAATCGCAGCACGCCAGGCCTCCCTGTCCATCACCAACTCCCGAATACCTTTGCTTAAAAGTAAAATAGCATAGCATTAACTGTTGATTTTTCAGATGATTCTCCACAGTGGCCAAGTTGTTACTATTTTTTTTTTTCATCAAAGCATCATCCTTTATTACTTGTGACAAATGAGGAGACAGGCAATTGCTCTCAAAGCACTGTCTCCTTTACTGTTTAAAAAATGGCTGACTCTCATATTTTACCAAGTATTTTCTTGGGGAGAAAGACTTGGTAAAATAAGTCAGATTTATGACACTGGGTAGGAATGCTTATAAATGATTTGATTGATCTCATCACTACCCACCCAAAATTAGAAATCTAAGAAGTTTGGAAAACTGAAACTGACATCCTTCAAGGAGCTATAAAGTTGTTTTAGCTCATTCCTGATTGATCCATTCAAGCCAAGTACCTGAGGCTTGTGAAGTCAAGAGCAAAAATCCATTCCTGTAATGTTTGCCTTTCTAATTGTTCTGTAATTGCTTGAGAGCATTTCAGACATTGGGAATGGCATTTATGTTGAATAAATCCACTCAGGCAACTAGACTAAGTTTTAACATTTAAAGTGGCTGAGTAGATTATAGTATTTGCAGTTACAAAAACAGTTTTAAGTTATGCTTCTCAGAAAGCTAGTTTTTATTTCTAACATTATTGTATATTTTAGCTATTTGAGCTTTAAAGAGAAAATTTAAGTGATATGCTTAACTGTCAAATTATCAATTCATTCACCATGCATTCAGTAAACTTTCAGTAAATACCAAGCACTACGCTAGGTATGGTGGCAGGTACCTAGAAGAAGTGGCCTCTATCTGAGAGAGGTGCATAACCCTGTGAGGGATAGAAACTTGAAGTAATTACAGTTCCAGGAAATATGTGCTTTTCTAAAAGCAGTTTCAAAATGGTATGGGAGTTCAGTAGGGATGTGTATTTTAACATGCACCTATTTGGGGGCATTGATATTGACAGGATAAAGCAAGGTGGCCACCTATTCTATTGTGAAGCTTTCCTAGGAAGGCTCCTATTTCAGCAGTGTGGTCTGGCCAACTTTAAATGGGACATCTAAGCTGGAGCTGGCAGGCATTCAAATGCATGTCTCCTTGGGGCCAATCTGTTCTGTTCCATGCCACGGAACATCCGCTATTAAGGAAAGAACAACTTGGCCACCTCATCCTAAAAACCTAGACCAGGTGTGAAGATTTGTGTAGGAGACTAGCTGTGGGAACTTCCCTGGTGGTCTGGTGGTTGAGATTCTGCTGCCAATGCAGGGGTCACAGGTTTGATCCCTGGTCTGGGCATTAACATCCCACATGTTGTGCAGTGTAGCCAAAATATCTTAAAAAAAAAAAAAGGGTGGATGGGTGAAATAAGGTATCTCCTTAGGACAGAATTTTATTTATTTTTATTTTTGGCTGCACCAGGCGTTGCTTTTACATGGGCTTTCTCTAGTTGCTGGGCATGGGTTTCTCATTGCTGTGGCTTCTCTTGTTGTGGAGCACAAGCTCTAGATGTGGGCTTCAGTAGTTGTGGCACACAAGTTCAGTAGTTGTGGCTCCAGGCTTAGTTGCTCCGTGGTATGTGGAGTCTTCTCAGACCAGGGATCAAACCTGTGTCTGCTGCATTGACAGGCAGATTCTTATCCACTGTGCCACCAGGGAAGTCCTAGGACAGAATTTGATGAACTTGTCAAAAGCTATAGGAAGGAAGCACTTAAAAAATTTAGGGGAGACACTTAAGACAGAATATTAAATGAAATAAGTATATAATATTGTACAGACCACTACTTAAAAAATTGTATTAAGACCATTCATTGAAATATATCAAATATGTTAAAAGCTTAATAATAGAATTATGAGCAGTTTTTATTCTGTTTTTCTGCATTTCCTCAGATTTCTACAATGAGCATATTTCTTTTATAATTAGGAAAAATAGTGCTTATGTAAAAAAAGTGATTCATTTCATTCCCATAGCTTGGCTGGTCAAGTGAGGCACATTGTCCATCAGGCCTTCTGGGATGTCTTGGAATCAGAACTGAATGCAGAACCTCCCGAGTATGAACACGCCATCAAACTGTTTGAAGAAATCAGAGAGGCAAGTTGATGTCATCTGTATTCATTGGTAATCCTCTTCCCCCACCCTGCTCCAGAGGCTGTTTTTCTGTTCTCTAAAGAGGACTGGAGGCTCTTTCTGAAACACTGAGCCAGTTCAATATCTGGAAGAGTTTTTGCCTGCATCTCTTAGAGGAGAATGGAGACAGTGAAAACAGGGCAGTGACAGGAACACAGGTCAGCACTTAGCTGGTAGGCGGTGGCTGTGGTGCTTCAGAGCACAGAGCCCAGGTTAGATAGGTCTGCTTTAGTGGTCTGCTTCTGCTTTCTCCTAAGTTTCAGTCTCCTGAGTGAGTGAAGTGAAAGTCGCTCAGTCGTGTCCGACCTTTTGCGACCCCATGAACTATACAGCCCATGGAATTTTCTAGGCCAGAATACTGGAGTGGGTAGCCTTTCCCTTCTCCAGGGGATCTTCCCAACCCAGGGATTGAACTCAGGTTTCTTGCATTGCAGGCAGAGTCTTTACCATCTGAGACACAAGGGAATCCAAAGTCTCCTGAGTAGTTGCAAGAATTAAATCAGATGACAGTTATGGCTAACGTTTCACAAGACACTTGCTCTGTGCTAAGCACTAGAGTCTTCATTTATTCCTTACCATAATGCTGTGAGGTAGTTATGCCTGTTACTATTTTATGTAAAGAAACTGAGCTCCCTGACTCATCCTAGGTCACACAGCTTTGAGGGGCAGAAGGTATTTGAACTGAGGCACTCCTGCTCAGAGTTCATGCTCCTAACCACATGCTGTGTGTATGAGTACAGTGTCTGCTGTGTCGTGAATAGGTTGCTCACATAATATATAATGCGCGTGCATGCATGCTAAGGTGCTTTAGTTGTGTCCGATTCTTTACAACCTTATGGACTGTAGCCCACCAGGCTCCTCTGTCCATGAGATTATCCAGGCAAGAATACAGAAGTGGGTTGCCATGCCTCCCTCTAGGGATCTTTCCAACCCAGGGATCGAATCCCTGTCTCTTATGTCTCCTGCATTGGCAGGCAGGTTCTTTACCACTAGTGCCATCTGGGAAGCCCATAATATATATTTCACATGTAAATATACTGTGTTATACTAATGGGACCCATGGGGGTGTTACTATTTGCCCTTCTTTAAAAGGTTGTTTTGGATCCCTGATCTGCAACTTGTGTTTCTTTGCAGGATTTCTCTGTAAACTTTTCAAATTTCTTTCAATACTATTGCTTCCTTATTTTCATTATGATGGTGTTAGTAACTTCCCACAGGAGGGAAGGGAAGGCTTTCATTCAGAAGATAGATCATTCTTTTTAGGACAGGACCCTGTCATGCTTCTCTGATCCACCACCGAGTCAGGGCAAACTTCCATGATATCCAGGGCATTCAAATACTGGGGGCAGGGAGCTTGGTCATCTAGACACTGAAATTTTTAAAATGACAGCTTTTCTTCATGTAATGATGCTGTTCATTCTCCCTGTGCAGATTCTCCTCTCTTTCCTGACTCCTGGTGGCAACAGGCTTCGCAGCCAGATTTGTGAAGTTTTAGACACAGAACTCATTAGGCAGCAGGCTGAGCACAGTGCTGTCGACATCCAAGGCCTGGCCAACTATGTCATCAGTACCATGGGAAAGCTGTGCGCCCCTGTGCGAGATGATGACATCCGAGAGTTGAAGGCTACCAGCAACATCGTGGAGGTGCTGAGGTTAGTGCTGGCTGCTTGCATTTTCTTAAACTACCTTTGAGTGCATTCAGAAGGGAAATGTGGGACTTGAGGGGCACAGAGTAGTAACTGGTCTCCCAAAGGAACCCTTAACCCTAGGGAAAAAACTGACTAAGCAAGG
Organism: Moschus berezovskii; assembly: GCF_049115385.1. Lineage (NCBI taxonomy): Eukaryota > Metazoa > Chordata > Mammalia > Artiodactyla > Moschidae > Moschus > Moschus berezovskii. Next base: position 74,489,440 of record NC_142465.1, read on the forward strand.
GGTCAATCATTTATTGTGTACATGAAACTTTCACATAGAATGAGCAAACAAGGGTGTTAGTTGGCAGTGCTGGGCCCTAGAGATGCAGTGATGAAAGGGGCAGATATGACCTCTGACCCCAGGGAATTTACAATTTAATGGGGAAACAACCCTGAACAAGGAATTACAGTTGTGATAAAGCACTGTGGGAGGGGAAGTAGAGAGGATTAATAGGGCCCCCAGCAGAGGCACCTAATCTCAAGGATACAGGAAGCCTTGATTAGGCAGGGTATTGGTAGCTGCTTTGACATGTAAACCTTGACTTCTTAGTGATTTAACCACTGAAAGTTTCTCACTCACGCCACAGTCTGAGTCAGGGATTCCTGGTTAGGCAGCCTTCCAAGCGCCATTCAGGGACCCAGTCTCCTGTCCTTGGCTCCACCCAGGTCTTTGGAGTCCTTTACATTCAGCTGGTGCATGGGGAAGAGATCATGAGGAAGGCATGCTGCTACTGTTTAGTCGCTCAGTGGTGTCTGACTCTTCTGCAACCCCGTGAACTGTAGCCCACCAGACTCTTCTGTCCGTGGGATTTTCCAGGCAAGATTACTGGAGTGGGTAGCCATTCCCTTCTCTAGGTGATCTTCCCAACCCAAGGATTGAACCCAAATCTCTTGCATTGGCAGGCAGATTTTTTTTTTTTTTTTTTTTACCACTGAGCCACCCAGGAAGCCCTGAGGAAGGCATATTAAATGTTTAACCACCTCAGCCCAGAAGTGACATATTCCACTGACTATGCCTAGTCCTGTGGTCCCACGTAGATTGAAGTGGGTTTAGGCAATGTGGTTGTTATGTGGAATCACATTTCCCAGCCACACATCCACACTGCAGAAAGGGAAATGGACCTTTGGTGGTTGTCTAGCTAACTGCTGCAGCTTCCCTAAGGAAGTGATGTATACAGTAAGATCATAAAGACTCTAGTTTGGCTATGTAGACAACAACTTCTTAGTGATTCCAGAGGAAAGAGGAGTCTACAGTATTTTTTGCCATTGAGGCAAATTCTTCTCCTTTTTTTTTTTTTTTGTTGTTGTATGAATACAGCCACATAGAGAATTAAATTTCATGTAATAGTATTGGAAAAGGAAGGGGAGGAAACTGGTTTGCATATAGCAAGTTCATTATTTTCTGACTTTGGGAAAGTTGACAATTTCACAAGTCACACTTTCTTCATCTGTAAAATGGGTTGTAAATATCCTTCAGAGTTGTGCTTAGCTCTGGCAGGTTGAGATTCTTAAGCTCTGGAATCCTTGCTGAATGATCTTATTACCCATGTGTGCTAATCAAAACTGTGGCGTTCATCTTGCTCATATATTGAGCACCTAGTGGTTGGTACTGTCCCTGCATTTCTAATATGCTATCTCATTGACTCTTCACAACACGTCTCCAACGTTGATCTTGTCCCTTTCTTTCACAGGTGAGGAAACTAAGGCTCAGAGAGATTGAGTAACTTGTTCCTGGCCACAGAGCTGGTCAGTTGTAAAGCTGTAATTGAATACAGGGCTGCCCAACTCTGAAATGCAGTGTTTTCCCTGGTGCTTCAGAGAAGACAATGGCACCCCACTCCAGTACTCTTGCCTGGAAAATCCCATGGACGGAGGAGCCTAGTAGGCTGCAGTCCATGGGTTCGCTAAGAGTTGGACACGACTGAGCGACTTCACTTTCACTTTTTACTTTCATGCATTGGAGAAGGAAATGGCAACCCACTCCAATGTTCTTGCCTGGAGAATCCCAGGGATGGGGGAGCCTGGTGGGCTGCTGTCTGTGGGGTCGCACAGAGTCAGACATGACTGAAGCGGCTTAGCAGCAGCAGCCCCAGTGCTTCACTGCCCTGTCCTTTTTTCTTTTTTTCTCGTTTCCTTAGGAATAGAAACAGGGTGTACTATATTCAGACTCCTTAAAATTTCAGGGACTTCCAAAAGAAAACTCCTTCTTGAATCTTTTTTTGTCTCATTGTTAAGACTCATTGTTTATACTTATTAGTGTCTGTCAGTCTATGGCTGAATGTAATGAATCAGTTGGAAGTATATTTGCTAAAGCAAATACTCTTGAGATCTCTGGAAGAATGCATTTGGAATGCATGTGTAATGCCTTTTATGAAAAGTGTCCTTGTCAAAGTGATTGGAATTTCAAAACCATTTCGGAGATGTTTATCTTTTCCAGCCTGTAAAATAAATAATAGTTAATGAATTTCAGATGATTTTCTTGATCACCTGTCTAACTATTTTAACTCTGAAATTTTTAGACAAATATTTCATGTCCTGGACCTCATGAAAATGGACATGGTGAATTTTACAATTCGGAGTCTCAGACCACATCTTCAGCGCCAGTTGGTAGATTATGAGAGAACCAAGTTCCAAGAAATTTTAGAAGAAACTCCAAGTAAGTAAAATATGTGTGATATATATTGAAAAGGGGTGAAATATGGCATTTTGGTTTTTGATATCTTAAATAGTATTACTAAAGACTTTTGGCATTTCTGTTCAACATTTTTTTGACTTCTAAAATTAATATCACAAACTTAGAGCTGTTAACTCTGACCCAAGCTCTGCTCTTTATGCATTAAAAAAAAAAAGAAAGAGACATTTATTAACCATCTGCTGTGTCCCAGATACATCTTGTGTGCTGTAGATATGACAGTGAACAAAAAATAAAGTTGCAGCTCCCAAGGAGATGGCCGAGTAGGCATGACAAAAACAAGCATATATGGCCGGATGTGTTATTTAGTGCTATGAATAAAAGTAGGATAAAGAAATAGTAATGGGGCAGGAGTGAGGGTAAGAGGTGATTTTTTTTAGGTGAGGTGGACTGAGAGGCCTCTCAGAGAAGTAACATTTGAACAGAGTTTGCAAAGGAATGAGGAAGGGCCATGTGAAGATGTGCGGGAAGAACATTCCAGCCAGAGACAGCTGCAAGTACAAAGGCCTTGCAGTAGAAACTTGCTTGTGTTTTGCACAAACACAGGGCAGACAGTGTGGTGGAACAGAATAGGCAGGAAAGAGTGGTTACAGTTGAGGCCAAGAAGTAGACTGAGGCAGGTCCTGTAGAGCCTTGTTAGGAAATAAGAAGAATTTGAATTTCAATCCAAATGTGATGGGGAGTGATTGGAGAGCCTGAACAGGGAAGCAGCATCTGCTTTTTATTTTTAAAACATACTCCGGCTCCTGGGTAGAGAATAAATCATATGGGAGCAAGAAGGGAAACAGGGACACCAATTAGGTGGTATCATGGATGGCGGATGGTCCAAATGGTGGTGGCAGAAAGTAGTGAGAAGAGATCAGGTTCTGGGTGTATTTTGAAAATGGAGTAACAAGATTTGCTGCAAGCTGGACGAGGGAAAAATGAGAGTTGGAGATGACTCTAAGCAACTCGATGAATAGTGATGCCTATTAGTGAGATGGGAGAGACCCAGGAAAGGAGGGTGGGGGACGGGATGAAGTCAGAGTTCAGTTTTGGACCTGTGAACTCAGACCTTGTTTGACATCAGTATGAAGATGCCAGGAGGGATTTAGGAATGAGACGGGTTTGGAGGAATGGTCAGCATGGAGTGTTCATCTAGAGCCACAGAACTGGATAGTAGCTGACACATGTAGAATGCTTCAGTTCAGTTCAGTCGCTCAGTCATGTCCAACTCTTTGCGACCCCTTGAATCACAGCACGCCAGGCCTCCCTGTCCATCACCAACTCCCGGAGTTCACTCAAACTCATGTCCATCAAGTCGGTGATGCCATCCAGCCATCTCATTCTCTGTCGTCCCCGTCTCCTCCCACCCCCAATCCCTCCCAGCATCAGACTCTTTTCCAGTGAGTCAACTCGTCACATGAGGTGGCCAAAGTATTGGAGTTTCAGCTTTAGCATCAGTCCTTCCAATGAACACCCAGGATTGATCTCCTCCAGAATGGACTGGTTGGATCTCCTTGCAGTATAAGGGACTCTCAAGAGTCTTCTCCAGCACCACAGTTCAAAAGCATCAATTCTTCGGCCATCAGCTTTCTTCACAGTCCAACTCTCACATCCATACATGACCATGGGAAAAACCATAGCCTTGACGAGACAGACCCTGGTAGGCAAAGTAATGTCTCTGCTTTTTAATATACTATCTAGGTTGGTCATAACTTTCCTTCCAAGGAGTAAGCGTCTTTTAATTTCATGGCTGCAATCAGCATCTGCAGTGATTTTGGAGCCCCAAAAAATAAAGTCTGACACTGTTTCCCCATCTATTTGCCATGAAGTGATGGGACCAGATGCCACGATCTTAGTTTTCTGATTGTTGAGCTTCAAGCCAACTTTTTCACTCTCCTCTTTCACTTTCATCAAGAGGCATTTTAGTTCCTCTTCACTTTCTGCCATAAGGGTGGTGTCATCTGCATATCTGAGGTTATTGATATTTCTCCCGGCAATCTTGATTCCACTTTGTGCTTCCTCCAGCCCAGCGTTCCTCATGGTGTACTCTGCATATAAGTTAAATAAGCAAGGTGACAATATACAACCGTGACATACTCCTTTTCCTATTTGGAACCAGTCCGTTATTCCATGTCCACTTCTTTTTTTTTTTTTTTTTACAGTTAAAAGTATTTTTATTAAAAAAGCACAAATGCAAAGAAATGAACAGAGGAAAAATTATGCGTCGAACCTGGACTGGTCACTTATGATAATATACATGCTACAATTCCATTCTCCCCAATCATTCCACCTTCACCCTCTCCCACAGAGTCCCAACCATGTCCACTTCTAACCGTTGCTTCCTGACCTGCATACAGGTTTCTCAAGAGGCAGGTCAGGTGGTCTGGTATTCCCATCTCTTTCAGAATTTTCCACAGTTTATTGTGATCCACACAGTCAAAGGCTTTGGCATAGTCAATGAAGCAGAAATAGATGTTTTTCTGGAACTCTCTTGCTTTTTCCATGATCCAGCGGATGTTGGCAATTTGATCTCTGCTTCCTTAAACACTTTATCTGTTTTAACTGATTTAATCTTTATAAAAACTTTAGGAAACTACTCTCTATGTCTCAGTCATAGAGAGACATAGAGAGGCTCAGTCACTTGCCACCATAATACAACTTGAGAGTTGTAGAGCTGGGACTCACCCCAGAAGTCTGACTCCACACTCCAGTCCACTCCGTGCTCTTATCCCAGGGTTATCCTGGGCGAAATTACCTAGACAGTGAGTGTAGATACTGAGTGGGCCTGACCTGGGACTCTTGCATATCTAGAGCTTAAGAAGAGAAGAAGGATCCAACAACAGAGACTGTGTAAGGGTAGCCAGAGAGGGGAAGAAAGACAGGAGAGGGTGGTGTCCTGCAAAACAAGTGAAGAAAGTGTTCAGTGATTAGCTGTAACAAGTGCTAAGTGGTCAAGAAAGATGAAGACCAAGGCTTGATCGTGGTATGAGACTGTATGAGGCTCCTTGGTAACTGTGATGGGAGCAGTTTCAGTGGTGACCAGAAGTGGAGAGAGGAGGAAGTATGACCTCATTGAATCCTCACAATTTCTCAGTGGGGGAGGTAATGTTATTCCCTTCATTCCACAGGTGAGGAAACCGAGATGCCAAATGTTGGGCAGCTGGCAAGAGGCTAGCTCACTGTTTCCCTTATTAGCAAACCCTTGACAGCAGCCTCTGGGCTTCACTTGCAACCATAGTCTAAGTCTGGGTTAGGTGATCCCCCCATGCCACCTTCCCCCTCGTGGACTGCGTTCTTCTGTCAAGATAGTCAATATGATAGCCTTGTGTATACAGAGCCAATCACATGCCTCCTTTAAAGGGACTCCAGCAGGCTGGAGCCTGTCCAGGGAAGAGGGCAGGGGCTTTGGAGGGTGACATGAGGAACAGTCAGTGAAGCTGGGCCCATAGTGCCTGGTACCAGGTAGACTCAGGTGGGCCATGAGCACTGCCTGCCATGTGGTTAGTGATTCAGGGCTTTGGTTAAGTTCTGAAGGGCAGACTAGGACCCATGGGAGGGAAGAAGCCAACAGCCAGTTTAGACCTTCCTAGCCGCTGGAGCTGCTATTTTAACTTCAGAATGGACTTCCTGTCACTCATAGTAGCCCATGCTAGCTAACATTTTGTCTGCACACTTACTGTGTGCCAAGACCTTATTATGTGCCAAACACCTTACATTTATTAGCTTATTCAAGCTTCACAAATCACTTGTGAGACTGTTATCACCCACTGTTTATAAAGGAAGAAATTGAGGTTAAAGTAAGAGCCTGCTAGTGGGTGGAAGAACCTGGATAAGTCAGGTGTGTCTCTGCCCCAAAGCATACACATTCAACTACTATGCAAAACTGACTCTCTCCAAGCAGTATACCAGCTGTCTTGTGGGTATTTGCAGAGAAAGTTCTAGCATTGAGTGGCAGATATGACTAGTTGACGTCTAAGGATCCTTCTGCAACAAAAATTCTCTTGACTTTAGGGTTACATTGTTTGGGTTGCAAAGGCAGAGAGGGATTATGGGAAATAGAACCCTGCATCAACCCTGGATCTGAAACCTGAACTATTAATATGATAACCATGTTCTTAGCAGCATTTTCCTGAGACTCACTGGTTGGTTTCATTTGTGTCCCTGTGTGTTCATATACATGTGTACAAATGTCTCCGTGTCTTGAGTCAAGATGGGCCTGTAATCTTGAACAAATCCCTTAATGTAGGCTTGAACTACAGTTTTGTTCATCTCAAATTATTGGTTTCTCTCCTTGAAATCCAGACTTACTCACTTCTATTTCACTCGTACCTTTCACATTGACTTGGATATTTCCAGAGATTTAAGAATAGAATGAATCCAGCTGTGCAAATAGGTCATTATTGCCCAGCTCTAAATATGTTCCCAGAGAAATCAAGAGTCCAGGAAGCAGAGTGTATGTCAGCTGTTAATTATATCCTCAAGTCATGCTGCCAAAAATCGGTCACTGTGCCCTGCTATCAAAATAAGAGTCTTACAGTACTGCACAGAAGTATAAAAGTGTTGGATTTTTATGTGTACATGATTTTTATAAGATAATTATTTGGAAAATCAATATTTAGAAGTACTCTGGGTTTCCTAGTTGACTCCCCCAAAGATTGTATTTTGCCAACAGAGAGATTTTATGTCATCTCCCTATTTAAAATACACCCAAGAAAGCCTTACGCAGTGATTGGGTATGTGTCTTAAATGTCAACAAAATAACCACATTAGATCCAAGGACTAAATTATCTGTGGAAAGAATGGCACATAACCCCCAGGCCACAAGTAATTTCTCAGATACTCAGAAAAGGTTTTATTTATTTAGATCATCTCTTATATCTGATAAAATGTTCTCAGGAACTTCATTTCATGTGATTCAGAAATCCTCACGGGACATAAATATTTTTCAAAAAATAAATGAAATTGCATTACGATTGTCTTTGCCTGGCACCCAAGGCATTCAGGAAATATTTATGGAACATTTTAGAGATAAGCAAGCTGATGCTCAGTAGCAACCTGCCCAAAGACAGAGCTGCGCAGGTGAGAAATAGCAAAGCTGGGATTGGAAACCAGGTCTCTCCTGGCCAAGCCAGTAGTAAACCAAGCTTCTGTCTTCATTCCTCTCTCTGGATTTTTCAATTTTATGTTGTATCAGCTGAGTTATATCAGAGGCAAAAGAAACTCACTGGCTGATTTAGCAGAAAAGGAAGTGAATGGAAGGAGAGGGCAGTTCACAGAAAAGCTAAAATTTCCTGAGTCTGTGCAAGGCCAGAAATCAGGAGGGCATCAGGAATCTGGAGAGGAAAAAACAAGCTGTGTCCTCAGATGGTTAATGTGCACTTCAACACGGACCATCCTTGAACGCTGTCATCATCATTCAGAGTCCCAGGAAAGAGTCTGATGGATGTATGACTCAGCCAGGCCAACTCCTGGGTAGGGAGGTTGCCTGGTCCTGGTCATGGGGCCTCTAATTAACATCTGCAAAAGCATGGAGTGAAGGAAATGATTTCTCAAAATCAGTACCAACAAAAGGGAAGGTGAGGTGTAGCCAGGCATAAAAGAGTGGACGTCACGGATAAGCAGACTACATTCTTCTAACTGAAAACTGGGATATTTGGTGTGGATATTTTCCAGAATATTGAAAACAGGGGCCAGGCTAGCTCTCGGTCTTTGCAATTCTGAACAGGCACCATTCAATAAACCAGGAGAATGGCGCAGAATACATGAATAGGAGTCCCTGGCATTGTCCAAACCTTTAGATAGCCCCTATTTTCAATATTCTGGAATTTCAAAAGAGTTGGACATGACTGAGCATCTGAACACATGCTCACACACACAGAACTGGCCTAATAAGTACAGTAGGAAGTGTTCCCTCCTCTTGCTTTCTGAAAGTTTGCAAAAAACACCTTATATCTTTTAGTTTGATTTGCATGCTCTGTGTATATCAGTAAAAAGGAAAGATATCTTCAGGTGTCAGGGACCAAATCAATTTGCCAATCTGAAGGAGACTATTTGAGTCAGTCCTTAAGCCCATGGTTAACTCCAGAGATAGTGAATTAAAAAGGAAACCTGCCAGGTCTCATACCAGATATAGAGAGCAGAAGCTTTTTGAGAACCTACTAAGTGACAAGTACCACTGGGAAAATGTTTGATTAGTTTCCAAAGCAAGGTACAGTATCTAGTGTATAGTTGGTGCTCAGTTGCTTTTGAAGAAATTAATGGAGAGGCTTTTTTTTTCCACATGAAATACCAAGTACCAGTGCCTCCTAGGGTTGACCATGCTCTTGGAGCCACTCAGAGCAGTTGATATTCTTGCTTATGGGATTGAAATCTCAGCAGCATGCGTGTGTGCTTAGTTGTGTCCAACTCTTTGGGACCAGTGAACTGGGGCCCGCAAGGGTTCTATGTCCATGGGATTAGGCCAACAAGAATACTAGAGTGGGTTGCTATTTCTTCCTCCAGGGGATCTTCTTGACTCAGAGATCAAACCCATGTCTCCTGCTGCTCCTGCATTGCCAGGTGGATTTTCTTTACCACTGAGCCACTTGGGAAGCCCCTGAAATCTTAGCAGATCCCTTAAAGAAAATCCTTGTTTCCCTCTAACCTCGCTCTTTCTGCTTTACCAATTGTACTCAGGCCTGGTTACATATAAGGATCACCTGGAGAGTTTAAACACAGATGCCTGAGCCCATCTCAGGCTGATTAAATCAAAATCTCCAAGAGCCAACACCCAAAATCTTTTTTTTTTTTTAAGTTTCCAAGGTGATTCTACCATCAGCCAGGATTGAGAACCTCTGTGCTACACTGTTGCTTTTGTTTGAGATAACTAAATAGGCTTTTAAATGTGTCAGTTGTAAATGATTACACTCGTAGTATATAAATGCTTATTACCACCACATTGTAATTATACCTGTGATGGTTTCCACTCTTTCTCTCTGTTGGATCTCTTTTAAAGACTGCAAGTTTTTTACTTCTTTATAAACAAAACTGGGAAAACCAAGAACAACCTTTGCCAACTGAAGAGAAGTAAAGTGGTGAAATTCTGGGGGTGGTATTGCTTTAGTATAGCAAATGGAGCTGCTCATAAATTACCCCTGTTTAAGGGCTGGGTCTGATGAAGAATTTCAGGGTGACTATTCTTTATTTCATTCTCTGGGTTTTTTTTTTTTTTTTAATTTGCACCTGTGTTCAGTCTGCATTTTTTAAGCAATTGACACCTTATAAATTTTACCAAATGCATACTTTTAATAAGAAATGTGGTCTAAAGAGCAATTTATTTCTAGGGGTAAACCTTAGAACTGGGTCTGAAGTGAAAAAAAGTGTTCATACCAGCATGTTTGGAAAGGCATAGCTCTGATCAGACGCTCCAAGGGGTCTGGAACCCAAAATTTTTAATCACCACTGCTTTTAATCTCGATAACTTCTCTGCACAAGACTCAAGGTCATGTGTGAGCTGTCCTGTCTGTCCATCTGTTGCTATCTGCTGCCACTCTCTCCTCCCTTCCCTGCTTCTTTATGGACCAGCAGTACAGATTTGCTTGTAGCATCCAAATTGCTATGCTTTCTCATTATTTCGTCTCTGTGTGTGGTCTGTTCTCCTAGCCTGGAGTGACAGCTCTTTCCTCTATCTGCCTTGTGTCACTTACGGAGTTCTTCCTTTTAGACTCTACTGTAGACAGCCTCTCCTCCCTCCACCCCCACTGGGCCTTCTAGTACTCACTGTCTTCTGCTGTAATTGTGAGCTTACATGACTGTCTGCCCATCTGGACCAAAGGCTCCTTGAGGGTCGTTGCCGTCTTACCGTTCATCGTGTGTGGAATGCACAAATAAAGGAATCTATCAGCTGTAGGACAAGTGTGTGGCCTTTTTCCTTGCAGGTGCTCTTGATCAAACTACAGAGTGGATAAAAGAATCTGTCCATGAAGAGTTACTTTCTCTTTCTGAGGCTACTTTAACGCCTGGAGCCGAAAACAGCTCCAAGCCAAGCCTGAGCCCTACGTTGGTGCTAAATAATAGTTACTTGAAACTGTTACAGTGGGATTATCAGAAAAAAGAATTACCAGAGGTGAGTGATTTCTTTTTCCCCCCTTTGGCTTCCCCCAAGTTTTCAATATTCTGATTCTTAAGTTCAAACAGTGTATCAGCTGGTCTGTCTGTGTTGCATGTGGTTTAATGACCTTAACTGGAGTCAGAGGAAAAATGGGGGGTTTGGATGTAACACTGCTGATTTTACACGTTCATGGTATTGAGCTTCCCTTCCTATTTTTACATCTTAAATATGCTAGACACTCATGACAGATGGAGCGCGTCTTCAGGAACTGACAGAAAAGCTGAATCAACTGAAAATGATTGCCTGCCTGGCCCTTATCACCAATAACATGGTGGGTGCTCTTACAGAAGGCCTACCTGAGCTTGCAGTCAGACTAAAAAGGATTTCAGCTGTTCTACTTGAAGGCATGAACAAAGAGTGAGTTCCAGCATTTTTATCTGCTCTCCCTTGTATTCCAGCTCTGCATGTGTTTCAGAGAACATGAATAACCTCAGAAAATCTGGATGTGGTATTCAGGACCGTGCTTTAGAGAAGCTTAGCTCATGCCTTCTTTTCCTAGAGTTTCTTTTCATATCTCTGAAGGCTTAGATGTCCCTCATCGGTAGGGAGAGGTCTTTTCCATAACAGGTGCCAGGATGAGTGTAGTGTTTCCACTTAGGACTGATGTGTGTACAAGTTCTCCTTTGACAGTGTTGTGGAAGAAACAAACAATACCTAGAAATTCGTCATGCTCAGTGTCAATCAGAGAGGCTTTCTGATTCATTTGTTCTGACTCCATCATTTTTCTGCAACGAAATGTTTACCAGCTTCACAGATCCCAGCCTCTGTAAAGCCTACAGAAGTAGTGACATCTCTGTCCTTCAGAGATGTTTTCCAAGTCAGTGAAAGTTTTGTCTTTGCCAAATTCATTTCTCAGTATCAAACCATCATTGAATACTAGAATCCCATTTCAATTTTGCATTATTGGGAATCCTGTCCAAGTCAGAAAATTTCTAATCCTGGCCAATGACTGGGTGTTTCCATGGGTCTCCTATGGATTTCCTCTTACTGACTGTCCTCTCAGGTGTTTTCAGGGACTTTACACCCAATACATCCAACATCCCATCTTCCTGCTTGTTATTCAGAGAGCACATGCATGACTTGATAAAATCCTAGAATCTTAAAAGTCAAACTAGCCCAAGTGGTTCCAGCAATCCAGAGTTCTCATTTTGACCTAAAGCTCAGAGAGAATAGGATTTGCTTTGGGCTGTACACCAAGAAAAGGTCAAGCCAAGACCCGAGCCCAAGCCTGATTGTCAAGTCCCTGCCCTTTCTACTGATCCTGGCACTAACCTGCCAGGCTCTTTTCTTTCACATTCCAGGACCCAAGACCTGTAAGGAAAAACACCTGCTCTGGTTTTCAGAAACCTGCTCTTAGTATTTCCCCACACTGGGTAATCATTATTTTCTAGGAATTCTAATTTATTAAGCCTTTAGTGAGTCCCCAAATACTGCTTAGTGTTAGCTGCTCAGTTGTGTCCGACTCTTTGCAACCCCTTGGACTATAGCCTAACAGGCTCCTCTGTCCATTGAATTCTCCAGGCAAGATTCCTGGAGTAGGTTGCCATTTTCTACTCCAGAAGATCTTCCTAACCAGGGACTGAACCCGCATCTCTGCGTTTCTTGTATCGGCAGGCAGATTCTTTACTGCTGAGCCACCTGGGAAGCCCTCCAGTACTGCCTAAGTATTCATATGAAGCACATAGCAAATGGTCACTAAAAGGACAGACTTTTGGGTTAGACAAACCAGGGTTTAAATCCTAGCTGTGCTATTCCACTGAATAGGATCCTGAGTCACTCTGAGTGTCATGGCCTCACGGTAAGAAGGGATATAAAGATACCTACCTTAGAGTTATGGCAACTTAAGATGACATTTGAAAAGACCCCGATGCTGGGAAAGATTGAGGGCAGGAGGAGAAGGGGATGACAGAGGATGAGATGGTTGAATGGCACCACCGACTCAATGGACGTGAGTTTGGGTAGACTCCGGGAGTTGGTGATGGACAGGGAGGCCTGGCGTGCTACGGTTCATGGGGTCGCAGAGTCCGATACGACTGAGTGACTGAACTGAAGATGTCTCGTGTGTAGCAGGTGTGTGGCACATTGTAAGTGCTTGAAAAATGTTAGCTCTTAATAACTAGTTGTTAAGTCATCTTCTTTATAGTTGTTCTGCCTATCTGACTGTTTTGTTGTTTTGTCTAATTCCCCTCACCACCATCCCCCCTTCTCTTATCCTTTAATTCCCATTGTGCACAAAGTTGTCTTAAGGATCCTTTCTGAATAACAAGATACAATTTTCAATATCATTCACAATAGTGTGGACACAGCAAATGCTGCTTCCTATTATACCTTTTTCCTTACCTATTAAATAACCACCACTAACTACTTTTTACATCTTTCTGGACTGTATATATTTGGGATTACTGATCAGCTACTTGAAAGTAACAGTGGGAAAGAGTCTCTTATCTTTCATCATGATAGGTCAAGAGTTTTAGGTAATTTGTCTTTATGGTGTTGGCCTCTGAATATTTCTTGTTTTTGGTTGGTGTTAAAGGTTTCCTGCACAGGCTGGATAAATTAATTGATTCTATCTTATTTTCTAAGCACATTAAAACCAAAATCTACGAATCCACTCAGGCCAGAGGGTTTATTTTTCAAATTAAACAAATATTTTCTATCCCTTTCTGATAGCCCTGCCTGAAAATGGGGTTGCGGATTTATTTTCAGGGACCACATTTTTCTGTCTGTGCTTTTCATATTCCCTACAGAATTGAGTGGTTTTAAGCATTTAAAAGTCTGATGCATATAAAGCTTGGTGGTTGGGAGGAGTTTCCTATTTTCTAAGCTCATTCTAATAGAGGCAATTTTTGTCTATATGAGAGAAAATTAGTAGACATTTGAAACAAGCTGGTATATTTTTTAAACAAAACAAACAAAAACTTGCTGAATAAAAACTGTCCCTGGTGGAATTATTGTTTCATATTTTGTAGGACCTTTAACTTGAAGGAAGTCCTGAATTCTATCGGCATTCAGACTTGTGTTGAGGTTAACAAGACCCTAATGGAGAGAGGTTTACCAACTTTAAATGCTGAGGTTCAAGCTAACCTTGTAGGCCAATTCTCAAGCATCGAAGATGAGGACAATCCTATCTGGTCTTTAATTGGTGAGTCCTTTTATTTTTATTGGTTTCTGCTTCAATGTCAATATTCTTTACCATGCTGGCTTTGGCTAATGTTAAGTATCAGTCAAATTTTAGCAGGTTACCCGCTTCTCTTGGTGAATAAATATTGAAAACATGAAGAAAGCATTAATATTTTCAAAGGTTTGAGACTCACTGCTGCTTATGTATGTATATGTAGTGAAGTGGGGGGGATGTTTCAGGGTCTTCTACCTTACTACCCAGCTGATAGGGTTTTATGAAGAAAATAACGTCATGCTGCCATCATTTTAAAATCCTAGATCAATACAGCAATCCAAACCATATGGCAGTATGTTCACAGAAAGTAGACACATGCTCTGATGGAAGCTAACCTGTGTGAGCTGAGGCCCCTTGCTTGGTCAAGCTTAGAAAGACTAAAAGTTAAAAGGGCCATAGAGTTGAGAGGCATAGTGGGGGGATTTTTTTGTTCCCTATTTGATTGCTAAGAAAATTAATATCTCAGGATCAAATTGTGTTGGTGAGTTGGGGAAATGGAGACTGTATCAGGACTTTTTTCTGTTACCTGTTACAGATAATTTAAAACTCTAAAGTGACTTCCCAGGTGGCTCAGTGGTAAAGAATCCGCCTGCCAAGCAGGAGACCTGGGTTTGATCCCTGGTTCTGGGAGATTCCCTGAAGAAGGAAATGGCTATCCACTCCAGTATTCTTGCCTGGGAAATCCTATGGACAGAGGATCCTGACGGGCTACAGTCCATGGGGTCACAAAGAGTCAGACATGACTTAGTGACCAAACAACAAAGTGGCTTAAGCAGGAAGGGACTGTATTTGCTCATATCACAGAAAAGAGCAGTTGGGGCGATTGGCTGCTGGTACAGCTTAATAAGAGTTCAGATGATGTCTTGGCACTGTTTCCCACTTGTGGTCCCTCAGTGCTGCCTTCCTCTGGGATGGCTGTCTCTAAAATAGTCTCTTCCCAACATAGCAAGATGACTTCCACTCCAGCCTGCATCTTTCCATATTTAAATCAAGGCAAAAAAACACACAAAAAACCAGTCAGTTTCCCTCCCCTCTTAGCTCAAACTATGACCCCAGAATTGAATCCCATTAGCTCCAGTTGGTGGTCACATCCCATTTTTGGTCACCAGAGTGGAAGAAACTTAACCCCAGACAAGTGTTCAGTTCCTGGAGCCAATGTGAGTCAGCTTTACCTGAACACCTGATCTGAAACTAGGGAAGCAATTGTTTCCCCCAGACAGAATCAGGGTGCTGTGGCCATAAGAAGGGGATGAAGGTGATGTGGGAGACAAAGCAAGTGTCAGCGCCAGTGGGAGAGGAACAGATGGAGCAAAGAGTGTGGAATTTGAATATCCAAACATTCCAGGAGGAATCTGCAAGTTTTCAAAGCACAGCACTGACTTCCCTAGGAACACAAACACTGGTTATT
This sequence comes from Moschus berezovskii, assembly GCF_049115385.1. NCBI lineage: Eukaryota > Metazoa > Chordata > Mammalia > Artiodactyla > Moschidae > Moschus > Moschus berezovskii. The sequence continues at coordinate 74,504,608 of NC_142465.1, forward strand.
GTTTAGCTGAGATTCTTAAAGGGTGTCTTTCAACCTTATCCCTGGGACATGGGTTGCTGGCGATCTAAGCACCCAGGCCACTTAAGAGCTCTGGTGGGCGGCACGTGGGCTTTGAGGGGTGACAGTGAGGACGGTAACACACACAACATAACCTCAGCTGCCTGTGGCCGAGCCCTGCCCTGCATGACCTTCACTGCTGACAAGCATGTCACAGCCTGTCATCTCAGGCTGTACAGCCAGCACTTGGGCCATGGTGCTTTTCAGAGGAGGAGGGGCAGGCTGTCAGCCATCTCTGCCTCGTACCAGGAGACCCTCGCTAGTGCACAGGTCTCATGAGGAGGATGGGATGCATCTTTGCTCATCGTGATTTCCCCAGACCATGGGGGCGGGGCCCAGAGATGACCTTTAATAGGTATCTGAGGTGTCAATCACAGATTGGCACTTGCCATCTACCTCTCTAAGGATTAAATCACGTGTTGCTGCAGCTGCTGACGTCCAACACCCCCTGAAAGGAGTTCAGGATGGAGAACAGAAAAGAAGCACTGTGTGTTCAGGGGAAAACTGGCAGGATAGGTCTTCACGAGTTAGATATTCTCCAGAACTGATTTTATAAACCCAATTCACATATCTCCTCATATCTAGAAAAACACTAAAATCCTTCATAGTGATGACTGTTTCTTGTGACTAGCAGAAGCTTCATGAGACTAGTAGAAACCTTTCATAAAAATGTGTTTTTGATTGCACCAAAATCACACATATACTGTCCCTTTCCCCTTTGTCTTTGGAACGGTCTCTCAGAGCTATCTGAGGTGCTGTCTCCCAGGCTGCAGTCCCCTATTGCCCCAGATAAAATTCAGTTTGCAACTCTCACATTGTGTATTAATTTTTAAAGTCAGCAGTGGAGTGGATGAATGAATGCATGGAGACTTGGAGCAGTCAAGTGTCTCTCACCTGAGGCCATATAACCAGCGGGTCTCAGGGTAGGGAGTCTTCCTGTCTGACTCACATTCTCACATGCTCTGATGGGTACTCCAGTCAGAGCTGGAGCCCTGCTGCCTGTTGGCAGGCTGGCCAGAGCCTCGGGTGTTCTCTGTGCCCTTGCTTTAGATCAGGGAACTACTGGCAGCGCCAGAGAGAGGGGGAAGCTGGGGGCCAGGAGATGCCCCACCCTGAGGAGGCCTCTTAAAGTCCAGTCAAGCCACTTTTTTCCACCCAGCCCTCCCTATTCCAAGTTTCCTGTTCTTTTGCAAATTGAAAGTGTTTTGTAACATTGTTCAAAGTACTGTTGCCTAGCAACTTGCATGACTCACTTGAGTGTCTCTTCCCTAGGCTCTGGAAGCCAAGGGCATGTCTTTGGCAGTGGCTGGGTTTGGCTGCTCCTCAGTGGACAGACACTTCCATCACTTTAGTCTTGGCCTAAAAACTGACTCATCCATAGAAGAGACAGAACTACTTGTCAGCATAATAACAGTTTTCAAAGACCTGCATTCTTTAAACAGTCTCACAGAAAAGTGTCCCGACCATAACTGTGACAAAAATAGACCCGGGCTCATGAGAATCTAGCAGCCAGCCTAACGGAGAGTTTAGTGGACCATTTGCTCTGAATTCTCTGCCCACAGAGGAGCTAGAATACATCAGACCTTAGAGGGATCCCTAGGACAGAAGAAGGGCTCCAGCTTAGCCCTAGCTTTCCTCCTCTGTTGTTCATGGTACCCACAGGCTGCCTTCTTCTGTTCTCAGTTGATGTGCTATTTATTTACAATAAAATCACAACTCCCACTGTGTTCTTAGCCTTTAAAAAAGATAATTAGAAAGCAAGTTTTCTTTCAAACCAATATTTTCAGATATATACGATAAAAATGATCTATGGAAATTGTTTGCATGCTAATAGCCACCTACATTTTTAAAAAGTAATTTTCAACTGTACAAGTGATCCCTCCATGAATAATTTCCTCTTGTTGAAAATTTATGGATAAGGCTCAGGTCTTCTTCAGCCCCTACTCCTCTCTGGCTCCTTGTGTTTTCAGTTTGGGGTTTATCTTCATAGACCTTTTTCATGCCATTCTCACTTCACTACAGTCAACATTTGTGATATGCCTACAGCCTGCCAGACCAGGGAAATAAAGGCTAAAAATGTAGCCCTCACCCTCCGAAAGCCTACTGTCTGAGAAGCGAGAGAGAGAAATTCTCAAATAACAGTAATAAGGGGTGAGAATATAACAGATGGTAAGGAAAGCCACAGAAAGGAGATGACTTTAGTATCAGCGTGGATGCTCTCAACTTTGGCAGAGATGAAGTGAGATGGAAGGGCATTCTAGTAATAGTCTGGGCTAAGATATGGACATGGGACACTGGGCACTTTGAGTTCTAGGTCAGATCTGGCTGAAATGTATGATTTGGGGTAGAAGTGTTTGGATATAAGAATTTCAGTAATATTACAGTTGTCTGTGTTGGATGAGTGTATTTAAATGGCAACCCACTCCAGTATTCTTGCCTGGAAAATCCCACGAATGGAGAAGCCTGGTGGGTTACAGTCCCTGGGGTCGCAAAGAGTTAGGCACGACTGAGCAACTTCACTCACTCACTCATTTTCCTTAGTAAATGTTCTTATTTGTGAGATTTCTGTTTTCAGAGCCAGAGAATGTCCTTGGAGCAGCCTGGGCTGGAGCAGGTCTGGCTTGTCCAGTGCCATTTGTCCCGGACACCGCAGCTTCCCTTTTTAAAGCATTTGTATGCATTTGTGGAATCTTCTCAAATGCAGAGGCACAGAAGCAGGAAGAGTGGAGAAGGTGGCAGTGCCAGTTGGGGTGGTCCTTCCTGAGTGCCTCCAGATTCTTGCCCCCATGGGGGGTGATCATATAATTTATTTTCTAACCCAGGACACTGTTGAAAGTATTCTTTTTAATAAGACCAGGACAGCAGGTGTCAACTTCAACTGTCCTGAGAAAACCCAGACGTATGTTCACCTTTGCCATGTGGCAGTTTGGGCTCCCAAGTTTGCCAGATCTGTAGATTTTTCAAGAAGAACCAAAAATGTGATTTTCTATGTGAAAGCCCCTCATTTTAAATAGCTTCTGTTTTTTATAAAAACACTGTCTGGGCTAAACTAGCAGTCCCAGTTTACATACTCAGCTTTAGGATATATAACTAAAATTATGGACATTTGATTTTTATAAAAGACTCCCCACTCCACCCTGAAAGTGCTCTGTGTGTTTTATTAGTTAGCTATTACTGCCTAACAGATTTCCCTAAGACTCCATCTATCATTGCTCACCAGGCTGTGGGGCAACTGGGCAGTTCATTTGGTCTTGCTGAACTCAATGCATGCATTTATGGTAAGCAGCCGCATGGGTAGTTAGCTCTGCTGGTCTCCCCGGACTGTCTCAAGTGTTTGGGATTTGGCTGGCTACTGGTTTGTCTAGGATGGCCTAAGATGAACAGTTGGGCTTCCCTCGACATGGGCTCTCATCTGGCCCAGGCTTGTTTACATGGAGGTGGTAGGCAGAAAGGGCAGATTCAAACCATGCCTCTTGAGCATGGAACTCACACACCATCACTCCGGCCACATTCTGCATGGGCCAAAGCAGGTCAGAAGGCCATCCCTGATCCAAAGCCTGGGCACCCAGACTCCAGCCCTGATGGGAAGAACTGCCAGGCTACCTTGGAAAGGGCATGAGTATAGGGAGGGGGTAAAGAATTGAGAATGTTGTTGCAATCCATCTACCACAATTACTATTCTCATGTTTAAAAAGTATGTGCTTTAATAATAGGACAGATAAACATATCTTCTCTCCCCCCAGATAAACGAATCCAGCTATACATGAAAAGTCTGCTTTGTCTGCCAAGCCCTCCAAGATGCATGCCTCCCATGCCAGGAGGCCTTGCTGTCGTTCAGCAAGAGCTGGAGTCACTAGGCTTGCAATACGCAAACATCGTGAATCTCAACAAACAAGTATATGGACCATTTTATGCAAATATACTCCGAAAGCTGCTGTTCGGTGAGGAAGCCACAGGGAAGGCAGAAGCTTCTTCATCTACTAACTAAAGAGGAAATGACATTGGAAAAGAGATTGGAAGCCCAGCACTTAGGTACCCAGTCTGTTTCCACCAGCGGCATTACAGATGGGGCATATTCTTGATCCTGTGTGAGGCATGGTGTTAGCCCGAAGTTGTGTAACCCAGTAATGTCAGCATTGCAGAGACATGCACATCACAACGCCCCTGCACGTGCACCATTTTCGAGTCCTAAAGAGACTTTTTAATGAACAGAAAACAATTTGTATTTAATTCTATTACCTATATAATACTTATAAATGTTTTCTTAAGCATTTATATCTGGCTTATTCATTCAACCCTTAAGGAATTGTATTTCCTCACCTGTTACTATCAAATCTAATGATTTTTTTTTTAACTTTGGTACAGCTTCTTAAAGGGTTGAAAGTTCTAAATAAATGATGTGAAGTAAGGATAATTGTATTTGAAATGTACAATTAAATTTTATTCATATATAATAGAAACTTACATAGTAAGTCCTCAAATTCTACAAATATACCTAATCACATTTGGTGATACCGATGGTCAGTATTTGTTTAGAATTTAAATGTATTAAATACATTTTTATGCTATGCACAAATTTTAGATAAAACCTCCCTTGATGATTTAATGGAAATAGAAACAAACCCCTTCTAAAATCTCATTCTAGAGGGTGGTTCTTCTCTCAACTTATGCTGCTCTCTGAGAGAAACACTTTTTGCACACATCTCTTCGTGAATGTCCTTGCATTTCTCAGGCCATTGGTAAGGTTTATATAAGATTTTAATATTTTTACATAAGGCAGGAGTGGTTTGAATTGGTAACTTGAATTTACTTGTCAGAAAAAGTTGATAAAATGGGACCCCCATTCTCAGTGAAATTCACATCTGAAAAAGAAACAGATGAACTTTGGATTCTTTTTCTTCTTATAAGCATATAACGTGCTAGCAAATGCCTTCTCTGTGGATTTAATTCTTACCCCACCATGACCAAGAAGCTCTTCTCATCATTTGCCGTTCTTGTGCATTAAACTTTGCACGCTGGCACTGCTTGTTAGGATCCTAGAGAAATCTGCTTGTCTTTGGATTACATGCTTCTGAAGTGTTGAGGGAAGCACTACCGGAAAATGCTTTATTTGCATAAAGTGCATTTTTGATGGTTTGATTTTCTGAGGACTCCTTGACCATAGCGGTCTGATGGAGAAGAGCAAGTAGGAAGAAAAAGCTTAATCTTTGTTTCTTCTTTACTTCCTCTTCCTCACCATGACCTCTACCATTATGGTGCTACCTAGTGATTTGATGAAGGCCTGGGAAATTATTGTGTGGATAACTTATCTCTGATCTTTACATTTTGGAGGGATCTGCCAAAATTTGAGGAAATGTTGAACATCATCTTTTTTCTCCCAATGACCAAAACATAAATCACCATTCTGTCCATTTGAGCAGCTGCGTAGAAATGGAATTTACTGAAGAGCACATCATTGGTCTTACCCGTTTTCCCCTTCTTCCTGTATGTCCATTCTGCTTGTTTCCTATGCTTAGAAATCATAAGGTGCTGTAGATTTTTGTTTGCATTTTCTCTTACATTGAAGTTGTTTTCAACTGTTCACTTTGGGGCCTGGATAGCACAGAGGGTCTGAAAGGTAGTGTGTAGTGTGACTTTTTGTCACTTTCCTGGTGACCTGTATATTTAACTAGAGGACCAGGTGGTATACTTTTTTACTATCAGATTGGAATCCAGCTGGTATTCTTATATACTTGATTATACTACAGTTGCCAGCAGGAAAACAATGTGCAAACATTTTTTTTAAATGCATTTTAAAATGAAGGGCATTCTGCTTTTTTTTTTTTTTTAAGTGGCAAAGAAAATCTCAATGTCCCAAGTCTGGATTTAAGCAAGTACATTTATTAGGATTTTTAAATCCTGTCTCTTAGCATGTTGTTTATTTGGTTTTTACTTAATGTTTACTTCTACTTTTGAGAATTTTCTTAACATGGTCTTGTTTTGTAATGTCAATTTTCCTAAACACCATATACACTTTTCATTCTTCTACTGCTAAAACATGTATTGTGCACACTAGTTACATTTTAAAACATTAAAAATTATTTCAAGATAGATGGTGTCTCTGTTTTCTAAACCACCTTTGGATAGCTTGGGGCTGGAATATTGCACAGTCTTTATTGCAGTGATTCTAGAAGGAATCTTCTACTTAAGGCCAAAGCCTCACAGACATCAATCGTGTTCATTCATTCAGTCAACAAATAGCTATTGAGCATCTACTATGTGTCAAGAAATATCCTATGTATTTAATACACAGATGACTAGACAGACACTGTCCTGAGAAGTTTGTAACTTAGTAAGAAGGACACACTCGTGAAGAATAGCAATAAAGTGTAATTCGGGCTATGCTTTTAAAACAAGTACACATAGTACAGAAAGTGAAGAAGAACTAAAGAGCCTCTTGATGAAAGTGAAAGAGGAGAGTGAAAAAGCTGGCTTAAAACGCAATATTAAAAAAACTAAGATCATGGCATCCAGTCCCATCACTTCATGGCAAATAGATGGGGAAACAATGGAAACAGTGACAGACTTTGTTTTGGGGGACTCCAAAATCACTGCAGATGGTGACTGCAGCCATGAAATTAAAAGATGCCTGCTCCTTGGAAGAAAAGCTATGACCAACCTAGACAGCATATTACAAAGCAGAGACATTACTTTGCCAACAAAGGTCTGTCTAGTCAAAGCTGTGGTTTTTCCAGTAGTCACGTATGTATGTGAGAACTGGACTATAAAGAAAGCTGAGTGCTGAAGAATTGATGCTTTTGAACTGGGATGTTGGAGAAGACTCTTGAGAGTCCTGTGGACTGCAAGGAGATAAAACCAGTCAATCCTAAGGGAAATCAGTCCTGAGTATTCTTTGGAAGGACTGATGCTGAAACTCCAATACTTTGGCCACCTGATGTGAAGAACTGACTCCTTAGAAAAGACCCTGGTGCTGAGAAAGATTGAAGGCAGGAGGAGAAGTGGACAATAGAGGAGGAGATGGTTGGATGGCATCACCAACTCGATGGACATGAGTTTGAGCAAGCTCTGGGAGTTGGTGATGGACAGGGAAGCCTGGTGTGCTACAGTCCACGGCGTTGCAAAGAGTTGGATATGACTGAGCGACTGGACTGAACTGATACATAGTATAGACGAAAAATCACTGGACTCTTTCATGGATCATCCTTGAGCTAAAACATGAATGATAGGCAGGAACTTGCCAAGAGACCAAGAAAGGGAAAGGCACAAGAGGCCAAGTGCACAGGAGGCACAGTCATGTGGAGAAATGGTGAGCCCAGGGAACAGCCTCCAGAAGAGGGGAAGTGATGAGAGGAGAGACAAGCAAGGGAAAAGGCTTCTGGGATGTCATGTTCATATGTGTGGGGTTTGTTCTGAAAGAGGTAAAGAATCATGGAATCCTTTGAAAGTTGCAAACAATTATGTTTTGGAAAGATTGTCCTGCCAAGCACACTTGCCATTGGTGCTAGATTATGTGTGGTGTGCGTATGTGTACACACCCTCACACCTGAACACATGGCACAGGCAGTAGAAATGGACTCTAGCTAACAGGCAGACAGAGCGTATATTGGAGAGATTTACACACTTCACAGAATCTATTTTGTTTGGGGAATTAAGCTTGGCAAATGGGTAGGAACCAAGGCAATGCAAGCGCAGGGCCTTAGCCAAGCAGGATTCAGAGATTGATTTCTCAACTGTCCTTGCTGCTTTGCCTCATTTGCTCAAGATTTAAAGTCCCAGATATCAACATTCAGTGGGACGAATCTCTGTCAAGGGCAATGCTTTAATTTGCATGGGATGGAATGAGATAGTGGCTGACACATAGACTCCTATGTTCCCACCAAGGTCACCCAACTAGTGATTTCTTTCAAATAGGAAAGGTGTCCTGAGGAGCAGAAAGAGAAAAACAAATCCACTATCCTTTACGTTTATGAGGTCTTTTGAACTCGAATGGGAGAAATGTGTGAGGAGACCCCTCCTCCCATCCAGTATTGCCTCTAAGAATGACACTATAATTTCCAGGAAGGGCATAGTCAGTGAAATCAGCCTTTACTGGTGTGCATTGATGAACTCCTGAACAAATAGCTCTCAAGTCACCATGGCCTCAGCATAGCTTTATTTCTCAAATTGTAGTTCCAGGTTTAGGGAAGGTTGGTGTATGTATCGAGGGCCTTAATCCAGTTACTCAGAAACCCAACTTCCATCCATCTTATTCCATCTTATAACTCAGCAGTCCTCAAAACCTTCGGCATCTCCTGAATCACTCAGAAGACAGGGGAAATAAATGGATTGCCTACTTCTATTCATGGTGCATCGGCCAGAACTCAAAATCACCTGGCTTCAAGTGCAAGCAAGTCAGGAAAATGTGCCCAGGAGAAAAGAGGTGGACATGGGTACTGGGTATGGATAAGCACTAGCAGTTTCTAACTCAGACCCTGCCAGTTTCCTTGAATAAGCTCTATGAATCCTCTTTTCTATGAAAATAAGTTTAAAGTCATGTGTCTGCTCTGATCTTTTAGTATTAGCTCCCCAGAGCACCGAGTTGAGAGGATTTTGAAACCAAATCCAGGATAAGCAGTAAAGAATTCTGTGGGGCCTGCCACATTTTGTGCAACATACATTTTTTCACTTGAATCCTCCTTAAAACTAAAATTGAATCTGTTCTACCTCTGGGGATGTTAAGTACCAAAAGCTCCCACTCGTTAGTAAAAGTAGCAGGGGACTGAGAGTCAGGGGACTTGAGTTTGAATTCACTTATTTTTCACAGGTATTATGACCTCAAGTCAGCCTTCTAGTCTCACCCTGAACATCGATTTCCTACCCTACCTGCCTGCCTCACAGAGCCCTAGTGAGAGTCAAATGAGATGTATCTGAAATTGTCTACAAACTTTAGCATAATGTGGCCAGAATACATTACAAAAGCTAATTTATTAGTCCTAAATCTCTTTCAAGCTTCAAGAGGTTTTAGTATTGTGAGATGTGATGATCGAGTACTTAAGTACATAAGACCAAAAATTGTCAACTCTCATCACAAGCATGGTTCATTAAGCCCAATATTGTCATTGGCAGAGAAACTCAAGGGTATGTAGAGACTGCAGTTATTGTCCTTGATGTTGACTTCAAAGGATAGTGACACAATCCAACATGTTCCAATTTCGTTTAGTAAATCGGATATGACTTTATCCTCCATGATTTAATCTAACCTTTTAGAAAGCACATTTGTACCAGCAACTTGTGCCCTCTTGTTCTCTACTTTTCAAGTGAAACTTTGTCTTTTCATGTCTAAGCTTGGTATGTTAGCCTTGTTCAGCTTTCAAGGGAAAGGGACCTAGGGATTTATCGCAAGGCTTTAAGAAGAAGAAAGGAAACCTGGGAATCTGCCAGCAGTTGCACCTGCAGGGATGATAGAGAAGTTGAACATAATTTTTTCTTTCAGAATTTAGCAAAATACTTACTTATCATATGGACTAAGCATTTTATATAAATGGTCTCATATAACTCTACAACCTGCACAAGGCAGGGTCTATCATTATTTCCATTTGTGCAAAATGAGACACAGAGGTTAAGGTCACAGAGCTGATAATCAACTTGAACGCAAAGAGTCTAACTCTGCAACGTGTTAACTACTCACTATACTGGTTCACTATACTGTTGAAATGCTACCAAATGCTGTTTACTTCTCTGCCTCTGTTTCCTATTGCCCTTCCCTTTTGGTCTTCACTGAAAACTTCCCAGAAGAGAGAAAATGATTGGGTCTATTTGCCACTAGTCACTATGGATACCCCTCCCAGACTCTCTTGCCTTCGGTAGGGGGTCTCATAAGGAGCTCCGTGCCCCCTCCCTGCCCCCTGCTTAGCTGGTTGCTGGCCCTGTCGGTTTTGACAGGATGACGAGGTAACGTGACACAAAAAAAGGTTTTTCAGAGGAAGACCTATGGGCCTGGCAGGCAACTAGAGGTTTTGGACCATCCAGTCTTGCTCAAAATGCAAAATGTTCTCTGATTAGAGTAGAGACTTCTGTCCCAGCTTCTCCTTACCTTGCTGGCTGTGAAACAATAGACTTCCAAGATCCCCTTTGCCGTTGCCTTTTCAGACTGAAGAACCCTTATTCCTTCTCCAACGTTGTTCTGGGCTTTCTCTAGTTCTGCTATAAATTTATTCAAATATAGAAATCAGGATCACTTTTTTCCCCCCAGTCTGAATGTACCAAGGTTTTCGAGGAGAGAAGGTCATCTTTTTCTTTTGTTTTCTAGTGTCTTCAAGTTGAAGCTTCTCAAAATAAGTTCTAATTTTCTTTAACATGGCATAAATGACAATTTCTGGTGTTATCTACAGACGCATCCCTCGACAAGCCCTGTGGGAGAACTACACTTAGCCGCCACACATATTGATAGTATTATGTGCTCGACAGCCCCCATGTCGTTTTTGCTCAGGCTGTCTTTCTGCTTGATGTCTCCTACCCAATCCATTCAGCTGGTGTCACAATAGAGTGGTTTAAAACATGGGCTCTGGGGTCAGATGAGTGTGGATTTAAATTCCAACCACGCTTGGCAAATTTCTCAAACCTTATGAGCCTTAGTCTCCTCACCTGGCAAAATGGGGATTATCATACTTCTCCCCCTTGATTATTAAATCAGAGAGTGTACAGAAAGTGGTTATTCCAATGCCTGGAAAAGAGTAAACAGTCAACAGAAACACTCCCTAACATTCCAGGGCTCAGCTCTGACACCTCTGTTTTCCCCTTTCCTTTGCTCTTCTTTAACTGATGCTCATGGTTCTCCTCGCATGGGTCACTTTCCCATCTGGGGACCACAACACTTCATACCTAGGTGATGGGATAGTATTCCAAGATGTCAACTGTTTTTCTGTGATCTCCTTTCCCTAATTGCCCAGCCCTCTATTCAAACCACCAAGTCTTTTTTGTACCAATAGTTCAGGAAAAGGACAGCAGAAAACAGAAATCAGGACACTGTTTCTGGCTTTTGGAATAAAAAAATCCAGCCCCTTAGGGCAGCAGTCCCCAAACTTTTTGGCACCAGGGACCAGTTTTGTGGAAAACAATTTTTCCATGGACTGGGGTAGGGGGTGGTTTCAGGATGTTTCAAGTGCACTACATTTCCGTTCCGTTCCGTTCCGTCGCTCAGTCGTGTCTGACTCTTTGCAACCCCATGGACTGTAGCCTACCAGGCTTCTCCGTCCATGGGATTCTCCAGGCAAGAATACTGGAGTGGGTTACCGTTTCCTTATTGTGCATTTTATTTCTATTGTTATTACATCAGCTATACCTCAGATCATCAGGCATTAGATCCTGGAGGTTGGGAACCCTTGCCTTAGGGGATCAGAAAGACAATGGATTTGACCCCAGGATGCAAATGCCCCTACCTCAGGAACCAGGCAGGTGCAAACTGGGTGGACACCACTTAGTGTCAGCCAATTGCTCCCATGTAGGACTGTGGGACCTCTGCTACCAGATCCTCCTCAAGAGAAACTTTAAAAAAATCAGAATTTTAAAAAGCATGACATGAAAAATTGAACTTATCACTCAATGCATGTTTTTTTCCCCCAAATCATTTATTCAACACAACTTTACTTAGGAACAAACAATGAGTTAGAACCTGAAAAGATGAAGACAAACAAGACAGTCCCTGTTCCAGGTGCTCCCTGTCAGAAGGAGAGGTAAACACGTAAACAGGCTATGGGATCGAGTGATAAACCTTATGTTACGTTACATTACAGAGTGATTCTCAACTGGGATCACTGGGCCAGCAGCATCAGCATTATCACCTGGAAGCCTATTAGAAATGCAAATTTGCAGGCCCCAGCCCAAACCTACCAAACTGGAAAACTATGCTTATTTTAACAGAAAACAAAACTACAACAAATTAGACTGACCCGGTGCTAGGGTTGCCAAGTCTCTTTAGTCGTCTTCGACTCTTTGCAATCCTATGAACCATAGCCCACCAGGCTCCTCTGTCCATGGGATTCTCCAGGCAAGAATACTAGAGTGGGTTGCTGTGCCCTCCTTCAGGGGATCTCCCTGACCCAGGGATTGAACCCATGTCTCCTGCATTGGCATGCTAGTTCTTTGCCACGATCGCCACAAGGGTTAGACATTCAGAATGGCAAATGAGTATTTATAAATTTTCTTAATTTACTATGGCAAAATATACTAAAATTTACCATTTCAAGTGCACAGTTGGCAAAATATACTAAAATTTACCATTTCAAGTGCACGGTTCAGTGGTCTTATGTATACTCACACTTGTGAAACTATGACCATTATCCATTTCCAGAATTTTGCATCTTCCTGAACTGAAACTTTGCACATACTAAACAACTGTTGATTCTTTTTTGCCTTTCTCCCCCCTCAATGGGATTTTTTTTCCCCTATTGATTCATGTAAGTTCATTTTAAATGAGGGATACCAATCCTTTCTCACCTGCCAACTTGTGTGTCTTGAAACCTATTCATGGAGATTTTTAACCATCTGTTCAGGATATTTTAAATTTTTCATGGAATCCTAAAACTATGGATAGAATTTTATGATTCAATCTATGAATATTTTCCTTTATGACTTCTGTGTTGCCATGCTTGAAGGCAGTCACCATTCAATGTCATGAATTTGTTCACTTTATATTTCCTTCTAAGGTTGTTAACATTTAAATATGTAATCCATATAGGATTTACATATATATATATATATATATATATGTTTTTCCCCCCCTCTTGAAACAGCTAATCAGCGGCTCCAACATCATTTTTTGGAAAAGCATCTTTCCAACTGATTTAAAATGTCATCTTTTCATACTAAATTTCTGCTGACATTTACTCCTGGATCTTCTGCCTAGTCCTTTCAGAATATAACTATCTTTATTGCTGTCCTGTTACGCTCTACTCTCTAGGTAAAGTTAAATCCTCATTTTGTGGTCATTTTAATGGTTGTATAGTAGTCCACCACACACGTACCTTAAGTTTTTAAACCAATCCCCTCCTACTAGGTATTTGGTATATTTCCAACTTTTCCATACTATACGTGTAGTTTGTGGCGAAATTAAATGACTCCTATGCTTCTGTGGCTCAAGTCATGTAAATTTTCCTTTTACCCTTTTCTGTGAAATATTTTTAAAACAATATGCTTTTTGACCTCAATTATGGGATAACTGGGGGCTTCCCAGGCAGTGCAGTGTTAAAAAAAAAAGAAAAAAAATTCGCCTGTCAGAGCAAGAGAAGCAAGGGACACGGGTTCCACCCCTGGGTCGGGAAGATCCCCTGGGGGAGGAAATGGCAACCTACTCTAGTATTCTTGGGGCTTTCCTGGTGGCTCAGACTGTAAAGAATCTGCCTGTAATGCAGGAGACCGGGGTTCCATTCCTGAGTCGGGAAGATCCTCTGGAGCCTACGAAATCCCACGGACAGAAGAGCCTTGCGGGCTACGGTTCATAGGGTCACAAGTCGACACGACTGAGCAACTATCACTTTCTAGTACTCTTGCTAGGATAATCCCATAGCAAAGGAGTCTGGCAGGCTACAGTCCACGGGGTCCTAAAGAGTCGGACTGACTGAGATCACAGGAAACGACATCCCTGCCCGGCTTTCAGATTACCCACGCGAGACTTCCGATGGACACCAGAAGGCGCAGTTTCCCGGCTCCGCCTCAGTCACATCCGGGTTCAACCGCAGGTTCCGACCGACAGCAGGCGGAACCTTTCTTCCTCCTACTAAGTTGCGCGGCGGGGACCGTTTAGGCCACCACGCAGCGCTCTCCACCGGTACAGCGGATACCTTGACGCGGGGGAGACGCACGTGAGTATTCTGCTTACTGCTTGCTTCATCGTGAGTAGCATGGACCTGCTTGCGGAAGAGTTTGGGAACCTGACCCCGGAGCAGCTGGCTGCGCCGATCCCAACTGTAGAGGTGAGTGCAGGGCAGATGGTGAACGGAAGGGACCGTGATGCGTCCTCGAGAGGCGTTGCCCCGAGTCCTGGCCATGGAGGGGGGCGGGCCGCGGCTTCCGCGCATGCTCAGGATTCTGCGCTGGCTCGGGGCTCCGCGGGTTTACTCCCTTGCCGGCCGCTGGACCCACGTGCAATGGTTGAGCTGGGGGACCTGGCAGGCGCCACGCTGGCCTAGCAGCCCCGCCCACGGCTTCGGCGTTGGACCCATTCTAGTGTACGAGTGTTGTCAGGGAGGACTGACTCTCACCCACCTTGGGGGACGTATTGCATCTTTGCTTCCTTATAAAGGATGCTGAGCTCCATGGAGCTTAGGCTCCCACCGCTAGCTGTGGTGTTAAAACAAAATCGTCCGAATCCCAGGCTAGTAATTTCTCCTTTTCGCCGGGAACTCAAGTTTGGATTGCAAGAGTATTTTAAGTGCCCAGAAAATTTACTCCAAATTTTAAGTGTTTTCTCGGGGAGTACCCCTGTAGCTTTCATCAGCTTCTCAGAAGTTAAGGATAACTGTCCTACTCTGAGCTGCCTGATGAAGTTCAGCTGTTGGTATAATTTTATTTTCTGTAAAGGTACATATAATTTCTCTGGGGCTCAAAATTTTAGTTGGCATCGGTTGGGGACATGGAGAAATAGTCAAGGGAGAGATTCACGTAGCGGGAACAAGACACTTGAAACCTGGAGGCAAGGCCATCTGATATTTTTGAGAAATAAAAATAAATCCAGTAGTATTGGGGTGTGAAAAAGTAGAGGAGAGATTAAAGGTGACAGATAAGGGTCCTGGTTATGAAAGGTTTTGTTAGAGATCTGAAGGAGGCCTGGGATGCTATTGACAGGTTTAAGCAGGACAATGACTGACAAGATCAATGAATCAATTTCTTTATAATCATTCTGCAAATTACATTCTGAGGAATTACAGTCAGTCTATTAGATTCTGTGAGTGCGTTCCTACATGCTGGTTTTCATCAGGCAATACTGGATTTTTAACTTTTTTTGTTTGTTTACTTTATATTGGAGTATAGTTGGTTTGAATTTTTAACTCTTGAACTGCTATTTAAGAGCCAGCATTTACTGAGCACTTATTATGCACCAGCTCTGTTTAAACCTAATGAGCATTATGTTATTTAATCCTCTGAAGCAAGTAATATTTTTGCCCCATTTTGCCGGATGCTGATTGCAGTCATGAAATTAAAAGATGCTTACACCTTGGAAGGAAAGTTATGACCAACCTAGATAGCATATTAAAAAGCAGAGACATTACTTTACCAACAAAGGTCTGTCTAGTCAAGGCTATGGTTTTTCCAGTGGTCATGTATGGATGTGAGAGTTGGACTGTGAAGAATTTGGTGTTGGAGAAGACTCTTGAGAGTCCCTTGAACTGCACGGAGATCCAACAAGTCCATTCTGAAGGAGATCAGGTCCTGAATGTACATTGGAAGGACTGATCCTGAAGCTGAAACTCCAATACTTTGGCCACCTCATGCGAAGAGTTGACTCATTGGAAAAGACTCTGACGCTCGGAGGGATTGGGGGCAGGAGGAGAAGGGGACGACAGAATGAGATGGCTGGATGGCATCACCGACTCGATGCACATGAGTTTGAGTGTACTCCGGGAGTTGGTGATGGACAGGGAGGCCTGGCATGCTGTGATTCATGGGGTCGCAAAGAGTCAGACACGACTGAGTGACAGAACTGAACTGAACTGAAGGAGCATTATGTTATTTAATCCTCCGAAGCAAGTAATATTTTTGCCCCATTTTGCCAATGAAGATTTTTAAGACCTAGAGAAGTTAAGTAACTAACCCAGTGTCAGAAGGCCATTAAGTGACTGTTGGGGATTTTGGATTTCAGCAGTCAGACTCCAGAGCTCCTGACCTTAACTGCTGACTGAACTGCTTCTCCAGAGAGCTGCAGGATTTCTGTTTCTTCTCTTAAGTTGCACAGCCATGAAGGGACCAGTGACATATTTCCAGTCTTCTGATTTAGAAATAAGAGTTCCTCTTCCTGACCCTCTGCATCCAGTCCACCATCCCATCTTAAGGGCCCCAATTACAAAATGTACTCTGTTCTGACATCCCCACTGTTCTCCAAGTCAGCCACTGTCATCTCTTACTTCCTTGGCTTCTTACTTGTCCCATTCCAGTCTATTCTCTGATCTGTCACCAGGGCCATCAGTTTAAACATGCAGAATGTTCACATTGCTTCCTTGGTTAAAATTCTTCAGTCTGCCCATTGCTCTCAGGGCAAAAAAAAATCTAGTCTTTACCATATTGTTAAGGCTTTTCTCAATCTGGCCACTGCTTACTTCTCTAGCTTGTTTCTCCCCACCTGCCCCTTCTCCACTCCAACTCCTCAAGCTCTTTCTACTCTCCGTGTAGTCCGTTCTGGTCTTTCTGTCGTTCTTCTCTGTAGATTTACATCCAGTAAAATGCAGAAGTACTTACTTAGTGTTCATTTACATTAGTTTTTACAGTTACGTATACCGAAATAACTACCACCCCATACAAGATATACAACATTTTCATCATTGCAGAAAGTGCCCTTTTCAGTCTGAGCCCTACGCCACCATTTGATTTCTGTCATCATAGATTAGTTTTGCCAGACTCATTTCTTTTGTGTTTGTGTGTGTGTGTTGATGTTTGGTAGAAACCACCAAAATTCTGTAAAAGCAATTATCCTTCAATTAAATTTTTTTTAATGACTTTTTTTAAGAGTAGTTTTAGGTTCAGAGCAAAACTGAGAGGAAGGTATAGAGACTTTCTATTTACCACTGCCCCCACTTACCTTTTCTTAAAAAATGTTTTTCCATTTTCCAGATTGTCAGCCCTCTCTGACCACTCCTTGATCTCTGCTCAGTGTGCTTTCTGCTGCTCTAAGTGTTGGGGTATTTCTGATCCCACTTCACGGAGCTCCTCTCCACCTACACTCCACAGGTGGTCTCATCTGTTTCATGACTTCCCCTGCCGTCCGCCTGCTGACTTTCCCTGATTTAGATCTCCAGGCCACTCTTCTCAAGTTCCAGACTCATTTGTTGTCAATTTGGCATGTCCACCTGCATGTCTAGTGGATATCTCAAACTTAACATGTCCCCAGCCAAACTCCTGGTCACCCTTTGACACTAAACCTGCTGTTCCGGCAGCATCCCTGCCTCCTCATCTCCAGAAATGGCAGCACTAAGGTATCAGTCTCAATTCCTCTTTCTCAGATTCCTGCATCTCATCTGCTATCAAGTCCTGTTGACTCTAACTTCACATCGTGTTTTCCTAGGCAACACTTTCTCACTACCTGTATTGTTATCAGCCTAGAGTATTGCAGGAAACTCCTAAATGATCCCTCTGCGTCTAACCTTGTCTTTTCTCACCACAGCAGCTGGAGTGATCCAGCTAAAATGGATCACATCATCTTGTCACTCTTTTGTTCAAAACCTTCTAGCACTTCTCTGTTGCCCAAAGTCAAAAAATTTTACAGTTTCTTACAAGGTCTTACATAATCCTGGGGCTCTTATTCAGAAACTGTGTTTTCTTACTTTAGACTCAGTTGTCCTATTTCCCCTGAACAGATTAGATACCATTCATGAAGAGTTGTATCATGGTAGGCTGTTTACAACCTCAGGAAGGTGTGAACAGCAGGCCTAAGAGCTGAACGTGGCAGTTTGCAGCTGTTTAAATAGGTGAACACCGGGTTATATCTTTCTTCAGCCTGGACTCTGACCAGGTGCTAGTTGAGGAAAAATAGGAGGGAGAAAGAACTCCCTTTGGGTTGAAAGACCCAGATTCCCCACCAAACTCTCTGAAACTTACTAATACTTTCCCTTTTTCAAACTGGCAAACCCTGCTTACTCAGGAAGGGTCATGAGAATAAAAGAAAGATGAAAAGTGCTTGGACTCTTGAGTCATCAAAAAGAGATTAAAGTATATTTTGTTGAAGAAATCTGTGGTTTATATATGCTTGTGTGTATGCATGTGTTTGTATGCATGTACATGTACAGTGCATATGTGATTTCCATAAAAAGGTTGCAATGTAAAAATTGTTCTTTTTGTTTCCACTTACTTTCTTTTGCTTACTGTGATAAAGTAAGTCACTTTTGGTACATTAAAATAACCTCATGAAAATATTGTGATCGCTGACACAGAGTTCTGATACTTTTATTGTTCTGATTCACAGGAAAAATGGCGGCTGCTTCCAGCATTTTTAAAGGTAATTAATATCTAATAACAGTTATTTTTCCAGTCAAGAGTCAAGAAATAGGCCTTTTTTTAAATTAAATTTTATCACCAACATTTTTTGACTTTGTGCAACTGTGCACTTTTCTAAGTTTTAGAAATATGAGAAATTATAAGGCAGTAACCCTGTCTATGAAGTACTAGGTAGGGGATTATAATTTAATTTTAGAGTTAGGAAGTAGTTTACATTGTCGCTTGGCATAGGAATAATACAAACCAAAGTGCTACTGGCAGAAGATTGATGCCACATGTGGTCAGAAAGGGCCTTCTGAAGAAGGTGAGACATAAACCACATCCTCAGAGGAGGCTCAGTGGCCTGGCAGAGTACAGTCCATGGGGTTGCAAAAGAGACACGACTTAGCAGCTAAACAACAATAGCGAGAGGAAAGGAATTACCTAAGCTGAAAGGTAGGATGCGGGGAGCATGGCTTACTAAAAGTCCTCAAGAGGAGGATCCACGGGGTCTGTTGAAAACAGAGTCCAGTCTGCTTGGCTGGAGTGGATGAGTGGTTCGGACAAAGGAAGTACAGATTTTAAGGTTCCTCAGTTCAGTTCAGTTCAGTCACTCAGTCGCGTCCGACTCTCCGCGACCCCATAAATCACAGCACGCCGGGCCTCCCTATCCATCACCAACTCCCGGAGTTCACTCAAACTCATGTCCACAGAGTCGGCGATGCCATCCAGCCATCTCATTCTCGGTCGTCCCCTTCTCCTCCCGCCCCCAACCTTTCCCAGCATCAGAGTCTTTTCCAGTGAGTCAACTCGTCGCATGAGGTGGCCAAAGTATTGCAGTTTCAGCTTTAGCATCAGTCCTTCCAGTGAACACCCAGGATCGATCCTATTATCATTGAATTTCAGTTTTAAAGAGCTTATGCTAAATAGTAGCAGCTTCCACAATGAGAGACCACTTGACACCCAGTAGGATGACTGTAGTCAAGAAAGAAAGACAATAACAATTGTTGGTGGGGATGTGGAACACTTGGAACCCTCACACTCTACTGATGGAGTTGCAGCCACTTTGGAAAACAGCCTGGCAGTTCATCAAATGGTTGAACATAGAGTTACTGTATGATCCTGCAATTCTACTCCTAGCTATTTACCCATGAGGAACAAAAACATATGTCCATGCAAAAACTTGTACACAGGTGTTCATAGCAGCATTATTTATAATAGCCAAAAATAGAAACAACTCAAATACCGACTGATGGATGGCTAAATGAAATATGATATATCCATACAATGAAATGTTTTTGGCAATAGAAAGTGCCAATACATGCTACAGCATGGATGAATCTTGGAAACATTATGCTCAGTGAAAGAGTTGCTGCTGCTAAGTCACTTCAGTCATGTCCGACTCTGTGTGACCCCATAGACAGCAGCCCACCAGGCTCCCCTGTCCCTGGGATTCTCCAGGCAGGAACACTGGAGTGGGTTGCCATTTCCTTCTCCAATGTGTGAAAGTGAAAAGTGAAAGTGAACTCGCTCAGTCGTGTCTGACCCTTAGCGACCCCACGGACTGCAGCCTACCAGGCTCCTCCATCCATGGGATTTTCCAGGCAAGAGTACTGGAGTGGGGTGCCATTGAAAGAGTAGAGGGTTGAAAAAATGTGTCGCATTTTTTCCATCTTCAGTTCTGTATAATTGTCGGAAGGGAGCGTGCTGGCAGGTGAGGCTGGGAATTGTCAAGGCCAGATTTCTGACCAGTTTTTACAGTCCATGGGCTGCTGAAGAGTCTGGAAAGCATGTCTGTGAGAAATAGTGGAAGAGCCTCTTCAGCCTGGAAGAGAAGACATAAAAGAGATGTGATAACTAAATGGACTGTGGTGGAGAAGACATTGTCTTCAGAAAAGACAGTTAAGCCCATGGGGGGCGAGGAACTGTGGGATGTTAGACTACAGATCATTATAAGAGTGAATTTTCCCCCCAATAATCAGGACTATTTCAAAATGGGATAGCTGCTTAGTAAGCCAGTGAGATCCCTCAAAAGAGGTGTAATTAAAGCAGAGGCCCTGTGATGCTTTCTATTGGGTGTATTCTAGAAGGGTTGAACTAATTGTGTTTGAACATTATTGTAAAAAGTTGAACACATTACAGTCCTTTTAAATCCTAAGACTTTGAAGTCTGTGTTTAGCATTTCAGGGTTTTTCATGGCCGCACACAGCACTGTCTGTGTAGCTGTACTGACTTTTGAGATGAAAGGCAGTCACTGGAGCTGATCTGTTCGTAGGTCCCTGGGGTTCACCTTGCTTTCAATTTTAAATGCATTTATTTTTGGTTTCCTTAATAGAGATCCTTATTTTTCCCCATCATTCTTCTAAAAGTGATATGAAAGACCACATATGGGGAAATCATAAAATCGCTTACATAGGTGCAAGAAAAAAAGAAAATAGGCATTGTTTGAGGGTTGGAGAGATGATGCTTGATTGCTATATTTTTTCCTTGGATTTTCTTTCTTGCCTAATTTGTTAGCTCACGGGGAGTCGTTAGAATATATCTTGAATTCCATACATCAGTTTGTTTTTCAGGGAGGAAAGTTTGAGGGTGTTCTAGTAAGATGGAGGAGAAATGGAATGAGGACATGAAAATAGAAAGTTTTGGCAAGTAAAATTTATGGATTTTTTGTGGTCAGTTTGGTTTTGGGGGAAAATTTATAGATCAGGTTAAGCCCCTTGTGTAATCTGCTATTTTGTTGCTAACCTGCTTTTATTTTTTTATCTATTTAGGTGAAAGGCCTTGTGAAACAGCATATAGATTCATTTAACTATTTCATTAATGTAGAGGTAAGCATCAGATCTTGGGAAAGGATATGATTACGAATGAACTGGAGGCCAGAGTCTTTCCTCATGTTACTCTTTCCATTGCAGATAAAGAAAATAATGAAAGCCAATGAAAAGGTTACAAGTGATGCTGACCCCATGTGGTACTTAAAGTAAGGAACCAACTACTCTTAGTTTGCTATTTTGATCATGTTTAACATTTTTGTGTGTCTGACATTTTTTTATAGTGATTGTAGTTGCTATCAAAATTCTTCTAACATTATTCTCCTTTTTTGTTTTGAATAGGAAAATAATTATCAAATGTTCAATTTTTAATTGGTAAGCTATGAAAACAAGTAGTTATGAGTGAAAAGTTACTGAAACTTAGGTTTAAGCCTTTCTTAAAAACAGTTTTAGACTTAAAGAATTACAAAAATAGGATGGAGTTCCCATGTTACCCTTCACCCAGTTTATGCTGATGTTAACATCTTATGTGGTCATAGCACAGTTAGCCACACTGGGAAATCAGCCCTGATACAATACTGTCAGCTTAGCTTAGGTTTCCCGCAAATGCCCTTTATCTGGCACAGTATTCAGTCCAGGACCTGCATTGGGTCCAGGTGGCGTATGTCTCCTTTGTCCTCCCCAGCCTGTGGCAGCTCCTCAAGTTCTCTTGGTCTTTCACGTGACCGTGACATGTTTTTGACCTTGACACTTTCGAAGAATTCTGGTCAGTTGTTTTGTCAAAGGTCCTCAGTTTGGGTTTGTGTGGTGTTTGCTCATGGCTACATTGGTTTATGCCTTTTTGGCCTCAGAAGCAATGCTTTGGGTTGCTCTCCCTGCACCATATCAGGTGGTATAGACGTCAGTCTGCTTTATTACTGGCAATTTAACTTTGTTCATTTGGTTAAGGTGGTATCTTCCAGGTTTCTCCACGGTAAAGTTACTATCTTTCCTTTAGTAATCAATCACTAAATTGTGATCCTGTGAGACTACAAGTATCTTATTTGTCATACTATTTTACCTAGTACTTTAGCATGCATTGGTGGTTTTTACCTTTAAAAGTAATTACTTTGGTGTTTATCTAGTGGCCAGTATCTTTTTCTATCATTCCTTCTACATTAATGTTAGAATTCTACTGTGAGAAGAGCTTTTTTCTTCCCCTCAGTTTCTATCTGTTCACTTCAGTTTAGTTCAGTTCAGTTGCTCAGTCATGTCCGACTCTTTGCAACCCCATGAACTGCAGCACGCCAGGCCTCCCTGTCCATCACCAGCTCACCGAGTTTACCTAAACTCTTGTCCATTGAATCGGTGATGCCATCCAGCCATCTCATCCTCTGTTGTCCCCTTCTCATCCTGCCTTCAATGTTTCCCAGCATCAGGGTCTTTTCAAATGAGTCAGTTCTTCAAAGTATTGGAATTTCAGCTTCAGCATCAGTCCTTCCAGTGTATAGTCAGGACCTTATTTCCTTTAGAATGGACTGGTTGGATCTCCTTGCAGTCCAAGGGTCTTCTTCTTCACCACAGTTCAAAAGCATCAATTCTTCAGCGCTCAGCCTTCTTTATAGTCCAGCTCTCACATCCATACATGACTGCTGGAAAAACCATAGCTTTGACTAGACGGACCTTAATGTCTCTGCTTTAATATGCTGTCTAGGTTGGTCATAACTTTTCTTCCAAGGAGCAAGCATCTTTTAATTTCATGGTTGCAGTCCCCATCTGCAGTGATTTTGGAGCCCAAAAAGATAAAATCTGTCACTGTTTCCATTGCTTTCCCACCTATTTGCCATGAAGTGATGGGACTGAATGCCATGATCTTAGTTTTCTGAATGTTGAGCTTTAAGCCAACTTTTTCACTTTCCTCTTTCACTTTCATCAGGAGGCTCTTTAGTTCTTCGCTTTCTGCCATAAGGGTGGTGTCATCTGCATATCTGAGGCTATTGATATTTCTCCCGGCAATCTTGATTCCAGCTTGTGCTTCTTCCAAGCCCAGCGTTTCTCATGATGTACTCTGCATATAAGTTAAATAAGCAGGGTGACAATATACAGCCTTGACGTACTCCTTTTCCTCTTTGGAACCAGTCTGTTGTTCCATGTCCAGTTCTAACTGTTGCTTCCTGGCCTGCAACAGGTTTCTCAAGAGGCAGGTCAGGTGGTCAGGTATTCCCATCTCTTTCAGAATTTTCCACAGTTTATTGTGATCCACACAGTCAAAGGCTTTGGCATAGTCAATAAAGCAGTAGATGTTTTTCCTGGAGATCTCTTGCTTTTTGAATGATCCAGCGGATGTTGGCAATTTGATCTCTTATTTCTCTGCCTTTTCTAAATCCAGCTTTAACATCTGGAAGTTGACAGTTCACATGTTGCTGAAGCCTGGCTTGGAGAATTTTGAGCGTTACTTTCCTTGTATGTGAAATGAGTTCAATTGTGCAGTAGTTTGAGCATTATTTGGCATTCCCTTTCTTTGGGATTGAAATGAAAACTGACCTTTTCCAGTCCTGGAGCCACTGCTGAGTTTTCCAGGTTTGCTGGCATATTGAGTGCAGCACTGTCACAGGATCATCTTTCAGGATTTGAAATAGCTCAACTGAAATTCCATCACCTCCACTAGCTTTGTTCACACTGATGCTTCCTAAAGCCCTCTTGATTCAGCATTCCAGGATGTTTGACTCTAGGTGAGTGATCATACCATTGTGATTATCTGGGTCGTGAAGATCCTTTTTGTGTAGTTCTTCTGTGTATTCTTGCCACCTCTTCATAATATCTTCTGGTTCTATTAGGTTCATATCATTTCTGTCCTTTATCGAGCCCATCTTTGCATGAAATGTTCCCTTGGTATCTCTAATTTTCTTGACGAGATCTCTAGTCTTTCCTATTCTATTGTAATTTTATTTAAATCAATATGAACTCGTAGATAGTTATTTTATTATTTGCATCATAATCCAGTACTGTCATTATTTTATGTCTCAAATAGCCCCAGATTTGACCATAGGAAACTTCCATTGAGTTGACCTTTTAACATGCTCCTGTTTCGAACACTCCTTTACTTTCTGTTACCATGAGATGTGGTTCATATAGTATTTTCCCTGTTCCAGCCTGGAATCAATCATTTCTCCAAGCATCTTTAGTCTCCTCTTTTGCAGAGTAGTGTTTTAGACACCAAGATTTGGGTACTGAAGTCTCAGTAGACAGAGCTATACTTATTGTTTATTCAGTCCTAGGATATACAGAAAGTAGTTTCAGAATTGTTAATTCATCACTCTGTGAGAATAAAATTTACTAATATTTGTATGTTGCCTTTCTTACAAGAATGATAGCAAATTATAGATACTCTTGCATTTGCTTTTTCCCTTAAGTATCATTTTTAGGGAGCTATAATTTCAGTATTTTTGTGGAGAGATTTACTGTATTTTTTTAAAAACTCAGCTTGATGGTATTTCCTCTCCTTTGTAAACCGTGTGTTCTGTGACTTCAGGATCTCCAGTTGTAAATTTTTAGTTTGCCATTCTCTGCAAGATAAGCATTTGTCAAAAGTGTAATCTCGTATTTGGAAGGAAAATAGCTTGATTGTTTATATGTTCTTTGAAGAAGTATAATTGATTCTGGAATAACTTGCCTTTCAGATATCTTAATATCTATGTCGGGCTCCCTGATGTTGAAGAAAGCTTCAACGTAACTAGACCAGTGTCCCCTCATGAGGTAATTACCAACCATAATTTAATTGGATTTTTTTGGCTTAATTGGAAGAGCCAGTGCCCTTAAAATATATTCTTAAAAAGTGATTTAAAGATAGGGGAAAAATATATTCTCCGAAAAGGGAGAAGACAAAGAGTTCAAAGTAGTTGAAGAAGGCTGAGGCTGCAGCTGTCATAATAATTCCTCCTGACATTGAAGAAAACTCATGGGTGTTACTGCAGTTAGAGAAAAAGGAAACAAAGATTTCTTGGAGGGATTTTGACTCCTGGAGAGATGGGGAGCGTGTGAGAGCCAGGTGGGTGGGCAGTCATGGGATCCACAGCAAGACACAGCGGGTTCAGGTACTGCAGGCTCTGCCATACAACTCTATTCCTATTGTTAGCGGAGAGCATCTGAGGGGGACAGAGGGGTCCCTGAGGTAGTTTTGGGGTCCTGTCCGGTTTCATTCCCATTTGAAGGGATTGTTAAGACCATGAATATCTGCCTATCATGGGTATTGCTGCTGCTGCTGCTAAGTCACTTCAGTCGTGTCCGACTCTGTGACCCCATAGACAGAAGCCCACCAGGCTCCCCCATCCCTGGGATTCTCCAGGCAAGAACACTGGAGTGGGTTGCCATTTCCTTCTCCAGTGTGTAAAAGTGAAAGTGAAGTCGCTCAGTAGTGTCCGACCCTTAACAAACCCACGGATTGCAGCCTACCAGGCTCCTCCATCCATGGGATTTTCTAGGCAAGAGTACTGGAGTGGCTTGCCATTGCCTTCTCCAATCATGGGTACTACCTTAGTTTTATTAAAAAAGAAAACAAGATAATATTTATATAGTACTCTGTACTAGCACCATTCTAAAATACATATTCATACTTTTAGGAATTAATGTTACTCACATGACTGAGATACAGAAAGTTTATTTAAAACTTAATTAGTAGAGCCAGGATTTGAACACAGGCCAGAGTCCACACTAACCATCATGCCAGCCCACCTTCTGTCAGGCCTGAAGAAGGCTTGATCTAATTAAATAAATGGTGTAAGCCATGCTTACTGGTCAATAATAGGGCTTCACTGGTAGCTTAGATGGTAGAGAATCTGCCTGCAATGTGGGAGACCCGGGTTTCTGTCCCTGGGTTGGGAAGATCCCCTGAAGAAGGAAATGGCAACCCACTCCAGTGTTCTTGCGTGGAGAATTTCATGGATAGAGAAACCTGGCAGACTGCATTCCATGGGGTCGCAAAGAATTGGACACAACGGAAGTGGCTGTTTTAAAACCCTAAGCACAGTTAGGCTAGAAAAAAGTTTATATCTGTCTTTGGTTTAGTAAAAGCCCAAGAGAGGATTCAGCATCATGAATTATCTGACTCAGGTTCAGAGGAATTCTCTTTGAGACCCCAAGCCATCTGATGACCTTCAATATAATAGAGAAGTCTTTGGAAGATTCTGGTGGGTTTCCTGTTTCCAATCATGGCCGAGGCGAGGACATCACTTAGTGAGTCATGGCCACGTAAAAGTAAAGCTCACACCAACCATTCCAAAAGTTCTGCAAGTGACTCAGAAACTATTAGAATGACGTGTTGAGTGATTCGTGCTCTGACATGCCACTTGCAAAGGAATTTTGTGATATAGTTTATTTGAAGAAGACTAGGAGATACAGTTTAATTTTTTTAGTTTGTGTACGTACTTCAGTTATGTGTGTGTGTTCAGTCACTGAACTGGTTGTTAACTGTTTTGAGTAAACCAGCCACATTGATGACTTTCCAAGGTCCCAGTTTGCAAAGAAGGATCTAACGGCTTCAGAGATGTCGGGGGAGACTGGTGATAACATCAGGTCAGGGAGAAGAAATTCAGTCCAAGATCTATTGTCCCATTTCTGGGCTGGCAGGGGCAGGGATGCTGTTTCAATGTCTATATCCATGGTTGGCATTGTCCCCTCATGGAGAGGGTAAGGTCATAACTCCCAGTTCCCTTAAGGCAGCACAGGGACAGCTGGGTACCGTGGAGGGGTCAGAGTCCAGCAGGGGCCTTACTTCTGCTTGAGAGTGGCTCTAAGAGGCTGCTGGGACCCATTCTTTCCCCAGAGGAGGAGCAGTGATTGTATGATTCTCTTCCAGTGCCGATTGCGGGACATGACGTACTCCGCTCCCATCACAGTGGATATCGAGTACACTCGAGGCAGCCAGAGGATCATCCGTAACGCCTTACCCATTGGCAGGTGAGGCCTGACACTGCCTGCATCGTGGCCCTGTGAGGTGACCCCTGAGCAGGACTGACACTCCTTGCCCCGTTCTCTCATCTGAAATGTGGGGGAAATGGAGCCTACTTCACCGGGTTGCCTTATGGGTCCAATGAGTCAGTATATGTAAAACACTTGGAGCAGCATTCATCACGTTGTTGTGTTTCAATTGTGAAGTTAAGGAAACTGCTTCCATTTCCTCCTATAACTCCAGGCTGTTAGGGAAGCACTAGGTAAGAGATCATTTCATTCAACTCCCCTGGGCCAGTCTTCTTGGTGGATTTTTGCATAGAGTTTTCTTGGACGAATGACTGTTCATAGCAGTATTTAGGGGAGAAGTTATTTGCCCAGGACAAGTTTGGAAATGATAGCACCAGCTGGCATTTTTACTGCCTGGTTTTCCTAATTAGGGAAATGTATCTACTTTGCTGTAGAAATGGACCAGATCCACAATATTGTGTGTTTAATAATGATGTTGGACTTTAAACACAATGCAAATAATTGCCACTCAAGTGTTGCCCCTTGCCTCAAAATAATAAACATGCATTTGTTTATTATTAAGCCAAGAGCTCAATAAACATCTGTTTGTTCATCAAATATGCACCAGCTACCTGTTATTGTCATGTGCTATGCTGGTACCTCTATCAGGTGAATAGAAGATACTTAAGACATTGCTCACTTGGCTGCATTCTCCTCATTCTTCACTTAGAAAAAGAAATAGGGATATTAAATGAATCTTTGTTTTAGCACAGCTGTTTATCAGTGTTAAAAGAGAAGAAATTCTCTCTTATAAATGGACCATACCTGTGTCCAGTTAAATCTTAGTTCTTTTTCAGTATTGCCTGGTTAGTTCTGAGAGTCTCTTGTTCCTTACACTTTGACTCATAGTGCTGTTTCTACGTGACTAAGGCGAGTCACTTTGTTTTCCATGAATGAAGACTTGCTGCCATTTGTTGACTGTTACTCAGGCTTGTCTGCAAAGTTGGAGGGAACCATGGATTTGGGTTTTTGTTATCTGTACCAGAAAAGCAGTGTGCCTGAGGACATACTTCGTTTCGCTCAGCTCTCCCATGATACCGTCCCTCTGCCTTTCCTCAAACGTCCAACAGGAATGCAGACCCCTCAGTGATGTGTGCACTGGCCAGCTTGTATTCTGTTCAGCCTTTTTGCCAGTGACCATCTGAATATGATACTTTCTTTGTGTTTTATTTTAAACAGAATGCCCATAATGCTGCGTAGTTCAAACTGTGTTCTTACAGGAAAAACACCAGCAGAATTTGCTAAGCTGAATGAATGTCCTTTAGATCCAGGTAGGTGTGATTTCTTAGATTTCCCCTCCACTTCCTTCTTTTTTTTTGCTTTTGTTTTACTCTCGCTGTTGATTTCCCATTTTTTCTCAGAAACCAGATCAGCCTTTCTTCTTTTAGTGAATTAGGATAAAATTTTGTTTGCAAAACATACAGCAGTTTGGTTCCAACTTTATTCTGTTAGTCTGTATTTTTAAAGATATGTTGTTTCCTCTTTTATTTCAGGCTTAAAACTTTAATACCTCAGTTCAGTTCAGTTCAGTTGCTCAGTTGTGTCTGACTGTTTGTGACCCCATTAACCGCAGCACTCCAAGCCTCCCTGTTCATCACCAACTCCCGGAGTTTACCCAAACTCATGTCCATTGAGTTGGTGATACCATCTAACCATCTCATCCTCTGTCATCCCCTTCTCCTCCTGCCCTCAATCTTTCCCAACATCAGGATCTTTTCAAATGAGTCAGCTCTTCACATCAGGTGGCCAAAATATTGGAGTTTCAACTTCAACATCACTCCTTCCAGTGAACACCCAGGATGTTCTGGTTTATTGCTATGGTTTATCAGGCTGTCTGTTTGCTCGATGGTGTCTTTTGGTATGCTTAAAAATTCAAGAATAATCTCACGAAGTTCTTTGTCTTATCTGAAAAGACACAAGTAGCTCACTTCCGGCTGTTTTGAATGCCATATCTGGGCAAAAAATGAGTCTTCTGTTTAAATTTTTCTAAGTTATATTTTTGTACTTACTTCTAGGCAGTTTTTTTTAAGCTTCATGCTTAGCAGTTTACAGAATGTTCTTTTAATTCATGTTTCACTTTGATTTAGTTTATGGTTAATCTAATTCCTTTATAGTTGCATATATTGCTTTCCTGATAGTTCAGTTGGTAAAGAATCTGCCTGCAATGCAGGAGACCCTGGTTCATTTCCTGGGTGAGGAAAATTCTCTGGGGAGGGGATAGGCCACCCACTCCAGTATTCTTGGGCTTCCCTTGTGGCTCAGCTGGTAAAGAATCCGCCTGCAATGCGGGAGACCTGGGTTCGATCCCTGAGTTGGGAAGAGCCTCTGGAGAAGGGAAAGGCTACCCAATCCAGTACTCTGGCTTGGAGAATTCCATGGACTGTATAGACCATGGGGTCACAAAAAGTCAGACACGACTAAGTGACTGATGTAGAATCCCAGAAGGTTTTGGAAAGAGGATAACACAGAATGTGACTTTACTAGAGCAATAATAGGATGTTTCATAAGTCAAATATATTGCGTTGTTTTTGCTTATATTCTGAAGGTAAAGCAGTCTCACTTTATCCTATTCTGAATTGTGTGCAAAAAAGCATAACATAATGTTTTATGAGTTTTGTCAAGTATAGAATATATTTTGGAAACCTGATCTTAATCTGCCATTGTCAATGATTTGTTAGAAAACTTGGAACGAATTTTAATTTATATTGAAGATTGTCACTTATTTCTGTGCTTATAAAATCTGAAGACTAATTTATTTGGCTTTTTTTTCATTCACTTCTCATATGTCAGGTCCTGATGATCAATAATGATGATGAATGATGAATGATCAATAATGATGATCATAGACCAATAAGATGCATTCCTTGTCCTCCAGAAATTTATCTTGTGGCTAATTTGTTTAAATCATGTGCTGAGACTGTTAACAGTTTGTAAAACAATATTGACAAACCCCTTTAAATTAAGGAAATGGCAGCCTACTCCAGTATTCTTGTCTGGAGAATTCCATGGACAGGGGAGCCTGACAGGCTACAGTCCATGGGGTCGCAAAGAGTCGGACATGACTGAACTACTCTCTGTCAGCACCATAAGGTGATGGTATTGAGTCAGCTGAAAAGTTCATTTGGATTTTCCTATAAGATGTTATAGAAAAATACAAATTAACATTTTGGCCAACCCAATAGAAAGACTAGGAACTTGCTGCCATTGCTCAGTCACGCTGTTGGAAGAATGGCTGGTGATGCTTTTCTTGTTTCCCTCTGGCAGGGGGCTACTTCATCGTTAAAGGAGTAGAAAAAGTTATTCTTATCCAAGAGCAACTGTCTAAGAACAGGATCATTGTGGAGGCTGACAGAAAAGGGGCTGTGGGTGCTTCAGTTACCAGGTATGGATGGCAGAGCTGGTGTTCTTACGAAATATTGATCATCCCATTGGTGTCAGATAGCTGTCACTGAATACGGAGGTAGCCCGTTATTTCTCTTCTATAACAGGGAGTGGGATATTTAAACTAAACTATATAGCATTCAATTGATTGCGTAAGTCTGTGTCATAGAGTACTGATTTAAAATTTTCAGTGATGAGAAGTGTGAGACATTGTTCAAAGGGGCATTAGTTATTTTATCCAAGTTGAACTTGGCTGCAGTCCATGGTGTCGCAGAGTTGGACACTGAGTGACTAACACACACAGCATTAAAGGAACTTTTTAAAAAAGTTAAAAGTTCTGGGAATAAAAAATATGTGGCATGGTTAAGATGTCAGTATGAAATAGAGTTTCTCTTCTGATGACTTATAATGAACTGCTCAGCTTAGAGTTTCTGAAGTTTTCTTTCTGGTGAAGAGGCAACTAACAATAGTGCCCATTTGTTGAGCAGTTAGTAGGAGCCAGAGAGTGTATTAGGTGCGTTATATATATTTGTCACCTCTGCCCTCCAAGGTAAGTGCTGTTATTTTCAGGTGAGTAACAGGCCTTGCTCACAGGATGACATTGACCATCAGGGGAAGCCAGCATTTGGATCAAGATGTAATAATTCTGCAACCCACATCTTCCTGTTGTATGCAGCTTTTGAAGCCAGGACAATCAGGATTTGAATCCCACAGTTGTTTACTAGTCATGAGGCACTTGGGGGCGAAATTACAATATTTAACTTCTCTAAGCCTTGGTTTCTTTCATACATGATTTAGGGACAACACTGCAAAATAAGTGTTAGAATGTAGGAGATTAGAGCTAATGTTCATAGAGTGAATAACAGTGCACAGTATGTAATAGGTGATCAGAATGTGTTGTTATTGTGGTGGATTAAAGCTGGGAAATGTTTTTAAATCCATCAGGAAAGTTTCAGCTAACTGAGATATCAATAGGAGATTCCTTAGTTTCTTTTGACTTTATATCGAAACTGTAGTATGTTGTATTGGATTATTATTTTTAAAATTCATAGTATTCATTCATTTTCTTGTGGTTTTCCCATTGTGGTATAGGCTTATTTTAAAGTTTTTCTTTTCAAATGTATATTATTGATCAGAAATATATCCCATATTAGAACAAAGCAGTTCAGGTGGAATCAAAGTGAAGTAGGTTAAAATGAATTGGTAATTGTTGCTTATTCGCCCACACAGCTAAAGAAACAATTCTAGTGTTCTAAAATGTTCATGGAAGTGTCAGAGGAGGCTGGAGAGGAGTTGAGTGTCCTGTTTGGAAGGACCTTACTGATCGTTGCTGATCACTGGAATCTTATTGATTGGTAGTTATTGCTCTTGCATGTTAGTAGCTTGAAACTATGTGGGGATGTAGTTTAACCAACTGTGTTTTCTTATAGCTCTACTCATGAGAAAAAAAGCAGAACCAATATGGCTGTGAAACAAGGACGGTTTTATTTGAGACATAATACTTTGTCAGAAGATATACCCATTGTCATCATATTTAAGGTGAGTCTGCAAGTATCATTTGAAAATTATAAAGAATTCTTTTAAACTTTTATTTTTATATATAGGTTAGAAAAATTGAGCCTGCAAATATCTTCTGAAAATTATAAATTTTCTATGGTTTATTTTCATATATAGGTAGAAAATTGAGCACATGGAGTTCTAGGAATGTAAAGATTTGTGACGTAGAGAAATTGTCAGGCATATAATATAAATTGAAAGCTAGTGAGGGTGGGGTTCAAGTATTTTTAAAAGTAGTGATCTATTCTTTAAAATGGAAACACGATAAGGAATTCCAAAAATACAAAAGGATGTATAGTAATGAGTAGGCCTCTCACCCACCTGTACCTAAAAAAGAATGGACACACAGCTCTTGCTATTTTAAAGCTGCTGTAATATTTTATACAAGGCAAGGATATCTGTAGGCTAAGTTTCTAGAAGTGTAATTTTCTAGGTCAAAGAGGATGATCTGAGTCTTTTGTTCTTTTTTATGGACTTTGGGATTCCTGTGAATTTTTTCATAGATAACGAATCTTTAAGCTAAAGCTGATTTTTAAAATCTTCTTTGTGAATTGTTGACTTAGAACCCAAAAGACATTTTCCTGTAGAAATAATGTTTAAGTGGTGTTTACTGTTCAGTCACTCAGTTGTGTCTGGCTCCCCATGGACTGCGGCACGGCAGGCTTCCCTGTCTAGCACCATCTCCTGGAGCTTGCTCAAACTCATGTCCACTGAGAATTTTTAAATTCACTTCTTATTATCTTTATTTGAGGTTTATGTTATTTGTAACTATAATTTTTTGTAAAAGAAAAAGTAATTCTGTCTTTTCTTGAAGGGAATCCCACATTGCCCAATGCAGTGTCTTGTGTCCATGGTGAGGTTCAGTGGATAAATTTTACCTATGTGAAATTACATCTCCAGCAGAGGGCAGTATGTTATCATGGATCAGAAGGACTTTTATGGACAATTTCAGAGCTTATAAAGATGTGTAGGACTGCTTTCCTTAGACCAGAAATTATAAATTAATTATAATGCCGATACTGTTATGTCACTCATATGGAAAAGGGATCATTAGACACATGCATGCATTAAAACCAGAAAACTTTTAAATACTTTACTTGGGTAGGTGACAAAAGTTTGGTAAGACAGTTTTTTCTGTCAAATTTATTATTATGTTATAAATGTATAAATATATTTATAGCTGAATAAATAAGTAAATCCTTTCTAGCATGGGGCTATAAGTTAATAATGTGCATTTTTATGCAGCAGCCAGTAGTTGAGATTTCCAGCTTCTCCCTTTCTGATTGTAAAATAGTCCTTACATTGAATTGAGAAAGTCACTAAAAAGTGTAACAACGTTGGATAGTTTTTTAAGACCTTTTTTCCTTTGCTTTTGAAATATACACATTGATTTTGTTTTACTTTTTTCACTTAGCAATGAATTTTGAATAACTTTCCTCATCTGTAAATAAATCCACATCATTATTTTTACTAGGTATTGTATAGAATCCATGTACATGATATAATCTATTTAAGCAAATTTCTATAGTGGGACATATAGGTGTCTTTTTTCCCTAAATTTTCACTCTTAGGCACAGCACTGGGCATCCTTATACACACATGTGTGTTGCTGATTATTTTGTGAGACTTAATTCCTGGGAGTGGGATTATATATATTTTTAAAAACTTGTACACGTTGTTTAATTTTTCCCCTAAATGTATTCATTACATTTTAATCAGCAGTGTATACTAACTAAAATAAATACTTGAAAATTTTTCAGTTCAGTTCAGTTGCTCAGTCGTGTCCGACTCTTTGAGACCCCATGAATCACAGCACGCCAGGCCTCCCTGTCCATCACCAACTCCCGGAGTTCACTCAAACTCGTGTCCTGAAAATTTTTAGGTCAAATAAATACATTGATCACACATAGACACTTTTTTTGGGTCTCTCACTATAGAGTTGTTTTAATGAACTTGCTTATTAACCACTGTTAAGACCTTCCCATTTGGGAGGCAGCATAGAATGAATATTGGATGTCTTACAATCAGGCAGATCCAGGTTGACTTCCAGTCTCTTCACTTACTAGTCTGTGTGGCCTTGAATAGATTCCCCAGTCTTCTTGAGTCTTGGATAGCTCATCTAACGTGAGCATTTTACCTGAGGGGGGGGTTCTTTAAGGAGCAAATGAGATAATACGTTTTTTGCAAAGTAGACTGCGTAGAAAGACAATGCTGTTTCTTTTTAGGGAGTCTTCTTTACACATTCAGCGTCAGAAGCCCGGGAAAATAAAGTAGGCTACCAGAAAAGTCACATCATTTCTCTTTTTGTGTTGTGTGGCCCTAACACAGACCTTGACAGTCATTAGGACTTGATGGTTGTTGATTGTAGCCAACAATTGGCTAAAAGTGACAGAAGCAGCAGGGTTTCCAGACTCCATGCCGAGTCTGAATATGACGGATAAAGCTTTCAAGACGTAGATCAGCCTTATTTATGGACTTGAATCACAACAAAGGTTCTCCTGCCCATGAATCTTCCCCACTTTTATTTTTTGTACCCCTCAGTATTCAGCAGTTGTGCTGTGACGGCATCTGCAGCCTAAAGATGTTTTTGGAAAAAGAGGACAGATATCAAGGGGGCTGGGCATTGCATAATTTTGAAATGTTTGGTCTTTAAAGAGAAAAAAAATTACGGAGTTCAAGTGAGTGAATGCAGTTCTTTTGTTATCTGTGTGGACTGTTCTGGTAATGATAGGTTGACTTCTGTCTAAAGAAAAATCTCTGGGTTCTGAATGTTAGATATTTTAAGAACTTACCCTTTTTCCTTCTTCACATAATATGTTGCAACATATCACCATTAGCTTGCATATCATTCTCTTCTGCTCATTAGTATTCTTTCTGTTTCTAAAAATCACACTTTTAGTCACACTGAGTGGATATCCAAGGAGAAGACTTCCTGCCACTTTTTAAAGAGTACATCCCCTTATTTTTGTTCTTATTGCTGATCGCCAGACTGGCTGACCTTCCACGGAGACATTATCTCTGCTATTTTTTTCATGAGGTTATTGAATAGCCTTCACTTTTGACTTACTCGTTAGGTGAAATGGTTTCAGATATCTGGCGTACAGAGTTCCATATAAAGCTGGTTTTCAGATGTCTAAATTAGGTCTGTAGAGCAAAATGCTTGGGCATTTTGCTGTCGTTTCCATAGCAATATGTCATTTATTTGTAGCTGTGACTTCTGAAGGCTAAATAGTCATAAAGTCGCTTCCATCTTTGGAGCTGGAGCACTACTGATGACGACCTGACTGAGTTGTCACCATGTTTCAGTGACCTGATACTGGAAGAGTTTAGGGCTTTTAGAGCTAAGCTTTGCCACAGATCATTCTTTCTGCATATATGGTGTCATTTACTGTGTGACATACCTTTGGCATATCTTTGTTTCATAGCTTAAAAATATTTGGAAGGCCTAAGCAGTCTGTTTAGATTCATGTTAGGCCGCTCAAGAGTTTTGTGCAATTACAGACTTGCTCCTTAGATCAGCAACAGGGCAACTTGAAGTGGCAGCTTCAAGGGAAGACTTTCATTATTATTAAACACCAAAAGAGACAATCAAGAACACTGTCTTTTTTGCTTGGAGATTACTGAGCTAAAAAGTATTCAGGTGACATACGGTGATCTTCACGTGGCTTAGGTGTTGTCTTCCCCAATGAAAGGGGGCTGACCCAGGATGCATCTGCCGTTTCAGCTCTGGGATTCTGTTTGTTTCAGCAAGGCCTTTTCCTGCTATATCGTTTTGCCTCCTTGGTTTGGCACCTGTTCTACACAGATCTCATCTCCTTTAGGTTTTGTTTTTTTTTTTTGGTTTTCTTCAGTGTTTGGGCTTTCCCTGAGAAGTGAGACTCCTTAGTTACAAAGTTTTACATTCAAGATTTTAGAGAAAAACGACTGCAAACTATTGCCTTAGTGTTGTTTTTGTAAAAATATGTTGGTGCCATTGAAACCCATTATTTTGAGAGTTTGACAGGTAAAAATTAACTTATATTCTAACTGGCTTTTCAGAGAAGTACTGTCATCTGTTATTTCTGAGTGGCTCCTTGGCAGACCACAGAGGATAGATGGTACTGGATATAAGCCGTAACCATCAGAGAAGATGCAGCTCTGTGTTTGGTTAAAGGATAATCTAGGGTTGTTCTTTTTTTAAATTAGAGCTGATAATTTTTTAGGATTGCTCTTCTTTAATCCATGAAAGACTAAATGTGTGTGTGTTTTTCTTTTTTTTGACTGCGCTAGGTCTTCATGGAGGCACACAGGCTTCTCTGGTTCACGTAGCATTAGTAGCTCTATTGCATGTGGGATCTTAGTTTCCTGACCAGGGATCAAACCCTTGTCCCATGCATTGAAAGGTGGATTCTTAACCACTGGACCACAGGGAAGTCCCAGGAAGACTGTTTTAATGAATTTGTGTAGTGTTTAGAGTTGCTGTCTAGTGTCCATTTGAATAAATGCATTGTATCAGAGATAAAAAAGACATGAAAACTGACGTGAAAATTAACGTATATTAAAAAAAGAAGGTTTGTATCCTGAAAACTTCTTCATTTTGTTCACAAAACAAAAATATTTTTCAAAACAAGTTGTACGCTTAAAATATTAAGTTTGATTTGACTCCCAAAGTTGGTTTATTAGTTATCTGTGCTGTAACAAGTCACAACAGTCTGTCGGTCAGGGGTTTGGGCCCTACACTGAGTTGCTGGGAGGGATTGGGGGCAGGAGGAGAAGGGGCCAACAGAGGATGAGATGGCTGGATGGCATCACCGACTCGATGCACATGAGTTTGGGTGAACTCCAGGAGTTGGTGATGGACAGGGAGGCCTGGCGTGCTGCGATTCATGGGGTCGCGAAGAGTCGGACACGACTGAGCGACTGAACTGGACTGAGACTGAGTAGTCCTGGCTCCGGGTCTCTCATGAGTCGAGGTGTCAGCTGAGGCTTCAGTCATCTGAAGACTGGATTGGAGCTGGAGGTGGCTGACCCTCAGGGTAAGAGACCTGGCTCCTCACTACTGGCGCTTCCATGGGAGCTGGAGTATCTCCATGACATGGCCACTGGTCCCCAGAGGAGCCAGCAAGAAGCTGCAGTACCTTTGTGACCCAGGCTCCAGAGTCATAAGGTGGTTTCTACCTTTTATCTATAGAAGTGAGTCATTAAGTTTAGCCCACACCCAAGCAGAGGTGCAACTTGATGAGGGTGAAAGAGGAGCGTGAAAAAGCTGGCTTAAAACTCAACATTCCAAAAACTAAGATCATGGCTTCTGGTCCCATCACTTCATGGGAAATAGATGGGGAAGAAGTGGAAACAGTGACAGAGTTTCTTTTCTTGGGCTCCATAATCACTGTGGATGGTGACTGCAGCCACAAAATTAAAAGACATTTGCTCCTTGAAAGAAAAACTATGACAAACCTAGACAGCGTATTGAAAAGCAGAGACATTACTTTGCTGACAAAGTTCCACATGGTCCAAGTTATGATTTTTCCAGTCGTCATGAATGGATGTGAAAGTTGGACCAATAGAAGGCTGAGCACCAAAGAATTGATGCTTTCCAATTGTGGTGCTGGGAAGACACTTGAGAGTCCATTGGACAGGAAGGAGATCAAACCAGTTAGTCCTAAAGGAAATCAGTCCCGAATATTCATTGGAAGAACTGATGCTGAAGCTAAAGCTTCAATACTTTGGCCACCTGATACAAAGAGCTGACCATTAGAAAAGACCCTGATGCTGGGAAAGATTGAAGGCGGGAGGAGAAGGGGACGACAGAAGATGAGATGGTTGGATGGCATCACGACTAAAAGGACGTGAGTTTGAGCAAACTCTGGCAGATGGTGAAGGACAGGGAAGCCTGGTGTGCTGCAGTCCGTGGGGTCGCAGAGTCGGACACCACTGAGTGAACAGCAGCAACTGTCCTAGCAAGCTTCGAAACTTTCGGTAGGCTTACATCTGATCCTGAGATAGCCAGGTTGACTTTGTATGATACAGACTATTAAAATTCAAATGTAGAGTGGTGGAATGTTGAGCTGGAAGGGACCTTGTTTGCCCTGTCATGACAGAAATGAAGAAACTCAGGTGGAGGAGCTGATGTGCAGTAGTGGTCGTCAGGCCTGTTGACATTCTCTGTCAGCTTTGAAGAGGTGCCCCTTCCATTGTGCCCAGCGTGAGGCTGTCTGTGTTCTGCATCAGACTCAGAATTTGATTTTCCCTGTCTTGTGTGTGGAGAAGAGCTAAGAACTAAATTGTCAAAGTTTAACAGACGAGTACCCCTGGTTCTCTTTTCTCTGCATAGGTAAAGGAAGAATTTGAATACAAATATAACTTTTCCCCTAACTTCTCAGAAGTGGGCTACTTTTCTGCCAGGATAGGTTTAGTGAGATTATGCTCTATTTCTTGATGTGGCAGAATGCCAGGCAAATGTGTGAAGGAGTGAACTTAGGACGACCATATGGAATCTACAAAGACCTGCATTGTTGGCTGCCACCTTGAAACACTTAAAGATAAATGAGTTTTTTAAACCTAAGGGTGTTCTTGGTTTTATAAAAAATCTCATTAAAAATCTACATAAAGTAGAGCTTGATATCTCTAGAATAGTGAGGTTAAAACATCCTCTAGGAAAAATTCTTTGAGCCTAAAGGTGCATGATTTGACAGTTCTCAGAAAATTTTGTCTTGCGGCAAAACTCTTTGAGGGTTCTGTTTATTTTCAGCCATGCATATTTTCTGATTTACTGCTCTTTGCCTTTTGTTTTCTCTTTTTTCTGTTTGCCTTTATAATTGTGACCAGGGTCTCCACTCTACCGCCCCACTTCCTTGGATACTTATAAATTGTAGAAGATAGTACACATGCAGAAAGTGCTTGAGAATGTTTGTTTTTCCTCTTCCTCATCAAAATTTCTGTTTCAGGTTCTTCTGCAGCTTGGGCTGTGACTGCCAATGCCAGATGGCACCGTTTCTGAGAAAAGAGCTAGCTTTTGCTTAGAAGTAATACCCACAAACAATGCCAAATTAGCATAAGCAAATGTCAGTGAGTTAACACAAAGCCCACACTCTTTCTATCTTTTCTTCCCTTCCTAGGCCATGGGTGTTGAGAGTGACCAGGAAATTGTGCAGATGATCGGAACAGAGGAGCACGTGATGGCTGCGTTTGGGCCCAGTCTGGAAGAGTGCCAGAAAGCTCAGATTTTCACACAGATGCAGGTGTGTCTTTTCACGTTGTCCTTCACTGCGAAAGGGAATTAATTGGAGATTTAATGCTGCTCATCGCTAAAGCATCAGATGCGGTGACTTTTAGGGGTAGAGATTTGGGGTGGATGTTGGGGAGATGGGAATAGTGGTCAAGGAGCTTCTTTGGCTCATTATTTGAGGGATTGGAGGAGTCTGCCTAGACAAATTATCGACTTTGGTGTCCAACTTAGAAGCGGAGGGACCAAGAGGCTTTTGTTCTAATGTAATAAATGGCAAGTACTCGTCTTTTCTGTATTTGCCTGGTGACACAGTTTTTTAAACTACAGCACCTCTAGTGTAGAAAGCTATTTTTTCTTTCTTTTTACGTCTTTATCTTTAATATTCTTT
This sequence comes from Moschus berezovskii, assembly GCF_049115385.1. Lineage (NCBI taxonomy): Eukaryota > Metazoa > Chordata > Mammalia > Artiodactyla > Moschidae > Moschus > Moschus berezovskii. The sequence continues at coordinate 74,544,119 of NC_142465.1, forward strand.
TTTATTCCCTGCTTTGAGTTGCTTTCAGCATCCAGTTGTATGTGGTCTCTATCCCTTTTGCTGAATTTTCAATGTTTCCAGCAAGAAAAACCCAGGCTCAGAACCCCTTTGCCACTGCAGAGCCTTCATTGACCTGCCTTAGGCACTTCTAGCTGGAACCTGTGGATTTTAGGACCAGACTCAAAGATGAAGATAGGGAACTGTATATATGCTTTGTTGTTGTTTAGTCACTAAGTCCTGTCCAACTCTGAAACCCCATGGACTGTAGCCTCCAGGCTCCTCTGTCAGTGAGATTTCCCAGGCAAGAATACTGAAGTGGGTTGCCATTTCCTTCTCCAGGGGATCTTCCTGAACCAGGGATCAAACCCACGTCTCCTTCTTGACAGGTGAATTCTTTACGAATGAGCCTCCTGGGAAGCCCCTTTATATATGCTAAACATAATCAAAATAATTAGACTTCCCTTCCCATGTGACAGGTAGCCCTTATAGCCATCCTCAGGATTTTTAGTTACATATTTATAAGGTGCTTTGCTAGTGTAAATCAGTAGTGACCTTCCTCATAGCCATCCTGGTAGGTAGGATTTCCCTTCTATAGAGAAGCACAATGGACAGTTCTTATTTATTATCCATGTATACATTGTCTATTCTGTTGGGTTGCTTAAATAAGGTATAAATTCCATGCTGCTTTTTTCTTGTCACCCAGGATGTTTTTAGAGATAGCATTTTCCTTATATCTGTTAGTATGTGTTCTGAAAAATGAAATGAGTCTTGATATTTTCATAGACTGAACCAAACATTTAGGAAGATTGATTGTCATATGTAAGTACACATAAATTCAAGAGCAGAAAATAGCAAGGATTATTCTTACCACTGCCTTCTTCTTTATCTGTAGTTAATTAAGCAGTCACCTCTAGTTATCAGGCAGGCAGCATCAGGAGAAGTTGTTTCTATTTCAGTTCACTCACTCAGTCGTGTCCGACTCTTTGCGACCCCATGGACTGCAGCACCCCAGGCCTCCCTGTCCATCACCAGTTCCCGGAGTTCACTAAAACTCATGTCCATCAAGTCGGTGATGCCATCCAGCCATCTCATTCTCTGTCGTCCCCTTCTCCTCCCGCCCCCTATCCTTCCCAGCATCAGAGTTTTTCCAGTGAGTCAACTCATTGCATGAGGTGGCCAAAGTATTGGAGTTTCAGCTTTAGCATTAGTCCTTCCATTGAACACCCAGGACTGATTTCCTTTAGGATGGACTGGTTGGTTCTCCTTGGAGTCCAAGGGACTCTTCAAGAGTCTTTTCCACCACCACAGTTCAAAAGCATCAATTCTTTGGGACTCAGCTTTCTTTATAGTCCAACTCTCACATCCATATATGACTACCGGAAAGACCATAGCTTTGATTAGACATACCTTGGTTGGCAATGTCTCTGCTTTTTAATGAGCTGCCTAGGTTTGTCATAATTTGTCTTCCAGGGAGCAAGTGACTTTTAATTTCATGGCTGCAGTCACCATTTGCAGTGATTTTGGAGCCCCCCAAAATAAAGTCTGTGACTGTTTCCATTGCTTCCCCATCTACTTGCCATGAAGTGATGGGACCAGATTCCATGATCTTAGTTTTCTGAATGTTGAATTTTAAGCCAACTTTTTCACTGTCCTTTTTCACTTTCATCAAGAAGCTCTTTAGTTATTCACTGTCTGCCGTAAGTGTGGTGTCATCTGCATATCTGAGGTTATTGATATTTCTCCTGGCAGTCTTAATTCCAGCTTGTGCTTCCTCCAGCCCAGCGTTTCTCATGATGTACTCTGCATATAAGTTAAGTAAGCAGGGTGACAATATACAGCCTTGATGTACTCCTTTCCCAATTTGGAACCAGTCTGTTGTTCCATGTCCAGTTCTAACTGTTGCTTCTTGACCTGCATACAGGTTTCTCAAGAGGCAGGTCAGATGGTCTGGTATTCCCATCTCTTTCAGAATTTTCCACAGTTTATTGTGATCCACACAGTCAAAGGCTTTGGCATAGTCCATAGAGCAGAAATAGATGTTTTTCTGGAACTGTTGCTTTTTGGATGATCCAGAGGATGTTGGCAATTTGATCTCTGGTTCCTCTGCCTTTTCTAAATCCAGCTTGAACGTCTGGAACTTCACGTTTCACGTACTGTTGAAGCCTGGCTTGGAGAACTTGGAGCATTACTTTGCTAATGTGTGAGATGAGTGCAATTGTGCAATAGTTTGAGCATTATTTGGCATTGCCTTTCTTTGGGATTGAAATGAAGACTGACCTTTTCCAGTCCTGTGGCCACTGCTGAGTTTTCCAAATCTGCTGGCATATTGAGTGTAGCACTTTCACAGCATCATCTTTTAGGATTTGAAATAGCTCAACTGGAATTCCATCACCTCCACTAGCTTTGTTCATAGTGATGCTTCCTAAGGTCCACTTGACTTCACATTCCACGATGTCTGGCTGTAGGTGAGTGAGCACACCATCGTGATTATCTGGGTCATGAAGATCTTTTTTGTATAGTTCTTCTTTGTATTCTTGCCACCTCTTCTTATATCTCCTGCTTCTGTTAGGTCCGTATCATTTCTGTCCTTTATTGAGCCCATCTTTGCATGAAAAGTTCTCTTGGTATCTCTCATTTTCTTAAAGAGATCGCTAGTCTTTCCTATTCTATTGTTTTCCTCTATGTCTTTGTACTGATCACTGAGGAAGGCTTTCTTATCTCTCCTTGATATTTTGGGAACTCTGCATTCAAATGGGTATATCTTTCCTTTTCTCCTTTGCCTTCCGCTTCTCTTTTCATAGCTGTTTGTAAGACTTCCTCAGACAGCCTTTTTGCCTTTTTTTCCCATGGGGATGGTCTTGATCCCTGTTTCCTGTACAGTGTCACGAACCTCCACCCATAGTTTTTCAGGCACTCTGTCTTTCAGATCTAATGCCTTGAATCTATTTGTCACTTCCACTATATAGTCATAAGGGGTTTGATTTAGGTCATACCTGAAGAGTCTAGTGGTTTTCCCTACTTTCTTCAGTTTAAGTCTGACTTTGGCAATAAGGAGTTCATGATCTGAGCCACAGTCAGCTCCCGGTCTTGTTTTTGCTGACTGTATAGAGCTTCTCCATCTTTGGCTGCAAAGAATGTAATCAGTCTGATATTGGTGTTGACCATCTGGTGATGTCCATGTGTAGAGTCTTCTCTTGTGTTGTTGGAAGAGGGTGTTTGCTATGACCAGTGCGTTGTTGTGGCAAAACTCTGTTGGCCTTTGCCCTGTTCTATTTTTGGTCTTCACTGAACTGTTTATAAACTGAAATTACATTGTAATTACGTGAAGAGAAAACGTTAAATACTTAGGAATTGGCTACATTTGGGGAGATACACTCTATGCTTTAAAGCTGTGTAATGCCTGGGAGAACAATTTACCTTCATGATAGCCCAGTGGATTTAGTGAGATCCAGTATTCATCTTATTGCAAGCATCATCTTTGCTGGTCAGATAACTCTATCATTGTAAAGCCGTTTGAGCTGGAGGTAAACAGTGAGTTGCAAAATCATTCATTTATTCCTCTTAAATAGGTACTGACAGAAAATATTGTCTAACTAAAAGTTACTAAAGTGAACTGGAGAAGTTCTTTTAAAAGATGAGAATATGTGATTAGCTAAAAAAGACAAACGTATCTCACGTGAGACAAACAAGAAATAGAAGTTTGAGATGGCTTGTTCTCTGTGTGCTGGATTAAAGCAAATATTAATTATTTGCAACTGATAAAAGGTTACAGAGGCACAGGCAGTCCAAAATGGTTGATGACTTGAACATGTAAGTTAGGGAAACACAAATATTTTATGTTATTCTAAATAAAAATGTATCGTCTTAGGTAATAGAACTTTTGACATGGCACTTCAGTAGATTGTTTAAAATATATGTTTTGTTTTTAATTCCTCCCTTTTTAGTGACTCCTCCATTTATTCTGCTGATAAAGCCCTTTCACTGCTACATATGTCACAGATGTTTTACATTATCATTGCCAGGGACTCTGAAAAATGGAGAAGAAATTAGTCACTACCTTTTTGGGAGGAGAGGATACACCAGGGTGGCGTCTTGGCCTGTTTATAAGGCCAATTGGGCCCTTACCCAGCCCTGGCAACTTTATCAGCTATTCTAGGGAAAAGTGACTTTCTGCTGCATCAGAAGGCGCCCCTGTGTTCCTGTTTCTTCCTCAAGGAAGTGAAGACGCTTTAGTCTCTTTCCCAGGGGAATTGAAAGACCGAAATTTAATGAAGACAGCTCAGTTAGGGAGCACTGAGGCGCCTGTCTGTTCCTGGTCCCACCGCTGCTGGCTTGCTCCAGTCACTTACTTGGTCACCTCTTCCTGCTGTGTTACTGCACCTTGTGTTTTGAAGCTCTTAGTTTGTCTTACTCTCTGATGGCCTTGTTTTTGTTTTAAACCAGGGAAGGTTCTAGATTTGATTTCCAGTCTTAATAGAGATGTTCCATTCAGTTTCGGGGACTATTTTAGTCAGGAATCAAAAAAATAAAGATGACAAAATGTCTAGTAAGAGGGACATACAGGTAAGCAGACAGAATACAGTGTGACATGAACACAAATGGAAGTACTCAGTTCTTTATATGTAAGGAATTAAATTGCAGAGAGAAAGAAGTAGGGTTAGGAAAGGCTTCAAAGAGGAAGTGGTACCTGATCTAGGTTTTGAAGCATGGAAAAGAAATTTTCCCAGGCAGGAAACTAGCAGCAGGAATTCCAGGATAAAGAATCAGGAATCCTAGTTCTTTCTTATGACTAAATGGAAACCAGTGTTTTGGGTTTTTTTTAATGCGTTTATTCCTCTTACAAAATAATAAGAACCACATGATCTTTTCAGACTTTTTTTATGGAAAAATTTCAAAATATAAAAAGTATATAGAACAGTATTATGAACCCCCATGTGCCTGTCACCCAGCTTCAACATGAAAAACACTTTGCCAGGGACTTCCTTGGTGGTCCAGTGGCTAAGACTCTGTGCTCCCAATGCAGGAGACCTGGGTTTAATCCCTGTTCAGGAAACTGGATCCTGTGTGTCACAACAAAAATGGAAGATTCCGTGTACTGTAACTAAGACCTGGTGGAGCTAAATAAATAAATATTAAAAACAGAAAAACTTTGCTATTCTTATTTCATCTAAAGCTCTATCTCTTCCTCACCTATTACTTGGTTAAGTTTTTAAAATGTATTTTTATTTGGGGGGAAAATTGCTTTACAGTGTTGTGTTGGTTCCTGCTGAGCGGCAACACAAATCAGTCATATGATTAGTTTTTAACGTTTCACTTTTTAGGTAAAGTATATATACACATAATATACAAATCTTAATTGTATACTTTTTATAAGATGCAGAATATTTCCATGACCCCTGAAAATTCCCTCATGCCCCTTCTAATCAGTTTTTGCCTCCATTCTCGTTTTCTCCCACTTTTCTTATTTTTTTCACCATAGATTAGTTTTGCCTATTCTAGAACTTTATATAAGGAATTATGCAGTATATACTTCTTGTTTTGTCAGCTTCTTTTGTTGAACATACTGACTTAGATCCAGCCAAGTGTTTCCTCTTTAGGTCGTGTATCCATGTTCTTCATTCCTTTTAATTGTTGAGTAGTGTTCCATTGTATGAATATACCACAGTTTGTTATCTTTTCCTGTTGATGGACATTTGGTTTGTTTCACTCTTTGGCTGTTATGAATAAAACTGCCATAAACATGCCTGTCTAAGTCTCTGCCTAGACAGTTGGGCATTTCTCGTGGATAAATACCTAAAAATAGAATTGCTGGATCAAGATGCAGTTGTGAGGAATATTACTCAGCCATTAGAAAGAATGAAATAATGCCATTTGCAGCAACATGGATGGATCTGGAGATTGTCATGCTGACTGAAGTAAGTCGGACAGAAAAGGAGAAATATTGTATGGCATCCCTATATGTGGAATCTAAAAAGGAATGAATGATACAAGTGAACTTACTTACAAAACAGACTCACAGACTTAGAGACCAAACTTACAGTTGCTGATGGGGAGAAGGATCGGGGAAGGGATAGTTAGGGAGTTTGGGATTGACATGTGCACACTGCTATGTTTAAAATGGATAACCAGCAAGGTCCTACTGTACAGTATGTGGAACTCTGCTCAGTATCATGTGGCAGTCTGGTTGGGAGGGGAGTTTGGGGGAGAATGGCTTCATGCATATGTATGGCTGAGTCCGTTTACTCTTCACCTGAAACTGTCACAGCAGTGTTAATTGGCTAAACGCCAACCCAAAATAAAAGATTAAAAAAGAAATCAGTTGTGTATGTAACTTTTATCGAGCCAGAGCTGCCAGCTGGGACGGCAGCATTTTGCAGTCCCCTCCGCCGTGCCTGAGAGTTCTGGTTCTTCACGTCCTCAGCATTCGGTGTTGTTAGTCTGTGTACCTTTCGCTGTTCTGGTTTGTTTTGGTGGTATTTCACTGTGATTTTAATCATGCGTTTTCCAGATGACTGATGACGTTGACTACTTTTTGTGTGCTTACTGACTTCCTTTATAGTTGAAATCATGTAAATCTTCTGACTGTTTCAACACTGTTTTCAGTTATTCTAGGTCTTCTGCTTTTCCATAAAAATTTTGAAATCCAATCAATTTGTGTTTTTTAACAAAACCGTCAGGAGTATAATTAACAATAAAAATACATCTTTTGCTCAATTTGGAGATAATTTTAACAGCAAGCCATCTTTAACTATATTAAATGTTCTGCTGCTGCTGCTGCTAAGTCACTTCAGTCGTGTCCGACTCTGTGCGACCCCCTAGATGGCAGCCCACCAGGCTCCCCCGCCCCTGGGATTCTCCAGGCAAGAACACTGGAGTGGGTTGCCGTTTCCTTCTCCAGTGCATGAAAGTGAAAAGTGAAAGTGAAGTCGCTCAGTCATGTCCGACTCTTAGTTACCCCATGGACTGCAGCCTACCAGGCTCCTCCGCCCAGGGGATTTTTCAGGCAAGAGTACTGGAGTGGGGTGCCATTGCGTTCTCTAATTAAATGTTCTAGTCATTGAAAATGGCATAACCCTCAGTTTATTTAGGTTTTGTCTTCTCACAGCAGTGCTTTGTAGATTTCAGGGTAGTCATACATGCTGTGATTCCTTTTTGAGGAGAGAAACTACTCCCCCTCCCCCCCAAAGAAGACTCACCCAAAGTGTTAACAGTCAACAGAATCCTCTTTGGGTGGAGGATTGATGGCTAAAATACTTATCTCCTTTGTATTTTCTAAACTTTCTACAATTGTCCTGTATCAATTTTATAGTAAAAAAAAATTATAAAAAGGGAACTGTTTTGTCATTGGTTTATGACAAATGTTTGTTGTGTTTTTTTTTTTAACTAGGACCAATTCAGTTTTCTTTATAAAGGTCCTTGTCTTTTTTGCTTATAGTGTTGTGTATGGGTAGCTACTTAATAAATTCTCTCTGATGTTATTCAAACATTATTGTAATATATTCTGTTTCTTAATAGGCATTAAAATATATAGGGAACAAAGTCAGAAGGCAAAGGATGTGGGGAGGTGGCCCAAAGAAAACCAAAATAGAAGAAGCAAGAGAGCTCCTGGCTTCTACCATTCTGACCCACGTACCAGTGAGTAAACCCTTTGCAACTGTGAATACTGATCATTGTGGGATCCGTGAACTTCTGTTTGAGTACGAGTTTACATTAATTGAAGACTGGTTCCATAAGAAAAGAGAGAACCCTAAACAGGACTCTCTGATGGACTGCCCTGGAAATAATCTTCCATTATCAACAGTTTATTTGTACTTAGAGAATATTAGCTATATTATGTCATCATCTGATCATGTTTATTGTCTTGATTCTTCTTTCAATCCAAAATTTTAGTTTTTTCTTTGATATTCAGATATATATTAGCAGTGCTGCTAGATTTCATTTCTGAAGGTCAGAGATGGTGTCTTAGATATTTTTAAATAAAAACACGCTTACAGTGCTTTGCCCATATGTGTAACTTTTTGAAAAATTGTGGTAAAACATACAAAATATAAAATTTACTCTTTTTATGTGTATGTTTCTGTGGGATTATGTACATTCTCACTGTTATGTTACCATCACTACCATAGATACTTATTAAAATGTTAGATGGGCTTATCTTCTAGACCTTGAGCTCACATTGTCCAGACTCCTTCACTTAGAATGCAGATGCTCAGGTCCAGAAAAGCTGGATGATTTTTCTTGTCATCCAGCTACTTAGTGGTCAGAGAGAGAGAGCCAGAATCGCATCTTCTGACCCTTGAACCTGTGCTTAATATTTATTTTTATTAACTTATTATTAAACAGAGTTTAGCCATATTGGCAAGAGTCATTCTTCCCCTGCCCTCACTTAATACATATGTACTCTTTCTAAGTTATAAAATTGTTAGTCAGACTTATCTTGTTAACGAAATAGTCGGTTTATGTTGACTTTTAGCATGTGTATTATTCACAAATGATCTAATTTAAGAATTGCACACTCTACCTTCAGGGGCTGATTATAAATAATGAAAAGTTGAGAGAACAGTAGAAGTGAACAGTGACCACCTAAACACATGAAGATATAGTTTTCTTGTTTTGAAACACCTTGTTAGCCAAATAATGTGGGTCTATGATTTTGCCCTTTTGCTGCCATTTGTGTGTGCCCTTGGTCTGATTCAGAGAATTAGAAAAGTAAAACAAGTTTTATAATATGAATTCTTTATAAACAAGCCTATGAAATATTCCTTAGAATTGACAGAAACTTAGACTACTCTCAGTATTCATTGTTTGGGATGTAGAGAAAGAATTTACCTACTTATCTAAGATTTTTGTCTCTCTAAGTAAACCAGTGCAATGATTTAGCCAGTTTTGATTTAGTTTACTGGTTGGGCCAGATTCATTTATGTAGATTTCAGTTGTACAAGATAAAATTGAATAGAACATTTGCAGCAATTTACTTATCAATCTGTTCATTTATTTCATAGATATTTGTTGAGTTCTGACAGTGTTTTAGTACCATTCCTGTTATTTATCGCTGCACAGCAAATATTTCCAAAACTTAGTAGCTTGAGATAAGTGTTTGTTGCTCTCTCTCAGGATTCTCAGGTCTGAAGGGGCTCAGTGATAGGGAGGGAGGTTCTTTTCTTTTTTTTTTTTTTAATATTTATTTATGTGGCTGCATCAGGTCTTAGTTGTGGCAGATAGCTCTAGAGCACCTGGGTCTGCCTAGAAGTTGCAGCTCACAGGCTTAATTGCATCACGCCGTGTGGGATCTTAGTTCCCCAGCCAGAGATCAAACCTGTGTCCTCTGCATTAGAAGGAGGATTCTTAACCACTGGACCACCAGGGAGGTCCCAGGAAGGAGGTTCTTGACATGAATCTTATGAAGTTGCAGACAGATAGCAGCTGAGGGTGGAGTCATCCAAAGACTTGACTGGGCTGAACATCAAAGATGTGTCATCAGTCACATCTCTGACTCCTCACTGCCTTTCCAAGTGGCCCTTTTCTCCCCAGCAGAGTATCCTAGACTTCTCATTTGGTGCTTCAGGACTCTCAAAAGGAAAGAAGTGGAAACTGCTAGTTTACAAGCCAACCCAAAGATGGTGATTAACTCCACCTCTTCATGAAGGAATGGCGTGAAACATATAGGGAGGGAAGGAGTTAATGGTGGTCATCTTTGAAGAAAAACTGCCACAAGTATTGAGTACAAAGATGGAAAGTCATCATCTCAGCTTTTAGAAAGTTTATAGACTGGTTGAATTTTTTGAATAAGGAGAAACGTAACAATTCATTTTTTTCTTATTTAAATATTATGGCATTGGTTATTTTCTTGAGGCACCTTAAATTTTGATGTGTAGAGTCTTAAAAGTTTTTCTCTAATTTCTGAATTACAGGTTAAAGAATTCAATTTCCGAGCCAAATGTATCTATACGGCAGTGATGGTGAGAAGAGTAATTCTGGCCCAAGGAGATAATAAAGTTGATGACAGAGATTATTATGGTAACAAGAGGTTGGAGTTGGCAGGACAGGTGATTTAACTATTTTATGTCAAATCTTATTTTCCTCAATAAAAATTAATTTACTATTCATTTTAGATAGTAGGAAGAAACAGTTGAATGGAATATAGGTTTGTATATTTGGAAATATATGAATATAAACATTCATACATGACTTACTACCTCTTTGACTTAAGAATTCCTTGAACTATGAAAACTCTTAGTTCTTTAAATATGTTAGTAGTGTTACCTATATTATATCTTTTTTGAGATGTTTATTTACTCTCATTGTGTTTAATGTAGAAAGTGATGTATGATTTTAAGTAGTATCATTTATTCAGTTAACAAATGTCTATTAAACTTCTACCACGTGCCAGGCATAGTTATAGAAACTGGGTATAGAGGAAAAATAAGATAGACAAAGGTCCCTTTTCTGTCTTGGGGCTTAAAAGAAGTGCCTTGATGTGGTGGTCTCTGTTAATGTCCTACTTAGAGTTCACGAAATTCTTCAGTCTGTAAATTTATGTCTAACTAAATTTGAGACATTTTTAGAACCTATTTCTTCAGATATCTTTTTAATATTATTCTCTCTTGTCCTTCTAACTCAAATTATCTTGTTTGACCCTTTGATATTGAGGCTCTGTTAATTTTTTTCCCCCAGTTTAGCTCTCTTCTTCAGGTTGGATAATTTCTATTGATCTATTTTCAAATTCCCTAATTTTTCTTGCATTGTCTCTAACATGCCTATTACACTGATCTAATTAAATTTTCAGTTTAGATGTTGTGTTTTCAGTTCTAGAAATTTCATTCTGGTACTTTTAGCTTCTGTTTCTCTACTGAGATTTCTTACTTGTTTATTCATCACAACCATGTTTTCATTTACATCCTCGAACCTTAGCAGCTGTTTTAGAGTCCTGGTCTCATTCCAATAACTCAGTCATCTTAGGATCAATCTCTTGATTAAATCAATCACTTGATTAAATATCTCTGTGAAAAAGTGATATATATTTTAAGCTGAGCCCTCAGACATTCCAGCTGAGACTTGAGAGGAAAATCCAGTCTCACATAACCTCTGGAACTGCATTCTGTTAAGAGACCCGCATGAGCAACATGCGTCTTCAGGCAGTGCCCTTTTTGGAGGAACTGGAAGAGGACCAGTGTTTCTGGGGTGTGAGGTCTGGAGGTGGTGAGAGAGGACACTGGAGAACTAGCATCATACGCCGTGGGAAGGGGTTTGGATTTAATTGTTCCTGCAGTAGAGAATCACAAGAGAGTTAAAATCAGGGAAGTGACACCATCAATTTCAGTTTAAAAGATCTTGTTTGGAGATGAACGGACCTGCCAGGAAAGTCCGGTTAGGAGACTGTGGCAGTATTCCAGATGAGTGATGGTGGCTGGGATCATAACAGCAGGTATTAATTACCATGTCTAAAATGTAAAAAACTGTAATTATAATTGTATCAGTTTTTTCTGAGAAAAAAATTAACGCCTGAAATACTTGGGAAGTTGTTTGGTCAATGGCTAAGGCTAACAGGTGGGCTCTTGGCCACCTTCAGATTGACCACAGTTCAGGGGATTGATTGTGTATATCCCTACCACCAACAATCCCAATTTTTTACAGATCTTTATAATTGGAAAAGAAATCTTGATGTTCAACTAGTCCTTTAAAAAAAAATGTTGGTTGTTTGGAGGACTAAGGAATGGAGTTGAGAGGGGAGAGGAAAAGACTATCCTATTGCTTAAAAAATTAGAATTAAAAAGAGGGTTCCCATGTGCAAAGAAAACATTGCTTTATAAACAGTGTAAGAACATAAAAGGCATTGTGTTGGCAAAAATGTGTAAAAACAATAGCTGCTAATTTCACACCCCATGGGATGAGGGAGTATGAATGTGCTTCAGCTTTAGATAACAGAGCTGTATCCACTGGCCAGGCGGGTTCACAGAACCTTCCCTCAGTCTCACCGCCACCAGAGGGCTGGCCGGCTGGCCGCCAATAGAGGTGTTAGCAAAACCTACCGGTTTCAGGCTTAATCTTTGCACCTACCTTTTCTCTTTCGGTAATGTGTTCATTATTTGCCGAGCATTACTCTATTCTTTGTCTGCAGATTTTTTTGTTTCTAATGCAGCTTGCTTTGTATGGGTGAGATATGGAACGGCACCAAAATCCGGCACCCTGGAAAGCCAGGGATTTCCACCCGGTTACAAAAGAATGCCGTCTTGACTTCAGAGATTGCCTAATCCCAGCTGTTCTGATAATGTAATTAAGGCTGCCTAATGTCTTTAATTTTGCAACCAGTTTGTGTGAAAAGGAGAATTTGGCACTCTGAAGGCTTAAACACTAAATAGCAATCTCAAGACTCCTAATTAGAATTCTCTGACATTAAGCTAATTGGTGAAACTGTATTTCAGCAGCTTAACTTCTTTATTAATTTTTTTTTTTTTTTAGCATTTTCATTGAAAATCAATTGATGAGCTGTCAGCATTTTTTCTTAAATATAATTTGCTCTTTAGTGCTCCTGTCTTAGGCAGGCTGAAAGGCCTCATGCCAACAGTGAGAGGTATTGAATATTTTAATATCACCAACATTCCATCCCTTTTCATCATTTTACTCTTGACCTAAATAATGTGGCTTATTGTGGGAATAGGCCTTGTAGCTTCTTACTGCTCTGTGAACTGGAGAACGTTATTTCTCTTATGAAGAAATTTGAAGGATGGAGAAATTTATTAATGAGGCCGTAGTTTTGTTGAGTGTGCTCTTACTCTTGTTTAGTACTGGAGCATTTCCTTGTACTTGAATCAGGGGGCTACAACAAATTCATCTGGGATCCCCAAAATAAACTTTGTTGAAATTTGAGACACAGAAGTCTTAAGTGTAACGAACTAATTAAAACAGAGCTGAGCTTTTGTGGTTAAAGGTTAAGGGCATTTGCTTCTGTTCAGGATACTTATTCAAGTCCCTTTGCCAGTTTCCACAGGAAGTTACTGAAATGGGCTTGTCCATCCCTCTTTTCCCCTGCACCTGCTTCCATTCCCATATTCCTTTTCATGAAGGAAACTGCTGGGTCTGCGTGGAAGAAAAGATTAAGTTCTCAGAGGAGGAAGTTTTCTTTTTAGAAAACTTCTGACATGGTAAATCAAGGACGCTGGCTTTCCCATCTGCACAGTTGATTTTGTAGAAAAGTGGAAGGATATGCCTATCTTAAGGGAGAAGAGTGTAAAATCACATTCTACCTAGGAAATGCTTTCTTCAACAGTGGCTGGAAGAGAAGACTCATTGACTTTCATGTCTTCTAAATTATGAATCACAAAACTACCTGTGGGTTGTAAACATTTAAGAATACAGTGTGGAATTTGGAAAATCTTTAGCTTATAAGATTTCCCTGAACTTCAGAATTCCTGAAGTTCAGAATTCCTGAATTATATAAATAGTGCATATATAATATCCTCTGATGCTTCATTACTATTATGCTAGGTAGCTTAGATTACATATATATCCAACTGTTTTCTTCCTCAGTAAAGGAATAAAAAACAAATGTAATTGATTTTTCAGAGGAATTTAAGTAGTTATAATTTTATATTTGATTATTGAAGAAGTATGCCTATTATTTTTTGGTCATAAGCCACTTACTTACTTTTGTGAACTGTCTGTAAGTGGTGTTCTGGTTTTGTCTGTTGCTGCATTGTATGGTATCTATTGCAAAACTTAAGACAGCCATCATTGTCTCATGTGGCTTAAGACAGCCACTATTTTGTTATATCTCACGATTTTGTGAGTCAGAAATTCAGGCAAGATCCAGCTGTGTAACTGTTCTGTATCACATGGAGCTCAATTGGTAGTGTTCTGCTGGAAGTGGTGGGGTGCCTGGAAGGCTGGGCTCAGCTCCGTCTTGACCATGCCAGCACTGTGACATCAGAGTGGCTCAGGACTCAAGTGCGCTTCCCATGCACAGGAGACTCTGTGTGACCTTAATGAGTTCGTCTTAAAAGTCACATCTTCACTAACTTTATTGAAAAAAAAGCAATCACAGCCCTTGCCTGAGTTGGGGCAGTGGGAGACATAGTAAGCAGAGATTTGGGGAAAGTTTATCTACATGATCTTGGGGTTTTCTCCCAAGATGAAGTGGGTAGTGGATTTGAGGATGTAAATTTTATTTGTGGTTATCTCCTTTCTGTGACTTTCCCCTCACTTTCCAGCTACTGTGGTGGCTGGTATCTTCTCCCTCTGATCCTTCAATCCAGTAAGACTGTGGGTCTTTCTCTGAGTTTTAGTTTCTAATGTCACCTGGACCCTTTTTGCTAATGTGTTCTACCCTTAGTTGAAAAGCCTTCAAAATGGAAATGCACTTTTGGTAAGTATCAAGTTTCCTCCAGTTTCTGTCTGCATTTACTCTCCAGTGCTGTCAAATAGTTTTAATATTTTGTCCAGAGTTTCTAATTTTTATCAGCCAATGAGTCTGATAGGAGCTACTCCCATCAATTCTGAAACAGAACCATTCTAGTCTATTTTTATGACTTTCCGTTCCCCGTCCCACTGATTTGTTTTCCATGGTTAACATGATTTAATGTCATTTACTTTCTAATTTTTAACTTAAAGAGTGAAAGTAAAAATGTCACACATATGTTAGTTATGAAGGTGACAAATTAAATCACCTCAAGTCCACTACCAGTTTAACTCATTCTTAGTAATTGACCACTAATTGCCATTTCATTTACTTATATATTTCTTCCTTACTCTGTCCTTCTCTTTCTCCTACTATCCTGAATTTGTATACTTATTGCTTTCTTTTTTATTGTATCATTTATTTAAAAATTTTAAAATAGTTTATTACAGTATAAGTTTTGCTTTTTTTTTATTGAAGTATAGTTTATTTACTGTTGTGTTTAAGATGTACAGCAAGGTGATTCAGTTATGTGTGTGTGTGTGTGTGTGAGTATACTATATTTATATTCCTTTTCAGATTATTTTTCATTTTAGGTTATTACAAGATACTGAATATAATTCCCTGTGCTATACAGCAGGTCCTTGTTGTTTTATGTATTGAGTATGTATCTGTTAACACTAAAAATTTATCCTCTCCCCACCCTTTCCTTTTTGGTAACCATAAGTTTGTTTTCTGCATCTGTGACTATATTTCTGTTTTGTAAATAGGTTCATTTGTACCATTATTTTAGATTCCACGTGTGTCATACTGAGTGAAGTAAGTCAGGCAGAGAAAAACAACTATCGTATGATGTCACTTATGTGTAGAATGTTTTAATTTCATTCTTTTACATGTAGCTGTCCTGTTTTCCCAGCACAACTTATTGAAAAAACTGTTTTTTCTCCATTGTGTGTTCTTAAATATGTTTGTCTGCACTGCATGACATGTGGGATCTTAGTGCCCCAACCAGGGATCAAACCCACACCCCTTGCACTGGAAGTCTGGAATCATAACCATTGGACTGCCAGGGACATTCCCCTATTGTGTATTCTTGCTTCCTTTGTCATAAATTAATTGACTGTAAGTGTGTGGGTTTATTTCTGGGCTTTCTGTCCTATTCCATTGATCTCTGTTTTTTGTGCTAGTGCCATACTGTTTTGATTATTGTAGCTTTGTAGTATAGTCTGAATTCAGGGAGTCTGATCCCTTCAGCTCTGTTCTTCTTTCTCAACATTGTTTTTTATTAAAACAGTTCAAAAGTTTCTCTCTTTAAATGTGGTGATTTAGTCGCTAAGTTGTGTCTGACTGTTGCGACACCATGGACTGTAGCCTGCCAGGTTCCTCTCCGTGGGATTCTCCAGGCAAGAATACTGGAGTAGGTTGTCATTTCCTTCTCATTGGTATCTTCCCGACCCAGGAATTGAACCCTGGTCTCTTCTGTTGCAGGCAGATTCTTTACTGACTGAGCTACAAGGGAAGCCCCATATTTTTAAAATAAAGATTTCTTTAAAATTTTTATTTTTGGCTGCACTGGGTCTCTGTTGCTGCACACAGTCTTTCTCTAGTAGTGGTGGGTAGAGCTACTCTGTAGTTGCAGTGCATGGGCTTCTCATCAAGGTGGTTTCTCTTGTTGTGGAGCATGGAGTCTAGATGTATGGGCTTAGTTGCTCCTCAGCATGTGGGATCTTCTGGACCAGGGATTGAGCCCATGCCCCCTGCATTCTCAGGTGAATTCTTAACCACTGGACCACCAGGGAAGTTCCCTTAGGATTGTTTTGGCTATTTGGGATCTTGTTTCCATACAAGTTTTAAAGTTACTGGTTCTAGGTCTCTGAAAATTGCCATTAGTAATTTGATGGGGATTGCATTGAATCTATAGTTTGCCTTGGGTAGTATGGTTATTAACAGTATTGATTCTTCCAGTCTAAGAGCTCAGTATTATTTTTGTATGTTTGAGTTTTATAAGAATAGATTCATATCATATACATTCTTTTGCAACTTTTTTCTTCACTTAACATTGTTTTAAAGATTCATCTATATTGTTTCATGTATTTCACCTTCACATTCAATGTGTAAAGGTATGATACATATGATAAATAACCCTTTATCCATCCTACTTATCAAGGCCATTATATGACTTCTCTTTTTTTAAAAAAATTAACCTTCTTATTCATATCTTCTCGTGCCCATATGAAAGAGTTTCTGCAAAAAGGATTGTCCAATCATGAAGTCAAGTTAAACCTTCGGCTTGACTGCAGAGTGTCAAACTAGTTTCCCAAGTATTTGTACATTGCATTGTATGTAAGACCTGATGGTCTCTAGCCCATGACTTAGTGTGAAAATTGAAAAATTTTTGTCTTGTCTAGTGGGTGCAAAGTGCTCTCTCCTTGTGGGCTTAATTTGCATTTCCTTCATTGCTAATGAAGTTGAGTCTCTTTATGTTTCATATACTTATTGATCGTTTCTACTTTTTTCTTAAATATTTTTTGGATTGTTTGTATTTTCCTTATTTAAGATTTTTTGGGTGTACTTTGGATCCAACTTTTTATGAGTTATGTGTGTTGCTGGTATCTTCTTCCAGTCTGAGTTCTTTTTACTATTATGGGATCTTTTAATTATAGAAGTTTGTAATTTTAATTGCATTCAATTTTGTCAGTCCTTTCTTCTTTTCAGTTGTGCTTTTTATACTTTAAACTTATGCCTTTGTTATTTGTTCTTTAGTCTTATCTGCAATGGGTTTTTGTGTGTAGAATGAAGTAAGGAAAGGAGTTTCATTTGTTTTTGAAATGAATAACTGATTTTCCTAGCATCATTTATTTGTAGTCTTTCATTTCCTTACAGATCTTAAATGCTAAAATGTCTTTACCATATAACAAATTTTAATATATATGTTATTTCTGGACTTTTTGTTCTGTTCATTAAGTTTATCTGTACATTAATCAGTTCACTTGCCTTCTTTTTCAGGACTGTCTGTCTGCTCTAGAGTCTTAGGTTTTCCACATTAATTTTAGAGTTAGTCTCCATTTTCATTAAAAATCTGGGGATTTTGATTGGAGTTTTATTGGAATTGTAGATCAATTGGGGGAAAACTAGTAATCTTAAAATAGTCTTCTCATCCATGAATATTTTCTCATTTATTTAGGTTTTCTTTGAAGTCTTTCAATAAAGATTTGTAATTTTCTCCATGAAAGCCTTGCACCTCTTTTGTTAGACGTACTCCTTAGTATTTTAGGGGTTTATTTTGGTAGATATTTGTAATATAAATATTAATAAGTAAAACCTCAAACCTATATAAAAATTAGCTTCCTTGTTTTAATCACACAACTTTGGCTGTCATCAGTAGAAGTTAATCTGGTTTTATCTATGTCCTCTTCAACTCTTCCTACTCCCCCCATTCCATAGATTCGGTTGTTTAAACAAATCCAAACCATCAAATCATTTCAGCATTTCAAATAATCAAATCACATTCTGTAAGTACTTAAAAATGTGTCTCTAAAAAATACAATTTAAAAAAATCATAATATCATTTTCACACATAAAATTTTTAAAGAATAATGGCTTAATGTCATTAAGCATCAATATCATTTGAATATTATGTATTCAGATTTCCCTGATTTCTTTATATTGTTGTTTAAAGTAGGATTATTCAAATAGAATCCAAGCGTGTTTCACATGTTGCATTCAGTTGATGTCTCTTAAATTCCTTTTGATCAATATGTATTCTGTGTGTGTCTGTCTTTGAAAAAACTGGACCTCTTGGTTTTGCTTCTGCCCCTCTCAGCGTGAGTTACCTTTGCCTGGGATCCTCAACAGAAGGGTTTCCTGCTTTTTCTCCGGTGACTTAAGGGTTTCTTCTCATGTAAGAGGAAGTCCAGGGAAGTAGGTAGAGTTTTGTTGCTTGTTGCAACAAAGGGGTCGTTCTCAGGTCTTCTTTCTCCTTCCAGTCTTTCCTGAGCACTCGTGGAATGAACTTCTAAGTGTGGATCCTCTCATGTCTGGAGCTCTGAAAAATTCTAAGCTTTGGTGATAGCTCACATTTGGCATTTTAGCAGTCCTTAAAATTTTAGCTAATTTCTTCTTTTATGGCACACTTCTGCTCTATCATGTGTCCCATCTCTCCTTGGAGAGGCTTGACACCTTTGCAGTTTAGTTCCCCTGGTTGCCTTACAACTTACCTCTTTGTTAGAGTCAAGAAATTTTATGATTTTGTAGATGATGCCTGGAGAATCCCAGGGACGGGGGAGCCTGGTGGGCTTCTGTCTATGGGGTTACACAGAGTCGGACACGACTGAAGTGACGCAGCAGCAGCAGCAGCATCTTTTTTAAAAAAGATTATCAGGGTGGGAAGGATGTTGTCTTGTGGCTTTTTACATTCTAGGTGGAAGCAGAACTTGCAAAATCTTTCTTAAGCTTTCCCCTTCCCCTCCAAGGTGTAATCTCCAACCTGATTTTTATGGTGTTTGTGTCTTTCCTTTTCATTTTGCCTGCTAGGTAGCCTTCCTAAACAATATAACTGATTATTGTGCTGGGTTTTGAACCCTATATAGAGTCACATCATATATATTCTTTTGGGTCTGGCTTCTTTCACTCAATATTATATTTTTTTTTAAGATTTAGCTGTGATTTTGTGGCCAGTTATTTTTTTTTTGTCCATTTTCAATGCTCTGTAGTATTCTGTTATATGAATATACTACAATTTGTCTAACTAAATAGTATTTGTATGGTGTCCAGTTTTTAACTGATACAAATAGTGCTCCTTTGAACATCTTGTATATGTACCGTGATGCATATAAAGACATTTCTGTAGGGTAGTGATTCTCAAGGGTACCCTTACCCCACCAGCAACAATGGTGTTCCTAGGAACTTGTTAGAAATGAAAATTCTTGGGCTCTACCGTAGACTTATAGAATCAGATACCAGAGGGGTATGGCCAGCAATTTGTGTTTTAATAATCCCTCAATGTGATTACATGCAGGTTAAAGTTTGAGAACCATGGCTATAGAGGATGTACTTATGAGAGGAACTTTGGGGCCTCGGGATGGGCAGATAACTACAAACTGATTGTTAGTGGTTATACCAGTTCACATTTTTACCAGTGATTCAGGAATGTTCAAATGGCACCCATCCTTGGTGCTGTCAGAATTTTTAACATTAATTCTTCTCCCCTGATCTTTTGTGGGTTTTAATAGTCTTCATTTGTAAAGTTAAAAATTAGGTCAGTGGAAACAGTCTGGGAGTGGCTGGTCTAAATGTCTTTGAATGCAGGGATTATGTCATCATTGCTCGTATTCTCCACACCAAGCATAGTGATAAGCACGTATATAATTACATGTTTTATCATGCTGAATTTTTAAAATGTGCAGTTTTAAGTAGTTTTTCCACCAGATTTTTTTAAACAAAGTTTAATAACGACCTAAAATTTAGTAAATAAGCTAGTGATGCATTTTGAAAGTTCACCATATACTTTTTTTTTCTTTAGCTTTTATCTCTTCTTTTTGAAGATTTGTTCAAAAAATTTAATTCTGAAATGAAGAAGATTGCAGATCAGGTGATCCCTAAACAAAGAGCAGCCCAGTTTGACGTTGTGAAACACATGCGCCAGGACCAGATCACCAACGGCATGGTGAATGCCATCTCAACCGTGAGTCTGAGCCCTTGGCAGAGTCTTGTAAATTATTTGTACATCTGTTCAGTGGGAAATTTAAAGTATTCTGAGAATCTAGGTGGGAAAAAAAATATATGTGTATACACACACACACACACACACACACATTTATTTGAGGATGTTACAAGTCACAAATTTTCTTCTTTGAATTAGTCTGCAGTTGAAATCAATAGAAATTTTGCTGCTATATGACTGTATCGTCAAATTATAGTTCCTGTTACAATTTACTGAGGTAATAAGGAAATACACTCTTCCATAAAGGAAAAAATCCTTTAGTTTAACCGTTAATAACCATTCTTTCAATGGATACGTTCCCCCATTTTTTTCTGTAATAAAGCTGACATATTGCAAGTAGGTTTACTAATGACAACTTTTGTCTGAAACAGTGTAAAATGTTTCATTGCATTGTAGGTTCATAGTCCTCAAAGGGCTCCCAGCTGTTCTCATGTGAGCAGTGAATTCAGGCCTCAGCAGCTGCTGTGTATTCAGGGCCTCTGGCTGTTCATCAGGGGTTATCAGATAGGTTTTTGCTCCCTTTCTTAGAGTGTAACATCCATAGGTCTATCTGATAAAGTCTGGTTCACGTTTTGTATGCCAGACATAAAATTAATTTTATGGATGGGATTTGGTCCCAACAAAAGAAGAGTATATCAGCAGCTGACTCGCGCCCTGTCTGACTTGAGAAATGTGCAGCAGGTCTGTGTGAGCAGCCCCCATCGTGACAGCTCCATCCAGACTGGAGCGGGCCCGGCCTGTCTGCCTCTCTGGGCCCGTCACAGTCATGGGGCCCAAACTTGTCTGGAAGTAGATTCCTGGATATTTGAAAAGAAGCCTCCAAAGAACACTTAAATACACTTCTGTTAGAGTGACTTTTCCTTGCTTTCTGACGTTTTATTTTCAGGTCAGAATAGCTGTTTTGAGTAGTTGTATTGCCCCCAAATGACACCTTATTAACTCTTGGAGCAGACTACTTATTAGCAAAATCAGTAGTGGGCCTTGTTGTGGGTGAATGCCAATCTGTAGGCAACTGGAAAAAGATGGGTTCAGTTGTTGAGACTTCACCTTCCAGTGCAGGGGTTGTGGGTTCAATTCCTGGTCAGGGACCTAAGATCCCTCATATCTAGTGGCCAAAAAACCAAAAATATAGAACAGAAGCAATATTGTAACAAATTCAATAAAGACCTTAAAGGTGGTCCACATAAAAAAGTCTTAAAAATTGTGTTGCCATATGTAGAATATTTTCAACAAATAAATTTTCTCAGAGGAGCAGTTTTAGACCCTTTGTCTGTTTCTCCTCTCTCCCTTTTTTAAAAAAAGAATATTGGAACAAATTATCTTGCTGAATGTCTTGACTTCATCCCCATCTACTTATTTGCCAGCAGCTGCTGAGTTCTGTGCTGAATATTTATTTATCTTCCTTGCTCTTTCTGGTCATAAGTCAGTTTACTAGGTTCATTCTCATTCAAAGCATAAAAGGATTTAACTGAATAAGTAATATGAGGAGGAGTTAACTTGTGAGATAAACATGTTTGCTCTGTTTCTCTGCTTTGTAATGCATTGTTTCTTCCTAGGTTTTAGCTGTTTTCCACTCTATCAAAACTCAAGTTTTTGAAGTGATAGGTCTTCACTGTAATAGTGACTAAACTTTAATTTGTGAGGAGCTCCTCTGAGGTCACATATTTAAATTCAAACAGATGAGTTTTTCTACTGGGAAGAATTTTAATCTGGGATCTGGGAATCCACCCCTGAAATTGAATTAAAAATTTGTATTTGTGGTCCTGTGTGCATTTTTCTCTAGAGAACAGTCATAGCTTTCATCAGATTATCAAAAGGAAAATGAAGAACCACTATTTAGCAGGTGTAATTTTCTTCCCTTTTGAATCATAAATATTGAATCAATCATTTTTTGACATTTTATTTTCTACTTTGTTTTTTCTTTGCATACTATTTTCTGTTAATTCATGTTACCGTGAGTTGAAAATTTGATTCCTAACCTTGATCTTTAAATTATCCTTGAGAATATTTAATGTGTACACTTAATGCTTCTATAAAATAGTATATTTAATGTATTTCAGTACTTCTAATGCATTTGAAGTAAATTTAAGGCTTAAGATTTATTTCATATAAATCTTTTTTAAGATTGACATGATAACCAAAGAAGATATATTTATTAATGTAAATATGTGCAATTTTAGCCTTGATTAAGAAGCCTATACTTATTCATTTTCCCTGATAACTGCTATTAGAGTCTTTTTTTCCTATTGCTATATTTTTCTCTAATTTAAACTAATTTTGGAAGGCATCCAGATAGTGGCACATTCCAACATGAAATTATCTCTTTGAGCTTCAGGCTCATTTTACCTTAAATATGTGTAGAAATTGGTAGTATTCTATTAGTTAGCTTATTGCTGCCAGTGAAAATCTCTGGTTGAACTGGCTTGTTCAGAATGTAATTAGTTCTTTAGAAAATACCTTCTCTGATGTGATAATGTCAATCCATTGAAGCATTCTGAGGTGGTTGCTAGATATAGGTAATATTCATTAAATTCCTAGAAAACCCCAGTGAGTAACTTGGCTAGATTTTAATTGTGATTTTTGATTTCTGAATATATATCATGACTCTAATTTCACAAATAAGCAGTTCCTATGCAGAGCCTCTCAGAATGACCGCAGGGTTTCAGGCAGCACGAGTGGTCTGGGGTAGTCTCATGTCTCTCCTCTCTTTTCAGGGCAATTGGTCTCTAAAGAGATTTAAAATGGATCGCCAGGGTGTGACTCAGGTGCTGTCTCGCTTATCATATATATCTGCGCTGGGCATGATGACGAGAATCTCTTCCCAGTTCGAAAAAACAAGAAAAGTGAGTGGTCCTCGATCCCTCCAGCCATCCCAGTGGGGCATGCTGTGCCCTTCAGACACTCCTGAAGGAGAGGTAAGGTCCCTGAGGGTCTCCGCTGTGTCAGAGGTAGTGGCTGTTCTGCTTCTGCCCCGTTCCCCCAGGTTGTATCCTCTCTGGGGTTAGCCATTTATCTGCCAGAGAAGTGTTGATGCAGCCTGTGAGAACATCAGTGTCATTCCCAAACAGTACCTCCAGAAGCCTTTGATTTACTATTAATAGCTCACCTAAAGAGGGGATTCCCTGGTGGCCCAGTGGTAAAGAATCTGCCTGCAATACGGGAGACCTGGGTTCAGTCCTTGGGTTGGTAAGATGTCCTGGAGAAGGGTATGGCCACCCACTGTAGTATTCTTGCCTGGAGAATTCCATGGACAGAGAAGCCTGGCAGGGTCCAGTCCAGGGGTTGCAGAAGACTCAGACACAACTAAGTAACACTTTTACTTTCTTTTCTCACCTAAAGAGACATATGGGCCAAATTTTCTTGCTTGTTTTATTTTATCCCAAGAGTCAAACCACTCAATGAATAGGGGATAAGAATAGGAAGGAAAATTGGGAGACTCATCACCTTTGCTCACAAGGAGCTCTTTTTAAACAACTCCTTATTTTCCTGACTCTTCTTAGAGGACATCAAAGTCACAACTGCAGCCAACCAGGAGCATACAGTCCAAGACTTAAAGTGGATTCGTGCTCACTTATATAGGAAACGTAAGCAGTTACCTAAACACTAAACCAAGGAGTTTAAATTGGTTTACATCAAGACACCAGCTTCTTCCTGTGTCATGCTTCTTTCTCCTTTGTGTTAGCTATCATTAGTTTCACTTGATCTTATTCCTTCTAACTTGTAAACTTCTGGTGGAAGGAACCATATTAGATTCACCATTGTATCCCAGCCTCATTCCTAGTAGAGGTCCCATAAATATATGCTGAATGAATAAATTACTTAATTAGGACAAGTAAAAGATGTATGTTCTGAAGTGTAGGAATTTGTTATGACTTGGGAGAGGTAAAAAATAGAAGTCCATACAGGGTTATAATTTTTAGAAATTATCATTTTTCTCCTAATTTATTTTAAGGAAATTCATGCTAAAATTGTGCCTCTTGTCCAATTTGCCTAGTCTATACATCTTGAGCTTTGGGACACCAAGTTTCCCAGAGCTTGCTTCAGCTAATCTCATAAAGAAACTATTTTGTGTATCACTACAGAAGATGGTTTTTAAGAATTAAAGATGCATTGTTTACATATCACATGTGTCTCAAGTGGCTTTTTTTTTCTTCTTAATTTGTTGTACTAACTCCTTTATGTTTGCTTTAAATTTTCTTTGGTTGTATAGAAGTTTAAAAGAATTTTTTTTTCATTTCCTTTTTACTTTGGAATAATTTTAGACATACAAAAAAAATTCCAAAAATAGTGCAGAGAGTTTCCATGACTGTACACCTAGATTCCCTAAATGTGATGTCTTATGTGACTATAGTATGTAATTATATTTATCAACCTCATGAGATTAGCATTGGTAACAGTATTGTAATCTCTAGACCTTATTCAGATTTTGCCAATTGTCCTATCATGTTTTTTCTGATCCCAGGATTGCACTTTCAATTGTCAAGTTTCCTTGGTCTCTTAATCTGGAGCAGTTTGTTCAGTCTTTCTTTATTTTTTAACACCAAGAAGCTTATAGAGTACTGGCCAGTTATTTTGCAGACTATGTCTTATTTCAGGCCAGAAGTTTTATGTTCATGTATTCACAATTATCAGTGTTTTTCTTTACTCATTTTATACAACGTCATTTTAATGACTATGATATACTATTGTTGGGAAATAGCAATTTGGGTAAATCAGTTTCTTTGGAGAGAGGACATTTATAATGTCATCATCATTTCCAGTTCAAATAGTACTGAGCGTTTCTGTGGCTAAATCTATATTTATATCCTTGCTTGTGACTTTAGTATCAGTTCCTCTGAAATAAAGGGTAGGTGCATCCTTCAGGCTTTGTATGAACCTCCAAAGTGTTCCCTCTGAGGCTGCACTACTGTGCCTTGTTGCCAGCAGAGTGGTGAGCTATATTCAGACACAGACCGTATTTTGTGTTGTTCATGTTCATTCTTAGACATGACTATCTTTTGTTTTTTAGGCGTGTGGTTTGGTTAAAAACTTGGCGCTTATGACACACATCACGACTGACATGGAAGATGGACCCATTGTCAAATTAGCCAGTAACTTGGGAGTAGAAGATGTGAACTTACTGTGTGGGGAAGAGCTCTCTTACCCAAATGTGTTTCTTGTCTTCCTCAATGGTGAGTCTGTTGGGGAAGCATGATGATCCTAAATGATCTGTGGGGGAAGGGGAAGGAATTGACTATGTATTTAAAGCACAATTATACTTTTAATTCTCGCTGCCACTGAGCTCTACTCCCTAAATATACCTTAGTCCTGGACCCAGGTTGACCTTAACTGAAAGGTAGAAAAAATGGTAACAAACACTTCTTCCATTGACTGGGTCACCCAGGTTCTGAGATGATTTGGCTATCAGAGCTAAAGGTAAAGGTGCAGAGACCCTGTGGCAGCTGCCAGCATATCCGCAGTGGAACGAGGTTCAACACAATATCCTTAAGTTCAAGTTAAATATGTGAGGCGTTCTGCAGAAATAATCAGGTCAGCCCTTAGAGTGAGATGACTTGTCTTCAGCCCCTGAGTGAGTGAGTGTCAGCAGGCTCTGCAGGAGGGTCCCTTTCCTTCCGCTCCAGCTCCATGTTGTCTCACACCCCTCCCCATCCCCTCAGGGTCCTCCAGAGACGCTGCAGCAGGTGTGGCTTGTTGGCCTGGGTGTCCATCCCCTCCCTGGGGTATTGCACATGCTCTTCCTCACATCAGCCCCCACATCTCCCCCTCCTTCCCGCTCTGGGAGGGCTTCACCATCTATTGTGAAGGCTGGTAGGAAGGAGACGGGGCTGTTCACTGCCTGCCTGGTCGGTGAATTCTGGCAGCTCACACTGAATGTGACCTTACCTTGCACATTCATCCAGTACCTCCCTGAATCCTCACTTTACCCTGGGAGCCCAAGTCTGTCTGCTTCAGCTCTCAGATAATGACAACAGTCGCAGCTTCATGATAGCAATTACTCAGTGCTGTGTCCAGTTCTAAGTGTTTTACAGGAGATCAGCTCATTTAATCCTCACATCAACACAGTGGAAGTGATAGAGCCAGGGTTCAACTCCAGGGCTCTGGAGCCCAAGTTCGGACCCTGCACAGTGCTGACAGATAAGGAGAAAGACTGACTTCCCAGCAATATACAGTCAGCATGTGGTAGGGCCAGCTCTGGATTTGAGTCCCCTGGACTGCCCTTGACCCCTCAAACCCTCCACTCTGTTGCTCCCTCCAGCCTTGTGGACTAGCTGCAGGCTTAGTATTTCCAAATGACTGCTCACTGCTGGTTATTGTTTTTATTGAGTAGATATTTAAAATCCATTAGATGTATTTTTTATTTCAATCTTGTACATTCTTACTTCTTTCTGCTTAGGTAACATCCTGGGTGTCATTCGAGATCACAGGAAGCTGGTGAATACATTTCGACTGATGCGAAGAGCAGGCTATATCAATGAGTTTGTTTCCATCTCAACAAATCTGACAGATCGATGTGTCTATATTTCCTCTGATGGAGGAAGGCTGTGCAGGTAGGTGTGGCTGGAAATAGTTAAGATCTCTTTATTTACTTTTGAAAGAAATGGACTTGTTTTTATTTTAGAAGTTGCTTTAACCTCTTTCATTGTTAAGATAACTTTAATTCGGTTAGCAAACACCTCATGAATATGCATATTGGCTACTGGGGATTCAGAGATTAATGGGAGTCAGTCTCTGCCCTCAGAGAACTCAATCTGCTGGGAGAGGCAGAAATAATTAGTAATAACAACTAACTGTGTGAGTAGTAAGTGCTAGCCATTATGCATTATCTTAATAGATGCTCTGTCTGTAAGGCTTTAACCACATTCAACCCTATGAGGTTGGATTATTATTTTCATTTAACAAATAAGGTACTGGGATTTGGTGAAACTAAGTAAATTACCCAAAGCCAGATAGTGGTGGAGTCTGTTTTTTACTGGAAAGTTCTTAGAATTCATTTGATCCAGTAATCCTGATTTTACCCACTCTATTCTGGTGCTCTGATCTGAGCTTTAAAAGATGCATACAGATTTCCTTGGTGGTCCAGTGGCTAAGACTGAGCTTCCAATGCAGGGGGCCCAGGTTTGATCCCTGGTCAGGGACTAGATCCTTCATGCTGCAACTAGGACCCAGTGCCGCCAAATAAATAAATAAGCTAAAAATAAACATTAAAAAAAAAACTTAGTAAAATAAACAAAAGCCCAAATCCTTTGGGGAAACAAAGAGGCGAGGGTTGAGTACTGTTGCTTTAAAGGATAAAGGAGAAAAGTAAAAAGGCTAAGGAATGGCAAGAAAGAAAACATGGCAGCACAAAGAGATGATACCATATTATACCCTTAGAAGAGCAGGTACCTTATATTCACTCGGAAGATGTTTAGGGCCTGTTCTATTCAGCTGTGTCAGAGACGGGGACACAGAGACCAATGTGACATGGTGTCTGGTGCTTTGGAGGTATGCAGGGACCTCAGCTGAGGATGTCACCTTGTTTCCCAGGCCTTCACTCAGTTCACCAGAGTCTCTCCTTGGAGACCTCCGATGGTGTGAGGGCACGAGTCGGTGAGCTCGCAGTGGCTGGGGAGGTGGCAGGAGGTGGGAAGTCTGACAGCTGGGAACGTGGACTGCCTTTGCCTGTGTCTGCCCAGCCTCCCTTTCTCCTTCCAGTCGCTCTCCTTGTTTTCCTTAGGATTGCCCTTCCCCACTGGCAGTCTTCTTGGGTTGGTCAGTCAGCTGCTGTCTCTTGCTCAGCCAAAGATCAGGCATATGACCCAAGCCAGGCCAGTCAGACTCTCTTCAGAGAGCTTGAATCCCAAGGAGAAGAACTGAGAGCAAGACGTGGTCAGAACAGGTTCATCCTGGCAGCAGTGCGTGCAAGAGACTGCCCCCTCCCCCTGCCTTTCTGGATCTTTGGGGCTGTTCTGGTTCCTTTTCTTTCTGAGGCTGAGCGTTGCACCTTTTTCTTTCATTCGTATTTTTCTAGAATAAGCCATTTAGTAAATTCCTTAAAATTTTCTTCTTCTACTTAGTTTTTAGTAAATTCCATCTTTACTTAAATTAGCCAGCTTTGGTTCCTATTCTCTGCAATCAAAAAGCCCTAATTGAAGCTTATACCCATGTTTGAATCCTAATATTCCACTTATTGACTCATGTGACTCTTGAGTTTATTACTTAAGTCTCTGGGCCTTGATTTTTCTCATCAGTAAAAATGTAAATAACAGTGCCTTCCTGGGATTGATACAAGGTGTGGTAAGTGCCTTGTAGGGTGCTAGGCAAACACATGGTACTTACTTATAGCCACTAACATGGTCCAGTTAAGGGTGGGGAAAACACTGACATTTTCTCGATTACTCTTTTTTAAGATGTTTCTCACTACACCCAGTATAATATGGCATAGCCTAAAAAGAAAACTAATCCTTTTTTTTAGAAGTGATTTTATAATGACCCAACATAGATCTGGCAGGAAGAATTGGTAGAATTTGTGGAATAAAAGTGAAAGGTAGCTGAGGTGGCTAAGTACAGTCCCTTCCCTCGCCCATCCCTGCTTTGTCACCACTTCTCAGTGGTGACACCACTTCTCTTGTCCTGAGCTATACTGCAGCCCCACCTGGGGGAGGGTGGGGTTCCTGCTTCCCTGATGAGAGGAGCAGCCAGGACCTCAAGGTAGCATCCAGTCATTTTCAGAGCCGTTTTTCCCCTTTTTGTAATCATGCAACTCCTCCTCTTAGCTGTCTCCAGGTGCTCGTTAGCCCCGAAGGTCGCGTGGGCCTGACGGTGGGACGCACAAGTGCATGCCGGCCACTCGCTCCTTCGCAGGAACCGCTTGTGCAAATAGCAGCAGCCCTTGGCGTTCCGAGCCGCACGCCGTCCTTTGTGTCCATGTTTCCTCGCGGAGGCGGAGCCCTCAGAGGCAGGTTCCCACTGACACTTACAGGCTAATCTATCAGAACGTGTGGCCCGAGGCTCTCTGCCTTTCTTAAACCCATGATATCACTAAAAATCACAAAGTGAGAAAGCTTTATTCTCTGTCAGCTCATCCCCACTCTTTGGTTGTATGTAGCTTTAAGTACGCTGCTGGTGTCGTCCAGTGAGGTTTATCCTGAAGCAAAAGCACTCTAGATAGCTGATGGTCCTCAGACTTTCCCTAAAAACGCCACTGTTTTTCTCAGTGACTGTTCTCTCTGACTGCTGACTTCTCCATATTCCCAGTATGAAATCAGAAGACTTTTTGGTACAATGGATGCATTTACCAAATGATATTTAAGGTATTAAAGTTTTGGGGGTTTTTTTGGCTAGACTTTATCAGGTGTTATTTCACATTGCTTTCTCATTCAGAACCAAATATTTCCAAAGATACTTGGACAGAGTAACTGTGTGTGTAAACATGTGCTTGTGGGTGGGCTGGTGTATGTGAAAGAGAAAATAGGCCCCTGTGCTCTCACACTTGTGAAAAGTACCTGGTGTCCTCAAATAATCCAGAAACATGTATGTAGCTTCCCTCACTTCAGTAAAGTGAATTTATTGGTTTTATTCTTCCGTTGAACTATTGCTGTAAAGCTGTTCTTTTCTCTTCCAGACCCTATATCATTGTAAAGAAACAGAAACCTGCAGTCACAAATAAGCATATGGAAGAGCTGGCTCAGGGGTACAGGTAAGTAGCCAAAAGCAAAACTTCTCCATCTCCTTAAGACTCGTTTATATGATCTAAATAGAAGTAATGGTGTTTGAGCTGAGCTTTTAGAAAAAGCATATTTTCAGTTTTAGTCTCTTAATTCCTCTCTACCAAATATAACAACCTGTTAAAAACCTTTTCTCTATATGAGCTTGCTTGGACATGGTAAAAATGTTTATCAGTTTAGATAATGCAGGTTATAGAATGTTGGTGTAAATCAGCACAGATGAAGTAGTAGGAGAAAGTTACGTTGATGTAGATACTGGGTCTCTCATCATATAGGACTTTTTAAATCATAGAAGGTATTTTTAGAAGCGGGACCAGATTAACAAGAATCACAGATTTTTCTAATATTTTGGTGATTTGTGATAACTGTGGTCTAAGAATAACATGTTTCGAGTATCCCAGTGTATTGATACTTTTTGGGAGAGAAGGATGCTTTGAGGCTAAGTGAAAGCACTTATCTTCCATTATCGCATATAAAATATGGCAGTAAAATGCTTTTTAAGTGTCCATTTCACCAACATTTTCTCAGGAATTTTGAAGATTTCTTACATGAGAGTCTGGTTGAATACTTAGATGTGAATGAAGAAAATGACTGTAACATCGCACTCTATGAACATACAATTAATAAGTAAGTAGTATCCGTAACAGCCATAATTAAAACCTGTTCTGATGTTAGACACAGCCTCCTTTTTTCATTTCATCTTCAGTTCTGTTGTGTATTCTTAGTAGGAACTGTTAGGAGTATTCTGTTTTATAATGAAGCATAATCTGTTGCTTATCCCAAGAGTATCACAGAACTGCTCACAAATAATCTTTAGATTTAATTATCCTTCCTTTTCATTTCTTAAAAATGTAGTGTGTATTTCTTAAAAGGAATTGCTTCTCTGACTTCGATTACTGACAAAAATTGAACTAAGGAATCAGGCTATGTAATGGGGTGTTTTTGTCAGTGGATATCTGAATTCCTGTTGTCAGTGCAGAAATTCCATATGTTGTTTTGCTGTAAAGATATCTCTAAACTTATGTGCAATATTGACATGAAATGTTAATGTGTCCACAGTGTTTCTTCTAGAACAATGATATTTTTAGAAATATCTGTGTTCCATTTGAAATACATTAAAAGACATTTATACCACTTGCTGTCAGATGCTTGTGGCTAAGGTACCACTTTGAACTTTCCTGATAGCTTAGTCGGTAAAGAATCCGCCTTCAATATAGAAGACCAGGGTTTGATCCCTGGGTCAGGAAGATCCCCTGGAGAAGGAAATGGCAATCCACTCCAGTATTCTTGCCTGAGAAAATCCCATGGACAGAGGAGCCTGGCAAGCTACAGTGCATGGGATTGCAAGAGTCGGATGTGACTTAGAAACTAAACCGCCAAGGTACTAGTTACCTAAAATGAGAATTTTTGCAGTTATATTGTTACATGGTTAATGCTGCCACCTGATAACTATTTATGTCTTCAATCAGGAAAGCGCTTTTCTGTTTTCTGCTGCCAGATGAAATGTACCATTTTTGTCTTACTGTAATGTAGTAAATAATGCTTTTCAGTCAGTTTTTCATTCTTAAATGTATGACTTTCTCAGAGTACAATTTTTATACCCCTCATTTCAAGATTGACTGAGTGTAAAGGATAACTGTTATATGGTGGAGGTGGTTTAGTCACTCAGCCATGTCTGACTCTTATGATCCCACAGACTGTATCCTGCCAGGCTTCTCTGTCCATGAGATTTTCCAGGCAAGAATACTGGAGTGGGTTGCCATTTCCTTTTCCAGGGGAGTCTTCCTAACCCAGGGATCAAACCCATGTCTCCTACATGGGCAGGCAGGTTCTTTACCCCTGAGCTACCAGGGAAGCCTCCATCATGGTTACTGCTGCTGCTGCTGCTGCTAAGTTGCTTCAGTCGTGTCCGACTCTGTGCGACCCCATAGATGGCAGCCCACCAGGCTCCGCCATCCCTGGGATTCTCCAGGCAAGAACACTGGAGTGGGTTGCCATTTCCTTCTCCAATGTGTGAAAGTGAAAAGTGAAAGTGAAGTCGCTCAGTCTTGTCTGATTAGTAGCGACCCCATAGACTGTAGCCCACCAGGCTCCTCTGTCCATGGGATTTTCTAGGCAAGAGTACTGGAGTGGCTTGCCATTGCCTTCTCTGCCATCATGGTTACTGAAGCCCAAAAACCTCAGTTTCAGCTTTGCCTCCTCTCTGCCCTGCACCCACATCTAATCACTTAATGCACCATGTGAGCTTTCCAAGTATACTCGGAATTTGAGCTCTCCTTCACATACCACCCTGTGGCAGGCCACTGCCATTGCTTGTCTGGACTGTTGCAAAAGGCACCTGACTAGGTTTGCACCTGTTCCTACATAGTCTATTCTTCAAGGATCAGAATACTCTCATCGCTGCTCTTCTCAACCCCTTTCCCCACCCCCGACCCCACCACACCTCCCAGTGGCTTCCCCTCTCCCTCTGCAGTCCTTGCGGAGGCCTTCACATTCCTACACAGAACCTCTACTGCTGTGTCATCTCCTCCCTCCCTCTGCTCTGACCACACTGGCCTCGTCTTCATGTTCCTGCCCCAGGCCCTCTTCCTGGAATCCTCTCACCTACCTGCATGGCTCACTCCTTCACATTCTCCAGGTCTTCACTCAGGCACCACCTTCTCAGCGAGTTTTCCTGACCACCCTATTTAAAGTAGAAACCCTTCCTCTGTCCATCCCTCTTCATGATTTTATTTTTCTAGTGCTTAAATCTGAAAATCTGTAAAATGTGCATTTTATTGATGCATCTGTGTGTTGTCTATCTCCCTTCAGTAGAAGCTTCATGAAGGCAGGGATTTTGTCTGTTTTGTTTACTGCTACAAGTTCAGTTCAGTCGCTCAGTCGTGTCCGACTCTGCGACCCCATGGACTGCAGCATGCCAGGCCTCCCTGTCCAACACCAACTCCTGGAGTTTACTCAAAGTCATGTCCATTGAGTCAGTGATGCCATCCAACCATCTCATCCACTGTCGTCCCCACTTTTCCCAGCATCAGGATCTTTTCAGATGAGTCAATTCTTCACATCAGGTGGCCAAAGTATTAGAGTTTCAGCTTCAGCATCAGTTGGAATATTCAATTGGAATATTCATTCCAATGAATATTCAGGACTGATTTCCTTTAGGATGGACTGCTTGGATCTCCTTGCAGTCCAAGGGACTCTCAAGAGTCTTCTCTAACACCACAGTTCAAAAGCATCAATTCTTTGGCACTCAGCTTTCTTTATAGTCCAACTCTCACATCCATACATGACTACTAGAAAAACCATAGCTTTGACTAGAAGGACCTTTGTCGGCAAAGTAATGTCTCTGCTTTTTAATAAGTTGTCTAGGTTAGTCATAACTTTTCTTCCAAGGAGCAAGTGTCTTTTCATTTCATGGCTGCACTCACCATCTGCAGTGATTTGGAGCCCAAAAAAAGTCTGTCACTGTTTCGACTGTTACCCCATCTGTTTGCCATGAAGTGATGGTACTGGATGCCGTGATCTTAGTTTTCTGAGTGTTGAGTTTTAGGCCAACTTTTTCACTCTCCTCTTTCACTTTCATCAAGAGGCTCTTTAGTTCTTCGCTTTCTGCCATAAGTGTGGTGTCATCTCCAGCTTGTGCTTCATCCATTTCAGCATTTCTCATGATATACTCTGCATATAAGTTAAATAAGCAGGGTGACAATATACAGCCTTGACATACTCCTTTTCCGATTTGGAACCAGTCTGTTGTTCCATGTCCAGTTCTAACTGTTGCTTCTTGACTTGCATACAGATTTCTTAGGAGGCAGGTAGGTCACGTGGTCTGGTATTCCCGTCTCTTGAAGAATTTTCCAGCAGTTGGTTGTGATCCACACAGTCACAGGCTTTGGTGTAGTTAATAAAGCAGAAGTAGATATTTTTCTGGAATTCTCTTGCTTTTTTGATGATCCAGTGGATGTTGGCAATTTGATCTCTGGTTCCTATGCCTTTTCTAAATCCAGCTTGAACATCTGGAAGTTCATGGTTCATGTACTGTTGAATCCTGACTTGGAGAATTTTGAGCATTACTTTGATAGCTTGTGAGATGAGTTCAATTGTGCGATAGTTTCATCATCCTTTGGCGTTGCCTTTCTTTGGGCTTGGAATGAAAGCTGACCTTTTCCAGTCCTGTGGCCACTGCCGAATTTTCCATATTTGCTGGCATATTAAATGCAGCACTTTCACAGCATCATCTTTTAGGATTTGAAGTATAGCTCAACTGGAATTCTATCACCTTTACTAGCTTTGTTCATAGTGATGCTTCCTAAGGCCCATTTGACTTTGCATTCCAGGATGTCTGGCTTTAGGTGAGTGATCACACCATTGTGATTACCTGGGTCGTGAAGATCTTTTCTTTATAGTTCTTCTGTGTATTCTTGCCACCTCTTCTTAATATCTTCTGCTTCTGTTCGGTCCATACCATTTCTGTCCTTTATTGTGCCCATTTTTGCAGGAAAAATTCCCTTGGTATCTCTGATTTTCTTGAAGACATTTCTAGTCTTTCCCATTCTGTTCTTTTCCTTTATTTTTTTGCGTTGATCCCCAAGGAAGACTTTCTTATCTCTCCTTGCTATTCTTTGGAACTCTGCATTCAAACCTTTTCTTTTCTCCTTTGCCTTTGGCTTCTCTTCTTTTCATAGCTGTTTGTAAGGCTTCCTCAGACAATCATTTTGCCTTTTTGCATTTCTTTTTCTTGGGGATGGCCTTGATTACTGCCTCCTATACAATGTCACAATCCTCCCTCTGCAAAGGAAAATGATTATCAGTATCACCCAACACCAAGTTATCCCATACATCAAATTAATTTTACTTTAAAAATGAGAAAACAAGTGGTAGTAATTCATATTTAGGATATTTATTAAAATGTAGAAATGCATAAAGTAATTCCCCATCCCACCAAACTCCACCCTCCAGAAGTAGCCAGTGTTAATGGTTTAATATTTACTCTTCTAGATTTTTTTTTTAGGTAAATGCAAACATACATGCATGCTTACAATTATTTTCAGCATCTTGATTTTTTAACTCAACGTTATTAACATTATTATCCTGGATATTTTTCCACATGAATGTATGTATATATATTTATACATATAAATATTTTAATTGCTTTTGATGATGTTGTCTGTACATAAATACCTTATTTAATTTGTTCCACTATTGATGACAATTTAGGTTATTTCTAATTTTTTCACTGTTGCAAGGAACAGGTCAGTTATTCTTAATTTGAGCTAAATTTAAGGCCCTTATGCACGGTGAACAGGAAGTCTCCTATTTCCTGTTTAGGATAGAAGCTTAGAGTGATTTTAATTTAGAATAATATTGAATGATAAGGTGTTACACAAAAACCCGAGTAAGTTTTTGGCCAATCCTATAAAATTCCTTTTTGTTTTGTAAACTTCAAATCCAGACTGAAAGTTTGGACTTTCATGTAATCTTATATATGTTCTTGTCATGAAAAAAGAGGAAACTCAGATCTTTACCTTCTTCATTTTCAGCTTATCCCAATTTTTACATCAGAAAAAATAAAGTTTTTGGATTGGTCAAATTGGCCATCATATTAAATATAAACAGAACAGTACCTTTTAACAAACTGTTTCATTCTTGGTTATGTTTCCATAAGCTGTTTTTCTATCAAACAAAAAGAAAGAAAACAAAGCCTAGAGCCATTTTCCTTTCTGCTGACAAAGACCTAAAGTGTCTGAGAGGATTGGGGTTCTGCGAGGTCGTGAGGTCAGAACTGTATTCTTCAAAACCAAAAACTGCATGGAAAGCATGTTCTCTAACCAAACGAGGGACAAAATTCAATACACATTATTGGAAAAATAAATAGATGGATAAGTGGGAGATCTTTGCCATGTACATTGCAACTAATTCTCCATAATGTATTGGGTTATCTTGGAAATCACTTCTCTTCAGAAGTACTGTAAACTATTGAAATTACAATTAAAGTTGTGCTTCAGAAACACTCAAGGAAGGGATAGAGGGTCATTGGAGACCATAGGTTCTGAATAGGAGATGTTTCATCAAGACCTAAAAACCTTCTGGCTGCCCTTTCCCATTGCGGTATCTCAGTTGCCTTATCATTTAAACAAAACTTAATTTTACGCAAAATTATATTATGAAAGTAATCAAGATTCTAACATCTACTAAGGCAAAGTCTAACTCTGTGGCCAGTATCTAGACCTGAGCTGTCTAGTAAAACTATAATGCAAGTCACCATATAACTGTAAGTTTTCTCGTAGCCACATTAAAGAAGTAAAAAAGAAACAGATGAAATTAATTTTAATAATTTTACTTAACCCAGTGTATCTGAAAGATTATCATATCAACATGTAATCATAAAAATATTGAGATATTTTACATTTTTTTCCTCCTAAGTCTTATGGTGTGTAGTTACACCATATCTCAGCTTGGATGCTAAATTTTCATTGGAAATACTTGATCTAATTTCATAACATTTACGATTGAAAAGGTAGATTAATACATTTAAGTGATTACAAGCATAACTAAAAGATTTAAAATAACTGATTAAAAATTCAGCTTCTCAGCTACACTGTTCTAACTTTTCAAGTGCCCTACAGCCATGTTTAGCTAGTGGTTACAGTATTGATTCCCTGATGGCTAAGATGGTAAAGAATCTGCCAGCAGTGCAGGAGACCCAGGTCAATCCCTGAGTCAGGAAGATCCCCTGGAGGAGGGCATGGCAGCCCACTCCAGTATTCTTGCCTGGAGAATTCCATGGGCAGAGGAGCCTGGCGGGGGTACAGTCCATGGGGCCACAAAGACTCGTAGGTGACTGAGCAGCTAACACTTTAACTTCTCACTTCAGGTCTTAGTAATTGTTCTTAAAGGGGACATATTCCTCTCTCTAAGATGATAATATTTTTCATTGATATAAGTTAGAAAAGTGGGAGAAAGCAGGCTACTTATCCATGTAGATATATTTTTTTAACTTTTAAAAAAACTTATTGAAATAGTGTGTCAGTTGCTCAGTTGTGTCTGACTCTTTGTGACGCCATGGATAGCCCACCAGGCTCCTCTGTCCATGGAATTCTCCAGGCAAGAATACCAGAATGGGTTGCCATTTCCTTCTGCAACTGAAGTATAGTTGATGTACAATGTTGTGCCATGTAGATGTTTTTGATACTGCATTTCTATGTACTTAATATAGTAATTTCTTAAAAAGTGTTAGTTATTGTTACTATTAGTGTGTAATAATGTTTTATTTTTTATATAGGCATTCTATATTGTCTCCCTTCTCTTGTATTGCTTCATATAATAAAGTTGCACGTGTTAGTTTCACTGAAAAAAATAATTTGCTTTATTATATTTTATTTACATATGGATTTTTTCCTATCAGCTTTACTAGCATCAAATTTTATTATGAGGTTTTATTATTATGTAAATTTATTATATATGTTTTATATATAGATTTTTAAATATATTTATGTAAACTTAAATTTTATTGTCTAGATCCCTCTGGGGCCTGGATAGTAATATTTTTTATACCCTTAAAGGATATTTGTTTTGTACTTGGTGCCTGAGACATCTGATTTTTAATTAACTTGATAGAGATACCACCCACTTGGAGATTGAACCTTTTACTCTTCTCGGAGTCTGTGCTGGCCTGATCCCATACCCTCATCACAACCAGTCCCCGAGAAACACATATCAGTGTGCCATGGGGAAGCAAGCCATGGGTAAGAATTCCTTCTTGAACTTGGTTCTAAATACTTGGATGAATACTTATGTCTTTATTCGTGTTTCACTAGTATTGCATGTTTGGCCGAGTCAGATGTTGCTGACACACCTGAGTGTTACCAAACCCAGGAGGCTGTGGAATTCTGCAGTGCTTGCAAGTTCCCCTGTCATGTCTAAAGCCTAAACAAAAATGGAGAAAACCTCTCTGAACTTGTTCCCTTGGCCAAACAAAAGGATACATAATAACTGACACAGAATTACAAGGTAGTGAATATAAAGAGAAAAGCCTTATATAAATGTAAGTTGTTAACCAGGAGAGCTGGAAGAAAGAGCAGTGAAGACTGGAGGCAGAAGGAGGAGAGTGTAAGGCAGCAGGGGTGAAGAGCTACGGTATTGATTAGAATGTACTTAGTTACTGTCTGGATGACAATCACTGAGCCCGTTACAGCCACACAGTTGCTCCTGTAGCTCCTGAGACATTCAGTATGTGTCACACAGTTTCCTGAATTTGTGTTTCTTTCTTTCTACTTTTCTTTCCTTTCGTTCATTCATTGATTATTTATCATCCCTAACATTTATTGAGCATCAACAATAAACCAGACAGGAGTACTGGAACCTGAAAATACAGAGATGACAGAGTCCTTCCCTCAATGAGCTCACAGTCTAGTAGGAGAGAACAATAAATATACCAGGAATTGGATATAGTCTGGTGAACGCTGTGGTAGACTGACAGCTCGAGTCTAAGGGAGTAGGAGCAGAAAGAACACCTAAGGTTAGAGAGTGGATTGTTTCCGGAGACTGGAACTGAACTGAATCTTGAGGACTCTTGAGTATTTCTCACAGGTATGAGAATGTAAGCAAGCAGTGCCTGGGGAAGTCTTGGTATAGACTTTGATACAGCTGTTCTGTATCCTGTTTGCTACATAGTATGGGCAGAGAGGCATGCTGGAGAGATGCCATATGTGTAGGAGTTTGGATTTTTGTCTTGAAGAGGATACAGAAGATGCTAGCAGAAAAAAAAGTTTTGCTTATAAGCTTTTTTTTTTTTGAAATTTTTTAAAAACTCATTTAAATCCTAATAAGTTTAATAAATTTCCTTTTCATCCGTGTCTATGACATCAATATGATTTGTCATCTCTGATTTAAAGTATGCTACAAGGAGGTTCATAAAGAAACCATAAAAGGTTTTTGCATTGCCCTTGGGTAACAGCTGGAATGCAGTTAGCCTCTCAGTTACTGATAATTAGCTTGACAATTAAGGAATTCTGTTTCTCCTGTGGATAAAGAGTATGCATGTCTTTTCGAGTTTTTATATTGCCCTTTGGTTGGCCACAAAGAAATAAGAAGCATGTTGTCCTGCTACCATTTACCTGAATGATGTAATGCCTGGACAGTTGAGAATAATTCCCAGTGGGAAAATCTAAACAGCGGCTCATCAATTTAGCGTTTCCCATTCATCCTCCACAGGAGTGGAGGCTGAGTTCCCCCTTGTGCTTCTGACTTGCTAACAAGTTGAAATATACAGTACTGAATCCTGTGTGTCCTGAAAGGGCTATCACTTCTATTGGGTTTACCAAACCATTTTGTTTCATGATGTGAATCCCAGCTGAAACAATACACCTTTTGTGTAGAACCTTCAGCAGAATTAACGGAAGACTAATCACTTCATCGCAAATGCCACTCTTTAGTGCGTTTGAAGATTGAAACAGAAAGGGCTGTATCTCTCACCACTTGGCAAATCTTTTTGTTTTTGTAAATAAGTGACTTGAGCAAAAGAAATAATATTTTTATTTTTGTAACTTCTCTTCCTACCAAAAAAGAAAAAAAAGCCTTTATTTTGTAGCCCTGAGTACCTAAAACGTTTGGCCAGTTACCACACACAGTTAAGCAGGATCAGTGTGTACAGAAAGCCAATTCAGTGTCTGTAGAGTTCTTTTGTAGTTTTCTGTGTGAAGGTTTTTTTCCTCGTTTTGTTTTGAGTGTCATTTGCAATTCATTGTCTGTGTTTTCTGAGGTTGGTGTATTCAGCTGCTCTGACCCTGGGTCCTGCACATTTAGCTCCTTGGATACAATCCTCTGACGTGACTGCTGACGCTAGGAAGACAAAAGCCGCTGAATATCTTAAGTAATAATAATAATAATAAAAGCCTTTGTTACTGTTTGTTATTATAAAACACCTGACTGGAAAGAAAAGTCATGAGATAAAAGTAATATTTAAAGTTGGCACATGAGAAGGCCACCTTGCTCTGTGGGCACTGAAATAGCTGCAGAAGTATTGAGTGAGGTCTATAGGAAAACTTGCAAAAGGAGAGAGGGCCGCAGAGGGAGACCAGAGCAGAGACCCAGGTCTGAAGCAAACCCAGCTCTTTGAGTTGGACTTCTCGGAGTCATTTTAATTCCATGCTGTCTTGACCACTAGGAACTAAAATAAAATCACACTAGGTATCAGCCATTGGCTCAGAGATTCTGTGTGGATTTTCTTTTCTTTTTTTTTTTCAGATGAACAATTATACAGTTACTTTTTGTGATTCCTTATATATCCTCCCAGTGTCTGTGTGGATTTTATAACAGAATATTTTAGTTGCTCTTCATCTGTTAGTCCATGTGGAAAGTGAAAGACAGTATCCCAGAATTAATTCGCTAAATACTCTAACCAAGCTCAAAGTTGACTATATGCCATTTACCACCAACCCCTCCCATTCAACAGTGAGAAAATAAAAGTCATCTTCTGTCACTGTGAAGGAGACCAATACAGCACAGACCACAGAGACTTGAGAGCCTTACCTTGTATATAAGACAGGGCTGACTTGAATGCAGCCTAAAATACCAGCAGAGGGTGTTTCTTAAATCAAAGGCTCTTTAAATTATTCGTGAAGTTCAGGGCTCCACACAGTGTGTTACTGAGCTTGTGGGAGACATCCCTGCCATGCCTGTGGCTCTGTTGTGACGTGGTTCAGAGCGCGAAGTCAGGTCGGCGTGTGTGGAGGTGGCAGGGTCTTTAGGTCACCCAGTGCTTCAAGTGAAGGCAGTCTGAGGGGGCCGCGTTGTCTGCTCCCCCCAGCACCCGACGCCAAGTTCGCATGAGTCACGCTTTCATATCCTGCCCATTTTATTAGTTGGCACGCCTCTAGTGGAACCCTTTCTCCCATTTAAAAGGACCTTTTGGTCACTGTCAGCTCAACTAATGAATATGCATCACATCCCTCCTCCAGCCCCCGCTGCTTCTCACCGCCCCTTCCTCCTTCAGCTGTAAACTGCTTGGACTTTTTTAAAGTTGGGCATTAACGCAGCTTCTGTTTTGGTTTTTGTTTTTGATTGAGTCTGTTCCTAAGTGGGTAGTTCCTTCTCTTGTATCCCCTACTTTACAGTAGGATGGGATGTACTAGAAATAGGCTAGAGGATTTCAAAATACTAGAAACACATAATATACACATAAAAACTTATAAAATGTGGTTTCATTCTACATCTCTTCTCTCGTTTTCTGTTTGAATTTTTTTGAATCCATTTGGGGATACAAATTATCCATGGTAATTCTCTTTTAGAATTCTTTTGGTTAAAAAAGACATACTCATTGTAGCTATTGTAGGTGTAAGCTTGTGTGACAGTTCCTGAGACTAGAATGTTTATAATGAGGTATAGTTCTGTATGTAGGCTTAGAGTTGGAGGTAGAATGGGCAGTCTTGCAGGATGATGAGTGTGTATTTTTACTGCTAATATTGTTAATATTAGTCATAATGAATGTTGTCACTCATTGAATATCCAACTGATTTATGTACATTTATTTCTTCATGTAACATATTAATAATAATAGTCCTGTCAGATATAATACATACCTCTTTGTTTCTGACAAGGAAACTGAATTCCAGCTTGGTTGAGTAACTCTTAAGACATTACTTTATGTCTTCTATACATAAGATCTTTGTAAAACTTACTAAAATTTTTCTCAACTTTTCTCAACTGAAACTAACTTCTTTCCTCACTTTTCTGGTTCACCATGGATCATGATGAATGTAGACTGTAAATTATAAACTCCCTTAAGGACAGGAACTGTGTCTGCTTTTTATCACTGTATCTCTGGGGCCTAGCCAGGTGCCAGCTTAATAATACTTAATAAATGTCTCAACAACGAATGAATCTCTGAGCACATTAAAATTGTTAAGAAATCAGATGCAGATCTTTAAAACAGTCTTTGAAATGAAGAATTACGTTGGAGGACTTTACAGCCCAGTACTTAGACTTACCATAAAGCCATAGTAAGGAAGACAGCGTGATGTTGACATCAGGGTAGGCATGTAGGTCAGTGGAACAGAATCCAGAAACAGAGCCACACTTTTATGAGCAGTTGATTTTCAATGACTATATCAGGGCAATTCAAAAGGAAAACCTTTTCAACAAAATGTCTGAGTATCTATATAGAAAAAAATGAATGTCAGCTCCTACCTCATACCATACAAAAAGTTAATACAAAATGAATCACACCGCTAAATGTAAGAGCTGAAACTGTAAAACTTATAGAAGGAAACTTAAGTAAAAATCTTTGTGACCTCAAATAATGTAACAGTTCTTAGAACACAAAAAGGACAAACTATAAAAAATGAAAATTTTAGCAAATTGGACTTTCTCAACTTATACTTCTCTTTGAAGGATGCTGTTAAGAATATGAAAGACAGGGACTTCCACTGCAGGGAGCATGGGTTCAATCCCTGGTTGGGTTTGAAGATCCTGCATGCTGCTAGGTGTGACCAAATACATATATATGAAAGACAGCATTAAGCCACAGAATGGAAGGAAGTATTTTCAGTATATCTGATAGAGGATTTGTGTCCAGAATACATACAAAGAACTCTTGGATAATAAGACAACTCAGAAGTTGGAGGCCAGGGAAAATGCAGACGTTTCACAAAGAGTAATAGGAATAACCAATACACTCATGAAAATATGTTCAACATTATTAGTCATTAAGTAAATGTAAATTTCTGTAAGATGTGACTGCACACTCATTAGAACGACTCAGATGAAAAAGATTTGACATTTGTGGAGCAGCCAGAGTGCTCACACACTGCTGTGAAAATGTAAAACAGTAAAATCACTTTGGAAAATGCTAAAATTATTCTATAAAGTTAACCATACTCTTAGCAAACAACACAGAAACTCCACTCCTGTGTATTTATCCAAGAGAAATGAGTAACAAAGACGTGTGCATCAATGTTCGTAGCAACTTTATTCACAGTAGCGCAAAACTGGAAACATCTCAAATATCCATCAGTAGGTGAATGGATAGACAAAATGTATATTATGATGGAATAATACTCAGCAATAAAAAAGAATGAATTCTGTTACACACAGACATGTGGATGTGTCTCAGAATCATGCTAAATGAAACAACTCAAGAGTACACTTACTATATGATTCCATTTATATATGAAATTCTAGAAAATGCAAACTGAAACTGTACTGATAAACAGATCCTTGGTTGCCTAAGGCCAGGGACAGGATCATCTGAAAGTA
This sequence comes from Moschus berezovskii, assembly GCF_049115385.1. Lineage (NCBI taxonomy): Eukaryota > Metazoa > Chordata > Mammalia > Artiodactyla > Moschidae > Moschus > Moschus berezovskii. The sequence continues at coordinate 74,587,188 of NC_142465.1, forward strand.
TTGGAAATGTTCTGGATCTTAATTGTGATAGTGGTTTCACAGATTCATGTATCTGTCAGAATTCATCAACTTGTATACTTTAAATTGGTGAAGTTTATTGTAATTCCATAATATATACAATTAAATAAAAAGAGCTTGGGTGAAGGAAGATGGAAAAATTAGTTAAATATATACAACTTTATTTTTCTCAATATACCTTTTCTAAGTTGTGTTCATCCTTACGTTTTCTCCTTTTGTCTTAAAAAACGTTTTCACTGTTTTAACCTACATATACATACCATGTTATGCCAATTTGTGACTCCTTAAGAAAGTTTTGATCAAGAAAATAAGACTTTGTAAGAAAGATTATGTCCTGGGTAGTGAGCAGCAAATAAATTCATTGGAGACTGTTTTTACAGCAAAATGGGCCAGTAGAAGGAGAATTCAGCTTATAGATAATTAGTTTTTATGTACATGCAGTGCCCTTCTTAAGGAAGCTGAAAATACTAATAGAGCTGTCCTAGTTTGAGCATATGCTTCACCCTGGGCTAATGTTACAATTTCTACATGACATTTTCTCCAAAAAGCTTACTTATTGATAAAAATAGCTAGTCATTCATTCATAATTTGTATAAAAATTATGGGGTGTGGTGGCATTTGAGAATTTTATAACATAGAAGTCATAGTTTATAATATTTTAACCTATGCATCCATCGCCAGTGCTGCTAGAGATATGTATACATGTATCGGCCTGCAAGTTCGTTCAAAAGTCTTTAAGGAACATTTTCTGATGAGATCATAAGCCCCAAATTTTTGCTAAACCGTTTAGCTGTTCCTCCATTCCATAGTGGGTTACGATGCCCAAGAATTATGCTCTGGGCCGAGTAGCACAATTTATAGCAGGATGCCATCTCTGTCACCCTTGTTTTGAAGTGCAGCTGGCTCTGCTTCTCTGCTGCATGGTAACACTCAGCTCAGGTCTCAGAGGGCACGTTTGGCAGCCTGGTGGGACTTTGCCTGAACCCTTGTCTACGGTGGGTAAAGTATACAGTTGAAGCTGAAATCTCAACATAAATTTGAACTGATTTCATGTAAAAGGATGAACTTAACTGTCATGAACTTTACTGTAGTCTGAGCAGCAGCAATTTTATTTCTAAGGCCATCAGTGATCTATTATCAGGTATCCTGCCCAGTCTATTAGTTGGCACTAAAATAACAGCAATTGGGAATTTTTAGTGTGAACTTGAGAAAAAATTCATGCAGTTCAGTTTAGCTATTGGTTTTCAGCTGAATCTTGATAAATTTTCTAGAGATTTAAGCATAAATGCATACCTTCTTAAAAAGTATTGAAATTCTTCCATTTCATTTACTTGACATTTATTGAGCATTGGTAATAAGCCTAGGCACTTGTTTCTTTAGTGTCCTACAGATTTCATTAAAGCCCAACCATCAAGGAGTACTATATCATTTTTGCTGCCTGAATAGGTTGTTTTCATCTCTAAATTGAAATCACCATTGATTTAATGACATGAGTCAGAGAAAAAGGAAAAGGAAACAAATAATTGAGTTTTATATCTGCTCACATTAAAGCTTAACTCCATTAAATGACACGTCAGCACCTTGGATGTGTGTGGGTATTGCTGATGTGCCACTCCAGGGAAAAGAAGAGATACTTGGGAGAAGTTAAAGAGGTCCAGAAACCTGCACTCAAGCTCAACAATAGGGCAAATGTAGGTTTCCCGGTTTTAAGGTCTCTGAGTAAGAGCAATTGTGTGTTCACAAGCCCCGGAGATTGAAAGCCTTTTTGTTGAATCGATCTTTGAACTTTAATGCACCCAATGGAGAAAAAGGAGAAGGGTAGGTAACATTCTAGCTTAATTTTCAGTTGACAGAGATACTCTTCCAAGGTCCAATCGTGGAAAGGCTGATTGCAAAGGAGAGAAAAGCCCATCCCTGACAGGACAGGGCTCTGGATTCCCTAGGGGGAAGGACCCTGCCTTTCCTCATTTTATCTCCAGTGCTGGGCCCCAAGTAGGTGTTTATTAACTGCTTAATAAGTGAATAGTTATTTTTTTCCTCCTTTTTTTTTTTCTCATGTTGAACATTTGGAATTGTTGGTTACTTTATTTGTCCTATTGTCCAAGCTTTCTACCTGTCAGCACTGTGGGGTATTTTCTAATGCAGCTGTAAATATTCCTGGAACATAGTAGAACCAAATGCAGAATTGTTGACTGACATGTATAATTAACCAGCAGAGATAAAAACTCTCCAAATGGGATCAATTTTATAAATCCAAAAGTTGAAATTATTCAGATTAGTATATCTTGAGTGTGATTTTTCTTCTTTGTAGGATTTTTGACATAACTGAAAAAAATTATTTTTGAAAGTCATTAATCACTATGAGGTATTGCTCTTTAAATATTTGAAGATTTTCTTCATTTTAATTATTAAAGTGAATGTTTCTCTCTGTATTCATTGCTGCTTAATTATTTGATCTAATAGAATGTTGCATTTTGTTTTCTCCAATAACAATGAAGGTACCATTGGATACAACCAGAGGAATAGAATTGATACTCTCATGTATCTCCTAGCATATCCACAAAAACCCATGGTTAAAACAAAGACTATTGAGTTGATAGAATTTGAGAAACTGCCAGCTGGACAGAATGCGACAGTTGCCGTTATGAGTTATAGTGGCTATGATATCGAAGATGCTCTTGTTTTAAACAAGGCTTCCTTGGACAGAGGTAAGTGAATTTTCAAAACACCAAAGGTACCTTTGTGCAGATTCAGATACAAGCGTGATCAATGTGAAAGTCACTTGACGTCAGAATGTTAATGTCAGTTGCAAGTGATTTGATTTTTATAATATACAACCAGAAAGTGGTTATATATGGTGTTGACATTTTAAAAATGAATATTATATAGAGGTATTAATAATTGTTACTAAGGAACCTTTTTTTTTCTTTGTTATTTAATTTATTGGTGACTTGAGACAGTTCAACAGAAAACAAAAATTGAAATAAGAATTTGATTATTTCCTAGCAGGAATTACAATAAATGAAATACCTTTTTTTTAAAAAAAAAAAAAATCAAGTTGTATATTTAATTACAAACCTGCTGAAAGAGCAATAGCAATAGTTATATGTAAAAGACTATTTTTTTTATTGTATATCTCAACTCCATAATGCTATACTTTTTCGTTAGCAAAATGATAAAAGTATACATATACAAACCCTGATTCATCATTTTGCCTTTTTCTTTCTCAGTTTTTTGACAGCTTACTTTTGCAGGTCCCCACCTAGGGGCTTGTTAGCCATCACCTGATCTGCGGTGTGATTTCTGTCTTCATCATACATTTCTCTTCTTTCTCCCTGGCAGACCCGCCCTGCCTTCCCCTTCTCTCTTCGCAGTTGCTAGGCAGCCATAATAGTACTCCTAGACATGTGTCTTTGGCGTTAATGTTGGCTGCACTTAATTTATGCCTCTTTTTTTCCTCCAAATGACAACAGCCATGCTTTAAAGCTAGATGTTTTCCTTTCTGATTAACTGGTAACGTTTATGTGGAAATCTGAAGACTTTGTGATATCTGTCAGAAACTCCGCGACACAATTTAATGATCTGAGTTTACTGTCCTCTTGCTTTTAAGCTCCCACCTGTAAATAAAATGTCCATTTATACTTAGAAGAAAACGCTTCTGATTCCATGCAGTTCAGATTCACACTGTACTCCAGCATATTGAACTTAATGGCCATTGTACGAAATATCAAGATCATGTAAGGTTTTCAAAACAGCTTGCTCTCTGAGGCGAGTTTATTAGGGCCATACGCAATTTACCAGGAGCCATAACAACGAAGACTGTTATCAAAGACACACAGATTTCTTCATCTACTGTCCAGATGTAGAAATGTGTTGTTTCAATCATGGTCACCTTCATATTTAAAAAATGACATTAGAGCACTGAGATTTTATTTAGAAATCCACTCTTCCCAAGTTAATTTCCTGAACTCAAATTCTTCGATTTCTTGAAAGAGTTCTGCTTTGGGTGGAGAATCATAAGCAAAGGATTTTACAGCCATGTATTTATTTCTTCAGTAATAGCTGGCATTTAATCTGGAGACATTTTCCTATTTAAGTGAACTCTGACATGGCTCAGTATATCCTGGGGAGATCAGAGGGAGAATCCCGTTTAAAATAACAGCTTGGCCAAAGCGGGAAGAAGAAAGAAATTCAGCCATAGCATCTTAGGAAATGTTATTTAGTGTGGAAGGACTGGCAGCTCTTTTGAGCAACTGACAAATCCTTCTGTGGGCTTCAGTGGTTGAGTTTGCTCCATCTAAAGGCTTTTTCTATTCATTTTGCTTACTTTCCTTAATGTTTAAGTTGTTAGGTGGTCTCAGCACTTTTCCCTCCTCCAGTAGATAAATGTAATATAAAAATGTAATCAAAGTAATCTCTAATCTTAAAGGCAAAGGTGAACTGTCTCTCCCATTAATATCATTTGATTGCTTCTTTTTATTCTTTCTTTTCTCTGGAGAAAAATTAATGTTTTCATTTGCTTGTTTGAGACTTCCTCTAAGTGCTAAAATCAGCAAAAAGAAAACTTTCCAGAGAAGAGTAGCAAAAGTTTTGCAACAAAATGATGTGTGAGAAGAATGAGGGCTAATCAGTGAACTTGCTGTGTCTCAACTCAGCCACCATGTTGCTGAGTGACCATGGCCACTTAATTTTTCTGCCCCTCACTCATGGCACCAGTAAGATAGAGGGATTAAGCCAGGTGATCTCTAAGGCCCTTTCCAGTTTTCACATGCTATGGCTCTGTGCTCTTAAAGAATCACAGTAATATTCTTAGGTTTTTCTCACCTTCCTCCAACCTGACAAGGCATATTCTGTGCTGGAAAATGATTGTAGAGATTCCAGTGTTTATATGGTAGAGATCTTGAGCCAGTTCTTCAAGTCATCAAATTGTTACTTGGTTTGGCTACTCTCATGATCTAAATGTAGAGCAAATTTGGGGTGTGTTTCTGTGGGCTTCCCAGGTGGCTCAGATGGTAAAGAATCTGCCTGCAACACAGGAGACCTGGGTTTGATCCCTCGGTCAGGAAGATCCCCTGGAGAAGGGAATGGCAACCCACTCCAGTATTCTTGCCTGGTGAGTTCCATGGACAGAGGAGCCTGGTGAGCTAGAGTTGATGGGATCACCGAGTTGGACACGACTGAGTGACAAACACTTGGGAGGGGAAGGGAGGTAGAGTGGGGTGGCTTGTTGAATAACACAAATCTGTGACTTCATAGTTTCATATTGCTGGTGGTTCTGAACCCACTTTGGTTTCATTTTAGGTTTTGGGCGTTGCCTTGTATATAAAAATGCTAAATGCACTTTGAAACGATATACCAATCAGACTTTTGATAAAGTGATGGGGCCCATGTTGGATGCTGCTACAAGGAAACCCATCTGGCGACATGAGATTTTAGATGCAGATGGTATTTGTTCTCCAGGTAAAAGCCTTAAAATCGTTTTTTTTTAATGTACATGCTTTTAAATTATGGAAAGTATTCAGCAGTATGTCTGAATGTTTGGTATACAAGGCAGAAAAAAAATAACAACCTATAAAACCATATCAACCCGGGTACTGTGGCAGGGAAAACAAGTGCAGTGACAACAGTGTAGTAGCTGGTGTCTGTGCTTACTGCAAAAAGGTGCAAAGCAAAGGTGAGGACAGCAGGAAAATCAAAGAAATACTTATATTTTCTCATTGTCCAAGCTAAGTTGGCAGGGACTGATTACTAGCTGAAATAACTGTGACATGGCCCAAACCTATTCTAACACCCTAGGAGATACTTTAAAGTGGATGGATTTTCTCTCATTCATGTGGTCCCCTAAAGCAGCTTCTTAATTTTATACATGATGGGATCTTAATCTATGTGGTGTTTTCAGATGGGCTTGCAGAATTTCGAACAAGCTCTGTTGAACTGATTCCACCCATGTGGACTCTTTTTGTTACCTCCATGTCTGAATTTCATGCACCAGGTCTAATCACGGGGTTTTATGCCCCAATAGCCTTTGCCCTCCACACGGATGATAGTGACTTGTCTAATGCTCTTCTCTCTCTCTCAGGTGAGAAAGTAGAAAACAAGCAAGTGCTTGTAAACAAGTCCATGCCCACAGTGACTCAGATTCCCCTGGAAGGAAGTAACGTGCCCCAGCAGCCGCAGTACAAAGACGTGCCCATCACGTATGTCCTGGTCATGCCTTGGAAATATTACATTGAAAGATTTTTAAAAAGAAGGGTTGGAGGAAATTAGAAGTTAGCTCCTTTGGCTGGTGACTCCCAGAGAGACGTCTGCCCAGTGTCAGCTCCATACCCGCTCTTGGACAACGGGGTCCCCAAACCCAGACCCAAACCGTCATCCTCCCCTCACCTACCCCAGCCTCAGACACGCTTCCTCTGGGTCCCTTTCTCGGTGAGTAGTGCTGCCCTCCAGCCAGTCACCTACAGCATACTCCTGACTCCTTTGCGTGACCTGCTGCACGCCTTAATTCGGTCAGTGCTGTCAGTTCTGTCTCCTCAGAAGTTCTCTCACTTCCCAGTGACAGGTGTGGCCGTCTGAGTTTGGCCCGCCTCTCCTGCTGGACTCACCGTTCCTGGTAACTGCTCATCTGCCTCCAGTCGTGCGGCTCCCCACACTTCTCAGGCTCTCTCTGTTACTGCCAGAGTGATTTATTTTTTCTCCTCAATTAGTCATCTGCTACTCTTGAGTAAACAGCATAAAACTTGAGTAGATTGAGTAAAACTCCCAGTGACAATGTCGCCTGCAGGATCAAGGCCAAACGAAATGGTAATATAATAAATACATGGCCATCCATGACTCTTGGCACATGTCTCTAGCCTCATCCTCTGGCACACCAGCCCCCATATTTCTAGTAAATTGTCTCTTATTCTCCAAACATTCCATGTGACTTCTGTGCATCTACTCATGCTGCTCCCTCTGCCTGGAATTTCCTTCTCTCTGGTCAGGTCTCCATTCTAGGGTCTCCTCCAGGAAGCAGCCCTTGATAGCTTGCCCCTCCCTGCCACTACTGTCACCACCACCAGCCCCTGGCAGGACTGACTGTTACCTCTTCGGGCCTTTACCATTATGCCTCTCCCTATACCAGAAAACTTTCTTGTATCTCCCTTTCTCTCTTCCTGCATTGATTGTGAGTTTCTTTGGGGCAGGAACTATGTCTTCTTAATTTTTCTGTCCAGTGCTTGTAAGGATCTGACACAAGTAGACTCTGAATAATGTTTGTTGAATGAAAGACAGATGATGTGAAGTGTGTGAAAAAGTTCCCAATGGAAAAGCTGAATAGATTAAAGTAATATTTAAAAATTTGGAGTTGAGTAACAGGCTTCAGCTTAAATCCCAAGTCTGCTTTGTATGAGTCATGTGTCCTGGGCAAGTTCTTAACCTTCCTAAGTTTTCCTCAATTCTTATTTCCTATAAAGGAATAACAGTATGTGAATACTATGTATGGTAATGATTAAATTGTATTGTGCCTGCCTTGTAATAAATGTTTAACCACTTTATTTTTTTTTTAATTTTTTAAATTTTAATTGGAGGCTAATTACTTTACAGTATTGTATTGGTTTTGCCATACCTTGACATTAATCCACCCTGGGTGTACATGTGTTCTCCATGTTGAACCCCCCTCCCACTTCACTCCCCATATCATCCCTCTGCGTCATCCCAGTGCACCAGCCCCAAGCATCATATATCATGCATCGAACCTGGACTGGCAATTCGGTTCACATATGTGTTTAACCACGTTAAACTAGGACTGTCCAAGGGAAATTGTCACATTTTAATTTATTCTTGAAAGAGGAAAGTCATTTTTCAGAACCTGAAGTGGGAATGTCAGAATATTACGTGATAGGTATTACATGAAATATGCCTGGAAGAATAGGTTCACCAAGGGCGAACTTGAAAACTCTGCTATAGTGACTTTCTCTTAATATTAGCTACAAAGGGGCAACAGACTCATATATTGAAAAAGTGATGATATCTTCAAATGCCGAAGATGCTTTTCTGATCAAAATGCTGCTGAGACAGACAAGGCGTCCAGAGATTGGAGACAAATTCAGCAGTCGTCATGGGCAAAAAGGTAAGTTGTACCATTTCTCAGCTTTTTTATAAAACTGTAGTATTTATTAACCACATTATATAAGAACTACTTTATAATTCTCCCTGTTAGAAAAATTCAGTATGTTACAAAAAGTATTACCATGTTATCAAAAGTATTCTTGTTTTATTTCCCAGATTAACCTGTTTATATTTTAATGGCATCTAACAGAAGCAACTTAGCAGCAGCAGCAGCAACAGTATACCATAGTATTGCTTCCCTATACTATGTTTTTCATTCTGCAACTGCTCAGCCCAAAATTATAAATACGTTCTAGATGATGTACCTACTAAAGTACAAGTGGCTGTTCAGAAATAAATAGTAATACCTATTTTTTACAAAAGGTGTGTGTTTAAAATGCTGTATGTTCTGTTGGGTCACAGTATCAGGATGTCAGTACCAAAAGGTACCTCAGAGTCATCTGCCCCTTCGTTTAACACAAGAGGAAGTTCAGACCCCGGTTGGTAAGCCGCCGGTCACAGGTTCCCAGCTCGTTGCTGAGCTGGTGTTAGAACCGTGTTCTTCCCCGCCTCCAGTGCAGCGCTTTGTCTGCCTCTTAGTGACCTTCTCCTAGATGCTCCTTCTCCATCAGATCCCATTGGGGAGCCTGTTTCCGTTGATGGTCAGTGCTGGGCTTTCACTCATTGTTGGTTTGGTTTTGTTTTTATCTTCAAGGAGCATGTGGTACTGTGTCACTACTGATTAACTTAGTAGAGTCTCTCTTAGTCAATATATACCTAGAGTTTAAGTTTGTCCTGGGGTTTGAACTTTAGCTCTGTCTGCCATGCACTAGTATTCAGAACAACAGCAGCTAACACTTGGGTAGCACTCAGTGTGCCTGGCACATTGCTCATTTGTTTCTTCCACAGTCCCAGGAGGTAGGTCAGTCTGTACTTCATAGGTGAGGAAGTCAAGGCACAGAGAGTTTAGGAGGTTGCCCATGTCCCCAGTTGGTGGCAGAGCTGGTTTTAAGCCCTAGCAGCCTAGCTCCAGAATCCATGCTCTGTAACTAACCTGTTTGCTGTCCTGACTGTTAAGCAGTTAGGATTGTGCCTGACACATAGTAAGTGCTCAGGAAGTGAAAGCTGTGATCATTAATACTGGCTATTACCCATTCACTGTTTAACTTTGAATCTCACTTGTGCTTATAAATTGCTGGTGTGGTATTTTCCTGTTTTTGGTGTTTGTTTTTTTCCCTCTCTCCTGAACCCCGCTCCCATCTCCTGCCCCATCCCATCTTCTTGTTTTTAATTGACTGGTTTGAAGATAATTATACATTAAATTCTTGATGATTCTGACTATTGCTTTGCCAGGCAAGTATATCAAATATTATAGTGTGTTTGGTCAAATGAATCTAGCCTTAGTTGTCATTCCATCAATGGGACTGTTTCAGACTAAGGTACTATTTCATCAGAAGCAGTTTTTAGTTCAGTTAACAGACACAAGATTATTTCAGCCTATCAGTATTTTATGAAACAGAATTGGTTCCATCTGTAACTGTCAATATGATTCCTCTACTTCATACAGTTCCCTAAGATGCTAAGTCTTAACTTTTGAGTTTAAAACCTATCTTGAGATTCTATTATTTTCTGCTGCTTACCAGTGAAAGTCAGATTCTCTGTATTGGAATTGTTTCTCCTTCTCTGTTCATCTTGACACTTTCTGAGATATACTCCTACGTCTTTCTGGGGTAACCATAGCCTCGTTAACAGCATCTGTTTTACTGGACCTTTTTCCTGGACAAGAGCAACGCTTGATACTCCTCTTATAAAATGTTGGCACTAGAAGTTTTACAAGCGTGCACACCATAAGAGGACGTCTCTGTTCTGAATCAGTTTGCACACTTGACGCCCAGATCCTGTGCTTTGTTCCATCAGAGTTATTGTGTAGAGAGTTGAAGGCTAGTGTACATTTCAGCAGTTACCCACTGTGTTCGCATTCCACTAAGCTTGAGGACAGGGACCGTGTCCTTAGATTCTCATAAGAGTTTTTCTCGGAGTAGACACTTACTAGGTAATTGATAACGGTTGAATATATGAATGAATTGAAGGTAGCGGGAATATGAAAAGGAGCAGATTCCCTACTCTTGATGGGTTGATTTTTACCCAGATTTTAATCTGTACATTGTATATGAGTATGTGTATGTTATGGTAGAAACAAAACAGTACTTTTAAATGAAAACCATGCTTAATTAGTAAGTTCCTATGAATACAGACCTCAAGGTAAAATGTCATCAAGTCTGTGCGCTTGCATTTTTTCAGACTGTTAGTAAAATACAGATACCGTCCATTGACAGAAGTGGTTTCCAACTTGCAGTGATCTGAAACGTAGCAGATTTTCGAGATCTCTTCAGTCTTAGGGAGCTTTGACTAGAATATCTCTATATGAAACTGAAAGAAGTCCTCCTGGGTCTAGATGACCTTTCACTTGTAGTGAGAAGTTTATCTTGCTAGTTTTCTTTTTCCAGATGGCTTTTAATCCAATGATAAAACCTTCTGATTAGCCTAGATTCCCTTGATATTCTCTTACAACTTCATTAGATTTATTGAAAAGATTGGGGTGGGGGGAAGCAAACAAACAAAAAATAGATAATGTAAGCTTTATCAGAGTATAGGGACCATTAAAATAATTTTTATTTAAGTATAATTTTTATTAAATAATAAATGCACATGGCTTAAAAAAGTCAGTACCAAAAAAGGGTGCCTTGTACTAAAAAACGTAATTTTCTTTTCCTTTCCTTTCTTCTTATTCTGCTTCCTGAAGCAGTTTCGCCTCATTTTCATCTTAGTATTTCTAAATAATATTCTTAAGCAGCTCTGTATTCATTCATCCGTTTGCAGACGGATTCACCAGCAGACATTGCCTGCTGATCTCGCCTTATGATCAATAGGAAGACCTACACTTGGCTACCTCTGTTTCCTATTCCCAACTTCCATTCCCTGCATAGATTTATCATAATTTTAAGTTACTTAATTATTTATATTGCATTATCTGGTGCCATAAATACTATTTGCCTCCAAACCAAGTGATTGTTGACTACATTTCCTTGGTTATATAACTTTATTTTTTCAGAAGTTAATCGGTATCTCATTTAAGAATTTTGCTTAATTTTCCTTATTTTTATTGCCATTCTTCTATACCATCAACAGCCTCTCAACAGTTTTCCACATGATCGGTAGTCTGTTAGAACCATTTTTTCCCCAGATGGTTTCTTTTATAGTGTCCCCACTCCTCCTCCTCCAACCTATGGTGGTTCTTCTCTGAGCCAGACCTTCCCAGGAAAGTGTTAAGAATTGTAATAGGTGAACTGAGAGGGTTAATCCTTGGAACCCTCAGGAGTGCAGGGCAGAGCCTGGGGAAGCCAAGGCCATTAAGCTCATCTTGCATGCCCTAGACGTGTTTTTTAGAAAGGTTGAGAAGCACTCTGTATTAGTTTGCTTGGACTGCTAAAATAAAATGCCACAGACTTAGGTGACCTAAACAAGAGAAGTTATTGTCTCTCAGTTCTAGAGGCCAGAAATTCAGCATCAGTAATATGAATTTTAGGGGGGACCCAGCCCATCCACTGCACTCTAAGCCTGCTGAATGGTAATGATTTATGACAGCCTCCTTTGAGCCCTTGTTTCTTGGCTCTCCCCCGTCACTTCTCTCTCTACCCCACCCCCCACCCCTGTAGTGGGATAGCCCATCTATTAAATTGCTGAGAAAGTGCGCATGTAAAGTACATTTTTCGAGCTCGTGTATGTCTGAACGTGTTCTGTCCTCATACTTGAGATATATTTTGGTTGAGTAAAGTATTCTAGATTTAAAAATTGCTCTCCCCAGGGATTTTGATCCCATCGCTACGTTATTGTCCAGATTCCATCTTACTTACATGAATTGCAGCATCATCCTTCAGATCTTTGTCTGTGTGCTCTGTTTCTCTCTCCTTTCCTCCGTCCGTCCTTCCCTCTTTCCCCACCCCTGGAAGCTTTTACTGTGTTCTTTTTTGAATTCTGAAATTCCATAGACTGTCTTTTCATTCCTTGTCCTTAAGCATCAGATACCCTCTTATTCTGGAAGTTCGAGTTCCTTCAATTCTTGGACATCTTCATATGTTTGTCGTTGGTAATTTCCTTTTTATCATTTTCCCTATGCCTTTTCTGATTTTCCTGTTAGTTAGATTTCTTCCAGAGTGTTACTCTAGCTTTGTTATCTTTTCTACCCCTGCCCTCCATTCTTTTCTCTTATTTTTCTTCCTAGGAGATTGGATCAGTTTTATTTTCAAGATCCTTTTTAACCTATTTATATTTTTGATTTCCAATTGTAATTTTAAATTTAATTTGTATTCTTCCATTTTATAACAGCGGGTATGTATTTATATATTTTAAATTTTCTTTTAGTTTTTAGCTTTACTTTTTTGGTTTCTTTCTTTTCTGTTTCTAATGTAATCTCTGTTTCTTCACAGCTTTCTTTCCCTCATGTGTGTTTTAGAGTCTGGTTGTTGTTGTTGGAAGCTTTCCTTTAATGTGCAGTGCCTCCTTGAACCCTAAAGAATGGTTGGCAGGTCTGTGTCCCAGGGATAGAACCTGTTGACTGGTGGAAGTCATTGTAGGGTGATCAAGCAGTGAACCGTATTTCTTGCGAGTGCCATTCAGTTCAGTTTCAGGTTGCAGCTAGAAATGAGGGTAGCTACAGTGATTAAAGCTTATCTGTCAGCTGACCTTCTGGAAGCCAGAGTGGGGCAGCAGGCTGTGGGCCCGGTTCAGTGCACTGACTTTGACTTCATTCATCTGTGTCCTTACCCCACCCTCTGCTGTGTCATCGCCCCATGCTAGGTCATGGGTCATTCTGGTTCAGTTTCTTGGGTGAGTTTTTGGGGGTAGAAGGTAGTTTCTTGTCTGCATAGTGTAGCGAATAAAAACTCAGGTTCTGATGATTTCTTATACAGACATCTATTTCTACGAATACTTAGTTATGTATCTCCTGAGTGTCCGGTGCTATTCTGGGTCCTGCTGATACGCAGTGAACAAGATCCCAGCCCATGTGGGGCTTACATTCCTGTGGGCATGAGAGATAATGCTAAGTGCTGAGATGAAAAAAACTAAGAGATAGGGGAGCAAAACAGGAAGCAGGTCAGGGGGTAGTGATTATTTGTGACATCGTAAGTCACGTGGTTGAGGAACAGTACCTTACTGAGAAGATGACTGAGTAAAGTCCTGAGAGAAGGAAGGGAGCAAACCCTCTCTGGAGCTCAAGTGATGGAGGGAAAAGGGAGGTCTGAGGCTGCACTCAGCCTGGTATGCTGGAGGCCCAGCCAGGAGCCAGTGCGGCTGGAGCAGAGGCAGTCAGAGGTGAGGCCTCACCGGTCACTCTGTGAACTTCAGCTTTACCCTGAGGGGGAGAGACGCCACTGGAGGGGTCTGAGCAGACAAGAAATATGATGGGACTTACTTTGGCCCCCATGAAAACAGACTGTATGGGGCAAGTGAGGGAGCCCTGATTCTAGTTCCAAGGTAGTTGTAACAGCCCAGGTGAGAGTTGGTGGTGAGTGGGGAAGTGGTGGACTTCACTCGTGGCTCAGACAGTAAAGAATTTGCCTGCGATGTGGGAAACCCAGGTTCAGTCCCTGGGTCAGGAAGATCCTCTGGAGGAGGAAATGGCAACCCATTCCAGTATTCTTGCCTGGAGAATTCCATGGACAGAAGAGCCTGGCAGGTTCAGTACATGGGGTTGCAAAGAGTGAGACACATTTTAAATACAGAGCCCACTGGGATTGCTGATGGACAGGGAACCTATGAGTCAGTACTGCTGCCCTCAGCCCCACCCCTCATCCTGTTTTCATAGCACTTTATGTCTGTTTCCTGAGCCTTCCCGGGAGCGGTGGAGAGGTCTGAGTCAGTTCCCTTTCTTGTGCCTCCGTGCAGGTTCAGTTAAGGTCAGTCACTCAGTTGTGTCCAACTCTATGCAACCCCATGGACTACAGCATGCCAGACCTGTCCATCACCAACTCCCAGAATTTGCTCAAACTCATGTCCATCAAGTTGGTGATGCTCTCCAACCATCTGGTCCTTTGTCATCCCCTTCTCTTCCCGCCTTCAATCTTTCCCAGCATCAGGGTCTTTTCCAGTGAGTCAGTTATTCACATCAGGTGGCCAAAGTATTGGAGTTTCAGCTTCATCATCAGTCCTTCCAAAGAATGCGCTCAGGACTGATCTCCTTTAGGATGGACTGGTTGGATCTCCTTGCAGTCCAAGGGACTCTCAAGAGTCTTCTCCAACACCACAGTTCAAAAGCATCAATTCTTCAGCACTCAGCTTTCTTTAAGGTCCAACTCTCACATCTATACATGACTACTAGAAAAACCATAGCTTTGACTAGACAGACCTTTGTCGGCAGAGTAATGTCTCTGCTTTTTAATGTGCTGTCTAGGTTGGTCATCACTCCAGTACTCTTGCCTGGAAAATCCCATGGACGGAGGAGCCTGGTGGGCTACAGTCCATAGGGTTGCAAAGAGTTGGACACGACTGAACGACTTCATTTTCACTTTTTACTTTCATGCATTGGAGAAGGAAATGGCAACCCACTCCATTGTTCTTGCCTGGAGAATCCCAGGGACGGGGGAGCCTGGTGGGCTGTTGTCTGTGGGGTCACACAGTTGGACACGACTGAAGCAACTTAGCAGCAGCAGGTTGGTCATAACTTTTATTCCAAGGAATAAGCGTCTCTTAATTTCACAGCTGCAGTCACCATCAGCAGTGATTTTGGAGCCCCAGAAAATAAAGTCTCTCATTGTTTCCCTATCTGTTTGCCATGAAGTGATGGGACTAGATGCCATGATCTTAGTTTTTGTTATGTTGAGTTTTAAGCCAGCTTTTTCACTCTCCTCTTTGACTTTCATCAAAAGGCTCTTCAGTTCCTCTTTGCTTTCTGCCTTAAGGGTGGTGTCATCTGCATATCTGAGGTTATTGATATTTCTCCCTGCAGTCTTGATTCCAGCTTGTGCTTCATCCAGCCCAGCATTTTGCATGATGTACTCTGCATATAAGTTAAATAAGCAGGGTGACAATATACAGCCTTGACGTACTCCTTTTCCTATTTGGAACCAGTCCCTTGTTCCATGTCCAGTTCTAATTGTTGCTTCCTGACCTACATACAGGTTTATTAAGAGGCAGGTAAGGTAGCCTGATATTCCCATCTCTTTCAGAATTTTCCAGTTTCTTGTGATCCACACAGTCAAAGGCATAGTCAATAAAGCGGAAATAGGTGTTTTTTTGGAACCCTCTTGCTTTTTCTATGATCCAGTGGATGTTGGCAATTTGATCTCTGGTTCCTCTGCCTTTTCTAAACCCATCTTGAACGTCTGGAAGTTCACAGTTCATGTACTGTTGAAGCCTGACTTGGAGAAGTTTGAGCATTGCTTTGTTAGCATATGAGATGAGTGCAATTGTGCAGTAGTTTGAGTATTCTTTGGCATTGCCTTTCTTTGGGATTGGAATGAAAACCTTTTCCAGGTGTAATTTTCTCCTTCTCTTAAGCCACTTACTGTTCTTTCCTCTGCTCATCAGCTTTCAAAATTGTATAGTTCTCTCTTGCCTATTCTTTTACCTTATAGGCTTATACCTTAATTTTGTCAACTCTTTTGTTAGTGAGGTTCAGAGAAGGAGTAGGGATAGACATGTTTCTTCTTCCCTGTTTCCTGGAAATCCATGTATCTATTATTTGAGAATGTTCAACACAGGAATGTTAAGTGTGTGTGTTTTTTTCACTGCAGCGTATAGAACTGAAATTAATGTTATTTTAGTAAAAGGTGAGAAAAGTTTTTAGAACACCTTTTATCTGCTAATCAGAGCCTTGCCTCCAAGGTGCCTTGTTTTTATTGGCTGTTGTAAGCATTTCTAAGATTGAAAACTAACTTTAAATAGGTCTAAAGTTCATATAATCAGAATTATGACATAAATGCTAACGATTATCAGAAAGGTATTAATCACAGTTTGGCAGCTCTTATCTGAGAATAGCTTATCTTTTTCCTGGATCATTATTATAACTAAAGTCTGCCATTTTTATCCTTTCTGTGAATGTTACCCTTCTGAAACCAGAGACATGACAATGGCATAAACCTATTTTTTCAAGTTTTTTTCATTTATAGTAAAATCGTAAAGATTCAAAAATAGTCATGGTTTTGTTAAACCACTTGTATATATTGTTAAACATCAGAACACTTTGAGGGCTAATTTAAGTATATTTTAGATTTATTGAGGATGGAAAACATGCCCTACTAATTTATTTAACTACCCCCACCCAGCACCAGGCACAGCATTTTACATATTATACAGTAGCCGTTCCTCCTGACCTTGAAGGTGGAGTAGCTCCTCTCGGCCCTCCTGCGCCCGCGCAGCCACCTCCTGTTGGACGTGGGGCAGCTCCTCTCGGCCGCCGGCCCTGGCCTCAGGCGTGGGGTAGCTCCTCTCGGCCGCGCCTCTTTGCCTGGTCGGTTGTGCCGATGCCGAGGCCGGCGTCTCCCGCGTCTGCGCCGCAGGGGCCGGCGTCTCCCGCGTCTGCGCCGCCGGGGCCGGCGTCTCCCGCGTTGGCATCAGAGGGCAGACACACTGAAATCATAATCACAGGAAACTAGTTGATCTGATCACATGGACCACAGCCGAAGGTGGTCCACTGGAGAAGGGAATGGCAAACCACTTCAGTATACTTGCCTTGAGAACCCCATGAACAGTATCAAAGGGCAAAATGGTAGGATACTGAATGAGGAATTCCCCAGGTCGGTAGGTGCCCAGTATGCTACTGGATATCAGTGGAGAAGTAACTCTAGAAGGAATAAAGGGACCGAGCAAAAGCAAAACCAATACCCAGTTGTGCATGTGACTGATGATAGAAGCAAGGTCTGGTGCTGTAAAGAGCAATATTGCATAGGAACCTGGAATGTTAGGTCCATGAATCAAGGCAAATTGGAAGTGGTCAAACAGGAGATGGCAAGAGTGAACATAGACATTCTAGGAATCAGTGAATTAAAATGGACTGGAATGGGTGAGTTTAACTCAGATGACCATTGTATCTACTACTGTGGGCAGGAATCCCTTAGAAGAAATGGAGTAGCCATCATGGTCAACAAGAGTCCGAAATGCAGTACTTGGATGCAGTCTTAAAAATGACAGAATGATTTCTGTTCGTTTCCAAGGCAAACCATTCAATATTACAGTAATCCAGGCTTATGCCCCAACCAGTAACGCTGAAGAAGCCGAAGTTGAACGGTTCTATGAAGACCTACAAGACCTTTTAGAACTAACAGCCAAAAAAGATGTCCTTTTCATTATAGGGGACTGGAATGCAAAAGTAGGAAGTCAAGAAACACCTGGAGTAACAGGCAGATTTGGCCTTGGAGCAGGGAATGAAGCAGGGCAAAGGCTAATAGAGTTTTGTCAAGAGAAGGCACTGGTCATAGCAAACACCCTCTTCCAACAACACAAGAGAAGACTCTACACATGGACATCACCAGATGGTCAACACCGAAATCAGATTGATTATATTCTTTGCAGCCAAAGATGGAGAAGCTGTATACAGTTAGCAAAAACAAGACCAGGAGCTGACTGTGGCTCAGATCAGGAACTCCTTATTGCCAAATTCAGACTGAAATTGAAGAAAGTAGACCATTCAGATATGACCTCAATCAAATCCCTTATGATTATACAGGGGAAGTGAGGAATAGATTTATGGGACTAGATCTGATAGAGTGCCTGATGAACTCTGGACGGAGGTTCATGACATTGTACAGGAGACAGGGACCAAGACCATCCCCATGGAAAAGAAATGCAAAAAAGCAAAATGGCTGTCTGAGGAGGCCTTACAAGTAGCTGTGAAAAGAAGAGAAGCGAAAAGCAAAGGAGAAAAGGAGAGATATAAGCATCTGAATGCAGAGCTCCAAAGAATAGCAAGGAGAGATAAGAAAGTCTTCCTCAGTGATCAACTCGAAGAAATAGAGGAAAACAACAGAAAAGGAAAAACAAGAGATCTCTTCAAGAAAATTAGAGATTCCAAGGGAACATTTCATGCAAAGATGGGCTCGATAAAGGACAGAAATGGTATGGACCTAACAGAAGCAGAAGATATTAAGAAGAGGTGGCAAGAATACACAGAAGAACTGTACAAAAAAGATCTTCACGACCAAGATAGTCACGATAATGTGGTCACTGACCTAGAGCCAGACATCTTGGAATGTGAAGTCAAGTGGGCCTTAGAAAGCATCACTACAAACAAAGCTGGTGGTGGTGATGGAATTACAGTTGAGCTATTTCAAATCTTGAAAGATGATGCTGTGAAAGTGCTGCACTCAATATGCCAGCAAATTTGGAAAACTCAGCAGTGGCCACAGGACTGGAAAAGGTCAGTCTTCATTCTAATCCCAAAGAAAGGGAATGCCAAAGAATGCTGAAACTACCGCACAATTGCACTCATCTCACACGCTAGTAAAGTGATGCTCAAAATTCTCCAACCAGGCTTCAGCAGTATGTGAACCGTGAACTCCCAGATGTTCAAGCAGGTTTTAGAAAAGGCAGAGGCACCAGAGATCAAATTGCCAACATCCGCTGGATCATGGAGAAAGCAAGAGAGTTCCAGAAGAGCATCTATTTCTGCTTCACTGACTATGCCAAAGCCTTTGACTGTGTGGATCACAATAAACTGTGGAAAATTCTGAAAGAGATGGGAACACCAGACCACCTGACCTGCCTCTTGAGAAACCTGTATGCAGGTCAGGAAGCAACAGTCAGAACTGTACATGGAACAACAGACTGGTTCCAAATAAGAAAAGGAGTACGTCAAGGCTGTATATTGTCCCCTTGCTTATTTAACTTATATGCAGAGTACATCATGAGGAACGCTGGGCTGGAAGAAGCACAAGCTGGAATCAAGATTACCGGGAGAAATATCAATAATCTCAGATATACTGATGACACCACCCTTATGGCAGAAAGTGAAGAGGAACTCAAAAGCCTCTTGATGAAAGTGAAAGAGGAGAGTGAAAAGGTTGGCTTGAAGCTCAACATTCAGAAAACAAAGATCATGGCATCTGGTCCCATCACTTCATGAGAAATAGATGGAAAAACAGTGGACACAGTGTCAGACTTTATTTTTGGGGGCTCCAAAATCACTGCAGATGCTGACTGCAGCCAGGAAATTAAAAGACGCTTATTCCTTGGAAGGAAAGTTATGACCAACCTTGATAATATATTGAAGAGCAGAGACATTACTTTGCCAACAAAGGTCCGTCTAGTCAAGGCAATGGTTTTTCCCGTGGTCATGTATGGATGTGAGAGTTGGACTGTGAAGAAAGCTGATCGCCGAAGAATTGATGCTTTTGAACTGTGGTGCTGGAGAAGACTCTTGAGAGTCCCTTGTACCGCAGGGAGATCCAACCAGTCCATTCTAAGGGAGATCGATCCTGGGTGTTCATTGGAAGGACTGATGCTAAAGCTGAAACTGCAATACTTTGGCCACCTCATGCGACAAGTTGACTCACTGGAAAAGACTCTGATGCTGGGAAAGGTTGGGGGCGGGAGGAGAAGGGGACGACCGAGAATGAGATGGCTGGATGGCATCACCGACTCTGTGGACATGAGTTTGAGTGAGCTCCGGGAGTTGGTGATGGACAGGGAGGCCTGGTGTGCTGCGGTTCATGGGGTCGCGGAGAGTCGGATACGACTGAGCGACTGAACTGAACAGTAGCTGTTCAATGTGTCTGTGGAATAGTTTATTAAAGTATCTCAAACATACAGACATAACAAGCCAAAATCTTCCCTCCCTAAATTAATGTAACTTATTTGTCCCAGTAAATATCAGAAATGAAATGTCCCATTTTTATCCAGACTGGTACCAGGGTTTTCATCACCCTGGACTCATAGCTCCCCAGCCCTAACTGACCACAGAAGCCCGCTAGAGCTTTTCAACCAAAATAGCTAAATGCACACAGACACCCGGAGATGCACCCTGAGCTTCAGTAAAAGTCTGCCTTGACAGCCCAGAGAAATCTATTTGGTCATATTTAAATCTCTGTCGTGGGCTCAAAATCATGTTGTCTCTTTGGGAGGTAGCAAGGAAACTCAGCCCTTGGCTAGTGTCCCTGCATAGTTGGCAAAAAGATGAATGCAATGAATTGCATACAGTTCATACTAAACTAAATGGTGAAGACCATTCATGATAGAGAAGTTTTGAGTTTGTTGTAGATAGGGATAAAACTCAGCATTTGAAAACACTTTTAAGAAGTCTGGTCCAAATCCATCTTCCCTAGTATAAGAATTTCTTTTAGATTATTTGTCATAGATACTGTTCATCTTTGCCTATGACCTGTGAAGGGAGCCCCTTGCAGCTTTCTGAGGCTATGGTTCTCTTATATGGAACCTGAGTGCACTTTCCTGTAGTGTCCAGCCAGTACCCCTGCCCTGCCCTGTGGGCTTACTGAATGCACACTTTCCCTTTTTCTTTGAGGTTACCTCTGATCAGCATTTAAAGAAAGCCTTCAGGTTGAGAAGTATAGCAAAGAGATAAACGTCCTGAGCGCCAAGTGACCAGTTTTATCCCTTTGAAATGGAGACGGTTTCCTAGGAGTTGTTACTGGGATTAAACAGAATGATGTGTGTGAAGCAGGCAATGCCTGGTCCATGGCCACCGTCAGTAGAGGTGTCCGCTGGAAGGTCTGCTGTCGCAGGCTGGGCAGGAAAGGTAGACAGGCTAGGTGGGGTTTGGACTTGGAGGGCTGTGATGAGGATTTCGTTTTTCCTGTGAAAGAAAAAATGGGGAGCAGCAGTAAAGAGTGAAAACCTGTTGACCTTCAGGAATAGAGCCGAGAAGAGGCAGGAGGCCATAGTGACTGGTTTTAAGCCTGGTAAAGGATGGCACAGATCACAAAGCAACTTTGTGTCTCATTGAACTTGATGTGATGGAGGATCATCTCAAGTGCTTACATTATTAATCGATCCATTTCTCAAGCTCTCACTATGTACCAGGCACTGTTCTCAATATTAGAAATAACAGTGGGAAATACTGACAGAGTCTCTGCTTTCCTGGGACTTATGTTTTCTTGGGGAAGAAAACAGAAAAAAGGAAACAAAAATACAAACAGAATTATTTAAGGTAGTGACCAGTGTGACATAGGAAGACTGATGCAAAAGTGACTGGTTTTCAGGAAGAGGGGGCTGCCCTGTGGATGATGATGAAGATCGGCCTCTTGGAGAAAGTGACACTTGAACTGAGACCTGGAGGATGAAAAGAAGCCAGGGAAGCAAGGGTCTGGGATTAAGTTCACCAGCCCTGAGGCATGAGTGAGCTTGGTACAATCAGAGAACACACACAAGGCCAGTCTGGGCAGGCATGTGCCTGAGTGGAACACGGTTTGAGATAGTGGAGAGAAAAAGGATGGGGCACAGCGTACAGGGTCATGTGGCCAAAAGAAAGGGATTTGGACTTTATTCTAAATATACTGGGAACCAGCAGGCCTGTTGGAACCAGCAGGCCTGTTGGGTAGCCACTGTAAGCAAAGGAATGACAAGATCAAATTACCGTTTTAAGAAATCACCCTCGGTTCCCCTTGGAGCTTAGACTGGAGGGGAGCAGGCAGAGAAGCCCAGAGGTGGTGGCAGTGGTCCAGGCAGGAGGGGACGGTGACTTGGACAAGGGCAGTAGTGGTGGAGAACAGGAGAGAAGTGATGCATTCTGGGTGTGCTCTAGAATTAGAGCCAGCAGGATTTGCTGATGGCTGAGATGCTGGAGCAGGAAAAGCCAGGAACTGAGGGTGAGGTCTGTGGCCTGAGCCACTGGCAAGGCGGTCTATCAAGAAGGGGAGGACTGGGAAGGAACAGTTTTTTGGAGTTAGCCCAAGGCAGGAGTTGACTTTGGTTCTTAGGTCTGAGATGCCCGTTAGACTCCCAAGTGAAAAGGTTGAGTAGGCACTTGGATAGAGTCTGGTGCTCCAGGGGGAGGTTGGTACTAGAGATAAAATTCAGGCGTCACCTGCATGTAAACTCTTAGTGTCTTACCTTTTGTGATTAATAGTTTATGAGCATTTTCATCTATATTCCATCCTTTAACCTTTACAGTTCTAGTTGGTATTATTGTTCCTACTATACAGATCAGGAAATTGAGGTCAGAGTCGTGAGTGGCTTGCCTCCTACATCTTAGTGCTCGCAGAGTCAGTTCAGATCCGGATTTCTGATTCCAAGTGCACTGCCCATTCTGTGCCAGGTAAGGTGTCCTCTCGTGATATCCCGTTACCACTCTGTCCTCAAGGTCGCCATGTGGGTGTGTGCTCAGTCTTTTACCTACTGAGCTACGAGGGAAGCCTCAGCTTCCCAGGCGGCACAGTGGTAAAGAATCTGCCTGCAATGCAGGAGGTGTGAGTTCGATCCCCGGGACAGGAAGATCCCCTGGAGAAGGAAATGGCAACCCACTCCAGTATTCTTGCCTGGGAAATCCCACGGAGAGAAGAGCCTGCTCAGCTGCAGTCTGTGGGGTCGCAGAGTCTGACACAACTTAGTGACTAAACCACCACCATGACCGCACCTGGAAAGCCAAGGTTGCTATATTCCCTGGAATTTTCCCTTGAAAAAGACGCAGCCTTTTCCTGAGATAGATTCTAATTTTTCTTAATATTATATTTAATATTACCTATTTAAATATTAATTCTAGTATTTCCTTGAGGAGATGCAAAATTCCCTTTCTTCCTGGATAAGCAGGTTTCTATGGAAGGCACACTCCTCTGCCACCAGTCCAAAGGAAATCCTGTCCTCACATACCTCATTCCCGAAATGCCTGACAGTCCCCCATATTAAGATATACTTCTGACACAGAGCTGTGTCACCAGGTATTCCTGTCTTTCTAAAATCAACTCGTTGTAAAACTCATTGGCCCAGTAGCCTGGTCAGAAGACAGTGTTTGGTTAAAATTTCCAAATCTGCCAAAAGTTAGCGTATGTAGAAGACGAGGAAGACTTGATTTGCTTTGTCCACTCTTCTGGTTTTTCTGGCACGATGTGGTGGTTAGAGCCAGCAGAGGAGGGCCCTTGAGGGCAGTGGCCTGGACAGGGCTGGAGGGAGCTGACTGGCATAGCTGGTGGCATCTGTGTGGAGCCGTGCAAGCCACGCAGCCCTCAGCGTGGGGCCCAGAGAGGAGCTGGATGAGGCCTGAGAGAATAAACTGAATGAAATGGAGAATAGTCCACAATGTCCGTTATGCTGTCGCGGCTGCATGAAATGAGCCAACCAAAGTTTCATAGTGTTGTGAGCTTTCAGGGCATTTATTATATGTGTTGTGTGGTGTCTCCTACAATGATTTCTTTCTGTATTGGTCTAGATGCACACCAGTGTAAGAGCACTATTAGTTGAATTTAGCTTTTACTCTTGAAATGCAGAATTTTTTTGGAAGTATTTTTTTTTGGTAGCATCTCCTACAAGCTGACATACATGTGTTCTCTATGAGAAAATGTAAAGATTGTTTTGACATAGGTCATCTTTATGCCCACCTCCCTCTCCCTCTCCATTTTTAGAGCATTAAATTTGTTAGTCTTGGTGTTTAAAAAGCAATGTGGCCCCACAAATGGCCTGATTTTTGGTAAAAGTTTACCTTGTCAAAGTTGTTATTAGGAATTAGGAATTCTTTTTTGTATACGCACACTGTGTAGATGGCATTCCTGTACCTAATGCCTCTGAAAATATCCTCTCTAACAGTTAAAGGAGACTTGAAAATTTAGTTTCACAGAACATGAGCGTCTGTCCTGCTCCAGCCTGATCACTTCAGAGGTGGTGGGATAATTAGTAGCTAGATGAAACACCGCTAAAGAGGTAGCTAAACAGTGATAGTTACAAGCTCTGTGTTGTAAAAGCTCGAGAAGAAGGTCGAAGAGGCCACAGTAAGGGGGTGAAGTGGTACAGAAAAATCGGTTCTGACTAGCTGGGTTCAATATCAGTGCTCTGTGATAAGCAAAGCTCGAATGCAATCGATTGGACAGAGAAGGCCCGCTGGAGAAGTGAAAGTGTTTGATCAGTAGCTGTTTAAACTGCGGCAGACCCAGTCAGCAGCATCACTTCCTGTGTCCTAGACAACAGAGGACAAGCAGAGAGAGCCACACGTGGAGGAGAGAGAGAGGATTCCATAAGGAAGAGGGAGTTAATGTGAAGCGGCCAGGATGCACTCACAGCACGCTTTTTATTTTTTAAACGTTTTACTCTGTATTGGAGTATAGCTGATTAACAATGCTGTGATAGTGTCAGGTGGACAGCAGAGGGACTCGGCCATGCACATACATGTATCTTTTCTCCCCCTAAACTACACAACACACTTTTTAGATAAGGGAATTCCAATAGAGTTTTCCAATGAGAAATTCAAAGACTTTTAATGAAGTACATCATCCTCTGGGTCTTTGTGAGGTTCATTGCGCGTCTCATCAGTAAATGCATAGTGAATGAGCTCCCCCTCAAAGGAACTGGCCCTTGGTCAGAGATCTCTGGAACAGTTCATCCTTTTAGTAATATGCAAACTAATGGGGAAAGTGAGATGAGTTGGTAAGAACCTGTACAGCAAAGTTATGAATTTGTTGTATGTTTGTTTACGAAGGAAGGAAAGCTTACTTTAATTTTAAATTCTGGTGGTGGTGGGAAAATATTAGAACCCCAAAGTCTTGATCTCCTATCCCAAGTGTTCGCAACATCTGGGTATGTCAGAGTGAAGCTATGACCTGTATAATAGATGCATAATGATACTCCACAGGGCAAAGTAGAGCAGACATGGGTCTGGAATGTTCTTCGTGTTTTCTCTTCACATTCTTCCTTGATCAAATTTATAGATAAGAGTTAAAGACAGGAAGGGGCTCCCTGGTGGCTCAGATGGTAAAGGATCTGCCTGCAATGCGGGAGACCTGGGTTCGATCCCTGGTTTGGGAAGATGCCCTGGAAGAGGGCATGGCAACCCACTCCGGAATTCTTGTCTGGAGAATCCGCATGGACAGAGGAGCCTGCCGGGCTTCAGTCCATGGGGTCGCAGTGAGTCGGACACGACTGAGCGACTAAGCACAGCACACAGATATCGGAAGGGGCATTCACAAAGAGTGCTGGTTGGAGTCATGTTTGGAACTAGAGTTTTTATTAAAGTCAAAATAATGTGTATAAGCCTCTTGAACTTTGGCATAAGTTCTATATGAACACGATTCATCAAGGGCAAACACTTGTATCTTGAGCCTTGCTTTCTGTGGTGGTCAGTGCATTTATTAGAAGGGTGAGCAGATTTCCTGCTCAGTTGGGTTTTTGTTTGCTTGTTTTATTGTTTAATCCTTTAACAAAAATTACCTGTCAGCCTAAGGAATTCCCAAGTTAAATTTCATTTCAGTCCTCAGGAAACCAAATTATTATATTTCCAGATTTCCTCTGACTTTTGCTGCCATTCACAATGAGGGAGGAAAAAGTGGATTCCTTTGATGTAGGGGGAAAAAAGCAATATATCACTTCTCTCAGAGAACATTTCTCAGTCTCTCATGTGAAAAAGGATTAGCACCTCCAACAAAGGTCCTGGAGATCACAGAATCAGCAGCAACACCAAACAGTATTCCAAAGGAGAGGAAAAACTGTATTTGAGCAAGAGTGTTTGTCCTGGCAAACAGAAGCTTTTTAATAACTGCAAATCTGAGATAATGGCATACCCTCCTCAGCATCGCCCCCTAAATCCTCAAACAGCCAGTTTAAGTGGAGTGAAGTCAGCCTTTGTTTTAAAATAGGAATACAGTCTTATCAAAATGCAGTTTTTTTCCACAGGCTGATTCAGCTTATCTATCTTTGGTTCATAGAGATTACACATTTATGGATAACATTGTTTGGAAGATTCATCTTTGACCCTCTCTTGTTCAACAAAAATTCCATGATAAGGTCACTTGCCTCCATTTTGCATTAATAAAAATTATTTAGCAACCTGCTAAATTAATTTATTAGATTTTAACTGAATGTCTATTATAAGAAAACAAAGTCTCCTCTGATTTCCCAACACATTAAAGAATCCATATACAGTAAGCATGAAGAGGCAGTCGAAAGTAAGAAAATGTTAAATTTGCATGTGGCAAAAAATCCAAGAGAAAAAGTTTGTTAAGCATGTCTGGGCAAAAGCTTTGCTTTTTCCAGACCTTTACTTGTTATTTCAGTTTTCTGTCTTATGTTTTCTAAAATTGAGAGAATGAAAAGGCTTTGACTTAGAGTAATAATAATAATACCTTGTACTCATGTAACACTTGAAACCGTCTAAAATCCTCTCTGCTAGTCTGAAGCTTCAAAGTCTGGATGTCTTTGGCTCCCTACTTTGCTTGATCCTTTTGAATGAAAGACTCCAGTGGGAGGGGAGAAGGGGGCTGATGGAGTTAACAGCGTGAGCCCCAAGATAAGGTATACGACACCAGACAGTCCTTCAGAGTTTCCTTCCAAAAAGAAATCCTGGCGACTCTTTAACCTTTGAAATCAAGGTGATTTTTGTCCACATAGACACCTCAGGAAGATTTTATTTAATTTGCTTTTTGAAGAACAAATTTTGGTCTTCGGTAGCTAGCCAGTAACCCTCTGACCTTTCAGTAAATATCCAAGTAAAGCTTTGAAATTAGGGTTTTTAGTGTTTTATGGCCCAGAATAAAAATCTCCAATTCTGTTTCCAAATAGTGTAGCCTCAACACATTTTATTAAGCTCTCGACACATTCAGCCATGTGTATTTTGTAAAGTTCCTATGGTTATTGTTTTACAATAGCTGCTTCCAGAAGCATTGTAAGGGTTTCAATTAATCAGCCCTTTGTGTGCTTCAGACTATGCAAATTTATCACATCAAACCATTCAACTGCTCATGGGAAAGCCGTGTAAAAACTGTATTGTCTTCTAGCGCCTCCTCTCATTGAGAGTGATGTTTTAATAAGAAAGCTAATCAAGTTTTCTTATGCATTATTTATCTGTTAACATGTAAGGAAGAGCCGAATTAAAATTATGTCAACCGGGATGTGGCGAGTGATGTGATAGATCTGGAAGCGGTTCAACAACAGAACAAAGCTAATATGATTCAACAGTTTTTTTTTCTCCTCCCCTCCCCCTAGGGATTATTTAAGGTGGTGGTGTGGAGAATAAAAGAAGGTTAATTCAATAACTGGAAAGGGGGAAAGGAAGAAAGGAGTAACCACCTGTGTTAGCCTTCCCATTTCGACTTAGAGATTTACATTTCTGAATATGTAAAGGCTTATCGAGATGAGTTTGTTCAAAGTAGAAACACTTCTTATTGAACACGAACAGTTCGAACTTGAAAGCATTCCTGCTGCTTCTTCGGCCCCATTTAGCACCATATTCATCAGCAGTAAGCTACTCTGCCCTGGAAATCCGCAGCCCAGGTCCTGTGAAGTCCTAAGTTATTATGAGACACCGTCCTGATCGCGTGAAATGATCTGCACGGCCCAGTGGAGGGAGCTGCCTTTCAGCCTCTTAAGCCACAGTTAGTGCCACTGCATCTGCCCCTTCCATCCATTCATTAAGTTGGTCTCCTTTGCCTTGCTAGTTTGCTTCCTGCTGAGAGTAATTAGGTTTCTTATATAATAATAATTCCTCGTGTTTAGCTGCTGCCTTTCTCTGAGGACCTGAAAGTACCTCTCAGACATTAGCTCATCTGTTTTTGTAATACAATTTCCTCATGAGATAGATGCTAATTATTCCCATTCCAAAGACCAAGCAACTAAGGCTCCCTGGAACGTGGTGCTTTACCCGCCAGGTAACCATATTGGTTGAATAGCACAGAGACAAAGTAAGATATCCTGCTTCCTTGATGCCCTGCCATATGCAGGTCTCAGCATCCAAGGGGTGATGACCCTTTCAGAGATGGCACTCCCCTTGCTCCCATGTCTGAACCTCATTAATACTGGGCTTTGCAGTGATCACACCTTCCCCGAACACCAAGCCTCTTCCTGCTCTGTGACCAACAGAGAAGCATGGCAGCATCATTTCACCTTCGCTTAGTGCTCAGAGTATGAAACTGTGCAGAATAAATAGACTTTTCTAACCAGTACCCACAGAGAGTAAAAGTTGGCAGTGTAGACTCTGATCGGTGTTGTTTCAGCAGGATGGCTCTGCATCACTTAGAGGATTAGAATGTGGTGAACTGAGCCGGCCCGGGTGTTCTCGTGGTCAGCGTTCAGTCAGGCTGCTCTGCTCGGGGCAGCTCTGAAGTGGACCCAAGTCCGTGAACCTCTTCATATTCCTACCTTGCTCACGGCACTTGTCACATGACCTGTTAATTGAGGAAAATAATTCTCTCTTTTCTTCTCAGAAAAGATAGAGTAAAAATATGTAGCAACCTGAAAGTGGTAAATTTAATCCCAAAGTATTTATACTTAGAAGGTAGACTTGCTGCATAAAATTTTTATAAAATTAAGAAGTGAAGCAGAATGTGATCTTAAGGAGAGACCAGGCTGTCAACAAAAGAGAAAAACCCTTTGCTAGTTGGTTCTCAGCACGTTAAAGTCACACCAAAAATAACTGTCAAGTTAAAGATATTATTTCAGTTTTTGTCTTTAGCCAGCTG
The DNA here is from genome assembly GCF_049115385.1 of Moschus berezovskii. Taxonomy (NCBI): domain Eukaryota; kingdom Metazoa; phylum Chordata; class Mammalia; order Artiodactyla; family Moschidae; genus Moschus; species Moschus berezovskii. The sequence goes on from NC_142465.1 coordinate 74,615,894, forward strand.
TTACTTGCTTTTCTGTCTCTGTGTGGTAATACAATGCTTTAGTTTTTTTCCATATCTTTTTTCTCACTTTCTTACCTTTTCTTCCCCACCCTCCCCTCCTCCGTTTGGATTGAAATGGATCCATTACATTAAGACTAGTTTGTTTTTTTTAAATCCACAAATGACTTTTGAACAACTGAGTTGCTGCTTATAATTAGAAATACTTTCTAAGAGTGATTTGTCAGATTAACTGGAATTTTGCTGGGTAAACCTATTCTTAAAATGATTTATGTGTTGTTCTGCAAGGCACAGAAATAGGAATAACAAATTGGTGTAAGAGCCTCCACTGTCTGGACCGTGACACAGAGAGCCGTGGCAGCGGGTCCCCAGACTTGGCTTTGCCGTGTGGCTTGTGGATCAGACTTGTAGCTTCTTGAGACTCCCTAAGTTCTTCGCTTTTACAGCTTGATATTAAGATGGATGGTGATGGAATAATATTTTATTGACTGGGTATCTGTAGAATCTTTCTGCTCTAACTTTCTGTGTTTGAGTTTCTCCCTCTTGTCTGTTTCCATCTGTTAAAAGTTCTGTAGTGTCATCTGTGGTCTAATTCCCACTTGGCCCCTGTGAGTGTGTTAAGTGTTCCAGGCCTGTTAAACTAGTCTATTTGTATTTCACTGCCAGGCAGTTGTGCTATAAACAATGGGGTTGAGACACCAGCATGAGCCAGGGGATGAAATTTTATTTTAAAATCTGAAATGCTGCGTAAGCATTTAAGGTATGAATCAGTAATTGTTTCACAACAGCTTCCATTAGATATGGTTTGTTTGTAGTCCATCCTCTTTTCAAGGATCCAGGGGAGTGTGAACACACTGAAGCGTACTGCATATCATTTACATTTTTAAACTAGCATTAAAGGAGAGTAACTTTAAAGAGTTCTAAATATCGGAGGAGATTTTTATGCCTCTGTTCCTGGAGAAGCCAAAGTTTTAATTTTTCATTTGAAAAATAAGAGGAAAAAAAAAAAAACCTTCCTGCTTTGATTAAAGATTTGAATAATTCTGAAACAGAAATACCTTTTAAAAAAAAAAGTCTGGTTCTAAGATCGAGAACTCTCTCCTCCACCACCTAATGAATTCAGTAAAATACAAAGTTTAAAAAATCATCTGTCTCATTTGAGATTCGAGATCATCAAATTCTGTCTAAATATTTTGTTTTAACTCCTAAGCTCATTATGGTTTCTTTGTGTTAACTTGTATTAAAATCTGTCAGCTATGACTGGTCTCATAAGCACAGTCAGCGGACCAGAATAAGTTAATTATTTACTTGTGTCACTAGTGCTCTTCATCTAATGAAATGCACAGCTGTGTTGGATCTGCAGTTGGATGTGTAGCGCGCATTGTTCCGCAAGTCAGCAGAGGGTAGAAGCCGCGATGATGGAGAGCCCTCAGTTCTTTCTGCTGTTCTGGCTTTCTGTGTCGATTTCATGGATCTTTTATCATTCACTTTCACACAAAACAAACAACACAGGCCTGTCTGCTATGGGAACCATCTTGGCATATAAAAGGGTTTTCAGAGCCTAAAGTAATTTTAAGTTAGCGAAGATTTAATTTTTGGCTTACAGGTGCCCTTGATTCAGATGTGGCCCCAGCAGTTCCTATTACGGAATGAAAAAAAAAAAAAAAATCTGTAAGTGACTTACATAACCAATATGTTTTTAAATTGCAATGTCAGAAAAGGGCTGGTAAGAAAATAACTTCCCAAGAAAGGAAGCTCTCTACCAAATATTAATCAGATCTCAAGCAGAGTCGTTGGAGATTCAGATTTCAGGGGAAGGAGCACTGCTTTCGTTTTAATCACAAAATGAAGTTAAATTTGCTTGGGGAAACGTGTCCACTAAGACTGGGAATACAGAATTCTAATCATGTCTTTCTTTACCCTCCCCCAATCTGAGAGTGTCTAGCTTCCGACGGAGGGTCCTGCACCTCCTGCTCCTCACTCCCACCTTCTCCTACCGGGCGAACAGGCAGCTTCCCCTAGAGCCGACGCCAGCATCCCCCTGTGAACTGCTGCGGAAGCGGGTGCTGAAGCTTTTCTTTGGTTTTGTTTTTAAAGGATGTAGCTGAGCCCTTCACCTCCTCACCAGCCAAAGTGACATTCTCACCCAAGCACATCCTGGGACTGGCCTCTGCAGGAATTGCTGTTTTTAACATTTTGTTCACTGCTAAACAATGTTGTTGTCGGTTGCACCTAGATTTACAATTTGATCTCTTTCAGAGTAGATTTCCCAGTAGCCCCAGTGTTTTGTCGGATAATTTCAGTGTAGACAAGATGGATTTTTGGAGAGAAGAAAAGAGAGTCACAGACTCTGCTTGATTTAAATTCTAAAACATTGTAGCTGAATTTGCAGTCAAGTGAACTGACTGTTTCTATGCTTGATGTAGGAAAACATATGTTCTTTATGATAAACAATACAGTTGCAACCAAAAAGCCAAGTAAAGTACCTACATACTCTGGAATTCAGCTTCATAAACCTAATTACCATTATTGTTGGCAGTGACTGGAAATCTGAGTATTGATAACTGATGTCAAATAGATAAATGGTGCTCTTTTTCTTTAGACTTCAGGTCTTGGTTTTTATAACATGTCACACACAAAAAAATCTCTTTTGAAATAGTTTGAGTAATTATGTAGAAACCAAACTGAGGAAAGAAATGTTTCTTTGAGGACAGTTTTCTTTTTAATAGATGCAGATGGTTGATAGCTTCATGTACAAAGGAATATAAATTTCATATTTTGAAACATTAAAGCATTTTTTCTTGTTCTAATGCCATTGTACACTAGCTTTCTAATTCTGAATTTTGTAGATTGTGGTTAGCAATCTAAATTGTACTCTTGTATTCCTCCTATCAACAAAGAAGTCAGAGGAATATAAAATTATTTAAATGGTAAGATTTTATAGGTTAGATTTTTAACTCTACAGGTTAGAATAATATTTAGGGTGTAATAAAGTACAACCAATTTAAGAGACTATCAGTAGATTGCAGAGAGTTGGTGGGGTTTTGTTTTGTTTTCATGCTTAGAATTTCATGTCTAACTCTAGCCTTTTCTTCCAAGAATAATTTGGCATTTAGTTTCTTGTTCAGCTTCACAACTTCAATCTGAGGTCCCTTTTCTGATGGGCTGTCAACTGTAGGAGTTACAGTTCCTTAGGGCAACTTAGGGGAAGCCAGGGGAGCCGGGGCAGAAACCGGCCCCCCAAGCCAAGGGCTCAGCAGCCAGTGGGTAGACCTGTCAGCACATCGGCCACGCACAAAGTACTCCTTGTCCCAGGTTTTAAAACCACAATTTAAACACACCCCTCGCTCAGTCAGCTCTCTGTGTTTGGTGGTCAGAGAACTCATAATTCTGGGACCTGGGTACGGCAGATAGTACATCAGGAGCTGGGTGACGCAGAGTGAGGCTGCTGCTGACCTGTAGCTTCAGGGCTCTTGACAGGGCCAGGACTGCTCTCCCCTCTCCATGGCTGGAGAGGCTGGGCGGCAGCCGATGGCACGCTGTGTGTTGTGCCAGCAGGGTCCGCCAGGACAGTCGTTTTGAACCGTTTGTCTAGCAGGGCGGTTGGAAATTGCTTTTGTTAACTCCTGACAAGGACCACGGAGAAGGTTTGAGAGCAGCAGAGATAGAGATGGCAATGAGGAGATGTCGGTACAATTCTGTGCTCTTCCTTCCTGCCGACTGGCTGTACGTAGCCCGGAATCTTCTCTCCCCTAGGTGTCTGCGGCTTGATCGTCCCTCAGGAAGACATGCCATTCTGTGACTCTGGCATCTGTCCGGACATCATCATGAACCCCCACGGCTTCCCATCTCGAATGACGGTCAGTCCGTTTTTCAGAGACGCTGCTTTTAAGGAAGAGGGCAAGGCAGTTGGAGGAGACAGGACCCTGAAACTGATTTTCAGAAAGGGCCCTTTGAGCAAAAATAGGTTCCTGACCAGGTGGACTGATCTCCCAGTGGGAGGTGGAGAGATCTGGGCTGTCCTTCAATGGCAGTCTTCTGAGTGATGAAGTTACCCCCCAGCAGAAGACTCCGTCATATCAAACCTAACGCATCTCCCTCTCTGTGGCTGTCATTTTCAGCCTGGCTCCACTGCTGACCAGCCTTGGGACTTCAAAGTTGCTTACCCCCTTGTTCTTCAGTTTCCTCGTGTGCAAACAGAGGGAGATAATACTATCTATCCCATCGGGGTTTTGGAGGCATAAACTTAGGTCACAGTAAGAGAGGATAAATATTTGCTGCTCCTAATTTGTCACTCTTATTAAGAGTAGTAGTCTCATTATTTTTGGGGGGAAGTAAGGCCAGAGCTAAGTAAACCAACAGAATTCCTGCACCACAGGAAGGTGTTCCCTTAAATCTGTTCATATTACGCAGGTGGGAAAGCTAATCGAGCTGTTGGCAGGCAAGGCCGGCGTGTTAGATGGCAGATTCCACTACGGCACCGCATTTGGAGGCAGTAAAGTGAAGGATGTGTGTGAGGACCTCGTCCGCCACGGTTATAACTACTTAGGGAAAGACTACGTTACATCTGGCATCACAGGGTGAGTGTGTGTTTAGACATCTTAAAAGTATGATTTTATTAAAGTAAAAGTCTGATAAGACATAAGAGCCCTTAAATACAGCTGGACTTTTTTAAGAAATCTGAAACAAGAAAATCCAGGTTGGTGGTGGATGTGGCAGCTAAGCTCTGATGATCATGACTTTGCAATGTGTGTGTCTCACATCAGCACTCTGTATGCTGTTCCTGATGTTGTATGTGAATTGTATCTCAGTTAAACTGGGGAAGGGGAGAGAAGAAAAGTCCGAATTTAGAAAACTAGGGCTTCCTGGGTGGCTCAGTGGTAAAGAATTCGCCTGCCAATGCAAGAGACACAGATTTGATCCCTGATAAGGGAAGATCCCACATGCCTCGGAGCAACTAAGCCCACGTGCCACAATTATTGAGCCTGTGCTCTAGGTCCTGGAAGCTGCACCTACTGAGCCCACGTGCCACAGTTACTGAAGCCTGTGCACCTAGAACCTGTGCTTTGCAGCAAGAGAAGCCTGCCCACTGCAGGAAAGAGTAGCCCCTACCTGCTTGCTGCATCTAGAGAAAAGTCTGCACAGCAACACAGATCCAGCACAGCCAAAAATATAAACAAATAATTTTTTTTTTAATTAGAAATCTGATAAATTCAGGAATGCTGTTTTGCTGAGGAGGTTCTCATTTAAAAAGTAGAAAAGATCTTATTTACTGAAGTAGGATTACCACACAACTTTTAAAGAACACGTCAATTGTGTATAATACAAAGTCTGTTAACTGTTGGCTTTTCTCTGTACTTCTATGATGAATTTCAGGTATTTTGTGCTCTGACAGATAGCCTGAGGCCTAACGTTTGCACAGTCATTCACCAACAGCGTGTTAAACACCTAAGTATATAACAGTGAACAGAATAGACATGGTCCCTCACCTGTGCGTCTGACCATTGAGATTTGTTACTAGACATTAAAAGATATAGATTACTTTCTCAAATGATCTACCCAGACTGTAATAATGTGAATTTCTTTAGGTGTATCATGGTTGAGATATTATAGAAAATCACATTACAGGAAAAGAGTGATGGTCCATTTCAAAAATGATTCAGTGAAATAGCTAAGGTCCATTTCAAAAGAAAAGTTGTCATTGCTCAACTGGTCGTTTTACTCTTTGCTCCTCATCCAGAAATAATGCAGTAGTTGACCAGAAGGTGTGCAGAACTGGTGACTCAATTTGGCGGACCTTCTGAACATAATTTTACTGGAAGATTTGAATGGGTTGTTCTCTGCTTCTTATGAACAAAACTATAGACTATGTCTACACCACCTTCTGCCGTGCCCCCAGCCAAGCCATTCATCTCAGTGGCAAAGTTTGAGAAACACTGTTCTGGCTTGTTAGTTGAAAGTTCCACACATGACATACAAACATATTCACCCACCAGCTTTCATCTCTGTTCACATTTTTAAGCATAATTAGGAGGGAAAATTGCATATGGCTTTATTCAGTTAATAATAGAATGGCATTAGGTGACAGAGTTCCAGAAATTCTACCATGAAGAGCCATACAGTGGAGAACTAGAATCATTTATTATTAAAAGCTGGAAAGAAAGGGGATCAGTGTGACCCCCTTGTACAACTAAGAAAACTGAGAGAGGTCATGCAATTACTTTGTGACAGGCCTAGGATGAGAATATTGTCTCCTGACACCCTGTCCATTGTGGCTTTCACTCTACTGTGTCTTCCAAGAATCTGGCTGTACTTAAGCCAGTAGAATAGCTTGATCGATGCAAAAGTCTTTTCCAGTGATGCTGGAAGCATTGTAAGATGTGTACCACACAAGCAAGGGCAGGTGCTTTTGTGTCCTCTCTGCCATGTCTGTTTCTTTCTTTGCTCTTTTACTCTTGCATCATGCTATGGCCCCAAATTTACTTAGTAGGGAAAGCCCTGGATTTGAATCACTGTACCACTCATGAGATCGATCCGGGGTGTTCATTGGAAGGACTGATGCTAAAGCTGAAACTGCAATACTTTGGCCACCTCATGCGACGAGTTGACTCACTGGAAAAGACTCAGATGCTGGGAAAGGTTGGGGGCGGGAGGAGAAGGGGACGACTGAGAATGAGATGGCTGGATGGCATCACTGACTCTGTGGACATGAGTTTGAGTGAACTCCAGGAGTTGGTGATGGACAGGGAGGCCTGGCGTGCTGTGATTCATGGGGTCGCGGAGAGTCGGACACGACTGAGCGACTGAACTGAACTGAAATGAACTGAACTGAACCACTCACCAAAGGAGATCCAACCAGTCCATTCTAGAGGAGATCAATCCTGGATGTTCATTGGAGGACTGATGCTAAAGCTGAAACTCCAATACTTTGGCCACCTCATGCGATGAGTTGACTCACTGGAAAAGACTCTGATGCTGGGAGGGATTGGGGGCAGGAGGAGACAGGGACAACAGAGAATGAGATGGATGGACGGCATCACCGACTCTGTGGACATGAGTTTGAGTGAACTCCGGGAGTTGGTGATGGACAGGGAGGCCTGGCGTGCTGTGATTCATGGGGTCGTGGAGAGTCGGACACGACTGAGCGACTGAACTGAACTGAGCTGAACTGAACTGAACCACTCACCAGTTCTTATTTAGCTCTCTGTGCCTGTTTCTTCATCTTAAACATAGGGAAGAAGTCTCTCCCTCCCTGGACTGTGTTATGGATTAAGTCATGAGTTAGATGGCACATACTAGATGCTTCCTTTCTTTTGAGGAGGAAGTTCTGGGGCAGTTAAAAATGTTTTTAAAGGCATCTTTCTGGCTGCTCTTGCTCCAAACTGAAGAAAAAAGCTTTCTACTTTTAAAGCATTTAAATATTCACTGTCTTCTGAAACTCTTAGTACACCTTTTCTAAAGGCTCCTGAGTCAGCTATGTGACAGATGTTGACCAAGTACCAGTTGTGTGCCAGGCAGAGTCATTAGTGCTAGGGACCACAGTGGCAAGATGAAATGCTTATCCTGCAGAGTTTACTTCTCCCGGGGAAAAGAGGCAATAATCAGAGAAATAACAAATGTATATTTTAATGCCAAGCAGTGACAGATACCCTGAAGAAAATATAAGCTAGGTGAGAGCTGAGACAGTGCACTGGCACTGTGGTGCTGGGGTGCACAGCGGCCCCCATCAGGGCGCATCTCTCTGAAGAGGTGGCGTGTGTGACAGAGCCACAGGAATACCTGGTGAAAGAGTGTTTCCGGCAGAGGGCACAGTGAGTGCAAAGGCCCTGCAGCAGACAGGCTTGCTACATTTGAGGAGCAGTGAAGAAGCCAGTGTTGCTGAAATAGAGTTGCATGGTGGGGAGAGGGAATAGAAAATGAGTCAAGTGGACAGGAACCAGCTTGTGTTGGACCTTGTGGCTATGATACACAGTTTGGGTGATACAGATTCTGAGTGTAATGGGAAACCACTGGGAATTTAGAGCAGAAGAATTACCTGCTGTGAGCTCTGCTTTAGAAGGAATCACTTGGCTTACTGTGCAAAGAATAGATTGTTGAGAGAGAAGAGTAGAAGCAGAGAGACAGATCAGAGGATTGTCTGCAGTGGTCCAGGCAAGAAAGGAGGGTGACCTGACAAGGGTGGCAACCATGAAAGAGGGGTTGTCCTGTATACACTCTTTCACAACCTGTTTACATTTTTTTCACTGTTCTTTTTAATTGAATGAAAGACTGTTTTAATTTTACAGTGCTTTATGATTTTCAAAAGTTTCACACATGGTCTCATATAATCCCATAATAACCCTTTTATCCTACCCCTGTATTGCCCCTCTCTCTTCCCTCTCCCCACTGGTAACCAGTACTTTGTCCTTTATGAGTCTGATTCTTTTTTGTTTTATTTACTAATTTGCTATAATTTTTAGATTCCACATATAAATGATATCATATGGTATTAGACTTTCTCTGGCTTTTCCACTTAGCATAAGGCCCTGCAAGTTCACCTGTGTTGCTGCAAATGGCAAAATGTCGTTCTTCTTTATGCCTGAGTAACAGCCCATCATATAGATAAAGCACATCTTCTTTATCCAGTCATCTGTTGATGGACACTTAGATTGCTTCCATACCTTGGTGATGGTAAATAATTTTAAAATGTTGTATGGAAACACAAAAGACCCCAAAGAGTCAAAACAATCTTGAGAAAGAAGAGTAGAGCTGGAGGAATCACTCTCCCTAACTTCAGACTGTACTACAAAGCTATAGTAATCAAAACAGTATGGTACTGGCATAAAAACAAACAGATCAGTGGAACAGGATAGAAATCCCAGAAATAAGCCCACACACTATGGTTAATTAATCTGTGACAAAGGAGGCAAGAATATATGGTGGAGAAAAGACAGTCTTTTCAATAAGTGGTGCTGGGGAAACTGGGCAGCTACATGTAAAAGAATGAAATTAGAACAAACTCTAACACCATACACAAAAACAAACTTAAAATGGATGAAAGACTTAAATGCAGGACTAGATACTATAAAACTTCAAGAGAAAAACTTAGGCAGAATAATCTTTGATATAAATTGCAGCAATATTTTTTTAATCCATCTCCTAAAGCAAAGGATACAAAAGCAAAAGTAAGCAAATGGTACCTAATTAAACCGAAAAGCTTTTGCACAGCAAGAGAAACACCAATAAAACGAAAAGATAATCTAATGAATGGGAGAAAATATTTGCAAATGATAAGATTGATAAGTGGATGGGGTTAATATCCAAAACATAAAAACAGCTCATATGGCTCAACATTAAAAAAACAAAAGCCTAATTAAAAACTGGATAGAAGAACTGAATAGACTTTCTCCAGAGACATACAGATGGCCAATAGGAACATGACAAGATATTCAGCATTGCTAGTTATCAGGGAAATGCAGAGCAAAACCACAATGAAATACCACCTCACACCTGTCAGAATGGCTGTCATCAAAAAGAACAAAAATAACAAATGTTGGAGAGGATGTGGAGAAAACGGAGCCCTTGTACACTGTTGTGGGAATGTAAATTGGTGCAGGCACTGTAAAAACAGTATGGAGATTTCCGAAAAAGCAAAAAATAAAAACTCCCATATGACTCAGGAATTCCATTCCTGGTTGTATATCCAAAAAAACCAAAAACACTAATTTGAAAAGATACATGCACACAGTGTTCATAGATTTTATTTCCTAATTGAACAGTATGTCTTTTATTGCATCTGTGGTACTTTTATATTTTCAGTTCTAGCATTTTATCCACTGCAGTCTGAAAGTCACTCTCTTGCCCATTCATTCAGTCATAAACTCATTCAAATACAGATTAGGACTTGACAGTGATGAGCCCTGAAAAAGGTTGTCTCTTGTTAGCCCAAACTTAGTTCCTTAACCTAAAACTCTGACCTTTCTTGCAGTGAGCCCTTGGAAGCATACATCTATTTTGGCCCTGTGTACTATCAGAAACTGAAACACATGGTGCTTGATAAGATGCATGCCCGGGCCCGGGGACCACGAGCTGTCCTTACCAGGTAAGAGAAAAGCATTTATAATGTAGTCAAGTCTGTGTTGCATTTCTTGGATGTAGCAGTAGGTAGATGTCAAAATTTAGGGTGTTAGGCATCAACAAAAATCACATGTATGATTAATGTGAGAAAATAGTCACCAATTGAAAATCAATTCATAGGTAAGCAAACCCATGGAAAGTCTTGCCAATAGTCTCCTAACAAAGTCATTTATCCTGCACCAGTTAGGGCTTTGGTCCCTAACCTTTTAAAGTATTTTCAAGCCCAGCAGATACGTAAACCACAGGGAGTCCATTTAGGGGGCCAATAGGGGACCAGTTCTCATACAAGAAGGAACGGCCTGAGTGGGACACACAGAACCTTTCCAGTCTCTGGGGAACCTCCCATCTGGCTCAGGAACTCCATCCTTCCAGGGGATTCCTGATCTTTTCCAAATTTTATAGAAAACTCTGCTTCTTCCCATGTTTAATCTGTATCTTAACAGTAAAGCTCCTCTCTGGAGCCCTGGCAATAACTATTGGGGACCCAGGTTTCTTCCATAGCGTGTTCTGCTTAGTTTTTCTATTTTTAAGTAACAGAGAACTGAGACATCTTTGAAAATACTCAAAAGACTTTCTCCCCTGATTTGAGAACTATATTGTGCTGATAATGATGATAGAGATGGTGATAGTAATGCTGTTTTATGTGATTATATGTTAGCTGTTGTTATATCACAGAAGATTGTGTAATTATTATTTCCATCTAATAATAATATTAGCAGCCACTCGGGTTATGTCTCTTCTCATTGAAGGCTCTTTGGGATAGATTGTCTTACATGCATTTTTACAAATGAGACTGAGAGCCTGAGCAGCATGCTCTTGGTCGCTGTCTACAAGCAGTTTGACAAATACCATACAGTATCACTTACATGTGGAATCTAGAAAAATGGTACAGCTGGGCTTATTTACAAAGCAGAAACAGTCATAGGTATAGAGAACAAATTTATGGGTACCTAGGAAGGAGAGGGTGGGATGAATTGGGAGATTGGGATTGACATATATACACTGCTATGTATAAAGTAGATAACTAATGAGAACCTACTCTGTCACACAAGGATCTCTATTCAGTGATCTGTGGTGACCTAACTGGGAAGGAAATCTGAAAAAAAGTGGATATATGTATATATATAGCTGATTCACTTTGCTGTACGGCAGAAACTAACTCAACATTGTAAAGCAACTATACACCAATAGGAAATTAATTTTAAAAAACAGAAGCAGTTTGAATCCAGGTGAGCCCTGCTCTGTAGCCTTGTGCTTTTAGCCAGCATGTGATGCTGCCTCTTTGTTTGTTTAGTACAAACACATTTGTCTGACTTGTTCCAAAGGCAGCCCACTGAAGGTCGATCTCGCGATGGTGGTTTGCGTCTTGGAGAAATGGAACGTGACTGTTTAATCGGTTATGGAGCCAGTATGCTTTTACTAGAGAGACTAATGATTTCAAGTGACGCCTTTGAGGTTGATGTCTGTGGGCAGTGCGGACTTCTGGGGTACTCCGGCTGGTAAGTGGATACCACATGCCTCTCACACCACATCCCTCGCCTCTTAAATCACAGCTCAGTGTTCCACCCTGCATCTTTCCCACATATTCTCCAGCCTTCCCCATCCAGGCATTCCGGAATTCAGGATTCTGTATGTACGTGCTTAGTTTGTCTGCCTAGTGTTCTGCTCTCTACGACCACTAGAGTTTAAACTCCCAAGGAGACTTTGTCTTCTTTTTAATGTTATCTCAAGTACCTTTTATAACACTATTCATCTGTAAATACTAGCAGATTCAGAATTATAGCATATTTTAACTAGTATCCTTCGATAGAAAGTGTCAAATGTCCTTGTTTAACCTTAAACCCAAAGAACCAGGTATGTTGCCCTAGCTCTTATAGCAAATTGGTGACAGAGCCGGGACCTTGTCTGTACCCTCTCTGCTTTATGCTTGACCTGTGAATTCCCTGAAGTCAAAGACCACATCTGTCTCAGTTTTTCACTCAACAAACATTGAGTAAGAATCAGCTACATGGCAGACACGGTTCTAGGCCCCAGAGTTATAGTGGTGAATAACAAAGATGAATGGCTGCTCACAGGGAGCTTGTCTTCTAGCTCAGTCTAACTCCATTCTGTCTTGTTTACCTCTGCTTCTCCAGCCTGGGACCTTTTTGATGCTAAATAAAATATAATTGCTTAGGATAATCCATAGGTAAATTGCATAATTCATAAACTTTGTAATTTCTGTGTCGAGTTCAGTACACAGGCCAGTTAAAAGATGATACTCTGTATTTTTTGTTTGTGCTTGTTTTCCTCCTCGTACTGGTTCTACTCTACCACTGAAGAGCAGCTGCTCTCTTTAGTTGCGATCCAGAGCCCTGAAGATCCCCTGCAGGCAGGAAGGCCAGCAGTTCCCTGGTGTTTCCTCACTCTTCTGCCAGAGATGAGGTCTAGCAAGGTATAAGGCAGATGTGGGACAGGAAATAGCCTCAACTCCCTCACCCACCCTCCCAGAGCCCCTTTCCCCACTGAGTCCCCCTTCACAGCCTCCTTCCAGAGAGAGCCCCAACTTTTTGCCATTTGTTGCTGCCAGTTTCTTGGTGAATGAAAGCAAATCAAGAGTTGAAATGAATGAACTTCTTTGAACACAGTGTATATACCTTGCTAGTTACATGACAAAACCCTTTAGCCAATTATTTTATGATTTTTTTTTTTTTGGTGTAAAATAGTTGAGAAGGAGTTGTCTGTTTCTTATCTGTGAAGAAATCTTTTCGTATTAAAAAACCAACACCAGAGGTGGCTGTTTGCACTTTGTTCCTTTCACATGATGGCAGAGAGGAGGTGACAGTATTCTAAGCATAAGCCTGGGTGTTGCTTTTATCAGTGACATGGGAGGGGCTGTTTCAATTCTGAGATGTCTATTTGTCTTTTGAAATGCGTATTGAGTTTGCTTTTTGTTGTTCTGGCTGTGTAACACACCAACAAATTGTGTAATAGCGAGATGCCTGGAACTAGTTTCACTATGCTTAAGTCTTCTAATTTGGTGCAAGGATTTTTTTTTTTTAAGCTTAAACTACAAACACATATATCTCATATATATGGAGGCAGGGAAGTTCAAGATCAAGGTATGAGCAGATGTGCTGTCTGGAGAAGGCCTACCTCCTGGTTCGTAGACAGCCATCCTCTGGCACAAGGATCTCAAAGTAATTTATTTTGAAAAGATGGTGCAGAGGAATCATTTTATTAAGAACAGGGATCATGAGACTTCAGAGAGTTTCCTTTTCTTCTCCATTCGCCTCACATTCCCTCCTGTGCCTCCCACTCAAAGAAGAAAGAGAGTGTGTGTGTGACAGGGAAGAGAGAGCAAAAAAGAACCGAAGCAGTAGATGAGCTTCATTCACGTACTTTGAAAACCTTCCCCTGTCTTCCACTAAATACTTGGGGAAACTCACGTAAGCTGTGGTTGATCTCCTTGTTCTTCTGTTAAATTATCATCTCCTTTGCTGCTTTGATTCTGTCTCATTTAGAGATCGTTTGATGGCAATGCCTGATTTTGAAGCACATGTGTTCAGTGTGTATTGTATTTGAAATCCCTTGAAAGAAGACTAACTCAGGTTATACAGTTTAAGGGTCTTTACTGTAATTAATCAGACCTGGATATGCCGTAGGTCTGATTTTAGGTGGCTTGCTTATACCCTGTTGCCAACAGAAAAAAATAAAATCCTCATCCACCCTGGGAGTCTGGTACCCTCCTCGCGCTGCTTCCTAGCAGAGGGGCCTAATGATGCTGTCATTTTCCCGTCCTTACCTGATCAGGCGCTCTGGGTTGTGTGGGAGGGAGCACGGGGCATTTGTTGGAGGAAGTCGCTCTTTAATGAACAGCACAAAGGAGGCTGAGTAATTAGAGCAGTTCAGAACCTTGAAACTGGCCTTTTGTCAGTGATTTGCACATTAGTAAGGCATTGCTATGGGGATGTTTACAGCAAGACTGTTGTTCTACAGAAGACACGGAGGGTGTAAGTCACAAAAGAGAGGAAAACTGCCGAGAAAAGAAAATCCCTATTCGGATAATTAGCTCGTAGAGGATATTTCACTGGACAGTCATTCCTCATGTGAAGCCACAGCCTCCTTCTTGCGCTGCTTTCGCCTTAAAAAAATCAGTTTCTTTTCTTGTTGTTGGGGTCAAGTCTCTTCCTTTGGAACTCTTTCAGAAATAGGGTAAAGCATTATATATTTTTATTTATGTATATTTTATCTGTATATAGGTGCATGTTTTATCTGTATATATTTATGCATGTATATATGTGCATTGGAACATTTTAAATGATGAGAAATATGTAATAATAGAGAAGATTAGTGGACTTTCTGGATTATGAATCAACACATATGGAAACTTTAAGCAGATGAGCTTAGATTGAAGTCACAGGGTAATATACTGGTCAGGAGAATCAGCAAGACATTCCCCCAGTTAAATCCATTTCTCTAGTTTAATTAAAGCATGAACATGATTCCTGAATAAATTAGATCAACCCAGGCACATTTAAAAACATAATTCATAAACTGTAATGCATTCATGAGGTCTTTAGGTAATCTTTTAGGAAAAAGTCATCCATAATGTTCCTATTATAATATTGATGGAATCAAATCTCCACAGTGCTTGTTAAGGTCTCTGCAGGTCCCCTAGTGGGGACCCAGGCATGGGTCCATCGTGGCTTGTCCTTTTTCCCTCCACCTCTCCTTGGAAAGTTCGTATCTGCATAGTCACCCACCATCTTGTTCAAATGCTGAGCCTTAATATTTTGCTTTTCTAAAATTAATAAAGCTTTATTTTACTGATGGCAAAAATGACCCCCTGAATATTTTTATTATATTCAGTTATAAAAAAATACATATATATAGAAAAAATACAAATTGTCACATTTGTGACAATACAAGTTCCTGCCACCCACAGATGAGCACTATCAACATTTTAGCGACCCTTTGGGGACATTTCTGTTTGCCAGTAGTTCTGTGGTTTAGTTGCTAAGTCTTGTCCGACTCATGGACTATAGCCCACCAGGCTCCTCTGTCCATGGGATTCTCTAGGCAGGAATACTGGAGTGGGTTGCCATTTCCTTCTCCAAATAGTCTGTACCCATTTTTATTTTAAATCATGAACCCCTTTGAGATTCTGATAATAGCATAAAAATAAAATTATAAACACCAGAAAATCTGGTTATAGATGATTTTGGAAGCTTCGTGCATTTGCTGAAACCCATCTGAGGACCCCCCATGTAATCACGCTGTTGAGTAGACTGCTTTTTCACTCCATACTGTGTCCTGGACACCTTCACATTTCACTAATCTGGGTCTGGCTGCACAGGGTTCTTCTGCATAAATGTCCTGTAATCTCAGAACCAATGATTTATTGGACATGTGAGTTCTAGCTTTATGCAGTTATAACCAGTTTGACCATGAACATTCTTGTGCCACTTTTGTGGTTACTCAGTGAAATGACACACACCTCTACAGGTTTAACACACGTTGTCTTCCTGCTCTGGTCTGCCGATCACTAAGGAATTTCCCTCCAGCCCCCAGTCAGCACTGACTCGTCTAAGCCATGGTTGCTGTTCCTCCTACATTCATTTTGCACCCTGTTACCTGGGAGGATCCAGTTTTCTACCTGTTAAGTTTCAGGATATGTACTGGAAATCTACTGTCCCAGGTACCCCCAGACCCTTGAGATATAGGGTGAGGTCCTATTTTGGTCTGAAACCTAAGAGAATAATTCAGTTTCTCCCCTGGGACCCTTCTTCCATTGTAGCCATTGATTAAGATCTAGGTTCAGTTCACTGGCTTTTCCTGAAGGAAGAGAAAAGAAAACTAATTGAAAGAGCAGATGTGTTGGCTCAGAGCAGGTGCTGTTGTGAGGATAAAATGGGAATAGATGAACACACACAGGAATCAGTGCATTGTGAGTGAAGTGGCCTCCAGGACTAAGGGAAATATCTGTGCTTGAAGAGCACTGGAAAAATAAGTAGCATTTGACTGCACACCACCTTCCTATATGAAAGTCTTCTCTTGCCCATCACACTTCAAGCCTTTCAGTGACAGAAAGCAAATTGAGCATCTTGTCTAGAATTGTATAGAGCAGTAGTAGCTTTTCAACTACAGGGATAGGGACTAAATTGTTTTGAAATTCTTTCAACAACAAAGACTAAATCTGAGTAACTTTCAGATAGTTCAGATTTCTGGGCCTCATTCAAAACAAGTATATAGGCAGATATTTTGCATTTAAAGAGAAAGGTCTAGAAGTGTGGATGCAACTGATTAAAAGTACATGCTTTTAAAACTGGGGGAGTTGTATTTTGGTTTGTTTTTTTTCTTTTCCTGCCTTGGATGCTTCTTTTTATTCCGGGGGTGTATACATACATATTTGGAGAAGGAAATGGCAACCCACTCCAGTATTCTTGCCCAGAGAATTTCATGGATAGAGGAGCCTGGCGGGCTGCAGTCCATGGGATCGCAGAGAATTGGACACCACTGAGTGACTCACACTTTCACTTTCATACATACATATTTGATAGCGTGAATCAACACTGAGGACTAGGAAACGAGTGAACTCAATAGGATGGTCGTGGAATGGTGCAGAGCGCACCTTCCCTTCCTTCGCACTGCCTCCACCCCTGAGTTGCTGTCCCTCTAACGCAGCTGACTTGGGTTTCAGGTGCCACTTCTGCAAGTCGTCGTGCCACGTGTCCTCCTTGCGCATCCCATATGCCTGCAAGCTGCTCTTCCAGGAACTGCAGTCCATGAACATCATCCCCAGACTGAAACTGTCCAAATACAACGAGTAAGGATGGCCCAGATGGTTATTTAAAGAGAATGGTCGATACGTCCAACGCAGTGGAAAGTGGACAAGATGAGGACCACCTCTACTCTGGGGAATTCAGATATCCTTTGAATTGTTCTCTTTCTCAAAAAAAACTAACCACATAATTGATGGAGCGGCTTTTTATACATTGGGAGACTTGGCTGAACAACCTCCATCAACAGGCCTCATGGCACGGGAGAGGTGCCAAAGATGCAGACTCTAGTGAAGTCTCTTGTCCATATACCAGATGTGATTCACAAGTGGATGTGAACTGAAAGATAAACTTTTATTTATGTCCTGGTATCTTGAAATTTACTCATTAGAAAGACCTTCCTCCTTAAGAAAATAATGTTTAGGGTCAAAGAAAACTCAAGATTCTTAGGAAACAGGAAGAATCTGTTTGAGTTGGTTGATTCCTTTGTCTGGGAGGCTGTTCTGAGCTGTGTCTATAGGAAAGACAACAGCAGGAAGCTGAGAGGATAAGTCGGGGGTCTTTCTTGTCTGGTACAGTGAGAGAATAAATTTTCCCAACAATTGAATCTTGTCTTTATACACCCAATTTTTTTTAATATAAATGTATTTATTTTAATTGGAGGCTAATTACTTTACAATATTGTACTGGTTTTGCCATACATTGACATGAATCTGCCCCGGGTGTACACGTATTCCCCATCCTGAACCCCCCCTCCCACCTCCCTCCCCATACCATCCCTCTGGGTCGTCCCAGTGCACCAGCCCCGTGCATCCTGTATCATGCATCGAACCTGGACTGGTGATTTGTTTCACATATGATAATATATGTGCTTCAATGCCCAACTTTTTAATTATATTAATAAATGCCTTTCTACCCTCTTAAGTTTACCAAGGATGTCACCTTTTCTTAAGGACTAACTGCTACTCTTCTGAACCGCCATGATCATATGCAGTAACATTTGTTGAGTATCTAAAAATAATTCCATGGATGCTTTGTTAAGTTTTCCATCCCTTCCATTCCTGCCAGGATGTTTAGCTGTTCATTTGGTTTTTAATCGGACAGCACTCTTCATCTGATTCTATAATAGGTTGTTCTTAATTGCTCTGCCCTGAAGCCGATAAATACTTGTGTTCGGGATTGTTTGTAAGTCAAGTTTGAGTAATGATCTAAGGCCGGGTCCCCAGCATGTCACATTCAACCTGTGCCACAGAATATTAATAGAGTTCTAGAATCAAGGTCCAATGTCAAATAAGGTTGTGAAGCAGGATGTATCCACACTAAACTACCACGGACTTGTTTAGAGGCTTTACCAAGCTGCTGTGTGCTGGGACTCTCTGAAAGCGGGAGCCAGGCTAGTCACTGATGTGGGAAGCCAACCTCGACAATCTCACTCAGTTCCTAGAGGTTTCTCAGGATGGACTGAGGGGAGCAGGCCTTCTCCAGCCATCTCCACGCATCTCTGTTCCCTTCAGGGACTAGGTAGGATTTACACAGGCAGAGGGGTTTGAATGCCCAGATCTCTTGCTTCAGCCGGTGGTTCCTTTGCGTCTGGCTTTGTTGTTCTCAAGAGTGTTGGTGCCTGAAGATGACTCTGCTAGATTGAATATGTATGTCCTGCATTTCATGGGCCATTTAAGGAGCTTTGTACGGTAACTTTGACTATTTCCTGTTACATGACAACTCCACTATCAACTCTGGTGCTAAAGATGCTGTAGCCCTGCCCTGTGAGGCATGCCACGACAGTGACCCCTGGGAGGAGCTGCCAGCATGCAGGGTGCTGGCGTGGGGGCTCCATCACATCCCCAGTGTGAGACCCTGTGCTGAGGATAGAAGGGGAGGACACGACTGCTGCCCCAAGGGGCTCAGAGCTCAGCAGGGGAGACCAAACGCCACTAGTCATGGGACACTGCCCATCAACCAGTGCTGAGGCTTAACCTGGCAGTGTTGAGGGTCAGCTGTGCTCTGAAGTTTCCGAAACAGCCCAAGAAGCTGAAGCTCCAAGTGGCTGACTCACCCAGCGCCCCACCACTGATGGGGAATAGTAGGGGCCTGGAGACCAGGGTTCCTGATTTGGAGGGCTCAGTTTGAGTTTCATCCATGATTCTTATTTTTCTGGTTTTTTTTTTTGAAAATTTTTTATTGTGAAATTCACATAGAACATGCTATTTTAACCAATAACTGTACAGTTCAGGGGCACTAAGTACATTCACATGGTGCAACTCTGACCATCATCCACAGGATTCTATTTTCCAGTCACTAAATGTGACAGTTTTGTTTTTTTTTTTAATTCAGGTGCCACTGAGTATTTGAATTCTTAAACTTCTTTTTTCAAAAACAATTCAGTCAGTTCTGAAGGGAGTTGGCTAGGAAGTTACCAGTTCTCCAAGTTAACAAAGATACAAGAAAGTGTGGGTTCCAAACTGAGACCTCCTTAGAGCAAAAAATTGTGTCAGGTTGGTAATTTCAAAAACCAGTAGATACGCCATTTGAATAACTAGTTGACTGAATAATATTTTGATGAAAAGAACCCAGAATTGATATTAGCTCCACTACAGCTTTATTTGTAAGTTCCTTATTTTAAAAAATGACCAGTTAGATTTCCACTTCCAAGAATGATAGAATAACCTTTTGCAGGCCACCCTCGAAGTGCCTCTTTCCCTCCGGGCTTTGCCAGGCTGGAATTGGCTCAAGGATAAAAGGCTAAAAAGCCAGGCCAAAGTCACTGCAAGACTGCACCCCTTTGCCGAGCTTTGGTGAGTCCAAGGGCTGGGAAGACAAAACTCTGGGCTCGGTGTGGCCAAGAGGACAGGCCTAGAAAGGCCACAATCCCAAATAGAAAGCAAGCTCCCTGAGGCGAACCCAGCTTCTCCACCACTTTTCCCTCGTAGTCGCCTGTTCTGGATGCCGCAACTGGATGTGGCAGACTGGGCGCTTACACAACAGACATTTGTTTTCCCACAGTTCTGGAGATTCAGAGTCCAGGATCAAGGTGCTGACAGGTTTGGTCTCTGGTGCGGACTCTTGTTTCTTCCTGGCTGCAGACAGCCACCTCTCACTGTGTCCTCACATGACCTTGCTTCTGTGTGTGTGAGGAGAATAAGTGAGCACTGGGTCTCCTCCTCTGTTTCAAAGAATACCTGTGACGTCATTTAACGTTAATTACTTCCTTAAAGGGGGCTTTGCTGGTAGCTCAGATGGTAAAGCATCTGCCTACAATGTGGGAGACCTGGGTTCGATCCCACGGTCAGGAAGATCCCCTGGAGAAGGAAATGGCAACCCACTCCAGTATTCATGCCTGGAAAATCCCATGGACCAAGGAGCCTGGTGGGCTACAGTCCATGGGGTCGCACAGAGTCTGACAGGACTGAGTGACTTCACTTCACTTCACTTCCTTAAAGGCCCTGTCTGCAAATAAAGCCACATTGGGAGTTGGGGCTTCAACACAGGAATTTTGGAGAGGCACAGTTCAGTCCATCATGCCCGTCAAGGCATTTGCCAGCCCATAACAACATTGGCTGGCCTGCTATCGGTGTCTTTTAAAGCTGAACGTGCTCAGCAGTCCCGTTCCTGGGTGTGTGTGCCCAGCAGAAATGTGTGTGTATGTCTTATCAGTAGGCAGGAGCAGAAATGTTTCTAATAGCACTGTTATAATAGTCCCAACTTATAAATAACCCCTGCCTATTAACATTGTGACATAGAAGGAAATGACAGTCCACTCTAGTATGCTTGCCTGGGAAATCCTATGGACAGAAGACCCTGACAGGCTACAGCCCACGGGGTCAAAAAGAGTCAGACATGACTGAGCTACAACTGCTACTACCATTAATGATGAAATAGATCTGTTATAGCACGTTTGGAACTCTATATAGTGATGAAGAGCCTCTTACAGATCACAGATAATCTCACAGCGGTAATAGTGGGTTAAAAAAAAAGCTAAAAACAAAAGAATGCATACTGTATTGATTCCATTTAAATTCAGAAATAAGCAAGAACTAATCTGTGATCTAAGAAATCTTGGTAACAGTTACTGTGCAGAGTCGGGTGGCTGGTGACTATGTAGTACATGAAGGGGCTTCTAGGGTGCTGGCTGTATTTTTTTTTTTACCTAAGTTGATTATATGGGTGTTTATGAAAATACACTGAGCTACATACACAGGATTTTTCACTTTTCTGAATATACATTATACTTCAACAAGTTTTTAAAAAGAACACAAATTCTAAACCTGTTGTTCATCCTCTTCATCTCATGGCTTTGTCACCCCAACTATCATATGTTATCTTAGCTTTAGTTTATCCATTTTCAAAATGGGAAAAAGTAACAAAACTGACACCCAGGGCCACTTTTAAAGGTTAAATGAGATAATATGGCTAAATGACTTAGCGCAGTGCCCGGCGCGTGATGAGTGTTTACAAGCACTTGTTACTGTTTTCAGTGACAGAGTGTTCAGACTCCTCATTTATACCACTGCCAGGACTGGCCTCATCAGGAAAGGGTCAGGAAAAGTAAGCCCCTGGTTTCCTTTGGAAGAAAGAGATTAGGAACCAGGGCCAAGGGCAGAGACTGGAGGGTTCTACCAAAGCCGTTTGTGAAAGCTGCCCTGGTTCACAGTGATGAGGGGGAAGAAGGGTGGTGGGATTAGAGAACACTCTTCCCTGGAACAACCATTTTATCGCTGACATCAAAGTGAGGCCTGTCGTCGGCGCGGGAGTCCCGGAATAGTTTCTCGAAGCCCACAGAACCAGATCTCAAAACACTTCCATGTGCGGAGAGTCTAGTCAATGGGGGGAGGGGCTTGATTGGGTGCTATATATTAGGATAGTTTTCAGCTGCTTCGGAGCGTTTGGGGCAAACACCTTCATTTGCGGTAATGAGTCACATGAGAGTGAGCACAGGAGGGCTGGTGGCTGAGCCCATCCGCAGCTCGCCCGGCTGAGGAACAGAGAAGCCAAGTTCCCAGAGCCCTGTAAGTAATTCCTTCATGAGACGGATGTTCAGAAAAGTGACTGTAAAAGTAGCACCTCCTTACCATCCATATTTACTCCATATGTGTCTTGAAAACAGTTTATTTCATTTGCTGACTAAAAGTTGGACTTTTACTACATCAGCCCCACGGGGCCAAGGTTGGTGGGAAATTACTGTCAAGCCTTTAAAGAGGCCATTTCAAACGGGGGGGAAGAAAATCAGCGGTGGCAATCCAGAAGTATATATATTCTTTGTTATCGAAGCCAAGCTACCAATTTGGATTTCAGACATGGGCTCCAGAAGCAATTAAGAGATTTGCTTCAGCAAATCAAATTTACTGTGATCAGGATATCATGGCAGACATTCTCAGGACAACCTGAAACTCACATTCTTTCCGTTCCGTCGCTCAGTCGTGTCCGACTCTCTGCAACCCCATGAATCACAGCATGCCAGGCCTCCCTGTCCATCACCAACTCCCGGAGTTCACTCAAACTCATGTCCATCGAGGCGGTGATGCCATCCAGCCATCTCATTCTCTGTCGTCCCCTTCTCCTCCCGCCCCCAGTCCCTCCCAGCATCAGAGTCTTTTTCCAGTGAGTCAACTCGTTGCATGAGGTGGCCAAAGTATTGGAGTTTCAGCTTTCTTTACTCAGGTCTAAAATCTCAGACCAAACTCCAAGGACTTAAAGTGTTTTTCAAGTCCAGGTAATAGATCTCATTCCATACACAATAAATTTTAGGTCTGGTAACTCCCGATCATCCATGTCAATGAAGGCAAGGAGTAGTGTGAATGAATTAAAACAGATGATGTTGTATGGGATGTTGGGGTGATGTTTACATTCACATTTTTCATACAGTTTGTTTGGAGGTTAGGTAAATTTACTGTGTGTTAAATAGGGACTCCTATGAACACTGTCTTTGAAGACACTGGAGTAATAATAATGATAATACCATTTATGGTTAAGTAATGATAACTGCTGTTTGGAGTGGGGCAGGTAGCCTGACTCAAAGTGTGGTCCCTGGACCAGTAGAGGCATCAGTGTCACCTGGGAACTTGTTAGGAATTTGGGTGGAACACGGAGGTCTGTGGGGCTTCCCAGGTGGGCTAGTGACAAAGAACCTGCTTGCTGATACAGGAGATGTAAGAGACACGAGTTTGATCCCTGGGTCAGGGAGATGCCCTGGAGAAGGGCATGGCAATCCACTGCAGTATTCTTGCCTGGAGAATCCCATGGACAGAGGAGCCTGGCGGGCTACAGTCCATGCGGTTGCAAGGAGTCAGACATGACTGAAGTGACTTAGAACACACGCACAGCAGTCAGTGGACTGATGAAAAAGCCCTCTGGGTGCTTCCGATGCAGTCTAAACATTGCAACCGACTGCTGTCAGCTGTGTGAAGAGCTTTGGATTCCATCCTGTCTTAGAACCAGCCTTTGGATTTTTAGGGGTGCCAAAGAAGGCACACATTGAAAACTAGCCCCCCACTCTCCTGTGGTGTGACTTCCCCTTAAGAAGCAGATTGCCTGGGCCACTCCTCCCACAGGGCTCCAGCCCTACCTTCCCACCCTCCTGTGCCCCGCCCCCACCCCCTGCCGGTGGAGAGGAAATTGCTGATTAAAGGCCAGATTTAAGCAGGAAAAAACTCCTCTCCAGCAACCTAGGATGCTGCTGTCACTTGTGCTGACCGGTTTCTGACTCTCCAGCCCTGAGGTTCCCCTTTCTCTCCCTGCAGCTTCTTTCCACTCGGTCCAGATCTGCCTGCCAGCCCCACAGACACGTCCCACGTCGAAGGTGGCTGTTTTCTCTCCAGGATACTCGTTTCTCTCTCTATCCCTGCTGGGCGTTTCAGTGTACTGTCCAGGTCCTCCCGGTATACCACAGTGTGGCCTCTCCCAAAGCAAAGCTCAAAGTCAGCAAAGACGTGCTGGGCGCCTTCTGGGGGCCCCGCAGGGCTAGTTTGGAGCTGTGATTTTCCTATTCTTTCCAGGTGCTGAGCCTGTAGGCATGGGTGAGGGAGCACCAGAGCCACTAACCTTGGAGCTCCTGCCTGAATAGGCATCGGCAGTGGTGTTACCAACAAGGAGGGAGAGAGCGAGCAGAGCACACTGCCCTTCCTGCACTGTGCGTGTGAGCACAGCAGAGGCGACGCCCTGCCCTGCGCTTCTCATCTGTCTCATAGAGTAACCTACCTGCCTGCCTGCTTCCTCCACCCGACCCAGGCTTGTTCAGGAGTGAGAATAGTGCCTACCGCACAGATTTGGGGTGAGATGAGTTAATTCAGGTGAACAGCACCTGAAAGTGAAAGGGTTAGTCGCTCAGTCGTGTCCTACTACTCTTTGTGACCCTATGGACTGTATAGCCCGCCAGGCTTCTCTGTCCGTGAAATTCTCCAGGTAAGAATAACCATGCCCTTCTCCTGGAGATCTTCCTGACCCAAGGATCAAACCCGGGTCTCCTGCATTGTGGGCAGATTCTTTACCTCCTGAGCCACCAAAGAAGTCCCTCCTGCCCCCCTGGTAAACACTCAGTAGAGGTTAGCTTTCCTCTCCCCGTATGTGTAAACATCAAACTAGATCAGTTTTTCAACCTCTGCTCTACTGACATTTTGGGCTAAATAATTTTGTGTGGGGGGGCGGTGCTGACCTCTGCACTGTAGGGCATTGAGCAGCACCTCTGGCTTCTACCCACTAGATGCCAGTAGCTTCCCCCTAGTCTTGATGATCATGATCAAGAATGTTTCCAGACAGGGCAGATGAAAGTGGTTTACATGACAAAGCAGACGAGAACAGTTTCAGACTGTGGTTGTGTGGATTGGCCCTCAGATGGGCAGCTCATAAGCCTCTGGATGATGGAGTGACTATACTAACAAATGTTAACCCGAACCACAAAGCCCTTGTCTTCAACGTACCCGTCGTAAATGGCATCAGATAAAACACGTCAATCATGTTGGTCATTAAATTAATTGTTTCATTCTTATTGTAAAATGTGCTTTTATATATCTGATGATAATGTTACAGATACCAAAAAAATAAGATTAGTTATAATCTACATTTCTATTCACATCTGCCCACAGCCTGACGTTTTAGATTTTGCCTATTTTTTGTTTTTGTCAAAGATGCGTGCTGATTCTCATCTTTTACCCAAGCAAACCTCAGCTTTGCATCTGCCTGCCATGTGGCAGGGACTGTTTAGCCCCCCATCTACTCCAAAACCAAAGACTGCCCTTCCTTTGAATAGTCCTGTGGGAGTAAATGGGGTCGTAGCCATCCCAGCAAGCCAGAGTCCCGCCTGCACTGTAAGGTGACAACCCTGGGGCGAGGGCTCTGGAATCTCAGCAGCAGCAGCTGTCTTTTTGAGTTCCTAGACATTTTCCTTCATTGTTACTCTGGGTCTTGCACATCCCATGTAAGTCTCCAATCTTTCAGAAGCTGAAATATATCAACATCAGGCCAGAAAATGAAACACGAGGGAGAGTTACTCTAATTACCTTCCTCAGTGTCAGATGTTACAAATATCTAGGAGTGAATATTTGCAGAGATTGAGACAGGCATGGTTCTGATACCACAGATGTTGTAAGATCTTTTTCTTTTCAATAAAATCAGGGATGCAAGTACCACCCATGTGCTTCTTTTCTGTGTCTGCATCCCTTTGGCAGCTCTCTAATTAATCATGGCAGTCCACCCTGCTAAACCTGAATTCGGCCTCAGACCTACGGACGTCAGACCGCCAGCCCCCACCAGCTGGGAGGCCAGGACCATGATTGGGAGCTAGGATGCTGCAGTCACACTGCTGGCCTTCAGATTCGGGCTCAAATTGAATGATCTTGGGCAAATTATTTTGCCTCAATTTCCTCATCTGCAAAATGAGGTGAAAGTGGCTCAATCGTGTCCGACTCTTTTTGACCCCATGGACTATACAGTCCATGGAATTCTCCAGGCCAGAATACTGGAACAGGTAGCCTTTCACTTCTCCAGTGGATCTTCCCGACCCAGGAATCGAACCGAGGTCTCCTACATTGCAGGCGGATTCTTTACCAACTGCGCTATCAATGAGGTAAGAATATTCAATTTATGTGACCCACATAAATGAGTGCTCTATAAATATCAGCTCTCATTATAATTGATTGGAAGTGGCTTCCGTATGGAACCTATTTGCCTTTCCTGTATAATAACATCTCTCCTCTTTCTGAATCAAGTCCAGTTCACCTGTGTGATTTGTTACCTGCATGCGGCAGCCTATAATACCGATAAAGCAAGGGTTTGATCTTGGTTGGAGCAGTGAGTTTAATTTGCCTCTCACTTCTATTCAGACACTTCCAAAAGTGTGCCTTAGTTACAGTGGAGACTGGGTCAGAGGGTGTGGTTGACTGAAAATAAAGCCTTTTCCACTCTTGGAAGCAAACAGCTTCAAGTGTTTTAACCCTAATCCTAATACTGGCTTAAGAGCGCCATCTTTGCATGTGAAAGAAATTCAGGACATGCCCATAATGTTGCTGGTCTTCCCATCCAGCATCCTGACACCCTCAGTTACTAGGTTTTATATATTTATATTCATATATATGTATTCATTTTCAGCTGTGTGCATTGAACTCCGCATTAATGTCCCCCACGCAAGAATCTGATGACCTGCGTAAGAAAGAATTTGTGTCTGAAAGAATCTTTGGCTTATGTGCAAAGGAAAAAGTCTCCCCTAGAAAAATGCAGGCCTTACACATTTAACAGACCCTCGTGTCCACAGAAACAGTCATTGGCAATTAGGCGGCTGCCCAAAGATCAGAGGCAGGAGCCCGCACATGAAATAGAGGCGGCGTGCGGAGATCACCGCCTTCTATCTCTGAGTTATGGGCGGCCGAGGCTGCTTCCCCCTGGGCCCAATCTACTCTGAGCTTTTCCTGCTGTGGACGGAGGCCCCAGGGACTTTTACGCACCCCAGTTTTCTTGCAGCTCACTGATCCCTTTTCACATGAATGAAAACCGCCTTTGATTTTGAACACTCACGTCTGTTTTGTGTAACACTTAACTGATGTGCCAGAATCACTCTGTACCTTAAAGGAGGTCTCGCACTGGGTTATTAAAATCAGTCCTTCTGTGAAGAGTCACTTTGCTCACTTAAAGGATAACTGCCCTGCCTCTCTTAATGATGCTCATCTTGTTAAACCTGGATTAGGGAAAAGAGGGGCAAGCAGACCAGCGGCTGGAACAAGGCCAGAGCCTATCGATGGGTTGGTCCAGTCACCAGAGAGGTTTCAGAGAGATATTATCTGCTGATCAGCTAATCTGGAGCCCTCTCTGCCTTTCAATCCTGCTTCTCTTTGGGAACCCTGATTCAGAGCATTAATTGCAGTTAGAATCCTGGGAAGGCAATAGAGACCTTGAGCCAGTGGATCTACTTCATTTGTTCAGATGACATAATGGGCTGTTTCACTGTCTCTGGAATTCCCCATCCCTGGAGAGGTCCAAGAAGTTAAACCATCAGTTCATTCAACCAACATTCTCTGTTTCTTCTAAGTTGGGAGGCTTTCTCCTAAGTCCTGGGAATATAGTCATGAGTCAGATTCTCAAACTGGGAGGGAAGACAGAGAAGATACAGATTTTCCCCAGTGGCTCAGCGGTAAAGAATCTGCCTGTAATACAGGAGCCACAGGAGAGGCAGGTTTGATCCCTGGGTCAGGAAGATGCCCTGGAGGAGGGCTTGGCAACTCACTCCAATATTCTTGCCTGGAGAGGAGCCTAGCAGGCTACAGTCCATAAAGTTGCAAAGAGTCAGACATGACTGAAGTGACTTAGCACACACTCACGCACAGAGAAGCTATAACACGAGGAGGAGGGAGGCTGCCCTTTACATACGTAACTGGCAAATTTAACTACATGCTCAGCATTGGAAAAGAGGGAAGGGTAGTATTGAAACAAGGCAGACAACTCTGCTGTCGCCTCCCCCTCATCTAGATTAAATGAAACATAATCTGCCATCTCCTGTGCCCCTCACTGTGTGAATCTCTGCTCTGGTGTGAGTTTCTAGAATTAAAATTGTAGGTGATTTTTTGGGGGGAGGGGTACATTGTGGGCCCTGAATTTTAGATGCTATCTTATTAAGTGGTCAACCAAAGAAATAGCCAGTTGTTCCAATGCTGAGGAGTCTGTGTTGTCTTCAGGAGTAATTTTGACTTTTTTCCCCCCTTCCATACTCACTGTAGAAGCTAATTCCCTAGTGAGACTGGGTTCCTCCATCAGACCTCAGAGGGGGAAGCCGGCCTGTGACTTCACAAAGTGGGATCTCCCAAGCAAGTTTCCCAGAGGATGAGACTCCCAGAAGTGATTTTTGATGAGTGAATGGACATTAGCCAATGGAAGGATAGTCTGGGTTGGGACTGGAGGTAAGAAGGAGGAGGAGGAAGAGGAGGGTGGGTGGAGAGAATAAGGAAGTAGAATTGATGTTGTAGGAGGTGAGAGAGGGAGAACAGAATCAACAAGAAACTCAGGAATAGGGGCTTGGAAAGGCAGCTGGGTAGTGAGCCACCAGGATGAGGAGTGGCTCGCAGAAAGCTAGTGGTGGGGGAACTGGGTGATGATATGTTTCACTGGGAACATACTGAGCTGGGTGCCTATGGGCACCTGAGTCAGTGGCCCTTCCTGAAATGAAAAGCCGGGCTGCCAAGGTAGACCTGGAAGTCACTGGGGATCAAGGTTTCCACTGACAATGTACAAAGTTAGATTCATTGGAATTTGGTTTTTAAGACTTTTATTTGATTTTGTTTTATGTTAAGTCTAGTTTCTATCCCTGTCTTCTCCACCTTATGTACTTTCTTCTCTAGGTAGCCATTTAAATGTTATGCTTCTATTTATATATTTTTAACTGTATACATATATCCTCCTCCTTGAAAAACAGAAACAACTACATATACTTTTCCACCTTGATTCTTTTTCATTTAACACTGTATCCATGAGACCTCTCCATGATAGTGTATAGAATAAATGGGTCTCTGTTAGTGGGATCAGATATTACACACTACTTTGTAGGCTGCCTTTCATCACCTAATACCCCAGATGCCTCCTTCCCCCTTCCCCTCCTGCTTTGGAAATACAGTCAGATGCACAGCACCTTTGTGAGAGGATCCCCAAGACAGTACTTCTCGGGATTTCATTTTCATCTGTCAGCTTTCGACTACACATATGCAGCCCATCAGTTTTACATCAAATAATACATAGAGTTTCAACACATTTTGTAAACAATAAAAACAATATTTTAAAATTATTTCCACTTGTTTTAAATCTGTGAAAGAGATGATATTTGCCTTTTTTTTTTAACCCAGGTTTTATATGCAGCTTGATGATGAATGGCTAGAGACCTAGGTGAGGGTTTCCATCAGTCTTTTTTCTCAACTATTAATTTTTAATTAGAAAATCCTAACTCACAAGTCATAAGTGGTTCTGATAGGTAGTTCTGATATTTATTGTGAAAAGTGTTTCTATTGCCACCTTGAACCACCTCAGAGCTCAGCAGCTTAAAGCAATAGTTTACTTCCCATGATTCTGTGTGTCAGGAATGTGTGCAGGGCTCAGCCAGGTGGTTCTTCAGCTCCCTGCCATGTCAGCAGGCATCTCTAGACTGTGTTCAGCTCTGTCTGGTCCAGGAAGGCCTCACTCACATGTCTGGAGCCTCAGCTGGAGTGTTTGGAATGACTGACAGCCTTTCCCACCGTGTGACTTCCCAGCAAGTGTCCAGACAGTTTACAAAAGCAGATGGGCTCCAAGGCTGAATGTTCCAAAAGGACAGCCCAGGTACTTCTCAAAGACAGCTTACTTGTTCATATCCTGTTGGTCAAAACAAGTTACATAGCCAAGTCCAGAGTCAATGTGGGAAGGACCACAAAGTGTGTGAACCCTAGGAGGCATAACCGGGGGCCACCAACGTAACAGTATACACAGGAGACTTTCTCATTTCAGCCTCCTTTTAGCACTGTGTGAGACTAGCTTCCAAATGTTTCCTGCCCAACAGCTGGAAGAGTCACTGTTTCAACTTGGGATGTAGTAATAAGTGCACCCTTTGTGGCAATCGTAGGATTTCACCCTTGAAAATATTTCCTTTCCATTGCAGCACTGGGATGTGGTTTTATGTTTTTGTTTGTTTGTTTGTTTGTTTTGTGCATGGCATGTAGGATCTACCAGGGATCAAACCCATGCCCCCTGTAGTGGAGGTACTGGAAATGCAGAGTCTTAACCACCACACTGCCAGGGAAGTCCCTGAATGGGCTTTTTTTTTTTTCACATAAAGATGCCCTGATTTAGTCTAACGAGTAAAGAAAAATAAAAGGGACTTCCCTGGTGGTCCAGTGGTTAAGAATTCGCCTGCCATGCAGGGCACATGAGTTCTACCCCTGGATCAGGAAGATCCCATATGCCAACTGAGCTCATGTGCCACAACTACGGAGCCCACATGCTGCAACTACTGAAGCCCATGCCCCCTAGAGCCCCTGCTCTATGACAAGAGAAGCCACTACAGTGAGACGCCCAAGTACGGCAACTAGAGAATAGTCCCTGCTCGCTGCAACTAGAGAAAGTCCATGCACATCAACAAAGACCCAGCACAGCCAAAAAAGTGGTGGGAGGGGATTGGAAAAGATTCACACTTAGCATTTAAGTCATCTGCATCAGTTTGTCCTTCTTAAGAAATCTTAATACCTGCTTCTCCTAGAAAAACTCACAGAATCCTAGCCCTGAAAAGATAGGCTCTGACTGCACAAAAGTACTTCCTGTCTCACTGAGGTGCCCTTGAGAAAGACACCTGTAAATCATCAAAAAGGTCCTTATTGGCTTTGTCAGCATCATGAAAAATGTTTTATCTCATCCCTCACTTAAAAAACTCATAATAGTAATTACTCCCAGGGCAAGAAGTAGGACCAGGAATGGTTCTCAGGGGTCTATAGCTTTATCTGTCCTTTTTTGTTTTCTGTAATCAGGTACTATTTGTATAATTAAAAATCAAATTAACAGAGAAGAGGCAATTTGCATGAACACTTTCACCTCCACAGCCAGCAAACTTCACTGTGGAAAAAGCCAAGGAATGCTCAAACTACCACACAATTGCACTCATCTCACACGCTAGTAAAGTAATGCTAAAAATTCTCCAAACCAGACTTCAGCAATACGTGAGCCTTGAACTTCCAGATGTTCAAGCTGGTTTCAGAAAAGGCAGAGGAACCAGAGATCAAATTGCCAACATCCGCTGGATCATTGAAAAAGCAAGAGAGTTCCAGAAAAACATCTATGACTGTGTGGATCACAATAAACTGTGGAAAATTCTGAAAGAGATGGGAATACCAGACCACCTGACCTGCCTCTTGAGAAACCTGTATGCAGGTCAGGAAGCAACAGTTAGAACTGGACATGGAACAACAGACTGGTTCCAAATAGGAAAAGGAGTACGTCAAGGCTGTATATCGTCACCCTGCTCATTTAACTTATATGCAGAGTACATCATGAGAAACGCTGGGCTGGACGAAGCACAAGGTGGAATCAAGATTGCCAGGAGAAATATCAATAACCTCAGATATGCAGATGACACCACCCTTATGGCAGAAAGTGAAGAAGAACTAAAGAGCCTCTTGATGAAAGTGAAAGAGGAGAGTGAAAAATTTGGCTTAAAGTTCAACATTCAGAAAACTAAGATCATGGCATCTGGTCCCATCACTTCATGGCAAATAGATGGGGAAACAGTGGAAACGGTGACTGACTTTATTTTGGGGGGCTCCACAATCACTGCAGATGGTGACTGAAGCCATGAAATTAAAAGACACTTACTCCTTGGAAGGAAAGTTATGACCAGCCTAGATAGCATATTAAAAAGCAGAGACATTACTTTGTCAACAAAGGTCTGTCTCGTCAAGGCTATGGTTTTTCCCGTGGTCATGTATGGATGTGAGAGTTGGACTGTAAAGAAAGCTGATCGCCAAAGAATTGATGCTTTTGAACTGTGGTGCTGGAGAAGACTCTTGAGAGTCCCTTGGACTGCAAGGAGATCCAACCAATCCATCCTAAAGGAGATCAGTTCTGGGTGTTCATTGGAAGGACTGATGCTAAAGCTGAAACTTCCAATATTTTGGCCACCTGATGCAAAGAGGTGACTCATGTGAAAAGACCCTGATGCTGGGAAAGATTGAAGGTGGGAGGAGAAGGGGACAACGGAGAATGAGATGGTTGGATGGCATCACCGACTCAATGGACATGGGTTGGGGTGGACTCCAGGAGTTGGTGATGGACGGGGAGGCCTGGTGTGCTGCAGTTCATGGGGTCTCAAAGAGTCGGACACAACTGAGCGACTGAACTGAACTGAACTGGGCTTATATTTCATATGGGTCCTGAGATTGAGCCCTATTCAGTTTTCACTATTTCCCTCAATGCTGAGTCCAGATTCAGAAACTTATTATTACACTGACTGTTTTCTGTAATTCCAGTGCTGTGTGTTGGCTCTTATGGGCAGCTCCTTGTTAGAGAATGTTTCTCTTAACCTTTTTGTCACCCCTAGTCCCTGCATACCTTATCCTATCCACACCATCTCAGATAGAACTAACGATTAATCAAGTGGGTAAAACATCTTGTTTCTCGTGTCAGTTTTCACTAATAGGAAAACCCACTTTCAATATGCAGTACATGTTTGTCTCTGTGTGTACTGCGATACACTGTGAGCAGGACCATGATCTGTGATGTGAGAGGTTTTATCCAGCTGTGTGCACATCCACACAAGGACTGGTCTATGTTGTGCATCACCGATAATATCTACACCCTTCAGTCATTTGAGAAAGGAAAGCTGCCAGATGATCACACCACTCTTTTTCAGAACATAATCTTTTTCTTTTTGACTGCATCCTATGACATGTGGGATCTTAGTTCCTGACTAGGGATTGAACCCATGCCCCCCTGCATTGGAAGTATGGAGTCTTAACCCCTGGACCACCAAGAAAGTCCTTCATGCACACCAAGAAAGCACGTGCACGCTCAGTGCGTGCATGTGTCTGACTCTTTGCAACCCCATGGACTGTAGCCTGCCAGCCCCTTCAAGCATAATCTTAATAGTGTGGTTGGTTTCAGGTAGAGTGACCTGTGCTGAGGGAAGCTGAGGAGGAATTGCAGAGTAAAGCTTCAGGAGGCCAGAGGGCCTGGGTTCGAAACCCAGTTCTGCCACTTACTAGCTACACACATGGACCATTGGATAGGTGACCAAGGTCAACCAGTTAGTAGACCGCATTTTGAGAACTACTGCCTGAAGTATAACATAGTGTAAGAGTCCTTGGAACAGCTCATGGTGGTGAGGAGTGAGGCTGAGTCCCAACATTCATACACTTCTCATAGGCGTTTGTGACCATAGACCTTTATTCATGTAAAGAAAGAATGCTTTTTGCAATCATTCTTACCTGGTCAGCAGGAAGAGAGGCCTCAAGAAAGAAGATACCAAAGATGATTTTTGGTGTAAACAGAAGTTAAAATTGGATATTTTGTGACCCAAAAGGCGAGAGCAATGATGTGTCCCCATTTCCTGAGTCCAGGTACTAGACTCTCTCCATAGAACGTACTGAGATCATGAAACCATTCCATCAGCAGCAGGAATCGTCCATGTCTAGCCTACAGAAGGGGTGGAAGAGGCCAGAGGGAGAGGGTTTCTTTGGAGAGAGGAACTGGATTGTTGTGGCGTTTCCCCTTCCCTTCACCTATGAGAACCAGTGAGATGGGGGGTTCCTCCCTCCTGTCAACCCCAAAGAGAGGGACTTCAAGGGGACAGTTTGGAGGCTCCACAGGGGTCCAGTCTGAATCCTGCTACATGCCCAAGAAAGCAAAAAGTGAGAGACTGTGGCCATGGGGCTGAGGGATCAGAGGAGAGGGGCAGGGCTCTGCGCTTTCACTGATGACAAGGACAAGGAAATGGTGAGTTTTCCCAAGGGCCGAATGGACCCACAGGAGGAAGGCTGCCTAGTGATACTGTCACAGGGGTGGCAGACACGAGGACTGTTTCCAGAAATGATGCAGGGGCTTCCCTGGTGGCTCAGTGGTAAAGAATCCACCTGCCAATGCAGGAGATGTGGTTTGATTGTTGGTTGGGGAAGATCCCACATGCCGCAGAGCAGCTTAGCCTGTGCATCACAACTATAGACCCTGTACTCTAGAGCCCGGGAACTGCAACTATTGAGCTCACACTACTGAAGACCAGGCACTCTAGAGCCCAAGCTTCTCAACAAGAGAACCCATTGCAATGAAGAGCCTGAAGAGTAACCCCCACTACCCACAACTAGAGAAAAGTCCGAGCAGCAACAAAACCAAAAATAAATTTAAAAAAATTTTTAACAGTTGATGCAGCGCTGAGAGAGTCAGAGTAGGAAAGCATTAGGTAAGATTTGTTTTGCTGCAAGGCGTGCTGTGATTCATGGGGTCACGGAGAGTCGGACACGACTGAGCGACTGAACTGAACTGAACTGAACTGAGGACAAATTAACAACGGAAGCACTTAAACAAAAAGGAAGTTAATTTCTATCAAGTAAGTATAAGCAAATGAGGGCTGATATGGTGGTTCCAAAATCATCAGGGTCCAGGATACTTCTGTCTTGTTGCCTTGCTATACTCAATACATGGCTTGCACCAAAGGACCCAACATGGCTATTCTGGCTCCATCCATAACTTCTGCATTACAGACAGCTGGAATAAAGGAGAAGAGCAGCCTTTTTGCATTTGAGGACAATTCCCAGGAATTGGAAATATGACTTTCATTTACAGATCATTGGATTGAACATGGTTATAGGTCACAGACAGCTACAAGGCAGGCTGGAAAATGATACTATTCCAAGATTCCATGTGCTCAGCTAGTTGGGAATCGTGAGTAAAAAGGGTAAAACTGATATTGGCAAATAATTGGTAGTCTCTATTGCATTGGTAGACTCTATTGCATTGGTAGACTGCCCATGATTAAGAATTGAGATATAAGAGTCTAGGTATATGAAAGGCATTACCCAGGTCAAAAAAAAATTGCGGGAAGCTTCCATCAAAAGCATTGCCAAGGGCTTCCATGGTGGCTCAGTGGTTAAAAAAAAAAAGTCTGCCTGCCTGTGCAGGGGACAGGGGCTTGATCCCTGATCTGGGAAGATCCCACATGCCATGGAGCAATTAAGCCCATGCACCACAACTACTGCGCCTGTGCTCTGGAGCCTGGGAGTCACAGATGCTGAAGCCTTTGTACCCTAGAGCTCATGCTCTGCAACAAGAGAAGCCAACACAATGAGGAGCCTGTGCACTGCAACTAGAGTAGCCCCTGTTCTCCACAACCAGAGAAAGACCCTCGCAGCAACAAAGACCCAGCACAGCCAAAAATAAACAACTTAAAAGTAAAAAAGCATTGCCAAACACATTCTCAAAAGCACTCCTCAGTGGGAGAAGGAGAGGGTGGGATGATTTGAGAGAAGAGCATTGAAACATATATGTTACCATATGTAAAACAGATGACCAGTGCAAGTTTGATGTATGATGCAGGGCACCTAAAGCCTGTGCTCTGGGACAACATAGAGGAATAGGGTGGTGAGGGAGATGGGAAGGGGGTTCAGGACAGATGGGACACATGTATACCCATGGCCAATTCATACTGATGCATGGCAAAAGCCATCACAATATTATAAAATAATTAACTTCCAATTTAAAAAAAGTCTGAAGTCTGAGCGCCAAAGAAATCGATGCTTTTGAACTGTGGTGCTGGAAAAGATTCTTGAGAGTCCCTTGGACTGTAAGGAGATCAAATCAGTTAATCTAAAGGAAATCAACCCTAAATATTCAAATACTCAACAATTCTGCTCCTAGGTATACACCCAAAAGAACTGAAAATGTAACCGCACAGAAACTTGTCTGTGAATGTTCCTAGCAGCATTATTAATAATAACTAAGAATTCTGAACAACACAAATGTACATCAACTGATGAATGGACAAACAAAATACGGTATATATCCACACGATGGAATATTGTTCAGCCACAAAAGAAATAAAGTACTGATGAAATTTTAAAACATTATGCTAAGTGAAAAAAAAAGAAACAAAAGGCCATGTATTGTATGACCCAATTTACATAAAATATCCAGAATAGGCAAATCCATAGAGATAGAATGTTGATTAGTGGTTGCCAGGGACTCGGGGGAGGAGAAAGTGGAGAGTGACAGCTATGGGTATGGATTTTTTTTTGAAGTGATGAAAATGTTCTGGAATTGGTTGTGATTCATTGTAAAACTTTGTGAACATATTAGAAACCACTGAACTGTATACTTTGAGAGGATAAATTTTATAGCATTTGAATTTTTAAAGTTTAATATATAATACTAGAGAGGAAGTTTTTAATCCTGCCTGAGATTTCATCCAGAGCTGGGGAAAGAATGAGCCCACAGGCGTATCTAAGGGGACAGTGGGAGAAAGAGTTATTTTTGAATTGTACTCAATACAGACCATTATACTGAAAGGTCAGTATAATGGTTACATCTGTGAGAGCTCATCCAGGATCCTTTATATTAAACAGAAGTGATCAAAGTTTTAAAAAGATCACTTGTCATTAGAGATTTCAAATTAAAACAATGAGATGCCACCACATACATATGAAATGGCAAAACTCAAAAATAACTAACACTACAAATTGCTGGTGAGGGTATGGAGTGGGAGGACTTCTCATTCATTGCTGGTAAAAATGCAAAATGGACAGCCACTTTGGATGACAGTTTGGCAGTTTCTAACAAAAGTATACATTGCCTTACCATATAATCTAGCAATCATAAGGCTAAGAATTTATCCAACTGATCTGAAAACTTATGCACAAAGGAAAGTCTGCATAGGTATGTTTATAGCAGCTTTATTCATAATTCCCAGAAGAAGGGAAGCAATCAAGATGTCCTTCAAATCAAACTGTGGTACATACATACAATGGGATATTATTAAGCAATACAAACGAGCAATCAAGCCACTAAAAGATAAGGTTTAATCTTAATTTTATATTGCTAAGTGAGATTATCTGGAAAAGGCAAAACTTTGTAAAAATGAGATGGTAAAAATATCATTGATTGTCAGGTGATTGGAGATAAAGTAGGAGGTGGAATAGTGGATATGAAGCACAGATATTTTTAGGGTGGATAAATTATTATATGTGATACTGTAATTGTGAATACATTGACGTTAGGCACTTGTCAAAATATGTAGAACTTTATAGCATAAAGTGTGAACCTCAATGTGTGCAAAGTTAAAACATTATTTATGAGGTTAGATGAGGTATAAATGTGACTAAACAATCTCCTTTACAGATGAATGAAGCAACTTTATTTGAGGGAGTGGGTAGGAAAGGTACTGTCCCAAGTTACTTTGGAAATCAGTGGTTTGTAAGACCTAGGCCCTGTCCTCTAGCTGATAAAGTTGTTTCCTTTGGGGTATGAGTTAACAATTTCAGTGCCACTATACAATACTGGAATTGAACAGTTAAGAAAATGATGGTATATAGTGAGAGCCAGATTTCTCACTGTTGGAGATGGAGGGGCAAGAGGGAGCCAGGAGGACCCTAAGGACACATGATTACCAAATGTAATGTGTATTTTGGATGGGATTCTGAAATTAAAAAAGGACATTAGATCAACACTGAAGAAATGTGGATAAAGGGCTGACTTTAGTTAATAATCATGAATCAATGTTGGTTCCCTAGTTAACACATATATTATACCAGTGTGAGATGTTAACAAGGGAAAATGGGGTATGGGGTTTATGCAAAATCTATGACCTTTGCAACTGTCCTGTAAATTTAAATTCTTCTAAATAAAAAGTTTTTTGGAAAAAGCATTGTAGAAAGTAAGAGTTCCTCAGAATTGTAATTAGAATGATCTAAACCAACCTTGATAGTATATTAAAAAGCAGAGACATTACTTTGCCAACCAAGGTCCGTCTAGTCAAGGCAATGGTTTTTCCCGTGGTCATGTATGGATGTGAGAGTTGGACTGTGAAGAAGGCTGACCGCCGAAGAATCGATGCTTTTGAACTGTGGTGTTGGAGAAGACTCTTGAGAGTCCCTTATACTGCAAGGAGATCCAACCAGTCCATTCTAGAGGAGATCAATCCTGGATGTTCATTGGAGGGACTGATGCTAAAGCTGAAACTGCAATACTTTGGCCACCTCATGCGACGAGTTGACTCACTGGAAAAGACTCTGATGCTGGGAAAGGTTGGGGGCGGGAGGAGAAGGGGACGACGGAGAATGAGATGGCTGGATGGCATCACCGACTCGATGGACATGAGTTTGAGTGAACTCCGGGAGTTGGTGATGGACAGGGAGGCCTGGCGTGCTGTGATTCATGGGGTCGCGGAGAGTCGGACACGACTGAGCGACTGAACTGAACTGAACTGAACTGAAACTAGTGTTTAATCTATTTATGGCAATATAACAATAAATGAAACAATATTGAATGCTAAAGAATTAGAGAAAACACAATGAAATACCAATAAGCCATTAGGATGACTAAGAATGTTTAAATTTGACAATGTCAAGTGATGATCTGAAGATGTGGAGACATTGGAACTCATACTGATGGGACTGCACCATGCTACACATGCTTTGGGAAACTATTTGACAGTTTTCTCATAAATTAAACATGCACCAATTCTATGGCACAACAATTTAATTTCTAGGTGTTTCCCCAAGAGATATGAAAGCATATACATACACAAAGACTTATTGTGATTGTTCATACAAGTTGCACTCATACTTGCCCAAATTGGTGACTGACTAAACAAAGTGTGGTATTTTTATGTAATGGAGTACTACTCAGAATTAAAAGGGAACAAACCTATTGTATATGCAACAAAGTGGATCAATATAAAAAACATCATACTGAGTGTAAGAAGCCAGACAGAAAAAGACTACGTACTATATAATTCCATTCTGATGAGACTTGAGGAAAGTCAAATCTAACCTATAGTGATAGAAAGTAGATCAGTGGTTGCTTAAGGCTGAAGATGGAAGGTAGAAACTGAAAAGGGACAAAAGGCAACAAATGATCACAGTAAGACTCAGGCAAAAAGTATTAAATGCAAGTAAATAAAGGCAATTTAGAATAAAGGGCAAACTGCACAATGCAGACCTTACATTTATATTTATTTATACAGCAATTATCAGAGAAGGCAATGGCAACCCACTCCAGTACTCTTGCCTGGAAAATCCCATGGACAGAGGAGCCTGGTAGGCTTCAGTCCATGCGGTTGCTGAGTCAGACATGACTGAGCGACTTCACTTTCACTTTTCACTATCATGCATTGGAGAAGGAAATGGCAGCCCACTCCAGTGTTCTTGCCTGGAGAATCCCAGGGACGGGGGAGCCTTCTAGGCTGCCGTCTATGGGATCACACAGAGTCTGACACAACTGATGTGACTTAGCAGCAGCAGCACCATACACCAATTATAATATTCTAATTCATAAAGCAAAAATATAAAAAAAAAAATAGAAGAGAGAAGTAGAAGTAGGATACTTCATCTCTTTTAGCCTAAGAGATAAAGTTCACAAAATAATAAGCTAAGTAAAACACATACAACAAACTTAGAACTGTACATAACCAAAGCAAATAATCGTTATTTTCTTAAGAATCATGCAACGTATGACATTCTCTAGTCCTAATGCAAGAAGACTAAAAATCAATGGCAAAGCTAGGAGACAGAGAAAAACAAAAAAAATCACCAACTGTTGAATCAAAGAAAAAATTAGAGAATATTGAAAAAATAACAGTAATGAAAACATATTTAAGCTTATGGTCTAGAGAGAAAAAGGTAATATTTATAAATAATTTTAAGCATTAATAATCTCACTGAAAAAATTAGAAAAAATAGAATAAATATAAGGGAACAGAAGGAAAATCTAATTTAAAAATAGAATTTAGTGTACTAGAAAGTGAAAAAGGTATAAGTAAATAAGTAAAAGGGATTATTTAGAAAGAAAAAAATCACAAGAATCTAATCAAGAGGAAAAGGAGAAAGCACACACACACAAAAAAACACAAAATGTAAAGAAGAATGATAAAAATAATCTTAGAGTGAACTAAAATAATTATGTCTAATTTGTTTGTTTCAAAATAAAATTATTTTCCAGGGAAGCATGAATATCTAATATAAACTTTAGAAAAGAAAAAAAAAACCTGATAAAACCACTAGATAGAAAAAAGTTAAATTTTAAAGATTTAGTCTGCTTTCACAAAAAAAAAAAAAAAAAAAGGCCCACGTGGTTTCCCAGGGGGAATTGAACTAAAATTTTAAGGAACTGCAATGTTTTAAATTTTCTTCTGGAAAATTAAAAAATATTGTTCTATAAATTTATGCATTGAGGTACTCCTTTTTTTCCCCCAGAGATAGTAACAATGGACAAAATACTCAAACCAAAAACTAAACAAACATAGCCAGATTCAAAGACAAATCAAATATGTCTTTGCACTGGGAAGCAGGACAGTGACATGAAATGCAAACCTCAACTAAAGAAACTAGCAAACTGGACTCAGAACCTGCCATGGCAGCTGAGAGTTTATCCTTTGCAGGGTTAACTGGGTCTAAACGTAATCATATGTAGTCAAGGTCATCACCAGAAACCAGAGGCTGTACCGGGGCTCCCCCATCAGTGTCAGGAGACTGAAAAATCATTGCCAACTGCTGCCTTACAAGGCTTGCATGAAGCTGTGGTCCTGGGCAGGCACAGCTTATGACCAGGAATTAAACCGAGCTTTCCACCAACAGCTTGGCAGCATCTTTGCCATTGCTTCAGTATCACCATGGGGTAGGAACCCTGCATTGCTAAATAAGACCTGATTCAGGACCTAGACGATAGGGTAGAACCACTAGTCTGGCTGGCAAGAGAGTCAAGAAAGGAGAGGGTGGGGTAGGGAATGATGGCAAAACAGACATTTTCCAACATACAAAGACTGAAAGAGTGTGTTACCCATTAAATGGGTTCTTTGTCTGTGCTTAGTCACTCAGTCGTGTCCAACTCTTTGCAGCCCCATGGACTGTAGACTGCCATGGGGATTTTTCAGGCAAGAATACTGGAGTGGGCTGCCATGCCCTCCTTCAGGGAATCTTCCCAACGTAGGGATTGAACCCAGGTCTCCTGCATTGCATACAGATTCTTTACAGTCTGAGCCACCAGGGAAGCCCAAGGATACTGGAGAGGGTAGCCTATCCCTTCTTCAGGGGGGCTTCCCCAGCCAGTAATTGAACCGTGGTATCCTGGCTTGCAGGTGGGTTCTTTACCAGCTGAGCTACCTAACAAGAAGAAAGCTGTGGGATTCAAGAAACAATGGTGAACATCAGTTCAGTTCAGTTCAGTTCAGTCGCTCAGTCGTGTCCGACTCTCCGCGACCCCATGAATCACAGCACGCCAGGCCTCCCTGTCCATCACCAACTCCTGGAGCTCACTCAAACTCATGTCCATCGAGTCGGTGATGCCATCCAGCCATCTCATTCTCCGTCGTCCCCTTCTCCTCCCGCCCCCAACCTTTCCCAGCATCAGAGTCTTTTCCAGTGAGTCAACTCGTCGCATGAGGTGGCCAAAGTATTGCAGTTTCAGCTTTAGCATCAGTCCCTCCAATGAACATCCAGGATTGATCTCCTCTAGAATGGACTGGTTGGATCTCCTTGCAGTATAAGGGACTCTCAAGAGTCTTCTCCAACACCACAGTTCAAAAGCATCGATTCTTCGGCGATCAACATAGAAATTAATAAATGTATGGATAAACTTAATTAACTCTAGACTATAAAAGTCATTAACATTCTGTGTATAGAAAAATGAAACATTATGGGAATCAATATTAGGTGGGGTTACATTCAATGGGCAGTTAGCATGTTAAGATTCTTGTTTTATTTGTGACTCTGGGATTTTTTATTGATTAAATATATTTGCTAAAATATCAAGGGCAACCATTAGAAGAAGAGAAATACAATTAGCACAGTTCAGTTCAGTTCAGTCGCTCAATCGTGTCCGACTCCGCGACCCCATGAATCACAGCACACCAGGCCTCCATGTCCATCACCAACTCCCAGAGTTCACTCAAACTCATGTCCATCGAGTCGGTGATGCCATCCAGCCATCTCATTCTCTGCACAATCAGCACATGCCGTTCCGTCGCTCAGTCGTGTCCGACTCTATGCGACCCCGTGGACTGTAGCCTACCAGGCTTCTCCGTCCATGGGATTCTCCAGGCAGGAATACTGGAGTGGGTTACCATTTCCTTCTCCAGGGGATCTTCCCGACCCAGGGATTGAACCCAGGTCTCCCACATTAGAGGCAGATGCTTTAACCTCTGAGCCACCAGGGAAGCACAATCAGCACAGAGGGAGGTAAAAGAGAAAACCTTATTTGTTATGCCATAACAAATTACCAAAACTCAGTAAGTTAAAACAATAGAAGTTTTTCTCTCTGGGTTCTTGAGGCCAGAAGTCCACAATCAAGGTATCAGTTGGGCCGTGCTCCTTCTGAAGTGTCTAGGAGAGAAAGCTTCCTTGCATCTTCCAGCTTCTTGTGGCTTTAGGAGTTTCTTTGGCTTGTGGCTACATAACTCCAACCTCTGCCTCCTTCACATGGCCTTCTCTTTTCTCTGTGTCTCTCCCCTGTATGTCTCTTATAAAGACACTTGTCATCAGGTTTAGAATGCCTCTGGATAATCCTGGTTGGTCTCATCTCAAGACTCTAAACTTGTTTACATCTGCAAAGATCCTTTGTCCAGCTGAGGTCACATTCACACACTGTGAATGTGAAGGAAGTGGTCATGTCTTTTGGGAAGTCATCTTTCAACCTACTATAAAGGTTAACTTGTTGTTCAGTCTCTCAATTGTGTCCGACTCTTTGCGACCCCATGGATTGCAGCATGCCACGCTTCCCTGTCCTTCACCATCTCCTGGAGCTTGCTCAAACTTATGTCCATTGAGTCAGTGATGCCATCCAACTGTCTCGTCCTCTGTCATCCCCTTCTCCTCCTGCCTTCAATCTTTCCCAGCATCAGGGTCTTTTCTAATAAGTTGGCTCCTCACATCAGATGGCCAAAGTATCGGAGCTTCAGTTTTAGCATCAGTCTTTCCAATAAATATTCAGGATTGATTTCCTTTAGGATTGACTGGTTGGATCTCCTTGCAGTCCAAGGGACTCTCAAGAGTCTTCTCCAACAACACAGTTCAAAAGTGTCAGTCTTCAGTACTCAGCCTTCTTTATAGTCCAGCTCTCACATCCATACGCGACTACTGGAAAAACCATAGCTTTGACTAGATGGACCTTTGTTGGCAAAGTAATGTCTCTGCTTTTTAATATGCTGCCTAGGTTTGTCAGAGGTTATCTTACCTATTAACAAAAAGAGAGACTATCAGATTGGATTTTTATAATATAGCTACACACCAACTACAAATCACATATAATGACCAAAAATCAAGGAATTTTTGTATCCTGGTCCCTGGTTCACCTTAGAC
The DNA here is from genome assembly GCF_049115385.1 of Moschus berezovskii. NCBI lineage: Eukaryota > Metazoa > Chordata > Mammalia > Artiodactyla > Moschidae > Moschus > Moschus berezovskii. The sequence goes on from NC_142465.1 coordinate 74,659,251, forward strand.
CGTTCTTTGATGACTCATTTCAACTCTGTATTAGTTCCTCGTTCTTCCATCGAAGCTGAACCCTCAGTTTTCATACAGTGACATTAATGCTCAGCCTAAAAACTAGAGTTCCCAACCTCCCTTGTAGCTAAGAATGGTCATATAACAGTTTTGGGTGATAGGAGGTAAGCAGGAGCATATGGCAACTTCTGTGGTTGTTAACCTCCAAAGATGGCCCCCAATAATTCTTCCCCTCCTGTATATACCACTCTTCACATCAAGAGGTGGAATGTGTCCACTGCCACCCCCTTCTTTGGGCTTGTCCTGTGACTGCTTTGACCAGTAGAATGCAGAGAATGGACATTCAGGCACCTCAAAGCTTAGGCTTTAAGAGGATTGGAGCTTTCATTTTCTTCCTCTTCAGATATCCATGCTTGGAGTGATATTTTTTTAAGAGCTATTCATTTTTCAAAAAAAAAATTATTTATCTGGCTGCGTCGGATCTTAGTTGTGATTTGTGGAGCCTTTCATTGCTGTGCACGGGTTCCTCTCTAGTTGTGCCGTGCGGGCTCAGTAGTTATTGTGTGTGGGTTTAGTTGCCCCACTACAGTTTGTAGGATCTTAGTTCCCCAACAAGGGATCGAACCTGTGTTCCTTGCATTGGAAAATGAATTCTTAACCACAACCACTGGACTACCAGGGAAGTCCCTGGAATGATATATTTTGAATGCAACTTCCATGCTGTGAGGGACCCCAAGCAGCTGTGAGGAAAAATCCTCGTGAAGGAGAATTGAGGCTTCAGGCAATGGCCCCAGTGAGCTTCTAGATAAAAGCCAGTGGTTGAGGTCACCTTGGATCTATCATTTGTCCCTGAATGATGGCCAAGAGCAGGTGAGGCAGAACTGTGGTAGTCTACTCACAGAATCATAATGTAGATTAAATTAATAAATTATTGCTGTGTTAAACCACCAAGTTTTGAGGTGGCTTGTTATGCTTTAGTAGAAAATAAAAACACTTTCCTTAAAATATGGTTATCATCAAAAAGTTGGCAGCCTCAACTTGGAAAAGGACAGTGACAAGAACCCAACCATGCTGGCACAGGGATCTCACACCTCCAGCCTTCAGAACTGTGCCAAATAAATTTCTGTTGTTTATAAGCCTATATATATATATATATATATGGTTAGCATATGTTCTTTGCCTCTTTTTTTTCCTTTATCCTTCATGTATATAGGAATATATACATGATAAATAGAGTTGAAGCAGCCATGCTGGCTATGAGGTAATCTTAGGAATGTAGGTCATGCAGGAAAAAATAAGTATCTCTACTTCATAAAAGAAGTTTCTGTCTTGAATAAGCCACTCTTTTTTGGGTCTCCATTCAAATTGAACCTAATTCTGACTATATTGACTCATTCTTAGACACTGCTCAAATGATAACTTTTGCACAAGCCCTCAGTTTTTTTCAATTTGCTTTTCTTCTGTTTATTTTTAAATTAAATTTTGTTTTATCAAATATACATGTATATACAGTTTTAAAATCCAAATAATTTGGTAGTTACAGTTCCTCTCAAGATGAAGGATCGGTTTAGCCTCACTAATTCCTTCCTGTAAATCTTATTTCATAAAAACCAGGAGGAAGTTGTGTGACTCCTAATATAAATGCATGAGAACTCTCTGGTGCAATAGGAAGTGTTTAGGTCCTTATGTGGGAGAAGTGAAAGCCCAGAATCGAGCGTGACTGAGCCTCAGGGATGCAAATAGGGGCAAGTGGATTGCAGAGACTTTGAGATATACCTTCTGCTCTTTAACATTGTCCTGGGCAGGTTTTGCTCATCTCAATGCCATGGTGAAGCAGGAAAAACAAACAACAAGTGTATACTGTCAGGACTACCAACATAACATCAGAGTAGGCACTCCAGCCAAGCTGTATGGTTAAGAACTGGTTAATAATATGGGCAAGCAGACTGGCTAACCCCTTAATATTCCTTGCTAGGGGAAGAGGGAGACATCAAGTCAAAGTCTGCATCCTGCAAGAATGGTTGCATGCTTCAGTTGCGTCCAACTCTTTGCAACCCTAGGGACTGTCAAATCTACCAGAACCTTGATTTTAGACTCATAGCCCCAGACTGTGAAAAAATAAAATTCTGTTGTTTAAACGACCCAGTCAGTGGTATTTTGTTATAGCAGTCTGAGCTGACTAGTTTGGTGGGAAAACAATGGTTAACTCTATTGAAAAAAATAATGTGTATATATATATATATATATATAAAATGAACTGCAGATGGATTAAAAGTTTGGATGGAATGATAAAAAGAGTAATAAAAGAGAAATAGAAACTTTATAATTTTGGAAAAGAAAAGATTTCTTAAATAAGACCATTAAAGCATAAACCACAGTGTGGGGGAAAAAATGAAGTGACATCCCACAACTTGTGCTGAATGCCATTCATTAGAAATGGGTCAATAGGTCCAGCACACGCTCAAGGAGAGAGAATTACAGGAGGGTCTGGATTCCAGAGGTGGGGATTCAAATGGTGCTGAACAGGACAGAAATAAGCAGTCCACACAGGACAAAACACTACCATCTAAGCAGTGAAGGAAATGGTGCTGAACCTCACTAGTTAAAACAGCAGTTATTCACCATTTTTGCTCCCCATTTGGCTAAAAAAAATTTTTAAGTGATAACATTTAGCACAAGCAAGGGCATGCATGTATTTTCATTCATGGGTGGTGAAAGTGTGAACAGTTAAACTTCTGAGGAAAGCAGTTCATCCAAGTCATTCAAATATTAAATGACCTAGCACTCCTGTTTATGGCAATCTATTTGCCAGAGTACTTAAGTACCAGTACTTAAGAACACAAGTGCAAGGAGGCCTGTTGTAACATTATTCATGATGGCAAAAAAATAACAGCAAAAAAAACCCAAACTGGAAACATCCCTAAAAACCTTCAATAAAAGAAACACTGGTGAAATATTCTTACCCAGTTAATTTGTTAATTTGTTTCTGTTTGAGCTTGGAGAAAGGTGTAGAATCACATATACTAAACTATTAATATATGTTATCACAATAGAATTATGGGGGAGGGAGAGTATTAATTTTTAATACATGCTTATATATAATTGGAGTTTTTATTAAAAACATATTACTGTTGTTATTTGCCTTGTTGCTTAGTCACTAAGTCATGTCTGACTCTTTGTGACCCCCATGGACAATAGCCTGCCAGCCTCCTCTGTCCATGGGATTTCCCAGCTAAGAACACTGGAGTGGGTTGCTATTTCCTTCTCTAGGGGATTTTCCTGACCCAGAAATCTAACCTGCGTCTCCTACATTGACAGGTGGATTCTTTACCACTGAGCCACCAGGGAAGCCCTTTTGTTATTTAGAAAAGAAGAAAAATCATTTTTAAAAAAGATAAAGTTACATTTCCAGATGAATTAAAATCACTTTGGTGTTTCTTTTAGGATTGAATTGAAGTGCATAAATTATTTTCTACCAATCACTTATGCCTTTTTAAAGCTTTATGTAGTCCAAGTCTGACCTGTCTACTATATGTAGAAGGACCTACCAAGAGTAAAGCATTTCATGATGGTAAATCAGTTCTTCTGATGAATAGCAACAGGGAGAGAGATTTTTCAGGACTTGCGACGTGGGTCTTCTTTGCACCTGTCAAACCAAACCAAAGAACTGAGTTTTGAAGATTCTATCTTGAAAAACAGGTGGAGCACAAAGCTTTGTGCCATTCTCAGTGAATATCTTTTCTCACAAATGAACTATTGATGGGAATCAAACAGAAGAGTGTTGGAGGTCATGTGCTCAAGCAAGGCAAAGATCTGGAGCAAAGGAATTCATGGACAAGATGTATGTTTTGTTAGTTGAGTAGAGGGCCCTTCCCACTACCCAGCATGAAGTTATGCAAGGCTGATCCTCTTTTAAATGGCATGGTAGACACTATTGCCTCCCTATCCATTCCTCTCCTTCTTCCTTGGTAACTGAACACAGATTTGGCTCATGTATCTGGTGTTTGTGTATTTCAGAGGAAGATGGACCCCTTTCTAGCCCCAGGGGAGAGTTTTGGTTCATCTTAGCCTATTATGGTATTTACATTATTTGCCCTTTGTCTTTCATTGGTTAAGCAATGAACAGGCAAATCAATTGCCCAATGGGACAGGAGGAAAAATCTTTGAAAATGTTTTTGAGAAAATTTTCCTACTTTTAAGAAAAGACAAAGGAAGAGAGATATCTTCTTCTCCTTCCTGTCTTGGCAAGAGGTTATTTATCTTGTAATTCTCTTTATTGGCAGTTCATTCCTTTCTCTTTCCTTTCCTTTCAAACTTTCCAAAATTAATGACAAATACCAAATCGCAGACCCAGGAAGCTCAGAAAATATCAAGCAGAATTTAAAAAACCAAACAGAAAACCACGCTATACATAGGCATATCATACCCTAAATGCAGAAAACCGAAGACAAGGAAAAGTCTTGAAAAAAGTCAAAGGAGGAAATAAAAACACCTTACCTAGAGAAGAACAAGGAGAGGAATTCCAATGACCTTCTCATAGATACCATGCAAATAAGAAGAGAATGGACTGATACATTTAAAGTTGGGTTTGCTTTTTTCTTTTAAAGAACACCAACTTGGAATTCTGTATCTAACAAAATTAGCCTTCAAAGTGAAGAGATAAAGACATTGTCTGACAGGCAAAAACAGAGGAAATTCATTGCAATAAATATAAAGAGAAGTTTTTCAGAGAGAAATAAACAAACAAAAAATCAGAAACTTTGATCTTTGTTTAAAACATAAGAGCATTGGAGGAGGAAGAAATAAAGGTAAAATAAAATCTTTTATTTTCCTTATTCTTAATTGATCTAAAAGCTCACAGTTATTTAAAGGAATAATTGTAACAATGTGATGTTAATGATACCATATGAATAAGTGAAATAAATGCCAGCAACCCATAAGGGATGGGCAGGAAGAATCAGGACTACTCTGTTTTAAGGTGGGCTTCCCTGGTAGCTCAGCTGATAAAGAATCCGCCTGTAATGTGGGAGACCTGGGTTTGATTCCTGGGTTGGGAAGATCCCCTGGAGAACCTGCACTGCGTGTGAAACAGAATAGTGTCATTTGAAGGTAGATTTAGATTAGTTAGAAACGTATATTTAAAACTCTAGAGCAGTTGCCAAAAAAATAAAAATGCTTAAGGTATAATTTACTAAGAGAGGAGATAAAATGCTTAATTAAAACTTAAAAATGAAAGAAGGCAGAAAAAGAAGTTTCTAGCAATGAATAGAAAACAGTTACAAACATATTAATGTCTGGTTGATGTCAACCCAAGTGCATCAATGATCACTTTAATATAAATATTTAAACATGCAAATTAAAAGACAGAGATTGCCACAGTATGTTAAAAAAGAGACTCAACTATATGTTGTCTACCGACACACACTTTAAACACCCTGATAGGTTAAAAATAGAGGGATAGAGAAAGATATAAGCACTGTGCTAACACTAATCAAAAGAAAGCTGGAATAACTATTAATTTCAGACAAAGCTGACTTCAGAATAATAGAAATTATTAGAAGGGTACAACTTAATAATAAAAAGATAAATTGTCTAAGAAGCTATAACAAATGACAACTTATCTACAGATACTCTTCCCAAGGAAATTTAAAACAATTATTTGTACAGTCCTTGAAAAATATTCCCTAATAACCAAATGCACCAAAAGATCTTAAGTGACATTCACTAAGCACACTGTTAATAACAATATCGATACTCTGAAACTATCACACACATACAACTATAAAGAGCACGGTCCAGTCATTCAGGGACTTGGGACCAAGTGCAAGAGACAGACATAAAAGCTGTCAATCATGAACATGATAAGTAACGTAGGATGTGAAAAAGATGCTGGAGTGATAGCCTGGAGGAAACACAACTTTGCATAATAAGGTCAGGAAAAACTTCCTAGAGGAAGTAACAACTGAACCATTATTTTTCTTTAGGGGTTGAAAAATATATCATTTAATTCTGTCATTCCTGCTGCATGTATTAACTGGAATTGTCAAAAATATTTCCATCAACTATTTTGTTGCCTTGAGATAGATTTCATATAGGAATATCAGGACAGATGTTTGAGTTTGACTTTCCCCCTTTACTTACCAGTGTTTAAAATAACAATTCTATTCCCTAGATTGCTCCAAAGATTAATCTCTTAGGATATTTTATTGTAGAAGTGTTATGACCTCATAGCATTAACACATTTGATATGCTTCAACCAATTGTGGTGGTTTAGTCGCTAAATCATGTCTGACTTTTGCGACCCAATGGACTGTTGCCCGACAGGCTTCTCTGTCCATAGGATTTTCCAAGTAAGAATACTGGAGTAGGTTGCCATTTCCCTCTGCAGGGGATCTTCCCAACCCAGGTATCAAACCCAGGTCTCCTGCACTGAAGGCAGATTCTTTACTGATTGAACTACCAGGGAATCCTGTATCAACCCATTAAGTTATTATTTTCAAAGCTAAAATTGTCCCATTTTTAAGTTGGCCTCTGTACTTTTTGACATGACCCTTGTGTTTTTCCCCTATCTTTTTTTAAAAGTCTTTGTTGAATTTGTTACAATATTGCTCCTGCTTTATGTTTTGGTTTTTTGACCCTAAGACATGTGGGATCTTAGGGACCAGGATCAAACCCACCCCCTGCATTGGAAGGCGAAGTTTTAACCACTGAACTGCCAGGGAAGTCCCAACCCTTCTGGTTTTCATAGCTTCCTTTCTCTTTGGCACAACCAAATGATCCAGGATCATCATATACATTTCTTGCCCCACACATGGAATCAATAGTTTTTCTAAGGAACTTTGGTTCCTTCAATGGGAAGTGGTATTTAGAGCATTTGGTAAGCTTTTTAAATGGCAGTCTCCTATGTCTAGTTTCTCTCTCTTTGAAAGCATTCTCCGTCCTTTATGCCACTGTCTGATGATCTTACTCTGATACAAGTTATGTCCCATACCTGATGATAATTGTCCATGCTGCATCATCCTCCACAGCTTCAAGTCTCAGCCCCTTAGACTGGCACACAGGACCCTTTTTTGGCCTATCTTTGTGGTTTACTTTCTCTCTACCTTTTTAGCCTACTTTCCTGGGCACACTCTGTCTTCCAACCATGTCAAAGTATTTTGCAGCTTTCCAACTAAGATGTGCATTTTGTCTTTACAATTACATGCTTGTAACCATTTTCTATTCAGTGCCAGAAAATTCTATTTCTACCTTCTTTGGTTTTCATTGATCGTTTTCTGACTATCGATGACAACTGTAGGCAGAAATCAATTTAGCCCTCAGGTGGTTCCAGAGAGTGAGCTAGGGTGTCCCTTCCTCCCATAGCAGCTACAGGCACCCTCCTTGTAGATTACTAATCCCGCTGTTTTATTGTTCTTCTTGACTCACCTTCACTGAAACAAGACAATGTAAGGTAAACACACTCTCACTGGATTACTTATCCCACCTTGCAGAGTTACGTAGAAGGTACCCCAGCAGTGTTTGCTGAAGTGATTACTTACCTATGTCAATAACAAATGAATCATTAACAAACATTAAGTTTGGGCTCATATCTTTACTACAAGATCCACAAAAACAGGGATATTGTTTACCATTTGTTTGTTTATCATCAGACCTTCTAACAGCATGTAAACTCCAGGAGGTGCAAGGGAAGGGAAGAAACGTCTATCTTGTTCATCTCTGAACCTCTACCTAGAACAAGACTAATTCTTCATGTACTGGCTGAAATAAAGAAAAGATGGAAGGCAGAGTCGAGGGAGGGAGGGAGAAAGGCACGGGAAGGGAAGGAAGAGTGAATCTTATTTAGCAGAGGTTTCTCTATTGAAGGTGATCCAGGCCTAGAGCCACACATAATGCAACTCTAAGATATAAATGTGCAATTGGAGATGTTGATAGAGGAGATATCATCTTGCAGATTTAATTTTTAGAGTCAGTTGCACACAGGCGCTTCCCTGGTGATCCAGTGGCTAAGATACTACACTCCCAATGCAGGGGGCCAGTGTTTGATCCCTCATCAGGGAACTAGATCCCATTTGCTGCAACTGAGAGTTCACATGCCACAACTAAAGATCATACATGCTGCAATGAAGATCAAAGATCCTGTGTGCTGCCACCAAATAAATAAATACATTAAAAAAATAGTTGCACAGGGCTCTGATTTACACTTAGAGTGTTTCAGTGCTGTGCAAAGTGTGAAATTCGTGTCCAGTGACTTCACTGCACAAGGCAATGCCATTATCCTGTGCCCTCGTGAGTCTGTGTCACCTGCAACCAGTCAGACCAGTGGATGGACCATTCTTAGGGATCAGTAAATGCTGCCCGGAGAGAGGAATGACAGCAGTGAGCAAGAGGGACAGGGTCCCAGCCCTCCTAAGGCTTGTGTTCTAGAGTGGAGAGGCATACAATGAAGAAGGAAACAAAACAATTTTAGATGGGGGTAAGCTCTGTAGAGAAAGTAAAACATCAGACAAGTAGTTACAATAAGGTGAGTGTTAGGATCGGGAAGTACAAGGCCCTGTGCAGACTATAGCAGTGGAGGCAGAGCATTCCAGGTGATCTCAGAGGGATCCGCCCTGCCCTTCCTCTTCTGTGCTGCTCCCTCCTCCATTCCAGGGGCTTCAGCAGCCACCCTGGTTTACACATCAGTGCCAACTCCACACTTTTGTGGGGCTGCCTGCCTGTCATTGCTACTGGGCTGCTGGGAAATTTTACAAGCTCTTCAAGTTACCTCTCTGTTGCTGCCAGATCCTCCCTCCTTCTGCCAGCCCCTCCCTCAACTGGACAGTCTCTGTGAATTGTGTCAATTGCCCAAGTCAGAGACCTGGACATCACTTCACCCTGCCCCTCACTGGGCACATCATCCAGTCAACACCAAGACTGATAAATTCGACCTTCTCATTGTCTCCTGAGTTGAGTCATGTCTTCCTGCCCCTACTGCCATGTTCCTATTTCAGGCCATTAGGATTCCCCCCACCTCATCCTCAGTGACCACCACCTCTAGCAGCCTCATGTCACACTGTGGCCACACTGGTATCTGCAAAATATGAATGTAGAGCCGACTCATTGGAAAAGACCCTGATGCTGGAAAAGATTGAGGGCATGAGGAGAAGGGGACAACAGAGGACGAGATGGTTGGAGAGCATCATCGACTCAATGGATGTGAGTTTGAGCGAACTCCAGGAGATAGTGAAGGACAGAGAAGACTGACGTGCTGCAGACCGTGGGATCACAAAGAGCTGGACGTGACTTAGTGACTAAACAGCAACAGCAAGTCCTGTATGCTCAGATCCCTTCCAGGATAGGATTAGCATGACCCTCCTGATCTGATTCCCCACCTACCTCCCAAAGAAATCACCTGTTATTCCTTCCTTCCATTCTATGCACAGCCATGCCCGGCTCCCTCAGTATATAATACCCTCAATCTCCCTGCCTGTTGAATCCAGTTCCTGACTTAGTCATCACTTCCTGGAGGAGGCTGCCTTGACACCCGCCTCTCGGGCTCAGCTTCACTCCCCACTCTTGGTTCCCACAGTACCCACACTTTCTCCACTGCCCCATTCCCCCGCCATGTATTTGTTTTGGAGGGTGGGAGCTGCGTCACTCATTGTGTTCACAGTGCCTGTCAAGGGCAGGAGAGCTATACACCGCACCCGAGTTGTCCTCCTCTCTAAAAGTGGGGGCAACAGTAATACTTACATGTTAGCTGTATTGTGAGGGTTAAATGAGAAAATGAGTAGAAAAATACCTATCACAGTTAATATATAAAGAGTAAAGGATAACGATTATTACTAGATGATGTTGCTCACACTGAATTTAAACAAGCACTGAAGTTTGAAATGCATTCAGGAAAATGCATAAAATCACATGTGTACAGAGCTCAATGAATTTTCACAAATGAATGCACACTTGTCATCAGTCCCTAGATAGCACTATTTTATTTTTTATTGAAGTATAGCTGATATAGATGATGTGATAGTTTCAGGTGTACAGCAAAGTGATTCAGTATTTGATGTTGTTCAGTCACTCAGTTGTGTCCAACTCTTTGAGACCCCCATGGACTGCAGCACACCAGGCTTCCCTGTCCATCACCATCTCCTGGAGTTGGCTCAAACTCATGTCCATTGAGTTGGTGATGCTATCCAACCATTTCATCCTCTGTCATCCCCTTCTCCTCCTGCCTTCAATTTTTCCCAGCATCAGGGTCTTTTCCAATGAGTCGGATCTTCGCATCAGGTGGCCAAAGTATTGGAGCTTCAACTTCAACTTCAGTCCTTCCAACAAACATTCAGGACTTATTTCCTTTAGGATTGACTTGTTTGATCTCCTTGCTGTTCAAAGGATTCTCAAGTTTCTACTTTATATATACTAGTGTGTATCTGTTTATCCCAAGCTCCTAATATCCCTCACCCCCTTCCCCTTTTAGTAACCATAAGTTGGTTTTCTGTGAGTCTGTTTCTGTTTCTGATTGGTAAGTTCATTTGTATCTCTTTTTTAGATTCCACATATAAGTGCTATCATATAATATTTGTCTTACTTCATTTAGTATGATGATTTCTAGGTCCATCCATGTTTCTGCAAATAGGCATTATTTCATTATTTTTTATGGCTAGTACTTCATTGTGTATATGTGCCACATTTTTTTTGTATCCATTCATCTGTTGATGGACATATAGGTTGCTTCCACCTCTTGGTTATTGTAAATAGTGCTGCTATGAACATTGGGGTGCATGTATCTTTTCAAATTAGAGTTTTCATCTTTTCAGGATATATGCCCAGGAGTAGGATTACTGGACCATATGTGAACTCTATTTTTAGTTTTTTAAGGAACCTCCATAGTGACTACACCAATTTACATTACCACCAACATCAGATAGCACTTTTTTTAAGGTTCAAAGGTTACCTTCTCAGAGAGGCCCTCCCTTATGTCTCACCCCCTATATAGAACTCATCATCAGACATCCTAAAGAATTTAACTATGTATTTTATATATTATCTTTCTCACCTGACTCCAACATAAACTGCAGGAGAATAGGATTTTTTTTTTTTTTTGGTCTATTTCGTTCACTGCTGTATCCTCAGCTCCTAGAACAGCACTAGACACAGTAGGTATGCATTCAGAGTGAATGCATAAATGCTTATATTAATTTCTTTAAGATCCCTGGTGCTGCTGGCACTGTCGTGTCTGAGAAACTGCCCTCCCAGTTTAGACAGCACAGGGCAGGGACACATCCCATCCTACGTGGTCCACTATGAGTTCTTTATTCTCACTCCTCCCTGGCGAGCCTGGTCCACCCCGCCCCAGTTTTGCGTGCCTAATAATTAAAATAGGAGCAATATCTACAGCCATCGTAATAATCTGGTCCGCCGTCTAGAGACTGCCGGCCGGCATCCCTCAAGGGTTCTCGCCGGGACCTGAAGCACTTTGGTCCCGGGGAAAAGCACGGGTGGTGGTGGCTTGGGGTACCGGGTGGTGGCTCTGCCACCTCCGCAATGCACCTGGTCAATCTCCCAGCCAAGTGTTCTGCCTTCCGATGGGTCGCTCAGCTAGCTGATGGAGAGTTTTATCATTCACCCCATTTCGTCGGGGGAGAAGCTGAGGCTGAGAAAGGACCCGGCCACTGGGATCTTCCGAATCCCGCGGTCTTTGCCACCACGCCCACCACGCCCACGTTCGGTGACTCACCACCGTCGCCTTTGGTTGGTTTCATACCCCTTTCCCCTCCACCAACTCTCGCGGCCGGAAAGAATGTGCGGGTGCGGCCCTGGGCTCAGAGCAGATGGCTGAGAACAAAGTTGCTGCAGAAACGCGGAAGGAACCAGGCACTGGCTGGAGCAAGAGGGGCCCCTCACACAGGGTGGTCAGGCACACTCCGAGGACGTGAGGCTTGGCTGACACCAGCGTGGTGGGAAGGAGCTGGTCCCACGGGGTACGTGTTGGGGACGGGGAAATGGTAAGGAGAGATCCACGCGGAGAAAACAGCAAGTACTCAGCTCCTTTTATAGCCACTACCTTCCTTGTCTGATCTTACCGCACACTTTGGGGGGACATTTCGGCCCCATTTTGCAGACGAGGAAACCGAGGCCCGAAAGGATGAAGACTTTTACCGAGTTGGGATTCGAACCCCGCTCTCTGCAATACACTAAGCTGAAGCTCCGTCCAGCCCGCATTCCCCGCCCCTCCTTCTTCCCGCACCGTGACCTTAACTGGGCACGTGCTGGCCCCTTGCGCTTCCCCCCTCCCCGCACTGTCCCACTGAGCCCCGCTCGGGGAGGGCAGACAAGGGTGGGGTGGGGGCTCTCTGAAGGGACCGCGGGAGCCGCAAGGGGCTTGGGGTCCCGGGTTAGAAACCCCTTGAGCGAGCGTGAGGGACCCCGCCCGCGCGCCCCGCCCCGCCCCTGGCGCGGCCGGCCGGCGCTGCCTCTGTCCATGGTCACAGCACCCGGGTAATCCGCCTTTCTCTCCGCCCGCCGAGTCCCATTCATATTCTAATCACAGCGCGGCCGGCCCGCGAACGCCCGGCCACTCCATCGGGGCCCGCGCAGACGCAGCCTGCCCCCCGCCCCGCTTCCACTTCCAGCCCCCCACCCCCAGCTCCTCGCCACCCCCACTCTTTTAAGCACTTTACACCCGGCGGGGCGGGGGTGCCTGGGAAAACCGCGTCCCCCCCTTCAGACGCCGAGGCTTCTCACCAACTTCGCGGCTGGCTGGGGGCGGGCGGGGCGGGGAAGGGAGGGAGGAAGGGCCGGAGACACAGACAGACTGACAGACAGGGTTACGGGAAGAGGCGGGGGCTGCGGGGGGTGTCCGAGAGACCAAGGGAGATAGAGACAGAGAAGGGTAGAGCCCCAGGGGGAGACAAAGAGATGAGGGAGCAGGGGCTAGACGGAGACGCAGGCGGCCCAGCCCGGAGAAGACGCGGGAAGAGAGAGACAGAAGGACTGGGGAAGGGGACAGATATTCCCAGAAGAGGGAAAGTTCTGGAGGGGATGAGTCAGGCCCCCCCCCCCAACCCGTCCGGGCCAAGCGGGCTTGTCGCCGCCCAGGTTGGGGGTGGGGCGGGGGTCCTAGGGCCATAGTGTCCCCTCCCCTCAGCTCCCCACCCTCCCCACGCGTGTCCGTGGATTCCCGTGGCTGGGACAAGGCTTGCTTCATCCCCAAGGCTCCCACTCAAAATCTAACCCGGGACCAAACCTGTGGCGGGGGCCACAAGAGGAGAGGGAAAGGAGTGGGGCCCACTCGTGGCCGCGTAGGCGACTCCCCAGGCTCCTCGGGGTCCCCTGCCGCCGCTCCCCCCACCCCCTTCCCCTGCCTGCGCCGTGCCGGGCCGGATCGGGGGAGGGGTAGGCAGAGGGGGAGGGGGCCACATCTAAGCCAATTTTGATTTCGCCTGTAATGAGTGCCGGGCGAAGGCTGGAGAAGGCCTCTGGAACTTTAAATAAGAAAAACGTTGCTAATGCTATAATAGAAGGGGGAAGTCGGAGGGCTGGGATTGCGTCGCTCTGAGCCCCCCTTTTCGGAGGCGGCTTTTCTTATTCAAAACAGGCCCACAATGGGCTTCACAGTGCGCCTCGCCACGGCCCCATCTGACGAGCGGCCATTCATCAGGCCGGCTGGCCTATCAATGACATTGCTCCCATCGGGGCTCCTATAAAATGATGCTTTTTCCCATGAAACATCCGCAAACATTTTGACGGGTTTGGCTTTGCCCGGCTGGATTACTGAGTGTCCCCTCTCTGGCTCGCTCTTTCTCGCTCCCCCTTCTCCGAGCTCTTTCCTTTCTCTCTCTCTCTCCTTTCTTCTTTCTCTTTCTGCCTTTTCCTTTCCTTCTTTCTATCCTTTCACTCTTGCACTCCCTGCGTCTTTCCTTCCCTCCTTCCTCCCTTCCTCCCTGGGCAGCTCTAGCACAGGGGATCCCCAAACATCAGGATTTTTGGGGGGCGCCTGTGCTGTCCATGGGAAGAGCATGCATTGTGGGTTACTGGAGGAACCCGACATGGATTCCACAGGTTAGTCCTACTGGTGGGGGTTGGGGGTAGACATTGGGAGGGAAAGAAGAGGTAGAAGGGGAACTTCAGAAAGAGTCGCAAAAAGTTCAGAAGGGTCAACTTGACAGTGGAACCCCAGGAAATAATGGAGCCTGCAGAAGTTCTCAATCCCGTGCGATGCGCGATGTGTGTAAGCGGATGCGCGGAAGTGTGTGTTGAGTGTGTGTAAACGTGTGACTCTGTGTGTGTAAATGTGTGTGCGCGTGCTGTGGAGTGCGCTTTCGCTTGCCCTGGACATAAAGTTACGTAAAGATTCGCTGGCTCGCGGCGAGCTCGAGGTGCCACTTGCAGAAACTTTGCGAGCCGACCGCCCCCTCCTGGGTCCAGCTCCTCCCCCGGTTTGGGGGTCCCGGAATAGCGGTGCGTTCCGGGGCTGGTGGCTGGGGCCAGGAAGCCGAGCGGAACGTCCCAGAGGCGGGGGAGGGCGACGGCTCTGCACAGCGCCTGGGAGGTGGGGACAGAGGCTCCAACTGGTGGAGATGCGCAGCTGGAGGGAGTGGCAGAGGCGAGCCCGGTGGTCCTGGGGAATCCGCGCCCGGTCGGGAGGAGGGAGCCCCGGGCAGTACGAAGCGCGGTGCAGCCTCCTTGGCCGGAAGGAGTACCTGACGGTGCTTATGCTTGGGGACAGTAACTCTACGGAAGAGAACAGGATGCTGCGCGGCTGGCAAGGCCTGGAGTCTGGGTCTGTAAACTGCTCGGCACTTTGGGGTCTGTTGGCTGGAAGCGCCAGGTTTGGGGGTCGCGGTCGTCCGTAACCACGGAGACAGTAAGCCAAGGCATCTTTTACAACGAAAAAGCCCAGAGTCTCGGTTCTTTTTCCAGTAGAGCCTCGCAGCTCTAGTACGTTTGAGGAGCCGCCAAACTTCTAGATCAGATTTATGCTCCCTACGCCCCTTCCAGGTGGAAGAAATTCTCCGGAAATTCACCTCCTCCCTCAGTCGCAAAGAGTCGGGCATGACTTAGCCACTGAACAAGGACAGCCCTCAATTGCCGTCTTCCATCCAGTGCACTCCTATCCCGGCTAGGTTGCAGCCTCGGAGTTTCTTGGAGAGGCAGAAACGGCAGTGAGAGCAGCCAGGGCCGAGACAGCAGCTGGAGGCGATGCTTGGGAGAATGCCTACGAGCACCCGCTGCTGGACTTTGCCTCGCGGAGCAACAAGTGCCTTCCAGCCTCTGCCATCCTTAACACACGCACCTCTCTTCCCTGAGCAAATAAACAACACAGGATGGCTTCCCCACCTCCACCTGCAGGCTGGAAACGAATGTGGACTGGGAGTAGGGGTCATTCGGGCATCACCCTAGATGTTCTTCTTCCCATTCTTGCAGAAAGGTTTCCAGTCCCTCCTAGCTTCTGCTGGGGCCCTGGTGGCCAAGAAGATGCCCACCCGCCTCTGGCCAGGGATATCTTTGATTTTCCAGGAAAATTGTCTATCTCTGATCTCAAGAGATCAAACTTCTCCTTTGCGGTCCCCGCCAAGTGGCTGTGGGCCCCCTGGGAGTGGGATGGGCTGACCCCCGCAGCCTTCCTTACTATATGCAATGACAAATGAAGGCAAGGAGAGGGGTTACCTGCCCTGCGACTGGCTACCAAGTGCTGGGCCAGCCCTGACCGGGTCCTCTCCGATGGCGGTAAAGAGGACACCCAGAGACAGAAAGGATCCCTTCCCTCCATACTTCCATGAGAAGTATTTGTACCACCATACATGTCCTGAGCACCCCAACTTTAGAGGTGAATATCCTTGAACAAAAGTAAACCCATGTCTGCATGGTTTGGGGCCAAGTGTTGATATTTGCAAAGGGTCCACGCAGGACTTGAGATGTCTGTGCGCCACACCAGCCACAGCCCAGCTGGGGGTTTTAGCAGCCCCTTCAACAAGACTGGAACTTCTCTGTGCGTCCTGGGAGAGCTGCGGGGTTGTGGAGGCCTTCTGTTTTCTGTTCTACTTTGTGGTCATGGAGACACCTTGTCATTTTTACTTAATGCAGACACCCCCAACGGGTTCTGAAAACTTTTCGCCCATCCACCAAACGGGAAGGGAGTGGATGGCTCGATGGCCATCCTGAACTGAAAAAGTTCTGGGAAACGGCAGTGGGACGAAATGACACGAGGCGCACCAAGTGACATTCTCATGTGGGTTTGCAAAACCGACGGCGAGGGAAGTGCACCTGGCTCGGCGCGGTCCTGTCCAGAACCTTCCCTCACCTCGCTTCCAGAGAACTTAATCCCATTAGCTTTTATTTGGCGTTTCCCTTGTTATGTAAAGGTTCCTTTCTTCCCGTCTAGCTGGGACCAGCGCTCCTTGGAGCAGTTCGATTCTGCTCCTTTAACGGCAGATTGCGCGCAAATCTAGGGCAAAACCACAAATATTATTGTTAGTAGTATTTCATTCCGAAAGGGCTGGCACAATCGATTAGCAGCAAGTGCTGAGGCGAACTCCGGAGCATCCAGGGTAAGAGAGGCCGGCGGGCCAGGCCTCCGTCCCCTACCCTTAAGAGGAAGATTCCCGCAACGTGCCTCGGGCCCGGCAGGACGGTTTTGCGGGGACCGGGGCTCTAGTGTTCCGCCTAGGGGCCACTTCAGCGTGACCTGCGGCAATGCGCCCCCTTTGTTCCGCGCAAGGAGCCGGTAATATATTCCTCGAGTTTTCCCCAAATACTCAGCAAGTGTGGGTCTAAGACAATGGCCCCGTCGGAGGAGGTTGGGGAGCCGCCGGCGCACGCCTCTCGGCCCTGGGCTAGCCCGCGGCCGAGCGCCACAAAGCAGAGCCGCTCTCCCCGGAGCTCCGCGGCGCGGCCGAGCCCGGGGAGGCGGTGGGGGCCACAGGCGCGCGCGTGGGGCCCAGGACGCGCCGTCCGGCTGGTGCGCTGTTGGCAGTGATATTGTTCCCGGCTCGCGCAGAAGTCCCGCACGGCGCAAAGCCTCGCGGATCCCGGGGTGGCCAGCCGTCCCCACGCGGGCCGCCGCCGCGCCTACGTGTTGGTGGCCTGTGGGTCCAATCCCAGCGGTCCTGCCAGGCGAGCGTTGCTCAGTTACTCAAGGTGCCTGGAGATTCGAGAACGAGAGGGGGGGAAAGTAGGTCGAATTTTAGGCCACAGAGAACTTGTGCAAAGTGGGCCGGGGCCAGGTTGGTCGCCTACGCAACAGAAGAATTGTTTCTTGTTAAACGGGATGGCGCCTTAGCGACGGGCACTGATGAGCCCGACCAAGAGACGTCTGCCTCTACCCGCTTTCCACCCGGAACTCCATAATTCAGAACCGCCAACTCACCCCTAGAGCCTGCTTTGAGGCGCCTGAACCACAACGGCGGGAAGGCACTCTGGTCTACAGGCTCCTGGCTCAAAACAAGGCCCGACCTGGCTCCGTGGGCCTGCAGGTGGGGACATTCAGTGGCTTTGGCGTGGGGCAACGGGACAGGGAGCGCCCGGGTGGGACGGGACTCTAGGCCTCCTCCATCCTCTCCCAGGCACGGCCCTAGTAAAGGAGCAGCCTTCTCTGGCCCTGGGACCCGGACTGCTGGCTTGGGGAACAGTGATCGTAGCTCTGAACTTTGCCTTCACGTCCAAACCGGACTATCTCGCCCTCCTTGGACATGTGTGTGTGCGTCCCGTAAAGGAGGCATGCTCGCTTCACCCTCGCCACCTGCCAAGTGCCGGCGTCTGGGTTTGGCATCAGGATCCAGTAAGAGTCGCGTGGTCCCCAGGTCCCCAAGTCGTGTGGCTGCAGCACTAGGCAGCACGGCGTGCAGCCGGGGATCCCGGAGTCCGGCTCGCGACTTGGTGCAAG
Organism: Moschus berezovskii; assembly: GCF_049115385.1. NCBI lineage: Eukaryota > Metazoa > Chordata > Mammalia > Artiodactyla > Moschidae > Moschus > Moschus berezovskii. The sequence goes on from NC_142465.1 coordinate 74,677,117, forward strand.
TGGCCCAAGGACAGCGCGCTTTCCCACGCGGCCTGCAGGTTCTGGAGACCCGGAAAAGTTTGCTGTGGCCGCCGCGCGGCTAGGCCCTGGGATTTCCATAGCTGCGCGCGCCCCCCTCCCCAGCGCGTCGCCATGGAGACTGCTGGAAGTTGGTGGTGGAAAACAGACCCAGCGCAAAGCAAAATATTATGAGTGCAGTTGGGGTGACTTCAGGGGGGCAGGGGACCGGAGGGCATGAGCGGGAGCCAGAGGCAGAGACCGACAACAAAAGGCCGAGTACGCGGAGGAGAGAGGAGTTCGCACGGGGCCTCCCTGCCGCTGTGTGAGAGCCGGACCGTCCTGCTTCCCAGAGGCCCCGAGGTCTCTAATTTCTCTCCAGCAGCTACACCTTTTCTCATCCCGCCTGCGCCCCCATCCCGCCACCACTCCTCCTCCGGGTTCTTGTCCAGCCTCCCTCCCCGTCCCAAGGTTAGGCGCCAGCTGGGCAGTATGCCCGCCTCCCCAACGAGCCACAGGCTCTCCAACGTGAAAGGTTCTGGCATTTCTTCTCCAGGACCCGTGGGTCGCCCCAGATGAATTTCTCAGCCCCCGTTCTTAAAGGGTATCTGAAAAAGTGAGGGGTTAGAATAATGCGGGAAAGAGAAGAGCAGGAGGTGCCTGGTCAGAAATTTTGGAAGAATGGGACTGGTAGTAAAGGAAAGATTCTATGGATTTTTTTACTCCTTTGTGCGGTGGGGAAAGTTCCAGGTTATAATTCTAACTGAAGCACTTTGGGTAAATCTTTGAGCCTTTCTAAGATTAATTTTAATTGTCTGTAAAATGAAGGGTTAGACAGTTCCCAGCCTGGGATTTTCTGACAAGTTAGACGGATCCTTCTCTACCATGGAGGCCAGGGTACCACTATCTCAGCTGTGATCCACTGCACAATTAGTGAATCTCTCCTCAAACTAATAATATACTAAAATAGTTTTACAAGTCATTTAGGATTTTAAGAGTCAAGAACCTTGGATAACCCCTTTTTAAAGGCCTATGATTGCCTTTGTCAATTACACCTAAGAATTCCTTAAGGCATTTATGGGGCTGTGCCCAGGGTCGATTCAGGGAACACTAAAATGCCTCTAGGTGATGAAGCCACCATCACAGACCCTCACCTATGCTGGATAAGAAGACACACTGGCCCATGTGATGAGATGCTCCCATCAAAAGAAAACCAGACATTGCTCAAGCTTTTAGGAAGAGATGAGGCTCCTCCCACACCTGGCCACTCCTGGTGATATATTCAGCAGAGGAGTCCTTTCCTTCTCTCCAGATTCTGTGGCCTCATCTGTAAATGAACAGATTGGATATAGAGACTGCCATGGTCTGTCTGAGAGTTTGTAGCTCATTTACATGCCTGTGTGTCTGTGAACTCTGCCTGGGACTTGGTTTATAAAGTCATTAGTTTATCACACACTGAACCTCATAGGTGCCCCACGAGAGGCATTTTTTGTGACCTGCATCAGGCACAGGGTTTCTCTTCCATTTTCAACACACAAGGTAGTGATTCTAAGTCAAGTTGATGCTTGTGTTTGCCTGGTGTCTGTGCAAAAAAAAAAAAGGCTGAAAAGATATGGAACAGTGACATCACAAATTGGATGCCAGAGAGTCAGGTCTCCACTTGCCTAGGCCCCCGATTGCTTGCCCCTGCCTGTTGTACAGGCCTTTTGGGACACTCTTCAGCTGCCCCTAGGGCTCCACAGCTCTGCAGGATGGAAAGGCGTATGTGTGTGTCGGGAGCAGGGGGTGGATCTCTGATGTTGTTTCTTTCCCATTCAATACGAGATACTTGCAGTTTTATCAGGTTAGGGGAGAGAGTAACTCAAAGGTAATTTGGAGGTGTTGGGTAAAAGTAAAAAAAAAATACTTTGGATGAGTTTATCAGAGTTTTTGTTTTACTTTATTGAAATTTTAGTCTGTCTCACTCACTGAGCACCTGTTGGGTGGCAGAGCCTGGAGATGAATAAGGCTGAAGTCCCCGTTGTTAAGGACTTGAAAACATTTTGATGAGGGAAGGTCTGGGCATATTTAGAGTGGTGAGTGCTGCAAGGGACAGAAAAAGAGAGTCCCCTTGGGGCCTGGAGGAAAGCATGCTCTGTCTTGTTGACTATCTGCCATATGGCAGCCGTGTTTAGGGCATTTCCCCACACATTAGCCATTTATGTGTGTGCGTAGTCACTCAGTCATGTCCAACTCTCTGCAACCCCATGGACTGTAGCCCACCAGGCTCCTCTGTCCATGGAATTTTCCAGACAAGAATACGGGAGTGAGTTGCCATCTCTTCCTCCAGGGCATCTTCCTGATGCAGGAAGCGAACCCATGTCTCTTGCATGGGTTGTCATCACCTATTCCAGGGGATTTTCCCCAACCAGGGATCAAACCTGTGTCTCTTGCATCTCCTGCATTGGCAGGAGGATTCTTTACCACTAGGGCCGCCTGGGAAGGCCTTAGCCACTTAGGGCTGATCACAATTCTGTGTTGTCCCATTTTAGGATGAAAGAGGGTTTGGAACTTCCACGGGGTTCACAGCTAGTACCTGGCAGAGCTAGATCAGAGGCCAGGTTGGGAAAGCCCATTCCCTCTCTCCACCCAGGCTGTTTCAGCTGGACACTCATAGAGTGCTAGCCTGGTGCAGCTTGGTGATGACGCCAGCCACCAGGTGGGTTTGAATCCCAGTTGGTGAGAAGGGAGATGCATGGATGAAAGTGAAAGAGCAAGGAACATTGTGCCCTCGCACTCCAGAGAAAACCTCTCTGAATCTGTCGTGTGATCTGGATTTGAAGAGGGTTTTCAGTGATGGCGGTGGCAGGGAGCAATGCATCAAAACGGTTGAGTATAGCCTTTGGGCAAATGTTAGCTTGCTTGATTCCTCCATTCAAGAATTCTGTGTGTCTTCTATGTGCCTGCCCTGTATTCTGCTGAATGCTGGGCTTAAAAAATGCTATCTCTGCTCCTCTGGAGCATACTTTCTAGACAGGCAAACAGATAAATACAAAAATAATCTCAGCCAGTGATACACAGTATGAGAAGAAAATGTTCTCTAGATGAATGAAGATAGACTGTGGTAATGGGTAGGTTGCTGCCTTTCACAGGGTGCCCTTCTGCCCCACAGAGCTGTGTGTCTTTGGTCTGGAAGCTTGATATTGCTGGGATTCAACTTATGGAACTGATAGAATGGTTTGATAGGTATGTGATAGAATGGTTTGTGAGTATGCGATGTGAAAGGGGTACTAGCTAGCATATATTCAATACTTACTATATGTCTTTGATAAGCATTTTAATTTAAATGCATTATCTAAGTAATCCTTACAATAATGCTATGAAGAAGAAACTATTATCACTCACAGTTTGAAGGAAGAAACTAACAGGCTCAAAACAAGAAAGTTTCTGAACTCTAGAAGCTAAGCTGAGACACACCTTGACAGCATGGGAAGCAAGATTGATCTTAATTGTGCGTGCAATAGTTTCCTGCGAAAGAATGCAAGTAATACATATAGCTTTTTGTCTTCATTTTTAAAACTAATGGTTGTCAAATGCCTTTCATATGCCAGGCATGTACTAAGCACTTTAAATTCATTATTAGTTATATTTTAAAATATATATTAGGGGTACTATTATTATCCACTCCATTCTATACATTGGAAAATGGAGGTAGATAAAGGGTATCGTCAAAGTGGGTAAGCACCCTAACCAATAAGTATTCCACACTGTTGGTTACAAGGCTGTAATATCTTTTTCTTCTTTTTTGTTTTATCTAGGGAGAGGGTTGTGTTGGACAGGATGTCCAATGAAGTACATATCATTTTAGCAAAACATGCTATTATCTCCCCATAAGAAAGTGTAAGGATAGTCTTCTATACTGTGGAGACAAAATTTTAAATTATTGTTGGCAAAAATAGGGACAAAAAAAGGACATCTCTTGGAGAAGGAAATGGTAACCCACTCCAGTATTCTTGCCTGGATAAGTCCATGGACAGAGGAGCCTGGCGGGCTGTAGTCCATGGGGTTACATGATTGAGCATACATGCATGAGGGTAGCGGCAGATGGGTTGGGAGCAATAAATTGGTAGAACTAAAAAAAAAGGACATCTCTTTATTCCAGATGTGAAATGCACTGTGGGGATTCATTTGAAGTTTAGTTATCATTCGCTTTGTCTCTGTGAATGTCTAAGTTTCATTCATGCTCATATATAGACACAACCAAAATACACAAATGAAGCAGAAGCCATTAAGTACTGTGATTATTTATGTAGCCTTTTGGTAATTTAACAAATGATACATTGCAGCTAGAAGTCATTCACACATTTGTGTGTTAATCCATGACTTCAGGTGGTTGTGGGTATGACTTAATGAAAAGAACATGGGCTTTGCCACCGATAGACCAAGGTTGAAATCTCAGCTCAGTCACTTGCTAGCTGTGTGACCCGGGGAAAATGACCTAACTTCTCTAAGCCTTGCCTTCCTTATTTTTGTGTGAAAAATCCCCTCCTTACCTTCCAGTGTTCTTCAGAAGATATAAGTAGCCGGGGAGGGGGATTAAGAAATACAAGCTCTGGCTATAAAATGAATAAGTCACAGGGATGTGGTCAATAATACTGTAGTAATTTTGTATGGTGACAGATGGCTACTGGACTTGTGGTGATTGTGTGGGAATGTATATGATTGTCGGATCACTATGTTGTACACTTGAAACTAACAATATTGTATGTCAACCATACTTCAATAAGAACAAAAAGAGGATATGATGAGATTGTACACTTTAAGTTTGGCTCCTAGAAATTGCTAGGAGATCTTATTATTATTCCAAATTCTAGGTGTCTAGTTGGGAAAAGGGGATAAGAATCCTGGAAAAATTTGGATTATTTCAGCATATCTCGATGTTTTCTGTACTAAGTGTGGTGCATTGCTCAGTTGCTTCAGTTGTATCCAACTCTCTGCCACCCCGTGGACTGTAGCCCGCCAGGCTCCTCTGTCCATGGGATTCTCCAGGCAAGAATACTGGAGTATCCTCCTTCAGGCGATCTTCTCAACCCAGGGGTCGAACCCGTGTCTTCTTCGTCTCCTCCATTGCAGGTGGATTCTTTACCACTGAGCTACTGGGGAAGCCCCCCAATAGTCTCAATTCTCATGTCAGGATAAATAGTTCTTTTCTAAGAGGATTGGACTGAGGGATTCATGTTATTTTCATTTCTTTACCTTTTCCATGAACAAGGCATTTTCATGCTTCTGTTCGCCTTGGCTTTATCCTTGTGTTTTCTAGTTTGTTAAAGGAAGAGGAAAATGTGTCTTTGTAGAAGCAACACCTGTTGACTGGGGTGTTACTCCTGGAAGAGAGTTGCATGGAACTCCCAGAGAAGCCTCTGGTGGAGGTCCTTGCACAACACCGATGCCCTCTCAGTTCTGGAAGGTGATGGCCTACGTTCTTCATCCACCCCCTCCATACTTGTAGGTGTCACTCTTCTAAAGACTGAACCATTTTACACTTGGTTTTCAAGAAGTAAAGAATTCAATTTCAAGTGAGTCTTTCTCTGAAACTCGTTTTAACAGGAAACCCGTTTAGTCCTTTTTGCCTTTCTTTCGTGTTTTTCTACTGTGAGGAGAAAATGTCTATTTGTCTAATGTCATTTGTTCTCTTTCTGTTTTTACAACTTAATTTTATCTACATTATGGTTTTTTTTAGTTTTTGAAATATCTAACAGCTTTCTTTAAGAGAGAGAGAAAGATCACACAAAGCAGAAAAGAATGAAATCTGGCCCTTATGTTCTCACAGGGTCCAAATTTGGGCAACGAGGACTGGATTGACCTGTGCCAGTAGGTTATGTGTTCTCTGTTGTCAGTTCTGATCCTCAGAGCTGGAGTTCTTTAAAATAGGTGTATAGTTTCCGCTTTTGTGGTTGGTTAATCCTCAATGAAATATAAAAGCATAATCTGCCTCTGAGAAATCCAAAATCATTAGCACACAGGTGGATGTGTTGTGTTTATATTGTTGTGATTGTTTTGTTTTAATTTAAGGGGATAATGAGAAAGCCTTTGAAAAGGCTGCAACCCAGCAAAGGTTGGTTAGGGCTTAGTGTCCTGCGTGTTTTCTGACAACCGATTTGTGCTAAAGGTCAGCATTGTTTAGACGCAGCCTAAGTGAGATTGATGAATGCAGCAGGTTTTTATTTAACCGGAAAGGAGAATTACTACTTCATAAGCACTGATCCTCTGAATCCATCGTGTTGAAGGAAATGCACTATCAGTGAACACACAAGTGAACTACTCCTGAACTAGATTTTGGACTGTCATTTGAATAATCTTAAGAGTGATTAGTGATTGCTAATCATGCTGCAACTAATTTTGAGGCACAAGTGCATCTGGTAGAGAAACATGTCAACACGTTTGTTTTGAATCTTGTGACTGCTGTGAAGTCATTTCAAGCTAATATTAGACTTTTGAAGAAGGACGTGTTTCTTTGTTACAATTACAGGATTTATAATTTTTCAAAAATGAGCATGGGAGATATTTGAGATATATTGATGATATTCCACATCATCTTTTTTTCCAAATGATTAGTCTAAATTAGAGATATTCATGCATGTACTGTATTTATAATTTGTGTACTGCTTCCAAATGCTCATGGGTAAGTGACATTCCTATTGAAGTTATTGGGGTCTTATAAAGTTCCAGAATTGGGCCCATGGCATAAACTCACATCTATTTATGATGGAATTGATCGATTAAACATTTTGACATGTTTTCTTTGTGGTGTTCAGTTTCATTGCTGATAAAAAATCTAGAGTTGGGGGAGAATTTGGATGCCTCTGTAAGCTCTTTATTCGATCAAACAGAAAATAACTAATTTTGTGTCATCCTTATGCAACTACTGAAACAGCTAAAATTTCTGTTTTTGGTTTTTTTTCTTTTACTTGATGACTTCTTTTACACAACCAACATAGTTTATCCATAAAGCATTATTAGACATCATAAAAAATAAATAACTTTGAGAACGCCCTGAGAGTTTTACAAGGAAGAAGATTGCAAAGGGCTTGAGGCGCTCAGTTAAATTGTTCAAATTTTTAAACATTGAAAAGAAGATTTCTAAAGCATTGGACTGTTGTTGTGAGAGAGCCTTCAGTCTCCATGAACTTTTATTTTCGACTCAGTGGGCAAAGTTTTTGAGGTTGCTGTGGTTTGGGTAGGGGACCTTTTCAGAAATATCAGGCTTTTAGGGAAAAAAAAAAAACCCACAGCTTTTATTCTAATCAGGGCTCTGTTTTAAAGTTTGAAAACTTTGCTGTGATTAGAAGAATGAATTATTTCTCTGTTTCATTGGGGTTTCCTCTGGGTGCCCAGGCTGCAGAGTGTTCTCCGCCTGGGTTACCTTTCAGGGCACTCCAGAGGCGCTGGGAGCCAGGAGGGCTGCCTGCCTGGATCTGGTCTCTGCCACACCGTACTGGGCATGAGCGTCACTCGGAGGCTGGCTGAGCCCTGAGCACAGCTGAGAAATCACACCGGGCAGAGGGGATCCAGAGAGATCCAAGAGATGAGGAATCTAAAGATAGCCTTCCCAGTGGGTCTATGTTTTGTTTAAAGTTTTTCTTGGTATTGAAAGGTGATTTAAAAAGAAGGGGGGAAAATCCACAAAATCCATCTAACTGTACATTGTACCTGGAGACTATATATTATTACACAGATCATTTTTGAGAAGGGAAAGGGAATGAAGAGAGAAAGAAGGAAGAAAGAGACAGAGGGAGGGAAGGAGAAAAGTACACTGAAATTATTTTGGTAATTAATGGCAGGCTGACCTGATGAGTTATTTTCAAAATTATTCATTGCTTTTTTAACACAGTGACTCACTTTTTGAAATTGGGTGGCAGGTTAATAACATTTGTAATCTTTTCCAATCACTATGTGAAATGCTTATGCATGTTAACTCATTTAATTCTCATACCCAATTTGTGGCATTAGTTACCCATCTTGCAGAAGAGGAAATTGAGGTGCAGAGAGCCCAGGTACTATCTCCAGGCCAAATGGCTAGCGGCAAACAAAGATTTGAACACCGATTTTTCTGATTCAAAATCAGGCTGCCTCCTTGCCGCCTAAGACCAGGAGTTAGAAGGAGACCTTAGAGGTGTCTATCCTAGCTCACCTGCTCTACTACAAAAGGAAGCTCAGGAGGTCAGGTCACCCCTAAACCTGGGGGAGACAGCAGCTCACTCTGCGGTTTCCCAGAGTGCACTTTACGGCTGTCCCTGGGCTTCTGGCTGCCATGGGCACCACGACATGACTTTGGCCAAGGCTGCTGACTGAAGGCACCCAAAGGGGCTCCTTCCTGTGGGGGTGCCTTCATACCATTTTCCTTTCATCTGAGTTCAACCTGGCACCACCTCTGGGAAGGTATCCCCGCCTGCCAGTCATTCTGGCCAGTTTGACATCTTACATCATCAAAGGCTTCCTACGTATTTACTCACAGACTGCCTGCTTTTCCTTATAATGCACATGTGTGTGCTCAGTCAAGTCCAACTCTGACTCCACAGACTGCAGCCCAACAAGGCTCCTCTGTCCACAGTATTTCCCAGGCAAGAATACTGGAGTGGGTTGCCATTTCATACTCCAGACGATCTTCCCGACCCAGGGATAGAATCCATGTCTCCTACATTGGCAGGCAGATTCTTTATCACTGCTTGGTTCAGCATAAAAACCTTGGTTGTTAAAATAACAGCCAGCCCCTTCCATTGCATAGCGTGTTATCATTTGCCATCACTGATATAATCATTAACTGCTCTGGCTCTGGAATCCCACAGGCTTAGTAAGAACTGGCTTTGCCATGGGCTAGATAATCTGAACTCAGCAAGTCACATGACCTCTGTGAGCCTCAGTTTGCTTGTCAGTAAGGTGGGGCCATGCATAGCACCTACCTTATAGGGTATTGTGAAGATTAAATGAATTAGTGCATGTAAAGGGGTCTGCTGTAAAAGCTCAATAAACAAAGGAGTTTTGAGGACTTGCTTCTCCTTGAGTCCCCATAATAGCTTCCAAGGCCCTCTCTCCACTCCCTGTCTCTGCCCTCCACCCAAGACTGCATAGGAGAAGAAAACACTTTGTACAGCACTTCCATTATGTTCAGTCTTTTCAATACATGACTTCATAAGCCTGTGATCTGGGCGGGATCATTCCCATCTTGTACTTAGGGAAATCACCACTCCGTGGGATTCAGTCACGTGCATTGGTTCATTTTTGTTGTTGCTGTTTAGCTGCTAAGTTGTGTCTGACTCTTTGCGACATTATAGCCTGTAGCCCACCAGGCTTCTCTGTCCATGGGATTTCCCAGGCAAGAATACTGGAGTGGGTTGCCATTTCCTTCTCCAAGGGATCTTCCTGACCCAGGGATCGAACCTGCATCTCCTGCATTGCTTCATACAGCAAGAGTATCCAAACTGAGGTTGTTATGCTGCCAAAGCTAGTTGCACTTTTTAAAGCCAGGCCATCTCCACACCAATTAAAAACATGCAGTTGCAGGGAAGGGGCTGGGGGTTTCCCTTGTGCCTCAGGTTCTGACTGTCTTAACTTTGCCTCTCAGTGCTCTTACCCACGTGGGCCTACCGTGTACATACTTCCCATCCTTGTTTCCCTTGTTTACTTGATGCTTCTTTCTTTCTCAAGATTTCCGCCCGTGTCATTATTCTCTGTGCTTAGTGAAGTGCAAAGCACCCGCCAGAGTGTCTGATACAAGTCAGCACTCAATAAGTATTTATTTAAGATATTAATCAACTCCTCTTTCATATTGTGAGGAATGCTCCATCTCTTTGCCTCCTTTCTAGAAAGCCTGACTCAAGGCCCTGTGCAAGCAAGTCCTTGATAGATTAACTGCAGATTCACTGAGCCCCTGTGAACCAGGCATGGAGCTGGTGCTTCATTCATTCCTTTCTTTCCCTTCCTCTTCTCTCCTCATTGATCTGCTCTTCTGTGCCAAGCACTGTCCTAAGAGTGGGGAATCAGGTACAGTCAGCTCTTAAGGAGCTTATTCTTAGGAGTGTATTAGTACTAAGTGCTAATATTAGGAGCATATTATTCTCCTAATCCTCGTAATAACCTCATGGGGTAGATATTTTTAATATAGGAAGAAAATTGAGGTCCATGAGGTTAAGTAATTTGCCCAGGGTTGTGGAGTTTACCTAGCCCCTTTTAAGGGGAAGATTAGAATTAATGCTCTCCTGGCTTCCCAGGCCATGCACCAAGAGATCCAAGTGTCAAACAGAATGATAACAGGAAGGAGCTAAAGAGTAATGCTGGGGAGGTGGGCCTGATATAAGAATTATACTATTGGTAGCTAAGACTTACGTAGTGCTTATCATGGAAACCCTATGCCTCACGATACAAATCCCATGAGGTGCCATTATTACCACTCCCATTTTGCAGATTAAAAAAATTGAGGCTCAAGGAAGTGGGGTTGCTCATCCAAGGTAATCCAGCAGGACAGTCTGACTTGAACCTGGCAGTTGAGCTCACAGTCTGTGTCCTTAACTACTACAATGTTAATTCAAACAATCCAGAAAAGTGCCTCAGACATAAACAGATGCCTGGGACTCATGGAATTCCATGTGTCTACAACTTGTTCTGTGCCACTGCTCTCCCTGTGCCACCTGCTCTCCAGGTATGCTCTCCCCACTGCTAGAAGTGGAGAGAAAATGACATTTTTACAACCTGCTTATGCAATTATGTACATTAACTCTGGTGTTCTCAGGGATATTTTCAGAGCAGAGAGCTGCTTTTACATTGCATTTATCTTTGACAGGAGATGGCACTGAACATCTTAGGTTTAATTTTCTCTAGTCTTCGGAAACTGTTGATGAGTTCAGGATCTGTGAAATATTGGCATTGGTGTATCCTTGGGCTTCCCTTGCTAATTCTTGTTATGTTGCAAATAATGACATCTTGATTAATCTCTGCTCACTTTAGAGTTTTCTATATTGAGTTTTCCTAAAGTAAGAAGAGGCAATAATATTTTTTAGCACATATTGTGTGTCTGGTATTATTTTAGACACAGCTTAGTGCTCACAACAAGACTTTGAGATGTGTAATTATGCGTCTCATAAGATTGCAGGGAGAAATATCAACAACTTCAGACATGCAGATGGTACCACTCTAATGGCAAAAAGTAAAGAGGTACCAAAGTGCTGCTTCATGAGGGTGAAAAAGGAGAGTGAAAAAACTGGCTTAAAATTCAGCATTCAATAAACTAAGATCATGGCATTCAGGCCCATCACTTTGTGGCAAGTAGATGGGAAAAAGTAGAAGCAGTGACAGATTTTATTTTCTTGGGCTCTAAAATCACTGTGGATGAAGACTGCAGCCATGACATTAAAAGATACTCCTTGAAAGGGAATCTATGACAAACCTAGACAGCATATTTAAAAGCAGAGATATCACATAACTGACAACAATCCATACAGTCAGAGCTATGGTTTTTCTAATACTCATGTATGGATGTGAGAATTGGACCACAAAAAAGGCTGAACACTAAAGAATTGATGCTTTCAAGTTGTGGTGCTGGAGAAGACTCTTGAGAGTTCCCTGGACTGTAAGAAGATCAAACCAGTTAATCCTAAAGGAAATCAACCCTGAATATTCATTGGAAGGACTGATGCTGAAGCTCCAGTAATTTGGCCATCTGATGCAAAGAGCTGACTCACTGGAAAAAATCCTGATGCTGAGAAAGACTGAAGGCAAAAGGAGAAAGGGGCGGCATAGGATGAGATGGTTAGATAGCATAACTGACTCAATAGAAATGAATTTGCGCAAACTCCAGGAGATAGTGGAGATCTGAGGAGCTTGGCATGCTGCAGTCCGTCGAGTCGCAGAGTTTTACATGACTTAGCAACTGAACAACAACAAAACATAAGTTAATGCTTAGGTTAGAGTTAGCTGGCTCAGTTGCTAGGCTGTGTGATCTTGGGCAAGTCATTGCTATGATGATGATGTTGACGAGGACGATGGTGCTTGCTTTGAGAAGCAGCATTCCAGGAGATGGCAATAGTGTCACCTTGGACTCACTCACATCATGCAGTGACCGAGACCCCAGCAGATCAAGAAGAGACATGGGACACTGTTCCTGTGGCTAGGCCAGATGAGTGGATACGGTTAGCTAGAAAGAGGACACATTTCTTAACCCTTCTCATCTCACTCATCTGTTCTGATTCAAGCCTTGAAGACTTAAACTCTTATAGTGGCCTCCTACTAGGGGGACATTAAGTGCCAGGTAGCCTGGGGCAATCCTGGTTTACGTATAGTGTGTCAGTCGCTCAGTCGTGTCTGACTCTTTGTGACCCCATGGACTGTGTAGCAAGCCAGGCTCCTCTGTCCATGGAATTCTCCAGGCAAGAATACTAGAGTGGGTAGCCATTTCCTTCTCAAGAGGATCTTCCCGACCCAGGGATCAAACCTGGGTCTCGTGCATTGCAGGCAGATTCTTCACTATCTGAGCTACCATGGAAGCACCCGGTTTATGTATATGGTCCTGGCAAAATTCTTACCAGCATTGGTTTTCAATATCAGAAGTGTCCAGGTTTAGATGATAAGAGGTGTGGTCTCATGCTTCCCTTTCCCTCCCCCACTAAGACTGTGTTCAGCAGCCCCTGATGGAGCTGCCCACAGAGTTGATTTGCTTCTGCCACACTCTGCTCAAAAACTTTTAGAGGTTCTCAACCCTCTGCTGAATAGAATCCAGACTCCTTAACCCAGCCCTGGTATGAAGGCAGCGCTTTTATGTGCTCACGCCCCATAGCATCTTACAGAGTGCTAGTTAAACAGGATAGTCTCATTAAACATGTGTTGAATTAATACCTGTTCTTGAATGTGTCATTTTCCTGCCAGCTCCAGGGCCTTTGCACATGCTGTTTCTTCTGCCACCCTCCCTCTCTCTACCTGGGGTAGTAATATGTGTCTTCTTACTCTTCAGCTGTCAGTTTGATGCTACTTATTCTGAGAAGCCTCTCTGACTCTCATGGGTTAGACCAGACCTTTTTTTTCCCCTCTCCCCTGGCTTTCTTGGTAATGACATCTCTATTTGTGAGATTATTGAATAGCTGACTCCTGCACTAAATGCTAACGTTCCACAAAGACAGAAACTGTCTGTCTTCTTCCCTGCTATGTTCCTACTGCCTAGCTCAGTGCCTCTAACAAGTTACCCCGTAAAGAGTTGATAAACAGACAGTGGGATGTATGAATGTAAGGCCCCTCACAGGCTGAGGCTGTCTTTTCTGAGCCAGTCCAGTTCATGTCACCCGATTAAACCCTGCAACAGAATCTTAGCACACTTGGAATACATATGAGGTTATTACTCCAGCCAGCAAGTCCCTACAAACTTTGGGTGCATCCTAACTTCCTGACCTCATTTCCTACAGCCCTTCCCCTTCCTCCCTCTCCCCTACCACGCTGGTTTCCCACCTCTTCCTCACACCCTCGAGCCCCCTCCCACCTTGGGCCTTTGCACTTCAACATCACCTCCTCTGAGAGGCCCTCAGTGTCCCTACCCCTTAAAACCGAACCCACATCTCCCTCTATCCTATTCCCTGGCTTCATTTCTTCATGATACTCATTGTGCTTTAAGTCGTCCTATTTATTGGTTTTCCTCCATCTCCACCACAGATTATAAGCTCCCTGAGATCAGGGACCTTGCTGCATGTTCACCACTAGAGCCTCAGAACCTGGCAAACAGTCGGTGCCAAATCACTGTTTGGTGGGCCAGGGATGGAATGAGAGCAGGGCCAGGGTGGGGCTGCCCCTTGGAGGCAGGGACAAGGGCCCCTTCCTGGAACCCAGCGGCCCCTGGGGCAAGGCCTGTGCTGTCGCCATGGCAACCCACTGACCTGAGGCGCCCCCACCCTGGAAAGGCCACAGCTGCCCGCCTCCTGGGCCCACTTCCCACACGGACCTGTGTGGCACCACCGTGGGGAGCCCCGGGGGAGAGAAGAAAGGGGCCGAGACAGAATGATCCAGAGGAACGCACATCCTGGCCTGAGGGGAGACAGGAGCAGGCCCCGGCAGTGCGGGTCCACTGGTAATGACTGGGGTCTAGGGGAGGGCTGTGAGGGTGCGCCCTGGGCACCCCCAGAGGGACCTGGGGCCCCGTCCTCCTTGGGTAGCTCCACGTGTGGCCTGTCAGCTCTTTTATGTAGCATTTCTAAAGCTGTGCGTTCCTAAAATAGGCCCCAGCGCAGCGCCCCAAAGACTGTTGATAGAAAGAGGATGAATGCCGCCTTCTATTAAAACCCGGTGACACTTTCTAAGTCAGGCGGCGTTTTCCTCAGGTATTGCATAAGTGAAGAACTCCCTGTTCTCACCCAGTTCCTCAGAAACAAAGCTCATCGTGTTATTCCCCCACTGTTTCAAAATCATGGCTGGCTCCCAGCTGCCTGCAGGCATCTAGGCCTGGGAGAGAGGGCAGTGAGCCCTTTGCAATCTGCTCCTAACGGAATCCCCCACTTGTCCCCTACCATGCCTTGGGTCACGGGTCAGTGGGTTCTTCACCTTTCCCAGAGCCCGTTTTGTGCCTTTGTCCGTGACGGTGGCCCTCTTCCCCAGAACACCCTTCTCTCCTCCTTGGTCTGGCAGATGCTGACCTCTTTAAGGGCCAGTTGAAATGCCTTCCCCGCTACCCTCTGTGAAGCAGCCCAGCTGAGCTGGAAGCCCCTTTTTGTCATCTAGACATACTCCCGGTTACCTGCTGGCTTAGCAAGGCAGGGTGCCGGGGTGACAGCCAACAGCATTGGGGTCAGACAGACCTGTAGTGGTGACTTCATCTAGCTTGTCTGACACTCACGTTCCTCCTTGCAACGTTGAGCTGTTCAGGGCTCTGTTTCAGAACTGCTGTGAGGAGGAGAGGTAAAGCAGAGTGACCAGCGTGGGGAGGTCACTCAATAACTGCTATGTGCGTGTGCTCAGTCCCTCAGTTGTGTCTGACTCTTTGCAACCCCATGGACTGTAGCTCATCAGGCTCCTCTGTTCATGGGATTTTCCAGGCAAGAATACTGAAGTGGGTTGCCATTTCCTCCTTCAGGGGATCTTCCAGACCCAGAAATCAAACCTGCATCTCCTGCATTCAGGTCAGTTCAGCTCAGTCGCTCAGTCGTGTCCGACTCTTTGCGACCCCATGAATCACAGCACGCCAGGCCTGCCTGTCCATCACCATTAGCAGGTGGATTCTTTACCACTGAGCCACCTGGAAAGCCCTCAATATATGCTTGACTGTCCCCGCCATGGCTGTGAACACCTGGTGGATAGAGACCGTGCTTCCCTCATTTTCCCACAAGCCCAGCATGCTAAGTGCTTCACCTGTGTCATTTCAGCTAATTTTTGGAGAAACCTGGGAGGCAGGACTTTAAAAAGGCTCAGGAACCACCTCAGTGTCACATAGTAAGGGGAAGGACTGGGCTTTGAAAGCTAATTTTTCTAACCACTGGCTCCACATTCTTCCTGGCCTGCCTCTATCCTCTCTTTCATCTTGTACTGTCTCCCTGGGGTCACTCTGCATCAGCCATAAACAGGTTCCGTAAACAGATCACTCACGATCCACCTAGGAGCCTTGCCTCTGTGGTCCCAGGTCTCAGAACCTCGGAAGTCCTCACTCCCTCACCACGTTCAGTCTCTGCTCCAGTGCTGTTTCTTTCCAGAGGTCTTCGTAAGGAAGGAAGCCCTGTCCACTGTTCCCTCTTCTTTCTCACTTCATCACAACCATCACTGCCAGCTCTGTGCTTGACACCACTCCAGGCTCTTGAGGACTAGGCACCAAACGAGACACTCAGGGTTGTTAGAATTTACATTTTTAAGAAGGAGGGAAATGTTGTTGTTCAGTCACTCAGACGTGTCCGCCTCTTTGCGACCCCATGGACTGCAGCACGCCAGGCTTCCCTGTCCTTCACCATCTCCCAGAGCTTGCTCAAACTCATGTCCATTGAGTCAATGATACCATCCAACCATCTCATCCTCTGTCATCCCCTTCTCCTCCTGCCTTCAATCTTTTCCAGCATCAGGGTCTTTTTCAATGAGTCGACTCTTTGTATCAGGTGACCACAGTATTGGAGTTTGAGTTTTAGCATCAGTCCCTCAAATAATATTCAGGGTTGATTTCCTTTAGGATTTACTGGTTTGATCTCCTTTCTGTCCAAGGGACTCTCAAGAGTCTTCTCCAGCACCACAGTTTGAAAGCATCAATTCTTCAGTGCTCAGCCCAGCACCACAGTTTGAAAGCATCAATTCTTCAGTGCTCAGCCCAGCACCACAGTTTGAAAGCATCAATTCTTCAGTGCTCAGCCTTCTTTATGGTCCACCTCTCACATCCGTACATGACTACTGGAAAAACCATGGCTTTACTATATAGACCTTTGTTGGCAAAGTGATATCTCTGGTTTTTAGTACACTGTCTAGATTTGTCATAGCTTTCCTTCCAAGGAGCAGGCGTCTTTTAATTTCATGGCTGCATTCACCATCTGAGGGAGAAGGAAATGGCCACCCACTCCAGTATTCTTGCTTGGAGAATCCTGTGGAAAGAGGAGCGTGGTAGACTGCTGTCCATAGGGTCACACAGAATCGGACATGACTAAAGCAGCTTAGCATGCATGCATGCATTGGAGAAGGAAATGGCAACCCACTCCAGTATTTTTGCCTAGAGAATCCCAGGGACAGAGGAGCCTGGTGGACTGCTGTGTATGGGGTCGCACAGAGTCCGACACAACTAAAGTGACTTAGCAGCAGCAGCAGCAACAGTCACCATCTGCAGTGATTTTGGAGCCCAAAGAAATAAAATTTGTCACTGTTTCCATTGTTTCCCCTCTATTTGCCATGAAGTGATGGAACCAGATGACACTATCATAATTTTTTGAATACTGGGTTTTAAGCTGAGTGAGGGAAATAAATAAAAAGAATGCATAAGAAAACATCTTTTCAGGTCCTGAGACCCTTGTCCATCAGAAATATCCTGCTGTAATATATTGGTTTCCTGTTAAACAGCTTTTGTCCATTTCTTCTTTTTAAAATTATTTTATTTTATTTATTTATTTTTTTGGCCGCACCACCTGATATATGGGATCTCAGCTCCCCCGACCAGGGATCGAACTCTCGCCCTCTGTACTATAAGTGCAGAGTCTTAACCACTTGACCACCGGGGGAAGTCCCTGTTCATTTCTTCTGTTAGAACTTTATGCTGAAGACCTTTGATAAGCATTTGCAAAATGAATAGATGAATGGATGAGAGGGAACAACTGGCCTTTGCCTGCTCTTAGGTGGCCTCGGGTACAGTGACTTGAAGCAGGGTTCCCAGTCAGAGTTTGAAGTCAGGCCATGACAATGAGAGCGCTGAATCTTCGCCACTAGACCGCCAGGGCCAGTGGCCAGTGACAAGGCCCTGGCCTGTCAGCTGTGTAGAAATGAATTTCCACATAGAGACAGGAGTGAAACAAGTAATGTGTTTATTAGGAGGAAAAAGGGTACATGCAGACAGACACACAGGTGGGCTCAGGGAGACAGAATGGTAGTTTGAATTACTTTTATGGGGCATTTCTTCTGGGTTTCCTTTGGCCAATCATCTTGCTTTGCCTGGTTCTGAGTCTGTATTGGGTGTATCTTAGGGTCCTCCCCTGTGTGTGTGCACATCTCTTAGCCAAGATGGATTCCAGGGAAGAGACCTATGAGTAGGTTGACATCACCTACTATAGGTGGTGCCCCTTCCCCTTTTGACCTCCAAGGAGCTTTTCTGTGCATGTGTAGTCAGGGAGGTCTCCTTGAGTTCGAGAATGAGGACTGTGTGTTCTTTTATCTTTTATCTGGACAGGGTCCAGCCTCCTCCATGATCCTGCTGTTATGGAGTTTCTGTCCACAGGGGAGAAACTATTCAGCCTGGGGCCCTTCTATCTCCTGCCTCATGCCCGGTAGGATGCAGTGGGAAGAATCAGCATAAGCTTTGCAGCCTGAATATCTGGGTTTGAATTCTGACTTTAACACCTTTGAACTGTGTGACGTTGGCCACACCACTGCCAACAGGCCACAGCTATGTGCAGTTTCCTTATCTGTGCCTACGTACTCAGTCGCTTCAGTTGTGTCTGACTCTTTGTGGCCCTGTGGACTGTAGCCAGTCAGGCTCCTCTGTCCATGAGATTCTTCAGGCAAGAATACTGGAGTGGGTTGCCACACCCTCCTCCAGGAGATCTTCCCAACCCAGGAATTGAACTCACATAACCTTCGGCTACTGTATTGTAGGAGAATTATTTACCGCTGAGCCACGGAGGAAGCCATTCCTTATCTGTAACGTGGTGTAAATTTCTACCCCATTAGGTCGACTGTGAAGCTCAGATCAGGTTCTCCGTGTCAGGGTGCCCTGTAAACTTCAAGGATTATGTGCCTTTTGACAACCAACGTGGTCGGCTCCTTCTGCCAGGCCAATGTGTGTTCGCGAAGCACTGCTCTGAGTCTTGGATTGGCTTGGATGCGCCATGCCCCCAGTGCAGCTACTTCCTAATTGTTATTTGCTGCTGCTGCAAAGGGAAGCAAGATTTCCTCCTGGGAAACCCAGTAACCATTTAAGGCTCTGCTCAACCTCATTTTAGGAACTTGAGAAAGTCACTTCAAATTGGGGTTTCTGAATCTCTGATCTGAAGTGGGGAGGCATGAAGATCGGCCTCTAAGGAATGTGGGTTAAACTCCCTGTAAGACGAAAAATCTACAAGGCATCCTCCTTCCTGCCCATGATCCCAGATGAGTCAGGTGAAAGGATGCTTCACAGCCCAGGAGCCTATGCTTACAGTCATCAGTAAGTAGATCCTGCTGGACACTTAGAGCAAGGCTGGTCCTTCCTAAAAGGTCAGATGGTTTTAATGGATCAAGTATGAGGCAGGTGGGAACAGGAGGTTATAGAAGTGTGACTTGAACTCTGCTTCTCCAGTGTCCCAGAGCACAGCACCAATACTGCTGTGCTGATCACAGTATGAGAACTTTTGTTTTTCATAACAATAAATATAGATATTAAGACATATCACATCATATTGTCCTGAGTCTTAATTTACGACTTTTGCACACATGCAAAAGCTCACATAGTATCTGGCACATAGTAGGAACTTACTGTTATTTTTCAAAAATAGTAATGCATTCAACAATATATTTATTGCACTATATCTGTGCACCCAGGCACAGTGCCAGCTCCTGGGTACAGGTGAACAAAAATGACAGGGTCCCAGCAATCACAAGCTGATGGAGGAGCATCCACCTTGTTTTTTTGATGGCAACTAGAGGGCAGAAACCAGTCTTATTCATGTTTGTATCAGACTCACTTGACTACAGCTTCTTGATCTACATGGGACAAAATACATTTTTGTTGAATGTTTCTTTATTTGGAAAATTGCCTTTGATGTGTTGTCCTTTTTATGCTATTTGTGGTAGAAAAGAAAGCATTAGGAAATTCTATAGACATGTGGATATATCTCCTTAAACACTGTGCATTTTTTTATATCATTCATGTCAATAACATAATGTTCGTTGAAGCCAGTCTACAGGAAAAACTTTATACCAGGCACTAGTGGAGAGTCAAGAGAAATAAAATAAAATGGACTGCGTTCTTAAGATGTTTAAGTTCTGAACTGAGGAGCCTGTTATGTAAAACAAAGGCTTACCAAAAAAATGTAAATAAACTTAGCAAAAATTGTAATATGTAAGTTGAGTTTTGGTACAAGTTGTAATACAAGGCAGACTGTTATCATTGTTGCAATACTGGCAATGTGTTCTGGAGACCGTATGGTGTACGGGATAAGGAGAGCTCAGAGCACACTTGGAGAGACAGCACTGTGGTTATGACCTGAGTGTGAATGCTGATCCTGCCTCTTACTAGCTGGATGACTTTGGACAAGTCATCTAATCTTTCTGAGCCTTAGTTTCCTGATCTCTAAAATGGGCATATGGATAGAACCTATCTTGTAGGGCTGTTATGAGGATTATGTATGATGGTGTACCAAATGCATTTACGTAATGCTTGACCTATAAGAGCTCAGAATATAGTGGCCTTTGTTAAGCCCCTTAATCTACAAATGAGGGCTTCCCAGGTGGCTCAGCGGTAAAGAATCCATTTGCCAATGCTGGAAACATAGGAGAGGAGGATTTGACCCCTGGGTTGGGAAGATCCCCTGGAGAAAGGAATGGCAACCCACTCCAGTATTCTTACCTGGAAAATCCCATGGACAAAGGAGCCTGGCAGGCTACAGTCCATGGGGGTCACAAAGAGTTGGACACGACTGAGCACAGTCACACACACACAGTCTACAAAAGAATAAGATAGATGAGTGCAGTGTTTTATTAAACATTCAATATGCCTTTTCATTCTGGTTGACTAATTCTTGATCTTTGTAAGACCATAACCCATTATTAATAGTTTTAAAGTATGTAATGTTTACTTCAGGTGACCTGAATAGAGGCCTTTCAGTCCTGTGGAGCAACCTGACTTATGGGACACGAGTTGCAGATGTCACTATTAAGGGTCCCCCTAGGGAAGAAGGCACAGCTCAAAAAGCACCTGTGACTCCAAGGCCTGTGGCCTCTATAGATTTTTCAGAATGTTGCATTAATACAGTCTGGAATGCAAGACCTTTGAATGCTCTGGAAACCCCCATGTCTAGAACAACAGAGGTGATGGTTCTGCCAGACCTGGCATGGCTTAGACCCCGTCTAAACCCTCAGAGCTCACTGAGCCTCACATATTCAAACAGATGTTGATTAAATAAAAGATGCCAGAAGCAGGAGAACTGGATGGCTAAAAAGTAGAGGAACAATTTCTCCCAAGAAAGTGCTGAAACAAGTGGGGTTCATTTTGACTAGAAAAAATGAAGACGTGTGGCTTCCTCCTATATCTTACATGTGCCTCAGAGACCAGACCTACTCTGCACTGCTCCAGGAAGCAGAGCTGGGCAGCGGAGTGGACACAAGCTAGAGCCATGGGTCAGAGAGGTCTGAGTCGGGGCAGTGGATGGGGGAAAGGAGTACTTGGTGAGATTTCTTCTCTCTCCCCTCTCTCCCTCCTGCAACCTTGCTTTCATCTCTCTCCAGGGTTGGGGTTGGGCAGTGTGGGGGAGAGGGACTGCCCTCAGGACAGCTCTTACTTGGCTTGAACTCTTGTGGACGGTTGCCGCATCTCTTGATCCGCCTGGTGACCAGAGCCAGCTCCTTTCCAGAATGTTGCAGTGAGCTCTTCAGAGAGGGTTCCCCCTTCCAATTGCTGGGATTATCACCTGCAAGAATAGGCCCCTTTGTGGAATAACAACGATGATAACAAACCTGATTCTGGCACAGGCAAATGGGTGAGAGTGTTCCCTTTTACCGACGAAAGAGAGTGGCAGTGTATTTGTGAATGTGTGTGCCCACACGCACATGAGAGTGAGTAGGTGTGCATACCTAGCTAGGGAGCCCAAGGGCTGGCCTCAAACAATAGAAGTTGATTTTGGTGGTATGGTTAGGTGGAGGGAGGGACTGCAAATTTCATGAGACGCCATCTGACATCAGCCACGGCTGTTTCTAGGGAAAATGTGCCAGGACTTGAAAGGGTTAGAAGATCTGAGTAGAGACATTCTGGAGAATTCTGAGACGAATTCTGGAGATTTGTATCCAGATGTGGTTTTGCATAAGATGTGATGACAAACACCCACCCTATGTTATCACAGCTTTGAAACCACTGCAAGCTGTTTGTTTCTACATTGTGCATTTGCTATTGGAAGAGGGTAGCGTTTTAATGCTTTGAATCTCTCGGCTGCTCCCTGTTTCCTTAGAAATACCAGATTTCCATATCCTTTTAACAAGCTGGTGCCTGTTCCACTCCTTGGATATTTCTCTGCTACTTATTTACAGTTTTGGAAGCAGCTTTTAAGAAAGCAGTTTGTTGAAACATACAATACACACCAAAACCCCAACATTTCTCTCTGCTGTTGGCACTTGCTTTCCTCTCACTACATCGCTCAGGAGCCAGTGTTAGCGTGGTTTCCTTTAACAATATGTTACTAAGTAATGAACTTTTCCTTGGCTCTTTGAATTATGAGGCTTCACATTACTCGATTAAGATTCAGTTGCTCTCTAGGGAAACTGGAGATGAAAATCCTTACTTCAGAGAGTTGTGGTCAGAATTCAATGAAATATGTTAACATTAAAATAGGGGTTCAGTAAATGCCAGCTCCCATATTATAAAGAAGGCAGCAGGCAACAGCACTGTTCAAAAGCACACATTCATAGGTGTAATAATCTGCTCTAATACTAATATGCATCCCCCCGAATTATCACCATTCTACAAAACTGCACAACAAAAAGCACAGCATTCACTGGAATAATAAACTAGGGGCACAATGCTTAAAAACTTTGTCAGTGACGCATGGGGAAAAAGATAGGACACTAATAAAAAGGATAACACAGTTTTACACATGTTAAATGGTTAAGAGGCATATAAATACAATAAGTATGGCACTTGACCTTGAAAAAGACTTGAAATTTGCTTTTGGGAGTGGACTTTGGTAGGGCCACAGCTTGTGTGTTATTGTGAAATGGTGGAACGTGGTCTATCTGGGCAGGTGTGGCTCACAACCCATGCTGTAAACTCAAGTAGCTAGTAGATGTTTGAGGGTTGAGCACGTGTGTCTTTTGCATATTCCTACAGGGCTCAGTTCAGCTATGTGCAGTTTCTGCATTCACTTAATGTTTTCTAAGAAAGAAATCAAGCATAAGCAAACAGAAAATTTGTGCTAGGCGAAAATGGTTCCCTAATGTATCGCTTTGATTGAACACATTTGTGGTTTCAAAACAAACATTGTAGCAGAACTGATGTACTTAGCTGATGCTGTTGAATGAATGAATGAACAGTGCATGCTCTAGATCATAGGAAAAGCATTATGCTACTTCATGGAAAGTACACTTGTAGTGTTTGGAATTGGATTTAAAAAAAAAAAATCTTACAGTCTTCGGGTTTTAAA
This sequence comes from Moschus berezovskii, assembly GCF_049115385.1. Taxonomy (NCBI): domain Eukaryota; kingdom Metazoa; phylum Chordata; class Mammalia; order Artiodactyla; family Moschidae; genus Moschus; species Moschus berezovskii. The sequence continues at coordinate 74,700,120 of NC_142465.1, forward strand.
ACTAATGGAGGGACTTCCCTGGTGGTCCAGTGGCTAAGATGCCGTGCTCCCAGTGCAGGGGACCCAGGTTCCATCCCTGGTCAGGAAACTAGATCCCACATGACACAACTAAAAGTTCACATGTTGCAACGAAGACTGAAGATCCTGTGTGCCACAGCTAAGACCCAGCAGAGTCAACTAAATAAATTTAAATAAATAAAATAATAGGTAACTATTCCAGACCTTCTGAAGCCTCCTCCTGTGGTGACCTTCAGTCTGGGCTTGGAAGAGCCCCTTCAGGGATCACTGACAGAGTAGGGTTGGAGGAAGCTGCAAGTTTCCCTGCCCTCCTCTTCAATCAGAACCCTCAGGGTTGTATCTGCTTTTCTGTTTGTTTTCTTATGAATTAAGGGTTCTGCTGCTAATTCACAAGTCTCCAAACCAACAGTGATTCAGTTGACCAAATTTTGTTTTACAAATTAGTTCTCAGGAATGTATTACTATCTTCTTTTTGAAGAAAGATAATTCTCAGTGGATACTTAGTTGGTACTAATACTCCAAAATTAGTCAAATTTGGCCAAGAAATACTCAAGTGGGGCTTCGAATTACCGTTTTGCCTCCAAGCTACTCAGCAAAGTCTCATCAGCAATGGTGCATACTGGGCTTCATGTTAAATCCAACTCCAGTCTGGGCAGATCTCAGATGAAAGTTGATGTGCATTTAAATCTAGTGCATTGATGATGTTCCTGTCTCTTTGCAAACACCAACAGTGTGATTTTCTTTATTTTTCATTTTTAGAGAGCTGGATTGAAAGATGTCTCAATGAAAGTGAAAACAAGCGTTATTCCAACCACACGTCTCTGGGGAATGTTTCTAATGATGAAAGTAAGTGTTTAAAACTCAATCTTCCATGATGTCCTGGCTATGGGCTGTGTTCTGATGAGGAATGGTGCTTCTGGAATGCTAGACTAGGTTATGTCACCCGAAACAAGAGGCTCTCCACCCATTTATGAAATACCCAAGTCTTCCTTATAATATCCTCCAGGAGGGAGTTCAATGCATTCAGATGCATGTGGACAAACTTGCTGTTTACACATTCTCATTGTCTGAGTCCCTAAAGACTCCATCTCAGTGATGCTCCAGTGGGAAAACGTGGACTTTGAATGGGAAAGGCCATTCTCTGTAGATATGAACTTAAAGGAGTGTGTCATGGGACTGTTGTTTTAAAATCACAAATGTCTTTGGTGTTGGAAAGTAACAATTTCTCCTGCATCTTGAACTAAAGAATTGGAATTGATGGAAAGATATAAATTGCTGTGTTTGTTCCTTTCCCTGTGTTATGTCAGGCTAAGGCTTCTGGATACCTTATATTAAGAGCAGAAGACTACTTGGGACTTGTATTTGCCCCTAAAGCACTATAAAAATGGGGCAGCTTATTATGAAGTCATTTCCAACAGGGATAGAATGTCTTTCTTAGTTGGTAAAGTGCATCTTCTTAGTTCAGTTTTCTCAAAGATTCAGGGAATATTCAGGGAAGATTTAGCCATACTGTTGTATGTCACAGTAGGTTTTCTTTTTCATTGCTGCATAGTACTCCACTGTCTGCTTCAATCACAGTGTATGTATTGATTTAAATGTTGACGGATATTTAAACTGCTTCAAGTTTTTGACTGTTTAAGCATTTCTGAACATTCTTTTTTAAAGTTTATTTTAATGTGGTAGAATATGCCTGATGTAAAATTGATCATTTTAACCATGTTAAGTATATAATTCAGTGGCCTTAAGTACTTTCACCTCATTGTGCAACCATCACCACTATCCATCTCCAGGACTTTTTTTCATCTCCCCAAACTAAAATGCTGTATCCATTAAGCAATAGCTGTCCATCCCCCTTTCCCCCTAGTCCCTAGCAATTACTATTCTACTTTCTGCTATTCTTTATGAATTTGACTAACTGTAAGAATTTCATATAAGTGGAATCATATAGTATTTGTCCTTTTGTGACTGGCTTATTTCACTTGGCATAATATTCATCCATGTTGTAGTGTGTATCACAATTTCCTTCCTTTTTAAGGCTGAATGACACTCCACTGTATGAATATACACCACATTTTGTTTATCCATTCATCCATTGATGGACATTTGGGCTATTTCTAATTTTTGGCTATTGTGGATAATGCTGCTATATACACAGGTGAACAAATAACTGGTTGAGTTCTGCTTTCATTTCTTTTGGATATATAACCAGAAGTGAAGTTGCTGGATCATATGGTAATTTCCATATTTACTATTTTGAGGCACTGCTGCATTTCCATGGTGGCTGCCCCATTTTACATTCTCACCAGCAATGTGCTAGAGTTCCAATTTCTCAACATTCTTGCTAATACTTTTTGGTAATAGTCATTCTAATGTATAAGGTAGTATCTCATCGTGGTTTTGATTTGGGAACTCCAGGAGTTGGTGATGGACAGGGATGCCTGGCGTGCTGTGATTCATGGGGTCGCAGAGAGTCGGACATGACTGAGCGACTGAACTGAACTGAACTGAATGATTAGTGATGTCGAGCATCTTTTCATGTACTAAGTGACCGTTTGTATTATGTATACTTTGGAGTAATGCCTATTCAAGTCTTTCAGCCATTTTTGAAACATAAAGCTTGTGAACTTTGAAATTTTTATGTGTTTATTTTTGGCTGTGCTGGGTCTTTGTTGCTGCATGCAGGCTGTCTCTAGTTGTGGCAAGCAGGGACTATTCTCTAGCTGTGGTGCACAGGCTTCTCATTGGGGTGGCTTCTCTTGTTGAAGAGCATATGGACTCTGGGATGCACATGGGCTTCAGTATCTGTAACCCATGGACTTAGTTCCCCCGGGGCATATGGAATCTTCCTGAACCAAGGATCAAACCTGTGTACCCTGTGTTGGCAGGTGGATTCTTAACCACTGAATCACCGAGGAAGTCCTTTTGATCACTTTTAAAAAATCAGATAGTTTATTTCTGTGGTTGTTGAATTGTAGGAACTGGCCTAGTGATTAGTGATATTGAACATTCTTTCATGTGCTTATTGATTATTTGGTTTATTCTTTGTAGAAATGTCTATTTAAGTCTCTCAACTACTAGCTCTTTATATATCTTGTATATTAACCCCCTATTAAATGTATGTGTTGCAAACATTTTTCTCCTATTCTGTGGGTTGCATTTTACTCTGTTGATTGTGCTTTTTGAGGCACAGTTTTCAATTTTAATGTAGTCTAATTTATCTATTTTTTCTTTTTCTTAAATTCATTTATTTTTAATTGAAGGATAATTGCTTTACAGTATTGCATTGGTTTCTATCAAACATCAATATGAATCAGCCGTAGGTTTACCCGGGTCCCCTCCCACTTGGACTTCTATTTTCTCTTTTATCTGTGCTTTGGTGTCCATATTCAAGAAATCATTGCCAAATCCAATGTCATGAAGGTTTTCCTTTGTTTTCTTCTGAAAGTTTTATAGTTTTAGCTCTTATGTATAGGTTTTTTATTCATTTTGAGTTAATTTTTGGTAACTTTTCACTTTTTCTTTTCTCAGTTTACATCTTTTTAAAATTTCATGTACTTCTGCTCTTATCTCTAGGTTTTCCTCCCTTGCACTTTCTTTGGGTTCAATTTTTTGCCTTTTTCTATTGTGAGATAGACACTTAGATCATTGATTTTCAACTTTTTCTAAGGTAGGCATTTAAAGTTATAAAAATTCCTCTAAGTACTACTTAACTGTATCACATAATTTTTCTTGTGTCATACTTGTATAATTATACAGTCAAACTTATTTTTTAATTCCTATTGTGATTTGTTCTTTTACCCATGATTTATTTAGAAATCTATTGCTTAATTTCTAAAAACTTGGGGATTTCCTAGTTGCCTTTCTACTACTGATTGCTATTATAATTCCACCACGGTCACAGAACATATTCTGTATGACTTCAATGTTTAAAATTAGTAAGACTTGATTTTTGTCCAAACATATGTTCGATTTGGCAAATGCTCACGTATGCTTGTAAGGAATGAGTATTCTGCCATATTTGGATGGAATATCCTACAGGTATCAATTAGATCAGGTTGGTTAATCATGTTTTTCAGATGTTCCATATCCCTATGGATTTTTAATGTTGTCTCTAAGGTACTGAGAGAGGTATTACAGTGTGATTACCTATCTTTTCAGTTTTGTTAATTCCTGTTTTACATGTTTTGATGTATTCATTTCTTAGAAATTTAGGATTGTTGAATCCTCTTGTTGAAATGCTGTCCCTCCTTTTGTTGGGTTTCCCAGGTGGCTCAGTGGTAAAGAATCCTCCTGCCAATGCAGGAGACACAGGAGACTTGGGTTCAATTCCTGGTCAGAAAAATCCCCTGGAGAAGGAAATGGCAATCCACTCCAATATTCTTGCCTGGAGACTCCCATGGACAGAGGAGCCTGGAGGGCTACAGTCCATGGGGTCAAAAAAGTCACACATGACTTAGCAACTAAACAACAGCATCTCCTTATGTCTAGTAATACTTATTGCCTTCATGTCTATTTTATCTGATGTTACTATAACTATACCAGCTTTCTTTTTTATTGGGATTGTTGTGGTATATCTTTGTCTTTTTATTTTCAATCTTTCTGAATTCAATATTAGGATTTTTTATATAGTTTTAAAAAAGCAGTCAGATTATCTTTAACTGGAATATTCAGATCATTTAAATGTGATGTATTTACTTACATTGTTGAGCTTAAATCTGCAGACTTGCTGTTTAGTTTTTATTTCTCCCATCTGACTTTATTTCTTTATTCCTCCCTTGTTCCATTTTTGGGGGAAGGATTAACACGGTTAAATATTTTAAAGTGTTTTTCTCTGCTAACTCTCCAGTTAGATGTTCTTTTGGAGCGTTTCACTCAGGGATTGCATCCTGCACCCTTCCTTTCATGTCTGCGTCACATGAATCCTTCCCCCACTTCAAATACAGGGCATGAACACTCTCACTGCTTGACCTCATTTAACACTTTTCCATCATCTGTGCCATTGCTTTAGTGTGTTTTACATCTACCTATGTCATAAGCCCTGTAAGACATTTTTATCATTGTTTTACATATTAGTCAATATTTATTGATATTTATTCACACGTTGACCCTTTCCAGGGCTCTTCATCCCTGTCAGCAAGTCCATGTTTCCATCTTGGATAACTTTTTTCTTTTCCTTCGTAACTTTATTTATTTATTTAGGCTTCAATGTGCGGCATGTGGAATCTTTGCAGGATCCTAGTTTTCTGACCAGGGATTGAACCCATGACCTCTGCATTGAGAGCACAGTCTTAACCACTGGACACCAGGGAAGCTCAGGGATCATTACTTCTTTAACCCAAAGAAATTCCTTTACTATTTTTGGTAGGGCCATATAGAGTAGTGTAGATCATGAAAACCATTGTTTTTTCACCTTTATTTTTGAAAGATATTTTTGCTGAATATATAATTCTAGTTTAGTAAGATTTTTATTTCCCTTTCAACCCTTTAAAGTTTTCATTGCATGGTTCTCTGGTTTCTAAAAGTTAGTCATCAGACTTTCTTTTACTCATTTGAATGCAGGATGTCTTTTTGTATCAGACAAAAAGATATTTTTCTTTGTCTTTAGTTTACAGCAGTTTGACTGTGATGTTCTATGCCAGGTTCAATTACTGGTCTGGGAACTAGATCCTGCCTGCTGCAACTAAGATCTGGTACAGCCAAATAAATAAATAAATATTTAAAACATTTCTTACCTCTTAAAAAAAACTGTCTCTTCTGTAGGTCCCTGCTCTCAAAGAATTTTCATTCCAGAAAGGAAGCTAAGGTGCATGTTTGCATATTAGTAAGGCAAGGTTGTATGTGATAAATTCCACTTGAATTGTTCAGGGAGTTCTACCTTGTCATACCAGGTATGTTCTTGGATTCCAGTATGACCTCACTGGAAGCTTGTTAGAAATGCAGAATCTCAGGCCCACTCCAGACCAACTGAGGCAAACTCTGCATTTTAACAAATCCCCAAGTGATTAGAATGCATGCTAAAGTTTGGGATCAGTCACACAGTTGGAAAATGACTAGGGAAGGCGTCTTGAAGGAGGTGGCATTTGCATTGGGTCTCCTAGGATCCATGTGGTTCCTTTAAGTAAAGGACTGGGAGGCAAAAACCCACAAGGCAGAGTTTGAACTTGAAGAGTTTTCCACACTGTCTTGAGCAGAGAGATGGAAGGGTCATGGGAACCAGGATTGGGGAGGAGAGTTTGGACCAAGTTGGTGAGGGACTTGGATTCTGACAAGGGGTTTGGAGCTGCATAGATATGGTGCCACTGCAGGGGCTGAGTGGAAGAGTGTCAGACCCGTTTTCAGAAGGCACGTTTGGTTCTCTGTAGGTGAATTGGAGCCAGGAAGACACTTCAGAGGCTCCCACCTGGTCCGGGTAAGGGGGCGAGCTGAAGCCCAGGGTGATATCAGTGGGACGGAGGGAACTGGACAGACTGGGGTGATGGGATGGGTCTGAAGAGCAGGAACCCAGCATGATTCCTTGGGATTCCTGTTTCCCTCCATGGGAAACAGAACAAATGACTGCACAGTCCTGTAACCCTGATGGGCCCAAGTCTTCTAGGCTTCAGGTCACCTTTTCCTTAATAGCTAAATCAAATGACTTCAGCCTCTACCTTAGATCCTGGGCAGATGTCTAGAGTTTTCCCCTGTATCTCCAAGATTTATCAGACTGTGTGTGTGTGAGTGTGTGTGTGTGAGAGTGTGTGAGTGTGTGTGTGTATGAGTGTGTGAGAAAGTGTGTGTGTGTGAGTGTGTGTGTGTGTGTGTGTGTGTGTGTGTGTGAGTGTGTGTGTGTATGAGTGTTTGTGTGTGTGTGTATGAGTGACAGTCCATACGAAGTCCTGTTCCCTCTGCTTTTTGACAACTCCTAAAACTGTCAGATGCATTGGAGAAGGAAATGGCAACCCACTCCAGTGTTCTTGCCTTGAGAATCCAGGGACGGGGGAGCCATCTATGGGGTTGCACAGAGTCAGACACGACTGAAGCAACTTAGCAGCAGCAGCAACAACTGTCAGACCCTTTGGCAGCTCCCTCCCACCTGCCCCGGTGCAACATCCACTTCCCTTACCCCTCCTAACCCTTCACCAGCTCATTATCCTGGTGTTACAGACAGACAGACCGGTAGTGAAGGAGGATATTTATAGCACAGGGACAGGAAGAGTTGGAATTCAACATCACGGTGGCATAGAACTGGGGTCACAGTGGGTCACCACTTAATGCAACTCATCATTAACATTAAAATCCCATCGAATTCCAGGGCTAGAGAGGTGTAATTTACTTTTCTTCCCCCCCCCCACACCCAACTTGGCACGTCCAGTTATCATCCACTTTGGTATTTTCTAACTCCATAAGAGAGGGTTCCAGAGAAATGTGGTTAAACTGGTCCACATGTCCATGGAGTTGTAGGCAAAAGCACCCAGCCCCGCCAAACAGCAGAAAGGCTCTGGGACAGCTCCTAGAGCAAGGACAGGGGCTTAGAGCCAGAAGTCTGGGGTGGGAGGCGTGCCACAGAGAGTCCATCTAGGATGGCTTTAGAAAACTGGATTGCCCATGGGGGATGAACCCTGCAGTGTTAGTCCCAGCTGGGAACCTAGGTGCAGCCCTGCAGGTGGGCTTAGGAGGCCCAGTGCTTAGGTTATGATTTAAGACAACCTCCAACTCTTGCCCTTCCTTGGCCTCCATACCCATCATGGGCTGCCCTATTTTGTTTGTTTTTTTAAATATTTTTCTTGAACATTCCACATGGCATGTGGAATCTTAGTTCCCCAACCAGGGATCGAAACTTGCATTGGAAGCTCGGAGTCTTAACCACTGGGCTGCCAGGGAAGTGTCCCTACAGATTGCCATTTCTGCACCCTGAGTGTCTATCTGTCCTCTCCCTGTGGAGAATTAGGTAGCTCCTCCTTTGTGCATGAAGCCCACTGCCAAGCCCTTCTGCACCTCCACTTACTCCCTCCACAGCTGTCAGTCCCTGAGGGGAAAGGAGTGTGTCTGATGGACTGGGCCTCACTTAATACAGAAGGCCTGGGGCATTGTAGTGCTTATTCAGTCATGGTTTTTAGCAAAGCAAAATACTGTACAGCCATGCTAGATTACGATCCGTATCTGTAATTTGCTTTCAGCTTTTGGCACTCCAGGACCAGTTTAATCATTCGAAGAGGTTCTTCCTTCTGATATTCCCTCCCCAATAGGATCTTTTAATTTGTTTAAAATTATAGTATTTTTGGGTGGATAATACACAATGATATGAATCTAAAATCAAAATGCTGTAAAGGTACTACTGAGAAGTCTTGGTGCCTCCCTGGTCTTCCCTTCTAAGCTTCCTAATGGGAAGCATGTTTGTTTATTATGCATTCTTCAAGCATTTCCAATGTTTACTGTATATTCTTCCAGCATTTGATTTCTTTATGCAAACATTCATATGTGTGTTCTTTTTTGCCATTTTCTTTTATTGCCACTTTCTTACACACAAAAAATAGCACCTTAAATACACTTTGCTGTGACTAGCTTTTTTCATTATAAATCCTAGAGTGTAAGAATGGAGAGAGCATTCTCATTCTTTTCTTGTTTTTTAGTCTTCTTTTTCACAGCTGTGTAGTATTCCACTGTGGTGTCATTTAGCTAACTAGATGAGCACTGGGCTGTTTGCAACACTTTTGCTGTTATAGCCATGTTGCAGTGAATAACCTTGTGTCTGGTCATTTCCCATGTGTCCAGAAGTAGTGGCAGTATCTGCTCACAGATGTGGGACTGCTGGATAAAGGACATGTAGGATTTCAGTGATTCTGTGAAATGTCTTTCCACATTAGGGGAGGTCATCATTTTGCATTCTCCCTGCAAGGTAGGAGTCATCTGTTTTCCACAGCTTCACAGCAGAGTTTTGTGACTGTGGTTTGGATTTTTGCCAATCTGATAAGTGAGAAATGGCATTTTAGTGTACTGTTCATTTTCATTGAAATCGATTTTCTTTTCACATTTCAGGAACATTTGCATTTGCCACCACTCATGTATCCTGGTCTTTTTCTTTTTGTTTTTTTAATTATTTATTTAATTTTGGCTCTGTTGGGTCTTCGTTACTACATGGGCTTTTTCTCTCGTTGTGGTGAGCAGGGGCCACTCTCTAGTTGCAGTGCTCAGGCGTCTCATTGTGGTGGCTTCTCTTGTTGCAGAGCACAGGCTCTAGAACTTGCAGACTTCATTAGTTGCGGCTCCCAGGCTCTATAGGACAGGCTCGAGAATTGTGGCCCACGGGGTTAGCGTTCCGTGGCATGTGGCATCTCCCCCCGTCAGAGATTGAACCTGTGTCTCCTGCATTGGCAGGCAGATTCTTCAATGCTGAGTCACCAGGGAAGCCCTCCCTTAGGTTTTATTGGAGCTCTTTCTAATAGGAGGGAGGTGAGACTGTTGTCTGTGGTATGATTGCAAGTTTCCCAAGAGAGTACTTACAGTGTGGGTTTTTCCCCCCACTTAGAGACTTCAGATTTTTTCTCATGTAGTAAAATTTCTCAAAATTTCTTCGTATGACTTTGGGCTTCGTATCAACATTAGAAAGGCTCTTTCCTGCTCCAAGATTATGAAGGAATTTACCCAGAGGAGGTGAAAGGAAGCAGGTGTGGGGCCCCCTCTGAGCAGTGCTGCCAACATCACAGTCTTGTTTGGGACTTAGCCCCATTCCCACGGGGAGAAGGGTTTGCTGCCAGGGGCTGATGCCCACTGCCAAAGGCCTGGTCCAGGCACCCTGATCATCAGCTGGTGCTCTTTGCAGGGGCTGGAAGGGAAGTAGATAAGCGGGAACGAAATGTTTGGCAGCCCCATTTGTTCCCAACAGGTGAGGTCTGGCCAGGTGCAGCCTGATTAGTATAATGAAAGGAAATAGAATTAGAACTTTGAAGTGAAACTTGAGGCTTACATAAATTTGAAACTTTCCTGGGATTTGAAAAGAAGTAATTAATTTAGAAACGTTCTCCATCCATATTAAACGCTGCCACACCAGCTCTAGGCAAGAAATATTCTAAAATAGAGTTCCCAAATATTATGAATTCAGCCAGCATAGAGGCAGAAGACAAATGATTAGGTAGGTAATATGTTCCCTGAAAGTCTTTAGTTCAGTTCTACAGGTTTGAAGGGAGAATGAGGCTCATAAGTGTTGGGGTTCAGGGAGGTTGGGGTGTCCTTTAGCCTGGGTCCCTCTCCTGGCTCCACTGCTAAACTGTATGACTTAAGGTAAATCACTTCACCTCTCTGAGCCTCAGTTTCTTCCTCTGTAAAAGGGGATAATAGTCATAATTAAACCTAACATTAACTAAGCACTAAGAATGTATCAAGTATTTGATGTTTCACATTCATTAAATTATTCACTGTCTCAAGAAGCTATGAAAATTAAATGCAGTTATGTGAAGAGCTTTGCCCAGTACCTGGCATGTTATAAGACCCCAGTGAGCATTCCCTGTTGAAAGTGAAAGTGTTATTTTCTCAGTTGTGTCCAACTCTGCGACTCCATGGCCTGTAGCCTGCCAGCTCCCCTGCCCACGGAATTCTCCAGTAAAGAGTACCGAATAGCCATTTGCTTCTCCAGGGGATCTTCACAACCCAAGGATCGAACCCATGTCTCCCACATTGCACACAGAATCTTTACCATGTGGGCCACCAGGGAAGCAGTACTGTTGTTTTATATGCTTACTGCAATCAGATGGGTAGACTCAGCTTTCGACTGTGGTATTATCTTAGCCATTTATTCATTCCACAAATACCTTCCATGTGTGGGTATTGGAGATACCATGGTGATTGTGGTCTATGCCCGCAGAGCTTACAAATCCCCAAGGCAGATGCACTGGTCAGCATGTAGTGATCGCACCCTGAGCTTTACTAGGGACTAGCCAGAGTGCTATGGAGCCCAGGGGACAGAGTGGATAACTGTCCCAGGTGCAGGACTTGCCAAACCCGGGCCTGTGGGCAGGACAGGGCAGGGCGGGTGCACAACCTCTCCGGAGGAGTGACAACTATAACTGTACCAGGGACCACTTAGTGCATACCTTGTGCCAGGAGTGGTTTCGTTAACTCTCAAATTAGTGCTTAGACTTGTTATTTCCCCTACTTACAAATAAGGAAACCAAGGCACCAAAAGTTTGTTTGAGGTCACACAGCCAGCAAGTGACGGAGCCAGGATCTGAGCCTGGGAATTTGAATGCCAAGTTAACATTAGGACATAGATCCAGGAAGGGGAGTGGAGGTGCTCACCATTGGGAAATGGACCAGGATTCCCTGGACAGGGATATTAGGAATTAAAACTGCAAAGTGGGAGCAGAATGGAGGGGCAGAGAGAAGACCAGGCACTGGGCAGCATCTCAGTGGGAGGAATTTTAAGCCGATGTTGCTCTCCGGCTTTGGTAGAACGAGCGATGTGGGACTGGAGGGTGGATGGCTCAGTGTGGGCCATGAATGGCTCCAGGAACCTTGTCGGCCTGGAATTCTGCCTTACAGGGTGAATCTGTTTTGGTTTGAAGCATTTCTGCCTGTTAAAATGAAGAAAGTGTGGGTATTCGGTACTCTTTACTTGGCAAGGCTAATTCCAAAAGTCTCTATCAACCATGGCTATGTTCATTTTTCTAAAACGTGCTCTCCTTGTCATCTTTGCCTAGCTGGCTCCTGCTGCTCCTTCAGATCCCAAGCCTGGGCTTATACCCCTACTCGGTGCTGCCATAGCTTCTTGGGTCTGCCTTCTCAGCCCTTGCCCAAGACTTACATTTTATTGGCTGACAGTTTGAGCTCAAGAGAGTAGAGACCATGTCTGTTTTTATCTCCCTTTAGCCCCTGGCTTGGGGCTGGAACATACTCAATAAATATTTGATGAATGAGTGCATTTCCCAGCACTTCTGGGGAATTAGGATTGAGAGCCATCAGATAAGAGGGCGATGCCTGAGTGTGACACACACAGTCTTTGAGGAAAATATGCTGGGAGTGAAGTCCCCAGGGGTCTGGAGGGAAAGTGCCTGCAGAGGTTGGAGGCCTCTGTTTGATGACTGAGCCAAGGGTCCCTGTTGGCTCCAGGTAGACTAGTTCGTGTCTAAATGCTTTCAGTAGCCCCCTCATGCCCATCACTGAGGGAAGTCCAGCTCCATTCATGGGGTGCATGGCTTCCTAGAAGTGTTTCAGTCAGTTCAGTCGCTCAGTCGTGTCCGACTCTCCGCGACCCCATGAATCACAGCACGCCAGGCCTCCCTGTCCATCACCAACTCCCGGAGTTCACTCAAACTCATGTCCATTGAGTTGGTGATGCCATCCAACCATCTCATCCTCTGTTGTCCCCTTCTCCTCCCGCCTTCAATCTTTCCCAGCATCAGGGTCTTTTCAAATGAGTCATTTCTTCGCATCAGGTGGCCAAAATGTTTCAGCCTCATGCAAAGCTCAGTTTCCTTACTTATAAAAGGATATAAAACAACTTCTTAACACTGTTGGGAGGGACAAAATAAGATAGCTAATGAAACATGGTATATAGTGCCTGGTTTAAGTACTTAGCTGGTGAATGCTATCAGTATTTTTATGGTCCTCTTTTTAAATGTTTCTAGTATTTTTTTTTATCATAGTTTGTGATATTTAATCTTCAAACAATCTTTGTGACTTCAGTTATGATTTTCAAGTTTTAGGGGCGGGCCCTCCAACTTGGATGAGTCAAGCGACTGCTTAGGCTCTCAGAGAGTTGAGGACAAAGTTGGAATTCAAACCCAAGTCTGCCTGCCCTCAAAGCCAATTCTCTTACCAGTGGTTGGTACTGGAAATGGGGCCTTAACAAAGTTTAGTTGGGGGAAAAAACCTGACAGCATAGAGATAGGTAACCCCTGAATGGGCTTCCCAGGTGGCTCAGTGGTAAAGAATCCGCCTGCTACAGCACGAGGCACAGGAGATGAGGGTTTGACCCGTGTTTCAGGAAGATCCTCTGGAATAGGAAATGGCAACCCACTCCAGTTTTCTTGCCTGGAAAATTCCATGGACAGAGAAGTGTGGTGGGCTACAATCCATGGGGTTGCAGAGAGTCAGACAGGACTGCGCAACTGAGCATACACGCATCCCCTGAATGGGAAGCACTAGGGTATAATCCTGGTATGGGGAAATCTTCTGGCTCCAGACAATGGGCCACTTGCCTTTCCCCCCAACCACGCTTTTCCACATTCTGCCTACCCTCCCCCCCGGAGCACCCCCTCCCTCAGCATCCCCCTCTCAAAATCCGACCTGTCCCTGTAAGGGTGACTGAGAGAGACAGTGTCCAAGCCAGGATGTGCTCTGTGACCCCCACTTACTTTAAGTTGGGTGTGTTGTGTGTGTGTGGACTTGAGTGTGACAGAGAACACTGGAAAAAGACTGGCGGCAGATCGGACAGAGTTGACAATAGTGTGTCCTATTGAGAGGCACTTGGATTTCCAGAGATTTCCATTTCCCATGTATTTTCCAAATTAAAAAAAAAAAACACGTGTATTATTTTTGCAAACAGTAAACAAAGCTGTGTTTTAAATTCTGATCATCTCTTCAAGGTCAGCTCAAATGCCACTTCCTCTTTGGAGCTGTGCTGTCCCCTGCTGTGTGTTTGCTGTGCAGGGTCCCTATTAGTGCGGTTGTGTTTGCCCCCCGTAAATTTTCCCGAGCAGAGAGGCAGCCTCCCTTGCCTGTTTCCTGCAGGGGATTTCAGCTGAACAGAGACGCTCCAAGGCCTCCGAGCCAGAGCAGCCCAGGGCAGCCTTTGCCATGCAGCTCCTGCGCTGATGTTTTCCAGCTCTTGGCTCTAAGTTCTGCTCTCTAGTTGTGGATTCTCATTGTGGTGGCTTCTCTTATGGCAGAACATGGGCTCATGGGCTCAGTTGTTGTGGTGCATGGGCTCAACCGATATGGGATCTCAGTTTCCAGACCACGGATCAAACCAGCGTTCCCCTCATTGCAAGGCGATTCTTAACCACTGGACCACCAGGGAAGTCCCTGAGTTCCTTTCACTCAGTCTTCCCTAGTACCTTTTAGAAGATAGGTATTATTATTATTACTCTCAGTTTAGAGACCAGAGATTGTCTTAAAGTTTGAAGGGGATTACCAGATGTCATAGCACTTCTCCAGCGCCCTTGCACCCCTTCACCTCTTGACCAGGACCTTCAGCCACCTTGCTTCTTGGAAGGTGGCCTGATTTTTCAAGTCCCCGTGGTTTTATCCCTTCACTTCTCCACCCTGCCCTTGACTTTATTTCACCTTCCTTGACATCTGGTTCCCATCTCTGGCCCAGTTCACGGTTCAACTTACTTGTGGTTTCTCCTAGAAAGTCTCTCTTGATAGGCCCTGCTGTTTCATGCCGTCTGGGTTGGTGGTATTCTCTCTGCCTACCCATAACACAGCATTTATCACTTCTTATTGAACCTGTTTGTTTGTCTCTTTCCCCAGCCAGCTTAATTTCTTTATCCTCAGTGTCTAGTTGGCATACATTAGATATAAAATGAATTTTTGTTGAATTAATTAATAGGATCCCTTCAATAGCCCTTTAAAATGACTAGGTTTACAAGTGAAGAAAAAATAAAGCCCAGAGGTTGAGGGGTTTTCTCAATCATGGCCAGTAAGGTTTTGAATTGATTTTAGAATATAAATCTTTTGTGACCCACGTTGACTGATGTGCTGAAATTTTAAGAAGCAGAAAAAAAAAGCTACCCACTCCAGTGTTCTTGGCGTTCCCTGGTGGCTCAGCTGGTAAAGAATCCGCCTGCAATGTGGGAGACCTGGGTTCAGTCCCTGGGTTGGGAAGATCCCCTGGAGAAGGGAAAGGCTACCCACTTCAGTATTCTGGACTAGAGAATTCCATAGACTGTATAGTTCATAGGGTCTCAAGGAGTCAGACACAACTGAGTAACTTTCACTTTCAGAGAAAAAAATCCTGCCAATTCTAGGGGAAACAAAAATGTAAATCATGAACCAGCACAAGCTGGACAGAGATATATTTAGGATGCTTATATATTTTTCCTTATTTAAAAAGTACAATTGCTGTTGTTTTTTAACATAGCCTTCCTTTCAATTATTTACTTGGTGTAATTCTTAGGAGTTGAGTTGTGGGGCCAAGTGACTGAATATTTTAGATAGCTGTCCATATCACTGCAAAATTACTTACCAAACTATTGTACCAGTTACCACTACCTTCAGAGAAATGTGACACTGTCAATTTGACCATTTGCACCCTAGCATTGGGGATTATTATTTTTAAACTTTTTGTTGTTCTCAGAGATATAAAGTTGTGCCTCATTGTTTTCTTTTTATTTCTTTGTGAACAGTTGAGGTTGAGTATTGTTCTTTGCATCTATTTACCTACGTTCTTATAAGACTCATATGTTCATGTTCCTTACTGTGCTATTTTTTTGAGATTGTTGAAGACATTTGTGGAAGGCAGACTCAACTATTTAATTAAGTGCCAATGGGAGGCACTGGCTGGAGGGAACACAAAGATGACTAAGATACCATCCTGCTTTCTTCTTGTTTAAATTGAGATGTTATTGACATACAAAACACTATGTAAAGTTCTAGATGTATAATATAATAATTCGATACTTGTATATATTACAAAATGATGACCCCAGTAATCTAGTTAACATCCATCGTCATATATAATTATAGAATTTATTTTCTTGTGATGAGAACTTTTAGGATTTACTCTCTTAGCAATGTTCAGAGAGTACTGTTAATTATAGTCACCATGCTGTGCGTGACATGCCCACAACTTATTTATTTTATAACTGAAAGTATATACCTCTTGACTCCTTTCACCAATTTCACCCATCCCCTACCACAACCCATGGCAACCACCAGTCTATTCTGTTCTCTTTATTTATAAGTATTTTGTTGTTCCACATATAAGTAAAATCATATGATATTTGTCTTTCTGACTTATTTCACTTAGTGTAATGCCCTCCAGTACTATTGCCTAGAAAATCCCATGGATGGAGGAGCCTGGTGGGCTGCAGTCCGTGGGGTTGCTAAGGGTCGGACACGACTGAGCGACTTCACTTTCCCTTTTCACTTTCACACATCGGAGAAGGAAATGGCAACCCACTCCAGTGTTCTTGCCTGGAGAATCCCAGGGACAGGGGAGCCTGGTGGGCTTCCATCTATGGGGTCACACAGAGTCGGACACGACTGAAGTGACTTAGCAGCAGCAGCAATGCCCTCAAGGTCCATCATTATTGTTGCAAATTGCAAGATTTCATTCTTTTTATGGCTGAATAATATTCATCTATATATATATGTATAAACTGTTTTCTTTATTCATTCATCTGTGAGTGGACACTTAGGTTGTTTCCATATCTTAGCTATTGTAAATAGTGCTGCAATAGACATGGGATGCAGATATCTATTCTTATTAGTGTTTTCATTTTTTTCAAATAAATACCCAGAATTGCTAGATCATGTGGTAGTTATATTTTTAATTTTCTGATGAACCTGCATGTCATTTTCAATAGTGGCTGCACCAATTTACAGTCCTACCAGCAGTGCATGAGGATTCTCTTTTCTCCACATCCTCACCAGCACTTGTTATTTCTTGTCTTTTTGATAACAGTCATCCTGAAAAATGTGAGGTGATCTCTCACTGTGGTTTTAATTTTCATTTCCCTGATGATTAATGATGTTGAGCATCTTTTCAAGTACCTGTTGACCATGTATATATCTCTTGGAAAAAATGTCTATTCAGATCTTCTGCCCATTTTTCAATCTGATTGTTTAGCGGTTGTTGAGTTCTTTATATATTCTGAATATTAACTCCTTGTCAGACATATGATTTGCAAATATTTTCTCCCATTTAGTAGGCTGCCTTTTTTGTTTTTGCTATTTCTCTTTGCTATGCAGAAGATTTTTAGTTTGATGTAATCTCACTTGTATATTTTTGCTTTTGTTGCCTTTCCTTTGGTATCAAATCCAAAAAAAACATTGCCAAGTTCTATGTCAAGTTGCTTATTGCCTATGTTTTCTTCTAGGATATTTATAGTTTTAGTTTTTACATTCAAGCCTTTAGTTGATTTTGAATTAATTTTTTTATATGGTATAAGATAGTGGTCCAGTTTAATTCTTTGCATATTACTATCCAGTTTTCCCAACATCATTTATTGAAGAGATTGTCCTTTTTCCATTGTGTATTCTTGGCTCCTTTGTCACAAATTATTGACTGTGCCTGTGAGTTTATTTCTGGGCCCTCTGTTCTGTTGCATTTATCTCTGTCTGTTTTTATGCCAGCGTTCTACTGTTTTGATCACTATAACTTTGTAATTTAGTTTGAAATCAGGCATCCTTGCCTTCTTAAGTGGGATCTTCCTAAGCAAGATACTCAAGTCAGAGAGATGAATGTGGACATGTGTAGAAATAATAGTGTTGTACAGTTTGGATGGTTTTGAAGGCAGGGAAGTGAATAACCAATGAAAAGAGGTTTTATTAACTCAGGAAATTGTATTATCTCACCAAACAAAGATGCAGGGATTTTTGGGGTTGGTTAATCAGAGGCACAGCATGATATGAGAATCCCCAGGTTTTTCCCTTTTTCCTCTCTGACTTGCTTGGCATTGAATTTGTCCTCAGACTGCTCTTTTCCCAGTTGAAAGTTTGCTACCCCACTCCAGTTACCATGTCCACTCACAGCCATGTTCAAAAGTAGGTCAGGCCAGGGTATCTCTTCTGTTTCTTTCCCTTCCCTCCCTCCCCCACTTCCCCATCTCCCTCTTTTCTCCTTTCATTTCTTTCCTTTCATCCTCCCTCCCTCCCTCCCTTTCTTCCTCCCTCCCTCCCTTTCTCTCTCCCCCTTTCTTTCAAAAGCAGACTTTCCCCCCCACAGCTTTGGAGATCAGAAATTTGAAATCAAGGCCCTTTTTCCTTTTTGTTAGGAAAAAAAAATAACTTTCCCAGAAGCACCACAGGGCTTCTTCTTAATCTGATAGTCTAGATCACCATGTCACATGCCCCCACCTAATCCATCAGGGGGTTAGAGGATATAAAATTACCATGATATATTTAGGTTAACCAACATTCATGTCTCTAGGATTTGGAGGCGTGCAGTCATACTATTCAGTGATGGAGATAGCTCTTCAAGCTATAATGTATTATGTCAAGCAAAAATACAAATTGATATAAGATTTTTCTGTAAAAGTCAGTTTCTCCTTTTTTTCTTGTTAAAGTGTGATAAATCTCTTATGTTGAAAAAGCCAAAATACCATTGCTCTCAAAGCATCAACATTTGAGGACAATGTAGTCTTTTGAAACTTGGGAGAGCTGAAACACCCGTGTGGTTTCCTACTGAAGTTCTCTCCTTTTTTTTTCTTTTAACAGATGAGGAAAAAGAAAATAACAGAGCATCCAAGCCCCACTCCACTCCTGCTACTCTGCAATGGTAAGTTCCATTCTGAACAAGTTTTCTCTTGGTGCGAAGCTCATATAACTGGTCTTCTTGCCAATAGCACAGCATATCAGTTGGAATATCATAGTAACTTGACACCCAATAGCCCATATGCCATCAATTTAATTTGCAGGTGTGTCAAAAATACTCAACTTAGATATAGCCTGGAGATTTAAATTTTCATATTTACTTTATTTGGGAGTAGACTTATTTTCCCAGCATCAAAACACTGACAAGGACTGGATTCCACATGGATGTTATTGACTTGAATAGAATCTATGATTTAAATAAATAATGTTGCAGCCAATTATAAAGGCATAGGTCTGTTCTCCCTTACCAATGACCCCTCAATAAATTAATAATTAATTGCAACTATACCACAATCTGTGAAGAAAGCTGATCGCCGAAGAATTGATGCTTTTGAACTGTGGTGCTGGAGAAGACTCTTGAGAGTCCCTTGGACTGCAAGGAGATCCAACCAGTCCATTCTAAAGGAGATCAGTCCTGGGTGTTCATTGGAAGGACTGATGCTAAAGCTGAAACTGCAATACTTTGGCCACCTCATGCGACGAGTTGACTCACTGGAAAAGACTCTGATGCTGGGAGCGATTGAGGGTAGGAGGAGACGGGGACGACAGAGAATGAGATGGCTGGATGGCATCACTGACTCGATGGACATGAGTTTGAGTGAACTCCGGGAGTTGGTGATGGACAGGGAGGCCTGGCGTGCTGTGGTTTGTGGGGTCGCTAAGAGTCGGACACGACTGAGCGACTGAACTGACTGGCTGACTGATACCACAACTGGGGCTTCCCTGGTGACTCAGAGAGTAAAGAATCCACTTGCAATGCAGGAGATCTGGATTCTGTCCCCGGGTCAGGAAGATCCCATAGAGAAGGGAATGGCTACTGGCTCCAGTATTCTTGCCTGGGAAATCCCATGGACAGAGGAGCTTGGTGGGCTACAGTCCATAGGGTCATGAAAGAGTTGGGCATGATTGAGCAACTAACACTTCATACTATAATTATTTTTTGACATTGATAACATGAATACAAATTATCTACTTGAGTGGCTGTCCCTTTACTGTTTGGAATTCCTGGACTTGATGTAACAGTTAATGATGTGGTTTAAGTGTTTGCACTCATGTTTGATATGTACAGGTAAATTCCCCTCTAAGAGCTTGACTTACAAATCATGTTGTAGCTTTGAACACGAAGGCTACAGGAACACCTGACACTCACCCCTCAGGATTTTGTCAGTTAAGGGCTATTCCTGCTTCTAGCAGTGCAGCCCAAAGGCAAAGGAAGTGAGGAATTAAGGGGAAGGAGAGAGAAAGGATGGATCTGCTGTGTGCCAGGCTACATGTTAGGCACTTTGTACAAGTGTCTCGTTTCGTTCTTACAATTCTGTCCAGTTGGTATTGTTATGCCCATTTTACAAATGAAGAAAATAAAGCTTAGGCAGTTAAATCATTTATCCAAATATACACACAGCCGTGAAGTGGCAGAGGCAGGAACCTGGCTGGATCACTTTAACTGCAAAGCCTTTGCTTCAGAAAAAAGGAAGAGAAAAATCAGTAGAGATGGAGAGACCAGATCAGAAAAGGAAGCAGATGGGCTTTAATGAGCAAATCATATTAGATTCTTTTGACTAATCCACCCACAGGTGAGAGGAAAACAACGTTGGGAGAAAGCATTCAGGAATGCAACTCAATCTTCTCCAAGAGTCTCAATAGTCAGCTTGTTTTGCTACACGATAGCAAAGGTTGTTTTCAAGAGCTCCATTTCCAGTCTTTTGGCTTGTTTCCTTCAATCTGTCCCTACGTTCCTTTTCTCACTGCATTTGCTGCTTTTTTGCTTTATTTAAAATTCTACTCTACTTCCTTCTTCAAATCTCTCCTTATACCCTTCCGTTCAAATTATGGCCACACAGATTCCCACAATGCCAGGATATTGAGTGAAGGACCAACATAAAAGACTTCAGGAGTGAGAGATTCTAGAAATGCTAGAAATCAGCAGACACTCTTGGTTTAATCATCTGAACACATTGTACATTTCAGAGTGAAAAATTTGAAAGGGACTGGAAGAAAATCACCTTGTTCACATCTGTTTTTCTGTGATCTTCTGACATTTGCCTGGCAACAGAGAGGCTGTCGATAGTGTAATCTCTTACATCAGACTGCGTGCATGTGTGTTAAGTTGCTTCAGTCATGTCCAACTCTTTGCAGCTCTAAGGACTGCAGCCCGCCAGGCTCCTCTGTCCATGGGATTCTCCAGGCATGAATACTGTAGTGGGTTGCCATGCCCTCCTCCAGGGGATCTTCC
Organism: Moschus berezovskii; assembly: GCF_049115385.1. Classification (NCBI taxonomy): domain Eukaryota; kingdom Metazoa; phylum Chordata; class Mammalia; order Artiodactyla; family Moschidae; genus Moschus; species Moschus berezovskii. Next base: position 74,720,884 of record NC_142465.1, read on the forward strand.
CAACCCAGGGATCAAACCCTCATCTTTTACATATCCTTCATTGGCAGGGGGGTCTTTACCACTAGCACCACCTGGGAAGACTGCCAGGAATTAACTCCCAGCTGTGGTTTTCCGTGTGACCTTGGGCAAGGTCCTTCACCCCTCTGTGCCTCAGTCTACTCACCTGTAAAATGGGGATGACAGTAGTATTTTCCTCATAATGTAGTCACAAAGAGAAAATGAGTGAGTATGTACAGAGGGCTTGAACGGTGTCTGGAGAAGAGTGGGTGCTGGATAAACCTTAGCAACTGTGGATCACTCAGCAGACATCTTCCTTCCGAGTCCCCACAAGAACATCCTGGAATAGGGCTTCTCTCCTTCCTGATATACTTATAGTCAGTTCTTCCACTGCACCTAAGTCTATATAAAATATTTATTTTTCTAAATAAAAGGTCCCATATGTCATTCCAGAAGAAATTTCATCTTCCAATTCAAAAAGCCAGGCAGTGGATTTGTTTTTATGGAAAAAAAAAAATCTGTTTTCAGAGCCAAATCAGTTTGAAAACTTGTAAAATTTAGTCTTATTATTATCAAGAGGCATCAGGTTGTTCAAAACTCAAAATTTCCTCCAATCCCCTTTATATTTTTAAGATAGAATTTCAGTCATTCACTAAATTAAGAAACATTAGCACTTACTGTTTGCTGGCCCCTATTCTAGGCTCTCCCCACTCCAGTACTCTTGCCTGGAAAATCCCATGGATGGGGTCGCTGAGTCAAACACAACTGAGCGACTTCACTTTCACTTTTCACTTTCATGCATTGGAGAAGGAAATGGCGACCCACTCCAGTGTTCTTGCCTGGAGAATCCCAGGGACGGGGGAGCCTGGTGGGCTGCCATCTATGGGGTCGCACAGAGTCGGACACGACTGAAGTGACTTAGCAGCAGCAGCAGCAGCATTCTAGGCTCTGAGAATGCAGTGGTGGATAAGACAGACCAAGAAGAGGGGCTGATGAAAGAAAAATTTGGATAACAATTTTAAAAATTATTAATGATAAATAAATAAACAAGGAATATATTAGAGATAAATGCAGCGTGAAGAGTTAGAATTGGCTGAGATGGTAGTATCTCAGAGGCTATTTTAGGTTGAATAGTGAGGGAAAGCTTCCTTGAAGCGGTGACATCTAAGTGGACATTTATGTGATAAGAAGTCCTCACGATACCACGATAGTGTTAAAATCAGGGAAACGTTCTCAGTAGAGGGGAGAGTGTGGGTCAGGCTCTCCCAGAGGCAGGCCCTGAGCAGAACCATGCATGCAGGTGGGTTATTAGGTGGGTGCCCAGTATTGACACTGGGTTATTGGGCTGCAAGGGGGGCTGCGGCAGTGGCTTTGGTGATCCCACAGGGAGTTCTGAGCTGGGGTGGCCTGTCAGAGATAAGCCCTTCAGAGACTAACTGAGGCAATGGATCTGGGCCTTTATTCCTGCACCTCACTCATCGCAGCAGGTAGGCAGCCCCCAGGAAGAGGCTGGCAAGGGAGCCATAAATTTGGGCAAGGGAGTTCCCTTCCAGTCCTGCTGAGGACGACTCCCCAGGAAAGCTTCAGCCTCAGCAGTCAATCTCTCAGCAGTGGGGAAGGATGTCTCAGTCCTGAAAGGTAACTCAGGCATGCGCCAGTGCACCACGGCCTATTCACTTTCTCCAGGGTGGAGTAGGTGAAGCTTGTTCAGGGAGCTGCAGAAGGTGGTCTGTGTGATGGGAGCTTAGCCAGTAAGAAAGACAGTGACACTGATGAGATGGGATAAGGAGGCAGGGAGACTGTAAACAGCAGGGAAGAAGAAGCAAGGACATTTATCTAAACTTAGGGACAGCTGTTGTTCAGTCGCTAAGTTGTGTCCAACTCTTTGCGATCCCATGGACTGCAGCATGCCGGCTTCCCTGTCCCTCACCATCTCCCAGAGCTTGCTCAAACTCATGTCGACCGAGTCGGTGATGCCATCCAACCATCTTATCCTCTGTCGTCCCCTTTTCCTCCTGCCCTCAATATTTCCCAGCATCAGGGTCTTTTCCAACAAGTTGACTCTTCACATCAGGTGGCCAAACTACTGAAGTTTCAGCTTCAGCATCAGTCATGCCAATGAATATACAGAATTGATTCCTTTAGGATTGACTGCTTTGATCTCCTTGCTATTCAAGGAACTTCAAGAGTCTTCTCCAATGACACAGTTCAAAAGCATCAATTCTTCAGCACTTAGCCTTCTTTATGGTCCAACTCTCACATCCGTACATGACTACTGGAAAAACAATAGCTTTGACTATATGGACATTTGTCAGCAAAGTAATGTCTCTGCTTTTTAATATGCTGTCTAGGTTGGTCATAGCTTTTCTTCCAAGGAGCAAGTGTTTTTTAATTTCATGGCTGCAGTCACCGTCCACAGTGATTTGGGAGCCCAGGAAAATAAAGTCTGTCACCGTTTGCATTGTTTCCCCACCTATTTGCCGTGAAGTGATGGGACAGACATGCTCAAAACCATGGTGGTGGATATGTGACCTCTTACATCAAGTTCCACATGAGTAAATTGTTTTAGACTAGAGTTTCAGTATAAAACTTTGTCTCTCAGAAGGAACTGAAGACACCCTCCATTTTACAAGGGAAAATGGCATAATTTATACCAGGTCCCCTTTCTGCTCTGGCTGCCAAGAAGTCTAGCGCTAAATCTGATGTTTCTATACTTTTCAACCTCTTTCCTTTGTCTAATTTTCTTCTCCTTTTTCTTATTTTGTTAGGTTTTTAGAAGAGGGCAGGATGCAAATAAATTCAACAGATACTCATTTACATTTGAATTTTAAATTCTTTACACAAAATGCATTTCCTTATTGAAAAACAAAAACATTACAGATAAGGTTAAAGTCCTTTCTTCATGTAGTTCCTTCCCTTGTCCTCCAAAGCAGCGCTGTTACCAGTGAGAAATATGCATGCATGTGGATGTTTGTGCATACATGCATACACATGTGTGTATATGTGTGTGTGTGTGTTTACTGCCCCTTACCTATGTATTTACATGCATATGTACTGATAGGATGGACTTCCCTGTCAGCTCAGATGGTAAAGAATCTGCCTCCAATGCAGGAGACCTGGGTTCGATCACCGGGGTCAGGAAGATCCCCTGGAGGAGAGTATGGGAACCCACGCCAGCATTCTTGCCTGGGAAATCCCCTGGACAGAGGAGCCTGGTGGGCTACAGTCCATGCAGTCATAAGAGTCTGATATGACTGAGCAACTAACACATGTGTACTGATAGAAGTTTCTGAACTGTGTTTTTTATTTGGTATTTTCTCCTTTATTGAGGAATGCAGATATATAACACCGAAAATATAGTTAGTTCCACAACCTGTCACACTGTCTTGATGCATAGCTTGCTTTCGTCCTCAGCTTGCTTTTCTTCCACATATCCTCAAGCTATACCCAGATTAGTCCACAAAGAACAACCTCATTTTAATAACTATGCATTATTTCATGCAAGACTGAGGCAGAATTCCTTTCACCATTTCCCTCTTTTTAAAAAAAAATTATTTATTTGGCTGCATGGGGTCTTAGTTGAGGCAGGCAGTTTCTTCCCGCAGATTCTTCTGTTGCGGCTCGGGCTTAGTTGCCCTGGGGCATGTGGGATCTTAGTTCCCTGACCAGGGATCAAACAGATACCCACAGAACTGAAAGGCAGAGTCTTAACCACTGGACCAACATTGAAGTCCTGCCATTTCCCTCTTGACATGCATTTAGCTGTCCAGATCTCATCTTTGACATTACATGCAGAGCCCCAAAGAACATCTTCATATATCCCCTCACACACCTGCTAAAGTGTTTCTTCTGCACGGGTATCAGGCAGTGGAAGTTCTGGACTCACAGAAAATGTTAACAGGATTGCAAAAGTGCCCACTGTAACAGCCTTACCATTTTATATACAGCCTCAGTACAAAATGCTTTTAAAAAAAAGAATGTTGCTCCACAAGGCATCTCATCCTTTGAGGCATCTACATCCTTCACGTTGTCCCCTTTCTCTAGGGGAATTGGGCAGGCCCAGGAAGGGACCCTGGCCTCACCACCCAGGTGGTAGCTGCTGGCCTGACAGTACCCAGCTCTCCCGGGATGCTTGGCTTGTTTCTGGGATTGGGTTAGGAGCCATCTGCTTCTCTTGCCTTCCCCAGCCTGGCCGCCAGCCCCCTCCCCATGGCCCCAGAGACCATCCCTGTTCTAAGAACAAATAATACAGCAGCCAAGCTGCCGAAAATAAGCAGAGTCACATGATCTGGAGGCAGCCCCCAGCAGAAAACAGGCAAATATTGTCAAATGCCTTCCGCCAAACACTTTCCAGCATCCTCGGTCATGAGGTTAGTCAAGCCCAACCCACTGGGGATGGTGAGCCCTGCTGGAATCCTGGCCACACAATAACCTCTATTCACAAGGAGGATTTCGGCCGGGGAAGCAGCCCGTTCCACTGTCCCGGACAGCTTGCAGCCAGCACATGTCCTCCTCTGCTGCTCCGCCCTCTCACACACCTCCCCTGTGGCTGTTGTCACTTGGCACTTCTGTGTGCCGTCAGAGTGGAGACACTTTCCCATCTGCAGTTTCCGGGGAAAGGAAGACCCTTCCCCAAGGAGGGGAATGGAAGACCACGCTGTCACTTGCATGGGAGATATTTTCCTTTCTTTTGAAAAATAATAATTAGGCTTGAATGATTGCTAGGCTTTCAATATCTCAAATCAATATGAAACAAGATAAATTTGCTGTTTCTCTTTAAAATGTCCTCCGTGGCAACCCACTCCAGTATTCTTGCCTAGAGAATTCCGTGAACAGAGGAGCCTGGTGGGCTGTTGTCCATGGGGTTGCACAGAGTCAGACATGACTGAAGCGATTTAGCATGCATGCATGCATTGGAGGAGGAAATGGCAACCCACTCCAGTATTCTTGCCTGGAGAATCCCAGGGATGGAGGAGCCTGGTGGGCTGCCGTCTATGGGGTCACACAGTGTCGGACACGACGGAAGTGACTTAGCAGCAGCAGCAGCAACAGAGGCCAGAGGTAGAAAATCGGACTGGGTACTGTTCCAATACTTTGGTCACCTGATGCAAAGAGCCGACTCATTGAAAAAGACCCTGATGCTGGGAAAGACTGAGGGCAGGAGGAGAAGGGGACGACAGAGGACGAGATGGTTGGATGGCATCACTGAGTCAATGGACATGGGTTTGAGCAAGCTCCGGGAGATGGTGAAGGCTACTGAAGCCTGGTGTGCAGCAGTCCACGGGGTCACAAAGAGTCAGACACAACTAAGCAACTGAACAACAACAATAAAGCATAACCTTATTTGCTTCCATAGTATAAGTTAGACCACCTCTCTCCAGAAAGAGAGGCTAAACATTCTTAGTTGTGAATGTAACCAGAAGTGATAGATAACGGTAGCATCTAGCCCATGTGACTTAGTCCCGCTATAAACCCTCACCTAGAGATGGAGAAAGATAAACAGGACAACATGAAGGGTGTAAACATCTCAGAGAATGAGATGCTACGTTGTAGAGCTGGATTCTTACTTTTAGAAAATTTTTTATGCTGTGGGTGAGGGTATAAAAAGGTAAAGCCTTTTGATTGGGCAATTTGGCAATCCCGCAAATTAAAAACATGTTAATATATGCACCCACCCCTGGATACGGACATGGAGAGACACTTCCCCAGGTGTGCCAGGGAGCACGTATAATGTTCTCTGCAGTCCTACTTGTAATGGTGAGGTGGAGTTGAGTAGACAGGGACTAGATGGAAAGGGAAGATTGAAAGGGGTGGTTTATGGTAGAGGATGGTGCCAAAATCTCCTCTGCTGCCAGTCAGGGCCACCAGCACTCTGACTGCCAACCCCTAACCTAGGCCCCAACAGATGGGTTAGCAACAACACCAAACTTCGACATTCTCCTATTACACTGTTACACCTAGTTTCTTTAAAAAAAAAAAAAAAGACTTGATTAAGCAAAAAATGAACAGAACGATTTTGATGCCAGACCATGGCTAATGCCAGGCCTTTCCGGAATACTAATTCGGTAGCTTGTAGGGGAGAAACTAGATTTGGGTTAGATTACTCCAATCCTCTTGATTACTCTAGATTACTCCGGTCCTCTTGAGTCGTTACAATGGCAGAAATAAATCCCTGATTCAGTCCATGGCTGATCACTGACCAAACTAAACTGATTGAGCCAACATCCACGGTGTGCCAGGCTTGCCCCAGCTGATGTCACCAACCGAGCTCCTTGGATCCCATAAATACTTGTAGAGGAGGCCAGACTGTTACCCCTCTTTGAAGAGGAGGAAAACAAAGCGGAGGTTCCCAGTCTCACTCTACCAGAGTGCGGGAAATGCCTAACTCCTAAGAAGACCCTCAACCAAGGGGAGGCAGGGCCACCCGAGGTCCTGGGAGAAATACCAGGGACCCACTTGAACTCATGTTTGTCTGAAGACAGTTTAAGTGTTAGTCATTCAGTCATGTCCGACTCTTTGCAACCCTGTGGACTGGAGCCCACCAGGCTCGTCTGGTCATGGGATTTTTCTAGGCAAGAATACTGGAGTGGGTTGCCATTTCCTTCTCCAGGGGATCTTCCCAACCCAGGGATCAAACCCAGGTCTCCTGCATTGCAGGCGAATTCTTTACCATCTGAGGAACCAGGAAAGTCCGTGTTTGTTTCAGCTCAGTTCAGTTCAGTCGCTCAGTTGTGTCCGACTCTTTGCGACCCCATGAATCACAGCACGCCAGGCCTCCCTGTCCATCACCAACTCCCGGAGTTCACTCAAACTCATGTCCATCGAGTCGGTGATGCCATCCAGCCATCTCATTCTCTGTCGTCCCCGTCTCCTCCTGCCTCCAATCCCTCCCAGCTTCAGAGTCTTTTCCAGTGAGTCAACTCTTTGCATGAGGTGGCCAAAGTATTGCAGTTTCAGCTTTAGCTTCAGTCCTTCCAATGAACACCCAGGATTGATCTCCTTTAGAATGGACTGGTTGGACCTCCTTGCAGTCCAAGGGACTCTCAAGAGTCTTCTCCAGCACCACATTTCAAAAGCATCAATTCTTCGGCGATCAGCTTTCTTCACAGTCCAACTCTCACATCCATACATGACCACGGGAAAAACCATAGCCTTGACTAGACGGACCGTGTTTGTTTACCCAACAGCAAATCTTGGATTTAATTGTTTGCTTAATAAAATAGATTTGGTGGGGTTTTTTTTGTTTGTTTTGACCTTTTGGGGAATCTGACTCAAGCCTACTCAGAGCCCACGTGAGCCACCATTTTGTACTTATTTATCATCTGGTGATTGTCCTTCCAACTCTTTGTGACCCCATGCAACATTGTCCATGGAATTCTCCAGGTCAGAATACTGGAGTGGATAGCCTTTCCCTTCTCCAGAGGATCTTCCAAACCCAGGGATTGAACTCAGGTCTCCAGCATTGCAGGCAGATTCTTTACCAGCTGAACCACAAGAGAAGCTCCTTCCTCACTGGTCAATGCAAAGAAATAGAGGAAAACAATAGAATGGGAAAGACTAGAGATCTCTTCAAGAAAATTAGAGATACCAAGGGAACATTTCATGCAAAGATGGGCACAATAAAGGACAGAAATGGTATTTACCTAACAGAAGCAGCAGATATTAAGAAGAGGTGGCAAGAATACACAGAACTGTACAAAAAAGATCTTCTTGACCCAGATAACCACAATGGTGTGATTATTCACCTAGAGCCAGACATTCTGGAATGTGAAGACAAGTGCATCTTAGGAAGCATCACTACAAACAAAGCTAGTGGAGGTGATGGAATTCCAGTTGAGCTATTTCAAATCCTGAAAGATGATGCTGGGAAAGTGCTGCACTCAATATGCCAGCAAATTTGGAAAACTCAGCAGTGGCCGCAGGACTGGAAAAAGGCAGTCTTCATTCCAATCCCAAAGAAAGGCAATGCCAAAGAATGCTCAAACTACCGCACAATTGCACTCATCTCACACGCTAGTAAAGTCATGCTCAAAATTCTCCAAGCCAGGCTTCAGCAATATGTGAACTGTGAACTTCCAGATGTTCAAGTTGGTTTTAGAAAAGGCAGAGGAACCAGAGATCGAATTGCTAACATCTGCTGGATCATTGAAAAAGCAAGCAAGTTCCAGAGAAACATCTACTTCTGCTTTACTGACTATGCCAAAGCCTTTGACTGTGTGGATCACAATAAACTGTAGAAAATTCTGGAAGAGATGGGAATACCAGAGCACCTGACCTGCCTCTTGAGAAACCTGTATGCAGGTCAGGAAGCAAAAGTTAGAACTGAACATGGAACAACAGACTGGTTCCAAATAGGGAAAAGGAGTACGTCAAGGCTGTATATTGTCACCCTGTTTATTTAACTTATATGCAGAGTACATCATGAGAAATGCTGGGCTGGAAGAAACACAAGCTGGAATCAAGATTTCAGGGAGAAATATCAATAACCTCAGATATGCAGATGACACCACCCTTATGGCAGAAAGTGAAGAAGAACTAAAGAGCCTCTTGATGAAAGTGAAAGAGGAGAGTGAAAAAGTTGGCTTAAAGCTCAGCATTCAGAAAACTAAGATCATGGTATCCGGTCCCATCACTTCATGGGAAATAGATGCGGAAACGGTGGAAACAGTGGCTGACTTTATTTTTTGGGGCTCCAAAATCATCACAGATGGTGATTGCAGCCATGAAATTAAAAGACGCTACTCCTTGGAAGGAAAGTTATGACCAACCTAGATAGCAGATTAAAAAGTAGAGACATTACTATGTCACCAAAGATCCATCTAGTCAAAGCTATGGTTTTTCCAGTAGTCATGTATGGATGTGAGAGTTGGACTACAAAGAAAGCTGAGCGCTGAAGAATTGATGCTTTTGAACTGTGGTGTTGGAGAAAACTCTTGAGAGTCCCTTGGACAGCAAGGAGATCCAACCAGTACATCCTAAAGGAGATCAGTCCTGGGTGTTCATTGGAAGGACTGATGTTGATGCTGAAACTCCAGTACTTTGACCACCTGATGCGAAGAGCTCATTCATTTGAAAAGACCCTGATGCTGGGAAAGATTGAGGGCAGGAGGAGAAGGGGACGACAGAGGATGAGATGGTTGGATGACTCACCGACTCAATGGACATGAGTTAGGGTAAACTGTGGGAGTTGGTGATGGACAGGGAGGCCTGGCGTTCACGGGTTGCAAAGAGTCAGACACTAGTGAGAAAGTGAACTGAACTGATCATCCTTCCTGGGTTCCCACCTACCTTCTGAGAAACGGTCGGCTTCGTAAAAGTGGAGGTCGGGTTTGTGTCTCCTTGTTTACTGCTGTATTCTCCAGTGCCTGGCACATAGTAGGTGCTCAATAGGTAAACACTGACTCACTGAGCAGATGGATATCAGTCCCTAGCACAGAGTGAGAACTTTATAAGGGTTGCCCCGAGTTCATACTCCAAAGCAGGCTTTTTCCCAGGCTTGTGATTTGGGGCAAGTCACTTAGCCTGCCATCTCTTCCTCCCCGTCCTGGGGATAATGTTACCCATCTTGAGGGAATAGCGACAGCAAGTATGAGCATCTCTGGTACAGAGTAGGCCCTTAAAAATATATATAAATCAAATCTGTTAATGTAAACAGGTTTCCCTTTGACAACCCAGGTGTTGAAGTTTTTGTAAAAAGTTTTTTGAGGGACTTTCCCTGGCTGTGAGGCATGTGGGATCTTAGGTCCCTGACCAGGGATCAAACCTGCATTTGCAGGGGGTGAGGGTTTGATCCCTGGTCAGGGACCTAAGATCCCACATGCCTCACAGCCAAAAAATAAACATAAAACAGAAACAATGTTGTAACAAACCCATTAAAGACTTTAAAAATAGTCCACATAAAAATCATTGTTTTAAGTTTTTGTATTTTGGATCTGTGCAAAAGCTTGCTTTTCTTCCCCCTATCCCCACTCCCTCCCTCTTCCTTCCATCCACTGTGTTACTGACCATGTTCAGGGCACAGTGCTAGGAACTATGCTGACTAAATAGGAATGTGCTTTGGTCCCAGTCTTCAAAGAGCTTTCAGTCTAAGATGTGAAGCATTACCTGAATATTCCACAGAAACATAGTTACCCTCCATACCGATAATTACCCTCCATTGAGTGATCGGCATATACAAGCCGGAGGGCTGAGGGCTGTGCATGGATTCTTGTATGCACAGCAGCCTTGGGAGATGGGTATTGGATACCATTCCCTTCATTTTCACAGATGAAGGGAGGGAGAGTCTGAGAGTTCAGGTAACATACCTGAGACAGTAGTGCTTGTCAGTGATGGAGGAGGATTCAAGCTCAGTGATCCCTGATGCAACACTGCTTTCTCTCAGTGAAGCTGTTAGAGCCATGAAAAGATGGGAAGAGCTCTGGAAATCCCTCGGAGGCAGTGAGAGCTTTCGGAGCAGAGGATGCATCTCCTCAAGTAAGATGCTTTCTACAGACATAACCCAGCACTCTACATATTATCGAATGAACGAATATGTGAACTTGTCAAGGAAGAAAGTAGTGTTTAGCAAATGGGGCTGTGTGGGAATTAAACATGGCTTCGTGGAAGAGAAATTTCAACTGAGCATTGAAGAGTGAGGCCCAGAAGAGGGAGTCCCCTCCGGTGGTGGGAAGGCCAGGGAACATGTACAGTAGGGTTGAATGTGACAAGGTGTGTTTGAGGAGTGGCAGGGAGTCCAGGGGTCTGGAGAGAAGTGTCTATATAGGGGAGTGAGGCCAGAGAAGCTGGAGACAGAGAAGTAGTTAGGAGTCAGAGAGAAGGAGCTGTGGGTGTCAAGGCAAGGAGTTTGGACTTGTATGAGAGGCAGAGAGGAGCCACTGAAGGGATTAGACTATTATCTGGCTCTGAGTGCTTAACCAGTTTATTTTTCCCAGATATTTTACAGTCTCAGATCTCTCTGATAACCTCAGTAATAAATTATGATGTTTAGCAAGTGAAAAATAAAAGAATCCTGGCATCTTTTTGTTGTTCAGTTATTAAGTTGTGTCCAACTCTTTTGTCACCCCATCTACTGCAGGACACCAGGTTTCCCTGTCCTCGGCTATCTCCCAGAGTTTGCTTAAGCTCTTGTCATCCTGTTGTTTTTACTTTTGGTAAAATAGAGGAAAAACGTTTCTGTCCCAGACATGTCTACAAGGACTTAAGAAGCAGAGGCTGGACTGAAAGCCCATGTGAATATACAAGAAAAATAGGTTTAAAATGAGAGCAGAGGGAGAAATTATGCTACAAGCTGAGACATCTGCTCTTCATTGTAAAGCGCTAATATGAAGCTTCCAGCACGTGCCCCCAGATGCTGTGTGCTGAAACTTAGTGAGGAGGCCTTTTGACAATGTATACTGCAGATAATGACTTGTGTTGGCGAGTGGATTGAGGTCATTATCCCTCCATAATAGGATAGGCTCAATTCAAATATGATCAAGTTGTTAAATAGAAGATCAGAAAATGGAAGAAGTAGAATGTTTTTGTGATCATTAAAGGAAAAAAAATCCAGGTATAATGGAGTATTGTTCACCATGCCAGACTAATGATGTCCTGTAGAAGTGAGGAGGAAAAGGGGAAATTTCATCAGATATGAAGAGATATAATTAACTGCCTTTCTTTCTGCCATGCCTTGAGCAGGGAAGCTGGCATTCCAATTAGCAACTTCGGTACATGCACGGACCTTCTGCAGTTTGCGAGGAGGTTTGGGGAACGGTGTCATGATGCTATTCCTGTAGAAACTCATCAAGCATCAAAGTCGCCCTTAATGCCAATTACATCTCTTCACTCCTGGAGCTTATTAAAATGCTTCATAGTCATAAGCCACCTAGATACCTTGAAGCGAAGAAGCTCCAGTAAGAGAAACAAAACATGGATAAGAATGTGGTTATTTTAGGAGGCTGTAGTCTTTGGCAGGTAGCTGCTTCATTAGCTTAGCCTGTGTGAACCGTGACTTACACCCATATGATTCAAACTGTTTGTCGTAGCTATGGTTTCAGTTAATGACATGTATTTTAAACTTGATCTCATATTTAATCCTGATTTCATGAGTGGCCAGATTTAATGAGCTAACAAGTCACATAAACAACAAATAGAAATTGAGGTACAGGGCGTTAGGTCTTCCCTGGTGGCTCGGAGGTAAAGAATCCCTTGCAATGCAGGAGACACAGGAAACAAGGGTTCGATCCCTGGGTTGGGAAGATCCCCTGAAAAAGGGACTGGCAGCCCACTCCAGTATTCTTACCTGGAGAATCTCATAGACGGACGGAGCAGCCTGGTACAGTCCATAGGATCGCAGAGTCGGACACTACTGAAGCTACTTAGCACAGAGGGTTAAGTGAAGTAACCAGTGAGTGGGGGAGCAGACATTTATCTGGGAGCCCATGCTCTTGAGCACCACATTTGGAAGCATTATCCTTCCCGCCCCCTCATAACTTGCCTTGTTGGCATTTATTAATCATAGGTATGGAGCCCCCTTCCACCCATTCAGCCCAGTTAAACTTGAGGGCTTCCCACAGTGCTCCCACCCTCCTCACATCTGGCATGAGACCCACACCCTATGTGTTATCTCTGCCCCTTCAGCCACTCCTTCAGTCCACACTCCATCATTTCCTGCCCCAACTATTAAAGTCACTCCAACCTGATCTCATTTGTTCATTCATTCATTTGACAGGTACTAGTGTCAGCCACTATGTGCCAGGCTTCATTAGTCCCCCTTGTCCAACCATCATACAGGTACTAGGTGAGTTTTCCAGAGAATAAATTCCATCATGGCACTCCCATGCTTTGAAAAGTTAAGCTTCCTATAATTTTAAAGATCACATGCTTTTTATAAGATGAATTCCAAATGGTTTAAAGTGCATGTTTGTTGAATGTGTCTATGGATTTTTCTCACCAAAATTAATTTTAGGAAATCATTAGCAAAGATAAGCAAACAGTGGTATTTCCCTGCTGTGGGTAGCTGGTTATGAACTGGTCATGGGCAAAGTTCCAATTGCCCAGGTTGTTCTTGTGTATGCATTAGACTGGAAAATGTCCCACAACACAGTGACCAAAAGAGTTGAAGTAAAGTTTTCTAAGGAAATCCCTTAATGGAAACCTCAATAGTCTAAGATGAAAATTATGAGACCTGATTGGGTTGTTGTTTGTTGTTTTTTTTTTTTTACATTCTTTTATACTCAATCTATTGCTGGCAAATACAACATACTAAATTTTCAATTAATACTAGTTACTGTTGTTGATTACATTTTAAATTGAAGTATAGTTGATTTACAATATTGTGTTAGTTTCTGGTATATAGCAAAGTAATTCAGTTAAACATGTATATTTGTTTTCATATTCTTCTTTATTATAATTTATTATAGGATATTGAATATAGTTCCCTGTAATATACAGTAAGACCTTGTTGTTTATATGTTTTATATATAATAGTTTTTATCTGCTAATTCCAAACTCCTAATTTATCCCTTCCCCACCCCATTTGCCCTTGGTAACCATAAAATTGTGTTCTATGCCTGTGAGCCTGTTTCTGCTTTGTGAATAAGTTCATTTGTATCATATTTTAAATTCCACCTAAGTGATATAGTATTAGTCTTTTTCTGACTTACTTTACTTAGTATAATATTATAATCTCTAGAGATGAACCCAGTTCAGAGAGCAAGTCACACAGCGAAGAGTCCTCAGCTGTCAGCCCAGGATCACCCAGCTTGAGGTTCAGTCTTCTGGAGGAGATCTCCAGAAGCAAAAGTCGTCAAGAACTAAATCCTGGCAGTTGAATCTATAAGAAACACCGCCAAGAATGGATTTAGGTTTCAGAGCATCATTTCAGCGTGAACCATCCAAGGATGACTCAAAGTCAGCAAGTACAGACTTTATCCCCAGTCGAGGACCCACTCTGCAAACAGCAGAGGATATCTCTAAGTTGCAGAACACTCAGCCCAGCTTATTGCAAAATGGCAATAACTCACGTGCAAGGCAGGAACTGCAAAGACTCTATAAGTCATTTCATTTATGGTTGCAGCCAGAAAAACACAGCAAGGATGAATTATTTTTCAACTTGCCCTGGAACAATTTATGATCAATAAGCACTGCAGTGAAAAGTCTACTTTGAAAAAGAAATGGGAAGCAAGTGGTGGAGATCTGGAGAAATTCACGGAAGACCTGCATGATGACTGCATAAAGCGTCCTGACTTGGAAATGAAGATAAAGAAAATGATGGCAACATTTCTGTGAAAACTCATCAAGTAAATGACAGTATTACTAGTCCAAGCAATCAAATACCTTCCCTAATCATTGTCCAAGAAGAGAACCATCCAAGGCTGGAAGAAGGAGGTGTTTCTCTGGAGAATCCACGAAGCTCCAGAAGAGGAGCAAGTCCATGCCCCTCCAGGCCCCAGGACAGATCCCTGAAAGGAGCCTCCTCTCAAGATGTCCTCATGGAAGTGGAACCAGACCAGGTCACCCCTGAGCCTGTTTCTACCCACCAGAGCTCTGAGGGGACTTCTGCATGTGGGGAACACCAGGAAAGATCCCACAGAGTCCCAGAAGTATACAGATGTGAGAGATGTCCCAAGACCTTCAGACATTCCTCTCGGTTCAGAGTTCACCAGAAAAGACACAATAATGAGAGGACATATATTTGTGGCGAATGTGGCAAAGGCTTCTTCCAGGCATCAGACCTCCACGTGCATCAGAGGATCCATACAGGAGAGAAGCCCTTCACGTGCAGCACATGTGAAATGGCTTTCACCCACAAAACCAACCTTCGAGCTCATGAGAGAACCCACACGGGAGAGAAGCCCTATGAGTGTTCCCTCTGCCAGAGACGCTTCCGCCAGTCCTCCACCTACCACCGCCATCTTAGGTTTCACCAGAAAACTACCCTCAAAAGTGCTCCACACTAAATTAAGCTTCCTTGGCTACGGCCCCAATGTAATGGACATAAATATGTATGTGAATATGTAGATTTCCATAGTATTTCTCTATTTAGAATATACTTTATAATTTCCTCATGTTATTCCCATTATCTCACACCACCCAAATGTAAGTTTAAAGAAGACAAGTAGTTTCTCAGTTTTTTTCACTAACTTATCCTGGGTTCTTTGAAATAGCTGACACATTTCAAACAACTAATAAATATCTATTTAGTACATGAAAAAAAAAATATTATAATCTCTAGGTCCATCCATGTTGCTGCAAATGGCATTATGCCATTCTTTTTTATGGCTGAGTAGTATTCCATTGTATTTGGTAACGTTATTAATATTCCTACAGCATCCTAGAAACACCTGGGTCTTCCTGCCTCTGAATTTTTTTTTTTCAGTTCTCTCAGTACCACTCCGTTGCCTTCTGAAAATAACACTATCATAGTAACTAATTTTTTTTAATATTTATTTTATTTTTGGCTGTGCTGGGTCTTTGTTGCCACTCATGGGCTTTCTTTAGTTGAGGGATATTCTGTAGTTGCTGCACGAGGGCTTATCATTTCGGTGGCTTCTCGTGCTACAGAGCACGGGCTCTAGGGCATGTGGGCTTCAATAGTGGTGGCCCATGGGCTCCGTAGTTGCAGCTCACAGGCTCCAGAGCTTAGGCTCATTAGTTGTGGAGCACAGTTGCCCTGTGGCAAGTGGATTTTCCTGGACCTGGGATCAAACTGGTATCCTTTGCATTGCAAGGTGGATTCTTAACCACTGGACTATGAGGGAAGCCCTGACACTTGAGGTTTTATTTTCTCTGTTTCATGCCCAGATGTTGGAGGTACATGCTTGGAGCAGGTACTTAAGCAAGTCACCAAGGATGCAGGCTTCCTCTTGCTTCTTGCAACCCAGTCTTTATCCTGTGGCTTTTATCCTCAAAGTGGCTGGTCTGCATCCACTGGGTACCACTTTTGGCTGTGGGCATCTGTGAGCAGCCACTGAGGGTTCACCAGCACAGCTCCACAGTAGAGCTGGTTGCCTCTTACTGACAGCATACCCCACCCACGGCTGACTGTGCTCTTGCAGTTGGTCCCATTCACCCTGATAAGCTCAATTGGTAAAGAATCTGCCTGTAATGCAGGAGACCCCGGTTCAATTCCTGGGTTGGGAAGATACCCTGGAGAAGGGAAAGGCTACCCACTCTAGTATTCTGGCCTGGAGAATCCCGTGGACTGTATAGTCCATGGGGTTGCAAAGAGTTGGACACAACTGAGCGACTTTTACTTCACCATGCGGCTGCCACTGGTATCATCTGCCCTGGTGTACTTCCTTGCCCTAAGTCCGAAGTCCTGGGTGCACCCAGAGGGCCTGATGGCAGAGGGATTATCTCTCGAAGCAACACCATTCTCATAGTAACTCTTCAACTCTGGAGGTTGCTGACTCTTACGCCAAGCCATATTTTCCTATGTGGCATTCAAGGATTCTCCGTGCCTCTTCTCCCACAGTTCTCTCTTTATAGATACTGCTTTACACACCCCATTCTCCACTCAGACCAGTGTCCCCATCATCTAGAGCTTGTGCCACATCGGTCTCTTATCCTTGCTGTTCTCCTTGCCTGGAACCCCCTCTGTCTACCGTGGCAGAATACCACAGTGGCTCAGAGTGTGAAAAACTCTTCCATTTACTAGCTGCATGACCATAGGCAAATGAATTTCACCCTCTGAGCCTCAGTTTCCTCATCTAAAATATGGGCATAACACTTCCATCACATGGTTATTGAGAGAGAATCCATACCCAGTGCCTGGCACCTAATAAGAGCTCAACAGATGATACTGTTTTTGTTGTAGTTACAAAGATGGAACCACAATCATCTGTTCCCATCTTCACAGTAATTTCTCTCTTTTCCCACCTTCCTCTGTACCTGTGGTTGGGAATTTGTAGTACTTAAATATTCTTATTTCTGTGTGTTATTCTCCCTCAAATAAACTGCAAAGTAAACTAGGGCATAGATTGTGTCTTATGTCAACACAGGAGCCTACAGGAGGCAGACAGGGAACAGAAAATAGATTGAGTGTAAGAAAAATAGTGAGGAGGGAGGACTCTGGCCAACCCCAGGGTACATGTAACTCTGGCCAATTGTTGTCATGCGGGAATATGGGCTGAATGCTGCCAGATCTCAGCCTTTTCAAAAGAAGCCAGAAATCCAGCTTCTTATGTGAAATGTCCTGAATTTTAAAAGTTGGGCCAACACTGTTCAGGCCAAACAAAGAATGTTTGTGAGACCCCACTTTGTGAAAGCTGCATTTTTCAGATGATCCCCACGAGTTTGTGCATAAGCCGGTTGTTTGGACCTTTGAACTTCACTTTTCTAGGGAGACGATACTGTGAATGGCATTTAGGGGTCCATTAAAAGGCTGATCCCCATTCACACCAGCCCCAAGGCTCAGGATAGAGCCTAATCTAATCTCTAAGTGAAACCATTTTTCCACAGGGAAACACCCTTTGAGTTCTGATTCACAGAATGCTGGGGACACACAGAATGTAAGCCCTTTTAGGACAGGGCTTTTGTTTTGTTCACCACTGATTCCTTAAAGTCTAGAACACTGCCTGGCTCTCAAATATATTTGTTGAGTTGAAGATGACCTGTATCTTTATTTATCTATGCTATGTGCTGTGTTAAGTCACTTCAGTCATGTCCGACTCTTGGTGATCCATGGACTGTAGCCCACCAGGCTCCTCTGTCCATGGGGATTCTCCAGGCATGGATACTGGAGCCCTCCTCCATACCCTCCTCCAGGGGATTTTCCCAACCCAGGGGTCAAGCCCACGTCTCTTATGTCTTTACACTGGCAGGCGGGTTCTTCATCACTAGTGCCACCTCAGAAGCCCCTTTATCCACTGTCCACCATTCATCAGTTCTCCAAGTACAAACAAGGACCATCCTGTGCACCACGGCATCCCCAGCACCTGGTAGGTGATAAGAGATCAACAAATATTTGCTGAAGGAATGTATGACTGAAACAATCTATCCTGCAAACATTTACTGAGCACCTGCTGTGTACCCAGAAGTCTGCTGGACTTCAAAAATGCAGAAGTGAATCAGACACCACCCCAGCCTCAAGGAATTAGGTTGCCTAGAAGGGATTGCATCAACTATTTCCTGGAACACTTCTAAAATTGTCAGGCGTTACTCAGCGTTCCCCTTCCCGGAAGAAGGGGGAGCGGGTGAGATGACCTGGGACCGGTTGGTCAGCACAGGCGTCTTCACTCTTTCGAGCGTCCCTCGGGTTGTTTGGCTGTCTGCGTCATCCACGCACTTGGAATATGAAATGATTGAACTGATTTTCTCTCAACTACATGTTGCAATGAGCCGAGGGACCACTGCCCTTTCAAGTGGGCACCTTGGGAGGCCGTGTCCTCATTCCTCTTCAGTTACGACAGCGCTGAACCACTTCTTTGGCAAGTGCCCTCAGAGAAAGTTAGAAGCCACTTGAGGACATTTGTTTCATTGCTTTAGCATCATGCCTTATTTCTGACCCCCTGGAAAAAAATCATTGGGAGAAAAGGGTATTCCAGTCACTTAAGCCCTCCAACTTGGTTCCAAATGACTTGGGATTGTTTCCTAAAATTCAATTCACGAACAAAGGAGAAATATATTCTGTTGGTGAGTTTATTGAACAGTGTGTGCCTCATGCTCTGATGGCAGCAGGGCCCAAAAAGAAGTCCCCAAACTGTCATGTGCCCCAGAAGTTTTGTTGAAAAAGAGGTTTAACCTTCCAGTGTGGCCATGACAAAGGAGGCTGATTCTTTTGGATGCTTACATTCATTTCAGTAGTGAAAACTTTTATATTTAGACTTAGCCAGCTGGACTCAGTTTAGATGATCCCAATTTTTTTGGCAATATCCAAAGCATCGTAGTCAGGAGCTGGTTGAATATATGCCTTTTCCTATCCATCAATTCTATGTGACCTCAGCCACATAAATGTCATAGAGCTTCTTCACAGGCTGTTTTATTTTTTTTTATCTTTTTATTTTATACTGAAAAGTGAAAGTGTTAGTCACTCAGTGGTATCTGACTCTCTGCAACCCTATGGACTGTAGCCCTTCAGGCTCCTCTGTCCATGGAATTCTCCAGGCAAGAATACTGGAGTGGGTTGCCATTCCCTTCTTCAGGGGATCTTCCTGACCCAGGGGTTGAACCTGGCTGTCCCACATTGCAGGCAGATTCTTTACCTTCTGAGCCACCAGGGAAGCCCCATCCCAGGAATAGAAAATTAACAAACAATGTTGTGATAGTTTCCGATGAAAGTGAAGGGACTCAGCCATACATATACTTGTATCCATTCTCCTCCCAAAGAAAAGCAATGCCAACGAATGTTCAAACTCCCACACAATTGCACTCATCTCACACACTAGCAAAACAATGCTCAAAATTCTCCAAGTGAGGCTTCAACAGTACACGAACCAAGAACATCCAGATGTTCAAGCTGGATTTAGAAAAGGCAGAGGAATCAGAGATCAAACTGCTAACATCTGTTGGATCATAGAAAAAGCAAGAGAGTTTCAGAAAAACATCTGTTTCTGCTTTATTGACTACGCCAAAGTCTTTGACTGTGTGACAATAAACTGTGGAAAATTCTTCAAGGGATGGGAATACCAGACCACCTTACCTACCTGCCTCCTGAGATATCTGTATGCAAGTCAAGAAGGAACATTTAGAACCAGACATGGGACAACAGACTGGTTCCAAATTGGGAAAAGAAGTACATCAAGGCTGTATATTGTCACCCTGCTTATTTAACTTATATGCAGAGTACATCATGTGAAATGCCAGGCTGGATGAAGCACAAGCTGGAATCAAGATTTCATGGAGAAATATCTATAACCTCAGATATGCAGATGACACCGTCCTTTTGGCAGAAAGCAAAGAGGAACTAAATAGCCTCTTGATGAAAGTGATAGAGGAGAGTGAAAAAGCTGGCTAATAACTCAACATTCAAAAAATGAAGATCATGGTATCCAGTCCCATCACTTCATGGCAAATAGATGGGAAACAATGGAAACGGTGAGAGACTTTATTTTGGGGGGCTCCAAAATCACTGCAGATGGTGATTGCAGCCATGAAATTAAAAGACGCTTGCTCCTTGGAAGAAAAGCTATGACCAGCCTAGACAGCGTATTAAAATCAGAGACATTATTTTGCCAACAAAGGTTCATATAGTCAAAGCTATGGTTTTTCCAGTAGTCATGTATGGATGTGAGAGTTGGACCATAAAGAAAGCTGAGCACCGAAGAATTGATGCTTTTGAACTGTGGTGTTGGAGAAGACTCTTGAGAGTCCCTTGGACTCCTCCCTTGGAGGAGATACAACCAGTCCATCCTAAAGGAAATCAGTCCTGAATATTCTTTGGAAGGACTGATGCTGAAGCTGAAACTCCAATACTTTGGCCACCTGATGTGAAGAACTGACTTATTGGAAAGACCTTGATGCTGGGCAAGATTGAAGGCAGGAGGAGAAGGGGACGACAGAGGATGAGATGGTTGGATGGCATCACTGACTCTATGGACATGAGTTTGAGCAAGCTCCAGGAATTGGTGATGGACAGGGAAGCCTGGCATCCTGCAGTCCATGGGGTCGCAGAGTCATACATGATTTAGGACTGAACTGAACTGATTTTCCTCCAAACTCCCCTCCCATCCAGGCTGCCACATAACATTGAGCAAAGTTTCCTGTGCTATATAGTAGGTCCTTGTTTATCCATTTTAAATATAGCAGGGTGTACATGTCCATCCCCAACTCCCTAACTATCCCTATCCCTCATCCTTCCTGCCAGCAACCATAAATTTGTTCTTGAAGTCTTCACAGCCTGTTTAATTTGGTGCTGGTTGCTCTTGACTTTCACAGTGAACACCAATGTGCTGTTGTCTTCTGTTTTCTTCATGGTTGACTTAGTGAGGGGGAACTTGATGATTGGATGGCTACGTTTTGGTGTTTGGGTTAAAGAGGGAAAAAAAACTGTCTAGTTTACTCTTATGTCCCCAGTATCTAGCACAAATTCTGGACATCTGAGTGTTCAAAAATGTTTTATGGAGAGGGAGAGTGGATGATAATGAAGTCCAACACCTACTGAGTGCTCACCACATGCCAGGCCCCATGCTGGTTTGTGTCACACGTTACATCTGATCAACAGTCAGATCTAACAGTCTGGCAGTTACAGTTGATACCTCCAGAAAGAAACTGAGGGCTGAGGTTAAATAACTTGCCCAAGGTCACCAAGCCAGCAAGTGCCAAAACTGGAATTTGAACCGAGGTGGAAATTCCCTGGGCTTCCCTGGTGGCTCAGACAGTAAAGAATCTGCCCATGGTGTGGTACCCTGAACCCCTAACCTATAGTCATTAAGCAGGTAATGGCTATGGAATCACATGATATAATCTCAGTTCAGCAGGGAAGGTGAGCCTAAAGAAAATGAGCAGTTTAGCCCCCTGCCGTGGTCATAAAACCTCCCTCAGTGAGCAGGTCAGAGCCTCTCTGGCTTCCCAGTCTTTCATGGAGTGTTTGTTTTCCCTGGCTGTCTCACTCTGCTGCTCTCATTAGCCAGGAAGCACCAAGATTTTGACACCTGTTAGAGATGGCTACACAGTGGGTAGCTTGGGTAAAGGGGGGCACCTGCGAGATTCTGTATCATTGCTTGGAGCTGGGGGGAACCTGATTCACCCAAAATGCAGTCAGGCCAGTGACCCCGCAGAGGAAAGCGAATAGGAATTGCATTGGAAAAGTGACCTGAAGTAGTACCCAAAGGGGCCGGGAGTCTGATCCGTGCCCGGCTTTAGGTAAGTTGCTTTGTCTTCCTGGGTCTCAGTTTTCCCATCTGTAGTAGAAGAGTTATTTCTCAGGCCTGCCCAGCTCTGGAGAAGGACTAGAAAGAACAGGTCCTTCTTGCTTGGATTCTCTCATCAAGCTTTTATTTCCCCAGGCTGGAGGAGAACTACGAGATTGCAGAAGGAGTGTGCATCCCCCGCAGCGCCCTCTACATGCATTACCTGGATTTCTGTGAGAAGAATGACACCCAGCCTGTTAATGCTGCCAGCTTTGGGAAGGTGAGTCCAGCCTCATGAAGCTTATTCCTTTTCTTCCTCTTCTGAGTAACGGATGTGTAGTTCTTAACCATGTTTGAAAGAATTCATTTTTTTTTAGGTTACCAAAGTAAATACTTCGGTTACTTTGCCATTAAAATGTCAAACAATTATTAACAAAGTAGTACCAAACCAAATGCCAAAACAGAGTAATACCAAAGATAAAAATTTTCAAACAATTCAGACATGTTGTAAAATAAAAATGAATGTCTACCTTGAATTTCCTCAGTACTTAATTTGCAAACAGTAACTTCTTTTCTCTGAGAGGTAGTTCTTGAACTGGAAAGTATGTTATGTGGATGTCAGTGGGATCGGCTCGGGTTAGCAACGTGAGAGACTTGGAGAAACTGTGAAGGGGCCTTGCATCATCAGCGTGGAAGTCTGGGAGTCCTCAACTGGAGGTAGTACAATTTGTACTATCACTGCAGACCTGACTGTTCTCTATCCACTTATGATGAAAATACATTCCACACGTTTTTCTGTAGTTATCTCTACAGAAAATCATTACCACTGAACATTCATATTCAGCAAGCCAAGGCAGGCCGCTGGAACTTTCTTTAAGATTCACTTCATTGTACAGCAGAAACTAACACAACATTGTAAAGCAATTGTATTCCAATGGAAAAAAAAAAAAGACTCATCATGTGTTTATTTGATAGATAAAAACCTAGATATTTTACATCCTGAAAGCACTCAATTTGAGTCAATATGTCTAAACTCTTTCACCTTTTATTAGCTTCTTTTTTACCATGTATAATTTTTTTTCTGCATCTGCCAACAAAAAAACAGGCAGTATTGTCCTGCACCATTATTCCTTACCAGTGTTCTGAGTGTGAGTGTAGTGGACAGAAACAACAGGAAGATGTTTAAGTTTCAGAAACTTCCTTTTCAGATCCCCAACAGATATATCATGAGCAAGAAAAAAAAAAGCAGAGCAATGTTAGGCCTGAAGCAACCACCCCGGAGAGTCTGAAACCAAGTGGCTGAGAACTGGCTTCACTCAAAAAATGTGAAGATGCTTGGTGGTGATTTAGGGAGGGAAAAATGTTTGTGTGATGGGTTAATGCTGGTTCTCCAAAGTGAAAAGAACGTTAAAAAAAAAAAAAAGTCAATGAAGAAACAACTTTTGCCGGTTATTCATTTGGGCAGTATTGATTGAGACACACTGTGTGGCAAGCATTATGGCAGGCAGTGGGACTTAAAGGGAACCTGATCTGGGTTCCCCTGTGGAAAGGCTCCCAGTCTAGGGAGGGGGACTGTGAGCCCTCGGCAGTGGGAGAAGGAAGAATCCAGACGGAGAGCATTCCTGTTCTGTGGTCCTGCAACATTCTCTCGGATTCACACGCGCCCTGGCAGAGACTGTGATGGAGAGTCCAGATAAAGCCTCTCAGATAGGAAGACGGGTTGGGTGAACCAAACAACCAAGAATCCCAGCTCTCCTGGACTTATCACATAACTTTTCTGAGCCTCAGTCCTGTCAGCTCTGAAATGGGAATTAACCCCTGCCTTCTTCCCAGGGATGTTGCAAGATACACAGGAGAGAATGGTGGTGGCTGATATAGCCTACTGTTCTCTGAGTCATCTGGTTGCTCAGATACTTAGTAACACCTACCATGTGCATTACAACTGTCATTCTTATGAATTCTCCATGAGATGCTTGTGCACAGATACAAATAGCCATTGGTTAGCTTAGGTTCTGAAACGAAAACAAACCAAAAACATTCACCATTTCTAGAAACTCCAATTTGCCTGTGTAAGGACCTTCTATCCCTTTTTCTCTCAAATACTTTTGTGATTTTGTTGTCAGCTCAGGGTTTCCCTGACCTTGTGATCTAGGTAAAATTAATTTATCTCTGACCCCATACTCCTAGCACCTCCTAGACCCCCTCCGCCTAGCATTCCAAGTCTTAAATCTGCCCCCAGGATTTCAACAAGTCCCAGTATGTTTGCATCCTTCAGTTCAGTTCAGTTCAGTTCAGTTGTTTAGTCATGTCCGACTCTTCGCGACCCCATGGACTCCAGCACGCCAGGCCTCCCTGACCATCACCAACTCCTAGAGTTTACTCAAACTCATCTCCATTGAGTCGGTAATGCCATCCAACAATCTCATCCTCTGTTGTCCCCTTCTCCTCCTGCCTTCACTCTTTCCCAGCATCAGGGTCTTTTCCAAGGAGTCAGTTCTTCACGTCAGGTGGCCAAAGTATTGGAGTTTCAGCTTCAGCATCAGTCCTTCCAATGAATATTCAGGACTAATTTCCTTTAGGATGGACTGGTTGGATCCCTTGCAGGGCAAGGGACTCTCAAGAGTCTTCTCCAACACCACAGTTCAAAAGCATCAATTCTTCAGCGCTCAGCTTTCTTCACAGTCCAACTCTCACATCCATACGTGACCACTGGATAAACTATAGCCTTGACGAGATGGACCTTGGTTGGCAAAGTAATGTCTCTGCTTTTTAATCTGCTATCTAAGTTGGTCATAACTTTCCTTCCAAGGAGTAAGCGTCTTTTAATTTCATGGCTGCAATTACCATCTGCAGTGATTATGGAGCCAAAAAGAAGTCAGTCACTGTTTCCACTGTTTCCCCATCTATTTCCCATGAAGTGATGGGACCAGATGCCATGATCTTAGTTTTCTGAATGTTGAGCTTTAAGCCAACTTTTTCACTCTCCTCTTTCACTTTCATCAAGAGGCTCTTTAGTTCTTCACTTTCTGCCATAAGGGTGGTGTCATCTGCATATCTGAGGTTATTGATATTTCTCCATGAAATCTTGATTCCAGCTTGTGTTTCTTCCAGTCCAGCATTTCTCATGATGTACTCTGCATATAAGTTAAATAAGCAGGGTGACAATATACAGCTTTGACGTACTCCTTTTCCTATTTGGAACCAGTCTGTTGTTCCATGTCCAGTTCTAACTTTTGCTTCCTGACCTGCATACAGGTTTCTTAAGAGGCAGGTCAGGTGGCCTGGTATTCCCATCTCTTTCAGAATTTTCCACAGTTTATTGTTAGCCACACAGTCAAAGCCTTTGGCATAGTCAATAAAGCAGAAGTAGATGTTTTTCTGGAACTCTCTTGCTTTCTCCATGATCCAGTGGATGTTGGCAATTTGATCTTTGGTTCCTCTGCCTTTTCTAAAACCAGCTTGAACATCTGGAAGTTCACGGTTCACGTATTGCTGATGCCTGGCTAGGAGAATTTTGAGCATGACTTTACTAGCGTGTGAGATGAGTGCAATCGTGCAGTAGTTTGAGCATTCTTTAGGGTCATCTTGACTTGGGACTCCTCCCTCTATATATACCACCTCTCTCTACACCTGTGCTGTTCAGTATAGTAGCCACTGGCTACATACAGTTGTTTAAATCAAAATTAAAATTCAGTCCTCAGATAGACAGTTCAGTTCAGTTCAGTCGC
Organism: Moschus berezovskii; assembly: GCF_049115385.1. Lineage (NCBI taxonomy): Eukaryota > Metazoa > Chordata > Mammalia > Artiodactyla > Moschidae > Moschus > Moschus berezovskii. The sequence continues at coordinate 74,746,379 of NC_142465.1, forward strand.
TTAGTCGTGTCCGACTCTTTGCGACCCCATGAACCACAGCACGCCAGGCCTCCCTGTCCATCACCAACTCCCGGAGTTCACTCAAACTCATGTCCATCGAGTCGGTGATGCCATCCAGCCATCTCATTCTCTGTCATTCTCAGATAGACAGTAGCAACATGTAACTGCAGGCTACCATATTGGACAGTGCCAATAGAACATTCCCATCTGTACAGCAAGTTCTGTTGGACAGCCCTATTCTGTACCATCATGAGCTAGGGATGGCACTCAGGGTCTTCTTTGCTTTGCACAAAGCAGTCCAGAGAAAGCATCTGTGATCCTAACAGACTGAAGTTTGCAGTGGTGATTTACACCCCAAACATTGTCCCATGGAACAGATGTCCCCATCTCAGAATGCTCCCTGGTCCTCCTTCCATTTCCCCAAAGCTGATCCCAGCCCTCTCTGCTGCTGCATCCTTCCTCCTAGAACTCCTCCTTCTGTTCCCTTCACTCTCTCCTTCTTTCTTGGGATGACCTCCACCAAATTTCCTCTGCTCTCCAATCCTTGGTTCCTGCTGACATCTATACCCACAGGTCTCATTTATTCCAAATGGCTTTTCAAAGTATTTTTTCAAATAGTAAGTTTCCTCTCTAAGAATTACAGTGCCAGCTGCTTTCAGAATAGTCATTTAAAAAAGCATTCAAATGCCGTCTTATCTTCAGTCCCAAAGCAGGGAAATACTCTAATGGAATTAAAAGCATAAATGAAAAACGGCCTCTGCAGCTGCCTTGCCATCGATTTCAAGTGCGCTGGAAAGGAGGGCTGTCCTTCCAGTCACAGAGGACAGAAGGTGCCTGCTGAGGGTTTTCGCATTAAGTTTGTTGAATTGAAATCCCAGACACATTTGCCCCTCCTGAAGGCTCCGAGCAAGCTGCAGCTGCCATCTCCTAGAGAGAAAGGGACTAGTTGTTCTGAAAAACTTTGGAGGGGAATTGTGGACAGTCTTCCTTTGAGCAGTTCTGTCCAAATGTATGATTCGTCTCTGAACTTTTAGCTCAGAACAAGCAAAGTTCACTATTTCAGCTTAGGTTTTAGAGGAAAATTAAACTGGTGGTCATCTTCCCATCTAACGTGTAAGTGGGCTGAAATGAAAGAGACATTGGTAGTGAAGCTCTCCCAAAGTCACCTGACTGAGATCCTGTTCTCGATAAAGTGGACGGCAGCAATTGCTCTGCTCCAAGTGAGATGCGAAATAGAAATTCTCTCTCCAACACTGTGGCCAAGCTCCAAAAGCACTGGCTTCCAGTAATGTTGTATTGACTTTGGGTCCTGGAACTAATTTAGGAGGTGCAGAGAATGCTGAGGCTGCTAGCTGAACTGGTCTTGTGCTTGCTTTCGCTGTTAACTAGGGTCGTGAAAGGTCACCCAACTTGGAGACACTTAACTTTTCTGAGCTCCCGTCTCCTTACCTTTCCTTGGAAGCATCCCTCACCAAATTACTGTGTGGATAAAATGAGACTGTGCTATGAGAACTTTTTTTAAAACTCAAATTCTCTACCAAGGGAAGAAATCACTGCCTAGAATTGGCTCCATTCCACTCTGTCTCCTCTGTTTTATTGTGCTTCATTTTTTCCCCCCATTTTATTTATTTATTACTTTACAATATTGTATTGGTTTTGCCATACATTGACATGAATCTGCCCCGGGTGTACCTGTGCTCCCCATCTTGAACCCCCCTCCCCATATCATCCCTCTGGGTCATCCGATTGTGCTCCATTTTTTACTTATCACTGTCTGAACTATTTTATATGTGTATGATGTTACTAGTATATACCATTATCTATACTGTACTTTAGTTATCTATGTATAGTTATCTATACTGTATTATGCTGTGTGTGCACTCAGTCATGTGCAACTCCTTGTGACTCCGTGGACTGTAGCCCACCAGGTTCCTCTGACCATGGAATTCTCTAGGCAAGAATATTGGAGTTGAGTGCCATTTCCTACTCCACGGGATCTTCACGACCCAGGGATCAAACCCACATCTCTTGCATTTCCTGAATTGGCAGGCAGATTCTTTATCACTAGTGCCACCTGTATTGTATACAATCTATATATTGTATGCAATATATAATTGCATGTAACTAAAACCAATACCCAGTTGTGGATGTGACCAGTGATAGAAGCAAGGTCCGGTGCTGTAAAGAGCAATATTGCATAGGAACCTGGAATGTTAGGTCCATGAATCAAGGCAAATTGGAAGGGTTGGGGGCGGGAGGAGAAGGGGACGACGGAGAATGAGATGGCTGGATGGCATCACTGACTCTGTGGACATGAGTTTGGGTGTACTCCGGGAGTTGGTGATGGACAGGGAGGCCTGGCGTGCTGTGATTCATGGGGTCGCAGAGAGTCGGACACGACTGAGCGACTGAACTGAACTGAACTGAACTGGATGTATATATATATCGGAGAAGGCAATGGCAAGCCACTCCAGTACTCTTGCCTAGAAAATCCCATGGATGGAGGAGCCTGGTAGGCTGCAGTCCATGGGGTCGCTACAAGTCAGACATGACTGAGCAACTTCACTTTCACTTTTCACTTTCACACACTGGAGAAGGAAATGGCAACCCACTCCAGTGTTCTTGCCTGGAGAATCCCAGGGACGGGGGAGCCTGGTGGGCTGCCGTCTATGGGGTCGCACAGAGTCGGACACGACTGAAGTGACTTAGCAGCAGTGTGTGTATATATATATATATGTTATAGCTATCTATATATAAGTTGCTTGTGTTTTGTTTGTCTCTTTCTTTAGAATGGAAGCTCCATGAGGACCTTTTTGTTCACCATGTATGCCTAACCCCCTGGAATAGTTAGTGCCTGGCACATAGTAGGTCTTCAGATATTTGAAGACTGAATGATTCATATTATTGCTATTCACCAAGAACACTATGAATCATTTGACATATGGGAATTTGTTTAACCCATATGGTCACCATATGAAATTGGCATTGTACCCACTTCCCATTAGCCCACTTGCCAAGTAAGGATAAACTTGTTGAGGTACCAGTGGAAACCGGTCATATTTTCACTGACTTTGAAGAGTTGCCTTCAGAGTTCTCTGTCCATCCTTCCTATTCTGCCCTCTGACAACCTTGCAGGGAAATCCCGCATCCGACCATGGCATCAGGCCATGATCAGCCATCATATCAGTCCTGGATGGATTATTCAAACTCATTCTCAGCTATGAAAAAGCCCGTGCATGCGTGCTAAGTCGCTTCAGTTATGTCTGACTCTTGGCGACCCTATGGACAGTAGCCTCCAGGCTCCTCTGTCCCTGGGATTCTCTAGGCAAGAATACTGGAGTGGGTTGCAATGCCCTCCTCCAGAGGATCTTCCCAACCAAGGGATTGAACCCAAGTCTCTTCTCCTGCCGGAGAAGGCAATGGCAAGCCACTCCAGTACTATTGCCTAGAAAATCCCATGGATGGAGGAGCCTGGTAGGCTGCAGTCCGTGGGGTCGCTAAGGGTCGGACACAACTGAGCAACTTCACTTTCACTTTTCACTTTCACACATTGGAGAAGGAAATGGCAACCCACTCCAGTGTTCTTGCCTGGAGAATCCCAGGGACGGGGGAGCCTGGTGGGCTTCCGTCTATGGGGTCACACAGAGTCGGACACGACTGAAGTGACTTAGCAGCAGCAGCAGCAGCTCTTCTCCTGCATTGGCAGGTGGGTTCTTTACCATTAGCTCCCACCTGGGTTCTCTCCAATTTAAAACTTCCATCTGGCTTCCATAGAAGTAAGAGTCTCCCCCTCTCTATGCCTCAGAATTTGCTCTGTGAAAGGGGAGGGGGAGTTTTTTCTTTCCTATTTTGACTCCTCAGGGCTGGAGAAGGGGTCAGTGGGGGAGGGTGGCTAGAGGAAAGCAGCTGGAGTCATTTCGCCCAGTCGGTGCTCTCCAAAGGCTCCTCCCAGCTATCAGTGTGCTATGCTTGGATTGCCATCCATGTGCTGTGGGTAGGCGTCCGGCAGTGTGTTTGCGGGCACCTCCTGTGGGTTCCCCTCCACTGGCTGCAGGACGGTGCTCTCCAGCTGACCTCCCACTGCCCATCACTCTCGCTCCTCCCCTGAGGATTCAGCCTGTGGCTCTGGCCTCATGTTGCACTCTTATTCTCAGAGACACCCAGGTGAGTTCCCACAAGTGTAATGAGTGTGGAACAGGCCAAACGTACAAACAGAAAATGGCTTTGCTTTGTTCCTCAACATTGTTCTGGCCAAACTGCCTTCCTGGACCCCTGATGGTTTGTGGCAGGTTGAATAGCTTTTTGGTTACCGACTAAAAAAACAAGCCTCTTTTTAATAATGTAGATGCTCTTGTAGACACTAAAGTCCAGTCCAGTGCTCCAGTTAAAACTGCAGTGTCTCATTTACTTCAGAACTCCTTCCCCCCGACCCACCCCATGAGTGGCCAGTTGATGGGGGCTGGAAACCTGAAGTGGGGGCGGGGGAGGGGAATGGTCTGACCTTCTGCTCATCCCTGACCTTTCCTTCCTGCTGCTGGTGCCTCCAGGCTTGCCAGGGTGAGAAAAAACACTTCCAAAGGGACAGCCCTAGTACTCCAACAGAGGCAGGGAAATAAATATTTAGAGAACAACAGAAGTGTCAATTGAAACAAACACAAGGTAATAGGGATCAGAATTGGCCTACACCTGACATCATACTCAGTCAAATTGCCCAATCTTATTAAAGACAATTCTTTTTAACAGATATTAGAAGTATCTGGGTGTGGGTATGTTAGTCGTGGAGTCATGTCCGACTCTTTGCAGTCGTGTCTGACTATAGCCCTCCAGGCTCTTCTGTGCATATGGAATTCTCCAGACAAGAATACTGGAGTATGTTGTCATTCCCTTCTTCAGGGGATCTTCCGAACCCAGGGATCAAACCCGGGTCTCCTGCATTGCAGGCAGATTCTTTATCGCTGAGCCACCAGGGAAGCCCTAGAAGTATCTAGCTATGTATAATTATAAATACAACATTCATGGATGTTTAATAAAATTAATAAAAATAGCAAACACTTACATTAATTCAGTTCAGTCACTCATTCGTGTCGGACTGTTTGTGACTTCTTGGACTGCAGCATGCCAGGCCTCCCTGTCCATCACCAACTCCCGGAGTTTACTCAGACTCAAGTGTATCAAGACAGTGATGCCATCCAGTCATCTCATTCTCTGTTGTCCTCTTCTCCTCCCGCCTTCAATCTTTCCCAGCATCAGGGTCTTTTCCAAGGAGTCAGTTCTTCACGTCAGGTAGCCAAAGTATTGGAGTTTCAGCTTCAGCATCAGTCCTTCCAATGAATATTCAGGACTGATTTCCTTTAGGATGGACTGGTTGGATTTCCTTGCTATCCAAGGGACTCTCGAAAGTCTTCTTCAATACCACAGTTCAAAAGCATCAATTCTTCAGCACTCAGCTTTCTTTATAGTCCAACTCTCTCATCTATACATGACTACTGGAAAAACCAAAGCTTTGACTAGATGGACCTTTGTTGGCCAAGTAATGTCTCTGCTTTTTAATATGCTATCTAGGTTGGAAATGGCAACCCACTCCAGTGCTCTTGCCTAGAGAATCCCAGGGACGGGGGAGCCTGGTGGGCTGCCGTCTATGGGGTCGCACAGAGTCAGACACGACTGAAGTGACTTAGCAGCAGCAGCAGCAGCAGCTAGGTTGGTCATAGCTTTTCTTCCAAGGAGCAAGCATCTTTTAATTGCATGGGTGCAGCAGTGATTTTGGAGCCCCCCAAAAATAAAGTCTGTCATTGTTTCCCCATCTATTTGCCATGAAGTGATGAGACCAGATGCCATGATCTTAGTTTTCTGAATATTGAGCTTTAAGCCAACTTTTTCACTCTCCTCTTTCATTTTCATCAAGAGGTTCTTTAGTTCTTCTTCACTTTCTGCCATAAGGGTAGTGTCATCTGCATATCTGAGGTTATTGATATTTCTCTCTGAAATCTTGATTCCAGCTTGTGCTTCATCCAGTCCAGCATTTCTCATGATGTATTCTGTATATAAGTTAAATAAGCAGGGTGGCAATATACAGCCTTGATGTACTCCTTTCCCAATTTGGAATCAGTCTGTTGTTCCATGTCAGTTCTAAGTGTTGCTTCTTGACCTGCATTCAGATTTCTCAGGAAGCATGTCAGGTGGCCTGGTATTCCCACCTCTTTCAGAATTTTCCACAGTTTATTGTGATCCACACAGTCAAAGGCTTTGGCATAGTCAATAAAGCAGAAATAGATGTTTTTCTGGCACTCTCTTGCTTTTTCTATGATCTAGCAGATGTTGGCAATTTAATCTCTGGTTCCTCTGCCTTTTCTAAATCCAGCTTGAACATCGGAACTTCATGTTTCACATACTGTTGAAGCCTGGCTTGGAGAATTTTGAGCATTACTTACTAGGATGTGAGATGAGTACAATTGTGCAGTAGCTTGAGCATTCTTTGACTTTGCCTTCCTTTGGGATTAGAATGAAAACTGACCTTTTGCAGTCCTGTGTCCATTGCTGAGTTTTCCAAATTTGCTGGCATATTGAGTGAAGCACTTTCACAGAATCATCCTTTAGGATTTGAAATAGCTCAGCTGGAATTCCATCACCTCCACTAGCTTTGTTCATAGTGATGCTTCCTAAGGCCCACTTGACTTCACATTCCAGGATGTCTGGCTCTAGGTGAGTGATCATACCATCGTGATTATCTTGGTCATGAAGTTCTTTTTTGTATAGTTCTTCTGTGTTTTCTTGCCACCTCTTCTTAATATCTTCTGCTTCTGTTCAGTCCATACCAGTTCTGGCTTTTATTGAGCCCATCTTTGCATGAAATTTTCCCTAGGTATGTCTAATTTTCTTGAAGAGATCTCTAGTCTTTCCCATTCTATTGTTTTCCTCTATTTCTTTGTGAGGAAGGCTTTCTTACCTCTCCTTGCTATTCTTTGGAACTCTGCATTCAGATGGGTATATCTTTCCTCTCCTCCTTTGCCTTTTACTTCTTTTCTTTTCATAGCTGTTTGTAAGGCCTCCTCAGACAACCATTTTGCCTTTTTGCATTGTTTTCCCCTGGATGGTCTTGATCACTGCCTCCTGTACAATGTCATGAACCTTCATCCATAGTTCTTCAGGCATTCTGTCTATCAGATCTAATCCCTTGAATCTATTTGTCACTTCCAGTGTATAGTCCTAAGGGATTTGATTTAGGTCATACCTGAATGGTCTAGTGCTTTTCCCTACTCTCTTCAATTTAAGTCTGAATTTGGCAATAAGGAGTTCATGATCTGAGTCACAGTCAGCTCCTGGTCTTGTTTTTGCTGACTATATAGAGCTTCTCCATCTTTGGCTGCAAAGAATATAATCAATCTGATATCATTATTGACCATCTGGTGATGTCCATGTGTAGAGTCTTCTCTTGTGTTGTTGGAAGAGGGCGTTTGCTATGACCAGTGCGTTCTCTGGCTTCCATAAGCCTCTTATCCTTCTTCATCAGAGAGCAGACAGACTGAAAACCACAATCATCGAAAACTAACCAATCTGATCACATGGCAGCCTTGTCTAACTCAATGAAACTATGAGCCATGCCGTGTAGGGCCACTCAAGACGGATGGGTCATGGTGGAGAGTTCTGACAAAATGTGGTCCACTGGAGAAGGGAGTGACAAACCACTTCAGTATTCTTGCCTTGAGAACCCCATGAACAGTATGAAAAGGCAAAAAGATGGGACACTGGAAGATGAATTCCCCAGGTTTGTAGGTGCCCAATATGCTACTGGAGATCAGTGGAGAACTAACTCCAAAAAGAATGAAGAGACGGAGCTAAAGCAAAAACAACACCCAGTTGTGGATGTGACTGGTGATGGAAGTAAAGTCTGATGCTGTAAAGAGCAATATTGCATAGGAACCTGAAATATTAGGTCCATGAATCAAGGCAAATTGGTAGTGCAAACAGGAGATGGCAAGAGTGAACATCAACATTTTAGGAATCAGCAAACTAAAATGGACTGGAATGGGTGAATTTAACTCAAATGACCATTATATCTACTACTCTGGGCAAGAATTCCTTAGAAGAAATGGAGTAGCCATCATAGTCAACAAAAGAGTCTGAAATGCAGTACTCAGATGCAGTCTCAAAAACAACAGAATGATCTCTGTTCATTTCCAAGGCAAACTATTCAATATCACAGTAATCCAAGTCTATGCCCCAACCAGTAATGCTGAAGAAGCTGAAGTTGAATGGTTCTGTGAAGACCTACAAAACCTTCTAGAACTAACACCCAAAAAAGATGCCCTTTTCATTATAGGGGGCCAGAATGCAAAAGTAGGAAGTCAAGAATTACCTGGAATAACAGGCAAATTTGGCCTTGGAATACAGAATGAAGCAGGGCAAAGGCTAACACGGTTTTGCCAAGAGAACGCAGTGGTCATAGCAAATACCCTCTTCCAACGGTTACATAGGACTTTCTACGTATCTGGCCCTGTTCTAAGCACTTCACATATGTCAACCTTGTCTAATCCCCCAAACAACTCTGTGAGGTGGTAACTGTTATTTTCCCCATTTCATAGATGGGTAAACTGAGTCCCAGAGAGGTTAGGTAATTCACCCAAGGTCAAAAAGCCAGTACATAGACCTGTGATTCAGAATGAGAACCTGAGAATTCTGGTTCCAAAATCCATGTACTTAACCGTTTCCTTTACACAGAGCAAGTTATTTTGGGGGTTAGGGTGGGTATGTGTAGAGGCAGGTTTTGTCTAAACAATTGTCCTTTAGACTTTGGTGTCATCATTAGCAGTCACCTGGACACTTCCATGTGATCAAATTTGGGAGTGAAGTCTTGGCCTCTCTATCTCTCAGAGGTTAAGCGTGCTGATCACTGCAGTCGAGATATTCCCCCTTCAGCTCTTCCCCTCAGGGTGTTCCAGGCACTGGAAACCCCTGCTAGTATTCCCAGCCTGCCACCCCCTCAGCCCGTGGGCTCACCCATTTATTAGGAGTACGTTTATCTCAGGAGATGGGCGAGAGGTTGGGAGTCCTCTGGGTGTGTGCCCGTGAGAAATCGCAAAACAAGTTGACAGGTGTGCCCCTGAGCTGTGAGCACCCAGAATGGGAGGGAGGGGTGCAGAGGAGGAAGCTGTCCCCTCTTCAGGGTGGTGGGTGAGGGGCAGTCTGAGAACCAGGTCAGTCCAGAAGACCCCTCAGTACCCAGTATTGCCTTCTCCCAGCCCACAGCCTTGTGAAACCCATGAAAGGCAGAAGTGGGTGTTTCTGTTTCACCAAATGCTTCTTTCTCCTGCTCGTCTACTGGTCTTTTGCATGCTAAGTCACTTCAGTGGTGTCTGACTCTTTGCAACCCTATGACTGTAGCCTCCCAGGCTCGTCTGTCCATGGGATTCTCCAGGCAAGGATATTGGAGTGGTTTGCCATGCCCTTCTCCAGATCTTCCTGACCCAAGGATCAAACCCTCATCTCTTAATGTCTACCTGCCTTGGCAGGCGGGTTCTTTACTACTAGTGCCACTGGTCTTTTAGAAGTTCTGAAAACTCCACCCAGGCCACTCTGCTTTCTGAGGTGGCCCACACTCTTGTCTGCCAAGTGTGTTTCTTTCTAAATAAATCCACTTCTTACCTATCCAAAAAAAAAAGAAATATTCCGTCTGTAAGACATCCCTGGTGGTCCAGTGGTTCAGAATCCACCTTTCAATGCAGGGAATGTGTGTTTGATCCCCAGTCAGGGAACTAAGCCCATGGCCCACACACTGGCAACAAAGAGCCCACCTCCTGAAACTAAGACCCATTGCAACCCCCAAACAAAACAACAAAAAGCTCTACCTGTACAGAGATGCAAACTGTGTTTAGCGAGAGTTAAGCTTTTCCAGAAAGAAAAACTGGGCCTCCGATTTCTGGCTAAGAGAACATCTCTAACTGGAATGCCTTCCAGGCACTTGTAGCAGATATTCATTCCAGAGGAGGCTGAAATGCAAAAGAATGTCTTTTTCCTCAAACTTCTCTTGAGGGCCCACCATGAGCGAGGAGTTCCCAATAATGCTAGTTTTCTGAGCCCTGAATGTGAGGGTCTATCACCCTTACTCTCTGTGTGACCCTGGACAGGTCCCATTTCCCTCTCTGAACCTCAGTCCCTCCATCTATCACAGGGGGAAGTTAGTCTACAAATGTGCAAAGGTCTTTACCATATTAATTGAAGACACTTTTTAACTAGACATCATGATGACAGTAACACTGATTCTTTTGCCAAGCACTGGGTCAAGCCCTTTGCATGTATTACCTCATTTAATCTTCCTACAGCTCTGTGAACTAGATGCCTTCTTTGTTCCCATTTAAAGATGAAATAGTTGACTCTAGGGCCACTGGAGCCTTTCCTATGAGGTAAATCCTGGGTAGAAATCAGAAGGTGTATCAGTTAGAAATTGTGTTGGGTTGTGGTTAAAAGAAGCCCCTCCTCATTCCCAAACAAGGACTTAAATAAATTAGCAGTTTTACTTTTCCTGACATAGAGTAAATCTAAAAGAAGATAACTTATGCTGGTATAACAGCGCTATGGTAGCATCAGGGAACTACCGGGACTACTTCTCTCTCTCTGCTCTGCCATCCCTAGCAGATGGCTTCTAATTTCTAGGTCACCTCATGGTCCAAAGTGGCTGCCTGACAACAAAGCCTATATTCCAGGCAAGAAGTATGAAAAAAGGGTGTAAGGAGAGAAAGGTCAAAACTTCAGCCGAGTCAGCACTCTTTAGGAGCTTTCCCAGAGCCCTGCCCAGTGATTTCCCTTTTGTCTCACTGGCTGCCCTTGGCTGTCAGGGAGGTGGGAAAATGTAGTCCGTTGTCTGCTGGAATAAAAAATTAGAGTTTGGTTAGCCATTTTATCCATATAAGAGCTTTTCAGAAATCCACATAGCCCTTTTCTTAAAAAAAAAAAAAGAGCTGTAATTGACTTTTAACATCAAATTATTTTTAGTTGTACAGCACAGTGATTTGATACACTTATATATTTCAAAATGATTGACACAATCAATTTAGCTGACATCCATCATTACACAAAGGTACAAGTTTCTTTCTTGTGATGAGAATTTTTTTAAAATTCATAGTTAGCATGAGAAATGTGTTTGTTTATTTTTGGCTGTGCTGGGTCTTCCTAGCTGCACGTGGGCTTTCTCTAGTTGTGGGGAGTGCGGGCTACTCTCTAGTTGCGGTACGTGGGCTTCTCATTGCAGTGGCTCCTCTTACTGCACGGGTTCTAGAACGCAGCCTCAGTAGTTGTGGTGCACTGCTTTAGTTGCTCCACGGCATGTGGGATCTCCCCAGACCAGGGGTCAAACCTGTGTCCCCTGCATTGGCAGCTGGGCACTTAACCACTGGACCACCTGACAAGTTCTATGAGAACTTTTTAGATCGACTCTCCTCACAACTTTCAAACATACAATACAGTATTTTTAACTCTAGTCATCATGCTGTATGTGACAACCCAGAACTTATTTATCTAATAAATGGAAGCATGCACCTTTTGATCACCTCACCTGTTTCTCCCCCATGTGTCCTTTCTGTGTCACAACTAGGAAATGGACCCCAGAATCCCGAGAGCGGGTAGGGTGTACTCTCAAATGTGGAGCCCACAGGATCCAGTGTAGGTGGCAACAGGTGACTAGCTTAGACTGTGTGTGGGTAACATGATTTATGGTCCACGGCTTGTTGAACTTATCAGGAAGAGGCTGATTCACTGATAGGTAACTGGACACCTGTGACCACAGGGCAATTTGAATACATGCAGAAGTCCTTTGGCCTCACAAATACCCCTCCCCACTCCATCCCCAGAGGTCTTGATGATTTCTCAAAATCCTTGATTCCTTTCATTTAAGGCCTTTCGTTTGTCCTGCAACTACGACAGAGCAGGATAATTCATTAATACTTAGCAGTTACTAACACTTTAATACAAGTAAGTTTAATCTATTAAAGGAACTTAGAAATCTGTTGGTGAGACCTTCTCATCTTCCAGACCAGAACACTAAAAGTCAGAGGGATTAAGTGAGTTTCCTGAAGTCATACATGTAGTGGCAGGACTGGATCTGAGCAGATGGGGGGCCATCACTGGATGTCTGCCATGGGGCAGGAACCCTCATTAGAGGTAGTAAGACTAGAGGAAGGGGATCTGGGGCAGCAGATGCACTTGTATGAGTTGAATTTATTTATATCCTGCCTTTTCCCCGTGAAGCTTGAGGTACTTGGAAATTTGGGTTGTGAGTAGCACTTACTTGAATGTCTGGCTCCTTCCTTCCTGCCATCCTTGCTTGAGCAATGCAAAAAACAAACGAACAACAATGTTCTGGGACCCGTGCTTCTGTCAGCCACATAAATGGGGAACACAGATGAGGCTCAAGATTTCTCTCGTTTTAAGTGACTGCTCTCCTCCGGGACTCTTGCCTGGAAAATCCCATGGACGGAGGAGCCTGGTGGGCTGCAGTCCATGGGGTCACTAGGAGTCAGACACAACTGAGCGACTTCACTTTCACTTTTCACTTTCATGCATTGGAGAAGGAAATGGCAACCCACTCTGGTGTTCTTGCCTGGAGAATCCTAGGGATGGGGGAGCCTGGTGGGCTGCCGTCTATGGGGTCGCACAGAGTCGGACACGACTGAAGCGACTTAGCAGCAGCAGCAGCTCTTCCTTGAGTCCTCACAATCTGCCCTGACCCCAGGTTGCTCGCACACCTGTGGAGGGGCACAGAGACAGACAACAGGACTCTTGAGGAATCTTTAGGATTCTTCAGGGATGGTCTTTTTTCAATTTGCAAAAGAAAAAAGCACATGGATAGTTTCCTTCTACTTCAATTTCTTGCATATGTTTTTCTTAGCCTTTAGTATCTGCTATAATGTGTCCATATCAGTTCAGTTCAGTTCAGTCACTCAGTCGTGTCCAACTCTTTGCGACCCCATGAATCACAGCACGCCAGGCCTCCCTGTCCATCACCAACTCCCGGAGTTCACTCAAACTCATGTCCATCGAGTCGGTGATGCCATCCAGCCATCTCATTCTCTGTCATATCAGAATGTCTAATTTCACACCAGATTCCACATTTTGTTATTTCAGGGGTCTTTACTGACATGCAGCCTGAAAGTTCAGAAATCAAACTGTATGGGTTTGAATACCAGCTCCACCATTTACCTGCTGCATGAACTCAGGAGACTTCTTAATAGCTCTGAGCCTGTTTCCTCCTCTGTAAAATGGGGACATGGTTCTAACCACCTGAGGACTGTTGAGATAATGACTGTTAAAAGGGCTGCCGTACCACAGTGTGTGGTAAATATAAACAGTCAATGCACTCCAGCTATAATTGTGATTTCAGTTTCCCTTTGAAACATTTTATGAGTTTAATACATCATGCTTTCAATATACCATCAGCAACATATCAGTGTTTCAACCCTTCTAGATGCTCTTCCTTCTGAACAATTTTGAGAACAATTGTTCTAAAAATGTCTTACACTGAACACATGCTACCTTCACCACCCTCACCCTCTCTTATTATCGTCTTCAGAATTATTCCATTTTTGACTTAACCTTATCTTATGTAACTCACCCCATTCTAGCTAAATCAGTGTATGATGACTGTTTCCTTTTACACTCACACACATGACACATCATCCCATCAGCCTAAGGACAATCTTGGGCTCACATATGGATTTTTGGACTTCCTGAAATTGTTATCCACAGTACTTATCAAGGGGCAACAGATTGTTAGATTGTTACCTTTTTAGCCCTGGGAGTTTTCTTGGAATTCTTCACCAGTCTGTATGCATGATTTGAAATTCCATTTCTGTCTCATTGCTCTAGATGTAAATTTCTTGTATTTTTTGAAATTTCTTTTGTGGAATTTCCTGTGGAACCTGCAGCAGGATAGAACCTCCCTCAACCTCCAGTGCCTGGTACCCAAATGTGTTACTTCTCCCCACATTGTTAAATGCATAGAGTTATAATAGTAAATTACTCTGGCAAACACCCATTTCAAGGTGGTAGCATTGAGGTAAAGTGTTCAGGAAAACTTATTCATACTACCTGCCTTAACTATTTTTTCTTCTCTGAAAAAGGACAAGGTCTATTGTCAACAAAGAGAATGAATATCCTGCTTTCAGATGTCAAGTTGTGACAATTAGAATCCCTTTTAACTAACTTCTTCCCCTAATCCTTTTTCTCTCTTGTTCAAAAAATTGTTGTGTGTTTTATGAGAAGGCCCAAGACGTCTACAATCAGTTCAGTTCAGTTCAGTCACTCAGTCGTGTCCGACTCTTTGCGACCCCATGAATCAGCACGCCAGGCCTCCCTGTCCATCACCAACTCCCGGAGTTCACTCAAACTCATGTCCATCAAGTCGGTGATGCCATCCAGCCATCTCATTCTCTGTCATCCCCGTCTCCTCCCACCCTCAATCCCTCCTAGCATCAGACTCTTTTCCAGTGAGTCAACTCGTCGCATGAGGTGGCCAAAGTATTGGAGTTTCAGATTTAGCATCAGTCCTTCCAATGAACACCCAGGATTGATCTCCTTTAGAATGGACTGGTTGGATCTCCTTGCAGTCCAAGGGACTCTCAAGAGTCTTCTCCAGCACCACAGTTCAAAAGCATCAATTTTTTGGTGATCAGCTTTCTTCACAGTCCAACTCTCATGTCCATACATGACCGCGGGAAAAACCATAGCCTTGACTAGACGGACCTTGGTTGGCAAAGTAATGTCTCTGCTTTTAATATGCTATCTAGGTTGGTCATAACTTTCCTTCCAAGGAGTAAGCGTCTTTTAATTTCATGACTGCAGTCAGCATCTGCAGTGATTTTGGAGCCCGAAAAAATAAAGTCTGACACTGTTTCCACTGTTTCCCCATCTATTTCCCATGAAGTGATGGGACCAGATGCCATGATCTTAGTTTTCTGAATGTTGAGCTTCAAGCCAAACTTTTCACTCTCCTCTTTCATCAAGAGGCCTTTGAGTTCCTCTTCACTTTCTGCCATAAGGGTGGTGTCATCTGCATATCTGAGGTTATTGATATTTCTCCTGGCAATCTTGATTCCAGCTTGTGCTTCTTCCAGCCCAGCGTTCCTCATGATGTACTCTGCATATAAGTTAAATAAGCAGGGTGACAATATACCACCTTGACGTACTCCTTTTCCTATTTGGATGTCTACAATACATGGTTATAAAAGAACAACTTGACACTGTACTGAATTTATAATTTCGTACTATTTGAAAAGGCCCTTTTCTTTTCCCACACCGAAATGACCTCTGAAATAAGATGGGCAGCTTTTGTTTTAAAATTGTCTCCTGCAGACTTGATTCTTTGTATAGATGAATTTGTCTCCCTTGGAGTCTGGGGGGATCTCCACTTCATTGCACTGGGACTTCTGGATTAGTTCTTCTCAGTGGCAAATGTTTGCCTAATGAGGGGGATTGAATTCAGGGGAACAACCCAAAGCCTTTTCTCAGCGCATTCCTGATGACTCAGTTTGGAGATCAACCTTGATCTGGACCATACGACTTAGGGTCAAAATCAAATAAGGCCTGTTTGTATAGTAATGAGGCCAAGTGGCCTCATTATGTGGCTCTGAAGGTGTCTCATGAGGGGACACCCACAGAGGACACTGAGGGTCTCATGCAGTTAGTGGATGCCTTGCTGGCTCCCGTGGGTGTCAGCAAAAGTGATGAACAGAAAACACTGTGGAACTGGATCCCTGCTTCTTCTACTTGCTGGTGTCTGTGAGTCCAGGCAGTCTGATCACCATAAAGTCCAGTCTCTCATCTGTGGAATGGAAACCATCATGTTCTCCTCCAGTGTGGTTTTTGGGATTAAATTTAGTGCCGAAAGTAAAATACTTTGTCTAGTGTGTGGGTGTCAGTTCCTCCTCTTACTCTTCCCCTTCCTTATCTTAAAGGAGGCCCAGGGTTCGAAGATGCCATTTCAGGAACATTTGTCCCAAACTCGCTCATATTTCTTAAAAGACTACACCCACATGGCAGGGTAGCCTGTGTGCTGAGTTCCCTTCTACCTAAAGCGATGTGTTGTATGGAGTGAAGAATGGACCGTGGAAGGAGATAACCCAACCACCACCTAAGAAAAGTTTCCAGCAGCCTCCGGAGAGACCAGCTCTCCAGAACTCCTCCACTTCCCACTCCCCGGCGCGGGGAGCCCCCTGCCCTGTCTGCCCAGGTTGAAAGAGCGGAGGGTGGGATTCCCGAGTAATTAAAGGGAATTTGGAAGACTGGGATGTCGCGGAATGTTAGATCAGTAGCTAGAACAGCATGTGGTGTTCTTTAGGCAGGCTTCATTGAATCCATACAAAAAAAGAAAGAGGGGCTGCCTGCTGTCTGCTCATTTATCAAACAGCGAAGCTCGACTCTCACTGCTTCACAAAAGTGTTTGACTGTTTGCTGAGTCTTGCTCCAGAAATTAAAAGCTGAACAGTCTTAGTGGGGCTGAACCAACCCTGCGTTTTGAGACTCCAACTAAATTGCACTGGGCTTTCAGATTCAGGGACCAGTTGATTATTTGGTGAAAGGAAAGGAGAATAATTTGTAATTTTCAGCCTATAAGAAACACTTAAAAAAAAAAAAGCAAACTCCCTTCCCACAGCTTTTTGTTGTGGCTGGAGGGAGGAGGTGCTGTCGGCAACAGCTTTCTTTGCTCAGAGTGGGAAAAGTCTTGACCTCCAGTGGGGCAGAGAGCGATGTGCTGCAGCCGGGCCTCTGCCCATCCCCCACCCCCCACTGGTAACAGACTTCCTCTCCTCTTCCTGCTTTATCTGAAATGACCTTTCTCTCTTTTTGGAGAAGAGGATTTGGCCATCAGATATTTTTAGAGAAAAAGCATTTTCACAAACGGAACTAAAGATGCTAATAGTGCAGATATATGGCTTTGGATACTGTTGTTGTGTAGTCACCGAGTCATGTCCGATTCTTTTGTGACCCCCACCCCCACGGACTGTAGCCCTGTCAAGCTTCTCTGCCCATGGGATTTCCCAGGCAAGTATACTGGAGTGGGTTATCATTTCCTTCTCCGGGGGATCTTCCCGACCCAAGGATAGAACCTGCTTCTCCTGCATTGGCAGACGGATTCTTTACCACTGAGCCAAGATACCACAAAAGCCTGAAAACTGGGTTAACTGAGAATCCTCTGAAGATCTATCAAAATATGGAAAGATACAGTGCTACCTCTGCCAATGAAGAGAATGTGCTAGAAAAGGATGATGGCTCATGGAAGACATCATGAGGGAGGCAGAGATGTGTTAGCAGAGGTGACCCTTCCTGGCACCTCTTCACCTGTCCAGCCAGTGAAATTCCACTGAGGTGGATCCTCTAGCTTCCAGGCTTCTCCTCCTGGCTGACAAATCTCTAAGTCCACTCTCTAACTTCTCGGACCCTGCTATAAGCCTGAAAGACAGGCAGAAGTGTTATTATCCTCATCTGATAGATGAAAAAGCCTGGTGTTCAAATGGAAGAAAGAGAAATAGGTCATTTTTTTTTTTTTGGCTCTTCAATTTAGCACATTTTTAAAAAGTGGGGTACAGCAGAAACTAACCCAACATTGTAAAGCAATTTTACTCAAACCAAAAAAATATATATATAAGTGGTAATATCCTTCGATACTTCATGGGATGGGGAGAGGAGGAAGACTAGAGATGAGCCAGAATGAAGGAAGGAACTGGTGGGTTTGGACTTGTCTGGAGGCTTTACTGAGAAGTAGTTAAGGTGAGGTGTGCCTGGAGGCAGGGGCAAAAGGAGACGGTTGCAGCAACCCAGGTGTGAGATCATGGCTGGTAAAGATGGAGATATAGGTTATGTTGACGACAGAGGGAGAGTGGAACTTAGTCACAGGCTGGAAGCAGTAGGTGCAGCAGTTTGGAGATGGAAGAGCTCTTCCCTGGTCAGGGAATCAGGAAAGTTGTGATGGAGGCATACGGTGTATGTGGGGTAGTGGGTTTGAGGGCACAGTGGTGAGGAGGAAGAGACAGATGCAGGT
Source organism: Moschus berezovskii (assembly GCF_049115385.1). Classification (NCBI taxonomy): domain Eukaryota; kingdom Metazoa; phylum Chordata; class Mammalia; order Artiodactyla; family Moschidae; genus Moschus; species Moschus berezovskii. Next base: position 74,764,407 of record NC_142465.1, read on the forward strand.
GGAACGTACAGAGGTACGTTGCCCAGAAGCTGTGAAGCAGTCAGAGAACTCAGCTACGTGCAGTAGGCTGATCTGGATGGAGCACAGGGCTCCTGACAGGGAATTTAAAGAGAAATGATGGCAGGAAAAGGTGGTATTGCTCAGGGGCGTTGAGCTCCTGGTGAAGGAGCCTATGGCCACAGAGAATTGTCGGAGTCCATGAGTAGACAGGTATTGACCTGGGTTGTCCCCTGCTGGTAAATTCGCTTCAGTTCAGTTCAGTTGCTCAGTTGTGTCCAACTCTTTGTGACCCCATGGACTGCAGCATGCCAGGCTTCCCTACCCATCACCAATTCCTGGAGCTTGCTCAAACTCAAGTCCACTGACTCGGTGATGCCATCCAACCATCTCATCCTCTGTCGTCCCCTTCTGCTCCTGCCTTCAGTCTTGCCCTGCATCAGGGTCTTTTCCAGTGAGTCAGTTCTTCACATCAGGTGGCCAAAGGATTGGAGTTTCAGCTTCAGCATCAGTCCTTCAAATGAATATTCAAGACTAATTTCCCTTATGATTGACTGGTTGGATCTCCTTGCTGTCCAGGGGACTCTCAAGAGTCTTCTCCAACACCACAGTTCAAAAGCATCAATTATTCAGCACTTAGCTTGCTGATCGCCGAAGAATTGATGCTTTTGAACTGTGGTGCTGGAGAAGACTCTTGAGAGTCCCTTGGACTGCAAGGAGATCCAACCAGTACATTCTAAAGGAGATCAATCCTGGGTGTTCATTGGAAGGACTGATGCTAAATCTGAAACTCCAATACTTTGGCCACCTCATGCGAAGAGTTGACTCACTGGAAAAGAGTCTGATGCTAGGAGGGATTGGGGGTGGGAGGAAACGGGGACGACAGATAATGAGATGGCTGGATGGCATCACCGACTCTATGGACATGAGTTTGAGTGAACTCCGGGAGTTGGTGATGGACAGGGAGGCCTGGCGTGCTGTGATTCATGGGGTCGCAAAGAGTTGGACATGACTGAGCAACTGAACTGAACTGAACTGAACTAACTCACTTTATGGTCCAACTCTCACATCCACACATGACTACTGGAAAAACTTTGACTAGATGGACCTTTGTTGACCAAGTAATGTCCCTGCTTTAATAGGCTGATCATAGCTTTTCTTCCAAGGAGCAAGCATCTTTTAATTTTATGGCTGCAGTCACAATCTGCAGTGATTTTGGAGCCCAAGGAAATAAAGTCTCTCACTGTTTCCATTGTTTCCCCATCTACTTGCCATGAAGTGATGGGACCGGATGCCATGATCTTAGTTTTTTGAATGTTGAGTTTTCAAGCCAGGTTTTTTCACTCTCCTCTTTCACTTTCATCAAGAGGCTCTTTAGTTCTTCTTCACTTTCTGCCATAAGGGTGGGTCATCTGCATATCTGAGGTTATTGATATTTCTCCCAGAAATCTTGATTTCAGCTTGTACTTCATTCAGTCCAGCATTTCGTATGATGTACTCTGCATATAAGTTAAATAAACAGGGTGACAATATACAGTACTCCTGTACGTGACAATTGATGTATTCCTTTCCCGATTTGGAACCAGTCTGTTGGCCCATGTCTGGTTTTAACTGTTGCTTCTTGACCTTCACGTAGATTTCTCAGGAGACAAGTCAGGTGGTCTGGTATTCCCATTTCTTGAAGAATTTTCCGCAGTTGGTTGTAATCCACACAGTCAAAGGCTTTGGTGTAGTCAATAAAGCAGAAGTAGATGTTTTTCTTGAACTCCCTTGCTTTATCTGTGATCCAACAGATATTGGCAATTTGATCCCTGTTCCGTTGCCTTTTCTTAATCCAGCTTGAATATCTGGAAGTTCTCGGTTCATGGACTGTTAAACTCTGGCTTGGATAATTTTGAGCTTTACTTTGCTAGTGTGTGAGACGAGTGCAGTTGTGTGGTAGTTTGAGCATTCTTTGACATTGCCTTTTTTTTGGGATTGGAATAAAAACTGACCTTTTCCAGTCCTGGAGCCACTGCTGAGTTTTCCAAATTTGCTGGCATATTGAGTGCAGCATTTTAACAGCATCATCTTCTAGGATTTGAAATAGCTCAGCTGGAATTCCATTTCCACTAGCTGTGTTCATAGTGATATTCCTAAGACCCACTTGACTTCACATTCCACGATGTCTGGCTCTGGGTGAGTGATCATACCATCATGGTTATCTGGGTCATGATGATCTTTTTTGTATAGTTCTTCTCTATATTCTTGCTACCTCTTGTTAATATCTTCTGCTTCTGTTAGGTCCATTCCGATTCTGTCCTTTGTTGTGCCCATCTTTGCATGAAATTGTTCCCTTAGTATCTCTAATTTTCTTGAAGAGCTCTCTAGTCTTTTCCCCATTCTATTGTTTTCCTCTATTTCTCTGCATTGATCACTGAGGAAGGCTTGCTTACCTCTCCTTGCTATTCTTTGGAATTCTACATTCAAATGGGTATATCTTTCCTTTTCTCCTTTGCCTTTTGCTTCTCTTCTTATCTCAGCTATTTGTAAGGCCTCCTCAACCACTTGCCTGTTTGCATTTCTTTTTCTTGGGGATGGTATTGATCACTGTACAATGTCATAAACCTCCATCCATAGTCCAAATCCACCTGGGGACCTCATTTATCCAAATAGAAGGACTTTTTGCTTTGTTAGTATTTTCATCAAGCAGAAGGAGTGTTTAATCGCTGGGTTTCCTCTTTACTGGCTGTGGGTAGATTCAACCCGGTAGGAGACAACGGTCTGCCTGCTGATGTCAGTCCTCTCCAAAGCTTCCCACCTTTCCCACCTATTAGGGGGCAGTGCTCTCAGACGCTGCTCATAGCAGAGGCCACCAGAACACTTCCAAGAGAGTCAGAGTTGGGCGGGAACTGAAAAGAAACCTTCCTGGAAGTATAGATGGGAACAAGAAATCATTTCCTTCCTCCAACACACCTGGCATGAACAAATGCAGGAATATGACATAAAAGAAAGACAAGTTTCTGTGAAAAGAAGGAATGAGGGAATTGGGGCACTTTCATTCATCCAGAGGGAACTATACTGCTGTGGTAGAGTGTTGTGTCAGACTGGGTGCATTCAAATCCCAGGTCTGCACCTTGTGAGCTGCGTGGCTTTGTATGGGTTACTTAGCCTCTCCAAGCTTCAGTTTACTCATCTGTACAGAGGAAATAGCAGTGGAACCTGGCTTGTAATGATTGACTGAGATAATATGTGCAAAGTGATGGGCACAGTGCCTGAGCTAGGACTTGCCTGTGTGCTTAACCAACTCACCTCTGTGTCCTACTGCTTCCCAGCTTACTAGGAAAAGAGAGGCAGGGGGCATCTAAGGGTTCATGAGTAGGGTCCCTGGGGAAGCGGGGGAGGCTCAGAGAAAGAGGAGCTCCTTGGGGTGAGTGGGAGACAAGGTGGGTTTGGCATTCTAGACAGAGGAATCAGCATGTCCCTGAAGCTCAGGGAGCACATTGGGGAAGAGGCTGGATTTGAGGCTGGGAGCTGGGCTAGGGGAGGTCACAGAGGGCATCCTGGGCTAGCCTGAGGATGCTGGCACTTTCTCCATTGTGGGTAGTGAGGAGGCGCCCACTGTTTTCTATAAGAAAATGAAATGATCACACTTGGATTTTAGAAAGATCCTGCTGGTGAGGCAGCAAGCCCAGAAACAGGGCAGCAAGCCTGGAGACAGGGCAGCCAGTTAGGAAGTTGGGTCTGTGGTCCAGGTGAAAGATCACAGGAGCTGGAGCTATGGCAAGGCATCAAGAGAACTGGATGAAATCCACTGGATGTCTTGGGTAGAACCAACAGGAGAGGGGTTATGCAGTGTTAGGAAGAGAGTAGAGTCTATCCTGCCTCTGTCTTTGGTGACTCAGCGAAGGGTGATGCTGATCTTAATAATTGTAAAACTGTGTGTATTGTTGTTTAGTCCCTAAGTTATGTCTGACTCTTTTGCAACCCCATTGACTGTAGCCTGCCAGACTCCTCTGTCCATGGGACTTCCCAGGCAAGAATACTGGAGTGCGTTGCCATTTCTTCAGGAGATCTTCCCAACCTAGGGTTCAAACCTGCATTTCTATATTGGCAGGTAGATTCTTTACCACTGAGCCATCAGGGAAAAGTGAAAGTGAAAGTCACTCAGTCGTGTCCAAATCTTTGCAACCCCATGGACTGTATAGTCCGTGGAATTCTCCAGGCCAGAATACTAGAGTGGGTAGCCTTTCCCTTCTCCAGGGGATCTTCCCAACCCAGGGATCTAACCCAGGTTTCACACAGTGCAGGCAGATTCTTTACTAGCTGAACTACCAGGTAAGCCCAGGAATACTGGAGTCGGTAGCCTATCCCTTCTCCAGGGAACCAACCCAGGAATCAAACCAGGGTCTCCTGCCTTGCAGGCAGATTCTTTACCAGCTGAGCTACCAGGGAAGCACAAGCCATCAGGGAAGCCCTCAATATCTACACATATTTCAAAAGGAGTAAATAAAACCCATTGGCTCTGGAGGAAATCATAAGTTAAATTGATTGTGAATTTACAGTTCCTGTTCTATGACTTGATAGTTCCTCAAGAACCTAATGCAAAAAATCACATACACGCTGGTTATATGTTTTCTTGCCACACAAAGGCAGGAAAAGAACAGGGCCTCCTGAAGGCCTGTCCTCATTTCCCTGTGCCTCCAGGCATGTCTCTGGACCAGAGTCTAGGAGCCAAGGGCCAGGCACTGCTGTTTGCTTTGTGGACATTATGTTACACACCATTTGGAAAAACATTTAAAAAGATTTCACAACTCTGCCCTTTCTCTTAAATCAAGTAAGAATCAAGCCTATCAGTCAAAAAAAAAAAAAAAAATCTACATATTGTCTGTAGGGAGTGATCTATTTTTTAAAAAGAAAAACAACCAGTATAACATTCTTATAGATTTTTTATGCTTCCTTCAATAATATCTTGAACTTCCTTGTCAATTAAGGATATTTCTAGGAAGAAAATCTTTTTCTACTTCCAAAAAAGAGTTGATTTTGTACACAACACATTATATAGAAATCTTTTATTCTCCCCACCATCCTGCTACCCCAACAAATATCCATTTTTATGTTTTCATTCCTATATTTGTACAAAAAATAATTACAACCCTAGCATAAATTTTGATTCCTGCTGTTTCAGTTAACATTATGTCATAAGCATTTTTTGTATCATAGCATAGATTTTGTTACCATGATATTCTATTGGGTAGATATGCAATCATTTATTTAGCCAGTTGCCTGTCATTGTACATTTCCATTGTTTCCAGTTTTTCAGTCTCATTAGTAGCCCTGCACAGAGCTTTTCCTTATTTTAGCTTTTTTCCTTGGAATTAGTAGATGAAGTATGAATATTTTGTGGCATTTGATATTTGTTGGTAAGAATGCTTCTCAGAAGGCTTGTACTAATAAACAATGTCATCAGCAATCTATGAGCTTTCCAGTTTTACCACACCCTTGACAGGATTCAGTATCATTGTTTTAAAAATGTCTGCTAATATCAGAACATTTTTAAACATGGCACCTTACTGTTGTGCCCATTGCATAGAAAAATTTCCCAGACTGAAAAAAAAAAATCTCTGCTTTTCCTAAGCAACTGATATGCATTTATCTTACGGATGGACTTTCCTGGTGGCTCAGAGGTAACGAATCCACCTACCAATGAAGGAGACCTGAGTTTGATCCCTGAGTCAGGAAGACCCCTTGGAGGAGGGCATGGCAGCCCACTCCAGTTTTCTTGCCTGGAAAATCCCATGGACAGAGGAGCCTGGCAGACTATAGTCCATGAAATCAAAAGAGTTGAAGCTACTCAACAACAACATCTTATGGATACTGGACTAACTAACGACTGTATCTACTTTCTTTGCTTGAGTAGATAGAAAACTCAGAACCCAGATCATAACCCACTTTTAACTAGTGTGAAGAACATATGGATCTGTCTTTATACTTCCTATACTTTTCTCTCCATCTCTGCTGTCATGTCTATAGCTATTCAGTAATCGTACCCTATGAACAGCTACTTCACATCTTGGCTCTGAAACCAGGCATGTGGTAAAGGACTGGAGGGCATCCTTGGCCAGAGTTAATATAAGTGACCCAAGGGGATGAGGCCAATAAACCTTGGTGTGGTCTTAGGCTGCATGACGAACAAAGTGTTAAAGAGTCCTGTCATTGACCCCCTGCGTCAAACCCCATGCTTAGTGCTACATTTCCTTGGGTGACAGCAGTTTTTAAAAATTGAGATATAGTTGGGCAAACTTGGGGAAATGGTGAGGGAGAGAGAAGCCTGGCGTGCTACAGTCCACGGGTCACAAGGAGTTGGACTTGACTTGATGACTGAACAACAACAGAAATAGTTGATTTACAATATTGTGTTAGTGTCAGGTGTACAGTAAAGTGATTCAGATATGTGTGTATGTATATATATATACACAATATAAAATATTGTAATATATTATAACAAAAATATAATATTACAATAATAAAATATAATATATAAAATATATATTTTCAGATTATTTTGCATTACAGTTTATTCAGTTCAGTCACTCAGTCGTGTCCGTCTCTTTGAGACTCCATTGACTGCAGCATGCCAGGCTTCCCTGTGCATCACCAATTCCTGAAACTTACTCAAACTCATGTCCATTAAGTTGGTGATGCCATCCAATCATCTCATCCTCTGTCATCCCCTTCTCCTTCCACCTTCAATCTTTCCCAGGATCAGGGTCTTTTCCAATGAGTCAGTTCTTTGCATCAGGTGGTCAAAGTATTGGAGCTTCAGCATCAGTCCTTCCAATGAATATTCAGGACTGATTTCCTCTAGGACTAACTGGTTGGATCTCCTTGCAGTCCAAGGGACTCTCAAGAGTCTTCTCCAACACCACACTTCTCCAACACCACATACAACTCCAACTTCTCCAACACCACAGTTCACAGTTATAGTTTATTCAGTTCAGTTCAGTCGCTCAGTCGTGTCCGACTCTCCGCGACCCCATGAATCACAGCATGCCAGGCCTCCCTGTCCATCACCAACTCCCGGAGCTCATTCAAACTCATGTCCACAGAGTCGGTGATGCCATCCAGCCATCTCATTCTCCGTCGTCCCCTTCTCCTCCTGCCCCCAACCTTTCCCAGCATCAGAGTCTTTTCCAGTGAGTCAACTCGTCGCATGAGGTGGCCAAAGTATTGCAGTTTCAGCTTTAGCATCAGTCCTTCCAATGAACACCCAGGATTGATCTCCTTTAGAATGGACTGGTTGGATCTCCTTGCAGTATAAGGGACTCTCAAGAGTCTTCTCCAACACCACAGTTCAAAAGCATCGATTCTTCGGCGATCAGCTTTCTTCACAGTCCAGCTCTCACATCCATATATGACCACGGGAAAAACCATAGCCTTGACTAGACGGACCTTGGTTGGCAAAGTAATGTCTCTGCTTTTTAATATACGATCTAGGCTGGTCATAACTTTCCTTCCAAGGAGTAAGCGTCTTTTAATTTCCTGGCTGCAATCAGCATCTGCAGTGATTTTGGAGCCCCCCAAAATGAAGTCTGACACTGTTTCCACTGTTTTTCCATCTATTTCCCATGAAGTGATGGGACCAGATGCCATGATCTTTGTTTTCTGAATGTTGAGCTTCAAGCCAACCTTTTCACTCTCCTCTTTCACTTTCATCAAGAGGCTTTTGAGTTCCTCTTCTCTTTCTGCCATAAGGGTAGTGTCATCTGCATATCTGAGGTTATTGATATTTCTCCCGGCAATCTTGATTCCAGCTTGTGCTTCTTCCAGCCAAGCATTCCTCATGATGTACTCTGCATATAAGTTAAATAAGCAAGGTGACAATATACAACCTTGACGTACACCTTTTCCTATTTGGAACCAGTCTGTTGTTCCATGTACAGTTCTGACTGTTGCTTTATTACAAGATATTAAATAAAGTTTCTTGTGTTATACAGTAAATCCTTGCTATATATCTAATTTATGTATGATACTGTGCATCTGTTAATCCCATATTCCTAATTTATGCCTCCCCACTCCATAACCATACATTTGTTTTCAATCTTAGTTTCTGTAATGTAAGTAAGTTCTTTTGTACTATTTTTAGATTCTACCTATAGGTAATATCATATGATATTGTATATTTTTCTTTGATTCACTTCATTTAGTACAATAATCTCTAAGTCCATCCATATTGTTGCAAATAGCAGTATTTCATTCCTTTTTATAACTGAGTAATATTCCACTGTATATACACTATATCTTCTTAAATCAATCCTCTGTGTCAGTCATCTGTGGTTGGGAACTTGTGTTGTTTCCATGTGTTTGCTAATGTTAATAGTGCTGCTATGAACATTGAAGTGCATGTATCTTTTTGAATCAGGGTTTTCATATTTTGAGGATGTATGGGTCACAACAATTTGAGAGGGATGTAGACAAAGTGAGAAGCTCACATCCTTGGTTTACAGGAGTTGAGATTAAAGAAACCAGGAATGTGTTGTCTCAGAAGTGACACCCTTAAAGAATTCGGAGAACTACTGCATCGCTTTGTTCTGGATCATCACTACAACATATCATCTTAGAAGCCCTTTTTCTTACTTCCAAAAGTGGTATCATGATGTTATCTTATTAGATTATCTCACCATCCTTGTGAGGATTTCAGCTTTTTTCATCCCTTTTCAAATAAAGAAATACTGTGCCAGCCATTCTCTACCCTGGAGACATTTGGCAGTTTCCTGATATACAGAAATAATCAACCTTCATTCTGTCTATTCCAGATTTTCAATTTCTCTCTAATTTCTCCACTTCTTTCCACTCTGCTGATGCGGATTCAATTGAGGCCACCAACATCTATCCCTCTGATGAGGGGAGAACTACAGAAGACCCTGAGTCCTCAGATGTTGGAGGAGGAAACTAAGGCACCGAGAGGTTAGATAGTGAGTCCAGGTTCACGTAGGACCACAGTAAATGTTTGTTGAATGAATGAGCAAATCAATCAATGAGAGAATCAATGTAGATGGAAGAGGGTGTGAGTGGACCAACAGAGATAAATGAAAGGATGCTCATAGCTCATGCCCTGCTAGTGGAAAACCAGCAACAGCATCTCTCATGAAGGACAGTGTACAGACTTGCTCTCTCTGACCATGCTTGCCTGCCGATGCTATATTAGAAGGGAAAATGAAAGTGTTAATCGCTCAATCCTGTCCAAATCTTTGGAATTTTCCAAGCCAAAATTTTTCCAAAATTCCAGTATTCTTGCCAAGAGAATTCCATGGACAGAGGAGCCTGGCAGGTTGCAGTCCATGGGGTCACAAAGAGTCAGGCATGAGTGAGCAACTAACACTTTCACTTTCAAGCAAGAATACTGGAGTGGGTTACCATTCCCTTCTCCAGGAGATCTTCCTGACCCAGAGATTGAACCTGGGCCTCCTGCATTGCAGGCAGATTCTTTATCGCTGAACCAGCCAGGAAGGCAGCTGGAAGAATGTGGCTAGACTTAAAAGTCCCTGGAAATGAAACAGGATGAATGAGTCATCAAGATAATCACTGGTAATAATGGGTAATGTTTATTGATCACTTACTAAGTGCCAGGCACTGTTGCAAATTATTTACATGTTTATGTTTTAAATTTTCACAAAGATTTTTCTGAGGTAGGGGTTATTATCATTCCCATTTTACAAATGAGAAACCTGAACTAAATGAATGTTAAATAACTTGCCGGAGGGCCCCAGATAACTAATGACTGAGCTCTGATCTAATCCAGGTAATCTAGCTCCACAGCCTTTGCTCAGAACCCCTCCACCATCCTGCCTGTTCACAAACGTCATTGCTCTAAACACCAAGAAAGACGCTCATTGGTTGTATTTTCACCTTGGCAGATGGCTCCTGCTCCTAGATTTCTGGCAAATCCATGTAGTTGTCCTGGGTAGCAATTTGCATTGTCCACTAGGCAAATGAGCAAAGGAGGCTCTCCAAGCCCCCCAGAGTTGGGCTTCATGCCTTCATTCAACAAACACAGATTGAGCTCTCTTCGCCTGTGGCCTGGGCCAGGTCCCTGCTCTCATGGAGCTTGTGCTCAAGTGGGAGGAGAGGTAAGATAAGTACTCAGAGAATAAGCGCTCAAGACAACTTCAGAGAGTTCAAAGTGAGAGAAAAGAGGAAAGCAGGGTCTCATGGTGGGGGTGGGAGTTGTCTGCTTGTGTTACTCTGCACCTGCTGGGCAGAGACAGCATAGGCAGAAGGACTTTGTCCAGAGGCCCGAATGTTGTAGGAGAAGGAGCTAATACTGTGAGGATCTGGGTGAAATGGGGTACTCAAGGCAAGAAAAATCTCAAGAAATGGAGACTCTCAACGCACAAGCTGGAATCAAGATTGCTGGGAGAAATACCAATAACCTCAGATACCCAGATGACACCACCCTTATGGCAGAAAGCAAAGAAGAACTAAAGAGCCTCTCGATGAAAGTGAAAGAGGAGAGTTAAGAAGCTGGCTTAAAACTCAGCATTCAGAAAACTATAATCATGGCATCCAGTCCCATCACTTCATGGAATAGAAGGGGAAACAATGGAAACAGTGAGAGATTTTATTTTCTTGGGCTCCAAAATCACTGCAGATGGTGACTGTAGCCATGAAATTAAAAGACTCTTGCTCCTTGGAAGAAAAGCTATGACCAACCTAGACAGCATATTAAAATCAGAGACATTATTTTGCCAACAAAGGTCCATATAGTCAAAGCTATGGTTTTTCCAGTAGTCATGTATGGATGTGAGAGTTGGACTATAAAGAAAGTTGAGCACTGAAAAATTGATGCTTTTGAACTGTGGTGCTGAAGAAGACTCTTGAGAGTCCCTTGGACTGCAAGGAGATCCAACCAGTCCATCCTAAAGGAGATCAGTCCTGGGTGTTCATTGGATGGACTGATGCTGAAGCTGAAACTCCAATACTTTGTCCACCTGATGTGAAGAACTGAGTCAGTGGAAAAGACCCTGGTGCTGGGAAAGATTGAAGGTGGGAGGAGAAGGGGATGACAGAGGACGAGATGGTTGGATGGCATCACCGACTCGATGGACATGAGTTTGAGTAAGCTTCAGGAATTGGTGATGGACAGGGAAGCCTGGTGTGCTGCAGTCCATGGGATCACAAAGAGTCGGACATGACTAAGCGACTGAACTGAACTGGGTGAAATTGTATTCCAGACAGAAGGAACTGTAGTACTAGGGCCCCCAATGGGGAGAAAGCCTACCATGTTTCAGAAATAAGAAAAAAAAAAGAGAGAGCCAGTGTGGCTGGGATCCAGTGAGTCAGGGTGAGAGTCAGAGAAGAGGAAGGCCAGGAGGTAAGCACAAGTGACAGAGGCTGAGGTGGGGGTTGCTTCCAGGTGCATTGGAAGCCATCATTGGAGGGCTGTAAACAGGGGAGAGACAGGCTCAGGGTCAGTGTGTACACTGCCTACGTTGTGAGCAGGAGGGGAAGCCCAGAGCAGCCAAGTGAGACCCTTTCAGGATCCAGAGCCCCTGCTTCACTCAGGTGTCCTTCCTGACCCCCTGGACACCTGTGGTCTTCTCAGGGGACCTGTCAGACTCCCTCATTGCAACCCAGGGTCCACGTTTTCCTCCAGCCCAGGGTCCACATTTTTCTTTGTTCTTTAGAGAAAGACACACAGCCTTTTGTAAACCCAGTCATTGTGCTCCCAGCCTTTTCCAGTGGGTAACTGATTCTTGTGTTGACTTACAGATCATAAGGCAGCAGTTTCCTCAGTTAACCACCAGGAGACTCGGGACCCGTGGACAGTCAAAGTAAGCACCGACGGCCTTTCCACCTGCAGAGCGCGCGTCCATGGGCCTCCAGAGACCCAGACTCCGGGCCTCTCATCCTGAGCTCAGTCTGGGGAGAAGTCTGTGCCTGGTGGGAGTGGCCCCCTCTCCTAGGAGCCCTAACAGAGATGCTGTCCAAAGACCAGCTGCTTTAAGGAATCCGACTTGATGCCACCCTGCCTGTAGGTGTTTATGTGAAGTAGTCTTGAGCATCTTCTAAAAGGAGCACCTTGTGGTCTTTTGACCAGTTTCCAGGTTACTCGGATTGTTTTGACCAGCAAACTCTGTACTCTCACAGAATCCAGTCAGCCAGAGAAGCAACACATACCAATCCCTGCAAGGGTGATGGGCCAAAAGATGCTGTGGTACCCAGGCATCCTGCTTCCCAGTCACCCATTCTGTCAACCAACCCCCCAATGTTTGCTTCTCATTTTCTGCTGTCAGATAATGGTGCTAAGTGCTGGGGACACATGAGCAGACAGGTCCCTGCACTCCTGGATGGAGCAAATATTCTCCAGGGGAAGACACACATATGAAAATATCATTAGATTGTGAAGGGGGTTGCCCTAGGGAATAACAAAAGGGTGGCTTGGTCTAGAAAGGGTAGCCTAGGAAGGAAGGCCTTACAGAGGAGGTGACCCGAGGAGTGAAAAGGCTGTCTCCCAGGTGAGAGTCAATGGGAAGGGAATCTCTGCCTATCCTGCCCAGGCTTCACAAATATCTAGATTTATAAAGACTCATTTCAAAGGGTATTTCAAAATACTGTTGGAAGTGACTAGGTGTTCCGTGAAGAAGGTCTGTTGACCATGAAAGTTTGGTAAGCTCTGAACTAAATACAGGTTCCTTTATGCAGGACTTGTCAGAACCTTTATTATGCTAATTGTACCTGGTGACTCCACTAGGGAGTGCTGTATTATGCAGCATTTCTAAACATTTTGACCATGTTGGGTAACGGATCAACACACACTGACTTATAAAATAATGAAACTTTTTATTAAAACAGAACAACCACATATAGCACTTGTAAGACTTGTCACTTAAAGTGCTTCAGAAGTAGTGTATCGAATACTGTCCCCCTCACCCCAGCCCCCAGCCATCCCTGGGCAGCACATTCCTACCCTCCAAGGGTAGGTTTAACTTTGGAGCCAAGTTGGATAAAGAATGTGGAAAGTAGATGATCAAACTGGGGAAACCCTTTTTAGTAAAGGTCTGAAAATCAAATGAGACTAATTTTTTAAAATGTGGCTCAGAAGTTCTGGGGGTGATTTTCAAAGAGAAAAATTTTGAGCAAGAGGTATTTTGGAATAAATTTCTAATAATTTTTCAGGGTGACTCCTCTGAAGAAAAAATTTCATTCATACTGAAAAGAATTCAAGTATTTGTTTAAAATGAGCTTTCAGTCCTGGTAAGAGTATGGAGTAGAAAACCCAGATTCTTTCTTTCTTGTTTGCTGGTGAGCATGTGGCTGGCACACAAGGGCAGTTCAATCCACAGATAAGTGGATGGTTGGAAGACTATTGAATAAATGGAAAGGAATTATTTTTTTCTCCAGCCCATGGTCTTTTTCGCATCACTGTCTACAATACATTGTGCACATTTCTGAGATAAAAGAGTATAAGTAGATAGTAATGATAGATACATGGTAAAAATAGGCAATAAAAACAGTAAAGATAGAAGAGAAAGTTTTCCCATCCTACATAAACTTGGAGAATGTTTCATTCTGTCTACATGTAAGAGCCTGCTTTTGTTTTTTGTTTTCTTTTTCTTTGACCTAGAGGTTGGCAAATGGGGCAATATCTTTAAAATTTCAGTTTCATTGTATCCTCTCCATAAGCATCCTCCAAGGTTGGTCACACCTTCAACCAACTGAAAGGTAATAAGCAGCTCTAGTCTCCAACATGCCACTTGGCCTTACGGAGACAGTCGTGTCCAACTCTTTGCAACCCTATAGACTGTAACACACCAGGCTCTTCTGTCCATGGGATTCTCTAGGGAAGAATACTGAGTAGGTTGCCATGCCCTCCTCCAGGGTATCTTCTCAACCCAGGGATCAAACCCGAGTCTCCTGCGGCTCCTGCGTTGCAGGCAGATTCTTTACCACTGAGCCACCAGGGAAGCCCCTTATAGTGACAACAATCCCTCACCAAATTTACCTGGACAGACTAAATGGGTGGGGGCTGGTGTGCTGGTGGAGAGTGTGCTGACCTGAAATAAAAAGTTACAGACCTGAAATAAAAACTTGAGTAGTGATCAGAGCATTAGCGTCACTAGCTTCACTGCAGTTGGCAATTCTAGCAGTATACTCTGAAAAATCAAGAAGTGGTCTATCTTAATACGTTATTACCATCTTGAGCTTAAGAAAGAATAAGGGCGGACTTTGTAAAGTTATGGAGGCGTGTCATAACTACCGTCCCCCCGGAAGGGCTCCCCAGAGCAAACGGAACTCCCCCACCCTACCCACCAAAGGAGTGCCTTCCAAGTGGAAAGGCAGTTATGACAGTTGGCAAGTAGAAGGCACAGAAGATAGAAATCAGCTCAACATAAGGAAGAACTTTCTGATCACTATACTGACCTAAAATGAACTGGGCTGCCTTTGGAGGGTCCGAGTTCTTCATCCCAGCAGGCATTCAGATACAGGCGCGATGCCCACTGAGCAGAAGTATCACAGAATGGTATCCGGAGTGGAGGGGGTGTTGGGGGAGGGAAGGTTACCTGTGCTCAGCTCTCCCCTCCCCAGGAAGGCTCTCCCAGAACTCAGAGTGTTTTCTCCTTTGAGTTATTTCCTGGCTATCACCACCAAATTGCTACCAGTAGAAAAGAGTAGTTAACACATTATACAGCACTTCTGAAATCGAGGTCCAGAATTACTTATGTTGCCATGTGATTGCACAAAGGACCCTGGACCTGCTAAATGAGAATCTTTGGGGGTGAGACCTGGGAGTCTGTATTTTAATATGTTTTGTAGGTGATTCTCATCATTAGTAAAGTTTGAGAATCATCGGCTTAGTGGTGAAAAGCACCTTTAGAGGTTCAAATCCTGCCTCCACTGCTTACGAGATGATCTTGGATGTCTTAAATTCCCTGGGTCTTAGTTTCCAAGTCTGTGATATGGGGACATTAATCAGTTCTAGCCTCCCAGAAGCTTTGCGAGATGAAATCAGGTCATGTGTGTAAAGCACTCAGCACCTTGTTCGTGGCTGTGTTACAAATAGTAGGTAATGACAGTCTCATCAAGCCAGGAATGTCCTGCAGGGCCACACCCGGAAGGCTTGTGGATCCCAGAGGGATGTGCATGAAAATTATCTGTGGTTTGTCTCAGTGCTGATCCCAGGGCCCTATCCCCTGTTCTGGGAAGGGGTCTTCAGTTCAGAAGGGGCCTTAAAATCTGTATTTTTATTATGTTCCATTAGAGACCCTGACTAACATCAACGTTTGTAACAGTGTGTTTTCTTAGTGCAGCACAGTGGCTCTGTGGTCAGACCGACCTACTTCCTCCCCTAAACAGCTGTATGACCTTGAGCAAATTACTTAAGCTTTCTTGCTTCCAATTCTCATCTGTAGAAAGGTTATAATAATCTCCACTTCATAGCATTATTTTACAAATAAATGTAGGGAAAGCATTTTCCAAAGTGCCTCAGCTCACTTCAGTCGCTCAGTTGTGTCCGACTCTTTGCGAGCCCTAGCACAGCATAAGTTCTTGATAGATCGTTGCTAAAATCCAAGCAAAATGCAGCCTCCATCCCTCATTAGTCTTAATTGAAAACATTACTATCATTAAGCCCTTCCTGAGTTAATGAAAGGTTCTGGTCTTTGTTTTCCATTCAGTGTCAACTGAAACACTGAGTTTATCTTTTTAGATCCCGTTGTTTAAGACTCCTATTTATTGATTAAGAAAAACATAGGCCAAATGAATTTTTGTTGTTGGTACAGTTGGCAGCCGTGAACACCCTTGTCTTCTTGGGTCTTTGCAGAGGGGGACATTCAGACGCTGTGCCTCTGGAATCACGCTTGGCTAGATACACGAGATTAAGTACAAATGGAAATTTTTTCATCCCACTTTCTGCTTTGCAAAGTATTTGACTTAACATTGTCTGTAGGAGGCAATTCTGGTTATTTTTACCTGTCTGATTGACGGCTGGCAACATGGAACTTTGTTTTAATTCTAGATTTCTAAGATGTTGAGCCTGACAGGGGAGTTAATTCTTCTAGTTAAGGGAGGATGGGTCCAAGCCATCATTGGCGTTGGGCTCCAGTGGCTCAGGATCCCCCAGCTGATAAGGGTACACGTGGGTTTCTCTCTCTTTCTCTACTGCCCAGGTACCATTACTATGGCATCGCAGTGAAGGAAAGCTCCCAATATTATGATGTGATGTATTCCAAGAAAGGAGCTGCCTGGGTGAGTGAGACGGGCAAGAAAGAAGTGAGCAAGCAGACGGTGGCGTATTCACCCCGGTCCAAACTTGGAACATTGCTGCCAGAATTTCCGAATGTCAAAGATCTAAATCTACCGGCCAGTCTGCCAGAGGAGAAGGTGAGCACGCCTGCAGGACTGCTGGAGTGGGTGGTTTCTCTCTCTCTCACAAACACACCACACCCACACACACCACACACATTACACCACACTCACACACACCACACACACACCACACTCACATATACCACAAATACACATACCACACTCACATACACCACACTCACACACACCACACACACTGCACACACACACCACACTCACATATACCACAAATACACATACCACACTCACATACACCACACTCACACACACCACACACACTGCACACACACACCACACTCACACCACACTCACACACACCACACTCACATACACCACAAATACACATACCACACTCACATACACCACACTCACACACACCACACACACTGCACACACACACCACACTCACACCACACTCACACACACCACACACACTGCACACATACACCACACTCACACCACACTCACACACACCACACACACTGCACACACACACCACACTCACATACACCACAAATACACATACCACACTCACATACACCACACACCACACACACTGCACACACACACCACACTCACACCACACTCACACACACCACACTCACATACACCACAAATACACATACCACACTCACATGCACCACACTCACACACACCACACACACTGCACACACACACCACACACACACCACACTCACATATACCACAAATACACATACCACACTCACATACACCACACTCACACACACCACACACACTGCACACACACACCACACTCACACCACACTCACACACACCACACACACTGCACACATACACCACACTCACACCACACTCACACACACCACACTCACATACACCACAAATACACATACCACACTCACATGCACCACACACACACACCACACACACTGCACACATACACCACACTCACACCACACTCACACACACCACACTCACATACACCACAAATACACATACCACACTCACATGCACCACACACACACACCATGCACACAATACTCACACACACACCATACACACACACATACCACACACACACACCACACACACACACACTCACACAATACTCACACACACCACACACACACACCACACTCATACACACTTCTATTGCAAAATAATGAGTTTAAAAGTACAAGGATAGAAATCTGAATCAAGTTGGTCCATTAGTTGTGACAAAGGCAGCATCCCAAAGCAAGATGTTAACAGTAGAGGTAATGGGGTATGAGGTATACAGAACCTGCCTGAACTACTTTCATAACTGTCCTGCAAACCCAATCCTATTCTAAAATAAAATGTTTACCTCTCTCCCTATCTGACTTGTCTACCTACCTACCCATCTACGATGCTGCACTGGTCTCATTTCACAAGGGGAGGGCCCCTCCTCTGCATAGCTTTTTCACAGGATTAAGTTTCTTTTCCCATGTGCTGCAGAGGACGTGGTGACACTGCACTCCCACAGACGAAGAAGATTTTAAAGGTGGTAGTGATTCAGATTGGAGAAGGCAATGGCACCCCACTCCAGTACTCTTGCCTGGAAAACCCCATGGACGGAGGAGCCTGGTAGGCTGCAGTCCATGGGGTCGCGAAGAGTCGGACACAACCGAGTGACTTCACTTTCACTTTTCACTTTCATGCATTGGAGAAGGAAATGGCAGCCCACTCCAGTGTTCTTGCCTGGAGAATCCCAGGGACAGGGGAGCCTGGTGGGCTGCCGTCTATGGGGTTGCAAAGAGTCGGGCACGACTGAAGCGACTTAGCAGAAGCAGCAGCAATGATTCAGATAGTTTGGACCATGGTATTGGGGAGAAATAATTGGGAACACCAGTTTGGAGACTCTCTCCTGGGTGACCCCATCCTAAGCAATCTTTTTTTTTATGGGAGTATCAGTTCAATTCAGTTCAGTCGCTCAGTCGGGTCCAACTCTTTGCGACCCCATGAATCACAGTACGCCAGGCCTCCCTGTCCATCACCAACTCCTGGAGTTCACTCAAACTCATGTCCATCGAGTCGGTGATGCCATCCAGCCATCTCATCCTCTGTCGTCCCCTTCTCCATAGTTGCTTTATAATGTGTTTCTGAAGTGAATCAGTTATATGTATACATATATCCCCTGTTGTTTTTTATTTTCTTCCCATTTGGGTCATCACAGAAGCATTAAGTAGAGTTCCCTCTGCTATATAGCATTATGCATCTATTTTGATGCGACCCAGGGTACCAGTAGGTGTTGAGTTTCTACATATCACACTAGAATGCAGTGATGAATGAGACTTGATTCCTGCTGTCAGGAAGCTTACAGTCAAGCCAGGGAGACAGATGCTTGTACAATCAAACTAAGTTTGTATGAAACATATATCTATGTTCTCAAACAAAAAGAATAAATAAATCCTTATTTTTCTCAAGTTTACTTTTTTTCTCAGCAAACTCCCTGTACCATCGCTTTAAAATTCTTGGGAAAGTAAAGCTAGAGATGCAGTTCTTTTGCTACGCAGATTCCAGAGAATTTCCAAATGTCTTTTTTGTGATTTTGGCAAAAGCACCTCTTTTGTAGATATAGGCTGGATGTTAACTTTTCAATATCTCAGCTGATGAGAATCTAATCCAGTAGACCTTACTGAACTCTATCTACAGTGTGCCAGACATTGCACTAAGTGCTTGATACATAAGCATAAATAATATGCTATTTTTATTAGTATTTTCCCCAAATCCACAATTTCAGGGGGTAGACATGGGGCAAAGAGAGAAACCTGTACTTTCTGTACAACAGGGTGAGTGCTCTGAGAAACATTCAGGTGCCGTGGAGCACAGAAGAGGGAGCTGAGGGTCAGAGGGCCCCACCCAAGGAAAATGAGTTTCATTGGGACCTTACAGGATGCATAGGAGTTAGGCAAATTTCATCCCCTCAACAGAGAATAAATGACTTGAAGTTCCAAGGGCAGCAGTAATGTGTATTAATGTATGCCTTTATTGTTGATCCTTCCCCACCCCCACAGGTTTCTACCTTTATTATGATGTACAGAACACACTGTCAGAGAATACTGGACACTGTAATAAGAGCCAACTTTGATGAGGTAGGTCAATAAGTGTTAGGCTGTGAATACTCTGCATTAAAATATCATATTACAATAACCCTAGCTTTGACTAGTTTCTAGGTCTCTAGAAGCCCTTGATGTACATTAGCTCTCTGAATCTTCAGTGATCCCAGGAAGCAAGCACTATCATTACCCCCATTTTACAGATTTTCTGTGTGGGCAGTAGCTGGCATGGCTTTGCCCTTGTTCTAATGACTGAACTACATCCTGCCCAGTTGTCCTACTGGGTGCCCAGTTTTGTCAAGGTATCGTTACGCCAGAATTATACACTCAGAAAAACTAAAGGAAAGCTTGTCTATATTTCGGGTTTAACCTTTTCCTGAGGCTCATCTGCTTAAGTGCATTTGGAGCTGATGACCCTCCGTTCTCAAGTTCTGGTCCCCATGGCCATCTAACACGCCCCGTAGGGCCATCTTTGAATACGAAAAGTGTGAGGATTTAATTTTGATTTTAAAATATGATAAAGAATGGAGAGAAGAAATGAGAGGATAGAAGCACTGGTTATATAAACAGAGACAATAAAATATTCTTGTCTAAAATACCACCCGAAAGAACCTTCCAAAAGGATGGCAGGAAACCATACATTTCACCCCATAACCTGAGGCCATTCTGTTTAAAGAAAATGCCTTTCAGACAAAAACAAAAAAACCACCTGGGATCAGATGTGGACATTGAATTTGAGGGAAGATAACCTAGACTCTGGGCTTCCCGGATAGCTCAGCTGGTAAAGAATCTGCATGCAATGCAGGAGACCCCAGTTTGATTCCTGGGTTGGGAAGTTTCCCTGGAGAAGGGATAGGCTACCCACTCCAGTATTCTTGGGCTTCTCTGATGGCTCAGATGGTAAAGAATCTGCCCACAATGCAGGAGACCTGGTCCAATCCCTGGGTTGGGAAGATTCCCTAGAGGGGGGCATGGCAACCCACTCCAGTATTCTTGCCTGGAGAATCCTCATGGACAGAGGAGACTAGTGGCCTACATACAGTCCATAGGGTCACAAAGAGTCGGACATGACTGAGTCGCTGAGCACAGCACAGCCTAAGCTCTAAAGGGGCTACAAGAATCTGTTGTTATTGGTGAAAATGTGCCTGAGATTTCCCCTTTTCAGAGGGGGGTTCGTGTGCTGTTGGAGGGGACAGATGCGGTAAGGCAGTGAAGACTTGTTGAGCACTTGCTGGTACCTGTGCAGCTCCTTGTACTGTTCCCTCTGGAACCTGCTGCAGCAGAGGTACCCCCGTATGTGAGCTGTCTCTGGGTTCATAAACACAGCTCCAGAAGAGGGGGCCATGTGTTGATAGAGTAGGACTCTTCTTCCTGCTCTTGACTTTCATCCACTAGGTTTTTAAATCTCCCAAATTCCTTCTGTGACCATTAAGTGGAATTTTTTTGTCTTAAAGAAAGAAAGCTCATTGCTTTCTCTCATACTGTGGTTTGGCTATGCCTTACAGATCAAAGAACCCTGAGGTCTGGGCAAATCATGACTCATGATTGGTTATACTGGCTTCTGTAACACACAAGCCCCAAGTCTCAACACAATTTGACAAGACATGTCACAATCCAATGTGGATGCCCTCGATTGGATGGCTGGCTGCTGGGGGTGGTTCAGGGACCCAGGCTCCTTCTACCTTATGGCCATACCCTGCCCTAGAGTCTTGGCGTCCTCTTTGTTCGGCTGATGGATCCGGGAAAAGGATTACAGGGAAGACATCCTCCCTTCTTGAACTTGTTGGCCCAGAGATAAGATGCATCACTTTTGCCATATTCCATTGGCAAGAGCTGGTCTCATGGCACCCCCCCACCCCTGCTCCTTGAGGTAAGGGTAGCTGGGAAGTGTGGCTCCTTTCTGGGTAGCAGCTTATTTACTAGAGGAGATCTAGTGGTCCCTCTCTGCCACAAGTACAACAAAACTAGTGATAGTCCTCCCTTAACATTCTTATCTAGCTTTATACATCTCAAAACTTACTCATCGTCTCCCTTCACTGACTTCCATTTCTTAATTCCGACACTTATTGGGCATCTAATGACTTATATACTGCTAGATCCCAGGAATGGGGTGATAAGATAAGCCTTGAAGGGAAAACAGTCATGCATACCAGTAACTCTGGAGAAGGGAATGGCAATCCACTCTAGTATTCTTGCCTGGAAAATTCCATGGACAGAGGAACATGGCAGGCTATGCCAGTGGAGTCACAGAGTTGGATACAGCTGAGAAACTAACACACACCAGCAGTTAGGATGCAGAATATACGGTGAGAGGTGCAGAAACCTTGTGACGGCCTCAGTGTTCCTGTGGGAGAAGGGCCGTACTTGGAGCCCAGGCTTGGATTCAAGACGTGGCTCAATTCCTCATCCTAGGAATGAAGATAAAAATACCGTCCCTGCCTATCCAGTTCACAGGATTGTTGGAAGGAGGAGATGAGCCAGTGCCTGGTAAAAGGTCATACAAATGCTTGCTTTTATCAGATATGTGAATCAGAGAGTTAAAGGCGGTCACACAGTTGGTTAGATCTTTGTCGCCTAACACTGCTGGTCCAGTATTCTTTCCACCCCACTGGCAGGGGTATGTGGTAGCTGTTCTTGAGATGGCTTATGAAAATGTGGTTGATTCTACCCTAATCCAGAAAGAATGAAGGGGGATATTTTACCTCTGATGAGAATGGCTTTCTCTCCTACAGCTGAGAAAAGTCATCGGTAAATAGATGGTGGATGTCTCTGGTACATTTTGATGATGTAGTTTGTTTCAGATCTTCAAGATCTTTAATATCCATTGAGGTCACAATGTATGCTAGCATCACAGTCTTAGATTACCTTGTTTCCTTGTTCATCGTCTCCTGCCACCAGAGCACAAGGCCTTGAGGGCAGGGATCTTGTTGACTACTGTATCCAAGTCAGCTATACTCTCAGGCTCTCAGTAAATATTTCTTGGGTGGGTGGGTAGATGAACTGATGGATGATGGATGGATGGAAAACCTCCACAGACTTACAGCATTATCAGGAGAGTGCAAAGAAGCCAAGTGTGCATGAAGGGGACTTCCTGCAAAGCCTTCTCCAAACGACATTGAACAAAGAGTTGTAAAATCAGATAGCCCTGTGTTTGAGTCTCAAATCCACCACTTACAAGTCTGTGACCTTGAGAAAGGCACTAACCTCTGTGAGCCTCAGTTTCTTTTACTGTAAAATGGAGGTAATAGCTATATCTACCTCATAGTAAAATTGTGATAATTACATGAAAATTGTATAGATTAAAGTCTCTAATTTCAAACTCAGAGCATAATAACTGCTAGCTATTGTTTTGTCAAGTTCCTTTTAACATTATAGCAATTAAGTACCCATGACTGGAAATCATCAGATATGTTTCCACAAGATGCCAATATACCAGGAATAAAGTAAGTATGGACATGGAAAAGAAATAGAAAACTTACCTAGGTATTCTTAAGGAAATCACCTTCTGATGCTTTATTGAGCAGAGAGGAAAAAGGCTGAGAATTCAAGGGACTAAAGTAGATATCCAGAAAAGTTTTAAATAATCATTTTCAATCATTTACCTGTGATTCTTTCACCATTTTTGCTTGCAAGGAGTAAGGAGAACTTTTTCTGTCTAATTATGTTTCCATTTGTTAAATGACTTCATGATGCCTGGCATTTTATAAATAACCTTATTTCATCATCTCCATTTTGCTAAAACTGATAACTCTCTTATTTACATAATTATTTAGTCCCGAGCTCCAGATTCAACTGACTTGCCATCTAACATAACATGGCCTAATCAGAGCTCTGACTTTCCACCCTAAATCTGTTTTTCCCGAATCTTAGATAGCCACTGCCTCACACCCAACTGCTCAAGCCGCAAACCTCAATTGTTCCTATCTAGTCTAAACAATGGCAAGCCACTCCAGTACTCCTGCCTGGAAAATCCCATGGATGGAGGAGCCTGGTGGGCTGCAGTCCGTGAGGTCGCTACTAGTCGGACACGACTGAGCGACTTCACTTTCACTTTTCACTTTCACACATTGGAGAAGGAAATGGCAACCCACTCCAGTGTTCTTGCCTGGAGAATCCCAGGGACGGGGGAGCCTGGTGGGCTTCCGTCTATGGGGTCACACAGAGTCGGATATGACTGAAGTGACTTAGCAGCAGCAGCAGCAGTCTATCAGAATGTCCTGTTGGCTCCACTTCCCGATAAGAACACCGTGTCTGTTCATTCCACATGTAACTTCCAAGTATCAGCCCTTGAGCTTTGCAGTGTTTTCCCTCCTTCTGAGGAACCACCCCGTCAGACATTGTTGTTGTTCAGTTGCCCAGTCGTGTCTGGCAGACATTGCTGCTGCTGCTAAGTCGCTTCAGTCATGTCCGACTCTGTGCGACCCCAGAGACGGCAGCCCACCAGGCTCCCCCGTCCCTGGGATTCTCCAGGCAAGAATACTGGGGTAGGCTGCCATTTCCTTCTCCAATGCAGGAAAGTGAAAAGTGAAAGTGAAGTCGCTCAGTCATGTCCGACTCTTCGCAACCCCATGGACTGCAGCCCACCAGGCTCCTCTGCCCATGGGAGTTTCCAGGCAAGAGTACTGGGGTGGGTTGCTTTGCCTTCTCCGCCGGCAGACATTAAATGCTCTTAAGTGCAGAGTAGGAAGAGAGGTTGAAACTGGATAACACGGCATCTACAAATGCTGCTTCAGTGACAGAACTGACGGCGGCTCTCAGTGCCAGTTGGACAGACTTGAAAAAGACAGATGGCTGCTCGTGCGAGTGATCTTCTACAGATTTGTTTTAATGTACACAGTCGCTGATGCTTTCCAGAGTTTCTGCTGGAAACTGACTCATAAAAAGAGAGTAGGGCTACATGCAAGGAGAACTTAGAAAGACAAATGAATTCAGAATCTACCAAATATTAGGAATCAGCTGGGCAGTGCTTCTTACTCAGAGTTGGAAGGGCAGGCAGGGAGGACCAGGACCTGGCCAGAGGCCAATATCCTGAAATGAGATCTGGGGATATGGGGACAGCAGAGGGTTGTCTGGAGGGTGAGTACCTTGTCTAAGAGATGTGGCCATCTCCAGGCCCAAGTCAGCTAGTAGCCATCCGGTATCCCAGTGACAAGAGCCTTGATAGGTGAGCAGAGCCACCGTGGGGATCCTGGCTGGGTGATGCTCAGAAACTTAGGCGAGGGTGTCTCAAGTGTTTATGGCAGTACAGTGATTTCTTGGGGCTTCCCAGGTGGCACTAGTGGTAAAGAACCCACCTGCCAATGAAGGAGACATAAGAAATGCGGGTTTGATCCCTAGGTTGGGAAGATCCCCTGGAGGAGGGCATGGCAACCCACTCCAGTATTCTTACCTGGAGAATCCCACGGACAGAGGAGCCTGGCGGGCTATAGTCTGTAGGGTCGCAAAGAGTCAGACATGACTGAAGTGAATTAGCACATATGCATGTACTGATTTCTTGTGCCTGGAAGTGGTAGTGCCTCCACAATATAGTAATAGTAATAGAATTTAACCTTTATTAGGCATTTACTATGTGCCCACCACTATAATAAGTACTTTTATAGGAATCTTTACCAAAATCTAGTTAATACTGTTTTAATTCCCATTTCACTGATAAATAAACTGAGGCATAGAGATATTACCCCTC
Source organism: Moschus berezovskii (assembly GCF_049115385.1). Classification (NCBI taxonomy): domain Eukaryota; kingdom Metazoa; phylum Chordata; class Mammalia; order Artiodactyla; family Moschidae; genus Moschus; species Moschus berezovskii. The sequence continues at coordinate 74,789,493 of NC_142465.1, forward strand.
TAGTTGGTAGTGGGGACTTAAAGGCAGTCTATACTCATCTGATTTTTTGTTGTTGTTGATTTTAATTTTCAGTCTGGTTGAAAACTTTACCATATTTTCACTGTCATGGAATTAACAGAACTTGAGTTTTACAATGTACAATTTACAGTGTACAAACCTGACCTCATTCACCATGATCATGTTTTTGGCAATTAACCATTTTCCCTCTAGGAACTCAGGGGGCATGCTTTTCTCTCCATTCCGCATCCATCAAGCCTCCCATCCAGTGTTTACACTGAGAAGTCCAGCCAGGCCATGGGCATCAGGACAGTCTGTCCACCTGAGGCTGAGCTGATGTCACCAGGCTGGGGTCAGAGGTAACCTGTAAAGAGGAAAGCAAGGCCCCACTCCTAATAAGGGCTTTAAGGACATCTTCAGGTTCCCAGGGTGGGGCCAGAAAGCTGGGAGGCAGTCCAAGGAGAGCCATAGGTCTCAGGAATGGGATAGAAGTCCAGTTACCAAGTGAAGAGCAAAGTAGCCAAGAGATTGATTTATGGAAAGATAGGCAGACTTGCACTCTATCCATCTATTCCCTGACTCGCTGTCTGGCTTTGGACAAATAAGTTAATCTCTACAAAATGGGAGCAGCAATCCTCAGCTGTAGTATCAACTGAGAGAAACTGTGCTAAGTTTCTAACGTATAGTAGCACTCAATAAATACATAATGCTGACACCAATAATTACACCACCTCCAAAGTCTTAACTTCAAGTACTGAATTACTTCCTGCTTTGGGTCAAGATTGACTTATGGAACCAGGGATATAGGCAGTGCTGTGCATGGGGTTCAGGAGTGCCCATCTGTGGAGGAAAGAATGATACCTGGTCTAGGAACCAAGCCGAGCTTATAAGAATTCACAGCAAATCAGTTATTTCTCCCCTAACCTTAAGATGAGTCATTCCTCAATGTTAGTTGTGTCTGACTCTTTGTGACCCTATGGCCTGTAGCCCTCCAGGCTTCTTTGTCCATGGAATCCTCCAGGTAGGAACATGAAATGGTGTGCTGTGCTTAGTTGCTCAGTTGTGTCGGTCTCTTTGCGACCTTGTGGACTGCAGCCTGCCAGGCTCCTCTGTTCATGGGGATTCATCAGGCAAGAATACTGTAATGGGCTGCCATACCTTCCTCCAGGGGATCTTCCCAACCCAGTGGTCAAAGCCGGGTCTCTGGCACTGCAGGCGGATTCTTTACTGAGTGAGTCACCAGGGAAGCCCACAGAGTGGGTAGCCTATTCCTTCTCCAGGGGCCCTTTCCAACTCAGGGATCAAACCTGGATCTTTACATTGCAGGTGGATTCTTTACTGTCTGAGCCACCAGGGAAGCCCCTTGAAAATGTTATTATATGCACTAAGTAAACATCCTCGACTCTGTCCCTTCACTTCCTTTGTCTTGTTCCACCCCTCCACTCCCTACCCTGCTCTGTCACTGACCTCCAACTCACACCCTGGAAGATAGAGGTGTAGGGGCCTGCTATCCTGGTATTTACAACAATAATTCCATTTTGAGTGCCTACTAGATTTCTGTTCTGTGCTAGTGGTTAGAGTTGTGGGCTGGCGTGTTGTCATAGCTTACTGTCCAGATATCACCATCTAGCATCCCATAATAAAACCAGCCAGCCAAGGCTGCACCAAAGGCTCTTTGAGAAAATGGTGGAGGCTGGATACAAAGAGGCCCTTGCAGTTTATCAATTTTGGGGGCACATGTGCATCAGGAGACTTCAGTTCGTGGCACCTACTCTCTTTCCTCCTAGACATATTCCTTTTACGGCAGCTCATACACTGTTCGCTTTCTTTCCAGAACTCCTTGGGGCCCCCAGGGTGCCAACAGGCTCAAAGAGTAGTTCTAGTGCTCCAAGCTTTTTAGAAGCCTTGTCCCACTTTCCCTTTCTTAACCTTTTTACGCAGACCCCAGTAAGCATGAAGGGGCCGATGGGGTGACAAGCTACTCCTCTCTCCCAGGGCAGAGCAGACCCCAGGCTGCCAGGCCAGGTGCTCCTCCAGCAGGGGGCATGCGCACAGATGGCCAGGGTCAGGACTTGGGATGGGAGGACCTTCCAAAGCTCCTAATCCACCCCAGGCTGAGACAGCCTCTGCATCTGCAGGGGGAGCAGAGAAGAGCACTGTGGATTGGAGTGGTCTTGGCCAAGTCCCCAGGCTCTGCTGGGAGGGCCCTGTGTAACCTCACGGTTCTTCTCCTCTCTGTGGGTCAATACAGGTTCAAAGTTTCCTTCTGCACTTTTGGCAAGGAATGCCGCCCCACATGCTACCTGTGCTGGGCTCCTCCACGGTGGTGAACATCGTTGGCGTGTGCGACTCTATCCTCTACAAGGCTATCTCCGGAGTGCTGATGCCCACTGTACTACAGGCGCTACCTGACAGGTGGGCACACTTTTTCTCCTATGCCCGTGTAGCAGGTCCTCGGCCACTTCTCAGTTAAGGAAAATAACTGTGCGTTCCTTGGGGTCCTCCCTTGTAAAGATCATTAATTTTGTTGTTGCTGTTCAGTTGCTATCATGTCTCACTCTTTGCAACCCCATGGACTGCTGCACACCAGGCTCCCCTGTCCTCCACTATTTCCCGGAGTTTGCTCAAGTTCATGTCCATTGAGTCAGTGATGCTATCTAACCATCTCATCCTCTGCTGCCCCCTTCTCCTTTTGCCTTCAATCTTTCCCAGCATCAGGTCAGGGTTTTTTCCAATGAGTCAGTTCTTTGCATCAGGTGGCCAAAGTATTGGAGCTTCAGCTTCAGCATCAGACCTTCCAATGAATATTCAGGGTTGATTTCTTTTAGGATTGACTGGTTTGATCTCCTTGCTGTCCAAGGGACTCTCCAGAGTCTCCTCCAGCACCACAATTTGAAAGCATAAATTCTTCAGCACTCAGCCTTCTTTATGGTCCAACTCTAACATCTGTACATGATACTGGAAAAATCACAGCTTTGACCATACAGATCTCTGTTGGTAAAATGATGTCTCTGCTTCTTACTATACAGTCTAGGTTTGTCATAGTTTTTCTTCCAAGGAGCAAGTGTCTTTTAATTTCATGGCTGCAGTAACCATCTGCAGTGATTTTAGGGCCCCCCCACCTAAAATAATATCTGTCATTACTTCCACTTTTTCCTCTTCTATTTGCCATGAAGTGAGTGACTATAACGAAGAAGGCAATGGCAAGCCACTCCAGTACTCTTGCCTAGAAAATCCCATGGATGGAGGAGCCTCGTAGGCTGTAGTCTGTGGGGTTGCTAACGGTCGGACACAACTGAGTGACTTCACTTTCACTTTTCACTTTCACACATTGGAGAAGGAAATGGCAACCCACTCCAGTGTTCCTGCCTGGAGAATCCCAGGGACGGGGGACCCTGGTGGGCTTCTGTCTATGGGGTCACACAAAGTCGGACATGACTGAAGTGACGCAGCAGCAGCAGCAGATGGGACCAGAAGTCATGATCTTAGTTTTCTGAATGTTGAGTTGTAAGCCAGTTTTTCCACTCTCCTCTTTCCCTCTCATCAAGAGGATTTTCAGTTCCTTTTTGCTTTCTGCCATTAGACTGGTATCATCTGCGTATCTGAGATTGTTGATATGTCTCCTGGCAATCTTGATTCCAGCTTGTGAGTCATCCATTCTGGCATTTAGCATGATGTACTCTGCATAGAAGTTAAATAAGCAGGGTGACAATATACAGCCTTGATATACTCCTTTCCCAATTTTGAACCAGTCCCTTGTTTCATGTCTGGTTCTAACTGTTGCTTGACCTGCATACAGGTTTCTCAGGAGGCAGATAAGTTGGTCTGGTATTTCCCATCTCTTTAAAAATTTCCCACAGTTTGTATGGATCCACACAGTCAAAGGCTTTAGCATAGTCAATGAGGCAGAATTGGACTTTAAATTTTAAAGTATAAGACATTAAATTTTATTTATATTTTAAATATAAGTTAAAAAGTTTAATATTTTAAACCACTTGTCAGAGATCAGATCAGATCAGATCAGTCGCTCAGTCGTGTCCGACTCTCCGCGACCCCATGAATCACAGCATGCCAGGCCTCCCTGTCCATCACCAACTCCCGGACTACACTCAAACTCATGTCCACAGAGTCAGTGATGCCATCCAGCCATCTCATTCTCCGTCGTCCCCTTCTCCTCCCACCCCCAACCTTTCCCAGCATCAGAGTCTTTTCCAGTGAGTCAACTCGTAGCATGAGGTGGCCAAAGTATTGCAGTTTCAGCTTTAGCATCAGTCCCTCCAATGAACACCCAGGATTGATCTCCTTTAGAATGGACTGGTTGGATCTCCTTGCAGTATAAGGGACTCTCAAGAGTCTTCTCCAACACCACAGTTCAAAAGCATCGATTCTTCGGCGATCAGCTTTCTTCACAGTCCAACTCTCACATCCATACATGACCACGGGAAAAACCATTGCCTTGACTAGACAGACCTTGGTTGGCAAAGTAATGTCTCTGCTTTTTAATATACTATCTAGGTTGGTCATAACTTTCCTTCCAAGGAGCAAGCGTCTTTTAATTTCCTGGCTGCAATCAGCATCTGCAGTGATTTTGGAGCCCCAAAAAATAAAGTCTGACACTGTTTCCACTGTTTTTCCATCTATTTCCCATGAAGTGATGGGACCAGATGCCATGATCTTTGTTTTCTGAATGTTGAGCTTCAAGCCAACCTTTTCACTCTCCTCTTTCACTTTCATCAAGAGGCTTTTGAGTTCCTCTTCACTTTCTGCCATAAGGGTAGTGTCATCTGCATATCTGAGGTTATTGATATTTCTCCCGGCAATCTTGATTCCAGCTTGTGCTTCTTCCAGCCCAGCGTTCCTCATGATGTACTCTGCATATGAGTTAAATAAGCAGGGTGACAATATACAACCTTGACGTACACCTTTTCCTATTTGGAACCAGTCTGTTGTTCCATGTACAGTTCTAACTGTTGCTTCCTGACCTGCATACAGGTTTCTCAAGAGGCAGGTCAGGTGATCTGGGATTCCCATCTCTTTCAGAATGTTCCACAGTTTATTGTGATCCACACAGTCAAAGGCTTTGGCATAGTCAATGAAGCAGAAATAGATGTTTTTCTGAAACTTTCTTGCTTTCTCCATGATCCAGCGGATGTTGGCAATTTGATCTCTGGTTCCTCTGCCTTTTTTAAAACCTGCTTGAACATCTGGGAGTTCACGGGTTACATACTGCTGAAGCCTGGCTTGGAGAATTTTGAGTATGATTATACAGTGGAAGCGAGAAATAGATTTAAGGGACTAGATCTGATTGATAGAGTGCCTGATGAACTCTGGACGGAGGTTCGTGACATTGTACAGGAGACAGGGACCAAGACCATCCCCATGGAAAAGAAATGCAAAAGAGCGAAATGGCTGTCTGAGGAGGCCTTAGAAATAGCTGTGAAAAGAAGAGAGGCGAAGAGCAAAGGAGAAAAGGAAAGATAAAAGCATCTGAATGCAGAGTTCCAAAGAATAGCAAGGAGAGATAAGAAAGACTTCCTCAGTGATCAATGCAAAGAAATAGAGGAAAACAACAGAATAGGAAAAACAAGAGATCTCTTCAAGAAAATTAGAGATTCCAAGGAAACATTTCATGCAAAGATGGGCTCGATAAAGGACAGAAATGGTATGGACCTAATAGAAGCAGAAGATATTAAGAAGAGGTGGCAGGAATACACAGAAGAACTGTACAAAAAAGATCTACATGACCAAGATAATCACGATAACGTGATCACTGACCTAGAGCCAGACATCTTGGAGTGTGAAGTCAAGTGGGCCTTAGAAAGCATCACTACAAACAAAGCTAGTGGAGGTGATGGAATTCCAGTGGAGCTATTTCAAGTCTTGAAAGATGATGCTGTGAAAGTGCTGCACTCAATATGCCAGCAGATTTGGAAAACTCAGCAGTGGCCACAGGACTGGAAAAGGTCAGTCTTCATTCCAATCCCAAAGAAAGGCAATGCCAAAGAATGCTCAAACTACCACACAATTGCACTCATCTCACACGCTAGTAAAGTCATGCTCAAAAAAACCACTTGTACCTTTCAAAAATTTCCTACAGTCCAGTGGTTTGGATTTCACTCTCCAGTACAGTGGATGTGGGAGCTTCCCTGGTTGGGGAGCTATGACCCTGATTGCCATGCAGCCTGAGAACAAAAACATAAAACAGAAGCAGTATTGTAACAAATTCTATAAAGACTTTAAACATAGTCCACATAAAAAAAAAATCTTATAAAACAAGATACAAAACATTAAAAAAATTCAAAAAGTATGGCATGATCCACAGCGAAACGTCTCTGTTCTACTCTTCTTCCCCATAAGGGTGACTGTAGCAACCCGGGTTTAGGGCCAGCAGGCTGTCACCCACCTCACACCCACTCATCTGTGCCACTCGTCTCTGCCTCCATCTTCACACTGACCCCCACTCTATGTCTCGCTGTCTCTTGTAAAGACACTTGTCATTGGATTTAGGGCCCACCCAGTTAATCCAAGGTTTCATCCCAAGATCCTTAATTTAATCACATCTCTAAAAACCCTTTTATCAAATAAGGTCAACTTAATGGGTTCCAGTGGACTTATTTTGGGGGAAACAACCCTTCATCCTACTGCAAAGAGTATACATGCCGGATCAATTCCTAAAGGGCTCAATTCCTAGTTCAAAGCCTTATGTGACTTAAACTTTTCTATTTGGTAGTTGATGTTTTTCTCATTGATTTTTAAGAGCATTTTCTTTTTTAGGGATATTGACCATTTATCTGTAATAAAAGTTGCAAATATTTTCTCCTTTTGTTCTTTTATTTTTGCCATACAGAAAACATATCTGCGTGGTTGAATTTATCAGCTCTTGTTTTTATGGCTTCTGGATTTCGTATCATTGTTTTAGACCTCTTCCCCACTCCAATTACAATACAATTTTCCCATGGCTTATCTCACAAAACTTATGGTTTAATTTTGTACCTTTGAACTTTTACTCAGTTTGTAATTCATCCTTGCGTAAGATGTAAAGCATGCCTTTCCCCAGCAGTTCTTCTTACCCCAATGCATATGTTAATTACTCTATCTTTTCTTCACAGATTTAAGGTGCCTCCTCTTTTATGTAGTAAATGTTATACATACTAGTGCTATTTCTAGCTTTCCTAGCCTATACCATTTATACTGCTGTATATTCATGTTCTATGCTTCCCAGGCGGCGCTAGTGGTAAAGAACCCAGCTGCCAATGCAGGAGACAAAAGAAATGTGGGTTCAATTTCTGGGTTGAGAAGATTCCCCTGGAGGAGGGCATGGCAACCCACTCCAGTATTCTTACCTGGAGAATCCCGTGGACAGAGGAGCCTGGCGGGCTATAGTCTATGGGGTCACAAAGAGTTGGACACGACTGAAGCAACTTAGTATACACCCACGCATATTCATGTTTCAGGGTCACGCCGTCTTTAAGCTCTGTGCTTTTAAATATATTTGAATATTTGATAGGCTAGCTCCTCATACTTACTTTTTTGTGTAGAATTTTCTTCTTATTGTCAACACAGTGGCATGGTGGTTTTAAGTGTTCGTGTGTGCATGTACATACATATTGAATATATATACATATTTAAAACTTGTCAGCTAGAAATGCATACTCTGTTTTTAGGGGTGAAATGATACAACATCTTGAATTTGCTTAAACCCCTCTAGAAAAGAAACAGTAGAATGTTATAAATCAAACTGGCAAAATGTCTGTAATTATTGATGCTGGGTCATGGGTATTTGGAGGTTTAAAGTTTTTCATAATAAAAGTGTTAAAAGCAAAACTTAACAGAAAGGAGAGTGCCCACTGAAATAGAGAACACGGGAAAAGAACCAGGTCTGATGGGGAAATAATGAATTCTGTTTGAACGTGTTTAATTTGATGAATCTTTGAGGGCTTTGAAATGGCAGTGTCCTTGTGCAGTTGGTCTGGAGTTCTGAAGTCATCTGCTCTGAAGATATGAAAGTGAGTGCAGACGGTGACTGAAGATGCAGGCATGGAGAAACTATCCGGGGAAGGAATACAGCATGATAAGAGAAGGCTAAGGGCTAGACTTGGAAGAACTGGAAGACGTAACGGCTAAATAGAGGGGACTAAGCTTTGTGACCGGAGAAGGCAATGGCAGCCCACTCCAGTACTCTTGCCTGGAAAATCCCAGGGACGGGGGAGCCTTTGGGCTGCCGTCTATGGGGTCGCACAGAGTCGGACACGACTGAAGCGACTTAGCAGCAGCAGCAGCAGCAGCAAGCTTTGTGACTGAGGAGAAGACGGAGGAGTCACAGATACCAAGGGGAGCAAAGGTTTCTGAAAGGAGGACGGGCTCACGGAACTGAATGCTGTCAGATGTCAAACAACACGAATCAGAGTGAATCCATGGGGTTTGTGTCATGGATGGAGGTTGCTGCCTGGGTGGGAGCTGTGGGTAGGTGGAGGGGGCAGGAGTGAGGTGAGGAGTGAATGGGAGGTGAAGAAGAAGAGACAGAGGCTAAACAACTGAAGCAGCATGTCTGAGAAGTGGAAGAAAGAGGGTAATAGCTTGAGGAGACAGAGGGATGAAAGAAGAGGGATTTGTGTTTTTAAGATGAGATTCTTGAACACATTAAAACATCAAGAGGGATGATGGAGAGAGAGGAAAATGTGAATAATCAAGAGAAGGGGCAGTCAGAAATGGAAGGTTCCTGAGAAGGCAGGCGGGGAAGAGATGGGGCTGGCTCCTTGATTCCATCAGGAAGGCTGACTTCTTTGGGGATTTGTTTTCCCTGAGAAGTAGGAGGTGACGCCACCTGCTGGTGGAGAGTGGGGGGGTGTTGGGGGGTTGGAAGTGTGAGGGGCACCGAGAAGGTTGGAGTAAGTCACAGAAAAGGGAAGAGTGGGCGAGCCGAGAAACCCAGGACTTTCCAGCTTGGGGGAAGAATCAGAGGGAGACTGAATGAGGGCAGGTAGGTGGTGTTGGTGGAAGGCAAGGATGGTGTGGGTGGTCAGCACAGGCAGAAGTCCTTGTGGCCGGCATGGCGAAGGAAGACCCCACAGAGGACACTGATCCCAGGGTGAAGAGTGGATTCTTTTGATGGCAAGAGCCTGAAAATGGTGCTCAGTGTCTCCTCAACTGCAAATTCTCATCTCATATTGCAACCAACTGCCCCCTCAACCCTTCACCCCTCTTACCCCCGTCCCACCTCCTGCCCCTAAACAGTCCTTGACTTTCCAAATAGGACATGGTTTCAAGGTCTGTGTCAGGATTGTTTTTGTCAGTTTAAAAATGCATGGTTGCTTCCCAGTTCCTGCCAAGAGGAAGCATCTGAGCAAGCCCAAGCCCCAGCTGGGTGTGCAGGCGTGGCGGCAAGTGGCAGACGGGGTTCCTGCCCTGCTGAGGGGCTTGGACAGGCCTGGGCAGCCCGAAGAGGAGATTGCAAATTGCAAATGGTGCTCTCAGGCCCACGACCCACTCTCATCACCCCTCCCACAAGCCTCTTCCAAACTGTGAAGGATGGAGTCTTACTCGCAGAGAGTCCGGGATGCCGCCAAGCCTTACAGTGGGTTTTCCCCACACCTGTCTACGTGTGTCTCCTCATCCACCAGTGTGAGCACCACCACATGCTCTTTCTGCGCCCTTCTCAGACCCACTAGCTCCCACTCCTGCTCCGTCCCTGAGGTTGCTGCTTTCAGTGACTCCTAATGGTTGCAGTCAAAACACCATCAGAGATCATAAGACTCTGTAGGGCCCTGCAGGGAGGACTGTGGCCCTGTTACTGTAGGGAACACATGAGGCCCTTTGTTGCTATTGTTGAGTTGCTAAGTTGTGTCTGACTCTTTTGCAGCCTCCATGGATGGATCCTCTGTCCATGGAATTTCCCAGGCAAGAATGCTGGAGTGGGTTGTCATTTCCTTCTGCAGGAAATCTTCCCTACCCAGGGATCGAACCCACATCTCCTGAATTGGCAGGTGGATTCTTTAACCACTGAGCCACCTGGGAAGCCCACGAGGCGCTTACCATGTGTCATTTCTCTTTCTAGCTTAACTCAGGTGATCCGGAAGTTTGCTAAGCAGCTGGATGAGTGGCTAAAAGTGGCTCTCCATGACCTCCCAGAAAATTTGCGAAACATCAAGTTTGAATGTAAGTACTAAGTTTGGAAGCAGAGGGGAAGGGAGGGTAACATTTTAATACCAACTATTTGACACGGGTTGTTAATAAAATAACAATAAGAGCTAACAATTTACTGGTGCCTACAAAGCACTGAGTACTATGCTTAGCACTTTCCATGCATTAATTTAGTTAATCCTTACAAAATGTTTATTACGGGTGGCACACCTCTCCTTTACAGAAAATGAAAGAGGTTCAGAGACGTAGTCAGTGGCAGAGGCAGGTCTGTCTGTCTGACGTCCACGTTTCTGCTGTCACCGCCACACTTTTTATTCTCGTTAATCCTCACTCGCTCGCTGATGTAGAAACAATATGCCTTTTCTGCTGATGAGGCTCAGAGAGGCAAAGAAAGTTCCCCAAAGCTACACAGCCATACAGCTGGTAATTAGGGGCCAGAAGTTGAACTCACATCTTTCTGACCCTAAAACTGAGATTTCCCCAAAGCTCCTGCCCACAAAATGGGGCTAACAGAAGACTAAAAACAGCTCCGGGGCTCCACATATTTAATTCTCTGCCTAAGGGGAAAGCAAAATGAATATTTCTCACAGGGTATTGGGACTGTGGATCTTTTCTCTGACAAACATCACCACTCAGTCCCCTAGCATTCATTTTGCCTGAGAAAACTGGGCCTGTTTCTCTGGCTCAGTGTGTCCATACTTGTGGAAAATCTCACGTGCCATTAAGTAAAGATGAAATGATTTTAAGCAAAACAAAATTTTGAGGTATATGTTTCTTAGAGCCCCATTTGAATACAGCTTGCCATTCTTGCCCGAAATAAGTGCCAGCAAGAAAAATGAAGGAGATCAAATTACCCTCTCTCCACAGGCAAAGGGGGCCTTTCAGTCTCCCTTTGAGGCCGCCTGCCGTGCCCATCACCTATTGATAAAGCCCGCTTTATTTCACGGCTCTCAGTTCTTTTCTTTTCACGAGCACTAAATTCCACATCACAAAGTTAAAGAAAAAGTAATTAAGGAGAAGGATTAACGATTGATCGCCCTGGAAAATTAGAAGTTCATCTGTCCCCCCACCCCACCCACCTACCCCTCATTCCTCCACCCCACGCCCTATTTTTCCAACCAAGCTGGCTCTGAGCACAAATTGGAATAATCCCAGAGAGATTTCTGATTGTTTCTTGACCAGTTCAGAAATTAATGAGAAGAATGCCCCGTGCCCATTTTAATCACTCTGGCAAAACAAACCTGTTGAAAGTCTGAAGCCAGGAGGTTTGCTGCACCTGCCACCTGTGGGTGCCTGGAAACACCCGCTCTCCCCAGGGAGCCTTGGGGGTGCACTTGGAGAACTTCCAAGGAGTAGAGACATACACCTCTCCAAAGGACTCTATAAGGACAACAATCTCGGACTGGCACGTGGCTTGTCTGCTTCAAAATCTACAGATATAAGATCACCCCACTTCAAAGCATCAGCCTGTTATGTTAGCAGAGGACCCAGTCATCAGAACACACCAATAGGGCATGGAGACCATTGGTTGAAAACAACAGATTGTGAATACAAAGCCATATGCAAGGTGCTGCCCAGGGGTCCATCCTAGAAGCAACCCTGCTCAATCAAGGTTTCCTAGTAGATACACTACTTTTTGAAGGGCCTTCTTCAAAGCTTCCACTCGATTCCTGCAATTATTTATGGGGAGAAGAGATTGAACTTGCAATTAGCGAAATGAAAGACAAGTAAATAATTGCTTTTACTCACGGTTGATTGACGCCACAATTTCTCACACCTGCCAGTGTGGAGTGCAGGCAACTTTGAAATATGTACCCCAAATATCAGCATCTTAGGAAATAGTTGTGCAAAGAGAACAAAAGAGCAGATGCAGGGTTTCATCAGTGGGGAATAGAAAATAGCGTTGGACCATGAGACAAAGTTAGGCAAATAAGGAAGCTACTTTTGAAAATCGCCCCCGGAAAATCCCAGGTCAGACCATAAAGCTTGCAAGTATTTCATACTCACTCTTTTCTTCTTGCAGTGTCAAGAAGATTTTCCCAAATCCTGAGACGGCAAACATCACTAAATCACCTTTGCCAGGTAGCTGTCCTGTATTATACGTTCTAACTACTGCTAAGTCATTGCAACTGAGGGGCAAATCCACGGGAAACTCTGGAGAGGCTCCATCAGAATGTGGCTGTTTAACAGTACACTCTCATGGGACTTCTCTGGCGGTCCAGTGATTAAGACTACCCCCCAATGCAGGGGGTCCAGGTTCTATCTCTGGTTTGGGAGCTAGGGTCTCACATCCCTTGTGACAAAATAACCAAAAGAGAAAACAGAGGCAATATTGTAACATTCAATAGAGACTTTAAAAATGGTTCCACATCAAAAAAGTCTTTTAAAAAACACTAGTACACTCTCACTGTTATCTTGAATTACTACAGATAAAGAATTGAAATGTTAACCAATCACTAAGTTGTTTCAGCTAACATAGAAAATAATTTCTGATGTCATTTGTCCATTAACCCTTCAGATTCTCTAGGTCCACAAGTTTGTGTTTTGCTTGAGGATGTCGGGGTTTCTCAGCCACTGTTGTCTTTTGGGGCTGGGTGATTCTTTATTGTGGGGAGTTGTTTCGTGTATTGTAGATGTTTAGTAGCATGCCTGGCCTCTATTTACTCGATGCCAGTAAGGCTGCCCACCCCCAAGTACCACTTCAATTGCGATAGTCAAGAATGCCTTCACCACTGCCACATGTAACCTAGGGGGGTGCAGAATCACCCCAATTTTGTTTTGCCCCAGATTTCTGTTCTTTTTAGCACAGAAGTGATATGTACTTACTACAAAAAAATAAATAAAACTAATAAAGGTATATATAGTAAAAATTAGAAGATTCCACTCTAGTTCTGTAATTCTAACTGAAGGCGTAAATCTTTGCATTTCTGTTCATTTTGCACCTCAAGGAAGCAGATCTAAATCTGTTGAGGCAGCCCACTAACATTCATTAAAATATGAATGACCTTAAAGCATAGGGGACAAACTGGTGGCTCCAGGTCAAATCTGGCCCTCAGAGGTGTGACGTTATTTTTGTTCGACTGGCATAGGTTCAAAAATATTTTTTCATTTAGTCACTAACAGTGGAAACTAGGTGATAACAACTAAACACCCACATTTTCTATAGAAAACTTTTAAGAGCTGCCACCCCAGAACTAATTTCCCCAGGGTAGCAAGCAGCTGGATGGGCTGAGCTTCTTCTTCATCATCCCCACTTTCTCTTATGCTTGGCTCACCCTGCTCATGAGTGTCACCTGTCTGCCTTGTTTACCTGTTTGGGTCTGTAACCTCTCCCTTACACTGTTGGTTTCAGATTGGTGCTGGTTACTCAAGGTCGAAGTGGTGATGGGGGTCTCTAGTTGGAGTGGCCTGAAGGAAGGCTCCAGGCCAGGAACCAGAAAGTATAAAAGTACCTCCCAACACACACACACACCTCACTGTTCCAGCCCTGCCCCTGGAATAAAATGGCACAAAGGGTGATTGGGAGACCAGAGGGAGACCCTCCACACTCATGCTGTCACAGAGGCCACCCCGGGGCACCGTTCTGGGATAGGGTAGAGCCTCACAGATGGATGGGATTCAGGAAATAAGATGAATATTAACAAAATAAACACTGCCAGGGTTAGTTTTCAAATCCTACCTCTCTCCATCGAAAGGTTTTAGGATGGACTCGACATAAGCCTGAGGGTTCTATTAGTATCACTAAACACGTAACATCTACCCATAAAGATCAAAAGTTTCTTGTTAAATGTTTTCTCCTAAATTTATATTGCATAGATGTATATCTTTTTAAACACAAACAATAATAATTTTATAATAACAAAATCAGCAATTTGATTGAAGCAAACATTTCCAGCCGTTAAGGATGGTAAATTCTAGCTCATGGAAAGTCATATTCATCATGGGTATTGGGTCTTGGGAATTGTCATTTTTGTCTTTATAGCTTACATATTTATTAAATAGAAAATATTTTAATGTGTGTATAAAATTAATTGATTTGAGATATTCTTTAAAAAAGGAAAAAAAGAAACATTGTCATATTTCTGAGGGTGACTGTCTTTCGGTTCTTTTCCCCTGCTTGGAAGAGCCAATCTTAGGGTTACATCAGGGAAATAGATATGGTTTTAGGACATAGAACTAGACACTTAGGAAGTGTGGAAAGGCGTGACCCTTTAATGTACCAGGTAATAAAAGCACCCACTAGCATGCCCACAACAGCCTGCATGCTCATGTGCACACACAGACACACGCTCTCCACTTTCCACACAGACAGTACGTAAGTTAATCAGCAATTGCTACCTTTCCCGTCTTCACTGGACAGCCACCAGACACATTCCTGGACCAGCCAAAGGATCAGGATTAGTGAGGGGGATGAAACATCACGTAACATCTCAGCTAATATCCCGGCGAGCTTTCCTGACATACACAAAGCAAGTCAGACTAAACAACATCTGACCAAATCCCCACCCCACTGCCTCCCAGATACTTAAAACCAAGAGCCAAATATTCAGGCCTTTCTGGATATACTAAGTGGGCAACTTGGCATTCATAGCTCATCCATTCATCCCACAAAATCCTTTGAGTGCCTACTGTGTGTACCAGATACTTATGCTTATATGCCAGACACTTGGCCTCAGTAGGAAAATAAAACACCAAAATAATGAAAAGTGATAAGTGTTATGAAGGAAAGTGAGTGGAAATAGAGGATAACTGGGCATTTTAGATCCTATTCAGATAATGTGGCTAGAGAAGGCCTCTGCATGGGTGCTGCACTTCACTTGGAGCATACGTGATGGCTGGGAGGCCAGGGCAGGGTGAGAGAAGAACATTCCAGCAGCAGGAGCAGTCAGTGCAAAGTCCCCTGAGGTGTCAGTGCCCTCCCAACAAAGAGAACCGACCTGCAGGACAGAAGGCCCATTTACTTTGTTCTTACTCCCCGAATTGTGCCCCTTGCAAACATTACCCCAAGGAATATCCAACAATGGCCCTCCTAAAGAGATGCATACTATTATATCTATTTTAGAGGTCAGGAAACTGAAATTAAACTCCTTGCCTGCCTCTGATCAATCAGCTGGTCAGCAGCAAGGTCAGGATTTGAACTCAGTATGTTTGAATCCTGAATCTGAAATTTCCATATTCAGTTGTTCTCATTATCATTAGAAATCAACTCAACTCACCTTTCATATATTCATATATTCTGGCTGCCTGTGTCCTGCAAAGCGTTCTACACTGATATGAGAAAGATTTTACCTGTGCTCGGACAGTCTACGTATAGAAGGGGCTGTCAGTATTTACATCTGATTGGCAATTCACAAGCATTAGGAGACTTAAAAGGTCCACGTGTCTTTGAAATCTTGTTTTATTAAAGACAATTTTGAAAACATGCAAGGAAAGGAAATGATTCTGGAAATGTTTTTCTTTGCTTTTATCAGTATTGTTCCAACTTGCTAGCTCTAGCTGTTGTTCCAGCTCTCAAATTTAAATTCTATGAGGATTGCTGGGGAAGCCACACATTAAACACACACACACTCACATTCACACTTCCATTAACAAACCACTGAGCTGTAAGGTATAGGTTTCCTTTTCTTCTATCTCAGTTATTCATCTTTGTTTTAGTCATTGTAGTCACATAAAAACTGAAACAAAAAGGTAGACCATAAACTGCTTCAGAATGTATTTAGATGAAAAATACACCTTGTAACATTTCTGAAGTTGAAATCTATCATAGTCCCAAGGGTAGTGGGACCTTTCCAAAATCTGAGCCTGTCAATTCTCAGGTGCTAGAGACATGGATTGTTAAACACAGAGCTCTCACACAACAAGCTCCCATCAGGAGGCTGATAGATCTCTGGGCCTCATCCCACTGTTCCACCGGGTCAAGACCAAAGCCGGGGTGGGAGGGTGCGGGGGAGAAGGGGTGAGGAATAGCAGGTTTGCTCTGGCCTAGGCCACTGTGGGATAGTTTCTTATAAACAGAGACATGAGGAGAGAGCCACAGAAAACAGTATACAGATCTTCCAAGTAACAGACTCATCTTCTGAGTTTTCTTGAATTTCAAAGCACTTTGCGAAGCCCCATGAGCAGACTCATTAAAAAGAACTGAAAGGAAGTGAAGGGAAGGGTTTGAACCTAACACCCATGAGCTAATGAGTTGATTGGATTGGATTTCCAGGCATCTCGAACAGTGATCCACAGTGCAGACATCACGTTCCAAATGCTGGAAGACTGGAGGAATGTGGACCTCAACAGCATTACCAAGCAAACACTTTACACTATGGAGGACACTCGTGATGAGCACCGGAAGCTCATCATCCAGTGTAAGATGCTCCACCAGGGCGTGTGTCTTTCTATTTGTTCAAAAAGAAAGAGTATGTTGGTAAACAAAGTGGCACTCCCACCCTGCCCTCCTCCCTGGGATCCCATCCCTCCTGTTGTTCCTGTTAAAGGGGTCGGCCCAGGTGGAGCAGCCAGCTGATTTACATGGACATGGGTCCACCTTGCTGGGGAAAATGGGCTCTGGGATGTCGGGCAGGACACAATGTCAGGCAGACACAGGGCCCTCGGTGCCAGCTGCCATTCCCTGGGTGGCATCAACAAATGAGGAACAAAACTTGCCAACTCTCTTGGTGTACGTCAGCCTGCAGGCAACTAGATGTGTGCCTGCTTTTCCATGGAGAGTCACAGGAGTCAGCCCACCTATTGGCAGGTGAACCTGTCAATCACAGTAGATATCTAAGAAGAAAGTGGATGGTGACTTACTTCTGTGAACTTGTGACCCCTGTGGACAGAGATTGGGAGACTATTGCTCCAGATATTATCCTGATATGGTCGGGTTGCTGTTCTTGGCAGCAGAGGACACAGGAGGACTACAGAATACCACCATCCTTAACACATCTGTGCTTTTCCTCAACAGCCCATCACAGCCTCTGCCTGGGGAAGCCCCTAGACCAGAGTCTGTTGACTTCTTCCTTCCTTCGTTCAGCTGGCCCTTCTCATGCCGTGGGGGTTAGGGGGCTGGGGGAAGCGAGCATGAGGACAGGGGGTGAGTCTGCATTAGCTCTCAGGCAGCTTGGTGCTGAGGTCATCCTGGAGGAAGGGGATATGGCAGCTGCTACATCTTCTGAGAGGAGGAAGACCCAAGACCCTCATAGCGACATCATTTGGGAAGCTGCAGAGTGGGGTGCCCCTGAGAAGAGGGACCAGCTCTCCTGAGAGCCCCCAGCCCCTTCGGTTTCCACTGTACCCCCTCAACACTATTGTCTTGCAGGAAGACTTTCTGCCTCCAACCTAAGTAGGTCATGTTTATAAACAGAGTTCTCAAAGTTGCTCCTATTAGAGACCTCTTTTCAAAAGCAAATGGAGCAGCTGAAACATTGGGCCACGTCCCTCAAGTTTCTTTCCTGGTGACCTCAGAGCTCCTCTCAGGCTCATATTTCTTCCTCTGCAACAGTCTCCAGCCTACTTTCCCCTGTTGAGAATGTTAGAGATTGTCACTAAAATCATAATTCTGCTGATAGACTGCCTAGTTTATGCCAGGTCCTGTGTCATGAGAGAAGACTCACTTATCACCCCCATATTACATATGAGCAAACTGAGCCTCCCTGAGCCAGTGAACCTTGCCCAAGGTAGTAGAGCTGAACCTGGAATCCAGGTCTAGTTTTCCTGTCCCTACCATGCACTAGTGCATGCCAGAACAGACAAAAATAATGAGATGTGGGCAAGCTTCAGATGTTCCAGGACCATTCCAAGTTTTTACAGTCATGCTCCCTGTCCTGTTTTTCCTTCTGGAAGGCAATGGAGAGCATGACTGTGAGCACCCTAACAGTGCTAGCTGTTGGTCATGCCCCCAGGGCCTCACACAGGGCCAGGTGTGGAGGAGGGGCCCAGCAAAGGTTGTGGAGGACCAAACAGAGGGGTGAAAGCCCAGAATGATCCAGCTTCCTGGTTTTGCTCACCATTTCTAGCAGCATTGGACTCAGCTCTCTTCTCCTCTTGCCAGCTTTTGTGGGGGAAGAAACTGTGACCCAGACTCACAAGGAAACATACAATCACCACTGCTTGTTTTGGGGCCAGGTGCTGAGCCTCTGCTGGTCACTACTGCCTCTCCTGAAAAGAAACAGTTGGGCCTTTCTCTTCTTGTTTTCTTCCCTGGAGGAGGGCATAGCAACCCACTCTAGGATTCTTGCCTGGAGAATCCCATGGACTGTAGCCTGGCGGGCTACAGTCCGTAGGGTCGCACAGAGTCAGACATGACTGAAGTGACTTAGCACGCATGCACGCTTCTTGTTTTTTTAGGCTAAGGGCAGAATGTTGCCCTTTGAATCTTTGTATTCTTCTAGAGGAAGGGACGGAGAAGGCAATGACACCCCACTCCAGTACTCTTGCCTGGAAAATCCAATGGACGGAGGAACCTGGTGGGCTGCAGTCCATGGGGTCGCTAAGAGTCGGACACTACTGAGAGACTTCACTTTCACTTTTCACTTTCATTCTTTGGGAGAAGGAAATGACAACCCACTCCAATATTCTTGCCTGGAGAATCCCAGGGATGGGGGAACCTGGTGGGCTGCTGTCTATGGGGTCGCACAGAGTCGGACACGACGGAAGCAACTTAGCAGCAGCAGCAGCAGAGGAAGGGAGTCATAATGAAGTTTAGGTCAAGCCACCTGGTACTTACTGAATGCCTGTCCTGGGTCGAACACTGGGCTAGATGCTAAGCAGAGAACAGTGAATAAGATAGACACTGCCCTTCCCACATGGAGCTTAGAGCTTAATGGCAAATTAGAAGTCAAACAAGTAATTTCCAAATGGTTGCTTGTGTGCATGCTAAATCACTTCAGTTGTGTCTGACTCTTTGCAACCCCATGGACTGTAGCCCACTAGGCTCCTCTGTCCATGGGATTCTCTAGGCAAGAATCCTGGAGTGGGTTGCCATGTTCCCCTCCAGAGGATCTTCCCAACCCAGGGGTTAAATCCATGTCTTTTATGTCTCCTGCATTGGCAGGCAGCTTCTTTACCACTGGTGCTACCTGGGAAGCCCTTCCAAATGGATGAGTTTTACCTAAGGGAACATACTAAGTGATGCAGGGACAGGATGAGGGGGCTTGAGGAAGACTGAAGGCAGATGGCCTGGCACATGGGTGTCAGTCTTGCTCCTTCCAGACAGCTGGGAAATCAGTCCCTGAACAAGTGAGCTGGACCAAGGGCCAGTCTGAGAGGGACCAGGGGCAACTGTGTACTTCACTCTTCTTCCCTTACAACCAACTGACAAGTCTTCAGATTCTTTCTTGAGGGGGTTACCATGATGTCCATGATGTAGATGCTGGCTGGGGATGCTCATTTACCTTCAATTAAAAAGTGCACATAAGGATTTGAGCATACTGATTAGAAGGAACGTTAAGTGGTGCTGTGGTGAGAACATGGGGTTGGGATGCCCAACAGACCTTAAGTCAAACATTGGCTCTGGTGGACTCTGGCTACTAGATCTGTAAAATGGGGATAAAGCAAAGGGGTTAAATGGGACAATGTGTGCCTTGCTCTTGGTATGTAGCATAGAGCTAGTGTAGTGAAGAGGTTGCAAGGCAAGTGCTTGAGTCCCACTGCATTTGAAACTTGCCTCTAACCAGAGGTGAAACCTTTGGAAAGTCACTCATCTCTGAGTGCCTCTGTTTCCTCACTTGTCAAAGAGGGAGGTAATAACAGTACCTACCTCTGGGGGCCATTCATCCTTCCAACAAACATTTGAGCAGTTACCAAGTATCAGGCACTGTTCTTGGTTCTGGCCTCGTGACATTTACATACACGCTGGAGGTTGTCTCAGGTTAGAGGGTGTCCATATAAAACATTTTAGGGCAGTACCTGGCATGCATCAAGCACTCAGTAAATGTTCACAGTTAACACTTTCACTGCAATCATGATCATTATCATCATATCATCATTGATTGAAACACAGTACCTCAGGCACACAGACCGTGCCAGGAAGGGGGAAGTGCCACCAAAGAGAAAGTGGTACCAGTTCCTGTTCTGCCACCAACTCATCCTCTGACTCTGAGGGGGTCATTTGACCTCTTAGACATAGCATCCTCATCTCTAAAATGACACAGATCAACTAAATGGGTTTGGAAAGCCTTTTCTCATTCTGAAGTGTTTGACTTTGGGTCCTGCAAGCCGACCTCTTGCAGAAGCTATCACAAGTCAAGTAGAGCAAACTGGTCAGTCCTGGAAAATGGAAGAACAAAAATTGCTCAGACAAATGAAAACTGTAGGAATGTGTGGTTCCTGAATTATGGCTTGATTTATCAAGCCCCACAAACAAAAATACACAAAAAATATAATAAAACAAGATGTTTTTGATTGGAGATTATCACAGCAATGTCTACTTTCTACAGTGCTTCAGTGATTACAAAATCCTTCTAGATTCAGTTGTTTAACTCGTGCCTGAAGACAGGTTGTGAAGTTGTATGATTATCCTCCTGTTAGTAATGTGGAAGCTGAAGGCACAGAGATTGCTCCCTCTACTCCACAAATATTTATTAAGCATCTACTCCATTTCAAGCACTAAGAAGCTGGTTCAGCTACTGGGCCAATACCATCATGGTTCAGAAACATTTGAATGATCAAATGTGCCGAAAGAGTGCAAGAAAGCATTAGCATTTGTCTGCCTGTTTGCACAAGCAAGCACTTGCTGGATAAGAGCTATGTCACAGGGAATGCACCAGCTAATAAAGATATCAGACAAAGAGGTAGCAGGGGGACACACCCATGCACACCCCTAACTATAACAAAGGGCTCTTCGTGATATAGTGAAGGTAAGAATACAAATAATTAAGGGCTACGAAAGTATAGAGGAAGAATGATCAGCTCTGCTGACAAGGGACATAGGAGGGTAAATAGAATTTCACAGGAGGATCATTTCCGCTGTTTTGTGATGGACTAAACAATCCAAGCAGAGGTTTGCAGGAATGGCAAGTAAGCTGGGGGTGGCCATGGTTGAAAGTGTTCCTAGGCATGGAAGATGAGCCTGGAAAGGTAAGTCGGGGTGTATTCTCTAAATCCTTGAATGTGTCTCTGTTTAAACCCAACTACATGGCATGGGGGGGCTCTCCTTTGTTTGGCAGTGTATCAGGAATTTGACCACCTCCTGGAGGAGCAGTCTCCCATCGAGTCCTACATTGAGTGGCTGGACACCATGGTGGACCGGTGTGTTGTGAAGGTGGGTCAGCTGAGCGGAACGTCGCAGCCCTGTATGGCAGTCCATCACTCTTGTTGGTGGCACTTGGGTCACCAGCAGCAAGCTAAGCTGAGTGTTTCCTCGGCAGCCTCAGAGCCCTAGGGATCCAAGGCAAAGCTCGGGCCCCCCCTTAGGAGGTAAACAGCAAAGAGAGTCAAAGGAGACAAGACTCTGAGGCTCCCTCCCCAGGTTCAACCAGGCCAGGATCTCTTTTTTCTGTTGTACACATTGAGTCTTGACTTAAGATTTCATTTCTTAGAGTGTACTTTTGCTGCTAAAAATAAAAAGTCAAAACCACCGTTCCATGACATTGAACTTAGAGACCCATAAACCTTCTTGTCATTTTTTATAAGAAAGAATAATAAATGAAGATCAAATCAACCACTCGTAAAGCTGTTCACTCTCTCTTAGGTGGCTGCCAAGAGACAAGGATCCCTGAAGAAGGTGGCCCAGCAGTTTCTCTTGATGTGGTCCTGTTTTGGCACAAGGGTGATCCGGGACATGACCTTGCACAGTGCCCCCAGCTTCGGTAAGTCCACCCCAGCCCCCTCCAAACCAAAAACGCCTTTCCTGGGCTCCATGGATCAGGTCCGTCTCTCCAGAGTTAGGTATGGTCTTGTTGTCTCTGAGACCATAAGGACATCACCCGGAAACGTCCTCTGTTCTGGGGGACATGATGTTAGGATGGCATTGCATGCTAAAGGAGAAGCATTCATATCTGAAGATGAGAGGTTGGCACACACTGCTATCTGAGTTTAAAGAGGAGTAAACAGCAGTGGCTGTGCTCCCCTCTTTCTGGAAGCCCCAGTCATGCCTACTTTTACAGGACTATTTTGACAAATTTCATAGTGTGGCTATGCCAAGACTGGGCACATGAAGAAGCCCGAGTCCAAACATTTGCAAATGGCTTGATTGACAGGCCAGTGGCGGGTAGGTAAGTTTCTTTGATGACATGCCCCAGGCTGATCCCTCATGAAGGACTTCTACATTCATTTTCCCCTTTGCTTTACTGACCCCTTGGGTTTGTACCACCTCCAGGAGACATCCCTACCCCAAGTCCTTGTCTTCTATTTTCCAGTGTTAATGGGACTTGAAATCTCTGCCCAGAGGTGCTTCTAATAGTCTCTGTGGGCAGGAATCTAATCAATGACTTGGGGGGAATATTATGTTTCATTAGAAAGAATGGCATATGCACGGAGTTCAGGTCATCATTAAACAAGTGATGTAGGACTTCTAGGCATTATCCAGACATTTGAAATCTCAAAAACGCTCTGGCCTTCAATTTTCTAGGCATTTCAGCAAAGGGCTGTTGGTAAATTTTCAGAGTAATTGCCTTGTTCTCTGTTTAACTTTGCAAGTAGAAATGTGATTTTTGCTTCTCATTATCTCCAATTAAGTCAATCAGCTCTGGGCTTTGGTCTGGGTTTAATCTGACACTTTCCCATCTAGTTTTTTATGGTCTTGTCAGTATTTTCAGTTGTGGTACACAACATGGTGAATATGTGTTGAAACAAAGAATGAACTATTTTTTCTAAACAGCTCTGTCCGTGAAAGACTGTGTTTACCCAATTGGAGAAGTGTTTTATTGTGGATTTCTTTAATCTCAGCATTGGGAAGTTCTCTGAACCTGCCTGCACCATGGCTACAGACGGACATTCTCTTTGAGCTGTGTATGGAAATGCTCTGGTGACCACTACCTGGGCAGTGACATCAGACACGGCATTTTGATGACTTCCAGTTCAGCATAGTTAGTGTTAGCACATGTTACCTCTGGCTCTGGGAAAACCATTTGTACATAACTGCTTTCAGTTAAGCCAATGGGTAAAAAATACTCGAGATTTTTTCATTGCTTTAGAATCAAAGAATAAACGATGCCACACAAATAAATATGTACACATCCAAAAAGCAAGCATCATCTCCTTGCTTTATATCTTATGCTTCAATTTGCTGATTCTTGGACTATATTATCAAATACCCTTCATTGGACAGGGAACGTAGTTGATGTTGTAATAGTCTTTGAAATCCATTTGTATTTACTAAGTTAACAGTTGATGTTATGGACAGTAGAACAATGAGAGTTCAGTGAATAAGTACTAAGAAATACTATTCCTTAAAATGTGTTTGTTTCTTTTTAACCCGGAAACTCAGGCACATGGCAAAGAATGGTCACAAAACTTTTAGAAATGGAAAGAAAAAAGATATGAACCCAATTCAATTTTACAGTATTTTCCAACCCTGAACAGATGGAAATAATACCTATCTCCAAGTCCGTTTAGCACGCTCTCTGAAATGGTCCTGCTCATCCGACTCATTGTTGAGTTTTGCGGCTTGGGGTGACAGGCAAGTTGAAAGAATTTGCGGCAGACAAAAGCCCAGCTCCCCCTTTCTGCCTGTATATGTCAAAGACACAGTTGGTGGTTGTGTTTGGGTCATGTGTTCCCTGTATAAAAACAGCTAATTAGGAAAAAGAGCCCTCTGTTCCCTGGCCCCACCCCCAACCGCAGGGGCCAGCTCTATATATCTTATAACTCCCACACGATCCTGGCCCTGTGAATGGTGCGGGTGTTTGTGTGTCTGCGTAGCAGGCTGACCGTCACAATGATCGTGTGGAATATCACAATGATCCCGCAGGGACTCTATCACCTCTTCCCAGAAGAGCCTCTTTCAAAGGTAGTTGACTCCTTTCTTCTCCTTAATTCCTTTTCACTCTTTTTCTCCCTAATACCTTTTCACTGAAAGAGCCTATGCTGTGAACTAAAGTAACCAGACTTTCTTTCTTTGCTGCAAGCAGCACTTTCTAGCAAAATTAGTCAGCAAAGGTAGGGTGGTGGGCAATGAACTTTTCATCCTAATGGAGCTGAGGAAATTAGAGACTCTATTTAAACAACAACAACAACAACGCATTTGCGGTTGACTGCTCTGAGTCCAGTTCCTAGGATACCTGGCTCCCGAGGCAGGCAGGTGTCTTTACCCTTTCACTCTGGGTTTTCACCAGATGCCCCTGTTGTCACTGTTTGGGAACATCCAGAAGGCAAACATAGTTCCCGGAAGTGCTTCAGCATGAAATGGTGTGGAAAGCTGCCTTGGATTTGAAGGCTAATGGGATGGGGCTACATATCATTTCCCAAGTTTTCACCTTTCTACACACTTTTGTTCTGGCCTAGACTCAAAGCTCACCCACTCAGGCAGGGCAGGGGAAGCCACATGGGAGCAGCTCCCAGGTCAAGTGACTGTGAAGGACAGAGCCTCCAGACTGCTTCTCAAGATTTAGATGTCCTGGCCTGCCTCTCTTACCCAGAACCTACTAAACTGCAGAATCTTGACCTTCAAAATGTCACTCACAACCCTGCCAAGCACCAGGAGGCAGGAATTGCTTTCCCTGTATCGGAGAGAAAAAGCAGAAACCCAGAGAAGAGACAGGGCTTGCCCAGGATGTACAGCAAAATGAGCTGAGCTCCCCCACTAGGCGCTCCCCCACTAGGCGCTCCCCCTGCTAGGGCCACACTACTATGATAGGTATCTTTTTACTGAGATGGAGAATTTCCTTGCCCAAAATCAATATGGTAAGTGGCAGAGCTCTGTTTCAAAATCAGATCTGCCTTGCCACAAAAGCCATGCTTTCTCAATTACCACAATTAAGACAAATATCCTGGGCTCAGATGCATGGCACAAAAAAGGCTAGATAAACTGTTTACCCTTCGTTGATGGTTTTTCTAAAGCCATATTGATGGAATTAAAAAAAATTAAGCTATGAGAGAAAAGAGCAATAATTAGATGATCATGAGTAATAAGAGATGCCAGAAGACAAGTGTTGAGAACAAAGAACTGTCAACCATTATTGAAAAGTGAGGGCAAAGCAAAGATATTTTCAGTTATACAAAAACTCAGAGAACTGTGGCACCCATAGAACTTCACTTAAAAAAATTAAAGGGTGCATTTCAATAAGAAGAAAAATAAAATCATCACTAAGTTCTGGGATGCAAGAAACAGCAATGTTCTAGATATTGTTTTTCACCAAAAGTGTAATGGTTTAAAATAATATTATGCCTACATATTCGATGGGTCAGGAATGTGAACAGGATCCAGCAGGGATGGCTGGTCGCTGTTCAATGATGTCTGGGAACTCAGGGTCCAGCAGGGATGGCTGGCCTCTGTTCTGTGATATCTGGGACCTCAGATAGGAGGACTCAAAAGCTGGAGCTCACCCAGTTGGAGGCTGGAATCCTCTAGAATCCTCAGGTGTCTGGTGCCTGGGCTGGGATGACTTGGAGCCTAGGACAGGGTGCACTCAGATGGCCTCTCTGTGTGGCTCACTTTCCTCACAGCACGGTGGCCTCTGAACAGTTGAACTTCTCTTGTGGAGGCTCAGGCCCCCTGAACGAGTGTGCCAAGGAGGGAGCGGCAATGCCTCTTACAACTCAGTCTCAGAAGTGAAAGTGTCACTACCCTTGCTCTGGTGATCAAAGCAGTCACAAACCTACCGAGATTGAAGGAAGTGCATAGACCACCCCCGCCAACACCCCTGCACAACACACACAATTTTCCCAGGAAGACTTGTTAAAGAATTAGGGGGCCTTCTTTAAGATGAAAGAAAATTTAAAATATATAAGCAAATTTAAGTAACTTTTGGTTGTAATTTAAAAACTAACTTTTGTTGTATGTTTCAAAAAGGTAAAATCAAACTGTAGGAAACAATAAAACACAGGGAAGGGGGAGATAATCTTTCAGGAATAGTTAGAGTATGCTAAAGGTCTTTGTCTTGAAATACTACATAACTTTAGATTTTGTTGAAAAGAATGTGTAGTTTGGACTTAATAGATGTGCAGGATATAGAATTATCACTGCTGCTGCTGCTGCTGCTAAGTCACTTCAGTCGTGTCCAACTCTGTGTGACCCCATAGACGGCAGCCCACCAGGCTCCCCCGTCCCTGGGATTCTCCAGGCAAGAACACTGGAGTGGGTTGCCATTTCCTTCTCCAGTGTGTGAAAGTGAAGTCGCTCAGTCATGTCTGACTCGTAGCGACCCCATGGACTGCAGCCTACCAGGCTCCTCCGTCCATGGGATTTTCTAGGCAAGAGTACTGGAGTGGCTTGCCATTGCCTTCTCCGAGAATCATCACTAGAATAGAAAGAAAAATGAAAAAATGTTAAGACTTAACTGATAAGAATTGAGACGATAAAGGAAGTTTAGAAAAAAAATATATAAAACTCAAAACATGAAATAGGATGCTAGAAATAAGATCAACTAATAATCACAGTAAATGAAAAGATCTCTTCCCTCAAAAAATCAGGCATAAATTGCAACTTTTACTAAACCTTTCAGTTCAGTTCAGTCGCTCAGTCGTGTCCGACTCTCCGCTTTTTAATATACTATCAAGGTTGGTCATAACTTTCCTTCCAAGGAGTAAGCGTCTTTTAATTTCCTGGCTGCAATCACCATCTGCAGTGATTTTGGAGCCCAAAAAAATAAAGTCTGACACTGTTTCCACTGTTTTTCCATCTATTTCCCATGAAGTGATGGGACCAGATGCCATGATCTTTGTTTTCTGAATGTTGAGCTTCAAGCCAACCTTTTCACTCTCTTCTTTCCCTTTCATCAAGAGGCTTTTGAGTTCCTCTTCACTTTCTGCCATAAGGGTAGTGTCATCTGCATATCTGAGGTTATTGATATTTCTCCCAGCAATCTTGATTCCAGCTTGTGCTTCTTCCAGCCCAGTGTTCCTCATGATGTACTCTGCATATAAGTTAAATAAGCAAGGTGACAATATACAGCCTTGACGCACTCCTTTTCCTATTTGGAACCAGTCGGTTGTTCCATGTACAGTTCTGACTGTTGCTTCCTGACCTGCATACAGGTTTCTCAAGAGGCAGGTCAGAACCTTTAAGAAGCATAAAATCCTTAGTTTATGAAAATTAACATGAAAATCAGTGTTTTAGAGAATAAAAACAAAAGAAGGAAAGCTATACAGTTAATTTTATGAAGCTGATATAATCTCAGCTTCAAAAACTTAGAAGAGCTGTAGAAGAAAAGGAAATTATGACTCAACCACACATAAATATAGATGAAAATATTCTGAATAAAATACTAGCAGATCAAATTCAGGGCAAATTTTTTAAAATCATGGTTGATGAGTATGCCAAGAATTCAAGTAAGATTCAAAGTCAGAAAACTGCTCATTAACATACATTACACATTAAAGGTCTTCCCTGTTAAAAGAGAAAAATCATATGAACATCTATAGATACAGAGGAAAAAGTGTATTTGATACAGTTCAGCCCTCAAGTATAACTTTTAAAAACTCTCGGCAAACTAGGAACAGAAGGGAATTCATTTAATACGTCAAAGAGTATTTTAAAAACCTGCAGAAAGCAATGTACTAAGTGGTGGAACTTTAGAAGTTTTCCCATTTCAGTCACGAATAAGAAACAAATGCCTTTTAATGCTGTTTCTGATAGCTATGTACTGGAGGTGCTAGCAAATGCAATAAGAAAAGGAAATGAAATGTAAGAATCAGAAAGGAAAACACAAAATTGTCTTTATTTATAGATGTCATGGTGGCTGACAAAAAATAATCTACAAACTAATAGAACAAATAAGAATTCAGGCAGGTTACTGACCAGTTTTTAAAAAATCCTTAGCACTCTTACCATTAAATAGAAAATAGCTATCTCTATGTATCAGACTGTATGTCCATATCTATATATTGCATTCATAATAGCAACAGAAAGGTATCCATAAAATAATTCTAACAAAAATTATTTTAAGGCCTTCAAGGGAAAATTTTAAAATATTATTGACATGTACCCTGTTCGTGTTTGGAAAAGAATATGTGATAAATAATTTAAATACAATCTTCAAAAAAAATACCCTAATAGAAAATGAGCAAAGAATATGAATAGATAGTTCACAGAAAAGTAAATTCAAATCGCAATAATCATATGAAAAGAGGTTGCACCTCTCTAAAAATTAGGGTACGGTGGCTCAGATGGTAAAGCGTCTGCCTGCAATGCAGGAGACTTGGGTTCAATTCCTGGGTCAGGAAGATCCCCTGGAGAAGGAAATGGCAACCCACTCCAGCATTCTTGCCTGGAAAATCCCATGGTCAGAGTAGCCTGATAGGTTACAGTCCATGGGGTCGCAAAGAGTCAGACACGACTAAGAGACTTCACTTTCACTTCAACATAAAGACAGTAACATTTCACACCCTTCAAATGGCAAATACTGTGTTGCCTACACTACCAGTAAGCATGTGAAAAATATTAGTGAGCAGTTTGGCACTACCTCATAAGATTTAAGAATGCAGGTACTCTTGGACCCAGAGATTCTACCTCTGGTCCTAAACACAAGGCAGCAGGTACAAAAAAAAAAAAAAAAGATTCATTAGAGCCAGTTTCCAGTAGTCAAAAATGTAAATAACCTAAGTTCCATCAACAGGAGAATGGACAAATAAATCGTGCTATGGTCACACAATAGCCATGGCCATTACACGAGAGCAACATGCCTTGGTGTGGATAGATCTTAAAAAACCCAAGGTATCAAGTGCAGGTTGCAGAATGCTCTGTAAAATATGGTACCATTTCTATCAAATTTGAAAATAAAAAACAATATCATTTGCTTTTGTGGATATATAAATATATGTAGAAATGTGTTTGAACAATAAATGGCAGATTTGAGACAGTGATTACATAAGGGCATGCTATGTCTGCTGCTACTGCTAAGTCACTTCAGTCGTGTCCGACTCTGTGTGACCCCATAGACGGCAGCCCACCAGGCTCCCCCGTCCCTGGGATTCTCCAGGCAAGAACACTGGAGTGGGTTGCCATTTCCTTCTCCAATGTGTGAAAGTGAAAAGTGAAAGTGAAGTCGCTCAGTCGTGTCCGACCCTTAGTGACCCCACGGACTGCAGCCTACCAGGCTCCTCCATCCATGGGATTTTCTAGGCAATAGTACTGGAGTGGCTTGCCATTGCCTTCTCCGAAAAATCAGCAATAGAACTCCTCAATTTTAAGTTGAAATGACTAGAAACAGAAAAATGCAAAACCTAATTTTAATAAAATACTTTGAAGAGACAGGGATTCATACACAGCCTCTGATATCCAAAAACCCCTTATAATATGCTGTTAACTACATAGCTAAATACTTCTTGGAGCAGGAAAAAGGTTACTACCAATTCAAATAATCCTGGGCTGGGGGCAATTTTAATATACAGATATAAACCAAAGTTCTAAATGTCCCAATTACAAGGGTACAAAAAGCCTAGAACATTTTTTCTTAAACAACATATTCAAAAGTAACAGAAGTACATGGACCAAACCCATACATAGTAAGATTCTCTAACTCACAAACATACTCAATTCATATACCCTGATATAACCCTTTGGTAAAAGACCAAAGCAAAGACCATCATACTAAACTATTTAAAGTTCAATAACTATGTGACTAACATTTTGCTTTTGGTGTGTACAAACTTTTGATGGTGAAATTTATTTCACTATCACATATAAATAACTGACTTTTCAGATGAACTAAAACACACACAAATCAAAAGCACAGACGAGAAAAAACACCACTGTATTTCATAAAAGGAATAAAAAATACAATAGGGGTCTTTACCTTACTGTACATCAGACCCTCACTTTGAATTTTCACAAAAGTAGAACTTTTTCAAAAGGATAATATCTAAAGGCAAAAGCAATTTGGCATGTTTTATCCAACATTAAATATTTTACACACATCATAAAACATACACACAAACACACTTACATGTATACACACGAATAAAAAGGGTTTTGGTTTTTTTTTTACCTAAATGCAAACTGGATGAGGATCCATGTGATGAAAGTGATGGCGGTGGCGTAAGTGAATGTCCTGGAGTTTGGCTTGGCAGAGGCATGCCTATTGGACTTGGAGAGGAGGAAAATCCCAGACTATTGTAAAATGGTTGCCCTATGGGTGCTAGGCTGCTACTAGATCTTTTGTACAAGTCAGAGCTAGTAGATAGAGACTCTCTCCTTGTGGCACTACTACTTGCAGAACTGCCAACTGAAGAAGAAATAAATGGCAGATTTGAGACAGTGATTACATAAGGGCATGCTATGTCAGGACATGCTATGTCAGAGCATGTTAAGGAAGGGAACATTGGGGCTTCATTTTTATCTTCAATTTAAAAAAATTCAAATATGGGAAATGTTAAAATTTTATAAAGCTTGGTGTTGAGTACACTGGGTGTTCATTTTTAAATTCTCCTTCTTTTCTGGGGGGGTCTTCCCTTGCAGCATGTGAGATCTTAGTTCCCCAACCAGGGATTGAACCCAAGCTCCCTGCATAGGAAGTGTGAAATCCTAACCCCTGACTGCCAGGGAATTCTCTTAAAATTATTTGTACTTTTCCGTATGTTTGAAATGTTTCAGAAGAAAAAAGCAATGCTTTGATTCTATAAGATGCCATTAACTATGTCATCATATAACAACAACAAACTCCTTTTGTCTGTATCCTAATACCTTTTTCCATAACAGACTCCAATGCTCAATGGCTCTGTAACTTTAAGCAAGTGCTTTAAAATCCTCCAAGCCTTCATTTCCCCATGTGTTAACTGCAGATAATATCTTCTTCACAATTAAAAGGGCCTAGCACAGTGCATATGGTAAGTGGTCAGTGCTTGCTCATTTGATTCATTTGTCTAACAAATAACCATGGAGCCTCCCCTGTGCCTGACACTGTTCTAGACACCGTGTATAGAACAGTTGAGGGGGGGAATAAAAAGACATAAAATTCCCTCCTTTTATGGAGCTTACAATCTAGTATAGAAAGGCACATAATAAAGATAAATAAATTCAGTCTATAGAATAGCAGATGGTGTTAAGTGCTAAGGGAAGAAATAAAGCAGGAATGTTAGCTCTAATTGCCTCTCTCCTGTCTTTCTTTGATGCTTCTATCTTTCCTTCTCCCTCCCTTCTTCTTCCTCTCATCGGTCTTTCTGAATTTCCTTTTTTGCGTTCCTCCCTTCTGTTTGAACTGCTCCCATGGTCATGACATCCTGGCACTGAACTACTTGTTGCCTAATAATCTTAAGGATGGATTTCTGCTCACCAAGGACACTGTAGCTTTTGTAGAGTCAGTGACTGGGCTTGAAGTTTCCTTTGTACTCAAAGCACTTATCACAGTGGTGAGCGAGCAGCAGTAGCTCTACAAACTTTCCTTGTCTGAAGGATGATTGAAATTATCAGACCAATTGGGTAGCTGATCAGAGTCATTAGGAGGAGAGCTTGAATACCCAAATCAACACTTCCCCTGGAGTACTGGCCACCAAGCCCAGCCTCTGATATTTTCTAAGAGGGTGATCTTAGTGTTTTCACTTCATCAGATCTTGTTTCTTTATCTATTAGGCAGGAGTATTGTGTAGATGATCCAAGGTGCCTGTCTATGCTAGAACTACTAAACCCATTTTTATTATCTAGGGTTTTCCATTCTAATTTGGTTTCATAATGTCTTTCTGTCCTTGTTGACTCAGAGCCACATCTCAGCAAATACTTCTTCATTGTGGAGACCCTTTGGAACTTTTTGGTATATGCTGCTGTCTTTTGACTTCTTTGACTCTGTGAATGGAACAGTCACACCCATAGGACTTAGAATGTTAGAATGTTCTAATCTTAGAACATTAATAGCAAAAGAGACCTTAGCCACTGTTCATTAAGCACATGTGCTTTTCTTCATTATGGCATTTCTGTAAAACAGAGTTGCCTATTCTCCTCTCAGAGAACCTTATTGCATGATTGCTTGAAGAACAACTTCAGAATCAGTCAGACTTGGGTTCAAGTCCCATGTCTGACACTTAATAACTGTGTGATGTTGGACAGTTAACTTTACCCATCTGAGCCTCAATTTCCTCCTTTGTAGAAGGAGGGTATCACTCATCTCAAATGGTTGTGATGAGGATTAATGCAGTAGTAAATCTCCAGCAGTTAACCCAGTGGATGCCAAAGAGCAAGAGCTCAGTAAATAGCTGGTTTTGTTTCTAACATTTCCAAGGAGCAACTCATCCCAGTCTTACTAAGTAGCAGAGCTAGAGTTCAACCTGGGCAGTTTGATCCAGCCCCATGCTGTGACCCACCGTGCTCTACCTACGGCTCACAGGACTCATTCCGGGGAAGTCGATGAAAAGTTTAGTTGTGGAAGTCTGCATCTCACAATGACTGAAAAACACCCGAACGTTCTGAATTCCAAATGGGGTCAAAGAACAGACACAGCACCCTGGGAATGGAGGAAGAATGGGGACCAAGTTCAGGATGGGGGACGTGGTCCTGGAGCTCTGTGGAGGGACTGGCGGAGATGCGCATGACCTGGCGGCATCTGGGGGCCTCAGAGTTAAGCCAGGAATCTTATTCTGTGGCATTTCTGGACCAAAAGAATCAATCTATCTGAACTGAAAGGTGCTGTGTGTGTGTGTGCATGTGCACAAAGAAGCCAGGTACAACTAAAAAGGAGAAAATAAATTCCACCTAAGAGGAGCCATCCTAAAATCCCCAACTAGCCCTTATCAACTTATTTCTGAGACCTGTAAAAGTGTAGCACCCAGCTCACGTGGCCCTTCTGAGGACCAAATCCTTTAATCTTCCCATCTGTGCTATGAGGAAACTGAACCAGATGGATCTGTATGGGAAAGGGGAACAGAGATTTGGAGCCAGGCCAACCTGAGACCAACCCCTGCTTAATTCCAATAGAGAGACTTATTTCCTCATGCATAAGAGTATAATGGGCTTCCCAGGTGGCTCAGATGGTAAAGAATCCACCTGCAATGCAGGAGACCTGGGTTCGATTCCTGGGTTGGGAAGATTCCCTGGAGGAAGGCATGGCAACCCACTCCAGTATTCTTGCCCGAAGAATCCCCATGGGCAGAAAAGCCTGGTGGGCTGCAGTCCATTGGGTCATAAAGAGTCAGACATGACTGAGTGACTAAGTACAGCACAGTTCAGTTGAGTTCAGTCAGTCAGTCACGTCCGACTCTTTGCAACCCCATGAACTGCAGCACACCAGGCCTCCCTGTCCATCACCAACTCCTGGAGTCCATCCAAACCCATGTCCATTGAGTCGGTGATGCCATCCAGCCGTCTCATCCTCTGTCGTCGCCTTCTCCTCCTGCTCTCAATCTTTCCCAGCATCAGAGTCTTTTCAAATGAATACAGCACAAGAGAGGATAGTACCACCTATCTCACAGTTTGTTGAAAGGATGAACTCTCTGTTAAGTGCTTAGCAAGGTCCTTGGCATATAGTGAGCATTCAATAAATGTGTGGTGACAGTCATAGTGGTGTTGATGATGATGATCAGATCATTAGATAAATAATGCTGGGGAGTCTCAGAAGGCCTCTAAAAAGAGCAAGGGAAATGGGGAAAGGAGAGGTCAGTGAGACGTGTTGGACACTTCATGGGGCAGCAGTATATCCATGTGGAGATGTCCCCTTGAGAGGCGGAAACATGGGACTAGAGATGAGGGCTTGGCCCCTCTCTCTGACCGCAAACATGGAGTACCCTCCCACATGTGGATCCAAGTCCATGGAGGCAGCACAACATGCAGGAAAAGAGGCTTTTGAAGTAATGTATGCTGTTATCTTGAACAACTTGACTTTGCAAAGCAGAAATAAAAGCACCTACTTTTACAAGGTGGTTATAGAAATTGAATTACTGAATATAATATTTTGAGCACAAAGACTGACACATTGGAAAAATCTTTCCAAATGATTGTTCATATATCCCTTTTTATGAAATAATGTATTCTAAGTTTAAAATGAAGACTACTACTTGAGGATACCAAATCTTGTCAAGCAATACCTTTTGTAAGCACCATGTGGTAAACAGAGGTCTCAGAAACACTCAAGGAAATAATTCATTTGTTGCTAACTTAAAACATCAATTATGCTCCTAGAATTATGTCACATACATTGGTAGACACCAGTGAGTTAGAAGATAAAGTCCCTGCTATGGATATCCTTACAGTCTAATCAGGGGAATAAGAAGCTTGTGGAAGAGAGACAAATGGAAGACACTATGTCCAGAAATGCTGAACAAAGTGAAGAGTGCCTGGACAAGGATGAGGACAGTGTGAGTGGAAGAGCTCAGATGCATTTTGACAGATGGCTCAATAGGTGCCATTTTTGATGATGTCCTATTAATAAATTGAGCAAGGAAGAGACTCACTTGCTCAATTTATTAATTGAGACACTTCAGTCCACTCAGTTGTGTCCACCTCTTTGAGACCCCATGGATTGTAGCACACCAGGCTTTCCTGTCTATCAGCAACTCCCGGAGCTTATTCAAACACATGTCCTAGAGTCAGTGATGCCATCCAACCATCTCATCCTCTGTCATCCCCTTCTCCGCCCGCCTTCAATCTTTCCCAGCGTCAGGGTCTTTTCCAATTAGTCAGTTCTTCACATCATGTGGCCACAGTATTGGAGTTTCACCTGCAGCATCAGTCCTTCCAACGAATATTCAGGACTGATTTCCTTTAGGATGGACTGGTTGGATCTCCTTGCAGTCCAAGGGACTCTCAAGAGTCTTCTCCAACACTTAACCTTATGCTAAACCCCAGGCTAGGAGGGGAGATGGCAAAGGAGAGCAAACTCTGACAACAAGGTGATTCGTACCTGACTGGGAATGAGGGTCTGGAACAGGTGGTCAGAGCACTGATCTATGTGTTATCAATCAGACCAGAGGGCACACCTGAGCTGAGACGGCTTACCTTTCATTTGGATCTCCTCTTACCAGGGTCTTTTCATCTAATTCACTTGATGTTTGATGACTACGTGCTCTACCTGTTAGAATCGCTGCACTGCCAAGAGCGGGCCAACGAGCTCATGCGAGCCATGAAGGGAGAAGGAAGCACAGGTAAGATGGCACTTCACTGGGATGTGCCGTTCTTCTCACATTGACTTGTATCCTTACGTCTGTGCTCTGTGTTTCTTCAGCTCCACATCCCAGATAATTTAATTTTGGTGAAAAGGTCAGATGGTGGGAAACCAACACTGTCTTTTCCTTCTTGAGAGTGGGCATGTGTGTACGCAGGAATTGCCTCGGGTGACACCATGGTGATGGGAAACCATCAAAGATTTTGATCAGAGGAGTGACATGATTGGGGCTTCCCAGGTGGTGTTAGTGGAAAGAACCTGCCTACCAATGCAGGTATAAGAGATGTGGGTTGGATCCCTGAGTCAGGAAGATCCCCTGGAGGAGGAAATGGCAAACCACTCCAGTGTTCTTGCCTGGAGAATCCCATGGACGGAGGAGACTGGCGGGCTACAATTCATGGGGTTGCAAAGAGTCAGACATGACTGAAGCGACTGAGCACACAGCACGCACATGACTTGATAAATGCCACAATAACATTTCCTTTTTAAAAGTCCCTAAGGATAACTTGCCTTAACCTTTGGCTCTAAGAATCCACCCTTCTTCTTCCCACAGCAGAAGTCCAAGAAGAGATAATCCTGACAGAGGCTGCCCCGCCAACCCCTTCACCTGTGCCATCGTTTTCTCCAGCAAAGTCTGCCGCGTCGGTGGAAGTGCCGCCCCCCTCCTCCCCTGTCAGCAACCCATCGCCTGAGTACACTGGCCTCAGCACTACAGGTAATGAACGTCCATCCAGGGCTCTGAGTGGGGACATGGTGTGTAAAGCCAGAGCTCTACAGAGAAACATTCTCCCTCCAGCGCCCTCCCAGAACAGTGCCAACATCTGAGTATCCTCCTGGATTTATCCATTTATTCGTCTGCTCATATTCCTGATGCTTCTGTTTTCAAGTTGGCAGATTAGGTACATGATAAAATCTCCAGATTCCCCCACCAAAAAAGAGAAACTAAGTCACTGATATGATTGAAATGATATAAAACACAGAACACAGACATTCTGGAAAATGAGAAAGGGTTCTCCATGAACCAGAAACTGAGATGTATCTCTGCAAAATGGGAGACAGGAAGCCATATGATAAGCAGTACTAAGGTAGGTGGGGCAGTAAGCAAGGTTCAAGCTAATGCTGTGGGTCCCCAAGGCAGGGGAGAGTCCATCTAGCTGTGGAGACCTCACAAGGGAGCGGGGAGCTGACACTTGATTTTAACTGACAAAGGTATTGCAGAAGGGCCTCTGGGCAGAGGACAGTGTATGCAAACGCACAGGGGCGGAAGTGTGGGACCCTTTCAGGGAATGGTAAACTGGCTAAAACATGGGTGGTCATGAAGGCGTGTTACAAGCCTGGGAAGGTAAATTTGAGTCACATCCCATAGGATCTTCCACGCCAAGACAACATTTGAAAATGGAAGAAATGTTACAAGGATAATCATAGCTAGTTGCTAATATCTAAGTGTTATTTTACCATGAGCAAAGGACCCTCAGCATCACTGTTTTACTTGATTACAAGGTAAATATTACCTCATTTTATGGAGGAAGAAAACTAAAGGGTGGAAAAGAGTTAAAATTCCAGATCCCCGGCAGGCACCAGAGTCGGCAGTTGCCATAAACAAATTTATTCATTTGGTCATTCAGCAAATGTCCTAGCTCTCAAGACTTGTGGAAATGATGTATTGTATGTGGAATATGCAGTAAGTGTTAGGTAATACATAATAAAGAATAGAGTGCATTTGTGTATGGGTGTGTGTTTGTGTGCACGTCCAGGTTTTCTCACGTGGTTAGAAATATGGGGATTAGATGAGGTAAGAAAAGCCAAAGTGCTTGGTTAACAGTGAGGTGGTATCTAGACCGAAGCGGTGATTCATGGGGTCTCAAAGAGTCAGACATGACTGAGCAACTGAACTGAACTGAACTGAACTGAAGAAAAGCCAAAGTGCTTGGTTAACAGTGCGGTGCTATCTAGACCGAAGCAGTTACTGTTTGGATTGCCTATAAGATGAGGGCTGTGGCCAAGCGTGCTGTAGGAGTTCAGAGAGAAGAGTAGACCCTGTCCATCCCACCAGAACCCCGGGCAGGGAGGAGGGAAGTTTTTGGGAGAGGGGTGAGACTCAAAGGCAGCCTCAAAAGATAAGAAGGACTCAGCTGACAGGAGAAGAGGAGAAGAGTGAGCACACGGGAATGAAAGGCAGAGACAACTTTCTGCCGAATGGGCCTGGGTGAGGGTGGGGCAGGTGAACAGATCAGACTGTGGAGTGGAGAGCTTGGTAAGTCTGTGATAATAATTCATTATCTTTCTTTTTTTATTTTTAAAATATGTACTTGTCTGTGTCAGGCCTTAGCTGTGGCATGCGGGATCTTGGTTAAGGTGGACGGATTCTCCAGTTGTGATTTGTGGGCTCAGTAGTTGTGGCACCTAAGCTGTCTAGTTGTGGCGAGTGGGCCTAGTTGCTCTGCAGCGTGTGGGATCTTAGTTCCCTGACCAGGGGTCAAACCTGCCTCCCCTGCAATGCATGGTGGATTCTTAACCACTGGACCACCAGGGAAGTCCCTCATTATCTTTTTCCCCCACACCTGCTCTTGCCATTTGCCCAAGTACCAAATCTTGGAATCAGCTCTCCTCTCCCTCGACTCCTCCTGGATTAGCTAGGGTAGATTAAGCCACTGTAACAGACCCAAACATGGCTGGAGTTAACACGATGGGAATCTATTTCACACAGGGTGTCTCAGTCAGAGGAGGCTATCTTTAATACAACCATTTGGAAATGCATGTTCCTTCAATGTGGGGCTCCACCATACCCCAGAGCATTGCTTCTCAAAGTGTGGTCCATGGACCAGTGGTATGAGCATCACCCTGGAACTTTTTGGAAATGCTTGTTATCAGAGCCCATCACAGACCTACTGAATCAGAAAGTCTGGGCAGTGACTTTCCTGGTGGTCCAGTAGCTAAGACTCCATGCTTCCAATGCGAGGGGCCCAGATTCGATCTCTGGCCAGGGAACTAGATCCCAAACACCACAACAAAGATCAAAGATCCCAAGTGCTGCAACTAAGACCTGGATCAGTCAAATAAATAAGTAATTTTTTTAAAAAAAGAAACTCTAGGGTGGGGCCCAGCCATTTGCTCAAGAAGCCTCCAGGTGATGGTGAGGCTGCCTAGTTTGAGGACCACTGGCTTTGGGCTTTGTTAAGTCTGCAACCAGCTGAGAGAAATGGAAAGTGGATCTGAAGGAGGAGAAACCCACTCACAGAAGCCCTGGCCTGAAGGCAGCACACGCCACTTCCACTTCCGTTCTCTCAGTGAGGACTTTGTCTCATGGCCTCATGCACCTACACACAGAGGTGGGGAATGTGGACAGTGAGCCCCCAGGCGGGAAGCGGGACAGATCTGGGGGAGACAGCTGGCATTCTCCTCCACACCTCCCAAGGCCAGTTGTTCTAACCCAGACCGTGACCCACCATTCCTCCCAGCCCACTGCTGCCGCCAGGTTCAGGCCTTCCCCATCCCTCATGGACATACACAGTGACTCTGGATCTGGGTTCCCTCCAGGTTAGAATCTTGCTCCAGACCCTCATAACATGGGCTTAGTTACATCACAGTTCCAATTAAAATACACTGGGAACGAAATTGTATGTTTGTAAAGATCAAATAGGATGAGATTGTCGTGTTTAGGTCCTGTCTTTTATCTGTTCATTCAGTCACATGTCTATCCATTTATCTATTCATTTATCCAATAGATACTGAGGCAGACTTTATTTTGGGGGGTTCCAAAATCACTGCATCATGGTGATTGCAGCCATGAAATTAAAAGACACTTACTCCTTGGAAAGAAAGTCATGACCAACCTAGACAGCATATTAAAAAGCAGAGATATTACTTTGCCAACAAAGGTCCATCGAGTCAAGGCTATGGTTTTTCCAGTGGTCATGTATGGATGTGAGAGTTGGACTATAAAGAAAGCTGAGCGCCGAAGAATTGATGCTTCTGAACTGTGGTGTTGGAGAAGACTCTTGAGAGTCCCTTGGATTGCATGGAGATCCAGCCAGTCCATCCTAAAGGAGATCAGTCCTGGGTGTTCATTGGAAGGACTGATGTTGAAACTGAAACTCCAATACTTTGGCCACCTCATGTGAAGAGCTGACTCATTTGAAAAGACCCTGATTCTGGAAAAGATTGAGGGCAGGAGGAGAAGAGGACAATAGAAGATGAGATGGTTGGATGGCATCACCGACTCAATGGACATGAGTTTGGGTAAACTCTGGGAGTTGGTGATGGACAGGGAGGCCTGGCATGCTGCAGTTCATGGGGTCGCAAAGAGTCAGACATGACTGAGCGACTGAACTGAACTGATCCAATAGATATTTCTCAAGTGGCTTCTGTGAGCTAAATACTTCAGAAGTTGGTGATACAAACAGGTGAACTGTGGTGCCTGCACCTGGGAGTTTATTGTTAGATGTCAGGGTTCTAATGGGGCTTCCTTGGTAGCTCAGCTAGTAAAGAATTGGCCTGCAATGCAGGAGACCCCAGTTCAATTCCTGGTTTGGGAAGATCCCCTGTAGAAGGGATAGGCTACCTGTTCCAGTATTCTTGGGCTTCCCTGGTGGCTCAGACAGTAAAAAATCTACCTGCAATGCTGGAGAGAGACCTGCACTGGGATCCCTGGGTTGGGAGGATCCCCCAGAGGAGGGCATGGAAACCCACTCCAATATTCTTGTCTGGAGAATCCTCATGGACAGAGGAGCCTGGCGAGCTACAGTCCATGGGGTCACAAAAAGTTGGATATGACTGAGGAACTAAGCATAGCACAGCACAGGGTTCTGAAGATCAAGACAGTAGTTATAATATAACGTAATGACTGCTGAATTGGAAGAAAGGTCAAAGAGTTAGGGAGCACAAAGTGGGGCCTCCAGTCTATTTGAAGGGTCTGGGGAGCCAAATAATGAGAGAAAAGGTATTCCAAGCAAAGGCTTGG
This sequence comes from Moschus berezovskii, assembly GCF_049115385.1. NCBI lineage: Eukaryota > Metazoa > Chordata > Mammalia > Artiodactyla > Moschidae > Moschus > Moschus berezovskii. The sequence continues at coordinate 74,829,759 of NC_142465.1, forward strand.
AGGCAAGAGACAGCATGTCATTTTCAGGGAAATTCAAGTATTAATATGTATCCCAGGAGATTTTTGTTTAATTCTTTCCCAAATGTTTCCAGAGCCAGAGCTACTCAGAGAGGAAATGAGCAGATGCTTAAAGCCTGTAAGGTGCCTGCCTTCTTTTCCACGTTGCCAGGAACAGAAAACGTACTAACCATCCCAGCGGCCCTTCATTAGGGACAGTTCAGGAGACTGGGTTCTTCAGAGCAGTGATGGAAAGCAGGGTTGTCCATAACTGGCATTAGATGGAGCAGTGGTTTCACTTTGGGTCCACAGCTGGAGAGAGTCCTCCTCTTCAGTGGAAATTTAGATGTGAGCATCGCCACGTTTATTTACATATGTGTGTGCTCAGTCATGTCCAACTCTTTGTGACCCTAGGGACTATAGCCCACCAGGTTCCTCTGTCCACAGGATTTCCCAGGCAAGAATACTGGAGTGGGTTGCCATTCCCTTCTCCAGGGGATCTTCCCCACCCAGGGTCTGAACCTGCGTCTCTGGTGTCTCTTGTGCCTCCTTCACTGCAGGCGGATTCTTTACTGCTGAGCCACAGGGGAAGCCCTTATTTACGTAGATGCACCTCAAATCGCATTTCATTTTCTACTTTGAGGACGAAGAATTTGACTCCCTTCTACCTCCCTCCCATTTCCCCCTCCACAGTGGGTTGTTGCAGTTCCTGCTTAGAAGGCTCAGGAAGAAAAGTTGTGCAGAAAAGAAAAACTTTATCCGCTGAAAATAAAAAGGGATGAGAACTTGGGCATTGTTCAAGCTCTGCTGCTGCTCAGGGGTTCTTTGGAGGCTGGAATCGGGGGGTCTCCTTCCTCACTCAGGAAGGAAGGGCAGTGAGAGCACCTAGAAGCCACTTACCTGGATAATCCTGCCTGTGCACACACCCCTCCCCACCCCACCCCCCACCGCCTGGCAGACAAGCACGTCAGCCAGCCGGTGATAAGATCCATACTTCTAAAATCAACAGGGAAATTATGCAACTGGAACATCTGTGCATTATGAAGCAGAAACAATGTGAGTGGAATCTTTTGGCCAACCTAGCAACAGATCAAACAAGAAGACTCCAAGGCAGTAAGGGGAAGGAGGAGTGTGAAGGAGAGACTTCTAGGATCTCATCATCTTTCTCAGCCAGCTCGCAAGTCTGCTGCTGGCTTTCTTTGTACTAATGTGGAGGCCTTGAGGTATGGCAGGTGTGATAGTCAAAGGCACAGGAATATCATAAATGTGTTGAGAGATTTCTGTTCAATGTGTTCAGGCGTCGTAAAAGTAGCTTCTTAGAAATACAAATGTGAAACAGGTTCTCCTCGGTTGACTGTAACCTTTGAAGATTTTCGCACATTCCAGCTTTGTTCTCAGATATCTCCAGGGGGCATTAAAAATGTCATCCTGTATAAAACTATCTGTAATATGTTTCTCAAGTACCACTTTTGAAATACTCCATTGCTAAATTGGACTGGACCTTGGCATGTATTGTGGCTCATGGTCTTGGAAGAACCACAGCATAATTTCCTAACAACATGTATGGTTTTATAGATACTATAATATAAAGCACGAGTTATCCATGGTATACACCTGAATAATAGGAAATCTATTACAGTAGGCTTAAATTTGGGGATTTGTGTATTTTTTGAACAATATTGTACACTGGAAAGCAATTATTAGAAATCTTTTAAAATGCATTTATCATGTTTTTTTAACTCAGCATATGGTTGTCATGCTCAGTTAATTTTTATTTCTATCATTAAATTATTGCTTGATTTATATACTATTACTTTTCAAAAAGTGGTTAACAATTTTAAAAAAAAAAAGCAAAACCATTTTGTTTTTAAAAGGACCCAAACCAGGAAGCAAGAAGTAAAGAAGTAGAAAAAATTAAACAAAACAACTCTTGGCTGAAACAGCTTATTAACATCTTAAATGAAATTTTGTGTGATGCAGTGACTCTGTTGGGCTTCCAGCACTTTGAATATCATTGCTCAGATGATGTACACATTATCAAGTTCAGCTACTTGAGTGTTAGAGCCAATCAGGTGTTTGCAGGTCTTCCACAAACCAGCATCTCACTGTTGATGGACACTTCCTCATTTTTTCAACTGTGAAAAAGAGAACAGTATTATGTCTGCTTGGTGAGCACAAAGAGAACATTAATTCATTGCACATAACCTTTGGGGGTCCTTTGATACAAGGAATACAGAGTAGTGTGAGAATGAGCTATGACTCACCAGGAAAACCACATCCCATCTATATCTGGATGTAGTGCTCTGTCCATCCCTATACGGATTTCCAATGTTTTTTAAAAAGATTTATTTATATATGTATTTCTGGCTGTACTGGGTTTTCATTGCTGTACCCCGGCTTTCTCTAGTTGCGGCAAGCAGGGACTGCTTCTCCTTGCAGTGCACAGGCTTCTCATTGTGGTGGCTTCTCTTGTTGCGGCTAGTGGACTCCATAGAGCACAGGCTCAGTAGTCATGGCACACAGACTTAGGTGCTCCATGGCATGTGGACCAGAGATGGTCCTTTAATGGACCTCCTGGACCAGAGATTAAACCTGTGTCCCCCGCACTTGCAGGTGGATTCTCAACCACTAGACCACCAGAGAAGCCCTAAATATGTTTTAAGATGGTATTTATTCACTGTCTTTAAAAGTCAGAGGGAAAAGGAAAGGCATATCGGGCACCTCGAATTGCACCTGATGCACAGCCAGTTTTGACTGGCTATGTCAGAGTCTATGGCAATGTCTTGAGAGACTGCATAAAGGGTTCCATTTTAACAGATTTCCACAAGGCAAAATCAAGCCCATTTATCCTTTTTTTTCCCCTAATATTGGTGGCGTGCCAGCTCCCTCATGACCCAGCAAGGTTCAGAAACCTTAGCTTACTTTAAGGAAAACTGGTGCTTCTCCTCCTGAGGAGCATGGCAAGTGGTTCCAAACTGAGCAGCCCACTTAACATGACACTGGGCTGCAATTCTTGAATGTCTTTAAAAGCAAAATGTTAAGATCCCACTCTCTCCAGGTCAGGCCACCGAAGGATTCTAAGAGCTCGTTTATGATGTCATTTTAAGTATGCCCTCTTTCAGCAATGACAATAAAAGTTAACTATTAAACTCATGTTTTCAACTTCCCATCATGGGTTCCCTACAACACAAAACCAGCAAATTAAATCACTGAGATGCTAGGATGCCTAAAGAAATAGAGGCAAATTCCTTATAAATAGCCCTAACTGTAGAACATCTGGCCTGCCCAGCTGCGTTTTCTCTGCATCCGTTGAGGGTGCAACAAAGATAACTGGCTCCTAGTCTTTCCAAATAACAAAAGCTCAGTTATTCTGAGGGAAGCCGAAGTGAGTGGGAGCTGGTGGTCACTGCAGCCCTGCCACAGAGCCGCATGACTCACTCACAGAACTCAGAATGGTCCCTGCCAGTGAATTCCTCTTCCATCCCTGTTGCTTCCTTTTCTCTAAAGGAACAGGATTAGGAAATAGAAGCTGGCATCGAGAATAGATTGTTTAATCTGCCCCTGACTTCACAGCACCAAGGTCTTGGCTTCATGTTGGGATCTTTAGATTTGTTCGTTCATTCATTTGGTCATTCATTCAGCCACAAGTAATTCCATGTCTAATCTGTGCCATGTCCTAGGGTACAAAAGTGAAGAAAAAAAAAAAACAAACAGGTGGAGTTTCTGTCCTCATGATACTTATATTCTAGTGGGTAAGAGAGTCAATATGGAAGTTAAGCATCAGGTAACAATATAACTTCAAATGGTCATAAGTGCTATGGGGGCGGCATCTTAGTAGGGTGGTCAGAGGAGGCCTCTCTGAAGACGTGACATTTGTCTTGTGAAGTGTCGCAAGGGGCTAGCCACATAAAGACTGGGGAGAAGAAAAGATCATTTTAGGTAGTGGAGAACAGCACGTGTACGGGTCTGAGGCAGAAAAGAGACTGGCATAGTGAGGACTGACTGATGGGTACAAACGAGGGGGAGGTTACAGGAGAGGAAGCTGCCGAGATGCGGAGGCGCCAGGTCATGAACCAACTTATCTCCCTGGGCGCTGATGCATTTGCTGCCCCTGATCAGTTTTGTCAGTCTCATTCTGGCCATGGAACTATTGGTAACGTGTAATCCAAACAGATGAGCTTTTCAACTTAGAAAATATTCTCCTTAAGCACAATTACCTTTAGGATAGATGATAGCCAGTGGGGGTGGAGCTAGATGTAAAATCTTTCTCTTCTCAGTTTTGAATGTTATGGGAAATGTTTGTTTAGTAACAAATACTCTCAAGCAATCCTGTCCAAACAGAACTTTCTGTGATGATGGGAACTTTTTTTTTTTTTCTAAACCTGAGCTGTCCAAAACAGTAGACACCAGTCACTTGGGGCCACTGAGTAACTGAATGCAGTTAGGGCAATGGAGGAACTGAATTTTTAATTGTATTTAATTTTAGGGAATTTAAATTCATACTGGCTACTGTATAGGGCAGGCAGCTTTAGAATCTAGATGTACTACTAGTAGCTTATTTCTCAGGAGGGTACTAAGAAAGGCTTCAGTTCAGTTCAGTCGCTCAGTCGTGTCCGACTCTTAGCGACCCCATGAACCACAGCACGCCAGGTCTCCCTGTCCATCACCAACTCCCGGAGTTCACTCAAACTCATGTCCATCGAGTCGGTGATGCCATCCAGCCATCTCATTCTCGGTCGTCCCCATCTCCTCCTACCCCCAATCCCTCCCAGCATCAGAGTCTTTTCCAGTGAGTCAACTCGTCGCATGAGGTGGCCAAAGTATTGCAGTTTCAGCTTTAGCATCAGTCCTTCCAATGAACACCCAGGATTGATCTCCTTTAGAATGGACTGGTTGGATCTCCTTGCAGTCCAAGGGACTCTCAAGAGTCTTCTCCAGCACCACAGTTCAAAAGCATCAATTCTTCGGCGATCAGCTTTCTTCACAGTCCAACTCTCACATCCATACATGACCACGGGAAAAACCATAGCCTTGACTAGACGGACCTTGGTTGGCAAAGTAATGTCTCTGCTCTTTAATATTCTATCTAGGCTGGTCATAACTTTCCTTCCAAGGAGCAAGCGTCTTTTAATTTCATGGCTGCAATCAGCATCCACAGTGATTTTGGAGCCCAAAAAAATAAAGTCTGACACTGTTTCCCCATCTATTTCCCAAGAAGTGATGGGACCAGATGCCATGATCTTCGTTTTCTGAATGTTGAGCTTCAAGCCAACCTTTTCACTCTCCTCTTTCACTTTCATCAAGAGGCCTTTGAGTTCCTCTTCACTTTCTGCCATAAGGGTGGTGTCATCTGCATATCTGAGGTTATTGATATTTCTCCTGGCAATCTTGATTCCAGCTTGTGCTTCTTCCAGCCCAGCGTTCCTCATGATGTACTCTGCATATGAGTTAAATAAGCAGGGTGACAATATACAACCTTGACGTACTCCTTTTCCTATTTGCAACCAGTCTGTTGTTCCATGGCCAGTTCTAACTGTTGCTTCCTGACCTGCATACAGGTTTCTCAAGAGACAGGTCAGGTGGTCTGGTATTCCCATCTCTTTCAGAATTTTCCACAGTTTATTGTGATCCACACAGTCAAAGGCCTTGGCATAGTCAATGAAGCAGAAATAGATGTTTTTCTGGAACTCTCTTGCTTTCTCCATAATCCAGCGGATGTTGGCAATTTGATCTCTGGTGCCTCTGCCTTTTCTAAAACCTGCTTGAACATCTGGAAGTTCACGATTCACATATTGCTGAAGCCTAGCTTGGAGAATTTTGAGCATGACTTTACTAGCGTGTGAGATGAGTGCAATTGAATGACTTAGGTTGGCCCAAAACCTGAGCAACATCTGTGGTGGTTCATAGAATCCTTGTGAGGAAAAGGTTCATGTGATTTAGTCTAAGACCTGAAGGGAGGGTATGGCCAGATAGACTAGGAAGCAGTTTAAATGTTCACAAGTCTGTACTGGAGTCACAACTTGTGATCTGTAATGGCCCCAAACATGTAAAGCGCATGATAGGAGGCAGTGTTTCCTAGAGGCTTGCTGCTCAAAGTGTGCTCCGTGGACCAAGAGCATTGTCATCATTTCATTTCAGTCACTCAGTCATGTCCAACTCTTTGCAACCCCATGGACTGCAGCAAATCAGGCTTCCCTGTCCATCACCAACTCCCGGGGCTGCTCAAACTCATGTCCATCGAGTTGGCGATACCATTCAACCATCTCATCCTCTGTCATCCCCGCTTCTCCTGCCTTCAATCTTTTCCAGCATCAGAGTCTTTTCCAGTGAGTCAGTTCTTTGCATCAGGTGGCCAAAATATTGGAGTTTCAGCTTCAACATCAGTCCTTTCAATGAATATTCAGGACTGATTTCCTTTAGGATTGACTGGTTTGATCTCCTTGCAGTCCAAGGGATCACTTAGAAGCTTGTCATCATTTAGAAGCTTGTTGAGAGTGAAAAGGTTGGCTTGAAGCTCAACATTCAGAAAACAAAGATCATGGCATCTGGTCCCATCACTTCATGGCAAATAGATGGAGAAACAGTGGAAACAGTGTCAGACTTGACTGCAGCCATGAAATTAAAAGACGCTTACTCCTTGGAAGGAAAGTTATGACCAACCTAGATAGTATATTAAAAAGCAGAGACATTACTCTGCCAACCAAGGTCCGTCTAGTCAAGGCTATGGTTTTTCCTGTGGTCATGTATGGATGTGAGAGTTGGACTGTGAAGAAAGCTGATCACTGAAGAATTGATGCTTTTGAACTGTGGTGCTAGAGAAGATTCTTGAGAGTCCCTTGGACTGCAAGGAGATCCAACCAGTCCATTCTAAAGGAGATCAATCCTGGGTGTTCATTGGAAGGACTTATGCTAAAGCTGAAACTGCAATACTTTGGCCACCTCATGCGACGAGGTGACTCACTGGAAAAGACTCTAATGCTGGGAAGGATTGGGGGCGGGAGGAGAAGAGGACGACAGAGAATGAGATGGCTGGATGGCATCGCCAACTCTGTGGACATGAGTTTGAGTGAACTCTGGGAGATGGTGATGGACAGGGAGGCCTGGTGTGCTGTGATTCATGGGGTCGCAAAGAGTCGGACACGACTGAGTGACTGAACTGAACTGAACATACATGCAGAATCAATGGCTCAACTCCCAGTCTCCCAACCAAATCAGATTTGCATTTTAACAAGATCTCCAGTAATCCAATGCACATGCAAGTGTGAGAAGCAATTGTTACTGTTGGATTCAGATCCCCCTCTGCCACTCACCTGACCAAGTTTTGGGCCTTATCACCTGAAAAAGGCGGTAATACTCCTTACTTCAAAAGGTTGTTGTGATGATTCAGTGAGTCAATATATAAAAAGAAACTAACGTGAGGCCTGGTCTATGTTGGATGATCATTCATTCATTCATTTAACAAATTCATTATTGATTTCCTATTATATTCTAACCATTCTCCCTGTCCCGAGGCACCCTCTTTTTTAAAGCAACCCCTTTCAAGAAAAAAAAAAACAAACCACATATAAAAAACTCAGGGAAGAAGAATGTTTTATTGAGGATGGGAAGGAAGGAAAGTATTCCTCTCCAGTAGTTACAATATTATCACATGGAAAACAACTATCATTACAGCATTCTCAAATCCTATGGGATATTTAGAGGATTCTCAAAGATCAAGTACATTCACCACTATTCTCAGACTTTTAATTAGAGGTGGTGGACTGGGGAGGGGAGAAGAAGAGAAAGATACGGAAATTAGACAAACAGGGAAGGTTCATTATTGTTTTACCAACAAATAAAAAGCATTAGAGCTGTCTTAGAAATAAGGCACAAACTGTTAACTGCACAGATTTTCTTTTATTAGTTTCCTTAAAGAAGAAGCAGCAGCAATTCTCACTGGAGGTCCCACCAGTAGGAAAGGGAATGCAAGGGGTGTTCTTTTCTGCTCCCTAGGCAGAGAGGTTTCTCACCCAAGCCAGTAGGTGTTAATCTGCTTAAGCCTGCCTGAGTGGATCTGTTAGCTTTCTGGCACATGGCCATTTAGGGGTTTTGTTTCCCAGACCACAGGAGACCATTTTTCCAAGAGTTCCACTAGCTTTTTGTTTGATAACGTCTACTTCTAGCAGCATTTACTCCTTCAATAACAAATTCAATGGAACAAAAATTTACTGAACACCTACTATTTGGCAGACTCTCTGTTGGGGATACAGAGATGAATAAGGAGCAGTTGCCGTGCTCCAGAAACTCACACAAAAGTAACTTCTGCATTCTCTCAGGTGATGGCTATTCTCACTGCGTCTTTCTACTGCTTGAGGGTGGGTGGGGGGAGAAAATCCTTTGGCTTCCTTGGTTGCCCCTTTTAAATACCCACTGACCTCACTGTGCTCTCCTGAGGGCCCAGGGGCTTGAAGGGTTAATTACTTGCTTGCTGTGGCTGGTTCATTGTTTGCCGAAACTTCTCACCCCCCCTCCAATTCCGTTTCTAATTGTGAAATCTGCTTAATATATTTTAATAATGTTTTTCTTTTCACAGAGGCAATATACATTCTTTATAGAAAAATACAGATAAACCAAAAGAAGATAAAACATTAAAACCATTCTCAGCAATAACCTGTTTTTAATAAAAAGGGTACTTAAAATTATAAGTTATATAATTTTACATGAAGTTTAAAATATAGAGGAGAGCAGTTACCCATAATCCAGTCATCTGAGACATGGGCATTTTGTTTTTATTTTTTTCCTTCCAGTCTTCTTGCATTTATTATAAATGACAGCTAGCACACAGCCTGCTAAAGTCATTATTTTTGCGGGGGGAAATATGGTATGGATGTCTAAACAAGGAAGGGGTAATTTTAGCTGTACTGGTGGATAAGGATTTTGTGATTTTGCAGAAAGACATAAGTTTAGAAGTTTACTCACTGTTAGTTAAGTCACTGTTACTATTCAAACATTTCATCCCTAATGACAGAATCTGACCCAAGAAACTTGCCTTCTTTGGAATCTGAAAGGGGAAATAAAGAAATGTTTACTTTAATAAAGTCTGCTATGAGACTTCCCCTGTGGTCCAGTAGTTAAGACACCATGCTCCCAATGCAGGGGAGCCAGATCAGAGAATTAAGATCCCACAGATGGCATGAAGCGGCCAAAAAAAAAAAAAAAAAAAATGTCTGATAGAAGAACACCTGAGTTCATAAGAGTGCTTGAATAACATTAAAAGCCTACCACGTGCCAGGCTCTTTGACGTATATTATCTCAGTTAATCCTCATAACAGTCATACAAGATAGGTGTATCTATTCCTAATTTACAGATGATGAAATAAAGGCATATAAAATTTAAGAGGCTAGCTCAAGATCTGACAACCAGTGAGTAGCAGAACTAGGACCCGGAGCAAAGAGACATTATGGTAGAATTCCACTTTTAAATGAAAACCTTTCCTTTATCTTCCCAGAAGAATTTCAAGATAAAAATGGTCTGCAGCAGAAAGCACAAGATTACAGGACCAAAGTTTTCTCTTTTCAGTTCAGTTCGGTTCAGTTGCTCACTCATATCTGACTCTTTGCGACCCCATGAACCGCAGCACACCAGGCCTCCCTGTCCATCACCAACTCCCGGAGTTTACCCAAACTCATGTCCATTGAGTTGGTGATGCCACCCAACCATCTCATCCTCTGTCGTCCCCTTCTCCTCCTGCCTTCAATCTTTCCCAGCATCAGGGTCTTTTCTAATGAGTCAGCTCTTCGCATCAGGTGGCCAAAATACTGGAATTTCAGCTTTAACATCAGTCCTTCCAATGAATACCCAGGACCGATTTCCCTTAGGATGGACTGGTTGGATCTCCATGCAGTCCAAGGGACTCTCAAGAGTCTTCTCCAACACCACAGTTCAAAAGCATAAATTCTTCTTAGTGCAACTCTCACATCCATACATAACCACTGGAAAAACCATAGCCTTGACAAGACAGACCTTTGTTGACAAAGTAATGTCTCTGCTTTTTAATATGCTGTCTAGGTTGGTCATAACTTTCCTTCCAAGGAGTAAGCATCTTTTAATTTCATGACTGCAATCCCCATCTGCAGTGATTTACTTTGCCTTAAAAATGACCTCTGTTTAACAAGTTCTTTAGTCTTCCATGTGCCTAAAAGGAGGCGTCTAATCCTATTCCCAGTACCTTTCAAAATCAGTTTAATCATTTCTATTGTATCAACATTCTAACACTTATCAGAAATTAAGTTGATGATTTTATTATCACTATTAGTGATTTCTTAAATTACCCTTTTTTATTCTCACCATCTCATAAAGTTCTTAAGCCTCTTGAAGGTTTTAAATTTTGTCAGGTTCTTTCCCCAATCCCTAGCACTTTCAAGGTATCCAATTAAAAAGCAAATTAATGGAATTAATAGTATGTATGGACTAGGTCAGCATTAAGGTCACTGTCTAATAATCTTCAAAAAGACCTGGGCAGGTGGAGCCCAATAATCTCCTTACGTTTGTTTAAAGCAATTTGTTGGATCCTTAACACCTGTTGAGTGTTGAGAAGTTATTTGAAGAGCCCATTAGAGCTACATCGCCTGAGCTCTCTTTGTCCTCTCTCCATTCTTCGATCTTTTTTTCTTCTTGTCTTCCCTTTCTTTTTTCTTCTTTTTTAACAAAAATTATTTAATTGAAGGCTAATTGTCGTGGTTTTTGCCATACAGTGACATGAATCAGCCATGGGTGGACATGTGTCCCCCATCCTGAACCTTCCTCCCCCGCTCCCTCCCCATCCCATCCCTCAGGGTTGTCCCAGTACACTGGCTTTGAGTGCCCTGTTTCATGTATCGAATTTGGACTGGTGATCTATTTTACATATGGTAAAATACATGTTTCAGTCAAATCACCCCACCCTTACCTTCTCCCACAGAGTCCAAAAGTCTGTTCTTTATATCTGTGTCTCTTTTGCTGTCTCGCATATAGGGTCATCATTACCATCTTTCTAAATTCTATATATATGTGTTTATATACTGTATTGGTGTTTTTCTTTCTGACTTACTTTACTCTGTATCATAGGCTCCAGTTTCATCTACCTCATTAGAACTGATTCAAATGCATTCTTTTTAATAGCTGAATAATAGTCCATTGTGTATATGTACCACAGCTTTATTATCCATTCATCTGTCGGTGGACATCTAGGTTGCTTCCATGTCCTGACTATTATAAACAGTGGTGCAATGAACACTGGGGTACATGTGTCTTTTTCAATTCTGGTTTCCTCAGTGTGTATGCCCAACAGCGGGATTGCTGGGTCATATGGAAGTTCTATTTCCAGTTTTTTAAGGAATCTCCACACTGTTCTCCATAGTGGCTGTAGTAGTTTGCATTCCCACCAACAGTATAAGAGGGTTCCCTTTTCTCTGCACCCTCTCCAGCATTTATTGTTTGTAAACTTATTGATAGCACCCATTCTGACCAGCATGAGATGGTACCTCATTGTGGTTTTGATTTGCATTTCTCTGATAATGAGTGATGTTGAGCATCTTTTCATGTGTTTGTCAGCCATCTGTTATGTCTTCTTTGGAGAAATGCCTGTTTAGTTCTTTGGCGCATTTTTTGATTGGGTCATTTATTTTTCTGGTATTTAGCTGCATGAGCTGCTTGTATATTTTTTAGATTAATTCTTTGTCAGTTGTTTTGTTTGCTATTATTTTCTCCCATTCTGAAGGCTGTCTTTTCACTGTATAGTCTCCTTTGTTGTACAAAAACTTTTAAGTTTAATTAGGTCCCATTTGTTTATTTTTGCTTTTATTTCCATTACTCTGGGAGGTGGGTCATACAGGATCCTGCTGTGATTTATGTCAGAGAGAGTTTTGCCTATGTTTTCCTCTAGGAGTTTTATAGTTTCTGGTCTTACATTTAGATCTTTAATCCATTTTGAGTTTATTTTTGTGTATGGTGTTAGAAAGTATTCTAGTTTCATTCTTTTACAGATGGTTGACCAGTTTTCCCAGCACCACTTGTTAAACAGATTGTCTTTTCTCCATTGTATATTCTTGCCTCCTTTGTCAAAGATAAGTTGTCCATAGGTGCGTGGATTTATCTCTGGGCTTTCTGTTTTGTTCCATTGATCTATATTTCTGTCTTTGTGCCAGTACCATACTGTAGCTTAGTAATATAGTCTGAAGTCAGGCAGGTTGATTCCACCAGTTCCATTCTTCTTTCTCAAGATTGCTTTGACTATTCACAAGGTTTTTTGTATTTACATACAAATCGTGAAATTATTTGTTCTAGTTCTGTGAAAAATACCATTGGTAGCTTGATAGGGATTGCATTGAATCTATAGATTGCTTTAGGTAGTATGCTCATTTTCACTATATTGATTCTTCCAATCCATGAATATGGTATATTTCTCTATCTATTTGTGTCATCTTTGATTTCTTTCATCAGTGTTTTATAGTTTTCTATATATAGGTCTTTTTGTTTCTTTAGGTAGATATATTCCTAAGTATTTTATTCTTTTCATTGCAATGGTGAATGGAATTGTTTCCTTAATTTCTCTTTCTTTTTTCTCATTGTTAGTGTATAGTAATGCAAGGGATTTCTGTGTATTAATTTTATATCCTCAACTTTACTATATTCATTGATTAGCTTTAGTAGTTTTCTGGTGGTTTTCTAAGGTTTTCTAAGTAGAGGATCATGTCATCTGCAAACAGTGAGAGTTTTACTTCTTCTTTTCCAATCTGGATTCCTTTTATTTCTTTTCCTTCTCTGATTGCTATAACTAAAACTTCCAAAACTATGTTGAATAGTCGTGGTGAGAGTGGGCACCCTTGTCTTGTTCCTGACTTTAAGGGAAATGCTTTCAATTTTTCACCATTGAGGATAATGCTTGCTGTGGGTTTGTCATATATGGCTTTTATTATGTTGAGGTATGTTCTCAGAGAAGGCAATGGCACCCCACTCCAGTACTCTTGCCTGGAAAATCCCATGGATGGAGGAGCCTCATAGGCTGCAGTCCATGGGGTCACTAAGAGTCAGACACGACTGAGTGACTTCACTTTCACTTTTCACTTTCATGCTTTGGAGAAGGAAATGGCAACCCACTCCAGTGTTCTTGCCTGGAGAATCCCAGAGACTGGGGAGCCTGGTGGGATTCCATCTATGGGGTCACAGAGAGTCAGACACGACTGAAGCGACTTAGCAGCAGCAGCAGCAGCATGTTCCTTCTATGCCTGCTTTCTGGAAGATTTTTATCATAATTGGATGCTGAATTTTGTCAAAGTCTTTCTCTGCATCTATTGAGATAATCATATGGTTTTTATCTTTCAATTATTAATGTGGAAGAAATAGAAGATCTTAACACACCTGTCACAAGTATGGAAATCAAAACTGTAATAAAAAAATCTTCCAACAAACAAAAGCCCAGGACCAGATGGCTTCACAGGTGAATTCTACCAAAAATTTAGAGAAGAGCTAACACCTATTCTACTCAAACTCTTCCAGAAAATTGCAGAGGAAGGTAAACTGCCAAACTCATTCTATGAGGCCACCATCACCCTAATACCAAAATCAGACAAAGATGCCACAAAAAAAGAAAACTAAAGGCCAATATCACTGATGAACATAGATGCAAAAAATTTCAACAAAATTCTAGCAAACAGAATCCAACAACATATTAAAAAGATCATACATCATGACCAAGTGGGCTTTATCCCAGGGATGCAAGGATTCTCCTTTTTCTTCTTTTAAAATTTTCATTGAAAAGCCTTTGACCACCAGTCTTTGGCCACCAGTCTCTGTGCTAAGCGCCAGTGACCCAGTGGTGGGCAATATAGGCAAGGCCCCTACCCTCATGTAGCTGACAGACTGGTTGGGAGGGGGATCAGACATTAATTCAATCACACTCATGAATGGCTGTAAGGTTACAAATTGTGGTAGGCACAATCATGCTGTATGGGACCTGACTTAATGGGATCTGGGGTTAGGAGACAGCTTCTTCATATTGAAATATGAAGAATGAGTGGATACTTAGGGAAGACTGAGGGTTCCAGGCAGTGGAAATGGCTGTGCAAAGGCCTTGTGGTGCTGGGAATTGTGGTACTCTGGAAAAATGAAAAAAAAAGCTATAGTGGCTGGTTCAGAGGTACAAAAGCAGGGAGTGAGGGATGCTTCTTGTGAGGTCAGCAAGAACCAAGACACAGGGTGTGTAAAGATTCTGGCTTTCAGCTCGAGAGCAGTGGGAAACCACTGGCATGCTAGGGAAGAACTGAGGGAGTGAGAACTGCTGGTGACGATACATCTTCGCTTATCTCTGCAGGAGCGATGCAGTCATACACGTGGTCTCTAACGTACACGGTGACGACAGCAGCAGGGTCCCCGGCTGAAAACTCTCAACAGCTGCCCTGTATGCGGAGCACGCACGTGCCTTCCTCTTCGGTCACACACAGGATACCAGTTTATCCCCACAGAGAGGAGCACGGGTAGGTGGCTTCCCTGGGATGATGTTTTACTTTTGATTTGAAAGGGCAGGGTTTACTCAGCAGTGATTTCCGCAGAGGACAAGAAGGACTTGCCCTTTGTTGAGTTCTGCCCACACCTTGTATGACTATCTCATACAATCCCCTCAACAACCAGATGAGGTGGGCAGGTGACCCACTTGACAGATGAAGAAACTAAGACTGGACTAATTTCACTTCCTCAGGCCACGTGGCTGCGAAGGGTGGGGCTGACTGAGATTCTGTCTGCCTCTTTTAGGAAAGAAAATGGAAAAGTCCCTTTCCCCAGCTCCCGTGGGTGGCTATTTTACAGGTGTATAACATACAGCTTCTTGGTGGGTCCAAGTCTCAATCAGCGGGGGGCTTCCCCACCCAAGGCTGGGGGTCACTGGAGGGCAGGGCTTACTCATGGGGTTCAACTCCAAGTGGGTTCCAGTGGTGACTTGGACCCTGAATAAATAAATCATTTGTTTTGCCCATATTTTCCCCCAAATCTGTAGTGGTGTTACTGTGATGAATAAGTTACAGATCCCCTTAAAAGGGTAACCTGAATTGTGGCAGCTTTTTGCCATTTTGCATTGTCTTTATGAAAAGACCTTCCTCCTCCAGTGTCTCCTGCGCACTGATCTGGGGAACACTGATGATGTTAATAAAGGGCCCTCCTTCTCAAGACGGTGAGACTCGGCTCTGAGGGCACAGTGAGCCTCACAAACCAGGTTCCAACAGGCCAGCTGTGGGGCACACAGGAGGGGAGGGAGGAGGACCACTCAGGTCCCTTCCACGCAGTGATTGAAGCCTCACTGTGGGCATACTTGGAGTTAATTCCAAAGGCTCAGGTGCCCCTGCCAGTCAGTGGGACAGCCATTATTTTCTCAGGGGACCCCTGAGAATATTTCCCCCACACATTCAAAATCGACTTAGAATTATTGTTTCAGAGAGCTTTCAATTCTGCAGAAATGACAGCACAGACACTCACGTGCTCATACACCAGCATCTTTGATGTAAAGATGTTATTGAGAATAATGGTAACAGTATTCTATGTTTCCAAAACAGTATCCTATGTTTATAAAGTGTCTTCACATATAGGACTCTCAGAGTAGCCAGGTGCAGCAGTTTTTACAGATGTAAGAAACAAGGATGCAAGTAGCCCAGGGCCCCACAGCTGGGAGCTGGTGGAGCCAGGCTTAGAATAGGAGGCTGACTCCTGGTTGGCCATGGTGTTTTCCCCAGGAGAGAGCTCAGAGAAACACTGCATCCTTCCCCAAGATGGAGACGCAGAGGCCTGAGCAAAACAAAAACATAAGTCCTGAAGTAATTTCTTCTTTTTTTCCTATTTGACTTCAGGCTATAATGTAGGGCTTTTTACCACAACAGGAGACAAGGTCTCCATCACTAATGATGTTTTGCTCAGGGCTGGTTTTCATTCCCTGCGCACTCACTGGGTGGTGAGGGAGGTATGCTGAGGCAAGAAGGAAGACCCACCTGGGAGTTTGACATTATCACAACAAAGCCACAGAGTGGTGACGGTAGGAAACAAGAAGAAAAAGAAAAATGAAAAACAAAAAGAAAGAAAAGAAGGAGCAGATGAGGTTGATTTTTAAAGGTGTCAAACTGCTTTGTTCTTCCTGCCATTACTCACAATATTCCATGCGCCTCCTGCATTTTAGATACACGGGAAGCTATAACTATGGGAGCTATGGCAACCAGCATCCTGCCCCGATGCAGAGCCAGTACCCAGCTCTCCCGCACGACACAGCCATCTCAGGACCACTCCACTACTCCCCGTACCACAGGAGCTCCGCGCAGGTGAGTCGGTGGTCCTGCTTGCCTGCCCAGGCCTTGGTGAGCTTGGTACCAGGTCTAGTCAACACAATTAATAAGCACCTTCTGCATACTGTGTGTGCAACCTCTGTGCCTCCGAGGGAAGGCTGGTCTTTTCCTTAGTGCCACTTCGTCCCTCCCGTGGCTGCCCACAGGGGTTGCTCAGTCAGCGTCACCCCAACTTGCTTTCACGTACATGGGTACCGACCATGTGCCTCTAGTTCTGTCCTCCCTTTGACCTCTCTCCTGGGAGCCAGTCAGCAATGAGGTCTGTTACCCTTTCTTCGGGTGGCCACCTTCAGACTGGATCTTTTGTCTCCTCTCCCATTGCCCCTTCCTGGTGCAGTCAGACCTTCATCAAGTTGTCAGGATGCTCATCTCAGTATCATCCTAACTGCTCTCTCAGTTTCACGTCTGTTCCTTTTCAGTCCAGCAGCCCAACCACAGACTCTTGATAGAAGAGTCTTCCTGAAATGGACCCCTAACACATCATTCTCAGGCCTTTGGCTCTTCACTGTCTCACAAACCACACTGATCCTCTGTGGCCTTGGTGAATGGGGATGGTGGCTGCCGCTGTTATATCAGTGTTAGGCGCTCTCCATGCCTCAGACACTTTGCCATCTACTGGCCCCAAACACAAGTGGTCACCAGTTCCATCCAGTTCTGCATCCTTGGTGTCTCTGGACCCTCACCGTCCTTGACTCAGATCAAGTCTTTATCCAACTTAGACAATGACCAAAGCCTTCCCGTCTGTCTGTCTCTGTGTTGGTAACTCGTCCCATCCTTAGTCCATCCTCAGTACTGCTGCTGGGAAAATCTTTTGGGTAAAACAAAACAAAAACCTGGCCACAACACTCTTCCTCTTTTGCATATCATCACTTTGAGGGTCATGTTCAATTCCTTAGCACGTCTCTCAAGACTCATGACCCTCTGGGCTCTGCCTGCCTTTCTGGCCTACCAGCCACACCCCACCTTTGTCCCTCCATGACAGTTCATGTGCAGCTCCCTCGGGTCTTTGCAGATGCTATTGCCTCGGGCTGGGACTCTCTTCCTCAGCCTCTTCTGTTTGTTGCTCAGGACAAGCACCCCATTTGCTGACACTGCCCTCATCCTTCCTCCAGAACCATATTAAGTGCCATTCCTCGGTACTCAAATAGTGCATTGGGCTTTCCTCTGTTGGTACACTTCTCATCACTGACTTTCCTGATACCTGCAAGAGACCCCAAAACTTCTTGAAGACAGAAATTAAGTCCAAGATCCTCGGGTCACTGCACTCATCAAAAAAGAAAAGCTAACCATTACTCAACACTGTCCTGTGCCAAGCACCTTCCACATCCCCATGGTAACCCTTGCAGAAAGGAAGTGAGGATAACTTGGTCGAGGACTTAACCCCGGGCAGCGTGACCCCAGCTGTACAGGCTCCTAAGCCCTAGCCTCTGTCACCATTCAGAGAGAGCTGCTGCTAAGTCACTCCAGTCGTGTCTGACTCTGTGTGACCCCATAGACGGAAGCCCACCAGGCTCCCCCGTCCCTGGGATTCTCCAGGCAAGAACACTGGAGTGGGTTGCCATTTCCTTCTCCAATGCATGAAAGTGAAAAGTGAAAGTGAAGTCGCTCAGTCGTGTCCGACACGGGCTGCAGCCTAACAGCCTCCTCCAACAGCCTCCTCCATCCGTGGGATTTTCTAGGCAAGAGTACTGGAGTGGCTTGCCATTGACTTCTCCATCAGAGAGAGCACTCGCTGCTTAATTTAACAGAGTGAACAGGAGGTGGGTCAGCAGAGACAACTGCGGTGTGAGGAAAGCAGGGTGGGAGCGGTGGTAGGTCTGGGAGACATGATGAGAGTTCAGCCTAGGAAAGAGCTTCCGCAGCACTGGTAAGACCAGGAAGTAGAGAGGGGACCGGCAGAGCAGGGAGGCTGCCAAGGAAGCACGTGCAGGAGTCTTAGAACAGAGGTGGCAGGACGTGAGCTGAAGTGGAGGCTGTGATTACATCAGCTGACAGCACAGACTTGCCTCCGAGGGAGGCAGAGTGTATCCACAATACATGGGCACTTAGGGCAAACAGGAGTCTGTTTTGATTTCTATCCGCAGTCCCAGAGGAGCCCTGGGATAATCCCCAGACAAGCCAAGAAGTTGATTCCTCTAAACCATCACCTGGGGCATTATTATAGGTCTCCATCTGCGTCACACAGAGACACCCGCTCCCTAGGTCCCGCTTCTCTTGGGACCAGGGTCTGTGCTCCCCATGATCCCCTAAATGACTAAGAGCTGCCGCCATAGACTGGTCACACTTTCACAGTATAAGCAGCCCATCCATCCATCCATTCATTCATTCCCCCATGACTGTCAAGTACCTACTGTGTGGCAAGCACTGCCCTAGCCTGTGAGAATACAGGGAGAAGGAGATGGAGGCAAGCCTGCTTTGAGAGAGCTTCCACTCCAGTAGGAGACCCTGGCGAGACCAAGCTAAGATCCCAAGCCACAGCTCCTGGCATCATCTTCCCTCTTTCTTCACCCCCTTATCTTTCCTCATGAAACTTCTGGAGCTGGTTTTTCTGGGTATTAAATTTTTAAAGCCTTTTTCCATAAAAAGAAGCCATGGGCTCCTAAATGCCCATGCAGCCAGCCCCCAGTGTCCGAGACAGGCCGGAGCATCTACTCTGGAAACCACAATGGTTCCCAGCTGGAGCACCAACATCTAATCACTCATCCTAATTGGAGAGCTGAGGACTAAACGAACGCCCATCGAGGAGCTGCTGAACCCAGACTGGGTGTGGGAGGCCACAGGGTCCTGCAGCCCCTTCACCACCATGCTCTGTGACTCTTAGGTCCTTTCACAACCTCTGACCCCCACCACATACTCATACCCTGCACTTTATGGTTAATGCCTCCGTCTCCATTTGTAAAGTGGGGTGGGGAGACGTTTAATTATACCACATCTCTGCCCAGGTTGATGGATGAGGTCAGGGTTTCTCCTGGGGAAGGTACTATCTAGATCCTTCCTTTTATTTTTCATTCACATTGATGCACTGTTGAGGCACTCTGAAATACATAGGCTCACTCAAATCTCAGAGCAACCTCCCAAAGAAGGCATTTTCCTCACTTTTTAAAGATGAGGAAAACCTCAGAAGGTGATTTGCCCCAGGGCATGCATCCAGTAAGTGACCAAGCAGATTCAAAGGCAAATTCTCCAAATCTCAACCCCAAGTCCATGGCACTGAACACTACAGGGTGTGTGTTTTGGAGGGCAGGAAGTAAATTCAGGAGGTTACTGCAGCTATTCTCAATAAGTTTCAGGTTCCCAAAGAGAAAAAACACACACCAAGATACTGTATTTCTTTCCTTTCCTGGTACTGTGGTTTAAGGTTGAGCACACGGGAAAATCTACTGTAGGGCTAATTAGTTTTAGCTTTCCAGAGCAGAGGTCAAGCCATTCCAATCCTGAATACCAAATATCACACTTCATTATAGCAGACTCAGCAGGGAAAAGATTAGTCTGAAGTGAAGAAAAATCATAATGATAAAATATGGTTAAAGAATGCAATTGGTCATTAACACAAGACACTACTTCCTGCAAATAAATGCCTACCAGGTTAGTCTTAAAGAACTAATACAACACCTTTGTGAAGTCCAGTAATTGCAGACATTCCAGCATTTATATACTCAAAATAATGTGAAGTCATTTGTTTTTTGAACTATGGTAGCGTGTGTCCTTGTTTCTACTATTCATTTGTACAAGACATGCTTTCTTCATGAGTACTACAAAGGTAAACCTCCACTCCTGCTTGAATGCTCATAATTTCTCAATTAGCAAGTCCAGATGGATGAGGCTGCACAGGGAAAGGTTTGAATTATTCCAGAAAAACACCCTTCTTGCTGCTAAGCTGCACTTGTCCCACATCAAAGTAAGTGAACAAGGAACAGTATCAGCTACCCCTTCCCAGGCTCCCCATCCTCATGCCCAACCAGAAAGAAAACAAACATGGAACCTCTACCTGTCAGCAGCCGTGAATGTGAACTTGAGCTCAAAAGCCATTAGACCAACCATAAGCAAACTGGGTAGAAAGACACTTAGAGTGAACCAGAAAGTTGTTGCTCATTTCTCAGCTGTATGGCCAAGACCCAGCCTTACCAGCTGGCCACACAGCTCTCACAGTGTCTCCAGTGGACCATGTCCAGTGGGTCCTTGATCTCAGAGGCACAGTGATTGCTACAAAGTTTGCTTAGCATGCTCCACTTTGGGGTAGCATCCTGGGCCAAAGGTGAATAAAAGTAGAAAAATAGATTTTCTCTGACTGTAGAGCCAAGGCTTTCTGAATTCAAATGTCAGCTCAGCCTCTGATTAACTCAGTGCCTCAATCTCCTCATCTGAAAAATGGGGATAATTCTAGTACTTATTTCATAGGGTTGTTGTGAGGGTTGAGTGATTTAATAAAGGTTAGGACAGGGGCTGGCTCATAGTTAACACTATCTGTGTGTATTATTATGATTATTCTTTGTAACACCACAGTTATTATTTTTGTAATTATAGAATTAATATCTGTCTCCCTCACTATACTAGCCCTGTGAAGGTGAGGTCCTTCCCCTTGTGACCATTATATTCCCAGGACCCAAAACAGACCTGGCTCTTGGTTGGACCTCAGTATACAATGGTCAGTGAATGAAGGGATGAATGGATCCTCACTCTGGCAGTAAGTTGTGTGTGACCGCAAGAAGATCATTTATCCCTCTCTTGACCTCAGTTCCCTCATCTGTAAAATGAGAGGTGGGATCAGATGGTCAATCACTTAAGGCTTTTCCTATCATTAGTAGACCACGAACCTATGACTCAAGGAAGAAGAATATTCATAATTGCAACTATGTTTTGAAAACTTATTGTGTGGAAGCTCTGGGGCTTCTCAGGTGGCGCTAGTGGTGAAGAACCCACCTGCCAATGCAGGAGACATGTGATATGGGCTCAATCCCTGGGTTGGGAAGATCCCCTGGAGGAGAGCACAGCAACCCACTCCAGCTTCTTGCCTGGAGAATCCCATGGACAGAGGAGTCTAGCGGGCTACAGTCCATGGAGTCGCAAAGAGTCGGACATGACTGAAGTGACTTAGCACGCATGGACACACTGTGTGGAAGCTCTATGTATTTCACATGTACTAACTCAGTTAATCTTGACCCCAAAAGCTCAGCAGATGTGGACCATCTGGCACAGATTTTGGGGAGCTGTGTCCTGAGTGGGGGATGCCTGTTGGCAGGACTTTGGGCAGTGAGAGCTGCCTTTCATGGGAAAACAGCGGGCCACCTTTCACCCGTTCTCCAGTAGAGGCCCATTTGGTGAAGGTCAGGGATAAAGGGCTCATTCTTCTCTCTCCACGTGCAGGAAAGTCAGCACTTGGTGTGAGGAGTCATTTCTCAAAATAGCACTTCCTAATATGGCTCCAAAGAGGCTCAGGGTCAGTCTCAGCAGAGACGGACTCACACCCTGGTCCCTTGAGGGAATCTTTGCCCACTTGTGCACACACACACCCACACATGCCCACAGGCACCCCTCACACACCTCCCACAGGGAGGGGACTGGGGACTCACCTCCATTTTCACATCAGTAGCAACAGTCCTTGATCTGACCTAGAAAAGGGTAACTTCCAGTTAGGGCCTTCAACAAAAAGCGCTTTTATCTTGGACAGAACTCTGGGGACCCCAGGGTTTGTGCCCAGCATCTGGAGGAGCCCCGTGAACCCGGATGTGAAATGTGAGAGGTGAGGCGGGTGCTCCCACTGGACGGAACAGCAACTTCACTGGTGGCTTTAATGGCATGGCTGGGCAGCCGGCACTCCAGCCTCTCAGCTTTCAATGGTCTCTTCACCAAGGGGAAGACGAGGCACTGACTCATTTGCAATTAGCTGACCTAACGGGACAGAATTTTCCAGGCCGGATCCTGTGGTAACAGAATTTTATTGTCACACTGGAGATATTTTGAGCCCATCTCATTTCCAGGCAATTACTCTTTTGAGCTTGTGACACAACCCCTGGGCACAGCTGCATTGAGGGGCCTTGATTTGGCACAAAAGCCACACTCTCTTGGGTTCTGTGGGGAGGAGGCTGTGAGTCCACATGGTGATACAGTCCCTACGCAGGCCAGGCAAGCAAGGTGCCTCTCAGGAGCATCAGGCTGAGACCTGGTTGGAGTTACCAGACCCTGTGGTCTGCAGGGGAAGGAAGGTACTTAAAGGCAGAGTGACAGATTCAAGTTTAATGTGCTGTGTTCCAAAGGAGAGTCTTCCTCTCTGAATTCTCTGGACTTCAGTTGTGTGATGGCTCCTGCCTTGTTTGGGCCAGCCTGATGTAGGGGGAAAGAGCCCGGGCTCCCCTGCCAGTTCTCATCCACTAGCTCACCATGGGTTCCGCACCTTATCCTAGTTGGATCCTAGCTGTCTCATCAGTGCAACATGGGGTCGGAGTACATGACCCCTGAGGTTATTTCTAGGGTAACAACCTAGGGTTCATTCACCGGATAGTTATGTGGCACCTGCTAGGTACCAGGGATCATTCCAGATGTTGGGAACACGGTGGGGAAGACAACACCGCTCCACCAGGAGCTTAGGAATACAAGCCAGTGGGAAGAGAGAGCTGACAAGATGGATGCTAAGATCCTGCCCTGAGAGGTGAGGGTGGGGCACTTAGTTTGGAGAGACAAGAGGTCCAGAAAAGTCTCTTTGACGTGGTGACATTTGAGCTGAGAACTGAAGAATGACGAAAGGGCAAGCAGGGAAGGGCCTCGGGGGTGGGAGAGACGTGCTCCAGGCGGAGGGAACAGGTGGAACAAAATATTCTGAGATGGGAACCAGCCTGGCATGCCTGAGGGCCAGAGAAGAGGTTTCTGTGCCAGGGAGGGGACATGTATCCAAGGAGTTTACTAGAGAGGCTATTGGGAGGGGGGAGCAAACTTTTGGGAAAAATTAAAGACCGTTTTTGTAATAATATGCTTTGATATTACCTGTTTAATACCTGGGGGCTCATTATCTTGGTCAGCACCCAGTCTTATCATGGTCTCTTTGGGGTTCAGAGGGGTGCCACACACACACACACACACACACACACACAGCAGCTTTGGGGAGTATGAAAGCCTCTGGAGGCTCCCCGTAGTCTCCTTGGCAACAGCCCTGAGTGCCTCCTCTCCCCCGAGCTCCAGATACCACCTCCGCCCTTCTCACTTTTTTCCTACCTGTTCTTCTGACTGCGTAAGTAAGGCAAGCTGTCTGTCCTGTGAAGGACTAAGCCCTCACTACCGGACCTTGGAGCCCTCCTTGACCTGTGAATAGCTAGTTCTCTTCGCCTGCTTTGGGCCTATCAGCCTTCCCCTACTGCCCCTCAGGCTCCCGCTCAAAAGGCGGAGAACAGTTCACTTGGCCCCCTTGACAACAGAGAGCAGCCATTGCTGTCATAACCCCTTCTCCTGGCTTGTCTAGGCTTCAGTCTGTCTGTCTCCCTCACAGGAGGCAGCCTCCCACCTAATCCCTCAGGGCTCCACTCTCCAACTGTCAGGGAAGACAGATGGGAGAACAGAAGACTTTGCACATTCGCAGGCAGACTCTCTCCCTACTCGCTGCCCTTGCCATCCTGGCTGACTGGCTCCTGTTCATGTTGGCGTGGCCCTTAGCACAGCAAGGAAATCTTTGTGTTGACCAGCCTGCAAACGGAGAACTCTAGCAAAGGGAGCCCAGAACTCCTCCCCTTCCTCCCTTCTGATCTACTAAAAGCAGCTCGTTTGCATAGCTGTCTTAGAAACCGAAAAGAATGTAAACAAAGCAGCACTTTGGGGCATTCCTCTTATTTCTGACTCTTTCTAGAAATGTTTGCCCTCTTCTGGTAGCTATTAACACCTTTTTTCCTGACCCACACAAAAGCACCTTCCTCCCCTCCCAGGGGCTTATCTTGACTCCTTCCACGTTCATACCAAGGCCAATAACTTGCCATCCTATCTTCTAGGACTTCAGTGAATGTGAACCCAAAAGAGATGTTCTCTAAATGATAGGCACTAATAATAACCTTCGACGCTGTTGACTTGCTTCCTCTTCAAAAACCTGCTTTTAGGCTGCAGTTCATAATTGGATTCAATTGCAAAATGCTATTTTTAATGAGGTCGTTGTGTTTTTCTTGGCAGTATTGTTCTCTTGGGTTGATGGAGTGGGACCTCTCACAACTCCATAAATGATAAAATGATACAGCTCAAACCCATCCACCCACATCCATGTCTATTTGGACATACTGTGGCTCAGGTACACACGCACGCACTCTCTCTCTCTCTCTCTCTCTCTCTCTCTCCTGTATTCCCAGTGGGGTTATTCCTTCTTTGGGGTTTGACTTCCCCAACCATTGCAGGTGAAGAGCACAAAGTCTGTATGACTGGTTGAATGAATATCAGCCCAGCTCTGGCTATGAAATATTTTGCCCTTCTCCTGCCGGATGCTTCCTAGAGCAAGAGTCAGTCTTGCACAATCTCACTGATGACTTCCCACCAACTTTCATTAACAGACTCTTAAGAATTTAACGTAAACTGTGAACATGACTGATTCTGTGTATGTGCAACTTCAAGCTAATTTTAACTTTGTGGAATTTCTTTCCCCTCAACAAGTACCCTTTTAATAGCCCCACTTCCCGGATGGAACCTTGTCTGATGAGCAGTACTCCTAGACTGCATCCTACCCCAGTCACCCCCCGATGGCCAGAGGTGCCCACAGCCAACACGTGCTACACAAGCCCGTCCGTGCATTCCACGAGGTATGGAAACTCTAGTGACATGTACACACCCCTGAGCACGCGCAGGAATTCTGAGTACGAGCACATGCAACACTTTCCTGGCTTTGCTTACATCAACGGAGAGGCCTCCACAGGATGGGCTAAGTGACTGCTTTCATAGGGATCCATATTTAATATTAATAATAATTAATAATAATAATAATAATAAACCCATCACCCACCCACCCCCAGAAGACTCTCTCTCTCTACATTGTAACTCCTGGACTATTCCTAGGCATCCACTTTCCTAATGAACATGAGGCTGGGATTCAGTGCGGGATGAATAAACTTTAGTTCTGAAACGGGGCTCACTAAGAGTCAGTGAGATTGGGTTCCCGTAGCCAAGCCAGACTTGACTGTTTGTACAGAGCACTATCTCAGGCAGGCCGACCCGTGACATTTCCCTCTGTTCCATGACTTCACAACCACTCCAAGTAAACCATTTATTTTCCTGTTGACAAAAACTCTTTAGTCTTGAAGGATGGACAAGAGACAGAATCTGGTTGGCACTCTTGGATGGGCACATAATTGACCAAGAGCATTCACCTTTCCATCCGGCTGTCATCTTACTGTACAATGAACAGCCCTCAGAAGTGTCTAAAACATCCCAACTTGCTGGTGGCGTCAGCACTGCTTCCTGGAGCGCCAGGGCTAAATGGAGGTGTCCAGAAAGCCTAGAGACCCCGTTACACTCACGCTGTCACCGTCCCTGCCTGGTCTTGGAACGTAAGCACTGTTGAGAGGGAAGGAAGAGGCCTGTTCCGTATGCCTTAAGTAGACTGAGGTTTGTAGGGGACCGGTTCTCCTACATACAAGTATTTGTCTTAAGTTTGCACAATGGCTAGTGTCAGCAAAAGGCAGAAGAGGGTTTTCTAAAGTTCTGTGAGAATGCGGACTTATGGCATTGAGTATCACACTCAGCTCTGCTGTATTAACTTTGTGACCCTGAACGGACCAAACTTTTAACTTACCAAGCACCAAGTGTGAAGACGACTTTCATGGTTCCTTCATAAGACTATAATAATTTCCGACACTTTGATAGAAAAAATTCAAAGCTGTGCCTTTGAGCCTATACTATACTGTGTATGTGTGGAAATAAAAAAAAAAATGTATTGTACTTTTGGAAAATTTTTTCATAGGCATTTTTCTGTCATATTTGTAGCAATTTGTGAGGTTTGTTAGAGATTAACATAGGTTTTCTTTCTGTATTATAAAAAACACCAAGAAATTATGGTGGACCTATTACCCTATGGGTAAGAAATAAATGGAAATATGACATCGGATGTTTTAGCAATTGTTCTGTAAATAAAATCTTTGATCACACCACTCAGTGTGATAATCATGTCTACAGCTAAAATGGAAATAGTTTTATCTGTACAGTTGTGCAAGATATGAATGGTTTCACACTCAAATAAAAAGTATTGGAATGACCGCTTTCTTTTTGTCCATTTTGCATTTGATACGACCTGTGTGTGTGTATGCGCATATGTGTTTGTGTGTGTGTGTAATATATATGACATTCTAAATACCTAGGGTGTAAGTAGGCAAAACAAAAATCAATGGTCTTCTATGGTTGTGCTTATCCACTTCCTTGTGATCTTGTCATTATTAAAATGTGGACAGGCCACACATGCAGTCCTTAAAAAATGATTTAGCACCTACAACCTGATTGTAAGAACCAGTCCTACATACAAGGATTGACCTGAAGTTTTCATGATGGCTAGTGACAGCAAAGGGCAGAGCCTTTCAGCTGTTACAGAGGATATTATTCTTCAATGCCAGCATCATTAGGAGGTCCCCTGACAGTTCATTATGCTTTAATGACTGCTAGGTGTAAAGATATTTTGAGCATAGTGGTTTAAATGCTACTAAACTTCTGAAACAGGACAGTAATATTAATAAATAGTTAATATCAATAGATTTTTTTTTTCCAGAACTGCAGTTTGATTCTAGGGCTGCAAAGTGAAGCAAAATGATTAAATGTTTTGCCCAATGTTAAAGAGTCTAGGATCTATGAGAAATTCAGAGCCATAGACTTCCATAAATGGCAGTACTGACTATTTTAACTAAAAAGCATGAGAATTTGACAACTCAACTTGCATTTTAAAAGGTTTATTTTTAAAGCCAGGCTCTTACTTGCTATTACATAACATACGTACACCTGAAAATGCTTTGGGGATTAAAATTATACATTTTATATAGTATCCCCTTTAAAAAAATTAGCTGTGTTGTTCTACCAAAAGAAAGCAGATGTTGGATTTCACTCTCTGATGGTAATTAGTTTGATCTTTCAGCCAAGGTCCATTAGTTGGCTTTCTATGAAGGAAAGAAGGAAGAGGAAGGATGAGATTTCATATTCAGTCACTGAAAATAAGCTGAGAATAACCAGACCTATTGCTCTCTTTACAATCCACAGCTCATGCTCCAGAAATGAATGGGTGTAGGAAGTCTGACTTTTGACCTACTAAGCACAAAAAATTAAGCAGTTGCCAAATTCTCTGGCCAGGTAGCAGTAGTACATAATATTGAAATAAACGACACCCATGTACACAAGTAATAACCACAAGCTCTTTAAACACACATATTTAGGCAAGAATAGTCACAATCAACAGGGGCCTGAATCCCAGAAAATACAGTGATTGCTCCAAGAATTTTGCACAGGAAAGAATGTGCTCACAGTGTAGCTGAGAACCGAGAGTCATCAGCACCGCAGGAAGAAGGCAGCTTCAGGTGAGGCAAGTGGCCCCTGCGCGTTTCTCTCCAGACCACAAGGTACCCATCTCTCGGGAGATGAGTGGACTGCCTGTGTTCCAATTGTTCTAAAGCTTCCACTTCAGTACAGAGAGGGATATGAGTAAGAAAAGATAACAACTGCTGTGAGTTCATGACTCAGCTGCACCTTCTCTCCCTCTTGACGGTTCCTAGCCAGTCACCAAGATGGGAATGGGCAAGGTCGGCCACTGGGAGTGGGGCCAGCCACTTGTCAGAGGAAAAACAGAGGAGTCTTGGCAATAAAGGGACCCTCTGCTCTTCAGGACACACTCTGAAAAGGACTCTGCCAGCTTGAAACTAACTGAAGTCATGAACGGCAGCCAGGATGGCTCACCCACGTCGCAGGCCTGTGGCGTCCAGGCATCCATCCTGCTGAGCCCTTGTCAGGCCTCTAGCATAGCCCAGGTCTGGGAAGAAAGGGGAGCTGTGGCCCCTCGGAGACCACAGCCTGGTTACAGACCAATCAAAAATGTGCATCATCAAATAAACCCAACCTCACTGGAGACAGGGCCTGAAATCATGGAAAGGTGACCTTGGAGGGGTCATCTCCCCACTCTGGGCCTTGAGCAGGCCTGCTCTATGACTATGACATCCTGAATTACAATCTGTGTGCTGATGGACCAGGGCAGGCAGATCTGGGTGAGGAGGGTGGACAGCTTAGGAAAAACAAAGAACAGACTGGCAGCTGGGCAGTGATTCAGGGAGGCAGCCATGAGAGAGAAGGCGATGGCTCCACCAGCTGGTGCTAAAGAAATGGCCTAAGGTTCACGTCCACGAGCTGAACCCATATCCCTGCACCACCATCCACCAAGCAACACCCCTTCCTCGTGTCTGACCCCACTCTCTCTTTCACGACTCCACTGGGGCAGTAGTCTCCTGCTATCTCCACCACCCTGCAAATCTGTCCTATTTGCTTTAATGTGACATCAATCAAAATGAAGCGAATCTGGAGAAGAAAAGAGCAAAAACAAACAGACAATTTGTCCCAGCTTTTCATACCTCTTAAAGGCAGACGGAAAGATTGAAAAAAATTAAATCCTAGGAAAGGGCTAAACACTCCTTTTATCACATGGGAAAGAGTGTGGGGGTGAGGCAGCTGTCGAGCTCCTGAAACTCAGAGTTCAGACTTGGTCAAGGGCCTGCAGTATTAAAATCATCATTATCGTCAGAAGCTTAAAGGAAAAACAGACAGATGTCTTCGTTGACTTAGAAGTGAGGTAGAACAAGATTAAATCTTGGTTCCACCAGAGATGATATAGAAGGGGCATTCCTACTCTAAGTAGGATTAGACGTTATCTGTTCTGAGTTCCAGCTGCCCATTAGCATTACTCTATCAACTGTGTAAAAATAGGGATGTGTAGGATTCACCCACAGTCAATAACTGACCTGGAATGTGATGGGGAAATCTTTTAAGCTCTCCAGATGATTCTAACATGCAGCCCAGGTTGAGAAACATGACCTCTGCCACCCTGAAGTTCTAAGATCCAGGGACTGCTCTCCCCTGAATAGGTACCCTGAGTTTCCTTTTTATAAGGTTCTGGTCTGTCCAGAGTGGCAGACACCAATCATCCACACTGTTTATAGTTTCCCCCAGCTGACAAACCTCTCCCTGACAGCACTGTTTTGTTTGCCCTTCAGCCCAGCCCACCTCCCTACCACTCTGCCTCCTGCCCTCCTAACCTGGACCTTCTCTGCTTTGGTTCCTTGGCAGCCTCCCAAGCTAAGCCAGCCCTTGTGGTTTCCTCTTCTTCCAAGGAGGTCAGAACCTTTTGTGCTTCATCAGCCTCCTCCCTGAAGCTCTTCCTCCATCCCTCCTCCTGCATCTCGACTCCCCCCATCCCGCCAGCCCTCTCACCCCCATATTTTGCTGCTACTGGTGTAGGTGGGACGGAAGATGTAGGCTCAAGAGTTGAGAAAAGAGCTGTTGCTAGGAAAAGGAGTGTGGGTGAAGAGAGAGGGTGGGCAGGAGAAATAGGGCTCCCCAGTTTTATTCCTCCCTTTGTCATCATAAATGCCTCCAGAGCTAAAACCAGTTGTTTTAAGAACTATTATGAAAAATAATAAGGTCTGACCGTGACAGCAGGGGTGAGAGAATCAGCTTCAGAACAGCTGCAGTGCTGATCCTTGATATTTATAACAGTCTCCTGATAGATGGGAAAGCCACTGAGAGAAGTTTCTAAGAGTAAATTCTCCAAGAACTACCGAATGATGCCCTGACCAGAGACAGTGTCCAAAACGTCCCGGCCTGTGCTACACTTCTTGGAAACAAGAACCTGCCAAATGTCTTCTTAAGGACTGAAATGTAATTACAACAGAAGGCCAAGTTTTAAATGAGGAGACACACTTCCTTCTTCTCACACTGAGCAACGCGTGGTCCATTCCTGAACCAGCTCTAGAGGTTCCTGTTCCTGGGGGGTCGGCAACATGCCAGCCCCATCAGAAGCATCTTTCCCACTTCTTATAACCTCCTTGAGACGTCAGTGGTGTAGTCATTTCTGTTTACAGGGGGAGAGACAGAGGCTATGACCGGTTTAGTGTCCTGCCAGAGTCAGGATGTACAAACTGCACTGTTCCACTCCAGACTTTTTTATGCTACAGCACCCTGCCTTCTTCCTCCTTCCTACTTTTGTTTCCACGCCATCCCACCCCCATTCCTCTCTCCTAAGTGGCTTTGCAGTTTATAAATCAACCTTGACCGTGGTAAGAGAACCTGCTGGGGTTGAAGAGAGTTTCAGAAGTTCTGGGAAATTTCTGTGTGTTAAATGAAGGCAGCTTCTAAACCGCACCAGCTCTTTCTCCCACACCTAAGGTGGCATCCACTCACTGTAAGTTCACAGCAGACACTAGCTTCCCTCCGTCGCTTCCCAGGGTACATACAAACCAAGACATTATCAAGAATCAAGACTTGGTCATTCTACAGAGAAACAGGAACAAAAGAAAATCAGTAATAATGTAAAAAAAAAAAAAAGCAGGGCACAGGAGGATTTTTATTACTAGATCAAAAAAAGCTCTGCAGGGGAGATGCAATGAGCCAAGCATTCACTAGAATGAAGCCATTGGAGGGGGTGGAGGAGGGGTGCTGGCTACCTCTTGCTGTTCAGGTCACTACCCTTTGACAGCAGTGGCCTCTGACCTCAACAACCCTACAATTCTGTTTGGACTGACCCTGAAACCCATGAAAGTCAGATGTAGGCAGTGCCCTAAAGTTGAGATAAAGCTGACTAATATGGGAAAAGCTCCCGGTATGTGCCCCCAGCTGAAAGGAGCTGGCAGTTCTTTGGCGGAAGATGCAATTTATTCTGTCCTCCTCCTTTCAGGGAAATGCTAATCCTTCATAGGCAACTGGAGGGGAAGACTAAAAAGTGGTGATGATGAATGACAATAATCCTTTGTCCACTGCCACCTCCTCCTAGGGTTGAAACTTAAGAGTTTAATCAAATGTTGGTAAGTAAATTAATGCTTTACTGCATTAAGAGTTAAAAAGGAAGTGGTGGGAAGAAGGGTTGTGAGAATGTATTTCCTCTGATATGTGACTCTCAAAAGCTTAATTACAAAGACAATGGTAT
Source organism: Moschus berezovskii (assembly GCF_049115385.1). Classification (NCBI taxonomy): domain Eukaryota; kingdom Metazoa; phylum Chordata; class Mammalia; order Artiodactyla; family Moschidae; genus Moschus; species Moschus berezovskii. Next base: position 74,861,212 of record NC_142465.1, read on the forward strand.
AGAGTGTGTGTGTATGCACACGTGTGTGTAGTGTTTTAGCCTCCTTATTTACATACACACACATATGACAGTCACTATCCCCAAACTCTTTTGTCAAACATGTCAGTGTTAAAGACATTAACTTCAAGGTTAAAGATCAAAGCGGTATGTTAAAATTACTTTTCTGTTGTTAAAAACATCAACAACGATAAAAACTCAAGCATTTGTGCACCAATAGTAAGTAATAACATGACCTTTATCGTCACATCTTCCAGCATCACTGTGAGGGAGGTTGCATTTTTCATTCCAGTTCAGCTAACATCTGAGTGGCTACTCCATGCCAGGACTGCTGTGCCGGCCACTCGGACAGCCATCTCCTTTAACCCTTATGACATCCTGCAAAGTAGGTATTATCACGTTTGTCACAGTTGAGAAAAATCAATATTCAAAGAAGGCAAGTAGAATCTTTTGGCTTTCAAGTTTTCCTCTGAGATACAAAAAACTGGTTGCCAGAATGGTTTTAAGGAATTGGACAAATGATGGGCTTCTAAGACTCACGCAGTGAATTGGGACTAAACACTAGGTTTTTCAATTCCCAGTCCAGCTCTTTCACCACATTACAGCACTGCCACCCAAAGTGCTGGGTTTTCCCAAGAGGTGTTTGGATGGGAGTCCAAGCCAGCGAGATGCAAATAGGTCTGACCCACATTCCAGCTCTTGGATAAATAAAACTCCTAAAGGGCAGAGCCCATTTCATGTGCTTAATTTGAGAGCCCCACTGTAGACAGTCAATCAGTATTAAACAACTACAGGTACATTTGCCAAGGACTAACAGCATGGGCTCAATTTTAGCAATTAGAATACTGCAGAGGAATATTACAGAGGAATCTCATATAGATACTGAAAGGCTGGATCAAGTAATCATAAATTTCTAAGAGTTTAAAAAGAAACCTCTGAAGTCACCTAATTAAACTCTGATTTTATAAATAAGATCCAGAGAAATTAACACACACAAGGGTTTGACACCAATCGGCAACAGACCTTTTCCTGTCTCCCAGTTCTATTTATGTCATATGGTATTGTGAGGTAGTTTTCAGGAATGGAACATGTTGCAAACTGAAACTGGATTGGATGGTTATATAGAGTCATCAGTGATAATGACGTCTCCTGGATTTAATTTTTCCTTATCCTACTAGACCAACTGACCTCTAAATCTCCCTTGCTGGCTTTCAAATTCAGCTAAGTTGATTTTCATTTCTCAGTGTTTCATTAGTTCTGGCCTCTTGAACTTCTCTCTTGGCATTTTCCCCTATCTGCTAGCCCCCTATGCTCTCTGTAGTATTCTCTATATAGTTCTCCAAGAAGGCTTCTCTGATTACTCTTCTTCCCATAAATGTTTATCTTGCTTTGATTTGTATAATATTTACATTCAAATTGTTCTTTCCTAACAATAGAAAAGATCTGCCAACTGCCTGGATGCTTCTTATATTCCCAAAGAACAGGATCAATTGATTCTACTTGTTTTTATTTTTTATGGTACCTAAGACAATGCTTTCATACTGTTCATGGGGTTCTCAAGGCAAGAATACTGAAGTGGTTTGCCATTCCCTTCTCCAGTAGACCACATTTTATCAGATCTCTCCACCATGACCCATCTGTCTTGGGTGGCCCTACATGGCATGGCTCATAGTTTCATTGAGTTAGACAAAACTGTGGTCCATGTGATCAGTTTGGTTAGTTTCCTGTGATTGTGGTTTTTCACAACAAACTGTGGAAAATTCTTATAGAAATAGGAATACCAGACCACCTGACCTGCCTCCTGAGAAATCTGTATGCAGGTCAAGAAGCAACAGTTAGAACTGGACATGGAACAAGAACAACACACTGGTTCCAAATCGGGAAAGGAGTACGTCAAGGCTGTATACTGTCACCCTGCTTATCTAACTTATAGGCAGAGTACATTTTGCGAAACGTCGGGCTGAAAGAAGCACAAGCTGGAACCAAAATTGCTGGGAGAATAATCAATAACCTCAGATATGCAAATGACACCACCCTTATGACAGAAAGCAAAGAAGAACTAGAGAGTCTCTTGATGAAAGTGGAAGAGGAGAGTGAAAAAGTTGGCTTAAAACTCAACATTCAGAAAACTAAGATGATGGCATCTGGTCCTACCACTTCATGGCAAGTAGATGGGGAAACAGTAGAAACAGTGACAGACTTCATTTTCTTGGGCTCCAAAATCACTGCAGATGGTGACTGCAGCCATGAAATTAAAAGATGCTTGCTCCTTGGAAGAAAAGTTATGACCAACTTAGACAGCATATTAAAAAGCAGAGACATTACTTTCCAACAAAGGTCCGTCTAGTCAAAGCTATGGTTTTTCCAGTAGTCATGGATGGATGTGACTATAAAGAAAGCTGACTGCCAAAGAATTGATGCTTTTGAGCTGTGGTGTTGCAGAAGACTCTTGAGAGTCCCTTGAACTGCAAGGAGATCAAACCAGTCCACCCTAAAGGAGATCAGTCCTGGGTGTTCATTGGAAGGACTGATGTTGAAGCTGAAACTCCAATACTTTGGCCACCTGATGTGAAGAAATGAGTCACTGGAAAAGACCCTGATGCTGGGAAAGACTGAACGCGGGAAGAGAAGGGGACAACAGAGGATGAGATGATTGGATGGCATCACTGACTCGATGGACATGAGTTTGAGTGAGCTCCGGGAGTTGGTGATGGACAGGAAAGCCTGGTGTGCTACAGTCCATGAGACTGCAAAGAGTCAGACACAACTGAATGACTGAACTGACTGAAGACAATGCTATACTCCAGTGAGCCCCAAATTATTTGTTAAAGGTACAAACCATGTCAAATAACTTTGCTACAAAAAAGAAACTTCATTCTTAATAGAAGATGAATTTAAGGTAACTTTTAACCTCCTAGATTATTCTGATTTCTCAAAGACTAGTTAATGAGTCACATGCAAAAAAATTATATTCGTTTAGTGGTTGATATTCTATCAGAATATTGGTCCAGTGATTATCAAACAGGAAGCTTTTAAAACTACCAGTACCCACTAAATCAGAATCCTTGCAGGTATGCCCAAGCCATGATTTGCATACATTATATTGTAATTTGATTTGCACATATTTATATGTAAAACCTCATTATCATTAATAAATTGGTCTAAAGAATGAGCATGTTCAAATATGCTTTTGTTGTCTTAGATCATAGAATGTTAGAACTGAGAGAGAACCAAGACTATCTGGATCAGTTCCTTTATTTTACAGTTGAGGACACCAGATGACATTGACAGAGTAGCCTCAAATGGTGGCATGGTGGTTGTTGAGTGACACTTTGTATCTCGAATTAGTGAAATTCTCTGAAGTCCAATTCTGTAATGAGTAGGCCAAGCTGTTTAGTTTTTAAATTTCTTCTAAAGAAAATGTATAAAAAATATTACATGTGAAAGACTTGGATTCTAAAAGCTGTTACTGCCAGGTACTTCTATAAGACCTTTAATTTGGCACATTCCGACCAGTCCATTGTTATGGCAGAGGAAATGCCAGCACAGGATATATCAAAGTCCAAAATAAATGACTAGTATCTATTTGCAGGGTTTTTCATTGGCTCTGACCCATATGGTCATAGCATTTTATGCTATCAGAGCCCAGGGCATTTCTAGCCCTTAACTATACCACTTATGAGCACTTATTGCTCATGAGCAAGCTAATCCATACACTGAACTTCCCTTTTCTTTATAAAAAGGAAGATAGTGCCTGTCCTACTGACCTTGCATTTTCCAGCTATTACAAGGATTAAGTCAGATGATCTATGTGGAGATATTTTGAGAACAGTACAGCATATCCAAACATAAATACAGAATTATATTATTATATCTTAGAGCAGTGACTTGTGAATAAATATTTGTTGCTTTGATTACCCAGACTAAATCCCAATTCCTTGGCACCAAGCCAGGCAAGAATCAACAGGAACTGGAGTTACTGCTGAACTTGAAACTCTAGTCACTGAAAGTATCACATAACTAAATATTCAGGGAGGTAAAGTGATGTAGTGATCCAGAATTTAGCTAGTCTAGGCTGTAGTCCCAGAGTCTGCTTTTAACTATTGACTTTGGACAAGTCACTTAATTTTTCTGGGACCAGAGTCTCGTCAGTGGTCAAAGGATGACTTGAATTAGAGTCAAAGATCCTTTTGATTTATAAAATCAGAATATTAGTGCTTAATTAATATTACTAAAGTGCAATTTCCCAAGCCATTAATTCATGTGGTTTCACATTTTTAAAATCTCTTTTTAGAAGTAGAGGGTTGAAGCCTAAAAACATAAGCGTATTTCTGGTAAACAGACATTTCAAACACATGTGTATAAGACCCTCTTTAAAATAAATGTCTCTACTCAGATACTTTATGCTAGCTAGTATCCTGTCCAGGAGCCATTGCTCCAAAAATAAATACATGGCTACCCCAAAACCATGTAGTACAGTACTGGACAAAGAGTAGGCAACCAAATATTTTATGTTAAAGTTCTCAGTTTGAGTCTCAGTTGGTGTTATTTAACTAATCCAAGCCTGGTTTCCTATTTGTAAATGGGAATACCTCGCTCAATGATCCACTGAGATGGTGTACAGTAGAATGCTTTGTAAACAATTAAAGATAACTGCAAGATATTACTATTAAATGAGGAATATAGCTTACTAAACCGTGGCCTAAGAAGAAGCTTTTTAAAGAGATAGTCCAAAATCTTTCTGACTTTATTATGGACACAGCACTTACCCCAATATCTGGCTCAACAAATATGCTCAATAAAGGTCTGCTGCATGAAATGTATGATCCACCGAAAGACCAAAAGCTCCATGAGCTCAGATTCCATACTTCTTTTTTAAATATAAATATATTTATTTTAATTGGAGGCTAATTACTTTACAATATTGTATTGGTTTTGCATACATCAACATGAATCCGCCACGGGTGTACATGTGTTCCCCATCCTGAACCCCCCTCCCTATACTTCTTACTTCTAAGTTCTCAGATCCTAGCACAACATCTGACACATAGAAGAAACTTAATAATTATTAGATAAAGAAATTTTTGCCCCTTCTAATTCTTTAGCACAGCTCAAGAGGGAGAGGTAAGCAGGGCTGGCATGGAAGATGATTCTGGTAAAGGTAGCTTGGAATGGAAAACTGAAAGTTACTTAGAGAATTCATCCACACTCTAGCAAATAGTTTGGGAGAATTGAAAGAGCATAGATAGGATCCTAGTTCAAATTCAGTTTTCAAATTCTGCCATCTCACCTCTTCAAGACTCAGCTTCCTCATCTTAAGAATAGTACCTCCCTCACAAGCTTAGGGCTTCCCCAGTGGCTCAGCAGTAAAGAATTTGCCTGCAACACAGGAGAAGCAGATGTGGGTTTGATTCCTGGGTGGGGTAGGTCCCCTGGAGAAGGGCATGGCACCTCACTCCAGTATCATTTCCTGGAATATCCCATGGACAGAGAAGCCTGGTGGGCTACAGTTCATAGGGTCACCAAGAGTTGGATATGACTGAAGCAACTGAGCTTAAGGTTAACGGCTAAAATGGAAGCTCCATAATAGTAGGGACTTCATTTTTGGTCCACTGTAGACACATTGAACTGTACTGTACTGTATTGAAAAGTGTCTGGCACGGCATAGATTCTCTAATATTTGTTGACTTGGTTTGTGAGAAACTGAGATAACATAGGTAAAGTATGTGACAGAATATCTGCATGTAGTGAACACTTAGCAAATGTGAGAGTCCATCATCATCATCATCATCACCATTACTAGTATATCCAGATTATTACATTTACTAGCGGTCGTAGAGAACCTGCCTTTGGGGAAAGACGTAGATACAAATATCGAATTCCCTACTTACTATGTGACTTTGGACAGATTACTTTACCTATTCGGATTCCTATGGTTCCACAAAAATCTCAGTGCTGTGAGAAATCACCTGAGTCTTGAGTCCCTAACACGCGACACACGGCGGCTATTATTATGAAGGCAAAAAACCCCGCTGAGTCCCCTTTTATCCGAGAGCTGTCTACCATTTCCCACATTACTGTAGCTGAATCCATAGCAAGACCGCAAACAAGGAAGGAAGGAAAGAATTTCAGAGACAGAAACCGCTAAACGAGAAAAGAGGGAATTAAAACGGTGCATGACAGTTCCCACCAAGGGGTGCCAGTTTCCGCGGCTGTCAACCAGTCCGACCAGCCAGGGCTCGAGCAGGACAGTCAGCTCGGTAAGGAACAAAAAGGAGGCAGAGCCGCCGTTTGGACCCTCCCCCTAACGGTCTCCCGGTCGCTGGCCTCAGGCGGCCGCTGGACTCCCGTTTCCGGCCTTTGCAGGACCACAGTTCCCAGCATGCCTTTGGCGGGAAGTCTTTCCCGCTGGATGACTACGAATCCCGACATGCCATTCGGCACTCCAGTAGATTAGATGGAAGAGTGGAATGACCCCGTCGCACGCAGGGAACTGTAGTCCATGTAGCTGGTGGCTCTTAGAGGGGCGGGGAAGAACCGGGTCGCTCTCGTCAGCTGAGGAGAATGATTCATAGAGGAGGGTCAGGAGAGAAGAACAGCTCTGTCTGTGAAAGCCCACTTAAAAGGCTGGACTCTTCTCCGAGGGAGGGAGAGGCAGGGGAGCAAGCAGGGTCTCGGGCCTGACCCCCAACGTCAGGCCGTCCGCCAGGCCTCTACCGAGTACTGGGCCTTGTCAGGGGTGGCGGCTAGGCGCCGGTTGCTGGGGGACCGGTGACGTCGCGGGGTGAAAGTTGAGGGGCGGTGACGTCGGGCCTGCCCGGGCGGAGGCTGGCGGGCTGGAGGCAGAGGGAGGGAGGGAAGGAGGGAAGGAAGGAAGCTGGGAAGAAGCGAGCGAGCGGGGGCGCGAGGCGTTTACCTGGAGGCAGCGGCTTGGGCGCGCAGAGCGGCCGCGGCTCCCCCGCACCTGCGGCCATGGATGAGGAGCGCGCCCTCTACATTGTCCGGGCCGGCGAGGCGGGGGCTATCGAGCGGGTCCTGAGGGATTACAGCGATAAGGTAAAGAGCCCTGGCCCCGGGCGTGCGGTATAGCACCCTTGGGCCGCCCCCCCGGGCTTGCATATCGCATCCCTCCCAACCCCCTCTCTCGCCGGGGATGCGCATTGCTCTTCCCCGAAAACGTTTCCGGCTTGGGCATGCGTGTTTGTGCCCCCAGCCTTTTCTATCCGTGCATCCTGTATCCCCCCTGCCCCCACCCTGGCGCCCACCACTCTGATTCCGGCCCAGCAGCTTGTCCCATGGTCCTCTTCCCAAGCGTGCAAGTCACACCCCCGGAATCCGTGAATGTCCGTCTGTACCCTGTGCCCCACTCTTGTATGCAGAAATGCACACGAGGCTTCCTCACCTGCATAGCATAAAAATACGTGTTTCTTTGCATAAACACGGCCTTTGACATGCTTAAGACGTACCGGCCACGATGGCAGTTCTTTATAGACGTACAGCACTGTACAGTTTTCAAGACCTGATGTCTCATATATGGTCTAACTTGATTCTCAGAATATTTGTAGAGAGTATCATCCTTCCCATTTTCTAGATGAGAAAACCGAGGCACGAGGAACTGAAATCACGCCAAGGTCATGGACCTACTGTGTTGTACCTGGGAGGAGACTAACTCCTAATAATACCTGTTATTTGTATCGCATTATCAGCTTTCCCATCCTTTATCTTATTTAATCTTGACAGCCGTCCTGTGAGGTTTTATCTGCGTTTTGCAATTGAGATTCTAGATCGGTTAAGTAACTTGCCCAAGGTCATACTTCTGAGCTGGGATTCCAACCTAGGTCTTCAAACCATTCATTCTTCTTTCCACTTTACAACTCTACACTAAAAAGGTATCTTCTTTTATATCCCAGTCACTTCTCTGAATGTCTCTTCAAGAACCGTTAGCTCTCCATTACTTTTCCTTCCAGGAATTGTACCAGCTCACTTCAAAGGTGACTTACCACACTTTTATTCTTCCATTTAGAAGACTATTTTATAGAAATGACTGACTTCTGTGAAAACACACCCAGCAGCATGTCACATCCTAGATATAGCATCTTCCTTCCTTTCATTTGCTTCCATTCATAATTTCTCCTGTGTTTGCTATGTGCCCACCACTGCACTAACCTGTGCTTTGCATTATGGAGCTGCCAATATGCCATTTCTGCCCTATGTGGAGAATATCAAAAAATCAGGCAACTTCATTCCCATTTTATCTTCTCAACAGTCCTGTGAGGAAAGTGACGGTATTCCCTGTTTCACAAATGAGAAAATTTAGAATGTTGTTGCCCCAAGTCCACACAATCATTGAGAGATGGGGCTGAAATTTGAATCTAGGTTTTCTGATTACTCTTTTACAGTACTATGCTGCTTTCTTTGGGAGGCTGCATGGATTCAGTTATATTCATATCTTAGCTTCTTCAGTCTCTGATATGCTTTATTGTTGCATATCTGCTTAACTTAGGAGAAATTCATTTAACGCACAGGTGTACATATTGTGGCGATTATGGTTGTCCCTTGGTATCTGCTGGGGATTTGTTCCTTTCCCTTCCTTGTGGATACCAAAATTCATGGATGCTCAACTCCCTTATATAAAATGGCATGTTATTGTTGCTTAGTTGCTAAGTCATGTCCAACTCTTTTGTGACCCCATGGACTATAGCCCACCAGGCTGTTCTGCCCATGGGATTTTCCAGGCACAAATACTGGGGTGGAGTGCCATTTTCTTCTCCAGGGGATCTTCCCAAAACAAGGATTGAACCCACGTCTTCTACACTGGCATGCAGATTGTTTACCGCTGAGCCACCTGAGAAGCCCATAAAATGGCATGTGTGCTTGTGTGCTCAGTCGCTCAGTCATGTCCAACTTGTTGCAGCCCTAAGGACTGTAGCCCACCAGGCTTCTCTGCCCATGGAACTTTCCAGGCAAGAAAACTGAAGTAGGTTGCCATTTCCTACTCCAAAGGGTCTTCCTGACCCAGGAATTGAACCTGCGTCTCTTGTGTCTCCTGCATTGGCAGGCAGATTCTTTACCACTAGCACCACCTGGGAATAACCTATACGCATCCTCCCTTATACTTTGAATCATCTCTGGATTGCTAATAATACAATGGAAATGCTATGTAAATAATTGTAAATGCAGTGTAGATACTATGTAGCTGCTGCTGCTGCTAAGTCACTTCAGTCGTGTCCGACTCTGTGTGACCCCATAGACAGAAGCCCACCAGGCTTCCCTTGCCCATTAATTCAACTTTTGCTTTTTGGAACTTTCTTCAGTTTTGTTTTGTTTTGTTTTCCTTCAAATACTTTTGATCCATGGTTGACTGAATTCATGGATGTGGAACCTGCAGATATGGAAGCCCGACTGTATAATTCATGCAACTTGATTTATAATTGCTTTCCAAAAAAGACTTGAGGCAGCTACAAACAGATTTTCAAAAAAATAAAATGCAACAGAAAATGGCTGTCGTGTTGAATCACCTAGTGTTTATAGGCATTTATATAAAACACTTATTATATCCCAGGTATCCAGCAATAAATAGAAACTTTCTTCTGTGGGAAGGGAGGAGGAAAAATCTTCTACCTGAATCTTATCACCTCCTTCAATATTTCTCCTTCTCTTCACGACTAAAGTAGTTAGAACTCCAGAATTGCTTCCTCCAGTTTATCTCTTCCTTTCCTTGATCTCCCTCCAGGTTAGTTTCATTTACAACTCCTGGCCAAGTGCTATCAGAGCTTAAAGTTCTGAACTTTCACATTGGGAATGGTTTTAAAGTTGTAATGCACAATGTGTATAGTTTTGGGGTGGTATTCTGGGGGCCAGCCTTGAGAATACTGTGGCTTGATGTGAACTGGGTCCGCCAACTCCTTCAGAAAAGGGCTTTCATGTTTAATGCTGATTACAGTAGATCCAGAGAACAAAGAAAATAACTGCATTTCATGTTGGCAGTGGGGCTTTGCCCCTCAAGGGAAGAGGCATTAGAGGCAGATGAAGAAGAAGTAAGGGAAGTAAGATTGCAGTGGTCTGGCAATAAGAATGAGGAGATCAAATTAATTGTCCCACTCTCTGGGAAATGGAATCTGAAATTCCAAAAATGTGCTTGGGTCTACCGTGTGCCTCGTTTTCTTTATCTGGAAAAGTGGATGAGAAATGTTTAGAATGAAGTGATTATGAGGCATTAAAGAGTCTAACCAAGAAGGGAAATGAATGATGTAGAGAGAGAATGATTAGTTTGTTGTTCCCAAAGGAAGCTCAAGTATTGTGGAAAGAAGGTTGAATTTGGAGTCAGATAAATCTTGCTTCAAATCTGCCATTTATTAGTTTCATAACTATGGATAAGTTATTTTAAGCCTGAGTCTCAGTTTCCTTATCTGTAACATAGGGTTCCATCACCTAAGTTATTATGATGTCTAAATTAACTGAAGTATAATACCAAATACTATACAAGGCATCTAGGAGGCATTCTCTAATGATCAAGGTTCTCAAGAGGTCCTGTGGCCAGAGCACAGGCTCTGGATCCAAATTGCCTGAACTCTGATCCCCAATTTACCATCCATGTGGTATAGAACAAGGTACTTAACTTTACTGTCCCTCAGTTCCCTCATCTGCCAAACTCGGATAATAATAGTACCTGCATCATACATTATTGTCAGGATTAAATAAGTTATATGTATAAATCAGAACAGTTTCTGGCACTGAAGAAAAACCCATAGCTGTTAGTTCTAAACAAAAAAAGTCAGGGAGTAACCCTGTGGCATGGAGTTGACGTAGCCTGATTAAAAAAAAAATAGAGAATATACTTCAGTTTTTCTTTTTCCTTGACCCTTGGCACTTATTAATGGCTGGCGAAATACTTTGTACCATGTTTAGAGCAACATTTACCTGTCTGGCTCCAGGTACCATCTTATTTCTACTGTGTTAAAGAGATTCTGATTTTCAAATCTTTTATTCACTGATCTTGTTATCTTGGGGAGAAGGAAGATCTCTCTATACCAGAAAAAAGGAAATTTGCCTGTTTCTTAAGGGCATAATGCAAATTGACTCAGTGTAGGAAAGTATTTTTTAAAAATAGGAAGAGTGATTGCCCTTTTCCTTTCCTCTCAGTTCATCTGTTAGCATGTATTGAGTGCCATGTATCTTATTCTTTTAACAGATTTAGTAGAGATATTGGTTACCTTCATTATGATTATCAACAACAAACAGTGATCTGGGTCCTTGAGGTGCATAAGAGTATCTTAGTTCCTTGAATCCAGGATATTTGAACTAGAAGGAACCTCAAAGATCATTGGGTCCAATACTCTGAATTAATAGGAGAAGAAACTGGTGTAGCATCATCATCAACTATGATGATAACTGGAGAGGTGGTTTGCGGCCATAGAGGCCACCTGGGCATATGATTACCCCTTGGCAAGCTCCAACAGAATTCCATTATGTAAGTATGACAAGTTTATGGCCAAATGAAAGGTAAAAGTTACTTAAGATACAGACAGGTAGGTAGGTCTCTGAGATGAGTCCTCATAAGAGAGGAAAACAGCACTGACAGTAGAGAGGTGTGTGTATGTGCTAGAAGAATCCAATTGATAGGGACCTAATTTGGAGACAGTTCTAGAAATACAGCCTCCACATTTGAATAGGGTGTATGAACATCCTGGACCATGTAAGAGGACATTTTGTTTTATACTTTGAGGTTGAGTTCTGACTCTCTGGGTTCATTCTACAGATTTTTGATGAGGAGCATGTGTAGTGGGCTATTCCTTTGTTATACATGTTCTTATTTCCAGATTGGATTATATAATCTCAGTTACTGGGGTTTAGTTCTGTAAGTAATCTCTGTTCCTAAAAGACAGCACAACACACACACACACACACACACACACACACACACACACAGAGACACCACTCCAGTTAGGTTAATTCCTTTGCATTGGTCCTGTTTGAGGATATCTTTGGAAATCTATGAAATAAATCCTAGTTGTCCAGTGGATCGGTATTTGGCCTGATGCCTCACCGTAGACTGTGCAGTAACAACAGTAGTGTCTACTTACTGAACACCTGCAGTGTGCAAGGTGCTATACACAAAGATAAGGAAACTCCCGACAGATAGTAAAGTTGAATAACTTGACCAGGATCACACTTTCAGTAAACAGTGGGACTGAACTCAAACCAGTGCTTTCTGACTATTGAGCCTAGCCTATTCATGGGATGTGAAACTGGCGGGGGGAGTCCTCAAGATCTGGATGTGTTACTGAGCTGTTACTAACTTACTTGGTCTCTAAAGTTTTACTGTTCAGTTCATATTTGACTTGTTGCTCCTGTACATCTGGAAATTAAGCATATAAAGAAGGTGAAGTGGTTGACTGTTGGCCAGCAGTTCTAGAAAGGCATTTGCCAGAAGTGCTGGATCCCTTTCCCTTCCCTTTCAGCCTTAAAAAAGGGAGAGGACAAAAGTTGTGGTGTGCAGTGCTTCGTTGCTCAGTGTTGTCCAATGCTTTTCGACCCCCTGGGCTGCAGCCCACCAGGCTCCTCTGTCCATGGGTTTTCTCCAGGCAAGAATACTGGAGTGGATTGCCATGCCTTCCTCTAGGGGGTCTTCCAACCCTGGATTTGAACCCAGGTCTCCTGCCGGCAGATTCTTTCCTGTCTGAGCCACCAGGGAAGCCTGGTACAGAATAGGTTAGGTATGGATAAGAGAAGCCTGCCTTAGAGCAGTCAATATCTTTGAATCCAAACAACCTTCGGGGTCTGAGTTTCTGAATAGATTGGCATATTCTAAATTCAATTTATTGCCTCACAACACCAGTATTTTTGCTAATTAAATTAAGTCCTCATGCTAGTTGGACAGGGCTTTTGAAAGCTTTTCTTCCTCCCTTCCTTCTTCCCTTCTTTTCTTTCTTTTTTAATATTGTAGTTTTATCACAGGATCAACTTTACATTTAAAAAGCAAAAGAAAAATTAGTCCTTGGTACTATTCTAAATGATCACCTTAAAAGATGTAATTCTATGTAGAAACCTTTTAAAAAATATATTTAAATAACTTAGTAAGGGTCTTTCTAAAAGATGATTTATTTTTCTGTTTCCTTACCACAAATGCAAAAAAAAAAAAGTTTAGGAGGACTATTATATTGGCAAGTAGGTACATTTAATTCCAGATAATGTATGGAATTAATATTTCACATATGATGGCAAAAATTAAGCTTTCTTAGTCCTTTTTTCATTTGTAGTGAACCTTTACTAGGCTTCAGTTTAGAACCAACAGAACAGTCTACTGATTCTTTATCTTTTATTCAGTGTTAGTTTTTACTAAACCTTGGGTCTGTAAATTTCTAAGTTAAAGCTTTTGTTCTTCCTTCCTTTTCTTCTTTCTTGTTTGTTCATTAATTCATTTACCTGTTAATTTTTTTTCTTTTAATAATAAAAACAATATCAACAAGTTTTGTCAAAGGAACCACCAGAAATTCTACCAACCCTGTATAGTTTTTATTTTTGCATTTTTAACACTCAAGCTTTTTTGTTTGAATGCATCCATCCATACATTGATATAGGTACTGTCATCATAGACATACAATTTGATATTTTACTATTTTTACAGTTATTGTGATAAAATAATTTTCCGTGTTGTTACAGAACTTTTGAGCCATCTTTAAAAAAACTGCAGTATGATAATGTTTCAGATATTCAGGTTGTCTCTTTTTTTCTTTCGTAACATTTGATAACACTGCAGTGAATATAATTTTTCTCTCTGGATGATTTCATTAGGATAAATTTCTAGGAGTGGACGTTCTGGGTCAAAGGATATGAATATTTTTATGGTTGCTATTATATGTTGCCAAATCACTTTCGTTTTTGAAGACGGTGTCAATTTATACTGCCTCCAGCAATATTACACATGGATTACTGAAGCCCATTTCTCAGAGAGCTTTATGTCCTCAGCCTTGTTCTCCTTTGATCTGGTCTGTAGGCCACTGTTCAAAATATTCTTCCAGAATAAACTACTGTTTACACATCCTTCAGAGTCTTCCCCTGGTGGCCTGTCACCTTTATGTCAGTTCAGGTATAAATTTTTAAATCCAAGCCCTCACCATCTGACATCCATTTTAATTGTTTTGCAAACCATATGTGAGGCAGCTTCTCTTTAGGTTTCCTCAGATGGCCCTTCTCTATTGCCTCTAAGTCCTCCCTCTGACTATTTTGTACTTCAGAACTGCTTCTCTGTCAACATTTCTCAATCTCATTTAATTTCAAAAATCGCTTCTTCTACAAAGCTGTCATGCAGAACCACCTGTAATGATAATATTTTTAGTACCTACTGTACTTAACTCTAGGTAGGTTGCCAATAAATGTTTGTCAATGTTGCCATTGAGAAATACAAAGGAAAGGCAGAGAGATGTTCAGTAAAGGTTTTTTTAAAAGGAAAACTTAGAGGATTCTTAAGCGCACTTGGCTCTCTTGAATAAAACTTGAGAAGAGAATGAGGAACTTTATGCTCTATTTTTGGGGGTACTGCCACTCTCTGACAGTGGACAACTTATTCCATTCTCTGTTTCAGCTACAGAGAAAAAATAGTGTTGCCAGTCATTTCAGGAGAGTCACGACCCTCCTTTTTCTTTCAGTTATTTTTTTCTCAATATCGTTGGCATCATCATCTGGCATCATCATCATTATCATCTTATGATAATCATCCTAATGCTAACTGAGTGTTTACTTGTGCCGGGCACTCAGATGGTACATTATATGCCTTATCTGTTTTAACACTCACAGCAGCTTTGTGAAGGAGGCACCCCTCTTTTCACATGGGAAATACAGTTATAATTTGTTACTTGCTTAACTAATAAGTGGTGGAACCATGGTTTAAACTCTCGTTCTTATAGAATTACTGTCCTTCCCTATCTATGATTCTCTGATGGTTTCTTATTGCATTTGATAAAGTACAAGCTCCTCAACAACATTGGAAGATCCTTCCAAATCTCTGTCCAGTCTACTTTCCCATTCTTATCTTTCTCCACTCCTGTCATCTTCTAACATGTGTCCTGTGTTTCATTCCAACAGAGCTGCTTATTTCACAAATATATCATACCATTTCACACATGAGCCTTTATTTCCGTCCCTAGAATGCTTTCATTTGCCTCCTGGCAAACTCCTATTCATCCCTCAAGATGGAGCTCAAATGCTCTATACTCTATGCAAAGCATTCTAGATTTCCCTGGGCGGTTTGTGGCTTGGTACTCTGTTGTTTTCTGTATATATTTTTGCTTTCGTCTTTTTGTACTGCTTTATAGTTATTTGCTTACTTCTCTTTTTCTTTAGTAAGAATATTGAGGTGATTTGGGAAGACAACTTTTTTTATAGACATCAGATATTTTTTAACATAGCCAAAATGAAAAATCTGTATATTTAAAATGACATTGTTTCCCTTTTTTCCCTCTTCAGCATAGGGCTACTTTCAAATTTGAATCAACAGATGAAGATAAAAGAAAGGTAAGCCTTGGTCTTACTTTGTGTGGTGTGTGTGTCTATATGTATTTTCATTCATGGCTTTGTAACAGTGGACTTGATTTCATCTGATGGTTTAGTTTTCAGTTTCCCTTGAGTTTGGTTTTAGGAACTCTGAGAAGAAAGACAAGTGCCAGGTTTAGTATGAATTACACACAACACCCTCCTGCTCCATCCCCATAGGACCATTACACTTGCATAAATCAGGGGAGTGGGAAGGGTTCAGAGGGGGTCCTCCGCCATATCTTCTCCTCTGCAGAGATTGGCTTTGTTTGATGGCAGGATTGCAGGCGGCCAAAAATTGCTAATTGCTATTGTAAAGCCAAGCTTGGCTTTGGGTTAAGTTTTGGGGAAACAGCTATTGATGCTACTGTGCCTCAACCACATACTGTTCTCTGTGCTGGCAGCTTTTTTTGTAGCCAGCAGTCGTCTTGGTCACTGACTTCACGGGTAAAGAGGAAAATGGGATCAAGAGGCTCATCACTAGAGGAGTTATTATAAGAGAGGGTACATCAGCGATCAGACCATGAAATGTCACACTGGCCTGTTGGGGTAGCTTATGGTTGCTTTACTTAGTTGATTAGAACATGATGTTCAAGGAGAAGCTCACCAGTTCTGCCTTAGTGTTTCCTGGGCCCTGTACTTCTATCCTTGGGCTTACAAACAGTAAGACCAGATGAGAGAGCATGACTGAATCCATGTAAACCCATGATTGCTGCTGGAAAAGTAGCTTAAGTCCAGTGCTTTGCTGGTAATGGTTTGATCATACCTTGAAATCATCCCTCTCTTCACGTCTACCCTCATATTTAATGTCGACATCCTGCTTATTTTGCCTCTTAAGATTTCTCCATACATTGCCTCCTTAATCCTAGCCCTTGTTCATACCTTCATCTGGACTACAGTACCAGTTTCCTAACTGTTCATTCTTTTTCCAGTTATGTGCCCTTCCAGTCCATTGTCCACAATTCTGTAACAACAATCTGATTGTGTCACTCCCAACCTTGAAACCCTTGAGTGACTTTCTTTGTCTATAGGATAAAGTCCAAGCTTCTTATCATGACCTCGATGCTCAGTGATCTGAAGTTTGCCTACTTTTGCAGCCTGTTGCTTACTTCTGTCCCTTGTAATTTATGCTCTCGCAACATGAAATGTTTCCAGTTACATACACATCACTGCTGTTTCCTACTTCCTATATTTGCATGTGTTGTTTTCTGCCTGGAATACCCTCTTGTATATTTCTTCCCCCTTTCACCTGTTTAATTCTTACTCAGCTCTAGGAGCTTCTCCTTCAGGAAACCTCCTCTGGAGTTCCAATTAGGGTGAAATGCCCCTTTTCAGTATTCCTATGAAACTTTATGTAAATCTTTAATCCTATGCTTATTATTTGTTTCTTAATTTTATACGTGTGTGTGTTTCTCATTGTTAGACTCTGTGAACTCCCTGAAGACAGATGCTATAATAATATTTATCTTTATATCCTTGGCATCTAGAATGCCCAGCACAGAATAGGTACTCGAAAAGTTTTATTGAATGAGTGACAAGGAGTATAAACTTTGGAAGTTAAAAGATTTACTCTGATTTTCTTTTGCATTTAAACAATGTAAACAAGACTAGAATACCTTTTAGAACAGGGTTCTCAGCCAGGAATATGCTATTTGGGGAGCTTTTTCAACAGGCCTGCTCAGGCCCCATCGCTGTTTACTGAGTCAGAATTTGAGGGATGGAATCCAGGCATGTGCATTTTGATAAACGGTCTTCAGGAAATAAGTACCTTACTCACTTGGTGGGAGTAGAAATTAACACAAGTCCCTGTGTAATAAAAGCTAGTTATAGCTACTAAAATTACAGATGCATTTTGCCCTTTGACCAAACAATGTCTCTTTTAGATCTATTCTGTGGATAGATTGAAATAAAATAAGCAGAGTTTCTCATTGAAGCATTGTACATAATAGCAGATGATTGGAAACAAATCCTCCAGGAATCAGGGAATATTTGTAGAAACTTATAGAGATTCACATAATGGGATACTGCACTGTGGTAAAACGGAGAGGGAGGAGAGAGACTATTATGTGCTAATGGGAGAGATGGTCAAGTGAGAAGAAAAAATAACCAGGTGTTAAAAAAAGAATATATACATTTTTTGGGTATTCAGGCTAGGAAGGCAGCTGCTGTTTAGTTTAGTTGGGAGAATCCATACTATATCCATAGATTTGTGGTACCCTGTGGATATGACACTAGAATCTTTGACAGTGCTTTCACTAGTCAAAGTAAGTGCATAAAGACAGAGATTTCCCTGCCTCCATATGCCTTTCAGTTAAGGAAAGAAAAATTCCCACACAGTTGCTAGTAAAGCATGTTTATTTCCTGTAGGGTAGTAGCAAAACTTAACATTTTCAAAATATTGTCTTTTACTGCCTTTTAGATTTTTGGTAACCATAACTACTGTACTGGTGTTAATTTTGATTTAGTGTATAGATCGCTGCTTCCTGGGAGGTCTAATATAAACAAATGTCATTAGGGACCTAGCTAGGTAATTTTCATTAACGTAAAAACATTGGGAAACGAAACTATTTCAGTCTCCAAAGGTTAAAACCATTAGTGACTCTTTCATGCCTAAGGCCCATAAAGACTTTGAAATCAAAATTATTGGACTTCTCTTGGAGAAGGAAATGGCAACCCACTCCAGTGTTCTTGCCTGGAGAATCCCAGGGACGGGGGAGCCTGGTGGGCTTCCGTATATGGGGTCACACAGAGTCGGACACGACTGAAGTGACTTAGCAACAGCAAAGGATCTGAATCCTAACAGCTTTTTAAGTTCTTGGTGTAGAGAGACATGGAAAAATAGGCATGTCTCCCCATTAAACCCAATCTTAAAATAGGAGGAACTCAAATTACCATCCAATTTGCTTTCCTGCTCTAGTTCTCTTTTTCTCTTTCCTAGACATGTCTCTGGAGCCTTCTACCAGTTTGTTGGTAACAGCATCACCCCTTTCCATAAACTATAGCTGCTGTTGCTCTGAAAAACACACCTCTCTTATGTGAAACGTTATGACAACCAATAAGTAGATGTAAGGGAACAGAGCCTTTCAAAAAATAAAACTTGATTATGTGAACTTTTAGGAATTGGTTATAAAGTAATGATCCTTAGACCTAATTCCTAACATTTGTGTAGCATTTTGCATTTCTATAAAGATTTGCTTTTCAGTAGTAAAGTACTAGTGTTATAAGTATAGAGAGAATATCACCATACCAGTTTTATGGATAAGAAAACTGAGGCTCATGTTAATGACAACTTGTTAACACTCACATCACTAGTAAGTGGTGGAGCCTCAAGCAGAGAACAGATTTTCTTGCTCTTATGTGCAGCTCCTTCACTGCTTAGTGCTCCATGGCTCCCACTCATTACCACTTGAGGTGTATTTCAGAAGGTTTGAAATTATGACTCAGTACGTTGTTTTATCTCTTAAACCTTGAGACACCATTTAGTCAACTAGACTTTAGACTTAAATCAGAAAATATCAAAGGAAATTACCAACTAGGAGTGCTTAAATTTTTCCAGAGAAGTAAAGACAGACACATTTCTGATGTTTGTGCATAGAATGCAAATAGTTCCAGGTGCATGTGGCTCATGATATATTTGGGTGTAAGCACCTGTGCTTACTGAAGCATTTACTTTACATCTTCTCTACCTAAATAGATGGCTATGACTATATACCAACACATAAACAAATGTATCATGCAAATATGTAGGATGGAGGAAGGTATGATGAATAATCTAAAATTTTACACCTTAAGGAAATGAAAACTCTTATATTGGTTTCTGAAGCACAGCTGATCTCAAGGCCAATAAAGAGAACTAATTGCAATAAATATTGAAAAATACCTATTGTAAAATGATTAAAAGAATTGCAGCTCTTTCACCTATAAGAATACAACCATATCAAATGAAGAAAACTTCAGTTGTTGTCTGAGATAAACTTTTAGGTATTTAGTTATTTTCCTCAAAAGAATCAAGTTCAGTTCAGTCACTCAGTCATGTCCGACTCTGTGCAACCCCATGAATCACAGCACGCCAGGCCTCCCTGTCCATCACCAACTCCCGGAGTTCACTCAAACTCATGTCCATCAAGTTGGTGATGCCATCCAGCCATCTCATTCTCTGTCGTCCCCGTCTCCTCCCGCCCCCAATACTTCCCAGCATCAGAGTCTTTTCCAGTGAGTCAACTCGTCGTATGAGGTGGAGTTTCAGCTTTAGCATCAGTCCTTCCAATGAACACCCAGGACTGCTCTCCTTTAGAATGGACTGGTTGGATCTCCTTGCAGTATAAGGGACTCTCAAGAGTCTTCTCCAACACCACAGTTCAAAAGCATCAATTCTTCGGCGATCAGCCTTCTTCACAGTCCAACTCTCACATCCATACATGACCACGGGAAAAACCATAGCCTTGACTAGACGGACCTTTGTTGGCAAACTAATGTCTCTGCTTTTAATATACTATCTAGGTTGGTCATAACTTTCCTTCCAAGGAGTAAGCGTCTTTTAATTTCATGGCTGCAATCAGCATCTGCAGTGATTTTGGAGCCCCCAAAAAATAAAGTCTGACACTGTTTCCTCTGTTTCCCCATCTATTTCCCATGAAGTGATGGGACCAGATGCCATGATATTAGTTTTCTGAATGTTGAGCTTCAAACCAACTTTTTCACTCTCCTCTTTCACTTTCATCAAGAGGCTTTTTGTTCCTCTTCACTTTCTGCAATAAGGGTGGTGTCATCTGCATATCTGAGGTTATTGATATTTCTCCTGGCAATCTTGATTCCAGCTTGTGCTTCTTCCAGCCCAGAGTTCCTCATGATGTACTCTGCATATAAGTTAAATAAGCAAGGTGACAAAGTACAACCTTGATGTACTCCTTTTCCTATTTGGAACCAGTCTGTTGTTCCATGTACAGTTCTGACTGTTGCTTCCTGAACTGCATACAGGTTTCTGAAGAGGCAGGTCAGGTGGTCTGGCATTCCCATCTCTTTCAGAATGTTCCACAGTTTATTGTGATCCACACAGTCAAAGGCTTTGGCATAGTCAATGAAGCAGAAATAGATGGTTTTCTGGAACTCTCTTGCTTTCTCCATGATCCAGCAGATGTTGGCAATTTGATCTCTGGTGCCTCTGCCTTTTCTAAAACCTGCTTGAACATCTGGAAGTTCACGGTTCACATATTGCTGAAGCCTGGCTTGGAGAATTTTGAGCATGACTTTACTAGCGTGTGAGATGAGTGCAATTGTGCGGTAATTTGAGCATTCTTTGGTATTGCCTTTCTTTGGGATTGGAATGAAGACTGACCTTTTCTAGAATCAAGTTAAAAATAGTTAAATTTCAAGCATTTATTTCATTAACTTCAAACTGACATAGGTATGTTCATATATCTGTGAAGGTATAGGGTAGTTACTAAGTTGAGAACTCTTTGAGGACAAAAATTCTCGCTTAGTTTTCTTTGTACTTTCAGTCCTTGGCACTGCATGTGGCACAAAATAGGCACCTACAATACATGCCCATTAAGTGAATAAAGGGGATTGGAGATTAAGTGGAAACCAGAATTCTTATGATTTGTACATATGGTTTGGTTTTGAGTTTGATATTTTCTTAAGTAGGCAGCAGGTTCTCAAGCACTTTTCATACTGTTGTTTACTGAAAATGCAGAATACAAAAATATTCACAGTGTGATCACAACCATGTAAAACAATAAAAAGTACACAAAGAAAAATGTCTACAATGAAATTCACTAAATAGTGGCTTTGTATTATTACTATGGATGATATTTTCATTTCTCTTTTCTGTATTTTAAACTTTTTCATTGCAGTAGATCAGATATAAGAATATGATTATAATATTTGTAATAATATATTCTTTCAGAGTTATGTGATTCGGGATGTTAAGCAAAGACCAATATTTTTTTAATCATTTACTCTCTGTAAAATTGGCCCTTTGTGATTATCTTACATACTCTTTTTTGGGGAACATAAAAATGTTATTAGATTTGGAGATAGTATTCCTTGTGGAATTAGTTTATGGAGTGAAATAAATTTATTTGAACACAAAAGTCCATTCTACCATTTGAAATATTTCTTCTTTTTTCCACAAAGTTGGATGTACTTGGCATATTAGTAGAGATCTCTGTAGTCCACAAATATTTTTTCAGTAATTCCTGTGTGCCAGGTCCTGTGTTAGGCCTTGGTTCCTAAGTTGGCTATTTTCCTATGGTGTTTGGTTTGGCATTTCTCAGCTACAGATGCATACTGAGGGTTGTCATTGTGGACTATAGAAAATGAATGGGTAATTTTCCATATTAGAGTCCCCCAAGGAAAATGTGCCAAGATAGAACCATCAGTTGTATACTGTGAATCCGTGCTTAGGGATGGCTTGAGGCATGAATGCTTGTTCTAAAAGCCTTTTACATTTAGAATAGTCATTTGAAATTGTTAAACTCCAATTTTCACTAAAACAAAATGAGCTTTGTGTGTCTTGCAAATTTGACTCAAATTTTAGTTGATGTCTTCACTTCGGGGAATACTTTGATATATGATGCAAGTTTGGTTCTCATTTAGAAACCAATAACTTTAAAGATAATCATTTTTAACATCTTGATTTCTTTAAAACACACAAACACACATATTACCAAATGCATTCTAAAACTTTTATTTTTAAAGTTTCTATCCAGCTGGATCTGGCATAAAACTTGACCAGAAGGGCGAATTATATCATAGGCCAGGATGAATGCCTCCCAGTAGTTCAGAAGTAAAATAAGTTAGATTTCATTTCAGACTCCATTTTTTATTTTAGATGTGTTGCCAGGGTATTGAAGGACTAAATGTAGGAAGAAAGAACAAAACAGGTTTCTGATTTAGTAAGCCTTAGATGTGACAGTCCGTATGTGATCTCTGTATGGATCACTTTCTGCCTGGGAATGTTAAGAGTAGTATCTCTGATTTGTACTTTAGAGTTTCAGATCCTTTTTCTCATATAAAAAACTCAGCAAGAAGTTCTGCTTCCGGCCATGACAGAGTGAGAGCTTTATGAATCTGCTCCTTAATGAAACTGGTTATTTAAAAACAACAACAGCCATTTAAATTATCTGGAAATAGTCCTAAAAGCATGCAGTCAGTGAAGGAACACTTATTCAGGAAAATATACTGAAAGTCAGAAAAGTGAAAGTCTGTGGTATTTGAACTGAGACCTGCTCCCTTTCTTCCCATGTTCAGTGGAGTGAGATGGAAACCCTCCTCCAAACTGAGATCAAATTGCCAACATCCCTTGGATCATAGAAAAAGCAAGGGAATTCCAGAAAAACATCTATAAAATGTTTTTATAATATTTTCTAAATGTTATAAAATAATTCTGCTTCATTGACTTTGCTAAAGCCTTTGACTCTGGATCACAACAAACTGGAAAATTCTTAAAGAGATGGAAATACCAGACCACCATACCTGCTTCCTCAGAAACCTATTTTCAGGTCAAGAAGCAACAGTTAGAACCGGACATAGAAATACAGACTGGTTCAAAATTGGGAAAGGAGTATGTCAAGGCTGTATATTGTCACTCGGCTTATTTAACTTCTATGCAGAGTACATCATGCAAAATGCAGAGCCAGATGAATCACAAGCTAAAGTCAAGATTGCTGGGAGAAATATCAACAACCTCAGATAAGCAGATAATATTACTCTAATGGCAGAAAGCAAAGAAGAACTAAAGAGCCTCTTGATGAGGATGAAAGAGGAGAGTGAAAAAGCTGGCTTAAAACAGCATTCAAAAAAGTAAGATCATGGCATCTGGTCCATTACTTCATGGCAAATAGATGGGGAAAAAGTGGAGACAGTGGCGGATTTTATTTTCTTGGCTTCCAAACTCACTGTGGATGGTGACTGCAGCCACAAAATTAAAAGACATTTGTTCCTTGGAAGAAAAGCTATGAACAAGCTAGGCAGCTTATTAAAAAACAGAGAGACATCACTTTGCCAACAAAGGTCTGTATAGTCAAAGCTATCGTTTTTCCAGTAGTCATGTATGGATGTGAGAGTTGAATCATAAAGAAGGCTGAACATCAAGGAACTGATGCTTTCCAGTTGTGCTGGAGAAGACTCTTGAGAGTCCCTTGGACAGCAGGGAGATCAAACCAGTCAATCCTAAAGGAAATCAACCCTGAATATTCATTGGAAGGATAATGCTGAAGCTCCAATACTTTGGCCACCTGATGCAAAGTGCTGACTCATTGGAAAAGATTCTGATACTGGGAAAGATTGAGGGCAAGAGGAGAAGGGGATGACAGAGAATGAGATGAGATGATTGGATGTCATCACTGACTCGATGGACATGAGTTTGAGCAAGCTCTGGGAGATGGTGAAGGACAGGGAAGCCTGGAGTGCTGCAGTCCATGGGGTTGCAAAGAGTTGAACATGATTTAGTGACTGAACAACAGCAAACTGATGGAACCAAGATCAGAGCTCCTACTTTCCTCAGTCCTCAGCTGGAAGGCTAACTAACCAGTAGGGACAGGGGTAAGGTCAGCATTTCTTATCCTGCCCCAGCCACATGTCACTGAGACAAAATTCTGGGTGAGTTATAACTGAGAGATAGGGTCTCTCTTCTTTGACCCAGTCTCCATTCGTGGGTCATGGGCTCTACCTTGAGTAAGGCAACATTGAGAATATTGGGGCACCGATTGCCCTTGCCCTGGCTGGTGGGGACAAACAGATTCCACCTTGGAAGGCAAATTGAGGAGTTTTGGCCCTGCTACTCCCCCGCCTCCTCCAGCTGAACTCTCAAGGAGGTGTCACCTAGAAAGAAGCATGCTGTTGTCTCTGCCCTCAGCATCAGAACCAAGGTTCAGGAATTTTGCCAAGAGAAACAAGCAGACCTTATAACAGTAAGCTCTGAATCTCTCCCTAGAGGGACCAACTTTTTGCAAAGGTGTGAAGTTCCTGCCTGAAGGTATGAGTTGTGGTGAAAGGAGAAAGAGTTGGGAGGAGACTGACATATTGATTGGAGTTATAGGGCTAACTAGAAGTCTAGCTAATTTGCTATAAAGGAAGGAGGAAAGACAGCTGGGAGGAACCTTCCTGTAATTAGAACAAATCTTAAATACTTACCTCAGGAACTATCTCTTCAAAGGAGCTGTAATAAATTGGTTCGGTCTGTAGAGCAATTTATGCCCCAGGACATTGTTGAGACAATAGATCAATCATTCTGCAGTTAGTGGAGCTTAACAGCTGGGTGTGGTCAGGGAAGAGAAAGTCAAAGAGAGGCCTGCCAAAGCCACTGTCATCCCAGGATGACTGTAGCATACAAAAGGGTGAGTCCCATGAGGAGCTACATCTGCAGGGAGGAGGAAGAAAATATATTCAACTGAAATAATTCATTCAATCACTGAGCAAATAAGAAAAATAACAATAGCAAATCTTGGATGGCATAGGCAATACCCAGTGTTGATGTATTATCTAAAATGTCTGGCTTAAAAAAAAAAAAAAAGCTATGTGAAGAAACAGGAAAGAATGACCTACACACTGGGGGAAAAACAGGCAGTGGAAACTGCCTGTGAGAACAAACCAGGGTGGATTTAACGGACAGACTTCAACATATTCATTATAAATATATTCAGAGAGGACTTCCTTGGTGGTCCAGTGGTTAAGACTCTGTGCTTTCACTTGATGGGGCTTGGGTTTAATCCCTGGTTGGGGGAAGTTCTGCATGCTGTGTGGTGTGGCCAAAAAGAAAAAAAAAATTGAGAAAAGTAAAGGAAACCATAATTAAAGAAGTAGTACAAAATTTGATGACATCACAACAAATGAAGAATATCAGTACAAAGATAGAAATGATTAAAAAGGAAAAAAAAAACCAATTGGGAATTTTGGAAGTGAAAAGTACAATAATGGGAAAAAGATCACTAAAGAGGCCCAGTGTTGGGTTCAAACTGTAAGAAGAAAGAATGAGCAAATATAAAGATAAATCAATAGTGTATACAAGGTAAAGAACAGAGAAAAAAGAATAATGAAAATGAATGCCTCAGAGAAATATGAGATGATGTTAATGTATCAACATACATATAATTGGAGTACCAGAAGGAGAGGAGAGAGAAAAGGGAAGAAGAAATATTTGAAGAAATGTCTAAAAACTTCCTAAATTTATTGGAAAACAACTTACATATCCAGGAAGCTCAATAATGTCTGAGTAGAATAACCTCTGCATATAAGTTAAATAAGCAAGGTGACAATATACAGCCTTGACACACTCCCTTTTCCTATTTGGAACCAGTCTGTTGTTCCATGTACAGTTCTGACTGTTGCTTCCTGACCTGCATACAGGTTTCTGAAGAGGCAGGTCAGGTGGTCTGGTATTCCATCTCTTTCAGAATTTTCCACAGTTTATTGTGATCCACACAGTCAAAGGCTTTGGCATAGTCAATGAAGCAGAAATAGATGGTTTTCTGGAACTCTCTTGCTTTCTCCATGATCCAGCGGATGTTGGCAATTTGATCTCTGGTGCCTCTGCCTTTTCTAAGACCTGCTTGAACATCTGGGAGTTAACGGTTCACATATTGCTGAAGCCTGGCTTGGAGGATTTTGAGCATGACTTTACTAGCGTGTGAGATGAGTGCAATTGTGCGGTAGTTTGAGCATTCTTTGGCATTGCCTTTCTTTGGGATTGGAATGAAGACTGACCTTTTCCAGTCCTGTGGCCACTGCTGAGTTTTCCAAATTTGCTGGCATATTGAGTGCAGCACTTTCACAGCATAAGGAATGCTGGGCTGGAAGAAGCACAAGCTGGAATCAAGATTGCTGGGAGAAATATCAATAACCTCAGATATGCAGATGACACCACCCTTATGGTAGAAAGTGAAGAGGAACTCAAAAGCCTCTTGGTGAAAGTGAAAGAGGAGAGTGAAAAGGTTGGCTTGAAGCTCAACATTCAGAAAACAAAGATCATGGCATCTGGTCCCATCACTTCTTGGGAAATAGATGGAAAAACAGTGGAAACAGTGTCAGACTTTATTTTTTTGGGCTCCAGAATCACTGCGGATGCTGATTGCAGCCATGAAATTAAAAGACGCTTACTCCTTGGAAGGAAAGTTATGACCAGCCTAGATAGTATATTAAAAAGCAGAGACATTAGTTTGCCAACCAAGGTCCATCTAGTCAAGGCTATGGTTTTTCCCGTGGTCATGTATAGATGTGAGAGTTGGACTGTGAAGAAGGCTGATCACCGAAGAATTGATGCTTTTGAACTGTGGTGCTGGAGAAGACTCTTGAGAGTCCCTTGGACTGCAAGGAGATCCAACCAGTCCATTCTAGAGGAGATCAATCCTGGGTGTTCATTGGAAGGACTGATGCTAAAGCTGAAACTGCAATACTTTGGCCACCTCATGCAACGAGTTGACTCACTGGAAAAGACTCTGATGCTGGGAAAGGTTGGGGGCAGGAGGAGACAGGGACGACAGAGAATGAGATGGCTGGATGGCATCACCGACTTGATGGACATGAGTTTGAGTGAACTTCGGGAGTTGGACAGGGAGGCCTGGCGTGCTGTGATTCATGGGGTCGCAGAGAGTCGGACACGACTGAGCGACTGAGCTGAACTGAACTGACTGAGAATAACCTCAAAAAGATCAATAGACACATCACAATAAAAATGCTAACACTCAAACACAATGAGAAGATTCTGAAAGTAGCAAAAGAAAAACGGATCATCACTAACAGAGCAGTCTCAATGAGATACACAGCTGACTCATCAGAAATGTAGACCTGTGGCAGTGGAATAATATATTCAAAGAGCTCAAAGAAAAAACCTCAACCAAGAATCTTATATCCCACAGAGCTATCTTTTAACACTGCAAGGGAGATAAAAACATTTTTAGATAAACAAAAAAATGAATTTGTTCTAGACCCACCTTACAAGAAATATAAAATTCCTTCAAACAGAAAGCAAGTTACCTCAAACAGCGATTTGAATCCACTCAAAGAAAGAAAAGAGAACTAGTAAAGGTAATTATATAATTATAAAAGATAATATAAATGCATATTTCTTCTCCTATTCTTTTAAGTGATTTTAAAAACATTTGTATAAAACAATATGTCTATAATATGTTGTTCAGCTAGTAACATACAGAAACATGATATATTTGTCAGAAATAGCACAAAGGTTGATGAGAGCAAAGCTGCACTGCACTAAGGAAGTGACTCTAGGTAATAAAGTCACTATTTGGTTCTAGAGAACCAAAAATTATAAATAAGAAGGCCAAAATAACAAAAACTGTAAGTATATACCAGCTGTCCTTTCTCCTCAGTGACTTCAAAAGACAAAATTATATATCAAGTAATCATTTTTGATATGTATAACAATAATGCCACCAAAGGGGGGAAAGGGACAGCATCATATAGAAGCAATGTTTCTACACCTCACTGTAATTAATGTAAATTGAAGCTAATTCTGTTAAGATATATACATATATAAGCTATTTAAGGGGCTTCCCTGGTGGCTCAGAGGTTAAAGTGTCTGCCTCCAATGCGGGAGACCCGGGTTCGATCCCTGGGTCGGGAAGATCCCCTGGAGAAGGAAATGGTAACCCACTCCAGTATTCATGCCTGGAGAATCCCATGGATGGAGAAGCCTGGTAGGCTACAGTCCACGGGGTCGCAAAGAGTCGGACACGACTGAGCGACTAAACGGAACGGAACGGAAGCTGTTTAAGTCCTAGAACAACAACTAAGGAAATGACTCAGAAAATAATTCCATTTTGTACAAGACTACACAGTGCTATTGAAAAAAACTAAAGATCTCAGGACTTCGCTGGTGGCTCAGTGGTAAAGAATCTGCCTGCTAATCAATGCAGGAGACACAGGTTTGATCCCTGATCTGGGAAGATCCCACATGCTGTGGAGCAACTAAGCCTATGCACCACAACTACTAAGCCTGTGCTCTGGAGCCCAGGAGCCACAACTGCTGAGCCCTGCACATTGTAACTACTGAGACCAGAGTGCCCTACAGCCCGTGCTCCACACCAGGTGAAACCAACACAATGAGAGGCCTGTGCATCACAGCTGGAGAATGGGCCCCGCTCCCCACAACTAGAGAAAAGCCCGTGTAGTAATGAAGACCCACCACAGCCAAATGCGCATAAATAAGATTTTAAAAGAAATTAAAGAAGACGTAAAGAAATGAGAAACCATCCCATGTTCATTGATTGGAAGACTTATGCTCAGATGGCACTACTTCTCATTTTAATCTGTAGATTTAATGAGATACCTCTTAGAATTCTGGATGGCTTCTTTGTACAAATTGACAAGCCAGTTCTGAGATTCATATGGAATTGCAGGGGATGCAGAAGAGCCAAAACAATCTTGAAAGGAACAGACCTGGAGAACTTACAACTCCCAACATCAAAACTTGTTACAAGGCAACAGTAATCAAGACAGTGTGTACTGACACAAGGATAGATAAACATACATATGGTTGACCTTTAAGCAACTCCAGGTTTAGGGTGCCAATTCCTTGAGGAGTCAAAAACCCATGTGTAACTTTATTGTTGGTCTTTCATATCCATGGTTCTGCATCTGCAGTTTCAACCAACTGTGGATCTTGTTGTGTGTATTTACTGGAAACAAAACCTGCATATAGATATAGATGTAGATCAATGGAATGGTACTGAGAGTCCAGAAATAACCAGTGTGTCTGTGATCAACAGATTTTTGACAAGGGAGCCAAGACCATTCAGTGGGGAAAGAATAATATTTTAACAAATGGCACTGAGAAACTTAGCCACATATAAAAGAATGCATTGAACCTTTACTTCACACCATGTGCAAAATTTAACTCAAGATAGATCAGACTCAAATGTAAGATCTAAAATCATAAAACTCCTAGCAGGAACATAGGGTAAGTTTCCATGACCTGCATTTGGCAGTGGATTCTTAGATAGGACACCAAAAGCACAAGCAACCAAAGAAAAATCAATACATTAGACTTCATCAAAGTTAACTTCTGTGCTTATATTATCAAGAAAATGAAAAGACAACCCACAGAATGGAAGATAGTATTTGTAAATCATATGTCTGATAAGAGACTTGTATCTCGGATATATAAATAACTCAATAATAAAAAGACAATTGAATTTTAAAATGGGCAAAGGATCTGAATATACATTTTTTCAAAGAAGATATACACATAGCCAATCAACACGTAATGCTCAACATCATTAACCATCAGGGAAATGAAAATCAAAACTACAATGAGATACCAGTTTATACTCACTGGTATGGCTAAAATTGAAAAAGTCAGATAATTGTTGACAGGGTTGTGGAGAAATCAGAATACTCATACATTACTGATAGATTGAAAGTGAAGTCGCTCAGTCAGGTCCGACTCTTTGCAACCCCGTGGACTGTAGCCCACCAGGCTCCTCCGTCCATGGGATTCTCCAAGCAAGAATACTGGAGTGGGTTGCCATTTCCTTCTCCAGGGAATCTTCCTGACCCAGGGATTGAACCCAGGTCTCCTGCATTGCAGGCAGACTCTTTAACCTCTGAGCCACCAGGGAAGCCCTACTGATAGTAACTCTGCTTAATCCTTTGAGGAACTCCTCTACAAAGATTACTGCATATAAAATGGTGCGGCCACTTTGGAAAATAATCTAGGAGTTCCTCAAAGGATTAAGCAGAGTTACTATCAGTTCAGTCGCTCAGTCGTGTCCAGCTCTTTGCAACCCCATGAATCACAGCACGCCAGGCCTCCCTGTCCATCACCAACTCCCGGAGTTCACTCAAACTCATGTCCATCGAGTCGGTGATGCCATCCAGCCATCTCATTCTCTGTCATCCCCGTCTCCTCCCACCCCCAATCCTTCCCAGCATCAGAGTCTTTTCCAGTGAGTCAACTCATCGCATGAGGTGGCCAAAGTACTGGAGTTCCAGCTTTAGCATCAGTCCTTCCAATGAAAATCCAGGACTGCTCTCCCTTAGAATGGACAGGTTGGATCTCCTTGCAGTCCAAGGGACTCTCAAGAGTCTTCTCCAGCACCCCAGTTCAAAAGCATCAATTCTTCGGCGATCAGCCTTCTTCACAGTCCAACTCTCACATCCATACATGACCATGGGAAAAACCATAGCCTTGACTAGACGGACCTTGGTTGGCAAACTAATGTCTCTGCTTTTAATATACTATCTAGGTTGGTCATAACTTTCCTTCCAAGGAGTAAGCGTCTTTTAATTTCCTGGCTGCAGTCAGCATCTGCAGTGATTCTGGAGCCCCAAAAAATAAAGTCTGACACTGTTTCCACTGTTTTTCCATCTATTTCCCAAGAAGTGATGGGACCAGATGCCATGATCTTCGTTTTCTGAATGTTGAGCTTCAAGCCAACCTTTTCACTCTCCTCTTTCACTTTCATCAAGAGGCTTTTTAGTTCCTCTTCACTTTCTACCATAAGGGTGGTGTCATCTGCATATCTGAGGTTATTGATATTTCTCCCGGCAATCTTGATTCCAGCTTGTGCTTCTTCCAGCCCAGCATTCCTCATGATGTACTCTGCATATAAGTTAAATAAGCAGGGTGAAAATATACAACCTTGATGTACTCCTTTTCCTATTTGGAACCAGTCTGTTGTTCCATGTCCAATTCTGACTGTTGCTTCCTGACCTGCATACAGGTTTCTCAAGAGGCAGGTCAGCTGGTCTGGTATTCCCATCTCTTTCAGAATATTCCACAGTTTATTGTGATCCACACAGTCAAAGGCTTTGGCATAGTCAATGAAGCAGAAATAGATGTTTTTCTGGAACTCTCTTGCTTTCTCCATAATCCAGCGGATGTTGGCAATTTGATCTCTGGTTCTTCTGCCTTTTCTAAAACCAGCTTGAACATCTGGAAGTTCACAGTTCACGTATTGCTGAAGCCTGGCTTGGAGAATTTTGAGCATGACTTTACTAGCGTGGGAGATGAGTGCAATTGTGCGGTAGTTGGAACATTCTTTGTCATTGCTTTTCTTTGGGATTGGAATGAAGACTGACCTTTTCCAGTCCTGTGGCCACTGCTGAGTTTTCCAAATTGGCTGGCTTATTGAGTGTAGCACTTTCACAGCATCATCTTTCAGGATTTGAAATAGCTCAATTGGAATTCCATTACCTCCACTAGCTTTGTTCGTAATGATGCTCTCTAAGGCCCACTTGACTTCACATTCCAAGATGTCTGGCTCCAGGTGAGTGATCATGCCATCGTGATTATCTTGGTCGTGAAGATCTTTTTTGTACAGTTCTTCTGTGTATTCTTGCCACCTCTTCTTAATATCTTTTGCTTCTTTTAGGTCCATACCATTTCTGTCCTTTATTGAGCCCATCTTTGCATGAAACGTTCCCTTGATATCTCTAATTTTCTTGAAAAGATCTCTTGTTTTTCCTATTCTGTTGTTTTCCTCTATTTCTTTGCATTGATTGCTGAGGAAGGCTTTCTTATCTCTCCTTGCTGTTCTTTGGAACTCTGCATTCAGATGCTTATATCTTTCCTTTTCTCCTTTGCTTTTCGCTTCTCTTCTTTTCACAGCTATTTGAGAGTTACTATATGACCCAACAATTGCTGTCCTAGGTATCTACAAAAAAGAAATGAAGATATGTGTCCACAGAAAACTGTGTACTTGAATATTCACAACAGTATTATTCATAATAGCCAAAAAATGGAACCAAACCAAATGTCTATCATTTTGTGAATGGATAAATGGAATGTATTATAGCCATACGATAGAAAATTACTTATCCATAAAAAAGAATAAATAACTCTTGTAAGTGCTTATAACATGGATGAACCTTGAGCATATTATGCTAAGTGAAAGAAGGAAGACATAAAAGGCCACATAAGGTACAATTCCATTCATATGAAATTTCTAAAATAGGCAGATCTGTAATAACAGAAGGTAGATCATTGGTTTCCCAGGGACTAGGGAGACAGGGGAATGGGGAGTTACTGCTAATGGGTATTGGAGTTTTTTTGAGGGTGATGAAAATGTTTTAAAATTAAACAGTGATGATGGTTGCACAAGTGTGGCTATACTAGAAATCAATGAGCTGTATACTTTAACAGGGTAGATTTATGATATATAAATTATGTATTGATAAAGCTGTTATTAAATACTACATGCCCATCATTCCAAGCATTATATGAATATTAACACCTTTAATCCTTATTACAAAGCTAATAAATGAGGTACTGTTTTCTTACTTATTTTACAGATGAGGAAACTAAGGCACACAAAGAAATCACTTGCTTAAACTAGTGAAGTAAATTACTTGCCTAAACTTGTGAAGTGGGAGGACATGATTTAAGCCTGTGCAGTGTGGTCCACAGCCCTTGTGCTGCACCATACTGCCACGCATTAATAATTGAGTTGACCTGTTGTATAGCTTATGAATTGATTCTGTTTTCTGATTGTAGGCTCCAGCTCTCTCCAAAATTTGAGAGTTGTTGCAGAGCATAAACAAAACATTGACACTGAGCTAATTAAAACCATTGACAGAAAACAGAAGCCCAGGATTTGCAGTATGACTGGATTGGGTAACTAGTGTCAGCCGTCCCCATAAGGAGTACAGTACTTGACCTATAGGAGTTAGGCGTACTGCAGACTTCTTTTATGATTATTATTTTGCCTAAAATGTAGGGTTTTGATTTTTTTTCTTCTCAGCAATTAGCTCTTCCTTACACAGTTTGGCCATGTACTAAGGAAAGGGTATAACATACATTTTTGGCTGATTGAAAACTCTTAAGACCTGAAAGAGTTCCAGGCTGAACAGACATTTCCAGTTCCCCTTTTATAGATGAAAAACTGAGAGGCTGACTTACCTGAGGTTATGAAAAATGAGTGGAGGATCTGAGACTCAAACTAGGTCCTCTGCCTCCTTTCCTGCCTTCAGTGACTGTCATTGCAGGGTGGCTCCTCAGGAACTTGCAGTATAGTAAGAGACCCAGAATATCTTCCAGGAACGTAATTCCTTCTAAGGTCTCTTGTGGTGAGGGTAATCAGCCAGAATCTGACTGAATACTTTCAGTAATGGGATCTCCAAAGCAGCCACTTTGCTGTTAGATAACTTTGTTAGAGAGCTTTTCCTTGTATGAACTCTACATCTGCTTTAATTGATCCTCCTGCTTTATCTCTCTCTGCCTCTGCCTTTGTCTACCACTTAGCTTGTCTTCTACCTTCTTTCTCCTGCTCCATCTCTCATTTTTTCCCCTACTTATTACCCAACACTCACATTTATCAAGAAGCCTTTTCTTGCTAAATTTTCTATATGTCGTTTATTCCTTTAATCTTTAATACACAGCTTAAATTGCTATGCATTGAAATACATTTACAGTCCTTATTCATTTTACATATGTTCAGTCTCCATAGTATTATAAGTAACTTGAGTTATGTGCTTTTATAGCTTCCGAACCCCAACTCAACCTTTTGTCACTTGGTTAGTATTTATTTCTCTTGAATAGTTTGCATGTAGTTGAATTTTAAATTGAGAGCATTTTAAGTTATGTGCCTGTATCAGGACTGTGTGCACAAGTGCTCAGCAATGAACTCTATAGATTCTAAATGGATACTATAGAATCTATAAAACTAATACAAAATTGCTGTGTTATAACATCAGCACTTACCTTTTCAAGTGGCTTTGGCATTAAATGGAAAATACAGATAAAAATTTCCTAGCCCTGTTGTGCTTGTGCAGAGTGTGCCTGTTAATATTACTTGATCTACTCGTCCATCTGGCCATCTTTATGAGGTAATGTGCATAAGTCTCTATTCTATCCCAAGCACTGTGCTAGAGATTTTTAAATATATCATCTCATTTAATATTTATGGAGAAGGAAATGGCAACCCACTCCAGTACTCTTGCCTGGAGAATCCCAGGGATGGGGGAGCCTGGTGGGCTGCCATCTATGGGGTTGCACAGAGTCGGACACGATTGAAGCAACTTAGCAGCAGCGGCAGGTGTTATTCCTGTTTGTGGAGATGAGGAAATTAGGTGCAGTGATTTAAAAAAATTTGCCAAGATCGTATAGCTATAAGCTGGTGTTTGAACCTAGGTGCTTTCCTTATTTCAGTTGTACTGTTTCCTAATAAATAACCTGTTAGATGCCTTACTCCTTACAATATATTGTCTCAGATGCTGTTCATGTTAAATAATATATTATAAATAATATATAATATTAATAATATATATAGATCTTTCACAATAACTCTGTGAAATAGATACATTTATATCTTACACATGATGAAATTTAGCTTCAGGTAGAATAAATAAATCACTCCAGATCCAAATTCAAAAAATAATAGAACTAGGAATTAGAAAAAACCCAAACTGTTTCTGTGCTTTTTTCCTGCTACACCACTCATGTATTCTTGTGCCTTTGAAGACCTCTAACATCACAGCTGTCTCACTGAAACAACTTTACTCTTGTCCTTATTCTCGGCTGTCTTAGTTTGCTCATGCTACCATGACAAAATACCAAAAACTGGGTTGCATAAGCAAAACAAATTTATGCCTCATAGTTTTGGAGGCTAGAAGTCCAAAATCAAAGTGTTGGTAAGGTAGATTTCCTTTTGAGACCTCTTCTATTGGCTTATAGTCACCTGCTCTCTGACTGTGTACTCATTTGACCTCCTCTTTGTGCAGAGAAGGAAGCAAGTGGGGAATGAGTGAGCCAGCCCTCTGGTGTCTTTTGTAAAAAGGATACTATTCCCATAAGACCAAGGCCTCTCCTTCATGACCCCATCTAACCTTAATAACCTTCTCAAAGCCCCATCTCCAAATACCATCACACTGGGGTTAGAACATCAACATATGAATTTAATGGGGATACAAATATTTAGTCCATAACTTCAACTTTCCATCAGAGCCCCTGATTATCTTCTATAGAGGCCTGGGCTACTAGAGCTGAGATCTAGGGATTTAGAGAGAGAGTATTTCAGAGTGAAGAGCTGAGCCAACGTTGGGGAGTAGATGTTGTTGGAGGCAAAGAAATTCCAGAGAAACTTTATATAGGTAACACTTTGATACACTGAAAAAGACAAAAAGCTGTAGAGATCCATGGGATGAGACTCTGTACCAGCCACCAAGCTATAGAGTATATGTTGTGATGGAATGTACATCTTCCAGCTTTGTTAGTGTACTTTTACATAATCAAACAATGAGTTGGCTGAGAACTCAGTAAAGATTAAATGTGATAATGTTCCCTTATTTGGCAAACTAAAATGCAACAAATGATAATGCTCCTGTATTTGTCAGTATATTAACTTAAAATACTAAAATATGTTTTGTATAGGTAGTGAAGAAGAGTGTTTTCTGAAAAATAAGACTCTTGCTTAAGTAGTAAGAAAACCAGAGTTGGCTGTTACTGTATTTGAAGAGAAATTAAAAGTTTTGACATGCCCATTTGCCCTCAGTCAAGAAGGGAAAGGCAGCTGATTGGTTTTTAAGTTTTCATTTACACCTAAGCTATTTTTCCCATCTGTTAATGAACTCTTGATGATGCATCATGTCTTTCTCAGGATTGCTAATTAGCAAAGAAACTTGAGCCAAACTTACATAATTGTTGTTACTATGAACTCTCAGTCTTTTGGCAGAATCACCACGATATAGAACATAGCCAGAAGGATTGTATTACTGAAAAAAAAATGTACATGTTCAAGAAGGGGAGCTAAAGGTGAAATTAGGGAAGTGAGATAAAAATTTCATTCACAAGGACAGTATCCATTAACTAAAAAGTGATAATTACTATTGCCTCCCATAGTAAAAGTAGGGAAAAAAAAAAACCCAAAGTGTATAGGTATCATATCATATTAAACTAAGTGTAATTGAAACCAGCTTCATGGGCATTTATTTAGAAAATCTCATCTTTCACTTTTTATAAAGAGATTTCAAATTTGACCTCCAGAATCCTCTCTAACCGTTCTTAAGAAGCGCAGTGTAGAATTCTGGCAGTAAGTCATTAATTGTTTAATGTTTTTGTAAAATACTATTTTTTAATAGGTCTATCTTCTGGCACTGACAGCATTGTTCCAACTATTGATTATAATAAGCTTATTTTAGAATTTAATACATCTCTTTCTGTCTTGTGCATATGCATGTGTGTACGTGCATGCGTGCACTCATACACATACATTGCTGTGCACAGAGGGCAAAAGTTTAGAACTATCAGATTTAGGTGGCTGACCTTCAGGTCCAGTTAAGAACTAAAATTAGATCCCTGTGGAATATATATCCAGTGATATCCATCAGAGAAGAGTGTAGGCATAACCCTGAGAAGCCAGGGAGGCATCATTCAAGGGACTTTGCCTTAACTACAAAACTGTTTCCCATTTGAATTTTTATCTTAAAAATTCATGTGACTTTTTGTATTGTGAGTTGTAACACATTTGTTTATTTTCATGTAGAAACACTTCCCTGCTGCCACCCTTGATAAATCTTTTAGTAAAACAGTCGTTAAGGAAGATGCACAAGGATTGTCCTGTGACTTTAAGTATCTCTGGCACTGTGCCAAATCTCCCAGATGAATGTGCCTATTTTAAGAGCAGGGTCCTAGCCCATCACTATAGGAACACTGGTTGAATGCAGTGAGAGCATGAATCAAGCATGTGGCTAACATTGCAGACATAATGGACAAGAAGGTGGGGGTGGGATGGGGAATCCACTCATTAAAGAGAAAGTATTTAATTCTTATTAAGGAGAATCGATAGGTATTTCAACACACAGTAGAAGACCAGAAACAGTAAATAATAAGAAGAACCATGTTTAAGGACTTGTCTGTTTGAGAAAAAAATTCAGTCCTCAGTAATTCCTTTCACAGACCTAGATTATCCCAGAATTGCTTTGGATGTTGTAACACTCATTTT
Organism: Moschus berezovskii; assembly: GCF_049115385.1. Lineage (NCBI taxonomy): Eukaryota > Metazoa > Chordata > Mammalia > Artiodactyla > Moschidae > Moschus > Moschus berezovskii. The sequence goes on from NC_142465.1 coordinate 74,898,636, forward strand.
TTATTTTGTCACCAGATGCCAGTAGAATGAAAAGAGAGTAGAACTGGGAGTCAAATAATAATCTTAGTCCCCTTTTCCATTGTAGCTTTCTGTGCTACTTAAGCAAATCATTTAGCTTCCTTGGGAGTCAGTTTTCATTATCTATAAAATAAATCTGATCCTGAGTATGGGCTTCCTAGTTGGCTCAGTGGGTAAAGAATCCACCTGCAATGCAGAAATACAGGTTCCATTCTTGGGTTGGGAAGATCCCCTGGAGGAGGGCATGGCCACCCACTCCATTGTTCTTACCTGGAGAATCCCATGGACAGAGGAGCCTGGTGGGCTACAGTCCATAGGGTCTCAAAGAGTTGAACATGACTGAGCTCACACATACAGTTCTGAATATGTTATTAGGTATTATTTTCTAAAAGGATTCTATGGTCAAATAGATGAAGTATCAGCTTAAAAAACATGTTTCTTTTCCATAGTTCATCTGAGAATCTTTAATATTTTAATAAACCTTATAAATTTCCCAGATTTATTCTTTAACAAAACCCATTTTTTAAATAGAACCTTTTGCACTGCTAGTGTTTATTGATGTTAAGTAATCATTATAGCCTTTTATAACTCTTAATATTCTGATTCTGGAAATTATACTCATTTTGTTTGGCTCTTCGACTATTTTCTGGCCTGTAGTTATCATAGGGTTACTGCCAAGTTGAACTCACTGCCTCTGCTGTGTGTGTACTCTGCCCCTCTTTCCAAGTTGAACTGGAAAGTTATTGCATTTTCCTGTTTCTTATAAATAAAACAGACTTTAGTTTAGTCCTTGTCTTTTGCAGTGTTCACTCTCTTTGTTCACTGCCATTTCATTTTTGATTGGTTGTTCAGTCATTGGCCCATTTTTAGAGGTCTTGTTCTTACAAATGTACAATTTTATCTCTGTGTACCATCCTCTTATTTAATAAGCAGCACTGTAATATATAGGGTATTATCCCCATTTCACATGTAATGAACCTTATGCTCAGAAAAAAACAAACAACTTGCGCCAGGTGACAAAACAGCAAAGTGAAGTCTCTCTGACTTGGCAACTCAAATTCTCTATTATGGGCATATACATTATAGTTATAATGGTAAATAACATTTGTTGAGTATTTTATTCTAAGGCAGCACATACATATTATCTTATTTAATTCCCCCAATAGCCCTATGAAGTAGATTCTATCATTTCCATTTTATCTTGAATTTCGTAAACAGACATTTGGTGAATTGTTAATGAATGGATAAATAGATGAACAAATGAATATACAAACCAACCATGGTACAACCAGGCCAAGTTGGTCTGAGTCTTGGTATTAGATATAGAGTAATTGCTTAGTCATTGAAAATGTTAATTGCTCAGTCATGTCTGACTCTGCGACAGCATTGGACAATAGCCCACCAGGCTCCTCTGTCCAGGCAAGAATACTGGAATGGGTAGCGATTTCCTTGTCCAAGGGATCTTTGCAACCCAGGAATTGAACCCACATCTCCTGAGTTACAGGCAGATTCTTTACCATCTGAGCCACCAGGGAGGTACAATATCATTTCTGTTACTTATGGAATGATGGTATAAGAGGTTCTATATGAGGCATCATTGGGATATCATATTTCAAAGGTACATTCTTATTTAAATTTAAAGCCAAGTTGTTGAAGCAAAGAGACCCCCAAGGAAGAAGTGATTTAAGGAATATGGGCATTTATTACCTTTCCAAATAACAGTTCATAGGTGATCAACCATGCAGGTGAGTAGCTCTGCTCCATGTGTTGATTCAGTGACCTAGCTTCTTTACAGGTTTGTCAAGTCATATCTTTGCCATTGAACATTGTCTTAGCCTATACTGGGCTGCCACTTCCAGGTTCTGGGCTGCAGAAGGGGACAAGAAAGGGGAGAAGGCATGCCCACTATTGTAATGACCCAAACCTGAAAAGGGCATACAATGTATCCTCATACATTCCATTGGCAAGAGTTCAGTCATATGGCCATGAAGAAGAGCTGAACCAGGCAGCCATGAAACTTCCCACAGTTCTCTTACTGTTTAAGAAAGGGAGGATGGATTTTGATGGACATCTATCACTTTTTACCACAATGACTAATAATTAAAGTCTTAATAAGCTCCCTGTTAGCTCAGTGGTAAAGAATCCACCTGCCAAGGAGAAAACATAGGTTCTGTCCCTGGGTCCCTGGAGAAGGAAATGGGACCCACTCTGTTATTCTTAGCTGGAAAATTCCATGGACAGAGAGAGGAGCCTGGCGGGCTACAGTCTGTGGGGTCGTAAAAGAGTTGGGGATGATTTAGCGACTAAGCAACAAAAACAAAGTCTGTTTATGAGGCATTATAGTATTTCCTCATTACTCTGGGATCTAAGTAAATTTTACTGCCTTCATTATATATTTGAAGAAAACTTATACGGGTTAAAATGCATTCTCTAGAGCAGTGCCTTCACATTATTTGTAATGTAGGACAAAGTTTTTTGCTTATTTGTTTCTTAATTTTCCTCTAATTTGTAATAGACCAGTAGTTTTGAAAGTATAATAAAAATGAATCATTAAAGAAATAATTACATTCTTGGATAGCAAAGTCAAATCAATATAACGGTTTCTGAATACATATTCTCAACTTTTTTATGTGCTTAGTCGCTCAGTTGTGTCCGACTTTATGACCCCATGGACTGTAGCCCACCACGTTCCTCTGTCCTTGAGGATCTCCAGGCAAGAATACTGGAGTGGGTTGCCATGCCCTCCTCCAGGGGATCTTTCCAACCCAGGAATCAAACCCAGGTCTTCCTCATTGCGGGCAGATTCTTTACCGTCTGAGCCACCAGGGAAGTCTAAGAATACTGGAGTGGGTAGCCTATCCCTTCTCCAGCAGAACTTCTCAACCCAGAAGTCGAACCGGGGTCTCCTGCATTGCAGGTGGAGTCTTTACCTGCTGAGCTACCAGGGATGGTCTGATAACAAACAGTTTGTGAACTGGCACCAATCTGCAGACACTTTTGAGTAGTAATATTTGTCTCAAAAGTATTTTCTTACTACCTCTTTGGGGTTGCCAGAGTATAATAGACTAACTATGTCTATATTATAAACAAAGACATTTTCTTTGTATATATAAAACTTGACTTTTCTCTTTTAAAAATATTTTTAGAAATCAACTTTTAGGACAGCATATAAATCATGATGGATTCATTATTTGAATGCTCATATACATGTCATTGGAGAAGGCAATGGCACCCCCTCCAGTACTCTTGCCTGGAAAATCCCATGGATGGAGGAGCCTGGTAGGCTGCAGTCCATGGGGTCGCTAAGGGTCAGACACGACTGAGCGACTTCACTTTCACTTTTCACTTTCACACATTGGAGAAGGAAATGGCAACCCACTCCAGTGTTCCTGCCTGGAGAATCCCAGGGACAGGGGAGCCTGGCGGGCTGCCGTCTATGGGGTCGCACAGAGTCGGACACGACTGAAGTGACTTAGCAGTAGCAGCATACGTGTCATAGCCTGTTTCACTTGTGTCATAGTTGAAGTCAAAGCTAATCCTGGTTTTACAGATTGATAGTGAAAAGCTTACCATTCTGGAGCTGGAAGAAGGTTGCCTAAAAGAGTCTTGATGCATGATATAGAGGAAGAAGAAAATCTAATAAAGTGACATACTGAGGGTCACAGTTAAATGAGAGACAGCATAGTGTGATCATGGACTTAAGTGGAAATCACATTGGAGTCAGATGATCTGGATTGAGTCCTGGCCTTCTACTTCTTAGTTAAATGTTCTTACGTAGTCATATAAAAAATCATATAGTCAGTGTTCAGTAAGCATTCCTTAGATTGAGGAATGTATATGAAAGTTTTTTGTAAACTATAAAGCACATAAGCAAACAATGTTACTATTATTATTTAAATTATGAAGTCATCCCTTCTGATACTAAGTCCACTGCTTTTCCTGAACTCTGCTATATTTCATGCTAAACACCTGTTGAAAACAGGAGTCATATTTAATATTGCATCAAATTAAAATTGCTGGAGAGGGGATAGGCTACCCACTCCAGTATTCTTGGGCTTCCCTTGTGGCTCAACTGATAAAGAATCCTCTGCAATGCAGGAGACCTGGGTTCGATCCCTGGGTTGGGAAGATACCCTGGAGAAGGGAAAGGCTACCCACTCCAGTATTCTAGGCTCGAGAATTCCATGGACTGTTTAGTCCATGGGGTCTCAAAGAGTGGGACACGACTGAGCGACTTTCACTTTCAAATTAAAATTATGTTTATAAGGACTCTATAGCAATGTAGAAAAAGTAAATTTAAAAGACAGGAAACAAAATTATTTACACATGATGATTGTGATTCTGTAGGCTGAAGTAATGTGCTTGTTACTGATACTCAAGTTGATTGACTAATGATAATAAATCTTTCTGTCCACTGCATATAAAATATGTTAATAGTGCATAGTATAATTATGTCTTTTCTATTTTCTTTGATAGTTTAATGCATTTTACATTTTAAAGAACATGTATGAGGAATTTAAACTCTTCAGAACATGTATAAGGAATTTAAACTCTTCAGAAAAGAGAACTTTATATGAAGACACATAATTTTTGCTTCTCATATAAAAAGACTTTTTTACACCATAGGACAAACCATCTTACCAGTACAATCGCAAGAACAGCCTTTACTGCTTCTCCCATTCCTTCTTAGAAAGGGCAACTATCCAGACAACATTAGTTGACTTCTACTAATGCTTTATATTCAGGGAAGTTCTTAGTATAGTCAGTTTATATGTTGGGTACTTACTGTGTTCTTGTTGCTCTGCTGAGGGCTGCAAGGATTATGAAGAAATAAAACATAATAATAGTCATAATTCAAAAAGTGCTTGTTATGTCCCAGAGACTCTTTCACAACAGCCCTCTGAGATGTAAGTGATATTATTCCCATTTTACAAATGAGAAAGTGAGGCTCACAGAAGTAAAAAAATGTCTGAATCATAGTGGTAAAGCTGGCTGTTAAATCCAGGTTTTTCTGTTTTAAAAGCCTCTACAAGGCTATGGTTTTTCCCGTGGTCATGTATGGATGTGAGAGTTGGACTGTGAAGAAAGCTGATCGCCAAAGAATTGATGCTTTTGAACTGTGGTGTTGGAGAAGACTCTTGAGAGTCCCTTGGACTGCAAGGAGATCCAACCAGTCCATTCTAAAGGAGATCAGTCCTGGGTGTTCATTGGAAGGACTGATGCTAAAGCTGAAACTCCAATACTTTGGCCACCTCATGAGACGAGTTGACTCACTGGAAAAGACTCTGATGCTGGGAGGGATTGGGGGTGGGAGGAGATGGGGACGACAGAGAATGAGATGGCTGGATGGCATCACCGACTCGATAGACATGAGTTTGAGTGAACTCCGGGAGTTGGTGGTGGACAGGGAGGCCTGGCGTGCTGTGATTCATGGGGTCGCAAAGAGTCGGACACGACTGAGCGACTGAACTGAACTGAACAGTACATTTTCTTCTCTCATAAAAGAAAGATGTCCTTTCTACCTTCAGAGAGCTTTTAGTAGCTGAGGCAAACTCATAAAAAAACAGGAAGAATTCACTAAATACCAGTGACTGCTACAAATTTTGGTATGGACATTCCTTGGAGAGGAAGAACATTGGGGGCTGAAGTAGTAAGGAAAAACTTAATATCAAAAGTTAATTTTAAGCTTAGTTTTGGAGAATGGATAAAACTTAAATAGTCAAGGAGAAGGACTGATGCATATAAACGGGAGATGGCAAGAAAGCAAAAAAAAATACTCTACATGAAATAATTTGAAAGAAATATAATTAGAGAGGAGGGTTTGATAAGGGAGCAGTTGAAAGAGAAGACTCAAAAAGCAGGTTGGAGGATCATAAATGCTAAGCTGAGGATTTGAGATCTTTACCTTATAACAATATATAAATGATAACCAGTACTGAACACTTAATGCTTTCCAAGCACTGTTCTAAGTACTCTACATATGTGATGCCATTTAGTAACTTTCCAAGGTCACACCATTAGAAGACAGTAGAGGCAACCTTTAAACACAAATTTAAATCCAGAACCCCTGCCCTTAATCACAATACTGTTCTAGTTCTGGAGTCTATGATAAGTTGAACAAGTTTTAGGCCCAGGACCACTGATGTTAAACAAGTAACACACTTTACACCTCAAGTGATTTTTAACATTTACAAAAAGTATTGTGACCAGATAATGACATCCCATCCCTATTCCTGCCACCCTGATACATCTTTAGGACAGTTGAGGAGAAATTACAGTGTTTGTGCTAATGACTTTTAGCTCTGCCTACTTTTCTGTGCTTATCTGATCAGTTACTCTCAGTTAACCCCTGGCCCCTAACATCCAAGTTATATCAATACATTGTTAGTTGTAGTTCATTGGTTCCTAGAGTGTGGCTCCTGAACTGACAGCAACAGCATCAACTGGGAACTTTTTAAGAGTACCAATTCTGGCCTCATTCCAGACTGACTAAGTCAGGAACTCTGATTCAGTCTGTGTTTCAACAATCCTCACCTAGAGCTTATGATATTAGGTGAAATAAGTTCAAAAGAGAATGACAAATACCATTTGATATCACTTATATGTGGAATCTAAAATACGACACAAGTGAACATATCTATGAAACAAACAGACTCAGACAGAGAGAACAGACTTGTGGTTCGCCATGGAGGAGGGTGAGTAGGAAAGCAAAGGACTGAGAGTTTGGGACAAACTATTATATATGGATGGATAAACAACAAGGTCCTATTATATGGCACAGAGACCTATAGTCAGTATCCTGTGATAAACCATACGGAAGAGAATATGCAAAAGAATATATCCATATATATGAATAACTGAATCACTTTGCTGTACTGTAGATATTAACACAAGACTGTAAATCAACTCTACTTCAATAAAATTAACAACAACAACAAGAGATTATGATGTATGCAGAAAACCATTACTATAGTATACTCTAGGGTTTCCATTCGGGAGCAGGCTACCAAAAAATTTTTGACAATACCTGGTATTAACATTGAGAATCTCAATCTTGAGTCTCTGCTGCTGGGTCTTGCAGTATAACTTTATGGAAATAGCCATGGCTGCTAAGCTAGTGAAGGGTTCCCAGGTGGCTCAGTGGTAAAGAATCCACCTGCCAATACAGGATATGTGGGTTCTATCCCTGGGTCGGGAACATCCCCTGGAGAAGGAAATGAATGGCAAGCCACTTCAGTGTTCTTGCTGGGATAATACCATGCACAGTGGGCTACAGTCCATGGGGTTGCAAAGAATCTGACACGACTGAGCACGCGCACTGCAACCTAATGAGCATTTTAAAAGGGCTTTTTGTCAGCCTCTCTGAAGTAATTATACTTTATGAGCATACCTAAGCTTTGCTTTATGACTTTAGTTCATTCCTGAAAACCTTACCTCTTAGTGAAAAGATTTTAAAGCAGAAGATATTTCCATCAATTTTAATGGAAAAAAAATTATGTTTTTCATGGTTATCTAAGATAGCAAAATAGTTTTCAGATTAAAAAATATATCAGTTGAACAGTGATAACAAGTTTCTATAAATAAATACTTAGAAAGTTAATAAAAACAGTTTGTACTTAAAATGTTATGTAATGATGATTTATTGTACTTGCAAAAAGAGGAAGAGAAGACTTGATAGTGAGAGGTGGCTGGTGGTGGAGGGATACAAAGGAATTATTCTTTGGAAGGGGTTGGAGAGTCAGGTAGTAAACTAGAGCAGATAATCTTTGGGAGTGTGTGGGTATCTTGTACTTAAAAACAGCTACAGCACACCTGGGGCTGCCAGTGAGATACAGATGAAACAGCCTCTGTACTCAAGGAGACTGGAGAGGGACTGAGATGCCCCAACATCTCACTCTATGAGGAACTAAGTGTTAATTGAAGCTAAGTGCTGTATAGAAGGAGAGCAGAGGGAGCGGCTGGGGAATCTTCTAGACCCCTCAGTCTTCAAATTAAACCTTAGAAAAAGAGTGGGGGTCCTGACTGGTGGAAATGGGGACAGGGTAGGCCATGCTAAGGTAATGGTGGGAGAAGGTTCAGGACGTATTATCAGGGGACTGGGAGTCCATTTGGAGCACTTGGAAAGGAAAGAAAAGGGAGGGTGTTATGTGTGTGACAGAGATATAGGAAAGGGGACACTGAGTTTATTTCAGCTGCATTCTGTGGGCAACAGGGAGCTATGGAAAGCATTTGAAGAGAGCCAGGCATGTTTTTGGAGGAGTAAAATAAACTGAAGAAAAAAAATAGTTATAGCACAGGAAAATACCATTAAGGCAAAATAAAGAAACAAGAGCACCTTTGAAACAGAAGTCATGCATGCACTCAACAGATGGGGGAATCATAAGGAATGCTACCTCTTCAGTGTTCTTGCTTGTTGTTCATATGCAAAGAAAAACTTCTGATTCATCTAAGTGCGGTACATGGTTTAATTTTTCTTTATAATATTCTCTAAATAGAAATGATCATATTGAGTAGAGCAATGAATGTGTCTGTTAAATATCACTTCTTATATTTTGAGTAAGTCTTTGATTTTTTTAAAAGTTGTAATACAAAAAAGGGAGGGGTTCATTGTCCAAGAATTGGTATTACTTTTCAAGAGACATTATAAGAAAAAGCTACCTAACAGTTGTCATGTGAGGCAAGAAATGACATGTCTAAAAACAACTGATTGAAAACTATACTTTAAACAGTCTCGGTTGTGGATTTCCTGCAAGCCTTTAGGTGAGGCAGTTTTTAACTATAAATTTTGTAGGCCTTTCTAATCTCTTTTATGTAGCCTTCTTATGTCCCAGAGTTTTAACAGTCCATTTGGTTTATAGCCTTGGCTATTTGTATTCATACTTTGCTCTTTTTCTTTCTTGAATTTGACAGTGGAGGAAGAAGTCATTCCTACCCACAGATTTGGAGCGGGGGGAGAAGATTTTATTGTTGTTTTTGGTTTAGAAATAAAAGAACTAAAGATTTCTGTGTTTTATTATATATGTAGAATTCCAAATTCACATATATAATATTTTATAATACCTTATTTATTATGCATTTCTTAAATAGGAATGTAGATAATTCCTTCTTGGTTAAAATTATATGGGAGCAAAGGTTATTAAACACCACCACCCAGGAATATAGTATGCAGGAAACAGTCTGTAAAAGATATTTTTTTTCTTTGTCTTGGATGTGAAAAATCTGAAACTGGAGAAATTTTCCTATATTATATATTTTTAATAATGGGCATATTATACTTTCCTCTATCCCAAAACAGCATTCACGAAAAAAATGCTTTTATGATGATATTAAAATATTAAGTGGAAGTCCCTTCTAGTTATCAGGTATGTTAAGGGATAGAGTTAACAATGTAGTGAAGTTTTTTTTAGCTTGCTAGGTTAATTTCCTTTTCACCTCCATCTAGAGAACATAGTATATTTAAAATTGACATTTCCATAGCTATTTGACTCAGATGTACTGAGAAGATGTACATGGCCTAAAATTTCTGCCAAGATCATAATTCTTGACCCACAGATAGCCTGTTTTAGTTAAAGTCTGATGACAGAGTAATAGAAACTTTGTAAAACCTTGTATTGGTCATAGTTGTTGTTGCTTTTGTTTTTATAAAATGTAATGCGTATAGAAATAGTTGGCAGTGGAATGGTTATACCTGCTGCTCCTCATACAAGGTTTGAGGTTCAGAGACCCAGATCTGCAGTTTATGGAGAAGAAAACTGGACATTGACTTTTAAGAGAATTATCAGTGGTTCTTAAATTTGGCAATGACAGAAAAAACTTTTTCAAAAAATTCAAGATAGAGTACACTTTGGGTCCAAATAAATGATTGTTTCTGAGATAGTGGTAACAAGATTTGGAACCAGGACTACTAGTATATTTGTGTAATCTGTGCCCTACTCCAAGAGAACAAAGAAAAGCTAAGATCTTGCCCACACTCTTGAGTTTCCCAAGCCATATGTCCTGGCACAGGGCTGCGCAGATGAAGAGGGCTTTTTTGGTAATTTGACCACTCAGTAGGAACACTTTCTGCAGTTAGCGTGGAGAGGGGCACCTTTTTGCAATTGACTGAAAGGAATCATATATGCTAGCTGAGCCCTCTTTGGAACCCAATACTTGGAATAATTGTTAGCAGTGTTGTCAGCAAAAGATCTTCTCTGGGGTCATTTGATAATTAAATGTTATTACATATTAGCTAAAGAGACTTCTAAGGTTTATAGAACATGGGACTACTGCCCATAGTACTATAAATTTGGAAGACATTAGCAATACTGAAACTGGGCATAAATGAAGGCTTCTTTAAGTCTTTTTATAAGAGCCTATACTTGTGGCCAAATGTGAACCAGTTCTCGAGGCATTAATTTTTATTTCCAGGAGGGGAATAGCTATGATTCAGATGATTACCTTCCATCCTCATAGTATATGTAGTCTGATATAAAAATTCTTGAGCACAAACTTATATAAGATATTTGAAACTCATCTGTATAAAGTCACTAATTCTCTTTTAAACTAAGAATATTAGGCTGGAAGTTAGGAAACCCATACTCTAACTGTTGCTACCCCACTAATTCATTCTGGCCTCATACAAGTAGCTTAACCTTTCTGGCCCTCAATTTCCAAATCTGTAAAGTGAAAGAAGTGCACCAAATATAAGGTCTCTTTCGGTTCTAACATTCTGTGACTTTTCTAGCCAGATCTTGAACTGCAATTTAATACATTGATAGAGAAACAGTCCATTTTAAATCACTTAAGCCAAATAACCATATTTTTCATACTCATTCTTGTTTTTCAGAAACTCTGTGAAGGCATATTTAAAGTCCTTTTAAAGGACATCCCAACAACATGCCAAGTGTCCTGCCTGGAAGTTCTCCGCATTCTCTCTAGAGACAAAAAGGTTTTAGTTCCTGTAACAACCAAGGAAAATATGCAGATACTGCTGCGACTAGCCAAGCTAAATGAGTCGGATGATTCTTTGGAGAAGGTGTCAGAGTTCCCAGTTATTGTGGAGTCATTAAAATGTCTTTGTAACATAGTGTTCAACAGTCAGATGGCACAGCAGCTCAGTCTGGAACTTAACCTTGCTGCAAAGCTCTGTAACCTCCTGAGAAAGTGCAAGGACCGAAAGTTTATCAATGACATTAAGTGCTTTGACTTGCGCTTGCTCTTCGTCCTGTCACTTTTGCACACCGACATCAGGTCACAATTGCGCTATGAGCTCCAAGGACTACCGCTGCTAACCCAGATCTTGGAAAGTGCCTTTAGCATCAAGTGGACCGATGAATATGAATCGGCCATAGACCATAATGGACCGCCTCTCTCACCTCAGGAGACAGACTGTGCCATTGAGGCCCTTAAAGCTCTCTTCAATGTGACAGTAGACAGTTGGAAGGTGCATAAAGAGGTAAGGTCAAGAAGAGTATTCTCATCTGCTTGGAATTTCATTGATTTGGGAGCTGCCTGAAACAGAGGAATGCTAAACAGGGAAATGGAAGAAGTTTCCAATTCCCTCATTAATCAGTTATATGACCCAGGATTCATTTCTTAACCATTTGTCACTCTTATTCTTTCCATCTGTGTGACACTTATCAGAAGAATAGGGTGAGGATGGACTGCTGTTTGGTAAGATGCCAAGTATAGTTCCTTTTCTGAGTTGTACTATCGTGTCTTTTTTTTTTGTTTTAAGTGCCTCTTTCAGAAACAAGGTTTAGGGAAACAAAACAGTGATTCATAAAGGTATAGGCATGTTGATTGCCTGCTATTTTAAAGAAACATTAAGATATTTAGGCCACTTGAAATCAATCAGTCAGAGTGGATGTCTGCTCAGAAGAGTAAAAGACACTGTGTTTATCACCTGTCATACCAGTCTCCTGATGTGTTACTCTGTAGTATTAGATAACTGTCAGAAGTGTAGGATACAGCTGGGATATATGCTGATACACAGTCCTAGAAAACCAGTATAATTACACCAGAATATGGGAAGGTTATTTTAAAACACTTGATTTATTTCTAGACTAAGATCCTTTTCTGTGTCTTGGACTGTCCAGCAACCCAAAGTTAGGCAGATTTGATAGTTTATATTTGAGTACCACAAGAACAATATGCTAAAGGAGAAGATTGGTTTAAGAAAGTCAACAATTTTCAATGAAGAAGTCAAACCTTTTCCCTTGCTTCTACAATCTTAACATTTCACATTTACCCTCTCTCTTTAACCTTAAATAAAATTTAGTCTCTTTCTTAAAAAAAGAAAAGAAAGAAGTATTTTGGTGCCAGAGCAAAGTATCTTTTTTGACAGTTGACTTTAGGACTTAAGTTAACATTTTCCCGTGTCCATTTGAGGCAGTTCTCACCATGAATAAAGATCTGTTTTTGCCAGCACCCTACTTTGAAAGGATTATCTCAGTGTGGTGCTATAGTAGCAGTATGCAGGCATCTGAGTTTTAAAGTGCAAATAGGTCTGTATTTTGAAACCAAATATTTGAAGATCAGTCCTAACAGCTGTTTTAGATGACTGTAGTATGGTTAGTTTTTCCTGGGATTTGGCAGAAAAAGATGCAGAAAGCCCACATGCTCCATTTGTGCTTTGAAACCAAATATTTGGAAGTATTTAAAATGTTATGTCTCTATGCTTATTTGGTACCTTCTATGGTTATTTTTCTTACACTGTTTGCTTTGGTGTTTTTAAGTTCTCCATTTAGTTGCAAGAGCTTTTCTGAGACTGTTGGTTTGCCATTGTTGGAGTCCCTGTTATTTAAATTGTGTCCAAAATAGTAGCTCAGACCTGTTCAGATTCCTGACAGAAAGGATTTATAGTTCAGTGGCTGCACATCAGCATATGTATGGAATGATGTGTAATAAATATCAGTATACTGAGATTAGCCCTAATTAGTGTGCTTCAATTATAATTAATAGCAGGGCTGGAAAAGGCTTTAGAAAATGTTTAACTGGCAAATACTTACTCTGTATTATAGAATGTTTATTTTTCAAAAGATACATGATAAAGGATCAGCAGTCCTGAAGTGGACATCTCAACAAACCCCTTGTGAGTCATGGATCACTTGATACAACCTTTGTAAAATGTACCTAGTTAATATGCCTCTGGGCTATTTTGGAGTTATCAGAAGTTGTAAACTGTATTGAAAACAGAGTCTTGCCAACCCATTTAGACAAGAGTATGGGAAAGGTTGGGCTTCCCAGTTGGCGCTAATGGTAAAGAACCCACCTGCCAATGCAGGAGACTTAAGAGACCCAGGTATCAAACCATGGAAACCCATTCTAGTATTCTTGCCTGGAGAATCACATGGACTACTAGTGGGCTCTAGTCCATAGGGTTGCAAAGAGTTGGAAACGACTGAAGCGACTTCGCACGCACGCACGCATGCATGGGAAAGGATAATTTAAACCATTTGAGTCTCCATAAGTCTCTAAATTCAAATTTTAGCAAGCATTTAGTCAGTCATTCAGTCAACAAATATTTATGAACAGTTGCCAGGTATTATCCAGGCATTGTGAAATACATTGGCGAATGGTACAGATAGTCTCTGCAAACTTCAATTCTATTGGTGAGACAGATAATTAGTAAATAAATATGTAATTTAAAAGTGCTAGGAAAGAAACAGTACAATGATGGAGAATATTTAGTATAGTTAGAGAAGACCTCTGAAAGTCTCCTGAGATCTGAAGACTGCGAGTGATTTGGCTTTTTAAACAATGAGGGGAGGAAACCTTTCTCAGAGATTAAACAGCATGTGAAGAGACACAGAAATCAGAGTATAGAGTACTTTTTATTGAGGTGTCTACAACTTGACTATGATGCTTTGGATGTGGCCAACAAAATTGGGATCATCTAAACTGAGTTGGGCTTCCCTGTTGGCTCAGACAGTAAAGAATCTGCCTGCAATGCAGGAGTCCTGGGTTGGGAAGATCTTCTGGAGGAGGATGTGTTACTGGCAACCCATTCCAGTATTCTTGCCTGGAGAATTCCATGGACAGAGGAGCCTGGCGGGCTACAGTCCATGAGCTCACAGAGTTGGACACAACTGAGCGACTAACACACTACAACTTGGCATAAAGAAAATCTATAATAAGGGTGCAGAGAAACTCTTCCTCTTGTCAGGAAGAGTTCATTTACCTGAATTTTAATATCTACTTAATTGTCAGATTAAAGACATCTTTCTCCAGGTGAGCAATCATCCAAAGAATTGTTAATACTTTAAAATACCAACTGAAATAAAGGGCTATGGAAAGCTGACTGTATGGAAGAATCCAACTTTAAAATACAAATTTAAAAATTATATTTTCCTTATTCTGAAAGGAATACTTGCTAAATAATACTGCAGAGATCTAAGGGAAAAAGCATATGAGCAAGAAGAAAGTACAAATTACCTGTAAACCTGCCACTCAGAGATAAGCCTTATTTGCATTTTGCTGTATATCTTTCTAACCATTCTTCATTGTATAATATATAAACATATATATACTTTTATTATTTTTTTTTTACAAAAATGCAGTCATTTTATCATGTTGCTTTTTTTCTTTTCCACAATAAATATTCTTGAAGAGTAGTAGATTACATGATGTGTTCCTTGAAGCCATAGAGCGACCTCTGAGGTTGAGTGGACAGTGTTTCAGGTTCCCACCCTTTTTTTTAAAAAAAAAAAAGCACCTTTGATTGTTGCTGTTGCTATTGTTATTTTTCTTTAAATTTAGGTTGTAACTAGACTTCATTTGGGATATAAAGAATTTTGCATCCAAAAAAAATTTTTTAATAACCAATTTCTTCTCATATTTGTTAAAAAAAATCTTTATGAAAGAACAAAAGTGAAAGTAGCTCAGTCATGTCTGACTCTTTGTGACCGCGTGGACTATACAGTTCATGGAATTCTCCAGGCCACAATACCAGAGTGGGAAGCCTTTCCCTTCTCCAGGGGATGTTCCCAACCCAGGGATTGAACCTAGGTCTCCCGCATTGTAGGAGGATTCTTTACCAGCTGAGCCACCAGGGAAGCCCTTATGAAAGAACACTCACAAGTATATGTGTTAAAATACTTAAAAGTATTCCTTCATAAGGATCCATCAACCTTTAACAAATGTCCTATGTGTAAGAATTTGGGGTTTTTGCAGTTGTTTGCTATTATAAATAGCAAATACAGTGAATTTTCTTACAAAATCTTTGTAGATATATTCCTGAAACTTCTGTGCCAAAGGATTTTTCAAAACTTTAGGGTTTTTTGTATGTATCATATGTATTTAAATGTATATGTATTACCAAATATTGACTTTCAGAAGAACAGTGCTAGTTTATACCTTTCAAAACCTGGGCATTTCACTTTTTAAAATCTTTACCTATTTTATAACTCAATTGTCACAAAAAAAAAATGTTTGGTTTTGGTTTTAACTGTTCCAGTAGGTATTTTTATGACTGTTCATTTATAATTCACAAAAACAGAAAATTAAATTTTTCTTGAGGTTTAGCAAATTAGTGGAATTTGTTCATTTTAGATTCATGCCTCAATGTTAAATTCCTATCTGGAAGCCAATACCATCAGTAGAATGTGAAGATTCTTTTCCATTCATTAGGAAATGTAGCTAGCCTTATTTCCACATGTGGTGTCTGTCTCCCTACCTTCCTCCCTGTCTCTTTCTCTCGCTTTCCTGATAGTAGTGTATTTTAAAAGGTCAAATGTCAAATGATTACTTTTATAGGACCCTGAGTCAGTTCTAGAAAAGTTCATGGAAATGATCCTGTCTTCTTCCTGTTTTAACACTTTGCTAAATCTCTTGGCTCATCGAGGAAAGCATGTTATTCTAGAGATTCCTTACTTTTAACACATGTTCCCTTCTGCAGTGTTTCCTAGGTATCCATGCAATGTAATGAAAAAATACAAGGACCTGCACACATGTTAGAGCCAGACAACCAAGTAGAAACAGAGCAGTAGCACAAGTATCTGAGTGTTAAAGAATGCTGTTTGAGTGAGATAAGATAGTGAGTATCTTTAGGAGTCAGTTGAAATGTCACATTGTAACAGAAGAGATTGATTCCATAATTATTTTAGAGACTTTGAAGGAACTGTGAAAAAAGTACATGACATTATTTAATTAAAAATAAAGCTTTTCTCTTTTAACTGAATCATTTTTTCAACAAACATTTATTTTGTCCCCAACATATGCAGAGTTTCATATTAGGTACACAATATGCATTATAAAGCATCTTTGCCCTCAGAGAACTAACAGTACAATGGGAAAATCAGACATGTGAACAGGTGGATATGTAACTGTTTTGTCATATTATTTACTGTTCTTCTCTACATTTTCTGTATGTTTGAAAATAAAGAATTACCTCAGAATACACAGATGTTACAAATGCCATGTATTCTAGATCTTTGGAGGTATGTCTGACCTCACTGTCTTAGTCTTTCTGCTAAACAGTATACCTAGCACAGAGTAAATATTTAGTGAGTATTTGTTTTATGAAAAATAAAATGTGATACAGTTTGTGCAATCTGCATAAACAGAAATATATAAGAGAAATAGCCCAAAGTGACAGGGAGGAAAGAAAGTTTATGATACCTTTAAAATTTTCAAGACTATTAAAAAATTTTTCTAGAAACCTAAAACATTTAATAACATTGTTTAGCGAGCAGATTCTAGCTTTTTTGAAGATACAGCACACTATTTTATAGCATTTATATTTCCCTCTGTAAGTTAATTAAAAAAAAAAATTTATTACTTTATGCCCAGTACCATGTTAGCTGTAAAAGATGTGGAGGTAGAATACTTAATCTTTGCCTATAAGGAGACAGAGATCTTTGAACATACATAATTTAGAAGGACAAATAACTGAAAAATAGCCTGGGTAAAATACAAGGTGAAATACTATCCAGGGTATAGCTATATTTCCAGGTAAGAGTACCTGTGTACGTTTGTGTGTGCGTGTGTATTTATGTTTCACTTTTTGTAGAATTGAAATTGAATTTTCATAGGACCAGTTTCCTAAACCTTCTTGAACTAATTAGAACTACCCTGGGATAGCATAGCCTGTTTAGGACTCACTGGTGTGAAGTATTCTCCTTTCAGACTTTTTCTCAGGTCTTGATTAGATCGGTTAAAGCTTTCAGTGAAAAGGTATGAAGATATTGATACCTTTACCAAACAAAAATGAAAATATTCCACAGATTGCGTAGGAGAAAAAAGCAATGGTACAGTAGTGGAATCTATAAATAAGAAGCAAAGTCTATATAAAAAGGTCCCCCCACCAAAAAAAATTCCAAAGAGTTTCATGAGTTTCTGCCTCTCTTTTAGTGTTATCTCATTTTGATTTCCACTGTCCCAACAAGCTTGCTTGCTTTTCTCTCTCTTTCTCCTCTCTTTGTCTTAGGGATTTTTTTTCCTTAACAATCTTTGGAGATAGTAGGATTACAGAGGAGAAAATAATGATGCCCTAAAGATATCAAATCTAAGCTCTTGAAGAAGTAAATGACAGTTTATAAGTTGTTTGTATACTGTTTTGTAAAAAGCAATTATATTTAATCCTTTAAACATCTATATGACACAGGAAGAATATTAATCTCATTTGACAAATGATGACAGTGAAGATAAAACAGTTTATTTATATAGTCACCTAGCAGAATAACTGATAGTAGGAAATCATGTCCACTCTAACCTTTGTTAAGTAAGATATCTTAAATGATAGCTCTTATTCAACAAATATTTATTGAGCCATAGACTAATAATAGAATAAAAAGCCTAGAAACAAGCATATACATATATAGTCAACTGAGTTATGATACAGGTAACATTGAAGTGCAGTGGGAAAAGGTGGGTTTTTTAATCAACTAAAAATGAATTTAGGGACTTCGCTGGTAGTCCAATGGTTAAGAATCTGCACAGGTTTGATCCCTGGTCTAGCAAGATTCCACATGCCATGGGGCAACTCAGCCATGGGCCACAACTCCTGAGCCCACACTCTGGAGCCAACAAGCCACAACTACTGAGCCTGTGTTATGCCTAGAGGCCATGGTCACAAGAGAAGCCACTGCAATGAGAAGCCCATACACCACAACTAGAGAGTAGCCCCTGCTCATTGCAACTAGCGAAAGCCTACATGTAGCAACAAAGACCCAGCACAGCCAAAACTAAATAAATAAATTTCTACCTTATACCATACAGAAAAAATTAATTTGTGATGGGTAAGAGATTTAAAAATGTAAAAGGTAAAGTAATAAAAGCTTTTGGAAGAAAGCAGAAGATTATCTTCATGACTCTATTTTAAATAAATCAAACATTTCTTAAATACGAAAGATTTTTAAAACAGTACAAAATAAAGATCAAACCATAAAGGAAAAATTGACAAATTGGCTTTCATTAAAATGAGTTCATCAAGAGAAGAAGGTAAAAGAGCAGGCTACCAAATGGGAAATTATATTTGTAATACATATATGCAATAGGTACTCTACCTAGAATGCTTTAAAGAAGTTCTGCAAACAGTGTCAATCAACCCAATGGAAAAATATGCAAAAGGCTTGAACAGGCACCTCATAAAAGAGCTCTGCAAATGACTTATAGACATAAGAGAAAAATGTGTTCAACATTATCAGTCATTGGGAAAATGAATAATAAAACCTCTGTACATCCACTGAATGGCAAATTTAAAAGGCTGACAATACCAAGTGTTGGCACAGCTGTAGAGCACACTGATAGAAGTGTAAGCTGGTATAAACACTTTGAAACACTGTTTTGTGGAACCTTTTAAAGTGTGTCTTATGTATATGACCCAGCATACCAAATGACATGTAAGAAAGTATGTACATGTTCATAGCAGCACTCTTCAGTATAGCCCAAGTGTCCAGCAAGAGTAGGATGGATATGTGAATTATAATATGCTCATATTCAGCAGTGACTTCCTAACCTAGCTATGAGGAAACAGATTGTTTTCCCTAGATGTCAGAATGGAATTCTTTTATTACACACAATGTCAAACTGCTTGAAAAGTTTCTAAATGTTCAAGTGTACCTTCTGTACTCATGGCATTGCAGATCAGTGGCAAACAGTGCAGACCAGCACTTCAAAAAACACTAATCTCAAGTGATAAAAATTAACAAACTATAACTGCACAGAGCAAAGTGGATGAATTCCACAGCCAGATGCAGAAGGGTCTCTCTTTTATGATTCCCTTCATATAAAATTCATGACAACAAAAATCATTCACCTATGATGTTATTTGTTAGAACTACAGTTGAAGAGCTGGAGATCTATCATCTGAAGAGGTTACAGTTCTGAGGTTCTCAGTCCTGGCATTGCTTTGTTTTCATGCTGGTTGTATGGGTGTGCTCATTTTGTGAAAGTTTATCTAGCTGTGCACTTAGGATTTGAGCACTTTTTAATATTTTATTTACATTAAAAATTATTGAACATTTATTAAACATATGCCCTCTAAACTTGTGAAGGTAATAGATGAATGGAGAAAACAATGCCTATGTAAGTATATAAACAAATGTGAAATTACAGATTATGATTCCCTGAAAGAAATAATAATAAGATACAGTGAAAGAGAATAATAAAAGAAGAAATCTACTTAGATAAGATGGTCCAAGAAGGGGCTTCTCTGAGACCTAGAGGATGAAAAGGTATCAGCGATAACCATGGCAAAAACTCCAGGGACTTCAGTAGTTACTTTGAGTAAAGAAATATAATTTAGTGTATTTACAGTAAAAGAAGATATGCAGACATAAGGTACAACCTGGGGATTGGTGTCACAAAGATTGGGACAGGAGGAGAAGGGATGGAGAGAAGTAGGACTTTCACTTGTAGTGAAAAGACTAGTGGAAAGACCAGCATGGAGTTTTACAAGAGGCTTGTCGACGTCAGCATGAGAAGAGAATGATGTGCTATTTAAGATATAGAAAAATCTAGTGTTAAAGGAAGTGTGTTCCTAGTTAATTATCCAAATCAAAGAAACTATGATCTATTTAAGAGTTAACTGCTGTGCTTAGTTGCTCAGTTGTGTCCAACTCTGCAACCCCATGGACTGTAGCCTGCCAGGCTGCTCTGTCCATGGGGATTCTCCAGGCAAGAATACTGGAGTGGATTGCCATGCCCTCCTCCAGGGAATCTTACCAACTTACGGATCAAATTCAGGTCTCCCGCATTGCAGGCGGATTTTTTATCATCTGAGCCACCAGGGAAGCACAAGAGTTAAGTAACAGATGAATTTCACGTGCATTTCAGTGTGCTTCATATAATGTGATGTATGTAAAAGTAATTTGCATATTAGAGAATTTTGATTCAGGCATTTAAAAATGGATGGCAAGTAGAACATCATTTATTCCAAACCCTTAGCATCTCTAGAATTCCACTGGTCCCCCCTCCCCAACACACAATAATTTCCTTATCAATCATTTTAACTCTGTCAGTCTTCCCTTTTGATTTCTTCCTACCTCATCCTTCCCCCTCACCCTCAAATGTTTCATTGAAAGTACTAAGCATTTTCATGTATATCAGCTTCTTTAATCCTTTTATAACCCCAGCAGTATCATGTTTGTGGAGCTGCATAGAGGAAACTTTGGCTCAGAGAAGCTATATGACTTGCCTAAGTCACAACCTATACTCTTGACTCTTTAAGTGCAGTGCTTTTTTCTATCATGCAATTGAGACCTTCATCTTTTCCAAATGAACACAGGATAGTGTTATTTCAAAATATTGAAATACGAAATATTTGAAATATTGAGGTATTCAAAATATTACATTATGAGTAATGAAACTGTGCTGTTGTTTGTTAGATTTTATAAAAGACATCTTTCTAGAAGGGCTAAGTTATATATAAGAATATAAGATGCTGTTCAGTCATTAAGTCGTATCCAACTCTTCACAACCCCATGGACTGCAGCACGCCAGGCTTCCCTGTCCCTCACCATCTCCTGGAGTTTGCCCAGGTTCATGTCCATTGAATCAGTGATGCCATCACAACCATCTTATCCTCTGTCACCCTCTTCTCCTTCTGCCTTCAATCATTCCCAGCAATAGGGTCTTTTCCATTAAGTTGGCTCTTCATATCAGGTGGCCAAAGTATTGGTGCTTCAACTTTAGCATCAGTCCTATATATGTATAATGTGTGACCATATTTCACTTTACACAGACTTGAAATCAATTATATATATATATACAAACAAAACTTTAAAGTTTTTAATAACTTTTGAAGTAATTTGAAACTTCCTAAAATGTAACATATCCAGGATCTGATTATAATAATTATCACTAATTTCATATGTTTTCTTAATTACTAAAAATCTGGAATAAAAAAGGTACGACCTTGATGCAGATGGTTAAAAAAATTGAAACAGCCCAAGATCTCACTAAAAGAGGTAAACCAAATGATTATTTAGAATTATTTGCCTTCCTTCTGACTCTGTGAAAGTTGCTCAGTTGTGTCTGACTCTTTGCGACCCCATGAACTGTACAGTCCATGGAATTCTCTAGGCCAGAATACTGGAGTGGGTAGCCTTTCCCTTCTTCAGGGAATCTTCCCAACCCAGGTCTCCCACATTGCGGGCAGATTCTTTACCAGCTGAGCCACAAGGGAAGCCCAAGAATACTGGAGTAGGTAGCCTATTCCTTCTCTAGAGGATCTTCCTCACCCAGGAATCGAACCGGGGTCTCCTGCATGGCAGGCAGATTCTTTACCAACTGAGCTATCTGCTCTCTACATATCTTTAATATCACTACCAATGAGTAAACATTAGGAAAATAGATTAAACTCAGATTGCTTGTTTTTCATCACTTGCTGTCACTTTGGAGGGCCTGGAGCAAGGTTGGGAGGAACTAGGAGATTAAGAAGATTCATTAAAATGAAGTAGATAGATTAGTGGATTTTAATCCATTTTCTTTGAAACTTGAGAGATAAGATATTTTTACTGAGAACACACAACCTGCTTCTGAAATATCTGGTAGTATTATATCTGTTTGAATTTTTATACTGACTTGTAAACTGGAACAGTATACTATCCAACAAAAGAATCTACACTTTCTGGAAATGGAAAGGATCCCTAGTTGCATTGAATCTTGTGATCAGGTAAAACAGAGCAGGTAATATATGGATCTGATCATGTTTCTCTTTGACTGACATGTCATAAGGGAGAGGCCTGATCAACAATTTCTGGTTTCAGCCATTTCTGGCAGTAGCTGTAGCTGTTCATATGAGATGACTGTTCACTTAGTGTTATCTTAGAAATTGTTCCTGGAATATCCTGGTGTCTATTATGTATGGCATGAGAATAAGTGTTTTGGGGGTCTGATATGCCATAGGATGACTCCCAGGAATGTAGTAATGTACCAGACTCTTTGTTAAGGCATTCTTTCAATCTCCAATTTTTCTTCTCTTTTATTTGCCATAGAGTGAGTCTCATCAGTTTCGTGTCATGGCAGCTGTCCTTCGCCATTGTTTACTAATCGTAGGTCCAACTGAAGACAAAACAGAAGAGCTACACAGGTAGGTGGCCTCTGTTGATCGCTCAGTGAAAGATATAATCAGCTCTTATTGTTTTTATGCATCTGATTTTAATTGTTATAAACACAAGAAAGTGGAAATATTATAGTAAATCAGGAAGCCAGTAGGTCGAAAATCATTACTATGCCCTGATGAGAAATTTTCATTCTGTTTCCTTTGACTTTGTTATATTGAGCCCCTCAACAAGAGAAGAGAATTTGGCCTTTGTTGCATTCAACAATAAAACCCAGAACAACAATAATAATAGCACACAGTTATTGAATACTCTGTGTAGCATTATGCTGAGTGCTTTATAAAGACTAACCTCTTTTAATCATCACACCAATCTTATGAGGTAGGTACTATTTTTCCCTTTTAATACGTGATGAAACTGAGTCATAGAAAAATCAAGCAGTTTCTCTGAGATTGCATGTAAGTGAAAGAGCTTGGGCTTGAACCCTGATTTTAATGACTACACTTAAACTAATACTCTATTTTCATTGTAAGAGGATTTATCAAAAAGTATATCTTAAGCAATGTTAATTAAATTTTAAAAACTTTTTGTAAGAATTGGGTCCCAGTCTCAAGTATCAATATATAAAAAATGGCTCAAGTTTTGTGACTTGCCTACTAGAGCTATTATGGACTGCTGTTAAAAGTTATCATTCTCTGAGAACAACTGAAGAAGTATTAATGCATTTTTCTAGTTCTCTTACTTTCTATTTTATGTCAGATTAGTAGTAACAGCACCTCTGACTTTAACATGAGATTGTCTATGGTGCTTTATTCTGTAAGAACACAAATGGCATTTTAAACAATTCAAATAAATTCAAATTTATAAATTTTGGCATTAAGTCTCCTTTAAAAACAATTTAAAATTGGGTTCTTCTAATAGAAATTAGCTTTAGAAATTATCTAAAACATACATTATATTCACAGTATATGCAGTATATACAGTATATCCAAAATATAGCTTAAGTAAAACTGTATAGAAATACAACCAGAGTGTAAAATAAAACATACCCTTGTTATTTTTCAGTCATATCCATATTATTTTAGTTATGATTGGCAGTTTATCATTTGATATTGTACTCAGTTTGTTGGTAGGTTACCTTATGTACTCTGCCCTGTATGCCTTCAAAACTTGTTTTCTTCACAGTTAAAAAGTATACGTTTTTCTGTAGCTACAGATCAATAGTTCCTTTAAATATCTAGAACTGTGTCTTTAAAAATAATCAGATTAACTGCAGTAGCTCAAATACTCTAAAAAAGATTTTATTAAGCCTTTTTGTCTCACTAATTTTTTCATAACAAGAAACACTGGAAACCTAGATATTAAATCTAAAAGAAAATAGGTTTATAAGCCCAGGTATAAATTTATTTATTTTGGAAATCTGATATCACAAGTTAAATGACATTCATACAAGGATATGAGAAGAAAGTGCTTTGATGGCAATTGTTACACTAGTCACAAAAACATTGCTAAGGATTTCTCTGAAGAGTGAATTTAATATTTTAAAACAGTACCCAATATTCATCAAAAGAGAGCAAAACTGTATAGAGGTTTTAAGAAGAAAAGATTTTTTTAAAGTAATCTGATATCTTTACTTTCTGATATTTGCTTTAAATACTTATTCTTCTTAAAAAAATATTTTTCTTAAAATTTATTTTTATCTTATAAGTTGTTCTGATAAATTATGTGTTAGCTGTATTGTAAATAAGAAGGAATATCCCTAGAGCCACAGACAGATTTATATATATTTCTAAAAGGCTTTCCTGGGAGATTGAGGTTGCTGCTGACATGACAGTTTATCTGGACTGGCCTTGCATGTCCCTTTAATCAGAATTAAAGTGATTAGTATCATTTGAGCAGTAATGACTCTAAGCTAATCTATTTAAATGCAGAAAAACTGTACCAACCCCAAAGGGTTATTTTAAAAACCTTATTAGAATTGTAATATCTACTAAATTCTGCCCAGTTGTAGTGGCTCTGAAAACTGTGTGTGTGTGGTTAAAAGCATCATTTTTGAAGATAATCAGAATGTTTCATATTTCAACATCTCATTCCATTTTTTACCTTTATTTTGTAAATTTGTTTTGCTTTCTTTTTTAAGAGGAAAAGTGTAATGAAATAAGTAAACCTAGATAGTGTGGTGGATGGTTATGCATTGTCATCAAACTCAAAGGATTGTAATAGTGATTAAATGAGAAATTAGTAAAGCCATCCATCCCTGGTATGGATTAAGTTCTCAGTAAATGGGGGAGAAGCTGCTCCTGCCAGCACCACAACCCTACTGCCACTGCTGCTTCTGTTACTGTTATTATAATGAGCATATTGGCTTTGAGATCCAATATTTCGTTCTAAATCTCTTCTTTAAAGTTTCTTCAATTTTGATATTTTGTTTAGAAAGCTGTTTCTTTGTATATATTGTGATTGTGTAGTAAAATCTCTTTTCTGTTAATCTAAGATTTTATCAAGCCAGATGCTTGGCAGGCACATCAGGAGCCTGCTAAGGTGCTCTAGGAGACAAGTGAGTAAAAATATGGCTTAGCAGCAGCTTTTTCTGATACGTTGTCTCTGTAAGACAGTGCCTTTCTTTTTTCCCCTAGAGAAATCAGGAGGAAGGACATGGACATAGAGATAAAATGAGTTAGCTGACAAAGACAACTGACCTTGACATCAACTTAATTACCACTAATCAGAATTTTATATAGTTTCTAAAATCTATATGTTCTATTTCATTTCCTTTTGTCTATATTTATGGTAAAAAGTAAATTGTTGGTATGATCCACCTTTGTGGCTCCATTAAAGGACATCCTAATTCTGTCTATCTCTGCTATCTGCCTGAGAGTATTTTCAGCCCTCTTGTCCATAATCAGTAAGCTTATGCTAAACACTTAGCCAGAAAAAAAAAAAAAGAAGAGTTGCTTGTGGATGTGGTTGTGGTTTTGTTTTATTTTGGAGAGAAGGGGGAAGATGGGGATGGCCTGTATGCTAGAAAGGGAAGGACCAGATCTGATTTAATTTCCCTTCAGTTTCTCAGCCTAATTCTTTCACTCAACACATTGGCATCTACAAAGATTTCTTTTTTTTTTTTTGTATCCAAAATTGCCAGTGTGTATTTAAAAAGTACTTGCTTCCTTGCTTTTTTTGTTCTTTGTTGAGAACAAAGAATGTTCTAAATGTTCTTCATTTTATTTCACATATTTAAGGGGACAGTTTAGCACCTAATGACATCTCATTACAGTGCTAAGCATAATGTCTTTTTTCCCCTAGCTTTACTGAGCCATAATTGACATATAACATTATGTACATTTAAGGGGTAGAGCGTGTTGATTTGATACACATATTACAAATACAAAATGTTAAAAAATAAGTATAATGTCTCACACATGGCAGACTTTTGATAAGTGTTTGAAAATTGGAACATTTCATTTTGGTTTGTATTTATAAACTGAGTACTTACTATGTGTTAGACACTATGTTGAGCTCTAGAGGCAACAAAGATAAAGAGAGTATGATCTTTGTTCTCCAAGGCTCACCAGCTAAGTTGATGAGTTGTAGTTTTGAATAGGGTAATCTGGCAGACCTCACCTAGATGGTATCATTTCAGCGAAGACTTAAAGGAAGTGAGGGAATGAGTGAGCCCTTTGACTGTGTGGGGAAAGGGCAGTCCAGGAAACAGCGCAGAAGCAAAGGCCCCAGGGCAGGAGCAGTGGCAGGTGTGAAGAACTGCCAAGAACTTTGTGTGGCAAAACCACCATACACATGTCCCTTTTACTCTCAGACCATTTATCACCTTCTACTCAATTAGCTTTTTTGTTTTGACTGATCTCTACATACTAGAAAATAAGCTCCAGAAGGGGAGGGATTTACCTCTGTTTTATTCATAATACCTGTCTAAAAATGCCTGGTATAAGTAATTAATAATTACTGAACTGAGATAGATTAAGGTAAATTTAGGTATTTACCTCTGAAAATCTTTTGGAGATCTTGAGGTTCATGTAAGTAGATTTTCCAGTCATGAAAAAAGGTATGTGAGCTCCCAATATAAAGAAGATACATTTGACCTGGAAAGTTTGCTAACAGCTGTAGGTCTGCTTATACTGTTATCATGCTCCTCAGTGTCATCCGGTATTAAATTATGTTTAGCCCAGTGATTGATACAGGACTGGATTTCAGATTGCCTTCCTTCTCCCACAACTAACAAGACTTTAATCAGAGCATTAAGGAGCTCTAAATAGGCCCTGCTTTTGAATCTGCATATCAGGAGGGGGCTGGGAGCTTGAGTGGGAGGATGTCATGTCCCAGTGATTAATGATCTCTAGGAGGCTGAAAAGGGGAGAGTAATATACACAGTATTTCTACCCCCTGGAGTAGGAATGCAAACACCATTGTGCAGATCTGTGCATAGTCACTGACTTCCTGGTAGCTGGAGAATTTCATACACTCTTCTACCACAAATAAAACTGTCAGAGAAGTGACAGAACTCAAAAAGCTGGCTTTCCTTACTTAAAAGAATAGCTTGAACACAGTGAGCCAGAAAATTAATTTTGTAGTTGTTTGGTAGCCCAGTTGTTCAGTAAGAAACGAGAAAATGGAACTTTTTCGTTGAAAAGCCTAAAACCTCCAAATATTTGTTGACTCAAACTCTACATTTGATTTTATAAATTTACCAAATTCCTAGAAACTGCTAATTTTAGATAAATTTAAAGGGAAGCAGTTATTTATAATGTAATGCATCACCTTAAACTTTTCAGTGTGGTCTCTGTGTTAGATTCCAGCCTATTGCCTTCTGTGTTGAAAAATACCAGTAACATTTCAAAATGGATTTTACAGTTTTAGAAATTAATTAAGAAGAGTTCTGTTTTTTTTCTTTTACCCCCAGTAAATCTATGCTATCTAATAATAGTTCCCAAATGCTTAAGTTAGGAGCACAATATTTTTATCTGTAGATAATTATCTAAAGATAATTGCAAAAATTTTTTAAAACTTTCCTATTTCAGCCAATTGTGATCATTTACAAATAACCAAAAAGGGACTTTGTTTAATAGTAGTAGCAGTGATAGCAGCAGCTGTAGTAGGTTCTTTGTGGGTAGAACCAAATAACTTTATTTTACCAGCAACCATTCATTCATTCATTCATAGGACTTGTTAAATTATTTTTCTTCTTGGTTCTGATTTTTTTGATGCCCTTTAACCACTTACTGTTCTCCAGTGTCTACTTTTTAAACTTGGAGTTCTTACAAAATTTTTTTCCCGTAATATAAAAAGAAAGAAAAGAAATACTCATTCTTAGGGAAATGCAGCCACACTTCAGGGTAGAGGAGAGAAAATATTTTGTATTTTATTTCTGTTTTGTTGTTTTTTTTTATTTTTGAGGGTGTCACTATAATCTAAATTAAAAGAAACTACTGTGGTCTAAATTAAGACTGCATCAGTTAGATTAAGCCCTGAATTTGGTTTCCAAGTGGTTAGACTTTTAAATTGCATTTGCAAGAGTTTATTTTTAGTCAGGATGTGGTTATTTTTAGATCTGCTTCTCTGTCACTAGGAAATGTAATGCCTGTCTCTCCATTGTTGTTTATCAGGAAGTTCTGAGGCACAGGCTAAGATCCAGTTAGCGCAGAACGCCTCTCCTTTTAAATGAAAAAATATGAAATAATATATGAAGGAAAATATATTAAATAAGAGCATGTCTGATTTTTAAATTGTTAATGTCATTTTAATCTCTTACACACTGAGAATTGGAACAAAATTTTTAGGGAATACCAAAAAATACGAGGTTTGGGTTCCCCCTACTGGTGTACATACTAGGCTCGTGATTTCATTAATACATAGCAAGAAAGGCCTAGGGGGATGAAGATTTGAAATAGCTATATTGGCCTCTTTTAAAGAAATCTGGATGAGATAGGGAGAAAAAGCACCATTTACCATTATTTGCAAATGTCTTACGAAAAAGGGGATGATCTAAAAATTGTATTTCTACATCTAGAAAGGACAAAACTTAATCCTGCAATATTTGGCTTTTAATGCTGTTGCCTCCGTGATAAGCTGCTTACATACAGTGCTTCTCAAATGCTTTATGTTGTAATCTAAGGAATAATAAAACACCAGTGGATCCACAAAAGGACTTAAAACCCCAGGGGAAAACTGCAAGACTAGTATTGTATTATAATAAAATTAAAGAGCTAGTGTTAAAGCTCACTAATTCTTATTTTTAGCATTTCAGAAAGTGACATGACATCATGTGATTGTGTATGTCCATTTAACATCTGTTCTTTCTAATTTGCCATGTGTGTATTTGAAACAATTCTCTTTATTTTCTATCTCTTAGTCAGTAAATGCCAAATAATATTAAAGGCTCATTTTGAAAAAGAAGAATTTTAATTGACTCCTAAAAGTCTTACTATGTTTGCATTTTAAAGGACTATTCAATCAAATTAAAATATTGTCTTTTTAAATTGCTTTTCAGCAATGCAGTCAACCTTTTAAGCAATGTTCCAGTCTCTTGTTTGGATGTTCTCATTTGTCCATTAACCCATGAAGAAACAGCTCAAGAAGCAACGACTCTAGATGAACTGCCCAGTGATAAAACAGCTGAGAAAGAAACAGTTTTGAAAAGCAATACCATGGTATACAATGGTATGAATATGGAAGCCATTCATGTCTTACTCAATTTTATGGAGAAGAGAATAGACAAGGTAATACTGATAAAATGGAGAAGATACCTCTAAAGAATATAATTGTACACATATACAGACATCACAGGATGTGATTTTTTAATCTAAATTTTTTATAGCTGATATCTTGAATATTTATGTATATTCTGGAAAGCCTTTTATTTACCATAAATGACAAATTGCTGAAACCAAGTGAATTTATTTGTTTAAAGCTGAAAATTGTGTTGATGTGACACCGAAATTGTGACTAGTTCCTGAAAACAAAGGAAAAAGTAATTTTCTAGTGTAGGTATTTTATAAGTTCTAGAAGTAAAAATTATGCCCCCCCCCAAAAATTGATGATAAATTCTTTCCATAACACCCAAAAGACATCTTTAAAGGAAAATTGCCGCTGTAAACTGCTTATTTTCTTCTTTCTAATCACTGTCTTTGTCAAGTAACTATATTAAAAGGCAGAAAGTTAGTTTGGGTCGGTCATGAAAACCTTTGCTGCCTTTAAGCCCATTGTCTGAGCCAGTGAGAATCCTATAAAATGTAGGAAAAATCAAGAAGGATACAAATGAGCATTAGTAAGCATGAAGATAACTCATGAAATAGAAATATTTTTAAGAAAATAATTTCTAAAATAGTTTTTACAGCTTTGGTAACATAAAATATCTCCCCCTCAAAAAGAGGAGTATTAACATACTCAGTTATATGAAGAAAAGTAATACTGTTAGAAACTAATCTAATACAGTATGTATGGTTTTCTTTGTAGGGAAGCAGCTATAGAGAGGGTCTTACTCCAGTTCTCAGCTTGTTAACAGAATGTTCCCGAGCCCATCGAAACATCAGAAAATTTCTCAAAGATCAGGTAACTGTTTAATGCATATTTCATCTCAAAGTTAATCTTCTTATATGTCTTTTTTAACATAAAATCAATGAGTCGAATTCTTTCACAGTGATTTCCTTTCAGAATGTCAGAAACTCAAAAAAAGTTAGTGTTAATCTTTGAAATCTTCCTAATCCAGAAATAAGTGACCCTATATATTTTTTAAGTCATTCATTCATTTACTCAACAAATGTTTATTGAGATTTGTGTGCTGTGTTCTAAGCCATGAAATACAAATGAAGTCTTTGCCTTGTGAAGTTTCCCTTATAGTAGGGGGATTAAAAAGTAAACAAATAAATATCTTGATACAATGGCAAGTAGTAGTGTTCTCAAGAAAGATACAGAGGAAGGAAAAACTTAAGGGAATAAGGAAGAGCCTCTCTGAGAAAATTTGAGCAGAAACTTGGATAAGTATGAAAAGGATCTTTGAAAATATCTGGAAGAGGATATTCTCTGAGAATAGTTCTGGGAATATTCTGGAAGAGGAATGTACCAGAGAGAATAAGTTCATAGTCTCTGGATGAGAGGATATTTTGGTATGCTTAAGAAAAAGCAGGAAAGCTAGACAATGTTGTTCTAGGGGGAGAGTGCTGGATAAAGTACAAGAGGTAAGCAAGAATCAAACAACATAAGGTTGTGTAGGACTTTCAGTTTTCTTCTAAGTGATGTGGGAAAGCATTGGACGGATTTGAGAAGGGAAGTGGTGTGACCTCATTTATATTTAAAGATATTCTAGCTACTAGATAGGCCAGAGGAGTGTGAGTAGATGTGAGGAGGCCATCCCAAAAGAGAACTGATGCTGAAGGTTATGATGGTAGTAGTTAGAGTTCATGGCAAGAAATCATCTTCCTACCTCTGCATCTACTGTCTGTCTGCATCTGTCTGTACCACCATATCCTTTGTCTCCCCTCTGTCACAGGGGATGAACTGTCCCTGCTTCCTTCAGAAGTGGCCAGCTTCTGTGCTCATATCCTGTAACCCTTTCCCTCTCACCTCCAGAACTTTGCTCCTACATTTATTCTCTTTCTTCTCATCTTTTTTTTTTTTTTTAATGTATTGGATCATTTTTGTCTGCACCCAAATACATCTCCCATCTTAAAGGCAGAAAAGCCTTCCCTTAATCCTGCTTCTCAAGCTGCCTCCCCATTTCTCTGCTCTTCTTCATGCAGTGCTCCTCAGGAGAGTTTTCTGTGCTCACCTTCTCTCTCCTTTTCGCTCATTTTGATTGTCTTGTGAATCCACTGATATTAGGTTTTCATGTTTTCCACTCCACTACAGAGGTGTTTATTAAAAGTCATCAACCCAATATTGCCAGATCTAATAGTACTCAAATCTTTTTTTTATTCCCCAATACCATTTTGATATAATTAAGTATTCTCTCCTTTTTGAAGTAATTTCTTCACTTGGTTTCTTGGACACAACAGGGAACCTCTTCTTTGCAGTGTTCTGAGTTCCCCAAGACAATGTTATCTTTGTCTCTTATGTCTGCTCTCTAGTTGATCTCATTTAACAATCTTGGTTTTGAAAATCTTCTATTCGCCAGTGGCTCCCAAATTTCTGGCTCTAGCCTTAATTGTCCCCTAAGCTCTCCAGACTTACATAACGTATGCCTACCCATTTCTTCCCCTTAGATGGGTAGTAGGTATCTTAAGTTTAACATATCCCAAACTCATCTCTTGATTTGCTGTCCTCTGTCCCTCTATCTTTTCCTTCTTTCCTCTCCATTCACCCCATTGTTTATTGTCATGTAGAATTTCTCTTAATAAATGAACTGTGTTCATTTTCCTCTGTATGTTTATGGTCAAGATTTAATAAGCACTTTGCTCTGTGTGAAAGTGAAAGTGAAGTCACTCAGTCGTGTCCAACTCTTTGCAACCCCATGGACTGTAGCCTACCAGGCTCCTCTGTCCATGGGATTTTCCAGGCAAGAGTACTGGAGTGGGTTGCCATATTAAGAGATATTGCTGATAAGGAGAGATTAGAAAGTAGGGACTCGTATCTTTGTAGAATTTATAGTCCTTTAGAAGACTGCTCGGAGAAGGCAATGGCAAGCCACTCCAGTACTCTTGCCTAGAAAATCCTATGGATGGGGGAGCCTGGTTGGCTGTAGTCCGTGGGGTCGCTAAGGGTTGGACACGACTGAGCAACTTCACTTTCACTTTTCACTTTCACACATTGGAGAAGGAAGTGGCAACCCACTCCAGTGTTCTTGCCTGGAGAATCCCAGGGACGGGGGAGCCTGGTGGGCTGAGTCGCACAGAGTCGGACATGACTGAAGTGACTTAGCAGCAGAAGACTGCTGCTGCTGCTAAGTTACTTCAGTCGTGACCGACTGTGCGATCCCATAGACGGCAGCCCACCAGGCTCCCCCGTCCCTGGGATTTTCCAGGCAAGAACACTGGAGTGGGTTGCCATTTCCTTCTCCAATCTTTAGAAGACTAGGTACATCAAACATGAATAATCATTTAAGCAAAATAAATTAGATAATTGAATTAAGGTCATTTCCAAGTTTGATTATTTTAAGACATCTATTCTGACTAGAAAGATTTAGTGAAGAATAATACATGAAAATACTTTGTGTCCTATATTTTAACTTTTCACATAGGAGATCCACATTCCACTAAACTGTTTAGATTTTGCTATCTCTAAGCAGGATACCCCAAATATATCCTGTTTGTTAAACAGATTCTTTATATGAAGGCCTTGGTCTATATATTATGTAGGTACAAAAGACTGTGAGACCCATTCCTTGTTCTCAAAGAAATACTGCAGTACAAAGGAGATATAACAAGTAAAAAGTTAACTAAAGAAGGATAAATGGCACAATACAAAAATCAACTTTCCTTCTGAGGAAGATGCACTCTAGACTATGATGATCAAGAAGGGCAGAACCTCAAGTAACAGATGATTAGTTTTGGTAACAGTGTAAATGGAACCATGGCTAATTAGTTATTGTTCCCAGTGGTTAATACCTGCTTAAATCTACCTTGTGCATACCCAAAGTAAATTGGTCTTGAATATTCAGTATTTGGGCAGGTAGAGAACAGATGGTAGAAGTTACTGATTCAGGTTGAATTAGTCTGGAGAGGCATATAGAAGAGGTAAAGATTCCATGGGTTTGAAAAAAGAACTGGACAAGATTTCTCAAAAGAAAAAAATTAATGAAAGGTAGTATTTGGGGGAAAATAGAAATTTTGGAGAAAAATGATCCATTGGAGAAGGAAATAGCAACCCACTCCAGTATTCTTGCCTAGAGAATCCCATGGACAAAGGAGCCTCGCATGCTACAGTCCATTCAATTGCAAGAGTCAGACACAACTTAGCAACTGAACCACCACCACCTCCAGAAATGATCCAGACTTATGCAGTTTGTCTGGGCATGATATATAACAATAAAAACTACAAAATTTCACTTCAAAAACTTGTTTTAAGGAACCGAAAACATAGCTGATAAAATTTTTGTTTGATAACCTTTATTAATAGATACTGTGCTCTGGAACTGTAGGTACATACTACATGAAATCACTTGTTTCATGTCTCATTTCTCTAGAGATGGGAGATAAACTCAGTAGGGTTAGCTGAATCAAATAATAAGAATTTATTGTGTAATTATTTTATGCTTAGAGGGCACAAATAGCAATCTGCTCTGTCTTGCCAGAGATATTGAAATATGGATTCTATAAACACTTGGGTAGATTATTCAGTTTTCTGAGATTTCGTTTCTGTTTTTTTTTTTTACACCTCCTGATACATGGTAGGAACTCAATATAGAAAGAGATAAAGAAGGAAGGAAGGAAATCAGCTGAATGGATTAAATAAAAATAATATGCACATAAAGAGTCTGGTATCGTAAATTATAACTTGACTTTGTGTCTATCTTCATTTCCTAGCATAGTGCCTCGCCTATAGAAGGCACTTTTAAAAAGTTACTTGAATTAATTCATTCTTCCTTCAAGTAGCAAATATTTATCAAAACCTGTAATATGCCAGGCACTGAGAGTGGTAAACAAAATAGAAAGAAATCCCTGCCCCCAGACTCTTGTGGAAGAAGGTAGACAGTTAAGAAAGAAATGTATACTGTGTCAGGTGGTGATAAGTGCTGTGAGGAAGATTAAACAAGGAGCAGGGGATGAGAAAAGATAATGCTGAAGGTGAATTCCTTAGTGTGATCAAGGATTGTCTTCCTGTAAATTATATTTGAACAGAGACCTGAAGAAAGTAAGGGAATGAGCCAAGCCAGTTTCTAGAAAAAGGGTTTCCGAGCAGAGAGCAGCAAAGACCATGAGGCAAGAAAGTGCTCAGTGAGTTTAAGGAGTTCCATCTGTGAAAGTGTAGCAATGTGAGCAAGAAATTGTCAGAAAAGTAGCAGGAAGACACATTATGTGAAACCCAAGGAATCTGGAAGGATCTCGACTTTTACTATGCATGAGATGAGAGGCCGTGGGAACTGGAGGACTTTGAGAAGAAGAATGACATGATCTGACTTTCAAAGGATCATCGTAACTGCTCTGTAGAGAAAAGATCATAGAAGGACCAGAATAGAAACAGGGATGACTTAGGAGACTATGGGAACAGTTCAGGTGAAAAATATTGGTACCTTGAATTTAGTGATACTAGAGGAGGTAGTTGGAGAAGTCAATGGCAAGCCACTCCAGTACTATTGCCTAGAAAATCCCATGGATGGAGGAGCCTGGTAGGCTGTAGTCCATGGGGTCGCTAAGGGTCGGACACGACTGAGCGACTTCACTTTCACTTTCACACATTGGAGAAGGAAATGGCAACCCACTCCAGTGTTCTTGCCTGGAGAATCCCAGGGACGGGGGAGCCTGGTGGGCTTCCGTCTATGGGATCACACAGAGTCGGACACGACTGAAGTGACTTAGCAGCAGCAGCAGCAGAAGAGGTAGTGAGAAGTGGTCGGGTTGTGGATATAATGCAAAGGTAGAACCAAAATAATTTGCTGATGGACTGGATGTGGGATGTGAAAGAGAGGAATTAAGGCTGTTGGCAGTAAATAGTTGGAAGAGTGTGCTGAGTTGCTTGTCATGTCCAAGTCTTTGCAACCCTGTGGACTACAGCCTGCCAGGCTTCTCTGTCCATGGGATTCTCCAGGCAAGTATACTGGAGTGGGTTGCTGTGCACTTCTCCAGGGAATCTTCCCAACCGAGGGATCGAACCTGATTCTTGATGTCTCCTGCATTGGCAGGTAGTTCTTTATCAATAGTGCCACCTGGGAAGCCCAGGTTGGAAGAATAGACTTGCCATTTAATGAGATGGAAAACTATAGAACAAACAGCTTTGTTGGGAGCTTCAATATCTGCTCAGGACATGCTAAATTTGAGAAGCTTTTTAAAGTCTGGGGGTCATGGAAGAAATCAAGGTAGAGATATACTTTAGGGAGTTAGCAGTAAATAGAGACCATATAAATCCACAAAACTGGATGAGATCACCAATAGAGAATGAAAATAGTAAAGAAATGTTGCCCAAGAACTCAACCCTTGAATATTCCAACAGTTAAAAAACAAGAGGAAAGGGATTTCCATGGCAGTCCAGTGGCTAAGACTCCATGCTACCAATACAGGGAGCCCAGGTTTGATCCCTGATCAGGGAACTAGATCCCACAGGCTCACACTAACTATCCAGCATGCCACAACTAAAGATTCCATGTGCCGCAACTAAGACCCAGCACAACTAAAAATATTTTTTTAAAGAACAAGAGAATAAAAGAGAATTGGCCCAGAGGCTAAGATGAAGCAAGCAGTAAGATAATAGGAGAACCAAAAGAGGAAAGGTCTAGGTGAGTGAGTGTGTTATCAAACAGACAAACCAAGCAAGTTTTGTAACTCCTCTGGGGACCAGTCTATAAAATAGGAATGACAGTGTTGATACCACCTCCCTTGCGTGGTGACTGTGAGGGCTGATTATAGAGAATGTATGTATATCATCTATTACAGCAACTAGCACATAGGAAGTACTCAAAAATTAATAACCATTTTATTATAAAGAAAACAACTATAAAACATATGTACAGGGGTTTTGGGGGGTTTTTTGTTTGTTTAGTAACTAATGAAAATGTTGCAGGAATTGAAGGGGAAAAAATCAATGAGTCAGGGTATTAAAGAAATCTCTGAGGGAGAAAGAGAAATTTGACCCAGACTTTAAAATGGATTTTGGTAGAGGCAGCTGGGGCATTCTGAGGTGCTGAGATGAGTAAATACCCAGGAATGGATTTGAATATATCATGGTGGTCAGTGAAGAGCTGTTTCTCTTCAGATGAAATTTCATTGCAGACATGAAATGAAATTATATGAGGTTTGTTTTTGTTGTTGTTGTTTCAGTTCAGTTCAGTCACTTAGTCGTGTCCAACTCTTTGCGACCCCATGGACTGCAGCACGCCAGGCCTCCCTGTCCATCACCAACCCCTGGAGTTTACTCAAACCCATGTCCATTGACTCGGTGTTGTTGTTTAGTTTTATTGGGAAAACTATATTTTTAATGTTTGTTCTACTCTTATAAAACTAAGGTTGGTAGACATTATAAGAAAGACTAGTTGGATGGTACCATTCTTAATCTAGCACTTAAACGACTAATGATGGGTTTGCATTTGTACCGTTAGGTTTTACCACCATTGAGGGATGTGACAAATCGACCTGAAGTTGGCTCAACTGTGAGAAATAAGCTGGTGCGCCTCATGACACATGTTGACCTGGGAGTCAAGCAAATTGCTGCTGAATTCCTTTTTGTCCTTTGCAAAGAGCGAGGTAGGTTAAACTCTTTGCCCTCTACTTTTTCACCTTTCTGAGGGTATTTGGGGAATGTTTCTGTTATTAGTTACCATCTTGTTCTGCTCTTTTCAGAACTTACTCTCTATCTGTTCCATTAGAGGGTTTGAGGAGATAATAAAAATTAATAATTTAAAGGCTTTTCTATACACTTCTGTATTTATTGAGGCATGTAGACAGATACACTACTAAACACACTCACATTTAAACTTTGCCTCCTGTATCCTTAACCCAGACTTCTTAATCCTTAGGAGTCAGGACCTGGAGTCATTATGAAGAATCTACTTACGTAATTAAGGTGCTACTATTTTGATAACCAGGCAAAGGCCTAGGTTAGTTCCTCTTTTTAATTTCTCTTGTAATTAGAGCTACAGGAGTTTTGATCTCATTTCTTCTTTAATCAATAAAAAGTTATTGAATGTGAGCTATAAATGCTTAAGATACATCCCTTACCCTTTAGTTAATGGTAAGACAAAAGTAGAAATTAAAAAGTAACTATACTATAATAAATACTATTCTATAAGTTCATATAAAGTGATTGTCTTCTGGAATACATCTAACAATTTAAATTATTGTGGTATTTTGCTCTGCAAAAGATCTCCAAACAAGAACTTTAACCAAGTTATTCAGGTATTTTTACCTATTTCTTTCTTCATCTCCTGGTTTATAAAAGTACTAGTAAAAGTCCCAACTAAGCAGATTTTATATTCCACTTTTTAAAGTACCCCAGTTTTGTGAGATAGGTGACTTAGAGGTGAGAAACTTCACTCACTTCTCTAAAAATCTTCAGTCAGTTGAAATCTTTTCTCCCCCACCAGCTTTATTGGGGCATATTTGACATATAAAATTTTATATATTTAAAGTATACAACATGATGATTTGATATACATATACACTGTGAAATGATTACCACTGTCATGTTAATTAACACATTCACCACCTCACATAGTTGTGTGTGTGTGTGTGTGTGTGTGTGTGTGTGTGTGGTGAGCATGCTTAAGATTTACTATCTTAGCAACTTTAAAGTGTACAACAGGGTATTGTTATCTATAGTCATCATGCTGTACATTAGATCCCCAGAAATTATTAATCTTATAACTGAACTTATTCATCTTATAAATTGTACCCTTTGACCAGATCTCCTTGGTTTCCCTACCCTCTACTCTCTGGTAATCACTACTCTGCTCTCTGTTTCTATGAGTTTGATTTTTTTTTTCAGGTTCTACTTATAAGTGAGTTCTACAGTTTTTATCTTTCTCTGTCTGGCTTATTCACTTAGCATATTCTCTAGGTTCATCCATGTGTTGCAAATAGCAAGATTTCATCTTTGTCATGGCTAAATAACATTCCATTTTATGTAAAGTTCACCATTGACCATGAGTTTGAACTGCTTGGGTTCACTTAGATGTGGATGTCTTTAAACAAATACACTGTAGTACTACGTGACACACAGCAGGTTAGATCCACAGTTGGCTGGGTCTGTGGGTGTGGAACCACAGACACAGAAAGCAGACTATAAAATTATATGCAGGTTTTCAGCTGCACGAAGGGTGGACGTCCCTAACCCTAGGCTTCTTTAAGGGCCAGCTCTGTGTGTCTTACCTGTTCTTCTGTTGGTAAACACTTAGCTTGTTCCCATTTCTTGGCTACTGTGAAAAATGCTGCCATGAACGTGGGAGCTGAGATATCTCTTAGTTACTGACTTCATTTCCTTTGAATATATTTCCAGAAGTGGGATGCTGGATTATGTTGCAGTTCTATATTTAATTTTTTAGTAACCTCCGTTACTGTTTTCTGTAGTTGTTCTTCAGTCACTAAGTCACGTCCAACTCTCTGTGACCCCACAGACTGCAGCACACCAGGCTTCCCTGTCCTTCATAATCTCCCGGAGTTTGCTCAGATTCAAATCCACTAAATCAGTGATGCTGTCTAACCATCTCGTCCTCTGTTGCCCTCTTCTTTTGCCTTCATTCTTTCCCAGCATCAGGGTCTTTTCCAGTGAGTCAGCTGTTCACATCAGGTGGCCAAAGTATTGGAGCTTCAGCTTCAGCATCAGTCCTTCCAATGAATACTCAGGATTGATTTCCTTTAAGATTGACTGCTTTGATCTCCTTGCACTTCAAAGGCTCTCAAGAGTCTTCTCCAGCACTCCAGTTGAAAAACATCAATTCTTTGGCTCTCGGCCTTCTTTGTGATCCAACTCTCACATCTGTACATGACTCTTGGAATAGTAGCACGACTGAGCGACTTCACTTTCACTTTTCACTTTCCACTTTCACACATTGGAGAAGGAAATGGCAACCCACTCCAGTGTTCTTGCCTGGAGAATCCCAGGGACAGGGAGCCTGGTGGGCTTCTGTCTATGGGGTCACACAGAGTCGGACACGACTGAAGTGACTTAGCATCAGCAGCAGCAGCTACACCAATTTCCATTCCCACCAACAGTGTAAAAGGGTTTTTTTGTCTTTGCCGCATCCCTGCCACATCCCTATATCTCTTGGTTTTGATAAAAGCCATTCTAATAGATGTGAGGTGATCTCTCATTGTGTTTTGATTTTAATTTTTCCTGATGATTAGTGACATTGAACACCTTTTCATGTACCTGTTGGGCATCTGTATGCCTTTGGAAAAGTGTCTATTCAGGTCCTTTGCCTAATTTTTAATTGAATTGTTTGGGAACTTTTGTTATTGAGTTGCATTCATTGAATTCTTAACCTTCATTTCTGACTAATTGATACAACCACTTAAGTTACTGCTAAGATAGTATCACTATACTGATAATAAACACAACTATTGAGGTATCATGTGTCAAACATTCTAAGCCATAATCTCATTTCATTCTCATAAGGACTCTAATGTAAATATTATTATTATTGCAATGTCATAAATGAGTCAAGGGTTTTATTCAAGGTCATGCAGTTGCTTAAAGCTAAGCCTGAATTTGAGTCCTATCTTTCCATCCTGCCATATTTCCTCTCATAATACAATTGACCCATAATGCAATACAAATGAACAACATGGGTTTGAACTGCTGTCCGTGGTCCACTTATATGCAGATAAATATATACTACAGTACTGTGCTATCCTCAGTCAGTTTAACTCACAGATGTGGAACTGCAAGTATGGAGGGACAACTATAAGGTTATGGAGGATTTTCAACTGCTTGGAGGGCCTTCATCCCTAATACCTGTGTTGTTCAAGAGTGACCAGTAATTATCCTCAACTGTTCTCATAGACTAACTCATTTCACATCTGCTCTTTTAAACAGTTCAATTATTTCTATGAAAAAAGATCCCACATCTTGAAATTAAGTGACTGGAATAGTGCCTTGCATTTAGTAGTCTGTAAGTACTTGCTGAATTGAATCAATTTTTATGAGATCAGAAATTAGCTGTTTTTCAAGTATAATTTTGTGTGTGTGTGTGTATATATATACACACACATATACGTATATATATATATACACACATATATACACACAAAATTATATATATAATAAAATTATATATATACACATATATGTATACATATGTATACACACATATATATACACACACATATATGTATATATGTATACACATGTATATAATTTTTAAAGTCTGACACTGTCTCCACTGTTTCCCCATCTATTTCCCCATCTATATATATACACATATATGTATACATATGTATAAACATATATACACACATATATACACACACACATATATACATATATGTATATATGTATACACATATATATAATTTTTAAAGTCTGACACTGTCTCCACTGTTTCCCCATCTATTTCCCATGAAGTGATGGGACCAGATGCCATGATCTTTGTTTTCTGAATGTTGAACTTCAAGCCAATTTTTTCACTCTCCTCTTTCACTTTCATCAAGAGACTTTTTGGTTCCTCTTCACTTTCTGCCATAAGGGTGGTGTCATCTGCATATCTGAGGTTATTGATATTTTTCCCGGCAATCTTGATTCCAGCTTGTGCTTCTTCCAGCCCAGCGTTCCTCATGATGTACTCTGCATATGAGTTAAATAAGCAGGGTGACAATATACAGCCTTGACGTACTCCTTTTCCTATTTGGAACCAGTCTGTTGTTCCAGTCCAGTTCTAACTGTTGCTTCCTGACCTGCATACAGGTTTCTCAAGAGGCAGGTCAGGTGTCTGGTATTCCCATCTCTTTCAGAATGTTCCACAGTTTATTGTGATCCACACAGTCAAAGCCTTTGGCATAGTCAATGAAGCAGAAATAGATGTTTTTCTGGAACTCTCTTGCTTTTTCCATGATCCAGCGGATGTTGGCAATTTGATCTCTGGTTCCTTTGCCTTTTCTAAAACCAGCTTGAACATCTGGAAGTTCACAGTTCACATGTTGCTGAAGCCTGGCTTGGAGAATTTTGAGCATGACTTTACTAGAACTTGGAAACAGTGTCAGACTTTATTTTTTTGGGCTCCAAAATCACTGCAGATGCTGATTGCAGCCAGGAAATTAAAAGACACTTACTCCTTGGAAGGAAAGTTATGACCAACCTAGATAGCATATTAAAAAGCAGAGACATTACTTTGTCAACCAAGGTCCGTCTAGTCAAAGCTATGGTTTTTCCCGTGGTCATGTATGGATGTGAGAGTTGGACTGTGAAGAAAGCTGATCGCCAAAGAATTGATGCTTTTGAACTGTGGTGTTGGAGAAGACTCTTGAGAGTCCCTTGGACTGCAAGGAGATCCAACCAGTCCATTCTGAAGGAGATCAATCCTGAGTGTTCATTGGAAGGACTGATGCTAAAGCTGAAGCTCCAATACTTTGGCCACCTCATGCGACGAGTTGACTCACTGGAAAAGACTCTGATGCTGGGAGGGATTGGGGGTGGGAGGAGACGGGGACGACAGAGAATGAGATGGCTGGATGGCATCACCGACTTGATGGACATGAGTTTGAGTGAACTCCGGGAGTTGGTGATGGACAGGGAGGCCTGGCGTGCTGTGATTCATGGGGTCGCGGAGAGTCGGACATGACTGAGCGACTGAACTGATCTGAACTTACTAGAACTTTGAGCATGACGTGTGAGATGAGTGCAATTGTGTGGTAGTTTGAGCATTCTTTGGCATTCCCTTTCTTTGGGATTGGAATGAAGACTGACCTCTTCCAGTCCTGTGGCCACTGCTGAGTTTTCCAAATCTGCTGGCATATTGAGTGCAGCACTTTCACAGCATCATCTTTCAGGATTTGAAATAGCTCAGCTGGAATTCCATCCCCTCCAGTAGCTTTGTTCATAGTGATGCTTTCTAAGGCCCACTTGACTTCACATTCCAAGATGTCTGGCTCTAGGTGAGTGATCACACCATCGTGATTATCGTGGTCATGAAGATCTTTTTTGTACAGTTCTTCTGTGTATTCTTGCCACCTCTTCTTAATATCTTCTGCTTCTGTTAGGTCCATACCATTTCTGTCCTTTATCGAGCCCATCTTTGCATGAAATGTTCCCTTGGTATCTCTAATTTTCTTGAAGAGATCCCTTGTCTTTCCTGTTTTGTTGTTTTCCTCTATTTCTTTGCATTGAACACTGAGGAAGGCTTTCTTATCTCTCCTTGCTATTCTTTGGAACTCTGCATTCAGATGCTTATATCTTTCCTTTTCTCCTTTGCTTTTTGCTTCTCTTCTTTTCACAGCTATTTATATTACCTAAATACATAAATTACATTTCTAAATATATATCTAAATAATTTTATAAATATAAATATAGTTCAGTTCAGTCGCTCAGTCATGTCTGACTCTTTGCAACCCCATGGACTGCAGCACACCAGGCTTCCGTGTCCATCACCAACTCCTAGAGCTTACTCAAACTCATGTGCATAGAGTCGGTGATGCCATCCAACCATCTCATCCTCTCTCGTCCCCTTCTCCCGCCTTCAATCTTTCCCAGCATTAGAGTCTTTTCAAATGAGTCAGTTCTTCGCATCAGGTGGCCAGAGTATTGGAGTTTCAGCTTCAGCATCAGTCCTTCCAATGAACATTCAGGACTGATTGCCTTTAGGATGGACTGGTTGGATCTCCTTGCTGTCCAAGGACTCTCAAGAGTCTTTTCCAACATCACAGTTCAAAAGTATCAATTCTTTGGTGTTCAGCTTTCTTTATAGTCCAACTCTCGCATCCATACACGACTACTGGAAAAACAATAGCTTTGACTAGACGGACCTTTGTTGGCAAAGTAATGTCTCTGCTTTTTAATATACTATCTTGGTTGGTCATAACTTTTCTTCCAAGGAGCAAGCATCTTTTATGTATAAATGTATATATATAATCAATCACCTCGCGTATGTATTAGTGTCATAACACATATGGTATATACATTTAAAATGAATTTGTTAATTGTTTTTTACTTGAAATGGCTAACTTTGTTCCCCCAGGACCCCGTATTCGAGGTTTCATAGTCCTAACTTTGAGCCCCAAACGCATGTTAGCAAAACTTTATCCTTTTCATTTGATCTTTAACAATTATTTATATTCATCTGCTTTTCCTTCCAGTTAGACTTTAATAGTAAAAGTATTCTTCTGGAATACAAATTTGCTTATTCAAATTTTGAATACGTTTTGAGGTAGACCCTGGGAATACAAAAGTATGCATGATAAACAAGGTCTCTGCCCTTATATTATTTACTTTCTTTATCAAGGATTACAAATTCAGATGCCTACAAAATTAATAAGTAAGTCAAATGGATGGAATATAAAATGATCAATGAAACCTGACACTTAGCTAATTGTTGGGGAGATAGTGGGTTGGGAGTGGAGGAGCAAGGGGCATGTGGGGGACTGGAAAGAGGACCTTGCTGCTATTTAGTATTTAGCTCCAGCTGATTGTTACCATGAAGTGACATGTGGCCAGTGTTAACAAATCATCCAGATTTTTCAAGAGAAACCAGGACTCTGGATTTTTATATAAAATTCCTCAGTTTTTAAATGCTGTCACCTAATTCTAATTTAAAATTTTAATTTAAAACCA
The DNA here is from genome assembly GCF_049115385.1 of Moschus berezovskii. Taxonomy (NCBI): domain Eukaryota; kingdom Metazoa; phylum Chordata; class Mammalia; order Artiodactyla; family Moschidae; genus Moschus; species Moschus berezovskii. Next base: position 74,942,495 of record NC_142465.1, read on the forward strand.
CCAAAAAGTTTGTAGTACATATTCAACTTATAAGTCATCATAAGATTTTGGAGCTTGGGTTGGGTTTGGAGACAGATTATATCACAATAAAATAAATTTAAAATAATTTATCAGAGTGATTGAACTTGCCTCTTAAAGGTGAATGTCTTTAAGCTGAGTTTGAAAGTTAAGGTACCATGATCCAGGCTCAAAGGTCAGACCACTAAGCAGAAATAGCACAAAGCAGTCAAATTGGGTTAGAAACACAGAGCTGAGATTAAGAATGAAAACTGAAACAGAGCGAGATACAAATTCAAAACTTTATGGAAGATTTGGTACAGAAACAGCTTTCCAAGTGCCAGGCTAAACATATCTCACAACTAATAGCTGCCTCCTTGTTTTGTTGAGCCCTGACAAAACTAAATTTTTATTACCTGTTCTGCCAGTTATGTACTTTATACAGGGGCCCTAAAACAAGCCTCACATAGTTTAATAAAGAAAATAATTTGTATCCTTATTAAATTTTAATATCCTTAATAAATTTCTGTAATAAAAAAAAATAATTTGCCAACAAGCCTTTGTGGGGTATTTCCCCCCTTCCCAAACACCTCCTTTTAACACATTTATTAATTTTCAGCATGTGTTAGGCACTGTAGTAGGGCAGAGGCTGAATTGCAGAGATAAATACTAAAAAACACTCCTAGATTTCCTTTGATCCACCTCTCTGTTCATTCTTTTCAGTCTGATTTGTTCACTCCTATCTTAGTCCACATCTAATTGCTATCTTTCTCTAAAGTTCTCATCTGGCCCGTCCTCACTTTACCTTGCTTCCTGAGCAGTATTATCCCCTCCCTTGGCTTCTGCTTCAGCCTATTTGAGGGGAATTTCCAAATCTGCATCCCTCTTAATAAACTATTAAAATAATACTATCCCTCTGTTTCTGGTCAGGTTTTCTTTATTCTGTCTTACACTGACAGCTGAGAGAGGGACTGTTCTAGAGTACACATATCCTGTTGGCATTCCCCCTTATAAAATGTTCAATGACTGTCACCTCCGTGGTAAAATACAAATTTTACCTCCATGGCCTACCTTTATAGTGTACCCTAAATCTATTCCCTACCCTGCACTTTTTGCTTAATCATACTAAAGACTTCTTTAATCTTGCCTGATTATACTGCACTGTTCCTTGGCTCATCTCCATGGCTCGGCAGATGCTGTGCCTTTTGCATGGAATGCTTCTTCCATCCTTGTTAACATAGTGAGCTTTATGTATTCTTGAAGATCATAATCTTCATCTGTGTCATCTGTGTGAAGATCATCCAATGAAGAGTTCATCATTCTCTGCTTTGTACCATTTTTACTTATTCCTCTCTCTTTTTAAAATATTTCTAACATTTGTTATAACTTTTTGTTAAACTTTTATTCTAGATGTTGAGTTTCTTTAGGTTAGATATCTTGTCTTCTTCACCTTTGGTTCCCCAGTGTTTAACAGTGTACCTTACAGGTAGTAGGTACCCCATAAATGTTTAATGAAAGACCAAACATTAATGCTGTCTGTGAATTCAGTGTGTTGAATACCACTGTCTTATGGACTTTTCCATATAAAGGAATAATTGTAATATACTTTAGTAAGCACCATAAGAGAAGAATGTGCCAAGTATGGCAGCAACCTGGAAGAGCAAATGATTGGTTGGTGTGGAAAAGGTCAGAGAAAGTCTTTATCCAAGAGAAAAGAGAAGTGGAAAGAAGCCTTGTTATGTACAGAAAAGAGACTAGTTCAAAGTGTGAGGAATCTGCATTGCACAGGAGCAGTAGGAGATGAGTTTGGGAAAGAAGGCAGAGGCAAGAAAATGATCCCTCTAGGCCCTGTTTTAGAACTTGAGCTTTAGCCTCTGGGTGAGATTTTGGAGGTTTTATCCAGGAAGGTGCTTACATCATACTTTTGCTTTTCAAGGATATAAGGGAGTTGTGTGTAACCAGGAGAGGAGGGGGTGTGAGACTGGAAGTAGAGAGACTAGTCAGAGGAAGCTTCTAGTACAGTATTTCAAAAAGTCACAGCATTTAACTGAAAGGAAAAGTACTGTAAATCCTTCTCTGTGTAACAGAGAGGGGGAAATGGTTTCTGGTAGAATCTGGTTGTGCCCTTCTTTCTCCTCAGTAAAAGAGCAAAGCCTTTTTTTTTTTTTTCTTAGTCAAGTGTGATAAAACCCACGCTTTGTATAAGCAGTAATGTCATTACTACCAGTGCAGTTCTGACTTTGCCATGTGGTGCTGTGGTTGCTTTCCTCTGTTCATAGTGCCCTCTTAGTTCAGTTCAGTCGCTCAGTCATGTCCGACTCTTTGCAACCCCATGAATCACAGCACGCCAGGCCTCCCTGTCCATCACCAACTCCCGGAGTTCACTCAAACTCATGTCCATCGAGTCAGTGATGCCATCCAGCCATCTCATTTTCTGTCGTCCCCATCTCCTCCCGCCCCCAATCCCTCCTAGCATCAGACTCTTTTCCAGTGAGTCAACTCGTCGCATGAGGTGGCCAAAGTAGGAGTTTCAGCTTTAGCATCAGTCCTTCCAATGAACACCCAGGATTGATCTCCTTTAGAATGGACTGGTTGGATCTCCTTGCAGTCCAAGGGACTCTCAAGAGTCTTCTCTAGCACCACAGTTCAAAAGCATCAATTCTTCGGCGATCAGCTTTCTTCACAGTCCAACTCTCACATCCATACATGACCACGGGAAAAACCGTAGCCTTGACTAGACGGACCTTGGTTGGCAAAGTAATGTCTCTGCTTTTAATATGCTATCTAGGTTGGTCATAACTTTCCTTCCAAGGAGTAAGCGTCTTTTAATTTTCTGGCTGCAATCAGCATCTGCAGTGATTTTGGAGCCCCAAAAAATAAAGTCTGACACTGTTTCCACTGTTTTTCCATCTATTTCCCATGAAGTGATGGGACCAGATGCCTTTGAGTTCCTCTTCACTTTCTGCCATAAGGGTGGTGTCATCTGCATATCTGAGGTTATTGATATTTCTCCCGGCAATCCTGATTCCAGCTTGTGCTTCTTCCAGCCCAGCGTTCCTCATGATGTACTCTGCATATAAGTTAAATAAGCAGGGTGACAGTATACAGCCTTGACGTACTCCTTTTCCTATTTGGAACCAGTCTGTTGTTCCATGTCCAGTTCTAACTGTTGCTTCCTGACCTGCATACAGGTTTCTCAAGAGGCAGGTCAGGTGGTCTGGTATTCCCATCTCTTTCAGAATGTTCCACAGTTTATTGTGATCCACACAAAGGCTTTGGCATAGTCAATGAAGCAGAAATACTCTAACATCTTGATAAAATCATGGTGAAATCTTTCTTATAACTTGCTGACTGTATGCTCATTTGTTTCATTTCTGCAGCAGTTTGATCTAAGTGCATGGATGAGTACTGTGACAAAGAACAAAAACATTTGTTGTGTTTCTTTCTTTTCTTTTAAGGACCACTCAGAATATCTTTTGTTTGCCTTAACAGCTCATCTTAACATCCAAATTCAGTCCATTTTCCTTTTACTACTTTCCCAATATCAAATAGGATGTTATAGAGAATATTCAAAAATAGACTAAAAAGTAATTAGAAACACTCCACCAGATATCAGTAATATAAATCAGAACTTCACAAAGAAAATGCCTCCTCACTGTGTGGTTTTTGTAGTCCATTTGTCTCCCCTTCCCAATGCCAATTTTTAAGTGTTTGTCTTATTAGCAAATGTTCATTTTATTTTTGAATTATCAGCTATAGCCTTGTCTACTGTTCTGAAAGCAAGGTGTGTCTGAATCAGTCTTTGTAACCCAAACTATCAGAGTTGACACAGAAGGTTTGTCCCAGTGAATGAATAGTAAGCACAATTTTCATAAAACTGCTAGGAATTTTTACCATTCACTAGCTTCCAGGAGGATTTTCTACGTAAGAAAGCAGGTTATTTAGTGTTCTCTTGACTTCTTTTTAACCTATTTTGGCCTTTCATAAACTATATTCTTAAACTATTTTAATGTTTAGCCACTGTAGGTAGTTATTTAAATTTTGTGTCTTTTTTAGTTATTTTTTAGTATATTTATTTAAACCATTTATTCATAGCACCTCAATTTAGACTTTCACAATTTCAGTGAGTATTTTTTTTTTCTGGAATGGCTAAATACCCGTATTTGTTTAAAAATAAATCTTATCCAAAAACTTGCAATGAGAGTGTCATTGTTAAAGTGGGTTCAGATATATGATCCTTCAGCTTCAGTGACTTTGTGTCTGACCATGTCTGGGGTCATGAATATTAGGAATATTTGTATACACTATTTATTCACTTCCCCTAATAACCATTAGGGATTCCCAGGTGGTACAGTGGTAAAGAATCTGCCTGCCAGTGCAGGAGACACAAGAGACATGGGTTCGATCCCTGTATGAGGAAGATCCCCTTGAGCATGAGATGACAACCCACTCCAGTATTCTTGGCTGGAAAATTCCATTGACAGAGGAGCCTGGTGGGCTTCAGTCCATGGAGTCACAAAGAGTTGGACATGACTGAGCATGCACATATAATAATCCATTAAGAATCCATTAATTTATCTAAATCACTCTCTCTTGTGGAAGAACTGATGGAAAGAGAGAGCATATCAAATTCATTCAGAGGGCTTTCAAATTATACCACCATGATCGCTCATTAAATTCTAATGATTCTACCCAGCACCCATTGAGAATTAGTACCAAAGGGACCACAGTTACCAATAGGTTTTAGTAAAACTTTATTTAATCTACTTACATTATTAATCCATATTTCCTTTTGCATAAATTTCACTAGTTTCAGAGTCCTTTGAAAGCAGACTTCCCTTTACTTGCTCTCAAACTACCTATTTTCAGTGTCAAAGGAGATACTCTGTCATTCAAGTATTTGAAAATTTAATGAACAATTCTATCCTGGACTGTTCATCCTACATCCTCTCCGTGCCCTTCATAGTACAGAGCAATGGTGGTTCAAGAAGTTTTGCTAAGAAAATGAGAGCCTTGAAGGTGAGCGTAGTGACTAGCCATTGGAAGTAAACAATGACCAATTGAGAGCAATCATTGAAGCTGATCCTCTTACAACCACACGAAAAGTTGCCCAAGAACTCAACATTCACCATTCTACAGTCAGTCAGCATTTGAAGCAAATTGGAAAGATGAAAAAGCTAAGTGGCTGCCTTATGAGCTGACTGAAAATTAAAAAAAAAAACAACATCATTTTGAAGTGTGGTCTTCTCTTATTCTACACAGCAACAAACTATTTCTCAATCAGATTGTAATATGTGATGAAAAGTAGATTTTATATGACAACTAGTGACAACCAGCTCAGTGGTTGGATTGAGAAGAAGCACCAAGTGAAAGTGAAGTCGCTCAGTCATGTCCGACTCTTTGCGACCCCATGGACTATAGCCTATGAGGTTCCTCCATCCATGGAATTTTCCAGGCAGTAGTATTGGAGTGGGTTGCCATTTCCTTCTCCAGGGGATCTTCCCAACCCAGGGATCGAACCTGGGTCCCCTGCATTGCAAATAGGTGCTTTTACCGTCTGAGCCACCAGGGAAGCCGAAGAAGCTCCAAACCACTTCCCAAAGCCAAACGTGTACCAAAAAATTGTCATGGTCACTGTTTGGTGGTCTGCTGCCTGTCTGATCTATTACAACTTTCTGAATCCTGGCAAAACCATTACATCTGAAAAGTATGCTCAGCAAATCAATGAGATGCACTGAAAATGGCAACATCTGCAGCCAGCATTGGTCAATGGAATGGGCCCAGTTCTTATCCATGACAATGCCTGACCGCATGGTTGCACAACCAATGCTTCAAAAGTTGGACAAATTGGACTATGAAGTTTTGCCTCATCTGACATATCCACCTAACCTCTCACCAGCCAACTACCATTTCAATCATTTCGACAACTTTTTGCAAGGAAAAATGCTTCCACAACCAGCAGGAGGCAGAAAATGCTTTCCCAGAGTTTGTGGAATCCTGAAGCATGGATTTTTACACTATAGGAATAAACAAACGTAATTTTTGTTGGCAAAATGTGTTGATGGTAATGGTTCCTATTTTGATTAATAAGGATGCATTTGAGCCTAGTTATAATGATTTAAAATTCACTGTCTGAAACAGCAGTTATTTTTGTACCAACCTAATACCAGATACTTTTCTAAGTACCTTGCATGTATTAATCTGTGAGGTAGGTATTATTCCAGTTCTCTATATCTGAAAACTGGAGAAAACAACTGCAAAATAATTTACCTAAGGTCTACCTGCTAATAAGTGGTAGAGCCATCACTAAGGTCCAGCAGTTCCTGGCCTTACACTCACTGGGTATAATGTGCTTCCATACTTTTTCTGACTTCTTTGAAAAAGCAATAACTTAGGCTATCCTGTTTACATTTGCTAATATCCTTAGGTTTTCCTGGACTTCTCTTGTGGCTCAGCTGGTAAAAAATCCACCTGCAATGTGGGAGACCTGGGTTCGATCCCTGGGTTGGGAAGATCCCTTGAAGAAGGGAAAGGCTACCCACTCCTGTATTCTGGCCTGGAGAATTCCATGGACTGTATAGTCCATGGGGTCGCAAAGAGTTGGACACTACTGAGCAACTTTCACTTAGGTTTTGTTATTCCTTATTATCTTAATTCCTTATTTCCCTCCAGTTCCTATAAAAGCAATGAGAAAGATTTTATATTATATGCTATATAATCCCAGTCTGGCTTTCATTAACTCTAATCATCATTTCTCTGAAACTGAATAAAGAGAACAATTTTGTGATCAAAACCTTAAAACATCACCTTTACCAATGGCCTGGCAGTCAGAGAAGCCCCCCTCCTGCCACCTTAAAAAGGGTTTTGGTCCTCAGAGCATATAGGATTACTACTACCACACTTTGACAACCTCTCAACTTTTAGGATTTACTACCATGGCATGTATGTCCAGCTTCCCTGTGTTGGTGAGTCGTTGGTGATGACAGTAAGCACTCATGGATTCTTGTCTAAAACCTGTTCTGTTTTTGCAGTGGATAGTCTCCTGAAATACACTGGCTATGGGAATGCTGCAGGACTGTTGGCGGCCAGGGGCCTCTTGGCTGGAGGAAGAGGAGATAATTGGTACTCAGAGGACGAGGACACAGACACTGAAGAATACAAAAATGCAAAACCAAAGTATAGTATCATGTTTCTTTTCACCTAACTTTGTCTGCCTTTGGATTGGTTATTTGCCTTTCACTTCCTTTGTCTTTCATTTTCCAAGTATTTCTCCTCTTTTGTGGATTTGGAAGCTTTCTGTTTAATATTGTTTTAGAGGCGGTTGCATAGCTAGTGCCTTAGAGAATGACGTCAAGTGATTGAGGAAGGATAATATTGCAAGAAATGTTTTGCTGCATGATACTTTTAACATGCTCATCATCCTCTCCTAAGTATCAAGAGAGGTAGTGTTTTTCGATGTCTGCTGTCATATACTTAAAGGATACTGTTGCTTATTTTGTGCTCTCCTTTCCATAAGTTGAGATTTTATAAGGTATGACCAAGACCAAGTATTTAAGTTGGTTATCTGATGCTTCAGTCTTTCTCAGAAATCTAAATGTACATTCCATACATTCTGATCTTTCCTCTTGTGTGAAAGCCCTTAGAAGTCAATCAAGTAAAGCCACAAGGCACATTACTAGCCAAAGGAAAGAAATCTGGCTCTGTGGTAAATTTAATTAAGCAACTAGGGAACCATCTTTTAGCAGAGGCATTAGTCCACTGGGTAGGCAAGCCAGAGACTCTTATCAAGTTTTCCTTGACTCAGTGCTTGTAAGTTAAAGACACTAGTTGTCTCTCATCCCGAAACGAACCACCTCTCTCTCTTCTACCCGCTTCCCATTCTTTTCATCCCCCTCTCAATTCTAATCCCAGGTAAATTTCTTAGTTTCTACTTTTTAGGAGTTATTTGAGCTCAGTTTTTTGGTTTGTATTACTGAATGTTAAAAGGGTATGCCCTTCCCTATCAATGATGACATTGACATATGCTATTTTCTACCCACAGTCTTCTAGAGTGTGATGTGGATCACGTAGTAGTTGATCGGGGCTGGAAAAATGATTATTTGCAAGATATGGCCCATTTTCAGAAGTGTAGATTGTGCCTTGTTGAAATGAAAATAATGGGTTGTCAGAAGGTAGAAAAGATCACTCCCTAGTTTGATGTAGTTTCAAAATCAAAATCATTGCCAAAGCCAATGTAAAAGAAACAAAAAAATATCCTTCCCTAATCAGACAAGACTTATAGGGCCTGTATTCTTAGCAAATCAGGCCTGAGTAGGTAGTGTTACTTGTGGCATCCCCAGATCTTTCAGCCTTGGTAAGATCTTACAGAGTGTGTCCCAGAAGAGAAAGGCTTTGGGGGAAAAAAAGCTAGCAGTGACTTTAAGCATTAAATTCTTAAGACTGACACCATTTAGATGTTATAAATTGGGCATCTCTATCAGATATTTGAAGCTAAGGTAGAAAAATAATATATTAATCTTTGCATAATTATAGAAGTCATCATTCTAAATTATTCTTGCTAGCTCTTGAATTTTTTCATTTCATAAACTATATTTCTATATCAGTTTAATATCCTCTATTTGAGACGTTAAAATATACCACTTAAAGAGTCTCATATTTTTAAATTAAGGAAGAAATTACGTTAAACATTCAATGTGTCCCAGGGTATGTGGACACAGTCAGCTAACGTAGGAAATTCTTGAGGACTCATGAATGGTTGATATCATTACATCTCAGTGTGTATTTTTGAATTTGTTTGGTGGATGACTTCTAAAATGGCATTGGTCATATATCAAGCAGGGCTTCTCTGGTGGCTAAGACAGTAAAGAATCTGCCTGCAATGCAGAAGACCCGAGTTCTACCCCTGGGTCAGAGAGATACCTTAAAGAAGGAAATGGCTACCCACTCCAGTATTCTTGCCTATAGAATTCCATGGACAGAAGAGCCTGATTGGCTACAGTCCATGGGGTTACAAAGAGTCATGACTAAGCGATTAACATATATCTAGCAAACACAAGAATACTACTATAGCAAGAAAAACCTCAGAAAAAATACAAGAACATTGGGTCTCTCCCAGTAGTACAGGAAATAGAAATGTGTTACATTATGGAAGTGATGTTAGATTTCAGGAGAGCACTGTTTTTTGAAATCAAGGACCATGATGTGTGATATTGTTATTGTCTTGGCTCTCGACCATAGAAAGATTTTGTGCTTAGGCCTTACATCCCTGGTTCGAATGTTCTTCAGCCTTTGGACCTGGCCTGTATCATTAATATAGGAATGGTGTGTTAGTGTGGCCAGAATAGTCACCATTGTGAAACCTTGTTGTGTTTCTTAAACACTGCTCATTACAAGTGTAAATATGTCTTTCTAACATAGCATCACATCTTCCCTTTTCAGATAGATCTGCATTTGTTTTTTCTTACATCTTCCCTCTTTCAGTTGCAACAGTGTAGTGGGATGTTTCATTTGTTTATTTAAAATACTTATTAAAATGGTTCCCATGGAAGTGCTGGTAAACAAAGTGCTTTGCAAGCAAGATAATCCTTTGTGCTTTGGACAGTGATCCACAAAGTCAAAGAACTTCTTCCTTTAAAATTGTTATGAAAACTTCTTAGCAGTCTGGTCAAGTTTATAAAGTCAGCATCTGAAAGGATGACTTATTCCCCTGCCACCTGATTATCAGTCGTCACCAATCAGTGCTCTCAGGATCACAGCCTGCTTCTCTTATGATGCATTTATTCACAAACAGTGTTAGTATTGGCAGAAGCAGAGAAATTACCCTTCATTCAGTTGGCCCTCATCCCGTTGTCAAAAATATAAGTGGATTCTGATTAATGCACCAAGGTAACCTGTAATCCTTTAGTGGAATCTGAAACTAAGGATTGTATGGAGCTTACATTTCGGCCATGAGAGACAGTATCACAACAGTCCTTTCTGTGTCAAGATAAATATATTTAATGGGCTGGAAATAGCTTTCTGCAATTAACATACTTAGAGAAAATACAGTCATAGAATCAAGTATATGCCACACAGGTTTTTGGTGTATGTCTAGCCATGTTTGTAAAAAAAAAAAAAAAAACTAAATAAGCTTTGGTCCTGTATAAAAGAGAAATCACATTTCTGAATACTAACTTTATACCTGTTTCTTTTATGCCTCTGAGCATGAAGGGCCCTTGACTGTATTGGTGATATAACGTATAGGGCTTCCCAGGTGGTGCTCATGATAAAAACCTGCCTGCCAGTGCAGGAGACATCAGAGATGCAGGTTCGATCCCTGGGTTGGGAAGATTCTCTGGAGAAGGAAATGGCCACCCATTCCAGTATTCTTGCCTGGAGAATCCTATGGACAGAGGAGCCTGGCAGGCTATAGTCTCTAGGGTTGCAAAGAGTTAGACATGACTGAAGTGACTTAGCACACATTTCTAAATTCTAACTTTATACCTGTTTCTTTTCCACCTCTGAATATGAAGGCTCCTTGACTGATGCTAAAGCTGAAACTGCAATGCTTTGGCCACCTCATGCAACGAGTTGACTCACTGGAAAAGACTCTGATGCTGGGAAAGGTTGGGGGCGGGAGGAGAAGGGGACGACAGAGAATGAGATGGCTGGATGGCATCACCGACTCGATGGACATGAGTTTGAGTGAACTCCGGGAGTTGGTGATGGACAGGGAGGGCTGGCGTGCTGTGATTCATGGGGTCGCGAAGAGTCGGACATGACTGAGCGACTAAACTGAACTGAACTGACCTGACTGTATAGGTGGTATAATGTAACTGATTATTGTGGTTTGTACATCATTCCAAACATCAGTTGACAGATGTGTACCTAGTGACATTTGACTCATTTTAGACTAGTTGCCTTCAGGCTTGGTATGGTATATAGGAGCCTATGAGTCCAAAAGGGTATGTTTAAAGAGCTGCTGTATGGAGGGGCAGAAGAAGGGAAAGGCCAAAGTGGATAGAACTCTAGGATGCCCTGTTTTATTCTTAATACACAAGACTCTAGTTCATAATTACACCCAGCAGATTAAAATTATTATACTACTAAGCAATTCAGGGGTGTTTCCTTCTTGACCATGTATCTTTCAACAGTAGCTATGGCAGCAGCTGTTTGTTCAGCACAAATGACTTTGTTTTCTTTTGTCAAGATTTTGTTATGCTGCTTTAAGTCAAGTCCCATTATAACTGTCTCCATATGTTGGGGTTATACAAATGAAGAGATAGCTTTGTTTTTAATATTTCTTGAAGTAGATAAACCAGAGCTAGGACTTGAAGATTTCTCGTTTTGCCTAGTTTAGACTATGATGGTGTATTTATGTATCGTAGGTTGTGACTAGCCTTTCTAGGAACTAGAATTAATTTCCTGTAAGCAGTCATGAAACACAATCTAAATTCAGATCTCTAAAGACCAGAATTGAAAATAAAATCATGGCCTCTACTGCCATGCATACTGGTTAACTTGCCTTTGTTATATTGACAATCACATCAGCTTTGCACTTTGAAAATTGAGTTCTCTGATTTTTCTTTTGTATTTTAATTTGAGTAAATGACCAGCAAGAGGTGTGTTATCTGAATCTACAGTACTGAGCTTTACTTCAGATTTTATTTCCTACAGATTTACAACTGTAGTTTTTTATATCTTTTATATCAAGGATATCACTTGAAACCAACAGCCCAATATAAGAAACATATAAACCACTGTAATTTTAAAAGTATCTTGGAGCTGTTTTAGTTGCCTAGATGCAACTTGGTGTATATATGTGTGTTCAGTATGTCTACTTATATTGCTGATCCATGATAGTTAATAATTAATAAATGAATTACATCACATCACCCTACTTCTTTGCATTGTTAATAGAATGCAAAATCTTTGATTAAGACATTGTTCCATAATTTATCCTACTTCTTAAATGTGGAATCAGTCTTATACAGTAATTCTCAAATTTTCACCTCAGTCACCATTATTAACTGGTATCTCTTCAAAATATCTTAAAACTGGATTTAACCATATCAAACTCCACAAAAAACCTAGTTGTTGTATGGCTTCTTTAGTTAATGAATATTGCATGTGCAGCTCTGTGGTGATGATTTAACTTAATAAACTAACTCACTGGATTCAAGGACTTCTGGCTTACTTACTTCTTGACAAGTAGCTCACTTATGTTAATAATAGCTGGTATTTATTGAATGGGACTTCCCTGGTGGCTCAGTGGTAAAGAATCTGCCTGCTAGTGCAGGAGATGCGAGTTCGATCCCTGAGTTGGGAAGATCCCCTGGAGAAGGAAATAGCAACCCACTCCAGTATTCTTGCCTGGGAAATTGCACAGACAGAGGAGCCTGGCAGGTTACAGTCCATGGAGTTGCAGAGAGTCGGACATAACTGAGAGAATAAACGACATTTACTGAGTATCTAAATTAAAAGACGCTTACTCCTTGGAAGGAAAGTTATGACCAACCTAGATAGCATATTAAAAAGCAGAGATACTACTTTGCCAACAAAGGTCTGTCTAGTCAAGGCTATGGTTTTTCCAGTGGTCATGTATGGATGTGAGAGTTGGACTGTGAAGAAGGCTGATCACCGAAGAATTGATGCTTTTGAACTGTGATGCTGGAGAAGACTCTTGAGAGTCCCTTGGACTGCAAGGAGATCCAACCAGTCCATTCTAAAGGAGATCAATCCTGGGTGTTCATTGGAAGGACTCATGCTAAAGCTTAAACCCCAGTACTTTGGCCCCAGTACTTTCCACCTCACTGGAAAAGACTCTGATGCTAGGAGGGATTGGGGGCGGGAGGAGAAGGGAACGACAGAGAATGAGATAGCTGGATGGCCTCACCGACTCGATGGACATGAGTTTGAGTGAACTCCGGGAGTTGGTGATGGACAGGGAGGCCTGGCGTGCTGTGATTCATGGGGTCGCAAAGAGTTGGACACGACTGAGTGACTGAACTGAACTGAATGTGTTGTACTAAGAACTTTCATAATATTATCTCATTTAATCCTCACAGCAAACTTTGGGCTAAAGGTCATCCACATTTTACAGATGAGGAAAATTGTCCAGAACTTGTCTAGGGCACACAGTTCATGAGCAATCAGGTGACCTAACTCCAGAGCTGGTCTTTTTTGAGATTTTTTTTTTTTTTTTGAGGTGGGCAAAGCAGGCTTTATTGTACTTTTCACTTTGCCTTCTTATTTTGAGGGTAAAATGTACATAAAATTTACCATGTTAAGCATACAGATCTGTGGCACCATGTACATTAATGTGTAGCCATTACTACCATCTATCTCCAGAACTTTTCATCTTCCCCAACTGAAACTTTTATCTATCCCCTCTCCCCACAACCCCTTGTAACTATTGTTACACTTTCTCTGTGAATTTGCCTAAGAACCTCATGTAAGTGAAATAATACACAATATTTCTCCTTTTGTGACTAAGTTCACTTAAAATGTCTCTAAAACGCATCCATATTATAGCATGTGTTGAAATTTCCTTCCTTTTAAGGGCTGAGTAACATTCTGTTGTATGTATTTACCACATTTTGTTCATTGATTCATCCATCAGTGGATGCTTTGGTTATTTCCACCTTTTGGCTACTGTGAATAATGCTGTGAATGACAAACGTGAGTGTATAAGTTTGGGTATATACCCAAAGGGGAATTGCTAGATCATATGGTAATGCTATGTTTAATTTTTTAAGGAACTGTCATACCATTTTACATTCCCACCAGCAGTGCACAAGGGTTCCACTTTCTCCACATCCTCTCCAATACTTATTATTTTTCAGGTTTTTCTTTTAATATCTTAGCCATCCTAACAAGTGTGAAGTCAAACCTTGTGTTTTAACTGCTATTGTATTCTTCAGGGCCAATCAAAAGGAGAGATGAGTTTGCCCTTCATGTAACCTTCCTGTTCTTAGAACATCTATTATCTTTCTTTGATGTAACCAAAATAGGAAATAAGAGATAATATATTTTTTATAAATCCTGATATCCCTGAAAGTTAAAAGGTTTATTCAGTTCATTTTGATTCACATAAATCTATCAGGTAATTTTGGCTCTACCTTCATAGTACATTCAGAATTTAGTCAACCCTCACTACTGTCACTGCCACTATTCTAGTCCAAGCTCAAATTTTATCTCCCTCTGAGATAATTTTAAATAGCTTCCTAACTGGTCTTGTTGCTTCTATCTTTGTCATTCTTTACCTTTTTTACTTTACTTTTTACTTTTTTTTTTGGTCATTCTTTACTTTTAGTTCTCAACACAGCAGCCAACGTGATCTTTATAAAAATGTAAGTCAGACATTACCACTGCTCAGAACTCTCCAATGGCTAAAAACCAAAGTCCTTACAGTGATGTACATGTACCCTTTCTCACTGTGCTATCACCACGGTGATTCGCTGTTTGTCATGCTCCAGATACACTCCTGTCTGAGGCCTCGGCATTGACTGTTCCTTCTGCCTGGAATGCATGTTCTCCAGATAGCTATAAGGCCATTCCCTTGGCTTCTGCATGTCTTTACTCAATTATCGTCTTCCTGGTAACATCTGTTCTGTCCCCACATTAAAAATTGCCACAATCCTACCTTCACCCCTCCACCTCGCACTTGCTTGCGCTTTTTCCTTCATAGCACTTATCACCTTCTAACATACCATACAATTTACTTATTCATTTAATCTGTTTTTCCCAGTAGAAGATAAACTCCATGAGATAATTTTTTTTTATTCATTGAGATGTCCCCAAAATAATGCCTCATGTGCAATAGGCATTCAGTAAATTTTTGTTGAATACATTAGTTTTTTTAAGGTGTTAATAAATTTAAGTTGGTCAGCCCCCTTCTTAGTATGAGGATAACCAAGACAGATGAGGTCCCTGCCCTCTTCAGGCTCCACATCTAGCTGGGAAATGGGGCCAGGGGATAGAATTCAAGAAAACAGGGTATGGTAAATTTCCATTCTATTTATTGTTTTATGGGTGGCAGATGTTATGGAGAGTTTTTCCCGGAAAGATATTTCTAATTTCATGAGCACATAATGTCTTCTTTCCCACCCCACTGTCTTCTTCTTCCTTAATCTGGACTTACAAACGCCTTCTCCTAAAAACCCTGATCCCTTTCCTAGAGGTTGCAGATCGTTAGTCCACAGACTAGATTTAGCCCACAAGTAGGTTTTGCTTCACTTGCCTGATGTTGCATTGGTTATTTGGTTTTATGTTTTTAATATCTGTTTTACATAGGGCTTAAACTAATTTAGAATTCATATCTTTCAGATGAAAATTTAGATTCCTAACTTCTTTTGAAAAGCTGGAAGTTCCAAAAACATTAGGCCTACAGTGCCACATGGTACCTGACTGAGTTGAGTGACTGTGGCCCCTGTCATACCAGGCACAAGCTCCTTCAATTTTATAATGTGTCTTCTTTTTTCATCTTATCTGCCTTAGCCTCTACAGAGACTTGACTTTACAGCTTGTTAACCAGGATGCTTGGAGTAAAATTTGACCCATGTTTTTTAGAGATAGATGTTAACTTTCTTATAGCCTAGGGAACATTTCATAGCTCCTTTTTTTTTTAAGTGAAGTAGTATAATGCAATTGATGTTGGCCAAATGTAGCAACAATTTGAAGAGTAAAAGTCTTAATCCTTTTGTCTCCAGACCTATAGCTGCAGTCATATAATGGCATTATATATAATACAAAATTCTTGATGACGTATCACACAGAAGAGTTAGGGTTGGAGTGATGAAAATATGGGGGCCGGGAGCAGAGACAAGGTGGGAAAAACTATGATAAATATAAAATTACCCAATAAAATATCTACCGCGACTAGTGTACTTGAAGTATCTTAGGACCAGAGTCTTGGACAAAAAACCAGTCCCAGAATTTCAGTGTTAAGATCCTGAAACCTGGAAATTTACATCTCAGACTATACTCTTAAGGTTATAAGGTGGCAGGTATTTGTTCAGTGAAAATACTCTTTTATGAAACCTCACTGTGTTGCTGTGGTGGTGACTATTATTTGTTTTCTCTTTCTCTGGGTGGTATAAGATTGGTTTGAAGTGGGGAGCAGGAGGGAGGTAGTATCTAAGGTTGCCTCCTGCCCCCCATATATTGGCATTTTTAATTTTAATTTATTTTTTTACCATAACTGAGTGGTAGAGTTCAGCAACTGCGTGCCATGGTGGTGGTTATTTATATTCTTCTGAGTATTGGGCTGGGGTTTGGGGCGGGGGATGGTTTTTCAAGGAAAAAATTGAAAGCTCAATTCCCAGAGTGTTTTTGGGGGGTTGGAATGTTTTACTACATGGGTGAAGGATGGTAAGTTTTTACTCTGTAAGAGTGAATTTTATGCTCAGTGAGCAAAGGATTGTATGACTATAGTAGCTAATTTCACAGCAAGTTGTTAAATCATTTTAACAGCAGCAGACTTGAGGTCAGCTTGTGGAAAAGAGTCATCATTTCCACTAAGTCCTTAAAAGAACCAAGAAAAGAATCAAATGTGCCCTGATCCAGGAATCATGTCCTAACTTCATGTGCTGTGGTATCCTCCTGACAGATTTTTTTCCCTAAGGCACACGATGGCCTGTGCTAATTTCATTATATTCTAAAACAGTGTGTGGATCTAATTTTTTTGTCACCCTTCCATTGAGCTTGAAGAGAAAAGACTTCTTTTAAGAGATAGATGAGCATGACCTAAAATAGTTAATACACCTGTCTTACCTTTTACTTTCTTCTAAGGCTGTATTTCTTTTGTCTGCTTGGAAAGTGGCATGTATCTTACCATAAGTACCTTCACTTACTTATTTTCACTGGTTTCTCTTCTGCTGCCTGTTAAATTAGAAAAACAACTAGTCTTAAAAATAAGTAAGTAAAGGTACTTACTTTTAAGACTAGTTGTTTTTCTAATTTAACAGGCAGCAGAAGAGAAACCAGTGAAAATATGTCCTGTTGTTTTATGCCTAAGCAAATAAGAGATGAGTGGTGGAATTACATTTTTAGTGTGGCATCTGAAGACTTCTTAAAAATTACCTTCTCAGAAGCTTTATCTGGATCCTCTTTGTTCCTGACTTTTGGGAAATATGATGACCCTGTTCAACATTTTTGTTAATGGCCACCAACTCGAGGCCTTTTTCTTTTCTTTTATGAGCACCTGACACTTCCCAGGTTGCGCAGTGGTAAGGAATCCACCTGACAATGCAGGAAACGAGGAGACTTGGGTTTGATCCCTGGATGGGGCAGGTCCCCTGAAGTAGAAAGTAGCAACCCACTCCAGTATTCTTGCCTAGTAAATCCCATGGACAGAGGAGCCTGGCAGGCTACAGTCCATGGGGTCACAGAGTCAGACACGACTTAGCAACTGAGCATGCATGAGCACCCGAACAAACAGGAGAGGGACCAGTAGCACACAGTGAGTGTCTCAGGCAGGTGCTATCCCAGTGGTCGTAACCTCGATGTGTATCACAATCGCCTAGGGGAAAAAACTTGGTTTCAGGTGAGGCCCAAGTCGCATCTTTAAAGTTTCTCAGGTGATTGCAGTTTACAGCCAAGGCTAAGAATCACTGACAAGCCTGTAGGTTTTCAGACTGTTTCCCCAGAGTTCCTGAAAGTGCCTTAGGGGCTGCCTTCAGAGGAAGCAAGTGAGTGAGGATAGAAGGGAAGCAAATAGAAGGGATTCTAGGCCCCCACTCTCCTTGGCTATCTCTGGCCCCTCTTCTGCCTGAGCAGTTCCACTTTCATCTATTTCATATATCAGCTTTCTGTGTAGATTTCATTTGTTTAAAAGGGTGAGGGGTTCCACTGCTTTGAAGGAAAAAGAAGTTTTTTTAATGGCCCTTGACAAAGGTTTTTATGCAAGAATGGTAAAATAGATGTTTGAGATCCAGTTTTTGAGGGTGGGCTTCCCTGGTGGCTCAGAGGTTAAAGCATCTGCCTGCAATGCAGGAGACCTGGGTTCGATCCCTGGGTTGGGAAGATCCCCTGGAGAAGGAAATGGCAACCCACTCCAGTATGCTTGCCTGGAAAATCCCACGGACAGAGGAGCCTGGTGGGCTCTACTCCACGGGGTAGCAAAGAGTCGGACACGACTGAGCAACTTCACTTTTGAGGATGGTGAGCACTGAGTCCTTCTGCAAGAAATCTGTCAGGCAGCCTCTGAGAAATGTAGAAAAAGAAATAATTTTACTAACATTATAGAACCTAGCCTTGCTCTATGTGAGAAAAGCCCTGCTTAGTTAAAGAAGTCAACTTGCCCAAGTAAAAAGTCTAAAGCCAGGCCCCAGCAAGCTGGCCACTCGAGGACGTAATCTATCACAATGTCTTGGTTTTGGCCCACATGATTTTTTTTCCCTGTTTAGACTAGAACTGTTCTCCATTTTACCGTAGTCCACAATACTCCACGTTACTTATACTTAACCAGTTCACTCATCTGCCTATCCTTAAGGCCTGGCCCCTAAAAGCATTTGTGTTTGTAAACCCTAGAAAGTAATTTATTGGCACTTTGCTGTTTGCTGGGATATTTGATCATTAAAAACATTACTGTCTGTACTTGGCTGGTACAGAATATTATAACCTCTTGTCTGCTTATCCAGAAAGATGTTTAAACTATAGATATTTGGCAGCCATTGAAAGAATTATCTTTTATTTCACCTCCTCCTCCTCAAAAAAAAAAATAGTATGACTTTTAATTAAGAGGATAGTTTGGTTTGGTATTAGAACTTCATACAAAGTTTATGGAACACATTCATTTTAAATACTTTATTAAATCTATTTCCAGAAAACCAGATGGCATACCTGTCTTTTGGTAAACTAGATTTCATTTCTTTTTTTTTTCCTCATCTAGGTCAGATCAAATCTGATTAAAATTGTTCTGCTTTATCTTTTATTATTTAAACACTCATTGCCTTCTGTGGTCTCACTAATGGACTAATTTCCTGAGATTATAAATTGGCATGCTTTCATTTTCAGATTCCAGCCTGTCATCATTTTTCCAATTTTTTTGACATACTTGTTTTATGCTGTATCACAAAATAGGTTTCTTCTTCTCTGAAATCATTTGTCCCCTATATAATTAAGCTGTGCATCCAAGGATATTTATCCTAATGGCACCAATCAAACTTCCAATTTTTAGAAAGTAGCCATACCTTAAAAAAAAAAAAGCTGGCAAGTTAGCTGTCACCCACTTCCCAAAGCAAATTAGTAGGAAAAGTCAGTTTTTAAAAAAATTCCTATAGTAGTTCTATACCATAATATTGCTACTGCCAATTTTTTGGCTATTATACTCTTTCTTATTATAACTTAAAACTTGGACCAGAAAAGTATAGAAAGAGCATAATTTGAAAACATACAGCATAACTTTTTTTTCTTTTTGTAGCATTAATCTTATCACTGGTCATTTAGAGGAACCAATGCCAAACCCCATAGATGAAATGACAGAAGAACAAAAAGAATATGAAGCCATGAAACTTGTCAACATGCTTGATAAACTTTCCAGGTATTGTATTCCCCTCCATTTTTTGCTTGGTTTCTAAAAATGTTCTATTTCTTTGTCTCTCTCACTGAGAGTTACCATAGAACAGCAACTCTGGAAATCCATGTTGATTGGAACAGGCTGGCCCAGGCAGCACTAGTTCAGACCTCTCTTGGCCACTGTGGTTCTTCTACATGTGCCGCTTATGGATGTGCGTTCCTAAACATTTCAACTCTCAAAGCTAGGAGAGTAGCTGCCAGGTCACTGTGATATTTAACCAACTAACCTCCCTGTCTTCAAAAAGATGCTGCGAATTAGGTTTGGTGATTTTGCTGCTTCTTGTATTTTTTCGTTTTAGTCTGTTTTGGTTTTTGTTCCAAATCATGATGCTTTTTATTTTTATCCATTTTTGATGTGCAAGTTTGCAATTCTTTCTTTTTGGATTGCTGCTGAAACCAAGAATTCTAAACTGTCTAGGAAAAGGTGAAAAGGAATAGCTCAAATGAAGGATTTTCTGAAAGCAGGCACTTGTATTAATTAGGGATTCTAAAAACAATTTCCCCTTCCCTTCTTGCTTCACACCTCCTTCCCCTCCAAAAATAGACAGTTTTGAAAATAATATATACTAATAAGTAACTAGTCATCTTGGAGGAGTTATTAGAAAGTATTCCTTTCACACTTGCCTGAATTGCTCAATTTTCTAGTCATATATTGAGTCACTGTCTCCTTTAAGCCGTCTTGAGTGAGTGCTTCTGTGTGTTGGTGGCAGCTGCCACCAGAAGGTGAATTTCTTCTGGTCATCTCCTTTTTCACAACTACTCTGCAAAGGCTAGTATCCCTCAGTCAAGAGAAGTAGCAGCTGGAATGGTAAAGCCAGAAAGTGAACCGTAAAAGGGAAAGGTATAATAAAGAAACAGTCAGAGGCTAAGAGCACAGCAGGAAGCTTAGAGCAGAAATGTTCAAAAACAGGAAGAGCTGACATGAGGAGTGTGACAAGTTAGGATGTTTAAACCCTCTAGAGTCTTGAGTTTTCAAATGATGCTGGTAATGTGATAGACTTACACAGAAGTAAGTAGCTTCATATCTAAAAAGCTAGTATGACTAGAATTTAGTTGACTTCCAGCTATTCCTTTTAAATTTCCATCAATTTCCCAAGCTTAGAATTTACAGCTAACCATGCTCATAATATTCAAAAGACATTGTTATCTCTTTGCATATGACATTCTTCATACTTTGTATAGAATATACATGTTTCTACCCTGAATGAATTTACAGTAAAAGAGAAGATATATTGTTAGAGCAAACATAGGAGGCAAAGGAACAAATAAAAATAAGATTTGTACTTCACAAGGATCTGATGTGGCAAGTGAAACACAGCAGTGTAACTGCAGCAGTTAGGAGGAGAACCGGCAGAGTCCGCCTGGTAGATGGAGGGGGAAATGTTAACAAGGGCCAGAATGGAGCTACTAGCCTGAAGACAGTGAACTAGTTAGGCTGAGTAAATTTCGTTTTTCTTACATTGCATTTCAGTAATACGAGTTCTTAAAAGATAACACAGATACTATCCAACTGGCCCATTTGCCCTGGATGAGTAAACATCCAGCCGACTCCCAGCTCAATCTGAAGGTGATACTGATTTTTGCATAGCAAAATATGTCTTGCATTGGCTTTGATGGTATGAATTTATCGTCATTCAAGTTGAAGTTAAGGCAATTTTGAGGACAGTCCTGAATCACAACTTTTCCATGAAGTGTGGTGGGTTTTTTTTTTTTTCACATTGTCTGCCTTTATGTGCTTTCTAACATTTGCTCTCATTAATAACAGTCAATGACAGAACTGTATGGAGATCAGCAGTGGGCATTCCAAAGCTGGAATGCAAAGAATGAACCCATTCTTTATGCGTCGTCTTATGTGTTTGTCTTAGTTCCTTCTCTCTTTTCACTGTTGTTTTTGGTTTGTTTTTTGAGGTAAAAAAGATGCCGTAAGGTCAAGGTAGACTAAAATCAGTAAATTCAGGGAATATTTATTAAGCAGGTACTCTGTGCAAGGCACTGTGCTAGGAAGATAAGGGAGATTCAGAGGTGAATGTGGTAGTCTCTGCCTTTGGAAAACTCACCTTTTAGTGTGTGATATGGCTATAAGCTATTCTAGAATGCAGGGTAGAAAGAAGTAATGTCAAAATAAGGTCTGTATTGAACTGTGAGCACCAAGGAAAAGGAGCA
This sequence comes from Moschus berezovskii, assembly GCF_049115385.1. Classification (NCBI taxonomy): domain Eukaryota; kingdom Metazoa; phylum Chordata; class Mammalia; order Artiodactyla; family Moschidae; genus Moschus; species Moschus berezovskii. The sequence continues at coordinate 74,964,212 of NC_142465.1, forward strand.
GTTCATTCTGTTGCGATGAATCAGGGACTGTTTCACGGGGAAGGTAACAATTGTGTTGATCCTTGAAGTTTAAGAGGTGTTAGACTGACAAATGGAGAAATGACCATTCATTCCAGGTGGAGGGAAACTTACTCTTGTTAATAAGATAAATCTCTGTTATTCACATAGTGCATCTTTCTTCCAAAGAGCTCTGGTTATTTTATCACAATCTGATTAAGTTATCAGATTTATCATTAGAGGAAGCAAGGCCCGAAGAATTGCCCCACACATTTCCAAGCTAATGACTGATAAAAATCCATTTCCTTTCACAGTTTACAAAATGTACACATTTCCTTTCACAGTTTACAAAACGTACACTGTCTTTCTAGCTAAAGTGAGACTAAGAACTTCATTTTTCAGAATTCAAGACCTTTGCTCTGTCCAGTGTGCTACTGTGTCTGTCTGTTAGAGTCAGTGTTCGCCAGAATATTTCCTAAATCATCCTCTTCAGCAGTGTGCTATTGGTTAGTTCCTTCAGCTGTCACTCTAAGGATGTTCTGCATCCCACCAAGTCTTACGTGCTAAGAGTCTACTGTAGCTTTGTCTGGTTAGTTTTCCTTTCCAAAAATGAAATCATTTTCTCCTGGGCCTGATTTGAAAGGCGTGTAAGTAAAGGATAGGATTGGAGGTGATGTGGCCAATGAATGGACACTAGACACTCCCTTTTTTCCATCCATAGGAGAGCAGATGTGAAGGACCTGCACCAGGATGGTGGTTAGCCACAGTGGCCCGTGCCAAAGCACTTACCAAAGTGATGACTAAGGTTGGTCATGCCAAGTACTATTACTGAGCCTGGTGTAGGGTACAGATGTTATTTACCACCAAAACTAAAAACCACCAATGGAAAAATTTAAATTATATTTCCATTTGCCTCCAGGCTGGACATAGCCACTGCCTCAAGTTGCTCACCACCTTAGCAACTTTATCTAAGCTAGATTTTCAAGGACACTGGAGAGATCAGTGCTGAAACATTTTCTTCCCATTGAATACCAACTGACAGTGGTATTCCACGTGATTTTTCTTTTTTAGTATAAGGATTCTGTTTGTGACAGATGTAGGGAAGGGGATTGGCAGTGGACCTGGAGGTCTTAAGAGTTTGAGAATAATCTGAACCCTATAAATCCCATCATGTCTAGCTAGTACAGTGCCTTGTACCCTGTGATTTTCCCAGTGTGTTTGATGAAATGTCAAAGCTGATCCCCAAATCAAAGGTTAATTTTTTGCTCAATAAAATAGCCTACATGGTTTAAAGACCTTAAAGTATACTTTTGTCAGTTCAATTTCTTGGCCAGATGTCATAAAATTCAGGTCTGGAAAGGAATTCTGTAAGGTACTTTGGTCCATGAGTGGCTAATTTAAATAATGGGGTACCTAATTTCTTTAATATAGAATGATAATTGTAATATTTGTCAGACATAAGCATTAAGGCCTGAGGCAGAGAGATTATAGAAAGCTTTATTTGACATTGTTAATGTGAGAACAGAGGTGGGAAAGAGGATGAAATTGGACTGCCTCTCCACCTCTCCTTTTCTTTTTTGAACTGGAAAAAATGTAAGTCCCTGCAACTTAAGCGGGAGATTAGAATTCAGATTGTATGTGGTTAAGCAAGTCCAGTGTGGCTAATACAATTACATTCACCTTAGCTACAGCACACAATTTGCATATAACAGCACAGCCTCCTCCAGAAGAGGGGAGAGAGGATTGACTGGTTTAAGCCTAAACTAACCAAGGGAAGTAATACTTCAAGTTTCAAGTTTTGTTTTGACTTTTCTAATCCCCCTTGGTTTCTTAATTGGAATAGGACTGATTAATCTTCTACTCCACACTTATCCCATCACTGTTTAACAAGGTACATGGCCTTTTTGCTTATAAATTATATCAAAATCTTCTAAAATTTACATCTATATAAATAATTGTTTTCCATTTCTTCCCTTTCTTATCTACTCCTTGTCCAATATATTTTTGCCAGCCATTATGTAGTATTGGTGGGATATGGCTTTCTTAATAAATGCAAGTATCAAATATAGAAATAGTTCCCCCTTTAGTCTCCAGATATTATTTTTAAGCTTATTAAAGCTGGGACAGGTAATTTATGACTGGAAGTAATAACTATGTAATTTTTTCCTTTACTGAATTTCTTGACTCTGCTTATAAAAATAACAACTGTGATTACTCCCACCTTGATGAGTTAATCAAGGAAATGCTTTGTAGGTACATTTCAGAAATACGATCCAGTTTTTATAGCATTGTAAGATCTATTGTGGGTACGAAAGTGTAATGATCTTAATTGCTTACATCAGAAAATCCTTTAGCTCTGGACTGTCCAGTATGGTAACCACTAGTCATATATGACTATGGCTAGTCTGAATTGGGATGTCTTCTAAGTGTTAAAATACTCAGACATTCAAAGACTCAGTACAAAAAGAGAATATAAAATACCTCAATTGTTTCTTATGAATTTATGTTGAAATAATATTTTTGATATATTGGGTTAAGCAAATTATTTTAAAACTAATTTTACCTATCTTTTCTCACTTTTTTGATGTGGCTACTGGAACATTTAAGATTACATATATACAGCTTACATTATGTTTCTGTTAGCACTGTTCTACCTCATTAAAAATACACTGCAAGTTTGCTTAGAAGCTTAATTAAAGGAACTTGGATCCAGTTAAACTAATATACTCTTACAGTGGTAAGGGAGAAATATGATACTGTTCATCTTTAGGTTAAAGAGGGCCTTTCCACTGGCTGGACACCTCTAAGTAAGATGTCATCTACTTAGCAGTCTAAAGCAATCTTTGTATTGCTTATTAGTAGTCATTGTCCCTTAACTCTGTAGTAGGAATGCCTACTTTGAGCTCTTGATTTAAGCACTAGCCAAAATGACTTTTGTTTATTAGAGAAACATCAAATAAGAATAATCTCCATTGACTACTTGCTCTTAGTCACCCTCCTCCTTTAACTTTTAAGTCTTTCTAATCGAGAAGAGCATGTCAGAACTTCCATTTCTACTGCTTTATTCAACACTGTCAGTTGGCATGCTGACCTCTTATTAATATTTATTTTGCTAATTTTGGACAACAGGATAGAAAGGTCTGTAGAGAAATTACCAAGAAATAAAGATCACCTTCACTTAAGGGTAAAACTCAGTTTTATTTTTCTAACACTATCCCTAACCTCTTTATATTTTCTTAACCATACTCTTTAATGTGAGATGGATAGCACATTTTTAGAAGCTTTGCATGTGATCTTCTAACAGAAATGAGAATAATAAAAGACTAATATTTTATATATTGCTTTTAAGTTTGAAAACAACCTTGTGAATTAGATAGGGTAAGAGATATTTTATTGAGGCATAAATGGGACCAGTGATTAAGCATCTAAACCAAGATCAGGCATCTTGTTAATGACATAGGATTTGGTTCTTAGACTTCAGACTCCAAATCTTAAATGTTATTTTAAAAAATTACCAACATACAGCTCTCAAATTTGTCAGTCTGTTTATCTTTAGTAAGATGCTCTAAATTTTAAATAGATTCAAAGGACAAAGATAGATAGTAAGCATATTTACCTGAGAAGAAAATTAAGATTTGGAGGCCATTCCTGCGTTTTCATTCCATAATTGAGCTTTTCTCAAATATCAAGTCAGATCCTAAGCAGCTTATATCAAAAACAAAAACAGCTTCATATGAAGGAAACCAGTAAAACTGCTATGATTCTATGTTAATACAAAATATTTTAATTATATTGAAAAGAGAATATTCTGATAGATTCTTACATTCAGTGTGATCATATGAAGAAAATTAACTTTAGAAAGTCTTCCCTATTTACAAGGCTGTTACCTGTTTATTCAACTCCCGAAATGGAAGGACATGCATGGTGTGGACAATGTGCCATATCCATTTCTCTTGGGAATGATACTTTTATGTTATATATTTTAACTTCCCAACTGTACCCAATCCCAAAGCATGATGGTGAGGCTAAGGGAAGGGTCTCAGAAATGTTTTTGAAAAAAGGAGCTTGAAGACCTCAGATTTGGTACAGAAAAGCCACCATACCTCTCCTACCTATTGGTTAGTGGCTTAGTAAAAGATGAGTATAACTTCAGCACTAGGAAGCCATCAGATGGAAGATTATACTGAAAGATGAAGGATCAGCAAAGAACATGCTCTGATGGTATATAACTAAACATTTAACTAGTGCCAAAAGTTGTATTAATTTCTTGAAGCATTTAAAACACTTCAGAATATCACAAGTTTTGAGGAAATCCATTGTACCTTAATAGATTATGGACTATTCCGTTGATGCTGAAGTATTGAAATAAGATGCACTCTCAGAATTATAGCAAAGATTACAGAGCTTCCTTCTCCAGGCTCTCACAGACTCCGTTACAGCAGGCATTTTTGGAAAAGCTCTGTTAATTAAAATGCTTCATTTATATACTAATTTTCATCCTATCTTCCAAATGTGAAAGGGAATTAAATACAGAATGGCTAATTTTAAATGTCAGGGTTCTTTTTTTCCAAGCCAACCTTACATTAAGAACAGGAATCCCTGTGCCAAAGAAATGGTTCCCAATTATCCCATCCTGGGTTTTGTTATACATTGTACAGAAGTCAACAAAACAAGTATGTAACAGAACCTGCCTAAATAACAGCCACCCTCATTAAAATCAGAATTAATCAGGGGGTGATTGAAGGAAACAATGCTTCATAGGTTCCCCCTTTTTCTTCTTTTCTAATCATAGAACAAAATATGTTACATAAAAGGATTGGAACTATTATGCAGTACTCAATTAGAGGGAGGTGAATAGGTCTCTAACATGCTGTTTTATCAAAAGAGCAGACTGGTGTTTGCATGACTGTTGTTTCATTACAGACCCTGTCATTAATTCCATGTGTCAATACTGCCCTGTAGTACACAGAGCAGACAAGAAAGAAGAGCCCTTGAAAACAAGGGAATGATTTTTGAGTCGTTATCAAGCTAAGTGGCAAGCGGGAAGCTGAAACTCGTATAGGTAAATTCGAAGGGACTCTTGGGAGATCTGCAAGTGGGAAACAAGAATGCATTTTACCAACTGCTTAATTATGTCCTGTTTTTCAACAAGTACACTTGAATTGAATGCTTTGTTTGTATTGCACAAAAACATGTGCTTTGGGCAAGAGTATTCTCTTGTTTCCAGGTCAAGTAAGGTGTTTTATACACATACACATCTGGCCTGTTCTATAATGTGCTATTGGGTATGTTAGTATCTGAGCCCCAATATTGCACTGTCATTTCTGGGGGAAAGTTATGTAGGAACCAGAAGTCTAAAAAGTGGAGCCTTCTCTAAGGTCCTGAGAGGTTGTATAAGCCCAGGCATCCCAGAGGAGCATACTTACAGGGAAATGGTGGCTCAGGAAAATGTGGAACTATATCTGGGGAAAAAAAGACAGACTATAAAACTTTAAATATGGTATAAATTCCATAATCTCCCACCCCTAAACCTTTAAAAAAGTACTTTTTGGTTTCCGTTAGCAGTCCTAAGGGTTAGGCTGGGGCAAAATAAGGTTTCCTTTCTTGGACGTGCTTTATCTGTGTCCTCGTGCCTGGCCAAACCCTTATAGATTATGGTTCCTTATCGTTTAGTAAGATCAAATTTCTAAATGATGTTTCGTTCCAGTTGAACATTCTTGGAGGCTTATCTCTTCCCTGGCCAGATGCCTGATCAGATGAGAAGCCCGCCATGATACTGTCACAGTGCCTAGAATGGGCTCTTTATCCAGTAGACATCACTGTACTTTTTGATGATAACGAGGGCAGTCTTAACTTGTGTTAAGGCCTGTGTATAGCATTGAAGGTAAGTATGAAGGAGTTATTGCTATGTGAATATCTTAACCCTGATGCACATTTCAGTATACAGTATCTTCGTTTAACCATGATCTACATATATCTAACACCTAGCCATCCTTTTTAGATGGGACCGTCATAATTTAGGACCAGTAACTCTTCATGAATTGGCCTGTTTATTGAGGGCCATGATTGAATTTAGATCCATCCTTGTAACATTTGCCATTGCTTTGATTTATTTTTGGAATCATTCTAATCATTTGCTGGTAGCTTTGCAGAAAGGACTTGTGGTCTTGGTGTATGTCAATGACAGGTAGGCTGCTGTGCTTGACTTTTAGGTCTAGAAGATCTTGATTAGAAACAAAAGCCTAGCAGTTTTAGTGTCTTAAAAACCTAGCAGCTTTTTAAGTAGATCATAATTATTTAGTAACCTAATATTTAGACTCTTGGAATTAGAATAGAATCTTAGGGATCATCTTGTCCAACCCCTTCATTTTATAGATGGGGAGACTCAAGCCCAGAGAAGGAAATGACTTGCCCAAGGACACCTAGCATGTTAGTGGACAATCTGAGACTAGACCAACTGGTGCCCCATATGTAAGCAGCTGAGTCTACATGAATCAGTGGTTGGAAATTCCAGGTTGTATGGCACAAAGAGGGCCTTGATTTCTGGACGGTCAGAATGCCTGATGACATTGACTCATCAGGGAAGTAATTACAGTTAAAATAGTATGAGGATGACTCATCACAAATGGTTCTCTACCATTGTCCATTTATGCTATGACCCATGTATTATATTCTTTCAGTAGAACATTACTGAGCACCTATTATGTGCCCATCCTAGATACTGCAGATCACAGCCAGATAAGACATGGACTCTGTCCTCAAGTTGCTCAAGTCAGTAGAGAATGAGAAATCCCTGGAAAGCATCATGCAGAATTCCCTGTAGAATGCTAATACATTTCCTAATTGTAAATCTTGGTGGTGAAAGTGAACCTTTTGTCTTGGTCAGGGTTTGTTTATTAGGAGTCACATAAAACACTGTACCATTCCTTTCTGTGAAAATACAAGATAATAGCAACTGCATCTAAATTGAGTTCATAAATACTTATTGAGGATCTACCATTTGCAAGGCACTGTGCTAGACACATAGGGATATGAAAATGAATACAGTGTAGAATATTTTCTTTTTAATATATCAAAGCAATATTGTTTTATAGCTTTCAGCCTTTGTAATAAGAATTATTTTTAATAAATAGTCTTAAAATATGGGACCCTTGAAATAGAAGACAAAATATCTCTGTACTGTAACCCAGACTTGTCAGCCCAGGATTGCAAAGTCTCCATCCAAATCCTCTTGTACCCCATATCTGTCTTGAGCTTTATTTTTCCTTTATCTCAGCCAAGCCAGCCTGCTTGCCAGTCCCTGCACACAACTAACTCTCGCTTCTGTGCCTTTGCTTTACTAATCTTCTGCTTCGGGATGCCTTTCTCCCCATGAATCTATGTCCATCACTGCCATTACAGTCTGGCCCTGAATCCATCTCCTGCCAGGAGCCTGTGATCAGCATCCCCACCTCCTCCGTGTCCCTCCCACGTGTACATAGCCCGTATGACTGGTGGAATAACAGTTCTGTGGTATTCATTAATGCTTCCCATTCTGTCCACATCTTGCTGATCTAAATACAACAGATCTTACTAAATGAAGCAGTTTAGTATAACCAGGTCATTTTTCAGACCTTTTATGAGTAAGTTTCTATATCAAAGAATTCATTTTGGTATTTGTGGGCTGTTATATGATAGAGAGGAAGATCAGAATCGTTAGGATAGGGGTTTGAAAAGTAAGCCTCGGGGTCCATAAGAGAAAATAGTCACATATCTGTAAGTGATCCTGTCTCCTTCCATTCCCAAACAGGATGAGAAATCACCTTTAAATAAATTTCAAATACAGTAAGGGTGTATTGAACTGTCAAGCTAGGGAAAGCAGGGCTCTGCCTGTTAATCATCTCAAGCTTGTTGATCTGCTGTTCTGTAATTCCTTTAATATTGTTTAATGTGTGTGTGTTTTACCTTCTGAACTGACTAAAAGCTTCTTGAGGACAGGGACCATGTCTTTTATTTGCTTCTGCATATTCTTCCCCCACTTATTCCCAAAGAGTGCCCTAACAATCTTGTGGAAACCTTCCTTCCATAAGCACATAAAGGAGAGGAAATGCATCTCATGGGTTCCAACTACATCCCAGCCATTGCATTATGTACTTCATATGTATAATGACCTTTCACCCTCATGACGATTCAGTGAAATGGGTATTCCTATCCCAATTCTACAGATAAGGAAACTGAAGTTCAGAGAGTTCAAGATCTTACTGCTGTAGAACCTAGGTCTGATTCCAAAACTTTTATACGCCTTTCACTATACCACAATAACAACTAATAAATATTTAGGACTCCTTTACAGTTCATAGAACTCTTTCATCTACACTATTATTGTTGCTGTTACTACTACCACTGCTAGTACTATAACCCCTTAAGTCATCACTAGAAAGTAGGTAGGTAGAGCTAGTATTATTATCCCCAATTCACAGATGGGAATACAGAGACCCAGAGACTTGCCCAAGATCACACAACTGGTAAGTGGAAGAGCCAGGACTTCAAAGAGACTTCCTGACTCTAGACCTTTTTGTTCTTTCCAGTGTATTGCATTGCCGCCTTAATTTATTTGCATGAATGCATAATTATGTGGCCAGTTATCACTGACACCTCTCCTACAGGAGTGTCCATAAGACAAGACATCCTATAGCATACTATAGCCATGTGAAAAAGAAAATAATTCATATCCTTAGAGGAGCATCTATGTTAGTAGAGGGGTGATACAGAAAATCCAAAAAATAAAGCCTTGAGAAGAATAGTTCACAAGTGAGAGTTAAAATATGAGCCCCTTTACTCCATAGATGAATTTTCATAATTTGGCCATAAAACTTTTGTAATGTTTTAAATTATTTCTATTATAAAATTGGATTAGGGAGTAGGGGTGAAACCTATGGATTTGATTTGAAAATATTCCTCCTGGGTTTGGATGAGAAAGTACTGGCTACTTTGTGCAAGCTGGTAGCTAGCCCCAGTATCATTCTGTTACCAGAGAAATGAAGAAATATTAGGAGTGATGGCATGGCCCCCCAGCAGTTCATCACTATCTTGGTAGAATTCATACAGTCTCATCTACTGATCCCATTCCACCCACCCATACCCTTCACCCTACCCCACCTTACTGTTCCTGCAGTCACCAACCCCTTCAAACCTTTGAACTTTCTGATCCCTTAATGTTTCACCCCAGAAGGTGGTCCCCTTCTCCTTTTGTATTGATTAATAGTAAACAGTGTCCAGTATCACAAAATCCTTCAGGACAACCAAAACTAGGAATTGTTACTAAAGTACAGATGTGTAGTATGAATGGTGCTAGAGAGACGTTTCAGTGGAAGCAGATTGTTCTCTAGTTCCGCTAAACATTTCTACCTGGTTGTCATGCAGAGTTCTTCCCTGTCCTGAGAGATGTCAGTGTCTCCCCCCGTCCCCCAGAATCTGCTCCATCTGCGGTGCTCTTGCTTGAATGAATGGTCACCATCCACATGGTCATCTGAGCTGGGAGCCATAGAGACACTCTTCCTCACTCCCCTTTACCAACTCTGCCCTCCCAGTGGATGACAGCTCTACCTTGGAAGTGATGCCTTTTCTTCCCACAACCACAATCCAACTTTGTCTCCTCTCACACGCACTGTTACAGTGACATCCTTGTGACTTGTCTCTCTGCCACAGTTTCCCTTATTCCGATGTGTCTTTGCACTGCTGCCAGAGATTCTTCCCTAAAAACCAACCCTGGCTGGGCATTCCTTACAGGCTAGGACCCAAGCTGCTTACTTTGACATTCAAGACACTTGACTCCCAGACCCCAAACTGCCCTTGGAGACTTACTTCCTGCTGCTCCTTCACTGAACCTCACCCCTCCCCAAACTGGGGCCCAAGCTGGGCCCTTTCCCAGCTTGAGAGCAGAGAAAGAAATTGACACAATCCAGAAAGGTCTACACAAACAATCACAAGTAGGCGGGACCATACAGAGTCCTCCACACAGTCTCCCTTGCCAGAAAAGTCCTGTGCCATCTTTGCCTGGCATAGGACACCTCCCTGGAGGTGCTGCTCCCAACTTCCCCAGGCGATTATTAGATCGATGCTTCATCTCAGGAGCTGTGATTTCATTTGTTCCTGATCCTGTTACAGCATTTACCCCATTATGTCCTAAGTTATTTTCCATGTGTATGTTTCCCCCACTGCTCAAGGGCAGCAGCTGTGCCTGGCCTTCCTTCTCTCCCCAGTATTATGACACAGCATAGTTGTTGCTCAGAGTGTGTTCCTTCAGTACAGTTAGAGCAGTTAATCCAGAGGTGCAAAGAGCCCTGGACTGGGATTCAGGGACTGTCCCAGGTCCAGCTTTGCCACTAGATACGTGACCTTGGGTAAGTCACTCAGTCTCCTTTATTAAACAAGGGAGTTGGACTAAATGATCTCTAAGGCCGCTTTAAGTTCTATGATTCTGACCCCATTTCTGGGATCACGAAACACATTTCCTACTTTATAAATATTTAGCAACCTCAATTTAACCAGTCAACCATCCATATTAATAGAGTCTTCAGACTCTCAGCAGTAGTCTTCTGGTAAGAGCTGCTTGATTAGGCTCCTGTTGGCTTATCCAGTGACCACTGAGCTGTTCTTCCCCTTCCCCAGAAGTTTCTCTGCACTTGTAACACTAGCATGCGGTTGTGTGGCTGGCCCTTCCCAGGAGGGAGCCCTTCTTTGTGCTGGCCTGAGGGGCAACCACAAGGAAGCAGAGGGAGAGGAGGCTTTATTATTTTCCTTCACTCTAGCTCCTACCAGCATTACAATTGCTGCCATGTGGGTTCTTGCTGTAGACATGTTTTTAGGGGGCGATGCCCGTTTCTGTGAGAAATAAGTTTTAAGCAGCTTGTGCTCTTCAAGACTCCTTTTAGAGTGCACTGCTGACTTTTTGGGATGGGAGGAGGACTAGAGTTAGCAGCTCAACAGGTACATTCACCATAATCTCCATATAATAAATAAGAGCCCATGAAAAGATTAAATAAATCTTTCCTAACACTTTTTGATTGGCTTAGTCAATAATTAATCATCTTTAGATGAGGCTGTAACTTTTGGAGTAGATATAATTGGATTAGCTGAAGAGAGGCAGTTGGGGAGCTTTGAAGAGATTAAAATGGCTGTCAATCCCATAATTAAACTGCCACAAACAAAAGCAATGGTGTTTTTTTAAAAAAGAAGGAGAGAAAGAAGGAAAGAAAAGGGAGGGAGAAAGTTGGGAAAGGCCAACTGATTTGAAATCAATAAGTACTTATGTATCACTAGAGACTGGAGAGGGAAAAATCAAATGGCAGATTTATTCCATTAAATGAAATCCATACATATCAAATCAGCCATTTAATTACATGGCTGGTCCACTGGGACAGGTGAAGTTTTGGCAGCTTCAACTTCACTTAAATCCACAAAAGAAAAAAAAGTTAATTATTAAAAACAGAAGAGACCTGCTCCTTGTCCTGAGCCCATTTAGACCTTGACTTTTCATACTTTTAATTGGCTTAGTAGGTATGGCCTGTGTGAATGAAGTCTTTTATCTCCCTCTTTTTCTTTCCATACCCCTTTCATCTTTCCTGTTACAAACACACAGAGAGAGCTTGAGGAAAAATACTTTGGTTTTTAAAGACTTTTTTTTTTTTTTTTTTAAGGATGTGGATTTGGGCGGGGGGAGGGTGTGTGTGTGATGCTGGTGAATACTTTTTTCTCTCTCTTTTATCTCTTTTTCCAGAGAGGAGTTGCTTAAACCAATGGGACTAAAACCTGATGGGACAATAACGCCTTTGGAGGAAGCACTCAACCAGTACTCTGTCATCGAGGAGACCAGCTCTGACACAGACTGAAAGCATCACCTGCTCAACTCTCAGTATTGCTTTTATCAGCATCTTTTCTCTGTAGCTCCAGGGGAATCTTTTCTCTAAAACATATATGCCCTTGCTTTGGCTAGAAACACATTAACTGGTTTACTCATTGAGAATCCAGCGTATTTAAGAAGTGATCCTGTGTTTTTGCGATATTGAGGCATTCATACAGAGCTGCAGTTAGATGGAGTTGCAGGGACTAGGAACAGGAAAAAAAAAATTCCATTCTGTCAAGATAGAACTGAATGACTTCACTCTATAAAGCAGCCCTGGTTGAATCTGGCAGTTCTGTTTGCCAAGATTCTTAACAGAAGATTTAGCTGTGTCCTTCCTCTCACTTGTGTGAGCTGCCCTTTCTGAGTCTCTCCAGAGACGGAGGCACATGAGAAGCAGAATGAGCTGCTAAAAGGGGCTGAGGCAAGTGACCCTTTAGATCAGGATTGAGTGAATGGAAGCCAAGCAGCTGCTCCATAGGCCTAGCCCCACTCTTCACTTCATTTCAGTTTTGTATAAATCTATAGACACACCCACACACACCCACACACAGTCCCAGACTTGCAAACTGATTACATTCAAAAAAGTTTGTATGTCAGTTATCTAGAACTTCAGAATACATTTCTCCCTATAAAGTTACAAAGGATGGTTTAGTTCTGAGGCAGCTACCAATGCCTATTTATTCCCTAATAACCTGAACACTAGTACCATAGAACTGAACCCCCATCTGTATTGCTGCATGGGGAGCATGCATTCTGAGGTCTAACATAGGGGTGCCAGGAAAACATACCCTCCAGCCCGGAAGAGGGAATGGGGACCCCTGGGTACTGGGAGTTCTTTTGTGGCCTCTGCTGAGGGTGGAGGAGACAGCAGCACCCATTTGTACATTATAGGTCATTCATACGTCACATGTTTTAAATCGGGGACTGTGTGTGCTTGTGTGTGTTCTGCCTTTCTACCACATGTGATCAGTTTAATGGTAACTTTATTTATTTAAAAAAGAAACACAAATAGTTACTGTTAAACTGATTAAGGCTGTTTTTACTTTGGTAAAACAGATTGGTCATATGAAAAAGTAGAAAATGAATCATGCAATAGACAGTGGGCCTAGTTAATCAATGGCTAAAGTTGAAAAGGGGTTGGTTTCCTCTTATATATATATATATGTATGTATGTATATACATATATATATACACATAATGTGCTTAACCACTGCCTTTTAAAACTTTAAATTAAATAAAACATTGGGGTTGATTCAATTTAGCCATCTGTGTGTGTTTCTTTATAAACAATACTATTTATTGTTTATTGGGGTAAACAATACTATTTCACAGTTTATGCTTTTTTAAAGTGCTTTTACATCTATTATCTCAGTTGTAATAAATAGCTTTTCTAAGGATACAGTATACAGAGTATTAGTGAAATGTCATTTATCCAGAAGTCACTTCTCTGGCAAAAGTACAAATCAGGAATTCAGTTTTAAAAGGCCTTTGAGCTGCCAAAAGAGATGTCAGTTTCTTACAATTTATTTCTACGTGAGAACCTCAAGAATCTCTCACTTTTTGCCTCTTTACTAAAATTTGCATATATTTCTAACATGTTTAGTTATCTGACTTTCAAGTCCACCGGAAAAAAAAAATGGCAAAGGAGGAGGCTGTTGGATGGAAGGCAGACCTACTGAAAGCAAAAATCCAACTGAAAACTGGATAGGAAATGTAGGGAGAATGAGAACTACTTGAGGCATCATAGGTCTGGGACCATCTGTTTCCCAAAGGACATTCTTGTTGACCCAGAAAGTATCTGTACAATAGTATGGCCTGTAAACTAATTCTCATAATGATGACCTTGTGTTTCTTTTTAAAAAAAGTTAAATCCAGAATACTCTATAAAAAGACTATAAAGAACACAATACATTTTAGGATTTTCATCCAAAATAACTGGAGTAGAAGTTATGGGCAACCCATGTTTTAACAGTAAATAAAGTGAAACTTGGTAATTCATAATTTTAGATTAATTGAAAAAAAATTTAGAAAAAAGAATTTTAAGTATTTTTGTTACTTCATTCTACAAATGCATTTTTAAGATATTTTTATAATTTCTGCAATCAAATAGCTTTGGCATGAGTGTCGCTTACCTAAATGAAGACATGTTTAATGAAATACCATCTTGCCAGCTTTATGCAGAGTTAGTGTTTGAATAGTCTTGTTTTAGTTGCTGTGCTCTTCTGTTTTCAGTGAGTTCTGTTTCATTTTTAATTTCTCTATGCTGGGCACTAGGCTTTGTTTTGAAGAGAGAATTTGCAGAGGGAGAAGATGAAAGTGACTTCATCTTGCACATGGAAAGAGAACCAACATCTGTTGATTGCATGCTCTGTGCTGGGCTTTTTATGTATCTTTATCTTGTGTATCCTCATCGCATCTCATGTTAGAGATCATCTCTGGAAAGCACAGTAAGTTACCCAACATCACACAGCAAGTAAGACTCCAACTCGGGCTGGCCTGACCCCCCAGCACCTCACCTTCCCCTTTATATTGCCCACGGGGGTCCACCTTGTGCCTCCTTATGACTCTGGAATGCTGGGGGACTGGTAATTCTCAGGCCATTTTAAGCAATAACTGTTTCAGCATAACTGGTTTAAAGAACTTATTGAGTAGGGAGGTGACTCAAATGAAGAAGTATGAGCAGGAAACTTGCTCAGTTAGTACTGAATTTCAGATAAGGGCGTGGAATCCTTTAGGTCAGAGATTAGGGCTGCAGGCTCCCCAACACCGCCCCCCTGCCGTGACCCTCGACATGTCCTGGCTCAGTGACCTGCAACTGCGCTCTGCAGGCCCCTGTGTCCACATCCCTCCCAATCTTTAAAACAGAGTATGGGGAAGCAAGTTCAAACATAAGGCACTTGAGCTGCTGCTTTAGAGTAACAATCAGCAAATACCTGAGGCCCTTTCAAGCCCCTTTCCCACACCCACTGGTCCTGAGAGATGGACAGGATGGACCTTACTGTCCCTCCTTTATAAACAAAGATGTGGGCAGAGGTGGTATACTTGCAACCTCCCCTCATGACCATCAGTCTTGCTGCCTCCCAGTACTAGATGTCTCTTATGTTGACTTTCCTTCCCCCTCGGATTTTAAAAATAATACGTTTCATTGTGGAAAGTCTGGAGAATACAGAAAATACTAAAGTTAATCATTCACCCCACAACCCACCACCTGAGATAGTCTCTGTTAATGTTTCAGTGTATTTCCGTCCTGTGTTTTTTCTATGCGTATATAATTTATTTTACTACTAGATTGGGATCATGCTGTATTTACAGATTTGTATCCTGCTTTCTTCTTTAACATACTGTAAGCATTTTCCCATGTCAATAAATATTCTTCAAAAATTAATGGCTATATGATATTCCATTATATGCATTGTGGTAAACAGTAGTAATTGCTTACCCAGTATTATTCTTCCTTACTAATGGAGGAGACATCATGACCTATCCCTCCTCCCCACAAAAATCAGGGCCTGCTGCCTTTCTGGGAGGCAGCATGGGCCTTGTCAGCACTGCAGAGCTGCAGGAAAGGGGAATGGGCACCAGGAAGAGCGGACTAGCTCTGCCATACACAGTCCAGCAGGAGCCTTGGTGGCACAGATCATGACACAGCTAGATAAAGTGCCTAGATGATTCTATAATTTTTGTTAAGGAGAGGCATTTGAAAAGAGCAAGGTATCTAGCTGACTTTAAGAAGTCTGCATGTAGAAAAAAAAAAAAGATGTCAATCATGTTTACTATGGTGTGATCCAGTTACTGACATTACATTTTTTGGAGCTATTCTTTACTGCAATAGCAGAAGCGAAAGGGGCTACCCAGGGATGGGGAGACACATGTTATTCTTTCAAGAAAAGTGAAGGGACACCTGTCAAAACTCGTGGGTAGGTGATGAACACAATATGGAGAAGGAACAAATGAATGGTGTTCTAGGGACAAGTTATATGGGTGACGGAGGCAGGAGGGAGAGATTTCTGACAACTGCCCTAAGTGAGAAGATTCAAGGAGACAGGTTTCTAGAGAGGATGTGACTGACACACTGCCGACTCCCAGCACCCAGTCTTTAAGAAGACTCAGAACAGCCTTTTCTTAAGGAAGGGGTGAGGAGATTAAGCCTCAGTTCCTGAATCATGCATTGTACACGGTGAACCAACATTTCTGTACATCTAGAATGGTGTTAGCTACATAGCATCCTTGACAGAGAGGAAAAAATTGTCACTCCAGTCCAGAGTTCAGTGGTTCAGATGAACCCTGGTTGAGAAAGCCTGTCTTAAAAAATCAAAATGATTCTCTGAGGCTTCTGGAGTCCGATTTGTGTTTTCCTTTAATGTAACACAGGGAAGATCCCGGGCCCTAGTCTCCAGCTCTACTGTATCCAGGTCTCACAGACCTGTACCTTTTCTGCATTGAACATAATTATAGCCTATATACTTCCTGAATAATTACTGTGCCAGACACTGTGCTAAACACTTTATGAGCACTTACTAATTTCATCTTCATGACCATCTTATGAGGTAAGTACTATTAGAATAATTCCCACTTTCCAGATGAGAAAAATAAGGCATAAAGATGTTAGGTACTATGTGCGAGGCACACAGACAATAAGCAGCAAAATTTGAACTCAAACCTACATGATATCTGTGTAAATACTATGCTATACGTTGCTTCTGTAATCAGAAAAAAATGCAATAAAGTCTTATTTGAGAGAAAAACATTTCAGAAGAGATTGAAATAGGAAAAACAGAATTGGAAAATAACGTTAACACATTTTTCCTCACTCCATTTCCAGATCCCCCCACTGCATAGAATACCATAGCCCTGCGAGTCTCAAAGAAAGGCCCATACTCACAAGCACACCAATCCACACTGGTGTGTCCAGTAAATATTCACTGAGCATTTACCATGTACCATGCACAACTGAAGTGACTTAGCATGCACAGGCACTGTTCAAGGTTCTTGGGGACACAAACACAACTGAAAGTCCCTGTCCTCAAAGTGCCCACAGTGTGAGCCTGGACAAAGTGTACAGGATGCCAGCAGCAATGTGGGTTTGAGTAACAGTTTCATAAGTGACATTTGAGCTGAGCATGAGTTCGCCATGTGGAGGAGAGAAAAAAAACTTCCCACCAAAAGAACTGGCCCCAACAAAAGCTCGTGTGTTTGATGTGTTTATAGAAGACAAGCAGCTGAGTAGGACCAAAATAAAGGCATCCCGTATCTCAAGATGGCACACATGAGTAGCAGCATTTCAGGCAAGGAAAGGACAAACCAGAAGGATCATGCTGGCCTCCCTATGGAGACTGGAGTGGAGAAGGGACAGGAAGTAAGAGACCAGATAGAAGGCTGCTGCAGCTACACATGACGGGTAAGCAGAGCCTGAACTGGAGTAGTGGCAGGTGTAAAAAAGAGGGGATGGAGTCAAGAAATACCTAGACATTGGAATAAACACAATTTGGCACTGTGGAAAGGCAAGAAAGAGCTCATTTAAACTCAGGTGGGAATGACTGGGGAAAAGATAGTCTAAAACACTGGCTCGACCAACCTGTGAGCTAAGCAACTTTGGGTTTGGGAACAGGAGGGTGGTGCTAAGAAGTATTTCAAGGAATTTGCAGATCTGGAGGGTCTCCAAGCATAATTTACACACTGAAAAATGTTTTGGATATCAAGTACAACTATTTTACAAATACTGTATCACATGTTGATGTGATAAGAGTTTATTGATAAGCATTACTCAATTTATAATATCCTTTTGACCATCTGTATTTCTGTTAAAATATATTAATGATAAGTAGCTATCATGTGTGGAAAGAAGATCCACAAAGTTCAGGTTTTTAAAAAAACACCAAAAACCTGGAAACTGGAAAGACTTAACTCTTGGTAACAAGTATCAGAAATGCAAATTGAACTACCTGGGTCATGAAAGCATACCAGGATCTCTCTTGTAAGGGAAGGAGATGAACAACCGAGTTGTGCAAATGTGGAGACATCATGGGGGTCTCAAGTCTTGCTGTATCACAGTGGGAAGATAAAGGAACTTAAAGAATCCTTTTATCCACAGTGAGTTATGACTTTCAAAACTATTATTTTATCTTTAAAGTTGAAAAAAAAAACAATTTTTCTTGCTTTTTTTCTGCTGTAACAATTCCATTCTCCTCCAGCCCTCTATCTCAAGACAGATGATAAGCTCACCAGGAATAAAGTCATGAACTCAGTAAACAAAAATGTTGATAGATGTAAAACACTACTATTTCATTCTATCCAAAACAAACATTCCTGAAACTAAAAAATTTTACTGTTTTAATGTCTGTGTTTATAAGAGTTATTATCATGGTATTAAATGAATCTATTTTCATACCAAAGGTACATTAAGCAATAGAAATTAATGAAGTAGTCAATGTATGGCAAAACCAACCAATATAGTAAAGTAATTAGCCTCCAATAAGAAAAAAAGTAATGAAGTAAATTTTATACTAAAATTTTATGTAAGCCATAAAAGGTCACCAATAGTAAAAATGAAAAAAAGGAAAAGGAAAAAAAGCAAGAGAGAAAACCTATATAGGTCAAAGAATATGGTCACATCATACATTTTCAAGCATGTACATGCAAGAAGAAATTAAAAGTAATTCCAAATAGAGACACTTCTGGTTAAACAAAGCAGTCTGAACACATGCATTTACCTTGACAACCTAAACCTATTAAAATAGCAGTAAATTGGATGTTTTGGAGTAAGGCTTAACCTCAGTAAGGCAATGAAAATGAGAAAGAAGATGACAGCTGAAAAGAGCTATCAACAAAATTTTGGAAACAAAAATTTTGGAAATTTTAGATAAGCAGAAATATTTGATGTAGGAAGAAGACAGAAGATGCGGAAAAATCAAAGCCTACAAGAGACAAGGGAAGCCAAAAGCAAGATGACACAGCTTATACCAGCTCATGAGAGCAGACTGTTAAATGCTTAGGAATTTTTACAAGCTGATTAAAATTGTTCATTATTAAAAATTATATAAATTTTAATTAAGTTATATTTTTTAAAAAGTTAATAAATCCTCAAAATTCCAGATACATGGGTGGGGTTTGAAATGCAACCAGGTTCGCGTCCCCAGCTGCCTCGGCACACATAACCAGGTGATTCCCGTTTTACCTCCCCAAGATAAACCAGGAATTTTCAGAAGAAGTTATTTCAAAGGGTTCTGCACCTAAGGACTCAAGCACAGAAGATAACTGAGTACCTTACTGAAAACAGAAGGATCAGGTAGAAGATCTCCTTCCCCCAGTCAACTCCAAGAACACTCGGAGCTAGTACCCTTATGACTGGGAAAATGGCCCAAAAGAAGGATCTGAAGAGAATGAAACATAGGGATCTTCCAATGCAATGACCAGATACCGGCCTTCTCACACTCAGGGAGGCCACCATTCACTCAGTGATTCAGGAGATATGCACTGAATACATGCTAATGTCCCAGGCCTGCTTCAGGCACACATAAGTGAACAAAATTAAGACCCTGATCTTCAGTTCAGTTCAGTTCAGTTCAGTCGCTCAGTCGTGTCCGACTCTCCGCGACCCCATGAATCACAGCACGCCAGGCCTCCCTGTCCATCACCAACTCCCGGAGTTCACTCAAACTCATGTCCACAGAGTCGGTGATGCCATCCAGCCATCTCATTCTCCGTTGTCCCCTTCTCCTCCCGCCCCCAACCTTTCCCAGCATCAGAGTCTTTTCCAGTGAGTCAACTCGTCGCATGAGGTGGCCAAAGTATTGGAGTTTCAGCTTTAGCATCAGTCCCTCCAATGAACATCCAGGATTGATCTTTAGAATGGACTGGTTGGATCTCCTTGCAGAATAAGGGACTCTCAAGAGTCTTCTCCAACACCACAGTTCAAAAGCATTGATTCTTCGGCGATCAGCTTTCTTCACAGTCCAACTCTCACATCCATACATGACCACGGGAAAAACCATTGCCTTGACTAGACGGACCTTGGTTGGCAAAGTAATGTCTCTGCTTTTTAATATACTATCAAGGTTGGTCATAACTTTCCTTCCAAGGAGCAAGCGTCTTTTAATTTCATGGCTGCAATCAGCATCTGCAATGATTTTGGAGCCCAAAAAAACAAAGTCTGACACTGTTTCCACTGTTTTTCCATCTATTTCCCATGAAGTGATGGGACCAGATGCCATGATCTTTGTTTTCTGAATGTTGAGCTTCAAGCCAACCTTTTCACTCTCCTCTTTCACTTTCATCAAGAGGCCTTTGAGTTCCTCTTCACTTTCTGCCATAAGGGTGGTGTCATCTGCATATCTGAGGTTATTGATATTTCTCCCGGCAATCTTGATTCCAGCTTGTGCTTCTTCCAGCCCAGCGTTCCTCATGATGTACTCTGCATATAAGTTAAATAAGCAAGGTGACAATATACAGCCTTGACGTACACCTTTTCCTATTTGGAACCAGTCGGTTGTTCCATGTCCAGTTCTGACTGTTGCTTCCTGACTTGCATACAGGTTTGGAGTTTTAATTCTGGATAAAGACAGACAATAGATATAGTGTATCAATGAACCTAATAAAGCACACAATCCCTGATGCCATGTCAGGTGGTGATAATACCTATGGAAACTAAAGCACAGTTAGGTCCAGATAGAAGTTTTATAAAATGGTGTCAGTGAAGGCATCTCTGATAAAATGTTATTTGAGCAGAGACCTGGAAATAGTGAAGAAATAAGCAATGTGAACATACAGCAGATATTCTCTCTAGGCAGTGGGAACAGCAAGGAAGTGCAAAGACCTTGGAGCAATAGTACCAGTAATGACGGGAACTACAAGGTGTCCAGTGTAGCTGGAGGAAGAAACATCAAGAGCAGTCGGAGATCCTTGGGGAAGATCCCCTGGAGAGGGAATATGGTTTCCCACTCCAGAATATCAATATTTAAAAGATCCATCCCCCCAACAAATTTCTACCCTCTTGGGGGTGCGCTTACCCCTGTTGAGAATGCACAGGAGACATCATAGCAACTCATTTTCTGAGCCACATTACACACAGCATCCCAACGTCCAGTGAAATAATACTAGTCCCACTCTGCCGAAGAATAAACTGAGGCTGGCTTCCCTGATAGCTCCATTGGTAAAGAATTTGCTTGCAATGCAGGAGACCCCGGTTCGATTCCTGGGTTGGGAAGATCCCCTGGAGAAGGGATAGGCTACCCACTCCAGTATTCTTGGTCTTCCCCTTGTGGCTCAGCTGGTAAAGAATCCACCTGCAATGTGGAGACGTGGATTCGATTCCTGGGTTGGGAAAATCCCCTGAAGACGGGCAAGGCTACCCACTCCAGTATTTTGGCCTGGAGGATTCCACGGACTGTATAGTCCATGGGATTGCAGAGAGTCAGACACGACTGAGCGACTTACACTCTCATATGAAAAATAGAGACCTTGGCTCTCTATTCTGTTTCAATAATCTATGGATCTGTTCTTGTACCAATACTACACTGCAGCTTTGTAATATAGTCTGAAGTCTGGGAGGGTTATAGCTCCAGCTTTGTTCTTTTTGTCTCAGGACTGCTTTGGCAATTTGGGGTCTTTGGCAATTCCATACAAATTTTAGGATTATTTGTTCCAGTTCTGTGAAAAGTGGCATGATTATTTTAATAGGCAGTGCATTAAATCTGTAGATTGTTTGGGGTAATATCACCATTTTCATAATTCTTCCAATCTAAGAGCCCGAGATATCTTTCCATTTCTTTGAATTCTTTGAATTTCCAAAGTTTTCAGCATATAGGTCTTTAGCCTCCTTGGTTAAGTTTACTCCTAGTTTTTTGTTTTATTTTGTTGCAGCTTTAAAGAGGATTGTTTTCTTACTGCCTCTTTTTGATATTTCATTATTAGCATATAGGGCTTCCCTGGTGCCTCGGATGGTAAAGAATATGCTTGCAATTCAGGAGACCTCAGTTTGATCTCTGGGTTAGGAAGATCCCCTGGAGAAGGAAATTGGCACCCACTCCAGTCTTCTTACCTGAAGAAATTCCATGGACAGAGGAGCCTGGCGGGCTATAGTCCATAGGGTCACAAAGAGTCAGATACGACTGAGCCACTAACACTTCCACTTCAGTTTTTCACTTTATTAGCATATAGAAATACAATACATTTCTGTATATCAATCTTGAGTTCAGAAACCTTGCTGAATTTGTTATTAGTTCTAATAGCTTTGGATGGTGACTTTAGGATTCTCTATATACAGTACCATTGTCATCTGCAAATAGTGACAGTTTTCCCTCTTTCCTTCCAATTTGGATATCTTTTATTTCTTTTTCTTGTTTGATTGCTGTGACTAGGACTTTCAATACTATGTTGAATAGAAATGGTGACAGTTGGCATCCTTGTCTTGTTCCTGAATTTAGAGGGAGGGCTTTCAGTTTTTCACTGTTGAGTATTATATTGGCTGTGAATTGGTCATAAATGGCTTTATTATGTTGAGATATGTTTTCTCTATACCCATTTTGATGAGTTTTTATCAGAAATAAACCCACACACATGGCGTTAATCTATGACAAAGGAGGCAAGAATTACAATGGAGAAAAAACCGTCTCTTCAACAAGTGGTGCTGTGTGGGAAAACCAGACATATAAAACAATGAGATTAGAACAGTCCCTTACATACACAAAACAAACCCAAAATGTTTATAAAGACCTAAGTGTAAGACCTGAAACCATAAAAATCCTAGAAGAAAACATAGGTGGGAAATCTTTGACATAAAGTATAACAATATTTTCTTGGATCAGTCTCCTAAGGCAAAAGAAATAAAAACAAAAATAAACAAATGGGACCTAATTAAACTTAAAAGTTTGTGTGCAGCAAAGAACACTTTCAACAAACTGAAAAGACAATCTAGAGAATGGGAGGAAATACTTTGTGACCAACAAGGGGTTAACATCTAAACTACACCAACAACCCATATAACTTTATATCAAAAAACCTGAACAATCCAGTCAAAAATGCAAAGAAAACTTGAGTATACATTTTTCCAAAGAAGACATACAGATGGCCAACAGTCATACAAAAAATGTTCAAATATCACTAATTATTAGAGAAATGGACATCAAAACCACAAGGAGGTATCATCTCACACCTGTCAGAATGTGTATCACCAAAAAGTCTACAAATAAATGGGTGGGGATGTGGAGAAAAGGGAACCCTCAAAAACTGTTGGTAGAAGTATAGGTGAAGCCACTATGGAAAACAGTATGAAGACTTCTTAAAAAACTAAAAATAGAACTACTATACAATCCAGAAAATCCAATCCTAGATATCTATTGGAAAAAAAAGAATTTGAAAAGATACATGTATTCCAGTGTTCATCACAGTAATAATTAAAATAACCAAGACAAAGAAGCAACCCAAGCGCCCATCAACAAATGACTAGATTAATAAAATGTGGCATATTCAAACATGTGTGTGCATGCACACACGCACACACTGGAATACCACTCAGCCATAAAAAAGAATGAAATACTGCTTTTGAAGCAACATGGATAGATCTAAAGAATATTATGCTTAGTGAGTAAGTCAGAGAAAGACAAGTACTATATCCTATCACTTCTATGTGGAATCAAAAAAAATATACAAGTGAATGTATTTGCAAAACAAAATCAGACTCACAGAGGAAAAACTTGTGGTTACCAAAGGAAAGAGGAAAGTGGGGAGGAACAAATTTGGAGTATGGAATTAACTCTAGTATATATAAAATACTATATATAAAATAGACAAGCAACAATAATATACTGTCATAGGAAATTATAACTATTATAATAACCTATAAGAGAATATAATCTGCAAAAGTACCAAATCAGTATGCTGTCCACCTGAAACTAATATTGTACATCAATTATATTTAAATTAAAAAAGAGACCAAAACAAACAGAAAAGCACAGAACCAAGGAAAACTTATAGAAAACTAATTAAATTGTAACTGTAGACATCAACTCCATTATGAGGATAGAACAGATAAGGAAACAATAACCCAAAATAAGTAAATCTAGAGCTGAACAATACAATTAAGTAAAACAGAAATTAACTGATAGCAGCAGACTTGGCAGCCGGACACTTTGTTTTAAAATATACTTAGGTTATTTAGAAAAATTGATGACATGTTGGTGGGAAACCCAGAGAATAAATATTACAAATACTATGCAAAATACAGCAGGGGGCAAGCCAACAACTGCAGGGTCAGAAAGCTGAAGCCCATAGAACACCAGGCTTCTTACACTCCCTGTGTTTGTTTCCACTGTGTTTACCAGTTTTAAAAAATTATTAATTCTTTATTTGTGGCTGCACTGGGTCTTCACTGCTGTGCATGGGCTTTCTCTAGCTGTGGTGAGCACAGGCTCCTCATTGCGGTGGCTTCTCTTGTACAGAGCATGGGTGCAGGGTGCGCAGCCTTCAGTAGGTACAGTGCACAGGCTCAGTAGTTGTGGCTCACAGGCTCCAGGGAACGCAGGTTCATTAACTGTGGAGCACGGGCTTAGATGCCCCATGGCATGTAAAACCTTCTTGGACCAGGGATTGAACCCCTGTTCCCTGCATTGGCAGGTGAATTCTTAACCACTGGACCATCAGGGAAGGCCGACCCTTGTTTTTTAATTAAAAAAAACACCTTTCATTTTCACCAGACTTAGCTGTATGCGGGGGAAACCAAGGGAAGGGAGTTTTTCCCAAGCTAGAAGAAAAATACTAGTAAGAAAACCCAGCCCTCCTTCTGAGTTCCCCCTTTCTCTCACACCAGAGCTACTTTCAACACTTCTGACACCAGAATGCGGGGGAGGGTGGCTGCCCCACAGCAAACAAGTCTCTGACAGCGGCCGGGTGCCCTACAATTCAACTCAAGTCTGACACCATCTCCCTGGAGACCCTACAGGTTAAGGGCTCAGTCGTACAAGACTGCCTTCCTCAACCTTCAGACACCCATTGCAAGCCTAGGTTGTTTCGTATGTTTCTGACCAACTGGTTATAGATTGGAGGCTCCCATACCCACACCTTGCGTTTAGTCTAATTTGCAAGAGTAGCTCACACAACTCAGAGAAATATTCTACTTACCTGATTACCAGTTTCTTAGGAAAGGATATATAACTCAGAGCTGGATGGAGAGATGCACAGGGCCAGGTATGGGGAAGGGCGCTTAACTTATGCTCTTGGAACACAGCAGTCTCTCCAAACCTTCTAGGTGTTTACCAACCTAGAAGCTCTCTAAACCCTGTTTTGGGGTTTCAGGGAGGCCTTGTGACACAGGTGTGACCGATTACTTCATTGGCCATCGGTGACTGATTCAACCTGACCCCCTCCCTGGAGATCAGGGAGTGAAATTCTAAGTTCCACCCCTCTAATCACCTGGTTGATTCCCCCAGCAACCAGCCCTTATCCGTAGGTTGTTTCCAAAAGTCACCTCATTAATGTAACAAAAGACACATTTTTGGCTCCCATCACTTAGGAAATTCCAAGGGTTTTATGACCCCTAGACCAGGAACCGGAAGAAGACCAAATGCAGATTTCTTGTTATAAATTGGGATATCTCAGCTTACTTTTATCATCATCATCATCATCATCATGATCAAGCAAAGTGGTAACAGTAGGACACAAATCGAGAGAACGGTGAAGGGAAAACTCAGAACAGCACTGGAAGTACTTAGCAGAAGCTTCTCTCCCCTGGAAAATCTTTCAGAGTTAAATCCTGAGATCCTCATTTATATATTCTGAAAAGAGTCTCGACTTCATTTTCATCATCCCATATCAATATTCTATTATATTGCACACTCTTGCTTTTTCCAGTACAAAACGCAAGATAGGCAGACTCTCAGGAAAGAACAGAGGTAAAAATTACATACATTATCTCAGTCAGTATGCACATCAACAAGTAAGGATTCCTATACCTTTTAACTGATGAGAAAACCGAGGCCCAGAAAGATAACTTGTTTGAAGTCACAAAGTTGGAGGTGGCAGAACAAGAATTTCATGCCTAGCTGTAATAACCCTGAAATTATGTTTTACCTTACTGTACCACACCAACTAACAAAATGATGTACAGTCAATTCTGAAGAAGCCAGTCCTAAATAACTGCTCTCTTCCTTGTAGAGCAGCCAGACAGGCTGAAAGAAAAGAAAGGAAGGACATCATCAACCAGCCTCTGTTTCCTCATCTCTGAGTTCTCAGGAATAATAAGAACTAGATGAAACAAGTACCTACTCTTAAGACACTAAGGGCTTTGTGTGATTAATCTCATTTTAGTCCTCACAACAACCTGAAAGCATAGCCACTGCTGTGTTCCTAATTGAAAGATGGAAAATGGAGGCCAAAAGATTAGATCATTTAACTAGCTAGCAATCAAGCTGGGTTCGAGAAGGAAAAAGGAAATCAAGTATACCTGGAGATAAATGAAAACAAAAATTCAGTGATCAAAAAAGGATGGGACACAGCCAAAGCAGCTCTAAAAGGGAAGTTTATAGCAATGCAAATTTACCTCAGGAAACAAGAAAAATTGCAAATAAACAATGTAACCTTACACCTAAAGGAACTAGAGAAAGGAGAACAGAACCCAAAGTGAGTAGAAGGAAAGAAATCATAAAGATCAGAACAGAAATTAATGAAATAGAGATTTAAAAAACAATAGAAAAGAGCGATTAAATTAAAAGTTGATTCTTCAAAAAGATAAACGAAACTGATAAATCTTTAGCCAGACTCATAAAGAAGAAAAAGACCCAAATCAATAAAATCAGAAATAAAAAAAGAGTTACAACTGACTCCACAGAAATACAAAGGACCATAAGAAACTACTATGAACAACTATATGCCAATAAAAAGGACAAATTTTTAGAAAGGTAAAATCTCCCAAGACTGAACCAAGAATAAATATAAAATTGAACAGACCATTTATCAGTAACAAAATTGAATCAGTAATTTTAAAACTCCCAACAAACTAAAGTCCAGGACAAGATGGCTCACAGATGAATTCTACCAGACATTTAAAGAAGAGTTAACACCTCTCCTTCTCAAACTATTCTAAAAATTTCAGAGGAAGGAACACTTCTGAACTCGTTCTATGAGGCCAGCATCACTCTTATACCAAAACCAGACACGTATATTACAAAAAAAGAAAATTACAGACCAATACCACTGATGAACATAGATGCAAAAATCCTCAAAATAGTAGCAAACCAAATCTAGCAATATATTAAAAGAATCATATACCATGATCAAGTAGGATATATCCTAGGGATGTAAGTTATTTCTCAAAATTGGCAAATCAATCAATGTGATACATCAACCTAACAAACTGAAGAATAAAAACCATATGATCATCTCAATAGAGGCAGAAAAAGTTTCTGACAAAATCCAACATCCATTTATGATTAAAAAAAAAAACTGCAGGAAGTGGGTATAGGGGGAACATATCAACATATTAAAGGCCACAGCTAACATCATACTCAATGGTGAAAAGCTGGAAGCATTTTCTCCAAGATCAGGAACAAGACCAGGATACCCATTCTCACCACTTTCAATTAGTATAGTATTAGAAGTCCTAGCCACAGTGATCAGAGAAGAAAAAGAAATCAAATGAAACTAAATTGGAAAAGAAGTAACAACTGTCACGATCTGCGGATGACATGATACTATACATAGAAAATCCTAAAGATTCCACCAGAAAACCTCTAGAGCTCATCAATGAATCTGGTAAGATTGCAGGATAGAAAATTAATACACAAAAATCTGTTGCATTTCTACACACTAACAGGAAAATGGCAGGAAGAGAAATGTAGGAAATTTACTATTGCATCAAATAGAATAAAATACCTAGGAATAAACTTAGCTAAGGAGAAATATCAATAACCTCAGACATGCAGATGACACCACCCTTATGGCAGAGAGTGAAGAGGAACTCAAAAGCCTCTTGATGAAAGTGAAAGAGGAGAGTGAAAAGGTTGGCTTGAAGCTCAACATTCAGAAAACAAAGATCATGGCATCTGGTCCCATCACTTCATGAGAAATAGATGGGGAAACAGTGGAAACAGTGTCAGACTTTATTTTTTGGGCTCCAAAATCACTGCAGATGCTGATTGCAGCCAGGAAATTAAAAGACGCTTACTCTTTGGAAGGAAAGTTATGACCAGCCTAGAGAGCATATTAAAAAGCAGAGACATTACTTTGCCAACCAAGGTCCGTCTAGTCAAGGCTATGGTTTTTCCCATGGTCATGTATGGATGTGAGAGTTGGACTGTGAAGAAAGCTGATCGCCGAAGAATTGATGCTTTTGAACTGTGGTGCTGGAGAAGACTCTTGAGAGTCCCTTGGACTGCAAGGAGATCCAACCAGTCCATTCTAAAGGAGATCAATCCTGGGTGTTCACTGGAAGGACTGATGCTAAAGTTGAAACTCCAATACTTTGGCCACCTCATGCAATGAGTTGACTCGTTGGAAAAGACTCTGATGCTGGGAGGGATTGGTGGGAGGAGATGGGGACGACAGAGAATGAGATGGCTGGATGGCATCACCGACTCGATGGACATGAGTTTGAGTGAACTCCGGGAGTTGGTGATGGACAGGGAGGCCTGGCGTGCTGTGATTCATGGGGTCGCAGAGTCGGACACGACTGAGCGACTGAACTGAACTAAACTGAACTGAAGGAGGTAAAAGACCTGTACCTGGGGAATGTAGTCTTTAGGAGTCAGTCTGGACTTTTCCTATCAGCACCAATGAGGTGATCAGACGCATAGTCCCCTTCCATCCCCACAGGTAGGTTATAAGCCTAAAACAATTCAGTCTTTCCCCCTCTGCCTGTAAGAGCCTTCTATTTTGTTCAACTTATCAAAGTTCCTTTCTACTTGTCAGATCATTTGTCAGATGAGTCAATTTGATCTTTAAACTTCACTTAGTTGAAGTTTGTTTTTTAACAGCCCTCATTCCAGTGTCATTACAAGACCCGGTCCTATTTCCTATGGCCCAACTGTAAATCCCAAACCCAAATCATAAGAGAAGGGAGCTTCCTGGGGGTGGATGTCAAGCGGACACCACTTGGCCATCTTCCCTGAAGGCTGTGTGTTTCATTCTCTACCTCTGGTCTCTCTCATCATCATCCTAACAGGCTTCCGTCAATATCACACCTTTAAGATTGCAGACTGGGTGCAGCCCTAAGAAAAGCAACTACTCCCCTGCTGACCCTACCTTGCACACTCCCCTCCTGCCCTCCGTGCTCTCTCCCTTCACCTGGTTAGACACACACAGGTAGCCTTTGGGCAGCCCTCCACCTTTGAAACTCCTCAGCAAACACATTAAGAGTTTCCTCTTCACCAGAGCTGAGAAAATTATCCCATCTTAAAGGACCAGGCCGAAAGCCTCCTGATCTTAATGCTTTCTGCGTGCGTGCATGCTCAGTCACTTCTGTATTGTCCAACTCTTTGTGACCCCATGGACTGTAGCCCACCAGGCTCCTCTGGCCATGGGATTTTCCAGGCAAGAATACTGGAGTGGGTTGCCATGCCCTCCTCCAGGGGATCTTCCCAATTCAGGGATCGAACCCACATCTCCTGCACTGCAGGTAGATTCTTTACCACTGAGCCACCAGTGAAGCCCCAACTCTTTCTGAAACAGAAGCAAAAAGTCGTGCTGATCTGGAGGTGGCCATTCCAGACCCGGCAAACTTATTTCATGTGTACTCTTTACTAAAAGGAGAAGAGGGAGTTGGAGACATCGGAGGGCCTGGGTTAGCTGGAGATACCTATCCCTGGTGTTCTTGGTGTCAATTAGCATAATTTAAAAGATAAGGGTGGGGGAACTGGATATCTGTGTGCCTGCTTTCACGCTTTGAACTTCTCTGTCCTTTGGGGCTGATTATGGCCAAGTGACCCATATTTTAAAAGCATTTACAATAAAATGATGCACTTTCTTTTGTGCCATCGGCTTTCCCAAAGAAAAGCAAAAATGTTTTTAAATTGTCCCTTTTTGTCAGCAGTAATGGCTGTGCTATATTTCAGCTCGTCCCTCTTGCGGGCACAGAAAAGGATGGGTAATAAAGGCACAGCTGTAGACACTTTATGGCCTGCTTGGGGGGTAGAGGGGGAGGAGGGGAGTGGAGGCAAGAAACAGATTGACTGTGTGTCAACAAATGCAGCTGGGGAAAGAGAAAGCTCTTAAAGAGCTCTGCAACTTAAAGTCCAAGATAAATGATGTTCCTATTTGGAAAGGAAAAAAAAAAAAAAAAATGTAGGTGAAATTCAATAAAGCCTAGTTCAAAAGAAAAGGTTTCCAAAGGCCTTTTTTTTTTGCAGCTAGGCAGCTCCCAAGAGAAATGAGCAAGGGTAACCATAGGCAAGGGGGGTGTGTAGCCCAAAGAGACAACAAAAACCCGTCCAGGCTGATGCATTACAACCCAGGCCTGGCAAAGCTGGGCTCAATGGAGCACCACCAGGTGGGGGGTGGGGGTGGGGATGATCTGGTTCACAGAAATGGCCCCAGGAAACCGACATAGTCCTGTTTCAGGGCCTAGTCAGCCCTTGAAATGGAGAAAGGACAGAAAAGAATGAGATGACGTCCTAGGTGGTGAGGCTGAGTCACGTTTTGACAGAGATCATGTTACACTGGAGGCCAGGAGATCAGATCAAGCCCCAGCTCTAACATCAACTGGCTTTGAGAGGACAGCGTGTCTATGAGGGGTGCTGGCCTGACTTCTCTGCAGCCCGTGATGGATTATGAAAACTCCCCTTCCAACACCTCACTTGAATCTCACAAACATCCCGTGAGGTCAGTTGAGATCCTTGGCCCCCAAGTTACAGATGGGAAAACTAAGGTTCAGGGGGATGAAGCACTTGTTGAGGGTCACACTCTACGCACTGTAGCAAGTGCAAGAGTCAGGACTTGTCTCCCAAAGCAACTGCCTCTGGAGCTCATGCTCTTCCTTTTCTATCCCTTGGGCCTCAGTGAATGGAGACAAGGGGCTTTCCTTTACCGGAAGGCCATAAGGAAGACCACCAGGAAGAAGCAGTTGACTTTTCTTCCCACAGACGTTGGTGGGCACCAACTTTAAAGAAAAAGTTGTATCCATTAGGATGCAAGAAACAGAAACCTCAATCTGGTTTACACAGAAGGGAACAAATTATCTCACAAAAACCAGAAGTCCAAGGTACTTGATTCAGCAGCTCATAAGGTTAAAGAGAACACTGCTTCACCCCAAAACTAGCAGCAAGATGAAGGAAATCCCAAATATGACATCACATCTGGATTCGACAATATCTAAGAGGATCACCTTTTCCTATGGTTCCCTCTTAAGACTAAGGAAACTTTATCCAAATCCTCCCAACAGACTTCCTGAAGATTCTTCACACAGGGTGGTATCACCTGCCCATTCTCAAACTTATTACTAAGGAGAGTAGGATTCAGTTCAGTTCAGTTCAGTCGCTCAGTCGTGTCCGACTCTTTGCGACCCCATGAATCACAGCATGCCAGGCCTCCCTGTCCATCACCAACTCCCGGAGTTCACTCAAACTCATGTCCACAGAGTCGGTGATGCCATCCAGCCATCTCACTCTCTGTCGTCCCAATCTCCTCCCGCCCCCAATCTTTCCCAGCATCAGAGTCTTTTCCATTCAGTTCAGTTCAGTTCAGTTCAGTCGCTCAGTCGTGTCCGACTCTCCGCGACCCCATGATGGAGAAGCTGTATACAGTTAGCGAAAACAAGACCAGGAGCTGACTGTGGCTCAGATCATGAACTCCTTATTGCGAAATTCAGACTTAAATTGAAGAAAGTAGGGAAAACCACTAGACCATTCAGATATGACCTCAATCAAATCCCTTATGATTATACAGTGGAAGTGAGAAATAGATTTAAGGGACTAGATCTGATTGATAGAGTGCCTGATGAACTCTGGATGGAGGTTCGTGACATTGTACAGGAGACAGAGACCAAGACCATCCCCATGGAAAAGAAATGCAAAAGAGCGAAATGGCTGTTTGAGGAGGCCTTACAAATAGCTGTGAAAAGAAGAGAGGCGAAAAGCAAAGGAGAAAAGGAAAGATATAAGCATCTGAATGCAGAGTTCCAAAGAATAGCAAGGAGAGATAAGAAAGCCTTCCTCAGTGATCAATGCAAAGAAATAGAGGAAAACAGAATAGGAAAAACAAGAGACCTCTTCAAGAAAATTAGAGATTCCAAGGGAACATTTCATGCAAAGATGGGCTCGATAAAGGACAGAAATGGTATGGACCTAACAGAAGCAGAAGATATTAAGAAGAGGTGGCAGGAATACACAGAAGAACTGTACAAAAAAGATCTTCACGACCAAGATAGTCACGATAACGTGATCACTGACCTAGAGCCAGACATCTTGGAATGTGAAGTCAAGTGGGCCTTAGAAAGCATCACTACTAACAAAGCTAGTGGTGGTGATGGAATTCCAGTTGAGCTATTTCAACTCTTGAAAGATGATGCTGTGAAAGTGCTGCACTCAATATGCCAGCAGATTTGGAAAACTCAGCAGTGGCCACAGGACTGGAAGAGGTCAGTCTTCATTCCAATCCCAAAGAAAGGCAATGCCAAAGAATGCTCAAACTACTGCACAATTGCACTCATCTCACACACTAGTAAAGTCATGCTCAAAATTCTCCAAGCCAGGCTTCAGTCTTTTCCATTAGTGGCCACTAAACCAATAGCATCCACTAAAAAGGTGAAAGATATACACAGGCTTTGACTACATACCCACCAGAATGGCTAAAATGAAAAAGATGAAATATCTCCAAAGATTAAACATGTTGGCAACCCAGATCTCTTAAATACACCTGACAGGAGTGTGCATAGTACATGCACTTCAGCATCGAATAATGCTGAATATACATGTACTCTGCTGCTGCTGCGTCGCTTCAGTTGTGTCCGACTCTGCGACCCCATAGACGTCAGCCCACCAGGCTCCCCCGTCCCTGGGATTCTCCAGGCAAGAACACTGGAGTGGGTTGCCATTTCCTTCTCCAGTGCATGAAAGTGAAAAGTGAAAGTGAAGTCGCTCAGTCGTGTCGACTCTTAGCGACCCCATGGACTGTAGCCTACCAGGCTCCTCCATCCATGGGATTTTCCAGGCAAGAGTACTGGAGTGGGGTGCCATTACCTTCTCCGACATGTACTCTATGACCCAGCAATTCTACTCCTAGGATTAACCTAGAAAGAAATCCATCCTATGTTCACCATAAGATATGTATAGAATGTTGATATATTCATAAGAGCCTAAAACGGGGAAGTCGCCCAAATGTCCATCAATAGTAGATCAGGTGAATACATTGAGGCAGATTCACACAAGAATAAGAATAAACAATCTACACCACATGCATATTAACAAATTGAAAGATAAAAACCATATGATAACCTCAACAGATGCAGAAAAGCTTTTGACAAAATTCAACACCCATTTATGATAAAAAATAAATCCCAGAAAATAGGTATAGAAGGAATCTACCTCAACATAATAAAGGCCATATACAACTAACCTATACCACATACAAACAATATGCATGAATCTCACAGTGTTGAACAAAAGATGCCAGAGAAAGGGTTTCCTCACAAATACTGGAAGTCCAAGGTGGTTGATAGGTAGCTCCATGATGACAAAATAAGTTTCCTGTGGCATGCCATTTATACAAAGTGCAAAAACTGGCAAACAATCTAAACAGGTAGAAGTCAGGGTAGAAACTACCCTTGGAAGGTTAGTATCTCGAAGGGAGCAGGAAGAAGGCTTGAGAGGCATCCATACAGTTATGACATGTGACTGTGTATATATCTCAATATTTTAGAATATAGACTCCAGAGTCATACAAGTTGGATTTGAATCCTTGATGCATCAGTTTCTTGCAGTGTGATTTTGGGCAAGTGACTTCACCTCATTTTTTCATCTATTATATGGTGATAATTATAAAATGCAATAGAAGATTTTGAGCAAGAAATGAGGCAATACAAAGTGCTTAACACAATATCAATAACATAGTAAATAATCAATAGACAGTATCTATTATTTTATTATTACTACTGATAACAACAATAACAGTGCCTTCTCAGGCGTTGAGGGTACAGGCTCTGAAAAGCCTCAGGAGTAAAGTTAGCAATTTTAGGATCAATGGGGACAGGAGGCCTCAATGCAATAAGCTAAAGAAGACCAGGAAGAAAACAGCAGGCTCCACAGGCAACCCAGGCCAGAGTTTCTCAAACTTGACATAAAAATGTACCAGGACCTAACCAAAATTCAGAGTCTGCATTTTTAACAAAGTCCAAGGTGAAGTTGATGATGCTTTGAATAGCACAGACCGCACTTTGAATGGCAAGGCTCTAGGTCTTGAAGAGCACCCCACTCCAATACTCTTGCCTGGAAAATCCCATGGGTGGAGGAGCCTGGTAGGCTGCAGTCCATGGGGTTGCTAAGAGTCGGACACGACTGAGCGAATTCATTTTCACTTTTCACTCTCATGCATTGGAGAAGGAAATGGCAACCCACTCTGGTGTTCTTGCCTGGAGAATCTCAGGGACAGGGAAGCCTGGTGGGCTGCCGTCTATGGGGTCGCACAGAGTCGGACACGACTGAAGTGACTTAGTAGCAGCAGGTCTTGAAGAACACGTGAGTCAGAGAAATCTGGAGTGAGGGAGGATAATCTCCCCTCTCAGGGTGGAGACAGATCTAGAGATATAACGTGTGTAGCTCCTATAATGAATCCTGTCTCCTATAACATGCATGATGATTCTGCTCTCTGATTCAACCATGACTGCTATACCTGTTATGAGGAAGAGATTTCTTTTTAAATTGAAAATATGAGACAGGCAAATTGTAGAAGAAAAAGAAAGGCAATTAAAAACTCCAGGAGATAAAAAGCACTGTCCAAAAGGAAATGTAATAAAAGGCAACAACTTGACTATGCGATGAAAATAGTTACTGATTTAAAATATTTAGAATCGATGAATAGACAAAGTATGGAAAGGCTAAGTATCACTACCCAACCCAACAGAATTTAAAAGTATGAATCTTGACAACACAAAAATAAAAATTTGTAAAGTGAAACTGAGGAGAAAAGAGCTGAAGGGAAGGCTGCTGCTGCTAAGTCACTTCAGTCGTGTCCAACTCTGTGCGACCCCATAGACGGCAGCCCACCAGGTTCCCCCGTCCCTGGGATTCTCCAGGCAAGAACACTGGAGTGGATTGCCATTTCCTTCTCCAATGCGTGAAAGTGAAAAGTGAAAGTGAAATCGCTCAGTCGTGTCAGACCCTTAGTGACCCCATGGACTGTAGCCTTCCAGGCTCCTCCATCCATGGGATTTTCCAGGCAAGAGTACTGGAGTAAGGTGCCATTGCCTTCTCCAGAAAGTGAAGGCAGGGGCACTTAAAAACTCATTACAGGAAATGATGAGCCAAAACAATAGTGCTACAACTCTCTTACAGTTTATGGGAAGGGGACAGACCTTTGCCTCGTTTTCCTATTTATTCCCAATGTCTGGAATATTGTCCGGTACAGAGGTGTTCAACAATACTGGTCAAACAAAAGGAAAATGTTGAAGTCCAAAGGCACCTCAGAGATCTTCTCAGTCCACTCCCCTTACTTTACAGATGAGGAACTCAAGGTGCAGATGTATAGAGACAAAAGTCTCACCACCTGTTTGTGACCAAGCCAGGATTTAAATATAGATTCTCTGGCTCCCAAGTCGTGTGCCCTCTCCTCCATGCTGCCTTCTTTGAGTCCACTCATGGGTGGAAGAGTCACACTGAGGCTTGGCAGAAGACCCTTCCAGTCTCAAGAGTGCATCTAAGTGCTAACACTTTGGTGTCCTTGTGGAGTTCGCAGAGCAGAATGGCCACTGTGGTTGAACGTCACCAGGAGCTAAGACCAGTGACAGGAATGGAACATCAGTGTGTAGACCGATGTGCCATTCACCCACCGACCAAAGATAATCACGTTCATTCATGTTCAGTTATGTCCAACTCTCTGCAACTCAATGGACTGTAGCCCACCAGGCTTCTCTGTCCATGGAGTTGTCCAGGCAAGAATACTAGACAGGGCTGCCATTTCCTCCTCCCAGGAATCTTCCTGACCCAGAGATCAAACCCAACCCTCTTGCATCTACTGCATTACAGGTGGATTCGTTACCACTGTACCACCTGGGAAGCCCAACAGAAAATAGATTTTTAGGGTTTTTTTAAAATATATATTCACAATTGTGATCATATCATATAGAATTTTATAAACTGTTTCATTTGTTACCGGAACACATTTCTTCATATGAAATTACATACTGAACCATTTTAGTTTTGTTTTTTTGTTTTTGACCAAGCAGCTTGCAGGATCTTAGTTCCCTGACCTCAGCAATGAAAGCATGTAGTCTTAACCACTGGATCACCAGGGAATTCCCAGAAACACTTGGGTTTTTTTGTAACTTGAATAGTATTGCTTCACGTGCCATACTGTCCTTAGCTTAAGCAACTTCCCTACTGTTGGCAGATTAGGTTGCTTATTATTTAAGGTTTTTATTATTTTGGGCTTTACCATAAAAGCCCATACCACATTGGCATCGGTCAATAGCTCTGTAAGTAAGACTTTTAATTTCATTACTTGCTAAGTGGAGACTCCAAGAAGTAGAATAATGGAAAAACAAGGAATAAACATTCATAAGGGGCTTCACTGGTGGCACAGTGGTAAAGACTCTGCTTGCCAATGGAGGAGATGCGGGGTTTGATCGCTGGGTCGGGAAGATCCCCTGGAGGAGGAAATGGCAACCCACTCCAGTATTCTTGCCTGGAAAACGCCATGGACAGAGGAGCCTGGCAGGCTACAGTCCATAGGGTCACAAAGAGATGGACACAACTGAGCACACATGCAACAAAATACCACTAACTAGGTGGCTTATATACAACAGAACTTTACCTCTCATGGTTCTGGAGGCTGGAAGTCAAGATCAGGGTGCCAGCATGGGCAGGTGAGGGTCCTCTTTCGGGTTGCAGACTTCTTATGTCTCCACCTAGAGAAAGAGGCAAAGGAGCTCACTCAGGCCTTTTCTATAAGGGCACTAATTACATTTGTGAGAGTTCCACCTTTATGACCTAATCACCCCCAAAGGTCCCACCACCTAATGCCATCACCATCAAATTGCATGAGGATTTCAATATATGAATTTCTGAGTAGACACAAACATTCAGACCACAGCAGAGGGGACACACACTGGAGCTGCATAAATAAATACATATTCTAAGTAGCTGCCAAGCTTCCATCTTTCTAGACTTCCTAGACTTTCTAAAGCCAGCTTACACAAGGCTTTAGAGTCAAGGTTCATTTGTGACCAAAGATTCCATGGCCCAGCTTGACCACCCACTTTGTTCAGGACACTCAGTTTGTAAGTGGCAGTGCCAGGATTCAGGTTTAGAACTGACCAAGAAGCTTCCAGAGGGAAGTTTATCCTCGTCCCCAGGAGACTCACAGAGTCCCCTGTATTTTCCTTTCACAACTCTTCTCACAATTTGTAATTACATAATTATACATTTGTGAGTATGTGTTTACTGTCCGTCTCCCCAACTGGACAGTTAGCATTTTGCTTGCCACTGTATTTTCAGGGCCAGGTGCTCAGGAAAGGTTTAGCAAATGCTCGCTCTTGGGTTTCCTGGGGCCATGACACCCCAAACCCAGGCCCGGTCCCTCCACGCGACCCCCTCCACGTGACCCCCTCCACCCTCGCGGGGCCCAGCCCTTCCCCCACATGCCCCGAGCAGCCAGCCAAATGTCACCTCACCTCAGCGCGGTTCAGCCTCG
Organism: Moschus berezovskii; assembly: GCF_049115385.1. Taxonomy (NCBI): domain Eukaryota; kingdom Metazoa; phylum Chordata; class Mammalia; order Artiodactyla; family Moschidae; genus Moschus; species Moschus berezovskii. The sequence continues at coordinate 75,001,917 of NC_142465.1, forward strand.
CTACCCGAGGTGTCCTGTCATCCCTGCCCCCTCTGCCACTGCCCACTGCTGTCTGGGAAGAGCTGGAGGTCCAGAACGCCTGCTATCTCATCACTCTTCGAAACCTCTGACCCCAGGCAGTTCCCCTGGGTTCAAACTGCAGAGCTGTAGGAGAAACCCAATCCTAGCCACTGAAAGAGGACAGCCTCCAAACTGGCTCCCACGTGAAAGGGCCGCAGCAGGGGCAGCAAGGAGGCCTTGGGAGTTGCTGAGGGAGGGAAGGGGAGCACTGACGACTGAGCTTAGAGGCTTTTTTAACTACCGGGGTCTCAGGGCTTTCCACAAATGCGCTAATTTTGGTGGGCTGAGGCAGTCCTGGGTGTTCATTGGAAGGACTGATGCTAAAGCTGAAGCGCCAATACTTTGGCCACTTCATGCAAAGAGTTGACTCACTGGAAAAGACTCTGATGCTGGGAGGGACTGGGGGCAGGAGGAGAAGGGGATGACAGAGAATGAGATGGCTGGATGGCATCACCGACTTGATGGAGGTGGGTTTGAGTGAACTCCAGGAGTTGGTGATGGACAGGGAGGCCTAGTGTGTTGTGATTCACGGGGTCGCAAAGAGTCAGACACGACTGAGCGACTGAGCTGAACTGAACTGAACTGAGGCCTACTCAGGAGAGCCTAGCCCTGGCTGGGGCTAGGGGTCGGGGCCTAAGGGGAGGGCGGGGCCTGAGAGGGTGGGCGGAGCCCTGGGCAAGCGGACTGGATCTGGAGGAGGAGGAGAGTAGCCTAATGTTAGGAGGGTAGATGGTAGGGGACGGCGCCTTGGCCAGGGGTCAACGCCTCAGTTCAGTTCAGTCACTCAGTTGTGTCTGACTCTTTGCGACCCCATGGACTGCAGCACGCCAGGCCTACCTGTCCATCACCAACTCCCGGAGCTTGCTTAGACTCATGTCCATCGAGTTGGTGATGCCACCTAACCATCAAATCCTCTGTCGTCCCCTTCTCCTGCCTTCAATCTTTCCCAGCATCGGGTTTTTCCTAAGGAGTCAGTTCTTCCCATCAAGTGGCCACAGTAGTGGAGCTTCAGTTTCAACATCAGTCCTTCCAATGAATATTCAGGACTGATTTCCTTTAGGATTGACTGGTTGGATCTCCTTGCAGTCCAAAGGACTCTCAAGAGTTCTCCAACACCACAGTTCAAAAACATCAATTCTTTGGCGCTCAGTTTTCTTTATAGTCCAACTCTCACATCCATATATGACTATTGGAAAAACCATAGCTTGTACTAGACAGACTTTTGTTGGCAAAGTAATGTCTCTGCTTTTTAATATACTGTCTAGGTTGATCATAGCTTTTCTTCCAAGGAGCAAGTGTCTTTTAATTTTATAGCTGTAGTCACCATCTGTAGTGATTTTGGAACCCCAAAATAATAAAGTCTCTCACTGTTTCCACTGTTTCCCATCTATCTGCCATGAAGTGATGGGACTGGATGCCATGATCTTAGTTTCCTGAATGTTGAGCTTTAAGCCTACTTTTTCACTCTCCTCTTTCATTTTCATCAAGAGGTTCTTTAGTTCCTCTTCACTTTCTGCCATACAGGTGGTGTCATCTGCGTGTCTGAGGTTATTGATATTTCTCCTGGCAATCTTGATTCCAGCTTGTGCTTCTTCCAGCCCAGCGTTTCTCATGATGTACTCTGCATATAAGTTAAATAAGCAGGGTGACAATAAACAGCCTAGATGTATTCCTTTCCCTATTTGGAACCAGTCTGTTTTTCCATGTCCAGTTCTAACATGTTTCTCAAGAGGCAGGTCAGGTGGTCTGGTATTCCCATCACTTGAAGAATTTTCCACAGTTTATTGTGATCTACACAGTCAAAGGCTTTGGCATAGTCAATAAAGCAGAAATAGATGTTTTCCTGGAACTCTCTTGCTTTTTCAATGATCCAGTGGATGTTGGCAACTTGATCTCTGGTTCCTCTGCCTTTTCTAAATCCAGCTTGAACATCTGGAAGTTCTTGGTTCACGTACCGTTGAAGCCTGGCTTGGAGAATTTTGAGCATTACTTTGCTAGTGTGTGAGATGAATGCAATTGTGTGGTGGTTTGAACATTCTTTGGCATTGTCTTCCTTTGGGATTGGAATGAAAACTGACCTTTTCCAGTCCTGTGGCCACTGCTGAGTTCTCCAAATTTGCTGGCATATTGAGTGCAGCACTTTCACAGCATCATCTTTTAGTATTGAAATGCTCAGCTAGAATTTCATCACCTCCACTAGCTTTTGTGTAGTGATGCTTCCTGCTGCTTCTGCTGATGGCAACCCATTCCAGTGTTCTTGCCTGGAGAATCCCAGGGACGGGGCAGCCTGGTGGGCTGCAGTCTATGGGGTCGCACAGAGTCGGACACGACTGAAGCGACTTAGCAGCAGTGATGCTTCCTAAGATCCACTTAACTTCACACTCCATAATGTCTGACTCTAGGTGAGAGATCACACCATTGTGGTTACATGGGTCATGAAGATCTTTTTTGTATAGTTCTTCTGTGTATTCTTGCCACCTCTTCTTAATATCTTCTGCTTCTGTTAGGTCCATACCATTTCTATCCTTTATTGAGTCCATCTTTACATGAAATATTCCCTTGGTATCTCTAATTTTCTTGAAGAGATCTCTAGTCTTTCCCATTCTGTTGTTTTCCTCTGTTTCTTCGCATTGAGCACTTAGAAAGGCTTTCTTATCTCTCCTTGCTATTCTTTGGAACTCTGCAATCAGATAAGTATATCTTTCCTTCTCTCCTTTGCCTTTTGCTTCTCTTCTTTTTTCAGCTATTTGCAAGGCCTCCTGGGACAAACAATTCTGCCTTTTTGCATTTCTTTTCCTTGGGAACGGTTTGGATCACCGCCTCCTGTACAGTATTACAAACCTTCATCCATAGTTCTTCAGGCACTCTATCAGATCTACTCCCTTGAATCTATTTGTCACTTCCACTGTATAATCATAAGGGATTTGATTTAGGTCTTACCTGAATGGCCTAGTGTTTTTCCCTACTTTCTTCAATTTAAGTCCGAATTTGCAATAAGTAGTTCATGATCTGAGCCACAGTCATGTAAATTGGAAGCCTACACTAGGAGATATTTGGGGTCTGGCTTCTTTCCTTTAACACTGTATTTGAGAGACTGGTCCGTGTTGCCGCATGTATCTGTGATGTGTTCATCTCCATTACTGTGCAGTATTCCACTCCATGACCGCCACAATTCCATTATCTCTTCCACAGCTGATGGACATTTCAATTGTTTCTATATTGGGGTTACTACAAATAATGCTCTGATGAGCATTCTTGTACATGTTTCCTGTTGGTTTGAGGCTCACTTCATAGGCTATACCCATGTTAGTGGAAATGCTGTACCATACACATGGAATTTCCAACAGAGCAAATAATGGTGAGTGGTTTTTCAAAGTGAATGTGTCGAACTATACTCTCTACAGTGGTGTGTGCAAGTTCGTGTTGTTCTCATCCGCTCTTTCTCCCTAATATGTTTTCCAAAGGTTTCCCATTTTGCTCATTGAGGTACCTGGACCCCATCTCAGGTGAAACAGAAACCAGAGTTTTTGATGGCAGTTCTTGGGCCAAACTCTTGTGCTCCTAATGTCACCTGTAGTGCCCACAGGGCAGGAACTCCAGTTCCTAACTAGCATTAGACCTTTCCTGAGGACTGACCAGGGGCTTCCCAGGTGAAGACTGCGTAAAGAATCCACTTGCTAATGCAGGAGCCTCAGGAGATGCAGGTTCAGTCCCTGGGTCGGGAAGATCCCCTGGAGGAGGAAATGGCAACCCACTTCAGCATTCTTGCTGAGACAATCCTAAGGATAGAGGAGCCTGGGGTTGCAAGGAGTCAGACATGACTGAGCAATTGAGCACTAGGACTGAAAGAAAACTCCCTGGACAGTCCGGGCTGACCCACTTGTGGAGGGAGCAAGCACAGGCGAAGGCAGGATTGGCAAACCTGGAAACTGGACCAGCATTTAGACATCTGTATCTCCTCTCTATATGGCCATTAATTAGCTCTGTTTTGGGCACACCCATTCGCCTCTCTGTGTACCCACTAGCCTCTTCTGGGAATGAGAAGAACCACTGATACCTCCCTACCTCCTAGGTGGGGGGCTCATCTGGGCATCACAAGATAACAGATAAGAAGGCCGCCAGAAAAGAATTCTAAAATTCAGGTCACATTGTGGTTTGCACTGCTTCCTGATTTTACCAATTAGAATAATATACAAAACCACTTATTCCCTTTATTTCCTCCTATCTATAAAAATTGTATGATGGACATTTTACTTCTTAGTTCTCCCAAAAGCCCAGCCAGAGCCTCTGGGGCTTCAAGTGGAGGAAGATAGCCATTCTGGTGAAGAGAAGACAGTATGGATTTTTATCCTAGGCAAGTGTCACTTCCCAAAGAGTAGCTCACATCCCAATTCCCAGTGATAGTGGCAATACCCTAGTCCCAGCTGTGGGGTGCCCTGTCATGTCAGACACTGAGAACTCCTGGCTGATGATAACCTCACAGGCGTTTTCCATGCCACCTCTATCTCAGGAATTGATGGGAGGAGGAAGCTAAAGTACATCTGACACTAAGTGGTGAGCACTGTGCTCTTGAAACAGGCTTTCTTATTCTTGTTTTCCAGTGGGGGAAAACTGAGTCTCTGAGCAACAAAGCTCTCCCAAGTTACCTTAGCTAATAAGAGCTGCAGAATCTGCCTACACACCTAAGTCTATCCTGTTTCCAGAAGCCAGAGGCCTTTTGCTCTAGATCTGTTTTAGAATTGTACTCTCCTGATTCCATATTGTTAGACTAGGAGTCTTTATGAATGGAATATTTCACAAAGTCCCTCAGTCAATAGCAAATTGGAGAATCTTCCCATAAAAGCTCTGAGCATCTATCAATGCAGGGTGAAAGTGGCTCAGTGGTGTCTGACTCTTTGCAACCCCAGGGACTGTAGCCCAACAGGCTCCTCTGCCCATGGAATACTCCAGGCCAGAATACTGGAGTGGATAGCTATTCCCTTCTCTGGGGGCACTTCGCAACCCAGGGAATGAACCCAGGCAGATTCTTTTATCGTACTGAGCCACCAACGAAGCCCAATGCAGGGTGGGAGAGGGGCTAATAGAGTTTCTAGTTCTGGTTTTTTCTGAGGTTTTGCCATATCTCCTGTCATTGGAGGCCATGAGATGCCCCCATATTTTCCCTCCTTTTCTTTTAAAAAAAAAGAAATTATTTTTATTTTTGGCTGTACTGGGTCTTCGTTGCTGCTCGTGGGCTTTCCCTAGTTTTAGCAAGTGGGGGCTTCTCTTTGTGCCGTGGTTTCTCTTGTTATGGAGCATGGGCTCTAGGGTGCACAGGCTTCAGTAGTTGTGGCCCATGGGCTTAGTTGCCCAGTGGCATTTTGGATCTTCCCAGACCAGGGATCAAACCTGTGTCCCCTGAAATTGGCAGGAAGCCCCCCACCCCTTTTTTGACTAAGCAGGGAGATTAGGTTTTTGTTTCTAGCAAATCACATGAACCCTGATTAAGACAGAAATGAACTGATCCAGTTCTTTAATCTCTTCCTCTTCTAAACCCTTCCTGGATGCCTCAACGGTGATATTTATGAAGCCTCAGACATGAAAAATGTCTCTATAGCTGGTCAAATTGAGGAGCACAAACAAGTTCTCCCAGCCTTGTCTCCTCTCGGCTCTGCTCTATATATACTCTTTCCTAGCTGCCTCCCAGATTTGCAGGAAGCACAGCCTAGTGGGAGAGGCTTAGGTTTAGATATGAGAGCGGAGTTTGAATCAGGGATCCACAGACGTGAGCGAGCAACTTCATGTCATTGAATCTCAGTGTCTCCCCAATGTACAATGGGAATAATATCTCCATCTGTAATAATTTATTAGGGCTGTCCTAACAAATACCACAGAGTGGGTGGCTAAGCCACAAAAATCTGTTTTCTCATGGCTCTGGAGGTCAGAAGTCAAAGATCAAGGTGTTAGCAGGGTTGGTTTCTCCTGAGGCGCTCTCTTTGACTTATAGATGGCTGTGTCTTCACAAGGCTGTGCCTCTGTTTGTTGTCTATAGCCTAATCACCTCACCTTATAAGGACACAAGTCATATTGGGTTAGGGCTCACGCTAATGGCCTCATTTTAACTCAATTACCTCTTCAAGGCCCCTGTCTCCAAACACAATCTCATTCTGAGATATTGGGGATTAGGATTTGAACATAAAATTTGGGGTGGAGGAGACATAATTTAGTCCAAAACACCATTGCAGTTTGTTTTTAAGGCTTTTAGAAGATGAACCAGCACAGAGGAGATATAAATAAGGACGAAGACCTAGAGGCTCAACCCAGCCCCATTTACCCACCCTGGGAGCCCAGGACCCACCTAGTGGAGCAATTGCATGGGAGCCAGGGTGGAGAAGATCAAGGCCTCAGGCAGTACTGCTTGCGGAAGGCCAGCAAGGGTGCCCTGCTAGCCCAAGTTCCGGGTGAAATCGACCCCCTGTGGAGCCCACAACTTGGGCTTTGCTCTGAAGATGGTGTGGAAGAATTCACTGAGGAATATGTTCAAGCACAAAGTGATGAATGACTGTCTCCACAAATTAAAAAGAATGCTTTTCTCTAGCCCAATGACTTTTAGATATTTCATATCTTTTCGGTGGCCTGGCACTATAGCCAAAATCCTATAGAACTTGATGAATCATTCAAATAAGGAACCTGGGTGAAGGAGTAAATTTTTAAATAAAAATCACCTGGTTCTTTTGGTGAACTGCTTCACACTTAAGGCAAACCAAATCATTATCATGAAATATATCAAAATACATCTCTTTCATGAGTGAATTACTGGTGTTTGTGTACCTGGAATATCATATATATTTTGTTTATTGAATGTTTACATTATAAGAAGGAAACATTTTTAAAAAACTGGATGTCTGTAATCAGTTGTTCCTAAGTTTTTTATACTAAAACATAAATTTGTTCTTTTCCTGTGAATTTATAATTTCTAAATGAGGACCAGCAATTGTAATACCGGGGGAAGAATAGATTTTACCAATCAAATGATGTCTTTGCTTTTCTAAATGAGAAGACTGTTTTATTTTTAACGCTAAATCTGGAAAGCATTTCTTAGAAAATGTGTTTGGAAAGATTAATGCTGTGTTGTATATTAGATTTCCCCATATGACATATGAAATATAAGTATGAAAGTTGTGGGCTCCAGAAGGGGTCAATTTCACCTGGAACTTGGACCAGGAGGGCACCCTTGCTGGCCTTCTGCAAGCAGTACTGCCTGAGGCCTTGATCTTCTCCACCCTGCCTCCCATGCAATTGCTCCACTAGGTGGGTCCTGTACTCCCAGGGTGGGTAAATGGGGCTGGGTTGAACCTCTATTTCATAAAAAAAGTAATGTGAAAATTTTACAACCTCAAAGAATTCTTAATGTTACAAGCGTTTAACTTTGATGATGTCATTTTGATTTAACATGCACACTTTTAAAAGGAAAGTTTATGTTTATCATAAACTTTGAAGAGCTTAGAAATAAAATTTCTGCTTAATTCATGAAAGAGTGGTAAATATTACTTTAATGTGAACCTCAGATTTCCAGAGACAGTCTTCATTAAAATAGTATTTATTCACTCCTATTGTTCATCTAAAATGTGGCGTTTTCCTGGACATTCCATTATTTTGGTATCCAATCTCTAAAACTGAAACAGCAAGTCCCAGTCTTGGGTGGAAATCTGTGGTCCTTGCACTTGAGACCTGGGCTCCAGGAGGGGTGGACGGTGGCAGAAGGAACTCACTGGTCTCTAACAGAAGGACTTCACCCCTTCCAGGCTTGAGAATCCTGTTCTGTGTTGACAGTATTCCCCCACAGAGCCGCAATTCAGGCCCCAGGCTTGGCCCTGCCAAGTTCCCGGAGAGCTCTGGATCCTACCGAGTGGTCACTGGCCCCCAGTGCCAACCATGTGAAAAGAGGCCACTTTACATTTGATACAAAGCATCAGCCGGTCTCATTCACGGTGCCCGGAACATGCTAAGCTCCGGACGTAGAGCTGGAAAGTGGCACTTCAACACAAACTCCCTTTCCTGCCAACCCCACCCGCAAGGATTTCACAGGCAGAGAGGAACACGCGGAGGCTTGTCTTTTCCACCCCTTCTCTCCCCAGATGTCAAGAGAGGTTGTTCTGGGGAACAGCCCAAGAAAAGCCCTATTCTCCTCGCTCCTCCTCACCTGCCAAGAAGCCCTGGCCTGCAGGTGCCTGACCGAAACTCGGAGCTGCCAGCAAGTGTCCGGCCATTCACTGGTTGAGAAGCCTCCTCCCCTGTGCCAAGTCCCAACTTTGGCAGCTCCATCCGTGGCACCGGGTTTTCATGAGCAGCACCTGTCTCCCTAGCCTTCAAACCCCAGCTCCCACCCGCCGCTTCACACAAATGCAGGTGACCCCATGACCGGGAGGCCTCTATCGGAGCCACGGTGCCTCCTCTTACAAAGCCGGGACTTGTTTGAATCACTGCGCCCCAGAGAGGTCTGAGTCCCCGAAATAAGAGAAGCCGGCAGACGGATGATGATATTGCCCAAAGTGCTCTTTTTTGTTTTTTTTTTAACAGATGGAGAAATTCAGGTGGAGCGAGAAGAGGGACCTGGGAGAGTATCATCAGGTGTTGGGGTTCTCAGCTCTGGATGCAATTGTATCAGCTGGAGGAACTTTAAAACATAAGATATAGTCTGGTGTGGAGGAAGGGCATGACCCCTCAGTGGAGCCCATATTGAGAATCCCTGATCTGGTTCAACCCACTTGTTTTACAGAGGAGAAAAACTGAGGTCCTGACAGTAGGGACTTTTGAGATCCTTTTGTTGTTGTTCAGTTGCTAAGTTGTGTCCGGCTCCTTGAGACCCCATGGACTGCCGCACCCCAAGCTCCCCTGTCCTTCACTATCTCCCAAAGTTTGCTTAAACTGATGTCCATTGAGTCTGTGATGCCATCCAGCCATCTCACACTCTGTCACTCAGGCTGTTAATCTTGTCCAATTCCCCAGTTTTACAGATGGGGAACTGAGGCCCAGAGAAGTTAAGGAGGGTCACCATAGCTAGTAGGATGTATCTTAATACTTCGGGCAATTTGATTTTTGTCTTCGAATGGTTCTACTTCTGTCATATCTAGTTTTATTACCATACCAACCTCTGCTTTAAACCCATCATGCTTCTCTACTGCTCAAGAAATAAAGTCTACATTCCATAACATGGCATTCAAAGCCCTGTCACAACCTGGCCCCACTTACTCTTCTAAGAAAAGTATTAATACTCCCTTCATACACAGGCAAGTGGGTGGGGTCTATGCCCTGGTGCCCTCACTTTACAGGGCTCCACTCTGGCCCTTTTCTGTCTGTATCACACCTCATGGGACAGAGTGCACAGGGTTAAGGAGATATGCTCAATGGGGTACTCTCGACCTCAGAATATCTCGAATTTACCTACAGCACCTGTTAAGAAGACCTCTTTCTGAAAAACACGATAGTGCTGCTAGGCCTGAGGGTCAGCTGCACAGCATCTGTCCAGTGGGAGGTGAGAGAGGAGCTTTGGCTCCTCCTGGCCTGATGTTGGAGCTGGGCATGCAGGTTGGATGTCATCAGGTATGTACCCAAGTCTCCTCCTAGTGCAGGTTAGTCCAGAGTGGGAAGAGCAGAGAAGCGGACTGCAAGCTGGGAGCTGGCTCCTCTATGTTCCAGAGAATCCAAGAACTCTAAATTCAAATGTTACCTTCTTGTCAGGAAGGTGTATTTGTCAGGACAGGTGGATAAAACATATCTGACTGTTTTCTTTATAATTTTTATTTATTTTTGGCACTGGGTCTTTGTTGTTGTAGGCCTCCTCTAGTTGTAGAAATCAGAGGCTACTCTTCAGTTGCAGTGCATGGGTTTCTCGTTGTGGTAGCTTCTCTTATTGCAGAGCACAGGCTCTAGCCACATGAGCTTCAGTAACTGAGGCATGAGGGCTCAGTAGGGATTTGCTGACTCTAGGATGCATGGGCTTCAGCACTTGTGGTGCAGGGGCTTAGTTGCTCCAAGGCATGTGGAATCTACCCAGACCAGGGATCAAACCCATGTCCCTTACATTGGCAAGCACATTCTTATCCACTGTGCCACCAAGGAAGTCCTTCTTTATAAATTTTAAAGATTTGCATATGGTGTGTAGAGTACGTCAAGGTTGTATATTGTCACCCTGCTTATTTAACTCATATGCAGAGTACATCATGAGGAACGCTGGGCTGGAAGAAGCACAAGCTGGAATCAAGATTCCTGGGAGAAATATCAATAACCTCAGATATGCAGATGACACCACCTTTATGGCAGAAAGTGAAGAGGAACTCAAAGGCCTCTTGATGAAAGTGAAAGAGGAGAGTGAAAAGGTTGGCTTGAAGCTCAACATTCAGAAAACGAAGATCATGGCATCTGGTCCCATCACTTCATGGGAAATAGATGTGGAAACAGTGTCAGACTTTATTTTTGGGGGCTCCAAAATCACTGCAGATGCTGATTGTAGCCAGGAAATTAAAAGACGCTTACTCCTTGGAAGGAAAGTTATGACCAGCCTAGAGAGCATATTAAAAAGCAGAGACATTACTTTGCCAACCAAGGTCCGTCTAGTCAAGGCTATGGTTTTTCCTGTGGTCATGTATGGATGTGAGAGTTGGACTGTGAAGAAAGCTGATCGCCAAAGAATTGATGCTTTTGAACTGTGGTGTTGGAGAAGACTCTTGAGAGTCCCTTGGACTGCACATAGCTCCAACCTGTCCATTCTAGAGGAGATCAATCCTGGGTGTTCATTGGAAGGACTGATGCTAAAGCTGAAACTCCAATACTCTGGCCACCTCATGCGATGAGTTGACTCACTGGAATAGACTCTGATGCTGGAGGGATTGGGGGCGGGAGGAGATGGGGACGACAGAATGATATGGCTGGATGGCATCACCGACTCGATGGACATGAGTTTGAGTGAACTCTGGGAATTGGTGATGGACAGGGAGGCCTGCTGTGATTCATGGGGTCGCAAAGAGTCGGACACGACTGAGCGACTGAACTGTACTGTACTCAACTGTATGTAGGCCTGATATTGAAGCTGAAGCTCCAGTACTTTGGCCACCTGATGTGAAGAGCTGATTCATTGGAAAAGACCCTGATGCTGGGGAAGATTGAGGGAAGGCAGAGAAGGGGGTGATGGATGATGAGATGGTTGGATGGCATCATTGACTCAATGGACATGAGTTGGAGCAAACTCTAGGAAGACAGTGAAGAACAGGGAAGCCTGGCATGCTGCAGTCCACAGGGTCACAAAGAGTCAGACCCAACTCAGCAGCTAAACAACAGCAAAGGCCTCCATTTGCATACTTGCCTTGAACCTGTGCATGCTGGGGAGGTGGGTTGACCCCTGAGGGAGGGATGGTAGTCAGCCTTGCTGTTGGAAGGTGAGTGGTACAGCCCTCCAGTATGTATGAGATCTGCACTGGCGATTCCTGGAGGGGTCACAAGTGTACTTATGGTTAAAATATATATATATATATAGTGTTGATGTGATATGAAACCAGGATGTGGTGTCATTCAGGTCCTGGCTGGTGAGCATTTCCTTCCTTTCTCCCTGCAATGCAATTCTTATAAACTCATGTTTTTAAATTCTGGTGAGGGCCTTCTTCTGTGTTGCAGATGGCTGTTTTCTCATTGGATCTTCCCATGGCAGAGACAGCAGAAAGCTCTCTGGGGTCCCTTATATAAGGGCACTAATCCCATTCATGAGGGCTCTATCCTCAGGACCTAATTACTTCTCAAAAGACTCACCTCTTAATATTATCACACTGGGGATTAAGATTTCAACCTATGAATTTTAGTGTGTGTGTGTCGGGGGGCATATTCAGTCCGTACAATGAATAATGATTATCAGCAGCTCAAATCTAATTTTTTTTTCAAATTGAGATAACTATAATCAGCTCCAGATCCTATTGGCCAGCCCACCTTTCTCTACCGTTGTCTGCAAGGATAGCTCGAGAGACCAGGAATCAATCTGCGATCTAGATTCACTATGACACTGAATAGTGGAGATACTCATGATGGTACAGCATTTGCCATTTCTGTTTATCCTCATCTTTTGGGAAATTCATCTCCTGCCTTCTTGCCACCCCTCTAGTCCCTTCTTCTCCAGTTGCACTGGCCATGAACATGCAAAGCCATCCCCACACCCTAGGAACTTTGTTTCCCCTGCCAGGACCACTGACATTCTAAAGATGTGTTCCTTCCCTCACCTGAGTTTCTGTTCAAATGTTGTCTCATTGGTGATACTTCCTCTTTCCTTTGTGACTAAAGTAGCTCTTTGTCTACTTTCTCCCCTCAAGTTTTCTTCTTAACACCCCTCACTGACTGGCATCCCCACTGTCTGTTACTTACTAGCCTGTTTATTTAGTGTCTGTGTGCTAGATGCCACAATAGAAAAGACTGTATCACTTCTATATCCCAAGTGCATGGAGGGTGTCTGGTAGACACTCAACAATCACTTATTAAATTTAATAAATTCTTATTGGTTACTCCCAGGGCTTCCCAGGTAGCAGTGGTAAAAATTTTGCCTACCAATGCAAGAGATGTGGGTTCGACCTCTGGGTCGAGAAGATCTCCTTGAGCAGGAAAATGACAACCCACTCCAATATTCTTGCCTGGGAAATCTCATGGACAGAGGAGCCTGGTGAGCTACAGTCCATGGGGATGCAAAGGGTCAGACACGGCTGAACACATGCACATTTGTTACTCCTATCTAGACACATTGACACAACATAATTGCAAACATTTAGACATTTATTAATTTTCACAGGGTAGTTTTTAGATCATTAAATAAATGGTGAGCGACTTCACTTTCACTTTTCACTTTCACACATTGGAGAAGGAAATGGCAACCCACTCCAGTGTTCTTGCCTGGAGAATCACAGGGACAGGGGAGCCTGGTGGGCATCCGTCTATGGGGTCACACAGAGTCGGACACGACTGAAGTGACTTAGCAGCAGCAGCAGCAGTTTTTAGATCATTTAGAGGCATTACAAAATGACAGCCCTCAAACAGGTGAATAAATCATAGACTGAGTGGATTTCATTATTTCCCCCAGGGTCTCTAGTGCCTTCCCCAAACTGACCAAAGATATACCTTTCCAGATCTGGGTTTGAAAAAAATCCAGATTTCTCCTAAATGTGAGATAATTTCCTAAAGTTCACATAGCACGCATTATTTTGGTTGTCTTGTATCAGTGATACGAGTTCAGTTACAAGTGATCAGTTTTTAGCTTGAAATTTTAGTCCAGAACAATGATGAATAATAAGAAAAGCACCTTGTCACAGTTGCACAAATGCTTTCTAAATAACTCTACTTGCTTTCTCGGAAACTTCAGGGGAAAAAGTGATTAGGAAACACTAGGGCTAGAATTCAGCCACAGCCATGTCTTTCTTTAAAAAAAAAAAAAAGTCAGTAGGAGTGCCAGCTGTATAGGGCTGTCCATTGTCTAAGAAAAAAAAAAGTTTTAACCCCGGGGTGGAAAAACTAACATTGTCACTAGGATATGAAGAAACCATGGTGAAGAACTAGCCACAGCGAGGCCCCACAGAATGGCCGGCGGCATCTGCTCCGAGGGCCTTTATCAGCAGCCTTGTATGTTCTATTCAAGACTCTCAGAACGATTGTTGGCATGATGTAGACAAATTGACGCAAATTAGTTTAGCATGGGCTATGTAAAGTTTAAGCTTGTTGAGCAACGCACGTGGACCACATAGCAACAGCTCCCAACACTATGCAAAAGGTGTTGGATGCAAAGTACTAACTACCCAGACTCTCCTCTTCCAGATTGGAAGCAGGATTTGCAAATCATTGGCAGAGGATGGGGGGAGGCATTTGGGGAGTCAGGAAGCTGGTAACAGAGAGTGGAGCCCCTATACTGACCCTGAAGGCCAGTGAGGGCTGTGAAAAATATCTCCTGAAAGGGCCGCTTTCCCCATCGAAAACCGACTGCCTGTTATTTCATGGCCACAAATCCTCAAAGGATCGGCCCCCAAAGATTAAGGGGATTCCGCCACTTTGCTCTTTACTTTGGTTCAAATATCTCAGGACAATTCCTTTGGGGCCAGTGTCACACAGACCACCTAGAGGGGCCTTCTAATTGTATTTACAGTAATTTAATTACACCAGGAGGAGCTTCAGAAGGCAGGATTTACCAAGATCGATACTATAGGTGTCACTGGCACAGTTTTAATCTGTTAAATCAACAGAGAAATGGTAAAAATAAAGCCACTCCAGAGTTTAGAAACCACTTCATAAACTTTCTTTTTATTTTTTTCAAGAAGAATGGGAGGGTGAAGGAGACATTTTCCTGGGGTCCACAGCTTTCCCACTTTTGTTCATATTATTTTATACTCCATGCACACATTAAATCCATCTGAACACACACACAGGAGTCTGGATATTATAAATGCACCACAGCCAAGTGTGTGTGTGTCTGCGTGTTTAATTAAATATATCTCTCTGGTGAGTTATTTAAGAACTTGGTGGCAGTGGGGTTTCTGGGGAAGACACATATGGGAATACAGGGTTGGGGTGGGAGACAGACTTACTTTTAATCTCATTCCTATTTGTTTGTTCTGCTTCTTTAAAAAAATTTTTTTTACACCAAATATTTTAAATAGTTTTCAAATGAATCCATGAAGAAGTTTTTGACAAATATTAAATCACGAAATTCAGCAATCTGTATAAAATTTAGATTGTTTGGCTAACTACCTAGCCTTGGTTGGTAACTTTCCCTTGGAGCTTTAGCTTTCCTACCGGTAAAGTGTTTGGGAATGAACCAATTACCCCGGAAAGCCCCTTCCTCTCTGTGAGATTAACCGGAGTCTAAAAACAGCATATGCTGCTACTGCCATCTAGCAGTTCAACTGGGACCATGTGGGTCCAGCTTTTCCGAGGCATTTAAAAAGAAGTCTGGGGCTATTATTCAACACACAAAGACATCATTGGCTATGCAGACATCCTGCAGTCCCTAAGTGCTTTCTGGAGTATCAGAGATTTTAAACATATAAGTAAATCCTTAGATACTTAAAAAATAGTTCTCTGTCAAAAAACTGTTAGAACAAATTAATTCAGTAAAGCTGAGGTATCCCTCAATATACAAAATCAGTTGTTTTTCTTTACACAAACAACTATCAAAGAAATTAAGAAAACAATCCTATTTACAATTGCATTATAAAAAATAAGATCCCTGGGATACCAAGGAGGTGAAAGACCTGTATACTGAAAACTAAAACACATTAATGAAAGGAACTGAGTAGACACAATTAAGTGGAAAGATTCCACACTCATGGATTAGAATAATTAATATTGTTAAAATGGCCACACAACCCAAACAATCTACAGATTCAATGCAATCCAATTCCAATGGTATTTTTCGCATAAATAGAACAAACTATCCTCAAATTTGTATGGAACCATAAAAGACCCTAAATAGCCAAAGCAATCTTGAGAAAGAAAAACAAGCCTGGAGGCATCATGATCCCTGATTTGAAACTATATAACAAAGCTACAGTAATTTAAAAAGTATGGTATTGGCATAAGAACTGACTCAGAGATAATGAAGCAGAAGAGAGAGCCCAGAAACAAACCCAAGCATATATAGTAAATTAACTTACAGCAAAGGAGCTAAAAATATACAATAAGGGAGGGTCTCTTCAATAAATATGTTGGGAAAACTGGACAGCTACACACAAAAGAATAAAACAATCACTGTCTTACATTCTACACAAAAATTAGCTCAAAATGGACTAACAAGTTAAATGTAAGACCTGAAACCATAAAAATCCTAGAAGGAAACATAGGCCACAAACTCTTGATATAGGTCTTGGCAATAATTTTTTGAATCTGATACCAAAAGCAAAGACAACAAAAACAAAAATAAACAAGTGGGACTACATCCAACTAAAAAGCTTTTGCATAACAAAAGAGAAGATCCACAGAATGAAAAAGCAGTTTACTAAATGGAAGAAAATAATTCCAAATCATCCTTATGATAAGGGGCTAATATCCAAAATATAAAGAACTCAAACTACTCAATAGAGAAATCAAAACCCAAGCAATCTGATTTTAAAATGAGCAGAAGATATGAATATACATTTTTCCAAGGATGACATACAGATGGCCAACAGGTACATGAAAGATGCTTAACATTATTAATCATTGTTGTTACTGGCCAACTAAGTCATGTCCAACTCTTTTGCAATCCCATGGACTATAGCATACAATGCTCCTCTGTCCATGGGATTTCCCAGGCAAGAATACTAGAGTGGGTTACCATTTCCTTCTCCAGGGAATATTCCTGACCCAGGAATTGAACCCATGTCTCCTGCTTGGCAGGCAGATTCTTTACCACTGATCCACCTAGGAAGCCCTATTAATTATTAGGGAAATGTTAAAATGAAATACAATTAACTATCTACTCCACACAAGTTAGAAAGGCTATTATCAAAAAGACAAGAACTGACAAATGTTGGTAAGTGTGTGGAGAAAAGGGAACCCTATGCACTGTTGGTGGAAATGTAAATTGGTACAATCACCATGGAAAATGGTAGGAAGTTTCCTCAAAAAATTAAAAACAGAACTACCATACAATCCATTTCTGGGTATTTATCTGAAGAAATTTAAAAACTAATTTGAAAAGATAGATGCACGTCCATGTTCACTGAAGCTTTATTTACAATAGCCAAGATGTGAAAACAAGTGTCCATCAGTGAATGAATGGGTGAAGAACTTGTGAATATATATACACATATGTATATTCATAAAAAGAAAGCAATCTTGCTGTCTGTGATGATAATTGAAGAACTGTACAAAAAAGATCTTCATGACCAAGATAATCACGATGGTGTGATCACTGACCTAGAGCCAGACATCTTGGAATGTGAAGTCAAGTGGGCCTTAGAGAGAGTCACTACGAACAAAGCTAGTGGAGGTGATGGAATTCCAATTGAGCTATTTCAAATCCCGAAAGATGATGCTGTGAAAGTGCTGCACTCAATATGCCAGCAAATTTGGAAAACTCAGCAGTGGCCACAGGACTGGAAAAGGTCAGTCTTCATTCCAATCCCAAAGAAAGGCAATGCCAAAGAATGCTCAAACTACCGCACAATTGCACTCATCTCACACGCTAGTAAAGTCATGCTCAAAATTCTCCAAGCCAGGCTTCAGCGATATGTGAACCGTGAACTTCCAGATGTTCAAGCAGGTTTTAGAAAAGGCAGAGGCACCAGAGATCAAATTGCCAACATCCGCTGGATCATGGAGAAAGCAAGAGAGTTTCAGAAAAACATCTATTTCTGCTTCATTGACTATGCCAAAGCCTTTGACTGTGTGGATCACAATAAACTGTGGAACATTCTGAAAGAGATGGGAATACCAGACCAGCTGACCTGCCTCTTGAGAAGCCTGTATGCAGGTCAGGAAGCAACAGTTAGAACTGTACATGAAACAACAGACTGGTTCCAAATAGGAAAAGGAGTACATCAAGGTTGTATATTGTCACCCTGCTTATTTAACTTCTATGCAGAGTACATCATGAGGAACGCTGGACTGGAAGAAGCGCAAGCTGGAATCAAGATTGCCGGGAGAAATATCAATAACCTCAGATAAGCAGATGACACCACCCTTATGGCAGAAAGTGAAGAGGAACTCAAAAGCCTCTTGATGAAAGTGAAAGAGGAGAGTGAAAAGGTTGGCTTGAAGCTCAACATTCAGAAAACGAAGATCATGGCATCTGGTCCCATCACTTTATGGGAAATAGATGGGAAACCAGTGGAAACCGTGTCAGACTTTATTTTTGGGGGCTCCAAAATCACTGCAAATGCTGATTGCAGCCATGAAATTAAAAGACGCTTACTCCTTGGAAGGAAAGTTATGACCAACCTAGATAGTATATTAAAAGCAGAGACATTACTTTGCTAACAAAGGTCCGTCTAGTCAAGGCAATGGTTTTTCCCGTGGTCATGTATGGATGTGAGAGTTGGACTGTGAAGAAGGCTGATCACCGAAGAATTGATGCCTTTGAACTGTGGTGCTGGAGAAGACTCTTGAGAGTCCTTTGGACTGCAAGGAGATCCAACCAGTCCATTCTAAAGGAGAGCAGTCCTGGGTGTTCATTGGAAGGACTGATGCTAAAGCTGAAACTGCAATACTTTGGCCACCTCATGCGACAAGTTGACTCACTGGAAAAGACTCTGATGCTGGGAAGGATTGAGGGCGGGAGGAGATGGGGACGACAGAGAATGAGATGGCTGGATGGCATCACCGACTCGATGGACATGAGTTTGAGTGAACTCTGGGAGTTGGTGATAGACAGGGAGGCCTGGTGTGCTGTGATTCATGGGGTTGCAAAGAGTCGGACACGACTGAGCAACTGAACTGAACTGAACTGATGCTAAGTGAGATAAGTCAGACAGAGACAGACAAATAACATATGCTCTTTCACAGTATAATCAAAAAACAAAAACAAACCAAGAAACCCCACCAAAACCCAACCATATAGATACAGAGAATAGATTGGTGGCCAGAGGTGGGGAGCTAGAGGAGGAGGGTTGTAGGAGAAATGGGTGAAATGTGGGATTTTTTTTTTTTTTAGTTTATATAAATTGAATTTAAAAAAATTTTAGATAGCTTTGAGCCTATAATATTTGACTAACTATAAAACCCTCACTGCAGTTTACTAGCCTCAAGGGCCTCTATTAACAAGTATTTGTTGGGTAGCAACTATGTGTGGAGTGCAACATACAGATGTGCCTGTGGTAGAAAGAGGCAGAAATTTGGTGTCCTGGAGTTCAGACACTGTAGCCCTCTAAGGAAAGTGACTAAGACCTTTTTGAGGTATGTTCCTGGTTAGCCCATTGCCTCTCCAGAAGCTAGCATGGTCCTGGCATAACTCAGGAACTTAACAAATTCTTGTTTCCGATGAATGAATGAGCTAGATTTGAATTCATATTTTCTGCTTATGAGAGCATTTTTTTTCTCTGAGCCTCCATTTCCTGGCCTGCAAAATAGAAGTAATCCTTGCCCCTAATTGTGAAGGTCCAGTGATTAAAAAAGGGCCATGCCTCTGCCAGATGGAAAACATTTTTTAAAGGAGATGCGGTAGGGGACTCCATAATTCGAGACTCATCGAAACATTTATTTTGCATGACTAAGAAATATATTCTTTACTCCCAAGGCTGGTATTTCCATTTTAGAATTAGAAAATGTTTTCCACCTTGTATTCTAAGTTTACTTGATTAGCTAAAGGGGATATTGTGGAAATAGCCCACAGAGGTTGGTCTCGCCATCTTTTCCCCTGACCTGCCCTTTAAGCAAATGAATACGTTGTGTTCTTTATTTTTACCACATATTTAGGTTTCCATATAGGTAAACTGGAGGAGTCAAATTAAAGTCAGCAGTCTCTTACTTTCAAAACAGATTCTAACAAGGAGAATTGTCCAGCACAGACACAAAGACAGGCCTAATACGGTGAAGAAACCATGATATGCTGCCACCTGTTGGTGATGCATTAAATTATCTTAAATTTTAAACAAAGCTGAAGTATTAAAATAATGTTCAGTTCAGTTCAGTTCAGTCGCTCAGTCGTGTCCGACTCTCCGTGACCCCGTGAATCATAGCACGCCAGGCCTCCCTGTCCATCACCAACTCTCGGAGTTCACTCAAACTCATGTCCACAGAGTCGGTGATGCCATCCAGCCATCTCATTCTCCGTCGTCCCCTTCTCCTCCCGCCCCCAACCTTTCCCAGCATCAGAGTCTTTTCCAGTGAGTCAACTCGTCGCATGAGGTGACCAAAGTATTGGAGTTTCAGCTTTAGCATCAGTCCTTCCAATGAACACCCAGGACTGATCTCCTTTAGAATGGACTGGTTGGAACTCCTTGCAGTCCAAGGGACTCTCAAGAGTCTTCTCCAGCACCACAGTTCAAAAGCATCAATTCTTCGGCGATCAGCTTTCTTCACAGTCCAACTCTCACATCCATACATGACCACAGGAAAAACCATAGCCTTGACTAGACGGACCTTTGTTGGCAAAGTAATGTCTCTGCTTTTTAATATGCTATCTAGGTTGGTCATAACTTTCCTTCCAAGGAGTAAGCGTCTGTTAATTTCATGGCTGCAGTCAGCACACTACAACCTGATGGATTTACATACACATTTACAGTTAGAAGCGCATTACAGTGCCAAGGGAAAGAGATCTTTTCTCCCAAAGTAATAACAGTTGACTCTTAAGAAGCATTTATTACAAAGTGCTTACATGTATTCTCCAAATTAAATCCTCATATCCAACTTAAGCCAAGATTCTTTGATGATCCCCACACCCGCCCCCCTTTATAGATGAGGAAACTTATAATCATGGAGGTAATAACCCGCCCCAGGTCACATGGCTGGGAAGTAACAGAGGCAGAACTCAAGACCGGTCCTTTCTGACTCCAGGGCCTAAATATTAACATACAGTGGAAACAGTGTCAGACTTTATTTTTTTGGGCTCCAAAATCACTGCAGATGCTGATTGCAGCCATGAAATTAAAAGACGCTTGCTCCTTGGAAGGAAAGTTATGACCAACCTTGATAGTATATTAAAAAGCAGAGACATTACTTTGCCAACCAAGGTCCGTCTAGTCAAGGCAATGGTTTTTCCCGTGGTCATGTATGGATGTGAGAGTTGGACTGTGAAGAAAGCTGATCGCCGAAGAATCGATGCTTTTGAACTGTGGTGTTGGAGAAGACTCTTGAGAGTCCCTTATACTGCAAGGAGTTCCAACCAGTCCATTCTAAAGGAGATCAATCCTGGATGTTCATTGGAGGGACTGATGCTAAAGCTGAAACTGCAATACTTTGGCCACCTCATGCGACGAGTTGACTCACTGGAAAAGACTCTGATGCTGGGAAAGGTTGGGGGCGGGAGGAGAAGGGGACGACCGAGAATGAGATGGCTGGATGGCATCACCGACTCTGTGGACATGAGTTTGAGTGTACTCCGGGAGTTGGTGATGGACAGGGAGGCCTGGCATGCTGTGATTCATGGGGTCGCGGAGAGTCGGACACGACTGAGCGACTGAACTGAACTGAACTGAACCCTCTGCTGGTGTACTCTTTGCTTAATTTCCTTGTTTCTGGTTAGAAAAGTACTTAACACCTTTGTAGAAATTTTATAAATTATAATGGAAATAAAAATAACTTGAGATCCTACAAATTAAAATCAATGTTAACATTTTGTACATATCTATCAAGTATTTTTAATGCTTATACTGTGTACATATTTGTACTTTTATATATAAATTTTGTCAAAACAATAGATATCCTTTCCATTTATTTATTTTTTTCCTTTCCTTTTTAAATTCTTTCAGCTATTCAATTAAATTTAGCAAATAGTTACTTTGTGCCAGGTAGAGATACAGTGGATGAGATTAAAAAGCAAAAACATGATCACCACAGTGTGAAGCTAATAACCTAGAAGAAATATACAAACAATCACAAAGAGATTAAATGCTCTAGAGGAAAATTGTTTCAGGAGACTAGGTGACAAGGGATGCTAGTCTACGCTGTGCAACCATAGAAGGCTTCCTTGAGGAAGTGATACTTAGAAAGGTATGGACAATTCATGCACCTCATTCCCCTACCCCCACAACCAACTTTTCAAGTAATTGGCTTCACTGAGGGGAAAACCTGCCCTCTGCATTCTCCTCCCCTTGGTCAAGGAGGCGGAGGGATGGATTGGTAAAGCCTTCCCTCAGCAGACAAAAGAATGAGAATTAGATGTTATTCTTTTCTTATTGCCAGCACCTTGATATTTGCGACCATCCCTCTCTTGTCTTTAGGGAAAACGTCTTCCCCATAAACATTGCACTTCCACTCCTACCACTAAAGGGATCTAGAGGTCTATGCCCAGTTGTTGGGACCTCTACTGGGGGAGATCTAGAGTCTACAGTTTTCAGCTGAGGTCCTAGTTTCTGGGTGACAGAAGAAGGCCTGCCTAACAATTGCATGACTGGTTCTCAATCCTAACAGTATGTTAAAATCAGCAGAGTTGTGGCCCTCAGCCTCAGTGGTTGTGATTTAAGCGGTCTGGGGAAGTGCCTGGGTCTCGGGTTTTGTTTTATTTTAAGCTACCAATGTGAAAAGGAAGCTGACAACAACAGCTTCATTTTTTATATTTCTGTAGCATTTAAAACTGTTATCTGCTTCCTTCTCCCACGCTGTTATAACTTCTTTCTTTCCTTGGTTCTGATGCTTCACAGAATGTTTAATACTTGAGAGGATTTTAGTTTCCTCTCATTGTTTTCTTTTTCAGTTTTCTTGGCAACTTTTCTTTGTTTTTTATATTAATTTCAGATTCAAGTTGTATTGATTTTTTTTAAATGGTTGGTATTTCATTGGAATCAGGTTACATGAATATGTAAACAGTTATAATCTTTTTGATGTTCAAATTGTCCTATCTTTTCCATTGAAAATCACTTTAAATTGGTTTGAATTCTTTCTAAATTAAAAAAATTGTTATAAAATATTTCAGACATACACAAAAGTGAAGAGACTAGAACAACACATTACTCTCACATACATAATATCCAGCTTTAATGATTATCAACTAATCACCACTCTTAATAAGAAGTGTTGGGGAGGATACAGAGAAAAAAGAACCCTCATATACTCTTGGTGGTAATGTAAATTAGTGCAGCTACTGTGGAAAACAGTTTTCAGGTTTCTCAAAAAGCTAAAAATAGAGTTACCATATGATCCACCAATTCCACTCCTGGGCATATATCCAAAAAATAGAAAATAATAATTCAAAAAGATATCTGCACTCCCATGTTCAATCAGCATTATTTACAATAGACAGGACATGGAAACAATTGAAACGTTCACCAATGAATGAAGGATAAAGAAAATGTGGTATTCTAAATGTGAGACCAGACACTATAAAACGCTTAGAGGAAAATACAGGCAGAAAATTCTCTGACATAAATTGAAGCAATATTTTTTTGAGTTATCTCCAAGAATAATGAAAATAAAAACAAAAATAAACAAATGGGACCTACTTAAATTCAAAAGCTTTTGCACAGCAAAGTAAATAGTAAACAAGATGAAAAGACAACCCATAGATTGGGAGAAAATATTTGCAAATGATGTGACTGATAAGAGATTAGTCTCCAAAATTTATAAACAGTTCATGATGTATCAAAACAAAATACCCACTCAAAAAATGGGCAGAAGACCTAAATAGACATTTCTCCAAAGAAGACATACAGATGGTCAATAGGCACATGAAAAGATGTACAACACTGCTAATTATTAAAGAAATGCAAACTAAAACTACAATGAGATGTTACTCACACCAGCCAAAATGGCTATCATCAAAAATGTGAGTTCAGTTCATTTCAGTTCAGTTGCTCATTTGTGTCTGATTCTTTGCGACCCCATGAACTGCAGCACACCAGGCCTCCCTGTCCGTTACCAACTCCCAGAGCTTACCCAAACTCATGTCCATTGAGTTGGTGATGCCATCTAACCATCTCATCCTCTGTCGTCCCATTCTCCTCTTGCCCTCAACCCTTCCCAACATCAGGGTCTTTTCCAATGAGTCTGCTCTTTGCATCAGGTGGCCAAAATACTGGAGTTTCAGTCCTTCCAATGAACACCCAGGATTGATCTCCTTTAGGATGGACTGGTTGGATCTCCTTGCAGGCCAAGGGACTCTCAAGAGTCTTCTCCAACACCACAGTTCAAAAGCATCAATTCTTCAGTGCTCAGCTTTCTTTATAGTCCAACTCTCACATCCATACATGACTACTGGAAAAACCATAGCCTTGACTAGACGGAACTTTGTTGACAAATAAGGAAAGCTAAGTGCCAAAAATTGATGCTTTTGAACCGTGGTGTTGGAGAAGACTCTCGAGGGTCCCTTGGACTGCAAGGAGATCAAACCAGTCAATTGTAAAGAAAATCACTCATTGGAAGGACTGATGCTGAAGCGGAAACTCCAATACTTTGGCCACCTGATGCAAAGAATGGGCTCATTGGAAAGACCCTGATGCTGGGAAAGATTGAAGGCAGGAGGAGAAGGGGATGACAGAGGATGAGATGGTTGGATAGCATCACTGACTCGATGGACATGAGTTTGAGTAAGCTCTGGGAGTTGGTGATGGACAGGGAAGCCTGGCGTGCTGCAGTCCATGGTGTCACAAAGAGTCAGACACAACTGAGTGACTAAACTGACTGAAAAAATCTGCAAATAGTAAATGCTGGAGAGAGTGTGGAGAGAAGGGACCCCTCCCACACTTTTGGTGGGAGTGTAAATTGGTACAGCCACTATGAAGAACAGTATGGAGGTTCCCAAAAAAAACCTAAAACTAGAGCTACAATGTGACCCTGCAATCCTACTCTTGGGCGTATATCCAGAGAAAAACATGGTTTGAAAGGATTCATGCCCCCCAGTGTTCATTGCAGCACTGTTTAGGCAAGGCGTGGAAGTAACCTAAATGTCCACTGACAGGAATGGATAAAGAAGGTGTGGTACATGTATATGATGGAATATTACTCAGTCATTAAAAAGAATGAAATAAAGCCATTTGCAGCAACATGGATGGACCCAGAGAGTGTCATAGTAAGTGAAGTAAGTCAAACAGAAAAGGAGAAATATCGTATGACATCCCTTATTTATGGAATCTAAAAAGAAATGATACAAATGATCTTACTTACCAAACAAAGAATCACAGACTTAGAGAACAAACTTATGGTTATCAGGGGTAAAGGATAGTTAGGGAGTCTGGGATGGGCATGTACACACTGCTATATTTAAAATGGATAACCAACAAGGACCTACTATATATAACACATGGAACTCTGCTAAACTGTTATGTGGCAACCTGGAGGGGAGGGACGTTTGGGAGAGAATGGATACATGTATATATAGAGCTGAGTCCCTTCATTGTTCACCTGAAACTATCAAAACATTATTAATTGACTATACCATAATACAAAATAAGAAGTTAAAAAAAAAAGAAAATGTGGTATACGTATACAATAGAATACTATTCAGTCAGGAAAAAAGCCATTTGCAACAGCATGGATGGACCTTAAGAACATTCAGTTCAGTTCAGTTCAGTTGCTCAGTCGTGTCCGACTTTCCGCGACCCCATGAATCACAGCACGCCAGGCCTCCCTATCCATCACCAGCTCCCTGAGTTCACTCAAACTCATGTCCACAGAGTCGGTGATACCATCCAGCCATCTCATTCTTGGTCGTCCCCTTCTCCTCCCGCCCCCAACCTTTCCTAGCATCAGAGTCTTTTCCAGTGAGTCAACTCGTCGCATGAGGCGGCCAAAGTATTGCAGTTTCAGCTTTAGCATCAGTCCTTCCAATGAACACCCAGGATCGATCTCCCTTAGAATGGACTGGTTGGATCTCCTCGCGGTACAAGGGACTCTCAAGAGTCTTCTCAAGCACCACAGTTCAAAAGCATCAATTCTTCGGCGATCAGCTTTCTTCACAGTCCAACTCTCACATCCATACATGACAACGGGAAAAACCATTGCCTTGACTAGACGGACCTTGGTTGGCAAAGTATTGTCTCTGCTTTTTAATATATTATCAAGGTTGGTCATAACTTTCCTTCCAAGGAGTAAGCGTCTTTTAATTTCATGGCTGCAATCAGCATCTGCAGTGATTTTGGAGCCCAAAAAAATAAAGTCTGACACTGTTTCCACTGTTTTTCCATCTATTTCCCATGAAGTGGTGGGACCAGATGCCATGATCTTTGTTTTCTGAATGTTGAGCTTCAAGCCAACCTTTTCACTCTCCTCTTTCACTTTCATCAAGAGGCTTTTGATGCTTAGTGAAATAGGCCAGAGAGGGAAAGACAAATACTGGATTTCATTTATATGTGCAATCTTAAAAAAAAAACCTGAACTCATAGATATTGAGAATACATTGGAATGGGTAGATAAAATGGGTGAAGGTGGTCAAAATGTACAAATTTCCAGTTACAAGATAAACAAGTGCTGAAGATGTAATGCATCATATGACAATTATAGTTAACAATAGTATGTTGTATATTGGAAAGCTGCTAAGAGCAGATCTTAAAAGTTCCCATTACAAGAAAAAAATGTAATTATCTGTAGTTATGAATGTTAACTAAACTTATTGTGGTGATCATTTTGCAATACAATATACATGTCAAATCAATATGTTGTAAACCTAAATCTAATACAATATTATGTGTCAATTAAAAGTGAAAGAAAGTGAAGTTGCTCAGTCGTGTCCGACTCTTTGTGACCCCATGGACTGTAGCCCACCAAGATCCTCCATCCATGGAATTTTCTAGGCAAGAGTACTGGAGTGGGTTGCTATTTCCTTCTCGAGGGGATCTTCCCGATCCAGGGATTGAACCAGGTCTTCTGAATTGTGGGCAGATGCTTTACTGTCTGAGACACCAGGGAATCAGTTATAAATCAACTTAAAAATATTTGCCTTTTCTGGAAGTTTCACATATATGAAATCATATAGTATGTAATCTTTTGCATCTGGCTTCTTTCACAAGTGGGAAACATTACTGAAGAATGTGGAAGCATGTCACTAATCATACGTCCTAGATTCACTGGCAGAGGCAAATAGGAAGTATTGACAAAGAATTATCAGGAAAAATATTGGAGTAAGGCTGATAAATTTTGAAAATAAGGACATCAGAGTAAACTTGATAAAGAATTATGAAAAAGATGATATGAGTAAGCTCGATGTAACTACTAACATGAGTTGAAAAACTGCTTCTGTTTATTAACATTTAGATGAGGTGTAACAACTGTATCTTTAATTCTAGACTAAGTAATTTCCCAAACTGAAAATCCATTATAGATTTATGGTCACTTTTGAGTAACTTGCATGCATTGTGATATTTTTTTGCTCAATAATAAAATGATCTAATTCTATATTTATTAATTAGCATTCTCCTTTGGGTCTCAAGTCCTCATTTCTCCTACACACACAGCAATAATGGAAACAGTGATAGACTTTATTTTTGAGGGGTTACAAAATCACTGCAGATGGTGACTGCAGCCATGAAATTAAAAAGACGTTTGCTCTTTGGAAGAAACGTTATGACCAACCTAGATAGCATATTAGAAAGCAGAGACATTACTTTGTCAACAAAGGTCCATATAGTCAAAGCTTTTGTTTTTCCAGTAGTCATGTATGGATGTGAGAGTTGGACTATAAAGAAAGTTGAGCACCACAGAATTGATGCTTTTGAACTGTGGTGTTGAAGAAGAGTCTTGAGAGTCCCTTGGACAGCAAGGCAATCCAACCAGTCCATCCTAAAGGAAATCAGTCCTGAATATTCATCGGAAGGATTGATGCTGAAACTGAAACTCCAATACTCTGGTCTCCTGATTCGAATAACTGACTCATTGGAAAAGACCCTGACGCTGGGAATGATTGAAGGTGGGAGGAGAATGGGACGACAAAGGATGAGATGGTTGGATGGCATCACCAACTCAATGGACATGAGTTTGTGTAAGCTCCGGGAGTTGGTGATGAACAGAAACGCCTGGTGTACTGCAGTCCATGGGGTCACAAAGAGTCAGATACAACTGGGCAACTGAACTGAACTGAAGATAAACAATCTATTCTCATCATTCCTGGTAGTTATGTTCTATAAAGTTGCTTCAAACACTGAATTAGTGAATTCTGAATTACTGTCCCTAGAGGAAATATTGGAGAAGGAAATGGCAACCCACTCCAGTGTTCTTGCCTGGAATATCCCAGGGACCAGGGAGCCTGTTGGGCTAACGTCTATGGGGTCGCACAGAGTCGGACACGACTGAAGTGACTTGGCAGCGACTTGGAAGCAGAGGAAATACAGGATTAGGTTTTTGCCAAATGCTATTTTCATCAACTAATCAATACATGACCTTGCTTTTTTGTGTGTGTGAGTTTCTGTTTAAAGATGCCTTATTTAAAATATATTGTTGATTCATTAAGACTGAACTCATGGCAAACAGCACTATAATTTATGCCTGCATGAAGCTTATCTAATATATGTATTTTCTTCATAAAGTATGTCACAACCTTCTCATGTTTAGGAACAGTAGATAACATGCTAGTCCTATGCTTGGATGTTATTTTAAACAAACTCATTAACAAAAAGCACAAAACAGTGAAAACTATGGCAAAAAGGACACTCGTGTACCGCAAAAGTGCTGAAACAAGAAGGCAGAGTGTTGCCTTGTTTGACCTCAGCTGGGAACATGTTTGTTGGGTGACTCAAATTTTTGCTTTTCTGCACATGTACATGTCTTTCATGACCAAGGAGTCACTGTCTTGATCTGGAGTTACAAATAAGTTTTAGCAAGTAAGCAAATATGGAAAATGTGGAATCCATGAATAATAAGAATTAACTATACTATGATTTATTTATTCATCAATTGATGGACAGCACAGACTTTGATCCACCATGTCATATTGTCTGGTCACATCATCTTGAAATTCAGGTTTAATCCACTCAAGACTCAGAAATCTTGAAGGAAGAGGGGAGGGGTATAACTAAGGTACCCTAACAGAGAACAGCGTTTCTCATGATGTGCTCTGCATATAAGTTAAATAAGCAGGATGACAATATACAGCCTTGATGTACTCCTTTTCCTATTTGGAACCAGTCCGTCGTTCCATGTCCAGTTCTAACTGTTGCTTCCTGACCTGCATACAGGTTTCTCAAGAGGCAGGTCAGCTGGTCTGGTATTCCCATCTCTTTAAGCACAGGCTGGAATCAAGATTTCCAGGAGAAATATCAATAACCTCAGATATGCAGATGACACCACCCTTAGGCAGAATGTGAGAAGGAACTAAAAAGCCTCTTGTTGAAAGTGAAAGAGGAGAGTGAAAAAGTTGACTTGAAGCTCAACATTCAGAAAACTAAGATCGTGGCATCTGGTCCCATCACTTCATGGGAAATAGATGGGGAAACAGTGGAAACAGTGTCAGACTTTATTTTTTGGGGCTCCAAAATCACTGTGGATGCTGATTGCAGCCATGAAATTAAAAGACGCTTACTCCTTGGAAGGAAAGTTATGACCAACCTAGATAGCATATTAAAAAGCAGAGACATTCTAATGAGGTGGATGAAACTGGAGCCTATTATACAGAGTGAAGTAAGCCAGAAAGAAAAACACCAATACAGTATACTAACACATATATATGGAATTTAGAAAGATGCAAATGATAACCCTGTATACGAGACAGCAAAAGAGACACAGATGTATAGAACAGTCTTTGGGACTCTGTGGGAGAGGGTGAGGGTGGGATGATTTGGGAGAATGGCATTGAAACACGTGTGTTGTCATGTGTGAAATGAATCACTAGTTCAGGGTCGATGCATGTTATAGGATGCTCGGGGCTGGCATGTGGGGATGACCCAGAGGGAGGATAGGGGGAGGAGGGAGGTGGGAGGGCGGTTCAGGAGGGAGAACTTATGTAAACCCGGGGCAAATTCATATCAATGTATGGCAAAACCAACCAATATAATATTGTAAAATAATTTGCCTCCAATAAAAAATAAATTAATTACCTAAAAAAAAAAGAAACATAATAGAGGAAAAAAAATAAAAATAAAAAGCAGAGACATTACTTTGCCAACAAAGGTTCATCTAGTCAAGGCTATGGTTTTTCCAGTGGTCATGTATGGATGTGAGAGTTGGACTGTGAAGAAAGCTGATCGCCAAAGAATTGATGCTTTTGAACTGTGGTGTTGGAGAAGACTCTTGAGAGTCCCTTGGACTGCAAGGAGATCCAACCAGTACATTCTAAAGGAGATCAATCCTGGGTGTTCACTGGAAGGACTGATGCTAAAGCTGAAACTCCAATACTTTGGCCACCTCATGCAACGAGTTGACTCACTGGAAAAGACTCTGATGGGGGAGGGATTGGGGGTAGGAGGAGACGGGGACGACCGAAATGAGATGGCTGGATGGCATCACCGACTCGATGGACATGAGTTTGAGTGAACTCCGGGAGTTGGTGATGGACAGGGAGGCCTGGCGTGCTGTGATTCATGGGGTCACAAAGAGTCAGACACGACTGAGCGACTGAACTGAGCTGAACTGAATAGAGACCAACTGAGTCAAGAGGATTGGAGGTTGCAATTTTCACAAGTACAGATGCGCTGAAGGGCGTATCTTGCTCAATTCTGTTACTCCTATAATTGATTCTCCTAAGAAGCAATGGGCGGTGGGACTAGTGGTCTATTTTGGGACTATTTAACTAGCATGAAGGCTCTGAAAAGCTAATTAATCTCTTGGCAAATAAATGATTAGACCCTATGTTAAGAATGTGCCCTCAAATCAAGGATGGAAAGTAGGTCAAGCAGTTACCAATGAAAGGTTTTTTCTTGGCAGTTTTAGATCTGCTGCTGCTGCTGCTAAGTCACTTCAGTCGTGTCCGACTCTGTGTGACCCCATAGACAGAAGCCCACCAGGCTCCCCTATCCCTGGGATTCTCCAGGCAAGAACACTGGAGTGGGTTGCCATTTCCTTCTCCAATGTGTGAAAGTGAAGTTGCTCAGTCGTGTCCGACCCTTAGCGACCCCATGGACTGCAGCCTACCAGGCTGCTCCATCCATGGGATTTTCTAGGCAAGAGTACTGGAGTGGCTTGCCATTGCCTTCTCCGGTTTTAGATCTAGGAAGTGATTAATGTTGGCTCCTCTACACTTTGGTGAAAGATGTGTGGCTATTTCCCTCACATTCAAGGAGAGTATAAAGGACAGATTTTTAAAGTTGCCCTAAAAGAGGATTTTCTCTCTGAGAACTCATTTGCCTTTGCATATTGTTTGGTATCAGAATTTCATGTAAAGAGAAATCCACCTACCTGGGTTACAGAGATCTTGATTTAGGATGCTACTAATAGACACCCTCAGGCTTTTTATTTACCTCTGTAAAAGGGATCACACACCTTAGAATGCATGGAGAAGGAAATGGCAACCCACTCCAGTGTTCTTGCCTGGAGAATCCCAGGGACGGGGGAGCCTGGTGGGCTGCCGTCTACGGGGTCACACAGAGTCGGACACGACTGAAGTGACGCCACAGCAGCAGCAGCACTGCCTAAACCATAGTTGCACAACTGTTCCCAAAGAACAAACTGAGAGGTTCTCTGATTGTACTGCACACAAATCCCAGGCAAACTGTACTGTGTTCTGGGGTCACGTGAAAAAAGTTTACACGGCAAGTCTCCCATCTCATGGTAAATATACATGCTCTTTCAATCTGACTATTCCAGACAATAAAGACCCTGTGGTTCAACTTTGGATTCTACTATTTTTTTTTTTAAAGCTCCACTTTGCCCATCTTCTCTTCTCCCCGTTTATCTCTCTCTCTCTTTTATTTTTTGGCCATGCCACACCAAACCAAAGGTTGAACCCAGGCAATGGCAGTAAAAGCACTGAGTCCTAACCACTGGAAAACCAGGGGATTTCCCATTAACTCTTTACCATTGAAAAGGCTTATGCTTGGTGAGCTGTGCTATCATTCTATGCTTTTAATTAGTCCCTTCCATGGGTCTAACACCTATACTAGATGCACATGGAAAACAGTAATCATTCTACTCTGACTATGTATAAGTATCCAGCTCAAGTTCTAATAAAAGTAGGTACTTAATAATTATTTAAAAGATAACTTCCTCTCCCTTTTTCGTCCCAGGTTTCTGCAACCCACTTTCATATTTATCTTTTCTGCATTCATTTAGTACTCATTTTATGACCACTCATAGGGGCTTCCCAGGGGCTTCCTTGATGGCTCAGAAGGTAAAGAATCTGCCTGAAATGTGGGTACGATTCCTGGGTTGGAAAGATCCCCTGGCGAATGAACTGGCAACCCACTCCAATATTCTTGCCTGGAGAATCCCATGGACAGAGGAGCCTGGTGGACCATGGGGTCTCAAAGAGTTGGACACAATTCTCTGGAGAGAATTGCAGAGCTGGAAACAGAACTAATGCCAAAGATGAACTTGAGTGACTAGACGACATGATATATATTATCCTTCAATGATATATAAATGCTTAATGTCCATGTCTTTCTCAATAGTGTAAACCCTTAAAGAATAAGATTTATATCATCTATCCTCTAGTGTTAGACACATGAATAGTGTGTAAGAAATGCTCAGTGTTTTGCTTAGATTCTCCTGGCTACAAGAAATAAAGGCTACAGTTCCCTCAGGTAATGAGGCAGACAACTGAATCAGACACCAGGCAGTCAAATAGCCCATAAGATGAGCAGGGCCTGGAGCAGAATCTGGTTTTTGAATATTTAGTATTCTGCCACTCTAGAATATAGAACCAGGGGTAGAAGCCAGATTCAAACTGGGCTATTTAGGTTATTTTCCCAAGGCATGTAGACTTGGGTCCCAATCATTTTGGCAGGAAAGATGGTTTGAAGCTGATCTGGTAAGGGATACGAAAGATGAGAGTAGGAATGAGAGAGAATTCTAAAAAGAGCTAGAAGTGAGACTGAGAAAAGCAGAGGGCAGTTTCCTTGATCATGGAACGCCTACCATTTCATGGTTATGGGCTCTCGTGAGGTCTTATTGCAATTAGCGCCCTTGTCTTCAGTGAGATGTCTCTAGTTATCCTCTCAATTTCACCTCTTCTTTGACTTTAGCTTAAATGGGTTGCTCCTTTTTACAATAATATCATCCTTTTCTATAAGCCAATTGCCTCCTATAAAATGGTTCCTCATTAAGATCACACACAAGATAGCAGTAGTCTGTTAAAGCAACCAAATTATTCCATGAATAATGGAATTTTCTATTATTCAAACCATGAATTTTATTAAAATTGGTTGTTTACCTTTCATAACTGAAGTCCCTCCTTTTGGGAACTACTGGGAAGAGAGAATATCACCCTCAGTGTACACACTGTATCCTGTACTGTCTCTTTTGACCACTGAGGGTTTAGAGGAGGAAATGGAAAAATGCAGACCACACTGGGCCTGAGAAAATTCTAAGTCACAAGGAGAGATGAGCCAGACAAATCTTCAATGGCTGAAAGAAGAAAATGAGACTTAACTTAGCAATTGACAGAAAGGATAAGAGAGAATCTTTCAACAGTTGTAGACTCTCTGTCACAGGTACAGGGTAAAAGACTTGGAAAGAATTGCAGAGCTGAAGTTGAACTCAAGGTTAAGAAATGGGGGAGAGGAGGGAAGCCACTGTGTCTGAGCAGGAGAAGGAGATTCTAGGGAAGTCTAGTATCTAGTCTAGATGCTAGTCAAATTAAAGATGGCTGTATGAAAAATATGGAAGTGCAACTGATTGACCCAAAGACATCCTATTCCCCAAAGCTTTACTTCATCAGGAAAAAGTTACCTTGGAAAAGTCGTAAGAAATTTCAGGAAAACAAAGACAACAGCAGCTATTGACACTGGAAGAGTTGGTAGATAAACCATCCTGGGTTTATCATTGAGATCTTTTAAGTAGACAGACAGTTCTATGGCATGTCTGATGAAATTTTGTACTCACCCAGGGAACATGGGTTTGATCCCTGGTTTGGGAAGATCCCTTGCAGTAGGAAATGGCAGCCCACTATAGTATTCTTGCCTGGAAAATTCCATAGACAGAGGAGCCTGGTGGGCTACAGTCCATGGGATCGCAGAGTCAGACACGATGGAGCACGCACGCAGCAGCAGAGAACAAGGAGTAAGATCGAACTCTCTAAGTGAAACTGGAAGTTTTCCAAGTACTATGCAGTCTTCACTAAGGGTCTCTTAGGAGCCTGGAGCACTTAAGCAGAATGAAGACTCTGACCACCACTGCCACTAGAGAAATAGGAAATTTAGAAGTTCCATCAAAAGCAGGCCTTCTGAGAACTGATGGGTGAGCCCAGGATGAGTTTCTACTAGCCAGAAAGAAGTCTCTCTACTGCGGCAGAGATTTTTACAGACTTCCAGTAGTTGAACCACGATTAGCATGAACTATGAAATTAATCTCAAATTAATCCACCTGTAGCTCTGCTAGATCTCTAAATCACATGATGGGGTTACAAAGTGTATTTGCACATTTAAATCATTCTAGTTTATTCCCTCACATTCTCATCCTTTTTCAGAGGCCTAAAGCAGAGCAGCTATTTATGTTCCTAAAGGGTAGCACTTCATGGTAATTTCAGTAATTATAACTTCAGTTTGAAGATGCTCAATTTGCTGTTACATTTTTGTCTAATTACTCACCACTATTTACCCCTGTTGGTTACTTCCCGCTCTCAAATGCCCTCACCTCTACAGCAGAGTACAGGAACCTCATTTGTACAATAAACATGTTCCTGAAAAACTGTAAATCAGTTTTTGAAATGCAGCTTTATTTTCTCACAGTCCCAGAGATGCTTTATACTCATCTATGATTGATCATCAGTTGGCAGTGATTTTCAACTTCAGTTTTGTTATTCTACTACAAATCAAGTAGTTCCTCAATTGTAAAAAAAAAAATTCAGTGTACTGTGAACTCTGTTACTCTACAAAAAAGAATAGGTTTTTTATAAGGTAGATTACCTATTAATAATTTATCTGATTTATTTAGACTTTAATATCTGGTGAGATACTCTGTTGCTGCTGCTGCTGCTAAATCACTTCAGTCGTGTCCGACTCTGTGTGACCCCACAGACGGAAGCCCACCAGGCTCCGCCGTCCCTGGGATTCTCCAGGCAAGAACACTGGAGTGGGTTGCCATTTCCTTCTCCATTGTGTAAAAGTGAAAAGTGAAAGTGAAGTCGCTCAGTCGTGTCCGACCCTTAGCAACCCCACGGATGGCAGCCTACCAGGCTCCTCCATCCATGGGATTTTCTAGGCAAGAGTACTGGAGTGCTTGCCATTGCCTTCTCCGGAGATACTCTGTTAGTGTCGTCATTTTCATGGTACTGGGCAGTCCTGCCTCATCCCAACCTTTTCCCCCTTTCAACATCTTTCCTTTTTTAAAGTCAGTTCAGTTCAGTCGCTCAGTCGTGTCTGACTCTCTGCGACCCCATGAATCACAGCACGCCAGGCCTCCCTGTCCATCACCAACTCCCGGAGTTCACTCAAACTCATGTCCACAGAGTCGGTGATGCCATCCAGCCATCTCATTCTCTGTCGTCCTCTTCTCTTCCCGCCCCCAACCTTTCCCAGCATCAGAGTCTTTCCCAGTGAGTCAACTCGTTGCATGAGGTGGCCAAAGTATTACAGTTTCAGCTTTAGCATCAGTCCTTCCAATGAACACCCAGGATCGATCTCCCTCAGAATGGACTGGTTGGATCTCCTTGCAGTCCAAGGGACTCTCAAGAGTCTTCTCCAACACCACAGTTCAAAAGCATCAATTCTTCAGCGATCAGCTTTCTTCACAGTCCAACTCTCACACCCATACATGACCACAGGAAAAACCATAGCCTTGACTAGACGGACCTTTGTTGGCAAAGTAATGTCTCTGCTTTTTAATATGCTATCTAGGTTGGTCATAACTTTTCTTCCAAGGAATAAGCGTCTTTAAATTTCATGGCTGCAATCAGCATCTGCAGTGATTTTGGAGCCCCCAAAAATAAAGTCTGACACTGTTTCCACTGTTTTTCCATCTATTTCCCATGAAGTGATGAGACCAGATGCCATGATCTTTGTTTTCTGAATGTTGAGCTTCAAGCCAACCTTTTCACTCTCCTCTTTCACTTTCATCAAGAGGCCTTTGAGTTCCTCTTCACTTTCTGCCATAAGGGTAGTGTCATCAGCATATCTGAGATTATTGATATTTCTCCCAGCAATCTTGATTCCAGCCTGTGCTTCTTCCAGCCCAGCGTTCCTCATGATGTACTCTGCATATAAGTTAAATAAGCAAGGTGACAATATACAGCCTTGATGCACTTCTTTTCCTATTTGGAACCAGTCTGTTGTTCCATGTACAGTTCTGACTGTTGCTTCCTGACCTGCATACAGGTTTCTCAAGAGGCAGGTCAGGTGGTCAGGTATTCCTATCTCTTTCAGAATTTTCCACAGTTTATTGTGATCCACACAGTCAGAGGCTTTGGCATAGTCAATGAAGCAGAAATACATGTTCTTCTGGAACTCTCTTGCTTTCTCCATGATCCAGCGGATGTTGGCAATTTGATCTCTGGTGCCTCTGCCTTTTCTAAAACCTGCTTGAACATCTGGGAGTTCACGGTTCACATATTGCTGAAGCCTGGCTTGGAGAATTTTGAGCATGACTTTACTAGCGTGTGAGATGAGTGCAATTGTGTGGTAGTTTGAGCATTCTTTGGCATTGCCTTTCTTTGGGATTGGAATGAAGACTGACCTTTTCCAGTCCTGTGGCCACTGCTGAGTTTTCCAAATTTGCTGGCATATTGAGTGCAGCACTTTCACAGCATCATTTTTCAAGATTTGAAATAGCTCAACTGGAATTCCATCACCACCACTAGCTTTGTTAGTAGTGATGCTTTCTAAGGCCCACTTGACTTCACATCCCAAGATGTCTGGCTCTAGGTCAGTGATCACGTTATCGTGACTATCTTGGTCATGAAGATCTTTTTTGTACAGTTCTTCTGTGTATTCTTGCCACCTCTTCTTAATATCTTCTGCTTCTGTTAGGTCCATACCATTTCTGTCCTTTATCGAGCCCATCTTTGCATGAAATGTTCCCTTGGAATCTCTAATTTTCTTGAAGAGACCTCTTGTTTTTCCTTTTCTGTTGTTTTCCTCTATTTTTTTGCACTGATTACTGAGGAAGGCTTTCTTATCTCTCCTTGCTATTCTTTGGAACTCTGCATTCAGATGCTTATATCACGTTTACTGAAATATAATTTACATGGAATAAAACTGCTCTTTTTAGTATATGGTTTTGTGAGTTTTGAAAGATGCACACATTGTGTAACCCACATCATACTTCAAGATATGGAACTGTCCCATCACACCACAAAATTCCAAGCCCCTCTGCAATCAACCCCTCCCAACTCATAGGCAATGACAGATATGTTTATCCCCCCAGTAATTTTGGCTTTGCCAGAATTTCATATGCATGGAGGCAATATGTAGACTTTTTTGAATTTACACCTCTCACTTAGAATAACACATCTAAGCTCATTTAGGTTGTGTTATCAATAGTTGGTTCCTTTTATTGCTGAGTAGTTTCCATTGTATATATATACCACAATTTGCTTATCTAGTCACCAACTAAAGGGCACTTAAGATTGTTTCCAGTTTTGGGCTATTATATAGTATGTGTCCAGGTTTTTGTGTGAACATGTTTTTATTTCCCTTGGGTAAATATCTAGGCATGGGATTGCTGGGTCATATGGTAATGTATATTTAACTTTGTAAGAAACTGCCAAACTGTTTTCCCAAGTGTCTCTATCACTCTGCATTCCCACCAACAAAGTCTGGGAATTCTAGTTGCTCTACATGTTCAATAGCACTTGGAATTATTTTTAAGTAAGTAGTGATACTTCTTTATGGTTTTGATATGTATTTCTCCAATGACTAACAACATTGAGTATCATTTCTTGTTGATTGTTCAGTTATACTAATATTTTGAAAATTGACTTCTTGCCTTTTACAAATTGTAGTTCTTCATACAGTCTGGATACAGTCATTTGTCAGATACATATTTTGCAAATATTTTCTCCTGGTTTGCTGGTTGTCCTTGCATTTAAGTGTTGATGAAAGAACAGAAGCTTTCATAAATTAAAAAAATTTTTTTCTTCTATGGATTGTGCTTTGGGTGTTGTAGCTGGGAAATTTTTTACCTAGCCAGAGATGGCAGACTTCCTGTTTTCTTCTAAAAATTTTATAATTTTACACTCAAATTTATAATCTGAGTTATTTTGCATGTGGTGCAAGGCATAGGTTGACAGGTTGAAACTCTTTTTTTTCTTGCAAAATGATGCCCAATTATTCCAGTACCGTTTGTCCCTTTTGACTATCTTTTTATAAGGTTCTATTAGCATAGAATCTATGTAGAATCTACTAAAAGGAAGATAATCCTCTGGCTTTGGTGTGACAGTCCTATGGCTGGAGACGGGAGAGCAGTCCCCAATTTCTTTTCTTTTTTTTTTTAGTCCCCAATTTCTTTGACTGGTGAGAAACAGCAAGGCAGTATGCTTTCCACTCCATATATTATACAGGCATGGTATATGACAATCCAGAAAGAACTATCAAAGCTCTCTAGCAAAAGATCACCATGAACACACATGTGGCTAAGCAAG
This sequence comes from Moschus berezovskii, assembly GCF_049115385.1. Lineage (NCBI taxonomy): Eukaryota > Metazoa > Chordata > Mammalia > Artiodactyla > Moschidae > Moschus > Moschus berezovskii. The sequence continues at coordinate 75,040,201 of NC_142465.1, forward strand.
CTAAGTTTATTACTCACTGCAACAAGGGAGAATAAAGTATGGTAACCATGAGATATCTCAGTAAGAGTGTTAGAAATGACCTATGTTAAGATTTGGGTTTGTTGGGTGATTTGAGGTACTCTTCTCTAAATTGGATACTGTCAGGAAGCAGGGCTAATTCTATAATTGGGTATCTTAATAAATCTTATGTAGAAAAATGAAGACTAGAATGAGGATAAAACTGATAAAGAACAGTCACTTATACTAATCTGATTGTTTTCAGTTTGTGTCTTCCATTTGATGGCTTAGATAAGGTTCATGTTTTTGTCTGTGTTCAGACATGATTATGGAGTAGTCTTATTTTTGTCCTGATCCATCACACTCATGAAATGGACTTTTCTGATGTTGATGTTCTCTGAAACAGTTTATAGCCAACAGAATATACCAGAGCCCAGTTGTGCCAGGCCAATTGCTAGCAACACCAAGACCGAGGTGGTGGCATCAGACCAGCTACTTGACAATCAGGAAACGTCTTTCTCTTTCATGGTTAAGAACTTAGGTCCTAGAGTCAGAAAAAATCATGTTTGATTACAGAGTCTGCCTTTCACTAGCTGTGGGCCCTTGGGTAAATTATCTAACTTCTTTATGCCTCAATTTCCTAATATGAACATGGGGATAATAATAGTTCTTGCCTCATTGGAATGTTGGGGGTGCATGTCAGAAATTACGTTAAATAAGTCTTGAAAGTGAAGTGAAAGTGTTTGTCACTCAGTCATGTCCAACTCTTTGCGACCCCATGGACTGTAGCCCATCCATGGAATTCTCTAGGCAACAATACTAGAGCAGGTTACCATTTCCTCCTCTAGGAGGTCTTCCCAATGTCTCCTGCATTGCATGCAGATTTTTCACCGTCTCAGCCACCAGGGAAGCCTAAAATAAGTCTCAGTTGCCATTATTATATCAGAGAAAAGCTTAAGAAGGATTGGGGCAGAAAACCAAGAACAGTCCATGTTATTGTGCCAGGAAAGTCTGCCCGGCATTCACACTGGAAAGGTCACATATTAAGTGGTTTCTGTCATAACAAGAAAACAAAGTTGCTTTGTATCTTGCCACATGATGGGCAAACACAGCAAAGCATAGATCCTGCTAACCATCCAGATCATATTTTAAACTGACCAGATTACCTCATTTCTCCTTTAACATCTGGAAAACTAAAATATCTTGATAGTGTCACAACAATGGTCTAACTGGATCTAAGCCACTGCTTTGAAAAAAAAATTAATGATTAGGCTGAAACAATAAATTATACTTGATCCACTCTTTTTTAAGACATGGCTCAAAGGTAGCTTCTTCCAGGATGCTTTCCTATGTTAGCATGTCATTTTCTGGGCCTTGTCAATAGTTATCATTCAGTCACACTACTCTGATTATTTTGTTTTTGAAAAAACACTTTGTGAGGTTATTCAGTTCAGTGGCTCAGTTGTGTCCGACTCTTTGCGACCCCATGAATTGCAGCATGCCAGGCCTCCCTGTCCATCACCAACTCCCGGAGTCCACTCAACCCATGTCCATTGAGTCAGTGATGCCATCCAACCATCTCATCCTGTCTCAACCCCTTCTCCTCCTGCCCTCAATCTTTCCCAGCATCAGGGTCTTTTCAAATGAGTCAGCTCTTCGCATCAGGTGGCCCAAGTACTGGAGTTTCAGCTTCAACATCAGTCCTTCCAATGAACACTCAGGACTGATCTCCTTTAGGATGGACTGGTTGGATCTCCTCGCAGTCCAAGAGACTCTCAAGAGTCTTCTCCAACACCACAGTTCAAAAGCATCAATTCTGTGGCGCTCAGCTTTCTTTATAGTCCAACTCTCACATCCATACATGACTACTGGAAAAACCATAGCCTTGACTAGACGGACCTTTGCTGACAAAGTAATGTCTCTGCTTTTTAATATGCTGTCTAGGTTGGTCATAACTTTCCTTCCAAGGAGTAAGCGTCTTTTAATTTCATGGATGCAATCACCATCTGCAGTGATTTTGGAGCTCAGAAAAATAAAGTCAGCGACTGTTTCTTCATCTATTTGCCATGAAGTGATGGGACTGGATGCCATGATCTTAGTTTTCTGAATGTTGAGCTTTAAACCAGCTTTTTCACTCCCTTTCATTTTCATCAAGAGGCTCTTTAGTTCTTCTTCACTTTCGCCCATAAGGGTGGTGTCATTTGCATATCTGAGGTTATTGATATTTCTCCCTGAAATCTTGATTCCAGCTTGTGCTTCCTCCAGCCCAGCATTTCTCATGACGTACTCTGCAAAGAAGTTAAATTAGCAGGGTGACAATAGACAGCCTTGACGTATTCCTTTTCCTATTTGGAACCAGTCTGTTGTTCCATGTCCAGTTCTAACTTTTGCTTCCTGACCTGCATACAGATTTCTCAAGAGTCAGGTCAGGTGATCTGGTATTCCCATCTCTTGAAGAATTTTCCAATTTATTGTGATCCACATAGTCAAAAGCTTTGGCATAGTCAACAAGGCAGAAATAGATGTTTTTCTGGAACTCTCTTGCTTTTTCTGTGATTCAGCTGATTATTTTGTATTCGAAAAAACACTTTGTGAGGTTATTAGGTATTTCTTAAACACACACTAATGCTTTCAAATTGTGGTGCTGGAGAAGACTCTTGAGAGCTTGGACTTCAAGGAGATTACACCAGTCAATCCTAAAGGAAATCAGTCCTGAATATTCATTGGAAGGACTGATGCTGAAGCTGAAACTCCAATACTTTGGCCATCTGATGCGAAGAACTGATTCACTGGAAAAGATCCTGATGCTGGGAAAGACTGAAGGTAGGAGAATTGGAGGACAGAGGATGAGATGGTTGGATGGCATCACCCACTCGATGGACATGAGTTTGAGCAAGCTCCAGGAGTTGGTGACGGACAAGGAAGCCTGGTGTGCTGCAGTCCACGGGGTCGCAAAGTGTTGGATGCGACTGAGTGACTGAACTGAACTGAACCACACATTAGTGTATTGTCTTGCTAACCAAAATGTGAAAGATTTCATACCTAGACAGGTATTCAGTTTATAAACCCTTTTCACATCCACCATCTTTTTTCTCTCTCGAAAAACCCCTGGCGAGCCCTCGGCACTGCGGTAAGCGGTGGCTGACCGTGGCGAAGCCGAGTTCTCCTGAGATCAATTCTAGGGGCAGAGGAGATGTCAAATAAAAATAACAAAAACAGTGACAATAATAAATGAGCAATGTCTCTCAATAAGATGACTTACTGTCATCTTCATTTCATAGGTGTGGAAAGAGGCAAGGAAAATTTTACCCAGTTTGGTACCCTTTCCTCCTGATAACCACCCGTGCGGTGGATGTCACGACCCTCACTGTGCAGCGCAGAGACGCCTGACTTGACCAGGAGCTTAGGTGCAGACTCTGTCCTCTCACTGCTCACCTCAACACCTTCCAGAACAGCGAGCAGGCCCTCGGCCCGGAAGACCTCAAGGGGCGCCGCTCCAGGCGGCAGGTGGCGAGAGAGGGGCGCGAAGCCGGGTGTTCTAATTTTCAACTCACTTCTCCATTACTGAACACCCACTCTCTCTTGCCAATTTCCAGCTTCTGGCGAGCCCTCGACACTGCGGTAAGATGTGGGTGACCGCGGCGAAGCCGAGTTCTTCCGAGATCAATTCTAGGGGCAGAGGAGATTTCAAATAAAAATAACAAAAACAGTGACAATAATAAATGAGCAATGTCTCTCAGCAACAACAAATAATAAATGAGCAGCGTCTCTGTCGTCACCCCTGTCACCTGGAGAGTAAATAGAGGCTCGCAGGGAGCCCCAAGGTGAAGGGCTGAGAGTAGGCCCAGCTCATTCACTCTCCTGAGGGGAAGCAGGTAAGGGGACGTCAAGGCCCCGGGCGAAGGAATGGAGAAACTGGCAACCGTCCCATATTCCCTAGGGAGAAGGTTCGGAATTCAGAGCGACCGTTTATCCGTGGCGGAATTGAGGGTTCGCAGGGCCGCAGGCGTTGGCGCTAGGGCCGCAGGGCAGCCGACTACTAGTTCCTAGGGCTCCGCGCCCCTCGCCCGATCTGATTGGACAGCAGCGGGGAAGGGGGCGGGAGGCCCGGGGGGAAGCGCGCGCAGGCCAGCCAGGGGTTCTCGCGGTGGCACCCAGCGAGCGAAGGGCCGGGAATAGGCCTGAAGCTGGGAGCGGCGCGCGTGCGCACGTCGGGAGGGGACCGGCTGGGGGCTGCTGGGAGGGCTGGGCAGTTCGAGAAACGGGTGGGCGTGTGCCCGGTGGGCGTGGGAGGGGCCCCGGGTGCGCGTGCGCGTTGGAGCGCGAGCCGTAGGAGGAGGCGGGAGCTGAGGAGGCGGTGGAGGGGGCGGGTCGCGTCCGGCGCCACGTCCGCAGCCAGAGGCCACCGTCGCAAACCGTGTCTTCTGGCTCCACAGCCGGAGGAGGCGTCTCCGGAGCCCGCGACTGCCCGAGGCTGTGCCCGCCGCTCAGGCCGCCTCGCCCTTCCTCGGTGCTGCCCGCTCCTCCGCCCGGCCCCGGCGCCGGCCCGCGACCCGGCGGTAAGTCGGCCAGGGAGGGTAGGGGGCGCCGTCCCGGCTTCCTGCCCTCCTCTCTGCTGCCTTTTTCCGTTAGCTTTTCTGCACCTCACTGCCTCCCTGCCCAGGCTTGGCTGCCCGGAGCCTTTTTTGGTGGTGGCGGTGGCGGGGGGTTGCTGAACGGGGAAGGGGGAGGGGCGGGACCGTGTTGCGTGCGGGTGGAGGTTAGCTGGCGGGGTTACCCCCCCACCGCTTTACTCGTTTCTGACTCCCCCGCCGTGGTTTGAGATTGGGACCCTCAATGGACGCTTCCTCCTTACTTCTTACCTCCTGGGGTGTCAGGCCGGAAAAATGGGGGGGTGGGAGGATGTCAGCAGCCTGGGAGAGGACAGGGATGCGGCAGAGGGGCTGCTTGCTTCCCCGCCCCGCTCACTCCTAACCTGTTGATAAACTGTTCTCTTGGGTTCAACCACACGAGCCTTGGTCCCCAGTGGACATTCCCAGTGCTCTTCCCAGGTAGCTCTACCCCCACGCCTAACCTGAGCTTGAAAGTGAAGCGATGGACGGAGGTGCTGACGGCCCCGGGGGGTGACTGGGGACCGCTGGTGCACCCATGAGTGCCATCAGTGCCTCCTGAGTCTAAATAAAAACCGTGCCTGCTGTGCACACGCATCTCAAGACTGATCCCCAAGCTCCCACCTATGATCAGTTCCTCTCTCCTAAACAGATCGCCTCTTGTATGTTAGAAGACAGAAATTCTGGAACTCTGTGGGAGTGGGGTTTGCTGGGTGTACAACGTGGAGCAGAGGGAGGAGGTGCTGAGCTCAGCCTCAGCCAGGGCTCCTCAGGGTCATTTTCTGCCTCTCCTGCCACGTCACTCCCTCTGCTAAAGAAAAAAAAAATGACTTGCTAGTGCCCAAATGGATGGGGGGCGGTGGAGGGGCAGGGGAAGGGGCCATTGGGAAAGGTTTAGAAACACCTAGGGAAGGAGGAGAGTTTATTTGATTTATTCTGCCCTTGTGAACACTTATGCTAATTCCAAATGAAGACACTTTACTTACTATCTGTGATTATTTGCTGTTTGTTGTTTAACCTTTAAAACGTCCACTGGTGTGGGTGCTGTAAAGAGTTCCCCAGGAATATTGATATAACATCAATAGGTATATGTCTGAGTGTGTGTATCCATGTCTATTTTCTTAAAGCAAGAAGGAAGTAACTTTTAATAAACTTATATGCATCCTGTTTTGATTTTTTTCACTTTCATTTCTTTAGTCTTTGTTATAACGTACACTAGAAAGCAAGTGCAGTAAAAACATGCCATTATGTAGAGAACATTGTTAGATCTTGTGTGTGGTTCTTTTTTAACTCCAGGAAAGTCTTTACCTTTTTATTGTTTCAGTCATTGAATTGTTGTTGTTATGCTGCTTCCTGAAGGTACCTTACTGGATTATACATAAACACCCAGAAAGGAGGGCTGTGACATGCTTGTTCAGAATGAACCTTCAGTGTCTAACACAGTGTCTGACACACAGTAGGGACACAGATATCTGTTGAACTAATGAAGTATAATTTAGTGAAAATGACTGGTGTGCTGGTTATTTGGTTTGCTAGGCTACTGTAATTCTGGTTAATGTTTCGTTTAAGAGCAACACTGCCATTTCGATACTGTCAGTTGTCACTTGTCAGTAGGTGTCAGTTTTACTGGCAGATTACTTTTTCTCTCCTGACACATTCGGTGCATTTTCTGCAGTTCACCTGCTGTTGATTTAATGGGCAGGGACCATTTTTAAAAGGAGCCTGTTGAGAGCTGGTTAACTACAGAAGCCTAAAAACAGTAAGCTGGTGTTTTAATATACACTGTTTGTTGGTGTATGTGGGCTAAACCTCTGTATAAATATATTTTTTAAACTCCTTGTAGTTATTTGGCAAAGAAGGTAAACCATAGGAGTGAGAACGTGGCAAAGTTTCTACATATATTAAAATATGTAGAATAATTTAGCTAATTGATTTATAGTCTTTCTTATAGGGAAAGTAGCACCTACTGTTTAGTAAGAAATTTTTGAAGTGTCTTTGAAGGTAAACTTTTCGTGCACTGTATTTTGTAGTTATGCTTCATATACAATGTGTTAGTGCTCTTTAACTTCCCTTGGTAGAGCCTTAGGCACATTTGAGTACTATTTTCAGATTTTCTTTTCATTATTAACAAAAATTTTATATATATTACAGATACCTGTAAACAACACTGATTCATTTGTTTTCTTTTAAAAAAGGGAGGGGGTTCATAGAGGCATTTGTTTACGTATTTCTATTATTGGAAGAAATTACCCTCTAGAGAATAGTGTTGTTATAAATCCTTGCTCAATATATTTGCCAGCTGTTATATCTATGATATTGTTGTACTGGGCAAGAATTATTTCTCCCTGGCCCAAAATGCTTAAAGGAACTGCTGATGAATTGCAGTCTACAGTAAAGAACTCTTTCACATTTCAGAGTTTCTTAAAAAAACATACTTTTGACCAGTTTTAGCTGGTACTGTAATCGTTTATTCACATGTCAGGACCACATGGTAAAACTGATTTATGTCCTTAAAGTAAGTTAAATTATTTGTCCTGATCTAAAGGCTGTTTTCTGTCTTTATTGCCTTTCTTAAGAAAGTACATTTTTTAAAAAGAAATTTGTGTGCATTATGTATACACAAATTATACAAATTTGTGTATATTATTATAGAGCAGCCTTTTTTTGTTGTTTTTGAATGAAACTAAATAAATGATGGTAAAGTATATAACCACTGGATTGTAAACTCTGACTTAAGAGTAGTCCTCTTTGTGTTTAATCACACTCACATTGAAACCTTGATTGCCTAGCAGGGTACCTGGCACATAGCAGGGACCCAAGTATATGCTGAATTTAGGGCCAATGGTTTGCATAGAATTTAATAATGTTGTTTAAGGGTAACATTTTAAAATGGTCTTTTTGATACTTTCATTGTCAGTTGTTATTTGTCTTCATGTGTATACTTTAAAATTTTACTAAGTAGATTATTAACCTTTTCTGGTTTTAGAATATAGGGGTGTATTTGTCTGCACAATTCCATATTTAAGAGATAAAAGTGTAATGATGATAATGACCAGGATGGTAATATAAAAAGTATTTCTCCTAGTGATGAAGTGATAATATTCATGAAGAGGTAATACCACCAGAAGTTTGGCACATATATGTGTGTAGAAGTTGGGAATGGTTTATGTGAGTAAAAAGTAAAGATGGTATTACAGATAGTTAAGGATTTTTAGCAAAAATACCTTTATAAGGAAAATTGGTGTCTTGGATTTATAAAAATATATTCCATATACTTAAAAAGCTTTTACACAATTTTTATTACCCTAAAGTGTTCTGTGGGAATTTTAATACTACATATTTGCTTTTAATATGAGGGACGTACAAGAAATGTAGACATTAAAAAATATATATACAAAACAAAAAAATCAATCTATGTGGCCTCTTAGGGCTTTCAAAGTCAAGTTGTTTCAGTCTAGATAGCCAAGTTCTGGCCTGTACAACTCTAGACTTTGTATTGTTTATTGATAATCCTATTTGTAACTATTGATAACACTAGTAAATGTAAGTGTAAATGTAATTTAAGAATGGGGTACACTCAGAGGAGGTGGAGTGTGGTTGGGCAGGGAAAAGAGCTGGTAAATATACTCTGAAGATCCTGATGCTGGGAAAGATTGAAGGCAAAAGGAGAAGGTGGCATCAGAGGATGAGTTGGACACGACTTAGTGACTAAACAACAACATACCCTAAAAGAAGCTCCAGGCAAGAATGACATTTATTGAAAGTCTAGTTATCTTAAAAAATTCCCAAGCACTTTTCATTTAACTTTTTAGTGTACATTTAAAAATAAAACTATTTTGAATTACTGTTTAGTAGAATTTATGCATTATGTCTCTCCTATGGTTCTTGAAGCCCCTGGCATACCACTGCCTATTCTTCAAGATGTACATTTGAAGAGCATGAATCCAGCTGAAAGTTTTTTTTTTTAAACCAGAAATTTGGATCATGTATTGGTATGCATATTTTCTTTTGATGCTTAAAGGCAGTGTGGATACAAATATTTTTATTCCACAAATACTGTGTTTCAGCTTACAACCAAAATATGTACTATAAAATGGTAAGAATTATAAGTAAGCTTTTCAGATTGCAAATCAGGGAAGAGAGCTCTAAGAGTGGAGGTCTTGGTGTGCTGTCAAGACTGGGGTGGGGAAGGGGGAGGGAACATAACCATGAATAAAACTTTTGATGTCATTTTCTTCAAGTCAGCATTTTGTGACCCAGGAACATTGCTCTTTAGATGATCAACTTGATTTAAGGATAAAAACGTATTAGTTACAATACCTATATAGGTGAACTGTGTCATCTTAAAAAATATCCTTTGTGAATATCACGGATTTCTAAGACTTAAAATATAATTTTCTTTAATTATAAAATCAATACGTGTTTATGGTATAAAATTAAAATATAGATGTTAAGTATATATATTCTCTCTCTACAGAAATACTACGTATCTCTTCCTCCTCACCATATATATAATTTCTATCCCCTAGTGGCAATCTTTGTTAGCACTTTGGGGCTTCCCAGGTGGTGCTAGTGGTAAAGAACCCGCCTGTCAATGCAGGAGATGCAAGAAATGCAGGTTTGATCCCTGGGTCAGGAAGATCCCCTGGAGGAGGAAATGACAACCCCATACTAGTATTCTTGCCTGGAGAATCCCATGGACAGAGGAACCTGGCGGGCTACAGTCCATAGGGTTGCAAAGAGTCGCACACGACTGAAGCAACTTAGTGTGCATATTTACCTTCAATCTTTTATGTGCACTTGAAAAAAATAGTATCATGTGATATATACCTTTTATATCCTCTAAATAGAACATTAACAGTCCCCCATAGTATTTGATCTTCATAAATGATTTTAATGTCTATGTTGTATGTATCTTTAGGAATCTTATAAATTCATCTCTTGCTATCCATGAGACCCTACTCATTTGACTGTCTTTAGGTATATTTTGTTTTTGCTGGCTTCTCTTTTGCTCACTTCTTAAATATGAACAGTCCAATTAAGCTTATCAATCTACTCTCTTACTGCACTTTTCCTTGATCATACCACTTACCCCATGCAACTTCAGCTGTCACTTCAGACCATTCTTAGGACCTCAGTTCTAACTCAGACTTCATGCTAAGTTTCAGGCCGTTTAAGTCCAACTGACTGCTAAATGTCTCCTGTGGATATTCTGAAGGTATCTCAAATAGCTGTTCAGGAACAGGTCATAGTCAACAGTCAGTGTACACTTAATTAAAGGGGAGATCTCGTGGTAAATGTTATTGCAATAAAATAAACATTAAAAAAAAAAGCCCATCTCTCTCAGCACTCGTTTCCTCTCTCCTGTCCTCATCATTTCTGTTTTGTTTCAGAAATTTTATATCCTATATTCTCCTTCTGTCTCACATTAATACCCAAGTTGTGTTCTACTTCACACAAAAAATTCAAGTATTTGAGTGTCCACTTAATGAAATCAAGCATTGATTAAGGCTCTGGGAATGAAGCAGTGACAAAACCAAGCTTTGTTACAATAGAGCTTTCATTCTAATTGGGAGAGACACAGAATAAACATGTATATCAAGTGACAGTAAAAGCAATGAAGAAAATAGAGCAGTGTTAGATGGAAATGGTAGGGAAAGGAGTTAGGAGGGTGCTGATCTGTTTTAAGGTAGTCAGGGAAGACCTCTGAGAAGGGGACATTTGCACAGACCTGAAGGAAGTAAGAAATCAAGCCATGTACATGTATTGGGGAAGAGCCTTGCAGGAAAAGATGAGCAAAGAAGCCTATGTTGCAGGCTGGAGTGAGCAAGAAACAGAATGGTAGGAGATGATATCAGGGTATTAGATGTTGACCCTCAAAGGCAAAGGATAGAACTCTGGATTTTATTCTGAGCAAAATGGGAAGCAGCTGGAGGGTTTTAAGCAGAGTATGACATAGCTAGACTGAAGGAAGAGCAAAGATGGAAGCTTGGAGGCCAGTTAAGAGACTTTGTAGTTGTCCAAATAAGAGATCATGATGGCTTAGTTAAAAGTAGTAACAGAAGAGGTGATGTGTAGTAGTTGTATCTTTGACTTATTCAGACAACAGAATTTACCAACTATTTGATGGGAATGTTAAAAAAAGAGGAAATCAAGGGTGACTCCTAGGGTTTTGGTCTAAACATTTATTTGGACAAGAACAATTGACAAGAGTTCAGACTGCTGTTCCATCTCACTAGACAATAAAGTCGCCACTTGGTGTATTTATTCTCTGTTTTTCCATCTGATCTTGCTTTAGTTAGCTTCTTAAAATACAGATCTGACAGTATTACTTGGCTGATGGCTTCTCATTGCCTGTTGGCATGAGAGTAAAGTCACTTCATAGTGTTTAGATGAATTTGCGTAAGTCTTTTATGCTGTCATAGAATAAAACAGCTCTGATCTTTTAAAATGATGGTCTTTTTCTTTTTTAAACTATGAGATAGATAAATGTGAAGAAGTTACTTTTTTTTTTTTTTAAGGGATTCTGTATTAGGAGGAAAAGGCAAGACTTTTGGTAGGAATTTGTGGGATATATACAGAAAAGCAGTTTTTAAATGTATGTAGTTACTAACTTGTCTGTTTTATAACTCCAGCTAGAATATGAAAGGTGTATGTGTATATAATATCCCTGTATTTCTGTATAGAATATTGTGACATCTATTAATTACTTGATCACCCAAATGATCTCCTGATAGACAGATACTGGGTTTAGTGCTGAGTAAGGCAAAGCGTCTCTCCTTTTGGAATTAAGTTCAGTGGGGAAGAAAGTGAGGATCCCAGGTAGCTCAGTGGTAAAGAATCCACCTGCAATGCAGGAGATATGGGTTCAAGTCCAAGATCCCCTGGAGAAGGAAATGGCAACCCACTCCAGTATTCTTGCCTGGGAAATCCCATGGACAGAGGAGAGTCTGGTGGGCTACAGTCCATGGGGTCACAAAGAGTCAGACAGGACTGAAGCAACTACAATGGGGAAGAAAGTGGCTCCAAAATAGTTATTCCTCAAGAAGGGGCACACACACTCCTGGCCATTTTGCCAGGAGTTTCTGCATGTTTTTGTTTTCAATTGTTAAGTAGTATTCTCAGAGTGAGAGCTAGAATATTTTTAATTTCTGTTTCCTGAACAGCAAGGATCTGGTGAAGTTATTTGTCCTCAGCCATATAGTCAAGTTGGGATTCAAATGCAGGTTCTCTGATTCCAAAACTTTAAACACTGTGCTGTATAATTCTCATGATCTTAACATGATGATAAGTTAAAGAAATATAAAAATGAGAATGAAAATAAATTTAACTTTCTGGCTTAAGACAGTATCAAAGTGAAAGCAAATCAGTCAGGAACTCCTAGTAATGCATCAGCTGATACTCTTTCAGATATTTAATTGTTGTTGTTGTCAGAGATTACATATCTTTAGTGTTACTTTTAAAATCTTAAGTGTGTATGAAATACATTAAATTGACAGTGAGACCAGCATGAGGTGTGCTTGATCTGTGGTCTGAGTCAGGTTTTTCATTAGAGCAACTAAAAATTACTTATTTAAGCACAGGATGTATGCTGCTGAATGCTGAGGGTGCAGTTACACACCCTTTAAGTTTTAAAGACAGTTCAAGTTGAATTAATGAAGTTAAATTACCTTTGAAAAGTCTCACTTCTCAGACTGCTAGCTCTAGCACCCTCATTTGCCATCAGTGTGTTTTGCCTGGCTTATTGACATATAGAAGGAAATATGAATGACTTTATTTGATCAAATGGTGCTTAAAAGCAATAGGAGTCATAAAGGAAAAGGGAACTTCCCTCACCCTCCTCTGATCACTTAACATTAGTCCTGATAAACACTGCAGTACGTGTAAACCCTGAAAACCCTAGGTTGAGACTAATAGGTCTTTCTGTGCTAGTTTCTGACTGCTTATTCTCCCCACACAGCCAGAATGATCTTTAAAAAGGGTAACTCAGAACACATGATCCCTCTGGTCAGCTCCTTTCACTGGCTTCTCATCTCAGAGTTACAAGATAATTGCTTCTCTGGCCTGTAAGGGACTGTGTCACCCACATCTCACTCTTTGACCTCCTTTCCTACTGCCCTTTGTTGCAGCCCCCGCCACAGTTTTCTGGCTGTTCCTTCCTGTTTGTGGTAAGCTCCTACTTCAGGACCTTTGCTTTCATTGTTTTTTTTCTGCCTTGAGGGCACTTGACTGAAGTACCTTGTGTCCTTAGCTTCTTTGGGATGTCACCACAATGAGGCCTTCAAAGACTCTCCCAGTTACAATATTACATCCTTTCCCCTTCATCTTATTTTTTCACAGCAGGTAACAGTATCTGATACACAATATGAAACTGAAAATTGCTCAGTCATGTCTGACTCTTTGCCATCCCATGGACTGTAGCTCTCCAGGCTCCTCTGTCCATGGAATTCTCTTAAGCAAGAATACTGGAGTGGGTAGCCACTCCCTTCTCCAGGGGATCTTCCTGATCCAGAGATTCAACCTGCTTCTCCTGCATTGTAGGCAGATTCTTCACTGTTTGAGCCACCAGTGAAGCCCCAATATACAGTACATTCTTTGCATAATTATTGTCTTTCCCACTAGACAATATGGGATGTTCATGATGGTGGAGTTTTGGTCTGTATTGATCACAGCTATATCCCATTCATAAAACATGACACATAGTAGGTACTCAATCTGTCAATTAATCAGCATATTAAAGTATGCTGTTTTCACAATATTATTTTTTCCTAGCTTTCTTGAGATATAATTGACATACAGCATTGTGTAAGTCTAATGTGTATAATGTGATGGTTTGATACACATATATTGCAAAATGTTTACCAGATTAAGGTTAATTAATCCTTAACTCATATAATTACCTTTGTTGTTATTATGGTGAGAACTTTTTGAAATCTCTTAGCAACTTTCAAGCATACAATACAGTATTTTTAACTATAGTCATCATGCTGTACATTAGATCCTCAGAACTTATTCCTCTTATAATGGAAAGTTTGTTCCCTTTGACCAACATGTTATTTCCCCAACTCTACACCCCCAGCCCCATGTAACCACCTCACCTTTAAGTTTGGCTTTTTTAGATTTCATATATAATTGAGATTATATACTATTTGTCTTTCTCTGACTTATTTCACTTAAAATAATATCCTCAAGGTTCATGCATGTTGTTTTGCAGATGGCAGGATTTTATAATATTCTTTAAAATCTCTACTGTATATTTACAGATTTAATAATTTAGGCTCTATGATTTTATGATTAGTAAATACTTATTTGACTACTGAGGTCACAACCCTAGTTTTCTGGCCAAGCAAGAAAGCTTTTAGACCAGTCTTGACTTTTTTAAATCTTAGTCAAGTGAATATTAAAGCAAATATTTTAAGATAGTAAAGAAAATTGGGCAAAGAAAGTTTATATGTTTTTCATCCCAACATAGCTTTTTTATTTCTTCAGTTCAGTCGCTTGGTTGTGTCCGACTCTCTCTTAGTTTCCCTTATAACTTGTACTTAGACATAGTCATAGTATACTATATTTTTTAACAGTAGATTTTGAATTGTGAACACTTCTGTTTATAAGAGCTCTGATAACATTACAAAGTAATCAAAATCCTCCTCTAAGTGATTCAGATTGGTGCTGTCATCTCTATAGGAGAATGTCATGTTTTTACGAAAATTTTCAGATAGAATTTTTTTTTTTTAGTTCATAGTATAGTTTTTCTTTAAGTCTCTTGTGAAATAAATGGTAGTTAACCAGTATTCTGTAGAGAATACCAGATATACTTCCAGAGGTATAAGTTGGATTTAGAAAAGGCAGAGGAACCAGAGATCAAATTGCCAATATGTGTTGGATCATAGAGAGAGCAAAGGAATTCCAGAAAAACATCTGCTTCATTGACTACTTTAAACCTTTGACTGTGTGGATCACTACAAACTGGAAAATTAAAGAGAGGGGAATACCAGACCACCTCACCAGTCTCCTAAGAAAACTCTATGTAGGTCAAGAAGCAACAGTTAAAACTCACATGGAACAACAGACTGGTACAAAATTGGGAAAGGAGTCAAGGCTATATATTGTCATTCTGCTTATTTAACTAATATGCAGAGTACATCATGTGAAATGCCAGGCTGGATGAATCACAGGCCGGAATCAAGAGTGCTGGGAGAAATATAAATATCCTCAGATATGCAGAAGGTGAAGAGGAACTAAAGAGCCTCTTGATGAGGGTGAATGAGGAGAGTGAAAAAGCTGGCTTAAAACTCAACATTCAAAAAACTAAGACCATGTCATCCATCACTTCATGGCAAACAGATGGGGAAACAATGGAAACGGTGACAGACTTTATTTTCTTGGACTCCAAAATCACTGTGGACAGTGACTGCAGCCATGAAATTAAAAGACACTTGCTCCTTGAAAGCTATGACAAACCTAGACAGCATGTTAAAAAGCAGAGACATCACTTTGTTGACAAATGTTTGTCTAGTTAAGGCTATAGTTTTTCCACTAGTCGTGTATGAGAACTGAACCATAAAGAAGGCTGAGAGCTGAAGGATGATGGATGCTTTTGAACTGTGGTGTTGGAGGAGACTCTTGAGAGTCCCTTGGACATCAAAGAGACCAAACCAGTCAATCCTAACAGAAATCAACCCTGAATATTCATTGGAAGGACATACTGAAGCTGAAGCTCCAATACTTTGGCCACCTGATGGGAAGAGCTGACTCACTGGAAAAGACTTTGATACTGGGAAAGATTGAGAGCAGGAGGAGAAGGGGATACCAGAGAATGAGATGATTAGATGGTATCATCAACTCAATGGACATGAGTTTGAGTAAATTCCAGGAGATAGGGACTGGGAAGCCTGTCATGCGGCAGTCTGTGGGGTTGCAGAGTCGGACACAACTTGGCAACTAAACAGGTTTTTCTTTAGGTCTGTTGTGAAATAAAATATTCTTTTTTTTTTTAATATGCATCATGTAAGATTTATTATTAAGATATATTGTCTACATAATAAAAACATCTCAAAATATTAACAGTAACGTGAAGAAATTATCTAGCATTCAGTCCATATTAAACTTCCCATAGTTTTTCCTAGTAATTTTCAATTTAAGTTGAAGCTGTAGTAACGACATAGAGTTTGTATCGTGCCTGCCAATCTTTGCTTGATTTAAAATTTATGAAAAACATGAGTATTTCTCAACACCACAAAGTAGGAGACAAACAAGGTGAAGTAGTCTTGTTATCGGTGTTTTAAAATGTTTATCAGGAGTTCCCTGGTTGGTGGTTAGGATTCTGTGCTTTCATTGTCATGGTCTCGGTTTAATGCCTGGCTGCATAGCTTGGCCAAAATAATAATAAATAAGTAAAATGTTTATCAACTTAATAAAGCTGATTAAGTGTTAATAAGCATATGATAAGAGTAGTTTCAGAGGTTGAAACTGAAATGTGTGTGTTTTTTAGGTGATCATGAATCAGACAGATAAAAATCAACAAGAAATCCCATCATACCTTAGCGATGAGCCACCAGAAGGTAAGTACAGCTCTGTAACACTAAGAATGAAAAAACATCCTAGTGAATTAAAGTTCAGATTGTCTTTATTAAAGTAACAACCTGTTTGTCAGCAAGTGTGTTCCAAAAGTAAACACTTTAGCTTTAATAAGAAAGCATAGATATTATGAATAGAGACACTATGCAACTGTTTTATTGTTTTAAGATCTGTTTTTCTGCTACTCTTTTATTCTTCTAAGACCATTTCACAAGCAGAGTATCCTTTCATTTGTAAAGAATTGGGTGGGGTGCAGAGGAAGGATGGATTGGGTTTAGTTTTGATGTCATGCATACAAAAACTCAATTCAGGAGGCACTTGAGATTTGTTAAACTGTGATTGATTGTGTTATAATAGGTAACTTCCTTTTTTAATACATGGTCTTGGGGTTTGCTTAATTTATTATTTTGAAAATCGTGACATCAGGAATCATTTTTATTTTTACTTCAAAAATCTTTGGAAACACTAAATGCATACCTAAATGTCCCGACTATACACAGAAACAACTAGCTGTTTTCTTTGCTTTTATGTTTTAGGGACTAGAACTCTGGAGTATTGAAGAGAAAAGTTAGGGCTCAATGAGAAAGTAAATAAGGACTTGTGAGAAAGATGTCAGGAAAGAGATAAAGGCTGTCCAGGAGCATGACTGTTAGGGAAGAGAACAACCTCAGCCGTGTCTTTATATTGGCAATCTGTTAAACAAAAGTAGTCTGCAAAGTGAATAATTTATACGGTGGTAATTAAGAGCACAGTGATAACAGTATTAAAATTTGCCTGATTTGACAGAGAAAAATTGTGTTCATTAAATGCATGTACACCAAACATAGCATAGAAAGATAATACTAATGAGGTATTCAGCATGAGGTTTTTATGTTTTATCCTCAGGATTCCCCCCACTCTGTTTTCCTAGTGTTACTAGCCGTGATTTCAAAAGAATTACCACTTATGTAATTCTTTCCATCATAATTTTATAATATATTCAAATGCTTAACTGTGTCTTAAGTCTCTTATTTCAGCTATTTTAAAATTTAACTATGCTTATTACTCAAATAGTTTCAGTTAAAAAATTGGTTTTATAAATTTAACTATTGCTGTATCTTTATAAGTGAGCTATTTTGACTAAGCAGTGAGGCTTTCTTCCTTGTGAAATGATGTAAACTCGCCAAACAATGAGAAGAAAATGTTACTCAAGGTAAATTTGTGCCTTCTGTATTTAAAGAAGCTCTATTTTCAGAATTTTTTCTCTTAAATATTGTTGGTTTCCCAGAGTTATCTGATAACCACGATTTAATAGCTTTGGTGGTCTTAGTTGAATCTCTTTATCCATGAATTTACCTTTCTTGGGTGAGATTATACCTTTTTAATGGTTATAGCCTGACTTATATAGTTACCAAGTATTTTTTCATGAAGTTAAAATAAAAACACCATTGCTCATGTGTTGTTGCTGCCTGAGTCACTAGATTATGAAGGAGAAAAGATCTCTGCATTTGAGGGTGGCAGAAGTGAATTTTTATGAAGTCTTCCTGCTAGTCATTTTATGCTGGAGTTTGGGTTACATGCCAGTTTGAGTGCCTCTATTAAACAAACAGAAAAAACTCATGACAGTAAATCTGAATTTCTCATATTGATGTTCCTTTTCTGGGAGTATATAAAGAGTTTTTACAAACTAGATGCTTAAATCACATATTCTCTTCTATAAAAATTACTGAGGCTGTGGAAATATTAACCATAGGTATGGTTTTCTCATTACAAAAAAGATTTTATGTAGGTGACATGATTTCAAGTGATGAATAATTTTCCTGTTTTTACATACAGTATTAGCTCTTAAAATACATTATGAAGGAGTGCATAGAATAGAAACCCAAATATATTTAAATTAGTGATTCTCCAATTATTTCATCTTGGGATGCTTTCTACTTTCAAAACTTGAGGATTCCAAAGAGCTTGTGTCTTTGTTGATACTTGCCATATTAACAATAAAAACAGAAACTAAGTATTTTACTATGAAGAGAATTCAGCAGGGCCATATAAATATAACACGTTTTTGGGAAAATATACAACTGTTTTCCACAAAAAAAGAAAAATAATATTGTGAGCAGAGTGACATTTTATTTGTGGCAGTGCCATGGCTCGCAGGATTTTAGTTCCCCAACGAGGGAATGAACCCAGGCCCTTGGCATTGAAAGGGTGGGGTCCTAACCACTGAACCACCAGGGAATTCCTGACATTTAAACATTTTTACAAATCTCTTTAATACTTGGATTAATAGAAGAGAGCTAGATTCTCATAGTTGCTTCTGTGTTTAATCTGTTGTGTTACTGCACATCATTTAGCTTCTGGAAAATCCTGTTGTAGACTGGTGACAGAATGAAAGTGAAAAGACATGTTAATATTGATGTGTTAGTATTACTATGAAAGCAGTTTGTAACCCCTTAAATAGTCCTGGGGATACTCAGGGGTTCCAGACCACACCTTGAGAACCAGTGCTTTAAATGAGGAAGCTTTTTTCAATAATGACTGAATTCTATCAAGGAAATAAGGTCTAAATATATTTATCTTTTTTTCATGCTCCTTTTAGGATATAAAAGAAAGCTTTTTTAAAAATTAACAGCAACAAAACTGTAAATCAAGGAAAAACTTAAAATAGTTTTCTATTTTATGAAAGTTGTCAAGTCTTTAAAGCATTTCTTCTCATAGATACTAAGACTTAGCACTGGACCAAGATGTTTTAAAAAGATGTACAATTATACCCGTGAGGCAATAGCTCTCTCTTGATCAGATTTGTGTTTATTTGGTTGACCTTATCAATACAATCTCCTGATTGTTAGGAAGTCTTAGGTTACTCAGTGATTTGTACTGTTTTTATAAAGACTTACAGTTGACTCTATTTTCTCTCATTAGGGTCAATGAAAGATCACCCACAACAACAACCAGGCATGCTGTCCCGTGTGACTGGGGGTATCTTCAGTGTTACAAAGGGAGCTGTTGGTGCCACCATTGGTGGCGTGGCTTGGATTGGTGGAAAGAGTCTGGAGGTGACCAAAACAGCTGTTACAACTGTGCCTTCCATGGGAATAGGGCTGGTGAAAGGGGGCGTGTCTGCTGTGGCTGGAGGTGTTACAGCTGTCGGGTCTGCTGTTGTAAACAAAGTGCCCTTAACAGGAAAGAAAAAAGACAAATCTGACTAAAATATGGAGATACACTTGTTCTCCACAGCATTATGATGCCAGTGGCATTGAATTGCTAAATTATGGACTACAACCAAGTCACCTGTTTTGGACATTTATCTTCTAACTGCTGTGTTGAAAGTATTGATGACTGACTGACTGGCTTTTGTCTAAAAAGAAGAGACCAATACTAGCACAGTGTATGAAGGTTTCTCATACTTAAATTCCAGCTTTTTATCTGGTAAAATGTTACACTTATTCAGTTGTAACTGAAGATATGGTGTATTTGAATATTTACTATATAAGTCTTTCAGTTTAACTAAAAATGTGAAAGTTGAATTTAGTGGATGATCTTTACAGTTCCATATGTATAATGTGCCAGGTAACTCATCTGCCCCTTAAGAAGGGAACCCTGAACTACATAAACTGTACCTTTGATGTGCCTAATAGTTTCAGATGTTTTAATTAGTTTTTTTTAATAACCATAGTTGATTAGACCAAGAGGCATTCTTTTATTATTTAAGATGGTAAAAGTAGCAGGAACTAGAAAAGGTTAAAAGAAAAGATTCATGGTTTTGTGGTATTAACCATCTTGTATTAGACATGCATTATATTAATTTAATCATTGATGCCTTACAAAAGAAAACATCTTTTCTAATACCCTGAATATGTGCGGTTCTTAGGATTATTATTATATATGGATTCTTTCAAAAGTTGTTTGTGAAATTAGTTTTCCCTCAAGAATCTCAGGATTAGTGGGGTAAAGGCATTTCTTGCTCTCAGCAGATAAGATAGTGCTTGTTAACTGTCAGTAGTTATACCGAATTGTACACTTCAACCTGGGTTCATGCTCCATCGTTAATAAACCTTACAGTGCCTAAGGAACATTTCTTTGCTGGTCAGAAGCTATGTTAAAAGAGTTTCATATTAAGGAGGAACACGTAAATCATTTTAAGTTCTTAAGAATTATCTGAAGCATCCAAGATATAAAAAGAATTCTTCACACCTATTTTGTCTCATGTGCTTACATACTTAGTTGTGCCCAACTCTTTGTGACTCCATGGACTGTAACCCATCAAGTTCCTTTGTCCATAGAATTTTTCAGGCAAGAATACTGGAGTGGGTTGTGATTTCCTACTCCAGGGGATCTTCCCAATGCAGGGATCAAACCCATGTCTCCTGCTTGGCAGATGGATTCTTAACTACTTGTGCCACCTGGGAAGCCCCATTTTGTCTCAAGGATGGCTTAAATTATTAGCAGTACCCCTATTAAAAAACACAGTAAAAGCAACTATGGATATGTGACTTGAATGGAAGGGCTCCATAGATTAGTTCTGAAGATTAAGTATATTGATAAGTGCTATTGGAGAAGGCAGTGGCAGCGCACTCCATTACTCTTGCCTGGAAAATCCCATGGATGGAGGAGCCTGGTGGGCTGCAGTCCATGGGGTCACTAAGGGTCAGACACGACTAAGCAACTTCACTTTCACTTTTCACTTTCATGCGTTGGAGAAGGAAATGGCAACCCACTCCAGTGTTCTTGCCTGGAGAATCCCAGGGACAGGGGAGACTGGTGGGCTGCCATCTCTGGGGTCGCACAGAGTCAGACATGACTGAAGCGACTTAGCAGCAGCATCAATGTTTGACAGGCTTTTAAAATGTTATCTTACAGTCCTTTAAAGCAGCAGTAGACTTTGGATCATTTTCCAAGTCAACTTCAGGCAGGGAATTGAATTTTTGGTCACAGATGATAAGCGTGTCATATCTTAATAACGTCTCATCATGTCTTGTTCATTCTAAAAGAATATGACTAAGCTGGAATTCATCTTTGTTTCATGTTCAATTTCATAAAAATTTTAAAGTGGAATATATATTCAGCATACCTCTTAACTAAGGGTTTCAGTTCAGTTCAGTTGCTCAGTCGTGTCCGACTCTTTGCGACCCCATGAATCTCAGCACACCAGGCCTCCCTGTCCATCACCAACTCCCAGAGTTCACTCAAACTCATGTCCATCGAGTTGGTGATGCCATCCAGCCATCTCATTCTCTGTCGTCCCTGTCTCCTCCCACCCCCAAGCCTTCCTAGCATCAGACTCTTTTCCAGTGAGTCAACTCGTTGCATGAGGTGGCCAAAGTATTTTAGTTTCAGCTTTAGCATCAGTCCTTCCAATGAACACCCAGGATTGATCTCCTTTAGAATGGACTGGTTGGATCTCCTTGCAGTCCAAGGGACTCTCAAGAGTCTTCTCCAGCACCACAATTCAAAAGCATCAATTCTTCGGCGATCAGCTTTCTTCACAGTCCAACTCTCACATCCATACATGACCACAGGAAAAACCATAGCCTTGACTAGACGGACCTTTGTTGGCAAAGTAATGTCTCTGCTTTTTAATATGCTATCTAGGTTAGTCATAACTTTCCTTCCAAGGATTAAGTGTCTTTTAATTTCCTGGCTGCAATAAGCATCTGCAGTGATTTTGGAGCCCCCCCCCAAAAAAGTCTGACACTGTTTCCACTGTTTTCCCATCTATTTCCCATGAAGTGATGGGACCAGATGCCATGATCTTTGTTTTCTGAATGTTGAGCTTCAAGCCAACCTTTTCACTCTCCTCTTTCACTTTCAACAAGAGGCTTTTGAGTTCCTCTTCACTCTCTGCCATAAGGGTGGTGTCATCTGCATGTCTGAGGTTATTGATATTTCTCCCGGCAATCTTGATTCCAGCTTGTGCTTCTTCCAGCCCAGCGTTCCTCATGATGTACTCTGCATATAAGTTTGAAAAATCTTAATTTTCTTTAAGTTTGGAAATTTGCTACCATTCTGCACTTTTTTAATGAGCAAGGGGAAGAAAGGAGGTCTCTGAAGTCACTAAGTCAAAATAGCACTCCTGAGAACTTAAATCACTCCAACACCCAAAGCTTAAGTGTTTGTTTGCAAAGCCCTAAGAGTTTTACATTAATAATGTGGATCAACAAATGGATAAGAACAAAACTTAAATACCAGCAGGGATTTATGCAAATCCAGTTTCCTGAACCTTTCTACCATATACAAATCTGGAAAGTCATTAAGGAGTTAATCAGAAATTAAATTGCCATTTATTTCATCCAGTATGATTTATCTGTTGGTATAAAGAAAGAAAGAGAAGTCTCTCAGTTGTGTCTGACTCTTTGCCACCCCATGGACTGTAGCCTAGCCTACCAGGCTCCTCCATCGATAGGATTTTCCAGGCAAGAATACTGGGAGTGGGTTGACATTTCCTTCTCCAGGAGATCTTCCTGACCTAGGGATTGAACCCAGGTATCCCACATTGTAGGCAGACGCTTTACCGTCTGAGCCACCAGGGAAGTATCTGTTGGTATATTGTGATCAAATATAATTAGAAACAGGATTTAAATAAACCAGAAATTTAATAAACATTAAATGATCTAAATCAATGGTATTGGAGAACTTTTTTCTGTTATTTGAAAGAAATTATTGCTTTGTTGCTAGTTTATATTTCTAAATTATCTTTATAGGCTCTGCTGTGCTTTGTACCTGAATTTCTACATATAGACTTTAGTTCACTATATGCTTGAATATTTATTTTCAACTTGGCTTGTCTTTAAAATTGCTTGAGAAAAAATGGTTGTAATTAATTTCTGCTACAGAAAAGCCACCTGGTACATTTTATCTCATCAAGTTTGTTTTAAATTTTAAACGTATAACTTTGTTTAGGAGAGGCTTTGCAGTGATAGCAGAGAACTTGTATAAAAATGAACAGTTAGTTGTAGAGGTTCTTGTTGAAATGAACTTGCCATTTGATATGTAAAGCTGTACACTTGAGTCTTTTCCAGTTTATTTTTGTAGACTAGCAATTTGACCTGTTGAACAGTACTAGCTAACTTCAAGAAATTGAGGTTGTTGTATACACCTGGAGGCATCTGTTATTCAGCTTATCTTTTGAGTGGGTATTTGGCACAATGAGGATATACTTGTGTGACCCACTAGAATGACTGATCTAATAATGTTGACATCATGAATCTTGTACTTAGTGAAATGTCAGATGAAAATTACTGATGATTGAGTAAATTTTTTGTGTTAAAGAAATGGGAAAAGAATACATGAATCTGTTTAATAAAGCACTATGATCTGTAAAAGATGAAATGTTTCATAAAGACCTAAGGAAATTAAGGGAATTTTAAAACAGGGTATTCTTAAAATTTTAGTTATATAGCAAATCAGAAAGTACTGAAGCCAGTTTTTAAATTTTTTGATACTAATGCACAAACATGACAGAACATCTCCAAATATGAATTCTGATGCCAACAATCAAGTCCATATATATTTTAAACAACTCTAATAAATATTAAAAATGCAGATATCTAGATTTGACAGCAACTTGCTGATTCTCTGCAGGGTGGAATTCAAGACTGCAGTTTAACAACCTCTGCAGGGGTTCTTGTGCACTCTAAACTTCGGGAATTGATGGAGGAATTATAAAATAGGGAGGGCACTTCTGTGTCCTAAGCAGATGTGGAACCAACTTAAGACTGCTTACTGGCCAGAAATTTCTCTAAGGGAAGGGAACCAACTGAAAGAAGGAAGAAAACTGATACTTACTGGGCACCTACTTACCTATCGGGCATGGTCCGTAAGTTCTCTTAATCAGTATGAGGCCCTTGGGAGGAAAGTATCTGTGCTTCCTTTGTACAAATGTGGAACAGCGACCCTCCAGTGTAGCCGAGTTTCTCGCAGCGCGAGTCGCAGCCTCCCCAGCGTACGTGACTACTCAGTAACTAGTCCTTCATTCTGCTGCTGCAGTGCTGCCTGCAGGCTTCATTTACTGAGCTGTGTGATTTGAGCTCACTTCAGGTCTTCTGGGTGATCATATTTATTTGGCAGCTAATTGCATTCTGCCTCAGAAATGAATTTATACATAAATTGTTTAAAGGAAATAATGTAATTTGTTGTTAGAGCCTTTTTTTCCACAGAGGAAATGAAATTTGACTCTAGTGTTTTATGTAAGGGTATCTCCCCCTACTACATTGTTGATTTTGACTGTCTAAAATTTACTTGTAGGAAGATCTGGGTTAAGAATGCAAGAATGGAAAAAAGCAGAGGTTCACAGGCTAAAAAGTAATGAACTAGGATTTGGTCAAAAGGAAAATAAAGCTGGTATACTTCATGTTTGACCATGAATGTGGATTTTTTTAGTTTAAACTTTTCTAGTTAGACTAAGCTACAAATGTGTATTACTATAGCCACAATTGGCTCTGGTTTGCTAGTGTACTGACAAAAGTTTTTATTTAATTGAAGGATAATTGTTTTACAGTATTGCATTGGTTTTTACACAAAGCTTTTTACATTAATGGCCACAAAGCGCTACTCAACTCTGCTAAATTTTCTTATATACTTTCTTGTTTGTTCACTTCCCTACTCCTCAAAATGACTCATTCCCCCGCTTCCTACCCCTCCTGCTGTACTTTCTCCCATTCTAAATCTCTCTGTAAAAAGTGGCAACCACACAGCAGCTCTTCTGCCTCTCACAATGCACACTCCTCCAACCTGCCTGCATGTGTTCCCATGCTCTGTGGACTGAGCATGGGCCAGAACTAATGTCTCTGCTCTTACCAAATTAAAGCCCACTTTCACCTCCTCAAGGATTTTAATCCTTAGTATTAATTCGTTTTCCACCTATCATCCATCTTTTTTTCCTTGGGTCATACCCACTGGCATATAAACATGTTCCAGTATTTCCTTTCTTTAAAGAAAAATTACTCAATCTTATTATCTCCATTTTCTGCTTCCATTTGCAGCAAAATTTCTTGAAAAACGATATAGTCCATGACTCTTTCTCATCTCCTATTCTTTCAACCCACTCCAGTTGCCTTCCTACCTGTCTCATTCCACCAGAATCACTCTTGACAGGGCCAACCAATGATTCCCTTTTGCCAGATCCACTGGTCATTTCTTATCTTAGCTGACCTCCCCATGGCATTCGATATTATTGAAAATGTCCTTTTCTCTTGGCAGACTTACTCTGGTCAACCCATTCCAGACCTGGTCTGCCGCTACTACAAATTTATCCTCTTTCTGGGCAGTCTCACCTAGAGCTGTAGCAGATAAGCAGATAATCTGCAGGTATCTATCTCCAGTCCTGATTTCTCACAACTCCAGACTTCACTATTTTTCGATTTGAAAACTCTGCTCAAGTTGGGCATCTCAAGATTGACATCAATAACAGAATTACCAAGGTGACCATATAATGAATAATACATTTCAAACTGAGACACTTTTGAGGGTGAAAGAACACAGCTGATAATTTTGTCAGGGCAGCAAGCATAAACAAAAATCTGCCAAAGGATTTCCCATCACATTTAGAATGAGATTCTGTTCCTTAGACCTGTGCTGTTCATCTTGTGTCACTCTTCCCATCACTTAACTCTGCCCTGACTGTACTGGCTGCCATGCTCCCCTTGAACAAACATTTCTGTATGATTCTGAGTGAGTGACTTAGCCTCTCTGTGCCGAAGTGTCCTCATCTGCTAGAACAATAAACAACGGTACTCTCAGTTCTTAAGAGTTGTAAAGCACAACATGCCTAGCACTTAGTAGATGCTGCAGAGAGATACCTTTCAGTCTCCTAAGGAACTGAACAGATTTGGACGGTAAGGGTTACTTGCATTTGCTGAATGAAGGAATAAAGTTAAGATGTGGTCTACATTTTTCCTAATTTTTCATTACTTAAGGGCCTGCACACATAATGCACATATGTTTGAGTGTCAATTGTTTGTGTATTTGTTACATAGTTCAAACTCCACTGCTGAAAGTGAGCCAGTCTTTATCTGGATAATACTTATCTTGAAACAAAACTTAGAAACTTAAACTAAAATCAGTACCAACCATCACACACATATATTACAGTCAGACCTGGATTCTCAGTTTCCGTAAAAGTTGTACTTCAAATGAATATGAATTAGATCATTTTAAATTTAAGGAATTTTACTGAGACGTTTTCATAAAAACTCCTGAATTTGTAGTTGGTACTCACTCTTTTAGCATGTCAGGTAGGGGTGACTTTTTCTTAATGCCAACTCATAAGCAATCCTTTTTCTGTTCACAAGGTTTGAACAGAAGGAGATCTCAGTAAATCTGGGCTCTGGCACTTGGCAGCTGGATGGTTCTCTAAGCTTGATTCCTCATCTGTAAAAGGGGAGAGTAATACATGCACACAGAAGTGTTTTATGAAATAAAACCGTCAATTTTCAACAAACTGACCACATAAATAAGTTCTGATTATTCCTTATGATGGGTAATACTTGGTTCTCAAAGATACCTATTCCAACCTGGAGATAAAACCAACTTTCTCCACCAAAATGTTTTAGAAATTTGCTAATGTTTCACCAAACACTATCTACAGGATTCAGATCATAGTGATGTTTCAGAGCTGGTGGTGAGAAAGAAGGTTGGGTCTGCATCCCAGATGAAATGCGCTATATCAATAAAAATATATCCATAATTTGAATGAACGGAGTACACTTGTCAGTCTCTAAACACTATTCACTTACAAAATAGCACACTCGTGCCATTTAATTGTAGTTTTGTTTTTTTCAAATAGCTCAAGGACAAAATTACAAACTTTATTAAAATAAATGCAATTTATATTTCAAGTATAGCAGCTGAGTCAGACATCATCTACTTAGAGGTAATTTAAACACAACTCAGAAGCTAAGTAGGTTCTTAAAACTGGTGGTACCCACAATATTCCTGAATCACTTAAGTTTTTGCTACCTGGTTTCACTGCACTGGTAAAAAGAAGCAACATCAGTCAGCAAGTTATTCTTCAACATTTAATGGTGCCACAGGGTTAAATAATGGCCTTTTTTTGGCCTGAATTTTACCAAAGTTAGCCTCAAATTCTTTTTTTGTTCCATTTAGATTCGCTAGATGTCCATCCTTTATTCCACAGCCTAAGGAATTCAGTTTCCTTATCCTGTATTGTACTATTTGTGGTGTTAATTCAAGAACCATTGGTGTCTCTCTTATCTGAGCTATGGAAATTCCTTCTTTCAATAATCCCTGAATTCTCTCCTCCAAAACTGGAACAGAGTAATACAAAAGGGCAGGACATTTCAAAACCAATTGCTTCAGGTCATGATCAGTACATTTAAAAGCATTTTTAGAGAAAGACATACTGTTCTGTATACTTCTTGGGCAAAGTTGAAAAAGAAATCCTTTGAGTTTGGAGAGAAGCTGGAGAATTTCAAAGTTTGTGAAACCCTGCTCCTGGAAAAATTCTAGTGTTTCCTTTATAGCTGCAGAAGAATTTAACAAAATAAATGGGTTTTGGCTTAACAGTTTTAGAAGCCAAATTTTCATGTTGGCCTCAGAGCCACCTAAATTTCGATAACTCTCTTGGAGAATCTTTATCATTTGCTTATTCTTCTCAATAGGATTATGAAAAATATTAGATGCAGTTGTCAAAAATCTGCTAATGACCACATTTTTGAGTCCCAACTCTTGAAAGAACTGAATATTCAGCTTCCGGTTTTCCTGGTCTTTAACAGTAAAGAAAGATTCTGGAAACTGTTCTATTAACTTGACTAACTCTTCCTCGTTTTTACAGACCAATTGCCAGAGTTCTCTTTGGGTGTTAACAGCAGTTGGACTGCAGATAATTGCTTCTGGGCAGCGTTCCAAGATACTGGCTACAGCAGTCTCATTGGCACCCAGTTGTTGTAAAATATTTGCAATTTCTTCAACATAGGTTTCATCTTCCAGAAGTACCCAGCCTTTTAATCTTCGAATTTTCCTGATGTCAACTGATAATTTAAAGAGCTTTTCTACTGTCTTTTTATTTACTTTCTTTGACTGACTATCAGTTGTACAGGTGAAGGATGCTAGAAAAGGTCTGTATTTTGGAGCTGATAGCATTTTTCGGAAAGAATAGAGTCTGCAGGGCTGAGATCTCATCAGCAACTTCCACAACATGGCTGCAATCCACTGGCTAATTCCTACCGTCCTGAGACTCCAAATGTACAAATCATACCTGTAAGAAAGAAAATACAGATTCTCTTAGAATACAAACACAAATCTGAGCTACAAATATTAAGCATGGAAATAAAATGGACAAATTAGGTAAACTACTCATGTGATGAGTATTAAATAGAGCTGTTTAAATAATCGATGAAGTAACTGTCATATACTGCTTCCCATCTTAAACTTAATAAATACCCTCTTTGAGCTTTGCAACAACTTGTGAAGTAGTTATTTCCATTTAACAGATCAGTAGCAAAACCACAGAGAGTTCAAAGATTCACAAACCTCGAATGTTATTTTGACATAAATTTCGTTTCTTACAACTCTGTTTCTATTTAGG
This sequence comes from Moschus berezovskii, assembly GCF_049115385.1. Classification (NCBI taxonomy): domain Eukaryota; kingdom Metazoa; phylum Chordata; class Mammalia; order Artiodactyla; family Moschidae; genus Moschus; species Moschus berezovskii. Next base: position 75,068,908 of record NC_142465.1, read on the forward strand.
GCATATACTTTTATACACATACCCATTTTTTAAAATGTTTTTTATAAAGTTGATGTTTAGGTAAAGCAAATACTTTTTAAAGAGGAGAGTCAATTTTAATTTTTTATTGTATTTTTTGCTGAATAGCTATTATCCAAAATAAGCCACTGAATTTGTTTTGTTTAAAAATGAGTTAATATAATACTATTTTATGAAAATTTGTGAAAATATTTTTTTATAAATCCAGAATTAAAGTCTCAGCCAGAAAAAAAAAAAAGGAATGCCATGTGACTGCCCGATGGAGTCATGGGAAATCATGTTAGCTGTGGAATGTCATAGTGACCATGGCTTATTTCACTTAGCGTTAGTATAGCATGTGTTAGGACAAATCAGTTAATTTTAATTGGTCAAAGAGTCAGGGAAGTTTCCCTTTCCTTTAGAGTTCCTACTGCTTTTATGCATCAGATGAGAAGGTAATTCATCCCTATTTCCTTCTATATTATTGTTTGAATCTTAAAAGCTAGCTCCTTTAATTCATTTGAAATTTCTGGTTGTGAGCTGAGAATGTAAATAGACTTTATCAATAGTTTATCTAAGCACCATTTTTGAACAATCCTTTCCTTCCCCATGATTTGTGATGTCTCCTTTGTTATGTCATATTCAATGTAGCTTCTGTTTCTAGCTAACCTCCATCCTTGTGCGTGCGTGCTAAGTCGCTTCAGTCGTGTTGACTCTTTGTGACCCTGTGGACTGTAGCCCGCCAGGCTCCTCTGTCCATGGGATTCTCCAGGTAAGAATACTAGAGTGGGTTGCCATGCCCTCCTCCAGGCGATCTTCCCCACTCAAGAGATTGAATGTCTCTTACATCTCCTGCACTGGCAGGTGGGTTCATCACTAGTGTCACGTGGCAAAAATAGTAGGGGAATCCACACTTCCCTACTATTTTTGCAATTCCCCGAAGAAGCCAGGTGGGTAATTTCTGGCCTTTGCTTCATAATTCATCCCTCTGCTGCTACTGCTGCTGCTAAGTCACTTCAGTCGTATCCGACTCTGTGTGACCCCATAGATGGAAGCCCACCAGGCTCCCCTGTCCCTGGGATTCTCCAGGCAAGAACACTGGAGTGGGTTGCCATTTCCTTCTCCAATGTGTGAAAGTGAAAAGTGAAAGTGAAGTCACTCAGTCGTGTCCGACCCCTAGTGACCCCATGGACTGCACAGGCTCCTCCATCCATGGGATTTTCTAGGCAAGAGTACTGGAGTGGCTTGCCATTGCCTTCTCCGTCATCCCTCTGCTAGACCATCCTAAAACAATCTCTGGTCAGCTCATTCTTTCACACCCCTTACAAGGATGTCAAATATCAGCTCAGACCTCCAGCTTCCCCAACACCCATTCTCTCATTCACTCTCAACCCAATACCCTTGCGTCTAACTAGTACAAAGAAAGGAGTGCAGTTCACCACACCAAACATAAACCTTCTGCTGTTTCCCCTTCCCTATAGTTACACCTTTCATCTTCCAGGTAATTCCTGCTCTGTGCTCATCCCAGCCTCTCTAGCCTGAGATCTCTAGAGCCCTTCTTTCTCACATATTCACTCTTCAGTTGAATCCTGCTCTCTGAGGTTCCCACCCTTCACCTCAATGGCTCCTTCTCTCACTGCCCCTCCAGTTAAAATTATTCTCCTCTTCCCCTCATTTAATTCTTGCACAGCCTCCTTTCTTTCCATTTCCTCTCTTCCCATTTACATAACTTCCCATGAAGACAACTTTCATGTGATTAAAGCCAATGAGTAGTTTTAGTTCCTCTTTTGACATCTGCAGCTTTCAGCACAGGTGACCACTTTCTTTGAGAAGTAACTCATACCTGACTTTCAAGACTTCCCACTCCCCTGGTCCTCCTTCCTTCCTCTGCTTCTGAATCTGTTGCCTCTGCAGGCTTATCTTCAAGGCTTGGTTCTAGGCACTCCTCTTCTTACCTTAGAGTTTCTCCTCAGAGATCCTGTCCTTATCCAGGGCTTGTTAATCCAAGGAAACTTCATTCCAGCTTCTCAAAATGTAATCTTGTCACTTTCCTGCAATAAACTTTTCAATCGCACTTTAGGATAGAGACAAAGTAAATGTCTACTTTACAGAGGCCTTTAAGGCCTCTTTGTCTTAGGCTGTCATCACCCAAATCTCCTGTCCCCCTCTGCCTACACTTACCTGTACCAACTCCCTTTCAGCCCTTGGCGCTCTACCTGTTCCCATCACAGGGTCTCTAAAGACTGACGGCTGTTCCCCATGCCCACAATCCTCCCAAGTGTCACTTTCTCAGGGAAGGTTTCCTGCCCTTCATGAACAGATGAGGCCTCCTGTCCCCCAGATAGGCTGTCTTGGCCCTGTGGACTGTTCCTCTGTGTGCTTAGTCGCTCAGTTGTGCCCAGCTCTTTGCAACCCCATGGACTGCAACCCCTGCCAGGCTCCTCTGTCCATGGGGATTCTCTAGGCAAGAATACTGGAGTGAGTTGCCATGCCCTCCTCCAGGGGATCTTCCCAACCCAGGGATCGAATCCAGGTCTCTGCATTGCAGGCGGATTCTTTACTGTCTGAGCCACCAGGGAATGCCACTTGTCATAGCTGCAGCTGTTCATGTGTGATTTCTGTCTCACTCTCCATGAGGGTAGGGATGGTTTACTGCCCTGTTCCTATGATAAAATGCTTCTCTACCTTTCGCCTGACTGGCACTGCCGACTCTAGGAGGCATGCCTGGGTAGATGACTTTCATGTGTGCTCTTCCCCAGCACGCTGCTCTTGACCCGACTGTGGTACTTATACTCCTATAAGTTCTTCATTCTTTCAACTAGTTTTTTGGGGTTTGTTTAGCTCATTCTCTGTGACAGACATTATGCTAGGCACTAGCTGTTTTGCTAAAACATTTTTTCATACCTTTGGATCACAGACCCTTCAGAGAATATGGTGTGAGTCAGAGGCTCTCTTTCCAAAAAAAAAAGGACCTATACTCACAACATTTTGCAAACAACTTTAGCAGGATTTGTGAGCACCCTGCAGTCTAACTATGAACAACCTGCACCAGATTGCAAGCATCTGGAAGATAGGTAGGGTCTGAGTGCAGTTCTACCTTATCCCCTGTACCCAGCAAAGAACTTGGTCCACAGAGAAACAGAGTATAAGTATCTGCCAATGGAAAAGCAGCACCATGTGCACTACAACTTAAAGTAGTGGGTAAAGCTGTGGGCTGCCTCGGCCTAGTTCTGGATCATTAGTTGTGTTATCGACTCGGGGAAGTCACTTCTCTGTGCCTCAGTTTGAGCATCAGGAAAGTGGCAACATTCAGTGTTTGTCAAGGTTACAAACTGGGTGATTGTGAAGATTAACACCATGAATCAGAGTATTCAGAAACTCATTAAGTCATCACAACAACCTATATTAAAGATAAGTTAACAGGTGAAAGTCAAGTACCCCAAGGTCGCTCGGCTAAAAAAGGACCAGATCTCACATTCAAACCCAAAAGCTTAGCTCGAGCCTGCTCCTGGCCCCGTTCTCTGCCCATACTAATAATCTAGGTAAATATTTGTTAAATCACAACGTGGGCTACTTTTTTGATGCTTCATTTTTCTTAAGCATTTTTGGGGGCTTGAAACCCACTTCTGTAAATTGTACAATTTTCATAATAACGGCCCACTCGACGAACACTAGTAATTCAATTAAGTTCGACTGTGACGACACGTATGATCTGCTCAGTTTCAAATTAACACTAGTAATTCAATTAAGTTCGACTATGACAACACGTATGATCTGCTCAGTTTGTAAAAAAGAAAAAACGAGGGCCCAAGGAAGACGGTGTTGGGGAGAGACCGAAAACCACACACCCGTCATGTGGGGCATGCGCTTTCTAAGAGAAATTTCCGACCGGCGGCGCCCCGGCGTCCACCAGCACCCAGGCCAGGCAGGCGGAGCTGAGGCAGCTGACGGGGAGTCTGTCTTCATGGTGGGCAGCTCCCAACTCCAGACTGCAGCGGCGAGCACCCACAGGTGTGCAGGACCGGACGACTCACCTGTCAGTGTCCGCTCTGTACACTGTACGAGTTCCGGGTCTCCAGCCACCGGCCAACTCCCCGCAGCAGCGCTGACCCGGCCACCTGTGAACCCGCAGACACGCCCAGAGCCCCCAACGCAGCCAATCAGGATGCGAGGCGCAGGCTACGTGGCCCCTCTGACGCAGCGCGGAGGGGCGGGGCGGCGGAGTTCAACTCGACTGGTATCAGCTTTCAACGGAACAGCACCTCAGGCCAGCAATTGTTGCCGCTGGCATTCTCATGCCTTTGCCCTCTGTGTATTTTAGAGAACTTGGAGTTTCAGTCTTTTTGTCCCTTGGGGAATGTCACAGCCCGCGAGGAAAAAAAAAAAAAAGGTAGAAATAATTCAGAAACCGCTATATGTTTAAGCTGTAGCCATTCAGAATTCCCCAAATAAGCCTACAGATAAAGAACTAATTTATAAAATAAATTTAGTTTAAAAAATCCCGAAACTTCTTTGGAACATATCTAGCCTTCCTGTCCCCCGTCCCCTGCCAACCCAGCAGTCAGCTACAGTGCCTGATTCTTCTTTAATGAAGAATTAAACTGCCTCCTGACACTTTAACCCAAATACTAGCCTTTTCAGATAAACTGCTAGGTGGTTTATATTCTGATTATTACCGGTGATTCCAATCTCAGAAACAAATCTCTCCCTAAAGCCAGGCTCAATGTCTGTCCCATTTACTGTCATATTTATCCATACACATATTTATGGCATGCCTATTAAGTGTCAAGCATTTGCAGCAGCAAAGACAACACAAGTGCACAAGACAATGGGGAATATGGAGTTCACATTCTGGTGCAGGACAAAGATATTAACAACCAACGACACTATTAATTGCAACTATAATAGAGTTAAATGTAAAGGAAAAGATGCCAAAACTGGGCTAGCTGTCCTATGCTGGGTGTGGAGTTGGGATCAGGAAAGCTGATTTACCCAGGCTCTAGGCCCCTCACTTTGTATTTCATAGTATACTGTGCATACTTCTAAAAACAGCCTTAACACAAAGGACTGTAATTCTTCTAGATTGCCCTCTCTCCTTGTGGAGTGAACTCTTTGTGGATACTGATGAATTAATTTTCCTATGAACAATGCTGGGCACATGATAGGGACTTGGGAAATGCTAACCAAATCTTTTGAGTCTAGTCTTATTACCCAGTTTGTGCTCAATAGCCTTTGTTGAGGGGGTGACAAGTTGTACTTTAATTCCACAGAGTAGCAGCAAGAATCCTGACTCCTTGTCTCTAGATCAACTTTGATCTCCAGGATATTCTAGAATTAACTGAATGGCTAACCATATATGAGGTAGGGGAGTGTTTGTCCAGTAACTCTTCTCCCTCTGAGTTACCCCCCACACAAAACCGCCATTATTTGTGGCTTTATTGCACTCTTTTTCCTGAAATACTAGGATTTGGGGTCCAGACTAACCAAAGTATGTCACCTGCATCTGGGTCTGATCCCTAGGTCAGGAAGATCCCCTGGAGAAGGAAATGGCAACCCAGTCCAGTATTCTTGCCTGGGAAATCCCATGGACAAAGGAACCTGGCAGGTTGCAGTCCATGGGTTTGCAAGAGTCAGACACAACTTACCAACTAAACTACCACCACAGAAAAGAAAAGGAAGTTAAGGAATGTAAAGTCGGGCCTTAGAACTGCAAGCCACAGTCACTGGTCAGGAGGGAGGGAGCAGGGATGTGCATTAAGGAGCTGGCAGCTAGTACCAGGGCTCCACAAAATTGTATGAGGAATGACAACACAACCCTGTACACTGTAATCAACACTTGAAACTGACCAATTTAGCTATGCCAGTTGTCTTAAATAAATGCCACCCAAAGTTTTTTCCATCCTAAATATTTAAAGAATTCACTTCTAGGCCCATACAATCAGACAAACAGTTGGATTGCAAAATGGAATTACCAGATTAATAATAGTTATGATAACAATAATTGGCAGCTAACCAGAGCTGCAGCATGCAGTTATGCAGACTATGCGCTGCACAATTCAGGGGGCTACACAGCATGACCACCCTACAGCTAACATTTATCGACCATCTTACCACATGCCAGGCACTAGAGTTGGTGATGGACAGGGAAGCCTGGCATGCTGCAGTCCATGGGGTTGCAAAGAGTCGGACACAACTGAGTGACTGAATTCAATAAACTGGTGAAGCAGATACTACTCTCATCCTCATTTTATAGATGAGAAAAAAGACACAAAAGGTTAATAACTGCCCAAGATCTCACAGCTGATGAATGGCAGAACCAGGCATTTGATTCAAGAGCCCACACTCTTAACTATTATCCCTTTCTGACTAATTCACAGTTGTAAGCCCAATTACTTGAAAAAAAAAATCTCTTTGGTTTTAAATCTTTCTTATAGATACCTTTATTTTTAAAAGTACCAAGTATTTAGAAGATAGTACTCTTACTTAGAATAATTTTGAAAAGTATTTTACTAAAGTATAGTAGCTGTTTCTTCTTTCAGAATGGTGACATGTAGTTTACAGACTCTGTTTCTAGTCTGTGATCACATCTCACATACCAAAGCTCTCCTCCTTACCTAAAACAAGCAAAAAAATTTTTAAAAAGAAAAAAAAATCAAGTACACAAGATTCCATATGTGTATATACTTTAATAACATAGTCACTTTAGCTGTAATTGAACAAAGAAAGGGAGAACAAAAAGAACTTAACACATGATACTTCCACAACTTTGGGTCAAAACAGGCATACATGAAGCTTTAAAACATACATTGTCTATGCTAACAGAGGCTATAACTACTAATTTTGATTATGCACATTTTTTAAAACATTATTATCAAAGAGTGCAAAGTTAGACCAAACAATGATGTCAAGAAAAATTCTGTCTTAAAATTTTAACAAAGTCTTTTAAGAAAGTCTAAAACCCTCCTATTTTCCCACAATGACTCTCAAAACTTTGATTTTTTGTATCAGAATATCAGTTAGCCACTTTAATTTTTACCATACATGAAAAATTATCAAAAATATATTGATGAGTCTAAACTAATTGTGACTATTTATATTTACATTAAGCAAATTCTTTTACCAAGTTCTTTATATACAAATTACCATTTGTCCTTTGTCAAATTCATTTAAAAAGTTAAAAACCACAGAAATGTTATTAGAAATAATGCATTTCAATATGTAACTGCTTTCCATCAATGAGGAATATTTTAAAATAATTTAACTGAAAAAGTACTGAACTCCCCACCAATTTCAGCTGCAACAGTATTCCTTCTGAATGTTTTCTGTGATGTAAGAAAAGAAAAAACTGCGTAAAGCTTGATTGCAAGGAATAATAAAAATCTAATGAGTATTTACTAATCATAAAGAAATTTACAGACTAGTTAGGTTCACATTAAAAAATACAGCAATGATTTAAAAATGTGAACAGTTTAAGATAACTGAAGAAACAAAAGTCTTAGTTGGCAAATGCACTGTATGAAATCTTTTCATATAAATTTAATTCATAAAACAGTATCCCAAAACCAATTGAATTGAATACAGGCATGGCTTTTTGACACTTTCAAAAAGGACCAACATTTAAAAAAAAACTTAAGCTACCTATCAAACTGGAAATAATTCAGATTTCAGATCTATCACAACAGATAAATTTATAAACACTTAAGATATGAGGAAACGTTCATAAAGGGATATTATCAATATCACTAAACGTTAAAAGTCACTTTAATTGTTTTAGACTCTTGGTCACATAGGAAGGAAATGAAAAGGATGGCTTTTTCTGAGAAAAAATCTGAGCAGAACACCATAAACTTTTCAGATTTGAAGATCATCAGTTCAGAGGACGTAAAACTGAGTATAGCACTGTGCCCAGTACAGGTGCATTTCTCTCATCCCAGAATTGATTTTGTAACAATCACTGAAAAACTTATGTCTGGGACTTCCCTCGAGGTCCAGACTCCACACTCCCAATGCAGGAAGCCCAGGTCTGATCCTTGGCCAGGGATCTCAATCCCCACAGCCACAGCTAAGAGTTAGCATGCCACAACTCAAGATCCCGCATGCTGCAACTAAGACCCAGAGCAGTAAATAAACAAATATTTTTTAAAAATTTATGCCCCAGATTCTCTGCTTTGAAAATAGAGATAGGCTCCATTTAGGAAATTATCTTAATTTACGTTGATTACATACTCTGGCTTAAGCAAGAAATAAAGCTCTAAAATATTTACCTAATTAGTGCTTTGTCGCTGGACTTTAGGACCAATACTCTGCATGTCCTCTTCCTGACTAGGACGTTTCCCATTGCCAAGACCAGCACCTGTGGAGCTTCTTCCTACACATTAAAAAAAAAAAAAGTACATTTAAGATAGGAAAGGTGAAAAGAACAGTATGCTTGAATGCTTCATTCTTACCTTGCTTTAATAGATGAGTTTGCTGACTGTCTCCATGAGCATAATGTAAAATACCACTCCCTTGACTACAACCTGTTAGTATTTGAAAGACAGTTTTAAAAGACAGTAAAATCAGTTAAGTAAATTCCAAGTTGTATGTATTAAGATCACAAATCTAATTTTTAGTATTTGTATTATGTTTTTTAGAATTAATCCACAATGCTTTATAAGAACCAAAAATCGTATGCCCAAATCAGGAAAACTTAAACTTGTCCTTAAATTTAGGGACACAGAAATGTTGACTATTCAAAGGAAAAATCACTGATAATCATTTTGTAAAAAACATTTCTTCACTGCATGACAATGATTAGACACTTGATCATGAAGGCAAAACACAGGGGATCAGTAAGATATACATCCTTTCTTCACCTCCTCCTTTCTCAGCACCTATCTAAAGCATACGTGCTTGGAGATAAGAGAATAAGTGTCTGTCAGATGACAGCTAAACAGTTCACACAAAGGAGGAGACACAGATGAAGGTGCTACCCACTCCACCATCTACCAAGTAAAGTTTCCTAGTTCCTTTAGCTCTCAATGTTCTTCTCTCTTTTTGCCTATTGCATGGGGAGGCAGCATCTTAACAATTTATCACTTACTTCATTTACTTATTTCCCTTTCCACACCCTCATTTAGACTCCAAGCTCTATGTGGCTTTTATGTCTTCTGTTTTTTGAAAGCCTCACAGTACCTAGCTACAAAGTGTGTTATAGGTAAATATTTACATAATTAGACTACTTTATAATTTATTAATCCTACCATGAAACATCATGTGTATAAATTTTTGAAGCTAAATCATTCCAATTTAACTTGCTAACATGATTAGTTTTGCAGATAACTTCAAATAATGAATACAGATTTGAACTAAGAAAGAGTATGTACCATCATCCCCCATCAGCTAGGTAACTGGAGTGTGCTGCTTTCTACCCCTCTGCTGCCTGCCTGTTATCTCAGTGTTTCACAGAACTTCTGTCCCTAAAACTCAAGTGTGGAGAGAAAAGGCAGTCTGTGAACTGCATAAGAAATGTGATAGAACTTTTGAAATGATTCCTTGCTAAAGTTTATTTTAAATTGTAGGAGACTTTGAGACAGAACATTTCTGAAGTACACTACCATCAACAGCAATAATTTGAATGTAGCCTGAACACATAATAAAATCTTTTGTTTTATAAACACTACACATGGCATTACATTTACAGGGGAGGCCCAGTGATGACAGGAAAGAGTATGAACTTAGGACAAGTTAGACTTGGATCTGAATCTTAGCTCAGCTACTTACTAACCGTGGGATCTTGGTTAAGTTATCTAACTCTTCTAGGCTTATTTCTCCAATCACAAAATGAGAATCCAACCACCACTTCTCCAGGATAGTGAGTATGTGGCAAAAATCTCACACACAAAAGTTGGCAGGTAAGATAATGAGTACTTTCATTCCTTTTACCCTAAGCTAACTGCTGATGCTCTCAAAAGTATGCAAAATATTTCTGAGTTCAGAAGAGCTCAATTTGTTAAAAGATTTTATTCTTAATATCAAATTTTGAGTATCTGATATTAAAAAAAAAAAAGACCAGGAGCTGACTGTGACTCAGATCATGAACTCTTTATTGCCAAATTCAGACTAAAACTAAAGAAAGTAGGGAAAACCACTAGACCATTCAGGTATGACCTAAATCAAATCCCTTATGATTAAACAGTGGAAGAGACAAATAGATTCAAGGGATTAGATCTGATAGATAGAATGCCTGAAGAACTATGGACGGAGGTTCATGACATTGTATAGGAGGCAGGGATCAAGATCATCCCCAAGAAAAAGAAATTCAAAAAGGCAAAATGGTTGCCTGAGGAGGCCTTACAAACAGCCTTCTGAGAAAAGAAGAGAAGAAAAAGGCAAAGGAGAAAAGGAAAGATATGCCCATTTGAATGCAGAGTTCCAAAGGATAGCAAGGAGAGATAAGAAAGCCTTCCTCAGTGATCAATGCAAAGAAATACAAGAAAAAAATAGAATGGGAAAGACTAGAGATCTTTTCAAGAAAATTAGATACCAAGGGAACATTTCATGCAAAGATGGGGACAATAAAAGACAAAAATGGTATGGACCTAACAGAAGCAGAAGATAATAGGAAGAGGTGGCAAGAATATACAGAAGAACTATACAAAAAAGATCTTCTTGACCCAGATAACCACGATGATGTGCTCACTCACCTAGAGTCAGACATCCTGGAATGTGAAGTCAAGTGGGCCTTAGGAAGCAACACTATGAACAAAGCTAGTGGAGGTGATGGAATTCCAGTTAAGCTATTTCAAATCCTAAAAGATGATGCTGTTAAAACATGCTGCACTCCATATGCCAGCAAATCTGGAAAACTCAGCAGTGGCCACAGGACTGGAAAAGGTCTGTTTTCATTCCAATCCCAAAGAAAGGCAATGCCAAAGAATGCTCAAACTACCGCACAATTGAACTCATCTCACACACTAGCAAAGTAATGCTCAAAATTCTCCAAGCCAGGCTTCAACAGTACGTGATCCGTGAACTTCCAGATGTTCAAGCTGGTATTAGAAAAGGCAGAGATCAAATTGCCAACATCCGTTGAATCATAGAAAAAGCAAGAGAATTCCAGACAAACATCTACTTCTGCTTTACTGACTACGTCAAAGCCTTTGACTGTGTGGATCACAACGAACTGTGGAAAATTCTTCAAGAGATGGGAATATCAGACCACCTAACCTGCCTCCTGAGAAATCGTATGCATGTTAAAACTGGACATGGAGCAACAGACTGGTTCCGAATCAGGAAAGGAGTACATCAAGGCTGTATATTGTCACCTGCTTATTTAACTTATATGTAGAGTACATCATGAGAAATGCTAGACTTAATGAAGCACAAGCTAGAATCAAGTTGCTGGGAGAAGTATCAATAACCTCAGATATGCAGTGACACCACCCTTTATGGCAGAAAGAGAAGAAGAAATAAACAGTCTCTTGATGAATATCAAAGGGGAGAGTGAAAAAGTTGACTTAAAACTCAACATTCAGAAAACTAAGATCATGGCATCTGGTCCTATCACTTCATGGCAAATAGATGGGGAAACAATGGAAACAGTGAGAGACTTTATTTTGGGGGGCTCCAAAATCACTGCAGATGGTGACTGCAGCCATGAAATTAAAAGAAGCTTGTTCCTTGGAAGAAAAGCTATGACGAACCTAGACAGCATACTAAAAAGCAGAGACATTACTCACAACAAAGATCCATCTAGTCAAAGCTATGTTTTTTCCAGTAGTCATGGGTGGATGTGAGAGTTGGACTATAAAGAAAGCTGAGCGCTAAGAATTGATGCTTTTGAACTGTGATGTTGGAGAAGATTCCTGAGAGTCCCTTGGACTGCAAGGAGATCCAATCAGTCCATCCTAAAGGAAATCAGCCCTGAATATTCACTGGAAGGACTGATGCTGAAGTTGAAACTTCAATACTTTGGCCACCTGATGCGAAGAACGGACTCATCTGAAGAGACCCTGATGCTGGGAATGATTGAAGGCAGGAGGAAAAGGGAATGACAGAGGATGAGATGGTTGGATGGCATCACTGACTCAATGGACATGAGTTTGAGTAAGTTCCAGGAGTTGGTGATGGACAGGGAAGCCTGGCATGCTGCAATCCATGGGGTTGCTAAGAGTCAGACACGACTGAGCAACTGATTTTTGGTTAGAACATTTGAAAATTGAGATGATTCAAATGTCCAATACATTCTGACTTCTTCACATGTATTAAGAATATATGTGTAGCAATTAACTATATATATATATCACAAAGAACACCATTACAGACCAGGCTTTATAAGGAAAAAGACATGTACAAAAAGATTAGTGTCATTATGCATGTGTATGATAAATCTTTTGGCCACATTCACAGGGCCTCTGACCCTCTTAATTAATTACTTTATGGTTAATATATACTTAAAGAGAATAAAGAATAATGGGCATTCTGAAGATATAACATCTGAGTTTCATTTTACCCTTAATATTGCTCTCCTCATTCAGTTTGCAAGATCTTTGACCCAAATTCCACTATATGTAATGATATTTTCCATTTCCGTTGTTGTTTTTCAGTAGCTAAGTCATGTCTGACCCTTTTGCAACCCCAAGGACTGTAGCCCCCTAGGCTCCTCTGTCCATGTGATTTTCAAGGCAAGAACACTGGAGTGAGTTGCCATTTCCATCACTAAAATGTCACTAGTGGAGTAAGGGGGTGTGTATGTGTGTACATGTGTGCATATATACAAGGAACCTATTACACAAATTTTAGATAGAATTTTAAAAATATAGTGAGGTAAAATAAACAATGTATTTTATTATTAATCTCTTTATGTTACTAAGTACAGAAATTTCCTTTTTACTTACTTGTATTGCTGCTACAACCTGGGCCATTTTCTCCAGGAGAATACCCCATGAGGCCTCCATTCCCATTAGGGTTAGATGGCACTGAAGCAAGAAGCCCTAAAGGAAAAAAATTTCCTATTAAGTTATGATCAAGATGAAATTCAAGGATTGGGACATAAACAGCTGCCAAAGAAACAAATCAAAGGCATTTACTGACATACCGAGTCCTCTGTATCGTGAAAGCTGCTGATAGATCTGTTTCATCCTCTCAATATTCAAACGGCTTGCCTCAGCATGGTTCACCATTGGTTTAGGATAATTAACTCCTATCAAACATTTGGCCACCTTTTGAATACCTTCTGGTGCATTCCAGGGATCATAGATATATTTTGCAGGGAAGCCTCTTAGGACAGGCAAATAACGCCTTTTAGGAAAAGGAAGAAAAATTATTAATAAAATGAACTGTAAGCAAATTATAACACACTATTTATTAGCTATGAATCACCCAAATCAAATCAATACCATTTAAATGATTTGTTACCCTTTTCCTCATCTCTGCTGCCCATCAGGAGTGGGGAATACCTTAAGCGTTGTTTAAGCATGACAAGCTCTTCCTGGATTAGCTATTCCAAACTGAATATAATCATCCTTGATTTACCTGATATAGTCTCCATTGGGATCTGTTCTCCTACCAAAACCAACAGGGCAATAGCAGTGAAAAAACTGTTGGAAAAAGGAACTACAAGACAGCCACATCCAACTTCCAGCATTTATGCTCCAATCTGCATCAAGCAGTAATTCTTCAAATACCTTCAGAAGTAACGGTAATCAATTAGTTTGCACACAGATATTTCTCAAAGCAAGCATTTTCCAGGTCTCTGTAGATCAAAAATCAAGGTAAAGAAAATCTAGCACTGAACTATAAAATTAAACATTCCAAAGTTAGTTTCCTTATCTGTGTTCTATCCTATAATGAGTTATTTCAGGGAAAGAAACATATTAGTACTATACAGATTTCTGAATAGAATTTACCATTGTAAGCTTGGCAGTGTTATTGGAAAGGGGAGGGTAAAAGTTATTCAAGTCATTGATTTAAAAGGGTAAGTTAGGATATGGGAAGACTTTTTTTAAAAAGGAAAAAAAAGTAATAAACACTTTCAAGAAAGCAAAAATACTACCAAATAAATCACCAAAAAAAAAACTTGGAAGCTTGGTACACTGGTCTACATAATGGGAACAATCATATACAAATGACCTTTAAAATTTAATTAGAATTATGGAATTTAAATTTGGGATTCCTTGATCCAAAAGGGAAACAGAATTAAATTATTTTTATAAGTTCATTAAGTGTGTGCTATGCATCTACCTCATGTACGACCTGGTGCGAGGAAAACAGAGATGTAAAAAAACATAGGATCAGAAATGGTCTTTTGGAAAAGGGAAATTTATGATATAGATAGGAAGGTAAAACATATTTAAGTCCTCTTATATATACCTATAAGATGATGTCACAAAATGTAGTATGCATCACATTACATAATAAGACTAAAAAGCTATGGTGTTGAAATGAGGCAAAATGATTTATATTTTAAAATTTATAATACAAAGATTGCTATTTCTACGACTCTTCAGTGAATCCTTTATGTGACAGAAATGATCACCTATAAATATACATCAATCCGATAAGTCCAGAGTATTAAATTTTAGAGTTCCCTTGATGGGTAGGCTGATTTAGCCACTGAAATGACTTCAGGTTAACTGACTTCAGGTTAATGCAGTCTGATTATGTCCAAAAGTTGCCTCTATAGTTAAGAACTAAATGCTTTTCTATTGAAAAAAAGAAACAAGACTATAAATAAATCTATATAATAGACAACTTTTAGGAAATATATATAAATATATATATAAAAGGCATAGAGTTCTTAAAAATAAAGCCATGCTACATTAGTTGGAAGAACACTGACCTTCATTCCTTCTTCCCAACTAATCCACAGGTCACCTCGTGTCAGGAAACAAGCAACTGCATGTCTGGCTAAATGATGAATCCAACCCTCCTGACGAAGCTGTGTCATGATGGCATCAATCCATGGAAAGCCCGTCCGTCCTTCTGCCCATTTTGCTAAAGCCTCAGGATTCTTATCCCATGGAATCTGAACACAAATGGGGTTTCCTTCCATTTTGTCAAAGCGTGGATTATTTGTTGCTGCTGTATAGAAAAATTCACGCCATAATAGTTGCCCATAAAGGGAAAGGGGAGGGGAACTGTTCTTCTTCACCTAAGATTAAAAAGCAGAGAAGTATTATCAGCAATTTTTTTAAAGTATTTTTTAAAAATAAGCTCCAGTTCTAGATAATACCTTTTTGTAGAGATCTGTCAGTTTGAAATAAAAGAGTCGACATGACAAACAACCAAATCGGAGATAAGGACTGAGTCCAGTAGGGCTAGCGAGCAGGGAATTTGCATTCATTCGAGGTCTTTCAAAGTTTGCCACCCAAGCCTGAAAAAAACACAGAGAAAATTACGCTACCTGCCTTTTCCATTTTAAAAGACTGTTTGAAATTGAGCTTTTCAAGAATGTTACATAGTCCTTGGGGAATAAAATCTCATTTTTCTCAGCCACAAATGATAGGTTTTAATAAAAAAACAAGATAAAAGTGAGCATTCTTTTGTTTCAGTCATCCTCATGTGGCAAATTCCTAACACAAGGTTGAGAGCACCTTCAACCTGTCTTTCTGACACTGAGACAAATGTGAAACAGAAGAACTCTATCCAAGCTTTAAAGTCATCAGACACCAGCTTACACAGAAAGCATAGAGGGGTAGTACTGATAGTAGTTAAAGAGGGAATAATCAGAAGAGGAGTAAGAAGGGTATTTAGATGAAGACAAGTTGTTAATCTTCAATTACATTTGTGCTATTTTAATTATTTCTCTTAATCCTTCTTTTTCAACAGCCTATTTTTTTGTTTTTAAAAAAGACTGAAATTATTTTTAAAATGACAGTTTGACAATATAAACATCATCTGTATTATCATACTTTTCTTTCCAAATGCCTTTCCAAACGTGTAAGTGCTTCAGTTTCTCCACCTGGCCACACTGCAGAGGGTAAGCCATCTGTATCAAAACCTAAAAAAAAAAAAAAAAAGGAAATGGAAAAAATCTGACAGCAGCATAAAAATGAAATGACGGCCCTGGATAGGTCCTCACAGATAGATGATATATAACATGGTCTCTATCCTTTAAGACATATAT
The DNA here is from genome assembly GCF_049115385.1 of Moschus berezovskii. NCBI lineage: Eukaryota > Metazoa > Chordata > Mammalia > Artiodactyla > Moschidae > Moschus > Moschus berezovskii. The sequence goes on from NC_142465.1 coordinate 75,085,013, forward strand.
CTTAAGGTGATAACAGATAAACCATGAATTAATAGCATACGTAGATAATACACAGATTCATCACTTTTTAGTTTAAGACTTTCTTTTTTCTCCTTTCCTTTTAGTGCAAAATACATGTCAAATTAGAAGTGCAATTCTTCTGAATGGTTTATTAACTCTTAAGCTCCACATGTATTATTGCTTACACCTACCTAGTTCTTCCAGTGACGGGACTCCATATTTCTCATCATGGTCATCAGACAGAGGAGTTGTGCACTTTTCTATCACTTCTGAAGTAATTGTCTCTACTGGTATTTCTAGTGGTTCCATTTTGCTGATGAGAGTCTGGAATCTTTTATAGGTAAGAGGTGGCTGACCACCATTTAGTTCTATGATCCTATTACAAAAGTTAGTAAAATGCTGTTAGTATTTTTAAAAGGACAACATAATTTGATAAACTTTGAAAAGTCTTAAAATTAGAAAATTAAATGAAGACAGTAAAAATGAAAATAAAAATGAAAAATCACTTCTGTTTTCTATTGTGCATGTTTTTGTTAAATGTCAACATATGTATCTTATGTATATCTTTTATATTTAATTCTGATTACTAATTTCTCAATTAAGTAATACTATAAGGAAAGAGCCTTGCCAATGGTAATCTGAATTAGATACAATTTGGGAATAACCCATTATTCTTTTTCACCATAGCCATTTGCACTTAAGACTTCAAGGAGAATATTAGCTTCTTACAGGACCAAGAAACTTGTTAAAACAATTAACAAATCTAAAAATCACTCTCCTCATTTTATAGACATCTGCTAGATGTCAAAAATATACAGCATGCAAATATCAAAACTTTTATGACAAAGAAAATTAAGCATCTATGAGTGGAAAAAACAAGTGGCTAATAAGCCTAAAGGCAAAAACAAAAAAATAATATATATGGAAATGTAAAAATATTTTGCAACACAGCTCAAAGAACCTTGTTATCATCCATAAAAACTAAACCATGCCAATATTATATCAAGGAGTAATTAGCAAGTTTTATTAATTAGGATTCTATCTTACTATAGTGATAATTACTTGGTATTTTCTATTGTGCATGCTTTTGTTAAATGTTAGCATATGTATCTTATGTATATGTTTTATATTTAATTCTGATCAGTAATTTCTCAATTAAGTAATACTAAATACAAGGAGCCTTGCCAATGGTATTTATTGACAAATTAGATACAGTTTGGGAATAACCAATTATTCTTTTTCACTATAGCCATTTGCATACTAGCATTTAGGCTTCATAAAAAATTATTAGTAAAATTATACTCTATCATTTTATAGATCATAAATGAAGCCTCAAGAGAATTTAATAAACTAGTCAAGGTCACATAACTAATAAATAGAAAATTGAGATTTTCTTAATCCAAATAGAATAAAGTTTTCTCTATACCACATATAATGGTGAATCAATTATATGTATGGAAAATAACCACCATAAAATCTATGTTCTGCTTTTAGAAATTTTGCTTTGATGTAATTCTTTGAGTTTATACCTAGGATCATACTAAAATCTGTCCACTACAATGATCTACAATGATACTACTGAGGACATTGCTAATTATATAACAGAGGCAAAATCATTGTGGTACATTTTTATATGATGGATTTATATAGTAAATATTCACATTCAGTCTAACAAACAATCCAATTTTATACATAACACTGAGCTTCCAACTTTAAGCAACTGCCCTTATCTTGTTTTGCCTCCTTGCTATCAGCTCTCTAAGGTTAAGAAATACGGTAAACGAGCAGGCAAGTTTATTATCAAAGAATATATGACTTCTGGCTTAATAGGAAGTAAGACTCTTGCCTGAATCAAACCACAATTTTTTGTACAACTGGAAAAGTGGAATAAAATGGTTTGTCATGTTACAGAATCAGCTTTATTATTTTGATAAAATGTGAAAATAACTAACAAAAAGTAAAATAAAAAGTACATAAATTATGAGATTTTAGCACCTGTACGGATGACAGTATGCCAAAGGTTAATGTTAACAAATCTTATGAATCCTCAAATCTTACAGCACGTATTAATAAAACTTCCTAAATTTAACCTTGACCACAGAATCTCTGTTGGACAAAGCATCACAGAAGACTGATATTTCATGAAATATACTTTGAGAAATAAGATATCATACCATTGTCTAGAGGACTACATAATATTACATACAATAAGAATATGAACTCAAAATTCAGACAGACTAGATATACTCACATAAAATAATTTATGACAAACATGTAAAATATACCAAGGCACTTGATGGCTATGTATCATATAAACTATAAAATTATTATTACTGAGAGCCCAGAATAGCAAGTTAGTAGGTTGAGCTAGAATAGTCAAAGATAATTTTCTGATTCTTTTAATAGTTTTGGAACTGAAATTCTGAGTATTTTTATCTTATGCACTTATATCTGTAATTTTGGCATCTGTCTTTGGGTAAAAATTACAGAAGTTAAATAAAATGCTACAGGTTTGAATTAATTTAATTCTCCACAATTCTATTATGCATGTTTTTATTTTCACTTTTGAACTTAAGTCCCCATAGTACATTGTCTTTGTACTTAATACCACTTACATGTATACTTCAAAATGGTTAAAATGACAAATATTATGCTATGTGTATTAAAAAATCTTACTTGTCTAGATCATACAATGTGTGTGAAATTCGTACAATTACTTCTACCCCAGCTTCAGTAGCCAGTTTCTTAATAGCTGCATCTCGTTCCTTTCCAAAGGGCTCAGAATCATATTCAATTGAAAGTTTAGTAATGTTCCATTCCTAAAGTAAGTGAAAGGAGCAAAAACATAAATAAATTTTAATGGTTATTTTTTTTACTATAACAACACAAGCTGGAAAAAAGTGAAAAGCTCCAACTCTACATATCAAATGATTATACTACTTTGAATATACAGAAAGAAAATGCACAACTTATAAATTCAAAATCATGTAAATCAGAAATGCATACTCAATAGATTTCAGGCATTATGCTAGGCATTATACAATCTAGTAATATGTCAAATCCTGAAAGATGATGCTGTGAAAGTGCTGCACTCAATATGCCAGCAAATTTGGAAAACTCAGCAGTGGCCACAGGACTGGAAAAGGTCAGTCTTCATTCCAATCCCAAAGAAAGGCAATGCCAAAGAATGTTCAAACTACTGCACAATTGCACTCATCTCACATACTACTAAAGTCATGCTCAAAATTCTCCAAGCCAGGCTTCAGCAATACATGAACCGTGAACTTCCAGATGTTCAAGCTGGTTTTAGAAAAGGCAGAGGAACCAGAGATCAAATTGCCAACATCTGCTGGATCATGGAAAAAGCAAGAGAGTTCCAGAAAAATATCTATTTCTGCTTTATTGACTATGCCAAAGCCTTTGACTGTATGGATCACAATACACTGTGGAAAATTCTGAAAGAGATGGGAATACCAGACCACCTGACCTGCCTCTTGAGAAACCTGTATGCAGGTCAGGAAGCAACAGTTAGAACTGGACATGGAACAACAGACTGGTTCCAGATAGGAAAAGGAGTATGTCAAGGCTATATATTGTCATCCTGTTTATTTAACTTATACGCAGAGTACATCATGAGGAACGCTGGGCTGGAAGAAGCACAAGCTGGAATCAAGACTGCCGGGAGAAACATCAATAACCTCAGATATGCAGATGACACCACCCTTATGGCAGAAAGTGAAGAGGAACTCAAAAGCCTCTTGATGAATGTGAAAGAGGAGAGTGAAAAGGCTGGTTTGAAGCTCAACATTCAGAAAACTAGGATCGTGGCATCTGGTCCCATCACTTCATGGGAAATAGATGGAAAAACAGTGGAAACACTGTCAGACTTTATTTTGGGGGGCTCCAAAGTCACTGCAGATGGTGAGTGCAGCCATGAAATTAAAAGACACTTACTCCTTGGAAGGAAAGTTATGACCAATCTAGATAGCATATTAAAAAGCAGAGACATTACTTTGTCAGCAAAGGTCCATCTAGTCAAGGCTATGGTTTTTCCAATAGTCATCTATGGATGTGAGAGTTGGACTATAAAGAAAGCTGAGTGCCCAAGAATTGATGCTTTTGAACTGTGGTGTTGGAGAAGACTCTTGAGAGTCCCTTGGACTGCAAGGAGATCCAACCAATCCATCCTAAAGGAAATCCGTCCTGAATATTCATTGGAAGGACTGATGCTGAAGCTGAAACTCCAATACTTTGGCCACCTGAGGCAGACAGCTGACTCATCTGAAAAGACCCTGATGCTGCAAAAGATTGAGGGCAGGAGGAGAAGGCTACAACAGAGGATGAGATGGTTAAACGGCATCACTGCCTCAATGGACATGAGTTTGAGTAAACTCCAGGAGCTGGTGAAGGACAGGGAAGCCTGGCATGCTGTAGTCCATGGGGTCACAAAGAGCTGGATATGACTAAACAACTGAACTGAACTGAAGTGGAGAGAATATAGAGAAAAGGGAACCCTCCTACACTGTTGGTGGGAATGTAATTTGGGACAACCACTATGGAAAACAGTATGGAGGTTCCTCAGAAAACTGAAAATAGAATTATCATATGATCCAGTGATGCCTCTCCTGGGCATATATCCAGAAAAAACTCTAATGAAAAAAGACAGACCCAACCCCACGTTCACAGCAGCACTATTCACAATAGCCAACACACAGAAACAACCTAAATGCCCATCGATATATGAATGGATAAAGAAGATGTGGTACATATATACAATGGAATACTACTCAGTCATAAAAACAACAAAATAATGCCATTTGCCCCAATATGGATACAACTAGAGATTATCATACTAAGTGAAGCAAGTCAGAAAGAGAAAGACAAATACCATGCATATCACTTATGTGTGGAATCTAAAATATGATACAAATGAATCTATCTACAAAACATAAACATACTCATGAGCATAGAGAACATACTTGTGGTTGCCAAGGGGGAAGAGGTTAAGGGAAGGATGCAGTGGGAGGTCAGGGTTAGCAGATGTAAGCTATTATATACAGCTTGGATAAATAGCCAGGTCCTACTGTATATAGCACAGAGAACTATATTCAATATCCTATGATAAACCATAATGGAAAAGAATATATAAAGAAGAATGTATATAACTGAATCATTTTACGGTATAGCAGAAATTAATACAACATTGTAAATCATATATATATATATGTATACACACATTACTAGTAAAGCTGAACTGGAAGAAATATATTAGGTTTAAGGACAGGTAAGCTTACAGATTTTTCACCACTGAATTAAACAGATTTAGCTACCCAAGGCTAAACAGCATGTTCCTTTTAGTGTGGGCTGCCCCTATAAAATTTATCACATGGAAGAAGGGAATAGGACATGTACTCTCTGCAACTGAAGAGGTGAAAAGGTATGATCTGACCAATACTCACCTAACTCCTTCTGTTAAACTCACCAGTGAGATCATTCACTTCTTCCCTGGGGATATATTAGCAGACATTTCTCCACAAGAAAAATGAAAAGCTAGGGAAAAGAAGGTTCCCCAAATAATAAATGTATTCATTCATATTCTAAGTGTTTATTATAATTCTTAGCTCCTATTGTAGGTCCCTCCATCCTGGAACTTACTGAAGACTGGCAACACAGAGGGAAATAAATAATTAAATATATATACTATTAGGAAAAAAGGATGTTATGACAGAGAATATGGGGGTGAGGGTAAGCTGGTAAGTTAACTACTCTTAATTACACTAGCTAGACTTTCAGTAAGTGGTGAAAAGTGAATATCCCTGTTTTGTTCTCTATCTCAGGTGTAAAGCGTGTTTCACCAGTAAGTATGCCATTAGCTATGTTTCTGTGGAGAGCCTTTACCAAGTTGATATTCAGCAATTTTCTATTGCTAGTTTGCATAAAGGTTTCTAAAAAATTACAAATGGGTGTTTACTACTGTCAAATGCTTTATCACTGAAATAATAATACCTTTTCCTTTACTAATAGGATATATTAATTTATTATTTTATAATGTTGAACCAACTTTGTATTCCTGAAATAAACTCCATTGATCATGATGCAGTATTATTTTAAAATATTGTTAAATTCCCTTTATTAATATATTAAGGATATCTCAGTTTGTGTTTATGGGGGACACTTGGCTATACTTTTTTTCTTTCTTGAAAGTTCTTCATGAGATTTTGGTATCAGAGTTATGCTGCCCTCATAAACAAGTTCAGTGTTCCCAATATTATCCTGTTTCCTGGAAGAGTGTTATAAGACTGCTATTATTTATTTCTTAAATATGTGATAGAATTAATAAGTGAAGGCATCTGGGATCTGGAGTTTTACTTATTGGAAGGTTTTTGATTATAAATTCAGTTTTGTAAAGAGAGGGCTATTCAATTTTTCTTTTTTTTCTTCTGAAATTTTAAGAAGTTGTACTTTTCAAGAGTATTTTTAATTTCATCTTAGTTGTAATATATTGACATTCAGTTCACTTCAGTCACTCAGTCATGTCTGACTCTTTGTGACCCCATGGATTGAAGCACACCAGGCTTCCCTGTCCATCACCAACTCCCAAAGCTTACTCAAACTCATGTCCATAGCTTCAACTAGACAGATCTTTGTTGGCATAGTAATGTCTCTGCTTTTTAATATGCTGTCTAGGTTGGTCATAGCTTTTCTTTCAAGGAGCAAGCGTCTTTTAATTTCATGGCTACAGTCACCATGTGCAGTAATTTTAGAGTCCATTAAAAAAAAAGTCTGTCACTGTTTCCTTTGTTTTCCCATCTATTTGCCATGAAATGATGGGACTGGATGCCATGATCTTAGTTTTCTGGATGTTGAGTTTTAAGCCAACTTTTTAATTCTCCTCTTTCACTTTCATCAAGAGGCTCTTTAGTTCTTTTGTTCATATTGATATTATGTTCTTTAGTTTATATTGACATTATGACATTTATAATATCCTTTATGTGTTTAAAGTTTAGAGACAATCTAGTGATGTCCCCTTTTTAATTCTTGATAAAGGTAATTTGTGTTTTCTCCCTTTTGGTCCCTGATCAGTATTGATAAGAGTTTATCAATTTTATTAATCTTTTCAAAAGAAAACTAAATTCTGACTCATAGTTCAATCAGGTGACAAAAACCACATTAGTAATTTGAACAGGGAAAATTTAATCTGAAGAACTGTCAGCAAGTAAAAGGTGGTCAACAATGGTAAGGAGTAGAAGAGGAGTTAAGGCTATACAGTCCAATACAGTAGATAACCACTAGCCACAGAAGCAGCTTCTGAGCACTTGAAATGTGGCTAGTTGGAAGAGAGACATCCTACAAGCAGAAAATATACTCTGGATTTCAAAGACTTCATATTAATATAAAAAAGGTTAAAATAGTATAGTGGTTTTATAATGATTTTATATTGAAAAGATAGTATTTTAGATATACTATGTTAAATAAAATGTATCTTAAAATTAACTTCATATTTTTCTTCTTACTTTTTAAAATATAGATGTTAGAAAATTTTAAATTAAACATGTCTGTTGGATAGTACTGTTCTAAGCAGCTACTACCTCTAAATGGAAGGGAAAATAATTAAGCAATGAATTAAGAAAGTTTTCTTTCTTCCCCTGCTGAGATTCATATCTCATTGTGAATGAGGTGTGCTGCCTCAGGAACAACCATCCCTATAGGGAAGAAGCCCGACAAGGGGCTAAGACCACCAGGGATGTCTCTGATAAACTGTCTTTAAATGAAGAGTTTAATATAGACTATTTCCATTTAATATAATTACTGATATAGCTGTGCTTAATTTTACCAGGTAGGACGACAGAGAATGAGATAGCTGGATGGCATCACCGACTCGATGGACATGAATTTGAGTGAACTCCGGGAGTTGGAGATGGACAGGGAGGCCTGGCGTGCTATGATTCATGGGGTCGCAGAGTCGGACACGACTGAGCAACTGAACTGAATTGAACTGAAGCTTTCCTTTTGTCCATTTTTTCATTTACTCCTCTGTGCTCCCTTGTGCTCAGTCGCCCAGTCATGTCAGATTCTGTAGCCCCATGGATTGTAGTACTCCAGGTTCCTTGGTCCATGGGGTTTTCCAGCAAGAATACTGGATTGCGGTACCGTTTCCTACTCAAGAGGATTTTCCAAACCCAGGGACTGAACCTATGTCTCCTGCGTCTCCTGCATTGGCAGGCGGACTCTTTACCACTAGCACTATCTGGAAAGCCCTCTGTGCCCCCTTTCTGCCTTTATTTGAATGAGAGATATTTTTAGAATTCCATTTAAAATTCCTCTATTAACTTTTTAGAAATAGCTCTTTGTGCTACTTAGATCTGGAGAAGGCAATGGCAAGCCACTCCAGTACTCTTGCCTAGAAAATCCCATGGATGGAGGAGCCTGGTGGGCTGCAGTCCGTGGGGTCGCTGGGGGTCGGACACGACTGAGCAACTTCACTTTCACACATTGGAGAAGGAAATGGCAACCCACTCCAGTGTTCTTGCCTGGAGAATCCCAGGGATGGGGGAGCCTGGTGGGCTTCCGTCTATGGGGTCACACAGAGTCGGACACGACTGAAGTGACTTAGCAGCAGCAGCAGCAGCTACTTAGATCACAGTATACTGTTGTTACAGTCTACCTTCAAATAATATATTACAATTGAATGCTGTTAGGAATTTACATATACTTTCATTTACCTTTTCCCTACCTTATGTGATCCTGCAATAGATTTTATTTCACATGTATGTCAAGCCCCGAGATACTGGTATTATTCCCTACAATTTATCAATATTAGTTGGTTTTAATCTGTCAATGGTCTTCCAAAAATAGGACATATGAATGTACATAACTAAAAATAATGAAAAAAGAGGTCTTTTATATTTACCCATGTATTTAGTGCTCTTTCTTCTTTCCTGCAGATCCTGTCTTTAGCCTAGAATTATTTTCTTTCACCTAGCAGAATTTCCTTTAATACTAGTATTTTTTATAGTATAGATATGATGGAAAAATTATTTCTGCTTTTTTGTGCCTAAAAATTCCTTCATTGTGCCTTCTCTTTTTTAAAAAAATGCTTTTGCTAAGTAAACAGGGCTATTTCCAGTTTTTTAAAGCTGCCATTCCATTCTGTAAGAAAATACTGAACACTATTATCATGGTTCCCTGAATATATCTTTTATCTTCTGGCTGCTTATAAAATTTTCCATCTTTGGTTTTCAGTTAATCGATTATGATATGACAAGATGTGATTTCCTTTATATTTATGTTGTTTGGGGTCTGTTGAGCATCTTGGCACTGTAGGTTGATACCTTCCATCAATTTTGGAAACTCAATTATCTCTTCAAATATTTTTTTTTCTGTCCCAATCTCTCTTTCCCTCTTTTCTCTAGGTCTATAAGTACAGATATTTTAGGCCATTTACTACTGTTCCCGAGATGTCAAACACCCTATTCCCCTTGTAAAAAAATCTTCCTTCTCTTTGTGCTTCAGTTGGCATACTGACTGTCTTCAAGTTCACTGATCTTTTTTCCTTCTCTGTTTAATCCAGATATCCAATTAATGAATCCAATTAATGAATTCTTCATTTTGATAGTATGTTTCAGTTCTAAGATTTTATTTGGTCCTTTTTAATATTTTCCATTTCTGTATTAAATTACCACCTCTTCACATCGTTTTTCACCTCTTGATTACATTCTCTACTATCCTTCTTGTTGTTCAGTAGCTCAGACATGTCCAGTTCTTTGCGACCCATGAACTGCAGCATGCCGTTTCCCTGTCCTTCACCACATCCCGGAATTTGCTCAAACTCATGTCCATTGAGTCAGTGAGGCCATCCACGCAGCTCATCCTCTATCATCCCTTTCTCCTCCTGCCTTCAATCCTTCCTAGCAGCAGGGTCTTTTCTAATGAGTCGGTTCTTCATATCAGGTGGCCAAAGTATTGGAACTTCAGCATCAGTCCTTCTAATGAATATTCAGAGTTGATTTCCTTTAGGATTGACTGGTTGGATCTCCTTGCAGTCCAAGGCGCTCTCAAAAATCTTCTCCAACACCACAGTTTGAAAGCATCAATTCTTCAGCGCTCAGCCTTCTTTATGGTCCAACTCTCACACCTGTACATGACTACTGGAAAAACCATAGCTTTGACTATACAGACCTTTGTCGGACCTCCACTATTTACAGAATAACAATTGTAAAGTCCTTTTTTATCCTAATCCCAAGATCCGCATCAACTATGGGACTGTTTCTCTTTTACTTGATTGCAAGTTACATATACTTGCTTCTTCATGTGTCTCATAGTTTGTGATCATATGACAGACAATGGTATAAAAGATTAGAGACAGAATAAACAATATTTATCTCTAGAAAAGTACATAGTCTTTGCTCTGACTGATAGAAGTCGAATTGATGGAGTCTGTAATTGAGCTGGGTCTGGGCTTTCTTGCTGATTTACTTAAATTTCATTCACCACTGGCTTCAAATATTTTGAAGGCAGGATTCAGATTTTTCTTTAACAGGGCTTAAGATCTGAGTAGCAACAAGACTCCAGCTGTCTCTCTCTGCTTTATAGTTTGGGCACTAGCTTTACAAACTATATGACATTTCTCTTTGCTTTGCTGTCTACCCAGCAGCTTTGCTTGCTGAGGACTTCTCTTTGATTTCCAACCCTGTCCCCTAATTTTCTGCACCTTTGGAGGCATCTTTCTACACTGATGTCCTGTCGCCAGCTTCAGGAAACAGCTCCTTTGCACTAAGTGAATTCCTAGGGCACTTAAGAGGGCTCCCTCTCAACCCTTCTGCTTCACCCCAGCCTTTGGCATGCTGTCACTCGTGCTCCATGAATGCACTGGAGAGTGGGTACAAACTTGCTCTGTGACTAGGGCTTCTTGGAATTCTAATCTGCCATGTCAGCACACATATTACCACAAAGACTTCAGCAAAATTTCAACAAGTTTCTCTTTACTCTCAACTATGGTAAATTCCCTTCTCTTCCTGCTGTGATTCCAGGGGTGTAGCCATGGGTATCTTCTTTCCCATGAAAGAAGAGGCTTATCCTTTAATGGAACTTAATTTATTAAGTTTATTTGTGTCATCAACTCCCTAATAGGTTAAAAACAAACAAAAAAAATCTATGATACTATGGCATATTTACTTTCTTCACATTATTAAGACAGGAGTGAATGGTCTACTGCAACTCTGCACATCTTAACCAGAAGTGGAAGTCTTCATTTACTCTTCAGCACAGGTTTTATTTTTTATTTTTTAATATTTATTTATTTATTTGTCTGCACTGTGACTTAGTTGCAGCAAGCGGGATCTTTGGATGCAGCATGTGGGATCTAGTTCCTTTACCAGGATTGAACCCAGGCCCCCTGCATTGTGAGTGTGGAGTCTTAGCCACTGGACCACCAGGGAAGTCCCAGCATAGTTTTTATTTCAAGAAACACATGGTTAACCTCTGCGTTTCAACAGTAAATATAACAATAAGATTGTTGTAGTATTAAAATATTTTCATGTGAAATAAGTATTCACTTCACAATTTTAAGCACTAAGATTCTTATCTGTTTTTGTGTATCACAATTATTTGTTTAACCACTCAGAAGGCATAATGCTGCTACTGCTGCTGCTAAGTTGCTTCAGTCGTGTGCCCCATAGACGGCAGCCCACCAGGCTCCCCATCCCTGGGATTCTCCAGGCAAGAACACTGGAGTGGGTTGCCATTTCCTTCTCCAGTGCATGAAAGTGAAAAGTGAAAGAGAAGTCGCTCAGTCATGTCCGACTCTTAGCAACCCCATGGACTGCAGCCCACCAGGCTCCTCCATCCATAGGATTTTCCAGGCAAGAATACTGGAGTGGGGTGCCACTGCCTTCTCCACAGAAGGCATAATATGAACCATTAAATGAATGTAAAGTTCTTCAACAGTTATGGGTAATATTGTGAAAATAAGAAACATAAAATTTTAAAGCGAAACAAAGTTATAAATCACAAACTTCCTTGGAGAAAGCATTTAAAGTAGTATAATTACATTAAAAAATGTTAACTCACAAAATAACCAAAATATAATGAAGGTAAAGGTCTAAAAATTTCTGTGCATCCATCCATTACTCCTTCTTTTATTAAATATAAATCTAGTCTAAGGGTTTTAAACAGAATTTATATTTAAGGTTCCTAAATTTACTGCAGACTTCTCCCCTGAGCTCTGGAGCTGAATGACACTCAACAAATACATTCATATGTCTAAAAGGCATCTCAAAATGTTAAAAATAATGAACTCCTAATTTTTCCCTCAAGTTGTTCCTCCTAGAGTCTTCCTCATCTCTCTGAATGGCAAACCACTGGGTCACTTGCCCAGGCTGAAAACCTAGAAGCTATTCTTGACTCTCAAATACCACATATAAACAAACTCTATAGCCTCTAGTTCAAAAATATATTTAAAATCCTATCATTTCTCAACACTCCTACTGCTATTCTAGTCCTAGTCACCATCATCGTGTTTCTATATAATTACCTTGGCCTCCTAATTGACCCTCCTGCTTAAGTCTTTACACCATTTCCATTCAATTTCTATTCTCTCCAGCCAGAGTGATTCGTTTAAAATGTAAGTGAAATCATGTCACTGCTCTACTCAGTGACCTCCCATGACATCCCATTTCACTCAGAGTAAAAGCCATCAGTTCAGTTCAGTTCAGTCACTCAGTCGTGTCCGACTCTTTGCGACCCCATGAATCACAGCACGCCAGGCCTCCCTGTCCATCACCAACTCCCGGAGTTCACTCAAACTCATGTCCATCGAGTCGGTGATGCCATCCAGCCATCTAATTCTCTGTCGTCCCCATCTCCTCCCGCCCCCAATCCCTCCCAGCATCAGACTCTTTTCCAGTGAGTCAACTCGTCGCATGAGGTGGCCAAAGTATTGCAGTTTCAGCTTTAGCATCAGTCCTTCCAATGAATACCCAGGACTGATCTCCTTTAGGATGGACTGGTTGGATCTCCTTGCAGTCCAAGGGACTCTCAAGAGTCTTCTCCAGCACCACAGTTCAAAAGCATCAATTCTTCGGCGATCAGCTTTCTTCACAGTCCAACTCTCACATCCATACATGACCACTGGAAAAACCATAGCCTTAAAACATGGTAAAGTCCTATGATCTGGCTCCTGCAATCTCTCTGACCCTATCTCTTCTATTTGCTCACTGTGCTCTGGCTAGAGCACACTGGCCTCCTTGCTGTTCCTAAACAAGTCATGGCCCACATCTACATCAGGGCCTCTGTAACTACGGCTCCCTCTGCCTGCGACACTCTTTCTCCACGTCGCAGTTACTCAGTAGCTTAAAACAACTGATTAATTCTCCAAGTCTCTCAGTTAACTAGATGGTTCTTCTGTTGGTCTCACTGGGCTCACTCAGTGGGCAGCTTGGCTGGTACCAGATGATCTAAATGACCTCTCTCATACATTTCAGGCCTTGATGCTGGTGCTGGTTGGCCCATTCTCTCTATAAGTGCGTGCATGCTCAGCTGCTCAGTCGTGCCTGACTCTTTGCAACCCCATGAACTGTAGCCCGTTAGGTTCCTCTCTCCATGGGACTTCCAAGGCAAGAATACTGGAGGAGTTTGTAATTTCCTACTCCAGGGTATCTTCCTGACCCAGGGATTGAACCTGCATCTCCTGCATTGGGAACCTGCATCTCCTGGGAAGCCCCTCTCTACAGGTGGTCTCCCACAATTTGACATTCTAGCCCAGTCCTTACCCAGTACAAGGAGCATTCCAGTGGGCAAAGGTAGAAGCTGCAAGGTCGCTTGAGGCCCAGGATTTGGAACTTGCCATCTCCTTTGGCACTGAGTCAAAACAACATATAAGGCCAACCCAGATTTAATGGAGTGGGGGAAAAAAGTCTACCCTTTGATGAACAAGTTGTAAAATTTTGTGGATTCAATATATCACACCCCAGATATCTGCATGGCTCAGTCTCTTCATACCTTTGCTCAAATGTCACCACATCAGTGAGGCCTTCTATGACTCCATATAAATTAACTATCCTTCCCTCACCTTGGGACTTTCTTTCCCACATTTTATTTTAGCATCTACCATCACCTGATACTGCATATTTATTATTGGTCTCTTTCCCAATACAGTGTAAGGTCTGTGAAGGTAGGAATTTTCTCTTCGGTTCACCACTATGTACCCAGCACCTTGAACACTGCCGTGTATACACACCAGGCACTCAAGCAATATCTGACAAATGAATTATCTTATTCAAATGAGCATGTACCATGAAATAATAAAGAATCCAAATAATCCAAAATGACTCAAAAAGCATAATAAAAATTTAGGCATGTGAAATGTTAGTGGCAGAGGATGAGATGGTTAGATAGCATCACTGACTCAATGGACATGAATCTGAGCAAACTCCAGGAGACAGTGAAGGACAGGAAAGCCTGGCGTGCTACCCTAACCCTAACCCAGTCCATAGGGTTGCAAACAGTCGGACCTGACTTAGTGACTGAACAACTACGTTAGTGGCTTTATATGTTCTTCTTTGATTTATTCTGATTGAACAAAACATTTTATTTATTATGCTTCAATGTGTCCATCTATAAAGACTTACACACATGTCTCTTGTTTCTTGGATATAATGAGAGTTTTTTATACCAATACTTTAAACTCTCCATAAAAAGTTTCTGCAGGCCCTAGAATATACACTGTCTTAACAGCTTATCAGTGTGGCACCAAATGTAGACAATATAAGATTTACCTGCATAGTAATAATAATTTATGTAAGACACCTATGATTAATGGTGTCATTCAAGTTTTGCTTAGGCTAGTGTCTGCTAAGTTTATCATTCCCTCAGTAGAACATGAAAAAAATACAAGAAGTTTTTAAAAAAGTCATCTTGTCAGCTTACATTAAGTAGAATTTAACAGAAAAATTCTAAGTAGAAAACACATAAGAAAAAACAAGTTTATCAGATACAGGTGTGTGTAAATATATGTTTTAAAAAATGCTCTGGCCCCATTCCTAAATCTATTCAGTATAAACAGAATAAAATGAATGAATGCTATAGAGAGGGTGTACACTAGAGGAGACATCAGTACTAAAATCACTGTCACCATCCCAATAAATTAAAGGCACTGTTATCAGGTCTAAATCAGTTTTATCTCCAATGTGGGAAGAAGCTGAATTACTTACCCATTAAAAGTTCTCACTATTTGCTGTACTAGAATAATACAACCAGAGACAATAATGTAAATGAGTCAGCTAGTTACTGACAAAAGAATCTTCCTCCTCAGAAAAACTGGGGGTGTAAGGGTCAGGGATGAGGAGACCCCCTTTTTATTGTACACACTCTTGGACTCATTTCTGAAATACATGCATACAGTACCTCTAAACAAAAACAGTAAAAATAAAAACAATACAATAAAAAGAGGAATTAACTCCCTCTGTGGTTCTGACATATTAAATAAATCTGAAAGTTTTCATAAAATATATTTTATATGGACTATATCAGAATCAAATAATAAGCACTCTAGGTATAGTAATATATATTCATGTATCTATATTTTATGGCCTTTGTAGAAACCACTGCCTCTGTCAAAGTGACAAGACAGGAAGCATAGCATCTAAATTCAGAAGATAGTCTGATCCAATAATATGCTATTTCAGGCAGAAGAAAGCTCAAAATAAAGAACACAAAAGACTCGCATACTTAGACCTTTCTTGTCAAAGCAGGTAAATAACTGTTTTGTTATTTTAAAGGTACTTAAAAATCCTCAAGATTCAATTTACTTATAATACATGGATTTAGATAGAGTTGAAGCAATTATTCACATATACTTTATACACATGAGTTGCTGATCAACTATTAGCATTGTTCCTGATATACTTTCTTCTCAGAGCTCTTGCATGTACCTAGGTTAAATTCTGACTCTAAGCAACTATAGTAGTAAGAAAACTTCAGTAAAATAAATTTTCACTAGCCACAACTGTTGCATTAGTCATATCCTAAACATTAAAAATTTCTTTCATGCTGATGAAAAAAGGCAAGGTAGTGTTAATTGAATTCCCAGAATTGGGGATATTTTCACTCAGGAAAAGGAACTGTTCTCTTCTGAATTCGAAATAGAAACAATGCTGTTATAAAAATTTGATGAATCAAACTGTTGTAATAAAAAACAGGTATACATTACAAATTCTACCTGCAGTAAATAGGAAGGGATGAACTAAGCCAGGAAACTCAGCCTGAGCACTTCCATAAGCTACTTTTATGACTTTGGTCAGCTCATTTAATCTCTTTAGGACTAAATTTTTCCTGTGGACAAAAGGGGGGAAAATAAGATTAGGAGATCTTTAAGATTCTACCAAGTTAAAAAAATTATACTTTAGTAGCATGTCAATTGTTATAGTCCTTTGACTCAGAAAGTCTTACAAGAGTTATCCCACAAATGTACTAGCAAATATGAGCAAAGACATGTATATTTGAACAAGGACATTCACTGATAGCATAACTTGAATTAGCAAAAGGCCTGTGAAAAAACAAAGTCTTCACTAGAAAGCTAGTGAAAGAAATGATACCCTCAAAAAATAAAAAAATAGAACATAGATCATATGGTAATATGATCCAGCAACTCCACTCCCGGTATTTATCTGAAGAAAACAAAAACACTAATTCAAAAAGATGTATGTATCTCAATGTTCACATCAGCATTATTTACAATAGCCAATATTCAGAAGCAACCTAAGTGCCTGCCAAGAGATGAATAACAATTTACACACACACACACACACACACACACAGAAATATTACTTAGCCATAAAAAGAAAGAATGAAATCTTGCCATTTGCAACAGCGTTGCAAATGGAAAGACCTTGAGGACATTATGCTAAGGGATAATAACTTTGCATGGTATATAATCAATAAAAATATTGAATCACTAAGTTGTTATACCTGAAATATAAGTCAATAATAATTTTTTTAAAAGAAACTATAGCATAGTGAACTGATAGCATATCTACACAATGGAATACTATGAAGCCATTAAAAAGACTGAGAAAGTAACATGGAACAATATCTAAAATATATGATTATGTGAATAAAGCATGGCACAGAATGGTATAACATAGCATGTTCTCATCTTGGTTTTAAAAACATGGAACAATATCTAAAATATATGATTATGTGAATAAAGCATGGCACAGAATGGTATAACATAGCATGTTCTCATCTTGGTTAGGATAGTAACATACACATAAATCACACAAATATATGTATATAAATAAACATACATATATGCATTCTTATTTATGCAAGGACTATTTCTAATGCATACATAAGAAAGTGGTAGTAGCTGTTGCTTCTGAGAGGGGAACCAGCAGTTTAAAGTAGAAGAAAGATTTAACTTTTCAATGTAAATCATTGTTTTCACAGTCTGATTTCACTGTGTCTGTGTAATATTTTCATTAAGAAAAAACCCACATATATTTTATTAAAAAATTTTACATTTCCCATACTAAAATTTAAATTACGCCCCCCAAAATGTGTCTTCTCTGACAAAAGATTTTTATTTTATGCAAAGATTTTTTCAATTACCTTGAAAAGCCGGGGAAACACATCTGCTGGTTGTCCACGAATCACAAACAGACGAGAGTTTAATTTTCGCAGACTGGCATCAAGGTCTTCAAGACATTGAAGCAAAAATCTAGAGAGAGGAAGATACTATTTAAATTCTTCAAAATATATATTTAGAAGATTTAAAGTAATAAAAAGTTATGCTATTCTAAAATTTGAAATGCCATCTCATCACCTTTTTTACCTCTTTATCATTTTCTAATTTCGAGCTGATATATAAATTGCTGCTTCCAGAAACCATAAGTTTTAAAAATTATGGCATAAGTTTCTCAGTATTTTTAAATGAAGTTCCTAAATTAAATCACTGTCATTAAATAATAGTGACTAATAGCAAAGTTTAATTTGTAAACATAAAAGTCATATAAATAAAATAATTTAATGAATTTATCTCACTGTTTAAACTTGGCAAAATAAATCCAAGTTAATATAGAAAAGTCACCTTGAAAAACCTAGGACACCTTTGACTGGGAAAAAAAGAACACTTTTAACATCCTATTTTTTTTGATGATTCAGCAGATGTTGGCAATTTGTTTCCTCTGCCTTTTCTAAAACCAGCTTGAATATCTGGAAGTTCATGGTTCACGTATTGCTGAAGCCTGACTTGGAGAATTTTGAGCATGACTTTACTAGCGTGTGAGATGAGTGCAATTGTGCGGTAGTTTGAGCATTCTTTGGCAGTGCCTTTCTTTGGGACTGGAATGAAAACTGATCTTTTCCAGTCCTGTGGCCACTATCGAGTTTTCCAAATTTGCTGGCTTACTGAGTGCAGCACTTTCCCAGCATCATCTTTCAGGATTTGAAATAGCTCAACTGGAATTCCATCACCTCCACTAGCTTTGTTCATAGTGATGCTTTCTAAGGCCCACTTGACTTCACATTCCAAGATGTCTGGCTCTAGGTGAGTGATCACACCATCGTGATTATCTGGGTTGTGAAGATCTTCTTTGTGCAGTTCTTCTGTGTATTCTTGCCACCTCTTCTTAATATCTCCTGCTTCTGTTAGGTCCATACCATTTCTGTCCTTTATTGAACCCATCTTTGCATGAAATGTTCCCTTGGTATCTCTAATTTTCTTGAAGAGATCTCTAGTCTTTCCCATTCTGTTGTTTTCCTCTATTTTTTTGCATTGATCATTGAGGAAGTCTTTCTTATCTCTCCTTGCTATTCTTTGGAACTCTGCATTCAAATGGGAATATATTTCCTTTTCTCCTTTGCGTTTCGCTTCTCTTCTTCTCACAGCTATTTGTAAGGCCTCCTCAGACAGCCATTTTGCTTTTTGGCATTTCTTTTCCGTGGGGATGGTCTTGATCCCTGTCTTTCCAGAAAAACATCTATTTCTGCTTTATTGACTATGCCAAAGCCTCTGACTGTGTGGATCACAATAAACTGTGGAAAATTCTGAAGGAGATGGGAATACCAGACCACCTAACCTGCCTCTTGAGAAACCTATATGCGGGTCAGGAAGCAACAGTTAGAACTGGACATGGAACAACAGACTGGTTCCAAATAAGAAAAAGAGTACATTAAGGCTGTATATTGTCACCCTGCTTATTTAACTTCTATGCAGAGTACATTATGAGAAATGCTGGGCTGGAAGAAGCACAAGCTGGAATCAAGATTGCCGAGAGAAATATCAATAACCTCAGATATGCAGATGACACCACCCTTACAGCAGAAAGTGAAGAGAAACTAAAAAAACCTCTTGATGAAAGTGAAAGAAGAGAGTGAAAAAGTTGGCTTAAAGCTCAACATTCAGAAAACTAAGATCATGGCATCTGGTCCCATCACTTCATGGAAAATAGATGGGGAAACAGTGGAAACACTGTTAGACTTTGTTTTTTTGGGCTCCAAAACCACTGCAGCCATGAAATTAAAAGACGCTTACACCTTGGAAGGAAAGTTATGACCAACCTAGATAGCATATTAAAAAGCAGAGACATTACTTTGCCAACCAAGGTCTGTCTAGTTCAAGTTGTTT
The DNA here is from genome assembly GCF_049115385.1 of Moschus berezovskii. Taxonomy (NCBI): domain Eukaryota; kingdom Metazoa; phylum Chordata; class Mammalia; order Artiodactyla; family Moschidae; genus Moschus; species Moschus berezovskii. The sequence continues at coordinate 75,104,637 of NC_142465.1, forward strand.
TTCCAGTAGTCATGGATGGATGTGAGAGTTGGATTATAAAGAAAGCTGAGTGCCCAAGAATTGATGCTTTCGAACTGTGGGGTTGGAGAAGACTCTTGAGAGTCCCATGGACAGCAAGGAGATCCAACCAGTCCATCTGAAGGAAATCAGTCCTGAATATTCATTGGAAGGACTGATGCTGAAACTCCAATACTTTGGCCACCTGATGTGAAGAACTGACTCATTTGAAAAGACCCTGATACTGGGAAAGATTGAAGGCAGGAGGAGAAGGGGACGAGAGAGGATGAGATGGTTGGATGGCATCACTGACTCAATGGACATGAGTTTGAGTAAGCTCCTGGAGTTGGTGATGGACAGGGAGGCCTGGCGTGCTGCAGTCCATGGAGTCGCAAAGAGTCAGACACGACTGAGCAACTGAACTGAACTGAACTGATCCCAACCCACCACTACCAATGTGTAAATCCTTTGGGAAGAATATTGTTTCTGACTATTGTTGTTAAAGCAATATAAAAGCATCTAAGTTTTGTAAAATTATCCATAACTATGAATAACATCATGTTTGGTGATAAATACTGGGGAGCAGACAGTTTTCTGTATTTGCTTGCCAAATCATTTTTAGACCCTGAGGTACTCAGATCAAAAATTAACAAGTTGAATGAACTAGCAATTTTAAAGTTTTCTTAAATTCAAACAGTACAAAACTAAAATGTCCTGGAAAGATAATCCATGGAAGAGATAATCCTCAAATCTTTTTTGCAGTGTGAGTTTCAGTATCTTCTCTACCAGACCAGACAGTAAGTAGCAGAGTTCTCCACATTCTACGTTTTGGGTAGAAAAGTTTTCATGTAGTACAAGTAGGTCAATGACAGATAATAAGATGGGAAAAGGAAAAAAAAAGGACCTGATTAATTTATAAAATGAACTAGTAAGCCTCGATTAGTTAATAATTAGCCCTTTATTTTTCCCTTTCTTGTTCACAATTGAATGAGCATTCTTAACGCTTTTCAATAAACACTCTATGAACCAAACAAACATTGTACAGGATGATGTGGACTAAAGCAATGGGAAAAGTTCTGCAACCAAAATTACCTTTGTTTTGGCATTCCATAAAACAAAGGAATAGAAATTGTATTCCAGTATAGTGTTTTTCTCCAATAGATGTTATTGATGGCTTTTTTCTTCTCTAGTATGTTTTCCTTCCATGGCTATTATTGTTTATATCACTGTAGTTTAACATAAAAATTGCAGAGATACAGTAGATTCAAATATGTATTTCAGAAAATAATTGTGAAAGAAAGAAAAAGAGCAGCATGGAGAACACATGGTGTTGCTTTTCTTTGTTATAAGCCTTTCTATTCTACGACTTTTAAAACTACTGCATATATTATTTTGATAAAATAAAATTTACTTTGCATATATCTACTTGTTACATGTGTATAAGAAAATAATTGCAAGGATACTCATCAACCTATTAATAATAGCTACCCTGAGCACCAAAGAATTCATGTTTTCAAACTGTGGTGTTGGAGAAGACTCTTGAGAATCCCTTGGACTGCAAGAGATCAAATCAGTCAATCCTAAAGGAAATGAACCCTGAATACTCATTGGAAGGACTTATGCTGAAGCTGAAGCTCCAATATTTTGGCCACCTGATGCCAAGAGGCTACTCATTAGAAAAGACCCTGATGCGGGCAAAGAGTGAAGGCAGGAGAGGTGTATGACAGAGGATGAGATGGTTGGATGCATCTCTGACTCAATGGACGTGAGTTTGAGCAAACTCTGGGAGATGGTGAAGGACAGGGAAGCCTCAAATGTTGCATCCATGGGGTCACAAAGAGTCGCACACAACTGAGAGACTCAACAACAACTACTGGGGACAGGAAGTTTGGGGTGGGGGTAAAGAACAGAGAAACATACCATTTTAAACTTCATAAAAGGTATAAAATTTATAATTAGCATATATTCCTTCAAAGTAGAACAAAATTGAAAAATATTATATCTGATGGAAACCTGGTTTAACACATAATGAACATCTTTCAAAGCAACAGGCATACTTCTATGGCATCAATTTTCACAGTTTATGGTATCTCATTGCATAGATGTCCCATAATTTAATAATTAATAGCAACAAGTTACTATCCCTCAACCAATCCTGGAAAGTTCTAATTTCCTCATGTGTTAAACTGGGATAGTAATAGGGCGCATATCATAGTATTGTTGTGAGAATTAAATAAGTTAATGTATGTGAAGCTCTTAAAACAGTGCCTGACCCACGGTAAGCATAAATATATGTCTCATCATTCCTACAATAATTTTAGTCCCCTCTTTCCTACAATAATTCTATTTCTTGTTATCTCATGCTAGTAGTGTTCTTGCCTGGAGAATCTCAGGGACGGGGGAGCCTGGTGGGCTGCCGTCTATGGGGTCACAAAGAGTCGGACACGACTGAAGTGACGCAGCAGCAGCAGCAGCAGCATGCTAGTATTATTTGCTCAATGCCTTAAAATAGTTCTGCCTAGCAATACCAAATTTTCCTGAGGCACACTTTCCTGTAAAAAGGTCTTCAAAGGTTCATTCACCTATAGAATAAAGAAAAAATTATTTTGTTTAACTAACTTAGGGTTCCAGGTTCATTTTTCTGCCACTCCTCTTTCCTTTCTGCCAAACCAAACTACTTTTCCCCACACACATTCAATTTCCTGGAATTTGCTCCATGCTCTTCCCTCGGCCTGGAGCACCTTCCTAATTCCCATCTCTATTTTCTGCTAATTTTCAGTCTTCCATATGAAAGTAATTTCTCCATCCCATATACTGTCAAGGGACATAATGTACCTCATCATAGAGAAACTTTCAGATTGTATGTTACATGATAGCTATCACACAGATTACCTTCTCCTCCTGAAGGATTTCAAATTTAGTATCTGTGTCTCATGCCTAACTACACAGTGAACTTTATCTGTGTTTTGGTTTCTGTATTTGGCAAACAAATTTCAATATGTGCCTTACACAGTTTGCTGAAAAGATCAGAAATAGGAAAAAATGACCTATACAAATGTCTGTAACATCTGTTGAAAAGGATTTGTTGTTGTTCAGTTGCTAAGTCACATCCAACTCTGTGACCCCATGGACAGTAGCATGCAAGGCTCTTCTGTACACTATATCCTGGAGTTTGATCAATTTCATGAAAGGATTAGAAAAAGTATAAAATCACTAGTACTTGGTATATATTCATGAAACAGAAGTTATAATTATTCTCCCTTGGGAAAAATTTATAGTTTTGAAAAAATAACATGTATTTTTATATATAAATAACTGAGCATGACAGCAGATAGCAATGAATTAGTTGGACGCCTACAACTATATACACAATCGTCTCGACTCTTAACCTTCCTTGAATGTGACTTTGAACAAAGGTTTGATGAAAATATTTTCCACAAGGCAAAGCAAATGTGAATATGAATATATATACATACAGATACAGTGCAATTAAGACCCTGAATCAACTAATCTCTAAGCATATAATTCTTCCTTGATAACACCGTAAAATCTCCAATAAACTAAGTTCAAAGTATCAACTCATTGACAGGTAAGATTTCTTTTTAGTACTGAAGGAATAATGTTACTTCAAAGAGTACTATATAAAGTCTAATCTTTCATCCTTGACCCTCAGGGAAGATAGTGAGTTCTGCCAGAATTCAGATTCAATGTGTTCCAGATCATATCAACTTCAACCTTTATATATTACAAATGCATGTACCTAAATACAGGATCCAGTGCTAAATGGACTGATTTAATACACTGAAATTATACACAGCTTGTAGGATCTCAGATCCTGGATCAGGGATTGAACTTGGGCCATAATAGTGAAAATCTGAACTCCTAACCACCAGATCAACAGTGAACTCCCCATAAGGCATAGTTTAAATAGGAACATATTTTCAGACCTTATTCAATTTGGCGTGTTTACTATTTTCTTGAAACCATACCCATATGAAGGCTCAGTTAATAATGCTATTAACTACTGATACTGGGTTGATTTTTAAACAGGACAAATGTTAGTAAACTCACTACACCCCTTTGCATAATTGTACTGCCTAAACAGAAGAATAGTTCTGTTGATATTTAATTATTGAATACAATATGAATTGCAGCATTTCACAATAAATTGAAGAGATGTTAGGTTAAGAAAATGTATTTCTTCACTTTAAATATTTTAAGAACTTTTTTAAAACCTCCAGTGATCACTACCTTATTGCTATTAGAAAAAATTACATGTGGTGAATTTCCTTATACGGGTTCCAAAAGATGATTTCAACATGAATCAACAGAAATAGTTTCCTAAAGTAGGTCATTGCTATAGCAACCAGTGGGCAGTTTGGTATACTCCCCATAACAATGACCTACTTTCCAGCCTGTGCTAGAACAGCTTTATATAACTTGAATTTCTAGTTCTGTCTATAAAATAGTCTAAAAAAGGCAATAGTAAGATACAACATAATTCCATTCCTGCTAAAAACAAGGCATTATGAATTAACATGTATCATACCAAAATAAAGCCATCTGGTTTTGCACTTTAGTTTATAAAATATATCTTATCACATGCTCAACGATAAAAACTACACTTCGAATATCTCAACCAAAACAATTCACTGCTGACCCCAGAGAACTGATTTACAAAATATAAATTAAGATCATTAAAACCACATGCAAAATATCTTCTCTTTCTACTCTTCCTCCTCATGAAACAACAGTTAGATTTTTAAAAATAAAAGGTCTGGATATATTAACTATAATAAAAGAAAAAATGGAGAGTCTCAGTCATTAAGCAGTCTATGGTGTTTCATTAGAAATTCAAAAATTATCAATATAAATAGTAATTTGTCTCTCCATAAATTGATTAAAGTTTATATATGCTTTTTTCATGGTTTGTGACATTTTAGTGTTCTTATCTAACTTTACTCAAATTATCAGAATATTTGTGATACATATGTTCCCTGAAGAAAATAGTTTAATACTGAAAAAGGATTAACTATATACTTTAAAAGCAAATTTCATATTTTGCCAGGCTCTATTGGTTCATAAATCCATGGTCTGATACCATGATTCAATGTCACTTTTTATAACAAATATTTTTCACTGCCTCTTTTAAATTCTGAAATTCATAGATAATATAACATCCTTATATACAATTTAAAACCATTAATATAATGCTCCAATGTAACACATGAAGGAAGTTTAAGGAAAGTCATTTATATTTTAAACAGAAGTAACATTTACTTCCCGTAAGTAAGTATCTGGGGACGAAACAAAAAGACAGTGAATTAAATGGACGCCTACACCTACATACAGAATCATTTAAAATTCAACAGCTACAAAAACAGAATGACACAGCTGTATTATTGGTGACTAAAATACCATGAATAGTACTGCCTTTGGTAACATGCTTTTCTGTAATGTTAAGCAAGACTTAGTAAAGTTCTTAACAAAGTTCAATCTTTCCTGATTTACATGGGTGATAAATATATTTTAGGAGCATTCAATGCATATTAAAATTGTGTAAAAAATAAATAATGTTTACATGTAAAAATGATTTAGGCTCTAGATTTTGAAGATCATGAATAAGTTTTTCACTTATATGAAACATCTAGTAAACTATTTGAAAGTTATGCAGGACTCAGGACAACTATTTATTTTGAGAGACTGTCCTGAGCATTGCAAGAAGTTCTCCATTCTTGGCCTCTCCTCACTAATTCTACTAGGACCTTTCAAACACTGTGACCCCCCCAAAATGCCCCAATAAAATCCTAAAATATCTTCTAAGCTCTGACATTATTAATTATTCACATAATTTTATTGATTTGAGGAAAACGTGATAAATGATAGAAAATGCCAACACTTATGTAGCTTAAAATCTAGAAAAGAAACCTGAAAATGTACACGATACATATGAATATAACAGAACCTGTTATGGTAGAATGCAATATATAAGAGAACATATGAATATCATTAATTTGCTCTGAAAAATCAGGAGGGAAAAATAACTTCAGGACTTTTTTTTTTGAGATGGGGAGAAATTGAGGCAAAAAATTCCAAGGTGATGGTAGAAAGAGGCCTTGAAGTATTAATTTGATTATATTAGATGAAGACAGGAAGGAAGAATACTGGCTACAGAATTGTAACCTTCTTAAAACCAGGACTAGGCCTTTCTCACCAGTTTTAATTGGTCAGAGAAGGTCCCAGGGCCAAGCCAAACTTCAAGAAGGTAGAAGCATAAATTTTCTGTAAGTGAACAATAATATCTACCATAATATTCAAACCAACACTGATATACATGTATTCATATTTTTTAATGAAGGGTATATTATAGCAGCACAGAAGAAGTCAAACTGTGTATAGGCGCAGAGGAAAGGAGATAGGAGGCATGAGCAAGAAAACATGTGAGCAGAGTTTGGAATCAATAGGTGTTGATCATGAGGATCAAGTAGCAATGAGCATTCAAAGCAGGGAAAACAGTATTCTTAAGTCAAGAAATTCAAAAGGGGACTTTCCAGTGGCTAAGACTCTACATTCCCAATGCAAGGAACCTGGGTTCCATTTCCAGTTGGGGAACTATATCCCACATGCAGCAACTAAGACCCAGCACAGCCAAATAAATACTAAAAAAAATAAATTCAAAAGAACTGTGTGTGTTTGGGTGAGGGATGGATGGGTAGTGAGCAACTGGGAGAACGTATCATACTAAACTACTTCCCCCCAACACAAGTGTTAACATTTCAAAAAATACTCAAAATCAATGTCAAAAGAAACCTACAAACTTCTGTCACTGACAGGACATTGGATTAAGATACTCTAACAGAAATAACTAACAAGTTAACAACAACAAAATAAAACTTTTAAACATAATTCTCACTGGACTTCCCCAAAAGTAAGGAGTCATAAAGAGGTTAAGCAGAGTGCTAAGGACAGCTTTAGCCTTGAGGATTTCTACAGATTCCTGGAAACCTTGAACATAATCCAGGTTGAGGAGGACAGGAGATAAAGCCCAGGCCCATTCAACTGAAAAAACTAATAAAAGACCCTCAATATTATGCCTGAGCTTTAAAGAGCTCCATGCACAGCTCAACTATATAGACATAAACCTTAATAGGGCAGACTAGGACAGGAAGGAAACTTGCCTATCTCTACTCAGTCAGAACTGAAAGAAAATAACATCACCCATTCCTGAATGGAAAGGTTAAACAAAGTGATTTTACAGTGGAGAAAACTGGCAAACACTACCTTAACCACATGATCAGAGCAAACATCACCAGTGATAAGTCAGTCGGGTATCAGGTATATCTTGACACAATATGATAAGATTTTTTTGTGTGATATTTTCCACAAAGCAATAATCCCACTCTAAAGATGAGAAAAACATTAGACAACATTAAACTGAGGCTGGCTATTCTATAAGACAGATGACTAAATCAAAAAGGTCATAAAAAACAAGGGAAGCCTGAGGAACTGGCACAGAACAGAGAAGCCTAAGTGCAATGTGGTATTTTGGATGGAATCCTGGAACAGAAAAAGAACATTAGAGGAAATCTGAATATATTCCAGAATTTATCTAGTGCTATGATTTCTTAGTTTTGACAAAAATATGGTGTTAATGTTAAGATGTTAGTATCGGGGAAAACTGGGTACAGAGTAATCTTTGTATTATAGTTCCACATTTTCTACAAACCTAAAATTATTTTATTTAAAAATCCTAGTGCATCCCCTCCAAAGCATAATCTCAATGCAAATTCATGGAATTTAAATGGTACCAAACACCTCAAGCATATCATTGCATTTAATGTGGTCCCAGGTTGGTTATGATCTGAGATAATTGCTAAAAGAAAGTATAAATGCTCTCTGGATTCTCAACTTCAACCAACACTTCATTTTCTACAGAAAAAGTTCTACCAGAAATCAACCAATCAACCAACCAACAAATCAATCATAAAATACATAAGGAAACAAGAATTTATTGCACAAGTTCCAGAATGAGAGGCCTAAAATTTACTGAGAATTTTCCAGAACCACCAAAAGATAGCAATTCAAGAAGTTCATGAATCTCACGCAGAGTAAGAAGAGAGGGACGAGGAGCTGGAGATGAGAGGTGAGATGGAGAGAAGGGAAAATTAAAATAGAAAAAAGAACAGATTAAAAATGAGCAGAGATACACAGATGGAGAGATGAGACACAGTCAGAGAAAGATCCACATCTAGATATATCACATTGAAACTACGCAAAACAAAAGAAAAAGACATAAGACATAAGGCAGTCAGAGAACACTCTACCAATAAACAGAGTATTTATTCAAGTATAAATGGAATACTCATGAAAATTGACCTGTACTAGGTCATAACACTATCAACAAATTTAAAAGAACTGGTATCTAGCATACATTCTGAAATTAAAAAACACTTCTTCAAACAATTTACAGGACAGAGAGCATTGCAATGGATTTCAGGAAATACCTAGAACTGCTTGATAATGAGGAAAATATATCTAAAATGTAGAGAATACAAAACAAAACAAAAAAAAAATGGTATATAAAGGCTTAAATGCTTACATTAGAAGAAAAGACTTGAAATTGAATTAGGAGAACAGCAGAATAAATAAGTCCTAAAAAATATTAACACAAAGAAGGAAATGATCTCTTTCCAGCCAGCACTGAGCAACAGGAATTTTTCTGGACAACTAGCACAAGCACCACAAGACCAGGAGCAAGAAAGCCCTACCACAGGAAGCAGAATTGTGAGCTGAGAATCCCTGCTGCCAACACTGAGATTGATGCTGGTCTCATACACACAGTCCATGTGCAGGGAGGCAACAAGAAATACCATATCTTGAGGCTGGACACGGGGAAATTTTACTGAGGCTTGGAGTGTTGTATGTGCAAAACAAGGATTAAAGATGTTGTTCACTGTGCATCCAATGATGAGCTGGTCAGTACCAAGACCCTAGTGAAGAACTGCATCTTGCTCACTGACAGCACACTATTCTGAGAGAGGTAGGGGTCCCACTATGCACTGCCTCTGGGCTGCAAGAATGGAGCCAAGCTGACTCTCAAGGAAGAAGGGATTTTAAACAACAACAATAAAAAATGATCTAAAAAAATTCAGAAGAAATATGCTGAAAAGAAGAATGCTCAAATCAGTAGTCTTCTGGAGGAGCAGTTCCAGGAGGGAAAGCTTCTTGCATCCAGTTTCAAGACCAGGCCAGTGTGGCCAAGCAGATGACTATGTGTTAGACAGCAAGGAGCTGAACTTCCATATGAGGAAAATCAAGGCCTGAAAAGGCAAACAAATCTTCCTCCCTCATACCTTCGCTCAAGTAATAAAGGTGTTCATTGTTCTAAAAAAGAAGAAAAAGGAAAAAAGGAAAGAAGGAAATGATCAAAGAAAAATGAAAAGCAGGAATTAGTGAAAAGAGAACACGTATATAATAGAAACAAGCCAAAATTTATTGCTTGAAGAAACAATATTATAAATACCTGACAACGTAAATGAAGGGAAAAAAATGAGAGAAGGCGAAATAAACAATATTAAGAATAAAAAAGAAGAGGGACTTACCTGGTATCCCTGTGGTTAAGACTCTGCACTCCCAATTCAGGGAGCACAGGTTAAAAAAAAATTAAAATGAGGATATAATCTCAGATACTGCAGAGATTAAGGGGAAAATAAGACAGTATGAAGAATTTTAAGGAAATAAATTTGAAAACTTTGATAAGGTGGATAAATTCCTTATCAAAAGTTACTCAAGAAGAAATTTAAAACTCACCAGAACTGACTCAAGAGCATAAAAGAACATGATCTCACAGCTATTAAAGAGACTGAATTTGTGGTTAAAAATCTTACATGAAAATCATAAGAGTGACTCAGTTATACAGATGAACTGTACCAAACATTCATAAAATAGACAGTTTTAATCTTATAGAAGATGCTAACCTCATACTGCTGCTGCTAAGTCACTTCAGTTGTTTCCGACTCTGTGTGACCCCACAGATGGAAGCCCACCAGGCTCCCCTGTCCCTGGGATTCTCCAGGCAAGAACACTGGAGTGGGTTGCCACTTCCTTCTCCAATGTGTGAAAGTGAAGTCGCTGAATCGTGTCCAACCCTTGGCGACCCTCCATGGGATTTTCTAGGCAAGAGTACTGGAGTGGCTTGCCATTGCCGAACCTCATACTAAGTATAGACAAAAAGGAACACTTCTCAACTGACTTTATGAGATTTACCTGGATGCCAAAATCAGAACAGATGCAGAAAGAGTAACTATTAAAATTCAATTTCCATTTTGCCTCAACAAACCAGGACTAGAAGATAACCTCCTTAACAGTGAAAAGAGCATTTACAAAAAGTACACAAAACATTCTATTTAATGGCAAAACGTTTTAAGTATTTCTTTCAGGACTAGGAAGAAGACAAGGATGCCTGCCACTCTTTCTATTCAACTTGGTACTAGCAGGACTAACAAATACAGTAATAAGATCAAGAGATAAAAGGAAATGAAGAAACAAAAGCACAGTTATTTACAGATGGCATGAGAGTTGACACTATCAATATACAGAAAAAGAATACACAGAAAATTATTAAAATTAATAATCAGAGTTTAAAAGGGTCAGGATCACTCAATCTCTGGAATCAATTTATACTAATACAACCTATGTAACTTAAGCCTCCCTGATCTCAAAAATCACACAAAGCTATTTATAACCTAGAACTCTTACTCCTTGTCTATTTTTAGAAACCACAGCATTATGACTCTACCAGGTTAGGCCAAAATCAAGCATAAGATGTACTTCTAGGCTTTAAAGGATTTACATACAACTAAATAAAATCTAACATGTGTTCAAAAGTATGCTTTTCCAGATCTATGTGTAATGCGTCTCAGTAGTCTGTCTTATTTGAAATTTCTCTCTCTCAGAAAAAGGCTAGTTACATGTAAATTATATCTCAATAAATCTGGGGAAAAAAGATTTAATAATATTTTTATTTTCATCTGTGGAAAATAAGGTTCGTGGTTACCAGAGAGAACAGAAGCACAAAAAAGGCAAAGGGGGTCAACTGTATGGTGACTGTTTTCGTGAAAAGCATGCTACAGTATACACATAAATTGAATCCTAACATACAAATGAAACTTCTGTGTTATAAACCAATTTACCTCAATAATAATTTTAAAAGACAGGAATCCTTTAAAAGGTTTTGTGCAAAGACTGGGACATGATATGGTCACTTTGAGAATAATCTCTTGGACTGATGGGTGGAAAATGAGTATCAGCAAAGGGTAGAAATAGGATAACTACTGAGGAGACTACTATACTAGTCTAGAGAAGAGATGATGGTGCCATGAATAGGAGTGGTAATAGTGAAAATGATAAGAGTAGTTGGTATCTGGGTAGATATTTAAGAAGTAATACAGCAAAGGAAGTGGGATTGTTAAATCTGGAGTCTAATACAGAAGTGTGACTGCAAGATACAAACCTGGAATTCATCAGCACATATATGGCAGTTATAAGGAGAAAGGAAAATAATTGATGGAAGAAAAGGACCTTCACTTTGAATGGACAGAAGGAATGACAGGACAGAAAGAAGGCTGGAGAGACAGAAGAAAAAAGAGAAAGGATGGAATGAGGTATGGATATACAGAAGCAGAGGATAAATATGTGTATTCCTAGAAGGAAATACGGGAAGAATGACTGATGAAAGAAAGGGAGGGACAGAGGACAGATAAATGGGATAAAGATGTAGTAACACATGAGAGAAGTAAGGATACATGACAGAAAGAAGCAAGAGTATATGGGACAGAGAAGTAAAGACTGATGGGACAAAGAAGAAAGAATGAACAAAGAAGGATAGAGAAGAGGGTGAGATGGTAAAAGGGTCAAAAAAAAAAGAGGGAGAAAAGATAACATGGAAATCAAACTGAAATTTGAGAATCCTGTCTGAAGCAGTTCTCAGGAACAAAAGGGGTTAATTTCATGTAATTACTAATAAGTGAGCTATGAACCAATCACAGACCTCAAACGCATCCCATTAATTTCATGGTTGAAAATAAGAAACGTCTCATCTTTATAGATGCTATATAACTACTTACAGAAGTTGTTCTATGCTTAGAGAGAGAACTATAAGTGAAACTAAATGAACCCAACGTATTATCCTGTCACTTATTTGATAAACAGACTCATTTGGGTTCACAATAACTTTCATTCTCTTTAGAGATATTTGAGGGTTAATTACTATTAGTAATTAATGTGAAGCTGTATTCTGAGGTACATTCATTCATACAACCAACATCTGGGTATCTACACAGGACACAAAAAAATAAATCCAGGATTCCAGTTCTTGGAGTCTCCAAGTTCAATGAGGGAATAAGATATGCATATTTATTACTCTATTAATACATTGTATTATTAAAGTCCCTAAAGCTAGTGGGGAGAAGGCAATGGCAAGCCACTCCAGTACTCTTGCCTAGAAAATCCCATGGATGGAGGAGCCTGGTGGGCTGCAGTCCATGGGGTCGCTGGGGGTCAGATATGACTGAGCGACTTCACTTTCACTTTTCACTTTCACACATTGGAGAAGGAAATGGCAACCCACTCCAGTGTTCTTGCCTGGAGAATCCCAGGGACGGGGGAGCCTGGTGGGCTTCTGTCTATGGGATCACACAGAGTCGAACACGACTGAAGTGACTTAGCAGCAGCAGCAGCAAAGCTAGTGGAGGTGATGGAATTCCAGTTGAGCTATTTCAAATCCTGAATGATGATGCTGTGAAAGTGCTGCACTCAATATGCCAGCAAATTTGGAAAACTCAGCAGTGGCCACAGGACTGGAAAAGGTCAGTTTTCATTCCAATCCCAAAGAAAGGCAATGCCAAAGAATGCTCAAACTACCACACAATTGCACTCATCTCCCACGCTAATAAAGTCATGCTCAAAATTCTCCAAGCCAGGCTTCAGCAATACGTGAACCGTGAACTTCCAGATGTTCAAGCAGGTTTTAGAAAAGGCAGAGGCACCAGAGATCAAATTGCCAACATCCGCTGGATCATGGAGAAAGCAAGAGAGTTTCAGAAAAACATCTATTTCTGCTTTATTGACTATGCCAAAGCCTCTGACTCTGTGGATCACAGTAAACTGTGGAAAATTCTGAAGGAGATGGGAATACCAGACCACCTGACCTGCCTCTTGAGAAACCTATATGAAGGTAAGGAAGCAACAGTTAGAACTGGACATGGAACAACAGACTGGTTCAAAATATAAAAAGGAGTACATCAAGGTTGTATATTGTCACCCTGCTTATTTAACTTCTATGCAGAGTACATCATGAGGAATGCTGGGCTGGAAGAAGCACAAGCTGGAATCAAGATTGCCAGGAGAAATATCAATAACCTCAGATATGCAGATGACACCACCCTTATGGCAGAAAGTGAAGAGGAACTCAAAGGTCTCTTGATGAAAGTGAAAGAGGAGAGTGAAAAAGTTAGCTTGAAGCTCAACATTCAGAAAACAAAGATCATGGCATCATCACCACTTCATGGGAAGTAGATGGGGAAACAGTGGAAACAGTGTCAGACTTTATTTTTTTGGGCTCCAAAATCATTGCGGATGCTGATTGCAGCCATGAAATTAAAAGACGCATACTCCTTGGAGGAAAGTTATGACCAACCTAGATAGCATATTAAAAAGCAGAGATATTACTTTGCCAACCAAGGTCCGTCTAGTCAAGGCTATGGTTTTTCCAGTGGTCATGTATGGATGTGAGAACTGTACTGTGAAGAAAGCTGAGAGCCGAAGAATTGATGTTTTTGAACTGTGGTGTTGGAGAAGACTCTTGCGAGTCCCTTGAACTGCAAGGAGATCCAACCAGTCCATTCTAAATGAGATTGGTCCTGGGTGTTCATTGGAAGGACTGATGCTAAAGCTGAAACTCCAATACTTTGGCCACCTCATGGGAAGAGTTGACTCACTGGAAAAGACTCTGATGCTGGGAGGGATTGGGGGCAGGAGGAGAAGGGGACGACAGAGAATGAGATGGGGAGTTGGTGATGGAAAAGGAGGCCTGGCGTGCTGTGATTCATGGGGTCACAAAGAGTCGGACATGACTGAGCGACTGAACTGAACAGAACTGAATGTTAAAGGACATATAAAGGAATGCAATCATGCTGAGGAAGATCTCTACAACTTTACAAAGATATAACTGATCTGGATCTACAGTATCTATCACAGCACTCTGTGACAGCAGTTTAACTCAGTCTTTCTTGAAATATATTTTAACTTCTGAGGTTAATTTAAACTAGTATGGTTACGTAACATGTCTCCCTAATCCCCAAATCACAAAGGTACTTGAAATCTAAGACTTTTACTATTCCATGTGTATTTTTAGAAACCAGAACATTCTAACCCTATGACGATAAGCCAAAAATCACATTGAAAATCTACTTCTAGGCTTTAGAGGATTAAAACAGAACTAAATAAAATTTGTGTAATACATGTACAAAAGCAAATGACAGCATTACATGTATTGGTTTTCTGATATTCCTATCAGAAAATTCTCTTCTAATAATGCTAGTTTCCTCTAGACATTAAGTCAATATTTTTAGAGGTTTTCATGCTGGTAGTACTATGAAAAAGAAGAGGGAAAAAAGTGCCAGAGAAGAAAAAAACGCTATAAAAGATGAAACAAGTACCCAAATGTTGCTTTCCAAATATCCTTCTCCAATATGAAGAACCAGGATTCCACACAGTGGTGGCTGATTTCAGAGCAGAGGGAAAAAAAAAAAAAAGATAAGATGAGCTGGAGCATCTCATGGTGCCTGAAAGTAAGGAAGTGCTAAAGAGAAATAAGATGAATGCATGTCTAAAAATAAGATGGATATCAAAGGTGGACCAATTTAAACAAAACAAACAGCAATGGTAATAGATTATAACCCAAAGAACAAAACAAACATAAATCCACAAATTTATAAATTATTGAATAATGAAATATGTGGAGGGAGAAGGAACAAGTCTTCAATTACAGAAGAAATACAACTAATAAATATAGAAGGGATGAAAAAAATCATGATTGGAATAGCACTTAATAACTGCTTCAATCAAGAAAGAGCCACCGATGAATATAAAAATTAGTAACTGATATTATAAGAAGAAAAACAATATTAATATAACCTCTGGTGGCTCAGATGATAAAGAAATCTGCCTGCAATACAGGAGATCTGGGTTTGATCCCTGGGTCAGAAGATCTTCTGGAGAAGGAAATAGTACCCACTCCAGTATTCTTGCCTGGAGAAATTCATGGACAGAGGAGCCTGGCAGGCTACAGTCCATGGGGTCACAAAGCGTTGGACACGACTGAGCAACTAACATTTTCACTTTTCATATAACCTCAAAATATCTCTCTCAAAATATTTATTAATTACTAAGGAAAAAAATAGTAATCTTACAATGGAGAAACCCAGCAGACACTCTCTTAGCCAATGATCAACGGTAATATCACCAATAATAATACACATTGATACTATATCTCCCCTCATATAAGAAAGCCACATCACTTGTGGTGTTTCTCAAAAATGCAAAGCCTCAAGCACGAGAAAACATCAGATAAGTCCAAATTGAGGGACATCCTACAAAATGCCTAAATAGTACTTTTAAAATTCTTAAGGTCTTAAAAGACAAGGAAAGACCAAGATATTGTTACCAGCCAGAAGAAAATAAGGAGACATGCAATGGAGAATTCTAGACTGGACATTGAAACAGAAAAAGATGTTAGTGGAAAAATCGTGAAATTCATATAAAGTCTGTAGTTTCATTAACAGCACCATACTAATGCTAATTTCTAACTTCTGATAACTATCCTATGACTATATAAGATATTAACATTAAGAGATGCTGGGTGAAGGGTATACAATAACTATTATTTTTGCAATTCTTCCATAAGCCTAAATTTATTTCAAAATTTAAAAAAAAACAGATGATTGACAGCACTGCAGCCTGAAATAAACAGGTTTGGAAAGTTCCTTCCTACATGAATATTACTTTCACATCTCTACCAGTGGTGGTTGGATGGCATCACCAACTGAATGGGCGTAAGTTTGAGTAAACTCCAGGAGACAGTGAAGGATAGGGAAGCCTGGCATGCTGCAGTCCATGGGGTCACAAAGAGTTGGACAAGACTTAGCAACTGAACAACAACAACAGGTAGTAACTACTTACAGTAAGGAATGACAAGTATGGGGGAAAGGACTGCTGTTTCATGGGCTAATTGATAAGATTTCATTAATAAGGTGATACTCAGCAAAGTTCTGAAATGAGGCTACACTAAAGCCTTTGACTATGCAGATCACAATAAACTGGAAAATTCAAAGAGATGGGAATACCAGACCACGTGACCTGCCTCCTGAGAAATGTGTATGCAGGTTAACAAGCAACAGTTAGAACCGGACATGGAACAATGAACTGGTTCAAAATTGGGAAAGGAGTACGTCAAGGCTGTATGTTGTCACCTTGCTTATTTAACTTCTATGCAGAGTACATCATGGGAAATGTCAGGCTGTATGAAGCACAAGCTGGAATCAAGACTGCCAGGAGAAATATCAATAACCTCAGATATGCATATGACACCAACCTTATGGCAGAAAGCAAAAAGAAACCAAAGAGCCTCTTGATGAAGCTGGAAGAGGAGAGTGAAAAAGCTGGCTTAAAACTCAATATTCAAAAAACAAAGATCATGACATCTGGTCCCATCACTTCACAGCAAATAGATGGAGAAACAATGGAAACAGTGAGAGACTTTATTTTCTTGGGCTTCAAACACTGCAGATGGTGACTGCAGCCATGAAATTAAAACACGGTTACTCCTTGGAAGAAAAGCTATGACCAACCTAGATAGCATATTAAAAAGTAGAGATATCACTTTGCCAACAAAGGTCTGTCTAGTCAAAGCTATGGTTTTTCCAGTAGTCATGTATGGCTGTGATAGCAGGACCATAAAGAAGGCTGAATGCCAAAGAACTGATGCTTTTGAGCTGTGATGCTGGAGAAGATGCTTGAGAGTCCCTTGGACAGCAAAGAGATCAAACCAGTTAATCCTAAAGGAAATCAACCCTGAATATTCATTGGAAGGATGGATGCTGAAGCTGAAACTCCAGTACTTGGGCCACCTGATGTGAAGAGCTGACTCATTTGAAAAGACCCTGATGCTGGGAAAGATTGAGGGCAGGAGGAGAAGGGGACGACAGAGTATGAGATGGCTGGATGGCATCACTGACTCGATGGACATGGGTTTGGGTGGACTCCGGAAGTTGGTGATGGACAGGGAGGCCTGGAGTGCTGTGGTTCATGGAGTAACAAAGAGTCGAACACGACTGAGCGACTGAACTGAACTGGCAGATTTAAGAGTTTTCTTTGCCTGTTGCACCAAGAGAAATGGAAAGGGACTGGAAAGTTAAGAGAACAATAGCAACACAAAGGTTTTACAGGGTAATTCTATCAGATGAAGAACTGGGCTAAGAGATCAATTAAGAAATTAAAGCAGTTATCCAGGTAAGAAATAATGATGGCTTAGGTCAAGCTGTAATAATGACGGGAATGAGAAATGACTAGATTCTGGATATATTTTTAAGGTATAACCTATAGGATCACATGAAAAATGTGAGATATGAGATAGAGAGCAAAGTTGATTTCAAATTCAGGGCACATGACAGGATAAAATTTCTATTTATTAAGATGGGAGACTACAGGACAAAGTGCTTTGGGGATTTTGTTTTATTGTTTGTTTTAAAAGTTGGAAATAAACTTTCCAGTTTTAATTTGTGTTCATATTCATTATTTTCTTCCTTTCACCTTCTTGTGGTTTATTTTTTCTGATTATTTTTTTCAACTTCTTGGAAAGGAATGCTTCTGTCTCAGATTTTTAAGTCTTTCTTCTTTTCAACCTTATGCTTTTGGGGCCATAAATGTCTTTAGCTGTATTTCACAAATTTTGATATGTCATTGCCATTTAGTTCAAAATATTTTAAAATTTCCACTGTAATTTTTATTTTATTACTTGTAAGAATATTGCTTAACTATTGGTATTTGGGGATTTTTTGTTAGTAATTCTGAACTTATTGTGATTAAAGAACATACCCTCTGTTATTTTAATGTTGTGAAATATTAGACTTGCTTTATGACCCAGGATACAATTAATTTTGTTAATCTTTCAATGTACTCTTGAAAAGAATATGTATACTGCAGGTGTTGGATAAAACGCTCTACTTATGTGAATTAAGTCAAAGTTGTTAATCATATTGTTCCAATCCTTTAAACTACTGATTTCTGGTCTGCCTATTGCACTAGTTACTGAAAGGAGTGTATATTTCTCTGTGACTCTGAGTTTTTCTTTTTCTCCTTTTCTATAAATATTGGCTATCAGAATTTTGAAACTATATTTTACACATATAAATTTAGAATTGCTATGTCTTTCTGAAGGATTATCCATTTAAAAGACTTTGATACTTCCTTCTTTATCTTTAATAATGCTTCTTGCTTTAAACTCTATCTGATATTACTAAATTGATACTAGCTTTCTATTAGCATTTACATGGTATATCTTTTCTCATGGTTTTACTTCAGCTCATCTTTCAGTTCAGTTCAGTTCCTCAGTCATGCCCAGCTTTTTGTGATAGCATGGACTGCAGCATGTGAAGCCTCCCTGTCCATCACCAACTCCCAGAGTTTACTCAAACTCTTCTCCTCCTGCCCTCAATCTTTCCCAGCATCAGGGTCTTTCAAATGAGTCAGCTCTCTGCATCAGGTAGCCCAAGTACTGGAGTTTCAGCTTCAGCATCAGTCCTTCCAATGAACACCCAGGACTGATCTCCTTTAGGATGGACTGGTTGGATCTCCTTGCTGTCCAAGGGACTCTCAAAAGTCTTCTCCAACACCACAGCTCAAAAGCATCAATTCTTCAGCACTCAGCTTTCTTTATAGTCCAACTCTCACATCCATACATGACTACTGGAAACACCATAGCCTTGACTAGACAGAACTTTGTTGGCAAAGTAATGTCTCTGCTTTTTAATATGCTGTCTAGGTTGGTCATAACTTTTCCTCCAAGGAGTAAGCATCGTTTTATTTCATGGCTGCAGTCACCATCTGCAGTGATTTTGGAGCCCAGGAAAATAAGTCGGCCCCTTTTCGCAATGTTTCTCCATCTATTTGCCATGAAGTGATGGGCCCGGATGCCATGAACTTTGTTTTTTGAATGTTGAGCTTTAAGCCAACTTTTTCACTCTCCTCTTTCACTTTCATCAAGAAGCTTTTTAGTTCCTCTTTACTTTCTGCCATAAGGGTGGTGTCATCTGCTTATCTGAGGTTATTGATATTTCTCCCAGCAATCTTGATTCCAGCTTGTGCTTCCTCCATCCCAGCGTTTCTCACGATGTACTCTGCATAGAAGTTAAATAAGCAGGGTGACAATATACAGCCTTGACATACTCCTTTTCCTATCTGGAACCAGTCTGTTGTTCCATGTCCAGTTCTAACTGTTGCTTCCTGACCTGCATACAGGTTTCTCAAGAGGCAGGTCAGGTGGTCTGGTATTCCCATCTCTTTCAGTATTTTCCACAGTTTATTGTGAGCCACACAGTCTTTGATCCGCAAAGGCTTTGGCATAGTCAATAAAGAAGAAATAGCTGTTTTTCTGGAATTCTCTTGCTTTTTTGATGATCCAGCAGATACTGGCAATTTGATCTCTGGTTCCTCTACCTTTTCTAAAACCAGCTTGAACATTTGGAAGTTCACGGTTCACATATTGTTGAAGCCTGGCTTGGAGAATTTTGAGCATTACTTTGCTAGCATGTGAGATGTGTGCAACTGTGCGGTAGTTTGAGCACTCTTTGGCATTGCCTTTCTTAGGGACTTGAATGAAAACGGACCTTTTCCAGTCCTGTGGCCACTGCTGAGTTTTCCAAGTTTGCTGGCATATTGAGTGAAGCACTTCAACAGCCTCATCTTTTTAGGATTTGAAATAGCTCCACTGGAAGCTATTTCTTAATCAGTTCATCAGCTCATCTTAATCTTGTTTTAAAAATTTATTTTATGAAATTTATAGATTTTAATATTGTTTAAATAAATATATAAAATAAATATAATTTTATTTTATGTGTTATTATATATATAACATATAATATTATATATTATATTAATCTATTATGTGTTAATTATGGATTAACACAATGGAAAAATGGACAAGAGACCTGAACAAGCACTTTCCCAAAGAAAGTATCCAATGACTACTAACAACATGAAAAGACACTCAACTTCTTTGGTAATCACAAAGTGAAAATTAAAACTATAATGAAATAACACTTCACATCCATCAGAATGATTGAAAAGAAAAAGATTAACAATAACAAGTGTTGATAAGAGGACAGGTCATCTCAAGGCTCCCATGAACTGCTGGCAGGAATGTGAATGACATAACCACTTTGGAAAACTGGCTGCTGCTGCTGCTGTTGCTGCTAAGTCGTTTCAGTCGTGTCTGACTCTGTGTGACCCCATAGACGGCAGACCACCAGGCTCCGCCGTCCCTGGGATTCTCCAGGCAAGAACACTGGAGTGGGTTGCCATTTCCTGTCTACTAAATGTGAAGAAATGCCTACCCTATGACTCAGCAGTGCCACTCCTATGCATATATCCTCCCAGAATGCATAGACATATTTACTGGGAGATGTATAAAAATGTTCTCTGTAGCTTTGTTTATAATGGTTAATCTAGAGGAAAATGGATGAGTTATAATGTTCATAAAGGGAACTTGATGAAATTCAACAACTAATCTATGGAAAAAAACCGTGATTAAAAGAAACAGTTGGATCCTTCATACTTACTTTCCATTATCATATTTTTTAATGGCTTGGAAGCTCTTATTGAAAGTTTAAGGTAGTGGTAGGAAATGACACTACAAGACAGGTAACAATTAAGTTGAATATAGTAAGTCCTCTACATACCAAATAACTTCCATTCTGAGAACATGTTCATAAGTACAAGTTGTTCATCCAATCTGTTCATAAGTTCCACAAAATTAGCTTAGGTACCCAACTAATGGGGCTTCCCAGGTGGCACTAGTGGTAAAGAACCTGCCTGCCTTTGCAGGAGATGCAGGAGATGCGGGTTTGACCCCTGGGTCAGTGAAAATCCACTGGAGGAGGACATGACAACCCACTCCAGTATTCTTGCTCAAGAATCCCAAGGACAGAGGAGCCTGGCAGGCTACAGTCATTAGGGATGCAAAGAGTTGGACATGCCTGAAGCAACTGAGCACAAATGCACCCAACTAATACAATCAGCTATATAGTATTGTGGGCTTCCCTGGTGGCTCAGAGGTTAAGGCGTCTGCCTCCAATGCGGGAGACCCGGGTTCGATCCCTGGGTTGGGAAGATCCCCTGGAGAAGGAAACGGTAACCCACTCCAGTATTCTTGCCTGGAGAATCCTATGGACGGAGAAGCCTGGTAGGCTACAGTCCACAGGGTCGCAAAGAGTCGGACACGACTGAGCGACGGAATGGAATGGAATATAGTATTGTAATACTTACAATACTTTTTACATTAATAATGCACTAAAACAAATATAAAAAATAAAAATGTTTTTAATCTTACAGTACAGTATCTTGAAAAGTATGATAGAACCAGCTACATCACTGCTGCTTTTATGCTTGCTTCCAGACATCCTGGGCTTGAAATAATGATACTGTACTATTGCACTCTATACAGTACTATAAAGTACACAAAAGCACAACCACTTGTGGAGGATGCATGCACACGATAATGGGCATCAGACACGTGAACCAACTTACATAACTGGACACACAAACACACATTCACATGTGTCTTTGCAACTTGAAGGTTTGTATACAGGGGACTTACTATATTAGACAACTTTACCCTGTATGTCTTCTTTGGGAAAATTTCTATTCAGGTTTTTTACCTATTTTTTGACTGTATTGTTTACTTCTTCAATATTGAGTTGTACAATGTGTTTTTATATTTCAGATGTTAACGACTCATTAGTCACATCAGTTGACATATTTTCTCCATCTGTAATCTGTCTTCTCATTTTGTCAATGGTTTCCTTTGCTGTGCAAAAGCTTTAAGTTTGATTAAGTCTCATTTGTTTATTTTTGCTTTATTTCTTTTACCTTGGGAGACTGATTTTTAAAAATATTTTTTATGATTTATGTCAGAGAATGTTTACCCTATATTTTCTTCTAGGAGTTTCATGGTGTCATATCTTATATTTAGGCCTTTAAACCATTTTGACTTTATTTTTGTATATGGTATGAGGGAATGTTCTAATTTCATTGATCTACATGCAGTTGTCCAGCTTTCCACCATTTACTGAAGAGATTGTCTTTTCTCCATTGAATATCTTGCCTCCTTTGTCATATATTAATTGACTGTAGGTGTGTGGGTTTATTTCTGAGCTCTCTGTTCTAGCCTGTTGAACCATATATCTTTTTTGTACCAACACCATACTGTTTTGATTGCTGTGGTTTTGTAGTATAGTCAGAACTCTGGGAGGGTTACGTATCCAACTTTGTTCTCTTTCCTCAGGATTGCTTTGACAATTTTAGGTCATTTAGGTTCCATTTAGGTCATATAAATTTTAGGATCATTTGTTCTAGTTGTGAAAAATGTCATGGGTATTTTGATAGAGCTTGCATTAAATCTGTAGATTGCTTTGGGTAGTATGGCCATTTTAACAATACTAATTCTTTCAAGAGGATGGGATATCTTTCCATTTCTTTGAATCATCTTCAATTTCTTTTATCAATGTTTCACAGTTTTCAGTGTATAGATCTTTCACCTCCTTGGTTAAATTTATTTTTAGGTATTTTAAATTTTTGATGTGATTTTAAATCTTTTACACTCTTTTTCTTATATTTCATTGCCAGTGTAAAAAGAAATAAAATGGATTTCTGCATATTAATATTATATATTGCTATCTTGGTGAATTCATTTATTAGTTCTAATAGATTTTGTGTGGAGACTTTATGGCTTTCCATATTATGTACCATGTCAACCACAAATGCTGACAGTTTTACCTCTTCCCTTCCAATCTTGAGTATCTTTTATATCTTTTTCTTGTTTAAGAACTGGCTAGGATTTCCAATATTATGTGGAATAAAAGTGGTGAGGGTGGGCATCCTCATCTTATTTCTAAAGTTAGTGGGAAGTCTTTCAGTTTTTCACCATTGAGAATTATGTTCAGTTCAGTTCAGTCACTCAGTCATGTCCAATTCTGCAACCCCATGGACTGCAGCATGCCAGGCTTCCCTGTCCATCACCAACTCCCATAGCTTACTCAAACTCATTTCCATCGAGTCAGTGATGCCATCCAACCATCTCAACCTTTGTCGTCCCCTTCTCCACCCGCCTTCAATCTTTCCCAGCATCAGGGTCTTTTCCAATGAGTCAGTCCTTCACATCAGATGGCCCAAGTATTGGAGTTTCAGCTTTGGCATCAGTCCTTTCAATAAATATTCAGGACTGATTTCCTTTACAACTGACTGGTTGGATCTCCTTGCAGTCCAGGAGACTCTCAAGAGCCTTTTCCAATACCACAGTTCAAAAGCATCAACTCTTCGGCACTCAGCTTTCTTTATAGTCCAACTCTCACATCCATACATGACTACTGGAATTATGAATTGAGAATTATGTTAACTATGGATTTGTCATGAATGGCTTCTATTATGTTGAGATAAGGTCCCTCTATAACCACTCTGGTGACAATTTTTGTAAATGGACACTGAACTTGGTCAAATGCTTTTTCTGTACCTACTAAGATGATCATGTGGTTTTTTATCTTTCCTTTTGTTAATGTGGTATATCACATTGATTGATTTGGATATACAGAACAATTCTTGTGCAAATGGAATAAATCCTACTTGATCAGGTATTTATTGTTGGGCTCAGTTTGCAAATATTTTGTTGAGAGTTTTCTCATCTATATTTATCAAAGACATTGATCTGCAATTTTCTCTTTTTAAAAATAATTTTATTTATTTATATTTGGGTGTGCTATGTCTTCACCGCTGCATGGGATTTACCTAGTTGCAGTGAGTGGAGGCTACTCTCTAGTTATGATGGGTGGGTTTCTCATTGCAGTAGCTTTTCTTATTGCAGAGCACAGGCTCTAGAGCTTCAGTAGTTGTGGCACATGAGGTCAACAGTTGGGGCTCCCAAGCTCTAGGGCACAGTCTCACTAGTTGTGGCTCACGGGTGTAGCTGCTCCATGGCATGTGGAATCGTCTTGGAACAGGGATCGAACTCATGTCTCCTGCATTGGTAGGAGGATTCTTTACCACTGAGCCGCCAAGGAAGCCTCTGTAATGTTCTCTCTTTTTTTGTAGTACTTCGTCTTGTTTCGGTATCAGAATCCTGGAGGCTTCATAGGATGAATTTGGGAGTGCTCCTTCCTCCTCAATTTTCTGTAATAATTTGAGCAGGATAGGTGTAAATTCCTCTTTGTCTGATAAGAGTTCTCCAGTGAAGCTGTCTGCACCTGGACTTTTATTTGGGAGGACCTTTAAAAATTATAGATTCTATTTCACTTCTAATGATTGTTCAACTCATCTCTCTCTTGTTGAATCAATTTTGGCAGGCTACATGTTTCTAGAAACTTCTCCATTTCATCTAGGTTGTCCAATTTGTTTGCATATATCGTTTCATAGTACTCTTCTATGAAATTTTTGTATTTCTATGGTATCTGTTGTTATTTCTTTCTTTTATTTCTTATTTTATTTGGGTCTCTCTTCTTGGTGTGCATACCTAGAGGTTTGACAATTGTTATCTTTCCAAAAAGAGAGCTCTAGATTTTACTTCTATTTTCTACTTTTTCAGTTCAGTTCAGTTCAGTTTTAGGTCTATTTTATTTGTTTCTTCTCTGATTCTTCTCTCATCTTTATTCTTTCCTTCTGCTGACTTTGGGTTTTGTCTGTTCACTTACTTTAGGTGGTAGGTTAGGTTGTTTATTTGAGAATTTCTTGATTCCTGAAGAAGGCCTGTACTGTTATGAACTTCCCTCTTAAAACAGCTTTTGCTGTATCCCATAGATTTTTTTTTTAAGATTGTCTTTTCATTTTCACTTGTCTTAATGTATTTTCTGATTTCTTTTTTGATGACATCATTGACCCACTGGTATTTTAGTAGCATGTTGTTTAGTCTCCATGTGTTCATTCTTTTCCTGCTTTTCTTTCTGTGGTTGCTTTCAAGTTTCATAAAACTGTAGTCAGAAAAGATTCTTGAAATAATTTCTATCCTCTTAAATTTGCTGAGGTTTGTTTTGTGACCTAGTATACTGTCTATACTAGAGAACATTCCATGAGTGCTTGAAAAGAATGTGTATTCTGGGTTTTTTTTTGGATGAAATGTCCTGTAGTTATTAATTAAGTCCAACTGATCTATTATCTCATGCAGTTTCTAAAGACAGAGGAAGACAGAAACATTTCTTAAGTTCCAAACAAGAGAGCCTGGACCTGTCACGGACCACAAACAAATTCTAATTGCACCTGCTTGCACATGTGAAAAAAAAAATGTTCCCTGACCGTCAGATGTTACATAATTATATGACAAAACATAATCTAATTAGAGGAAAAAAGCAACAACAGAAGTGTACTTAATGAACTAACTGTGTGAACTACATTACCTTAAGTTAAAAAGTCATATTTAGGCCTGTATTAACTTTTACTATCTTTAGGGTCCACTAGTGGAATGGTCCACACTATTTTTATATATATATATTTTAATATTAATAACCAGTGACACAATGTAAATAAGTATATCTGAACCATTTTCATTCATTCATTCTTTAAATAAACATTTTGGCATTTTCCTGAGATACAAAAAACAAACAAAGAAATCCCATCTGTCAGGCCTCCCTAGTTTAATGAACATAAGCTATAAAAAACTATTATATTTCTTAGTAAATGGTATTATTAAAGTTTATGGTACTAAGAAAACACAGAGGAATTAACTGTCAAGGGAGGATCATAAAGTTTCACAAAGATGATGCCTGATATGAGTCTTTAACTATCACAGCATTTCATTTTATGACAATAGTGGAAGATGATCTTTAATACAAGTATCATATATCTTTTGGAACTGAATTACACTAGTACAACTATATGTAACTTATGCTGTCCTCATTTCAAAAATCACTTTGAAATACTTGTAATCTAGGCCTCCTACTAATCTTTGTCTATTTTTAGAGAGCATTGCATTGTAACCTCCGAAGGATAGGCAAAATCAGGTAGGAGATCTATTTTGGTGCTCTAGAGGACTTACATGGAATTAAATAAAATCTGTTAAACATTTGTAAAAAGCAAACTGTCTTAGAGAACTATAAATAATGGGTTTTGTTGTCAAATAGCCTAAAAGAAATTTCTATTCTGAAAATATTTATTCAAAAATGCTGAAAGTTATACTGATTTTGCTTATCCATGACCTAAATTAAACACAAGCAATTCAAGTTTTCCAGAAGCTTTCTCCAATAGTAACCAAATAATTACACCAAAAGTAACAATAATAATAAAAGAAGAAATCTAGAAGGTCACAGAAGGTGAACCACAGTATTCTGTAATATGACTTGTGATTTTCCCAAAATGTCAGTACCTACTCACCATACTGACAATGCCTTGAACAATCCTATGTAACCATTTATTTATTCAATAAGTATTTATTGAGAACCTATTAGGAACTGGGGACTATACTACATATTAGGGACATAACTGTGACATTTTTTTAAAAAGACATTCTTACTATTGTATAGCTATAGTTTACCTTCTAGTAGGGAATGGATGGTGACAGAATAATAAAAAAGAAATCAATCAAATGGTAATAAGTGAAGAATAAAAGGTTAAAGGGGGAATAAAAGAATGGAGATTGCTATTTTATATGACTGTCAGGTAAATCCTCAGTGATAATGGAATATTCATGCAGAGATCTGAAGGGAACTGAGAGAACAAGTCACACTAATAGAAAAACATTCTCCACAGAGGGAACAGCAAATGTACAGTCCAGATTGGGAATATGTACAACACTGTAAAAACAGCACTCAAAAGGACACAATGGCTGCAGCACAGAGAGTGAAAGAGTGGTAAGAAATCAGGTTAGAAAGCTATCAAATCCCCATTCACACAGTATCTTATAAACTATTGTAAGGATTATGCCTTTTACTCTTGAGATATAAGTCATTAGAAGATTGATCTTATGGCTACAAAGAATCGTTAATAGGCTGAACTGGAGGAAAGGCAGAGCCAGGGAATTCTAAAAGGGAACTATTGCAATATTCTATGTAGTGGCTTGGGCCAAAGTAGTTAATATGGGGGTATGAGACGTGGTCTGAGTTTGGATACTTCTTGAAAGCAGATCCAATACAATTTAATTATATTTAAGTAAAAAGGTATAAATAAAAGCAGGCAAACAAGCAAAAAACAAAACAAAAAGTTTAAGAAGAAATTGCACGTTTGAAAAGGGACTAAAGAAAACTTCTACTTAAAAATAATTGAAATAAAACATAATGATGAAGTTTAAAAGAGAACTCATGAAACAGAAAACTGACATAAAGAAATTTTACAAAACAAAATAATGAGAGACAAAGAGATGGACAATAAGGAGAAGATCTTAAGAATGCAGTGGAAACATCTAACATGTACAAATAGCGTACCGAAAGGAGGATGAGGTGAGGGCAATATTTGAAAAGGAAACAGCTGAGAAACTTTCAGAACTCATGAACGATACCAAGTCTCAGATTCAAGGAGCCTTACAAATCGAAGAGGAATAAATGTAAAGAAACTTACACAAAACTCATCACTGAAAAACTGAAGAATATATAAGAGAAAGAGAAGATATAAAATTAGACAAAAAGGAACAACATATTACCCTCAAAAAAGTAACAGAGGGAATGGTAGCTGGGAATGGTATTATCTCCAGAATGCTGGGAGAAATACTGTCAATCTAGAATTCTGTACCCAGTGTAAGGACAGAAACACAATATTCAGACAAACAAAACTTGAGAGTCTCCCACTAGCACTATAGACAATGTGATTCCAAGTGGAATATTTGAGATTCTAGGAAGAAAAAACAATACAGAAGGTAATATATATGTATATAAAGAAACACTGGCTTTATAAAACATAAAAATAATGCATTTTGGCTTTTTAAAAAGCAAATAAACACACAAAACCCAGACAGACAGAATTAGAATATACAAGTCAGGAGGAGACTAACTTAGAGTTTCAAAGTTTAAGTGTTTTAAGGTATGATCCAATACACAAAGTCATTGATTAGACACTGATCAGTATGGCTGCAGTAATTTCTAGGGAAAACGCTAGAAGAATAGTTAAAATAAAGTATAATTACCAAGCCTGTACAAAGAATTGAACAAAATGTAAAATAAGTTTAGAAGAGGACGATAAAAAAATAAAACAAGCAGGACAAAAAGTAAACACAAAATAAGATGGCAGACATAAATCCAACACAAAGGCAATTATAACAAATGTAAATAGGCTTCAACTAAAAACTACAAACTGTCAGACCAATTAATCAAACTGCCAAAGATATGCTACTTATAAGAGATATCTAAAACAGTTTCCAGAAAGAGTGAAACAAAAGGATACCAAAAGTTCACCATAAAAAATATCAAAGTTTCCAGAAAGAGTGAAACAAAAGGATACCAAAAGTTCACCATAAAAATATCAAATATTAGTTACAAACTAATTAACGAAGAAAAAATACTTAGCACCATTCATGACAAACACTTCAATTCACCAGAAAAATAAATAATTTAAATATAACATATACACCTATCACACTTCATAATGATATAAAACCTAGAATAATCCATTAATCAGGAAGACATATATTACAATAATCTTACAATGTATAAAGTAAAAAGGGACAGATCTTCAAAGAGAAACTCATTACTAAATTGGGGGAGATTTTAACACTCTTCTGATAATAACTGAGATATACAAGCAGACCAAAAATAATCATAGAAGATTTGGAGAACACATTAACAACTTTGACCTGATGAGGGGAAAAAAAATACTCCACACAATCACAGTAGTAGACTACTGCAGGAAGAATAGTATTAACATGGAACTTAAAAAAAAAAAAAATTGACTAGGACATTAAAAAAGTCTAAACAAATTTCATGGAATTAAATACTGCAGAGCATATTCTTTTACCTTTATGTATCTAAGCTAAAAATTAATACCAAAAAGATAATTAGAAAAACTTTACATTTGAAACATAATAAATATTATAAATAAATACTATAGTAATATTGAAGTATATTTAACATCTAAATGTCTATATTAGGGGAAAAAAAGGCTAAATATTATCAGCTTAAACATGCATCTCAAGAAGTTAAGAGTAAGAAAAAGATATCAGAAGGAAGAAATAAAAGTAACAGGAGTTATTAATGAAATTGAAAACGAATCTACAATAGAGAAAGATGATCATTAACTGTTTATGTTTATGGCATTGTGCTTTGTACCATTTATTAAATATTAAAAAAAATAAAAATAAAAAAAGAAAAGAGAAAGATGATCAGTAAGGACAAAAGTTGGTTCTCTGAAGATAATCAATCAACATCTGACAAATTCATCACAACAAAAAGAGAGGACAATTGCCGGGAGAAATATCAATAACCTCAGATATGCAGATGACACCACCCTCATGGCAGAAAGTGAAGAGGAACTAAAAAGCCTCTTGTTGAAAGTGAAAGAGGAGAGTGAAAAGGTTGGCTTGAAGCTCAACATTCAGAAAACAAAGATCATGGCATCTGGTCTCATCACTTCATGGCAAATAGATGGGGAAACAGTGGAAACAGTGTCAGACTTTATTTTTTTGGGCTCCAAAATCACTGCAGATGCTGATTGCAGCCATGAAATTAAAAGACGCTTGCTCCTTGGAAGGAAAGTTATGACCAACCTAGGTAGCATATTAAAAAGCAGAGACATTACTTTGCCAACCAAGGTCCGTCTAGTCAAGGCTATGGTTTTTCCCGTGGTCATGTATGGATATGAGAGTTGGACTGTGAAGAAAGCTGATCGCCGAAGAATTGATGCTTTTGAACTGTGGTGCTGGAGAAGACTCTTGAGAGTCCCTTGGACTGCAAGGAGATCCAATCAGTCCATTCTAAAGGAGATCAATGCTGGGTGTTCATTGGAAGGACTGATGTTGAAGCTGAAACTCCAATACTTTGGCCACCTCATGAGATGAGTTGACTCACTGGAAAAGACTCTGATGCTGGGAGGGATTAGGGGCGGGAGGAGATGGGGACGACAGAGAGTGAGATGGCTGGATGGCATCACCGACTCTGTGGACATGAGTTTGAGTGAACTCCGGGAGTTGGTGATGGACAGGGAGGCCTGGCGGGCTGTGATTCATGGGGTCGCAAAGAGTCGGACATGACTGAGCAACTGAACTGAACTGAAGACTGAAAAGGGAAAATAATAACATTACTTACGTTTGGATCATAAACAAAAATAAGTGGGTTTCAATTTCAAGTAATGGCTTAATTATTTAGATCAATATTCCCACTAAAAAGAAATAAAAATATTTGTTTTTAACATATAAAAATACATCTTATTAAAGCAGCTATGACCTGACAAGACAATAAGGAATTAATAAACTAAAGCTAAGTAGAACACATAATCAGCTTTTGCCCTAAGAGCATTTGCTAACCCTAAAGCATCTGAAGAGTGGTTTTAATCATCTCA
The DNA here is from genome assembly GCF_049115385.1 of Moschus berezovskii. NCBI lineage: Eukaryota > Metazoa > Chordata > Mammalia > Artiodactyla > Moschidae > Moschus > Moschus berezovskii. Next base: position 75,135,426 of record NC_142465.1, read on the forward strand.
TGACACAAGGGAAACAGAAGACAAAGCCTAGGATCTGTCCAAGATAGAAGGTTTAAAAGAAGATAGCCCAAAACAGTGGCCAGGATGCCAAAACACTACACAAACCCTCAGGAAATGAGTAAACATATAAAGTCCTCCTTCACACCACACAGTGGTGAGGTTGCCCGTAGCATTCAGCAGAAAAAAAGGGAAGAAAATCAACAAAAAGAAATTAACCTTCATAAGCACTGACCAGCCCTGGGGCAGATATGCAGTCCAAATACAAATCATCAGGATAGTACAAGAAACCTCAAACCAAAACATTAAAGTGTACCTCAAGTTGCAATGACGGATGGCTAAGAAGTAAGTTCAAATTCTCTCCAAAGAAAGGGACCCTCAGGAATTCCCCATCAATAATTTCCAAAGGCAATGAGAAAAGTCCTCAAAGAAGCTAGAGCATTGGGATAGATGACAGATTACCTTTAAGGGAGCAACAGTTCTCTATAGCAACAGTAGAAACCAGAAAGCAGAACTATATTTTCAATAAGCTGGAAAAACGAAAACAACCCAAAACACAGCAGTCTATATGTATGAAAATATTTTTAAAGAATTGAGATGAACGTATAGACATATTATAATAAAAAATGAAAAGACATGTCTCTAAAAGATCTCACTAAAGGAAAGTCTAAATATGTTTCAGACAGAAGTAAAGTGATTTCAGATGACTGCCTAGTATGTAAGAAAAATAAAAAAGAAAGTAGTAAATAAATGCATAAATTTAAATGAACTCTGACTTTACAAAATAATTATGTAATAATGCCTAATGGAATTATTTTAAAAGGACAGAATTAAAACACAGAGCAAATCTCAACATATGGGATGGGATAAATGAGATTTCAGACTCCCTGTACTATGCAGAAGGAAGTCAAAAGTTTTACATTCAGTTCAGTTCACTCGCTCAGTTGTTTCCGAATCTTTGCGACCCCATGAACTGCAGTCCCTGTCCATCACCAACTCCTGCAGTCCACCCAATCCCATGTCCATTGAGTCAGTGATGCCATCCAACCACCTCATCCTCTGTCGTCCCCTTCTCCTCCTGCCCTCAATCTTTCAAAGCATCAGGGTCTTTCCAAATGAGTCAGCTCTTTGCATCAGGTGGCCAAAGTATTGGAGTTTCAGCTTCAGCATCAGTCCTTCCAATGAACACCCAGGACTGATCTCCTTTAGGATGGACTGGTTGGATCTCCTTGCTGTCCAAGGGACTCTCAAGAGTCTTCTCCAACACCACAGCTCAAAAGCATCAATTCTTCGGCGCTCAGCATTCTTTATAGTCCAACTCTCTCATCTATACATGACCACTGGAAAAACCATAGCCTTGACTAGACAGACCTCTGTTGGCAAAGTAATGTCTCTGCTTTTTAATACGCTGTCTAGGTTGGTCATAACTTTTCTTCCAAGGAGTAAGTGTCTATTTCATGGCTGCAGTCACCAACTGCAGGGATTTTGGAGCCCAGAAAAATAAAATCTGCCACTTTTCCCAATGTTTCTCCATCAATTTGCCATGAAGTGATGGGAACGGATGCCATGAACTTTGTTTTTTGAATGTTGAGCTTTAAGCCAACTTTTTCATTCTTCTCTTTCACTTTCATTAAGAGGCTCTTTAGTTCCTCTTCACTTTCTGCCATAAGGGTGGTGTCATCTGCATATCTGAGGTTATTGATATTTCTCCAGGCAATCTTGATTCCACTTTGTGCTTCTTCCAGCCCAGCGTTCCTCATGATGTACTCTGCATATAAGTTAAATAAGCAAGGTGACAATATACAACCTTGACGTACTCCTTTTCCTATTTGGAACCAGTCTGTTGTTCCATGTCCGGTTCAAATTGTTGCTTCGTGACCTGCGTATAGGTTTCTCAAGAGGCAGGTCAGGTGGTCTGGTATTCCCATCTTCTTCAGAATTTTCCACAGTTTATTGTGACCCACACACAGTCAAAGGCTTTGGCATAGTCAATAAAGCAGAAATAGATGTTTTTCTGAAACTCTTCTGCTTTTTCAATGATCCAGCAGATACTGGCAATTTGATCTCTGGTGCCTCTGCCTATTCTAAAACCAGCTTGAACATCTAGAAGTTCACGGTTCACGTTTTGCTGAAGCCTGTCTTGGAGAATTTTGAGCATGACTTTACTAGCGTGTGAGATGAGTGCAACTGTGCGGCAGTTGGAGCATTCTTTGGCATTGCCTTTCTTTGGGATTGGAATGAAAACTGACCTTTTCCAGTCCTGTGGTCACTGCTGAGTTTTCCAAATTTGCTGGCTTATTGAATGCAGCACTTTCACAGCATCATCTTTCAGGATTTGAAATAGCTCAACTGGAATTCCATCACCTCCACTAGCTTTGTTCATAGTGTTGCTTCCTAAGGCCCACTTGACTTCACATTCCTGGATGTCTGGCTCTAGATGAGTGTGAGTGATCACAACATCGTGATTATCTGGGTCGTGAAGATCTTTTTTGTACAGTTCTTCTGTGTATTCTTGCCACCTCTTCTTAGTATCTTCTACATCTGTTAGGTACATACCATTTATGTCCTTGACTGAGCCCATCTTTGCATGAAATGTTCCTCGGTAGCTCTAATTTTCTTGAAGAGATCTCTAGTCTTTCCCAGTCTATTGTTTTCCTCTACTTCTTGGCACTGACCACTGAGGAAGGCTTTCTTATCTCTCCTTGCTATTCTTTGGAACTCTGCATTCAGATGCTTATATCTTTCCTCTTCTCCTTTGCTTTTTGCGTCTCTTCTTTTCACAGCTATTTGTAAGGCCTCCTCAGACAGCCATTTTGCTTTTTTGCGTTTCTTTTTCTCGGGGATGGACTTGATTGCTGTCTCCTGTACAATGTCACGAACCTCCGACCATAGTTCATCAGGCACTCTATGAGATCTAATCCCTTGAATCTATTTGTCACTTCTACTGTTTAATCATAAGGGATTTGATTTAGGTCATACTTGAATGGTCTAGTGGTTTTCCCCACGTTCTTCAATTTAAGTCTGAATTTGGCAATAAGGAGTTCATAATCTGAGCCAAAGTCAGCTCCTGGTCTTGTTGTTGCTGACTGTATAGATTCTCCATCTTTGGCTACAAGGAATATAATCAATCTGATTTCGGTGTTAAACATCTGGTGATGTCCATGTGTAGAATCTTCTCTTGTGTTGTTGGAAGAGGGTGCTTGCTATGACCAGTGCATCCTCTTGGCAGAACTCTATTAGCCTTTGCCCTGCTTCATTCTGTATGCCAAGGCCAAATTTGCCTATTACTCCAGGTGTTTCTTGACTTCTTACTTTTGCATTCCAGTCCCCTATAATAAAAAGGGCATCCTTCGGGGGTGTTAGTTCTAGAAGGTCTTGTAGGTCTTCATAGAACTGTTCAACTTCAGCTTCTTCAGCATTACTGGTAGGGGCATAGACTTGGATTACTGTGATATTGAATAGTTTGCCTTGGAAATGAACAGAGATCATTCTGTTGTTTTTGAGACTGCATCCGAGTACTGCATTTCAGACTCTTTTGTTGATTGTGATGACTACTCCATTTCTTCTAAGGGATTCTTGCCCACAGTAGTAGATATAATGGTCATTTGAGTTCAATTCACCCATTTCAGTCCATCTTAGTTCACTGATTCCTAGAATGTCAATGTTCACTCTTACCATTTCCTGTGTGACCACTTCCAATTTGCCTTGATTCATGGACCTAACATTCCAGGTTCCTATGCAGTAGTGCTGTTTACAGCATCGGACCTTGCTTCTCTCACCAGTCCCATCCACAACTGGGTGTTGTTTTTGCTTTGGCCCCATCCTTTCATTCTTTCTGGAGTTATTAGACTCTGAGAGAGGGCATCAGAGGGCAAACAGACTGAAACCACAATCACAGACAGCTAGTCAATCTGATCACACAGACCACAGCCTTGTCTAACTCAATGAAAGTAAGCCATACCGTGTGGGGCCACCCACGACAGACAGGTCATGGTGGAGAGGTCTGACAGAATGTGGTCCACTGGAGAAGGGAATGGCAAACCACTTCAATATTCTTGCCTTGAGAACCCCATGAACAGTATGAAAAGGCAAAAAGATAGGACACTGAAAGATGAACTCCCCAGGTCGGTAGGTGCCCAATATGCTACTGGAGATCAGTGGAGAAATAACTCCAGAAAGTTCTACTTTAGGCTTTGAAAAATTAAGTATATTTTATCCTTTTCAAAACAAAATCCTAAAAGTCATAGAATATATTTGTGGTATTTGATTAAATTTAATCACCTATATGAACATATTCTTAGAAACTTAGAAATAATTTTTCTTAACTGGTTTATTCTGATAAAAAGCTACTAATGAAAAATCTAAGCAAAAAGCACACTCAATGGAGAAATATTAAAAGATTCCCTTTAAAAAGTGGGCTAAGACAATAAAAACTACTACTCTCTGGCCACTTCTATACAATACTTCTTAGAGATCCTAGTTAGTGCAGTTAGACAAACAAATACCAATCAGCTAAACAAATAAAAACCAAATAAACAGAAGGTAGATAGATGGATTGTAAGGGAAGAAACAAAATTACCATTATTTGATGATATGATGTATACTTAGAAAATTTGACACTCTATAGGTAAATAAGAAGTAAACATTAATGGATATAAATCATCTCTATATTCTCCTAACAAATAAATCATTTTTTTTTAAATTAATAAAGTTTGGAATAAATTAAAATTGGATACTATGTTCAACAGCATTAGAAAATGAAGAATCTAGGAATAAATGTAACAAAAGTACAAAAAATTTTAATGGAGAAAAATATCTTTCAATAAAATTGTAGCTATAAACAAAGTAAATGAAGAAATATACTATAGAATGAAGTGAAAGATGCAATGGGGCAAAGACATCAATTCCTCCTAATTCATACAGATTTAATACACTACAATTCCAATAAAAATTCCAACAGTTATTTGTGCGGGTTGAGAAGAAGATGATTGGAGAAGGGTCAAAAATGAGTATGTTCTGCTTTTTTCTAAAGAGCCTTAGCATTTTTTGACAGTTCAAACTGTAAGAATATTTAACTTTGAGAAAGATAAACATAGCAAGGAAAAACTATGAATGAAAATGTGCCAAAATGTAAGCAACTATTGATTTTAGATGAAGGGATTCAGAGGGTCTCTTCTTGACTCTTAAAAAAATAATAATTTTCCATTCTTTCCGATCTTTCTTCAATGAATTCCACTCTTTATTCCCCTCAAACTGCTTCTTTTTGCCTGGGGAGAAGCAAATACCCCTGGGGAAAGAGGGAACTTTGTTTAAAGAATCAAACAACCATGGCAGACTTCAAATGTTGAAAACAGTTCAAGGGCCCCAAATTGAGGAAGATTCACAATTCAAAACCTGACAGTATGTCCCCATGAGAAAAGGTATTTCCTAATCTAGATAGAAAAGACCCCAGAATAGAATTTTAACACCAGGTAACACACAGCAGAACTCAACTCTAAAGCAAAAGGTTTAATCTAATGGAGCTGTCCTTTAAGCAAAACATACACACATACACACACACACTGCCCCCCAATGCCACCAAGTAAAGAGAAGTAGATTAAATGCAATGTTTCAGCTCCAAGTATAGTTTCCAGGCAAAAACTGAAAAGGTCTCAAATAAATAGGGAAGGAGTTAGAAAACACGGGTACTTTAACAAAACAGAAGGCTTCAGAACAGTTCCCAGAGTCTACATGCTGAAACTACAAGACACACGAGGGAAAAAAAAAAAAGACCTAAATAGATGGAGAGATATACTATGTTTATAGACTGAAAGACTTAATATTGTTAAGATGTCAATTCTTTCCAAATTGAGCTATAGACTCAGTGTACTTTCAATCAAAATCCCAGCAGGATTTTTTGTAAATACTGACCAATTAATTGTAAAATTTATTTATAAAACACAGGAAAAAGAATAGACAAAAAAAATTTTTTAAAAAGAACAAATTTGGAGAAATCACACTATGTGATTTCAAGATAGTATGGTTTTCAGTGAAAGGACATATACATACAACAATGGAACAGAAGACAGAGACCAAAAATAAATTCATTTATATATGAATACACATACATTCACTGAGTTCTGATAAAGGTGTAAAAACAATTCAATGGAGAAAGGATAGTCTCAACAAATGGTACTGGAACCAATTGAGATCCATATGCAACAAAATTAACTTTGATACACACCACCACCTTACAAAAAAATTAACTAAAAACAAATCAAAGACCTAAATATAAAATGTAAAACTATGAAAGTTTTAAAAGAAAACACAGGAGAAATCCTTGCACCTTTGGATTAGGCAAAGACAATACATATGGCATGGCATTACAACCATAATCCATTTAAGAAAAAATTAACAAATAGAATTTTACTTAAAAATTTTAAACTGTTCTTTGACAGGCACTGTTAAAAGAATGAAAAGATAATCTACTGATGGGGAAAAAATATTTGCAAGTCATTTATCACACATCTGACAACTTGGATCCAGAATATGTAAAGAACTCTTTAAACTCAACAATAAAAAATAACCCAATTTTAAAAAAACGAAAGATTAGAACATACAGTTCACTAAAGATTATATGGATATGAGAAATAAGTACATAAAAATGCAAACTGAAACCACAATGAGATGCCATTACATCTTATCAGAATGGTGGTGGGGAAGCCTGATAATACCAAATGGTGACAAGGATAAGAAGCAACTTGAATGCTCATGCATAGCTAGTGGAAATGCAAAATGGTACCATTTGTATTTGCAAATGGTATAAAAACAATTTGGCAGTTTTTAATAAAGGTAAAATAAACACTTACCATAAGACCCAGCAATCTCACCCCTAGATATGTGCTCAAGCAAAAATGAAAACCATGTTCACACAAAAAAGCCTGTGTGTGAATGTTTATAGTGGTTATGCTGGAGGTCCGCAAGACAATGCCCAGATTCAGTGATTCACTTGAAGAATTTACAGGACTCAGCATATAATTAGTTATACTTAGGATTAAGATTTAATGCAGAGAAAGGAAACGAAACAAAACCAGCAAAGGAAAAAGGCACAAGGGGTAAAATTGGAAACCTGATGAAAACTTCCAGGAGTCCTCTCCCAGCAGGATGCATGCACTTAATCCTTCCATCAATGAATTTATGATAGTGTATGTGAAGTACTATCGACCAGTGAAACTTCCCTGACACAGCAGTACAAGGTTTTATTGGGGGCTGGTCATACAGTCACAGTAGCTTATAGTATGTATCAAAATTCCATACTTCAATAAAGAAAGAAGGTGCTTAGCACACAGTTTAGGCACATAAATCACCCTCATCAGTTAGAGAATGGTGGGAACACTCTCAAAATCCGAGTTCCAGACAATAGCCAAGAGCCAACCGTGCAAACAGGCTTCTTAGCAACAGCAATCTTAGGCCTGTTATGTTAACTCTTTGCTACACAGTGGCTTTATTTGTAACTGCCAAGGTTGGAAACAATCCAAATAGTCAATGAACTAGGGAATGGATAAACAAACTGCAGTACATTTATACAATAGAATATTACTCAGCAATGAAAAGAAATGAACTAATGCTACCTACAACATGGATGAATATCAAATGCATGTTTGATATTAAGTGAAAGAAGCCAAGGGGCTTCCCAGGTGGCTGAGTGGTAAAGAATCCGTCTGCCAATGAAGGAGACCAGGAGACATGGGTTCAATCCCTGGGTCGGGAAGACCCCACAGAGGAGGAAATGGCAATCCACTCCAGTAATTCTTACCTGGAAAATCCAATGGACAGAGGAGCCTGGTAGGTTATGGTCTATGGGGTCGAAAAAAGTTGGACATGACTGAGTGACTGAGCACATACACACACATAAAAGAAGTCAAATTCAAAAGGCAACATGCGATGGCATTCTGGAAAACACAAAATAGATCAGTGGTTGCTAAAGGGCTAAGATTGGAGGGGGGAGTTTGAATACAAAGGGCTAGCATGATGTAATTTTTCAGGAATGATGGAACCATTCTGGTTCTTGATTTTAGTGATGGTTGTAATGTTCTGTGCATTAAAACTCAGAGATATATAAAAGTGATTTTACTGACTTTTTTGGGTAAAATGATTTTTACTACATTTTAATTTAAATGTTTATAAAAGTAAAATATAGTTCCCCACATTAAACGTGAATAAAATTAAAAGAAGAAACATGACAATGTTAATGTAAATAACACAAAAATAATTCCAGAGCAGGCAAAAAACTACAAAACCCAGAATATTAATATAAAAACAGAACACAAGCAACAAGAAGAAAAATCTGCCAAAAAGATCTGCATCTTCAGATGAACTTAAAAAGAACATCAAATTAATTTATCAAATGCTTGGAGACAAAATGATAGAACAGAAGAATGAGATAAAAAGACTGAAGAGCTATGCAAGAAAAATAAAAGCTATCCAATCACCAATCTCTTTGTATCTGAATTCAAGTTATTACTGGGTATTGTTCATCTCTCTTTGTTGTTGTTAAAAATAGGATTTTTCTTACTATGATACTTTCTAACTGACTCTGTATATGTAGCAGAGGCTCAGCAAAGTAAGGCCATGGGTCAATCCAGCTAACTGCCGCTTTGTAAATAAAGATTTTTTTGGAACACAGACATGTTCATTTGATTTACATATTTTCTATGGCAACTTTCATGCTACAGCAGGAAATTTGCGTAGCTATAATGGAAGTTTTAAGATCTAAAATATTTATCATCTGGCCCTTATACAAAAAGTTAGCCAATCTCTACTATATAAGAAAGTCATTTGTAATTTTGTGAGGTAAAATACACATCACATAATTTTACCCATTTTAAAGGGTACAATTTAGTGGCATTTAGTTCAATTCATAATGTTGCATAATCATTATCTTTCTTCTAGTTTCAAAGCGTTTTCATCACCCCAAAGGGAACATTGTACCCATTAAGCAATCACTCCATTTCTCCCTTCCCCGATTCCTGGCTACCACTCATTTGCTTTCTGTCTCTATGGATTTATCTATTTTGAATACTGCATACGAATGAAATAATTTAATGCACGATCTTTTGTGTCTGACTTCTTTCATTTAGCACAATGTTTTAGACATTCATCCAGGTCGTAGTTCCTTTTTATCCACTGAATAACATTCAATTGTACGGATATACTACATTTTGTTTACCCATTCATCAGTTCATTCTGGTGACTGTGCACTGAGCTGCTATGGACATTCATAAAAAATTTTTTGTTTCAATACCTGCTTTCAATTCTTCTGGTAGTCTAAGAGTGAAACTGCTTGGTCACATGGTATGACTCATAACACAGCCACGAGAAATTCTGTTTACAACTTTCTATGGAACTACCAAACAATTTTTACAGTGACCATACCATTTTACACTTCCAACCAACAATGTAGGAGGGTTCAGATTTCTTCACATCCTCACCCGTACTTATTTTCCTTTAAAAGAAGTTTTACGATAACTATCCTAGTGGGTGTAAAGTAGATTCACACTGTGGCTCTGCTTTGCATTCCCTAATGACTGTTAGTCACTCAGTCGTGTCTTTGCAAACCCAAGGACTATAGCCTGCCAGGCTCCTCTGACCATTGAATTCTCCAAGCAAGAATACTGGATTGAGTTGCCTTTCCCTTCACCAGGGGATCTTCCTGACCCAGGGATCAAACCCAGGTCTCCTACATTGCACATAGATTCTTTGCTGTCTGAGCCACCAGACAGCAAAGTGCCAACATCCGTTGAATTGTAAAAAAAAAGCAAGAGAATTCCAGAAAAACATCTACTTCTGCTTCACTGACTACGCTAAAGCCTTGACTGTGTGGATCACAACAAATTGTGGAAAATTCTTAAAGAGATGGGAATACAAGACCACCTTACCTGACTCCTGAGAAACCTGTATGCAGGTCAAGAAGCAATAGTTAGAACTGGAAATGGAACAATGGACTGGTTCCAAATTGGGAAAGGAGTACATCAAGGCTGTATATTGTCACCCTGCTTATTAAATTTCTATGCAGAGTACATCATGTAAAATGCTGGGCTGGATGAATCATAAGCTGGAATCAAGATTGCCAGGAGAAATATCAATAACCTCAGATATGCAGATGATACCACTCTGATAGCAGAAAGCAAAGAGGAACTAAAGAGCCTCTTGATGAAGGTGAAAGAGGAGACTGAAAAAGCTGGCTTAAACTATTTACAATAGCTATGACTTGGAAGCAACTAGATGTCCATTGGCAGATGAATGAATAGGCAAGTTGTGGTGTATACACACAATGGAATACTACTCAGCTATAAAAAAGAATGCATTTGAGTCAGTTCTAATGAGATGGATGAAACTGGAGCCTATTATATACAGTGAAGTAAGTCAGAAAAAGAAACACCAGTACTTTATATTAACACACATATATCCCTGGTAGCTCAGATGGTAAAGTGTCTGCCTATAATGCGGGAGACCTGGGTTCAATCCCTGGGTCAGGAAGATCCCCTGGAGAAGGAAATGGCAACCCACTCCAGTAGTCTTACCTGGAAAATCCCATGGACTGAGGAGCCTGGTAGGCTACAGTCCATGGGGTCACAAAGAGTCGGACACGACTGAGCGATTTCACTTTCACGGGATTTAGAAAGACGGTAATGATGACCCTATATGCAAGACAGCAAAAGAGACAGAGATGTAAAGAACAGACTTTTGGACTATGCGGGAGAAGGAGAGGGTGGGACAATATGAAAGAACAGCAGTGAAACATGTATATTACCATAAGTAAATTAGATGACCAGTGCAAATTCGATACATGAAGCAGGGCACACTTCTATATATTTTATTTTCTCTTTATCATCCTGTCTGGACTATAAGTCTGGTGATTTCATTGCCTTGACTGTAAATCTAATGATCTACCCAAAGTTCACTTTACCTCAGACTGTCCAGAACCTGTGCATCCAGCTTGTCTTACTTCTCCCATAAAAACTCTCTCCACCAGTCCCTCAAGTTTCACCATCCTCCATACACCAGCCAGACACACACATACACACTTTCTGTAACATCCTACACAGTCTGATATCTGTCCTTACAACTACATTAAAGTTGCTTTCTCCAAGTTTACCAAAGGCCTTTGTAACAGTTAAAGTATAATTTGCAAAATGGTCAAATCGTGACTCTCATCATTCACTCGCTCAGTTGTGTCCGACTCTTTGCAACCCCATGGACTGTAGCACGCCAGGCTTCCCTCTCCTTCACCATCTCCTGGAGCTTGCTCAAACTCATGACCCTCCCTTGAGTCAGTGATGCCATCCAACCATCTTATCCTCGTCATCCCCTTCTCCTCCTGCCCTCAATCTTTCCCAGCATCAGGGTCTTTTCTAATGAGTCAGCTCTTTGCATCAGGTGGCCAAAGTACTGGAGCTTCAGCTTCAGCATCAGTTCTTCCAATGAATATACAGGAATGATCTCCTTTAGGATTGACTGGTTTGATCTCCTTGCAGTAGACTCTCATTCAGACATGAAATGAATATGAGAAAGGTTTTATTTAACTCATTAATAAATGAAGCAACCAGTAAGATGTTAAATCTGGTTCAAATGAGAATCTGACTCTCAGAGGTTTATACTGTCCAGTCTATGAAATTCATTTGCATGGCATGAACAGGAATAACTGCACTGGTATGGGTAGGGAACATTTGTTCCATTATTGGTTTTCTACCACTTAACTTTTGCCCCTTTTTGCAGAGTTGTAAAACAATCTAGTCAACCAAGGACAAAAATACATATCTCTAAATCAAAGTAATATAATTCTCAGAGGGTCCTCTAGGTCCTAGAGCGTTCAGTGCTCATTCAGATACACAGTATCTAGGGCATTCAGATACACGGTAATTTCTTCTGCCCATTTTCAAGTCTTTGACAAATTTTTCTTGCATAACTGTCAAAACTCATTCTAACCTGCCTTCTTTAGCACAATGAAGGAAAATTCTTACCACCTTTGGTTTCCATGATACATCATTCTCCTGACTCCTCTGATTTTCTTCAGTCTCACCAGTTCCTATGCATCTTAAATACAGTATTCTTCAAGGTACTGATGTGTCTGATTCCATCCAGGATCATCAGTTATGTTTAACCTATTAATTGTACAGGAATTATTCCCATGACCACAGCTCTAATGTCTATGATCCCCAAACTTGAACTTCTATTTTCTCCATTTCCTATGCTGGCATCTTAGCAGCACATCAAATTCATCATGAGTTTAGGTGATACATATTTAGATAGATCATCTAAATATGATATATGCCTGTGTTATCTAATTTAATCAATGTCTAATCGTCAAAGAGGCATATAACATGAGAATCTTATGAATATAAGACTCTCTTCCTCACACTCCACTATGAAAACTGCCTTTTACAGACAGTCACCTAAACTATCTATTGCAGCTCTACAGTTACTCTCTTGCAACCTTCCCCTTCCTTACAGCTCTTTCCCTAATTCAAGTCTGTATTATCTTTCAAGTGAATTGCTGATAAAGCTTCCACACTATTACTGGGTCTCTTTCCTCCATCATTTACTCAGATGCCAAAGTTATATTTCCCTGAATGAAGTCAAAGTTTTTCTGACTTGGTCCTACTTTCTGATCTGAGTTTTCATATAATAGACCTCTGTGGTTTTAGGGCATCCACCTACTTCCTACTTATTCTACTTCAGCTCAGTCGAGCTGAAGCATACAACTTCAGCTCAGATATCAGGTTCACAATGACTGATTCAGTCGAGCCACTGAAGTGCCACAGACTTTTGCTGCTACTTCTGGGACAGAAGCAAATGATTTATTACTCTGTATCTGCTATTGTTACTGCTATATTTTACCACCAGAGGACAGACTGCCTGAAGAGCCAATGTAGAATAAGTAAAGTTTGGAGATGCTGAGACTTCAGCCATTCTGAGCCCTAGCATCAAGCCATGTCTGAAGCCAATTTCCCTTGGATCATTCAATTACACATGGCAATAAACCCTCTTTCTGCTTAAGCCCATCTGAGTAAGGCAACCATCTAAAGCATGGAACCAAAAGAATACTAAATAACACCTATCTTTTTATGTACCCATATGATTCAGTTACATCAACCTCCTCACCATTATCAAAATATAGAACCTTCCCTTATGTCATTTCCTCAGTCTGGAATTCCCTCCCCTCTTTCCTCTGTTTAATAAGATCCATCTCCTACTTCAAGGCTTCAAATGCCTCGGTGAAGCAATCCCTAGAGGCTGGGAAAAGAAGCAGAAGACCAGATTACACAGATATTTTAAACCATGTTATGGCTTTTTCAACCTTTGTGTGTGCTTAGTCGCTTAGTCGTGTCTGACTCTTAGGGACCCCATGGACTGTAGCCCACCAGGTTCCTCTGTCCATGACGATTTTCCAGGAAAGAATACTGGAGTGGGTCGCCATGCCCTCCTCCAGGGGATCGTCCCAACCCAGGGATCAAACCCAGGTCTCCCACATTGTAGGCAGATTGTTTATCAGCTGAGCTACCAGGGAAGCCCCATTTGAACCTTTATGTAAGGGTAAATAAATGTCATCAAAGTTTTAAAATTAGTAAAGGACATGATCATATCAGCAATTTTAAAAGTTTACTCTGGTTGTTGTCTAAAGGAGGGATCAGAGAAGAGCAAACAATAAACTATGAAAAATCTATGCAAAAAAGATAGTAGTATAGACTAAAGTAGCAGCGGAGACAGAAAAATGTATTTCTGTGATTATTTCTGAATATATCCCTCCTACGTTGTAAACACCCTGAGGACAGAGAATTTATCTGTTGACTACCATTTTATCCAGATAAATTAGCAAAAGTGATTGGCGTACAGTGAAAGTGAAAGTCACTCAGTCAAGTCTGATTCTTTGCAACCCCATGACTATACAGTCCATAGAATCCTCCAGGCCAGAATACTGGAATGGGTAGCCATTCTCTTCTCCAGGGGATCTTCCCAACACAGGGACTGAACCCAGGTCTCCCTCATTGCAGGCAGATTCTTTACCAGCTGAGCCAGAGAAGCTCAAGAATACTGGAATGGGTAGCCTATCCCTTCTCTAGCAGATCTTCCCAACCCAGTAATTGAACCGGGGTCTTCTGCATTGCAGGCAGGTTCCTTAACAACTGAGCTACCAGGGAAGCCAGGCACACAGTAGGAGCACACATTTATTCATTGAATAAATTAATACACAATTAACAACCTAATATGTAAACTATATAAGCAACTAGGCAAATGGCAATGTTATTTATGAAGATAGGAAACACAAGAAAAGTCAGTTTGGGGTTTTTGTTTGTTTTTGAGAAAGAGGTAAGGGAAAAGATGAACTTGGTTTTGAGCAAACCGAGTTTAGGGTAATAAACCCTCCATAAGATTCAAATATGGAGGGAATATTACAGTGGATACATATCTGGGGATCAGGTGAGAGAGAGATCTGGGCTGAGGACACTAATTTGTGAATTCTGAGCATATAGATGGTAACCGACTTTATGAAGAGAGATTACCTCAAAATGATGAAAAGAAGGTAGAGACTACAGATTTAAGGAGCACTTAAGGGTTGAACAGAGAAACAGAAGTAAGGGAAGGTCGCTAACAACTCTGGCAGAAAAACAAACACAGGAGAGTCCTCTAACCAAAGCAGAGGGAAGAACAGGACAGTATGGTCAAATGTGTCAAAAATTTCAAAGTCCAGGAATGAAAAGTTTTTAAGTGTCCTTTGAATGAAAACAGTTTTGGTGGAGAAGGTGGGGTGAAACCAAGTTTAGAGTGGGTTCAAGGCTGAGTAGGAGATAAAGACATGGAGTGAGCTAGCATTAGACCCATGTTTGAGTTAGACATTCTTGTTTAGGAAGTGTGGCTATAAAGGAATTGAGAAATAAAGCTTCAGGAGAGGAATGTCAAGCGTAGGTTTTGTTCCTGTTTGTTTTTTGTTGTTATTTATCTCTTTGTAGAATTTGGTTTTAAGCATGTTTATATGTTGTTTGGAAGCAACTTAAAAAGAGGACAGGGTTAAATAAAAGGTGAAACAGAATAATCAAAAATGAGCTTCATGATGTATACATATATCAAATATCATATTGTCCATCTTAAATATATACAGTTTCAAATTTGTCAATTACACTGAGTTGGCCAAAAAGTTCATTTGGGTTCTTCTACATGTCAATAATATGGCTAAAAAAATAAGAGCGAAGTTTATAAAATAGAGTACAGATAAAGAAATTGAGATTTTTAAGGCATTTACTTTATTTTATACAATTTTTAAAGGTTACACTCCATTTACAATCATTACAAAATACTGTCTATTTTCTCCATGTTGTACAATACATCCTCGCAGTGTACCTTACACTCAATAGTTGTTACCTCCTCCTCTCCCTTCCTACTAGTAAACACTACTTTGTTATCTATATCTGCGATTCTGTTTATTTTTTGTTATATTCACTACTCTGTTGTATTTCTTAGATTCCATATATAACTGATATCATACAGCATTTCTTTCTCTGACATTTCATTTAATGTAATAACCCTCCAAGTCTATCTATGTTATTGAAAACACCAAATTTTCTGAATTTTTAATAGCTGAATAGTATTTAATTTTGTGTGTGTGTATATACACACCACATACCACATTTTCTTTATCCATTTTTATCTATTTAGCTGCTGATGAACACTTAGGTTGCTTCCATATTTTGGCAGCTGTAAACAATGTTGCTATGAGCACTAGATTCATGCATCTTCAAATTAGAAAATCCTAAAGACACTACCAGAAAACTGCTAGAGCTGATCAATGAATAGGATAAAAGTTGCAGGATACAAAATTCATGCACAGAAATCTGTTGTGTTTTCATATACTAACAACAAAAGAGCAGAAAGAGAAATTAAGAAAGTAATCAAATTTACTATTGCATCAAAAAGAATAAAATACCTAGGAATAAACTGACCTAAGGGGAAAAGACATGGACTCCAAAAACTATAAGATGCTGATGAAAGAAATCAAAGATGACTCAAACAGATGGAAAGATGTACTGTTTTCTTGGGTTGAAAGAATCAACACTGTCAAAACAACTATATTTCCCAAGGCACTCTACAGATTCAGTGCAATCCCTATCAAATTACTAATAGCATTTATCACAGAACTAGAATAAAAATTTTTACATTTGTATGGAAACGAAAAGACAGTGAAGTACATCTTTCCATCTGTTTGTGTCATCAAAACTATGCTGAATAAGAGTGGTGAGAGTGGACATACTTGTTTTGTTCCTAATTTTAGAGGAAAAGCAGTTTTTTACCACTGAGTATGCTAAAGGGACAGGGAGGCCTGGTGTGCTGCAGTCCATGGGGTAGCAAAGAATCAGACACAACCAGGCAACTCAACAACAACAACATGCTAGCTGTGAGTTTGTTATATATGGCCTTTAGTATGTTGAAGTATGTTCCTTCTATGCCCACTTTCTGGAGAATTTTATTATAAATGGATGTTGAATTTTATCAAAAGCTTTTTCTGCATCTTCTGAGGTGATCATATGGTTTTTATTATTCAATTTGTTGATGTGGTGTATCATACTGATTGATTTGTGGATACTGAAAAATCCACGGATCCCTGGATAAATTCCACTTGATCATGGCGTATGATCCTTTTAATGTTTTGTTGGATTCAATTTAATAGTCTTTGGTTGAGGATTTTTCCATCTATGTTCATCAGTGACATTGGCCTGTAATTTTCTTTCTTTCTTTTTTTTGTGTGGTGCCTTTTTCTGATTGGTTTTAGGGTGATGGTGGCTTCACAGAATGAGTTTGGAAGTGTTTCTTCCAGATTTTCGGATTTGTTTCAGAAAGATAAGTGTTAATTCTTCTCTGAATGTTGGATAGAATTTGCCTATGAAGATATCTGGTCCTGGACTTTTGTTTATTGGGAGTTATTTAATCGATGACTGAATTTCTGTACTTATAACTTGTCTGCTTGTACTGTCTATTTCTTCCTGGTTCAGTCTTGGGAGATTCGCACCTTACTAAGAATTTGCTAGTTTCTTCTAGGCTGTTCATTTTATTGGCATATAGTTGCCTGTAGTAATCTCTTACAGTTTTTTGTACTTTTGTGGTGTAATGTCTCCTTTTTCATTTCTAACTTTACTGATTTGAGCCCTCTCCCTTTTTTTCTTGATGAGTCTGGTTTGTTGTTGCTGTTTAGTCGCTCAGTCATGTCCGACTCTTTGCAACCCATGGACTGCAGCACACCAGGCTTGCTCAAACTCATATCCGTTGAGTTGGTGACACCACCCAACCATCTCATCCTCTGTCACTCCCTTCTCCTCCAGCCCCCAATCTTTCCCAGCATCAGGGTCAGCTCTTCACATTACATAGCTAAAGTATTGGAGCTTCAGCATCAGTCCTTCTAATGAATAGTCAGGGTTGATTTCCTTTAGGATTGACTGCTTGATCTCCTTGCAGTCCAAGGGATTCTGAAGAGTCTTCTCCAGCAGGCAGGTTTAAAAGCACCACAATTTAAAAGCATCAGTTCTTCAGCACTCAGCCTTCTTTATGGTCCAAATCTCACATCTGTACATGACTACTGGAAGACCCATAGTTTTGACTATATGGACCTCTGTCAGCAAAGTGATGTCTCTGCTTTTTAATATATTTTGAGTCTGGCTAAATGTTCGTTAATTTATCTTTTCAAAGAACTACCTTTTAGTTTCATTGATCTTTTCTATTGTTTTCTTAGTCTCTATTTCATTTATTTCTGGTCTTTATGATTCTATTACTTCTGCTAACTTTGGGTTTTGCTTGTTCTTCTTTCTCTAGTTGCTTTAGAAAGCACCCTTTTTAAATGAAATTACAGCAACATCAAAAGATAATTTTGTTAATTTTCTTATGCAAAATAGATCTTTAAAATTTGTTTTTCTTCTAAATCCAAAAATCTAGGAAATTTTGTTAATTAAAGGAAATGGTACAAAGGAAAGAAGACCAAAACCCACAAGACAGCCTGAATGCCAAGTTAAGGAGTTTGCACGTTATTCTATGGTCAATAAGGTAGCAAAGTTGTTTAAACATAAAACTACTGACTACAGGATGTCATTTCATTAACAAACAGTTTCCACTATATGAATGCACTGAAACTGATGCTGAGAGAAAAGTCTAAAACTCTGTCCCTCCTTTTTATATAGTCGTCAGTGGAAGAAAGTTTGTCTCTATTCATTATTTACATCTTTACCTATCTATTACTCATCAAGGGCAATATTTAGTAGTAAAAAACATCCTTTTTAAAAAGGAAAATATGGGATTCCTATCAGTTCAGTCGCTCAGTCATGTCCGACTCTTTGCAACCCCATGGACTGCAGCATGCCAGGCCTCCCTGTCTATCACCAACTCCCAGAGTTTACTCAAACTCATGTCCATTGAGTCGGTGATGCCATCCAACCATCTCATCCTCTGTCATCCCCTTCTCCTCCCGCCTTCAATCTTTCCCAGCATCAGGGTCTTTTCAAATGAGTCAGTTCTTCACATCAGGTGGCCAAAGGATTGGAGTTTCAGCTTCAGCATCAGTCCTTCCAATGAATATTCAGGACTGATTTCCTTTAGGATGGACTGGTTGGATCTCCTTGCTGTCCAAGGGATTCCTATACTTATCAGTTTTATTTCACTCACTGTTTAGCAATATGAGTTGTTGGGTGTACAAAGTTAAGTAATACACAACCCCTAATTTACAGGACTCAATAGTCTAGATATCATAAACTTATGAAGTACTCTAGAAGAAACTGACTGCAGCATTTAAGTAGATACTATTTACCTAGGACTTTCAATTTAAGAGCAAACAGCAAATAAGCACTTCCTAGTACCACTCTTGCCTAGAAAATCCCATGGATGGAGGAGCCTAGTGGGCTGCAGTCCGTGGGGTCGCTAAGGGTCAGACACGACTGAGCGACTTCACTTTCACTTTTCACTTTCACACATTGGAGAAGGAAATGGCAACCCACTCCAGTGTTCTTGCCTGGAGAATCCCAGGGACGGGGGAGCCTGGTGGGCTTCCGTCTATGGGGTCACACAGAGTCGGACACGACTGAAGTGACTTAGCAGCAGTAGCAGCAGCAGCAGTACCACTCACATTTTAAGCATTTTACATCTTTTAACTAATTTAATTCTCCTAACATTATGAAGAGAGACTTATTACTATATTACTGTTAAGATATGAATAGATTAGAATATATAACATGTATTACCTTTTCCCAGAATCAATGATGACACCAATTCTGCTACAGAAAATGTTTTATATACAGTTGCTGTATTATTCCCATGAGCACACAAATATCCTGTAATTCTCTCATCTTAAAAAAAAAAAAATCTTCTCTTGAGTTCACCTTCTTCTACACCATTTCTCTGATCCCCCCTCCCCCAGTGGAAAACTTAAAAGAGCTATCTATGTGAGTTATCCCCACCTTCTCTCCTCTCAGCCTCTCTCAAGCCAGTCCAAAAAGGCTTTTGCCCCTGACACTACTGAAACCACTTTAGTCAATATTATGATCTCAAACTGCTAAATATGATTTTTAATTTTCAGTCCTCATCTCACATGACAAGCAACTTGACAAAGGTCAAACATTTTCTTTGAGCCACGCTCCTCCTTTACTTGGCTTCTATGACACCATTATCTTCAGGTTTTCTTATCTTACCAGATGTTCTTTCTCAAACTCCTATGCTACTGCTTCCACAGGTCCACAATTTAAACACATTCAAGTACCAAGGGCTCAGTTCTTTTCTAGCTACACAAATTTTCAAAATGTTTTCATATAGTCTCATGGCTCTACTAGAATGCAGCTTCAACACAGCAGAGATTTTTTAGCTATTCTGTTTAAATGCCCTACACCTAAAAGTGTCTAGTACATAGCAGATACATACCATATATTTGGTCAATAAATGAATGGATTAATAGTTTTAAATGTTATCTATAAAGTGATGAATCTCTAATTTACACCTCCTGCCAGGATCTCTAACTTTAACTCTAGACATATCTATCTACTATCTCCACTTGGATGCGTAATAAACATTTCATACTAACCAAGTTCAAAAGAAAACTCAAATCACCCTCTCAATGGCTTCTTCAACTGACCACTTAGCAAAGATCAGTTCCACCCTTCTAGTTTCTCAAATCAAAGTTTGAAATTATTCCTAATTCCTTCTCTTTCTCTCATACCAGATCTGTCAATAAATACTGTGAATTCTGCCTTCAAAATATACTCAGCACTTGACTTCTTCTCCCTATGTCCACCACAATCACTATGGTCCAAGTCATTATCATATCTCACCTGGATGAATGCAATTGACTCCTAACCTGTCTATTGCTTCTTGTCCACCTCCACCCCACAATTTGGGCCTGTTCTCAGAACCACAGCCAGAGAAGTTTAAAAAAAAAAACTTCAATCAAATCACATCACTTTTCTGCTCATAATCTTAAAATTATCCCCACTTTCGTCTGAGTAAAGGCCCAAATTTTGACAACTGACTATAAAGCTGTACTCAGTATAGCCCTATTACATCTCTGACCTCACACACTACTATTCCTCTCACTTTATTCCAGCCACATTGGTTTCTTCTGCTGTTCCTTCCAAAGGTAAAGCATATTCCACCTCAGGCCCTTTTTCTTACAGTTCCTTCTCCCTGGAATGCTTTTCCCTAGATATCTGTAATCTACTACTTGTTTCATCATCTTGCTCAACTGTCCCTTTCTCTAAGTTTTTCCCTATCACCATATTTTAAACTCCTGATTCCAATCCCACTCCCTTGTACACATAAAAGCTGTATTTCTGCACATCATTTATCATCACTACATTACGACATACTTTCTGGGACATGTGTTAGAAAAGGACAAGAATTTCTGTTTCATTCACTACTGTATCCCTGGTGTTTAAAGCTGTGGCTGGTATATAGTGAGTGATAGTGAGTGAAATCACTCAGACATGTCTGACTCTTTGCGACCCCAAAGACCAAACAGTCCATGGATTTCTCCAGGCCATTATACTGGAGTGGGTAACCTTTCCCCTTGCCAGGGGATCTTCCCAACCCAGGGATAGAACCCAGGTCTCCCGCTTTGAAGGGGGATTTTTTACCAGCTGAGCCACAAGGGAAGCCCTGGTATACAGTAGGTGATCAATACTCTGTTGAAAGAATGCTTTCATTTCCACCACGGGGCCTAACAATCATCTGGCCTGGCATTTCAGGAAAAGATCATAAAAATTCTCTAAGATTTCTTCCAGTGCTCTAAATCCTGGAAGGATTATACTTTACCTAGAAAGAAAAACTGTGCTTTGTCTAGTCAACCACAAGGAGGAGTTGAGAGGAAGAGCTGAGCAAAGAAATGTTTCCCTTGCTTTTCCTCTGGCAACCTCAAGGTGGAAGAAAACTAGAATTGGACGGGACTCTACTGAATGAATGATTTTCTCCATACTATGAGTTAACACACAAACGTAAACACTAAAAACCGCAATCCCAAATGCCACAGAGGCCAAGGAAATCAACACACGGGCCACTGAGAACTGCAAGGGTGTTTCTTTAACTCCACCACTAAGAATTCTCCGTAAATCCAGAGGAAGAATTCCTACGAGCGCAGAGACACGTAACTTACACCTGAAGGCCAAGGTGTTTCAGGCTGCCGGAACTCTCTCGCCTCAGGGCAATTAAGTCCGTTCTATTTAATACTTAGTGAAAGTCGCTCAGTCGTGTCCGACTCTTTGCGACCCCATGGACGGTACAGTCCATGAATTCTCCAGGCCAGAATACCGGAGTGGGTAGCCTTTCCCTTCTTCAGGGGATCTTCCCAACCCAGGGATCGAACCCAGATCTCCCGCATTGCAGGCGGATTCCTTACCAGCTGGGCCACCAGGGAAGCCCATTTAATACTTAAAGCACCTGCAATAATTAAAACAGTACGGGCAAGGCTGTGCAAGATTTCAATTCTCAGGTCTGGCTGATGGCATGTAAAGTCTTGATTCATTCAACAGCGAAATCAATTTCCCACAGGATTTTTACTCACCGCCACCTGTTGATCCCCACGTTGGAGGAGCCGGCGAACCAGGGGTCGAGGATGTAGACGCAGCGGATGGTGTCGGCGCCCTGGATGCACTCCTTCAGGGCGGGGTTGTCGTGAAGCCTGAGCCCCTTTCGGAACCAGTGCACGGCGTTCACCCCCATCCCGGGGGCGCGGTGCGGCGCCGCCGAGCTCCTCCGCCGAGAAATTCAGGGTAGGAGGGTCTGGCTCATAACCGACACCTCCGATCGCAGGAGAATCGCCGCACCCAAGGAGTGAGGAAAGCAGAGGAGGGGAAGGAAAAGATGAGTCCGAGGAGGGGACTGGAGAGGGAGAGGGCGCTGGCGGCGCAGCTGGAAGATGAATGGAGGTTGCCCAGTCAGCGGAGTCCCGGTGTGACGCCCTTTAGGAGCCGGCACTCGCCGCCACCGACTGGAAAAGACGCATAACTTCGAGGTCCCCGGACCTCCGGAGGCTGACCAAGTTCCACAAGCCCGAGACTCCACCACGGCCCGCGCGGGCGCGGGGAGCCCCAAGAGGTTCTCTGCACGGAAACCTCGCCCACCGAGGCGGCCCCTGAGGAGCAGACCGCCCTGCCTGAGGCGAACCACCGACAGGGATGACAGAGAATTCAGTCCCTGTCGGCCACGCGGCCTCTCGGCCCGGGTAAGAGAAGTGAGGACAGAGCACGCAAGGCGGTGGTCGAGGCCGCTGGACGGCTGCCGGCCGGTGACCCGTCCCGAGGCTGCCCGGGTGACTCCGCCGCCACCGCCGCGTCAGCGGCTTCAGCCCCGCCTTCGGCTCCTCATTGGAGGGCGCACTCCCCACGTGACCACCGGCACCTCACGTTTCTGAAGTGTGTTTACTACAGCGGCTCCGACTGGGGAATCAGCTTGCACTTCAGTCGCTTCTAGGAGGCGGCAGCTACTCCATGTCAAATCCATCGATCCTCTCCCAGACGCTAGACACTGCCTCTGTCCCTTTCCTCGGCCAACAAATCGCGGTTGCCCGAAAGCGCCCAGAGTTAGCCAAGGCCCCATGTGAGGGAAGGCTTAGCCCCGCCCTCGGGGGCTGTGAACGTCCACCATTGGCTGAGACTCGCTGAGACCCGGATGAGCACGGGGCTGCGGGGAGCTCGCGAGCGCGCGCTTGGCCCGTGAGGGTGCGCGTGCGCTCTCGCTGCGTTTCGGAGTCAAGGAGGGCGGGGCCGGCGAGCCGGAGCGCGCTTGGGGATTCCTCCCGCGGGGTTCGCAGAAGGCGTGGAGACATCACGGTGTCTTCCAGGAGCCGGAGCGGGGATCCGACGGGGAATGAGTGAGGGCAGGATGGAGTGGAAAGAGCAGAGTAGGAGGTTCTACACCGACTTAGAGTCCAAAACATGTCTTTCCATCCAGCTTTCGCTGGAGAACCCAACCCTACTTTGGAGTGTATAGAGTTGGCTCCCTTCTCATTCTTGTGGCCCTAGCGGTGCTGGATCCTTGTATGAGCTCTGGGGAAGAGGATTAATTCGCAGGGTGGTGCCGAGCATCTCTGGAATTCCTTAATACTATCTGTGTGTCGTCAACATGTCAGCCTTCCTTTCTACACCCAGTGCGTTTTGGAGGGCTCTTTGCGATGGGGACTTTGCCTACCCCGCTAAGGTCAATGAACTTCAGGCCTTGCTGTTCCTTGTTTTAGTCACTAAGTCGTGTCCGACTCTTGCGACCCCATGGACTGTAGCCTGCCAGGCTCCGCTGTTCATGGGATTCTCCAAGCAAGAATGCTGGAGTGGGTTGCCGTTTCCTTCTCCAGGGGATCTTTCCCACCCAGGAATCGAACCTGGGACTCCTGCATTGCAGGCAGGTTCTTTAGGGACTGAACTACAAGGGAATCACTGTTCCTTAGGCATGCAATAACTTTATGTTCATTCATCAATCACTTAATGAAACTGGCACTATTCAAAGTACTGTAGGTACACAGAGAAAGAGAGGAAGAGAAAAGCCCTCTTGGAGTTCATGATGTGTCTCCTAACCTTTATGCGTGCTATTTTTCGCTCTATAAATGCTGTTTAGAATCTGCTGCTCACTACAACACCTTTGAGCTAGGGAATATATTTCTACACAGTCAAATGTTTATTGAATGAATGAGTGAATGAATGAATGCTGTTTGTCACCAGTGTGTTTGACAAGGCTAAAAGGAGGAAAGATACGGCAATTATTACAAATCAAGTTGTGTACCTCTAAAAGTCATGTAACCCCTCAGTTCAGTTCAGTTCAGTTCAGTCGCTCAGTGGTGTCCGACTCTTTGCGACCCCGTGAATCACAGCACGCCAGGCCTCCCTGTCCATCACCAACTCCGGGAGTTCACTCAAACTCATGTCCATCGAGTCGGTGATGCCATCCAGCCACCTCATTCTCTGTCGTCCCCGTCTCCTCCCGCCCCCAATCCCTCCTCCATCAGAGTCTTTTCCAGTGAGTCAACTCGTCGCATGAGGTGGCCAAAGTATTGGAGCTTCAGCTTTAGCATCAGTCCTTCCAATGAACACCCAGGATTGATCTCCTTTAGAATGGACTGGTTGGATCTCCTTGCAGTCCAAGGGACTCTCAAGAGTCTTCTCCAGCACCACAGTTCAAAAGCATCAATTCTTCGGTGCTCAGCTTTCTTCACAGTCCAACTCTCACATCCATACATGACCACAGGAAAAACCATAGCCTTGACTAGACGGACCTTGGTTGGCAAAGTAATGTCTCTGTTTTTTAATATGCTGTCTAGGTTGGTCATGACTTTCTTTCCAAGGAGTAAGTGTCTTTTAATTTCATGGCTGCAGTCAGCATCTGCAGTGATTTTGGAGCCCCCAAAAATAAAGTCTGACACTGCTTCCACTGTTTCCCCATCTATTTCCCATGAAGTGATGGGACCAGATACCATGATCTTTGTTTTCTGAATGTTGAGCTTCAAGCCAACCTTTTCACTCTCCTCATTCACTTTCATCAAGAGGCTTTTGAGTTCCTCTTCACTTTCTGTAACCCCTAGTACCTGTGAATTTGACCTTATTTGGAAATAAGATCTTTGCAGATGATGAAATTAAGATGAGGTCATTCGGGGACCAAATCCAATGACTAATGTCCTTATAAAAGGGAAAATTCGGATGCAGACAGCAGACTCATACTCGGGAGAGAAGGCCTTATGAAGATTGGACTTAGGCTGCCATAAACTAAGGACCTACTCGAAGATAGGAGAGTAGCCTGGAACAGATCCTTCCCTAGTGTCTTCAGAGGGAGAATGGCCCTGCCAACATTTTGATTTCAGACTTCCAGCCTCCAGAACTGTGAGACAATAAATTCCTGTTGTTTTAAGCCACTCAATTTGTGGTACATTGCCACAGCAGCTCTAGCAAACTAATACAGCAGCGAAATAAATTTCATCATCTAGTGAGCCAGTATGTCTGGATGTCTTTCCTAACCCTGCTTTTGTTGCCATAGGAAGGACATAGCATCCTCTCTTCAGTTTGCTAAGAACATTTAAAATTATATAGTATGTGAAAGCCTGTTGTTCACTATGAAGTATTAAATGGTTATTTTTATCAATGAGGGTGAGCCTTGATTAATTACCACTCCAAGGGGCCAATCACTTTTGTAGAGGATGTGGCAGACAGAGCTATGCCTTCACTTGGATTGTCTCATACTCCAGGGCCTAACATACTTAATACTAGCATATTAAAAAGCAGAGACATTACTTTGCCAACCAAGGTCCGTCTAGTCAAGGCTATGGTTTTTCCCGTGGTCATGTATGGATGTGAGAGTTGGACTGTGAAGAAAGCTGAGCGCCGAAGAATTGATGCTTTTGAACTGTGGTGCTGGAGAAGATTCTTGAGAGTCCCAACCAGTCCATTCTAAAGGGGATCAATCCTGGGTGTTCATTGGAAGGACTGATGCTAAAGCTGAAACTCCAATACTTTGGCCACCTCATGCAATGAGTTGACTCACTGGAAAAGACTCTGATGCTAGGAGGGATTGGGGATAGGAGGAGACGGGGACGCAGAGAATGAGATGGCTGGATGGCATCACTGACTCAATGGACATGAGTTTGAGTGAACTCCAGGAGTTGGCGATGGACAGGGAGGCCTGGCGTGCTGTGGTTCATGGGGTCGCAAAGAATCGAACACGACTGAGCGACTGAACTAAACTAAACGGAACATACTTTTAAAAATACAATGTTTCATGTTTCAGTTTAGGCAGTTTGAAAATAAGCAGAGTATGTCTAAAGACATAAGAATTATTTTCAAGCGGTCAAATGAAACAGTGGGAGGTAGAGAGAATATTGATTTGTGTGGAGTTGGTTTATGTTTGCCAATTGTCCATTCAATAAAGATGGATTTTTTAAACAGACAGCTATATGTGGGTATATGTGTAACTTTCATTTACACATGAAAGTACTAAATTATGAAAAAGTCAGTACTGTCAACCATGCATTCCTCAAAGAGTGAGGGGGTTTTTATGGCATGGCATCTGGTCCCTTCTATTGTCATGGCAAATAGAAGAGGAAAAACGGGAAGCAGTGACATTTTATTTTCTTGGGCTCCAAAATCACTGCGTATGGTGACTGCAACCATGAAATTAAAAGACGCTTGCTCCTTGGAAGAAAAGTTATGACAAACGTAGACAATATATTAAAAAGCAGAGACATCAGTTTGCTGACAAAAAACCGTATAGTCAAAACTATGGTTTTTCCAGCAGTCATGTACAAATGTGAGATTTAGACCATAAAGAAGGCTGAGCCCCAAAGAATTGATGTTTTTGAATTGTGGTGCTGGAGAAGACCCTTGAGACTCCCTTGGACTACAAGAAGCTCAATCAATTCTAAAGGAAGTCAACCCTGAATATTCTTTGAAAGGACTGATGCTGAAGCTGAAACTCCAATACTTTGTGAAGAGCTGACTCATTGGAAAGGACCTTGATGCTAGGAAAGATTGAAGGCAATAGGAGAAGGGGGCTGCAGAGGATGAGATGGTTGTATGGTATCACCAACTCAATGGACATGAGTTTGAGCAAACTCTGGGAGATAGTGAAGGACAGGGAAGCCTGGCATGCTACAGTCCATGAGGTTACGAAGAATTGGACACGACTTAGCAACTGAGCAACAAGATTATTACTTTAATATATTTTTGCAACAATTTAATAAAAGCCGTGATTTTGAGGTGGAGAGCTGTGGGTGGGAGGGGGGTTCAAGAGGGAGGGATTGTATATATATATACAGTTGACTCACTTCGTTGTATTTCAGAAACTAACACAACATTGTAAAGCAATTATACTTCAATAAAATAAAGCTGTGACCTATTGAACATCTACTATATGCCAGGTACTTTATACAGGTTATTATTAATCCAGTAAGGCCACTTATTTAGTAATAGTTTACACTCACTGTGCAGATGAAGATGCTAAAGCTCAAATACAAATAAGTAGTAAAACCAGATGAAAAACCACGACTATTTCTGAACCCAAAGCTCTTTCCTTATCACATTCTATCCCTCACTGATACCACCTCTCCCTTTCTTTTTCAGAGTGTTTATGTGTGAAGAAGAAAAGAAGGTATGGGTAACATTTTCAGGAATCTCTTGTGAAGTTCTGGTTGGTTCCAACTTCCTGGTGGTTGAACAAGTATGGGACTAAGAAGGAAAATGCTGGGTTATATCTCAGCTTTCAGTTAATTACTTGTTGATCTTGAGCAAGTAATTAGGGCTTTCCTGACCAGCTTAATTCATATGTAAAATGGGGGATTGAACTAGATGTTTTCTACATCTTCTATACTGTTTTAAAATTCTAAGATTCTATAAGCACAACTGTATCTTGGGCTCAAAAATATCTATAAAGAGTCCTATTAAATGTTCTTTTAACTGCCAACAGTGTTAGAAAAATGAATATCTCTTTGACTTCATGAGCACTCTTGATAAAACTGAATCAGCCTCTAAACTGAAAGCGTGTGTTCTTCTTTGACCCCATCTTGTAGATGTGATTCTGGGCATGTGTTATCAACACACAAATAATGAAGTAGTAGAGAGTGTGATCAGATCATTCAGTCTTGATGTGTTGTGAATATTAGGCTGGTGGCCCTGGGCTGAGTGAATCCTAGCACTAGACCCTTTGAATTGGAGATCCAACCAGTCCATTCTAAAGGGGATCAGTCCTGGGTGTTCATTGGAGGGACTGATGCTAAAGCTGAAACTCCAATACTTTGGCCACTTCATGCGACTAGTTGACTCACTGGAAAAGACTCTGAGGCTGGGAGGGATTGGGGGCGGGAGGATAAGGGGACGGCAGAGAATGAGATGGCTGGATGGCATCACCGACTCGATGGACATGAGTTTGAGTGAACTCCAGGAGTTGGTGATGGACAGGGAGGCCTGGCGTGCTGTGATTCATGGGGTCACAAAGAGTCGGACACGACTGAGCGACTGAAATGAACTGAACTGAACTGAACTGAAAGGATTCTTTCTTAAAAACTGAAGTATCATTGTTTTATAACGTAAGTGTCAGGTGTGCAATGTTCTATTTTGACTTCTTTATGCATTATAGCATGCTTACCACTAAGTTTAGTTTCCATCCATCATCATACAATTGCCCCCTTTTACTCATTTTGCCTTCCCCCCAAAATTGTTATTTTTTAAAGGTAAATTATGACTCTCATATGAATGTAAAATTAATACATGTCGAAGATTTCACTTAACTTATAAATTAATGAGAGAACCAGTAAGATGTTGCTGCTAAGTCACTTCAGTCGTGTCCGACTCTGTGCGACCCCATAGACGGAAGCCCACCAGGCTCCCCCGTCCCTGGGATTCTCCAGGCAAGAACACTGGAGTGGGTTGCCATTTCCTTCTCCAATGTGTGAAAGTGGAAAGTGAAAAGTGAAAGTGAAGTCGCTCAGTCGTGTCCGACCCTTAGCGACCCCACGGACTGCAGCCTACCAGGCTCCTCCATCCATGGGATTTTCTAGGCAATAGTACTGGAGTGGCTTGCCATTGCCTTCTCCGAGTAAGATGTTACAGTGGAATAAAAGAAGATTCCAAAGAGCAGTTACATATATAGGCCATAAGAAATGCTAAAAGTAAATTTGCTTAATATATGCAAAACACTTACAGAGGCTGGGTGGAGGGAAATCAATTTCACTTTCACAGAATAAAATCCTATGAAATTCACTTGCATATTTATAGTGAACATTCATTTGTGTTGCATTGATTATCTACAATTTACAGAGTTGTTAAATAGTTTAAAGATAATAACAGGCAGAGAATAACTTGAAGGGTGCTCCAGACAAGAGACCTTTGACTATTTTTAAAATTATTCATAATTTTTGTCACCTCCTCAGAGAGGTCTTCCCTGTCAGCCCATTCTAAAAAGGACCCCTTCTTAGTTTCTGTTATAGCCTTCTGTTTACTTTCATCGTAGAACAAATTGTTATCTGTATTTTTTTTATTATTTACTTATTTAACCTCAGGCAATCTATGTCTGTCCCCATCCCATACACAAGCTTCAGGAGGGCAGATATTTTGGTCTTTCATGTTCCTTATTATACATTAGCACATACCACAGTGCCAGGTACCCAACAGACTCTCAATCACTGCTCTTCTACAGATTGCTATAAACACCCAATTGATCACATGAATGCGGTACCTCACTCACATGTTAGTTATCAACATACTGCCTCTCAACTCCAAACTCACCTTTCATGCCTCCTGTTAGTGGAACTATTTCTCTTTAAGTATTGCTCCTTCACCACTGGCGCCATGTAAAACATTGTCGGTAGAGGGCGCTGGAGGGAAACTAAAAGAGGAAGGGTCTTCTCTTCCTGTTTTGGTATATGGGTTTCTTCTGTTGCTCGTGCTGTAGTTCTTCCATTGATAGCACAGGTGCTTGGAGGAGGAACATACATTAGGCTCTTTGGATCCATGGGTTCCACATCCACAGATTCAACCAACTACAGATCAAAAATATTAAAAAATCAAAAAGATTCCAAAAAGCTAAACTTGAATTTACAGTACACAGGCAACTATTTACATATAATTTACATTGTATTTACTTCTATTTGCACAGCATTTACATTGAATTGTAAGTAATCTAGAGATGGTTTAAAGTATACAGGAGGATGTGTGGACATTATACGCAGATACTGTGCCATTTTACATAAGGGACTTGAGCGTCTCCAAATTTTGGTTATCTTGGCAGGGAGAGGTGAGCAGAGGGGTCCCAGGAGCAATCCTCCAGAATACGAAGCGATGATTATACTGTGGAGTTCTCGTCTATCAAGTTTTGGTGGCATCCACACAGATAAGAGTCCCAGTTTGTCTTGCAGGCATCTCAGCCAGCAGCTACCCTGCCTCAGCCCCTGCATTCTGACCACGTGTTTCCCGTGGGCACTCCCAAATGTTACCCAGTCCAAGCTCACTCTGCTCACCACACAACAGACCAATGAATATGAGAGATGAGGTTCTGAGGCTGGGAATATGACTTTATTTGGAAAGCCAGAAGACCAAGAAGATCACAGACTAATGTCTCAAAATAACCGTCTTATTGGGGTCTGGATGCCAGGTCCTTTTATAGAACAGAGATGGGGAGAAGTGAGGAAACAAAGAAAAAAAACTATCAATCTTCCAAATATCTCCTAGAATGGCAAGCCTGGGGCAGGAGATGTGATGATTTATTCTTTCCTGCCACCCACTGGTGGACAGGCTCCTGGACATAAGCACTTTAGCAGTCAGGCAGAGGAGGAGGATTCTCTGAGGCAGACCACTCTGTATGATTATAATAACTAAAGCAATGAAAAGCAAGTCAATGAGGTCTGAATCCCACCTTTGAAAATAGCTCCTGGCACTTTCCCTTCCAAATGTGTCCTTCCTTGGTTATCCTCCCTAAGTCCTGGGGTTTTCCTGCTAGTTCCTCTTCTCCCTTTATTGTTAATCACCTGTAATCGTTGGGGCTTCCCAGGTGGTGCTAGTGGTAAAGAACCCACCTGTCAATGCGGAAAAATTAAGAGACACGGGTTCAGTCCTTGAGTACGGAAGATCTCCTGGGGGAGGGCGTGACAACCCACTCCAGTATTCTTACCTAGAGAGTCCCATGGACTGAAGAGCCTGGTGGGCTACAGGCAATAGGTCCTCAAAGAGTCAGACATGACTGAAGCAACTTAGCATGCACTCATGGAATAGTTAATAATTCTTTTAATGAAATATTCTCTGTTGGGCTTACTGTGTGGTTTCTGTCTCCTCATCAGATGCTAACTGATATAGTTCATTAGCTGATGGAATCCACAGAGATGTACTTGTAAAGTTTTCTTGCTTGTGCTCCTTTTCCTCGATCAAGGGCAATTAGAAAGTCAATGATTACAAATGTGGTAATGTATATTGTGACATGGTAGTTTTTCCCCCCACAGTTTTTTTTCTTTTTGTCCTATGACCATCCCTATTCAGGTCTTTGGGTGTAAGTCCTCTGTTGCCTCAGAATGGCACAATTAGGGGACCAAGGTGGCCCAATGTTTTTGTTCTAAATGCAAGAGCCTTGATCCAGATGTAAATTGGGAAAGATTTGATGTTCCCCACCCCTTCCCTCATCACTATCTAACAGTTCTCTCAGCTGGGGTGGAATATGAGTGCCATTTGAGGGAAATGAGATAGATAAGTATCAATCTTTTTCTAAAATAAGAAGATAGTGTCACACCTACACTTTTTGGATTAACTCCAGATTTCTAGATAAGTTTAGGGTGATGTGAGAGTAGAAGAGATCTTGTGCTAACTTTCCATCTGAAATTTGGAGGCTGACCCCTCATGAAAGTTCCATTACCACTTTACTGTGACTCAGCACAAAAATTTAAGAGGGATGCCATTGGACCGAGGGGGGCAAGGGAGCCCTACCATGCATCCTGCCATCTAAGAGAAGAGCTGGATTTCTTTCCTTAGAGAGCTGTCAAAGTCAGCTGAGAGAGAAAACCAGTTAGCCAAGGAGTTTTGCCAAGGGGTACCACGTGGACAAAATGTCACACGAGACTGTGACCAAGGACTAGATGGGGATGTGAGCATCTCAGCAGATGCCATCCAGAGAGATGACTACCTCTGAGAAGCAGACACGATCAGACATTCTGCCGATG
Organism: Moschus berezovskii; assembly: GCF_049115385.1. NCBI lineage: Eukaryota > Metazoa > Chordata > Mammalia > Artiodactyla > Moschidae > Moschus > Moschus berezovskii. Next base: position 75,167,590 of record NC_142465.1, read on the forward strand.
TCAGTGCCAGCAATTGAGAAATGACAAGTTAGATCAGCACCCCTCCTTCCCCAAGGGGTACTGTCTTTTAAATATCTGGAAACTTAAATGATTGAATGCTACCCTGGAGAGAAGCTGAAAAAGGAGTTTTGTTTTGTGTGTGTGTGTTTTAAAGAATTGATTGATTTTAAACTTGGGATGACAGGAAAATCCAGAAATGATCAAGTAAACCTGAAACTGATTGGACCAGTTTTTAACGAGTGAGCATCAAACTGAGATAATGTTTAATAAGATAGAAAAATAAAGACTTTTGAACTAAAAATAGTTACTTTTGAATAATGTTTTGCAGACTGCAAAAATTACACTTGCCACAAAACCCAGCCAATTATTGTAGAAACTCCAGAGACCTTTCACAAGCTATCTGGCCCTGAGATCGGATCTGCACCTCTACAAGTCTCGCTCTGCTTCTTCCTCTCTCCTTGCTGTTCCTCAGGCAGGCCAGGAATTCATCAAGGACTTTGCCCTTGCTGTGTTCCCTGCTTGAAACATTATGTCCCAAGATATTCTCCTAGCTCCTTCCTCATTTCCTTAAGTGGTCTGCCTCAGTGTCTCCTCCTTAGGGTGGTCTTTCCTGTCCACTGAAACTATACTTATTCTAAAATCCACTCACCCAGCTGTGTTTTTCTTCTCGCACTCACCTGTACCTGAACTACATATCTTTTTGGTTGCATGTGCATATTAGTTGGCACTAGTGGTAAAGAACCCACCTGCCAATGCAGGTTAGACGTAGGAGATGCGGGTTCAATCCCTGGGTCAGAAAGATCCCCTGGAGGAGGGCATGGCAACTCACTCCAGTATTCTTGCCTCGAGGATCCCATGGACAGTGGAGCCTGGCAGGCTGCAGTCCTTAGGGTCACACAGAGTTGGACATGACTGAAGCCATGTAACATGCAAGCATGCACACATATTAGTCATCTTGGGCTGCTACAACAAAATATCATAGATTGGTGGCTTAAACAATATATTTTCTCATGATTCTAGAGGCTGGAAGTCCAAGCTCAGTCTAAGTCCAGTGGTAGTATGGTCAGGTTTTGGTGAGAATGCTACTCCTGGCTTGTAGAATACCTTCTTATGTCCTCACGTGGCAGAGAGAGAGAGATGGGGAGAGAGAGCTACCTGGTGTCTCTTATAAGGACACTAATCCTATTGGTTAAGGGTCCCATACTTATGACCACATTTAACCTTAATTACTTCCAGCAGGGCCCTACCCCTGTCTCCAAATACAGACACATTGGAATTTAGGGCTTCAACCTATGAATTTTGGGGGGATACAATTCTGTCCATAGCAATATGCCTCTCCCTACTCTGGTGAAACCTATATGCAGGTCAGGAAGCAACAGTTAGAACTGGACATGGAACATCAAACTGGTTCCAAATAGGAAAAGGAGTACGTCAAGGCTGTATATTGTCACCCTGCTTATTTAACTTACATGCAGAGTACATCATGAGGAACGCTGGGCTGGAAGAAGCACAAGCTGGAATCAAGATTGCTGGGAGAAATATCAATAACCTCAGATATGCAGATGACACCATCCTTATGGCAGAAAGTGAAGAGGAACTAAAAAGCCTCTTGATGAAAGTGAAAGAGGAGAGTGAAAAAGTTGGCTTGAAGCTCAACATTCAGAAAACTAAGATCATGGCATCTGGTCCCATCACTTCATGGGAAATAGATGGAGAAATGGTGGAAACAGTATCAGATTTTATTTTCTTGGGCTCCAAAATCACTGCAGATGCTGATTGCAGCCATGAAATTAAAAGACGCTTACTCTTTGGAAGGAAAGTTATGACCAACCTAAATAGCATATTAAAAAGCAGAGACATTACTTTGCCAACCAAGGTCGGTCTAGTAAAGGCTATGGTTTTTCCCGTGGTCATGTATGGATGTGAGAGTTGGACTGTGAAGAAAGCTGATTGCCGAAGAATTGATGCTTTTGAACTGTGGTATTGGAGAAGACTCTTGCAAGTCCCTTGGACTGCAAGGAGATCCAACCAGTCCATTCTAAAGGAGATCAATCCTGGGTGTTCATTGGAAGGACTGATGCTAAAGCTGAAACTCCAATACTTTGGCCACCTCATGCGAAGAGTTGACTCATTGGAAAAGACTCTGATGCTGGGAGGGAATGGTGGCAGGAGGAGAAGGGGACAACAGAGAATGAGATGGCTGGATGGCATCACTGACTCAATGGACATGAGTTTGAGTGATCCCCGGGAGTTGGTGATGGACAGGGAGGCCTGGCGTGCTGTGATTCATGGGGTCGCGGAGAGTCGGACACGACTGAGCGACTGAACTGAACTGAACTGAACTACTCTGGTGGGTCAGTTAATAAAGAATCTGCCTGCAATGCAAGAGACTGCCTGCAGGAGACCTGAGTTTGATACTGGTTTCAATCCCTGGGAAGATCCCCTGGAGAAGGAAATGGCAACCCACTCTAGTAATCTTGCTTCAGAAACCCCATGGACAAAGGAGCCTGACAGGCTAACAGTCTGTGGTGTCACAGTAGTCAAACATGACTTAGTGACTAAACTACCATCACTGCTCTATATAGTAAGCCTCATGCTATGGAACATTTGTGTACCCTTCCGCCTCCCCTAAATTCATGTGTTGAACTCCTAATCCTCTTCATGAGTGGGATTAGTGACTTATAAAGGAGGCTCCAAGGAGCTCCTAACCCCTTCTATCATGTGAGGACACAGCGAGAGGTCAGCAGTCTGCTACTGGGAAGAGGGCCTTTCCCAGAGCCTTACTGTGCTGGCACCCTGACCTTGGTGAGGTTTGAGAGACTTCCAGACTCTAGAACTGTAAGGGATGAGTTTTTGATGTTTATAACCTATTTAGTCCATGGTTTTATGTTATAGTAACCCCCCCAAAATTAAGACACTCCACAGTATTTTTAAAGTAAATGAATAAATATCCTAAATACTATTAATAATATCCAAGATCAATTCAAGTCCTTAATATGTGTCAGACACAGAACCACTATAGTAGATACCGTGCTAAGAAACTTAGATACACAATTTAATTTTTACAATGCCATATGAGATAGGTATCACTATTCCTATTTAACAAATGAGACAACTGGTGCCCAGAGTAGTTAAGGCTTCATATTGTTGCTGTTCAGTTGCTAAGTTATGTCCTCACGTCTGACTCTTTTGTGACCCCATAAACTGTGACCCACCAGGCTCCTCTGTTCTTGGGATTTCCCAGGCAAGATTACTGGAGAGGATTTCCATGCCCTTCTCCAGGGGATCTTTCCAACCCAGGGATCAAACCTGTGCCTCCTGCCTTGGCAAGTGGATTCTTTACCTCTGAGCCACCAGGTAAGCTTAAGGCTTCATAACTTGCCCTCAAAAGTGGAAAAGACAGGAAGCAAACCCAGGTTCTCCCAAATGCAGAGGCTGTGGGTTGCCCAGGATACATTTCTGCCTTGGCAGTAGGTGCTTTTATATAGATGTAGGACAAGGTCTTTCAGACTGTGGGGAGAAGGCTGCGTAATTCTGGTTAAAATGAATCTGGGCAGGCTTTTTGTAGAAAGTAGTATTTGAACTGGGGGAGAAAATAAATGAAGAAAGGATTCCAAAGAAGTAGATGATAATGCAATACAAGGCAATATACTTACTTAAAATAATCATATGGTACAGTAAGTGTATAGAGGAAAAATATTTATCACGTATAAACTGAAAACCCAGTGAACAGCAGCAGAAACCTGGAGGATATTTGCTTTAACTGCAGCATCAGTATCAACAGGAAGGAGGATGGAGATGGAAAGAAAGGGCAGAAAGATGGTACTGAACTATGCTGCATATTGCTCAGAGCTATCAATGGGCTTTTAAAGGGCTCATCTCCACAGTCCTTGAGCCTTTGATGAGGATTAAACCAGCCTGGATTGACATTATAGCACTTCAAGAAGAGTTAGGATAGAAAAATGGGTTTAGGTGTTGGTTCATAAGTTAATCAAGGCCAAAAAGATCGGCCAGGAACTCTATAAAGAAAATACTCAAAAAATGACAAGTATCATGAACTCAAAGCAAAAGAGTGAAGAGCAATTCTTCTGTCCTTAATGTTAGATTTTTTAAGTAAGAGTACCCAGGGACGGGGGAGCCTGGTGGGCTGCCATCTACGGGGTCGCACAGAGTTGGACACGACTGAAGCGACTTAGCAGCAGCAGCAGCAGTTAGCAGGCAAGACTCGGACAAGTTGGAGGAGGCAAGGTGTGGAAACAGGAACACCTGCTACTTTCCTGACCTTAAGCTCTCAGAATTCCTGGAAAGCAAAGTTGCCTGGGGCAACCATCTAGTGATGCCACCTGGTGGCTAGTGAAAGAACACTACAAGCAGTTCCACAAGAATCTGTAAACATATTCACAAAACTCTCCATTCTGCAAAAGCACAGTTAAAGCAAGTCTTAGAGAAAATAGTTGGTTGGGACAAACCACTTAAAATGTATGCAACTTAATAACTACAGCACTAACAACAACAAACCTGATTCTAATAAAAATACGATTAAAAGACAAGTTTAACCCCTGTTATGAGCGTTGCTCAGTCCTGGCTGACTCTTTGTGACCCCATGAACTACACAGTCCATGGAATCTTCCAGGCCAGGCTACTGGAATGGGTAGCCTTTCCCTTCTCCAGAATATCTTCCCAACCCAGAGACTGAACCCAGGTCTCCTGCATTGCAGGCAGATTCTTTACCAGTTGAGCCACAAGTGAAGCCCAAGAATACTGGAGTGGGTAGCCCATCACTTCTCCAGAGATCTTCCTGACCCAGGAATTCAACTGGGGTCTCCTGCATTGCAGGTGGATTCTTTACCAACTGAGCTATCAGGGAAGCCCCAACCCCTATTATAAGAAATTATATATTGGGTTTTACTTTAAAAGAGTGAAGCTAGCTTGATGTAAAGGGTATAAGAACAAGTTGAATACACACACTACTACATATAAAATAGATAACTAATAAGGACCTCCTGTACTGTACTATCTGTAATGACCTATATGGGAAAAGAATCTTAAAAAAGAGTTGATTTATGTATAACTGATTCACTTGGCTGTACACCTGAAACTAACACAACATTGTCAATCAGCTATACTCCAATTAAAAAAAAAACAAGTTGTGGCTGTTGATTTATGGAGACAAGAATTCAATAAACAAATATCAGGGAGAATTCCATCTCTTAGACTGAGGACATGGCTAGATCAAGGCAAGAGAAAAACATTGGATCAATCATGGCTATTCTATACAGTACTGTATTCCTCTGTGGCTTGCTATATTTAGCTGTGTGCATCTACATTGCCATTGTCTATTGTTACCTAGTGGAACAAAGTGGAATAAATTGTGTGGAGTAAAACATTAACCTATTGGGTAAAATTTCATGAGTCAAGATACCTTTTGCCTTCTACTGTTATCATTTCTCTATTAGGCAATCACATATAGACTAATTTGCATATTCAGAAACACTTATAGTTTTCTGTAGTGGAGAAAGGTTGTAGTGGAAGAGATTGTAAGTTACTTTCCCTTTCCCAACCTTCAAGGGGAGCTTCACCTACTGAGCATTCTGCATCAGATTCCTACCAATCAATCTCCCACATTCTGCTCACATTCCCTCCAGTATTCAAAACTTAAGTCCAACTCAGGCAAGCTCTTTATCACTCTTATTTAGCTGATAGGAATCCCAGTCCACAAATCCAGGTGTACTGAAAAATTATTTTCTACATATCAACTTGATTTTTCTTGTCATGCTCCTACTCTGCCAGGTTGGCAGGAAATTGATCATGGTCATTCTTGGAGCTTTCCTTTCCCTTCCTGGGAGTCAAGCCAAAGTTATGTGGCCTCATGCAGGACCCACATTTTGGAAGCCCTCAGTCAGCTGTCCACACTGGCCTCTGTGGAGACGGCTATTTTCTCTCCCCCAGTCCATTCAGATCTGGGTGCTGTCTACTGATTTTTGTGCCTCACTTACAGAATGGTGGTTTGGCTTTTGCTGCTGGAATCTCCCCCAACCTCAGCCAGGTAGCCACCTCCCTTGGTCACCACTCCATCCCTCTGAGGACTTTCCATCTCCTCAGGGCACTGCCATCAAAAGGCATGTGGGATCTATCCCTGCTTCTCCTCCATCACTAGGGACATCTCTTCCTAGTCCCTGGTCATTTGAATCCCTCTTCTTTCTTCTCAGAGATGCTTTATTCTCTCTTTACACCCTGATCTCTCTCTTATCCGTTAAGAATCTTATAGTTGTAAGCAACAGAAAATACAGTTCCAACTGGCTTAAAAGCAAATATATTGGCTCAGATGACTGAAAACCTAAACGCAGTTCTGGTTTCAGGTTGGGATTGATCCAGTCAGCCAAAAAAATTGATTGAAATAGAGTCCTAGTTCCAGATCCATTTAGAACTAGTGACATAGGGGTGAGCATGTGTTTTTCTTTGCCCCTAGTCAAATGCCACATGAATATAGACAGCTGTCCCTCCAAGCCCTTCTCAAACTGTGTATTTGTTAGCAAATTAATGAGTATTGCTGTTTTAAGCCACTAAGTTTTGAAGTAATAAAGTGACATCAGTTTTTTTCCTAATCAAGTTTGAGTAAATGTGGAAGTCACTGTTAGGGGACACAGAAGGGTCTTCTGAGGTGCTGGGAATGTTTTGTTTGATCTGGAACTGGTTACATGAACACTCATCAAGCTGTACACTGACTTGGGCACTTTTCTGTATGTTAATTTCAGTATAATGTTTCTCTCTATATATAACAAATTTGAAACCGTCAGAAATCTTTTTCTTATGATTCAATTTTTCCTTTATTATTTTTATTTTTGATACACTGCTGCTACTGCTGCTAAGTCACTTCAGTCGTGTCCGACTCTGTGTGACCCCACCAGGCTCCCCCGTCCCTGGGATTCTCCAGGCAGGAACACTGGAGTGGGTTGCCATTTCCTTCTCCAATGTGTGAAAGTGAAAAGTGAAAGTGAAGTCGCTCAGTCGTGTCCGACCCATAGTGACCCCATGGACTGCAGCCTACTAGGCTCTTCCATCCATGGGATTTTCTAGGCAAGAGTACTGGAGTGGCTTGCCATTGCCTTCTCCGATTTGATACACTAACTACAACATATTTAATACATATAGAGTTCTGTAATAAATATTAGGTATAAAGCATAATGGTCTTCCCTGGTGGCTCAGTGGTGAAGAATCCGCCTGCAATGCTGGAAATGCAGGAGAAGTAGGTTCGATCCCTGAGTCGGGAAGTTCCCCCGGAGGAGGGCACGGTAACCCACTCCAGTATTCTTGCCTGGAGAACCCCATGGACAGAGGAGCCTGGAGGGCTATGGTCCATAGGATTGCAAAGAGTTGGACCTGACTGAAGTGATTTAGCATGCACAAATAAAGCATAATATAATAAGCAATGATAAACATCACTAATAACCTGCATCTGCCTATGTGTCCCTCCACTATCCACTCCCTCTGTAAAATCTGCAGAAATCTCTTAACTCCTTATTAAACCTTTTTCTCTCAAATGCTAAATTTCAAGATACAGTATTTCTTCTCTTTTAGAAATTAGAGTTTCAATTTAAATTCAAATCTACATTATAAATAGTTTTGTGGAACAATTAGTTGTATGCCAGACATGTGCTAGGCACTGAGAATAAAAACTAAGTACAAACAGAGCCCTTGCCCTAGTGGAGCCCTGTGGGGCAGACCACCCTGAAAAGGTATCACAACCCAGATGTGGGTCTTTCCCAATAGGGACTTCATTAGAATGTGTGAGCTCGTAAAGAAAGAAGTTAATGCAAGTGAAATTAAAACCAAGACCTGGAGATTAAAGGTGAGGGAAGGGAGAGGGAGCTGGGCAGAAGGAATGCCAGGGTAAAGGTCCTGCATGGAGACAAGCAGAAGTGAAAGCCTGCTGAGAAGTGGAGAGAGCAAGGTAGGGAATGGTAGGAAAGGAGGTTAGGGGCATAAAGAGATAAAGCCAGTCAACAAAAGCCACAGTTCAAGAAAGAATTTTCTGAGGACTTCACTGGTAGTCCAGTGGCTAACACACCACACTCCCAGTGCAGGGTGGCCTGGGTTTGATCTCTGGTCAGGGAATTAGATCCCACGTGGTACAACTAAAAACACAACTAAGATCTGGTGCAAATAAATTAAAACAAATTTTAATACATTCTTAAAAAAGAGTGAATTTTCTGGGGGAAAAAGTTTATCAGTGGTTATCAGTAGCTCCCAGACCCGCTTGCAAAGTACTTGGGAACAAAATCTATATTCAGATGTTTCCCGTGGGACATCAGGATGTCAGAAATAATCTCCATTGAGCAGTGAGATGTGCATGTGCTGCATGCTAAGTTGCTTCAGTTGCGTCTGACTCTTTGCAACCCCATGGACTTTGCGACCCCATGGACTGCAACCCTATTCCTCTGTCCATGGGATTTCCCCAGGCAAGAATACTGGAGTGGGTTGCCATGCCCTTCTTCCTCCAGGGGATCTTCCCAACCCAGAGATGAACAAACAGCAAAGGGGCAAAAAGAGTTAATAAGACTTAGAGATTGGACAGATAATAGACAAAGACAAAAATTTGAAAATAATGCTCGGTTCAATCAAGTAGTAGAAAAACTAGTTGAATCCATGTAAAGAGGTGAAGCAGCTTAAGGGATGGAGTGGGTTGCAAACTCAAAGAATTAGTTAATAATGTAATTAACACAACGAAAATGGGTTCAGCAAAACTATTTCCCTTGAAAAGATTTGGATTATTGTCCCCAGCTGGAATAAGTGACTAACTTAAAAAAGGCAAGTGCATCTATTTTTGGTGTTAGAAAAATAACCCTGGAATTCATATTCTGCCCTGAGCCAAAAAATTTCTGGCAAGAAATCAATGCAACTTGCTTGGGATGGGAGCATCAACTCATTTTGAGCGGGAGGAGAAGGGGACGACAGAGAATGAGATGGCTGGATGGCATCACCAACTCTGTGGACATGAGTTTGAGTGAACTCCGGGAGTTGGTGATGGACAGGGAGGCCTGGCATGCTGTGATTCGTGGGGTCGCAGAGAGTCAGACACGACTGAGCGACTGAACTGAACTGAACTTTACTGTTCCCTTAGTTGTAGTATGTTAATGTATTTTAGCCTTGGGAAGATTTAGAATTAAATATAGAAAAGCAAGAGACCAAGTCCCCAGTATTAACCCTTTTGCATTAAATTTAGGAACAATAATCTGTGTATATTTGGTATTCACAGTATATATATTGTTCAAAATAATTGGGTGTAGGAGAATGGCTGAGAGATTAGCCTTCCGATTCCAACTTGAAATGTGTAATGGGGTAATTGACTTTAGATTTGTAATTTATTGCTGAAAGGTGTAAGAGGATTTTATGGTTTGCAAGCAATACAGTATTGGAATGCTTAAGAGATTTGTTATATTTATAAATTTAATTTAGTCTGTAAGTATGAGACTGTTTTGTTTGTCAGGATAGGTGATAAATGTACTTAAAAAGAAAATTGAATATGTTGAATTTATTAATGCAGTTTAAAACGTTTAGGGAAAATTTAATTAAACTAAGCTTGTAAACATAACAGGTTGGAAGTAGTTTAGCTTGTTCAACTTGAGAATATTAATCAAAGCCCCCTTATTAAAATGTACTAGATTTATTAATAGAATAATGAGATTTGTATGTTGAATTTAAAAACTTGAGGAAAATGGCCTTAAATTTTATCATTAAAAAGTTTGAATATGTTTAAAAGTCATATTTTCTGTATATGTCACCAACCTTCCAATGGAGGTCTCCTCCATTGACCTCAAGCTAAAAAACCAGTCTTTTCATTTCTTTCCCTAAGAGTTCTTACTATTCGAAAGATTGATGAAAAGGGACAATAGAGGGCTGTGACAAACTCTCAAGAGTTCAGAAGAAGAAAACTGGGAGAGTGGAGAGGGAAGGAGAGCTTATGAGACCATGAGGCCAATTAAGCTGTATCAGCTTTTACTGATGGGCTATTTATGCATAAAAATATTTATTTAAAGAGCTATTATCTATTTATTTAAAGAGCTCTGGGCGAAGAAAGATACAACACATGTGTGGGCTCAATAAAGGACAGAAATGGTATGGACCTAACAGAAGCAGAAGATATTAAGAAGAGGTGGCAAGAATACACAGAAGAACTGTACAAAAAAGATCTTCATGACCAAGATAATCACGATGGTGTGATCACTCACCTAGAGCCAGACATCCTGGAATGTGAAGTCAAGTGGGCCTAAGAAAGCATCAGTACAAACAAAGCTAGTGGAGGTGATGGAATTCCAGTTGAGCTATTTCAAATTCTGAAAGAGGATGCTGTGAAAGTGTTGCACTCAATATGCCAGCAAATTTTGAAAACTCAGCAGTGGCCACAGGACTGGAAACGGTCAGTTTTCATTCCAATCCCAAAGAAAGGGAATGCCAAAGAATGCTCAAACTACCGCACAATTGCACTCATCTCACACGCTAGTAAAGTCATGCTCAAAATTCTCCAAGCCAGGCTTCAGCAAAACGTGAACCGTGAACTTCTAGACGTTCAAGCTGGTTTTAGAATAGGCAGAGGCACCAGAGATCAAATTGCCAACATCCACTGGATCATGGAAAAAGCAAGAGAGTTTCAGAAAAACATCTATTTCTGCTTCATTGACTATGCCAAAGCCTTTGACTGTGTGAATCACAATAAACTGTGGAAAATTCTGAAGAAGATGGGAATACCAGACCACCTGACCTGCCTCTTGAGAAACCTATATTCAGGTAAGGAAGCAACAGTTAGAACTGGACATGGAACAACAGACTGGTTCCAAATAGGAAAAGGAGTACATCAAGGCTGTATATTGTCACCCTGCTTCAGTTCAGTTCAGTCTGTTAGTCATGTCCGACTCTTTGCGACCCCAGGAATCACAGCACGCCAGACCTCCCTGTCCATCACCAACTCCCGGAGTTCACTCAAACTCATGTCCATCGAGTTGGTGATGCCATCCAGCCATCTCATCTTATATGCATAGTACGTCATGAGAAACGCTGGGCTGGAAGAAGCACAAGCTGGAATCAAGATTGTTGGGAGAAATATCAGTAACCTCAGATATGCAGATGACACCACCCTTATGGCAGAAAGTGAAGAGGAACTAAAGAGCCTCTAGATGAAAGTGCAATGGCGACCCACTCCAGTACTCTTGCCTGGAAAATCCCATGGACGGAGGAGCCTCGTAGGCTGCAGTCCCTGGGGTCGCAAAGAGTCGGACACGACTGAGCGACTTCACTTTCACTTTTCACTTGCATGCATTGGAGAAGGAAATGGCAACCCACTCCAGCGTTCTTGCCTGGAGAATCCCAGGGATGGGGGAGCCTGGTGGGCTGCTGTCTCTGGGGTCGCACAGAGTCGGACACGACTGAAGTGACTTAGCAGATGAAAGTGAAAGAGGAGAGTGAAAAAGTTGGCTTAAAGCCAACTCAACATTCAGAAAACTAAGATCATGGCATCTGGTCTCATCACTTCATGGGAAATAGATGGGGAAACAGTGGAAACAGTGTCAGACTTTATTTTTTGGGGCTCCAAAATCACTGCAGATGGTGATTGCAGCCATGAAATTAAAAGACACTTACTCCTTGGAAGGAAAGTTATATTAAAGTTATATTAAAAAGCAGAGACATTACTTTGCCAACCAAGGTCTGTCTAGTCAAGGCTATGGTTTTTCCCGTGGTCATGTATGGATGTGAGAGTTGGACTGTGAAGAAAGCTGAGTGCTGAAGAATTGATGCTTTTGAACTGTGGTGCTGGAGAAGACTCTTGAGAGACCCTTGGACTGCAAGGAGATCCAACCAGTCTATTCTAAAGGAGATCAGTCCTGGGTGTTCATTGGAAGGACTGATGCTAAAGCTGAAACTCCAATACTTTGGCCACCTCATGCGAAGAGTTGACTCATTGGAAAAAACCCTGCTGCTGGGAGGCATTGGGGTCAGGAGGAGAAGGGGACGACAGAGGATGAGATGGCTGCATGGCATCACCAGCTCGATGGACATGAGTTTGAGTGAACTCTGGGAGTTGGTGTTGGACAGGGAGGCCTAGCGTGCTGCGATTCATGGGGTTGCAGAGTCGGACACGACTGAGCGACTGAACTGAACTGACAAAATGAATGAAATAGGCTTGGGGAATTTGTCTGAAAACTGAGCTAATTGACAAAATTGTTTTGATTGGAATGGAATTCCAGACATTTTAGAACTTTTAAAATGTGAAACATTTTTAAGTTTGAAGTCAAATGTTGACTCACAAATGGGAGAAAAATGTGAGAATATCTAGGCAGAATATTGTGAATTAGCTACATGACTTTCCATGAAAACTAATGATGCATCGTTTGTAAATGACCCACTTTAGAGCCTATGAGAGTGAGTGTTATGTTACTGTTGCTGCTCTCACTAAAGCTTTTAAAGGACTATAACTAAAGACTAATAACTAATAAAGGACTACAACTTTATTAATGAGTATCGCAAAGTGATATTGTAAAGTATTTAATAAAGTGTTCTCTCTCCTCAACCCCTAACAAAAAAATTCAATCCTGGATTGGACTCTGGAACAATAAAGGAACATTAGGTAAAAACAAAGGAAATCTGAATAAACTTTGTACTTAGTTGATAATAATTTATCAATATTGATTCATTAACTATATACACCAGTTAATGAAAGATGCTAATAATAGGGAAAACTGGGTATGTCTGTGGAGGCACAAGGAAACTCTCAGTACCATCTGCTCATTTTTTCTGTAAATCTACAACTGTTTTAAAAATAATGTCTATAAATTTTAAAAAGTCAGGAAACTGATAATGCATGGAAGGCAGGATTGGGCTGAAACTGGGCCAAGACACATCAAGAGACTTCTGAGGTAGCCTGAAAAGTTCTATTTCTTAACTCGGTTAGTTGTGACACAGATGTTTTTGCTGTTCAGTTGCTCAGTCATGTCCGACTTTCCGCGACCCCATGGATTGAAGCACGCCAGGCCTCCCTGTCCATCACCAACTCCCGGAGCTCACTCAAACTCACGTCCATCATGTCAGTGATGCCATCCAACCATCTCATCATCTGTTGTCTCCTTCTCCTGTCCTCAATCTTTCCCAGCATGGCAGTCTTTTCCAATGAGTTGGCTCTTCACATCAGGTGGCCAAAGTATTGGAGCTTCAGCTTTAGCATCAGTCATTCCAATGAATATTCAGGGCTGATTTCTTTTAGGTTTGACTGGTTTGATCTCCTTCCAGTCCAAGTGACTCTCAAGCATCTTCTCCAGCACCACCGTTTGAAAGCATCAATTCTTTGGCACTCAGTCTTACTCACCTTATAAAAACTCATTAAGTTATACATTTGTTCTGTGACATTTTCAGTGTCTATGGTCTCATTTTTTGTTATAAAAACCAAAACCAAATAAACCAACAATGAACTTCACCTGTTCTTTTTACCTGTTTTTTTTTTTTTTAATGTGGCTACTTTAAATTGCCTATACAATCAACACTTTACATATGTGATTCACATAATGTTTTTTTTGGAGAGCTCTGCCTTCAAGCTTCCAGTGTCAGAATATTGTTACATTTTGCCTTTGTGTGTTTCATGTAAGATGCTTGTAGGACTCTAAAAGGGCAGAGAAGGAATTTCACTGAAATCACTGTGACATGACATTTTGTGGCTGTTGGCTGGTACATATTGTTTTCATTATATGATATCATCTGTTAGTAAGATTGTGCTGAGAGACACATCAGTGCCTCTAATCATGGGACACCCTTGATCCTTACTAAAGGAAACTGGCAATTACAGAACAATAGATACATTAACTTCAGACAGTTTGAAAGGGAGAACAAGCACAATTTATAAAGTTTTCATGAAAGGTTTAAAAATGAACAAAGAGAGAGAGGGAAAGAGAATTACAGAATAATTCTCAGTTCCAGGGAGGCCCTGCTTCAGAAAGCAAGAAAGCAGCATGGATGATGCACCACTTGAAGCATGGCTACCTCAGTAGAAACCAACAAAAAATAATACACATGCCCTAAGTTCATTTTAACCAATTGAAACAGGAGGAAAGGTGCAGGGCACAAACTTTAAAAGAATGACATATCCATAGACATGACAAAAACTGGCTGGAACCAACTAGGTCCAAGAAGGAAGATTTGACTTCTAGTAAACTCTGTCAATTGTGCGGTAGTTTGAGCATTCTTTGGCATTCCTTTTCTCTGGGATTGGAATGAAGACTGACCTTTTCCAGTCCTGTGGCCACTGCTGAGTTTTCCAAATTTGCTGGCATATTGAGTGCAGCACTTTCACAGCATCATCTTTCAAGATTTGAAATAGCTCAACTGGAATTCCATCACCTCCACTAGCTTTGTTCGTAGTGATGCTTTCTAAGGCCCACGTGACTTCACATTCCAAGATGTCTGGCTCTAGGTCAGTGATCACGTTATCGTGACTATCTTGCTCGTGAAGATCTTTTTTGTACAGTTCTTCTGTGTATTCTTGCCACCTCTTCTTAATATCTTCTGCTTCTGTTAGGTCCCTACCATTTCTGTCCTTTATCGAGCCCATCTTTGCATGAAATGTTCCCTTGAAATCTCTAATTTTCTTGAAGAGATCTCTTGTTTTTCCTATTCTGTTGTTTTCCTCTATTTCTTTGCACTGATCACTGAGGAAGGCTTTCTTATCTCTCCTTGCTATTCTTTGGAACTCTGCTTTCAGATGGCTTATATCTTTCCTTTTCTCCTTTGCTTTTTGCTTCTCTTCTTTTCAAGCTATTTGTAAGGTCTCCTCAGACAGCCATTTTGCTTTTTTTGCATTTCTTTTCCATGGGGATGGTCTTGATCCCTGTCTCCTGTACAATGTCACGAACCTCCATCCAGAGTTCATCAGGCACTCTATCTATCAGATTTAGTCCCTTAAATCTATTTCTCACTTCCACTGTAAAAAGCAGAGACATTACTTTGCCAACCAAGGTCCGTCTAGTCAAGGCTATGGTTTTTCCCGTGGTCATGTATGGATGTGAGAGTTGGACTGTGAAGGAAGCTGATCGCCGAAGAATTGATGCTTTTGAACTGTGGTTTTGGAGAAAACTCTTGAGAGTCCCTTGGACTGCAAGGAGATCCAACCAGTCCATTCTAAAGGAGATCAATCCTGGGTGTTCATTGGAAGGACTGATGCTGAAGCTGAAACTCCAATACTTTGACCACCTGATGTGAAGAACTGACTCCTTGGAAAAGACCCTGATGCTGGGAGGGATTGAAGGCAGGAGGAGAAGAGGACGACGGAGGATGAGATGACTGGATGGCATCACCGACTCGATGGACATGAGTTTGAGCAAACTCAGGGAGTTGGTGATGGACAGGGAAGCTTGGTGCGCTGCAGTCCATGGGGTTGCAAAGAGTTGTACATGACTGAGCAGCTGAACTGATATGAACCGAACCCTTTGTTTTTCAGTCACTTGGTCATGTTGGACTCTTTGTGACTCCATGGACTGTAGCGTGCTTTGAGCCTCATTATCCACTCACTGAAATACATTACATGTGTGCTCAGTTGCTCCATCATGTCCAGCTCTCTGTGACTCCATGCACTCCATGGACAGGTTCCGCTGTCCATGGAATCTTCCAGGCAAGAATACTAGAGTGGGTTGCCATTTCTTTCTCCAGGGGATCTTCCTGACCCAAGGATCAAACTGTCATCTCCTGTGTCTCCTACATTGGCACACAGATTCTTTACCACTGCATCACCTGCGAAGCCCTGTAAGACATTAGTATAAGCTAAGTGACACACCCACCAGAGCCATGACTGTTCCAAGCCCAACCATCAAGGATCATATCCAATTCCTGGAAATCCTCACCCCTTCCCCAAAATAGTTGGACAAATCCTCCCACTCAAAGGCTTATGAAATTATCCAGCTCCTTAAATACCATATTTAGGGGTTGCTATCACCTTCTAAGATGACCCCCCATTCTGTCTGTGAAATGTATTTCTTTCTAAATAAATCCACTTCTCACCTATCACTTTGTCTGTCACAGAACTTTTTCTGCTATGAAACATCAAGAACCTGAGCTTCATTAAGTCCTGAGACCAGGTATGATCTCAGCTTAAAGACCAAGGGTTCAAGACCCACTCTGAATTACACAGTTTCACAATGAACCATTGATTTCCATGAGATTTATCCTTTTAACCAATGTCAGCATAAGACCGAGGACAACTGCAAGTCAACATTTTCTTGCCTTGCTTCCAAGTTGCCTGGAATGGAGATCATTGTCAAACTCAAGCCCCTGTGCTTGAATCACAGTGAAGCCAAATGAACCTAAATGTTGGAGTTTGGAACATGGTTATTGCAGAGTTAACCAAGGAGTTAACCTCAGATATGAAGATGACACCACCCTTATGGCAGAAAGTGAAGAACTAAAGAGCCTCTTGATGAAAGTGAAAGAGGAGAGTGAAAAAGTTGGCTTAAAGCTCAACATTCAGACAACTAAGATCATGGCATCTGGTCCCATCACTTCAGGGCAAATAGATGGGGAAACAGTGTCAGACGTTATTTTTTTGGGCTCCAAAATCACTGCAGATGATGACTGCAGCCATGAAATGAAAAGACGCTTACTCCTTGGAAGGAAAGTTATGACCAACCTAAATAGCATATTAAAAAGCAGAGACATTACTTTGCCAACCAAGGTCTGTCTAGTCAAGGCTATGGTTTTTCCAGTAGTCATGTATGGATGTGAGAGTTGGACTATAAAGAAAGCTGAGTGCTGAAGAATTGATGCTTTTGAACTGTGGTGTTGGAGAAGACTCTTGAGAGTCCCTTGGACTGCAAGGAGATTCAACCAGTCCATCCTAAAGGAGATCAGTCCATTGGAAGGAGTGCTGCTGAAGCTGGAACCCCAGTACTTTGGCCACCTGATGCGAAGAACTGACTCCTTGGAAAAGACCCTGATGCTGGGAAAGATTGAGGGCAGGAGAAGGGGACAACAGAGGATGAGGTGGTTGGATGGCATAACCAACTCAATAGACATGAGTTTGGGTAGGCTCTGGGAGTTGGTGATGGACAAGGAGGCCTGGTGTGCTGCAGTTCATGGGGTCACAAAGAGTCAGACATGACTGAGTGACTGAACTGAACTGAACTAAAGCAAGGAGAACAGAAGACTGGTGCTCAAAAGAGTCAGTCTCCCAGATAGTGTTCAGGGGAAGTTTTTAAAGGCAGTATTTGGAGTGACACCTGTAGGGTGTATGACTTTCTGATTAGTTGATGATGAGGTAACAGGATGGTGTTCCAGGAATCTCAATCATCAACCTTCTGGTTCCCACCAGTCTGGGGTCTCAGCGGGTCTTTACCATCCTCCTCCTGGGCAAGGGCCTTGCTGCTGCTGCTGCTGCTAAGTTGCTTCAGTCGTGTCCGACTCTGTGCGACCCCATAGACGGCAGCCCACCAGGCTCCCCCGTCCCTGGGATTCTCCAGGCAAGGATACTGGAGTGGGTTGCCATTTCCTTCTCCAATGGGCAAGGGCCTTAGCTCCTGCCAAATATATGTATCAGATTGTTGTGTATTGTAGAGGAGGAACTAGGATTCTGTTTTATTGCTGAACTGTTGTTGGGCTGCTTTTCCTTTGTTCCTGAATTCTCTCACTGCCCTTAAGATTATTCCTGAGACCTGTTCAAGGGCCAGCATTGTGGCCAGGCTTAGATCATAAGTGGTTTAGGCCAGAAATGACTTCTTAATGTCAAGAAAACCACGCATGTTTCTTTCTCCAGGGACCACCTACCATATCTGCTAACAATGCTGAGGATATAACTTTTTGAGGCAACAAATGAAAGCTCTGTGTGCTATCTGAAGAAGATGCTCTCTGATTTCTGAAGCAGAGAATTATTGCCATCATTTCCATACTTTGTTCTTAGTACTTCTTCATGTACTTGCTGTCTCACACCATCACTTGAGAAAATAAAATTGTTATTAAATCTTGAGTCCAGAAACGTGGCAATGGACCAAATTAATTTGCTTCTAAGATAACACAATTCCCTGCATCTCCATCTGAAATTTGGCTTTTGTGGAATGCACACCAATTTTAGCATTTTCCCTGGCTTATTTAATTTAATTTTAGCATCTTCCCTGGCTTAAGGTCCCTCTAGTCAAAGCTATGATTTTTCCAGTAGTCATGGATGGATGTGAGAGTTGGACTATAAAGAAAGCTGAGCACTGAAGAATTGATGCTTTTGAGCTGTGGTGTTGGAGAAGACTCTTGAGAATCCCTTGGACTGCAAGGAGATCCAACCAGTCCATTCTAAAGGAGATCAGTCCTGGGTGTTCATTGGAAGGACTGGTGCTAAAGCTGAAACTCCAATACTTTGGCCAACTGATGTGAAGAACTGACTCATTGGAAAAGACCCTGATGCTAGGAAAGATTGAAGGTGGGAGGAGAAGGGGATGACAGAGAATGAGATGGTTGGAAGCATCACCAACTGGATGGACATGAGTTTTGGTAAAGCTCCAGGAGTTGGTGATGGACAGGAAGCCTGGCATGCTGCAGTCCATGGGGTTGCAAAGAGTTGGACACAACTGAGTGACTGAATTGAACTGGCTTATTTATGGATAAGAAACACTTGCTATCTTCAGAAACAATGCTTTGGCTATTTCTTTGGCAGTTTCTGGCATAGGAGCCATGTTCTCTATAGGCAACCACTGGTGGTTTGTAAGCCCTGCTATATTGCTATTTTAATCTGCAAAGTATTGCATTAAAGTCTTTCATTCAAGCAGCCTTTTAAGAATGTAATTGCAGCTATTTTATCTTGTTTGAACATCCTATATATAAGTACACAACAAGGCAATTCTGAAATCCTTTGTCTGCCTTTCTATGCATGAAGAAAAATGATGAAAGTATCCTTGTTATCTCTCCATTTACAGTTAGTAATTCTGCTTCATTAGGCTGCATGGTAATTATTTTCAGAAAACACACCTGAAGATTCATGGCCTAAATGGAACTAAATGACTAAAATCCAAAGGCAGTTTTAGAGGTTAAGGTTATTTTATTTAATGTTATGAATCTTAGAACATTATACAGTTCTACAAAGATTAGAATTATGATAATCTCCATTATTTTGCCTTTTTATTTAAATTTTAATAAAGACTGTTGATTCAAAAAAGATGACAATCTTCCTAAAGTTTTCTAGTTAATGCTGTCTCTCTATTCTCTGTATATTAGAAGTTTCTTAATTTTTCCCATAACATATGGAGCTTTTAAAATCTCCCTTAACATTTTACTCCACATACTAAAGATATACATTTAGACTTCAACTGAGTGATAGGAATTAAAAATCCAAGCATACACTATTTTTCTTTTGCTCTGAGTTAACATTAAAAAGCTTACCTATATTTGAAAGTACATGTGCATGCTTATGTACTCAGTCATTCAGTTGTATCCAATTCTTTGTGGTCCTATGGACTGTAGCCCGCCAGGCTCCTTTGTCCATGGAATTTTCCAGGCAAGAATACTGGAGTGGGTTGCCACTTCCTTCTCCAGGGGATCTTCCCAACCCAGGGATTGAACCCATGTCTCCTGCATTATCAAACGGATTCTTTACCAGTGGGCCACCTAGCAAACTACTCAGATATTAATTATGATCCTGAGTGATATGTCATTCTATTATTGACATTGTTAAGCTGAGTAGATTTGATCGTTAACTCTGCAGTCACTTGCAAATTGATCATATGCAAGTTCAGGAGGTGAGAAATGACGTTAAAGTTGTCATTCTGTCACTCAGAATGCCAGAAGGCATTTGAACTTTCAAAGATCAAAGCTGATGCCAAAGACAGATTTCAGGGAAATATTGTGGCTGAAGTCAAGCTTTAGTACAATCCTCATTCCTAGGGAAAGTGATTGAAGGACAAGGCATTTAGGAAGGAAGAAAATGGTACCTATCATGCTGCTGCTAAGTCACTTCAGTCGTGTCCGACTCTGTGTGACCCCTTAGACGGAAGCCCACCAGGCTCCCCTGTCCCTGGGATTCTCCAGGCAAGAACACTGGAGTGGGTTGCCATTTCCTTCTCCAATGTGTGAAAGTGAAAAGTGAAAGTGAAGTTGCTCAGTCATGTCCAACCCTTAGCGACCCCACAGACTGCAGCCTACCAGGCTCCTCCATCCATGGGATTTTCTGGGCAAGAGTACTGGAGTATCAGAGGCAGCTACAATAGACAGAAATAAATTTTTGCTCAAATTAACAGGGAATGTAGAACTAGACCAGCAATAGGATTTGATAATCAGGAGTATAACACATTCTTATCAATTAAGGGGAAGCTTAAGTGAGAACCAGCCTTTATGAAAAGTCTACTAAACATCATACCTATGGTACTTATTTTCCACATGCAGCCTAGATGTCTGGTAGTCTGATGGGCCCTGCTGATTAGCCATTGTCCCACAACCTGCCCCCACTTCCATCAGTGGCCCCAGTTATTTGCAGAAGACACCCAAAGGTGTGAGTCCCATCTTCCTTCTGTTGGTTGGTAGCTTGTGTCCATGGACATTGTGTGGGAGAAGACTCACTACCCATCATGGGACTGCCCAGGGCTCTGCCAAGGACACTGCCTCTGGGTTCAGTCAGATTCCAACTAAGTGGTGTTTGCCAAGGGTTTGCCAAAAGTAGCTTTCCGTATGTTTGAAAGCCCCTCAAATCCCCCTTGAACTCTCAACTTTTAGGCTCCTAAGAGACTGAAAACTAGTCTGAAAACTAGTCACTATTCTATCACCTTTCAACTTCCTGGGTTTTTTTCTCCCATTACTCAGCCCTTCTCATAAAACATTCGTCCACCTTCTTTTAGTTTAAAAAAAACAAACCTTCAAATGCAGACAGAGATAAATCAATGCTAGTGTCCATAGAGGATAAGGAGTGAGAATAGGATATTATTTCTAGCTGTTCCCAAGTTTGAATATTGTTCTGATTTTCTAAGGCTGCATAGCAAGTTGCCACAAGTTTAGTGGCTTCAAACAATCCCCATTTTATTATCTCATAGTTCCATAGGTCAAAAGTCCAGGTGAGCTCCACTGGGCTCTCTCCTTAGGGTTTCACATATTTTCTCTTCTGTTATATGCTGGAGAAAACTCTGCTTTTAAAGTGCTCATGTGATGAGATGAAACTCACTCAGATAATCTCTTTCTGGGCAAATGATATCTCATCATAATCACAGATTTCATCCCTACTCAAAAGGGATGGGATTACACACGAGTGAGGTCATTGGGGGCCATTCTTAGAATGGTGCCTACCACATATGTATGTCAGAATTATCACTTTGATCAGAATTAAATGTAAAGATTCTCAGCCATCCCGCATCTTCTCTGAAATTCTGGTTTAGCAGAGCTGAGCAGAGCTCAGAATCTTTTTGCTTTACAGGGTCCCAATCTGGTCCTGAGGTAATCTTTTCTTGGAGAGAGAAAGGTTATTAGTAAGTAGCCTCAAAGGGTCTGCAACATGTATACCATCTTTTGTCCTCCCTATAGCTCTTTCAGATAAGTCTTATTTTCCCTCCATTTTAGAGGATAGGAAACTGAGATACAAAAATCTAAGTAACTTTTTCAAGATCTCAGAGTAAGTGAAGAGCTCAGGACGTATAGTTTACAAAACTGCGTGGTTTCTCATTCTTTTAGAAATGGATTGGTACCTTGGAGCCAGGCTTATAGACAAATTTAGAATAACCTGGATAGGATGTTGGGCAGGAATCTTAAATTAAGGAAACTAACAGATATACTCAATACTTGATAAATTTGACTTCTAGATCATGCAGGGAGACCACTCTAGAAAGGTAAATAATGATCCCTATGGGACTGAAGATAGAGAAAAAGGAGGAAATTTGAAGAACAATGGAAATGTGGGACCCTCTTCTCTCACCAAAGGCAACCCTTCAGAGCCAGGGCGGAGATCATGGGAATTACAAAGAAGTGATTAGATCTGGAGCCTACTGTGCCAAGTTAATAGATGAGGGGTTTGTAATGCAACCCAGGATCTTTATCATAAGATCAAAGTAAGGCTGAGATTGGGGTAGTGAGAGACAGTGGTGGGGGGCGGGGTGAATGTCATACACAGACAGATGCAGGCCATTGGAGGGGATTTACTGATGATTTCTCAGTGAGTCTGATGAACTTTAGATACTCTGGGACAAAGGTCAACTTATCTTTTTCCTCTCCATTCTTTCCTTTGGTTCCAGAAGCTTCTCCCATATAGCAACATGGCTAGTTTTCTCTTACAGTTCAGGTTCCTGCTGAAGATGGGGAGAAAAAAAATTGCTGTTGAAAAAAAAAACTGGTTGAAAAAATAAACCCAAGTTGCTGTTTTGTCTAGGTTTTTGGGGAACAAGGAAAAGGGATTTAAATCACTCTTGTTTTCAAATTTTAAACTTTTATTATTTCTGCTATTACACACTCATCATTCACTATATTCCATGCATTTGTAAAGACTTTAATTTTCTTATCATTTTTATTGGATACTGAATATATGTAAAGTAATAATTATAACATGTGGAAGGCTTAAAGAACAACAATACCATGAACACCCATGAATTCAGTAGCTGGTTTAAAAATGGACAATTAGAATACCTTTGTAGCCAAGCCCACTCTGTGTCTCCTTGCTCTCATTCCTCTCTCTTCCCAGAGGTAACCACAATCCTGAATTTTATATTTATTATTCCCTTATTTTTCTTTATGATCTTCTCATATATCAGTCTCCAACCAATATGTTGTTTGGTTTCCTGTATTTTTGAACTTTATATAAGTAGAATTATATTGAGTCTAGTCTTCTGTGACTTATTTTTGCTTACCTTATGCTTTTTTGGCTCACCTTGAAAGGCAGCCAACTTCATACTTAATATTCCATTTAAAGGACAAGTCATTCTCTTATCAACCTATTTGGGTAAATTTCATTTTTTAAAAATTATTGCAAACTTTGCTGCTATAAACACTTTGCCTTCTGATATTTATTTTCAAGAGTTCTTCAGCAAATACACTTGGAAGTAGAATTGCTGGTTTATAGGTTAGGTGCTTCTTTGCAATTATTAAGTCAAATTGTTTTCCAAATAGGTGGTATCTACTTCTACTTCCATTAGAAGAGCACACGAGTATCCCTTGTTCCTCACCTGCAGTCAAAACAAATTTTTAAAATATTTATTTATTTGTCTGCCCCGAGTCCTTAGTTTTAGCATGTGGGATCCTTAGTTGCAGCATGAAGGATATTTAGTTGTGGTGTGCGAATTCTTCATCGTGGGCATGTGGGATTCAGTTCCCTGCCCTGGGATCGAACCGGGACACTTGATATTGGGAGCTGGGAGTCTTAGCCACTGGATCACCAGGGAAGTCCCTCTGGCTGCTTTGAGTTAATATGCTTTACCTGGCTTTGGTTAACAGCTATTTTTACCAGATAACAGCTATTTTTAGAAAGTACAACCAAAATTATATTAAAATTTTTAAATGAGTGCATAGAGGATTTATAAATTAGTCCTATACTCTTAGAATATGAAAATTATTTTCCTGTGTAAACCATGTCAAACATGGTGATTCATTTCTCTACCATTGAAGTCCTTAACCCACAACGTAGCTGAAATTCACTCATAAGTCTCCCTTGACTCTTGATGTCTCACTTCAGAAATCCTTTCCTCTTCCAAGGTCGTAAACATATTCTCCTGTTTGTTTTATCAAAGTTTTATAGTTTTACTTTCTACATTTTAGCCTTTAATCTGTCTGGAATTTGTCTTTGTGTATGGTGTGAGGTGAGGCTTGCCTGGTGATTCAGTAGTAAAGAATGCACCTGCCAAGCAGGATATGCAATTTTGATTCCTGGGTGGGAAAGATGCCCTGGAGAAGGAAATGGCAACCCACTCCATCATTCTTGCCTGGGAAAGCACATGGACAGAGGAGCCTGGTGGGCTACAGTCTATGGGGTCTCAAAGAGTCAGATAAGACTTAGTGACTGAACAATAACAACAATGTGAGGTAGGGTCCAATTTTTTATTCAATATGGATAACCTATTTGATAGGTCCTCCATTTCTCACTAGCCTGTAAGTCCAGCTGTGTTAGATAAGCTCTAAAGACAGCTATGATCAATTCCTTCCCTCCTGGTATATATATACTACTCTATCCATCAGGAAGTAGGTTTATTTTCCTTTTCCCTGAATCTGAGTCGATCCTGCTACTGGCTTTAACAAATAGTGAGAGGTCACCTGTAAGAGAAGTGAAACCCAGCCAACAGTCAGCACTAAGGCCCCAGCCATGTGAGAGCAGTCTTTGGACTTGCCAGCCCAGTAGAGTCACTAACCTGAATGAAGCTGCATGACTGAGTGGAGGTGAGACCAACACAAGAACTGGCCAGTCAATCCACAGAACTGTAAGAAATTATACAACTATTGCTGATTTAAGATCTGAAGTGTTGGGGTAGTTTACGACATAGCAACAGGTAATTGCTCTGTAACAAATGCAGTTTCTATACGTGTTAGAGTCTGTTTCAGGATATTGGTCAATTAGTCTCAATTACTATATAATAGAGCAAGTATTCCCATTTTGTTCTTCTTATTCACATTTTCATATAATTTTCATATAATAGACTTGGGCTTCCCTGGTGGCTCAGATGGTAAAGAATCTGCCTACAAGGCAGGAGACTCAGGTTTGATCCCTGGGTCGGGAAGATCCCCTGGAGAAGGGAATGGCAACTCACTCCAGTATTCTTGCCTGGAGAATTTTATGGACAGAGGAGCGTGGTGGGCTACAAAGACCCCTTCATAGGGTTGCAAAGAGTCAGACACGACTGAGTGACTAACACACACTTGTACTATTAGTTTACACATACACACATGCACTCATATATATCTTTCTCCATTTATATGGTCTTGTAAACTGAGGCATATTAAAATTTTTGAGAATTTATTTGAGCAAACATAGATTTGAATAGAGCAGCATTAAACCTGAAGTGGTTAAAATTTGCACTCCACCAACAGGAGCTAGGGGGAAAGATTTTCATACATCAGAGGTGGAAGTAAAGCAAGGACATTATTTGATTGGCTATAGCTTAAGTGGCTGCATTATTTTGAGAAGTCTAATTGCCTGTTTGCAATTGGTAGTCATAAGTTTTCAATTTCTTAACCTTGAGGTATTACAGGCTTAGGTTCTAGTTTGCTTACACAAACTACTAAGGCATTAAAGTCACCTTTGTATGATGTCCTCCTTGTTTAAGTCTTCGTTAATATTCAGTTCAGTTCAGTCACTCAGTTGTGTCCGACTCTTTGTGACCCATGGACTGCAGCACGCCAGGCTTCCCTGTCCATCACCAACTCCTGGAGCCTACTCAAACTCATGTCCATCGCGTCGACGATGCCATCCAACCATCTCATGCTCTGTCATCCCCTTCTCCTCCCACCTTCAATCTTTCCCAGCATTAGGGTCTTTTCAAATAAGTCAGTTCTTCGCATCAGGTGGCCAAAGTATTGGAGTTCAAGCTTTAGCATCAGTCCTTTCAATGAATATTCAGGACTGATTTCCTTTAGGATGGACTGGTTGGATCTCCTTGCAGTCCAAGGGACTCTCAAGAGTCTTCTCCAACACCACAGTTCAAAAGCATCAATTCTTCAGTGCTCAGCTTTCTTTATAGTCCAACTCTTGCATCCATCCATGACTACTAGAAAAACCACAGCTTTGACTAGATGGAACTTTGTTGGCAAAGTAATGTGTCTGCTTTTTAATATGCTGTCTAGGTTGGTCATAACTTTTCTTCCAAGGATCAATCGTCTTTTTATTTCATGGTTGCAGTCACCATCTGCAGCACCCCCCAAAATTTGGAGCTGATTTTGGAGCCCCCCCCAAATGTAGTCTCTCACTGTTTCCACTGTTTCCCCATCTATTTCCCATGAAGTGATGGGACCAGATGCCATGATCTTAGTTTTCTGAATATTGAGTTTTAAGCCAACTTTTTCACTCTCCTCTTTCACTTTCATCAAGAGGGTCTTTAGTTCCTCTTCATTGTCTTCCATAAGGTTGGTATCATCTGCATATCTGAGGTTATTGACATTTCTCCCAGCAATCTTGATTCCAGCTTGTGCTTCATCCAGCTCAGCGTTTCTCATGATGTACTCTGCATATAATTTAAATAAGCAGGGTGACGATATACAGCCTTGACGTACACCTTTCCCCATTTGGAACCAGTCTGTTCCATGTCCAGTTCTAACTGTTGCTTCTTGACCTGCGTACAGATTTCTCAGGAGGCAGGTCAGGTGGTCTGGTATTCCCACCTCTTTGATTTAATCTAATATTTAATATTAGATTTATGTATTCTCCATAGAGGTCTTGAAAGTGAAAGTGAAGTCACTCAGTTGTGTCCAACTCTGCGACCCCATGGATGGTAGCCTACCAGGCTCCACGATCCATGGGATTTTCCAGGCAAAAATACTGGAGTGGGCTGCCATTTCCTTCTCCAGGATATCTTCCAAACCCAGGGATCGAATCCAGGCCTCCTGCATTGCACACAGACGCTTTACTGTCTGAGCCACTACATATCTTTTATTAGATTTATCTTCTTTTTAAAGTTTTTAAAATTTTATATGTGACTTGGCATTTGTGAATATATCTGATGTTCTGAGAATTTCAAACAAAATAATGAAGTCACACTGTAAAGAACAGATAAACAGAACAAATCATTATTTTTATAACATTCTACTAATACACATTTCAAAATATTCAGTCTTTTCCTTCCTTTTTTTTTAAAGCATAGCCATTATTTTCAGAAGCAGCTCTGTTGGACTCTGCCTAATACTTTTTCAGTGCTCTATTGTGGAGGAATCTGTCTTTGAGGATGCTGACTTTCTTTTAATTGTCCTGCTTCTTTATTCTGTCCTCTTCTTAGGGAACTACTCTCTCAAAAACTTAACATTTATAGATGAAATTGGTATTAGATTTATTTCTAAGTAATTTTGTTGCTGTTATTATTTAATCTTCTTTGTTCATTATATATAAATGCAAATTTGCTATTGTATACTGATTTCATAACCAGAAATTTTGCTGATATTTATTAATTTCTAAACTTTAATATCTTTATTTCTTTTCTCCCTTAATTTGCTTCTTTGTTTACTTGACTACAGACCTTTTTATATGTTTATTTAACTTCTTATCTTGCTCTAGAAAGTTGTGTCTATTCTATATTGGCTCTATATTTCCTTTTGAGCCTCTGTTTGAATCCCACTGGGTGTCTGAAACTTGATGATTTTGTCTACTCTTGCTAGGTTATGTGAAATAGCAAACAACCACCAGGTCCCAGCGACTTACAGCCACAAAGGCTTATTTCTTATTCATCTTGTGTGTTATTCACTGGTCAGCTCTGCTGCATGTTCTTTATTCTGGGACTAGGTTGGAGAAAGAGCCCATTCCTGGAATAGAGCAATACATAACTACCGTAAATCTCTTCAAGCTTCTGCTTGGATAGTGCATACAACACCCCCAAGTACATTGCATTAGGCAAAACCAGCCATGTGGCCAAGTCTGATGTGTGTGTTGGGGGAGGAGGGTTGTGGTGGAGAAGTATAATCAAATCACAAGGAGAGAAAGAATGATGGGGAACAATGTTACAATCTTCATCACCTGCTTTTATTGGTTCTCTTTGAATAGTGTCCACATAGATTTTCTAAACAAGAGCTTTTGGTAACTAATTCAGGGCTGCCCCTGCCTGTCCCCAATTATATAGTACATCCAGTTCAAAACAGCTGCTGCTGGGTGATTTGTTTATGCTTTGGTTATACATGCTGTTGTGCCTTTTGCATGTAGTTTTTTCTCACCTCAACTATTAGACTGAAGATGATTAAGAATTTGCTGAAAGCAATGAAAATTACACATAAACACACACAGCCAGTTGTGTTTACCATTTAAGGGATTTAAAACAAACAAAAAGAAACCCTACCTGAATTTTGTTCATGAGCTGTAGACCCCTGCTATTTTTGCAATTGCCTATTAACACATCTATATTCTCAAGCAGACTATACTGTGAGGTCAGGTAGCATCTGTCTTGTTCACTGTTATGTCCCAGTAACTAGTGCAACATTTGGTGTATAATGGCAACCCACTCCAGTGTTCTTGCCTGGAGAATCCCAAGGACGGGAGAGCCTGGTGGGCTTCCGTCTATGGGGTCACACAGAGTCGGACACGACTGAAGTGACTTAGTAGCAGCAGCAGCAGCCTTCAAGAAAAAAAAAAAAATGTGTGAGATGAACAAACTAAACTGGAATTAGAATACAAGGCTAAGGTCCCAAATTAAATGAATAAGATCAAGTTAGTAAAGCTATAGTCATTAGAAGCCCAGGATAAATTAGAAATAATATTTATACTAAATCAATAGTCTTTAGAGATTGCTTTTTTTGTGTAAAACCAACTGAGCAACAAAAAGTCTGAATAGATTGAAGCTAGCCTCTAAGTCAGTGTAAGTGATCTGACTTTCATTTTTTCCTTCAGGGTTTTGCAGGCAGAACTTGTCAGGCTGGAAATGATTTTATGCCATGCCCCTCTGAGAACAGCATCATGTGAGAGTCCCCTAAAGGTAGACAGCCTGAATGAATATATGAGTGGGTGCTGACAACAAGAAAGAATGGTTTTATGTCAAGGATTTTTAAAAACCTCACGGCGCTTCCTGGTGGGGCCCAGGGTCGGGCAGTCCAGCCAGTCCTCAGTCATGGGGACCACGAGAAGAAGCAGCGGCCAGCTCGGTTCCCGACCGGTACCTTCCACAGTTCTAGGTCCGCGGACCCATGGCGAGGATCCCACCTGTGGCTCCCGCCTTCTCCAGCTCCTCTTTCTCCTCCGCAGCCGCTTCCCTTTTAAGAACAAGCCTCTCCTGTATACTCCGAACCACCAGCAGAGGGCAGGCCTGCCTGATCTCTGTGATGATCGGTCCGTCTGCTTTCGGTTGTGTTTTCATAACAATGTTTTTCCACATGTAGCATGCTTCCTTTATGTAGGCTGCTGCTGCTGCTAAGTCACTTCAGTCGTGTCCGACTCTGTGTGACCCCATAGACGGAAGCCCACCAGGCTCCCCCATCCCTGGGATTCTCCAGGCAAGAACACTGGAGTGGGTTGCCATTTATGTAGGCTACGTTTTCTCTATCACCTCCTCGTGATCAACGAAACAGCTATGTCGTCCTTACTTATTTATTCATACAATAAAGGTTTCAGTTCAGTTCAGTTCAGTCTCTCAGTCGTGTCCGACTCTTTGCGACCCATGAATCACAGCACGCCAGGCCTCCCTGTCCATCACCAGCTCCCGGAGTTCACTCAAACTCATGTCCGTGGAGTAGGTGATGCCATCCAGCCATCTCATTCTCTGTCATCCCCGTCTCCTCCCACCCCCAATCCCTCCTAAGGTTTATTATGTGCCAAATCTCTGCCCTGTACTAAGACTACAGTGGACGCAAAACACAGTCCCTACCTTCTGGAAGAATTCTACTAGGGAAGATAGTTAATTCAATGAGTAATTTTTAAAAATTATGATTTGGGTTATAGTGGTTGAAATAGGTGGTACTAAAAGCAGCCTAAGGAACTAGGGAAATTCTTTTAGGGAAGCAAGGTTTCTAGTGAGTTCTGAAAGGTATCTGAGTTAAGTAGACCAGGAACCATAGAGAGAGCATGCAATTTATTTTGAGCAAGTCTTTGTTCTTGTAATGAGAGAAGAGTGAGGGTCTTGTTAAACTGGAGACTCTGGGCTAAAATATCAGGAAAGTAACAGTTCTTGGACTTCCCTGGTGGTCCAGTGGCTAAGACTTCATGCTACTAATGCAGGGGACCCAGGTTCAATCCCTGTTCAGGGAACTAGATACCACATGCCGCAACTGAAAGATCCCACATACTGCAATGAAGACCCAGTGCAGCCAAATTAATAAATATTAAAAAAAAAAAAAGGAAAATAACAGTTCTTGATTCACAGGTCTATTGTGAACTCATGATAGTGTCTGGCATAAAGTAAGCATTCATATTGGCTCTGATTGTTATTCACTGGGATATTCAGCAATATCCTTTGCCCCTAAGTTATTTTTCAGATTCAAAAATTCTCTGTGAATCAGAATTGTGCTAACTTAATGGACTTCCATCTGCTAAATTTTGTTTCGGAAACACAGCCACTTTTTGGCTTTGATTGCTGTTTATGGGTCTTATGTAGACAGCACAGGAGGATCTGGCTGAATTTCCCATGACAATGTGAGATGTACAGCTCCAAGGCACATAATGTACTTATAAGTTGTATAATGTAATTTTTTCCTAATCCCGTAAGAAATTCCGTAGATAACATGACTACATGGATAGAAATAGAGTCCTTGGATCTTAAGATAGCAAATCACAGACTTATTTCAGAGTTATTGATGCACAGCACTTTGTAGTGTCTTATAGTCAATCAGTTTTAATAGCACTTTCATCTCGCTTGACAATGTAATCCCATCAGTCTCAGAGCTGCACAGTATCTTAAGTCACATAACTTTCTTTGACTGTTTAATAAAGATCTTTGTGGCTAAATTTTGGGGAGTGCTTTGAAGTCTCTTCCCAATAAAGAGAGCAGTAAAAAAAAGATGTACAGGGCTTAATTGAATGGTTTCAGGAAGCAAAAAAACTGCAAAATAAACAAATAGGCCTAACAGGAAACACACACACATACACAAATCTCTGAAAAGAAGAGGACACCTTTTAAACTACAAATTATTTTTGTTTTCTGAAATTATACTCTGCTCTAGAATATCAGTCAAATGCCCTCTTGAATTTTTAATGTTTCAAGTTCTAGTTTTCTAACTTGCCCATTATCTACTCTTTGTCAATCTTTTTGATTTTCAAAGTATGCCAGAACATTTTTTGGTCAGAACTTTCTTTAGAGCTGTTAAAAAATAAAGTCATAGATTTTATACCAATTTTATTTACATCTACATACAGCTACATAGAAAAATACTGTAAGATATTACTCTTGGGTCTCATTGGGTTCTGGCATTAAGGGAAGCTATTTTTGTTGTTGTTGTAATTTTTCTATTTATAATACTAGTTTTGTATAAAATAAAAATGTGTGGTGTTGGTTTTCTAAGTGGACCTAGACAATAATTCTCAGTCCTAAGCAATTCCATTTGAACACAATCCACTTATTTTAAAACAAAACAAAGTCAATTTTAAAAAGTTATCTAGCAAAAGAAATATTATATTTTATTGGAAAATTCCCCAGTTCCAGAATGCTTTGCTGCTCAAGGGTTAGTATATGAGATCTACAACTTGCCTTTATATGATCCTTAAGGGTCTTATCCTTGGATTGATTCATAATTGAGACCAAGTTAAATCTTCTGGAAAAAAGAATTCCACAGCTCAGCAGGCTAGCTGCCTTCAGAATGGCTACATTAACTCTGCCTATCCCCAATCTAGCCAGAGAATCAATAAAAGCTGGTGGAATAAGACAGGTCATAAATTTGATTTCTATATCCCAAATCACTTCCATTCTGGGCTGACCTCATATTGGCAGCCTGGTTTGATTACAAGGTCATTTTCCCACCGGCTGTTCAGCAGTTTGAAAGGTACAAAGTGTTGGTTCAAATCTGATCCTTGGGGAGTATTTACTCATTTTACAAGCAGCTCCTCTATCTGACATAATTCAATCCAATGGTCAGTTGTCCCCCAGGGAACCTGATGTGCTAAACCTCGGGGTTGTCCCAACTGAGTCTCTAGGTGCCCTGCAAAAGGCTACCCTGAGCTCTGCTCAGCCAGGCCAGAGTTGCTCAGGCCTTGCTCCCCCTACCCCCAATTTCAACAATCAACAAGGACGTCTTTGTGCTCCAAAATGTTCTCTTATTTATGATAGCTATAGTGGAGGGTCGGGGAGCCAGACTCAACCTAAAGATTTGATTTAAAAGTTTCTTCTTAGCCCCAGAAGAGTCATTTTTATAATAATAACATTCTTTCCTTTACTCAGAACTTTAAAACTTACTACTGTAAAAGCAACAGGTTTTATTGATTTTAATTTCAGAACAGAAAAAGACCAGGCACACTAGTGATTTTATCTAGTAAGTGAAGAAATTGAGGCCCTCAAGAAAACCAAGTGGAGTGGTCTTATGTTACATGAGTCAGTCTTATTGGAGCTGGGATAAAAACCTGATTTCCAATCCAGTGCTCTTTCCACTGCCTCATTCCACACTTCAAATCCTCTAATCAGTGCTGGCTAAGGGACTATTTTATAGAGAAAATCATTATTAATAATGATCACTACCATTTATAGAGACATTTTTAGGTACTTGGTGCTGTGTATCAATCTTGAAAACAGCCCAGTGAGGTATGTCTTCTTCTTATCCCATTTTATAGTGGAGAAAATTGAGTCCCAGAGAGGCTAAGTAACTTACCCAGCCTTTTAAATGACAGTGAGTAAAAGTCAGAACTGAGATATAAATCTGGTCCTTTCTGACCTCAGAATCCAAGCTTTGAACTATTTAGCACTATGGCTGGATTTCTCAGAATCTTCTTTTCTTACCAAAAGATTTAAAACTATCTTTTAAGGGCTCTTGGCCTTGAAGGCTTAAATTATCTCACCCATGTATCAGCATCATTCTCAGGCCCTAGGGTCTCATCTTAATGCTCTGTCTCTTCCCTGCCCACAAGTCAGAATATAATTCTTTTAAAATAGGCTCCTTTTGTTGGAAGATAACTAGCCTCTCTTCAGTCTGTCTTACACAGCTAAAGTCTTTTTTGGGGGATGGGCTAGTAACAAAACCACATCAGAGTCCCCACAAAGATTT
This sequence comes from Moschus berezovskii, assembly GCF_049115385.1. Taxonomy (NCBI): domain Eukaryota; kingdom Metazoa; phylum Chordata; class Mammalia; order Artiodactyla; family Moschidae; genus Moschus; species Moschus berezovskii. The sequence continues at coordinate 75,200,365 of NC_142465.1, forward strand.
CAAGCACCCTCCAGTGGTAGTTGCTAAAGACAGATTTTTAAAAGCCAGAGATGGCTGAGCAGAGGCTTCTTGCTTGGGAAAGACAAGAGTGGGGCCATCTGGGCCGCCCACCATACCAGGCAGGCATAGCACGTCATAAATAACTTCTTACTCAAGCCTCCCTGTCAGTTCAAATTGGGTTTTGAAGGTATTTGTTTTGTTTTTAAAGAGAGTGTGAGCTAAAGGCTGCCATTTAAAACTGCCCTGATCTCACATCACAAGAACAGGTGGACCCAGATTGAAAACAAAATAAATGAAAGTCTGAATTCACCAAAGCAAATATTGTGGACTTATTATTATTTTGCTTATGAACTGGATTACCCCTGGGACTATTGAAAGTGGAGATTTCCCTGACTGCAATTAAAATGGAAATTTCTCCATTCAAATTTGGTTAACACTCCTGACCTTTCAGGAAAATGTACATTTTGTTAGGCAAAGGATCCCTTGTGCGGAAGAACAAATTAAAAGTTTAATCCTTTCTTAGAAATAGTAAAGAAAGTCTTCAAAGCTTTATTCCTCTTCCTTTCTGAATGTTAATGGTGTTATGGAAGCATTTTTGTTTTTAAATATTACCTGACCCTCTTTCCTAAAACATACTTTTTAAAGCCCAAGATGAGCAAGAGGTAACAAGTCTTTCTGAAATCACATTTTATTTGCTGCTTGAAAAGTCCTTTATCAGTAGGTGGCACTCGAAGAATGAGATTACTATATTGTGAGGCCAATGAAGTCAGTCTAGAAAGCAAAATTCCACCCTTTCTGGGGCATCTTTCTGAAGAAAACAGTTTTGTCCTACCCTCTGAGAGAGCTCCTCTTCCTGAGCTGTCCATCTTTGCATCTGTTGTTTGCATAAAAGGATGCCCACTCTGTACCCTTCTTAGAATTGCAGAGTATGAAGGCTAGAAAGGACCTCTTATGTAATGGCTTAGCTTGCAGCTTTTTTGGTCCTGGGATAACAGGATCTGTAAAGCTTGGAGGAAACTTAGAAGTCTTCTTCAACTCTCATTTTTTTGACAAGGAAGTTGAGACCTGATATGAAAGACTGATCACCAATCACTCCAGTAGTGTCCAACTCTTTGAGATCCCACGGGCTATAGCCCGCCAGGTTACTCTGTCCATGGGATTCTCCAGGCAATAATACTGGAGTGTGTTGTCATTTCCTTCTCCAGGGGATCTTCCCGACCCAGGGATTAAACCTGCATCTTTCACGTCTTCTGCATTGGCAGGCAGGTTCTTTCCCACTAGAGACACCTGGGAAGCCCCTGAGGTCATCTGGCTAGTTCTTAGCTGAGCCAGGACATGAGCCCTAATTGGTGAACCTTATGGGGGCATGGTGGAGGATGAAAAGGTACCAGCCTCTATGCTTTACTTTCATGATGGCCACTCTGTGTGTGTGTGTGTGTGCATTTGTGAATGCTCAGTCCCGTCAGTCATGTCCAACTCTTTGTGACCCTATCAACTGTAGCCACTAGTAGTCCATGGTATTCTCCAGGCAAGAACACTGGAACTAGTTGCCATGCTCTCCTCCAGGGGATCTTCCTGACCCAGGGATCGAACCTGCCTCTCCTGCATCAAAGGCGAATTCTTTACTGCTGAGCCACCAGGGGAGCCCCAGCCACTCTAACAGGACTCATTACAAATGTCAGGTGCTGAGTCTTTCTCTCCAAGCCAAATTTCTCAGATATATTTCTGCCAACCAAATCAGCATTTCCCCCATCACCCATATTTGAAACTCTAGGGTCCCTGTTGGCTAGTCCCTGGATTCAATGTGTGCTTGGAGATGTTCTGGGCTCCAGCATATAGATGTGAACAAAACAGATAAAATCTCTACCCTCAGGAAGGAAGCACAAAATAAAGAGAATAGATTAGTCAGTTATATATAGCATGTTAGTAATGAATGCTAAAGACGGGGGAAAAAAGCAGAAAAGAGGAATATAAAGTTTTAGGGAAGGAATGGAAATTGGGTCAGGGGAAGTTTCACTGAGAAAGTCACTTTTGAGCTAAAGGAAGAGATGTAGCTAGTTGTAAAGCTAGGGAGAAGAAAAGTATTTTAGGGAAGGGGGATAGCAGGTATGAAGGCTCTGAGTCAGGAACAGTCTTGGTATTTTTAGAAACAGTAAGGAGACCAATAGAGTATTTATAAATTCTTACCAAGTATAGATTTTTTTCTTTATCAAGGTAACCCACTCCCTCCCTGTTGTCATCTCTATAGGCTAGATTCCTGAACCTGGATTCTTACAATTCTTATCTAATTGGTCTCTTCACCCTGAGTCTCTTTCCTAGGAGGCAAGATCTTTAACTAAATGTAATGTGGCCTCCTAGGCCTCCTTGGATCTGATTGTGTATTTACCATTTCCATCTGATGATTGAGTGGTGCTTTGAACACTCGATTTTATGGCTGCTTGGGTCAGAAAACACCGAGTTCATGATGGACAGTTTGAATCACTGGCAACTTGGAGAACCAGTTAAGCCATTCAGTCTCCCCTAGGCCCAGTAGTAGGCAAAGACCTGTTTTTCAAAAGGAGAGAAACTATCCACTGTTGATTGCAGAGCTTTGCTTCAAAATCGTTAAGTCTGTGCTGTGATTCATCTATGGGGGCTGCCAAAGGCTCCAAAAAGAGTTCCTGTTTGCCACTGAGGCTCCATGTACCATTGGATCTGCTGGATCATCTAAACCAAGCGGTAGAGTCTTCTCTACAAGACTGTCTCTTGTTCTGTGCTCCACTCAAAACTGGCACCTTTTGCTCTACAGTGCCTTACTAAGGCATTTCTTTCCTCTTAAATTATTTTTCCTTCCCCCTGTATTTTTCCATATTAGCTTTAGAGGCTTGCTGCTGCTGCTGCTGCTAAGTCACTTCAGTCGTGTCCGACTCTGTGTGACCCCATAGACAGAAGCCCACCAGGCTCCCCCTTCCCTGGGATTCTCCAGGCAAGAACACTGGAGTGGGTTGCCATTTCCTTCTCCTATGTGTGAAAGTGAAAAGTGAAAGTGAAGTCGCTCAGTCGCGTCCGACCCTTAGCGACCCCACGGACTGCAGCCTACCAGGCTCCTCCATCCATGGGATTTTCTAGGCAAGAGTACTGGAGTGGCTTGCCATTGCCTTCTCCGAGGAGAAGTTAAATTTAAATAAATAATGAGTTTTGCAGAAGGAACTTGGAACTGGTTCATTAAACTCCAGTCTATATACTTAACCTCTATACTGCATGCAAGTTTGTAAACTGCTCCTCCCCCATTTAATATAAGTTGGGCATTTTCCTTATAATATTACATTTCTCATAACACTAAAAACATAAAACTATGTTTCTTATAACATAAAAACTCCTCATAAACATAATTTCTGTGACTATTTAACAGTCAGTTGTATGACCTTTTGACTATTGATAGCAGCACATTGGCAACGTCTTTTTGCATGTATTCTTACCTGGCTTTCTAATTTTTTTTTTTCTAATTGTTTACCTAGCATATTCTTGGAATGAAATTGCTAGGTTAAAGGTATGAACATTTCTTAAGCTCTTTATACTTAATGTCAGATTTCTTTCCACAGGGTTCTCAAATTCTTTTGTTTTGGCACCTGTTGCCATAGAGATTATATGATCTGTAAGGTCAGCCATCATTTCTAAATCCCCAGGACCTTTTGCAGCACAGGGCATAATTCTGCATACATATTAGGAATGTAATAAATAGTTGACTTGATTGGAATGGTTGGAATTGAGTAACTTGGATGCTTTATCTTTGTTTTTAATATTGATTAATTTATGTTTGTCTGCATTGGATTTTAGTTGTGGCTTGTTGCGGTACGCAGGCTTAGTTACTCCACCATATGTGGGATCTTATTTCCCTGACCAGGGTTTGAACCCAGTCCTCTGTATTGGAAGGCAGATTCTTAACCACTGGATCACTAGGGAAGTCCCTGAGTGCATTGTCTTGTATGCAGGAATCGAGATCCAGGTGGATACTGTCTGGATAAGAAGTCGAATTGTTCAGTTCAAGTAGCTTATCCAGGGGAAAAGTGGACATAAAAACAGATATGTGTCAAAATGAAAAGACAACCTGCTGAATGGAAGAAAATATTTGCAAATGATAGGACTGATAAGGGGTTAATATCCAACATATATAAACAGCTCATAACATGAAAAAAACAAACAACCTAATTAGAAAGTGGACAGAAGACCTGAACAGACATGTTTCCAAAGAGGACATGCAGATAGTGAACAGGCACATGAAAAGATTCCCAACATGGCTAACCATCAGGGAACTGTAAATCACAACCAGAATGAAATTTCCCCACACATTGTCAGAATGGCTATCATCAAAAAGAATACAAATAACAAATGTTGGCGAGGACGTGAAGAAAAGGGAACTCTTCTACCCCGTTGGTGGGAATGTAAACAGGTAAGGCCACTGTGGCAAACAGTATGAAGGGTTCTCAAAAAAATTAGTTTCTCAAAGAACTACCATATGAACCAGCAGTTCTACTCCTGGATATATATCCCCCTCAAAACCCCAAACACTATTTCAAAAAGTTGCATGCACCCCAATGTTTATAGCAGCATTATTTATCATTGTCAACATATGGAAACAACCTAAGTATTCAACAACTGACTGGATAAAGATGTATATATGTATACACACACACACAATGGAATACTACTCAGTCATAAAAAGAATGGAAATTTTGACATTAACAACAACATAGATGGACTTGCAGGGTGTTATGCTAAGCGAAATGTCAGACAAATAAAGTCAAATACTGTATGATATCACTTAATGTGGAATCTAAAAAAATACATCAACTAGTGAATATAAGAAAAAAAAAAAAAACAGATTTACAAACATAGAGAACAAAGTAGTGGTTACCAGTGCACAGATGGGAGAAAGAGAGAATAATATAGGGGTAGAGAACTGAAAGGTACAAACTATTGTGTATAAAATAAGCTACAAGGATATATTATACAATACAGGGAATATAGCCAATATTTTATAATAACTATATATAACCTTTAAAAATTGTGAATCACTATACTGGACACTCGTACCTTATATAATATTATTCATCAAATATACTTCAATAAAAGTTATAAAAACAAAATGGTTATGTATCAAATATTAACAGCAGACTTCCCTGGTGGCTCAGTAACAAAGGATCTACCTGCCAATGTAGGGAACAGGGGTTCAATCCCTGGTCTCGGAAGATCTCACATGTCGTGGAGCAACTAAGTCTGTGCTCCACAAGAAGAGAAGCCACCACAATGAGAAGCCCACACAAGCAACTAGGGTATCCCCCACTCTCTGAAACTAGAGAAAAGCCCATGCAACAACAAAGACCCAGCACAGCCAAAAACAAGTAAATAAATAAAAATTTAAAAATATATATATTAAGAGCAACTGTCTTTGGAAGTCACAGCAGACACCGTTGGTTACCTATAATCCAGTACCCAATCTCCATTCATGATCTCCTTAATTCATCTACAATCTCATTCTCCACCGCTTTCCAGCCAGGTATGGCTACAGGACACAGCTCTGTCCAGTACAATGGGAGCAAATTCTGCTGGGCAGGACTCTCAGAGAAGCTTTTGTGCTCTCGATTCTAAAAGGGTCAGATTTAGCTGGTATGCCGTTTTCATTTTTTTCTTTTAAAAAAAATTTTAATTGGAGGATAATTGTTTTATGATGTTGTGCGGGTTTCAGCCAAGGATAATGTCAATCAGTTATAATTATATATACATCCCCTCCTTTTTGAACCTCCCTTCTCCCTCCCATCTCACCTCTCTAGGTCATCACAGAGTGCCAGGCTGTGCTTCCTGTGTTATATAGCAGCTTCCCACTAGCTATTTCACACATGATAGTGTATATATGTGAATGCTACCTTCTCAATTCCTTCCACTGTCTCCTTTTCCTGCTGTGTTCACAGGTCTGTTCTCTACCTCTGTCTCCAGTTTTGTCCCCCTAAAAACAGGAACAGTACTTTAAAATTTTTTTTCTGGATTCCACATATAAGTGTTAATATACATTTTTTTTTCTGACTTACTTCACTCTGTATAACAGGCTTTAGGTTCATTCACCTCACTACAACTGACTTAAATTCATTCTTTTTTATGGCTGAGTAATATTTCATTGCATATACATACCACATCTTCTTTATCCATTCATCTGTCATTCTTTCCCCTTCTTCCTATCCAGAATACTATATGCCTGAGGACCCAACAGGCTCCTTGAGATCATGAGAGGCCAGAGCATAGGGACAAACCCCAGTGTGAGTATTAACAAATGTAATAACATGTACACATTGCCTATTTCACTATTTCAACAGTTTGCACATAATAAACTATTAGTCCTTTCAATAGGCCTAGGAGGTAAAGGCTATTATTTGAAAGAATTTTTTAAAGACAAGTTTTATGTTCACAGCAAAATCGAGGGGGGAGGTGCAAAGACTACCCCACGTGCCCTCACACAGCCTCCCCCATTATCACCATTACCCACTGGAGTGGTCCATTTGTTACAATGATGAACCTACCTTGACTCATCATAATCACCCCAAAATCGATAGTTTACATTAAGGTTCACTCTTGCATGTTCTGTGAGTTTGACATATGTGTAGTGAAACGTATCCAATATTATAATATCATGCATAGTAATTTCACTGCCCTAGATGCCTCTGTGCTCTGCCTAGTTATCCCTTTCCTAGCCCCTGGCAACCACTGATATTTTTACTGCCTCCATAGTTTTGCATTTTCCAGAATGTCTTATGGAATCATATAGTATATAGCCTTCTCAAATTGGCTTCTTCCATTTAGTGAGGCACATTCAAGATTCCTCCATGTGTTTCCATGGTTTGATAATTCATTTCTTTTTTAAAAAATTTATTTTTTGATTGAAGGATAATTGCTTTACAGAATTTTGTTGTTTTCTGTCAAACATCAACATGAATCAGCCATAGGTGTGCATATGTCCCCTGAGAACTCACTTCTTTTGCACTGAAAAATATTCCAGTATCTCGATATACCACAATTTATTCATCCATTCACCTATGGAAAGATATCTTGGTTGCTTCTGAGTTTTGACAATTATGAATAAAGCTGCTGCAAACATCTGTGTGTAGGTTTTTGTGTGGATGTAAGCCTTCAACTCCTTTGGGTAGATACCAAGGAGCTTGATTATTGGATCGAATGGTAAGAGTATGTTTACTTTGATTAAAAAAACTGCCAGGAAGTCTTCCCAAGTGTCTTTACTATTTTGCACTCCCAGTGGAATAAATGAGAGTTCCTGTTTAAAGTTTCCATATCTTCGCCAGTATTTGGTGCATCAGTGTTTTGGATTTTGGCCATTCTAAAAGGTGTGTAGTGGTATCTTATGGTTCTAGTTTGCACTTTCCTCATGACACATGATGTAAAGCATCTTTTAATGTGCTTATGCTTATTTGCAATCTGTATATCATCTTTGGTGAGCTGTCTGTTAAGATCTTTGTCCTGTTTTTTAATTTAATTTTTTGTGTTCTTTGTACATATATTTTGGATAATGGTTCTTTATCAGATGTGTCTATTGCAAATATCGTCTCCCAGTCTGTTCCTTGTTTTCTCATTTCCTTGACATTGTTTTTTGCAGAGCTCAAGTTTTTAATTTTAATGATGTCCAGCCTATCAGTTATTTCTTTCATGGATTGTGTCTTTCATGTTGTATCTAAAAAAGCATCATATCCAAGGTCATTTAGGTTTTCTCCTATGTTATTTTGTAGGAATTTTATAGTTTTGCATCTTTTACATCTGTACTCCATTTAATTTTTGTAAAGGTATAAGTATATATCTAATTCACTTTTTCACATGTGGATGTCCAGTTATTCCAGAACCGCTTGTTGAAAAGACTCCTTTTGCTGTATCACATTGCTTTTGCTTTTTTGTCAACAATCAGTTGACTTTATTTATATCGGGGGCTATTATTTTCATCACTGTTTTACAGACAAGAAAACTGAAAAAACTAGAAGGAGGGTAAGTAACTTTGTCAAAGTCTATGGATAATAAGTAGCAGAACCAAGATTTAATAATGAGTTAACAAGCATCCTTGGTGGCTCAGTGGTATAGAATCTGCCTGCCAATGCAGGAGACGCGGGTTCAATCCCTGATCTGGAAAGATCCCCTGGAGAAGGAAATGGCAATCTGATCCAATATTCTTGCCTAGGAAATACCATGGACAGAGGAGCCTTGCAGGCTACAGTCCACAGGGTCACAAAGAGTTGGACACAACTTAGAGAATGAAGAACACCCACAACCATAATAGGTAACAGTCTGATGCCAACAGTCCTAGATTTAACCACTGTGCAACACTCCTTGTCTAGAAAACAGACCCAGTTTGGATCCTGGTGTCATGCTTGAGCAGTTGCACCTTTGGACAGCTTATGTTTATATTTTTATGTGCAAAAAAGATATCTCTATCTACCTGTATTTCTTACAGTGTGTGAAAAATAAATCTCTAATTGTTTAGTCCACTGTTACTTAGAGTTTCTGCTCTGCGTAGTAGAATACAGTCCTGATGTACAAGCCATCAGAAGCTAATACCCCAAATCACTTCTATGTGTCTTGGTATTACATCACTCCCCCACCCTACCTCCTCTAGTGTTAGCTCAATGAAGACAGGGACCACAGCCACCTTGTGTATCTTTGTGCTTTACTACAGTGCCTGGTACGTATTAGATGCTCACTATATATGTCTGAATAATTGAATAAGTCAATAAATGGTTGATAGCTAAAACATCAATAAATTGACCTCCTGTTCATGCTTTACTTAGCATCACACTGATTTTTAAACACTTTATTTATTTATTTATTTTTATTTTTCGGCTGTGCTGGGTCTTCACTGGTGTACGGGATTTGCTCTAGCTATGGCCAGCAGGGGCTGCTCTTCATGGTGGTGCACAGGTTTTTTATTGCAGTGGCTCCTCTTGTTTCAGAGCAGGGGCTCTAGGGTATGTGGGTGTAGTTGGGGTGCATGGGGTCAGTAGTTGTGGTTCCCAGGCTCTAGAGTACAGGCTCAATAGTTGTGGCACATGGGCTTAGTTGCTCTGCAGCATGTGGGATCTTCCCAGATCAGGGATTGAACCCATGTCTCCTGCACTGGCAGGCGGATTCATTACTGCTGAGCCACCAGGAAAGCCCCCAGTATCACACTAGTTTGCATTCTCTGTGTATTGGCTGGCTAGCCAAGAGAGAGGATGGCAGTTCTGTACCTCATGGGTACATCAGTCTAAACTGGCATTTAAAAAATGTTCTATGGATAAATCATCAAGTCCATGAACTATTGAGAACTAAGTATAATTTTTGGCTTTTGTTTCCCTTGCAGTTTTTCTGTCCCCTTTCAGCTTCCTCTTTAGCCATCAGTTTCTGACTTACTTTTAATTCCAGGCTGCTTTTAACATTCATTTGTCCTTTTGATTTGTGTATCTCATATATGCTCTTAATTTCTTCCTTGTCTCTCATTATTTCCCTGGACATGCTGCATGGTTCCTCTCCATCTCTGATAAAGTGATTTCTCCAAGGCATAGAGAATTGTTTGCTACCTATAATGTACCCTGCTTGTGCCATCCTCACCACTTGTTTCAATTTCCTGGTGTGATTTATCCAGCAATCAGACCATTGCCCAAAATTGGCTTTGCAGAAAGACTTTAATACATTTGTCACACCGCTTCAGGGACCGCACCCGATTATCATCCAGAGACACTCAAGTCTCCATTTTGCTGACTTTTCACTTGAGCCAGATCAGCCACATGAGCCATTTTGTTTAGTACCAAATTGTGCCATTAATTCTCAGAGTAATGTGCAATATGTGGAAGGAGTCAAGTGCCTCTGTTGGCAAGAAGGGAATTCTGCTTCTCTCTGGTATCACAACTTGTTTTTTCTCCCTGTGATGCAGTGGAGGGAGCATTGGAAGTACAGGTGAGCTGGAGCAGAGGCTCATCTCATGGATATGATGGTCCTGAATCACTGATCCTCTTGGGGCCTCACTTTTCCTCCTTACTCTCTAAGCTATCATCCAGCCCTGCAATCTATGATTTTATAAATAAGAAATGGCAAAATAACTTGAAATAAATTCATATTACCAAGACAATCTGAAATAAATGTTAGGAAAAAAGCTCAGACTTCCTCTATAGCATTTGTTATAAAATTAATCATATTCAATTTCATAGGTGGAGTTCAGAAAAATAGACTAAGAGTCAAATAACAGGTTATGTTAGAATCCAGGGCTCAAGGTTAGATTCATGAGAGGAATGCAGAACAAAGGAATCAAGTACAACCAGTGACTTGGGTGAGGCCGGGGAAAGAGCTTCTAAAAGGTAAACTGTGCCTGGTGTCTTTCCTAGTTCTGCTGTTTGTGTGTTCTTATTTCCTGACCCCTACACTCTGTTCTCCTGTTTATAAGTAAACAATTCATATTTGTTGTCATTGTTATATTTGTAATATAAAAATGTATTTTGATCATTTTTGTGGGAAATTTATAAAATAAGAAAGTATGTATTTTTTCCTTGTTCTTCTCTGACAATCATAGTCAGGTGTGTTGGGCCTTCATGCACTGTAAAATCTATTCAGTAGCTACAGTTGATGTGGTCCCCAGTCAACAGGTGAATGAACTCCTGACATTCCCCGGACATTCAAGGTTCCTTCCAGGCAGTGATTCCAATGGGAGGAGCAGGTAGAAGATTTCAAATATACAACCGCATGATTTATTATCTACATGGATTCCATATGCATTGGTAGGAAAAAATGAATACATCATTCAGAACCCAGAAGCTCTAAAATGTATTGGCTCAATTTGAGCCATTTATACACTTGCTTCTTGGAAGAAAAGCTATGACAAACATAAACAGTGTATTCAAAAACAGAGACATCACTTTGCCAACAAAGGCCTGTATAATCAAACCTATGATTTTTCCAGTAGTCAGGTACACATGTGAGAGTTGGACCATAAAGAAGGCTGAGAGTCAAAGAATTGAGGCTTTCAAACTGTGGCGTTGGAGAAGATTCTTAAGAGTCCCTTGGACAGCGAGGTGGTCAAACCAGTCAATTCTAAAGGAAATCAGTCCTGAATATTCATTGGAAGAACTGATGTTGAAGTGGAAGCTTCAATACTTTGGCTACCTGATGCAAAGAACTGACTCATTGAAAAAGACTGTGATGCTGGGAAAGATTGAAAACAGCATAAGGGAACAATAGAGGATGAGATGGTTGGATGGCATCACCAAGTCAATGAACGGAAGTTTGAACAAACTCTGGGAGTTGGTGATGGACGGGGAAGCCTGGTGTGCTGCACGCCATGGGCCTGCAAAGAGTCAGACACATTAGAGCGACTGAACAACAACTTATGTGTTCCCTCTCCTACAAAAACCTCTCCCAGATCCCCTCTCTGATGTTGTCCCAAAGTGGCGCCAGTTAGACCATGATTTTTTTTACTTTACTTGCATGGAATTGCCTCACATGATGTCCCTTAGTTGTAGTGAGGCTGTTGTGATGGCTAATTTTATGTCTCAAAAATATTACTATGTTTTAAAATGTGCCCAGATATTTCTAACATTATTCTGGATGTTTCTGTGAAGGTGCTTTTTTGGATATTAACATTTAAATCGGTGAACTTTGACTAAAGCAGATTACCCTCCACAATGTGGGTGGGCTTCATTCAATCAAGTGAAGGCCTGTCTAGAACCCTTTGCCCACCCCCGCCCCTGCCAAGAGCAATTCCTGCCAGCACATGACATGAAACTCTTCTGTGAGTCTCCAGTCTCCAATCATGTGAGACAATTCCTTAACATCAATCTCTCTATACATTCACACATCCTGTTAGTTCTGTTTCTCTGCAGAACACTGACTAGTACAGATTTCCATGGCTAGTCATGTACATAGAAAGCTCCTAGTAAGAGAGAAACAAAAACCTCCTGTCCTTGAAGCGCAGATGCAGATAATGGAAGATTACCCTTGTGCAAAATTTCAAGTCTTAGAACCAGAACCTTCAGCTTAGATGACCCAACTGGCTAAGAAGCACAGTTTCTGCCTTATATGGTAATATTAGTTATTTCTAGCCACTGCCTTGGGGTGTAGAATGCACTGAGTCTGTGATTCTATGCTCCTCTGACCTGGCAGAGATTCACTCAGTATGAGCTAAGTTTAGGTGCAGCTCCTTGAGATAATATGCCAGCAAATTTGGAAAACTCAGCAGTGGCCACAGGACTGGAAAAGGTCAGCTTTCATTCCAATCCCAAAGAAAGGCAATGCCTAAGAATGTTCAAACTACCGTACAATTGCACTCATCTCACATGCTAGCAAAGTAATGCTCAAAATTCTTCAAGACAGGTTTCAACAGTATGTGAACAGCATGTGAACCGTGAACTTTCATGTCCAAGCTGGATTTAGAAAAGGCAGAGAAACCAACGAGCAAATTGCCAACATCTGTTGGATCATTGAAAAAGAGAGTTCTAGAAAAACATCTACTTCTGTTTTATTGACTAGGCTAAAGCCTTTGACTGTGTGGATCACAATAAACTGTGGAAAATTCTTAGAGAGATGGGAATACCAGACCACCTGACCTGCCTCCTGAGAAATCTCTATGCAGGTCAGGAAGCAACAGTTAGATCTGGACATGGAACAACAGACTGGTTCCAAATGGGGAAAGGAGTATGTCAAGGCTGTATATTGTCACCATGCTTATTTAAATTATATGCAGGTACATCATGAGAAACACTGGGCTGGATGAAGCACAAACTGGAATCAAGATTGCTGGGAGAAATATCAATAACCTCAGATATGCAGATGACACCACCCTTATAGCAGAAAGTGAAGAGGAACTCAAAAGCCTCTTGATGAAAGTGAAAGAGGAGAGTGAAAAAGATGGCTTGAAGCTCAACATTCAGAAAACTAAGATCATGGCATCTGGTCCCATCACTTAATAGCAAATAGATGGGGAAACAGTGGAAGCAGTGAGAGACTTTTTGGGGGCAGGGGATCCAAAATCACTGTGGATGGTGACTGCAGCCATGAAATTAAAAGACACTTGCTCCTTGGAAGAAAAGCTATGACCAACCTAGACAGCATATCAAAAAGCAGAGACATTACTTTGCCAACAAAGGTCCATCTAGTCAAAGCTATGGTTTTTCCAGTAGTCATGTATGAATGTGAGAGTTGGACTATAAAGAAAGCTGAGCGCCGAAGAATTGATGGTTTTGAACTGTGGTTGGAGAAGACTCTTGAGAGTCCTTTGGACAGCAAGGATATCCAACCAGTCAATCCTAAAGGAAATCAGTCCTGAACATTCATTGGAAGGACTGATGCTGAAGCTGAAACTCCAGTACTTTGGCACCTGATGTGAAGAACGGACTCATTGGAAAAGAGCCTGATGCTGGGAAAGATTGAAGGCAGGAGAAGGGGATGACAGAGGATGAGATGGTTGGATGGCAACACTGACTCAATGGACATGAGTTTGAGCAGGCTCCAGGGGTTGGTGATGGACAGGGAGGCCTGGCGTGCTGCAGTCCATGGGGTTGCAAAGAGTTGGACACAACTGAGCGACTGAACTGAACTTTGAGATACGAGAGCATGGGGACCAAGCTCACACTTTCACATCCTTGTCCTATTTATACACTTTGTGATACTTCAGGAGTAATCCTAAGGAGAAGGAATTTTGAACTGAGGCTCAGGTGTCATTCTTTCCTAGTCTAGTGTCCCTACTCAGTTGCTTCAGTCGTGTCCAACTCTTTGTGATCCTATGATTGCAGTTGACCAGCTCCTCTGTGCATGGGATGCTCCAGGCAAAAATACTGGAGTAGGTTGCCATGCCCTCCTACAAGGATCTTCTCAACCTGGGGATTGAACTCACATCTGTCTGCATCTCCTGCATTGCAGGCAAGTTCTTTATCTACTGTGTCACCCGGGAAGCCCTTCCTAGTCTAGAACTCAGACCAAATAGTATGGTCCAAGCACATGCAGTAATGCCAAGTCCTATAACTGTCCATCTCACAGGGACCTGCTGCTCCTTTTGGTCAAATTTCAGGTGCTCTTGGCTACCTTACCTTCTTGTTCAAAAGGACACAAAAATTTTGCAGTTTTCAGTTTCCACCTCTTTACTTTACCTGTTTTTTTTTCTACCAGGTCTTTGCATTTTGTACCCATTGCCTTAAATTCAGAGTCTATATCTACACTTTATTCTTGAGTCCTTTCTCTTCTCGAATATGATTGGTTCTTCCTCTGATCAGTGTGACTTATTCAACAGAAGATCCCATGAAAGAGGGAATGGTAACCCACTCCAGCATTCTTGCCTGGAGAATTCCATGGACAGAGGATCCTTGTGGGCCTAGGGCATAGGCACAGTCCATAGAGTTGCAAAGAGTCAGACATGAACTGAAGCAATTTAGTATATATGCACATAAAGAAAAACAGAAAAATCACCTGTTATCTACTACCCAGGTCCTATTAATATATAGTCTTGGACAACAAGGTGAATGGTAGTGCCCATTTACTAATACTGGATGACTGGGGAAAGAGAAATTTCAGATATGGATGTCAGGGTTTAGGGGAAATGAAGAATCCAGTTTTAGACAAGTTCGAGATACCTATTAGATTTCCAAGTACAGAAATAGAATAAGCATTTTACTATAGGAATCTGTAGTTCAGGGGAGAAACCCAAGTTGGAGTTAGAACTTGGAAGTTATCAGCACATAGGTAAATGTAAAGCAATGGGCAGAAGAGGTCATTAAGGGAGTATAAAGGGGAAAGAGTAGAGATTTGAGGACTAAGTTCTGGGCTCTACAGTGTCTAGAAGTGGGGAGAAGGGGAAAGAACCAGTAAAAATGACTGAGAGTGAACAGGGAAGTAGGAGAATAAGAGTGTCACATTTCAGAAACAAATGGAGGAAGAATTCCAAGAAGATGTAAGCCATTGATCTGTCAAATGCTGCTGATAAGGTCTAGATAATGAGGACTGATAATTGGCCAGTGGAACTGGCAACATGGTCACTGGTGACTCTGAGAACAATTTTGGTGGAGCAAAGCCTGCTTAGAGGGGGATTCTGGAAAGAATGGTAGTAGAGACCAGGACAGTGAGTTTAGATAAATCTTCCTAGGAGTTTTGCAAAACAGGAAAAGATATGGGTTGTGGGATGGAGGATGACTTGGTGAATCAAGGGAGGATACCTTTTTAAATGGAAGATATTACATATGTTTGAATGCTGATGGTATGATCATAATACTGTACTCCATTTATTGATGTACCATAGTTTACTTGGTACATTTACTTGAGGATGAGATGGTTGGATGGCATCACCGACTCAATGGACATGAGTTTGAGCAAGCTCCGGGAGTTGGTGATGGACAGGGAAGCCTGGTGTGCTGCAGTCCATGGGGTCACAAAGAGTCAGACATGACTGAGCTGAACTGATAGTTTACTGAACCAGTCCTATATTAGAACACATTTTATGTCCCCAAGTTTTGCTATTAATAATGCTGCACTAAACATTTGCAATATTTCAAACGCAAGTGAGACACAACTTAAAAAATTACCTGGATCAATAAATGATGATTGATCAAAGAGGTGGTGTAGCCAGAAATTTGGCCTCTGTACCCCTGTACCAAGGGCTTCCCTGGTGACTCAGTGGTAGAGAATCTGCCTGCAATGCAAGAGACACAGGAGATGTGAGTTTGATCCCTGGGTCAGGAAGATCCCCCGGAGTAGGAAATGGCAACCTGCTCCACTATTTTTGCCTAGAAAATCCCATGGACAGAGGAACCTGGGCCTACAGTCCATAGGGTCACAAAGAGGTGGCCATGACTGAGCAGCTACACACACACGAACCACTGTACCAAATTAAATCTTAGAGACAGGGTTTTGGTTAAAGTAGAAGAGTTTTTATTGCTTTGCTAGGCAAAGGGGACCACAGAGTGCAAATGTCCTCAAAACTATGTGTCCCGAACTGAAGGGGATGGTGAGGAGTTTTATAGTAAAATGGTTCAAAGAGGAGGGCATGATCAGCTCACAGACATTCTTTTGACTGGGTGGTGAGGCAACTGGGAGTCAGCATCATCAACCTTTTGGTTTCAACTGGTCTGGGGTCTACATGCTTAATGGGTGGCACACCATTAATTCTTCCCACCTGGTAGGGGTTTCAGTATCTGCAAAACAGCTCAAAGATACTGTTATGTATATCCCTGATGGGGAACTGTCAAGGCAGGACTCTTCCCCAAGGCAGTACTATTGTTTCTTGATTGCTTCTCCTTTGTCTCCACATCCCTTCCCTTCCCAGGTTAGCAGTTGTTTGACTCTGCCCTGTGGAACTCAGGAAAGGTTAGGATGCTGAGGAAAGCCTGTTTTCCTGCAAACAAGAATTGGGGGCACAGAAAGGCTTTTGTGTCCAGGAGCCCCACAGGGTCCTGCTGGTTTCAGTAGGAATGCTCACTGACCCCATTTAGGTCAGGCGCCCTGTCCCACTTCCTCCAGTCAGTAGGGAGCTAAGATGAATGATAAAATGGCATTTCTGCAGTAGTAGTGGCCTCCCCAGCCCCAACCCTCCTTCCTTTCCTGGGCAGTACCCATCCCCACCCCCAACCCACCAGGCCGGCCGGCACTGGCCGCTCTGCTCTTGGGGTGCCAGCTCCTGGGCAAGCTCCTTAGTCACGAGCTGCTCATGGGCTAAGCCCACAGCATCCGCTGCTTCAGTGATCCTGGTTAATGCGCACATCAACTGCGTCTGCGTGGCCACTATGATTTCCGACACCTGCATGCCTCGCTTCAGCAAGGCCTGGAAGATGACGTTACTGGAGCGGCTTGGAGCGGCCAGGTACTTCATTCCCGGCTGCTTCTTGGCATCACACCTTTCTGCTGGCGGGGGGCGGGGGGCGGGGGTGGGGGGCTGGTGCAGCAGCAGGAGGCAAGCACGTGTTATAGTAGCCCCGCTCAGCCGTTGGTTGACGCCACAGTGGGCCCCTCCCCCAAGCAAGCGACCGTCAGTGAGCAACTGTCCACCACAGACCGTTAGTGGTCCCACCCAACCGTTGGTCAGTGCCGCAGTGGTCTCCGCCCCCTCCTGCTCCTATATAAAAGTAGCCCGAATTTGGCTTCTAAGGAGATGGTGTTTGGAGAGGCCGGTGTGCCGTCATATCCGTCTGCTAGCTTTCCAATTAAAATCGTTATTCCTTGTTCCAACAGTTTATCTCCCCCGATTTACTGGCCTGTCGTGCAGCAGGATAAGTTTGGGCTCTGTAAAATTTCCACCACAGGAGAAGGGGAATTTCCATAAAGGTGTGGCAGTTGCTCTGCATGGTTGTCCAAAAACAGCATTTATTACAGCATCCTTGAAAGCCATTGTTTGCAGTTCCAATTCTTAAGATAATTTCCAGAGTGAAATTAATGGGTCCAAAAATATAAACTTTTTAAAGGCTATTGCCAAGTTCTTTTCCAATCTTCCTGCCCTCCTGCTGAAGCGAAGTGAAGTGAACTGAAAGTTGCTCGGTCCTGTCCGACTCTTGGTGACCCCATGGACTTATACAGTCCATGGAATTCTTCAGGCCAGGATACTAGAGTGGGTAGTCTTTCCTTTCTCCAGGGGATCTTCTCAACCTAGGGACTGAACCCAGGTCTCCTGCATTGCAGGTGGACTCTTTACCGACTAAGCCACAAGGGATGTCCAAGAATACTGGAGTGGGTAGCCTATCCCTTCTCCAGTGGATCTTCCTGACCCAGGAATCAAACCAGGGTCTCCTGCATTGCAGGCAGATTCTTCCATCAGTTGAGCTCTCAGGGAAGCGTATTAGACAATCATTCCATTTCCCATCTCAGCAGTGACTACTGTAAACAAAAAAAAACAAATATTTGAGAAGTGGAAAGCAGTTTGTTGTTGCCTCGATTTTACTAAGATTCACTTATCAACAAACTTGAATCTAACTGAAAATTTGCTTTAACCAGCACGAGCTCTAAGAGTCCGCTCACCTGGCTGTTGAACGTGGCAGAACTGAAGGATGCCTCCGTGGTTCTGCAGCTCGTTCCACGCTGGGCAGCACTGCAGCCAAATGTTTCTAAACACAGCCCCAGAGCCCTGTCCCCTTTTACAGACCTCGAGCTTGAATTGCTGGAGAGCCCCCGACCGGCCTGGCGGCGCAGACTCAACCGACCACTCAAAGAGGTGTGGCCGTGAGGAGCTACCCCATGCCTGAGGCCAGGGCCAGCGGCCGAGAGGAGATACCCCACGTCCAATAGGCGGTGGCAGCGCGGGCCTGAGAGGAGCTACTCCACGTTCAAGGTCAGGAGGGGCGGCCTTGAGGAGATACCCCTCATCCAAGGTAAGGTGCAGCGGCTGCGCTTTCTTGGATCAGCTGTGAAGAGATATCCCACGCCCAAGGTAAGAGAAACTCAAATAAGACGGTAGGTATTGCTAGGGGGCATCAGAGGGCAGACACACTGAAATCATAATCACAGGAAACTAGTCAATCTGATCACATGGACCACAGCCGAATGTGGTCCACTGGAGAAGGGAATGGCAAACCACTTCAGTATACTTGCCTTGAGAACCCCATGAACAGTAACAAAGGGCAAAATGATAGGATACTGAATGAGGAATTCCCCAGGTCGGTAGGTGCCCAGTATGCTACTGGAGATCAGTGGAGAAGTAACTCTAGAAGGAATAAAGGGATGGAGCCAAAGCAAAACCAATACCCAGTTGTGGATGTGACCAGTGATAGAAGCAAGGTCCGGTGCTGTAAAGAGCAATATTGCATAGGAACGTGGAATGTTAGGTCCATGAATCAAGGCAAATTGGAAGTGATTAAACAGGAGATGGCAAGAGTGAACATAGACATTCTAGGAATCAGTGAATTAAAATGGACTGGAATGGGTGAATTTAACTCAGATAACCATTATATCTACTACTGTGGGCAGGAATCCCTTAGAAGAAATGGAGTAGCCATCATGGTAAACGAAAGAGTCCGAAATGCAGTACTTGGATGCAATCTTAAAAATGACAGAATGATTTCTGTTCGTTTCCAAGGCAAACCATTCAATATTACAGTAATCCAGGCCTGTGCCCCAACTAGTAACACTGAAGAAGCCGAAGTTGAACGGTTCTATGAAGACCTACAAGACCTTTTAGAACTAACACCCAAAAAAGATGTCCTTTTCATTATAGGGGACTGGAATGCAAAAGTAGGAAATCAAGAAACACCTGGAGTAACAGGCAAATTTGGCCTTGGAGCACGGAATGAAGCAGGGCAAAGGCTAATAGAGTTTTGTCAAGAGAACGCACTGGTCACAGCAAACACCCTCTTCCGACAACACAAGAGAAGACTCTACACATGGACATCACCAGATGGTCAACACCGAAATCAGATTGATTATATTCTTTGCAACCAAAGACGGAGAAGCTGTATACAGTCAGCAAAAACAAGACCAGGAGCTGACTGCGGCTCAGATCATGAACTCCTTATTGCCAAATTCAGACTGAAATTGAAGAAAGTAGGGAAAACCACTAGATCATTCAGATATGACCTCAATCAAATCCCTTATGATTATACAGTGGAAGTGAGAAATAGATTTAAGGAACTAGATCTGATAGATAGAGTGCCTGATGAACTCTGGACGGAGGTTCGTGACATTATACAGGAGACAGGGACCAAAACCATCCCCATGGAAAAAAAATGCAAAAAAGCAAAATGGCTGTCTGAGGAGGCCTTACAAATAGCTGTGAAAAGAAGAGAAGCGAAAAGCAAAGGAGAAAAGGAAAGATATAAAAATCTGAATGCAGAGTTCCAAAGAATAGCAAGAAGAGATAGGAAAGCCTTCCTCAGCGATCAATGCAAAGAAATAGAGGAAAACAACAGAATAGGAAAAACAAGAGACCTCTTCAAGAAAATTAGAGATTCCAAGGGAACATTTCATGCAAAGATGGGCTCGATAAAGGACAGAAATGGTATGGACCTAACAGAAGCAGAAGATATTAAGAAGAGGTGGCAAGAATA
This sequence comes from Moschus berezovskii, assembly GCF_049115385.1. Classification (NCBI taxonomy): domain Eukaryota; kingdom Metazoa; phylum Chordata; class Mammalia; order Artiodactyla; family Moschidae; genus Moschus; species Moschus berezovskii. The sequence continues at coordinate 75,220,371 of NC_142465.1, forward strand.
CATAGAAGAACTGTACAAAAACGATCTTCACGACCAAGATAGTCACGATAATATGATCACTGACCTAGAGCCAGACATCTTGGAATGTGAAGTCAAGTGGGCCTTAGAAAGCATCACTATGAAGAAAGCTAGTGGAGGTGATGGAATTCCAGTTGAGCTATTTCAAATCTTGAAAGATGATGCTGTGAAAGTGCTGCACTCAATATGCCAACAAATTTAGAAAACTCAGCAGTGGCCACAGGACTGGAAAAGGTCAGTCTTCATTCCAATCCCAAAGAAAGGCAATGCCAAAGAATGCTCAAACTACTGCACAATTGCACTCATCTCACACACCAGTAAAGTCGTGCTCAAAATTCTCCAATCCAGGCTTCAGCAATATATGAACCGTGAACTTCCAGATGTTCAAGCAGGTTTTAGAAAAGGCAGAGGCACCAGAGATCAAATTGCCAACATCCGTTGGGTCATGGAGAAAGCAAGAGAGTTCCAGAAAAACATCAATTTCTGCTTCATTGACTATGCCAAAGCCTTTGTGTGGATCACAATGAACTGTGGAAAATTCTGAAAGAGATGGGAATCCCAGACCACCTGACCTGCCTCTTGAGAAACCTGTATGCAGGTCAGGAAGCAACAGTCAGAACTGTACATGGAACAACAGACTGGTTCCAAATAGGAAAAGGAGTACGTCAAGGTTGTATATTGTCACCTTGCTTATTTAACTTATATGCAGAGTACATCATGAGGAACACTGGGCTGGAAGATGCACAAGCTGGAATCAAGATTGCCGGGAGAAATATCAATAACCTCAGATATGCAGATGACACTACCCTTATAGCAGAAAGTGAAGAGGAACTCAAAAGCCTCTTGATGAAAGTGAAAGAGGAGAGTGAAAAGGTTGGCTTGAAGGTCAACATTCAGAAAACAAAGATCATGGCATCTGGTCCCATCACTTCATGGGAAATAGATGGAAAAACAGTGGAAACAGTGTCAGACTTTATTTTTTGGGGTTTCAAAATCACTGTGGATACCGATTGCAGCCACAAAATTAAAAGACGCTTACTCCTTGGAAGGAAAGTTATGACCAACCTTGATAGTATATTAAAAAGCAGAGATGTTTCTTTGCCAACCAAGGTCCTTCTAGTCAAGGCTGTGGTTTTTCCAGTGGTCATGTATGGATGTGAGAGTTGTACTGTGAAGAAAGCTGATCGCCTAAGAATTGATGCTTTTGAACTGTGGTGTTGGAGAAGACTCTTGAGAGTCCCTTGGACTGCAAGGAGATCCAACCAGTCCATTCTAAAGGAGATCAATCCTGGGTGTTCATTGGAAGGACTGATGCTAAAGCTGAAACTGCAATACTTTGGCCACCTCATGTGACGAGTTGACTCACTGGAAAAGACTCTGATGCTAGGAAAGGTTGGGGGTGGGAGGAGAAGGGGAAGACAGAGAATGAGATGGCTGGATGGCATCACCGACTCGATGGACATGAGTTTGAGTGAACTCCGGGAGTTGGTGATGGACAGGGAGGCCTGGCGTGCTGTGATTCATGGGGTCGTGGAGAGTCGGACACGACTGAGCGACTGAACTGAACAGGCAGGGCATCTCTATCCTTCCCCCTCAGGCCCCAGCAAAGACAAAAGACCAAGCAGATGCCTGGGGAGCCCAACTCAGTGCACCCAAAAGTGAATTTCAGCTTTTGCTTGGGATTTCTTTTGTGTCCTCCTTTCACCTCAGTGACTTTTCCTGTCAGCTGAAAGAACGCGCTGGAGGCCACGGAAAGCAGCAGCTGACCGTTGCTTCACTGCAGGTCATCCCAGCTCAGTCCCTTCTCCTTCCAAGGTGCTTGTTTGGATGTCAGTATGATCCATGAGGCATGTTTCCATTCCAGGCACCTGTAACCCCAGCAGCCCCTGATTCCCTAATACACGAGCATTGTTCCCAGACTATTTGCTGCAGTGAGTGAATTCCTTAGGAGTGAAAAATGGACCTTTATTCCAGAAAGGAGAGGGGAGGAAAGGGAATAGTTTCATCTTTAAAAGTTCCTCTTTAAGTCTGCAGTCTATAAGACCAGTATTCTTGCCTGGGAAGTCCCATGGACAGAGGGTCCTGGCTGGCTACAGTCCATGGGGTCGCCAGAGTTGGACATAACTTAGTGACTAAACCACCACCACTATAGGACATTTACAAGCTCAGAATTATGCAGAATTCCATCCTTCATGTCATGACTAAACTCCCAGAACTTGGATCCTGTGCCTTACCATCAGAGTGTATTTTGATTCTTTTATTGTATTTGGGTAAGTCTCATGACCTCTTGGACTTCCCTGATAGCTCAGTTGGTAAAGAATCCACCTGCAATACAGGAGACCCCAGTTCGATTCCTGGGTCAGGAAGATCCACTGGAGAAGGGATAGACTACTCACTCCAGTATTCTTGGGCTTCCCTTGAGGCTCAGCTGGTAAAGAATCTGCCTGCAATGTGGGAGACCTGGATTTGATCCCTGGGTTGGGAAGATCCCCTGGAGAAGGGAAAGGCTACCCACTCCAGTATTCTGGCCTGGAGAATTCCATGGACTAGTCCAAGGGGTCACAAAGAATCGGACACGGCTGAGTGACTTTCACTTTCTTTTCATGACCTCTGCTTCCAAATGTGTAAAATAAGGAGGATAATGGGTATCATTTTCCTGGATGTTATTAATACCTCTATGAGTGGATTTATATAGTGTTTGCTTCTAATGGTGAATAGCGCTTTGGATAATTAAGGTGCACTCTATGCTATCGTTTATTTTCTGGCTTTTTAGTCAATTATGAATTCAGGGGTCTTGAAAAAGTTTAGAAAAAATAAACTCCCTCAGTATTTATTAGTTCTGAGGTGAGACAAACTTGGGTTCAAATCCCAGGTCTCCCACTTTCTAACTATGTGTACATGCTAAATCCATTTAGTCATGTCTGACTCTTTGTGACCTATGAACCATGTCAGGCTCTTCTGTCCATGGGATTCTCCAGGCAAGAATACTGGAGTGGGTTACCATTCCCTTCTCCAGGGGATCTTCCTGACCCAGGGATTGAACCAGAGTCTCTCGCATCTCCTGCATTGGCAGGCAGGTTCTTTACCACTAGTGCCACCTGGGAAGCCCCTTCTAACTACATCGATAATGGGCAAATCTCTTAAACTCTCTTGGCCTCAGTTTCCTTATCTACAAAGTGGAGATACTGGTTGTGTTTACCTCATGAGGCTGTTGAAAGTTAATACATGTATTGGGTTGGCCAGAAAGATTTGTTCGGATTTTTTCATTACAAGCAAAAACTTTGTTTGCTCATATGGAAAAACCAGAGTGGACCTTTTGGCCAACCTATCAAAATGTTTGGCACATGAAAAGTGCTTGATGTTGGTTGGCTATTATTATTATTTTAAAAATTATTGCTAGTTAGAGCTGAGGCTCTGGCATGAGATTGACCTTGGTTCAAATGTCAGGTCTCTTGTTTGTTTAATGTTTGTGTACCTCATTTTTCTCATCTGTAAAATGAGGTGATAACAGTACCTAACCTCACAGGGATGCTGTAAGGAGTAAATGAAATAATGTAAGTAAAGTGCATGGTGCAGATTGTGTGCTCTGGAAACAGTGATTTTACTACTGCTCCTTCACCTGGGTCCACCCTAAGGCTAGCTTATGATGCTTGGGAAATACATCATCTGGGCCCTAGTACTGACCCATCTGCCCCTGACATGATCTCCTCTCCCTTTCATCAGGTGTTCATCCATATATTCTTCCCTCAGCCCCAGTCAAAACCCAGGACAAGTTTAGAGAATAAATTTTAGTCCATGAGACATCTATCTCAAGGGTGTCTGCAACATAAGCCCTATTTTGAGTGGTAAAACAAGGCTATGGCCACTCCCAGGTAATTTTAACCATCAGTAACCAGCTGCTTCTTCTCAAGCAACTGGCTTTTTCAGGACTCTTAATATAGCAGTACTTTGGTGGCAGGTCTCAGAGAAGGCCAGACCTGAACAGAATAGGAATTCAAAATTAGGTGTACTATAAGATGACATATCAGTTAGGAATTGTGTTCAGTTGCTAATACAAGAAGCCCATAGGCAAAAATTTTAGAGAAGAGATGGGGGTCTTTACTTGTGGTCCAGGGGCTAAGACTCCCCACTCCCAATGCTGGGGGCCCAGGTTTGATTCCTGGTCAGGGAACTAGATCCCACATGCTGCAACTAAAGATCCTGCATGCCACAACTAAAAAGATCCTGTATGCCACAACTAAAGATCCTACATGCTTTAACTAAGATCAGAGATCTCACAGCCAAAATAAGTAAATATTTTTTTAAAAAGAGAGAAGAGATGGTATCTCTGTGACAGCATTAGGGACCTAAGCATTAGGAACAGCATTATTTTCTGCTGTTCCATCCTCATCTGCATTATCTTCAAAGGGCTCTGTGGGCTTGATGTTGCTACTGGAGGTCCAGCCATTACATCTTCTCTCCATAAAAGAAGAGAAAGAGCAAGGGTCAAAAGAGAAGCCTTATCATGCTAGTTCAGTCACTCAGTTGTGTCTGACTCTTTGTGACACCATGGACTGCAGCATGCCAGGCTTCCCTGTCCATCACCAACTCCTGCAACCTACTCAAACTCATGTCCATTGAGTTGGTGATGCCATCCAACAATCTCATCATCTGTCATCCCCTTCTCCTCCTGCCTTCAATCTTTCCCAGCATCAGGGTGTTTTCCAATGAGTCCGTTATTCATATCAGGTGGCCAAAGTATTGGAGTTTCAGCTTCAGCATCAGTTCTTCCAGTGATTATTCAGGGCTGATTACCTTTATGATGGACTGGTTGGATATCCTTGCTGTCCAAGGGACTAAGAGTCTTCTCCAACACCACAGTTCAAAAGCATTAATTCTTTGGTGCTCAGCTTTCCTTATAGTCCAGCTCTCTTGTTCATACATGATACTGGAAAAACCATAGCTTTGACTAGATGGACCTTTGTTGGCAAAGTAATGTCTCTGCTTTTTGATATGCTGTCTAGGTTGGTCATAGCTTTTCTTCCAAGGAGCAAGTGTCTTTTAATTTCATGGCTGAAGTCACCATCTGCAGTGATTTTGGAGCCCAAAAAATAAAGTCTCTCACTGTTTCCCCATCTATTTGCCATTGAGTGATGGGACCAGATGCCATGATCTTAGTTTTCTGAATGTTGAGTTTTAAGTCAACTTTTTCACTCTCCTCTTTCACTTTCATCAGGAGGCTCTTTGGTTCTTTTTTGCTTTCTGCCATAAGGTTGGTGTCATATGCATATCTGAGGTTATTGCTATTTCTCCCAGCAATCTTGATTCCAGCTTGTGCTTCATCCAGCCTAGCGTTTCTCATGATGTACTCTGCATATAATTTAAATAAGCATGGTGACAATATACAGCCTTGACATAGTCCTTTCCTGATTTGCAACCAGTCTGTTGTTCCATGTCCAGATCTAACTGTTGCTTCCTGACCTGCATACAGATTTCTCAGGAGGCATGTCAGGTGGTCTAGTATTCTCATCTCTCTAAGAATTTTCCACAGTTTATTGTGATCCACACAGTCAAAGATTTTGGCATAGTCAATAAAACATGAGTAGATGTTTTTCTGGCACTCTCTTGCTTTTTTGATTATCTAACAGATGTTGTCAATTTGCTCATTGGTTCCTCTGCCTTTTCTAAAATCTGCTTGAACATCTGGAAGTTCATGGTTCACATTCTGCTGAAGCCTGGCTTGGAGAATTTTGAGCATTACTTTGCTAGCATGTGAGATGAGTGCAGTTGTGTGATAGTTTGAGCATTCTTTGACATTGCCTTCCTTTGTGATTGGCGTGAAAGCTGACCTTTTCCTGTCCTGTGGCCACTGCTGAGTTTTCCATATTTGCTGGCTTATTGAGTACAGCACTTTGACAGCATCATCTTTTAGGGTTTGAAATAGTTCAACTGGAATTCCATCATCTCCACTAGCTTTGTTTGTGGTGATGCTTCCTAAGGCCCACTTGACTTCACATGCCAGGATGTCTGGCTCTAGGTGAGTGATCACACATTGTGGTTATCTGGGTCATGTAGATCTTTTTTGTTATCATTCTTCTTGCTAAGTTGTCTTCTTTAAGCAGCTCTCCTGAAAGCTCCACCCAAAGATTTACACTTATATATCCTAGCTGAAAGGGAGGCTAGGAGAGGGAGACTTTTGACTGAACATATTGGAGCTCTGATAAAGTCACAATTCTGTTACTGATGAAGATGATAAAGAATGATGGGTAGATAGCTGCTGTCTCTAACACAGATAAAACCAGGTACCCTCTTTATTTTGTTTTGTTTTCTTAGGCCTGAGTGGGTACGCATGCAAACTTACTTGGTAAAGTGAGATCATTACCAAAAATAAGTGGCTTATTCTTAGCTATGCCTTTTCTACTTCCTTCTTGGTAGTTTCATTGCAATTTGGTTTTTAAACCTGAAGTTGCTTCTGTTAAGATCTTTGATCTTCCCAATGTCTAGATTTAAAGGATCCACTTCAATACATATATTTCTTGAATTCCTATATCTTGATACCAGTGAAAACCCTTTGGCTTAAAACTATTGACTCCCTCCTGCTTCTAGCTTTCAACACTTTCTTCGTTGTCTCCCCAAACCCCAGTTCCTATCCCAAACCTCTCTTGTCTTCTTTCTCCAACACGCTTCCTAAGGAATGTGCAGTAATTCCAATGACTATATTCTAACGCTACCAAATCTGTACTTCCAGCTCAAACTTCTCTCTTGAGATCCAGAATTATGTATTCAAAAGCTAATTGGGCATCTCCTCCTGAAAGACTCGGAGATCACTCCAATTTAATTTCAAAATTGACATCATCATCTTCTCCTCCTCAAATCTATTCCTCCGTCGTTTTCTGTTGAGGGCACCCTTCCCACTCCACGTACTCAACTGGAAACATGAATATCATTCCTTTCCTTGTCCTCCCTCCCCACAAGCAATCTTAAAATCCCACTGTTATATGTCCTTTGTATCTCTGGAATCTATCCCCTCCTGTCTTCCATATCATTCCTTCTGCTCTGGTTTGCATGGCCCTGGTTTGCATGGTCTTTCTCAATGCCTTTTTGGGGGTGGGAGTAGGCAGTGCTTTGTGCTCCCAGCTTTCATGATCTCTGTTACCCAGCAAGGAATTGGAACCTGGCTTCCAGCAGTGTAAGCATGGAGTCTTAGCCACTGGACCACTGGGGAATTCTCTTTCTTAATGCCTTTTGTAGTAGCTCCTTTATTGCCTTCTCTCCTTCATCTTAAATGCCTTCTCCCCACTACTGAGTTTGCTTTTAAAATGCAAATATGATTTTGTTCTTTCCTTGATTAAAGATGTTCTTTGGCTTCTGATTAGGCAAACATGAAATTAAAACTGAAACAGGGCACGCAGGAATCTTCATGATATGATCTGTTTGTCTTGCCTCATCTTCTAACATTTTCTCCTGAGTATTCTACCACCAAGACTTTACTTGAAGTCCTACATTTATCAAATGGTTTAATTCATTCATTCATTGAGCAAATGTTTATTGACTGCTTACTGTTCTGGGCATGGGGGATACAGCAGTGAACAAAACAAAATCCTTGCTTTTATGATGCTTCCATTTCTGGTGGGTGATAACAGTGGTGGTGAAAGGCCATAAACAAATAAGTAATATGTCAGGTGGTGATAAGTGACATAAACAAAAATAAAGAGACTCAGAGTGTTGGAGAGAGTTGCTACTTAGATAAGGTGGTCATGGAAGACCTCTTTAGTGAGGTGACTTTCATATAGGGACCTGATATATGGGAGGGGGTGCCATGGGGATATGTGGGGAAAGGCAGATGTCAGGGAGGTTGCAGTGAATGGAAAGCTTTGGGACAGGAGGGTAAGAGCATCAAGGACCTCTGTATAGCAGGAGTAGAGTGAGCAAGGGAAAGAGTAACTGAAGATGAGGCCTGAGAAGTAGAAGGGAAACAGATCATATAGGGTCTTAGGAAGCCATGGGAAGGACTTGGATTGGTCTTAGTAAGATGGGAAGTCACTGGGGATATTTGAGACAAAGAGGGACAAGATAGGACAATTTTTTGAAATGATCTCTCCAATACTGTGTGTGGCATCCACACTGTAGTGGGCAAGTATGGAAGCAAAGATTGCAGATGAAGGATTATGTAAGTATTCCAGGCAACAGATACTTGGACAGGAGGGTTGCAATGGAGATGCTGAGATGTGGTCAGTTTCTGGACATAATCTGAAGGTAGAGCTAACAGAATTGCTGAGGAACTGGGTTACAGGAAAGGAAGGGAGGCATGACTGTAAATTTGTGGCTTCTCAGCCAAATGGAATAATGCAGCATCTTTAAAACCATAATTATGAAGACTGGAAAAATGAACAAGTAATTATGATAAAATGTTAAGTGAAAAAAGTAGAATTCAAAACAGTATGTTTTTTTGATGATTTCAAGTTTGTACATTGCCAACAAATTATAATATGCCAAAATAACAATTATATGATAAATATGTTTTAAAATTTTATCATCCTTAAATCCAAGGATAACACTGGCAAAAGGTTAGCATGGCCTTTTCAGGATTTGGCCATCATGTAGCTTCACAAATTAGCTCTTTTGATCTTATTGCATGAGAAATAGAATCATAGAAGTTAGACTGGACAGGACTTTGAAGATCACCCAGTACAACCCTCTTCTCGTACAGAACTAAAGCCCCTGAATGTTAAAGGAGTTCCATAAGGTCACATTGCTAATCGTGAGTAGAACCCAATCTAAAGCACAGCCTACTAATTCCTCACTAGTGCATGTAAATTCTTGCACCCAATTTTATTTTCTGCTTTTGAAATAATCTTGGAACTATGTTTCTTATAGTTTACTCAAACCTTGTCTCTTGGTGATTTATTTAAAATCACTATACTCACATAGACTTGTTTGCATGCAAAGTATACCCTATTTTCAAAGTCAGAAAGATGTGAAATGTCTTTTCCTTTGCAAAACCTTGCACAACATATGAATCCTAATATTAGAACTTCAAATGTGGAAACTTGGTAAATCCCAAATGTGCATAACAAATGCTTACTCCACATTTTTCAGGGTCTCTGATTTATTCAGCAGTGCAAGTTATTAATAACTCTGTAGTGTTGGGTGAGAGAGAGTTACCTGTCATAATAAATTTGAGCCTGGAAGTAAGTCAAGTCAAAAACTGGGAAAACCCCACAAACCCCACAAAGATCTTCAATTTATTAGATTTCCATCAATGTCACATTTCTGTTACTAAGGTTTTTGGGTGAATACTACAGAGGAATTGGAAAGAAAACCCCCAATAATAGGATTGGTTACATATCTTTTAGAGGAATTCAGGTACTGAGAGAGACAGAAGGATGATTCTTGAAAAGAATGCAGAACCAAATACTCATATTACTGGATTTATAATATTGAGATAGTACTAGGGGTAGAAAGAGCTTGGGGTGGAAACTCAGAATACCTAAGACCCAATCTCTGTTCTACCTCTAGGATGAACTAGTTCACTCATTTAACCTTGAATGTCCAGTGCTGTCATTCAGCCTACAAATAGTTATCAAGCTTCTACTATGTCACAGAGAGCAGCAGTCACTGTGAGTGGCCAACTTAATATTCATCTCCCCTTCTTACTTTCTCACAGATCCCTGAGTTTTTGAGGGGAGGTAATGTGCTCTGTTAAAAAAAAAATCTCATTCTTAACCTCCTTGGCAAGCTAAGGGTGATCATGTGACACAGTTTGGGACAATGAAATAGAAGCACTTGATGGCTGGAGATTTACATGGTGGTCCAAGATTCCTGAGATGCAGAGAAGAATTGGTTCCTTTCTCCAAGGAGTTCAGAATCTTGTTCTGTCTATTACTAAGTTCTGTGGCAGAGGAAGGGTACCCTGCTCAGCTTGTGAGGGAGAAGAGAACACTGAGAAAACTTATTGGAGGAGGTAATACTTAAACTGGGTCCTGAAATATCTCTGGGCTTCTTTTCCTCATTTATTAAATAAGAGAAATGAAGTAGATTCACTATTTATGTCTTAAGTTAAAAAAGAACACCGTGATTTAAAAAAATCCTGCTTATAAACAGAGAGGAAATTGAAAGCAACAAAAATCCATAGACAGGGCATTGGAGATTATATATATGTTTTTCTTTCGAAGGGGGTTGCACATGAGAAATTCAACAACTTCAGTGTGAAACTACAGCCCAGGGCAAAGAATGAGCTTTACTGTAAACCATGGCCCCAAGATGTACAGAAATTATTTCTATTAATTTGTTTTGGATTCATTTTTTAAAATCATTCTTCCTTGGGCCAAACTCAAATTGCAAAAATTCCAGTGAAAAGAACTATTTTCATGTTAATAGAGGTGAGAGAGAGTGGAAGGAAGTGAACCTGACCACCTGGGAGAAAGGGAGCAGGGAATAACTTCATAGCATCATAGCACCATGACCAGAGAGAAGGAGCTTAAAAAGACAAATGCAGCTTGACTCCCTGTTACTGGAGATGAGAACTAATTTTGTTTAAAGCTTTATTGTGAACAAAATGTTTCCACATCCCTTATCTTATTTGATCCTCATAACAACTTGACAGAGAGGCATTATTAATATCCTTGTTTGACAGGGAAGAAAGCTGATGGGATCTGCCCAAGGTCAGGCAGCAGAAGTGAGTGGTAGAACTTATACTCCAACTACTATATCTTTTATATGATTCCAGAACTCCAGAAAAAATAATTTGGATGTTTTCTAACAGAAAAAAATCTAATCAAATATTTCCTATAAAGATGGTCAAACAGGAAAATCTTGGTGAGACAGCAAGTAGACAATTTTCTACTCCAGTCTTTTTTTTCTAGTTATTATAATTTGAAGCCAAGCTTGGGGGATTTGACAGTGGGATTACAGGAGGTCACTACAGAGTAAAATGCCTTACATTAGTCAGGACAGGCCAACTGCTATAATAAAGAATCAATCACTCTTACCAAAATAAAAGTTTACTTATCACTTTCAAACTGTGGCTATTCCTGGTCACATGGTGGAATGTTTTTTAGGTAAGCAGTGACTTAGATATTTGGGTCTATCCTATGTGACATCTCAGTTTTTGCATCTGATCTCCATTGTCACTGTGAGCATGAGGTCACACTGCATACTAACAGTCTTGGCTCTGCAGACACACATCACCTCTCATTTCATTGGCCACAACGAGAATGTGAGTCTGGGTGATGTAGTTCCTGACTGGGTGGCTGCTTCCCAGTACCAAGGCTACATAATGGAAGGGAAACATGATCTTTGGTGTCAGCTGTCTCAGCTGTAGGCTGCATAGTAATCAGGCATGTGGTTCCTCTCAGCCTGCTAAAACCCAGAGAGGCCTAGAAACATTGTTGCATTGCTGCAATCTAGAAAGAAGGCATTTTGTACCAGAAATATTTGCAGAATTGGAGGCTTGTGGCACCATCTGCATTGGCTCAGATAAAATGGCTAAGCGAAGCAAAAGTAGCTAGAGCCAGAGAAATGATGAGAAGAGTCTATGGTTTACAGATGCTCTGGTGGTTAATATTTGGTATTCATATGGTTGTTTTATAAGCACAGTGTCATTGAGGCAGCATGCCAGCCATCTTCTGGGGAAATAGTGCATCCCTTAGTTTCATGCTCACTCTTTTTCGCTTTGCCCTCTGCCCTCTACCCTAGGAACTTCCTTGTATGTTCTACCTTAAAAGGTTCCACTGACCTCTGGATTCTAGATGGATTTGGCCAAGGGGACTCCACACAAGAGACTGGAGGGAAGGTCAGGGACTTAGGCACCCCACCCCTACCCCATTCTTGCAAAGTCCCTCTCTTGGAGGTTACTGCTCTCTCTCAAGGCTTCTTGGTCTATACGATTCTCTTTTCTTCCAGATTCTGGCAATCTCTCCTCATGTCCCTTCGATCCCATGGGTAGTAACAACCCCTTTGTTGCTGGCCTAGGATTTCTGCATTGTCTTTGTGGTCCGCCTACATCCTAATCACGTTTTCATTCCTAGTTCCTTTGTAAACATATTATTTTAATTTTATTTTACCATTTGTTATTTCTTTTTTCCTATCTGTTAACATTGTGGTTCCAGTCCTGAGCAGAAGGTGTATTCTCTGTATAAACTACAAGAATCCTTTTTCATTGTTCTTAGCATTTTAAAATAAGCCTTAGAGATTCGAGGCTTTAGATTCCCAGATATAGCTCTTACTGGGCTTTGCTAAGTCTTTGTACATTCAGTTTGATTCTGTGTCCCTCATCTCTCTTCTTGCATATGCCCTTTGAAAATCTGAGCTCATCAGCACACTCTCCACCCGGTCACATGTCCCTCATCATTGCTCCCTGAATCTTCTAAAAGAAGAAATTGCTAACAAGGCAAGTGGAACATTCATCAAGTATTTTCCTTTTTGCAGAATGAAAGTTCCATCAGATATCAAAAAAGCTGAATTAGGACAAACCCAGTACAGGAGGTATAAACTTGTTTTGAAATGTACTGTTGTTACCAGAGAAATCCAGATATACTGGATACCAGAATTCAGCTGTTTTTTGTTCAATTCTTTTTCTTCCTGATTATTTTAGAAGTCTGCATTTGATTTGATTTTTCAGTTTTACCTGTTTCTATCCCAGTTCCAAGCTGAGTCATCTCCCTCCCCCAACTCTCTCAAATCTCCAAGGAAGATTTTGTTCGATTTCCAGTTCCTGTTCCTAGCCTACAGTTCTTTGATCCTGCCTAGCTAAGAAGCATCTTCTAGCCTTGACTGTACTGAACCCACTCTTCCTTTTAATTTTCCTCTTCTTTTTATTTTCCTGAGTGCCAGTGTTGAATAATGGTAAACAAAAGGATTTTTTCAGTCAGATCTAACCCTGAGTCCTGGTTCTGTTGCTTTCCAAGTGACCTTAGGGAGGTTACTTAACACAATTCTCACTTTCCTCATTTATAAAACAGACAATTAAAACTCCTAGTTTAGAGAACTGTTATGAGGATTGAATGAGGAAATGAATATACTATGTGTGGCAGTTGGTGATCACTCAATAAACCTTGGTCCTTTTTTTTTTTATTATTATAACCCTCTTCATGTCACTCAGAGAAGGATTGTATCTTTGATCTGTTGTTCAGAGTAGGACCTGAAGTCTTTATGTCCTTTCCAGAAGACCCCAGAAGTGTTCTTGTTCATTCATTGCCCACTGATGCCCTTCAGTTACTTCTGGTTATTGTTCTGAATAGAGAACAGTTACTTAAAATATCTTCTACAGAGTCAGATCCAACCAATAGTCATGGAGTACTTTACAAATATCAGATATTTTGCTCATAGATTTTCTATCAAAAAGGTTAATGCCACTACAGAATCAGACACAAGCAGTGAGTAGCTTTGTTTTGTGAAGAACTGTAGATAGTCATCAGCTCTTTTATTTTTTTATTCTAGTCTGACACTCAAAATATTCTAATCTTCTGACCCATAGATCATCTTTTCTATTAAGAAGGCAGTTTTAAAAAATCAACTACAGACACATAAAATTTAGATGGGAAGGGATCATTTTGAAGTTACTTGTGTTTAGAACACTTTTACTTATCAAAAGGCAGAAATTACTTTGAATGAACATAATTTCAAAAGGCTTTTTTATGGTCATTTGTTTCTTGATCAAGCTGTGCATTTGTTCAGGTTCCATTTACCTTCTAATGCCATTCCTACAAACTTGTGCCAGCTCTTTTCTCTCCTCCATAGGGACCTGGCCCAGTTTTCTGTTTCCGTGGGCATTCCAGTCTGCATTTTGGTGCTTTATGCTATCCTTGTCACCTGGTTGATATATCTAAGTTCAACCACCTATAATTGTTTCTTCATCTTTTTAAACTTTTCCTATCCTTTCATATATTCCAGGACAGTTGCCCCCCACCCCCCACTTTTGGAATGTTGTTTAATACTCTGACAGTTTTGACCTGCAAAGACCTCTAAAAGTTATCTACTTTGTTGTTTAGGAATATTCTTGGCTGCAAGTAACAGTATATGCAAATAAACTGGTTCAAACCATAGGGGTGCACATTTTCCAAGTAACACTTGAAAGGAACTTCCAAGACTGGAAATAGATTGTCCCAGAGTGTTTCAAAGGCTCAAAAATGTCACTGAGGACCCTGTTGCTTCAGTCTTTCTGTGCTAGATCTTTGTTGTACATGCGATGTCTCCTTTCAAAGAACCTGGAAAACTGCAGCAGCTCCAAGTTGCACAATCTCACATCTCAGCATTTCAGGAAGAAATATATGGATAGGGCCGACAAGTCCTTCTCAGGCCGCTTTCTCTTTTATCTGGGAGGATTTCTCCTGAAAGCCTCCAGAAGTTTTCACCTCCATTCTATTGGCCATAACCTGATCACAGCCTTACCTTTAGATCAATTAGTGGCCATTGTGGCTTAAATCAGTCATAATCCCCTGAGGATGGGCACACTGTCACCAACAAACAATTTGTGTTCTTTTGTCCAAGAAAGAAGTGAAAGGGCTGCTGGAAATAGGCATATATTTCTCCCACTACCATTTATAGATGAAGAATTTGAGGTTCATTGAGTTGAAGGACTTTGTTAACAACCATATACCTAGAAAATGTCAAAGCCAAGACCAAATCCTTGGTTTTATGTTCTAGAATGAATTTCTCCATCCTATGGTCTTAAAAGTAACCTCTTAACCATAAAAGTTTTGGGGAAGAAATTAAAGTCAGGGAGGAGCCAGATCAAGGTGAATTTCTGTTTGTATTCTAAGTCTAATAGGGTGATGAGTTTGTCATCCAAAGGTGTGAAGTTATTTCATTCATTCACTCAACAAATATTTATTGCCCTCCTACAGTGTGTTAGGAAGAGTGTTAAGTGCTGGAGATACAGTTCATTTCATTCCTTTTCATAATTACCTCCTCAAATATTAAGTGAACAGCTAGGGGTAAAATTGTAGAAATCATTATATTTGGGTACAAAGATGATCTATATATTTCTCAAGTCTATATTTCTCTTCCTAGTCACATAGAAAGACTACATTTCCCAGCCTCCTTTGCAATTACATTGACCCATATGACTGGCATGTGGCCAATGGGATGTGAGAAGAAGGTATATACCTTTTCCAGATCTGGCTGTAAAGTCCATTATACTCTTGATGGAGGTCTCAAGGTTAAAACAAGGCCATCTCTGCTAGTCATTTTGCCAGTTGTTTGGATTGTCAATAAGAACAATACCTCCACCTTTCCCTGCTTTAGGTATATATGGTTTAGAAAACTGATAGCTTTGGGAACAGTCTTGAACTCTCATAGCTTTTTAATTTTTCTCATGGATTCCTTTTAACTAATAGCTTCATCTTGTTTTACTTCAGTTTCTTTAAGATTAGGAAAGGTTTTCCTTTTTAAAATCTGAAAGAGAACTAAACTTCCATTCAGAGAGTTCAGAGAGGAAGGTCTAGAAGTAACAATCTTGTTTGTGGAGGTTCAAGCCAGTCGGAGGTATGGGGTTGAGGCTCATATTAGGGCTTAGGCTTTAGTTATTGCTTAAACTTCTTTGGTCTTGAGATTCCATATTTTTAAGCATCCATCCTGTTTCTCTCTCCTGTCACCAACAACCCAATGGGGAAAGGAAAAAAAAGCAATGATAAGTAACAAGGTAAATCTAAGCCTTTTAAAGGTCTTTAAAATGGCAATAGAAAACCCAAGTTCATTGGGACGTCAGAAAGATTAATGAGATAAAAGATAAGATAGTCTCAAAGTAGGCCCTAGCATATAATAAAAGTTTAAAAATGGTATTACTTAAATTATTATGTTGTTGAGAGATACCAGAGCACAGAGGTTAAAAGTCTGGGGTGCCTGTATTCCAATCCCTGGTCAGCCACTTACTTTTCATGTCACTGTGTATTGCATATTGGTCTAATCTTATATTGCATGTTGTCCCTATCTGCAAAATGATACTTAGGATATTATCTGTTTCACTGAGTTGTTGTGAGGATTGAGTTAAGCACCCCAAAATATTAGTTATTAGTGTAGGAGTTTTAAGTTCTGTTGCCCTAATTCTATCTCTTTCTCTAATGAAACAGCATGCCACCAAATAGCCATCATGAGTTGATATAAATCATGTGATATTGGCCCTTTCGAGTTCTCCATATTAGGAAATGAGAAAATCTTTGTTTTGGTTTTCTACCTGCAGCTTATTCTTGCTCTGTCTTATAACTCTCTATTCAGTGCTTGGTATTAACATTAAGTTCATAATTAATTCTATGTTATAATTATTTGCTTACCCTTCTGGATTATATATACATATTTTTTTCATATGAAACATTTGATTTTGTGACTATTTCACATGTTCTAGTATCAAAAAGTGTTAAATTATTTCTAAAATCCATCTAATACTTGTGTGAATAAAAACGACATTCTCATAAAAGTTGAGGAAAATAGAAATTGTTATCCTTTGAAAACTTAGTGTACCATGAAATGCTTTGAATTTTTACTTCTCTTCAACTGAAGCTTTAACATCTGAATCAGTGACTCAGTGTTAGCTATTGGCTACATATAAAACTCTCATAAGTAAGCCCTGGAGATTGAAAAACAGTCTTAATCAAGATGTCATTAAAATGCATGGGAACCTTGAAAAGGTAACCAATGATAACCAGTGACCTATGTAATATAGAAAAAGGTTATCCAACTTCTAAGCCATTTATAGCTGATTTGAACATAAAAAGAAGATAAAGTAGCTTTTGAATCTTTTGAATAGACAATAGAATCAATTCCAAAACCTCTGTAATTTGTTCTAATAATATACATAGTATCACATGTTCAAGTTAGCCTGCTGTATGTTTCATTAAAGGTGATCTATTTGTGGAGATTAAAACCAAGGACAGAGAAATGCAATAGATTGACTCTCACTCTACTTCCTCAGTTTAATAGGAACCGAGTTCAAAGAACCTAAGAGCAATAAAATCAGTGTAGGAACCCACAGAAGCCAACTATTCAGGCTGCTCTTATCTACCTAACTCAGGAGGATGGGAGACCAGTACTGGTTGTTACAACACAATGACTTATGTGACCCTGGAAAATTGTACAGGGTTGTGGCTCTTTAGGTTGTATATTGTCACCCTGCTTATTTAACTTCCATGCAGAGTACATCATGAAGAACGCTGGGCTGGAAGAAGTACAAGCTGGAATCAAGATTGCCAGGAGAAATCAATAACTTCAGATATGCAGATGACACCATCCTTATGGCAGAAAGTGAAGAGGAACTCAAAAGCCTCTTGATGAAAGTGAAAGAGGAGAGTGAAAAAGTTGGCTTAAAGCTCAACATTCAGAAAACAAAGATCATGGCATCTGGTCCCATCACTTCATGGGAAATAGATGGGGAAACAGTGTCAGACTTTATTTTTGGGCTCCAAAATTACTGTGGATGCTGATTGCAGTCATAAAATTAAAAGACGCTTACTCCTTGGAAGGAAAGTTATGACCAACCTAGATAGAATATTAAAAAGCAGAGACATTACTTTGCCAACAAAGGTCCATCTAGTCAAGGCTGTGGTTTTTCCCGTGGTCATGTATGGATGTGAGAGTTGGACTGTGAAGAAAGCTGATCGCTGAAGAATTGATGCTTTTGAACTGTGGTGCTGGAGAAGACTCTTGAGAGTCCCTTGGACTGCAAGGAGATCCAACCAGTCCATTCTAAAGGAGATCAATCCTGGGTGTTCATTGGAAGGACTGATGCTAGAGCTGAAACTCCAATACTTTGGCCACCTCATGCAATGAGTTGACTCACTGGAAAAGACTCTGATGCTGGGAGGGATTGGGGGCGGGAGGAGAAGGGGACGACGGAGAATGAGATGGTTGATGGCATCACCGACTCGATGGACATGAGTTTGAGTGAACTCCGGGAGTTGGTGATGGACAGGGAGGCCTGGCGTGCTGTGATTCATGGGGTCGCGGAGAGTCGGACATGACTGAGCGACTGAACTGAACTGAACTGTGGCTTTAGTATAAAACTTGATCGGATTTGAGTCCTGGCTCCATTCTTTCCTGATTGTGTGACTTTAGGCTCATTGCTTCATCTTCATAGTGTCATATTTTCCTCATTTGTAACATAGGGATAACATGGGAAGTATGAGAATTATAAAGCACTTTGCAATGGATCTGTAAAGTAGTAAGTGCAA
Organism: Moschus berezovskii; assembly: GCF_049115385.1. Lineage (NCBI taxonomy): Eukaryota > Metazoa > Chordata > Mammalia > Artiodactyla > Moschidae > Moschus > Moschus berezovskii. The sequence goes on from NC_142465.1 coordinate 75,238,532, forward strand.
AATAAATGTGTCTATTGTCATCATTATGTCTAATTTTTAAGTTACTTTGGCTCTCTGGGGTTCAGTTTGCCTCATATATCAAAAGAAATATGACTATATACTCTCATCTGAGGATACCAGGATGCATTAGATGACCTCCTAAGGTCATGTCCTGTGATTCTTGGATGGATATATATTCATCTACTTGTCTTGAAAATAGTGTAGGATTAAGGCTGATTTCATAATGAATCAGGAAATACACAAAACCAGCCCCATGATGGAGTCATTTTGACATCTCTCTTTTTTTTACACCTCACATTTAATGCATTATTCATTAAATGAATAAATAACAAATATATATTGAGTGCCAATTGTATGGCAGGCACTATTTTAGGAACTGGGGGTAAAGTGATGAAAAGTCAGATTAAACAAAAAAAGTCCTTGCCTGTTTGGAGGTCATTTCCTACCACCAGAGATGGATAATAAATGAACAAATAAATGAATAACATGGCATCTAGTCCTGCAGACTGTATCTTCAAGATACATCTCAAATCTGACCATGCTTACTGCCTTTCCGATACCACTGTACAAACCACCATCATTTCTGGCCTTGGTTACTCAACCAGCATCCTAACTGGCTGCCCTGTGTCCATTCCTGGTTCCCCAATGTCTGTTCTCCACTCAACAGTATGTCTGGATATCACATCATATCACTTCCTTCCTAAAAATCTGCAAATGGCTTCCTATCACACTTAAAAGCCCAACTCTTTCTACATATGATAACCATTGGCAATCTCTTCAGTGTCTTCTGACCATGCATCCACTTATGTCTACTCTATCCACACTGCTCTTCTTTGAACCTGCCAAGCATGCTACTGAACTCAGAGCCTTTCTACTTCCTACCCACTTTGCTGGGCTTCACTTTCTGTATCTTTCTTCTTGACCTCATTTAGGTCTCAGCTCTTCAGAGAGGTTTTCCAACCAGTCTTTTGAAAAAAGCTCACCAGTCCATCTCTCTTTAGCACCCTTATCCTGCTTTATTTCTCTTCATAGCACTTACAATCCCATGGCTTTCTAAACTTGTTGATTTGCTTGTTGATTGCTATCTCCCTGCAATAGAATGTAAGCCCCAAGAATGTCAGGGCTTTTACTCACCATTGAGCCTCCAGCCTCTAACACTGTGCCGGATTCTGTGAGCCACACATATGGTGAAGAGCACAGGTTCTGAAGTTGGATTGCCGACAGGTTTAAAGCTCAGTTTCTCTCAGTTGTGAAATCTTAGGCAAGTCTCTTACCTTCTCATCTGCATAGTGGGGATAATAATAAGCATGTAGATATAAAGTTGTTATTATGAGGATTGAATTGGTTGACACTTGTAAAGTGCTTTGAACAGTGCTTAGTGCATAATGGGTCTATGCCAACATTTGCTAAATTAAAAAAAATCTGTGAGATGAATGTCAGGAGGCCTAGCTGTACAAAAACATCTTACATAGCCAGCCTCAGTATCTTGAATGCTACCATTATTGATGAATTAGTTTGTTTTACTGCTTAATAAATGCTTAGTATGTCCTGCCTTTTATTGACTAAGCTTCCCTCAGGGATATGTCTTCTTTCTCTCGCTGGATTGTCAACTGCTAGAGGACAGGAACTTTATTATTATGCTTTTAAACTTTCACTCTCCTTCTAGCCTCACCCTTTATTCTCCCACTCATGCCCCTGTCCTCATCCCTGGGTTCATACACATGGCACCTCTTCTTAAGAAATACGCCTAAAAATGTAGCATCTTGCAGCCTGTCAAGTTCTGAAGCCCTAATCTGATTTGTGAATCCCTCCTCATCTCCGCCCAAGTGGCTGTCTGCCTTTATGCTTCCAGTTGCCAGGAACTCACTAATTTTTATTTTTTAACTAATATTTTATTTTACTGTTATACAATTTACTGAGCACTTATGACGTGCCGAATACTGCAGTGTGTGTTGGATATGCATTATCTTCTCTAATCCTGACAACAACTCCTGGGTATAAATATGGACATTATCTCATTTGCAATTGAATTACAGGAACTCAGAAATGGAGTTGGGTAGGAGAAGGAAATGGCAACCCACTCCAGTATTCTTGCCTGGAGAATCCCAGGGACAGGAGAACCTGGTGGGCTGCCGTCTATGGGGTTGCACAGAGTCAGACACGACTGAAGCGATTTAGCAGCAGCAGCAGCAGCAGTGAACCCAAACTTTCTGTCAGTCTGACTGTTGTATATTACTATGTTGCCTCTAGAAAGTTCCTCCTTAATATGATTCTTTTGGTACTGGAAAGCTTTTTAAAGTTTCCTGTTAATCTTCCCTATCTATGTAAGAGTATTTGTTCTGATATGTCTGTTTATCCCATTGCTATGAGCCTTTAAAGCTGGGGATGGAGTCTCATTTAGTTTTGCATCTTCATCATCTAGCAGAACCAGGCAGGTAACAAGCATTCAATAAATAAATGTCTACTGAACTGACCTCTGTTAAAATGTGAACAAAACTGGGAGGGCCTTGCTAGGCGCAGTGCAGCCTCAGCTCTTCCTCTCCCTCCCTTTTCTCTCAATCAGCCTCCCCCATGCCTCGTCAATGCCACACTGTTCAAAAGTTTTCCAGGATGTGGATTTTTAAAACTGAAGATTATAAGTAACAGTCACAGAAGCAGATTCTCTTTGGCTCTGCTCTAGTCTGTGAAAGACGTTCAGAATAGCAGTGGGTGGGTGGCCAGACCTGGAGCAGCACTGATTTATAAGTTAAGTGAACTGGAAACTAGGTACATACCGTGTAGACACACATGTATCCTTTTTATATACAAAAGAGAAACAAAGTGAAAGATTTTTCACTTTTCTCCTATTTTAACCACAGAATGTTGTTTTAGTTTGCTGGAGTGAGTGATTATCTACTCTGCAGAAAATTACTATTTTGGTTTTTGCTAAAGGGTGGAAGTAGAGAAGTAGGAAAAAACTAAGTTACCAATAGGAGTATTTTTGTCCTTGAGCAGAGCACCAGGGTGTGGAAGCAAGAGTGATGGCCTGGGGGTCAGGTATCCTGCATGTATACTCTTCTTTGCCCTGGACAGATTGTAGTGTCAGGGGCAAATCCCCTTTCCGGGTTTCAGAGTCTGACTTGGGATTATTGCTCATCTATAAAGGAAATGTTAGAGAAGTAACCCTTATCTCCCAACCTCTACTCTATAATCTGACCTATGGTAACTCTTGGGAACCAGATGGAGCTGAGACAGCTTGGCTGATTCATGCTGGAGATTCAGCCTCTTAGAGTCCTTGTGTGCTCTGAGAGTCCTGAGAGTCCTCTGTGAACCCACTAATAATGGTGCCCACTTTCTAATGATTCTGTGAGCATTACTAAGGGATGTGTGAAAACACTTGGTTTGGCGTTTGACACATGATGTGTGTCCTTGACAAGCATTAAGTATAAGAATAGTAGCAATGACATGAATTATTAAAAGAACAAACTATCAAAAATTATCAAAATAACAATGATTATCAAAACCATGTGGTAGAAAATAGATGGAAGGTACAAAGCAGAAGACACAGTCTCTGACCTTGAAGAGATAAGATGTAGAAAATGTGAAGACAATAGAAGCCAATGTGAATTGAGCACCAGGACGGGGTAGAGAAAGGTATTTCACATCATGATTTAGATGTGGTGAGAGCCCCTCAGACTGACTCAGTCCATACCGCTTCCCAGAGGTGGTGGGAGAGGAGCTGATAAAATCAGTATCTGGGTGCCAGGAAGGAAGATGGTGAGATTTCCAGGAGAGGAAGTAACAGGCTGTCTGAGGTCAGGGCACAAATGCTTTGCCAGATCAGAGGCTTTTTAATAAAAGAGGTCAAAGGCCTCTCTGGTTTCTTTCCCAGGGAATACAAATCAATAGTCATTGTTTCCTTTCTATACAAAATTTTAAATCTGAAATTTACTTCAGTGAAAGGCTAGCTTTGCGTTTGGGGTTGCATCAGTGTGGCTTGAACAGTGACATGTCTGCCTCCTCCCTGGCCATGTGTGTAACTTATGGACACGGTCTGGACTGGCTGTAGGCAGGGGACAATGAATGTGCTTGCAAGAGCCAATGCCAGCTGCCCAGTGCCTCCAGGTACACAGAGAATTTGGCTGTAGAGTACTGGAAGGTGAGTCCTTCTTTCTGTTACTTTTATAGGTTTGCACTGTTATCAGTGGTTTGGATACCCCTGTAGTGGCCACCCATGAGGCAACGTGTCCAGAATTATTCTGTTGAAGAGGCCATGAGTTTGTGTGTTGATCCTCACAGTTGGATGAAATTCTGGATAGTTTAAATTACTAAACACACACACACGACTAACTTAGTCTCTGCCCACTCCCTAGGGTCTCTGTCCATGGTCTAAAGGTCAGTTGTTGAGCAGGCCCATCCCCTGAGAGCAGAGACTGCCCAGGAACCTGGCCAGGTGACAAGTAAGCATGGTGTTTGTGCATAGCATACCAGGCCTGGAGGCTTCAGTGTCTCGGGTCATGTTACAATTGAAAGGGTCATATTACAGTTGAAGAATTTACCAAACAAAGGACTTATATAGAGAAATATACCTATACAGAGACATCTATAGAGAGAAACAAAGACAGAGAGAGGGACAATTTCCAGGGACAATTCTGAATTGTGATCTCTCAATCCTTCAGCCAGATTAAGGATATAAAAAAGGGTCAGAGTGTGGGAGAGATTTGTTGAGAAGGTTCTTTGGGGAGGAAGTGTGCAAGTCTTCTCTATCTTCCCAGGAGGAGAAGAGAGTTCAACCTTCTTCACCCCAAATCTCGTGCAGTCATGGCCACAATCAATTTTATAGCATTTTCATCACCCCAGTAGAAACCCCACACTCATTGGCAGTCACTCCCCATTTCCCTCCAAGCACCTGAGCCCTAGGCAACTAGGGTTGAAGGCAACTACTAATTATCTATTTCCACAGATTTGCTTATTCTGGGATTTCATATAAATGGAATCATGTTACATGGTATTTTGTGACTGACTTCTTTCACATAGCGTAATGGTTTCACGGTTCATCCATGCTGTGTCAAATCAATACTTCATTCCTTTTTATTGCCCAATAATATTGCAGTCAAGGCTATGGTTTTTCCCGTGGTCATGTATGGATGTGAGAGTTGGACTGTGAAGAAAGCTGATCGCCGAAGAATTGGTGCTTTTGAACTGTGGTGCTGGAGAAGACTCTTGAGAGTCCCTTGGACTGCAAGGAGATCCAACCAGTCCATTCTAAAGGAGATCAATCCTGGGTGTTCATTGGAAGGACTGATGCTAAAGCTGAAACTCCAGTTCTTTGGCCACCTCATGCGACGAGTTGACTCACTGGAAAAGACTCTGATGCTAGGAGGGATTGAGGGCGGGAGGAGACGGGGACGACAGAGAATGAGATGGCTGGATGGCATCACCAACTTGATGGACATGAGTTTGAGTGAACTCCGGGAGTTGGTGATGGACAGGGAGGCCTGGCGTGCTGTGATTCATGGGGTCTCAGAGAGTCGGACACGACTGAGCGACTGAACTGAACTGAACTGAATATTGCAGTATATGAATATACCACATTTTCTTTATCCATTTATCAGTTGATGGACATTTGAGTAGTTTCCAACTTTTGGCTATTATGACTATGACTGCTATGAACATTGGTGTACAAGTTTGTGTTTGGACATATGTTTTCATTTCTTTTGGGTATATATACTTCAGTTCAGTTCAGTTCAGTCGCTCAGTCGTGTCCGACTCTCCGCGACCCCATGAATCACAGCACGCCAGGCCTCCCTGTCCGTCACCAACTCCCGGAGTACACTCAAACTCATGTCCACAGAGTCGGTGATGCCATCCAGCCATCTCATTCTCCGTCGTCCCCTTCTCCTCCCGCCCCCAACCTTTCCCAGCATCAGTCTTTTCCAGTGAGTCAACTCGTCGCATGAGGTGGCCAAAGTATTGCAGTTTCAGCTTTAGCATCAGTCCCTCCAATGAACATCCAGGATTGATCTCCTTTAGAATGGACTGGTTGGATCTCCTTGCAGTATAAGGGACTCTCAAGAGTCTTCTCCAACACCACAGTTCAAAAGCATCGATTCTTCGGCGATCAGCCTTCTTCACAGTCCAACTCTCACATCCATACATGACCACGGGAAAAACCATTGCCTTGACTAGACGGACCTTGGCTGGCAAAGTAATGTCTCTGCTTTTTAATATACTATCAAGGTTGGTCATAACTTTCCTTCCAAGGAGTAAGCATCTTTTAATTTCATGGCTGCAATCAGCATCTGCAGTGATTTTGGAGCCCAAAGAAACAAATTCTGACACTGTTTCCACTGTTTTTCCATCTATTTCCCATGAAGTGATGGGACCAGATGCCATGATCTTTGTTTTCTGAATGTTGAGCTTCAAGCCAACCTTTTCACTCTCCTCTTTCACTTTCATCAAGAGGCTTTTGAGATCCTCTTCACTTTCTGCCATAAGGGTAGTGTCATCTGCATATCTGAGGTTATTGATATTTCTCCCAGCAATCTTGATTCCAGCTTGTGCTTCTTCCAGCCCAGCGTTCCTCATGATGTACTCTGCATATAAGTTAAATAAGCAAGGTGACAATATACAACCTTGACGTACACCTTTTCCTATTTGGAACCAGTCTGTTGTTCCATGTCCAGTTCTGACTGTTGCCTCCTGACCTGCATACAGGTTTCTCAAGAGGCAGGTCAGGTGGTCTGGGATTCCCATCTCTTTCAGAATGTTCCACAGTTTATTGTGATCGACACAGTCAAAGACTTTGGCATAGTCAATGAAGCAGAAATAGATGTTTTTCTGAAACTCTCTTGCTTTCTCCATGATCCAGCGGATGTTGGCAATTTGATCTCTGGTGCCTCTGCCTTTTCTAAAACCTGCTTGAACATCTGGGAGTTCACGGTTTACATACTGCTGAAGCCTGATTGGAGAATTTTGAGCATGACTTTACCAGTGTGTGAGATGAGTGCAATTGTGCGGTAGTTTGAGCATTCTTTGGCATTGCCTTTCTTTGGGATTGGAATGAAGACTGACCTTTTCCAGTCCTGTGGCCACTGCTGAGTTTTCCAAATCTGCTGGCATATTGAGTGCAGCACTTTCACAGCATCATCTTTCAAGACTTGAAATAGCTCAACTGGAATTCCATCACCTCCACTAGCTTTGTTAGTAGTGATGCTTTCTAAGGCCCACTTGACTTCACATTCCAAGATGTCTGGCTCTAGGTCAGTGATCACATTATCGTGACTATCTTGGTCGTGAAGATCTTTTTTGTACAGTTTTTCTGTGTATTCCTGCCACCTCTTCTTAATACCTTCTGCTTCTGTTAGGTCCATACCATTTCTGTCCTTTATCGAGCCCATCTTTGCATGAAATGTTCCCTTGGAATCTCTAATTTTCTTGAAGAGGTCTCTTGTTTTTCCTATTCTGTTGTTTTCCTCTATTTCTTTGCATTGATCGCTGAGGAAGGTTTTCTTATCTCTCCTTGCTATTCTTTGGAACTCTGCATTCAGATGCTTATATCTTTCCTTTTCTCCTTTGCTTTTCGCCTCTCTTCTTTTCACAGCTATTTATAAGGCCTCCTCAGACAGCCATTTCGCTCTTTTGCATTTCTTTTCCATGGGGATGGTCTTGGTCCCTGTCTCCTGTACAATGTCACAAACCTCCGTCCAGAGTTCATTAGGCACTCTATCAATCAGATCTAGTCCCTTATCTATTTCTCACTTCCACTGTATAATCATAAGGGATTTGATTGAGGTCATATCTGAATGGTCTAGTGGTTTTCCCTACTTTCTTCAATTTAAGTCTGAACTTCGCAATAAGGAGTTCATGATCTGAGCCACAGTCAGCTCCTGGTCTTGTTTTCGCTAACTGTATACAGCTTCTCCATCTTTGGTTGCAAATATAATCAATCTGATTTCGGTGTTGACCATCTGGTGATGTCCATGTGTAGAGTCTTCTCTTGTGTTGTTGGAAGAGGGTGTTTGCTTTGACCAGTGCATTCTCTTGACAAAACTCTATTAGCCTTTGCTCTGCTTCATTCCGTGCTCCAAGGCCAAATTTGCCTGTTACTCCAGGTGTTTCTTGACTTCCTACTTTTGCATTCCAGTCCCCTATAATGAAAAGGACATCTTTTTTGGTGTTAGTTCTAAAAGGTCTTGTAGGTCTTCATAGAACCGTTCAACTTCGGCTTCTTCAGCATTACTGGTTGGGGCATAGGCCTGGATTACTGTAATATTGAATGGTTTGCCTTGGAAACGAACAGAAATCATCCTGTCATTTTTAAGATTGCATCCAAGTACTGCACTTCGGACTCTTTTGTTGACCATAATGGCTACTCCATTTCTTCTAAGGGATTCCTGCCCACAGTAGTAGATATAATGGTCATCCGAGTTAAATTCACCCATTCCAGTTCATTTTAATTCACTGATTCCTAGAATGTCGACGTTCACTCTTGCCATCTCCTGTTTGACCACTTGCAATTTGCCTTGATTCATGGACCTAACATTCCAGGTTCCTATGCAATATTGCTCTTTACAGCACCGGACCTTGCTTCTATCACTGGTCACAGCCACAACTGGGTATTGGTTTTGCTTTTGCTCCATCCCTTTATTCCTTCTCTAGTTATTTCTCCACTGAGCTCCAATAGCATACTGGGCATCTACCGACCTGGGGAATTCCTCATTCAGTATCCTATCATTTTGCCCTTTGATACTGTTCATGGGGTTCTCAAGGCAAGTATACTGAAGTGGTTTGCCATTCCCTTCTCCAGTGGACCACATTCGGCTGTGATATATATACTTAGGCATGAAATTGTTGGGTCATATGATAACTCTATGTTTTAACCTTTTGAGGAACTACCAGACAGGAGATAAATATAAAATCGTGTTTTGATTATGTCACAAGTTGTGCTTGTTCAGCATACTGACTACTGATGAATTCATCCCCCACCACACCTCAGTTACCCTCTGTGGTCAGGACAAGATCAGCAAGTGAGAGACTGACAGAGGAAAAGGGAGAAATGGAGACATATGCAGAGAGAGACAGAGACAGAGAGAGAGAACAGGCAAACAGGAAGTTAAAGACAAGGCACAGAGGCACCAGACGAGACCTTAGAAGTGATCAGACCTGGAAAAGAAGTGGTTTGGATCTAGGGGTCTGTGAAGCAATTAGCCGGCCATGTGTATTTGAAATTGAACCTAATGTTTAATGCCTCTGTGCCTTCTGCTACAGTTCCAGTGTGCCAGGTACTAGCTTCAGGTGAAGCTATGATTATGCACATATTGTTTTACCTAATCATCACAAACATTTGTTGTTGTTCAGTTGTTCAGTCATGTCTGACTCCTTGCGATCCCGTGGACTGCAGCATGCCAGGCTCCCCAGTCCTTCACTGTCTCCCAGAGTCATATTGTTTTACCTAATCATCACAAACATGTGTGGTGGCTAACATTATTTCATTTTACAAATGAGAAAACTCAGGCTCAGGCAAATAACTTGGTCAGAATCATACAACTGTAAGTCACAATCTAATATTTTTATTTATTTATTTGGCTGCCCTGGGTCTTAGTTGCAGCATGTGGGATCTTTACTGCTGCATATGAACTCTTAGTTTTGGCTGTGGACTCTAGTTCCTTGACCAGGGATCAAACTTGGGTCTTCTGCATTGGGAATATGGAGCGTTAACCACTGGACCACTAGGGAAATCCCTATAAGTAGCAACCTGAGATCAGAAACCTGTCTGCCTGCCCCTTAGGCCAATGTTCTTAACCACTACATGCCTCTCATCCTGGACACCTGGGCTTACCCTGCCAGCTCCTGAATGACTAGTCCTGTGTGCTTCCAAAAACCATTCCATGTTGTGAGGTGCACTGGTAAAATGGCCCTCTAAACGGGGGCAGGGGCAAAATATGGAGTATGTGCCAGTTTCCATAGTGTAAGGATTCCCACCACAGCAGGTGTCAGGCTGCCATCACTTTAAAAACTAGCTCACAACATTCCTGAAGATTTAACAGTTAGTTTTCATGAACCAGTGTGAGCAACTTAGAGCACATCCCTGCTTCTTTGCATTTGAGTTGTATGGACCTTTAGAGAACCAAAGTTCTCAGCTGGGAACCAAAGTTCCCAGATGACATGCATCCCTGAGTTTTCTGGTTAACTGAAGGATTTAACCTGTAATACTAACTCAGAAACCATTTTGGGGGCAAGACATGCCTGTCAAACCTGGTATTTCATGACTCACAGAAATAGAAACACATTCATATTAAAGAAATGCACTAAATTTGTATGCATTTTCCTCTTTTACCTCTGAGTAATAGTTAACATACTTTTAGACTTATTCCAGAAATGTGAGTTATAAGCCAGTGACCATATGATAGAAGCTAAAATTGAGGGAAGCCAGACCTTCTTCACACTGTACTTCTCAAACTCGGGTCTGCGTGTTCTACCAGAATTAAAAAAATATAGTACATATTTTCTTAAAAAAACTTTTTCAGTTACATAGATAAAGGTAAACATTCTCTTTGTGTATGATTCACTGCCATTTAGCAAAAATGCTTTAGTTTTTTATGGGAATAAATTATTTAATGGGGGAGGCGAGTGGCTTTTTTCCCTTACAAATAGGTGTTTACACCTTTAGACTCTGGTAATCTTTTTTTTTTTTTAATTATCCTTCCATATTGTTTTGAGATTTTTTTATTTTTACAGACTCTTTTCAGCTTTATTCAGTTTCTTTCATTTTTGCACGGACAGGCAACTGGTGACAAACCTTAACTGTTGTTATGGGACAGATCAGTGAGAGGAGGATAAAGTGGCAATCTATACTCTTACAACCAAGTTCACGTGGTTCACCAGAGCAAGAGCTGCAGGAATGGCATTTCCTAACTGCTAATGACCAGCTTCATTATCACACCGCCCTGAACTAACACTTTTGCTTTTGGTTTTTAATGGGAGTCATTCAGCTCAGTTCAGTCGCTCAGTCGTGTTCGACTCTCCGCGACCCCATGAATCACAGCACGCCAGGCCTCCCTGTCCATCACCAACTCCCGGAGTACACTCAAACTCATGTCCACAGAGTCGGTGATGCCATCCAGCCATCTCATTCTCGGTTGTCCCCTTCTCCTCCCGCCCCCAACCTTTCCTAGCATCAGAGTCTTTTCCAGTGAGTCAACTCATCGCATGAGGTGGCCAAAGTATTGCAGTTTCAGCTTTAGCATCAGTCCCTCCAATGAACATCCAGGATTGATCTCCTTTAGAACGGACTGGTTGGATCTCCTTGCAGTCCAAGGGACTCTCAAGAGTCTTCTCCAACACCACAGTTCAAAAGCATCAATTCTTCGGCGATCAGCTTTCTTCACAGTCCAACTCTCACATCCGTACATGACCACGGGAAAAACCATTGCCTTGACTAGACGGACCTTGGTTGGCAAAGTAATGTCTCTGCTTTTTAATATACTATCAAGGTTGGTCATAACTTTCCTTCCAAGGAGTAAGCGTCTTTTAATTTCCTGGCTGCAATCAGCATCTGCAGTGATTTTGGAGCCCAAAAAAATAAAGTCTGACACTGTTTCCACTGTTTTTCCATCTATTTCCCATGAAGTGATGGGACCAGATGCCATGATCTTTGTTTTCTGAATGTTGAGCTTCAAGCCAACCTTTTCACTCTCCTCTTTCACTTTCATCAAGAGGCTTTTGAGTTCACTTTCTGCCATAAGGGTAGTGTCATCTGCATATCTGAGGTTATTGATATTTCTCCCAGCAATCTTGATTCCAGCTTGTGCTTCTTCCAGCCCAGCGTTCCTCATGATGTACTCTGCATATAAGTTAAATAAGCAAGGTGACAATATACAACCCTGACGTACACCTTTTCCTATTTGGAACCAGTCTGTTGTTCCATGTCCAGTTCTAACAGTTGCTTCCTGACCTGCATACAGGTTTCTCAAGAGGCAGGTCAGGTGGTCTGGGATTCCCATCTCTTTCAGAATGTTCCACAGTTTATTGTGATCCACACAGTCAAAGGTTTTGGCATAGTCAATGAAACAGAAATAGATGTTTTTCTGAAACTCTCTTGCTTTCTCCATGATCCAGCGGATGTTGGCAATTTGATCTCTGGTGCCTCTGCCTTTTCTAAAACCTGCTTGAATATCTGGGAGTTCACGGTTTACATACTGCTGAAGCCTGGCTTGGAGAATTTTGAGCATGACTTTACTAGCGTGTGAGATGAGTGCAATTGTGCGGTAGTTTGAGCATTCTTTGGCATTGCCTTTCTTTGGGATTGGAATAAAGACTGACCTCTTCCAGTCCTGTGGCCACTGCTGAGTTTTCCAAATCTGCTGGCATATTGAGTGCAGCACTTTCACAGCATCATCTTTCAAGACTTGAAATAGCTCAACTGGAATTCCATCACCTCCACTAGCTTTGTTCGTAGTGATGCTTTCTAAGGCCCACTTGACTTCACATTCCAAGATGTCTGGCTCTAGGTCAGTGATCACGTTATCGTGACTATCTTGGTCGTGAAGATCTTTTTTGTACAGTTCTTCTGTGTATTCTTGCCACCTCTTCTTAATATCTTCTGCTTCTGTTAGGTCCCTACCATTTCTGTCCTTTATCGAGCCCATCTTTGCATGAAATGTTCCCTTGGAATCTCTAATTTTCTTGAAGAGGTCTCTTGTTTTTCCTATTCTGTTGTTTTCCTCTGTTTCTTTGCATTGATCACTGAGGAAGGTTTTCTTATCTCTCCTTGCTATTCTTTGGAGCTCTGCATTCAGATGCTTATATCTTTCCTTTTCTCCTTTGCTTTTCGCCTCTCTTCTTTTCACAGCTATTTGTAAGGCCTCCTCAGACAGCCATTTCGCTCTTTTGCATTTCTTTTCCATGGGGATGGTCTTGGTCCCTGTCTCCTGTACAATGTCACGAACCTCCATCCAGAGTTCATCAGGCACTCTATCAATCAGATCTAGTCCCTTAAATCTATTTCTCTCTTCCACTGTATAATCATAAGGGATTTGATTGAGGTCATATCTGAATGGTCTAGTGGGAGTCATTAGATTCTAGAAAATTCCCTATTTGTCCCATCCCTAAATTTGATTTCCTGAGAATCAGAGAGAAAACAAGTTATTCTGAACTTCGTGTATGACAAGTGAACGTGTGGTTGAAACAAGAACCTGCATCACCTTGGTGCAGCTGGACCTTTTCCCCTGACCCTGTTGAAAGGAGCCAAGCTCCAAGTGGAACTGCAGCTCGGGCTTGCTGATCTAGCACAAGTGGAGTTTTCTGTAGGAAATTATCTAAATAACACTCACATTCTTTGCCTTCTCTCCTTTCCACTCTTCACTTCTCTCTTCAATGAAACAGTTTAAGCTCAGCACTTGAACTCTCATAGGGGTGAAGTGTTTGACAATTTCAATCTCTTCTGACATTCCGATCAAAAAGAACAGTCTCTTCTTCACTCCAAAAAGTGCTTTTCATCAAAGCTATTGTATTTCACTGAAGATGCAACTTTCTGAAAATAAGATGTCCTAAAATGATAGTTCAAAGATACCTTCCTTTAAAAAATGGCATAAGTGGCACTTTAAAAAGAACCCAGTCACATAAGTGGATCTGGTCCTGTATGCAACAAAATAATTGTGGCACAGTCAAATAATAGGTTGCTAATGCCATAGACATAAAATCATCCAATGAATCAAAATGAGGGTGAAATCTTCCCTAAGTAGTCATTCTTTTGTTTAATATGTATGCTCCTTCTTCACCAGTAATGGAAGGTTTAAGGAAATGTTCAGTAGTAATTTAATAAAAATATTGATAGAGTGCCTTATAGATACAAAGCAGTTCCTATCCACTTTAGAAACACAATTCAGCATGATTGTGACCTATGAAATACAAAACTCTATGATAGGTGATATGAGATATAAATAGTTGGTGCCTGTATAGATTATAGTAGAAGAAAAAACTAAGTATAAGAATAATCAGAATACAGATAATTACCCATGTAGTGTATATTCCCTGAGCTCCTCTGATGGGTCAGGCACTTTGCTACAATGATTGAGATAGTGATGAGCCAAGGAGTACTGGTACCTACCTCCCTGAATGTAAAATGTAAGTGTCAAAATTCTGTCCTTCCTTCAACAACTATTTATGAATAAGAACTATATGTCAACTGCCCTTTTTGGAACTGTTGATATAGCCACGAGCTAAAAATCCTCTCTATTCTCAGAGATTATGTTCTATTGTGGAGGTAGAAAAACAAACACATATACAGTTTCAGATAGAAGTAAGTACTATAAAGAATATAGAAAGGGGGAACTTCCCTGGTGGTCTAGTGGCTAAAATTCTATGCTTCCAATGCAGGGGCCCTGGATTTGATCCCTGGCTGGGGAACGAGATCACACATGCTGCAACTAAGACCCAGTGCAGCAAAATAAATATATTTTTTAAAGACTATAGAAAGGGGTCAGTGAATTAAAAATGACAGAAGGTAGTTGGGGAAGTCCTCTCTGGGAAGACCTTTGAGCAGGGACATGGTGGAAGTGAGGAGCCTGTGCAGATCTCTCAGGTAGAGGGAATCCCATATGTAAAGATGCTGAGGTGAGAAGGAGTGTGTTTGTGGAAGAGCAAAGAAGCCAGTGTGGCTGGAGGAGACAAAGTCATGGAGAGGGAAGTTGGAGAGGAAGCTGAGGTCAGATTGTGTGAGGCCTTGGTAAGGACTTTAGATGTTGTTCTGAGGGTGATGGGAAGCCAATAGAGAGTCTTGAGAAGGGGAATGATCTCATTTGACTTTTTAAAAATAAATTTTTATTGGAATATAGTTGCTTTACAATGTTGTATTAGTTTCTTGCTATATAACAAAGTGCACTGTCATATATATATGTATATCTCCTCTTTTTAAGATTTCCTTCCCATTTAGGTCACCACAGAGCACTGAGTAGAATTTCCTGTGTTCTCATTAGTTATCTGTTTTGTGCATCAGTTCGGTTCAGTTCAGTTCAGTCGCTCAGTTGTGTCCGACTCTCCACGACCCCATGAATCATAGCACGCCAGGCCTCCCTGTCCAACACCAACTCCCGGAGTTAACTCAAACTCATGTCTACAGAGTCGGTGATGCCATCCAGCCATCTCATTCTCGGTCATCCCCTTCTCCTCCCACCCCCAACCTTTCCCAGCATCAGAGTCTTTTCCAGTGAGTCAACTCATCGCGTGAGGTGGCCAAAGTATTGCAGTTTCAGCTCTAGCATCAGTCCTTCCAATGAACATCCAGGATTGATCTCCTTTAGAATGGACTGGTTGGATCTCCTTGCAGTCCAAGGGACTCTCAAGAGTCTTCTCCAACACCACAGTTCAAAAGCATCAATTCTTTGGCGATCAGCTTTCTTCACAGTCCAACTCTCACATCCATACATGACCACGGGAAAAACCATAGCCTTGACTAGACGGACCTTTGTTGGCAAAGTAATGTCTCTGCTTTTTAATATACTATCAAGGTTGGTCATAACTTTCCTTCCAAGGAGTAAGCGTCTTTCAATTTCATGGCTGCAATCAGCATCTGCAGTGATTTTGGAGCCCAAAAAAATAAAGTCTGACACTGTTTCCACTGTTTCCCCATCTATTTCCCATGAAGTGATGGGACCAGATGCCATGATCTTTGTTTTCTGAATGTTGAGCTTCAAGCCAACCTTTTCACTCTCCTCTTTCACTTTCATCAAGAGGCTTTTGAGTTCCTCTTCACTCTCTGCCATAAGGGTAGTGTCATCTGCATATCTGAGGTTATTGATATTTCTCCCAGAAATCTTGATTCCAGCTTGCGCTTCTTCCAGCCCAGCGTTCCTCATGATGTACTCTGCATATAAGTTTAATAAGCAAGGTGACAATATACAACCTTGACGTACTCCTTTCCCTATTTGCAACCAGTCTGTTGTTCCATGTACAATTCTGACTGTTGCTTCCTGACCTGCATACAGGTTTCTCAAGAGGCAGGTCAGGTGGTCTGGTATTCCCACATCTTTCAGAATTTTCCAGAGTTTATTGTGATCCAGTCAAAGGCTTTGGCATAGTCAATGAAGCAGAAATAGATCTTTTTCTGGAACTCTCTTGCTTTCTCCATGATCCAGCGGATGTTGGCAATTTGATCTCTGGTGCCTCTGCCTTTTCTAAAACCTGCTTGAACATCTGGAAGTTCATGGTTCACATATTGCTGAAGCCTGGCTTAGAGAATTTTGAGCATGACTTTACTAGCGTGTGAGATGAGTGCAATTGTGTGGTAGTTTGAGCATTCTTTGGCATTGCCTTTCTTTGGGATTGGAATGAAGACTGACCTCTTCCAGTCCTGTGGCCACTGCTGAGTTTTCCAAATTTGCTGGCATATTGAGTGCAGCACTTTCACAGCATCATCTTTCAAGATTTGAAATAGCTCAACTGGAATTCCATCACATCCACTAGCTTTGTTCATAGTGATGCTTTCTAAGGCCCACTTGACTTCACATTCCAAGATGTCTGGCTCTAGGTCAGTGATCACATTATCATGACTATCCTGGTCATGAAGATCTTTTTTGTACAGTTCTTCTGTGTATTCTTGCCACCTCTTCTTAATATCTTCTGCTTCTGTTAGGTCCATACCATTTCTGTCCTTTATCGAGCCCATCTTTCATGAAATGTTCCCTTGGAATCTCTAATTTTCTTGAAGAGGTCTCTTGTTTTTCCTATTCTGTTGTTTTCCTCTATTTCTTTGCATTGTTTTGTGCATAGAAGTATGTATATTTCAGTCCCAGTCTCCTAATTCATCCTGCCCCAAGTGTTCTTGCCTGGAGAATCCCAGGAATGGGGGAGCCTGGTGGGCTGACGTCTATGGGATCGCACAGAGTTGGACACGACTGAAGTGACTTAGCAGCAGCAATCCTACTTGTTAATTTTGAGTCATTCTGGCTATCGTGTGGGGGAATAGATGGTGTGTGGGGGCCGGCAAGGATAGAAAGCAAAAGGAAGCTAACTCTCCCTTATGTAAGAGGCAGTTCCTCTCTCCTAACTGCCTTAGATCTGAGACATCAGTTTTTCCTGCTTTAGGACTTGAAGTGAAACATTGGCCCTTTCTGGGTCTCAAGCCTGCTGGCCTTTGGACTGAAACAATGCCATTTCCTGGGTTTCCAGCTTGCTGACCCATCCTGTAGATCTTGGGACTTGTCAGCCATCATAATCGCATGGGGTTTTTTGTTCTACTTAAGAACAACTGAATGAGGCCCGTCCACATTAGGGAGGATAATCTGCTTTAATCAGTCTACCCATTAAAATTTGAAACTCATCCTACAATACCCTCACAGAAATATCCAGAGAAATGTTTGACCAAATATCTGGAAACCCTGTGACCTGGTCAGGTTGACATATAAAGTTAACTGTAACACTCCTGTTGGGGCACCCCTGCCTCTTTTTCAGCCCCATCTCTCAGTCACTCTTCTATACACTTTACACCCCAGTTGGACAAGACCCCCAACTGCTTTCTAATCATGCCCAGAACTTCCAACTACCCTATAGAGGGGTCCCTTCCCTTATCTCTGCTTGTTCAACTCCTACCCACCCATTGAGGCTTATGCCACCTCCTCCAAGCAGTGGGTCCTGCTCTCCTTTCTGTGCTGTGTCTCACTTTTCTTTTGTCCCTTCTTTGTTTATGTCTCTCTTTGGCATTTAATGCACTTCCCTCATATAGCCATAATTTACATGTTTATAAGTGATATGAGATGCTTAGCAAGAACTATCCAGGGAGTCACCTAGCAAACATGGAAAGATGGAATCCCTTGTGACGTTCTTTACAGGAGTGAGTCATTTTGGTAAATGGTTTGCTGTCTCTTGCTTCCTCCTCTGGAAAGTGAGGATATGGATATTACCTACCTCAAAAGATTGTTGTGAAGACTAAATGAGATGATGAATTGCAAGCACCTAGCATAGGCTGTCCTGAATATTCATTGGAAGGACTGATGCTGAAGCTGAAAATCTAATACTTTGGCCACCTGATGCAAAGAATGGACTCATTGGAAAAGACCCTGATGCTGAAAAAGTTGAAGGCAGGAGGAGAAGGGGACGACAGAGGATGAGATGATTGGATGGCGTCACCAACTCTATGGACACGAGTTTGAGTAAGCTCTGGGAGTTGGTGATAGACAGGAAAGCCTGGCATGCTGCAGTGCATGTGGTCACAGAGTCGGACACGACTGAGCAACTGAACTGAACTGAACATAGGATGTGATGAAGAGTAAACCCTGTGTAAAGAGGAGTTAACTCTGAGGAGAACCTCCCTCAGAGAAGTAGACACATGGCTCCCACAAGTCCTGAGAGGAGTTTCCCACAGGAAAGTGGAACAGATGGGAGGCAGATAGAGTATAAAGCTCTTAAATTTACAAGTTCTTAGTTCAAGTAAGGGCTTCCCTGCATTCTGCCTGAATCTGCCTGCAATGCAGGAGACCCAGGTTCAATCCCTGGGTCAGGAAGGTTCCCCGGAGAAAGGAATGGCAACCCACACCAGTTCAAGTGAACAGTGAAGACTAATGAGGCTCCCTGGACCCCAATTCAAAAGGGGAGAGAACCAAAGTCACCCAGCTTAGGCCAGTTGTCAACCTCTTATATCTGTTATGACTGGATGGCAAGATTGCTGTCTCACATCACCACCAGGTCCTGTTCCTGTGGATCATTAGGGGCAAGTCTCAGAGACATGAGAGCCTGGGTTGAGTGTACTGTGGTTAACATAGCATAACACCCATCACACTCTCTGGGAATCTTTTGCTATACTCTTTTGGCTCTTCTATTAGGCCATAAGCCCCTGAGGGCACATCCCTATAGCTCCAGTGCCAATCATACCACCTGGCACATTGTGGGCTCCCAACAAAGACTCCTTGAGTGAAGGAGCATTTACTCATTTGCTTCCATATGTAAATGATCATGGAAGCCCTGTGTTTACAAACCTCTCAAAACACTGCCAAACAGAACCAGTAAGTAAAACACAATGACAACAACAGTGAAGGTCTTGAGGCATATCCTTTGAAATGAGAGAAAAACAAATCTGAAAAGTACTTACCTAGAAGTTACTGAGAGTGGGAAAATTTTCCTTCTGAGGCAATCACTGCCAGTAATTACATGTGAAAATACTATTACATGTGAAAATACTATTACATGTGAAAATACGAGTGTCAAACCTCTTTATGAAAGATGATTTAAAACTTTACTTGGCATTTCCTTCCATATTCTAAAACCAGAATTTCTTTACATTAAAAAAAAAAAGACCCCAGATACTGCAGCTTCAGAGACAGCCTCTGTGTTAGGGCCATTCACCAACAATCCTCTCAGCTTAGGCTTCACTATCTAAAAGCTGCTTATGCAAAAGTCCCCTATGATGAGGTCAGAGTGATCATGTACTGTGCTGTGCTTTGTTGCTCAGTCATGTCCCACCCTTTGCATCCACATGGACTGTATCTCATCTGGCTCCTCTGTCCAAGGGGATTCTCCAAGAAAGAATACTAGAGTGGGTTGCCATGCCCTCCTCCAGGGAATCATCCCAACCTAGGGGTCAAACCCAGGTCTCCCACATTGCAGGCAGATTCTTTACAGTCTGAGCCACCAGGGAAGCTCCAGAGTGATCATAGGCATTAAGAACAGTATTAAATCACTGCTATAAGCTGAATTGTGTTCCACCAATTCATATGTTGAAGCCCTAACCCTCAGTACCTCAGAATGTGACTGTCTTTGAAGATAGAACCCTTAAAGAGAGTGATTAAGTTAAGATCAAATCAAATTATTAGGATGAGCCTTAATCCCATCCAGCTAATATCCTTATAAGAAGAGGAGTTTAGATACGTGGAGACATAAGGGATGACCATTTGTAGTCACAGGGAGAAAGTGGTCATTGCAAGCCAAGGAAAGACACCAAACCTGTCAGCGCCTTGACCTTGGACCTCCAGTCTCCAGGACTCTGAGAAAATACAATTCTGTCCTTTAAGCCACCCAGTTCTGTGGTGTTTTGTCATGGCAGCCCTAGTAAGCTAATACAATCACTTTCTCTAATGGCTCCTCATCCTTTTAAGAATAAGGACTTTTTATTTTATTATTTGCTTATTAAATAAATTTACTTCACTGAACCAGCAAAGGAAAAGCACAGAACATTTAACTCCATAACTAGTTTATCAGACATGCACAAAAGAAAGCCTTAAAAAAAAACCAAGAATGAGGGCCCATCTTAATCCAGAATGATCTCATCTTGATGACAGCTACAAAAACCCTATGTGCAAATAAGGCCCTACTCACAGGTACTGGGGTGAAGATTCAAATATATTTTTCTGGGAAGGGGGAGAGATGCAATTCTACCCTCTGCAAATGTCTAAGCTTGAAGGGAGTTGAGTAATTGCAAGAAGTATGAAAAATCTTCTGGAATGTGGTTGATATTCTTGATCCAGGGGCTGGTTATACTGTAGTTTCAGTTAATGAAAATTCATCCAGCTATTCCCTTGTGATATGTGTGCATTTCTCTATGAATGTTATGCTTCAATAAAATAATTTTTTAAAGTCACTTGTTTAGAATTTGCAGTTGTTTATTCTTTTGATTTATGCTTCTCTAAAATATCAGAGAAAAGCAAATCTGTCAGTGTCTTGAAATAAAGCAAAAGAAGACTCTAATTGGATATATCACTGTGGGCTTTGATTTCTCCTCTGTATCTGTGATCAAGAAACACTATAATGAGTAAAAGCCACAATGTATTCAATATTTTAAAATTGATGTTTTTATCTTCACAACAGCATCTATATATACTTGAAAAATATTTGTACACAAAAGTCTCAGGTATTATATATCTGTTTACAGATTATGCTTGCCTGCCATATGGCTTCACAGGCATTTAGTACTAGTTCTGTGGTCACTCTATAGTCACAAGCTGCAGATCACTGTCTACAGCCCCTCAGGGGAAAATGTACAGTCGTGGAGAGCATGGAATTTGGAGTCAAAGTGTCTTGGTTAGAATCTCAGATTGTCAGTTTTGGTGTATGCAATTGTTGTGTGTTTCATTTTTCCCACCGGTAAAATGGAGTGATAATAATAGTGTCTAACTCATAGGCTTCTTATATTAAGATGAGTTTATACATTTTAATACACAGTAATTGGGCCAGATTATATATAAACATTAGCTATTATTATTATTATTATTGGGGACTTCCCAGGTGGCTCAGTGGGTCAAGAACCTACCTGCAATGCAGGTGATGCAGGAGTCTTGGCTTCAATCCCTGGGTCGGGAAGATCCCCTGGAGGAAGCCATGGCAACCCACTCCATTATTCTTGCCTGGAGAATCCTATGGACAGAGGAGCCTGGCGGGCTACAGTCCATCGCGTCGTAAAGAGTCAGACACGACCAAAGTGACTGAGCACGCATGCACAGCTATTATTATTATTATCAAGGTTTGCAAGCTAGAGTGAGGGTCCAAGGCTGTTAACTGCCCTGCTCCTGACTGGAGTAGGTATAAGGGGTACAGATTACTTTGGGAGAGTCTTATCTTTTGGCTGTTGTTAATAACGCTGCTATGAACTTAAATGTACAAATATCTGTTTCTGTCCCTGTTTTCAATTATTTTGTTTTTATACCCAGAAGTGGAATTGCTAACTCAATGATAATTCTACGTTTAACTTTTTGATGATTTGTTTGGATTTGATTATTATTGATTTTTTGAGCTGTCACACTATTTTCCACAGTAACTGCTCCGTTGTATATTCCTACCAGCAATGCACAAGTGTTCTAATATATCCACATCCTTGCCAACACTCACTTTCTGTTTTGTTTTACATGTGTGGTGTGGTTGGTTGCATGTTTGTGTGTCTGTGTTTATAAATAGCTGTGATAGTTAATTTTATGTGTGAACTTACTGTACCAAGGGATTCTTTAGGCAAGAATACTGGAGTGGGTTGCCATTTCCTTCTCCAGGGGGTCTTCCTGACCCAGGGATCAAACTTGCATCTCTTAGGTCTCCTGCATTGACGGGCGGGTTCTTTACCACGAGGGCCACTTGGGAAGTCCCTGTCCACATATTTGTTCAAATATTATTCTGGGTGTTTCTGTGGGCATGTTTTTGGATGAGGCTAACATTTAAGTCGGTGGACTTTGAGTAAAGCAGATTTCTCTTCATAATGGGACTGGGCCTCATCCAATCAGTTGAAGGCTGGATTAGAACAGAAAGACCTACAAGTGGGAGTTCTCCAGCAGTCGGTTTTTTGGACTAGAACTGGCATACTGGCTCTTCCTGGTCCTCCAGACTGACAGGCTTTGACCTGGAAGGGTGGCATCAGCTCTCCTGGTGTTCCAGCCTTTTGGCCCACCCTAAAGATTTTGGATTTGTCAGCCTTTATAATCACATGACATATATATGTATATATATGTGTGTGTGTATATATATATATATACATATATATATGTGTGTGTATGTATACGTGTGTTTGTATATAAAATATTGTATTGGTTCTATATTATAAAAATTGTACTGATTCTATTTCTTTGGAGAAACCTGACTTATATAATAGCCCTCCTAATGGGCATGAAAGTCTCATTAGAATTCAAATATGTGTTATACAGACATGGTACATACACACTGTATAGAAAACCTTTATTGAAACTTATCATGAGCCAGGTACAGCCATAAGCACTTCACATATTTTAATTCATGTGATGTACACAATGCCTCTGAAGCAATCATCAGTATGACCTCTAATCTGTAGATGAGAAGGAAAGCACATAAAGGTTGAATAACACGGGCTAAGGTCATGCAGCTGTTATGTGGTGATTTGAAATCAGCAGTCTGGTTCCAGAATTTTTGCTTTTGCCAAATGATGCTCAGGCACCTTCCGTACTAGTAGCTGAACTTAATTCTAACCATCTTGGTGATTTCTTATGCCCTGAATTTCCCTTTACATGACCTCCCTTCTTCCCAAAAGTCCTTCTCCACTTCAGTTCCCACAAAGCAGTCGAGACTGGGTACTACCATATTCCCTGCTGTGGCATGTGGTGTCAAGGGGAAGAACAATGGTTTCTGGTCCCAACAAAACCCTGAAAATATGCCCTTGGGGAAAAAATTTAGGAACCGCTAAATCCTTTACACTGGAAGCAGAAAAGTTAAAGTATTTAAAAATGAAAATTATTCGCATAGTGTATTTCAGCCAAATAATTAACATGTCCTCATGTATTAATTATTAACTTCAGTACTATCCTTGCCCTGCTTTGTGGGGCTATCCTTTTTCTGGGGTTAAGTGAGGATAAGCTTTTTGAGGTAGCACTGAATTCCATTTCAAGAAAATCCTCACAAGTCTGGTTAGGCGAAGATTCCCATCCAAAAGAATTGCCCAGTCAAGCAATTAAGTCACTTTCAGCAGTTACCAACTTTCAGCTGACCTTTGTGGAAGCCGTAGCTGCAGTTATAACTCATAGGTTTTTGTTTTTTTTAAAAAATATCAGACTCCCCCTCCAGTAAAAAATGTATCCAGTGCTTGAAACTTGGAAAGAGTACTAAGCCAGATCCCTCCCTTTAGAATGGCTGCAAACATTTTCACATTCGGTTGACCTTACTGTGTCCCATCTTTTAAAAACAAAGCGTGAATAATTTCATTGGAGCTGTTTGCTTTGACCTTGATGGGCTTCTCAGGATAACTGTTTCCTGCAGTGTATTTTGGGAATGTGGACTCTCCCAGACTGCAAAGCTTTAGCTACTGCTAGAAAGAAGCATAGCAGGGCATGTCACACTTTGAATGGTATCAGAGAATTTTAAATCAGAGAGGATCTCCACCAAATCAAACTCCTTAACTTCACACATGAGGAGATGGAAGCTCAGTAGGGTTGGAGGAAGACATTGAAGTATTTTAAACAGGATGGGACAATAGGGCTCTTATATTGAATTCACTTATTAAATCTATGGGTGAGACAAAGCAAAGAGCTCAGGATACCTCTATGGGCTGGAACAGACCAGCATGATAAAACTCAATAAGCAGTAATAATAAAGCACTGCTTCCAGATGCAGAACCAGCAAGGCTCTCTAATAACTTGAGGATATGGGACAGACAGGGTTTGGTGGACTGCAATCTCTGTATGTCTGCAGAGACAGTGGTCAGCAAGATGTTTAAAAACCTAATTAAATTCTAATAATAGTACAAATCATGTTGTGTTAGTGTGTAAATATATTCTATAAGGACACATAAAATTGTTCATGGTAGTTATCTTTAACAGTAGAACTAGGAGGAATAGCTATGACAAACCTAGACAGCATATTAAAAAGCAGAGACATCACTTTGCTAACAAAGCTCTGTATAGTCAAAACTATGGCTTTTCCAGTCGTCATGTACAGTTATGAGAGTTGGACCATAAAGAAGTCTGAGTGCCAAAGAATTGATGCCTTTGAATTGTGGTGAAGAAGACTCTTGAGAGTCCCTTGGACTGCAAGGAGATCAAAACTAGGCAATCCTAAAAGAAATCAACCCTCAATATTCATTGGAAAGACTGATGCTGAAGCTGAAGCTCCAATGCTTTGGCCGCATGATGCAGAGAGTCAACTCATTGGAAAAGCCCTTGATGCTGGGAAAGATTGAAGACAAAAGGAGAAGAGGGTGGCAGAGGGTGAGATGGTTAGATAGTATCACTGGCTCAATGGATGTGAATTTGAGCCAACTCAAATGGACAGAGGAGGACAGAGGAGCTGGCGTGCTGCAGTCCATGGGGTCTCAAAGAGTCGAACATGACTTAGGGACTGAACAAAAACAACAGCTAGGAGAGAGGGTTGTACAGTTTACTTTAGACATATTGTATTTCTTGACAGATTTTATGATAAACGTTTTCTTGATTTTGCAGTAAACAAATCTTAGAAACTTAAAATGATGGTGATTAACAAAACTTGAAGCTGAAGGAGAGTGTCCAGATGGGCAGGAAAGTGCTAAATAGAGTGTATGGGATGTACACTGTAGAGCCTTGGACATCAAGGGTCATCAATAAGTTTAAGTATTATATTCAGGAGGAGTGAGATCACAGTGGTGGTGAGGGCTGTGAATAAGATCACAGAGAAAATTGTTGAGCAAATCTAGCTAACTTCAAATTTTTGAAAACTCAGCATGGAGGAGAGCATGGCAACCCACTCTAGTGTTCTTGCCTGGAAAATCCCCACAGACAGATGAGCCTGGTGGGCTATACAGTCCATGGGGTTGCAAAGAGTCGGACACGACTGAGTGACTAAGAATACAGCACAGTATGTAAAACAGAGACTTATTGTCTATCTCATTCTGAAGGGCTAGTACACAGAAATTGATTTGCCCTTTTATTCATAAAATGTGTATCTTCCTTAAGAAAGCTTTTGAGAATGTATGTCCCTAGCAAAGAATTGGACTATTTTAAGAAGAATGAGCTGCGTTTTCTGAATTGTATTCAAGGAATGGTTGATCAGTTCAACCATGAGAGATGGTTTTTTTAAGAAGGATGGACTAGAAAACGTCTAATGAATCTTGTCACTTTATACTTATACCATTTTCCTGCTCAAAAATACTGTATAAAGGCTTGACGACAATATCTAGAAAGGTCAAATTACTCCCTGTGGTGTTCAAGGCCCTTCAGGATGTTGCTGCATTCACCTTTTCCAATTTATCTTCTCCTGTCCCCATTAGGCACCCACTGCCCAGTCTCACTGGTCCAGTTTTCAGATACCTTCTTACCTCCTTGTGTTTTCTTTCTTACCCTGCTCTTTTCTAGAATGCCCTTTTGGCTTTTCTTGCTCTGCTAAGTGCTAGCCATGTGAAGTTGGTGAAATGCAATGCATTTTTCAATTTGAATCATCAAATACTATCTTGCTTTAAGGCTTTCCCTCTTTCCTAGGTATTACTTTTCAAAACTGACAGTTGCTGGAGGAATTCACGGACAAACCAGTAATTTATAGCTAGGGTCTACTTGGTTGATCAGTGCCCACATGATATTAGAGGTCAAAAATGAAACACCACCCTCCTGTCACTATGATATATCTAATACTCAAATATATATTTCAATGGTTGTGGCATTTATATTCCAAAAGGAATATGCTTTTATATTTGCATATTTTAGTGTTACAGTTTTTGCCTAAAATTGAGCAACAGATCGACTTGACCCATTTGTATTAAGCCCTTTACATGAGCAGAGCATTGTGGCTTGGGCTTACTCAAATCCAAATTAAGATCTGAATCTGAAGAAAGAAAGTAACCTTTTTAAAGAATCAAACTCCATGAGGAGAGAAAGTAGGCCAAGCGCCTACTGGACAAACTGTTAGAAGGATCCATCATCTCTTTTAACTTTTGTTACTTGTTACTGGCACTAAAATAAATCCATTTGTGCCAACGCCTATTATTTCCCCACTTTGAAAAAGGTCAACATTCAAACAATACAGAAAATTCTGGATATGACCTCATAATGTCTCTTCTCATAGGAAGTTTAAGTTCTGGTTCTGCATATTTCTGGCTGTGTGACTTTTGCCATACCTCAACCCTTTAGAGGAGAAGGCAATGGCAACCCACTCCAGAACTCTTGCCTGGAGAATCCCATGGATGGAGGAGCCTGGTAGGCTGCAGTCCATGGGGTCTCTAAGAGTCAGACACGACTGGGCGACTTCACTTTCCTTTTTCACTTTCACGCATTGGAGAAGGAAATGGCAACCGACTCCAGTGTTCTTGCCTGGAGAATCCCAGGGGCGGGGGAGCCTGGTGGGCTGCCATCTATGGGGTCGCACAGAGTCGGACATGACTGAAGCAACTTAGCAGCAGCAGCAGCAACCCTTTAGAAGACTGAAAATGTGGTGATTGTTGTTTTAGTCACTAAGTTTTATCTGACTCTTCACGACCCCATGAACTGGAGACTACCAGGCTCCTCTGTCCGTGGGATTTCCCAGTCAAAAATACTGGAGTGAGTTGCCATTTCCTTCTCTAGATCTTCTGACCCAGGCGTTGAACCCACATCTCCTGCATTGGCAGGCAAATTCTTTACCACTGAGCCACAAGGAAAGCCCCAAAGAAAATGTATATATATGCAAATGTGTGAAAGTGTTAATTGCTCAGTCATGTCCAACTCTTTGCGACCCCATGTAGCCCTCAGCCCACCAAGCTCCTCAGTCAGTGGAATTCTCTAGGCAAGAATACTGGAGTGGATAGTCATTCCCTTCATCAAGGGATCATCATGACCTAGGGATCGGACCCGGGTCTCCTGCATTGCAGGCAGATTCTTTACCATCTGAGCCACCAGGGAAGCATATACATAAAAATATAAATAAGTATACTATATGTTATAATATTAGTCATTAGTATATCCTTATGCTATATACTATATGTATATACATGATACATAAATATATACTAATTGCTATTATATATAATATATATGCACTAGTATATTGGGTTATAGTCATTCTAATAGATGCATAGTGGTACCCCACTATAGTTTTTTTTAACAATCTTATATCTTGTATTTATTGCCTAACATCTTAAGAAACATTTTTTGGTAATTTAAAAAATTAACATATAGTTGATGTACAAGATTATACAAGTTACAGATTTACAATACAATGAGTCACAATTTTTAAAGGTTATACTACATTTTAGGTTTCCCTGGTGGCTCAGTGGTGAAAAACCTGCTTGCCAATGCAGGGGACATGGGTTCGATCCTTGGGTCAGAAAGATGCCTTGAAGAAGGAAATGACAACCCACTCTAGTATTCTTGTCTGGGAAATTCCATGGACAGAGGAGCCTGGCAGGCTACAGTCCATGGGGTTATGAAAGAGTTGGACACGACTTAATGACTAAGCAACAACATACATTTATAGTTATTAGTAAATATTGGATATATTCCCTGTAATGTGTAATATATCCCTGTAGCTTATTTTATGTGTAATAATTTTTAACTCTTACCTCCTTTACCCCTATATTGCCCAGCAAAGTGATTCAGTTATATGCATATAGACATTCTTTTATGTTTAACTTCTTGCTTTCCACAACGTTTGCACTATTTTACATCCTCACCAGCAGTGTTTGCACTATTTTACATCCTCACCAGCAGTGTATGTGTGTTCCAAATTTCCACATCCTCACCAAACCTTGCTACTTTCTTTTCTTTTTTAATTATAACCATCCGAAAGGATGCAAAGTAGTATCTCTTTGTGGTTTTGATTTGTATTTCCCTAATGAGATCATCTGGAAGTTCATGGTTCACGTATTGCTGAAGCCTGGCTTGGAGAACTTTGAGCATGACTTTACTAGTATGTGAGATGAGTGCAATTGTGTGGTAGTTTGAGCATTCTTTGGCACTGCCTTTCTTTGGGATTGGAATGAAGACTGACCTTTTCCAGTCCTGTGGCCACTGCTGAGTTTTCCAAATTTGCTGGCGTATTGAGTGCAGCACTTTCACAGCATCATCTTTCAGGATTTGAAATAGCTCAACTGGAATTCTATCACCTCCACTAGCTTTGTTCATAGTGATGCTTTCTAAGGCCCACTTGACTTCACATTCCAAGATGTCTGGCTCTAGGTCAGTGATCACGCCATCGTGATTATCTGGGTTGTGAAGATCTTTTTTGCACAGTTCTTCTGTATATTCTTGCCACCTCTTCTTAATCACACTAAACTCTGAAAGAGATGGGAATACCAGACCACCTGACCTGCCTCTTGAGAAACCTATATGCAGGTCAAGAAGCAACAGTTAGAACTGGACATGGAACAACAGACTGGTTCCAAATAGGAAAAGGAGTACATCAAGGTTGTATATTGTCACCCTGCTTATTTAACTTAAATGCAGAGTACATCATGAGGAACGCTGGGCTGGAAGAAGCACAAGCTGGAATCAAGATTGCCGGGAGAAATATCAATAACCTCAGATATGCAGATGACATCACCCTTACGGCAGAAAGTGAAGAGGAACTCAAAAGCCTCTTGATGAAAGTGAAAGAGGAGAGTGAAAATGTTGGCTTGAAGCTCAACATTCAGAAAACAAAGATCATGGTATCTGGTCCCATCACTTCATGGGAAATAGATGGGGAAACAGTGGAAACAGTGTCAGACTTAATTTTTGGGGGCTCCAAAATCACTGCGGATGCTGATTGCAGCCATGAAATTAAAAGACGCTTACTCCTTGGAAGGAAAGTTATGACCAACATTAAAAAGCAGAGACATTACTTTGCCAACCAAGGTCTGTCTAGTCAAGGCTATGGTTTTTCCAGTGGTCATGTATGGATGTGAGAGTTGGACTGTGAAGAAAGCTGATTGCTGAAGAATTGATGCTTTTGAACTGTGATGTTGGAGTAGACTCTTGAGAGTCCCTTGGACTGCAAGGAGATCCAACCAGTCCATTCTAAAGGAGATCAATCCTGGGTGTTCATTGGAAGGACTGATGCTAAAGCTGAAACTCCAATACTTTGGCCACCTCATGCGAAGAGTTGACTCACTGGAAAAGAGTCTGATGCTGGGAGGGATTGGGGTCAGGAGGAGAAGAGGATGACAGAGAATGAGATGGCTGGATGGCATCACAGACTCGATGGAGGTGGGTTTGAGTGAGCTCCGGGAGTTGGTGATGGACAGGGAGGCCTGGCGTGCTGTGATTCATGGGGTCGCACAGAGTCGGACACTACTGAGCGACTGAACTGAACTGAACTGAACTGAATGAGATCATATTTTGTAACTCCATATTTTTAGTTGTTTTCTTTAGGAATTATGTATTTTAATTTATATTTTACTTGAGGTTATTTCTGACTTAATTTGACTAAAGTATAGCAAATTTGCTTCAATATATTCCCCCCTCTCTTGGGCTATTATTCTCATATACATTACACCTATATATATTAAAAACCAGGTAATACAGTGTTATAATTACTGCTTTACACAGTTTGTATCTTGTAAAGACACTAAGACAGGACAGAAAATGTGTTTATACAGTTTTTCATATTTACCATTTGTCTCTTTCTGTCCATTCAAATTATCATCTGGTGTCATTTTCTGTCAGTCTGATGGATTTTCTTTAGTACTTAGTTTAAGGCAAGTCTCCTAGGAACACACTCCTTCAAATTGTTTATCTGCTAATATCACTACTTTGTCTTCATTTTTGAAGGATGGATTTTGGGGATATAGCATCCTCTTTTGACAGTTTATGTCTTCAGCACTTTGAATGTGTTAGTCCACTCCCGATTGCCCTCTGTTGTTTCTGATGAGAAGTCAGCCATTAATTGTGTGGCTGTTTTTCTGTAGGTAATATCATTTTCCTCTTGCTGCTTTTAAGATTTTATGTTTGTTTTCGGCATTCAGTAGTTTTACTCAGGGGTTTTACAGATCTACAGATTAATGCACACAGACTCTGAATTAGCCAAAGATGTGTGGAGAACTTATCTAGCACTTCCCTTGTAAACCCCATTCTGCCACTCACCCCAACAAGCAGTGCACCTTCAAACTGTCATAACTGTGGGCTTTCCCTATTTGTTTCCTACCAAGTTTGTTGCTCTTACTGACAATGTGCTGGGCACAAGTTTCTCTTCCTCCACTCTACACCAAGCCTCCTCCAGCCACAAATCTACTGATATTTACAGACTCCCTGCCCTGAAGCACTACTGTGTCATAGCTAGGTGGGAGGAGAGAAGCAGTTCCAGGCAAGAATGCCACAGACTCCTCTGTCTTACCCAAAGTTCACCAATTTTTCATGAAGTTCACCAGTTTTTCTATTTTCTACTTGCTTTTAGTCAATTTCCAGAACTCTGAGATGATCATTTTTGAAAAATTTTGTCCAGGTTTATTGTTTTATTTTGGGGGGTGGGGGTGGGACGGAGAGTAAGATTTTACCTATCTCTTTTCTATCCTAGCTAGAAGTTCTGCCTACACAAGCATTTTTTTAATGCTTTTGACACAAAGCGATAAATTGCTCTCCAGAAGAAATTCTACAAATTTGTGTTTCTATCAGTAGTATGAGAGTGTCAACTTCCCCGTAATTTTCCAGGATTAGATAATAGCTTTAAATAATTCTATCATCATTTATAGGTGAAATCTTACCATGCTGCTGCTGCTGCTAAGTTGCTTCAGTCATGTCCGACTCTGTGTGACCCCACAGACGGCAGCCCACCAGGCCACCCCGCCCCTGGGATTCTCCAGGCAACAACACTAGAGTGGGTTGCCATTTCCTTCTCCAATGTGTGAAAGTGAAAAGTGAAACTGAAGTCATTCAGTCATGTCCGACTCATAGCGATCCCATGGACTGCAACCTACCAGGCTCCTCCATCCATGGGATTCTCCAGGCAAGAGTACTGGAGTGGCTTGCCATTGCCTTCTCCAAAATCTTACCACACTACAAGTCTAATTTAAATTTCTCTAATTTCTATTACTTCAAGGATCTTACTCAAGAATAAGATGCTGAATAAGATGGGATGATATTTTATGTGTTAAAATCCTTCAGGTGCAAAAATTTTCTATAGAAATGTAAAGCACATGTCTTGCAATATGTAAAGTTTGACCACAAACCAAACTGTTCTCACAAATCCAAGATGCTTAGGATAAACCCAGAAAGATCCCTTATATATATGGAGAACTCAGGGCTTAATGCATGAATCATACTTGTCCCTGGGGAACATTAGTGATGATGTTTCAGAAAACCAAGGCTAAGAATAATTTCATAGTAAATGCAGGAACTGCATGATTTGGCAGGAAATTGGGGGAGTGAGTACAAACCACAATTCCACCTGAAACCTTGGTGCTTGGAGACCAGCTCTGATATGGATTTAACATCTAAGAGTGTCGAGACAACAGTTCTATGACAGTGTCTTATGACTTACCAGGAATGATGTATGAAACACTGAAGTTCATTCACCATTTCCTCTGAAGGGAAGAGGAAATAAGAAGGAATATCCTTGGAAAGTTCATAAAATGCAGGAGATGTGGGCATGGGCTTCTTTTTCTTTTCATAATATATGTTCAACAGGGATTCCTTGGTGGCTCAGTTGGTAAAGAATCCACCTGCAATGCGGGAGACCTAGGTTTGATCCCTGAGTTGGGAAGATCTCCTGGAGAAGGGAACGGCTACCCACTCCAGTATTTTGGTCCAGTGAATATATTCAGTGGGGCTTCCCAGATGGTGCTAGTGGTAAAGAATCCACCTGCCAATGCAGGAGATGCAAGAGATGTGGCTTTGATCTCTGGATCAGAAAAGATCACCTGGAGGTGGAAATGGCAACCCACTCCAGTATTCTTGCCTGGGAAATGCCATGGACAGAGGAGCCTTGTGGGCTACAATCTATGGGCTCACAGAGTCGGACACAACTGAACACAAGCACAGCTAATACAACATACATTCATTGTGGAAAACATAGAAAATTCAGATACACAAAAGAACACATCTATCTACTCACAGTCTCATCACCTAACAATAACCACTGTTACAAGTTTGTATATATCCTTCTCAGTTTTATATATGGAAAAGGGAAAGAGTTGAAGGGATATTTCATAGCCCATGTGAATTTTTAAAAACTCTGCGCTTCTTTTTAGCTCTTCAGTTGGGAGAGGAGGCTGCTAAGGAGAAGTCAGAACAGTGGAACCTAAGCAATGAGACAGAATCGATTTTTAAAGTCTATGTGATAAGAAGCTGATGAAGAATCTATGTACACTTAGATAATGAGACATTCCATACCTGGAAAGACAATGTCAATACCTGTTGTATCAGGTGAGAAGTGTGCAACAAAGAACTATGAGGGTGAATCAGTTCAGTTCAGTTCATTTCAGTCGCTCTGTCGTGTCCGACTCTTTGCGACCCCATGAATCACAGCTCGCCAGGCCTCCCTGTCCATCACCAACTCCCGGAGTTCACTCAAACTCACGTCCATTGAGTCAGTGATGCCATCCAGCCATCTCATCCTCTGTCGTCCCCTTCTCCTCCCGCCCCCAATCCCTCCCAGCATCAGAGTATTTTCCAGTGAGTCAACTCTTCGCATGAGGTGGCCAAAGTATTGGAGTTTCAGCTTTAGCATCAGTCCTTCCAATGAACACCCAGGATTGATCTCCTTTAGAATGGACTGGTTGGATCTCCTTGCAGTCCAAGGGACTCTCAAGTCTTCTCCAGCACCACAGTTCAAAAGCATCAATTCTTCGGCAATCAGCTTTCTTCACAGTCCAACTCTCACATCCATACATGACCACTGGAAAAACCATAGCCTTGACTAGACGGACCTTTGTTGGCAAAGTAATGTCTCTGCTTTTTAATATACTATCTAGGTTGGTCATAACTTTCCTTCCAAGGAGTAAGCGTCTTTTAAACACCTGTGGTGATGGATCAGTTTTAAGTTTCCAGTCCATCTGAGACTAATGCTTTCATGAAGTTAAAAAAAAATTATGCATTGAGATGTCATAAATTGTTATAAATTACTCTAGATTTCTTAATTTATTGCATAATGATAATAAACAGTTGGAAGGCTAGCACAGGTCTGTGGATCCCACTTTGGGTAGGACTATTGTAAATACTTGGCTTTTTACACTGACAACTTAGATATCAACAAGGGTAAAAACAGTGTGCTAGTAAATGTTTAACCGGTTCTCTGGGGCTGGGAAAAGACCTGACTTTAGCGTTTGAAAATATCCATGGTGTACATACTCTCACCACAACATATTTCAAGTTACTAAAATGAAATTGATGAATGCAGAATAGAGAGAGATGAGTACAAGTTATAATTCATACAGCATGCAACTCATCTTTTTTTCAGGTAGACAAAAGTCAATATACATTTCCACTGATTTCAAGGTCAGAGTTTTATACAAAAATTCTGATAAAAGCAAGTAAAAATAATGTCTTAAAATTTTTATATAAACAGATCATTAACTGTAATGTATAATCATGAAAGCATTTAGAGCACCTCATTTAAAATCAGGCTAATATCAGGCAGTATATAGTGAAAGAAAATCTATATCTTTAATAATTATAACTTTCCTTTAAAATTTTAAAAAAGATTATTTGTGTTTTCAAAATTCAAAGTATGTTTTTATTATGTGTTCTCTGAGTGTACATAATATTTAGAAAATCCGCATATTGTATTATCACATATTTAAAGTGACTAATTCAGTGATTTTTAGTATCAGTTAAGTCACTCAGTTGTGTCCAACTCTTTGCAACCCCATGGACTGCAACACGCCAGGCTTCCCTGTCCATCACCAACTCCTGGAGCCTACTCAAACTCATGTCCATCGAGTCAGCGATGCCATCCAACCATCTTATCCTCTGTCATCCCCTTCTCTTCCTGCCTTCAATCTTTCCCAACATCAGAGTATTTTCAAATGAGTCCGTTCTTTGCATCAGGTGGCCAAAGTATTGGAGTTTCAGCTTCAGCATCAGTCCTTCCAGTGAATATTCAGGACTGATTTCCTTTACAATTGACTACTTGGATCTCCTTGCAGTCCAAGGGACTCTCAAGAATCTTCTCCAACACCACAGTTCAAAAGCATCAATTCTTTGGCACTCAGCTTTCTTTATAGTCCAACTCTCACATCCATACGTGACTATTGGAAAAACCATAGCTTTGACTAGACAGACCTTTGTTGGCAAAGTAATGTCTCTGCTTTTTAATATGCTGTCTAGGGTGGTCATAGTTTATAAAATGGTTTTTAGTATATTCACAAAGTTGTACAACCATCCACAATTTTATATTTTCATCACCTCCAAGAGAAGCTCTGCAGCCATTTAGCAGTCACTTCTGATTTTCCCCCAACACCCTGGATCCCTACATCTACCCCCCAAACCCCAGGCAACCAATATCTACTCTCTGTCTCTATGTATTTGCCTATTCTGGCCACTTCATAGAAATAGAATCATGCATTATATTGTCTTTTGTGATTGACTTTTGTCACTTAGTTTCAATATTTTAAGATTCATTCATGTTGTAGTATGTTTCAGTACTTCATCCTCTTTTATTGTAGAATAATATTTCATTGTATGAATATAATTTATCTGGGTTCTTTCCACTATTGTGAGTAATGCTTCTATGAACGTTTGTGTACAAGTTTGTTGTTGTCTGTGGACACGTGTTTTTGTTTCTCTTGGGATACATTTAGGAGTGGAACTGCTGGGTTATATGATGGTGGTAGTGGTTTAGTCATTAAGTCATGTCTGACTCTTGCGACCTCATGGACTGTAGCTAGCCCAGCTCCTCTGCCCATGGGATTCTCCAGGCAAGAATACTGGAGTGGGTTGCATTTGCATTTCCTTCTCCAAGGGGTTATATGATATTTTATATTTAATATTGAGAAGAACTGCTAGAGTGTTTTTCAGAGCAGCTGCACCACATTACAATTGCTCAGTGGTATATGAGGGTTTGGGTTCCCATTTCTCCTTACCAACACTTATCTATTTTTATTATAGCTTTTCTGTGCTTAGTTGCTCAGTTGTGTCTGACTCTTTGTGACCCCGTGGACTGTAGCCTGCCAGGCTCCTCTGTCCATGGGGATTCTCCAGGCAAGAATACTGGAGGGGGTTGCCATGCCCTTCTTTAGGGGATTGTCCCAAACCAGGTATCAAACCCAAGTCTCCTGCATTGCTGCTGCTGCTGCTGCTAAGTCACTTCAGTCGTGTCCGACTCTGTGTGACCCCATAGACGGGAAGCCCACTGGGCTCCCCCTTCCCTGGGATTCTCCAGGCAAGAACACTGGAGTGGGTTGCCATTTCCTTCTCCAATGTGTGAAAGTGAAAAGTGAAAGTGAAGTCACTCAGTCGTGTCCGACCCTTAGTGACCCCATGGACTGCAGCCTACCAGGCTCCTCCATCCATGGGATTTTCTAGGCAAGAGTACTGGAGTAGCTTGCCATTGCCTTCTCCTCTCCTGCATTGCAGGTGGATTCTTTACCAGGGGGACCCTTAGCCTTTCTAGTGGATGTGAAATCAATGTAGTTTTAATTTTCATTTGTTTGATGGTTAATTCTGTTGAGTATCTTGTCATGTGCTTCCTGGCCATTTGTGTATCTTTGAAGAAATATCTGTTCAGATCTTTTGTTTATTTTTAAATGAGTTATTGCTATTTTATTATTAAATTATAAAGTTCTTTATATATTCTAGATATAAATCCATTATCAGATACATTATTTGCAAATATTTTCTCCGATTCTGTAGGCTGTCTTCTCACTTT
Organism: Moschus berezovskii; assembly: GCF_049115385.1. Taxonomy (NCBI): domain Eukaryota; kingdom Metazoa; phylum Chordata; class Mammalia; order Artiodactyla; family Moschidae; genus Moschus; species Moschus berezovskii. The sequence continues at coordinate 75,274,664 of NC_142465.1, forward strand.
TCTTGATGAACAACTCATTTTTTATTGACAAAACAGAACTTGTTAAATCTTGAGTATTGAAAGAATCACAAATATAGATGGTTTGTAAGTATTCAGAAAATACTAAAGAGATCCTTTGGAACCAATATGGGTTTGCTGAGAATAATTACATTTTGCTCTTATACCTTTACCTTGCTTCTGTTGCCTTTTCTCTTATAAAAATATTACCTCCTCTTGCTGTGAATATTGGGCTTCCCAGGTGGCTCAGTGGTAAAGAATCTGCCTGCCAATGCAGGAGATGTAAGAGACATGGGTTTGATCCCTGGGTCAGGAAGATCCCCTGGAGGAGGAAATAGCAACACACTTCAGTATTCTTGACTGGAAAATCCCATGGACAGAGGAGCCTGGTGGGCTGCGGTCCATGGGGTCACAAAGACATGACTGAGTAGCTGAGCACACATAGACACTATGAATATTAGTATTACTTCCTCAAAGGAAGCAGATAGCCATTCTTTAAAAGTCTCTATATTCTAATAGTAAAGATGGAATGGAGAGTGCTGAAGTTTTAATTACTGCAGAATCAAATTCAGGCAATTGAACTGACCAGTTGTTGAGATGTTGAAAAGAAAATATATGCACTGAATTATAATCTAGGGTTTCCAAGATTCTCTTCGCTCATTTATCATCCATCCATCCTTTCTTTATTTCAATAAAAATGTTAAGAATCTTGCAGGAATTCACAAAATACCACTAGAGACCACAAATTAGAAGAAGTAAGAAATAGAAACAAAATAAGCCAGGTTAGAGATATTAAATGAAATCAGGAATTAGGCAAATACAAAGGGGCCTGTCTTACCAGCCTTTATGTTTTTAGATGTAAACCCACACATCTGGCTTCCAGTTTTCCAACAGTCAAGGCCAAGAAGGGGGGAGACTTGATCAGCTACACAATTTACAGCCCATTAGGTACAATTCTTTTTGATTCTAGGACCAGAAAGAAATGTCTCCTGATCCCAGCCCCACAAAAGTCACTCTTTTATATGACGGTATTTCCTTTTCTAGTTCCCGTTTGGGCTTTTAATCACTTTACTAACTGCCTTCTCTCTCACATTGGGCAGCAGTTGGGAATGCTGACAGCTCTGAAACTGAGAGCTATTGCCCCACAAATGAAAATAATAGAAATGTCTTTCCTCCTAAGAACCCCAACACTCTAGTCCTCCTTGAATTGGCTCTTCTAGTGATGCCTTCTAAGTGATAATCACAACTACCATTTATTAAGCACCAGGCACTTCATTGTTTTGACCTCTAATCTTTATAATAATCCCAAACAAGATAGCATCTCCCTATTTTATAGATGGGGAAACAGACTCAGGGGAAATGATCTGTTCAAGGTCACATAGCTGGTAAGCAACAACCAGGGTCCAAACCCAGGACTGTTAGGCTCTGAAGGCTGTCTTCTTTCAATGCAATCCCATTGTTGTTTCTTTTTCCCTGATGATCAGTCAGTTTAGTTGCTCAGTTGTTGTCCAACTCCTTGTAACCCCATGGACTGCAGCATGCCAGGTTTCTGTCCATCACCAACTCCTGGAGCTTGCTCAAACTCATGTCCATCGAGTCAGTGATGCCATCCAACCATCTCATCTTCTGTCGTTCCCTTCTCTTCCCGCCTTTAATCTTACCCAGCATCAGGGCCTTTTCCAATGAGTCAGTTCTTTGCATCGGGTGGCCAAAGTATTGGAGCTTCAGCTTCAGCATCAGTCCTCCCAGTGAATATTCAGGACTGATTTCCTTTGGGATTGACTGGTTGGATCTTCTTACAGTCCAAAGAACTCTTAAGAATCTTCTCCAACACCACAGTTCAAAAGCATCAATTCTTCAGCACTCAGTTATATGGGCCAACTCTCACGTCTATACTTGACTACTGGAAAGCTATCATCCCTTGATGATAGTTATTTTCAAACTTCTTTACCTAAAGACCTTCATGTTGGTTAGGCTAAAGTTAATCTGCTGTAACAGAGAGACCAGAAGTGCAGCTTCTTAAACAGGGTAGGAGCATTCTTTTTGTCTCTTATGTAAAAGTGTAGCCTTGAGTGGTCCAAGCTAGCATGAAGGCTCTGGCATTCATCACATTGCTTCCTAGGGGGCTCCACTCATCACCAATGATCAACTGGTAGGAAATGGGAGAAAAAGTCAATCAAGAACATGCAAATTTAAGGAAAAGTTGTAGAAACTGCACACAACATTACTGCTCATATACCACTATGCTGAAACTTCAAGGTCTACAAGGCTCGGAAATTTGGGTTCTAGCTGGATGGTCAAATGCTCAGATAAAATTTGATGTGTCTGTTTGTGTCGGAGTAAGTTTCTCTAACCTAAAAAATTTGGAGGCTGGGAACAGGCTCTGGGGAATGGCTACAGGCTCCATCATAGTCCCCCTAGGCACAGTTTTCATCTTTCTGATTCTGAGTTCTCCTATGAATCAGCATCCATGCACCAGTGACAGACAACCTTTTTGCTATTTGCTTTGTATCTGGCTGAGAGATAGATGTTGTCTATTGTTTTTGCAAGTTTTCTTCCTTTTTATTTCTTCTCTCTGCCCCTAAAGCAAAGCCATTGTTTACATAGGGATTTTGAGATAGAAGGACTTTCTGATTTCACAGATGGAGAAATTGGGATTCAAAGTGAGTGACTTGTCTGGGGTTGAACAAATAGTAGCAGAGGGAACTTGAACCTGGGTATTTTGGTTCCTGCCCCCCATCAGGTAGATAGAAGTCCTTCTCCACCTAAGCCACTTCCTTTGTCATTTTTTGTTTGTTTGTTTTGGTGGAGGACATTGACAAGAAAGTTAACAACACATGTGGACAGCTCTGAAGTTTTCTTTAGAAAATCCTTAAAGGTGATGCTAATCAGAACACAGACAAATCCTTCAACCTGATAAAGTATAGTCATGCTCATTTGAAAGCTGGTAGAAGCACTCCAAACTAACTCCTAGTCATTTCCAGGCTTCTTCCAAATCCTCCTGACACACCTGAAGATTTCCTTCTGGACCAGCTCATAGTTATGTCTCCATTCATTGACCTGTAAATGGTTTCTCAAAGCATCAGCAATTTCTGATTCTGTTAGCACCACGAGGATCCAAGATAACATTGCTCTTTCTTCTTTTATTTCTACTTTTCTCAGTTCAAATTCAGTGCAGCTTGAAGGGCTGGAGGAATTCCATGGGCTCCAGGTTTAAATGAATTAGCCCCTCAACAATATTGCAACTAGATGTGCAGTCATCAGCAGGGCTGCTCAGCCTGTGTGTTTCTTTTCTTTTTTTTTTTGGCCGCCCCCTGTGGCATGTGGTATTTTAATTCTCAGACCAGGGATTGTATCCAGGCCCTTAGCAGTGAGAGTGCTGAGTCCTAACCACTGGCCCACCAAGGAATTCCCAGTCTGGTGTTTCAAAGGCTGGCTTTTCTTCACTGAGGAAGAGAGACAAAGAACAGAGGGAGGGATGCAGAGTGTGATGGACATTCCATCTAGAGGTGTGTGTGTGAGAGCATGTGGGCTGTGTGTGTGTGTGTGTGTGAGGATGGGGGTGTGAGGGTGTGACATGGGTCTGTATATTGTGTGGAGAGGAAAAAAGAGAAGAGGAAAAGAAAGAGGAAGACATTTAGGGTTTGTGTCAGCACAGTAAGCTTAAGGGGAACACAAGAAGGGGGAGTGAAAGTGAGACAGAGTCAGAGGGCAGGTTAGAACATATGTGAGGGGAGAGGGGAATAAAGCACAGCTGGGGGAACTCTTAATAGGAAGAGGCCCAATTTAAGAGCAAATACTGCTTTAAGAGATTGGCTGGCTGGCTGGCTGTGTATCAGTCAGTCACTGGCAGTTTTGCACAGTCTGTAGGAATTTCAGATTAGTGAAATTTTTTTATTAGATTGCTTGATTTGGAGATCATGGTCCCACCCACAAGGAACTTACAAGGAGATGGGGAGCTTCAGGAGAAAAGCCCTAGGAGCCCCAACACAAAGGGTGAGAACCAGTTAGAGCTGTGGGGCAAAAATTGTTATGTTAGTTTGTTGCTGGATGCGGGGATTGGGAAGAGACAAAGACTCTAGTCCAGCACTGAGTTCAGCAAGAGGGAATTGTTAAATAAATTATAATCGTATGCCATATAAGGTACCACCAGGAATAATGATGTAGATGTATATTAACTGCCATAGTGAGAGATCTACAATTTATTGTGAAGTAGAAAAAAAGCCAGCAGGTTGTGAAACAGTACATATGGCATGATGCAATGTTATTTCAAAAAATTATACATTTAGATATATGGAAAAAATCTGGAAGAATATACATAGAACTGTTAACAGTGGTGATTTTTGGATGGAGGGGTCTTGATTTCCTTATTCATTTTCTTTCAGGAAGCATGTATTTCTTTTACAATCAGGAAAGTAGGAAAGAGAGAATGTACACAAGAGAGAGAATGAGAGGCTGAGGACAGGATAAGAGCAAGTGGACATTTATCAGTTCTGTGTTGGAGGGAGCAAAAGGCTCTGCTTGGAAGCCCAGAACCAACCAATCAGTTACCACCCATGGCTGATCAGTGACCAGCCAGTGCTGACACCATGTGCCTCCCATCTCCCACCCCGCTCCTTTACTCCTACCCTCCCTGGTCTCCTCTTTCCCCACTTCCACATCAGCTGCCTGACACTGTGACGACCAGACCATGACTAGCTCTGTGTAGCTGATCCCTGGGAAGGTGTCTCCCAACCCTGTGCTGAGTTGGATCCAGCTGGAACATGCACTTGACCCAAGGAGGAGGAGGACGAGGAAGGATCAGTGGGGTTTCCTTTAGGTCTTCCCGTTCCCTTTCGCAGGAAGCAAAGCTGAGTCAGACCTGGGAAATAAGACCATACATTCTCCTCCTCAGATGGACTCGGAAGATGACTTTGTCCTGTCCCATGTGACGCCTAGACTGGAAGTTCCTATGGAGGGAAATGAAGAAGCACATTCTTGGCAGCTGACTAATTAATTCTTTTAAAGTTTGGATCTGAGGTTTGCTCACACTGTGGAGGCCTCTACCAGTGGGGCAAGGGGTAGTTCAAACAATAGCACACTGAGGGGCTGGCATAAAGGGAGATGGTGGTGAATACCCTTTGGGGCTAGCTGATCTCAGAAGGTGGGCTTAATTTGGATTGTTCCTGTTCAAGTTTGTCTTGTTCTAGCTCATCACTGGACTTGCTTCTCCATACAAGTGAGTTTTTTATTTTTAACTACGCATATCAAACAAAAATGGCCCCTACTTAAAACACATTTGCTAACAGCTGCTTCTGCTCACAAACAATGATATAATTTCCCCCTAGGGGAGGTGGCTTTTTGGTTAGCAAAATTCAATTTAGTTAGGAGCTCAAACAAGCACCTCTCCCTGTGCCCTCCCCTGTCCCCACCAAGGATGGTTGAGAAAGCGACAGAAGCAGAGAGAGCTAAGCTCCCTGTGAGGAAATGAATAGAAACTTTGGGGCATGGAGAAGGGAGAGCTTAAAAGTGAAATGGAGGGGCTTCCCTGGTGGTACAGTGGATGAGAATCCACCTGCCCATGTGGGGGACACAGATTTAATCCCTGGTCTGGGAAGAGTCCACATGCCTTGGACCAGCTAAGCCCATGAGCCACAACTACTGAGCCCATGTGCAGCAACTACGGTAGCCTGCGCGCCCTAGAACCTGTGCTCTGAGACAAGAGAAGCCACCACAAAGAGAAGCCCGTGCGCCGCAGCGAAGAGCAGCCCCCACTCAGTGCAACTAGAGAAAGCCTGAGCGCCGCAATGAAGACCAGGCACAGCCAAAAATAAATGAATGTTTAAGAGTGTGAAATGGTGGCGGGCGGCAGCTATAGAAAAACGTGCCTAGAAAGGCCCCAGTGTACGAGGTGGCTTAAGAACAACGAACACGAAGTGTTTTTCACATTCAGTGTTTTTGTTTTTAATCAGTTCTGAGACCCTGGAGGCCCCCCAGTCACCCCATTATAAAGAACATCGTTCAAGTGACAGAGTGAAGCACAGGGGTTTAGAGACTGGGCTCTGGGGCAGACTGCCCACTTTGAGATCCAGCCATGCCACGTGGGGGCTCTGTGACTTTGAGTAAGTTCAGTGACTTTTCAAAGCCTTAGTTCTTTCACCTGGAAACTGAAAGTAATGGTATTTGTGGGGATTAAATGAGATCAGCTTTACAAAGAACTTAGTACAGCGCTTCAGGTGTGGGTAGCTACCCCACGCCTGAAGCCAGGGCCGGCGGCTGAGAGGAGCTGCCCCACGTCCAACAGGGGGTGGCTGCGTGGGAGCAGGAGGGCCGAGAGGAGCTACTCAACGTTCAAGGTCAGGAGGGGCGGCCTTGAGGAGATACCCCTCATCCAAGGTAAGGTGCAGCGGCTGCACTTTGCTGGAGCGGCTATGAAGAGACTTTCCACGACCAAGGTAAGAGAAACCCAAATAAGATGGTAGGTATTGCCAGGGGGCATCAGAGGGCAGACACACTGAAATCATAATCACAGGAAACTAGTTGATCTGATCACATGGACCACAGCTGAATGTGGTCCACTGGCGAAGGGAATGGCAAACCACTTCAGTATACTTGCCTTGAGAACCCCATGAACAGTATCAAAGGGCAAAATGATAGGATACTGAATGAGGAATTCCCCAGGTCGGTAGGTGCCCAGTATGCTACTGGAGATCAGAGGAGAAATAACTCTAGAAGGAATAAAGGGACGGAGCAAAAGCAAAACCAATACCCAGTTGTGGATGTGACCGATGATAGAAGCAAGGTCCGGTGCTGTAAAGAGCAATATTGCATAGGAACCTGGAATGTTAGGTCCATGAATCAAGGCAAATTGGAAGTGGTCAAACAGGAGATGGCAAGAGTGAACATAGACATTCTAGGAATCAGTGAATTAAAATGGACTGGAATGGGTGAATTTAACTCAGATAACCATTATATCTACTACTGTGGGCAGGAATCCCTTAGAAGAAATGGAGTAGCCATCATGGTCAACAAAAGAGTCCGAAATGCAGTACTTGGATGCAATCTTAAAAACGACAGAATGATTTCTGTTCGTTTCCAAGGCAAACCATTCAATATTACAGTAATCCAGGCCTATGCCCCAACCAGTAACGCTGAAGAAGCCGAAGTTGAACGGTTCTATGAAGACCTACAAGACCTTTCAGAACTAACATGCAAAAAAGATGTCCTTTTCATTATAGGGGACTGGAATGCAAAAGTAGGAAGTCAAGAAACACCTGGAGTAACAGGCAAATTTGGCCTTGGAGCACGGAATGAAGCAGGGCAAAGGCTAATAGTGTTTTGTCGAGAGAACGCACTGGTCACAGCAAATACCCTCTTCCAACAACACAAGAGAAGACTCTACACGTGGACATCACCAGATGGTCAACACCGAAATTAGATTGATTATATTCTTTGCAGCCAAAGATGGAGAAGCTGTATACAGTTAGCAAAAACAAGACCAGGAGCTAACTGTGGCTCAGATCATGAACTCTGTATTGCCAAATTCAGACTTAAATTGAAGAAAGTAGGGAAAACCACTAGACCATTCAGATATGACCTAAATCAAATCCCTTATGATTATACAGTGGAAGTGAGGAATGGATTTAAGGGACTAGATCTCGTAGATAGAGTGCCTGATGAACTCTGGATGGAGGTTCGTGACATTGTACAGGAGACAGGGACCACGACCATCCCCATGGAAAAGAAATGCAAAAAAGCAAAATGGCTGTCTGAGGAGGCCTTACAAATAGCTGTGAAAAGAAGAGAAGCGAAAAGCAAAGGAGAAAAGGAAAGATATAAGCATCTGAATGCAGAGTTCCAAAGAATAGCAAGGAGAGATAAGAAAGCCTTCCTCAGTGATCAATGCAAAGAAATAGAGGAAAACAACAGAATAGGAAAAACAAGAGATCTCTTCAAGAAAATTAGAGATTTCAAGGGAACATTTCATGCAAAGAAGGGCTTGATAAAGGACAGAAATGGTAGGGAACTAACAGAAGCAGAAGATACTAAGAAGAGGTGGCAAGAATACACAGAAGAACTGTACAAAAAAGATCTTCACGACCAAGATAGTCACGATGGCGTGATCACTGACCTAGAGCCAGACATCTTGGAATGTGAAGTCAAGTGGGCCTTAGAAAGCATCACTATGAACAAAGCTAGTGTTGGTGGTGGAATTCCAGTTGAGCTATTTCAAATCTTGAAAGATGATGCTGTGAAAGTGTTGCACTCACTATGCCAGCTAATTTGGAAAACTCAGCAGTGGCCACAGGACTGGAAAAGTTCAGTCTTCATTCCAATTCCAAAGAAAGGCAATGCCAAAGAATGCTCAAACTACCACACAATTGCACTCATCTCACAGGCTAGTAAAGTCATGCTCAAAATTCTCCAAGCCAGGCTTCAGCAATGTGAACTGTGAACTCCCAGATGTTCAAGCAGGTTTTAGAAAAGGCAGAGGCACCAGAGATCAAATTGCCAACATCCGCTGGATCATGGAGAAAGCAAGAGAGTTCCAGAAAAACATCTATTTCTGCTTCATTGACTATGCCAAAGCCTTTGACTGTGTGGATCACAATAAACTGTGGAAAATTCTGAAAGAGATGGAATACCAGACCACCTGACCTGCCTCTTGAGAAACCTGTATGCAGGTCAGGAAGCAACTGTTAGAACTGGACATGGAACAACAGACTGGTTCCAAATAGGAAAAGGAGTGCGTCAAGGCTGTATATTGTCACCTTGCTTATTTAACTTATATGCAGAGTACATCATGAGGAACGCTGGGCTGGAAGAAGCACAAGCTGGAATCAAGATTGCTGGGAGAAATATCAATAACCTCAGATATGCAGATGACACTACCCTTATGACAGAAAGTGAAGAGGAACTCAAAAGCCTCTTGTTGAAAGTGAAAGAGGAGAGTGAAAAAGTTGGCTTGAAGCTCAACATTCAGAAAACAAAGATCATGGCATCTGGTCCCATCACTTCATGGGAAATAGATGGAAAAACAGTGGAAACAGTGTCAGACTTTATATTTTTGGGCTCCAAAATCACTGCAGATGCTGATTGCAGCCAGGAAATTAAAAAACACTTACTCCTTGGAAGGAAAGTTATGACCAACCTTGATAATATATTAAAAAGCAGAGACATTACTTTGCCAACCAAGGTCCGTCTAGTCAAGGCTATGGTTTTTCCCGTGGTCATGTATGGATGTGAGAGTTGGACTGTGCAGAAAGCTGATCGCCGAAGAATTGATGCTTTTGAACTGTGGTGTTGGAGAAGACTCTTGAGAGTCCCTTATACTGCAAGGAGATCCAACCAGTCCATTCTAAGGGAGATCGATCCTGGGTTTTCATTGGAAGGACTGATGCTAAAGCTGAAGCTGCAATACTTTGGCCACCTCATGCGACGAGTTGACTCACTGGAAAAGACTCTGATGCTAGGAAATATTGGGGGCGGGAGGAGAAGGGGATGATGGAGAATGAGATGGCTGGATGGCATCACCGACTCTGTGGACATGAGTTTGAGTGTACTCCGGGAGTTGGTGATGGACAGGGAGGCCTGGCGTGCTGTGATTCATGAGGTCGCGGAGAGTCGGACACGACTGAGCGACTGAACTGAACTGAACTAGTACAGCGCTTGCTCATAGTAAGCCCTCTGTAAGTGTCAGCAATAGTGGTGGTGGTTATGATAATGATGATGATGATGATGGAGAAGACAATGATAACATGGTAGCTGCAGCTGCATTAGATAGTCTTTCATCTGCCAGTATTAAATATCAACCGGGGAAATCATAGAAGACCTAGCTGAACACTGGACTTTAGATGATTAGTTCAGTGGTTCTTAAAGTGTGGTCCCTGGACCAGCAGCATCAGCATCCCCTGGGAACTTGTTAGAAATGCTGGTTCTAGGCCCTCCCCAGATCTACTGAAATAGAAACTCTGGGTATGGGTCCTGCAATCAGTATTCTAACAAGACTTCCAGATGTTTCTGATGCACACTTTAACATTGAGAACTACTGACATCATGAACACTGACTTAGTGACTTGCAAGAAAGGAGCCACATTGCTGGGGGGTTAATTTTTTTTACCCTTGTTCAAACATGACTACTTTACGATCATCATAATTTCACTGAATGTGATTATAAGTAAGTATATGGTGGAGTCAAAATTTATCCAGGTGTGAGAACTAACACTTCCATTTTCTAAAACTGATCTCATCTTGCTCTAGGGTTCCCATTCTTCCAGGCAAAGTGTTTTTCAGTTTTCCCTGATTTGCTTCATCAATTCAAAGTTTAAACTCCTCTTCGGGTTGTGTTTCCTCCACCCCTCATCCCCTTTCTAAGAAGGCATCTGGGTACAGGAGGGAGCTGTGGCAATCTTACAGCAGCAGGGAGGAGTCTTTGCACAGCCTGGGTGCCTTCCCACCGTGGGCCTTGCTCATCCCTCTGGGCTCACAGATGTGACTTTGCTCCGAGGCTCTGGGCTCTGGCTGTTCCCACCTGGTCTTTTGGTTCTTCAGGCTGGCGCCTGCTGCTGGAAGCTATGATCTTTGTCACAGCTTCCCCCATTTCAGCCTTCTCATCCTAATCCTACCAACTAGATCTCCTTGGATCCTAGCAACCAGGATGGCAGACAAGAGCCCAGAGTGCTTCAAACCAGGGAGGAGGCAAGGGGAGAAATGCAGTTAGTAAGAAAGGACAAAACATCAATGTATTCCATAACTATTCACCCTCCCTCCCTCCTCTCCTCTTTCTTTCCTTTTTTTTAAAAAAATTTATGTATAAATATATTTTCATTGAAGTATATTTGATTTACAATGTTGTGTTAGTTTTAGGTCTACAGAAAAGTGATTCAGCTTTATAAATATATATATGTATATATATACATATATATACACATATATATATACATATATATATATATAAAGCAAATTCTTTTCTTTAATTAAAAGCCAAAAAGGAAGACATCTGTCTTGGAAATTGAGATTTAATAAAAGCAGGTTACACTCAGGGAGGCCCTGGTTGCTAAAATTGCTCAAATATTCGATTCAAGAGTCTTCCCAAGAACTCAAGGTCTAGGTTATATGATAAGACACATCAGAAATTAAATTTCCTTTTTACTTCAGATAGAACAAAAATTAAAGCCCTGGTAAATTTGGGTTTAATATAAAACCAGACCTTTTCTAATCATTGTAGGACAGTCATCTCTTTCTCTTCACTGCCTTCTAGAATATATACTATATTAAAATTTTAAATTTTTTCATTTATTTAGCACTTCTAATAAGCAGTGAAGACTTATTACTTAATATTTCATTTTTCTTAAGTCTTGCTTCTGTTCTACATAAGTTGTAAGCCACTCAAGGACAATGATTTTAATAATGATAGCTGATAGTCATTTGAGATGGTACTGTGTATCACATTTGTTAGGCAGGTGGACTAGGTTATTCTGTAATATTGTTAGGCAGAATGTGATGACCTCACATTCTCAGTGGCTTAACACAACTAAGGTTTTCTTCTTGCTCACTATACATGTCCATTGAGGTCATCAGGCAGCCTCTGCTCTCTGCAGACTCTCTGGATCCAGGCTGACAAAGGGACCTGTGTTCCCACAGTCTCCCCAGGAGAGCAAAGGGGATGTGGAAGATTGTACAACAACTCATAAAACTTCTGCCCAGAAGTGACGTATCAGTTCTACTCACATTTCATTAGCCAGAGTAGTCATACCATCACACAGAACTTCATATTGGGAAGGTACAAACTTATTGTGTGCCTGGAAGGTGGAGAGATTTGGAGAGTTCAGTTCAGTTCAGTCACTCAGTCATGTCCAACTCTTTGTGACCCCATGGACTGCAGTATGCCAGGCTTTCCTGTCCATCACCAACTCCCAGAGCTTACTCAAACTCATGTCCATCGAGTCAGTGATGCCATCCAACCATCTCATCACTAAGGATTATTGGTCTTCCCTAGTGACTCAGATGGTAAAGAATATGACTGCAATGTGGGAGACCTAGGTTCAGTCCCTGGGTCAGGAAGATCTCCTGGAGAAGGGAATGGCTACCCACTCCAGTATTCTTGCCTGGAGAATTTCATGGACAGAGGAACCTGGTGGGCTACAGTCCATGGGGTCACAATCAGACACAACCAAGTGAGTAACACTTTCATTTCACTTTTCACTTGCACTGAAGATTATACCAGGCATTGTGTTAAGTTCTTGACTCATGTTTCCATCTTTGCAACTCCACAATGAAGGACCTGTATTAGCCACCCAGTTTTATAGGGTGAGGAACCAAGTCCTCATGGCTTGTAAATGGTGGAACAAGACTCGAGATTAAATCCATTAGATTCCAATATTTGTGCTTATAACCAAGAGGCTATTCAGCTTCTTCAAGAATAGTGAGTTAACTTTTATTGAACTCAGAGATTCTCAAGGCACAAAGTCTAAGTGTTTTCTATGCTTAATCTCATTTTATCAGACTTTACCACTTCACCACTCAGACTTCACTGCTTTGTGAAATTGTTTCAGTTATTAGTTGATGCCAAGGAAAATCAAAGCTTAGGTTGCAAAGAGTAGGACATGACTGAGCGAATGAACTAACTGACTAAAATTAACTCCAAACTTAAGTCATAATTATAGAACTCATTACTGACTTAAAGCAAAATCCAAAGGCTAATTAAGATTCTGTGAGTGTAGACAGTAGATCCCTTTCTCTCTCTCCATACCCTACATGAAGGCAGCTAGATTCTGATGCTCTGAACACAGAAAGGGCAAGTCCGTTGTACACAGCTGTGCAGGCTGAGCAGTGCACGATGAGGATGCCATTCACATAGACTGTGATGTATTAACATCTGCTGTGAGAGTCACAAATATGGTCAGACCTGACTTGTGAGCCAGCCACAGGTTTACACCTCTCTAGCTAGTGTGACTTGGGCAGACTTAACTTTTCTGAACATCCAAAATGTCATGATTTTGTGAGGTGCATTAAATGAAGATTTTACTGATTATCACATTTATTGAATACTTTTTAGTCCCAAGTCCTATTCCAGTACTTTAAGTCATGTATCAATAAATTTCAAAATAACTCTATGAATTAGGCACTATCTCCTTTTTGCGGATGAGGAAACAGGCACAGAGAGGTTAAATGATTTGTGCAAAGCCATCCAGCTGCTACATTGTAGAAAGAGGAATCAAATACAGGCGGCTGACTCCCTAGCTCAATTCTAGATAGCCTTTATATGCTCTCAACTCTATGGTACCCAAAGGTAGCAAGTGTGAAACTTGGCATCTAGAGTGAACTAGTCCAGTTGACTTGGGCTGGCCAGACTGTAATCAGTGGTAGGCTCAGCTCTAGATAATTTACTTTAAAAGAGGCATGGACTGAAGAACCTGTAATTTATTATTTATTTTATTTTTGTCCTTTGAGTCATTCTTTATTTGGTACTCCATTTTGTCAATTCAATTCAGATTTTTTTTACCTAGGATTTTTTTTTTTTTACTTTTTATGTCATATTGGAGTATAGCTGATTAACAGTGTTGTGATAGTTTCAGATGGACAGCAAAGGGAATCAATCATACACATACATGTATTCATTCTCCCCCAAACTCCCCTCCCATCCAGGCTGCCGTGTAACATTGAGCAGATTCCCTGAGCTAGACAATAGCTCCTTGTTGCCAACCTGTAATTTACATCAGCCCTGTGGTAGGTGGTGCTAGTGGTAAAGAACCTGCTTGCCAATGCAGGAGATATAAGAGATGCAGGTTCAGTATTGGGTTGAGAAGATCCCCTGGAGAAGGGCATGGCAACACACTCCAGTATTCTTACCTGAAGAATCCCATTCACAGAAGATCCTGGAAGGCTACAGTCCATAGGGTCACTAAGGGTTGGACATGACTGAAGCAACTTAACACACACATGTCCACAAATCATGGTGTGGGAGGGGGCAGATCCTGTTAGAAAGCAGACTTTGATTCAGTAGATCTGGGGTAAGTCTGAGATTTTGAACATGAACAGTATGAAAAGGCAAAAATATAGGACACTGAAAGATGAACTCCCCAGGTTGGTAGGTGCCAACTATGCTACTGGAGATCAGTGGAGAAATAACTCCAGAAAGAATGGAGGTGGAGCCAAAGCAACAAGACCCAGTTGTGGATGTGACTGGTGATGGAAGTAAAGTCCAATGCTATAAAGAGCAATATTGCATAGGAACCTGGAATGCTAACATGAATCAAGGCAAATTGGAAGTGGTCAAACAGGAGATGGCAAGAGTGAATATAGACATTCTAGGAATCAGCTAACTAAAATGGACTGAAATGGGTGAATTTAACTCAGATGACCATTATGTCTACTGCTGTGGGCAAGAATCCCTTAGAAGAAATGGAGTAGCCATCATAGTCAACAAAAGAGTCTGAAATGCAGTACTTGGATGCAATCTCAAAAATGACAGAATGATCTCTATTCATTTCCAAGGCAAACCATTCATATCACAGTAATCCAAGTCTGTGCCCTGGCCAGTAATGCTGAAGAAGCTGAAGTTGAATGGTTCTATGAATACCTACAAGACCTTCTAGAAGTAACACCCAAAAAAGATGTCCTTTTCATTATAGGGGACTGGAATGCAAAAGTAGGAAGTCAAGAAACACCTGGAGTAACAGGCAAATTTGGCCTTGGCATACAGAATGAAGCAGGGCAAAGGCTAATAGAGTTTTGCCAAGAGAACACACTGGTCATAGCAAACACCCTCTTCAACAACACAAGAGAAGACTCTACACATGGACATCACCAGATGGTCAATACCGAAATCAGATTGATTATATTCTTTGCAGCCAAAGATGGAGAAGCTCTATACAGTCAGCAGAAACAAGACAGGGAGTGGACTGTGGCTCAGATCATGAACTCCTTATTACCAAATTCAGACTTAAATTGAAGAAAGTAGGGAAAACCACTAGACCATTCAGGTGTGACCTAATAAAATCCCTTATGATTATACAGTGGAAGTGAGAAATAGATTCAAGGAATTAGATCTGATAGATAGAGTGCCTGATGAACTATGGATGGAGGTTCGTAACATTGTACAGGAGGTAGGGATCAAGACCATCTCCAAGAAAAAGAAATACAAAAAGGCAAAATGGTTGTCTGAGGAGGACTTACAAATAGTTGTGAAAAGAAGAGAAATGAAAGGTAAAGGAGAAAAGGAAAGATATACCCGTATGAATGCAGAGTTCCAAAGAATAGCAAGAAGACATAAGAAAGCCTTCCTCAGTGATCAATGCAAAGAAATATAGGAAAACAACAGAATAGGAAAAACAAGAGATCTCTTCAAGAAAATTAGAGATACCAAGGGAACTTTTCATACAAAGGTGGGTACAATAAAGAACAGAAATGGTATGGACCTAACAGAAGCAGAAGATATTAAGATTAAGTGGCAAGAATACACAGAAGAACTATACAAAAAAAGATCTTCATGACCCAGATAATCATGATGGTGTGATCACTCACCTAGAGCCAAACATCCTGGAGTGTGAAGTCAAGTGGGCCTTAGGAAGCATCACCACAAACAAAGCAAGTGGAGATGATGGAATTCCAGTTAAGCCATTTCAAACCTAAAAGATGATGCTGTGAAAGTGCTGCACTCAATATGCCAGCAAATTTGGAAAACTCAGCAGTGGTCACAGGACTTAAAAAGGTCAGTTTTCATTCTAATCCCAAAGAAAGGCAATGCCAAAGAATGCCCAAACTACCACACAATTGCACTCATCTCACATGCTAGCAAAGTAATGCTCAAAATTTTCCAAGCCAGGCTTCAACAGTATGTGAATCGTGAACTTACATGTTCAAGCTGGATTTAGAAAAGGCAGAGGAACCAGAGATCAAATTGCCAACATCTGTTGGATCATTGAAAAAGCAAGAGAGTTCCAGACAAACATCTATTTCTGCTTTATTGACTGTGCCAAACCCTTTGACTGTGTGGATCACAATAAACTGTGGAAAATTCTTCAAGAGATGGGAATACCAGAGCATCTGACCTGCCTCCTGAGAAATCTGTATGCAGGTCAAGAAGGAACAGTTAGAACTGGACATGGAACAACACACTGGTTCCAAATCGGGAAAGGAGTACATCAAGGCTGTTTATTGTCACCCTGCTTATTTAACTTGTATGCAGAGCACATCATGAGAAATGCTGGGCTGGATGAAGCAAAAGCTGGAATCAAGATTGCTGGGAGAAATATCAACAGTCTCAGATATGCAGTTGACACCACCCTTATGGCAGAAAGCAAAGAAGACCTAAAGAGCCTCTTGTTGAAAGTGAAAGAAGAGAGTGAAAAAGTTGGCTTAAAGCTCAACATTCAGAAAACAAAGATCATGGCATCCAGTCCCATCACTTCACGGCAATAGATGGGGAAACAGTGGAAACAATGAGAAACTTTATTCTGGGGGCTCCAAAATCACTGCAGATGGTGACTGGAGCCATGAAATTAAAAGATGCTTGCTCCTTGGAAGAAAAGCTATGACCAACTTAGACAGCATATTAAAAAGCAGAGACATTACTTTGCCAAAGGTATGGTTTTTCCAGTAGTCATGTATAGATGTGAGAGTTGGACTATAAAAAAAGCTAAGCACCGAAGAATTAACACTTTTGAACTGTGGTGGTGAAGAAGACTCTTGAGAGTCCCCTGGACTGCAGGGAGATCCAACCAGTCCATCCTAAAAGAAATCAGTCCTGAATATTCATTGGATGGACTGATGCTGAAGCTGAAACTCTAATACTTTGGCCACCTTATTTGAAGAACAGACTCATTTGAAAAGACCCTGATGCTGGAAAAGATTGAAGACAGGAGGAGAAGGGCATGACAGAGGATGAGATGGTTGGATGGCATCACTGACTCGATGGACATGAGTTTGAGTAGGCTCCAGGAGTTGGTGATGGACAGGGAAGCCTGGCGTGCTGCAGTCCATGGGGTCGCAAAGAGTCGAACACGACTGAGCGACTGAACTGAACTGAACTGATTGAGAATGTCAATGACAAGTCTTAGACCTTGCCCCTGAGCTTCAGACTTCCATATCTAACTGCCTGAAGGACCAGCCCCCTGGGTATCCCTCAGGCAACTCATAATCAATATGGCCATTTACGATCACATACTTTTCCCTGATTTTCCACCTCAGTCACTCACATCAGGGACTTGAACCATCCTGGACCACACTCAGTCACCCCAACATTCCGTCAGCCCTCAAGACCTGCCCATTTTACCTTTTGTTTATTCTTTTTAAATTTTTAAAATTGAGATATAATTGACATTCAACATTTATTAGTTTTAGGTGTATGTCATAAGGAGTTGATATATGTAGACATTGCAAAATGATTACAAGTTTAGTTAACATCACTACATATAGTTACAAGTTTTTTCTCATGATCAGAACTTTTCAGATTTACTCTCTTAGCAACTTTTAGATGTCAAGTATCTTTAACTACAGTCACCATGCTATACATGATATCATATCCCTAGGACTTACTTGCCTTAAAATGGAAAGTTTGTATCTTTTGACCCCCTTTACCCATTGTTGCTCATCCGCATCCCTGCATCTGGCAACAGCCAATCTGTTCTCTGTATCTATAAATTAGGATTTTAAAAATTGATTATGTATGTGATATCCTACAATGTTTGTCTTTCTGTATGACTTAGTGCAGTGCCCTCAAAGTCCATCCTACCTTCTTTTTCTTTAAAACGCATCCTCCCTTGCCTGCAATGCAGGAGACCCAGGTTCATTTCGTTGGTCAGGAAGATATCCTGGAGGTGGAAATGGCAACCCACTTCAGTACTTTGGCCTGGAGAATCCCGTGGACAGAGAAACCTGGTGGACTGCAGTCTGTGGGGTTGCAGAGTCGGACACGACTGAGTGACCAGCTCACACACACTCGGTTCCTTTGCTTCTAGCTGCTGTGTTACTTGAGTCTCTTAGCATTTTTTACCTGAACTACTATTACAACGTCCACACTGACCTCCAGTGTGATTGCAGCTCCTTTCTTCACTCTTTGTTTGCCAGGATGATCTTTCTGAGGTCCATACCTCACTACAGATCTTCTTGGTTTAGTATTCACCCACAGCCCCTCATTGTCCTCAGGATAAAACCTCAGCTCCTTAGAATGGCAAGACTCTTCTCGCCTTAGGCTCTGCGTGTGCTTGCACCCTCATTTCCTTCAATGCCCTACTTTTCACACTCACTCCAGGTAATATCCAGCGCTTGGTGTTGTCCTCAGGCCTCAGCCATGCTAGTCCCACCCCTTGCAAAGACCTTCATCTGCCAAGCTCACAAATCCAACTCTCCTATAGCTATTTCTCCCTTAGAAAGTCCTTCCTGCCTGTTTTCTGGGATCCCAAGTATAGTCAATTTAATATTTAGCATAATATTTATTCTTTATTATTATTGGTTTTTATTTTTCAAAATAAAAATCCTAAACTTTTTTTAACCGGGTCTTTCAAAATTAGGCGATAATATATTACAATGATCTGGGAATGTGTGTCTCTCTCTCTAGGGAGTACATAAGCCAGCCACATTTTATTCATAGGGTATCCCCACCATCCTACATGAATTTTTGTTGATGTAAAGTTGCTTGTGTGAAGGAAACTGGGAATTATCTCAGACTCTCCTCTTACTCTCGTGTTTGTGTGCGTGCTGGGTTGCTTCAGTTGTGTCCAACTCTTTGGACCCTATGGACTATAGCCCCCCAGGCTCCTCTACCCAAGGGATTCTTCAGGCAAGAATACTGGAGTGGTTTGCCATTTCCTCCTCCAGGGGATCTTCCCGTACCAGCAATCGAACTCATATCTCCTGCACTGCAGGTGGATTCTTTACTGCTGAGCCACAAGGGCATTCCCAGATCCCACATGCCTCAACTAAAAACCTTGCATGCGGCAACAAAGATCCCATGTGCCATAACTAAGACCCGATGCAGTTAAAGAAATGAATGAATAAATAAACATTTAAAAAATGAATAAATAAAATACATCTGGAGTCCAACCACTTATAACCCATTTGCTGCCTGGACAATTAGAGCAACCTCCTCAATGGTCTCCCCTCCTCCCTCTTCTTCACCCTTCTGTTCTTACACAGCAGCTGGGGTGATGCTTTGAAAACATCAATCAGCGCCCGTCAGTCCTCTGCTCAAAAATCTCTGGCAGTTTCCCATGACTCTTAGCTGAAATCTAAAATCCTCAGCACAGCCCTCAAGGTCTTCTTGTTCTGCCCCCACGATCTCCCCTGCCCTCTTTCTCCTGCCTTTTTCTCTGGAATTCACCATTGTCCAGTCGTCCTGGCCTTCCTGCTGTCACTCAGATAAGCTGAGCAGGCTTCTGCTTCAGAACTTGCCCTTGACGCTGCTCCATCAGGAATGTTCTTCCCTCAGATATTCATAAGGCTCCCTCTCTCACTTCTGTCAGGCCTCCAGGGTCACCTCCCCAGGGTGGCCTGCCCTGACCACCTTCTTAAAAATTGTACTCTCCTTGCTCTCAATCCCCTTGCCTTGCCTTACTTTCTTCATAGTTCTTAGTACTATCTGTTTTTATTTTTTTTTATATATAAACTGTGTTTTTCTCCCACTAGAATCTAAGCTCCTTGGAATTAAGACTTTATCTCTCTTGTTCTCTGTTGTATCCCAGGACAATGCATGGCACATGGTAGGCCTTCAACAAAGACTTCATGAATATTGGTTTCATGAACAGTATCAGTGAGTAGAAGCTCTGGGGAGAACTCTTCAGTTCATTAGAAGGGAAGATTTTGTGTCATCTGAGATTGAAGATGGAAAGCACTGGCTCTGGATGGGTTAAGTTCCCTGTCATGGAGACCTTTCATACACAGAAAAGCTGGGCAGCAACAGTCTCATGGACATGCAAACAGGAGATTTAGAGCAGTTGGGAGGCTGGACCGAATGAGAAGGTCTCTAGTACCCCTTGAGGCTTCATGCAGCAGCAAAGGATCCTCAGGAAAGCCTAATGGGCACCCTTGAATGTGACTAAGGGAATTTGGATGCCAAAAAAAGGCACGGTTAAATGCTTTTCAACATGCAATCTGTTTTTCAGTTTTTCAAGGAAATATATGATCATTTGATAAATTGAGAAGGAAGGGGAAGGAAGAAAACATAGACATAATTCCACTGGAGATGATCATTGTTAATACTTTGGGGTCTCTTGTTTATTTAAATATATTTTCTGCTATTACTTTTACATAGTTACACATTCTGTATACTTACATAGGAATCTATTGCTGCATAAGAAATCACACCAAAACTCAATGGCCTAAAACGGCAATAATCATGTAGTATCTGTGGGTCAGGAGCACCTCAGCTGGGACTTCTGGCTGGGGTCATGCATGCGGTTGCACTTGAGCTGGGGCTGGGGTAAGACTCCTCTTGTTGGCTTCTATATTCTTGAGTCTGGTGCCTGGACTTGAAGACTCAAGTACCTGCAATTCCTCATGCATTTTTCATCTTTCTTTGTGGTTTGGCCACACAGTCTTTTCAACATGGGCTTCAGGGACAAGGTGGACATCTAGATGGCAGCTCAGATTCCCAAAGCTATTTGTCTCAAGAGAGAGAACCAGACAGGATTCCTTAATGGGTTAGCTTTGGAAGGAAACAGCAGCATTTCTGTCACTTTTACTGGTAGAAGCAGTTACAAAACTCCACCAAGAGAGGAGGGTTAATGTCAAATTGTGAGAAAAATAACAAATCTATCCATTCATCATCTATCTGTCTATCCATCCATTCTCTCTCTTTCCCCCTCTCCTTCCCGAGCTTTGGAAAATACAATGACTATAAATTATAATTATAAAGTATTTCCTGCTGCTGCTGCTGCTAAATCACTTCAGTCGTGTCCGACTCTGTGTGACCCCATAGACGGCAGCCCACCAGGCTCCCCCGTCCCTGGGATTCTCCAGGCAAGAACACTGGAGTGGGTTGCCATTTCCCTCTCCAGTGTGTGAAAGTGAAAAGTGAAAGCAAAGTCACTCAGTCATGTCTGACTCGTAGCGACCCCATGGACTGCAGCCTACCAGACCCCTCCATCCATGGGATTTTCCAGGCAAGAGTACTGGAGTGGCTTGCCATTGCCTTCTCCGAAAGTATTTCCTATATTTAACAAAATTATAACATAAGCTTTCTCTCAAACTATAGACCTTTTCAAACATTTTAATTGCCAATAATATTTGCTGTAATTGATTTTACCTGGTTTTGGACCTATATTTGGTTTCTAGGTACTTTTTCATTACTATAAATAATCATGGGGCTTCCCTGGTGGTTCAGATGGTAAAGAATCCACCAGCAATGAGGGAGACTGGGGTTCAGTCCCTCGGTTGGGAAGATCCCCTGGAGGAAGGCATGGCAATCCACTCCAGTACTCTTGCCTGGAAAATCCCCATGGACAGAGGAGCCTGGCAGGCTACAGTCCATGGGGTCACAAAGAGTCAGACATGACTGAGCAACTAAACACATAAATAATCATGTAATGAACTTATTTGTTAGTTATAAAGCTTTTCCTTCTTTATCTCAAGAATTGGGGATATGGAACTGTTCTATAAAATTACTGATTTAAAGAATATGAATATAAGAATACATTTCCCACTTCTAAGTAGGATAGAAATGTTTCTTTTAATATTCTAACCACATATTACCAAATTGCTTTCCAAAAATGTTTTATTAGGTTGGCTAAAACATCCGTTCAGGTTTTCCAAATGAACTTTTTGGCCAACTGGTGTATGGATGCCTGCTGAGTCATTTCAGTCATGTCTGACTCTTTGGGACCCTATGGGCTGTAGACTGCCAGGATCTTCTGTCCATGGGATTCTTCAGGCAAGAATAATGGAGTGGGTTTCCAGGCTCTCCTCCAGGTAATCTTTCTGACCCAGGGATTGAAGCTGAGTCTGTTACGTCTCCTGAATTGACAGGTGGGTTCTTTACCACTAGAGCCACCAACCCAATACCTACCAGTTTATATTCCTGCTACATACATCCAAATGTTTCACCTAACCTTAGAAATTACTACTAAAATAAGACTGTTGCTAATTCAATAGGCCAAAAAATATCTTTCTTTCAGTTCAGTTCAGTTCAGTCGCTCAGTTGTGTCCGACTCTCCGCAACCCCATGAATCACAGCATGCCAGGCCTCCCTGTCCATCACCAACTCCCGGAGTTCACTCAAACTCATGTCCACAGAGTCGGTGATGCCATCCAGCCATCTCATTCTCTGTCGTCCCCTTCTCCTCCCGCCCCCAACCTTTCCCAGCATCAGAGTCTTTTCCAGTGAGTCAACCCATCGCATGAGGTGGCCAAAGTATTGCAGTTTCAGCTTTAGCATCAGTCCTTCCAATGAACACCCAGGATTGATCTCCTTTAGAATGGACTGGTTGGATCTCCTTGCAGTCCAAGGGACTCTCAAGAGTCTTCTCCAGCACCACAGTTCAAAAGCATCAATTCTTCGGCGATCAGCTTTCTGCACAGTCCAACTCTCACATCCATACATGACCACTGGAAAAACCATAGCCTTGACTAGACAGACCTTTGTTGGCAAAGTAATGTCTCTGCTTTTTAATATACTATCAAGGTTGGTCATAACTTTCCTTCCAAGGAGTAAGTGTTTTTTAATTTCCTGGCTGCAATCAGCATCTGCAGTGATTTTGGAGCCCAAAAATATAAAGTCTGACACTGTTTCCACTGTTTTTCCATCTATTTCCCATGAAGTGATGGGACCAGATGCCATGATCTTTGTTTTCTGAATGTTGAGCTTCAAGACAACCTTTTCACTCTCCTCTTTCACTTTCATCAAGAGGCTTTTGAGTTCCTCTTCACTTTCTGCCATAAGGGTAGTGTCATCTGCATATCTGAGGTTACTGATATTTCTCCCAGCAATCTTGATTCCAGCTTGTGCTTCTTCCAGCCCAGCGTTCCTCATGATGTACTCTGCATAGAAGTTAAATAAGCAGGGTGACAATATACAGCCTTGACGTACTCCTTTTCCTATTTGGAACCAGGCTGTTGTTCCATGTCCAGTTCTAACTGTTGCTTCCTGACCTGCATACAGGTTTCTCAAGAGGCAGGTCAGGTGGTCTGGTATTCCCATCTCTTTCAGAATTTTCCACAGTTTATTGTGATCCACACAGTCAAAGGCTTTGGCATAGTCAATGAAGCAGAAATAGATGCTCTTCTGGAACTCTCTTGCTTTCTCCATGATCCAGCGGATGTTGGCAATTTGATCTCTGGTGCCTCTGCCTTTTCTAAAACCTGCTTGAACATCTGAGAGTTCAGGGTTCACATATTGCTGAAGCCTGGCTTGGAGAATTTTGAGCATGACTTTACTAGCGTGTGAGATGAGTGCAATTGTGCGGTAGTTTGAGCATTCTTTGGCATTCCCTTTCTTTGGGATTGGAATGAAGACTGACCTTTTCCAGTCCTGTGGCCATTGCTGAGTTTTCCAAATTAGTTGGCATATTGAATGTAGCACTTTCACAGCATCATCTTTCAAGATTTGAAATAGTTCAACTGGAATTCCATCACCTCCACTAGCTTTGTTCGTAGTGATGCTTTCTAAGGCCCACTTGACTTCATATTCCAAGATGTGTGGCTCTAGGTCAGTGATCACGTTATCGTGACTATCTTGGTCATGAAGATCTTTTTTGTACAGTTCTTCTGTGTATTCTTGCCACCTCTTCTTAATATCTTCTGCTTCTGTTAGGTCCATACCATTTCTGTCCTTTATCGAGCCCATCTTTGCATGAAATGTTCCCTTGGAATCTCTAATTTTCTTGAAGAGATCTCTTGTTTTTCCTGTTCTGTTGTTTTCCTCTATTTCTTTGCATTGATCACTGAGAAAGGCTTTCTTATCTCTCCTTGCTATTCTTTGGAACTCTGCATTCAGAGGCTTATATCTTTCCTTTCCTCCTTTGCTTTTCGTTTCTCTTCTTTTCACAGCTATTTGTAAGGCCTCCTCAGACAGCCATTTTGCTTTTTTGCATTTCTTTTCCATGGGGATGGTCTTGGTCCCTGTCTCCTGTACAATGTTACGAACCTCCGTCCAGAGTTCATCAGGCACTCTATCAGATCTAGTCCCATAAATCTATTCCTCACTTCCACTGTATAATCATAAGGGATTTTATTTAGGTCATATCTGAATGGTCTAGTGGTTTTCCCTACTTTCTTCAATTTCAGTCTGAATTTGGCAATAAGGAGTTCATGATCTGAGCCACAGTCAGCTCCTGGTCTTGTTTTTGCTGACTGTACACAGCTTCTCCATCTTTGGCTGCAAAGAATATAATCAATCTGATTTCGGTGTTGACCATCTGGTGATGTCCATGTGTAGAGTCTTCTCTTATGTTGTTGGAAGAGGGTGTTTGCTATGACCAGTGCGTTCTCTTGGCAAAACTCTATTAGCCTTTACCCTGCTTCATTTCATGTTCCAAGGCCAAATTTGCCTGTTACTCCAGGTGTTTCTTGACTTTCTACTTTTGCATTCCAGTCCCCTATAATGAAAAGGACATCTTTTTTGGGTGTTAGTTCTAAAAGGTCTTGTAGGTCTTCATAGAACTGTTCAATTTAGGCTTCTTCAGCGTTACTGGTTGGGGTATATGCCTGGATTACTGTAATATTGAATGGTTTGCCTTGGAAATGAACAGAAATCATTCTGTCGTTTTTAAGATTGCATCCAAGTACTGCATTTCGGACTCTTTTGTTGACCATGATGGCTACTCCATTTCTTCTAAGGGATTCCTGCCCACAGTAGTAGATATAATGGTCATCTGAGTTAAATTCACCCATTCCAGTCCATTTTAATTCACTGATTCCTAAAATGTCTATGTTTCTTTACATTTGTTGAGTTACTTGTAAGAGTGAGCATGTTTGCTCTGATAGCCTACAACATTCAAACATTCTCTTTTTAAAAAACATTTTACAACTGCAAACGTAAAGCATTCAGAAAAGTAGAGAGAATATTGTAGTGAACCTCAATGTACCCATCATACAACTTTAAGACATACAACCCATGGATGGATGAATGTCATCTATTACCTGCTTCCTCTGCCTCCTACGTTAAATTATTTTTAAGGAAATCCCAGACAGCATATCATTTTCCTTGTAAATATTTCAGAATGTATCTCTAAAAGATAAACATTTTTACAAAATGTCAGCATAAAACTATTATGACACCTAAAATCTTATTTAATGTTAAGTATCAAAGTATTTCTTAATATTAAATTACCCAGTCAATGTTCAAGTTTCCCTGCTTACCTCATAATGTTTTTTTAAAGCAGAATTTCCTTGATGTATATCTTAAACCTCTTTTAAATTTATAGATTTCTCCCCACTTTTTTTAGTTTTTGCATTTTTTAAAAAAGAAAACAGGTCACTTGCCGTATGGAACTTCCCATATCCTGAATTTTACTAATTGCATCCCTCTACTGTTCAATATGTTCCTCTGTCCCATGTATTTTCTGTGAATTAGTAGTTAGATAGAGGGAGTTTGTCTGGTTCAGGTTTGAATTTTGGCAAACAGTAACTTACAGATGACATTGTACACTTTCATTAGGAGCCATGGTGTCTAGCTCTGTCTTCTTGTGATGGCAGCTACTGTTGATGACTATTGCCTGGAACCACTGCTTCCTAAAGGGCTTTGCAAAATAGTTATTTAATTTTTTTTCACCCCTTCTTGATTTATTAGGGCTCCCATGGTAGTTCAGATGGTAAAGAATTGGCCTGCAATGCAGGAAGACAGGGGTTCAATCCTGGATTGGGAAGATCCCCTGGAAAAGGGAATGGCTACCCACTCCAGTATTCTTATCTGGAGAATTCCATGGACAGAGGAGCCTGGCAGGCTACAGTCCATAGGCTACAGTCTGACTCATAGTCTACAAAGATTCAGACATGACTGGGTGACTAACACATTTTAATTTATTAGATGGAATATATCCATAAGGAGACACTTTTCCTCAACTGTTTGATTATCCCGAGGTATGTAGGAAAGGCAGGATAAATGCTTGATTCTTTCCCTTTACTTAGCAAATTTCAAAGTTATAAGTTGATATATTAATTTACTAGGGCCACCACAACAGTTGCCACACACTGGGTGACTTAAGAAAGCTGTGGTACATATACACAATGGAGTATTACTCAGCCATTAAAAAGAATACATTTGAATCAGTTCTAATGAGGTGGATGAAACTGGAGCCTATTATACAGAGTGAAGTAAGTCAGAAAGAAAAACACCAATACATTATAATAACACATATATATGAAATTTAGAAAGATGGTAACGATAACCCTGTATGTGAGACAGCAAAAGAAACACAGATGTATAGAACATTTTTTGGACCCTGTAGGAGAGGGCAAGGGTGTGATGATTTGGGAGAATGGCATTGAAACATGTACATTATCATATGTGAAATGAATCGCCAGTCCAGTTTCAATGCATGATACAGGATGCTCGGGGCTGGTGCACTGGGATGACCCAGAGGGATGGGATGGGGAGGGAGGTGGGAGGGGGGGTTCAGGATGGGGAACACATGTACACCCATGGCGGATTCATGTCAATGTGTGGCAAAACCAATACAATATTGTAAAGTAATTAGCCTCCAATTAAATAAATTTATATTAAAAAAATAAAATTTTTTTTAAAAACTAAAAAATAAAACCCCAAAAGAAGTTAATTTTCTCACAGTTCTGGAGGCTGGGAGTCTGAGATCAAGGTGTTGTCAGGGTTGGTTTCTTCTGAGTCTCTCTCCTTGGTTGGAGGTGGCTGTCTGCTTGCTGCTTCTTCACATGGCTGTCCCTCTGTGTGTGTCTATGTCCCAATCTCCTCTTCTTATAAGGACACATGTCATATTGGATTAGGATCCACCCCCAAAGACCTTATTTTACCTTGGTCACCTCCTTAAATGCCCTGTCTCCAAATACAGTCATATTCTGAGATCCTAGGTGTTAAGATTTCAACTTATGGGACACAAGGCAGCCCATAACAGTTGATTCCCTATCATTCTCTAAAGGTGACAAATGAGAGTCACCCCTACCCCACCTAGTATCATTATGAACTCATGGATGTAAGCATAATTGATATATTTTAATTGATTGTAGTTATTCTACTTGCTGCTGAAATTGTCCCTCCTTGACTAGTGGGAGACTCTTAAAGTTGACTCCTGAGTCCTTTAGACATAGCACAGTTGTCTTTGATAGATTTCTTGTTTTCTGACACAACAAAATATTCCAGTCTCATCCATATATTTCTTGCCTCAGACAGAAAATCAGTCTTTTCTACAAGCAGCCATGTTCCTTTTTTCATGGATCGGGGCCCACACTGTAGGTATGAGGGATGCTCAGTACTACTGGATTGGTTATGAAATGTTTATATTTGTAAAAGTAAAATGCCAAAATATTGATGGAAGGTGATGAGATTACACAGCAACCACAAAACTCAAACTCCTAGAGAGCTGGGAATACTCTCCTTTGCTCACAGTAAATCTGCTTCACTGATTCACACTTTCATTGCTGCCTATGTCCTTTAGCTTAACAATGGGTAATCCCTAGGGCAGGGTACCTGCAATGTGTTAGGGACACAAAGATGAGTACGGCATGGTTCCTCTTTGCAATTTATTTTCAATCTAATAGATGCACCCACATGCCATTATTCTCTTTGGGTTGCTTCAGTAATATTCAATTACTTCAATAATAGGTCTAACATTGATCGGGCACTTCAAATGCTGGTTCTGTGAGTTGCTAACAGGTTTTAATGAATTAATCCATAAAAAGCACTCAGTCCAGTGCTTGGCTTATGGTAAGAGCTCAATAATGTCAGCCACTGCCAGTTAATTGCCTGTTTGCACTCAGATTCCTCCCTGCCCTTCTTTTGCTCTGCTCTGTATTTCAGGGAATGACATTTTCTCAGCTCTTTGACCCTGTCTCTCCTAGGGGGATTCAGTCATGAAAGGCCTTAGTAGAAAATTGGAAGACAGGATTTGAGGAGAGGCCAGAGTATTTCTCCTCCTCCTCTTTGCATCTGGTGGTATCTCCTCCATGGTTCCAGCTCAGATCCTGCTGTGGTTTCAGTCCCTGCAGGACAGCCTCCTACTGTCCCTTTGGCCTTAACTGTGCCCCACTATTTCTAAACTCTGAGTTGCTTTATGGGCGTCTGTTTCATGTCTGAGCTCTGTTGTCTCCTGAATCATTTAATTTCCTGTATTAAATTCCTGCTGATTGAAAGACCTAGAGTGATTCGTGTTTCCTGAAAGAGTTAACTGCTAATGTTAATATTACTATCTCACTTAGTTGTATAATCACTCTATCAGGTGAATACTATATTATGCTCATTGTACAGGTTAGGAAACTGAGGCAGAGGAAGGTTAAGTCACTTGTCCCCAGTCATGTACTTAGTAAGTGATGGAGCCAGTATATGAACCCAGAAGTATCTGTCTTCAGTCTCATTCTTGATGTGTACGATTAGGTAAGACAGTCACCTCCTCACTCACTGTGCTTTAAAAAACCCCTTCTTATGCTTTCTAGCCTGTTCCTAAGCTGAGGAGGGCTGCCTCTTGATATCATGGGGTTATTTCTCTTCAGGGAGTTTTTCTAGGCCATTTTCTCATGAAGCCCTTCTTCCTGAGAACTCATGAATGAATAAAATGTTGTGGTTCTTTTCTGCATTGTTCTATTTTAGTGATTTATTGATAATTTAGAAGACTTTGCTTGTAAGGCATGTAATGGGTGGTTGATTAAGCACAGGGTTTGTGGTCACATCTATAAAACGGAGTATCAACCCTCAGAAGGATTGTAACTCCACATGGTAATTGTTTCCCCCATGGCACCTAGAATCAAACGACAATATCTTTTTCTAAAAAGCCATCCATAATAGTCCCAGGAATGCCCCCATTATACAAAAGACACCCAAAATTTAGAACAGCTGTCTTTGAGTGGGATGAAAAGTGAGAGAAAGCTTTGCTGCTGCTGCTAAGTCGCTTCAGTCGTGTCCAACTCTGTGCGACCCCATAAACGGCAGCCCACCAGGCTCCCCCGTCCCTGGGATTTTCCAGGCAAGAACACTGGAGTGGGTTGCCATTTCCTTCTCCAATGCGTGAAAGTGAAAAGTGAAAGTGAGGTTGCTCAGTCGTGTCCGACTGAGTGACCCCATGGACTGCAGCCTACCAGGCTCCTCCATCCATGGGATTTTCTAGGCAATAGTACTGGAGTGGCTTGCCATTGCCTTCTCCGGAGAGAAAGCTTTACAAAGTGGAAAATTACTATTGTTCCCTAGAGCCCAGTATGAGAAATGGAACATCAGATTAATCTCACAGATGAAATAAAAAGTATTAAAAATCACTATCATCCCAGAAAGGCATTAAACACGGACACTGATGAAAGATTACTTTGTTTCAGAGAACTGGGGCTTTTTCCCTACAACCGATATCATTGTTATTACTGAGAAGGTATGTTACCACTTTAATCATGACCGGACGCTCAGATTTTGCCAATTAGGTGGGGACTAAATTTGGAGAGAGCTGATCACTTGGGGCTTCACGAGAGTCTATGTCACCTTGGTGAGTCTGGTTGAGTCGGTTATGTAACAGGGTTGCTGTATTTGTGAATTCCACCTTCCTAGACTCCAGCCATGAAAATCATTTCTCTTCACTGATTTGAAGATTGGTTACATCCTCCCCAGTCTCGTGTTTTTACTGTAAACAATACTGGAATGAGAGTCTTTAATAAGGACTTTTGAAACAGGATCCAGTTTCAGCAGGATGCTAGAGAGGGTCAGGAGAAAGACACGCCATCCCCTTCATCACACACCCCTGCTCCCTGCCCCAGGAAACTAGTGAGTCCTTTCTTTATGGTCTTTTCCTGTTTCTCAAAGAATCCTCTGTTCCCAATGACAACAAAGTTCAAGGCCACACCTAAGTAGTAAGTTTAGAGAAACCATTCTGCAGCTTTAATTCCTTAGTATTTTTTTTTCCTGACCATTATTCATGATTGCAAGACACTATAGCCAATTAATTTTCACTTTATCCAGAAGAGCTCACCTGATAAGTCTGTTGGAGCCTTTTCTGTAGTAATTTCAAAGGTCCAAAGTCAGTTCAATCACAAGATGAGTCTCATTAAATCCCAAACTTACTAAACGAGAATCATAAGGCCAGGCGTGGTGTACAAGCCTCTGCTTGAAGGAGGCATTTGAGGCTGGTTCATGGTGCTGATGACCTTTCAGAGTCTCTGCCGTCTTATCAATAATGCAAAGAGCAGCCCTCATAGCTTAGAGCAGGCTGGAACAGATCACTCCTAAGGACCAGGTGCATCCCTACTGCTGTTCCAGAGAATAAATATGGAGAAGAGGGTGGCCAGCATGTATCCAGAGAGCGGGCTGCAGCCAGCACCTTAGCTAAGGGCCTGGGCTGACCCTAACAATAGCTAATTAGTGAGGAACAGAAGATGTCAGCCTATTTGCACATGTCACCATATCAGTTTTTAGCATGAGGCAGAGAGATTCCCCAACTTACAGCCATCCAACTCAGAAGAGTAGAGGCTCCAGGCACTACTTCTTCCAGTCCCATCACACCCAGTGAACAGAGTTCTTGAGGCCATTGTGGGGATAAGACTTTGCTGTAATAGTCAGTGATTGCTGATAACTGTAAGTATCCTCCTTTCAAAAGGCTGATTCAGAATGAACTAGAATCTTCTAGTCCCAGACCCAAACACTCAGGATATGGGTTCTGATTGGCTCAACATGAGTCACATATTCATAGTTGGTCCAGTCAACTTTGGGTCGGGTAGCAGAGGGCCTAATAGAACACACATGGCTACCTGGGCCCACCCCTATAGGTAAGGGGTAAAATAGAATCTTTGTGAGCTTAGCAGAATGTGCAAATTGTATGCATGATGTCTTGCAAAGAAAGGATGGGTAACAGTTTTTGTTCTTCTGAGATTGGAATGCCACTGATCTAACACTACCCTCCTTATTTATTAAATAAATTCTGCACTTTCTGATTTAATTGTACTTTCAGAATTCAGAGCATATACTGTTAAAAGGACACAGTGCTAAGGACGCCAGGTCCTAATTTTTGAATTTTGCAACATGTTTGTACATTCCTCTAGGTTCAGTCTTAGCTAGGTCCACCCACATGATATCCACCTTAGATGAATCACCAACTATCATGTTTAGGTGCCAGCATGTACATTGGACATTTTCAATCTCTCATCCTTTGTCATTGCTGTCTTCTCAGCCTGGAATAGTCTTAAATAATCCACCTATTGAAATCCCATTCATTATCCCTCAAGGCACAATTCAAATGCCAATTTCTCTCTGAAGTCTTCCTTCATCCTCCCAAGTTTAAACTTGTCAGATTTAGCAAATAAAAATATGGGATACCAGTTAAATTTATTTAAAGTATTTCTCAAATATTTCATAGAACATACATACACTAAAATTTTATTTGCTATTTATCTGAAAATAAAATTGAACTGGCTATCTTTTATTTTTATCTGATAACTCTGCTTCAGTTGGATTTAGGTACAATCTCTTCTCACTCCCAGCATTTAGCCTACATTCTTTCTGTTGTGGTTTAGTTGGTTGTTCCTGTTTTCCTTCTTTCTCACTAAATTATAAGATACTTGAAGACAGTATTCTTACTTGCTTCTAAAGACTTTTTTAAAAGAGAAGTTTTAGGTTTACAGTAAAATCAAGTGGAAGGTAGAGAGATTTACCATATAACCCCCTCCCCAACCCTATGCATAGCTTCCCCAATGTCAACATCACTCATCAGATTGGTATATGTATGTATATGTATATATATATATATATATTTTTTTTTTTTTTTTTAACAAAAGATGAACCTACATTGACATAACACCCAAAGTCTACAGTTTACCTTGGGGTTTACTAGTGATGTTGTATACTCTATGACTTTGGACAAATGTATGATAATTATCCATCATCATAATATCCTACAGAGTATTTTTCACTCTGGCCCGGGCGGCGCAGATGCGAGAGACGCCGGCCCCGGCGGCGCAGACACTAGAGGGCGCAACTGACCACGCGCAGAAGCGTGGCCTAGAGGAGCTACCTCACGCCCAAGGTCAGGGCAGTGGCTGAGAGGAGCTGTCCCATGTCCAAGAGGCGGTGGCTGTGCGGGCACAGGAGGGCCGAGAGGAGCTACTCCACATTCAAGGCCTTGAGGAGATACCCCTCGTCCAAGGTAAGGTACAGTGGCTGCACTTTGATGGAGCAGCTGTGAAGAGATACTCCAGGACCAAGGTAAGTGAAACCCAAATAAGACGGTAGGTATTGGGAGGAGGCATTAGAGGGCAGACACACTGAAATCATAATCACAAAAAACTAGTTGATCTGATCATATGGACCACAGCCCTGTCTAACTCAATGAAACTAAGCCATGCCATGTGGGGCCACCCAAGATGGAACGGTCATGGTGGAGAGGTCTGACAGAATGTGGTCCACTGGAGAAGGGAATAGCAAACCACTTCAGTATACTTGCCTTGAGAACCCCATAAACAGTATCAAAAGGCAAAGTGATAGGATAGTGAATGAGGAATTCCCTAGGTCGGTAGGTGCCCAGTATGCTACTGGAGATCAGTGGAGAAATAACTCCAGAAAGAATGTAGGGATGGAGCCAAAGCGAAACAAATACCCAGTTGTGGATGTGACCGGTGATAGAAGCAAGGTTCGATGCTGTAAAGAGCAATACTGCATAGGAACCTGGAATGTTAGGTCCATGAATCAAGACAAATTAGAAGTGGTCAAACAGGAGATGACAAGAGTGAAGGTAGACATTCTAGGAATCAGTGAACTAAAATGGACTGGAATGGGTGAATTTAACTCAGATAACCATTATATCTACTACTGTGGGCAGGAATCCCTTAGAAGAAATGGAGTAGCCATCATGGTCAACAAAAGAGTCTGAAGTGCAGTACTTGGATGCAATCTTAAAAATGACAGAATGATTTCTGTTCATTTCCAAGGCACACCATTCAATATTACAGTAATCCAAGTCTATGCCCCAACCAGTAATGCTGAAGAAGCCAAAGTTGAACAGTTCTATGAAGACCTACGAGACCTTTTAGAACTAACAGCCAAAAAAGATGTCCTTTTCATTATAGGGGACTGGAATGCAAAAGTAGGAAGTCAAGAAACACCTGGAGTAACAGGCAAATTTGGCCTTGGAGCACGAAATGAAGCAGGGCAAAGGCTAATAGAGTTTTGCCAAGAGAACGCACTGGTCATAGCAAACACCCTCTTCCAACAACACAAGAGAAGACTCTACACGTGGACATCACCAGATGGTCAACACCGAAATCAGATTGATTATATTCTTTGCAGCCAAAGATGGAGAAGCTCTATACAGTTAGCAAAAACAAGACCAGGAGCTGACTGTGGCTCAGATCATGAACTCCTTATTGCCAAATTCAGACTGAAATTGAAGAAACTAGGGAAAACGATTAGACCATTCAGGTATGACCTAAATCAAATCCCTTATGATTGTACAGTGGAAGTAAGAAATAGATTTAAGGGACTAGATCTGATAGATAGAGTGCCTGATGAACTCTGGACGGAGGTTCGTGACATTCTACAGGAGACAGGGACCAAGACCATCCCCATGGAAAAGAAATGCAAAAAAACAAAATGGCTGTCTGAGGAGGCCTTACAAATAGCTGTGAAAAGAAGATAAGCAAAAAGCAAAGGAGGAAAGGAAAGATATAAGCACCTGAATGCAGAGTTCCAAAGAATAGCAAGGAGAGATAAGAAAGCCTTCCTCAGCGATCAATGCAAAGAGAGGAAAACAACAGAATAGGAAAAACAAGAGATCTTTTCAAGAAAATTAGAGATATCAAGGGAACATTTCATGCAAAGATGGGCTCGATAAAGGACAGAAATGGTATGGATCTAACAGAAGCAGAAGATACTAAGAAGAGGTGGCAAGAATACACAGAAGAACTGTACAAAAAAGATCTTCACGACGAAGATAATCACGATGGCGTGATCACTCACCTGGAACCAGACATCTTGGAATGTGAAGTCAAGTGGGCCTTAGAGAGCATCACGATGAACAAAGCTAGTGGAGGTGATGGAATTCCAGCTGAGCTATTTCAAATCCTGAAAGATGATGCTGTGAAAGTGCTGCACTCACTATGCCAGCAAATTTGGAAAACTCCGCAATGGCCACAGGACTGGAAAAGGTCAATCTTCATTCCTGGACTTGGGTGATTATTTCTTTCCCTATTTTAGGGAAGTTTTCAACTATTATCTCCTCAAGTATTCTTTCATGGTCTTTCTGTCTTCTTCTTCTGGGATTCCTATGATTCGAATGTTGGAGCGTTTAACATTGTCCCAGAGGTCTCTAATATTGTTCTCATTTCTTTTGTTTTTCTTTTTTCCTCTCTGTTTCATTTATTTCTACAATTCTATCTTCTAACTCGCTTATCCTGTCTTCTGCCTCTGTTATTCTACTGTTTGTTCCTTCCAGAGTGTTTTTGATCTCATCTATTGCATTATTCATTGTATATTGACTCTTTTTTATTTCCTCTAAGTCCTTATTAAACCTTTCTTCCATCTTCTCAATCTTTTTCTCCAGGTTATTTATCTGTAACTCCATTTTGCTTTCAAGATTTTGAATCATTTTCACCATCAAAATTCGAAATTCTTTATCAGGTAGAATCCCTATATCTTCCTCTTTTGTTTGTGTTGATGGGCATTTATCTTGTTCCTTTACTTGCTGGGTATTTCTCTGCCTCTTCATCTTACTTATAATGCTTTGCTTGGGGTGGCCTTTCCCTCTTCTGGCCGTTTGTGGAGTTCTCTTTATTATGTAGTTTCCTCGTTGTGTGTGGGGTTGGACAGGTGACTTGTCAAGGTTCCCTGGTTACGGAAGCTTGTGTCAGTGTTCTGGTGGGTGGAGCTGGATTTGTTCTCTCTGGAGTGCAGTGAAGTGTCCAGTAATGAGTTATGAGATGTCAGTGGGTTTGGAGTGACTTTGGGCAGCCTGTATATTGAAGCTCAGGGCTAGTTTCCTGTGTTCCTGGAGAATTTGCGTGGTATGTCTTGCTCTGGAACTTGTTGACCCTTGGGTGGTGCTTGGTTTTAGTGTAGGTATGGAGACGTATGATGAGCTCCTATCGATTAATGTTCCCTGGAGTCAGGAGTTCTCTGGTGTTCTCAGGATTCGGGCTTAAGCCTCTTGCCTCTGGTTTTTGGTCTTATTCTTGGAGTAGCCTCTAGACGTCTCTATCTGTCATTTCCAAGGTGGTTCCCTCTGTTTTAGCTTCTGTTTGCTGGTCTCTTCAGTGTCTAATTTCCTCCCTGATACTAGGGGGTGGGTGGACACTTTTTAAGGCTCAGTTGTTCAGTCCTGTTCTGGGAAGGGAGGAACGCTGCAGACGAATATCTCTGGCGTCTGTGGGGAGTGCTCGCAGCGTCTCGGCCACACTGGGTTTGCCCCCGCTCACAGCACGTGTGTTGTCCCAGTCTACACTGCACAGGCTCTAGGTTGCTCTGCCGGGAACTGTCCGAGGCCGGCACTGGGTTGTATGCACTTCCCAGGTCTGAGCGGCTCAAGTTCAAGTTCTCAGGTACTCCACAAAGGCGCAGACTTGGTTGGGCCTGCGTTTTGTGCCTTCCCTGGTCCGAGCAGTTCAGGGGACCAGGTGTTTGGCGAGTGCTGTCTCTGCGACTTATCGCCTCCCCAGTCCCCGCCACTCAGTTTTCTGGGTGTACAACCGGCGCACCTTCTCAGGGGGTTATCGACCGGCCCGAGCCCAAGAAGTCCTGATTAGCAACAAGCCTGTCTGCAGTTTGTATCAGATGCCTTTCTGGGCCCGCGGCTGCCCGCTCTGGCTCTGGCTGCGCTCCCTGCCTGTCTCGGCGGGGGATGGGGGATGGGCCGACCGCAGCCGGCTCGCTCTGCTCAGTCCTTTATTCTGTGAGCGGGGCTGGCCGAGTCGTAGGTTAGAGCTTTCCGCCTTTTCGTGGGGAAGCTATCCCACAGTCTGCTTTGCTCTCCCCAGTTCTCTCAAATTGTTCTCGCAGCATTCAAGCCCAGTCCTCTCTCTAAGCAGTTCAGCCGGCTCCTCCCTGCCCAGCCCCCGCTTGCTAATGGCGTATGCAGGCGTCTGCGCTGCTTCTCCGCTGGGAGTTACCGTTTGGCAGGTAGTCTGTGGGTTTTAAAAAAATCTTAAAAAAAAAGAGGGTTATGTGGCCCTCTGAGCTTCCAAGGCTCGCCACAGATTCGCCAGTGAGAGTGTTTCCTGGTGTTTGGAAACTTCTCTCTTTTTAAGGCCTCCCTTCCCGGGACAGAGCTCCGTCCTTACTTCTTTTGTCTTACTTTTTATCTTTTATGTTTTTTCCTACCTCCTTTCGAAGACAATGGGCTGCTTTTCTGGGTGCCTGACGTCCTCTGCCAGCATTCAGAAGTTGTTTTGTGGACTTTACTCCTTGTTCAAATGTTCTTTTGATGAATTTGTGGAGGAGAGAGTGGTCTCGCCGTCCTATTCCTCCGCCATCTTGTTTCTTCCCAGTCTTCATTCCAATCCCAAAGAAAGGCAATGCCAAAGAATGCTCAAACTACCGCACAGTTGCACTCATCTCACATGCTAGTAAAGTCATGCTCAAAATTCTCCAAGCTAGGCTTCAGCAATATGTGAATCGTGAACTTCCAGATGTTCAAGCAGGTTTTAGAAAAGGCAGAGATCAAATTGCCAACATCCGCTGGATCATGGAGAAAGCAAGAGAGTTCCAGAAAAACATCTATTTCTGCTTCATTGACTAT
This sequence comes from Moschus berezovskii, assembly GCF_049115385.1. NCBI lineage: Eukaryota > Metazoa > Chordata > Mammalia > Artiodactyla > Moschidae > Moschus > Moschus berezovskii. The sequence continues at coordinate 75,311,452 of NC_142465.1, forward strand.
GCCAAAACCTTTGACTGTGTGGATCGCAATAAACTGTGGAACATTCTTAGAGAGATGGGAATACCAGACCACCTGACGTGCCTCTTGAGAAACCTGTATGCAGGTCAGGAAGCAACAGTTAGAACTGGACATAGAACAACAGACTGGTTCCAAATAGGAAAAGGAGTACGTCAAGGTTGTATATTGTCACCCTGCTTATTTAACTTATATGCAGAGTACATCATGAGGAACGCTGGGCTGGAAGAAGTACAAGCTGGAATCAAGATTGCCGGGAGAAATATCAATAACCTCAGATATGCAGATGACACCACCCTTCTGGCAGAAAGTGAAGAGGAACTCAAAGGCCTCTTGATGAAAGTGAAAGAGGAGAGTGAAAAAGTTGGCTTGAAGCTCAACATTCAGAAAATGAAGATCATGGCATCTGGTCACATCACTTCATGGGAAATAGATGGGGAAACAGTGGAAACAGTGTCAGACTTTATTTTTGGGGCTCCAAAATCACTGCCAATGGTGATTGCAGCCATGAAATTAAAAGACGCTTACTCCTTGGAAGGAAAGTTATGACCAGCCTAGATAGCATATTAAAAAGCAGAGACATTACTTTGCCAACCAAAGTCCGTCTAGTCAAGGCTATGGTTTTTCCCGTGGTCATGTATGGATGTGAGAGTTGGAGTGTGAAGAAAGCTGATCACCGAAGAATTGATGCTTTTGAACTGTGGCGCTGGAGAAGACTCTTGAGAGTCCCTTGGACTGCAAGGAGATCCAACCAGTCCATTCTAAAGGAGATCAAGCCTGGGTGTTCATTGGAAGGACTGATGCTAAAGCTGAAACTCCAATACTTTGGCCACCTCATGCGACGAGTTGACTCACTGGAAAAGACTCTGATGCTAGGAAAGGTTGGGGGTGGGAGGAGAAGGGGACAACAGAGAATGAGATGGCTGGATGGCATCACCGACTCTGTGGACATGAGTTTGAGTGAACTCCGGGAGTTGGTGATGGACAGGGAGGCCTGGCGTGCTGTGATTCATGGGGTCGTGGAGAGTCGGACACGACTGAGCGTCTGAACTGAACTGAACTGAACATTTTTTACTTGCCCTAAAATTCCTCTGTTCTCTGCCTCCTTATCACCATCCTCCCAGAAGCACTCATCTTTTTATCATTTCCACAGTTTTGCCTTTTCTGGAATGGCATATAGTTGGAATCACACCATATATAGCCTCCTCCAATTGGCTTTTACTTAGTTGTTAATATGCATTTAAATATCCTCCATATCTTTTTGTGGCTGGTTAGCTCATTTGTTTTTAGGACTGAAAAATATTCCATTGTCTGGATGTACCACAGTTTATTTATCTGTTCACCTACTGAAGGACATTTTGGTTGCTCCCATGTTTTGGCCAGAACTTAGGCACAGAGTCACATCTTACGGCCAGGGAAGCTGGGGAATATAGTCTTCAGGTGGTTGTCCACATGCCCAGCAAACAGCTCAAGGGTTCTTTCCTGGAGGGGAGAAATGGGGAATGGGTTTTGGGTACATCCATCAGTCTCTGTGATAATCATCAGAATTAAGGAGGCAGAGGAGATGTTAGTGTATAAGAATATGAATGCAGAGAACTGGATAGTCAGAGCGGTGAGAATATAGAGAAAGGAAGGTAAATCACAGGCGAGTGGCTGGATTAAGGGCTGGGCTGGCTTTTCACATCTTCCTGAGCTCCCTGGGCTCTATTGTGTCAGTGGGCGTAGTGGATGTTTGGCCACCAATACCTTGAACTGCCTTCCAGTGCTTGAGAAGTTCTCTATGAATGAATCAACTTCCCCACCTACATCTTCAGCAGAAGCCAGAAACTTGTTTTTGCAGCCTCCTTGATTTAACTTCTATGCAGAGTACATCATGAGGAATGCTGGGCTGGAAGAAGCACAAGCTGGAATCAAGATTGCCAGGAGAAATATCAATAACCTCAGACATGCAGATGACATCACCCTTATGGCAGAAAGTGAAGAGGAACTCAAAAGCCTCTTGATGAAAGTGAAAGAGGAGAGTGAAAAGGTTGGCTTGAAGCTCAACATTCAGAAAACAAAGATCATGGCATCTGGTCCCATCACTTCATGGGAAATAGATGGAAAAACAGTGGAAACAGTGTCAGACTTTATTTTTGGGGGCTCCAAAATCACTGTGGATGCTGACTGCAGCCATGAAATTAAAAGACGCTTACTCCTTGGAAGGAAAGTTATGACCAACCTAGATAGCATATTAAAAAGCAGAGACATTATTTTGCCAACAAAGGTCCATCTAGTCAAGGCTATGGTTTTTCCAGTGGTCATGTATGGATGTGAGTTTGACTGTGAAGAAAGCTGAGTGCTGAAAGAATTGATGCTTTTGAACTGTGGTGCTGGAGAAGACTCTTGAGAGTCCCTTGGACTGCAAGGAGATCCAACCAGTCCATTCTAAAGGAGATCAATCCTGGGTGTTCATTGGAAGGACTGATGCTGAAGCTGAAACTGCAATACTTTGGCCACCTCATGTGACGAGTTGACTCACTGGAAAAGACTCTGATGCTGGGAAGGATTGGGGGCGGGAGGAGAAGGGGACGACAGAGAATGAGATGGCTGGATGGCATCACCGACTCGATGGACATGAGTTTGAGTGAACTCCGGGAGTTGGTGATGGACAGGGAGGCCTGGCGTGCTGTGATTCATGGGGTCGCGGAGAGTCGGACACAACTGAGTGACTGAACTGAACTGATAGCCAAGATACAGTCCATGGGATGCACCTGCTCTAAATAGTAAATCGGAAACTAGTGAAGCAGAAAAGCAGTTTCTGGTATAATCCATTCTGATGAGGATTCTGGTAAATGCTTCCGTTTACAAGAGGCTGTAGGGATGGAGGTTCCAGGAGTAGCATCTAGTACCACTGCTGGTGGTATAAACTGAAGGCGCTGTGCCTAAGGGTGGCACTGTGGGAGTATGGAAGATAAGAAATTTGTCTCTACTCTTCACTCCCCCTCTATGATAGAATCCATGCCTTTGGACATGTGACTTGCAGTGCCTCCCATGAGTGTAGACAAAGTCTACATTCCAGACCCATTCATCTTGAGCTTGGCTATATGACTATTTTGAGTCATGGAAAGTGGATGGAAGGGACAATGTCTTAATTCTTAGGCTGAGAGTTTTAGAAGCATAGTGAGTTTCTATTAGCTCACTGGAGTTTTCACCCTCACTGTGAGAAAATCATGCTTCATGTAGCCACTGTCCCTTCAGCCTGGATCCTAGAATGAAGATACTTAAAATAGGCCTGATCTTGACCCAAAATCTGGGCCCAAACCCCAACTCAGCTCAGCTGAACCCAGCCAAGACGAGCCAAACTGACCCAGGAAGATAAAATAAAACGCTTGTTGTTACAATTGGAGAATAATTTGCTATGTGGCATTATCATAGAAGAAACCTGACTAATACGAAGCTCATACTGGAGTGCTTCCAAAGTTTGATTTGAACAGGGCTAATATTCAGCAACTATGTTCCAGAACAGCTGTAGAAGTTATTTACCATGCTCTGCTATTCTGATTAGTTGGAGTCTATATCTGCTGCTAAGTCACTTCAGTCGTGTCCAACTCTGTGTGACCCCACAGACGGTAGCCCACCAGGCTCCCCCGTCCCTGGGATTCTCCAGGCAAGAACACTGGAGTGGGTTGCCATTTCCTTCTCCAATGTGTGAAAGTGAAAAGTGAAAGTGAAGTTGCTCAGTCATGTCTGACTCGTAGCGACCCCATGGACTGCAGCCTACCAGGCTCCTCCGTCCATGGGATTTTCTAGGCAAGAGTACTGGAGTGGCTTGCTATTGCCTTCTCCGGGGAGTCTATGTCTAACAGTTCTCAAATATTTGACAGTCATCCCTAGGTTTGGTTGTCCCAGCTATGTGGCTACTAAGCTTGGTTCTTTAGACTTTCTGGAGATTCTATGATGTAGCTAATGTCCTTGAATAAGTTAATTTCTCCATATGATGAAAGGAGTAAGTATTCATTGATTTGCAACTTAAAACCTTGACTAAAAGAGATGAGAGTGCCAAAGTCAAGGCCATTGATTGAGGTCTCTCACCTCCCTCAGTGACCACAGTACATTTTCAAATTTGTTTCATGAAAGGGTTTCAGCACTTTCTATCTTTGTATTTTGGGTAAAAATGTCAACAACCTAAGAACTCCTGATTTTGCAAACTTGGCACCAGTACTTAAGACTCTTCTCACTGGTGCCCTTGGGGCATATTTCTTTTTCAGTCCAGTGGAAAGAAGACTTGGCCATGCCCCAAGAGACCAAGGCTCCAATCTCAGCTGTGCCAGCAATCTGTGTGACCTTGAGAAAGTGACTACTTTTTTGGGTCTTAGTTTTTCTGGATGCAGAATCCCAGGACACTTAACATCTGCTTTCCTTTTTATGATGGTGGCCCGGGAATAAAGAAATGATGGGGATGGGTCATGGAAAGTCACAGGATCTAAATATATATAAAGTGTATGACATGCACTTCTGTTTAATATGTAGTCTGGCACTAATTATGTACGAATGTATATATAAGCATACTTAAATAACAGTCTGAAAGGAATCATGCAAGTATACTAGTTGTGGTTTCCTCAGGATGCTGAGATTATGGGTGATTTAAATATTCTATTTTAAATGCTTCTGAATTTTCCACATTTTCTATAATGAGCATTTATTACTTTTGTAATGAGGAGATTGTTTTTTAAAAGGAAAGGAAGGCACTCCCAATCTCCCAGTTCCTCCCACCTCCCCTCCTGTCCCCCTCGGTACACATACATTTGTTCTCTGCATCTGTGTCTCTATTTCTGTATGGCTGATTCATTTTTCTGTACAGTAGAAACTAACCCAACTTTGTAAAGCAACTATACTCCAATAAAAATTAATTTTGAAAAAGAAAAGGATGGCACTAATATACTATATTAACATAGGGCATTTATTATCATTTCTCTTGGAAGCGCTTTGACTCAGAGCAGAACCTTTGTTCAAGTAAAAGTAAACACAAGGAAAGGCAGGGGAAATGGAAAGAGAGAACAAGGAATGGTAGCAGGGAGGGGCCCCCATAGCAGTCAGGCCCCTTTGCAGGAAGGGAGATGAGGAGAGGGAATAAGAATCCCCCTTGTAAACCCAGGGACCACTCCCCCCCGCCCGTAATATGGCACTTTGAGTCATGGAGTCATTCATCAACAAAGCCATGACCGTCGTCAGTTAAGCCATGACCATCAAATGCACAGGAAGTTGAGTAGAAACCTGACCGCCAAGCATTAAGCTATAGGTGACTGTTGTTCCTGTCCCTGAGCACAGGGCGATAAAGGATCTGGTTACACACATCCTCAGGAAATCCTCAGGAAATAATCTGGGCACATGACCCTGGTGAAGAGGGGCCAAAAACTTTCTCTGGGTCCTGGGTTTTTTGAGATGCCTGAAGCAACCGTCTCCAAAAAGGTTTCCCATTGTTAATGTAATGGCAAGGAGGGGAACTGAAGCTATAGGTTGAGAGTGGGCAGAGGCTGCAGAGTTCAGTTGCCACCATATCCTAACTTTTTTTTCACAACTTTGGCCCTACCAAAACAATGAGAGAGGAAAATCAGTTATGATCCCCTTGCTTCTAAAGCCTAAAGGCAGCACTCTCCTCCCTTCCCTCAATGCATTCTTCCTGAAAAGTGGCCAGATTCATTCACAAATGGAGCACATCATATGCTCCAGGCACAGGGTGAGGCTAGGGGTGCAAGGCATGTGCCAAGATTACAGTCTGGTGAGGGAGATAAACAGACATGCAAGTTTCAATACTGACTGGTGGGTTCACCAAGAAAGACAGTTAATAATAATAATTGCTGGGACTTTCCTGGTGGTCCTGTGATTAAGAATCTACCTCCCCATGCAGAGGACACAGGTTTGATCCTTGGTCCTGGAAGATTCCACATGCCGCAGGGCAACTATGTTCACGTACCACAACTACTGAGCCTGCACTTAGAGCCTGTGAACTACAACTACTGAAGCCCATGCACCCTAGAGCTGGTGCTCCGCAACAAGAGAAGACACTGCAATGAGAAAGTCCATGCCCCGTAAGGAACAGGAGCTCCTCCCCACTACAACTAGAGAAAGCCCCAATGCAGCAACCAAGGCTCAGCACAGCCCAAAAAAGTAAAGCCAACAAACAATAATTCTAATAAGGATAATTGCTAATATTTATTGAAGGCTCAGTATACACAAGCTATGTGCTGGACACTTTACATGGGTTATCTCATTTAAGCTTCACATCAATAGATGAAGTAGGTGCTATCATCAACCCCAGATGGGAAAACCACAGCTTAGGACATTTAAGTAACTGGCTGAGGCCACACAGGTTTCTAGCAGAGGAGCAAATCTATGAACCTAATTTGCCTAATCCAAGTCCACTTGCTTAATCCCTCTGCTGTACAGCACAGAGAGAAAAGAGAGAGGAAGAACAGTCTAATCAGCATGGGGAGACTCAGAGAAAGCTTCATGGGAGGGGTGACTCTTGAGTTGGGTCTTAAAAGCAGAGCAGGAGTTTGTTTGAGGACAAGGAGGCAAGAAGGGCATGCCAGGCGGGGGCAGGGAGGCGCTAAAGAATATTGAGGCAAGGGGTAGAGAAGTAACTTGGCTCTTTCTGAAAATGCCAAATATTCTGGTACAACTGGAAGGTAGGGGGCCAGCGAAGGTAGGCTGTGAATGATGAGGAGCCTGTTGAGACCCTTGGCTCAGCGACTCCCTGTACCTGGTGGCTTCTCTGTGGAATCTACCAACATGTGGTGCTGCCAGCAAGCAGGGTGTGAGCCAGCAGGTGGCCTCGAAGAGCCTGGGACTCCCAGCCCAGCTGGAGCTCCTTCCCAAGGAGCTAAGTTGGGTGTTTTCCAAGATATTCCCTGGTGGACCTGAAGGCAGCCGGCCTGCATGCCAGATACAGCAGTGGTGTTGGAATGTGAGAGGGAGAGTTCTGGCAAGGAGAGATGGGACAAGTCTTTCACCTGACTGCAGGCTTTGCCTACAGAATGGTAGACCTGAAGCCCAGCTCCTCCATTTACCTACTCGGTGACCCTGAGCAAGTCACTTAGCAGCTCTGCCCCTCCTGTGGGCATCATCACACTGATTTCTTAGGCTATTTGTGAAGATTAAATGAAGCGATTCATATCAAGTAATTTGCATGATGCCTTGCACAAAGTAAACACTCAGTTTATGGTGGTCTTTTTATAAGCAGTCATGGTTACTCATTCAGCATTCACTCAGCAGAGATTTATTGAATGTTTTCTCAGGCCTTGAACAAGGAACACAAAGTCCTTGTCTTCCTGGAGCTTATGTTCTAAGAAGGGAGACAGACAATAAGCAATTAATACATATAGTAATTTCAGATACGATGAGGGCTACACAGATAGTAAAAGGGTAAAGAGTGAAATGTGTGTGTGTGTGTGTGTGTGTACATGTGAACTTTAGATGAGATAATTGGCTACGGTTTCCTGGAGGAGGTGACATTTGAGCAAGGTCCTGAATCAGAGAAGCTTTTCTCATGAAAATGTAGACCAGAAATGATTTCAGTGGAGAACACAGCAAATGTAAAGAGTGGCAGGAGAGAACTCGACATACTCAAGGAATTATAAGAAGGCCAGTGGCCAGGAAGAGGGAAGAGTCATAGAAAACGAAGGGGTAATAGTAATAATAACAACAACAATAATAATTTGTATGAAATATTTGCTTAGGGTTAGATGATTCACACTCATTTTCGCAACTGCTCTGTGAAGAAGGAGCTATTAAGAGCTCCCATTTTTAAACTGGGAAATTAAGGCTCAACAAAGCAAAGAAACTTGCCCAAGATCACCCAACCCTCACAGGACTACAGAGGATTTGTAGTCCCATTTGTTGGGATTTGAGCCCAACGGATGACTCCAGAATCTGTTCACTGCCCGATTCTACCCCCCTGGGGAAGGCCTCAACTGTGTACCCAGCTCTATGTGTGGCAGATGGGTGTGCAAGTGTGTGTGTGCATGTGATTGTGCATGCCTACATGTGGGATTAGAGGAGGACAGTGTGAATTATAGATATGTCTGAGCTCTTGAGTTGTGGAGGCAAAAATAACACACAAGCAAGTGTAATTTCTTTAAGACAAAGTACTATTAAGTGACAAATTGCCCAAAGCACCTTAGGAACTCTCTAGCGAAGAGGGAATGGATAAAGGAAGCAGAGGGAAACAGCACAGTTTAGTGATAAAAAGAAAGAACTCCAGACTTGATGCCCAGGGCTCAAATCTCACCTGCTCCACCTGTCAACTTACCTCTCTGCCAGTTTCCTCCTCTATAAATTGGGGATAATAACAATATCTATCTCATAGAATTGTTGTGAGTATTAAATGAATTAATCTCTATAAAGTACTTAAAATAGTGTCAAGCAGAGAGTGTTTATCATGATTAAGTTTTGGTGGGTATTTTTTTTTTTGCTATTTGGGTCTAGATTTTTTTATTTATATTGACTTCACCAATAAAACATACATTTTCATTAGTAACCTCTTTAATTTATAATTTATTAATTTATTTCTACTACCTCCCAGTTCAGCAATTTCAAAATAGATGATCTAGCTCCCCCTCCCCACCACCTGACACCTTGGTGTTTCAGTCACTTGAACTTCTTTCCTCCAGTGATCTTCTCCTCCATCCTCTCATTCACTCTCTCTCATAGCCACATCCTATAACTCCACTCCACCTTTAATCCTGATTTCTGTGTCTCTTCTCTAACCTCTATGGTCTTTCTCTAAAGTTCCCCGATACCAACAATCCTTTGTCCCCACTGGGACCTCCAGTTTATTGATTCTACCGTGTCACTATCCATGGTCAGCCACTGTAGTATTATAGTATGTCGTGTGTGTGTGTGCGTGTGTGTGTGCTGCATGCTCAGTCATGTTCCACTCTTTGTGACCCTATGGACTGTAAACCGCCAGGCTCCTCTGTCCATGGGATTTCCCAGGCAAGAATATTGGAGTGGGTTGCCATTTCCTCCTACAGGGGATCTTCCCAACCCTGGGATAAAACCGCATCTCCTGAAAGTCTCCTGCATTGCTGGTGGATTCTTTACTTCTGAGCCACTGGGGAATCTCCAGATACCATGTATTTTGTATATACCTTACATATAGTATATAAACATACATATGCTATTATATGTACTACAACTATACTATGTGTACTACAATATATACAATGTAGTATGTATAAATATCCCTTGCCCCCTTTAGCTTAGTCATCCTTTCTTGGCAGAAGGAAACCCTGGTTAAATCCAGCTCCACTGACTCTGTGTCTAAACCCATGCAGCTATAAACATGGATGGAGAAAAATACACAGACTTATTGCTGGTTTCACTTTAAATTCATGACCACAAACTTCACATGATATTTCTCTAGTGAATTCACTCTCTCACCATGTAGATGAACTTTGGCTTCTATTGAAAGTCAGTCCCTCCTCCTGTATACAAGGTCTCATCCCCCCTACCAAAGGGCATCACTTGAGCAGTTCTCTCCTCTCTCTCCTGGATTTTTCCCTCTACAAGATCATTTACAACAGGACACAAATCTATTTTCTTTCTTTCATCTTAAGAAACCTTTATCTAGCTCCACTCCATTAGATCTCTGTTGCTACTTAACAAATGACACCCCAAACTTAGCAGCTTAAGACAACAAACACTTATTATCTCAAAGTTCTTTTGGGCTTGGAATCCAAACATGGCTTAGTTGGATGTCTCTGGCTCAAGGTCTCCTTCAAGGCTGAAATCAAGATGTCCTTGGGGGCTATAGTCATTTTAAGGCTCAAGGGAGGAATGACCCCCTTCCAAGCTCACACACTTGGCTGTTGGCAGGCCTCAGGTTCTTCCTGACTCTTGGCTGGACACATTAGTTCCTTGCCATGTGGACTTCTCCATATGGGCACCTTGCAGCATGGCAGTTTGCTTCCCTCAGAGTCAGCAGACCCAGAGACAAGCCTTTTATAACCTAACATTGGAGGTGACTTCCTATTACTTCTGCCTCATTCTATTTGTTAGAAGGAAGTCAATAAGTAAGCCTGGGGAAAATAGTGCACTGGGAATGTAAATGATGCAGTCATTTTGGAAAACAGAATGGTAGTTCCTCAAAAAATGAAAAATAGAATTACCAAATGATCCAGTAATTTCATTTCTGGGCATATACACAAAAGAATTGAAAGTAGGGATTCAAGCACATGTTTATACACTCATATTCAAACAGCATTATTCACAATAGCCAAAAGGGGAAACAACCCAAATATCCATTAACAAGTAAATGGATAAACAAAATGTGGTATACACATACAACAGAATATTATTCAGCTTTAAAAAGGAATGAAATTCTGATGTATGTTAGAACATGGATAAACCTTTAAGACATTATGCCAAGTAAAATAAGCCAGTCACAGAGAACAAATACTGTATGAATCTGTTTACATAAGGTACATAAGGTATCAGTTCAGTTCAGTTCAGTCGCTCAGTCGCGTCCGACTGTTTGCGACCCCATGAATCACAGCACGCCAGGCCTCCCTGTCCATCACCAATTCCCGGAGTTCACTCAAACTCATGTCCATCGAGTCGGTGATGCCATCTAGCCATCTCATTCTCTGTCATCCCCGTCTCCTCCCACCCCCAATCCCTCCTAGCATCAGACTCTTTTCCAGTGAGTCAACTCGTCACATGAGGTGGCCAAAGTATTGGAGTTTCAGCTTTAGCATCAGTCCTTCCAATGAACACCCAGGATTGATCTCCTTTAGAATGGACTGGTTGGATCTCCTTGCAGTACAAGGGACTCTCAAGAGTCTTCTCCAGCACCACAGTTCAAAATCATCAATTCTTCGGTGATCAGCTTTCTTCACAGTCAAACTCACATCCATACATGACCACGGGAAAAACCATAGCCTTGACTAGATGGACCTTTGTTGGCAAACTAATGTCCCTGCTTTTTAATATGCTGTCTAGGTTGGTCATAACTTTCCTTCCAAGGAGTAAGCGTCTTTTAATTTCATGGCTGCAATCAGCATCTGCAGTGATTTTGGAATCCAAAAAAATTAAGTCTGACACTGTTTTCACTGTTTCCCCATCTATTTCCCATGAAGTGATGGGACCAGATGCCATGATCTTCCTTTTCCGAATGTTGAGCTTTAAGCCAAACTTTTCACTCTCCTCTTTCACTTTCATCAAGAGGCTCTTTAGTTCCTCTTCACTTTCTGCCATAAGGGTGGTGTCATCTGCATATCTGAGGTTATTGATATTTCTCCTGGCAATCTTGATTCCAGCCTGTGCAGGAATGGTCAAATTCATAGGGACAGAAAGAAAATAGAACAGTGATTACCAGGGGCTGGAGCAGAGGTGGGGAATGGGGAGTTGGTGTTTAATGGGTGCAGTTTCAGTTTGGGATGATGAGAAAGTTCTGAAGATGGATAGTGTTGATGGTTGCATGGCAATGTAAATATACATAAAGCCACTCAACAATACACTTAAAAATGGTTAAAATGGTGAATTTTAAAAGCGTATTTTACCACACTTTTTTAAACTGGTAGGCAAAAAAAGCCTACCTGCCTATACTCAGGAGAGGAAATTAATATGGGAATATGAGGTCACAAACACCAGAAAACAGAAGCAGATGGACAGGATATCTGTATTATTCACGTTTCATGGGAAATCTATTAGGAAAAAGGTGCTCCTTCAGATAGGGCCATAACACTGGCATAAGGCATAAAACTGGCCTCTTCTGGCCACAGTTTTGTGAGGTGGGGTTGTGGGAACCCAAAATCAATGATGAGGATCACTTATACTGATCTTACTCCATAGAATTTACCTAGGGCTCTCGAGGATGGCGAATGTTCTTAGTTCTAATCTATGGGCTTTTAAGTGACAGTGGATGGGCTTTGGGTGGATAAATCTGTGACTTTCCTGAATTGTATGCACAATGTATGTACCCTTATATAAGGAGCAATGAAGCATCATCATTAAACCACTGAGTTTGAGTCAGATGACCTGGGTTCAAATTCTTGTCTTGCTGCTTACTGTGTGACTTGAACAAGTTACTTAACCTCTCTGAGTTAGTAACAAATCACGGCGTGCTGTGATTCATGGGGTCGCAAAGAGTAGGACACGACTGAGCGACTGAACTGAAGTGAACTGAAGATGATTAAATGAAGCTTCTATAACATGGCTAGAACATAGTAAGTGTTTAACAAATGTTAGTTATTATTTCCACACATGCTAATATTTCTGGGAAGAGAATATACAGATTTCAGAAATTCCATGACTTCCAAAAAGTTAAGAATCTTGGACATGCAAGAACTATTCTCATCAGAAACCCATGAGGTAATGTACAGTCCTCACCCTGCTTCTCCACAGTAAAAGAATTTGTCTATGTGCTGTCTGTTCAATTACTATAGCTACTTTGTTGTTGTTGTTTAGTCGCTAAGTTGTGCCTGACTCTTTGTGACCCCAAGGACTGTAGTCCTCAAGGCTCCTCTGTCTATGGGGTTCTTCAGGCAAGAATACTGGAGTGGGTTGCCATTTCCTTCTCCAGGGGATCTTCCTGACCCAGGGATCAAACTGCATCTCCTGCTTCTCCTGTCCTAGCAGCAGATTCTTTAGCACTGAGCCACTAGGGAAGCCCCTACTACACTTACTATCTTACCCAAGTCACTCACCATCTCACTTTGGTCAGTTTCAACAGCCACTTCCCCCAATCCCTCACTGCTACCATCTCTACATCCCTTTGTCTCCCATTGTTCCCTTTTTCAGTCACCTAGAATTGTTAACTTGTGTATTGGTTGGGTCTTTTAAATCTTTCACGTTCTAGCCAATCTCTCCCCTACTGAAAATTCTTCAGTGACTCATGATGACTTTTAGAATAAAGGCCCAACTCCTTTGCGTGACATAGTCGTGACCCGGCCCACCCACCTCTCCTGGCTGATGGGGGCCCCTCCCGGCTTCCTACGCTATGCCAGAGTTGTCCTACCCTGACTCCTCTCCAACCTTCATGCCTTTACAGATACTCTTCTCTTCTAGAATGCCCTTGTCTCTCTAGCAGCAGGGCTTAAGATCAAAGCATTACTTATATCATCTACCAGTCAGACTTTTATGCTTTTTCTATACTCCTGTTGAATTTTAGAACAATTTTTCTATTGTTTGGGGTTTCTTTCTTTTTTTCTTTTTTCTGTTTTGGTTTCTCAATGATACTATGAGCTCCTTAAAGGCAGGAATAGTTGCATCTTTCAGCCTCGGTGCCAAGCTCAGTCTATAGCACTTAGTATATCCTCAATAAAGATATGTTAAATAAGAGAATGAGTAAATAAATGAAAGAATGAATAAAGTTTAATAACTTGCCCAGGTTCATATGTTAGTAACTGGAATGGTTGAATCTAGAATTCAGTAAATTCAGACTCTTTTTGATAATAAGGGACAACAAAACCTCAAGTCAGCATAGTTCAATTGCAAAGAACAACAGGCCCTACACTTGAAACCTACAAGGGGTAGGTTTCAGTTCAGGTATAGCTGGGCCCCAGGGGTCCAAAGACAGCATTTCTATTCACCCCTCAGCTCTGTTTTCTTTTCAGCTCTTCAATCTTCCCTGGGCTCTGTTCACTACAGATGGCCTCTTTCAGGAGCAGGATTAATTAATCCTTACAACATCGTGATTCCAGAAAAAATAAAACAAAGCAAATCCCCCTCCTTACCATCACAGATTGAATTTCAGATTTTCCTCAGTTTACGGTGGGGTTACATCCTGATTAACCCATCATAAATACTGTATGTTGAAAACATCGTAAGTTGAAAATATACTTAATACACCTCACCTACTGAATCATCACTCAGCCTAGACCATCTTCGCATGCTCAGAACACTTATGCCTACAGTTGGGCATAATCATCTAACACAAAGCCTATTTTACAATCAAGTGTTGAATATCTTATGTAGTTTATTGAACACTGTATTGAAAGTGAAAACCAGAATGGTTGTCTGTGTACAGGATGGTTATAAGTGTATCTGGTTGTTTACCCTCATGGTCACGTGCTGGCTAGGAGCTGCAGCTCCAGTGCCCAGCATCACCAGAGAGTATTGGACTATGTATCACTAGCCTAGGAAAAGATCAAATCCAAAATGTGAAGTATGGTTTCTACTGAGTGTGTATCATTTTAGCACCATCATAACACTGAAAAATTATAAGTCCAATCACCATAAGTTGGGAACTGTCTGTAATTGGAGGGGCTTGCTTGGGTCTTGTGTTCCTCCCCACCCCCACCCCATGACACAAATCCTTGTCAGGAGGAGATGGGGTGTCATGATTGGACAAGCCTGAATCACAAGTCCTCCCATGGGGCCTCTGTCTGATGGGGTGCTCTGTGTAGATGGTATGGGTAGTTACCTAGGGGCAATACTGAGCCTCATCCTGATCCCTGCTGTCCATGACCATCTCATCCCCTGCCAGTGTCCCCTCACCTTGTGGGCTACCCTTTCTCTTGGCACTGTTGGACAGCCCACATCTCCTCTTCCTTCCTCTAACCCTTACTGTCTGACAGGGAGCCCTGGGCCTCTCTGATTTCCTCTTTGACACAGATGGCTGTAGGAACTTGGGTTGGAGTGGAGGATGCCCCATTGTTATCATGTGCTCACTATCCATGGCCCCCTCTCTGAGCCATCACAGGCAACTCCAGAAAACCTCCTGCCTTCAAAAATGTCCAGGCAAGAAGCCCTTGGGTACACGCCAGCCCCCCATACAAAGCTGCCACTAAATACACACTCTGTCTAATGCAGATTGTAAAAGGGCACCCCATCTGAGTGGAGAAGTTTACTAAAAAGTTTCCCTTTTCCATTGCTCCTCAACCCTTATTCACTCCTTCAGCTAGGTGACCTAATGCAGGGGAAATATGCACAATCCTATACGTGACCCTCCCAAATTCTAGGGGACACACACTAGGTTCTCCCAGGAATCCCCTTACCTTGATGGCAGCCCAGGGGTTACCTACTAACTGCAGTTCCTCAAGCATCCAGAGAGGGAGCCAGTCTCTACTTCTCACATGCACCTCCTGCTCAGTGACTTTCTTGGAGCTTCAGTTCAGTTCAGTTCAGTCCAGTCGCTCAGTCGTGTCCGACTCTCCGCGACCCCATGAATCACAGCACGCCAGGCCTCCCTGTCCATCACCAACTTCCAGAGTTCACTCAAACTCATGTCCACAGAATCGGTGATGCCATCCAGCCATCTCATTCTCTGTCATCCCCTTCTCCTCCCGCCCCCAACCTTTCCCAGCATCAGAGTCTTTTCCAGTGAGTCAACTCGTCGCATGAGGTGGCCAAAGTATTGCAGTTTCAGCTTTAGCATCAGTCCTTCCAATGAACATCCAGGATTGATCTCCTTTAGAACGGACTGGTTGGATCTCCTTGCAGTCCAAGGGACTCTCAAGAGTCTTCTCCAGCACCACAGTTCAAAAGCATTAATTCTTCGGCGATCAGCTTTCTTCACAGTCAAACTCACATCCATACATGACCACGGGAAAAACCATAGCCTTGACTAGACGGACCTTTGTTGGCAAAGTGATGTCTCTGCTTTTTAATATACTATCAAGGTTGGTCATAACTTTCCTTCCAAGAGTAAGCATCTTTTAATTTCATGGCTGCAATCAACATCTGCAGTGATTTCACTTTCCCTCAATTTGCTAGGACAGTTGTTCTTATAGTGCAGTCTGTGGACCCCTGGGAGTCTTCAAGAAATTGTCAAGGCATCCACAAGGTCAAAATTATTTTAATAATGAAATATTATCGCCTTTTCACTGTGTTGATATTTGCATTTGTTGGTACAAAAATAATTGGTATGTAAAACTGCTGGTTGAGTTGACTCACTGGAAAAGACTCTGATGCTAGGAAAGGTTGGGGGCGGGAGGAGAAGGGGATGACGGAGAATGAGATGGCTGGATGGCATCACCGACTCTGTGGACATGAGTTTGAGTGAACTCCGGGAGTTGGTGATGGACAGGGAGGCCTGGCGTGCTGGTCGCGGAGAGTCGGACACGACTGAGCGACTGAACTGAACTGAAAACTGCTGGTCATTTAGCTCAAAGTAAGGCAGTGGACCTGAATGTTTTCGTTGGTGCTGGATTCACTACCATGCATTCAGCAGTGTCACTTAAGAATGTCTTGATGAAGCAGTAAAAATGATTACATTTAACCTCAGCCCTAAGTATATGTCTTTATAATAATATTCTGTGTGGGAGAATGGGAAGTACATGAAAAGCATTTCAGCTACATGCTGAAGTATGATGGTTGTCTTAAGAAATAAACACTTGCAACTGAGTTGTGGACTGAGCTAGCCTCTTCATTCATGGAACACCATTTTTTACTTGAAAGAAAGGCTGACGTGTAAACTATTGCTATGCTGACTTGGGTAGCTGGAAGCTATTTTCCTGAAAAGGAAACTGACCCTGTCAGTTCCAGGAAAAAAAAAAAAAATAGCTGACAGTATTGGTCACCAGTGATAAAAGCTGAGTTTTCAAGCAGTAATTGGAATTTTCCAAAACTTGTATCTGAAACCATGAACTTGATAGCTTCCTGGACATAGGTTATTCTGATGTCACTGTGGGTAATGATAATTAATGTGATTTTTGACTAATAAATGTCACGTTCTTATTTTAGAGATCTACATAACTCAGTGAACTAAAATTTTCAAATGACCAATCAATGAATGATGTTACAAAAATTGGTAAAAGACCCATTCCTAGTAGAAGATAGACCAATGGATTAAAACAATTTTAAACTGAGATATAATGACATGGCTTCCCTGGTGGCTCAAAGGTTAATGCGTCTGCCTCCAATGCGGGAGACCTGGGTTCGATCCCTGGGTCAGGAAGATCCCCTGGAGAAGGAAACGGTAACCCACTCCAGTATTCTTGTCTGGAGAATCCCATGGATGGAGAAGCCTGGTTAGGCTACAGTCCATGGGGTCGCAAAGATTCGGACACGACTGAGCGACGGAATGGAATGAACATTACATCAGTTTCAGATGTACAATAAAATGATTTGATACGTGTATTTATTGCAAAATTGTCATCATAACATGTCTAGTTAACATACATCACCACATGTAGTTTCAAAATTCTTTTGAATTTTGAAGGTTACTCTATTAACAAATATATATTTGCTAAATGATTACCACACTGTTTAGCTAACATCCATACCACAAATGGTTGCAATTTTTTTCTTGTGATCAGAACTTTTAAGATCTATTCTCTTAGCAACTTTCAAATATACAGTGCACTATTGTTAACTATAGTCACCATGCTGTACATTTACATCCCCAGCGCTTGTCTTAAAACTGGGAATGTACATCTTTTGACCAAATTTATCCATTTCACTCACTGGGCTTTAATATAACAAAGTACAAGCAAAGATTGAAATGGTTTCAGATTCTACTTAAGAAATTACACTTGTTGAGTTTTGGTGTAATATCAAAGCAGAATATCCAGTTATATAAAATGAAATATTAGTCTTTTCCAATTGCATATCCATATTTTCTTCATATTTTTCAATCAAAGAAACATAGTACAACAGATTGAATGGAAAACAGAATTATTTTTAACAGAATAACATAAAATGTTTTTTATGTTAACAGGTAATAGGTATATTATTTTTTAAATGAATTATAAGTATATAGTTTACAATTGTCTAGTTTTAACTTCTAATTCTCTGAATATTCATAGATAGAATTCACAGAAATAAAAGCTCCTTAGGGTCATCAATAATTTTAAGAGTATAAAGGAGTCTTGAGTCTAAAAAATTTGAAAAGTGCTATGTGAAGAAATGAGGAAGCATCCCTCCTACCCACTATAGAAGAAAAATTCTCTGACCCCAAATGCAGTAGTACCCACTAGGCCTGTGACCAACTACCCAGACCTCCACAACTCCTCTCATCCTGATATAGAACATGTCCTTCTGCTGCTCTTCTGAAGTCCTGGGTGGATAACTGGCACAGTTATTTGTGGCTCTATTAGAAGGCTAGTTGCATGGAATCTTTGTTCAGTCTTAGTTATCAATTCCAGGAACTAAGATACTTTCCCCTTAATATCTTATTAAATATGCTTTTTTAAGAGAGATCGTGAGTACAAATTTTCCATTTTATTTATTTTTACTTTTTATTTTACTTTTTAATTGAAGTATAGTTGATTTATGTTGTGGTAAATCAACTCGTTAATTTCAGGTATACAGCAAAGTGATTGAGTTATACATACATATATGTTTTTTTCAGATTATTTTCTCTTACAGGTTATTACTTGAGTATAGTTCCTTGTGCTATACAGTAGGTCTTTGTTGGTTACCTATTTAAAAAAACAGTAGTGTCTATATGTTAACCCCCAAATAATCTTTAATAACTGGACAAGGGATAACAGTTATTCTACTGTAGTGTAGAGACACTCTCATTGAAAAATATCCATTACCATTTGGTATGACAATGAAGAGAAATCAGAAGATAGGGTAGTGTTTTGAAAAGAACATTGGCTTTAATATAGCATCCTAGCTTCACCATTTACAGAGAAACTGTTTCAAAGTACTCAACCTTTCTAACTTTATCTTCTTATCTGTAAATTAGTATAAAAATACCTAACTTTGAGGTTGCTTAGAGATAATGCATACAGATAACCTGGAGAAGGAAATGGCAACCCATTCAAGTAATCTTCCCTGGGAAATCCCATGGACAGAGGAGCCTGGCGGGCTACAGTCCAAGGGGTTGCAAAAGTTGGACACAACTTAGTGACTGAAGCACCACCACATAAGATCGTCTCACACATAATAGCCAATCAAATGAACTATCATCATCATTATCCTGGTATATGAGTTGGGAAAGAGTTTCTGTTGGAATTCTCTGAGACAAGTGCCATAAATCCTTTTTGATGCCCTTGCTAAGTTCTTGGTGGCCTCTTAGTTACTTTCTGATCAGAAACTCAGAGTTTCTCTTTGAATACTGGGGAACAGCAGGTTGATTGGACAAGATGAATATATGCCACCTTCTTCCACATTCTGTCTTGACAAAGAGGGATTGTTTCACCTTAACTGAAGGGTTATTCTCCCCAGGAGGCTTCTTACCTCCAATATCCCTCAAAGCAAACACCGTTCTCTGGGCTTCTCCCAAATTCTAGGCTTTAGTGCAGACTGTGCACTAAACACAACATTCAGTAGTCTTCAACTCTTGGCAACCCCCATGGACTGTAGCCCTATAGGGTCTTCTGTTGTCCATGGGGATTCTCCAGGCAAGAATACTGGAGTGGGTTGCCATGCCCTCCTTCAGGGAATCTTCCCAACCCAGGGATCAAACCCAGGTCTCCCGCAGTGTGAGCAGATTCTTTACCAACTGAGCCACCAGGGAAGCCCCCCAGTGCAGGCTAGAATGAACCAAAAAACAACCAATGAATATCACTTTTGACTGATAGTGGAAAAAATAAACAGCTGGGTGAATTTTTATTGGGTAAGATTAGCTAAATAATGAGTTATGTGATGCTGCAGAGAATCTTCCTTTGTGTACTTCTTTGTTTTCTTAGATAAGGGCTCCAGGTGGGGATTTTTATGGAATGATGCGTGAAAATGGTATGCTTTCTCATGCTGGTAAAATGGAAGCCCTGGGTCCCTTTCAGATCTGAGGGAGGCAGATTAATGTGTTGGGGGGATGTGACTGCTGTTTCCCAGCAGCTGGCTCAATTACCTCTCCGACTCAAGCTGTGCTCTGAGCCTTGGAACACAAGCCTGATGGAATTCTGACCTTGCTGGAGGACTTGTTCCCTCACTGAGGCTTCCAGCTTATAGCTTGAACCTGTCCTTTATTTCTCATAGACAGGTTTGCTGGAAACAGGAGTGTGAGGGAATTATCCAAGGAGTTTCATTTTAAAAAACAAGGAGAATGTTAATAAATGAGATGCTCTAGGAAAAAAAATTCTATCTATTTGAGGAAAGGATCTTAGTACATTTCATTCTTATGAAGCATTTTTGAGGGAGAAGTGGCTTGTCCAAAGAGCTTGGTCAGTGATTATCTGTTTGCAAGTGACAGAAACCCACTCAGATTAACTCAAGTAAAACATGGTTTAATGTAAGGCATTAGGTACACCTCATGGATTCCAATTCCAGAAAGAACTGAGAATTAAGAATTTTATAGACCTATGGTTAAGTGTAAGTTTCTAAGTCAAGTTACCTGACTTCAAATTCTAGATCTACTACTTACCTTGTATGGTTTTGGACAAACTATTTATCTCTCTATGCATCTGTTCTTTTCTCTGTAAAGTGAGGGAAAATAAAATTTAATAAATAAGAATTATATTTTAGAATTGGATGAGGTTAAAATGAGTAGATACCCATGAAGTACATGGAGCAGTGCCAGGCACGTACTAAGCTCTTAATAAGTGTTAGATATGGAGGATTTCCATAATAGCTATCTTGTTTCAGATCAACTCTCCCACCAAAGAGAAAAGCTGGATGAAAATTTCAAAAATCATTCCAAAGACATTGGAAAACTACTAAAGCGAGTCCTTTAAGAACCTCAGATCTTAGAAAAAAGGGAAACAAAGAAAAATGAGCCTGACATTCTGTGCTGCTTTTCCTCCAGGGCATTTGCTAGTTGACAAACATTACCTAAGGTACTGAGAAGTTGCACAGAAAAGACTGACAAGTGAAAAGCTGAGTGTCACTTCTGGCAGTTTTAGTGGGGTCAGTTCAGTTCAGTTCAGTCACTCAGTCGTGTCGGACTCTTTGCGACCCCATGAATCACAGCACACCAGGCCTCCCTGTCCATCACCAACTCCCGGAGTTCACTCAAACTCATGTCCATCGAGTCGGTGATGCCAACCAGCCATCTCATTCTCTGTCGTCCCCTTTTCCTCCCGCCCCCAATCTTTCCCAGCATCAGAGTCGTGGGGTAGAAGAGACAAAAATGGAGTTTAGGGCCTACCAAAGGAAAGCAACATGATGTCTACCTTATTCTTTCAGTTAGAACTCCCAAGGGTTATAACCCAGAAATATGGATGAACTATAAATGTATCAACCTTCATAAAGACTGAAGCCTGGTTCTGAATCTGTTCACTCACTGATTTAATTAAGGTGGGCCAGTCTTGCCAGAAGCAAAAATAATCCTCTCTGGAGGAAGATAACACCATCAGAACCTTGTACATCATGTCTTATATCCAATCCAAAATTACCAGACTCACCTGGAAGCAAGAACAAATGTCCAAAACCATTAGAAAAGAAACTCAGACAACGTAAAGAAACTAGCAGGAAATAAAAATGTTGGCGTTAGTACAGGCACTAAAATAGCTGTCATTAATACATTCAAGAAATCAGATGATGGAGAATTCCCTAGTAGTTAGGACTCCACACTTTCCAGAAGAGGAAAAAAAAAATTGAAAAAGGAACATGAAACAGGTGAAACAGTGAAAACAACGTAAAAGTCAAATTTAAAAATTCACCCAAGTATGTGGCTAATTCCATGAAATACAAAAAGACGTAGTATTCTGATTAAAAGTCAAAAGTTGAAAAACTAAAATAGAAAAATATAAACCACATTCCTCTTACAACATATACTTTAAATACTAATATGCAGAGGGGAAAGGTATAGCATGTAATGCCCACCAAAAGAGACCTGACATAGTTATACTAACAGCAGACAAGTAGACTTTAAGGCAAGAAGAATTACTAATGATAAGAGAAATATTTCAAGATGGTGAAAGAGACCATCCACAGAAAAATAAATATTCTGTTTGTATGAACCTATTAACTATACCTCAAAAATTTGGAAGCAGTAATGGCATAACTAAAAAGAGAAATAGATGGGGACTTCCCTGGAGGTCCAGTGGTTAAGACTTTGCCTTCCAGTGCAGGTAGTGCAGGTTCAATCCATGGTCAGAGAACTAGGATCCCATAGGCATTGAAGCTAAAAAAAAACCCAAAATATAAGATAGAAACAATATTCTAACAAATTCAATAAAGCCATTTAAAATGGTCTACATAAAAAATCTTTAAAAAAGAGAGAAATAGGTATCTCTAAGTATACTTGGAGATTTTAGCATTCATTTCTCAGTAACTGACAGAACAAACAGACCAAAGGTTGACATGATTATAAAACTTGGTTTAGTTGAAACACCTAGAACTCTACATCCAAAAACTGTAGAATAGTTTCTCTCCAAGTTCACATGGACATTTACCAAAATTGGCCGGATGCTGAGCTTTAAAGCAAATCTCAACAAGTTTTAAAGGATTGAAATTATAAAAAAAAAAAAAAAAAAGCTCTCCTGCCATAACAGAATTAAGCTCAAAATAAATAACAATGGGCAACCAGAATATCGGAGAAGGCAATGGCAAGCCACTCCAGTACTGTTGCCTAGAAATCCCATGGATGGAGGAGCCTGGTAGGCTGCAGTCCGTGGGGTCGCTAAGGGTCGGACACGACTGAGCGACTTCACTTTCAATTTTCACTTTCCACTTTCACTTTTCACTTTCCACTTTCACACATTGGAGAAGGAAATGGCAACCCACTCCAGTGTTCTTGCCTGGAGAATCCCAGGGACGGGGGAGCCTGGTGGGCTTCCGTCTATGGGGTCACACAGAGTCGGACACGACTGAAGTGACTTAGCAGCAGCAGCAGCAACCAGAATATCTCTAATTATTTGGAAATTATGCAACACACTTCTAAACTATCCATAAATCAAAGATAAAAATCAGACTGGAAACCAGAAAATATTTAGAACTAGAAGGTTATGAAAATGTGACACATCAAAACTTATGGGCTACAGATAAAGAATTGCTTAAAAGGAAATATATAGTATTAAATGCATATAATGGAAAAGAAGAGAAGCTAAAATTTAATTGTATAAGTATCCATTTTGAGAAGTTTATAAATATTCAGTGATAAACACCTGTAGAAGTAGAAGGAAAGAAGTAATAAATATAAGAGCAACAATTAATAAAACAAAAAATAAAAAAAGGAAGTCAAGAAAACCAAAAGTTATCTGAGAAGACTCATGAAGTCAATAAATCATTGGAGAAAGAAGAAAAAAGAAAAAGAAGAAAGAAAGTAGAGATTTCAGGAATAAAAAAGATGTTACTACAGATTCTATGGGTGTTAAAAACATTCTAAACAACTCAAGACTATTTGAAAACTTGGAGTTTTAAAGGAAATGAATAAATCCATAGGAAAACAAAACTTAAAATTGGCATGTGAGGAAATGAAAGATATGAATAGTATCAAATCTATAAAAGAAATATAATGAATAATTTCTAATTTTCCTACACTTTAGCCTTCAGGCCCAGTTCAATGTTGAGAGTGGTGGAAGAAATTTTCACATATTGAGGTATAGAGAAGTCATTCTGGCTTATACCTGACTTGGTTTGAACTTTATGCAGTCTTCAGTTCAGTTCAGTTCAGTTCAGTCGCTCAGTCGTGTCCGACTCTCCGCGACCCCATGAATCAAAGCATGTCAGGCCTCCCTGTCCATCACCAACTCCCGGAGTTCACTCAAACTCATGTCCACAGAGTCGGTGATGCCATCCAGCCATCTCATTCTCTGTCGTCCCCTTCTCCTCCCACCCCCAACCTTTCCTAGTATCAGAGTCTTTTCTAGTGAGTCAACTCGTCACATGAGGTGGCCAAAGTATTGCAGTTTCAGCTTTAGCATCAGTGCTTCCAATGAACACCCAGGATTGATCTCCTTTAGAATGGACTGGTTGGATCTCCTTGCGGTCCAAGGGACTCTCAAGAGTCTTCTCCAACACCACAGTTCAAAAGCATTAATTCTTCGGCGATCAGCTTTCTTCACAGTCCAACTCTCACATCCATACATGACCACGGGAAAAACCATAGCCTTGACTAGACGGACCTTTGTTGGCAAAGTAATGTCTCTGCTTTTTAATATACTATCAAGTTTGGTCATAACTTTCAAACATTCAATGTACATAAATAGTGCATGTACACTCTTGAGAAACCTGTATGCAGGTCAGGAAACAACAGTCAGAACTGTACATGGAACAACAGACTGGTTCCAAATAGGAAAAGGAGTGCGTCAAGGCTGTATATTGTCACCTTGCTTATTTAACTTATATGCAGAGTACATCATGAGGAACGCTGGGCTGGAAGAAGCACAAGCTGGAATCAAGATTGCCGGGAGAAATATCAATAATCTCAGATATGCAGATGACACTACCCTTATGGCAGAAAGTGAAGAGGAACTCAAAGGCCTATTGATGAAAGTGAAAGAGGAGAGTGAAAAGGTTGTCTTGAAGCTCTACATTCAGAAAACAAAGAGCATGGCATCTGGTCCCATCACTTCATGGGAAATAGGTGGAAAAACGGTGGAAACAGTGTCAGACTTTATTTTTGGGGGCTCCAAAATCACTGCAGATGCTGATTGCAGCCATGAAATTAAAAGACGCTTACTCCTTGGAAGGAAAGTTATGACCAACCTTGATAATATATTAAAAAGCAGAGACATTACTTTGCCAACAAAGGTCCGTCTAGTCAAGGCTATGGGTTTTCCCGTGGTCATGTATGGATGTGAGAGTTGGATTGTGAAGAAAGCTGATCGCCGAAGAATCGATGCTTTTGAACTGTGGTGTTGGAGAAGACTCTTGAGAGTCCCTTGTACCGCAAGGAGATCCGACCAGTCCATTCTAAGGGAGATCGATCCTGGGTGTCCATTGGAGGGACTGATGCTGAAGCTGAAACTGCAATACTTTGGCCACCTCATGCGACGAGTTGACTCACTGGAAAAGACTCTGATGCTGGGAAAGGTTGGGGGCGGGAGGAGAAGGGGACGACAGAGAATGAGATGGCTGGATGGTATCACCGACTCTGTGGACATGAGTTTGAGTGAACTCCGGGAGTTGGTGATGGACAGGGAGGCCTGGCATGCTGTGATTCATGGGGTCACGGAGAGTCGGACACGACTGAGCGACTGAACTGAACACTTGCTTTAACTGTTAAAGAAAAGAATGCATTTAAAAATCAAAATGGAGTAACTATGGTTCAGGCATTCAAAATGGAACCAGGTGGCCATTGCAGATGTGGTTTCAGACACATTCCTGAATCTCTGAGAACTTGAATTTGCTGAATTGTATCAAACTCAAGGACACCACCAGCTGTTTTCTAAACAATATCTACTAGCAACTGCCAACTGCCCCTTTATGGTCTTAAGGTGTCTCCTCTCATAATCAGACAACTGTTTAGGACTCCAATCAATCCCAGTTTAACAATCACCCTTATTTCTTGCCAGTTCCAATTCTATTTTCTGACAAACAAGTTAGGTAATTTTGAGGGTTTTTCCTATATAAGCCTCTCTCATTTTGTAGTCTGGCAGAGCACAATTCAAGTGCTTCTTCAATCTATATCTCCAGGACACTAGTCCTCAGTTTAACTTGAATAAAACTCTCTTCTTGTTTTTATTATAGATTGTTTGTTGACTATTTACATCAACAGGAGAATAGACAAAGCAAGAACACCTCTCAGCTTCTTTGTTACAAAGAAAGAAAAATCATCAACGAATTTATCTCATAATTGTAGATCTAAAAACTCCTAAGCTAAATATTAGCAAATCAAATTCAGCAACATATTAAAAGGATAATATTGGTGTTTTTCTTTCTGGCTTACTTCACTCTGTATAATAGGCTCTAGTTTCATCCACATCATTAGAACTGATTCAAAAGTATCCTTTTTAATGGCTGAATAATACTCCATTGTGTATATGTACCAAAGCTTTCTTTTTTTTTCTTTTTTTTAAAAAATTTTAAAATTTATTTTATTAGAGGCAAATTACCTTACATTAATATATTGGTTGGTTTTGCCATACATTGACACGAATCTGCCCCGGGTGTACATGTGTTCCCTTTCTTGAACCTCTCTCCCACCTCCCTCTTCCCCATATCCTCCCTCCAGGTCATCCCCGTGCACCAGCCCCAAGCATCCTGTATCATGAGTCGAACCTGGACTGGTCACATATGATAATATACATGCCACAACGCCGTTTTCCCCAATCATCCCACCTTCACCCTCTCCCACAGAGTCCCAAAGACTGTTCTATATACCTATGTCTCTTTTGCAGTCTTGTATACAGGGTTAAGGTTACCATCTTTCTAAATTCCATACATATGCGTTAGTATACTGTATTGATGTTTTTCTTTCTGGCTTACTTCACTCTGTATAATAGGCTCCAATTTCATCCACCTCATTAAAACTCATTCAAATGCATTCTTTTTGGTGGCTGAAAAATACTCCATTGTGTATATGTACCAAAGCTTTCTTATCCATTCATCTGCAGATGGACATCTAGGTATTTAGAAAGATGATAACGATAACCCTGTATTCAGTTCAGTTCAGTTCAGTCGCTCAGTCGTGTCCGACTCTCCGCGACCCCATGAATCACAGCACGCCAGGCCTCCCTGTCCATCACCAACTCCCGGAGTTCACTCAAACTCAGGTCCATCGAGTCGGTGATGCCATCCAGCCATCTCATTCTCGGTCGTCCCCTTCTCCTCCCGCCCCCAACCTTTCCCAGCATCAGAGTCTTTTCCAGTGAGTCAACTCGTCACATGAGGTGGCCAAAGTATTGCAGTTTCAGCTTTAGCATCAGTCCTTCCAATGAACTCCCGGGATTGATCTCCTTTAGAATGGACTGGTTGGATCTCCTTGCAGTACAAGGGACTCTCAAGAGTCTTCTCCAACACCACAGTTCAGCAAAAGAGACACAGGTGTATAGAACAGTATTTTGGACTCTGTGGGAGAGGGTGAGGGTGGGATGATTTGGGAGAATGGCACTGAAACATGTATATTATCATATGTGAAATGAATCACCAGTCCAGGTTCGATGCATGAGACAGGATGCTCGGGGCTGGTGCACTGGGATGACCCAGAGGGATGGGATGGGGAGGGAGGTGGGAGGGGGGTTCAAGATGGGGAACATATGTACACCCGGGGTGGATTCATGTCAATGTATGGCAAAACCAACCAATATAATATTGTAATTAGCCTCCAATAAAAAAAAGGATAATATTTAATACATTACAACTAAGTTAGATTTACTTCAGGAATGAATGGTAGATTTAACAGTAGAAGTGATCAATGTAATTCATTGTATTTGCAGAATGAAGGGGAAAAATCATGAGCATGAAATAATTACAGAGGAAGTTTGCTAAAACATTCAGGAGCACATCAAGGTTTTGCAAGGTTTGAAGCTGATACAATTTCCAATATTAATAAAAATGATACAAAATTATCAGCAAAATATAAAATACATGGAAATGAAGTTTTATTTAGTAAGTGAAAGAAATCCCAATAAGTTACAAATAGTAAAACACTGACAAATATCATAAGCATTACAGAGCCTAGCAAAACCAACCTATATAATATTGTAAAATAATTAGCCTCCAATAGCATGATGTTTTTAAATTTTTTTTATTACTTATTTGGAAAAATATATTTTATCTTAAAAACTTGTTATTGGTACATTCAATGACATAAAGCAAGATCCTCTATGACCCACCTCCTAGAATAACAGAAATAAAAACCAAAGTAAACAAGTGGAACCTGATTAAACTTAAAAGATTAGGAAACTATAAGTAATGTGAAAACCCTCAGAAAGGGAGAAAACAATAGGAAATGAAACAATTGACAAAGGATTAATTTCCAAAATGTACAAGCTGCTCATACAACTCAATACCAGAAAAACAAACAACCCAATCAAAAAGTGGTAAAAAGACCTAAATAGACATTGCTCCAAAGAAGACATACAAATGGCTAACAAACACATAAAAAGAAGCTCAATATTGCTCTTTATTAGAGAAATGCAAATCAAAACTGCAATGAGATATCATCTCACGCCAGTCAGAATGGCCATCATCAAAAAGTCTACAAAATGGTGGAGAGGGTGTGAAGAAAAGGGAATGCTCTTGCACTGTTAGTGGGAATGTAAATTGATATAGCCACTATGGAAGATGGTGTGGAGATTCCTTAAAAAGCTAGGAATAAAACCACCATATGACCCAGCAATCCCACTCCTAGGCATATACCCTGAGGAAACCAAAATTGAAAAAGACACATGTATCCCATTGTTCACTGCAGCACTATTTACAATAGCCAGAACATGGAAGCAACCTAGATGCCCATCGACAGATGAATGGATAAAGAAGTTGAAGTGCATATACACAATGAATATTCAGTTCAGTTCAGTTCAGTTCAGTTCAGTCGCTCAGTCATGTCCGACTCTCCGCGACCCCATGAATCACAGCATGCCAGGCCTCCCTATCCATCACCAACTCCCGGAGTACTTGGAATATTACTCAGCCATAAAAAGGAACACCTTTGAGTCAGTTCCGAGGTGGATGAACCTAGAACCTATTATACAGAGTGAAGTAAGTAAGAAAGAGAAAGATAAATACCGTATTCTAATGCATATACATGGAATCTAGAAAAATGGTACTCAAGAATTTATTCACAGGGCAGCAATAGAGAAACAGACATAGAGAATAAACTCATGGATACAGGGAGAGGGGAGGAGAGGGTGAGATGTATGGAAAGAGTAACATGGAAACTTACATTACCTTATGTAAATTAGATGGCCGGTGGGAATTTGCTGTTTGGCTCAGGAAACTCAAACGGGGGCTCTGTATCAACCTGGAGGGGTGGGATGGGGAGGGAAATGGGAGGGGAGTTCAGGAGGGGGAGGGGATATATGTTTCCCTATTAACTGATTCATGTTGAGGTTTGATAGAAAACAAAATTCTGTAAAGCAATTATCCTTCAATTAAAAAATCAATAAATTACAAAAATGTTACAGATAAAACTTGTTCTTGGTAATGAAATGTAAATATTAAGGATTGTTGTCAATTTGGGGACGAGTTGACTCACTGGAAAAGACTCTGATGCTGGGAAAGGTTGGGGGCGGGAGGAGAAGGGGACGACGGAGAATGAGATGGCTGGATGGCATCACCGACTCTGTGGACATGAGTTTGAGTGTACTCCGGGAGTTGGTGATGGACAGGGAGGCCTGGCGTGCTGTGATTCATGGGGTCGCGGAGAGTCGGACATGACTGAGCGACTGAACTGAACTGAACTGAACTGAACATCAAATTTTTTTCATATAAAATTTCTAACATTTCAGGGCATATGAATTTTTCTTCTGTAGTGGCTTTTCTTAAGAACTTTTTGAACTGATAACATTTCCTAATCAATAAGCATATTCTCAGAAGTCATTTCTACATTAGGACAGCAGCAATGACTCAGCTATTCACAGATATGACTGAAAACCACATAAATATATCCCACAAACTAAGTATATTCCAGACTGAATTTCTACCTTTCCTACATTCCACACAAATGATCACGGCCACTTCAATACTACCTGACATAAAGCAAAGTATAATGAGATCAAGCTGGAGTAGAAAAACACAGTGATCTAAACTGATCATAGTGTGTATATCTTTTTCACATTTAACACAATACATCTTCATGTAAACACTTTGCTAGGGCCTTTCTCAGAGCCCTGAAGTAAGGCATCTTGAAGCTGAAGCCTCATTAGTTCCCATAAATCTGCCTTTGTACGCCTATTCATGTTAAAAATCCACAGCAAACCAGGAATAGAAGATGTGCCAGCCAACTATCACTAGCTAATGAACAACCATAAAATAGTGATATAAAACAACAAGCACTTATTTCTTGCACATTTATCTAAGGGTTGACTGGGGCAGCTATGATTCAACTTGTGGGTCCATGGATTGGCTGAGGTGTCTCTCTCCTCTCATCATATTCTATGGCTCAGGCTCCCCAGGGTATGTTCTTGTGGTTGTGAAAGAGTACAGGAGTACTAAATCCCATTTGTCAAGGCATCTCATGTGATGGATGTCAAATTCAAAGGGGAGAAATGCACTTTGCCTGCTTTGAGGCAATAGAATTCTCAATTCTCTCCAAGCTCAGAGCTCTCAGTGCAGGAAGAGGCAGCCCCCAGTCCCCACCTCCTAACCTGCGCTGCCTCTCTTCCCATCTCTGACTCTCTGCAAAGGGGCTTGTACATTCCTGTGGATGTGCCAGCCTGCCCAGGCATGCTCCTTCCACACTCCCAGCAAATTAGCTGCCCCATGGCTACCCCTCAGGTTCAGGGATGCATAAGCTAGCAGTGTGGCCCAGCTTTAGGAAGACAGATCTAGAGAAGAAGTCGGTAAGGTCCTGGGGTCAGACTCCAGAACATTGTGGCAGTGGATACAGAGTCATAGGTACAAAGGGCATGGTGTAGGAGGGTGACATGCAACTTTGGAGTGGATGTATGTTCTTAGCCTCATTTGCTCTCTCTGTGGGCAGGCACGTGGGCAGAAAAAGATAAGAGCAGCACCCTCCAGTGTGTGGGCCAAGGGTAGAGTCTCTTGCCCGGTTTTAAAGGAAATGTGTACTTTCTTATAAAAACCAACTATGCATTTTCAACCATTAAAGAAACAGAGGTTTCCCTGGTGGTCCAGTGGTTAAGAATCCACCTTGCAATGCAAGGAACACCAGTTTGATCCTTGGTCCAGGAAGATCCCACATGCTGCAGAACTAAGCCCACACTCCACAATACTGCTGATGAGCCTTCAAGAGCCCAGGAGCTGCAACTACTGAAGCCTGTGCACCTAGAGCCTGTGCTCTGCAACAAGAGAAGCCATGGAAATGAGAAGCCCACACATCCCAACAAAGAGTAGCCCCTGCTCTCTGCAACTAGAAAAAGCCCATGCAGAGCAATAAAGATCCACCAGAGGCAAAAGGTTAAATAAATAAATAAATCTTTTTAGAAAAAGAAGAAGAAAAGAAATAAACCTTCCTTTCACCACCCCCCTGGAGGTCCAGGAGAGAGGGGATATATGTATACATATAGCTGATTCACTTTATTGTACAGCAGAAACTAACACAACATTGTAAAGCAATCATACTCCCATTAAAAAAAAGAGACAGACAGACCGACACACACACACACACACACACACACACACACAGAGAGAGAGAGAAGGAAAGAGGCAGAAAAAGACTTTTAAGTAGAATGGGGCATTCCACTCGATGAGCGTATGTCCTGATACGCTCCCTTCAGAATATAAATACCATGAATGTGGGGACTTGTTTTGTTTTGCTCACTACTATATACACCCAGAGCCTGTGCTTGGGAAGACTCAATAAATATTTGACCAAAAAATGGATCTGAGTTTCCCTCAGTTGTTATCAGATGCTGCATGCCTATTCTAGTGTGAGCATCTTGCTGATGGTAGTGTTTAAAGATGTATCACAAGTATTTTGAACAACAGTGAAAAGGGGGTGAAGTATACTGGCCCCAGATTGAAGAGTTTGGGATTATGGAGCAGAAAGCTGGAAAGGGCCTTATTGGTCTGTTAGATCAGTATTTCAGGGAGTCCAAGCACCCAAGAAGCAAATATGTGAGTGTGTTTGAATGTTTTTTTTCCTGGGAAAATGTCAAGAGCTTTCATGATAATTTCTAAAGTGTCCATGACTCCTAGAATGTCAAAAGAACTGTCAGTGAAAACTCTTGTTTTGCAGATGGTAGGTGTGTAGCACAGGGAGGTGAAGAAATTCAAGATCACTCAGAGCTCTACTTAAATCTACTGACTTCTGAAGTTTCGTTTTATTGCCTCATAGCAGAACTCATCGGAGAAGGCAATGGCAAGCCACTCCAGTACTCTTGCCTAGAAAATCCCATGGATGGAGGAGCCTGGTAGGCTGCAGTCCGTGGGGTCGCTGAGGGTCGGACACGACTAAGCGACTTCACTTTCACTTTTCACTTTCACACATTGGAGAAGGAAATGGCAACCCACTCCAGTGTTCTTGCCTGGAGAATCCCAGGGATGGGGGAGCCTGGTGGGCTTCCGTCTATGGGGTCACACAGAGTCGGACACGACTGAAGTGACTCAGCACAGCAGCAGAACTCATGTCCTCAGGTGGAAAGGGGTAGGAGGAATTATTAAGCCCTGCTTTGCTAAGGTTTTCCAGTTTAGCCACACATTAGAACCATAGTGATTTCAGGTGTTCCAACCTGCAGCCAGGGTTTAAAATCACCGGGTTAAAATATTTCATTAAAGAGTGTGTTGTGGGGATGGTGTGGTGGGATTTTAGTGCCAAACCCTGCTCTATGAATGTCCTACTCCCAGAATTTTGACTGTGAGAACCTAGAGTTCAGATAACAAGGAAAAAGACCTAAATGAGAACTAAAGTCCCACTCTATTAATGGATGAGGAGGTATCCCATTACTCCACCATCACTCATGCAACTTAGTGCTTCTCTGGTAAACAGAGCCCAACAGCAAGACTTCACCTGGGAAACTCAAGTAGGACTTCCAGTTTCTTTGCCCTAAAAAAGACAGTATAGCCTACAATCACACTCCACCCAGATGACCTATGTGGGTGCAGGTGAAGAGGCGGGCACAGAGAAGAGAGGGGGTCCTTGCAGGGCAGGGCTGCCTGGTCTTCATCATACACAGGGCTACATATTCTCTTACTTTACCAACTGCACAAAGAGAAGAAATGAAATAAAAAGAGAGTTGACCAAGTTACCTCCCAGACCCTCTGTTGGTGTTAGGGGAAGTCCAGAAAAGTCTTGACCTTCTCCAGGAAGGACAAAGTGGTCTTAACCATGGCAACCTCACTCACTAATAAAATGTGGCTGAGTCAATATCTTCAGTTTAGTTCAGTTCAATATCTTAGGTGCATCAAATTAGCAGTTACTTTCCCATTTGATGGGGGATGGGGAAAGATGGGAATTGGAAAAGAGAGTGACTTCACAGAGGAAAAAGAACATTTCACCTCAACAGCAAAGAGTGATGAGAGTTAATGTCAGGGTTTAATGGGCTGTGGAAGAAAGTGCTGTTGACCTGTGTGGATGGAAAGTGAAAGGCCAAGGGCAGCTTTATGGAGGAGGTGCCTCTTATAGCCGAAATCTGAAGGAAGAATGCAAGTTTTTCAGATAGACTGGCAGAGGGAAATGAATTTTCACAGATATTATGGCATAGAGGGTGAGTAATATGGTATTTGAGAGGACTGTAAGAATGTAAATTGCATGAGGAAGGTATATTTGTAATGGTTTATTAAAATATAAAAATTAGGGATGGCACCACTCAACAAATATTGCTTAGGATGAATGAACTACTTAGCTGACTCCCAAATTAAAGAAAATCTTATAATTTTGGTTTGGAAAATTTCCAACCCTATTTTGACCAGCTTCTTTTTTTTTTCCATTAGACTCTGGATAACTCTCCAAGGACAAGACTGCTTTGAATTTGGTTCAATCAGAGATACAAATAACAATGCCTGATTTTTCATCAGTTCTGAATTAGTGAATTTTAAATACACTTTCTAGGACCAGACTTCCACAGGAAAATCTCAGAATTACTGAAAGCTACTGAATTGGCCCATGTATAAATAAAGCATAACCCTCAGAGTGGAGATGTCTTGTGCAGGTTAGAGAGAAAATGTTCTTGCAGTCAGCTGTTGATTCCAACACTGACGAGGTCTCCTGTGGGCTGTGTGTGTGTGTGTGCGCACTGAAGTCTAGAGCTGAACAAGCCTGGGTTTGAATCTGATTCAACCATTTACTAGCTAAGAGCTTCAGCAGGTCATGTTGCCCCTCCAAGCCTTGGTATCCACATTAATACTGAGAAAGAATACCTGTCTCATTTAATTGTTGTAAGGATTAACCTAGAAAAATGTTTGTGAGCAGACCGTCCTGACCAAGGCTCTTTTTACTGCAAGGAACAGGAAACCACTTAAACTATTAATAGTTCAACTGAAATCAAGGAACAGGAAATAAAATATTTCTCAGGGAGGAACCAAGAACTGGATTGCTGGAATCCAGGTACATGCTCCATCTCCCAGGAATCACACTTTGTCTTATGGGGTCTCCATATGTTCTTCACACATTCTCCCCTTTGCTGTCCGCACACTGGGGTCCTCAGCTTTCCTCAGTTTCATTCCACTTCTTACGACTTCCTCCTTCACTAGATTTTTCTACACCCTAGGCTTTCTAGAGAAAGCCCTGTTCTGCATTTCTGCGAGTGCTGTATTTCTGGGAGCAGAACTAGATTGATCGAGTTTAGGTCCAATGTCCAACCCTGGTCCAGTGATCTGTAACCAAGACATGAGATTGTCACTCAAATACAAACATGGCCTTTGCTAGCCCACTCCTTCAGCTCTGTATGGGGATGATTCCTAGAGAGAAGACCTGCTGGAGTGCAGACACTAAAACATTTCAGCTGCAAGCATCTCACACAACAGATATTAGCCTCCATCTCTTTCCCCTCTCCTTACTCTAGCACAGCAGGTTTCCATAATGAGCCCCATACAAATTCATGATTCACTTTAGGTTTTCACTTTTGCTTGGACTATACCTCTTACTAAGGATATCCTACTCCATCCCTCCCCCCATTCACCCATCCCTCCCTCACTCCATGCCTGCCTCCATCCCTCCCTCCATCTCTACCTTCCTTTTACTGTCTATGTCCTGCATGAAATCTTCTCTGATATCTTCAGCCCCTCTTGTTCTTCCTTATTTCTGACAGTTCCTTATAGTTTAGAGCATCCAGTTTAGCACAAAATTGTACAATGGCTTGAATTTGTGTCTCAGTTACTCTCAGGAAAAGGAAGTGGTTTGTCCAAGCTCATGCGTGTATTCAGTGGGAGAACTGGGGCCAGACTCCCCATCTCTTTGTACTCACTCCTACAATTTTCCCTTGCCCTCCACTGCCACCAAATCATTGCCTATGGCCATAAGTATTCTCATCCTCCCCACCAAACCATGCACCTGGCACCACGAAAGAGGTGAGCATCAGACCCATTTGCTCTTTACAGTATTTATCGTATTACCTGCTGTGATCTGTTCCTTATACTATATTCCTTTTGGCCTCCTCTTCCTCCTGTTTGATTTCCCTCTACTCTCTTTATCATTTTTTTTTTTTGCCTCGCTTTGCCCTGTGAACTACATGGGACTAAATGCTTTGTCCTATCTCCCTGGCTATAACTTTGCTGCTGCTCCTAACCTCTGGCTGGTATAAATACCCTTCCCAGCTCAGCCTGGCCTCAGGAATGGGTGTTGCCCACTACTGGTTAATTTGTGCATTGATTTAATACAAATATACTGTGCTTGTCCTCTGTGAAAAGTTCTAAATTCTGAGGGATTTTTAAACAATGTGGCATGCCTCTTCCCTCAGAGACTTATTCATACGGGAGCCCAAAACGGAGCCTGGAGTGGTGGAAAGGTGACAGTTGGGGAAGACTTCCTGGATGGGGTGTCCCTGAAATGAGGCATTAAGGAGAGATAATTGGATAAGTGTTAGAAGATCAGGCAGTAGGATGGGGGAGAGTGGATATGAAGGCAGAAGAAATAATATAAGCAAAGACATAAAAGTATGAAATAGCAAGAACCATGAAAGAAATTATAAGCACCCTGATATCCTTGAAGGATAAACCAAGAGCAATGGGCAGTGTAAGATGAAGCTGATGAGGTGGGTAACCAAATTGGAGGGCCTGTCTGCAAGTAAAGATAATTCTACTGTTGGGATTTAGGGCACTAATAAATGACACCTCTGTTCCCTGCCCAGGTTCCTAATTAATTGAGAAAAACCCTAAGGAGTCATCCAGATGGAGCTTAAAATGTCAGTTTTATTGCTGATAAAACAATAAGCATGGCTTAGATCTGGTCAGATTGCTTGCTACCACTTCCCAGTACTGAGCTTAATTCCCCAAACACAGACCTCTCCTGCAGGGACAGATCTGTTTATAGAGTTGATGAGCATCTGGCCCCTAGAGAAAGAGAGAAATGAAACTGAGCATGCTTACCTCCTTGTCTTAAATTCACCTATCCAGTAAGGCACTCCTCCTCTGGGGGAAGAGGGAAGATGTGTTACTCTAATGGTGGTCCCTCTGTTTGGAAACATGAAGTAAGGGGAAAAGGAGGTTCCCACTTAACATGTATCCACCATTTACTGAGCACCTACTATGTGCTGCCATGCAGAATGCCCTGGTTCCACAAACTGAAACTGGACAGAATCAGAATTAGGTTGGGAAGATTCTCTAACAGAATGGGCAAAAGGACATGGAAACCTACACCCTAGGACATCAGGATTGAAAGAAACTTGAAAGCTCATTGAATTTCTAGTTCTCCATCAATGCTTAAAAATATCTATAGCATCTTATCCATGCAAAATGGCCATTCAACCTCTACTTGAATATGTTGTTGACAGGAAACTCCCTATCTCCCACTGCACAGACAGCAGAGAAGATGGCTGGTGTTAGCTTAGATGGGGGAGGGCTCCCTAGAAGATGATGCCTATAATCTTTGTTTTTAGTTTCCATTTGGCTGAAATTTTCTCAGTTTTATGTTAGTATGGGGAAAGGAGAACACTGCTTTATATTTTCCATTTTTGCTTTTGTGTACTTTGGACAGGTTAGAAGTGTACATGGAACAACAGACTGGTTCCAAATCGGAAAAGGAGTATGTCAAGGCTGTATATTGTCACCCTGCTTATTTACCTTATATGCAGAGTACATCATGTGCAATGCTGGGCTGGATGAAGCACAAGCTGGAATCAAGATTGCCGGGAGAAATATCAATAACCTCAGATATACAGATGACACCACCCTTATGGCAGAAAGTGAAGAAGAACTAAAGAGCCTCTTGATGAAAGTGAAATAAGACAGTGCAAAAGTTGGCTTAAAACTCAACATTCAGAAAACTAAGATCATGACATCCGGTCCCATCACTAGGGCAAATAGATGGGGAAATAATGGAAACAGTGAGAGACTTTATTTCTGGGAGCTCCAAAATCACTGCAGATGGTGACTGCAGCCATGAAATTAAAAGATGCTTGCTCCTTGAAAGAAAAGCTATGACCAACCCTAGACAGAATATTAAAAAGCAGAGACATTACTTTGCCAACAAAGGTCTATCTAGTCAAAGCTATGGTTTTTCCAGTAGTCATGTATGGTTGTGAGAGTTAGACCATAAAGAAAGCTGAGCACTGAAGAACTGTTGCTTTTGAACTGTGGTGTTGGAGAAGACTCTTGAGAATCCCTTGGAGGAGATCCAACCAGTCCATCCTAAAGGAAAGCAGTCCTGGGTGTTCACTGGAAGGACTAATGCTGAAGGTGAAACGCCAATACTTTGGCCACCTGATGCAAATAACTGACTCATCTGAAACGATCTTGATGGTGGGAAAGATTGAAGGTGGGAGGAGAAGCGAACAACAGAGGATGAGATGGTTGGATGACATCACTGATGCGATGGACGTGAGTTTGAGTAAGCTCCGGGAGTTGGTGATGGACAGGGAAGCCTGGTGTACTGCTTTCATGGGGTCGCAAAGAGTTGGACATGACTGAGCGACTGAACTGAACTGAATGAATATCTAGTTCTTACCATTTTT
This sequence comes from Moschus berezovskii, assembly GCF_049115385.1. Lineage (NCBI taxonomy): Eukaryota > Metazoa > Chordata > Mammalia > Artiodactyla > Moschidae > Moschus > Moschus berezovskii. The sequence continues at coordinate 75,348,903 of NC_142465.1, forward strand.
TTTTCCTTCTAGGACATTCAGACATCAATTTGGGATGTTGAGAGGAAAGGCAACATTCTTGCAAACCTTCCAAAACAGCAGTCTGTTCTATCAATAACAACAAACTAGCTCTCACTTTGGTCTTAGTCACAGAGCCTGAAGCATTGTGAGCTGGTTCTGGCATTCTCTTCTCCTCCAGCAGGTCTTCAACTGGTCTTCAACATTGATCAGATGCTGAGGAATACATCACGGGAGTCCACATTCTGAGTCTAGCCCTGACTGTCCAGATATAACTCCACAGGGATTCACATGGAGACTGGACTAGATATGGATGGCACAGGCCTCTGTGCTTGGACAGTGCTGCAGCCAGAGTTCTATGACCCTGCATTAGAGACCTTCCTCAAAGGAGGGACTGCAGCCCATTAATCCGTATCCTCTGGGCACAGTCGTTTAGCCAGTTATGCATAGCATACAGCCAGTCCAACTTCCATCCACACTATACATCTCTATCTAACATCTAATACTCCAGGACAAAGCAAGAGATGCTGACAAACCTGTCTTAACTGCTTAACCACAACTACAGGAGACTTGGAACCAAATAATCCAGGTTAGGAGTCTAATACCAATATTTACTTTCTTTTGTGTTTCATGCAAATGACTTAATGTCTTTCAGTCTTAGATGCCTTATCTGTAGACTGAACATTTCCTACTTCCTAGGATTATCATGAGCATTAAATGGAGTAGTGTACCTAACTCATGGGGTTAGCAGAGCAGAATGGTTACACTTGATGTTGGCTTTAGACTCATACTACCTGGGCTCACAATCCAGTTTGCCGCTGACTTAATTCTGAGGAATGGAAGTGATGGTGCCCTCTTTAATAAATGTATTTTTTTATGTTAGTATTAAGCAAAATCTTCCAAGGAGCAGGGCCCAGGGCAGAGGTCCCACCGGCCTAGGTCTAATGGAAGCACTGGAATCGGGAGTGAAGGGTGATGTACAGATGGGTATAGCAATCTTTTCTTTTGTTTTATCTTGGTGAGACAGCTCTGGTGTGATGATGTCTAGTACAGTGCTCGCCTGATGGTAGGTGCTCAATAATGATAACAGAAATGATAATAGCCAATGTTTCTTGAGTGCCTACCAAGAGCCTGACATTGTTCTAAGTTCTTCATATAAGATTATATCATTTAACCCTTTCAACAGCCTGACAAGATAGAGACTATTAATTGCCTAATTTCATTAGAAGTTAAAACACAGAAAGGCTTTAATTTGCTCAGAGTCATATAGCCAGTAACTAGAAAAGCTGGGAAACAAACCTAGACAGCTCCGTATAGAGCCATACTCTTACCATACTATTCTGCCCCAGTCATTTCTGTATCGTTGTTGGATTACTGAGTAAGAAGAGTACTGGGATGGGGCAGCTGATTCTGAGGGTGGGGGATAGGGTGATGCCAGGCTGCGGGTCCTTTCCAAATTGACAGGTGAAGAAAAGGAGTTCTTTGATTTTCCTGTAACTTTTCCTGTAGACACTATTTTCCTGTGGATTCATTTTCCTATAGACTCAGTTATCCTGTAGATTCAATGCAGGTTGCCATAGGAGGAAAAATGGGAATACAGAAGAGAATTCTACTTGAGTGGTGCAAGCAGTTTTTTACTGGAGCCACCATCTCCCTTGTTGGACATGTCCAATCAACTTCACCTCTGCATTGTTTCCCAGGGCCTTTTCCTCTTTGGTCTCCAGCCACTGCCACAGGTCAGGCTTTTATAATTTTTCACTTGGACTTTTGCTTTCATCGTAAATGTGATCCTTGCTTCCTGTCTCTGAATCTTCTAATCCATCCTTGGCTCAGCTACATATAAAACCCCTAATGTCTTGTCACTGCCTACAAAACAAGGTCAAATTCCTGGCATGAAATTCAAGCTCCCTTGAGGATCTGCCCTAGCCTGTCATATTTACTATTTCAGAGTCCTCCTTAGACACTGCTCACATCACCCTTGTAACCTAAAACTCAACCACAGCAACTTACTCCCTGCATCTCTAAGACACCACACTTCCAGGATCTGCATAAGTCCCTGCCTCTTCTTTGCGTGCTCTTTATCTCCCTTCTCTGCCTAGTAAAGTCCTACAGTAGCAGAGATGATTAACTGGTTAACAGAAATGACACCATCCTTCCACATTGGAGAGTTGTTGTTCATGGAGGTGGGACCACGCAACTAGCACCAGTGGTATGTGAGCAGAAATATGTGGCATTTCAGGCTGATGTGGTCTGTTTGGGTTCCCAATCCTTTGCATACTTTCTCTTCACTGGATTCAGAGTATTTGGAAAGGACTCTGAGGCCTCAGGGGACAGTGGGGCCACTAGATGGAACAGCCTAAATCCTTTGAGTCACCAGGTGATGGAGAAGTACCCGGGAGAGCCTCCTGACCAGTTATGTCTGCATCCACTTTTGTGTAAGTGTGGAACAAATTTCTATTGTGCTGATCCCCTGAGATTTGGGGATTTACTTATTACCACAGCACAGCACAACCTATCCTGACTTACTTCTTTTTTGAGGCCCAGGCCAAGGGTCACTTCCTCTCTGAAGCTTCCCCTGACTCACCTGTGCAGACAGGGTTAGCAACCACTCCCTTGACCATGCTCCTATTGTTCTGTGGACCTTCAGCTAATACCCCATTCACCAGATTTATATTGTGACAATTTGTTTTTGTCTATCTTCTTCCTTAACCTGAGAGCTCCTTCCATGCAGAAATCATCTCATAGTATTTCTGTAATCTCACATTGCTTAGCACAATATCTGGCAACTTGTTAACTGGGTAAATGAATGAATAAACAACTTAATAAATTAGCTAGCTAATTCATTAACTAATTAATTAATATTTGTCTATAACTAAGAGTTTGATAGGAAATATCAGTGAGGTCCTTTGGGGTTCAGGTAAACCTAGCTACATAATGGAAGTTTCGTTCCGTTCAGTCGCTCAGTCGTGTCCGACTCTTTGCGACCCCATGGACTGTAGCCTAGTTAGAGTTGAGTAAACCCTGCAAGTTTCCTGTCTAATACTCATTCTCTGTCTTCTTTCCTAAGGAATCCTGATTTTCTTCGGGGTAGCAACACACCCAGATAAACACAATGCCTAGATTTCCTGCAGCTGTATTTGGACATAGAATGTATAAACTTCTATTGGGAAAGTTGTTATATTTCTGATACAGATAACCACCTCTTTCTGCTTCCCTCTGCTTCTCCTTGGATGGAATGTAGAAGTGATGCCTAGAGATAAAGCAGCCATCTTGTGTCCATGAGAATAAAAGCTAATCATCCATGGATAGCAAAGCAGACAGGAAGATTCAGGATCACTGATGGCATTGTAGAGTCTCCACACAGCCAGAATCAGCTTCTTCCAACATTCAACTGTGTGAGAAAAATAAACCTCATGTGCTTAAGTTACCACAACCTGGAGTTTCTGTTGCTTAAGCTGATGTAAACCAATTGATATTAAAAGGAGAGTTTTGAAGCACGGTAACCCTACCCTCACTTGGCCAAATTTAAATGAATGACAACCCTTCAAAATAATGGATTGTGAATTAGATCTAAACTCTTTGATTCTCTAAGGGAATCTGATAAATCTAAGTAAGGATAGATTGAGTCCTTAGATAACTAGGTAACCTGAAAAATCTTGTGTTCCTGTGGTGTACAATATAAACATTTAGAACTGTCATTTTGTAAGCACTTAGACTGTAGTAGGCTAAATGGTAAACACGTTACAGTAGGTTAAGTTGTACAACCTGATAATGTAGAGATATTTTAAACTTCTGTTTGAAGATGTGAGGAAATTAGGGCTCAGCAAGTTTACTTATCCAGTGCCACAGAGAGGTGAAGTCTGGATTTGAACCCACAGTTTTGACTCCTAAACTAAACCCTTAATCATTATTATACTTGCTTGGGCTAGTAGGCACTTGATAGATATTCACTTAATGATCACTTAATGATCATACGAAAAAATGAATACAGCTATCCTTTTCTGTTCTAATATCTGATATTGCTGTAGATATGGGAGTCAAAGCTTAATAAATCTGTGTTGGTCAAGAATATTTCCCTGCAAGTAACAGAAACTCAATTTAAACGAATTTAAGAGAAAATTTAAAAGCATGGGGTAGAGGAGGGATCTGTAAATTTTTTTTTTTTTTGGCCTTGAATAGTTAAGGAGATGGATGGACTGGTGTCCATGTTATTTGCCCCCAAGGGTCTCAAATGCTACTATGTGTCTTTGTTTCTTGTTCTGTTTCTTTCCTTGCGTGGGCTCTGTTCCCCACTGGTAGGGCAGCAGGTCACCAGCAGCCCCAGGTTCTATGACCAGAATGAATGGGGATTTGTTCAGCTGAGGTCACATGCTCATCACTGAACCAATCACTGTGACCAAAAGAAACTGACCTTGTTATTGGTCCACCTTGCGTGACAATAGTAACCCCAGAGGCCAGAGTATGGAACGTGACTAGTATCCTCCGTCAAGAGGTGGTCCCTTAAAAGATGGGAGGACAAGTTAGCAGTTGAAAGAGGGGAGCTGTAGAGACTTCCGAACACTCGTTAGAGGCCAACTACGGAATCCCGTCTCCAGTGTCTAAGTGTTTCTCCTCTCAGTCATCCCTCCCAATCCTGAGAGCTCCTTCCTGTCACAGATGGTTCAGAAAAGAAAAAGCCACTGGGAGGCTAGTTCTTTGTAGGAGGAGAAGCTGACATAATGCATACTAATAGAGACTCAGAGAATATGTGTTGGAGCCTGACTCAAGGATCTTAAGCTGGGTGGAGAATTCTGAAGGAAGGCAATAGCTGACTCAGGCTTGACCAAAAAAACACAAGGAAAATGCCAGAAAGGGAGACAATGAGCCTGTTTAGTAAGAAGGTGGGAAGACCTGGCAGATATGATTTTGGTTTTATTCACAGAAGTTCCAGTAAATAACTTGTGAGCAGGTTAAAAGGGCAGTAAAGGTGGCTTCTGGATTTGTACCTGTGAAGGTTTTCAAAATATGCAGTTCTTTTCTTTGACTGCCTTCACCTCTGTCCAAATAAAAATGAAAATCCCCTTTTAATTCCCTTTTGTGGTGAAGGTACAATTTCTTTCTCTATCCTTTGCTTTTCCTTCATAGTGCTCAGGCCAGTTAGGATGCTTTATCAGGATATTCTTAGAACAGTTAGGTTTCAGGGAACAGAACACCTGACTAAGAGTGACTTAAATAATAGCAGTTATAAGTCTTAGGAAATAAGAGGTTTCCAAGAAGTACTGGTGCAGTGGCTCAACTATGTGGTCAAATGAGGGAGGGGTGTCTTGTGCCCCTTCCTGAAGTTTCCTTCCACGTGAACGACAATCAATCACTGTAAGTCCTGTTCTGTTTCTTCCCTTTTACCTTCTCTGTCCTTAGTGGGGAGGAGTGGCTAAAATCAAGCTCCCCTTGGTCTCTGCTTCTCTGGGTGTGATCTCTAACTATGCTAAGTCTTCCTAACTTGGGGAGTCAGGCCCAGTAGTTCTTCCATGAAGTTACATCCACATACTTAGCGTTTACCAGCAACCAAGGTAATATTGTTCTCCTTCATCTCTGCCTCCATTATCCAATTTCTCAATTGGTTCATAGCTCAGAATGGGGAAAAGGGAGTTATTCATTGGGCTGCCTTAGACTCCAGCAGATGCCATCAAGAGCCCAGGTGTGTTCACTCTGCCTACTCTGCTATCATCCGTCTACCAACAATGTGTCCCCTCAGTGTCACAACACGGCTGCCACCGCTGCAAAGATCACATCACATGAATGCATCCCAAGCAGGAAGGATGGGGAAAGGGGCAAACGGGATTTTCCCTTGAGAATATTTCCTAGACACCCCCAGCTGACTCTCCATTACAGCCTATTCACCAGAACTGGGTCACATGTCCACTCCAGACCAGTGACTGGCAGAAATGAAAGCATCATGACAGCTTAGTCCAATTCAACTAAGTTATGTTGAGTCACTCAGAACTGAGCATATAGCCTCCCAAACAAAGCAAGCTTCTGTTAGCAAAAGACAGAAGGAGCAGCTCAATAGGCAGCTACTAGCGTTTGTTGCATTACTGTTCACAATTTGTGGCTGAGTATTTATTGGTATGGTGACTCATTAATGATCTGACTATTCTTTCTAGCTTAAGTCCCAGGAGGCAGGATGGGTGGCTGTGTTGTTAGTGCTGTGCCCTCAGAACCTGCTGTAGAACATTCCTCAAAGTTGGGGCTCCATAAATCATGGGAACATGTGAATAATTACATGCTCAGAATTGCTGGCCACTGTAGTGAATACCAAGAGAAATGTCAGACACATTCCTTGTTTTTAAAGACTTTATGGTGCGGATGAGGCAAGATTAACATTTAAATTCTTTTCTAGCTACTTGAGTCAAGTTGTCTCCCTCCCTTCTTCCAAATAATATTTATCAGATGTCTACTACATGCAGACACAATGACAAGTGCTGCGGATGCAAGCAAGACCTGAACCCTGGTGATGGTAAAGGCTTAGTGAGATGAATGTGGAAGCCACCATGATAAAGACAAATAGGATGGCTTGGGGAACACCAGAGAAGAAGTTCTGTGTTTCTTCTTTGCCCTCCAATCCACAGGACCCAGACCAGGACCTGGTACCTCATAAACACTCAAATAATAGTGGTTATTTGATTGTTGAAGGGGAGAAAACACACATACACACACAAAAACTTATCAAACATTTAGGGCAGGCATTGTTGATCTATTTTGCAGACCGGGAAATTGAGACTCAGGAACACTAAATAACCTTCCATGAATAATAGGGGACAGACCAGGAGGAGATCCTGGCTCTGCTGATGGCTTGCTCCTTTTTTCTGTTCCTCCTCCCTGTCTTCCCAGCGAGGTGACCAGCTGACATCAGATTCTTAGTCTCGGGAATTGTTCTGTGTCTGGTGTCCTCATTTGACCTATGAACATCTAGATCCATCTTCTCACATGAAGTGTGAAAACCAACATCCATTTCCCTCCTGTCACTCAGCTAGCAGCCCAACACGAGTGAATGCAAGCAGCCAGTGCTGAGAGACCAAGGTCTATACATGTAAGATTTATTTTTCTCCTTTTCTTATAATGATGGTATGTCTTTTGTATTTAAGCACTAATTATAATTAGTCACTTCCTAGAAAGTGTGCAAACATCACAGCACAGCTGGGAGCCTGCATAATTTAGCCATGATTGCTCATTTAACTTCACAATCTAGGATTGTGTGAGCTTTACAAAAGATACCTACAGCCCTGGAAGGTGGGGAGGAAAGGGCTTTATTTTTTTATTGGCATCTTTCTCTTAGTGCTCTGCGCAGGCCTCTGTATGGATTTATAAGATTTCATGTGAAAATGTTTACAATCAAAATATTAAAATACTATTATTACATTAATCTTTCAAAGAGCCTAATTTGCCAATTCCCAGCTACAATTTTCATACTTTAATAAGTATGAATAACTGTTCTCTAACTCGGGTGTACAGAAAATAGCATTTTCTTTATCTCCTTTAAATCATCTTAATTATGACACTAGACCCTTATTCCCCTGGATGTGGAAAATTTAATTTCAGACCTTACAGGAATTCCTTCATGTTTCAAGGAGCTAATAGAACCTGGGAGGCAGAAGTGGTCACGCATCCTTACTGTCCAAGCTCAGGGGGAACACTTGATGTCCAGAAGTCCCTGCTTCTGGGTCAGTCATAGGGTTTGGGGCTCTTTACTGAGGGGCCCATGGTCTCCCTACCTCAAACACTGCAAGCAACCAGCCTCCCTGAAGCTCTTCCATCTTCTAAACTAGGCCACAGAGTCAAGTGTGGGACTCTGTGCATGAAGAATTCACATCAGTGCTCCCCTCCTTGGCTGGGGAGGTCATTCTCTCTCCAGAGTCTTTCTGCCCTCCCTACTCTTTAGGGGAGACTGGCATTTTCTCTTCAAATGGCTGAGGCTTCAACAAAAGATCGGAGAAGCTCTCAGCTCCAGATTGCTTCAGCTCTTCTACCCTGTAAGCAGGCATACAAGTCCACCTGGCTCCCTGCTGTAACTGCAGGGAGAGAAAGATTTAGGAAGAACAAACACAAATTAATCTCTTAATATATTCGCCTGCCACGTTAGGTAATCCTTACCAACCAGTGGGTTTTTTTCAACCTAGAGAGATTAATTTACAAATACCCTATACATTTATTCAAGCAATATTTATTTAGCATCTCATGTATAGTACAGTGTGCTGCCTACTGCAGGCACAGCCTTGTAATGTACTGCATTATTGCTTCCAATTCTTTACCTACCCCTGTACCTGTGCCCTGTGCTGTGCAACTTTGCAATTGGCACTACAAGAGACAGAGTATATTTTCTCACATTATTGAGGTCATGCTTGGCCATATGGCTCACTTTAGCCCATGGAGCATGGAGAGAAGTGACTGTGTGCCAGTCAGTTCCAAGACTAGGCATTAGGACACGTTGTTTGCATTCACTACCTCTTGTGCTTCTATTGTTGTCATGAGAAAAACATGCCAGTGGTTCTAAAGAATAAGAAGTACTATTAGCTTGGAATGAAGTTCAGTAGAGGCCAGTCTAGAAGCATCAAACCGCAGTCATCCTGTGAATATATATGTGAGAATAAATAATTGTTGCAAGTTATTGAGTCAGGGCATTTTTTATTATGCAGCATTAGCTGACTGCTACAAGCTGGGACATGACATAACAACTGAACAGAAAAACAAACAGGGAATGAAAAAGGCATGATCTCTGCCTTCATGGAGTTTACAGTCTAGAGGGAGAGGCAGACATTAAACCAATTATTACCATAGCAATTTTTAAAATTATGAATATGATGAATGTCATGAAGGAAGTATATTAGAATACATAGTGCTGGAAGAGTATGTGACAGGAATATTTAGCCAAGTATTTTTCCCCCCTAGGGGTGAAGATAGTTCTAGAAAGAGTAACACTGAGATTTCCTATCTGTAGCTAACTAATCATATTCTCAAATTTCTTCAGATAGTTAACACTGTTGCATTTGTATGAACCCTGATAGCTCAGTTGGTAAAGAATCCACCTGCAATGCAGGAAACCCTGGTTCAATCCTTGGGTCGGGAAGATCCCCTGGAGAATGAAAAGGCTACCACTCCAGTATTCTGGCCTGGAGAATTCCATGGACTACAGTCCATGGGGTTGCAAAGAGCTGGACATGACTGAATGACTTTCACTTTGTAAGCTAACTTAACCCTAAAATTGAACAACCAAAATACACAAATAGATACTGCTGATGCACACATGTCTATGGCAGAGCTCTGGAGCTTTCAGGTAGTATGGTATTTGATGTGCTCTGTAGCTACAGGGGATAGGGGAAGCAATATGCAAGTTCACCAACCATATGTAGTGGCACACCATCAGTCTTAGAATGCCCCAGGTAAAGCTCAGTGGATGGGTGAGCTGCACCTCACTTGTGTCCTGCATCTTTTCTTTCCTCTTTCTAACCTAGGAGAAAGCAGTATGTGTGTCCAAAGGTTTAAGATTTGAGAGCCTCTTTAGGCAAAATTCCATGGGGATATGCCAATAAAATATTCACTAGATGCAGGTGGTCTTATGCAAGTTGGTATATCAAATTCATTAATGCCTGCAATACAAGATGAAATAGTAGATGCCAAGAACTCAACTAGGGCAGTGAAGAAAAGCAGATGTCAGTGCCAGACCAGCCTAAGTTGGAGGCCCACGAAGATCACTTAGTGATCTTAGAAAAGTGATAAGCCTCATTTTTCCTCCCTCTGGAAATAGGAATGACCACTATGGCAGAGGCTGCTAGAATTTACCAATATCTGCTTCTGCTCCTTCCTGAGCATACAACCTGGCTGTTCTTGAAGTTAGATCTGGCCACATGATTGAGTTCTAGTCCTTAGAATATAAGTGGAGATGATGTGAGTCCTTTCAGGACTGGTTGATAAAACTTTCCCATGTGCAATCCCCGTTCTCCTTCCCCATCTTCCAGCTGAATAGAGAGAATCCTGATACTCAAAGGAGGATCCAGCCACAAGGTGGAAGGATCCTGGGTCCCCAGATGACTGCACAGAGCAGAGCTCCCACTCTTAACCTGAACCACATAACCCTTTTCAGGTAAGCTAGACATAAATTTTCATCATGTTCAACCACTGGAATTTTAGGGGTTGTCTTGTTATAGCCATTAACTTCTTCTGGTTAATCCAATCATCTGCTTTACAGGATTGCTGTGAGAAAGCTTGTGAAATGCCTAGCTTAGGTATTCAATACATAATTAAGTCCTGTAAGAATGGTGCCAAGATCTGGGGCTTTGGGAGAGCATGGTGGTTTCCTGTCTGGCCCTCAATTCCTTGAGTGTGAGCTCTGCCAAGCTACTGAGATTATTAAAGTTTTAGAAGCTAGGAGACCTGGCCTTGGACTTTTCTGCTCCTGCCCAGAAGCCAGCAGAGTGGTTGCTCAGCACTGGAGACAGAGGAAATGAGAACAACCTCAGAAATAGATATAGTTAGAAAAAAAAGTACTGCCATTGTTTTTAGAATACAACAAGCAGAGGGTTCCCATTCCCAGAAAGATCTTCTTGGTTTTCCCTAATGATGATTGATGTCAAAACTGGAGAGCCTAGACATGCCTAAGCCACAAAGTGCCTTCTGAATCAACCCTGGAGCCAGCCTTAAATGTGTTGTAGGATGCTCGAATTCTCCGAGAGCCTGCCATCTTTGACTGACTATAAGTCTGGTATTTGTAAGTTCATTAACTAGCATTTTTCACTTTCAGAATACAGTGTTCTCCATCCCCACGCTTACAAAGTTGGCAGTCCAACTTTTAAAAATTGACTAGTTGCCAACTCTTAAAAACTGGGTGATTTCACATAAATATTTATGTTTCTAGTGTCTCTCTAGTAATCAAATGAGCTGGTAATGCTGGGCCCACGTTTCAAACTGGCAACAATTGACTGCTACTGAATAGAAGCTACTCCCATTCAACATGGCAGACACCACAGCACTGGCCAGTGTACTTGCTGTGCTGTGCCTAGTCTCTCAGTCGTGTCTGACTCTTTGTGACCCCATTAACTGTAGCCCACCAAGCTCCTCTGTCCAAGGAATTCTCCAGGCAAGAATACTAGAGTGGGTTGTCATGCCCTCCTCCAGAGGATCTTCCCATCCCAGGGATTGAACCTAGGTCTCCTGCATTGCAGGTGGATTCTTTACTGTCTGAGCCACCAAGGATGCCCAAGAATATTGGAGTGGGTAGCCTATCCCGTCTCCAGGGTATCTTCCAGACCCAGGAAATGAACCAGAGTCTCTTGCATTGCACGCGGAATTTTTACCAGCTGAGCTTACCAGGGAAGCCCACAAAACAGCCAGTATACTTCAGTTCAGTTCAGTTCAGTTCAGTCGCTCAGTCGTGTCCGACTCTCCGCGACCCCATGAATCACAGCACGCCAGGCCTCCCTGTCCATCACCAACTCCCGAAGTACACTCAAACTCATGTCCACAGAGTCGGTGATGCCATCCAGCCATCTCATTCTCGGTCGTCCCCTTCTCCTCCTGCCCTCAACCTTTCCCAGCATCAGAGTCTTTTCCAGTGAGTCAACTCGTCGCATGAGGTGGCCAAAGTATTGCAGTTTCAGCTTTAGCATCAGTCCCTCCAATGAACATCCAGGATTGATCTCCTTTAGAATGGACTGGTTGGATCTCCTTGCAGTATAAGGGACTCTCAAGAGTCTTCTCCAACACCACAGTTCAAAAGCATCGATTCTTCGGCGATCAGCCTTCTTCACAGTCCAACTCTCACATCCATACATGACCACGGGAAAAACCATTGCCTTGACTAGACGGACCTTGGTTGGCAAAGTAATGTCTCTGCTTTTTAATATACTATCAAGGTTGGTCATAACTTTCCTTCCAAGGAGCAAGCGTCTTTTAATTTCATGGCTGCAATCAGCATCTGCAGTGATTTTGGAGCCCAAAAAAACAAAGTCTGACACTGTTTCCACTGTTTTTCCATCTATTTCCCATGAAGTGATGGGACAAGATGCCATGATCTTACTTACCCAACCTTATTTTACCATTTGTACTACTTGCCTGGCCTTGATAGTCTCCTGAGTTTGCAACCCCTAGGAGAAGGCAATGGCAAGCCACTCCAGTACTCTTGCCTAGAAAATCCCATGGATGGAGGAGCCTGGTAGGCTGCAGTCCGTGGGGTCGCTAAGGGTCAGACATGACTGAGTGACTTCCCTTTCACTTTTCACTTTCACACATTGGAGAAGGAAATGGCAACCCACTCCAGTGTTCTTGCCTGGAGAATCCGAGGGACAGGGGAGCCTGGTGGGTTTCCGTCTATGGGGTCACACAGAGTCGGACACGACTGAAGTGACTTAGCAGCAGCAGCAGCAGGTTAATTTTTATGATAAACATGACTTTAATATATGGTATAATTGTTGGCAATTATGACTTATGGCTATCATCTTTGTGCCAATAGTGTTTTTAATATTTAATAGTATTTTATTTGCTCAAGAAATACTAATCAGACGGTTGTTATGTGCAATGTACTGTGCTGAGTACTGTGGTGATACAGAGATGCATTGTGTTCTCAAGAAGTCCTAGTCCAATATGGGACATATAATATGAACAAAAACTATACTAAAAACAACAAAAGTATCCATTTCTAGGGGAGGGGAAGGGAAAGATTGTTTTCTCCTGAGAAGATAAAATAAGGCTTCATGGAGAAGAAAGTATTCTGGACTTTGAAGATCTGATATGATTTCAGTGTGTAGAAATTGCAGGGGTGGGCTGCTAGGAAGGGGGAACTGCACAAACAAAGGCACAGAGGTGTTCAAGTACTCGGTATGCACAAGGAATGAAGAATGACCAAGTTTGATAGGAGCAGAGGACTCATGAATGAACGTGGTGGGAAATAAACCGGAAAGCTGGATGAGACCAAAGCATGAAGGTCTTTGAGATAATCTAGAGAGTTTAAACTATTTCTGTGGATGTTGGGGAGCCACTGAGAGATTTTCTGCAGGAGAAAGCCAGGCTCAGAACTGTGATTCAGAGAGGAGTCTGGAAATGATATGAAATGTAAATTAGTAGACATACCAAGGGATTACTGCAACTTTCTTTTTTAAAAAGTATCAAAATCAAGGTCATAGACATCAAAACAACGAGACAATGGGAGAGAGAGTTAATAAAGATGTAGTCTCTGGGCTTTTATAAATAGTTGGTTGTCAGGGTCCAAGAAATGACTAGCATCGAATGCTTCTGAGAGGTGGAAGCAAATGTGGAGAGTTAGGAAGAAGTGGGAAATGTGGGCAACTCTCTGCAGGAGTATGGCAAGAAAGGAAGGCAGGTGAGCATGGCCCAGTGGAGAGATGGTTTTGAATGAGGGGGCTTGAGCACATTTGGATGCAGGGAGAGGCAGGGCTTCAAGACACAAGAGGGAGGAATCAATGAGGCAGGGCCTTTGAAGAAGCAGGAGTGGGATCAGAGAGGAGGAGGAGGAACTACCCTCAGCAGCTGCCTGACTGGTGAGAGTGACCCTCACCCAGATCAACCACTGTTGGCCTCAGGACCGTGTCTAACAGGCAGGATGCTTTGATCATTTACATCTACTATGTGGAGCACCTCCTTATGCTGTGTGGATAATGCCAGCCTGGGATGCCACATCTGGGCCTCTGATAACACTATCCTGATAGTTTCTTAGCTTCTGGCTCTCCTTTTCAATCCATCACCTGAAACGTGGTTTCCAACCAAAGCATGTTATGCCCCATGGTACATGTAATGTTCTTCTGTTCTTCCCTGAAACAGATGCAACTGACTAACCAGAGGAGACCATCAACACAAGGCTCCATTAAAGTTCTTGTATCTCTTCCCCAGGCCATGCTTTCCAAGCAGCTTCTTCCTTTTTCACTTTCATGAATATGTTGGTGATTACAACTAAAAGCTGGAGAGAGATTATTTAACATCTACAAAGTATGTTCTCATCTGATTCTTGTTACAACCTATGTGGTGGGTATAATCATTAAATCCACCCTACAGATAAGGAAACCAAGCCTCAGAGAAGTGAAATATCTTGTGCATTCATTCAATTCACTTCAGTGCTGTCACTCAGATGTGTCTGACTCATTGCGACCTCATGGACTGCAGCACGCCAGGTCTCCCTGTCCATCACCAACTCCTGGAGTTTATTCAAACTCATGTCCATTGTGTCGGTGATGCCATCCAACCATCGCATCCTCTGTCATCCCCTTCTCCTCCTGCCTTCAGTCTTTCCCAACATCAGGGTCTTTTCAAATGAGTCTGTTCTTCACATCAGGTGGCCAAAGTATTGGAGTTTCAGCTTCAGCATCAGTTCTTCCAGTGAATATTCAGGACTGAATTCCCTTAGAATAGACTGGTTGGATCTCCTTGCAGTCCAAGGGACTCTCAAGAGTCTTCCCGAACACCACAATTTGAAAGCATCAATTATTTGCTCTCAGCTTTCTTTATAGTCCAACTCTCACATCCATACATGACTATTGGAAAAACCATAGCCTTGACTAGATGGACCTTTGTTGGCAAAGTAGTGTCTCTGCTTTTTAATATGCTGTCTAGATTGGTCATAGCTTTTCTTCCAATGAATAAGCATCTTTTAATTTCATGGCTGCAGTCACCATCTGCAGTGATTTTGGAGCCCCCCCCCAAAAAATAAAGTCTGCCACTGTTTCCACTGTTTCTCCATCTATTTGCCATGAAGTGATGGGACCAGATGCCATGATCTTAGTCTTCTGAATGTTGAACTTTAAGCCAACTTTTTCACTCTCCTCTTTCACTTTCATCAAGAGGCTCTTTGGTTCTTCTCCACTTTCTGCCATAAGGATGGTGTCATCTGCATATCTGAGGTTATTGATATTTCTCCCCACAATCTTGATTCCAGTTTGTGCTTCATCCAGCCCAGCATTTCTCATAATGTACTCTGCATACAAGTTAAATAAGCATGGTGGCAATATACAGCCTTGACATACTCCTTTCCTGATTTGGAACCGGTCTGTTGCTCCGTGTCCAGTTCTAACTGTTACTTCCTTACCTGCATACAGATTTCTCAGGAGGCAGGTCAGGTGGTTTGGTATTCCCATCTCTTTCAGAATTTTCCACAGTTTATTGTAATCCACATAGTCAAAGGCTTTGGCTTAGTTAATAAAGCAGAAATAGATGTTTTTCTGGAACTCTCTTGCTTTTTCAATGATCCAGTGGATGTTGGCAATTTGATCTCTGGTTCATCTGCCTTTTCTAAAACCAGCTTGAACATCTGGAAGTTCATGATTCACGTATTGTTGAAGCCTGGCTTGGAAAATTTTGAGCATTACTTTGCTAATGTGTGAGATGAGTATAATTGTGCTTTATTTTGAGCATTCTTTGACATTGCCTTTCTTTGGGATTGGAATGAAAACTGACCTTTTCCAGTCCCGTGGCCACTGCTGAGTTTTCCAAATTTGCTGGCATATTGAGTGCAGCACTTTCACAGCATCATCTTTCAGGATTTGAAATAGCTCAACTGGAATTCCATCCCCTCCACTAACTTTGTTCATAGTGATGCTTCCCAAGGCCCACTTGACTTCACATTCCAGGATGTCTGGCTCCAGGTGAGTGATCACACCATGGTAATTATTTCAGTCATGAAGATCTTTTTTATATAGTACTGTGTATTCTTACAACCTCTATTTAATATCTTCTGCTTCTGTTAGGTCCATACCATTTCTGTCCTTTATTGAGCCCATCTTTGCATGAAATGTTCCCTCGGTATCTCTAATTTTCTTGAAGAGATCTCTAGTCTTTCCTGTTCTATTGTTTTCCTCTATTTCTTTGCACTGATCACTGAGGAAGGCTTCACTATGCTTCACTGGACCAACTGTATGGAGATACCTCACGTCCAAGGTCAGAGAAACCCTAGTAAGATGGTAGGCACTGGAGCGGCTGTGAGGAGATACCCCGCGTCCAAGGGCAAAGGAGAAGCCCCAGTAAGATGGTATGAAGGGTGAGTTCATGTTTAGAATCAAATCAAATTCACTTTTAGAATCAAATCAGTGCAATATTCAGTTCAGTTCAGTTCAGTTCAGTTGCTCAGTCGTGTCAGACTCTTTGCGACCCCATGAATCACAGCACGCTAGGCCTCCCTGTCCATCACCAACTCCCAGAGCTCACTCAAACTCATGTCCATCAAGTCGGTGATGCCATCCAGCCATCTCATTCTCTGTTGTCCCCTTTTCCTCCTGCCCCCAACCTTCCCCAGCATCAGAGTCTTTTCCAGTGAGTCAACTTGTTGCATGAGGTGGCCAAAGTATTGGAGTTTCAGCTTTAGCATCAGTCCTTCCAATGAACACCCAAGACTGATCTCCTTTAGAATGGACTGGTTGGATCTCCTTGCAGTCCAAGGGACTCTCAAGAGTCTTCTCCAACACCACAGTTCAAAAGCATTAATTCTTCGGTGATCAGCTTTCTTCACAGTCCAACTCTCACATCCATACATGACCACGGGAAAAACCATAGCCTTGACTAGACGACCTTGGTTGGCAAAGTAATGTCTCTGCTTTTTAATATGCTATCTAGGTTGGTCATAACTTTCCTTCCAAGGAGTAAGCGTCTTTTAATTTCATGGCTGCAATCAGCATCTGCAGTGACTTTGGAGCCCAAAAAAACAAAGTCTGCCACTGTTTCCACTGTTTTTCCATCTATTTCCCATGAAGTGATGGGACCAGATGCCATAATCTTTGTTTTCTGAATGTTTCATGTGTCATTGAGGTTTTGAGGTTGTATATTACATAGTATTACAGTGGCAATAGAAAACTGATATATACCTCAAACTCAAGTTGCTTAAATCTCAACTTCTGAAACCTTGAAATCATTGTTCAGATGGAGTGTCTGGATGGTTTACTCTTTACAACATGAACTCTGGAGTCTTTATATCCTGGATTCATATTCCAGCTCTGCTATTTATTACCTGTCAATGATTGCACTGATCGCTGAGAAAGGTCCTGCATCCTCAGAGACACCTCCATGACCTTAGAATTTCTAGATGCTTGGCTTATCATAGACAGCAACTTTGCAGAATGTTCTTCCTCTTGTGTGGTAAGAGGTAGGTGGCAGGGATTGAGCAGGACCAGGGGAGCCATAAGTAGGAGGGAGAGCCACAGAGTCTGTGATGGAGGAGGGGTCAGTGCCACAGAGCACTGGAGATGGATTTAGAGAACAGGGACTCTAGCCCTGCTCTGCCATTGTTCTGCCATGTATCCTTGGGCAAGTCCTTTGGAACGCATGTGCTTCAGTTTCCCCATCTGTGAAAGGAGAATAAGAATCTCCAGCTTGTAGGATAGACTTAAGAGTGAAATGCACATGGCATAGGCACCTCTCTCCAAGGATCAAGTTCAGGGCCAGTTCAGTAAGGATCAGGTCTCCACTATTTCTTTTTTTCCAAAAAGGTTTCAAGTGTATCCCTCCCTTCTTACACCTTCTCTAGAGCACTCATAACTCTGGACCTGTTCCTAGGGGCACAGGGACAAACATTTTCATGTTAGATCAGGGAGCTGTACCTGCTGCAGACAGTTGAAATCATTTCTGAGCAAGTGTAGGATGTTACTCAGCATCGTCCCTAAGCCCACAGACAGACTAAGGAAATGGTGTGAATGTTGGCAGATACTGGCAGACAGGCCTTCAAAGTTGCCTGGCTGGTCCTTCCGTGTTCAACAACCAGGTTTGAGGAAGAGAATTAAATGTATTGAGCCCCTACCAGGGATGCATCCCTCTGTTACACATGTTCACACATACTTCCTAGTACAAGTCTCACAATAATCATATTAGTATCATCCCCATTTTACAGATTAAGAAACTGAGGCTGAGGGACATTAGGTATCTTCAGTTACTGCCCAAATTTTATAAAAATGATCAGCTGAAAGTGCATTAGTGTTGTAAGAGATGAAGGAGGGGCTTCTTCCTAGTTGCAAAAACAGTGGAATTTCTAGTCACTCATCATCTTTGATGATATGACTCCCATACTTTGTTCATGTTCTTTCATCTTGTTCTTTTCCTTCACCACTGGATGTGATTGGCCAGCTTATATTAGTGTCAAGAGGTGGCTGAGAATCCACTGATTTGGCTGCTCTGTGTTCTTCCTCTTGGTTCTTAATATTGTGTTACATTTCTGAGAGCTACATTTCTTAATGCTAATATCAACATCATCAATTTTCTATTTTCCAGTCATTTTTGTAGAACAAAGAAGGCAAAATGAAATAAAATAACTAACATTCATTAAGCGCCTTACTATTTTGTGTACTACTCATAAAAATGGTGTAGTGCATTCACAGTTATGAAAGCTGCATGATCAAGTGTTTTCCTGAAAAGAGAGAAATTCTGCTTTGATTAGGCATGGCTGAGAACCCAGTCCTCCACTTAGAAATTGACATGTCGGATGCCTAAAGGAATTTTCCATTGACGAGATAATGCCTTCCTATATTTCAAGCCTGGTTTCTCCCCACTACCTACTTGTTTCCAGTGCCCGGTGCTATAGGACACTTTCTTGGCACTGTGTCATCTTTAGCCCTACACCTTCAGGTTACGATGATGGATGAGTGCCACAGTGGGTCCTAGGAGTGCTCTGGAAGCCGTTCCTACACTAGGCAGCAGGCAATAGCCTAACCATACACATATATGACTGTGAACTGCAAAACATCCCCCTAGAACCAAACTAAAGGGTTCCTTCTAGGCCAGAACCCCAAAATGCCCATGACCATTTCAAGCCCTCCTGTATGAGGAGAAGTAGGAGGGAGAGTGCTTGTGTTCAATTGCTCAGACGTGTCTAACTTTTGGTGACCCCATGGACTGTAGCCCACCAGGCTCCTCTGTCCATGGGATTCTCCAGGCAAGAACACTGGAGAGGGTTGCTATTTCCTCCTCCAGGAGAGGGGAGAGGAAGTATTGCTAAAATATCTTTCTTATGAAAATCAAATATATCTATACCTATATCTGTATATACTTACTATGCAGTC
This sequence comes from Moschus berezovskii, assembly GCF_049115385.1. Classification (NCBI taxonomy): domain Eukaryota; kingdom Metazoa; phylum Chordata; class Mammalia; order Artiodactyla; family Moschidae; genus Moschus; species Moschus berezovskii. Next base: position 75,367,916 of record NC_142465.1, read on the forward strand.
ACACCGCTAGGGCCCCACCTAGGGCCTTAGAAGAAGCCTGCCTAAGTGCTCCAATGTTGCTGAAATTTCAATAACTTCACAGTAATCCTCCTACACTGTCACAACTGAACTCTGTATGTCACCAGGAATGGGCATGGTTGTAGTGTGTGGTGGAAACCACAGGAGAGCTAATAGGAGAAACAAGTGAATGATTACGTAGTACAGAGGTCAGTAGACTAGATGGCCCACAAACCAGGTCAGACCCACTGCCTGTTTTTGCAAATAAAGTTTTATTGGAATGCAGCCACATTAATTGTTGTGGCAGGCTTTGTGCTGCAGTGGTAGAGTGGAGTTGTTACAACAGATACTTGTCCACCAAACTAAATTATTTACCACCCGACCTTTGATATAAACAGTTTATGAAAAATTGGGAAGGTCTTGAAAAAGAAGAAGATGAGGCAAAAAAAAAAAATAGCGCTAGATTCAAACTGTTGATATTTGATTCTGGCTCTATCATTTCATAACTGTATGACTTTGGGCAAGTTATTCAACTTTTATGAACCTCAATTTCCTACAAAAGGATAATTCTTCTATCACAAATTTTCTATGAGGAGTGGGTGAACCCTTGTGTATAAAGTGCTGGCATAGTGCCTGACGTAAAGCTGAAGTTCAGTGTATTATTAGCTGACAGTCACCAAGATACCTGTACTTATTGTCAGCTCAGGTAGAGGATTTTATGTGTGCCATTAAGGCCTGTGGTTCAATGCCAGTGCTTTTTCCCTGATGAGGTTCTCATTGCTGCTTCCATGGTGATGTAGTAGGGACAGCCTGAAGCAATTTTGTGATTTAAGTACCATCCCATTGTCTCTCCACCAACTCACTGCTCCGTGTCATAACCAAAGTCTAGATCGTTTTCCCAGAGGCAAGTACATTCTCCAACTCAATCATTCATTCACCTCGTCTTAGAAGAATGTCTGGCTGTCCAAGGAAACATCAACTGTAAAGACTCAATTGCTCTGCTCTGTAGTTGCCACCTTGCCTCTCCTTAATCTTCTTATCCCAGATAAATCTTTATCTAATGCATAACAGAGAATGGGGTTGACAGATGAAACCTTTTCAGAAATACGTCTATATCATTTAAAACACTTTGGACTACAAAGTAAAGAAAGCCCAATTAAATGTGGCTTAAGGAATAAGGACATTTATTAGTTTGTTAGCTCTTAAAACCCTAAATCCAGAGATAGGTAGTTTCAGAGTTGGGAACTCAAGTAGCTTAGAAACAACAACAATGGTGTGTTCCTTCCTTTATGTTCATTCTCTTGAGTTGGCCCCTCCATGGTCCCAGAATGGCTGCCCCAGCTCCAGTCATCACATGTTGATGGCAACATCAAGAGCAGAGGCACATTTCCATGAAGCTAATGAAACTTAAGCTTCAGGGTCCCTCACTTTCAAAGACCCCTTCAAGGCTTAGAAATGTACTCAAGTGGCTATATACTTTTGTGAAATTTTCAGAAATAAGTATATGTATTCTTTTACAAAAAGAAGCTGCTTCAAATTAGGTAAGCTTTCAGTTCAGTTCAGTTCAGTCGCTCAGTCGTGTCCGACTCTCCGCGACCCCATGAATTACAGCACGCCAGGCCTCCCTGTCCATCACCAACTCCCGGAGTACACTCAAACTCATGTCCACAGAGTCGGTGATGCCATCCAGCCATCTCATTCTCCATCGTCCCCTTCTCCTCCTGCCCCCAACCTTTCCCAGCATCAGAGTCTTTTCCAGTGAGTCAACTCGATGCATGAGGTGGCCAAAGTATTGCAGTTTCAGCTTCAGCATCAGTCCCTCCAATGAACATCCAGGATTGATTTCCTTTAGAATGGACTGGTTGGATCTCCTTGCAGTATAAGGGACTCTCAAGAGTCTTCTCCAACACCACAGTTCAAAAGCATTAATTCTTTGGCGATCAGCCTTCCGCACAGTCCAACTCTCACATCCATACATGACCACGGGAAAAACCATTGCCTTGACTAGACGGACCTTGGTTGGCAAAGTAATGTCTCTGCTTTTTAATATACCATCTAGGTTGGTCATAACTTTCCTTCCAAGGAGCAAACGTCTTTTAATTTCATGGCTGCAATCAGCATCTGCAGTGATTTTGGAGCCCAAAAAAATAAACTCTGACACTGTGCTTTATGCCCTATAAAATCTAGACCCATCCCTGGTCCTAAGGCAGGAAAAAAAAAAAATCATCCTACCTGGGTTTCTTTTCTAAGAACAAAGACAAGCTTCCTGGAAGCTCTCCCACCAACTTTCCTTTGCATTACATTGACCAAAATTGTATCACAAGCCCACTCTTTAATTGTGTTGCTCCAGGTTCTCTGAGAAGCAGATGCTGAGATAGGATTAAACATGCTAGAAATTTTTAGGGGAAATGTCTCTGAGAGAAAATGGTTAGGGAGCCGATAAGACTGAGAACCTTCAGATAGCAATGCAGGTTTGGCCCAGAGAGAAGAGCAGAGAGAAGCAGGGAAGGAAAAGTGAAAGTACTTTAGCCCACAGTGCAGCCTCAGGAAATTTCAGCAAAGCCTTTGGGGAGCATACAAGACGGAGTGACCTGTCGAAGAATCCTGTGTCTCCCAGAAACAAGCCTGTTTTAGAATCCCTGCCACATACTATCATCGGCTGGAAATGGGAATCACGAGTGACCAAACCAGTGATGGCTATACGAGCATAGCAGATGGGCCGATGTCCAGTTACACTTCCTGCATTAGAGGATCTAAGAGGTACATTCTCATGGCCACCACATTTACCAAGGAGAACAAGAACCCACAGCTGACATAGACCAATCAAGAGCCATCCCCGGGGCAAGGAAGGGCCTGGTCTGCACAGGGACTTGGCCATTCAGATGGAGAGCAAAGGTGAGGGTTCCTCTTAGTGGAAGAAAGGGAGGAGTGGTGATGAGGCCACAAGAGTGTTCACCCATAGAGACCAGACTTGTTGCCAAGGGGGAGAGGGAATGGGAGAGGGGTGGACTAGGAGTTTGGGGTTGGTAGATCCAAACTATTACATTTAGAACAGATAAACAACAAGGTCCTACTGTATAGCACAGGGAACTATATGCAGTCTCCTGGAGTAAACCATAATGGAAAAGAATGTTTAAAAAAGAATGTGTGTGTGTGTATATATATATATATATATATATAGATATAGATATAGATATAACTGAATCACTTTGCTGTACAGCAGAAATTAACACAAATATGTAAATCAAATATACTTCAAGTAAAAAAAAAAACAAAAAAGAGTGTCTGCCAATCTCCACCCCTCAACAAACCTCCAGTACCCGTAAGTGGTCATTGAGCACGTTCCTTTCAGCCAGACCCAATCAGATATGACTGCCCTTTATCAGGGGACTTTCCTGACCCCAGGGCCAGCTTACCAAGTGCAGTAGAAGGGAGAGAAATAGCTTTCCATGTTAGCTATCCAAATCTCAATATCTGTGATGAACTCCTTCTATTGTGAAGTCAACAAAAAGCCTTGGTTCTGGGTCTTCTGCAAATCGCCTCAGTTTGCAGCTTGACTGTGCTTCTTTTGTTTTTTATTTTTGTAGAGGTTGTGAGCCTTGATGTCCTGTGTCTATTCTAATTTGGCTTCTTGTGTGTTGCCTATTTAACATCTCCCCCACTGTTTCAATTAGATAGACTTCCTGTTCTGCTTGGCAAGTCAGGGCTCAAAGCACTTGGATTTCTCCCCTTTGTGGGAGAGGTGAGTATCATTAATTAAGCATGCGGTAAGGTGGGTTGAATAAATCATTTGAGTAACATCGTCATACTCTTGACGATGATTTGGAAACCAAGGAAATATTTTATGTGGTTTTTGCAGTTGTTGCCTAACTGGCCTCCTGGCTTTCACTCTTACCCTTACTCTCTAATTTCTATTCTCTACTCAACACCCAGAAAGCGATCCTGGTAAGAGGCAATTCAGATCATGTCACTCCTGTGCTCAGATCTTTCCAATCATTAGCCAATTACTTCTAGTAAAAGCCAAAGTCCTTATACTGATCTACATGGTCCTGCCTGAGATCTGCAAACTCTGGCCCTCCAGCCAAATCCAGCTGCCTGCTTTTAGAAATTAAGTTTGGCATCACAGCCACACCTATTTGTTTACATAGTGTCTCAGAGGCTTCTTGTAGAGTTGAGCTGTTGCAGCCGAGAACACGAGTCTACAAAGGCCAAAATCAAGGACCCTTTACTGGAAAGGCTTGCAACCCTGCCCTATATGACTACCTTATCTGTACTCTCCAGTCAACTCGAAGACCCATGACCTCCCACCCTCCTTCTTGATGATTTTCTTCATCCATGCACTTGGCTTTGTTTATTCCTGTAACTCGGGACACACCCTTCCACCTCAGCTGTGAAAGTCTGGTCCTTCTGCGGGGATAGTCTTCCCCTCAATATCCTCATGACTTGCCTAACTGCCCACAGGTCTTGATTCGATATGTCTTCTCACCAGAGACTTTGCTGGTCACCTCATTTAAATTGTAACCTTCTCTCCCTTGAAGCCTCTGTCCTTCCATGGTTTACTTTTCTCCTTAGAACTGTACTCTAACATAAAACACAGTTCACTGCTTGTCTTGTTTATACCCTTGACCCTAAAAGTAAGCCCCTTGAAGATAAGTATTTTTGTCTTTTTTGCTCTGCCCTACCCCCAGGGCTTAGAATAGTGCCTGGCACATAGTAGGTGCTTATTAAATATTTGTCAAGCCGATAAATATACCACCAAAGACTCATCATTCTACTGCCTCACAGAACACCCAAACAACAGTGGCTTATTCAGGTCATAGGGTTGTCTCGCAATGCCATCAGGGTGTTTGGCTCCTCTAGCTCCCCTCCCCACCATCTTTGGTGGGTGATTTTCTTTTCCCCATGGTGTCCTCTTGAACATAGATTGTTCACTCCACTCTGGCCTCCCCTTCATGTTTCCAAGCTGGTTAAAGTAGGAGATGACTGGGAGGAGAAGGTGACCCCTATGTCAGGGAAGAAATCTTTCCCAGAAATGCCTAGCATACTTCTGCTGACGTCTCTTAGGCCAGAGCTTCATGGCCACCCTAAGTTGTGGGAGAAGTTAGGAAATGTACCTTATAGCAGGACATGTGAATATCCTGAAGACCATATGGAAGTTTTAAGAGTATGCAAAAGGAGAAATAAGTATTGGAGAAGTAACTTACAGCATCTGCCTCATCTGCCTTTTGCTTTTTTTTTTTTTAAGCTGGTAGAAGTACTAGAGGGTGGGACTCAGAAGGATTTCCAGAACTTTGGAAGGTACAAAGGGCAAAATTGCTGATATTTGTAAGTGTTCAGCCCAAACATTCCCTGTACTGAAGTCTCCTAGCTTGCTCAATGTCCCTTGTCATCCCACTTCATGTAAGGTTTATGTGATGCTCACTATATTGCTCCCGTCCTCAGCAATATGTGTTGCACATGATAGGTGCTCAGGAACTATTCCTACATGCATTAACAAATGAACTGAAATAAATTCTGAGGAGTATATACACGCATAGGTACACATACATGGGTGTCTAAATGCCTATATTCTATTTATTGCATGCTTCCTATATGCTATCATATATATTCAATTCTGCCAGCAATTCTGGGAAACCAAGAGTAGCATCTCCATTTTGTGATGAAGACCGTAGAAGTCTCTGTTTCAGACTCAGGAGCTGAAGAATTGGTGCTGGAGAAAACTGAACTGTGGTGCTGGAGAAAACTCTTGAGAGTTCCTTGGACAGCAAGGGGATCAAACCAGTCAATCCTAAAGGAAATCAGTTCTGAATATTCATTGGAAGGACTGATGCTGAAACTCTAGTACTTTGGCACCTGACGTGAAGAACTGACTCATTTGAAAAGACCCTGATGCTGGGAAAGATTGAAATCAAAAGGAGAAGAGGGAAGAAGAGGATGAGATAGTTAGATGCATCATCAACCCATTGGACATGAATGTGAGCAAACTTGGGGAGATAGTGAAGGATAGAAAAGCCTGGCCTGTTGCAGCAAAGAGTCAGACACAACTTAGCAACTGAACAACAACAACAAGCCAAAAGGTACCTGCAGTGCAGCACACAGCTAGTAAGTGGTGGAGGCAAGACTCAAAGCCTAGTCACTGATTCTAAAGCTTAGGTTCCCGTGATCACATCATTCTGTGAATCATTCAACAGATAAATACTCACTGCTTCCTGTGCACCATGTACGGTTGTAATAATATTTCCTGCATCAAGAAAATATTACTCTAATTGAAAGATGAATTTTGCCAAGTAAAGCATAGTATAAAGAGATTAAAATACACACGTCCTCTTTTCATCTGTGAATCATTCAACAGATAAATACTCACTGCTTCCTGTGCACCATGTATGGCTGTAATAATATTTCCTGCATCAAGAAAATATTACTCTAAGTGAAAGATGAATTTGGCCAAGTAAAGCATAGTATAAAAAGATCAAAATAAGCACGTCCTCTTTTCATCTGTATGTTTCTTCTGAACATTTCTAGGTAAAGTACCCACCCATTTAACTTCAGGTTCACATGGCTTATTTCAGATTTCTTAACTAGTTTCCTTTAGTTCTTAACTTGTTGCATGTTATTTGTTTAATGAGATTGTAGATTACTTGAGATAAAAAAGTGAAATTGCTCAGTCGTGTCCAACTCTTTGCGACCCCATGGACTATAGCCCACCAGGCTCCTCCATCCATGGAATTTTCCAGGCAAGAATATTGTAGTGGGGTTGCCATGTCCTTCTCCAGGGGATCTTCCCAACTCCGGGATCGAATGCGGGTCTCCTGCCATTGCAGGCAGACGCTTTACAATCTGAGCCACCAGGGGAAGCCTTACTTGAGATAAGGTGTGTCTTATTCATTATTGAGTTCCAGTCTTAAGGTTGCCTGAAGTTAGGACAGTGATGGGCACTCTGGGTTTAATAGATTCCTATTGGATAAAACAATTTACTAGGCAGGATTTGGGGCTGCAAGCAATGGAAAACTGCCCTGAGTGATTTATGCAGGAAAGGGATTTATTAGAAGGATATAACTTACAGAACCAGCTTCATAATAAAGACAGGAAGGAAGTGAGGTTAGGTAGAAAAGATGTAACCAAAATCATGGCTGATTAAACTACCACCACTGGCAGCACCACTGCTGGACACTCAACCTACCACTGCTGGACACTGAATGCTGACATTTGCTGCTAGGACTACTATATCAGTGAGATTATGCTACAGTAATAAATAGCCCCAACATCTCAGTGGCTCAGGTGACAGTGGTTCATTTTTCACTCCCATTATATGTCTACAGTGGTGGGCCCAAGCCAGTAGAGGCCTCACGCTTCCATGATCCCAGAATCTGGAAAAGGGAAAGGCTAGCCAATCTAATAGCTCTTACAGCTTCTTTTTTTTAATATAATTTTGACTACTTTCTCTCACGTTCTAGCTAACCAAAGCCTAATCTTTTACAGGATAGGAAAGTGCACCCAGAATGAGAATTTTTATATTTGTGATCAGCTTTGGAGAAGGAAATGGCAACCCACTCCAGTGTTCTTGCCTGGAGAATCCCAGGGACAGGGGGGCCTGGTGGGCTTCTGTCTATGGGGTCACACAGAGTCGGACATGACTGAAGTGACTTAGCAGTAGCAGTAGCAGTTGGTGACTCTGCCAGTTCCAATACAAGTTTTTCCATGAATGCTTGCCCACTAGTTCTGCATTTGATGTGACTCATTTAAAATTCAAAATTCTGAGGGTAACATCCCACTGGTCAAGGGTAGTTCATGTTTAGTGCCCCATTAAGAAGGTGCATGAGGGAGGGCACAGATATTCAATCAGAAAGTTACAACACAACAGAATCCTAACCCATCTTTGTCGGTTGGAATCTGTATTGCTGATCAACAAAGTCTGCTTCTTCTAGGATAATGCATTCTCAAAGGACACTTGAGATTTAGCTAAATTCTGAATTCTTCAAGGAGGCAATATTGACAGTCAAAACGCGCGCACACACACACACACACACATATTTTTAAAGAATATCTTATGCCTTAGGACCAAGCACTCAATTAGTTTTGCATGTTTCCTGAAGTGTTCTCCTAAGTTAAAAACTATTACTTGAAAAAGGTTAAGAGGTCGAGTAAGTAGGGAAAACTCTGGCTTTTTTCAGTCATTCTTTGTGGTAGGCAGCCTCTCAGCTGGTCAATGACCACATCTCCCAACAGTCACACCCTTGTGTAAGCCTTTCCCTTGGGTGTAGGTAGGATTTATGTACTCACATCTAACAAACAGAAGTGATGGATGTTAATTCCGACGTTAGGTTATAAAGACTGTGGCTTCCATCCTGGTACTTTCCCTTGATCTTTTGCTCAGAGAGAAGCCAGCTGTCATGTTGTGAGCAAAGAACAGAAGCCTCCAGCCAATAGCCAGTGAGGACCTGCAGGCTTCCAACAGCTATAACTAGTCTTGAAATTGGGTCCTCCCCAAATGAGACTTGAGGTGATTGCAGCCCACTCAACGCCTTGATTGCAGACTGGAAGACCCTGAGCTGAGGACCCATTTAAACTGTTCCTGAGTTCCTGACCCACAACTATGATATGATAACTCTTGTTTTAAACCACTAAGTTTTGGGGGGTAATTCTTTATCAGCAGCAGACCAAGAGATCAATAAATATCTTACAGCAGTATGTGACACTCTTGGGACACATAAATGGGCACAACAGACCCAACTTCTGCCCTTATGGAGTTTAAATTAATTGAGATGCGTTTCTATGCTAAGGGAATAGATAGAGCCTTTAATATGCAAATGTGCACCACCAATCTCTAAGGGGTGGAGTATGGGTCTCTAACTTTTAAACTTTTTTTTTTTTTGCTCTGCATTTCATAGAGCTAATGTTTTATGGAACACACATTGGAAAATTCTCTTAGTAGCTAAATGAGTAAATGAATTAAAGTTGTAATTTTAAAGGCTTAAGCTCCCCTGCAAAATTTTCGGAGTATGCCACCCTTTGTTCATTATAGACTTAATAGTTATTCTTTTCCTGGACCCCATGTGCACTTTCACTAATTTACTTAGCAAACATTGACTGATTATCCACTGTGTTGTAAGGCACTGCAAGCACCAAACTGTTACTCGGGCAATGGGGCTGCTGTATTTCTCCTGAAGTGTATTTGGAAATTCACTAATTGTTTCATTTTGTGAGTAATGGTTTCAGCCACAATATTTGGACAAAGAGCAAAGGCGAGAAAGAATGGGATTGGCTAATGTTAAAATCAAAGCTTTGCTGAAAACCGTAATGCGTATTGAAGCAAAGCTTTGTCCTCAAGAGGAGAAGAGACATAATCGGTATTGAAATAGTGCCTGAAACACTTCATCGGACTGTATTTAAAATGTTTAAAGAACTCTTGGAACAAATAAAACCCTGAAAAGGTCTTTCAAATTGAAATGAATTCTTGGCATGCTTTCCCCTCGACTGCCACCACTCTGCACACAATAGCCTGCCTCAGAAAAGCCTGTGGAAGCAGGACTTTTGTCTTAATTGCCTAACGTGTCAAGTGTTTCATATTTTAGGTGAAACGCAGGTCGGGTGGTGGTGGGGGGAGGAAGGTACCTCATTTATGAAACATTGAAATGGCAATCCCATTTTGCCTTTGGTGCATTGCTCCTTGGGATTACATGAGACATTTCCAGATTTAATGAAGTAAGAGATGTCCAGGGACCAACCTCTCAGCAAACCATGTCTCATTTCTATCCCTGGTAGGCATTTGGGGTACGGTTTATAAATAAGGTGGTGCCAGTGTTGGCGAAGACATGGAGAAATGGGATGGATTGAAGATGTGAAATTGAAATGTGAAGGTATAAGACAGGATAATACTTATCCTCTTGAGAGGATGGCAGAGATACCAATATTAAAAGAATTGATAGTCTTAACTATGAGAAAATTAAAACTTTATGCTAAACTAATAAATAAATAACTACAAAGGGGCAAAAGAGCAAGCCATGGAAAATTATCTGCAGTGTATATAACAGAGAAAGATTTAGTATTTTTACTCTATAAGTAGTTCCTAAAAGTCATTAGGAAAAAGAAAAACATCTTAGGATGCCCCATTCCCCACTCCAAAAAAATGGAATGACATAAACAGGGAATTCTTGTGAGCAAAAATATAAAAGAAAAATAAGTGAAAAAAATCAACTTCTAGGGTGATTAAGTAAATGTTAGACTCTATTGAAAGGTAATAGCATAAAGTCAGTAACGGCACAGTCTCTGGACTCAGGCTGGCTGGGTTGCTGCCTCATTTTTCTCATCTATAAAATTAAGGTAATAGGGTTATTGTAAGTGGGAGGAAAGTTCATATCATACGGTTGGAATAGTGCCTGGCACATCAGGAGTGGTACATAAATGCTAGTTGTTATTACTTCTCTTATTAAATTGATAAATATAAAAATGATAATAGCCAGTGGTATCAAAGGAGTGGAGACAGGCACTCTTGTACACTGCTAGCGGGAATAAATTTGGCACAATCTTCTTAGAGGGCAATTTAGCCTCATGCATTAAGGAATTAGAACGCTACATTGCCTTGGGCCAAAGTCCACGGTAGGAATTTTCCCCAAGGAAATAAGAAGTCAAATATATAAGTAAAACAACTATAAAGACTTTTTTTCAGAGCTCTGTATAATTGTGCAATACTGAAAAAAACCTAAACGTCCAACAATACATTCATTGAACACATTATTGGACATCCATTTAGTAGAATTCTATGTAGTCATCAAATGACATAAAGAACCACTAAAGGGCATTTGGGAACAATTGAAATATGACTTAGATAATGTTATTGTGTCAGTGCTGTTTCTTGAGTGTGATAAAGTTCCTACAGTGCTTTGTAGGAAAATGTAGAATATATGCCAAAGTGAACTGATGTTTACAGCTTACTTTCAAATGGTTCCGGAAAAAAGAACATAACACACCACACACACACACACACACACACACACATCATATATATTTATAAATATCTCACAGAGAGAGAAAGCAATGGTGAATCTGGGTGAAGGGTAGATAGAATGGTTATTTTTATCTATTAACCTTTCTGTCTGTATAAAATTTTTCAAAATGAAAAGCTGGAAAAATGTAAGAAAATATTTAAGGACAGGAAAATGATATATTTGAAAGAAAAAAGTAGTTTACAAATCAGTATATACAATATGATCTCAATTTTTTTTTGTTAAAAGATTAGGATTTGTTGGTATTTATGAGTTTGGGTAAACTCAGGAGTTGGTGATGGACAGGGAGGCCTGGTGTGCTGAGGTTCATGGGGTCGCAAAGAGTCTGACACGACTGAGCGACTGAACTGAACTGAATTGACTGATTGGAGCCTCCTCACATGTCAGGCTGTATTAAGTGTGCATTGCCTCATGTAGCTAAAACCCTATGAAATTCTGAGGCATTATGATTTTGCTTACACAAAAAAAATAATAGAAATTCAGAGATGAAAAGGGGCTTCTGATGTAGCTTAATGGCTAAAGAATCTTCCTATAAATCAGGAGACTCGGGTTCCACCCCTGAGTCAGGAAGATCCCCTGGAGGAGGGAATGGCTACCCACTCCAATATCCTTGCCTATAGAATGCCATGGACAGAGGGCCTGGCAGGCTATAGTCCATAAGATCACAAAGAGTCGGACACGACTGAAGCCACTGAGCACGTGCACACACACACACGCACACACATACACACAGAGATGAAAAACTTACTAAAAGCAGGCCACTTATACTCAAACATGGGTCTTTATGACCTCAAGTCCACATTTCTTTTTTATTGAATGAAAGATGCTTTAAATTCTTTAGTGCTTTACCATTTTCGAAAGATCCATGCACATGATTTCATATAACCCCATAATAACTCTTTTATTTTTCCTACCTCTATCTTGGCCCTCACCCTTTCCCTCTGCCCATTGGTAATCGCTAGTTTGTTCTCTATATCTGTGAGTCTACTTCTTTTTTGTTTTATTCACTTTAGAGTAGTTTTTAGATTCCACATACCCTGCAGTATATGTCTTTGTCTAGCTTATTTCACTCAAGTCTACACTTTCACCTACTGTTGCAGAAAGAAAAGAGCAAGAGGCTGCTATAGCTGCTGACAGTGATGTTGAGACTAGCTAATAATTATTGATAAGGGCTGTAATGGAGTACATAGTCAATGCTTTAAAGAAGCAAAAGCAAAGAAAGAGGCTTGTTTTATAGGGCAGGAAGATAGGAAGTATGTTCTTACTAAGGTGGTACCATTTGAGATGGGCTTTGAAGGATCCATAGGAGTACAACAGGGGCTGGTGGGGCATTCACTACAGAGGGAAGAGCATGAGTAAAGATAGTGTATTTAAGAAAACATAACTCGTTTTCAGGGAGTGAGGGGGGAGGTAATCAAGGAAGATGGCAGCTAATAAGACTGGACAGAGAACAGCACTCCTTCTTTCTGATGCTGATGGGAGCTGCTTCTGAAAAATGACCCAGGCAACAGAGTTTTCTGCATGAGAAAATGAGACTGTCACTGGGCAGACCAAGTGAGGGACTTTTGGGAACAGTTTCAACAGGAGGTGATGAACAATTTTACCAGAGTAAGAATAGTGGGAAGGAAGAAGGGATAGAATGGATGAAAGCTTCCTCCTCTGAAAGTCTGCAGTATTACTTAGGGACATGCCATAATAAATACACATCTTGAAATATCACCTTATCTTCCTGAGCTGCTCCTTGGCTTGTTTGTGCTTATACCCATCTATTTTGTATCACAAGAACTACCTTCCCCAAATTCCCTTGTCTTCCAATTTCTTGATGGGCTTGGCCAATGGGAGGCACTGGCGGAAGATGGAGGCAGGGAGAGGGGCGAGTCCAGGGTTTTTCTGCCCCTCTCTCCTGGCAGCAGCTGTGTCTCAGTCATGAGCTCAGATCCTGTTGGGCTGCCCCTCCCAACATGGAGCTACCTCTCCTGCTCAGCCTCCACTGTGGCTCTAGATCTTGCCACATGGCTTGGCTTCAGGGCTCTGATACCATCATCTTCTCTCTGTCCCTCCATCCTGGGCATAGCACAGGCTTCTTGCTGATGCTACTTCCTCCCTTGTCTCCTTTCTGTTCCATTCAGCGCCTCTGGAACTTGCATTAGATTCTTTCAGATTGAAACCCCTACAGTATTTTTGTTTCCTGGCTAGACTCCCCACTTAGAGCAGAATTTCCTAATGGACAGGCACTGTATCTGTCCATTTTTATAATTCCACAAGGAGGAAGATATAATCACTCAAGAAATACTTGATTGATTCCGGGCCTTGGATCACACTAGTAATCCTCATTGGCTCACTGATGTGGGATCTGAAAAGAGAAGACACAGAAGAAAGGGGAATGAATTTTAATTCCTTCTTCCACATGCTTAGCTTGAATTATAGTATAATTTCCACCCATTCCTTCATTCAATCAACAAGCATGTATTGAGTATCTAGCAAGTGCTGGTAATATAGCAGTGATCCTTTCCTTGGGGAGTTTACATTTTAGTAGAGGACTTTAACAATGCTGGAAAAGACCTGATGCTGTGAAAGATTGAGGGCAGGAAGAGAATGGGGTGATAGAAGGTGAGATGGCTGGATGGCATTACCAATTCAATGGTCATGAGTTTGAGCAAACTCCAGGAGATTGTGAAGGAAAGGGGAGCCTGGTGTGCTGTAGTCCATGGGGTTGCAAAGAGTTGGACAAGACTTAAGAACTGAACAACAACAATTAATGCACCAACAAGGCACTGAGAGGAAGGGGCTGGCTCATTTTTTTTCACTTCATTTTTTTCACGGAGTCACTGCCTGGTGATCCCCTATCAGATAATCTGGTGAGGAGATGGAGACTTACAGGTAGAAAAGAACAATAATGGTAGTATCATTGGAGGGGCAGATTCTGTGCTAAGACACCTATCCAACCAATCCAACAAGCATTTCTTGGGTACACTATGTGCTAGGTGATATGGTTTACAGAGTCAGCAAGACAAATAGGTCCACACACTCTTGGATCATATCATCTAGGTGGGATGAAAGACACTAAGCAAATTAAAATTAGGGCACACGCTCTGACAGAGACATATATGTGGTATGAGAGCTGATAATAGGGGAACTGGTACTGGTGGTCCCCTAAGTCTTCCCCAAGGAAGTCAAGTTTTGGCTAAGCCTTGAGGGTCCAGGGGGTTGGGTGGTAGAAACTGTTCTGGAGAAGTTTTCATCTGTCATCTCATTTAACCCTCACATCAGAGGGTCCAGAAACTCGAGCAACCGTTTTCTGTTCTCTTACTGCTCCCTCAGCGCTTGTCACCAACATCCTCAGGTTTTAACTGACCAGACTGCTTGCAAGTAATGAACTTGGAGAGAACAGCTCCTCCAGAGTCTATCAATTAAATAAACTGTCCTCCTATGGAATAACACTCCTAGAGGAGCAGAAGCTACATTCGTGGCAGCCATTATGATTGTTCACAAATATTCCAGTTCCCTTTCTGGGTACATGTGAGTTTATGCTTAGAAGTTCTTTTAAGTTAGATACAGTTGTATGAATGGCATTAGCCAGTGAAATATGAGTGTGTAACTTCTAGGTGAAAACTTTAAAAGTCAGAGTGTTGTTCTTATGTTCTCACTCCTTTTCCTGCCTCCTAAAATTTGAAAGCACGTGCAGTGATGGTGCTTCTAAGAGCCTGGGCCCCTAAGTGAACACTATAAGTAGTGTAGTTAACCTATCAACCCATGTTGCACATTGGACCTAAGCAAGAAAGAAAGCTTTGCTGTTTTAGGCTGTTGAAATTTGGGAATTGTTTGTTATTGAAGCATTATCTAGCATAACCTGACTGATACAAGATTGTTTGTGTATTTTCTTTTCCTCTTCTCAGTGATGAGTGACCAGTTGCTCTAAACTAGATAAGCCAAGCCCATTACACACCTGAAAGTTTGACATAAGCACTATTTCCCAGTTTTGCAGCTGGAAGTCAAGAACAATCACAGATAGGGCTGCAACTGGGCTTTGTTCACAGGACAGACTAACTCTAATATGCAAACTTTACCCCGCTCACCAATGTCACCTGGCTCCTAAGGAAGAACAGAGAGAGGTCTATGGAGCTGGGAAAAGGGAAGACCTTTGGCTTGGGAATGCTATTTACAGCTCTTTATAAAATCTCTGGGCTCTGATGGGGCTAGGGCAAGTTGTTTCTGAATGATTGTGGCCCTTCTTTCCTTTTCATAGTTAATCTTATAGGTCTACTAATTTTTTTATTTCAGGGAGGCAAGGCATTTTGGCCAACCATGGTCTTAAACTGTTTCAGAATTAAGTCCAAACTCAAAATGCCCTCTGGGCCTTTATGCTGGTGACTGGCTCCCTCCTCCACCTCGTCTTACAGATTCCTTCCTCTACTTCTCAGCTAGGCAGCGATGGCCTTCTGCCAGTTCCTCCAAACAACTCAATTCTCTTTTGACCCCAAACCCTTGTATGTGCTATTTCTGCTTTGGGGGGATATTTTCCCTACTTGGTAAGTTCCTACTCATCCTCGAAGTCTGATCATCCAAGTCTCTTCTTCCAGAAAGCCATCTCTGACCACCCACCTTGGGTTAGGGTCCCCTTCCTCAGGTCTCCCTGGGCACACACAGTCCTGTGATACTAACTCAGAAAGTGGGCTTTGGAGTTGAAATGTCTGGGTTAAAATTCTATGTCCACATTTTACAGCCCTTCAACTTTGGGTAAATTGCTCAGCTTCTTTGCACCTCAGTTTTCTCATCAATAAAGTGGGGATGTTGATGGGGTTCAGTTCAGTTCAGTCACTCAGTCGTGTCTGACTCTCTGCGACCCCATGAATCACAGCACGCCAGGCCTCCCTGTCCATCACCAACTCCCGGAGTTCACCCAAACTCATGTCCATAGAGTCGGTGATGCCATCCAGCCATCTCATTCTCTGTTGTCCCCTTCTCCTCTGGCCCCCAATCTTTCCCAGCATCAGAGTCTTTTCCAGTGAGTCAACTCGTCGCATGAGGTGTCCAAAGTATTGCAGTTTCATCTTTAGCATCAGTCCTTCCAATGAACACCCAGGATTGATCTCCTCCAGAATGGACTGGGCTCCAGAATCACTGCAGATACTGATTGCAGCCATGAAATTAAAAGACGGTTACTCCTTGGAAGGAAAGTTATGACCAACCTAGATAGTATATTAAAAAGCAGAGACATTACTTTGCCAACCAAGGTCCGTCTAGTCAAGGCTATGGTTTTTCCCGTGGTCATGTATGGATGTGAGAGTTGGACTATGAAGAACGCTGATCACCGAAGAATTGATGCTTTTGAACTGTGGTGCTGGAGAAGACTCTTGAGAGTCCCTTATGAGGTAGGTACATATAAAATGCTTAGAACAGTTGTCTGGCACAAAGTACATTCTCAGAAAGTGTTAGGGTTTGTAATGATTATCATATTAATGTACAATTCTGACAACTATATATGGAATCTTGAGATCAGTGAACCCCAGATATAGTATATCAAATGAATATGAATAATGTTTATCCACATGCATGCAGCTCTACCCATTCGTCAAAGGCTGCATGACCCTAAGACATGAAGAATCACTGCTGTGAGGGCCATGATTGCCCTGGGATCTGCTCTCAGAGATGCCTCATATTAACAGGCGCATTTACACCTCTTGCTGAAAAGTTACTTCTTTAAAGTTCTTTGCATTGTGTGACCTATTCCCACTTGACAAATGAGCAAGCCATTATGTTGACTGTGATTCTTTCTTTCAGGAGAAAGTTCAGAAGAAGTAGGCATGTATGTCCCTTTCTGATATGGAGCTTCCCTTGTGGCTCAGCTGCAAGGAATCCACCTGCAATGCGGGAGACCTGGGTTCGATCCCTGGGTTGAGAAGATCCTCTGGAGAAGGGAAAGGCTATCCATTCCAGTATTCTGGCCTGGAGAATTCCATGGACTGTATAGTCCATGGGGTCGCAAAGAGTCAGACACAACTGAGTGACTTTCACTTCACACTGATGTGGAGCAGATTGAAATTGGGGTGGACTCATCACCAGTCTTCTACCTAATGATAGAGTCTTCCACTCACAAAGACACACACAGCAAAGGGATCATTGCTGAGCTTTATACACGCTCACTATGTACCCAGGAAATAGCTGATGTTTGCCAGGGGCTCACTCAGAAATAGTGCAGTGAAACATACACAATCTGTTAATTCATGTGTGTAATTCTTGAACTTCCCCTATCTGGAAACTCACTGCACTTGCAGCTCTTATTAATGTCTCTGTTTCAACTAGAAGCTCAACAAGGGCAGTACCCAGAAGGAAAACTGAGTCCCTATTGCCCCCAATGACAAGCACTGTGCCTGACCCATAACAGAAGTAACCAACACTAGTTGAGCATTTACAGTGAGGGCCAGACAGTGTTCTAATGACCTCGTTTAGTCCTCACAGTCAACCTATCGAGGTATTGTTATTATCCCCAGTTAAAGACAAAGAAGAGAGGCCTGGTGAGGCACAGAGAGGCTAAGGAACTTGTTCAAGATTACATGGGTAGAAATCAATGAAGCCAGGCTTCCAAACCAAGTGGCCTTGTTTGTTCCTACCCAGTAGATGCATAGAAAGCGTGTGATAAAGCTCTCAACACGTGTGACCCCAGCTGAACGAGGCTGGTTCACATTATGGTTGTTGTGTTGGTTGCTATGCTTGCTGCTTGGTTTCCAGAACGCTGAAGAATGGAAGATTATTTTAATACTTTGATTGACGGGTAGGCTTCAGAATAATGGGCAGAAAATTATTTAATTTTCTTTGGAAAATAGCTTTTTAGCTTTGGTAAAATGATACCTGTTTATTGTAAAAACTTCAGAAGTAAAAACAGAAACATTTTTAAAAATCAGAAAACAAAAGAAGAAAACACCAGGAATGGAACTAGAATCAATAAAACGCCTTTAAAAAAAACTTCAGAAATCCAATAAACTAGTTATAGCTATTATTTCCATCCTTTCAGGCAAGTTTACATATTTATATAGATATTTAGCTCTGTATAAAACATTTTACATAAATGGGATCATATTAAATATGCAATTCTAAAACCTATTTTCAAAAATTTCTTCACTCCCCAATATGCTGTGGAAATAAAGATCATCATTATTCTTTGAGACCTCTAAATATTTCCTTATATGAATTAATGTAATTATTCCATCAGGCCCTATTGAAAGACTTTTAGGTTGTTTCCTAAAGTTCTGTGTTAAAACAGCATTACAAAGAACATCCTGTATATTTTTGAAAAATTCACAAAAATCACCTTAGATAATATCAGAAAATACGATTTCTGAGAAACCACAGGGAGTACACACTGGCATTTTGATACATATCGACAGACTGCTCTCCCAAAATATCGCCCCAGTTTAGGTCCCATCACAACACCCATTCATCACGACTGACTTTATAAATATTTGCTAATCTGATAGGCAAAATAACCCCAGTAATTTAATTTCTGTTTTTTTAAAAGGTATTTATTTATTTGGCTGTGCTGGGCGGGTCTTAGTTGCAGCGTGTGGGATCTTTTTCAGTTGCAGCGTGTCAATCCTTAAGAGAGGACTGAGAAATCTAGTTCCCTGAACCAGGGAACCAACATGCACCCCCTATACTGGCAGCAGGGAATCTTAGCCACTGGACTACCAGGGGAGTCCCTAAAAAATCTTTAATGTATGTTTATTGTTGATCTGCATTTCTCCAAGGGTAACATAGGTATCAATAACACTTCTGGCTTTGATGAAGAGTTATTTATGTACAAAGAGGTTCATCTCCGCATTACTTATCCCAGTTAGAAAACAGAAAAACAACCAAATGGGCGAATCAACCCACCAATTAAGGTATAAACATATGTTGGGATATTTTGTAGTCACACAGAAAAGAATATTTTGGATGAATATTTACTACCATGAGGAAATGATTATAAAATCAAGCTGGTGGAAATTTCTTAAGGAAAAATCAAAATGCAAGATTACTTACAGAACAATTCCAACTCTGTCAAAATATATCTGTTAAAAGCAAAAGATGAGGGAAAAATAGAAAGATTTGAAGGAAACACGAGTCATTAGTGTTGATTTCTGTGAGACGGAATTTCAGAAGATTTGAATTTGCTTTAGACTTTTTTTTGCAGATGCTGAATTTTCTGATAGTATGGGACTAATACTGAACATTTGGTTGCTGTGTTTATTTTTCTCAGTGCTTGGGGTGGTGTGCCCTCAGTACTTAACATTATCATTAATGATCTATTCCAGTAAACTAAATAGACATATGCTTTGGTTTATCCATAATAACAAGGGACATGCTCATTAGTACTGAACCATGTTGGGGGCAAGATCCCAGCTTTCAAGGAGTGTGTCTTCTGGAAGGTGAGAAGAGGCATATGAGTATCTACAGTGTAACAGGCAGCATAGGTTCACTAAGATATGGCTAAGCCTCCTGGACAAGGTGACATTTCAGCCCAGCCTTGAAGCATCATTTGGATTTTATATGTAACATTTGTCATTTTTTTTTTACTCTATAAGCAATGTGTTTATTGCAGAAAAGTAGGGAAATGAAGAAGATAATAACTTGGTACATAGGGTAATTATCACATGTGGAACACTGTGCTAAATCCTATGTATGGAGGAATCTCATTTAAGCCCCAGTAGACCCAAAAGATGGGTGTGATTATTTGTGCATTCCAAGGCAAGGAAAGACAGAATAAAATAAATTGATGAGTGGATTCAGGGTACCTGATTGGAAAATTGACACAGGCATTAATGAAACCCAAGTTGACCTGGTGCCATAGGAAAAAAATAAATGTGAAGCCTATTGTTTCCATCTCTTTTCTTCCCTGTGCATGAGCTCTTCTTGGGTTCTTGCTGCCTACATCCTGAGTGGTCATGACTCAAGCAGTATCTGCACATGCTGCTGCTGCTGCTAAGTCGCTTCAGTTGTGTCCGACTCTGTGTGACCCCATAGACGGCAGCCCACCAGGCTCCCCCATCCCTGGGATTCTCCAAGCAAGAGTATCTGCACATAGGTGGAAACTAAAGGCATAAAAGTGGATGAGATCACCAGGGAAACATGCGGAGAAGAGAAAGGGCTCTGAGAACCAGTCCCAAACAACAGAGATGGAGGCATCTTCCTAAGTCAGGGCTGGGTAGACAGGAGGCAGCGTCAGGAAAAACTTCGCTGTGGTAGTACTCTTGGAGCTGAATCTTACAAGATGAGGCTTGCCAGTTTCAGAAGAGGAAAACAAGTGTCCGTGAGCAGAGTGAGCAAAGGAAAGAAACTTTGCAAAGACGTATCAGATGCAAGGGACAACATGTTAACTTGGAAAATCAGCAAGTGATTTCAGTATGGTTAGAACAAAAGTGTGTGTGTGTGTGTATTTGTGTCTTTGTGTCTGTATGTTCATGTGTATGCAGATATCTGTGTGGGTGTGTGAGTCCATCATGTGTCTATGTGACTGAATAAGTTTTCAGGAGGTTAGGGTGATGACAGAGAGCCTAGAGGACAAAGCAGTATTCAGATCATTGAAGACTGTGTATCCTTGTAGTCAATGGTATGTGAAAAAAATACATATAGGGAAAGTTTTATTATGAGGAATTGATTCATGTAATTGTGCAGAATGAGAAGTCTCATGATCTGACATTTGCAAGCTTGGAGGCCCAGGAAAGCTGCTGATATAATTCAGCCCAAGTCCAAAGACCTGAGAACCAGGGGAGCAGGTGATGTAAGTCCCAGTCTAAGGGCTGGAGGAGATGAGATGGCTCAGCTCAGTGAGGTGGAGGTTGGGGAGTAATGAATTCTTCCTTTCTCTGCCTTTTGTTTTACTCAGTCCCTTTGCAGGCTGGATGATGCTCAGCCACAATGGTTGAAGGTCAGGGAAGCCTAGCGTGCGCAGTCCATGGGATCACAAAGAGCTGGACACGACTGAGTGACTGAAGAACAACCACCCCAGTGGGGAAAGCAGTTTAGTGAGTCCATCAATTCAAATGCTAATCCCACCTGGAAACATTCTCGAAGAAATACCCAGAACAATGTTTAATCTGGGCACCTGTGGCTCACTGAAGCTGACACATAAAATTAACTATCACAATCTCTTTTAAAAGGCTTGGAATATTATGGAAATACTCTGGGAACAGAGTGAGATCCCTGAAGGCCAGTTTACCAATATAAACTTTATTTATCTGCAAGGCAAATGAGAGCCTTTAATTTACTACAAGACAGGAATAATAAGATGAGAACTGGGATTTTGGAAGATTCTTGCACTTGATGGTTCGGTGAAGAAGAGGCAGGAGAGAAGGAGACCAGTTGGTAGAATATTGTAATAGTCGACAGAAAGAGGTGATGGGCATAGACATTAGGAAGGTAGCTACAGGGTAATGGGTCATTTATTAGGGTGAAGGGCCATTTATTAGGGTGAAGGGATGAGTAATGGTGGATTTGGGCTGACAGAGATGAGACATTAGACAATCGACTGGGTTATCTGGGAAAATCCACAATTGAATCAGCAGTTCAAAAACATGTCCTTCCTTCACCAATGTACAACAGATATTTACTGATTGCCTCCTCTGTGTCAAGCCTGTGCATGGGGAATCTAACCAGTAACCGGACTGCAGCAACCTAGTGTTACAAGGGCCCGGAAATCAACAGCCTCAGAAGTGGCGGAGGCGGTTGAAACATCCAAGACAGTATTGAGTGTTAAAAAGACACCAGGCCCCAAATGGAGTCCCAGATGGCACTAGTGGTAAAACAAAACAAAACAAAAAACTGCCTTCCAATGCATGTAGATGTAAGAGACACAGGTTCAATCCCTGGGTTGAGAAGATCCCCTGGAGGAGGGCACAGCAACCCACTCTAAAATTCTTGCCTAGAGTATCCCATGGACAAAGGGCCTGGTGGGCTACCGTCCATAGGGTGGCAAAGAGTCAGACACAGCTGAAGTGACTTAGCACATGGTAAGCTCCACCTGGCTCTCCCAGAAATGGAATCTTAAACTAGTAAATCGGGAATCACTTGAGCAGCAGTAGTTAGGTAATCTGCCTTCTAGACTCCCTGCCATCCCTGAGAGGAAAGTGACCTAGCAATAACCAACCTTCTCTCTTGCCTGGTGTAACTTCCTTGTTCCCGCTCCATTCTGTCTATGTAAGTCTTTCATTTCATACAGCTCCTCCAAGCTCCTTTCCATCTGCTACATGCGAAACTGCCAGATTTGCAAATGGTTGAATAAAGCCAATAAGAGCTTTAAAATTATTTAGTTGAATTTTGTTTTGTAACATGAAGGATCTGGGCTACCTTCCCTAGAAGGGCATTTTTAAGCTAGAAACTCAGAGAAAGCCAGAGCAGGAGAGTCCCCTACCCCCGGCAGAGACAGTGGGACTGGTGATCCCAAGGTGAATAAGATTTGGTTTCTGCCCTGGTGGATGGGGACAATTAACAGGACAATGCTATTGGACATAAATGCAACTAAGACATGCATATAGATCATTCTTTAGTCAAAAAAGAAAAACTCTTGCGCTGTCTGGAACTATACCCACCAGAATGTCAAAGTGAGACTTCAAGGGTGACTCAGTGGTAAAGAATTTGCCTGCCAAGCAGGAGATGCAGGTTCTATCCTTGGGTTAGGAAGATCCTCTGGAGAAGGGAATGGCAATCCACTCCAGTATTCTTGCCTGGAAAATCCGGTGAACAGAGGAGCCTGGTGGGCTACAGTTTATGGGGTCGCAAAGAGTCCGACAGGGCTTAGCGACTAAACCACAGCAAGCCCTCCCTCCAGTCCACCCCTCGGCACTTGAAGGATGGAGTCAGAGTCCTCCTGGCTGCTAAATGAATGTAGTTCACGAGCCCTGGTGGCTGTCGGCTAATTCGAGAGACAGCCTTCCAGCCTTGTCCATTCCTTATCCCTCTGCTTGTCTGGTTTCTTATCTCCACTCTGTGGCAAACTGGGTCTGAAAGAGGGTAGCATTAATTGTTTTAGAGACCCGAAGGTGGGGGAGGCAGAGAGGAAGAAAAAACGTACTTTGTGTACTAGGGAAAGAAAATGGAAAGTGAAATCCGAAACGCAAGGGCAGAAAGCGACCCCAAGCAGACACACTGTGAACCGCTGGGGGGAGCACAACTCGGTGGGTGGGTGGGTCACCTGTCCAACCTCCCCAACCTCCCCTTCTCCAAGTCTGGTATCAAAGCCGAAGCCTGAAGGCCAGGGACAGCAGGGGTAATCATCCTGCTTTTCTAATAATCATCCGCGTTTCTAAGCTCCCACTACCCCCCGACACACCCCCCCCCCCCAGTTCTCAGGCCCCAGCTCCCCACTTCCTGCAGCCTCGGTCCCAGACCCGGGGCGTGTTTGAGGGGCGGGGCTGCGTGGAGCTGAGGAATATATATACATATATATTTATTTATTTAAAGATAATTAGCATCCTCCAATCCCATTGGCTCTCCGCCGGCCCTGCTTTACATACGCCCGCCCCGCTGGCTGCCCAGGGCTTGCGGGGTTCAGCAGGGTTTGCAGCCGCCGCGGTCGCTGCTGCTTTTCAGTGCAGGGCGGGCGAACACGGAGTGAACCCCGGCCCGGGAACCGGGAACTGGGGAGCCGAGAGCCAAGAGCCAGCTGCCCGCCGAGCTGCTGCCGCGGCGGCATCTGAGTAAATTTCCGTCCTACGAACACCGAGACCGGCGTCCAGCGGCTTCTGCGCCCAGCCCGGCCCAGAAGGGAGCGGATCAGACACTTTTATTTTATTTTGGAAGAAAGGGGCGAGTCTGGCGTGAGCTTCTCCCCGGCCTGGCTCGCTCCTTAGCGCGCCCCAGATCCGGCCTGGGCTCTGGAAGATGACTCCCTGGTGTGCCCTGTGGATTCCAGCGGCGACGGCTCGGGGAGGCATCCGAAAGTAGTCACACTCGGTAGCAGCGGCTGGTGGAAAAGTGAGCCGAGGCGGCGCTGACTCGGCTCTTCCCGCGCCCCGGCGCCCGCTGCTCCTCGCTGCTTCTTCCCCTCGGCTCCCCGGCGGCATGAAGTGGCGCAGCGATGGCCAGGAGAGGTAAGAAGCCGGTGGTGCGGACGCTGGAGGATCTAACGCTGGACTCGGGTTATGGTGGCGCGGCGGACTCAGTGCGCTCCTCCAACTTGTCCCTGTGCTGTTCCGACTCGCACCCGGCGTCCCCGTATGGCGGGAGCTGCTGGCCGCCTCTAACTGACTCCATGCACAGCCGGCACAACAGCTTTGACACTGTCAACACTGCCCTGGTGGAAGACTCCGAGGGGCTGGACTGTGCCGGCCAGCACTGCTCGCGGCTGCTGCCGGACCTCGACGAGGTCCCCTGGACCCTCCAGGAGCTGGAGGCGTTGCTCCTGCGCTCACGGGATCCCCGAGCAGGCCCGGTGGCCCCCGGTGGCCTGCCTAAAGACGCACTGGCGAAACTGTCGACGCTGGTAAGCCGGGCGCTGGTACGCATTGCCAAGGAGGCACAGCGCCTGAGCCTGCGCTTCGCTAAGTGCACCAAGTATGAGATCCAGAGCGCCATGGAGATCGTGCTTTCCTGGGGCCTGGCGGCTCACTGCACGGCTGCCGCGCTGGCCGCGCTGTCCCTCTACAACATGAGCAGTGCCGGTGGCGACCGCCTGGGCCGCGGCAAATCGGCGCGCTGCGGCCTCACCTTCTCTGTGGGCCGCGTGTACCGCTGGATGGTGGACAGCCGCGTGGCGCTGCGCATCCACGAGCACGCAGCCATCTACCTGACGGCCTGCATGGAGAGCCTATTCCGGGACATCTACGCGCGGGTCGTGGCCTCCGGGCTGCCCAGGAGCTGCAGCGGCCCGGGCCCGGGCTCCAGCTCCGGCCCAGGCCAAGGCTCGGGCCCCGGAGCAGCCCCTGCGGCGGATAAGGAGCGGGAGGTCCCCGGAGGGGGAGCGGCGAGCGGCGGCGCCTGCAGCGCAGCCAGCAGCGCCAGCGGGGGCAGCAGCTGTTGCGCCCCGCCGACCGTCGCTGCTGCTGCCGCCGCCGCAGCCCCACCGGCAGCCGCCGCAAACCACCACCACCATCACCACCACGCGCTCCACGAGGCGCCCAAGTTCACCGTGGAGACGCTGGAGTACACGGTCAACAATGACTCCGAGATCTGGGGGCTGCTGCAGCCCTACCAGCACCTCATCTGCGGGAAGAACGCCAGCGGTAAGTGGCCGCGCGGGTGCTGCCTCCTCCCATCCAACGCCACCAACTCCCTTCATAAGTTGACCCTTCGGTCTCCTCTTGCGTCCTTACGGCCGCCCGCTGCTATCTTAAACCTCTGAGGGGACCGCGAATCTGAAGACGGCCAGAAACCCCCACTAGTGCCTCCTGCTTTCGGGATTCTCTGCGCGTACTTTACGCGGCTGGTAGGGTCCCAAGTTAGAGAGCTTGCGGTTCCGCCCGCGATCCCGGGCGGAGCGGCGGCTGCCTCCTGCAGGCTGTAGGAAGAACACAGCGCCACTTTGGGGGGCGATCATTTGCGCCTAGTATATATTTCTGCCAGAGCCCTGTGGGGTTTTTGGTTTTTGTTTTGACCTTAAAGATGACAAACACCCGGGCGAAGGAGTTTGGCTCCCTGGAACTCGGGAGGAGACGCTTTCCTCCCTCCGCCGCCCATTTCGCTTGCTTCCCGGCGCCCTCGGGCCGCCGTCGGTGAGCTGGTGAAGGAGAGGCCCCGTGGCCGTAAAGGCACACTGAGAGCTCACTCGGCCTAGAAGCAGTCGGGGAAAGGTGTACGTGTTGAGAGGGTGGAACGGGCAGTTTTTCTGGGGCAGTTTTTGAGGCCAGAGCTCACAGCTGGTGGGCGCTGCGCAATGGACAGCCCCCCTGATGGATCCCTCCTAGCTCTTGCCGCCGTTGGCTGTCTGGGAGCTGCGGCTGTCACCACTTGGCTTAAGGGGTCCGGTCAGGATGGGAGTGGGGCGGAGTTCCGGGGATACTGTTAGTTTAAGAGGTTGTTTCCAGCCGGTTCTGTCATTCCTTTCCGCATCCCCTATTTTGAAGGCCGGAGCTGGGTGGGTTTGAACCTGCAGTTCTGGTGGCGGAGGGGGTGGGGCCGGGGAGTTTGTTTTCGAGAGATCGAGCTGGCGGTCCTGCCTGTCTGCGAAAGCCGAAGCTAGACACTTCAAAGCTTCAATTTTCCACAGGAAATGGTAGAAGTGTAACTGGAGCTCTAAAAGCGAAATAAAACTTTGTTACATATTCGGCGGTTTGGCTGGAGGCTGCGTGGTTGGAGCTGAAATGCAGTCTTTCTGGGCAGATTTCATTCATGTTGCTGCCTGTCGTTTTCCCCAGGCCGAAGCAGAGATGCAGCGGGCGTGGCCCGGCCTCTGGGGGTGCCAAGTGTGTGCATGGGAGTGTGTGCGTATTTGTGAGAGTCTGTGTGCGCGCATTCGCGCGTGTTTCTGTGGGTGTGCGCAGAAGCAAGCAGCTCCAGCAGAAGCCCTTTGGAAACAGAACCTCCAGTTGTCAGTCCCCTCACCTAGCTTTGGTCATCGTTGGGGAAGAGGAAGGAAGAAGCAAAAAGTGTGTGTGTGTGTGTGCGCGCGCGCGCGTGTGTGTGCGCGCGCGCGCGTGGGTGGTGGGGCCAGGTTGGCAACTCCCGGATGCTCATCAAGACTCCTCCTGCATCTTCGCCAAAGCCCTTCCCCCTCTGCTGCCTGTCGGAGAGCGAAACCTCTAAAGGGAGGGTACCTGTCAAGCTTCCCATGTAGGTCCACCCCTACCTGTGAAAGAAATCCTGATGAGATGGAAACACCTGGGAGAAGGCATTGGTCTTTGTGTGCGTTTCTTCTGGAGGAGAGTAAGGATTCACCTGTAAAACCCCGGAGCTTTGGACGAGATAATTTCTGTTTGAAACCCTGCCCCCACAAAAAGTACAGAGAGACTTAATTTTCTTCCTACACGCCTGAGCCCACCGCCCCCGTTCTTACCTCCCCGCCCCTCAACCCTTACCTGCTGTTCCGACTGGAATCTCCTCCCACTCCTGTTTCCTTTGGGAAGAAAAGCATTCCCCTTTGGACTCCAGTTTGGCTTCCCTGGTGGTTCGGACGTGAAGAAACTGCCTGCAGCGCAGGAGACCCGGGTTGGATGCCTGGGTAGGGACGATCCCCTGGAGAAGGGAATGGCTACCCATTCCAATATTCTTGCCTGGAGAATTCCATGGACAGAGGAGCCTGCCGGGCTTCAGTGGACTATAGTCCGTGGGATCACAAAGAGTGGGACAGAACTGAGCCATTTGCACTTTCACTTCACCTGGGAATCTGGGTGCCCTGCTTCACCTCTGAGTTGGCCATTCTCTTGAAGTTGTGACTGTGGGTCATGACTCACTTTGCTTCTCTGGTCCTCAGTCTCCTCTATAACGAAGGCCTCTGTCTGTAATACACTCCCAAGTCCTCCTGTAGCTCTGTCTGTTTGTGTTAGTAGCCTGTATATTTTTTCCAGTTGGTTTTACTTTTATGATCTTTAGCATCTTTTAAAGACAGTTTTGTGTTTATCCTTTTTGCAGTAAGTATAATTTGAGGAAGGAGGAGACCACAGAGCTGGTTTGGGGCAGGGTGAGTGTGTGATGGTTGGGGTTTGCTGCCATTGCAGCATTTCCACACCACAGAGCTTAACTTGTAGGTCTCAGGGCCCTTTCCACCCTCTTATAGTATGAGATATACTGTAATTTCATTATAATCTCTTCACCTCTTTTCCTTGGGCTTGGTAAAAATGGAAGGAAGCTGTAAGAAATGCGTAATTAATTTTTTAGGTATCTGAAACATACATTAAACATCAAATCTATTTCTTCAACTATTTTGCATGACATTCTTTCTGATCTGCAAGTCTTATTAAGGAGCCCATGCCTTACATAATCTTTCTCCCCCTTTAACTCAGTAGCATCACTTATTCATTCCTGAATTCATTTGTTCGTCAATATTTATTGAGCAGTTACTAAATCTAGGCACTGAGCAAGTAGCGGTACAAGCTTATAACAGCTAACGTGCATTCAGTACCACTCTGTATATTGACCCATTTAACCCTCAACATTCGCTTGGAAAGGTACTGCTATTATCCCCATTATACAGAGGAGGAAATGAGGCACAGGAAACAAATGTCTTGCTCTTTAGTGACAGATGAGTTCCCTGCCTTCAGGCCATCCTTGCTGCCCTTAATTAACTACACAGTTGAACTGAGGCCCTTCTTAGCCTGACAGTCTTTCTATCATAATTTATACACCTTTTGTTCCTATCAAACTGTATAGGACAAAACTGGATTTAAGCTCCTGGTACACAGCTTCTTATATGCCTTTTGAGTTGAGCAAGCTATTGTATAATATTGTACAGTGATATCCAGAAACTAACTGTGGAATTCTGAATTCCTTGAATCATCTTTTCAAGTCTTTCTACCTTGGTTGCCCCTTCTTACTACCATCTCTGTACCTGTCCCCCTTTCTAATTTTCTGCACTTATGACCGGAAGAATCAGGAAATGAATCACATGGGACTTGACTCAGAAAATAAAAGATAATTGGCTCTCAGTGAGGGCTTGCTGGCTCTCAAGAATCACACGTGTGGGCTTAGGGTGTGAACTCTGTGGTGACTGTTTTACTCTTCAAAGCTGGTTTTTTTCTTTCATTGACTCTCAGCTGTTTAGAGTATCTGGGGTAACAGATAAGACAACTCAGTGAGGGTTGCATTTCAGTAGGGGGTTTAAAATTTGGTTGATTGATTTTGCTAAAGCTCAAGAAAGAGCAGACAGAAGTGCTTCACCACACCATTGTCTTTGCAGTCATTTACCTTAAACCCCATCAGAGCTGGCCAGTTCCCACTCATCCCTGAAGACTTGGTTCCCACTCATCCCTGAAAACTGTCTTCTGGAATCTCTATGAGGCCTTCCTTGATGCAACCCTATTTTCCTCCCCAAACCTAGGCCTTCCACAGCCCTTTCCCCATCCTGTGGGAATCTAGACTCTGACTTTGCTCTAAGTGACTCCCCATAGCATGGTGGCACTAACAGTTGAGACTGTATCTTTATCATCTTTGTATCTTTCTCCATATCACTCAGCACAGCACCTAACACTCAGTAGATCCTGGGTACTATTTGTTGAATGATTATAATTAGCCCATTACATCTTTGAGATATAAAATTTACCCATCAGCATCTGTAGAAGCCTGTGAAATCAGGTAACCTGGATTTGAATTTCAAGGCTTACATTTTTCTAGCTGTGTGTTCTTATGTATCATACCTAATCACTCTGAGTCCCAGTTTCCTCAGCTATAAAGTAGAGGTAATAATTATGAGGATTAAATGAAATTATTTGTACAAATATCACAGTCTGGTGCATGACATATTTTAGGGGCCAAAATGGTGATGGTAGTCATATAATTCAGGCATAATAGTATCTGTTATCTTTGTCTTATCCATGTGTTCAATGTGGATGGAACCAACAGGGTGCAGAATTTTAACTGAATCTTCCTTCCTGATATTCAAAGCATCAAATAAGTCAGTGTGCCCACCTCAGAGATTAACCTCATGCGCATAGCCTCATTGCAAAGGTCACAAATAGATTGCTTGATCAAAGGAATGTAGCTCATTTTATTGACTGTATTTCTTTAAAAAAAAAAAAAAGGTATCATTAGTGAAGGGGCACAAGGGAGCTTTCTGGGTGATAGAAATGTCCTTCTTTTGATAGGGGTGTGGGTTCGGAGGTATGTGCCTTTGTCAAAATGCATTGCATTGTAAACTTAAGATATGTGTGTTTCACTGTATTGCAAATTACACTTCAGTAAAAAAGAAGACATAAAAAGAGCCATAGGCATCCTTGGATGGAATTTTGTTTTAAATGCAAAAAGAATTTGAAGAGAAGATTGCAAAAGGCAGTGTGGTGTGATGAAAGGGAGAAGGGCTTTACACTTAGATCTAGCCTCAGATTTCAGCTCTGCCACTCTTTAGCAGGTAACTTAATTTTGCTGAATTTCTTTTTCTCTTCTGCAGAGTGAGGATTACAAGACCAAAAAAGACATAAAAAATGAAGAAAACCCAAACCTACCACATAGGGTGATTAAAAGAATTAGATCAGATGTGAAAGCAACTGCCACATAGTAGGCACTCGATAATACTGGCTTCCTTAAAAAACAGATTATTTAGACTGGTGATAATAATAATAAGGGGATTTTGAATAGTCTCATTCACTTCTGGGATCCCCAATCACTTTATAAACATTAATTAACATGAGCCCTCACCTCACTAATCCTGGTTTGGTGGGTAAGTTGGTGTTCAGGTCTTTTGCTTTTCTGTTGCTCCATAGATTAAATGCTTACTCAACTGTTTTCCTGGCCCACCCATCATCCCCCAAATCCACCCCCCGCACCCATCTTCCCTCAGATCCCCCGAGCTGGTTGAGTTATTCCATAGTACAGGGTTGTTGTGCTGGAGAAAACCATAACAGAAGAAACCCAGCTTTTTGCGAACAACTGCAAAAGCCATTTCAGCAGCCAGCCATGTCAGTGTCTATGCTCACAGAGCACGTTTTTAATTAACTAACTCAATGTAAATTAAAACTTGAAATTTGGGTCAGTGGAGGGTTACTTGGTTTTTTATTCAGATTTACCAGTTCAGTGCTGGGGTATTTGTAAGTAGAGTGTTTCCTGAAACACACCATAACAATAACAACAAAATAAAACAATGGGGGGCCAACCTGAAGATCTTGGTTAAGGGGTAAGGTGGCTAATGGCCTTTGAATAGAAGAAAGGCCTCTAATTCTGGATCTGTTGTTATTTGTGACCTTGAGCCAGACACCAAACTTACCTATAAAATGGATCTGACTATCATTTACTGAGAAGTAAATATAAAATAGTAATTGACTTGGGAGTCAGACACACCCATAAGTTTCCCTGTTTGTAAAATGGGTTTTGTAAATGTAATAGCTACACTTGTGCAATGCTTATTATATACCAAGCACTGTAATTGTTATAGTTACATTGGCTGTTATAAAAGACAACCTCCAAATCTTAGGAGCTTAACACAATAGAAGGTCATTTCTTTCTTTTTTTAAAAAATTTATTTATTTTAATTGGAGGCTAATGGGGGTTGGTGATGGACAGGGAGGCCTGGCATGCTGTGATTCATGGGGTCGCGGAGAGTCGGACACGACTGAGCGACTGAACTGAACTGAACTGAATCACTTTACAATATTGTATTGATTTTGCCATACATTGACATGAATCTGCCCCAGGTGTACATGTGTTCCCCATCCTGAACCCCCTTCCCACCTCCCTCCCCATCCCATCCCTCTGGGTCATCCCAGTGCACCAGCCCTGAGCATCCTGTCTCATGCATTGAACCTGGACTGGTGATTCATTTCACACATGATAATATACATGTTTCAATGCCATTCTCCCAAATCATCCCACCCTCGCCCTCTCCCACAGAGTCCAAAAGACTGTTCCATACACCTGTGTCTCTTTTGCTGCCTCACATGTAGGGTTATCGTTACCATCTTTCTAAATTCCATATATATGTGTTAGTACACTGTATTGATGTTTTTCTTTCTGGCTTACTTCACTCTATATAATAGGCTCCAGTTTCATCCACCTCATTAGAACTGATTCAAATGTATTCTTTTTAATGGCTGACCAGTCATTTCTTACTCACTAAAGACTGATTGGGAGAGGAGTGTAGTGGGGATGAACTGGAGTGTCATTTGAATACCAAGACTGATGCAGAGAGTGCTTTCTTTACCTTCAACCCGTGGCCTTTACGGCCTTCCTTGGACATTTATCCAGCCCATAGGTAGAGGAAGGAGAGCGTGGGGCATCTTAAGAATGCTGTTATGGGCTAAGCCTGAAAGAAGCCTTCATTATCATGTTTGTATATCACTGGCCAGGTATGTCATGGGCCCTCTGTCCACCAAATATCTCTGTGTTTCCTCCTCAGACACAAAACATGGTTCCCTTCCTCTAAGGGAGGATCCTCATGTTCTATCCAGTCACTACTTTCAACTTGAAGTTCTGGATCTTTGGGTGAATTCCTGTCCTATCCATGGAGTTGAATGTGGCTCCTCATGATTCAGGGACCCAGGATCCAAAAGAAAATCATTATCTTCCCTCGCCTGTATGCCATATCGGAGGATAACCCGTTAGGAAAAGGCAGCAGTGGGGAGATACACAGAAGTCACTGGCCCCTAGTAGTTATGAAATCTGCCAAGCAGACCACGGGTGAGGTTTCCTTGCTTAAGCCCCGCTTCTGCTGTCTGGGAGCAATTTCCTGGTTCATTGTTCTTCACACTTGTGGCTATGGCCTGTAGGAGGATTATCGTTCCTGATGCTTCTTGGCCACCCTTGAAGTGGGTCTTAGGGAATATGAACTCTTTGAGGCTCTAAACCTAGTAATCTAGTTTTTGCCTTGAACTTTAAGGGGCCCAAGGATTGTTTTGGGCTTCCCAGGTGGCATTAGTGGTAATGCATCTATCAATGCAAGAGACATAAGAGATGCAAATTTGATCCCTGGGTGGGGAAGATCCCCTGGAGGAGGGCATGGCAACCTGCTCCAGTATTCTTACCTAGAGAATGCCATGGACAGAGGGGCCTGGTGGGCTACATAGAGTCCATGGGATTGCAAAGAGTCAGACATGACTGAAGCAACTTTGCATGCACGCAAGGATTGTTTTAATGCTTTAACAGTAAAAGATTTTCAAAATCCAGGCTTATAGATTTTGCCAATCCAATTCCCTCAACAGCTCAGTAGGATTTTCATCTATGACATCTAGCTTACCAGCAGCCAGTTATTTCCTAGACCTAATTCTCAAGCCTAGATTATTTCTTCCTTCACCTCAAACCTCTATTTCTCTCTCAACTTAATGAGGCCATCAGGCTTAGGTGGGAACCTTATACACTCTATCTGACGTTTATTTCACTAGGTTCAGTTCAGTCACTTAGTCATGTCAGACTTTTTGTGACCCCATGGACTGTACCACACCAGGCCTCCCAGTCCATCACCACCTACCAGAGTTTATTCAAACTCACATCCATTGAGTCAGTGATGCCATCCAACCATCTTATCCTCTGTTGTCCTCTTCTCCTCCTGCCTTCAACCTTTCCCAGAATCAGGGTCTTTTCAAATGAGTCCGTTCTTCACATCAGGTGGCCAAAGTATTGAAGTTTCAGCTTCAACATCAGTCCTTCCAATGAATATCTAGGACTGATTTCCTTTAGGATGGACTGGTTGGATCTCCTTGCAGTCCAAGAGACTCTCAAGAGTCTTCTCCAATACCACAGTTCAAAAGCATCAATTCTTCAGCACTCAGCTTTCTTTATAGTCCAACTCTCACATCCATGACCCACATGACTACTGGAAAAACCATGGCTTTGACTAGATGGACTTTTGTTGGCAAAGTAATGTCTCTGCTTTTTAATATGCTGTCTAGGTTGGTCATAACTTTTCTTCCAAGGAGCAAGCGTCTTTTTATTTCATGGCTGCAATCACCATCTGCAGTGATTTTGGAGCCCCAAAAAATAAAGTCTGCCACTGTTTCCACTGTTTCTCTATCTGTTTTCCATGAAGTTATGGGTCCAGATGCCATGATCTTAGTTTTCTGAATGTTGAGCTTTAAGCCAACTTTTTCACTCTCCTCTTTCACTTTCTTCATGAGGCTCTTTAGTTCTTCTTCACTTTCTGCCGTAAGGATGGTTTCATCTGCATATCTGAGGTTATTGATATTTCTCCCAGCAATCTTGATTCCAGCTTGTGCTTCATCCAGCCCAGCGTTTCTCATGATGTACTCTGCATACAAGATAAATAAGCAGGGTGACAATACACAGCCTTGACGTACTCCTTTCCTGAATTAGGACCAGTCTGTTGTTCCATGTACAGTTCTAACTGATGCTTCACTTAGACGTCTGCTCAATCTTTGTTCTTATTGTTTAGTATCTAGGAATAGCTGTCTTCTGCATGTCTCCACTACTCTTTCCGAATTTTACATGCAAACTGACTAGTTTATGCCTGAGATCCTCTCTTCCCCTAATATCTTGCTAAACTTAGCCCAAAACAAGCAGCAAACTCTCTTACCATTATTTTTCAATCTTTTTTCCCTAGAGCTTACAGGCTCAATAGGCATAAGTTCTGCCTTCTAAATTATCATAGTGACAGTTTAAACATTTCACTGCTGCAAAACATTAGGCTCCAGTTTTCCAGCCTTGAACATCTTAACCCACCATCTGACTCCTAAGTCAATGCCACATACATAAGTACCCTACTTCCCATGTCAATTTCAGTTTCTTTATTAGTTAGGGTAATGCAAGCTGTTGCAAACATTTCAGTGACTGAACACAATCAAAGTTGTTTTCTCATTCATGTTGAGTCCAGTTGAAGCTAGTGGAAGGAGATGATCTGTTTCATGGAATCTGATAGAGGGTCTGCCATCTAGAATATGAGACTCTCAGGAACTTCCTTGATTGGGGGCAACAGTGAGGATGATGGGGAGGTTTTTATAGGATAGTTTTGGATGTGGGTATATTAATTCCTTCCACATTCCAAGCACCAGAGTTTAGTCACATGGCCTCAACTAGATATCAGGGACTGGAAATTATGGTTTCCATCAGGGCAGCCACTCCTAGCCACAATTCTACACTGTTAAAGGGGCATTACTTTGGGGTAGGGCACTAAACATCTCTGTTATCATATATTAACGGTTTTGATCCTAGCCACAACTTTATGAAATATGTGCTATTATTATTATCCCCATTTTACAGATTAGGAAGTTGAGGAACAGGAAATTTAAAGAATTTGCCTAAGATGACACAACTAGTAAGAGTTTGTGTCAGATTTGAATGTGGGCAGTATGGCTCTGGACTGCCTTATGGAATGTTGATGATGATCAGAGTAATATTAAAATAATAATGTGATGAGTGCAAAGTGTTTTCCCCAGTGTCTCATACATGGTACTTATTTAACAACTGTTATTCTTTATCAATTATTCTTGTTATCGTCATCATGTTCTGGAAGTGGGATGCTGTGTGGATGAACAGTGAATTGGTGTGAAGCTCGCAGGCACAGGTAATATATGAACCCCAAAGAGTGCGTCTCCAGGAATATTGTACTATGTGCTGTCTTTTCCACTCTGCCACCCCCTTCCTTTCATCCACGGGGGAACTAACAGTTGTGAGCTGAGTACTGTGCGAGGCCTTTCACTCACATTAACTCATTCATCTCCACATTGTTCTTGTGAAGTGGGTGTTTCTTATCCCCATTTTATTGGGGAGGAAACTGAGGCTCGGATGGGTTCAATGACTGGTCTGAGATGCCATTGCTACTGAGGGGTAGAGTTAGAATTTGGGCTTCAGAGCCTGTTCTCTGAGCAGCTGAGGCCCAGTGGTAAGTCCAGCTCAAAGGAGCCTCTGAGAGGATCCCAGAGCAGGATCCCAGTGCAGCTGGAGGGGTGTGTGTGGAGTGGAGGCGGGGCTTGCCCCTGGTGGTCATGGTTGATGATCATCCTCTCTATAATATGTGGTCACAGGTCTTTTTTTAGCCTCCACTGTCTTCCTTTTCCATGGCTGCCTTGTGAGTCACTGTTCATGACGATGCTATGCAGCCTCCTCAGCTGAGGCCCTGGAGCAGCGGGTGGCTTTGTGGCCTCCAGGGGACAGCCCTGTCCATACCCTGTCTAGCTGGGTAGGCTCAGTGCTAGAAGGAGCTTGAGTCTGTTTATTAGAACTGAGTGCAGAAACCTGAAACTTGGTGGGAAATCTGTCCTCCCTGAGAATCACAGGCTGGGTTTTCCCAGACTCTGGAATTAGATGGACCCACTCTCTACTTCTGCCTGCAATGTGGGAGACCCAGGTTCAGTCCCAGGGTCGGGAAGATCCCCGGAGAAGGGAATGGCTACTCACTCCAGTATTCTTCCATAGAGAATTCCATGGACAGAGAAGCTTAGTGGGCTATATTGTACATGCAGTTGCAAAGAGTCGGACATGACTGAGCAACTAACGCGCACACACACACACAAACACACACACTCAACTATCTGTAAGCCAGGTAACTGTGGGCAAGCCAGTTAATCTTTCTAAGCCTCAGTTTCCTCATCTGTTAAGTGAGGATAATGGTAGTACTCCCCCCCGTAGGGTCATTGGGAGGATGAGTTAATTTATATAAAATCCTCAGAATAATATTGAACACACCATAACTGAATACATCAATTGTCTGTTAGCAATTATGATGATGATGATGAAGTGCTTAAGAAGTGCCAGCCTCCTTGCTTGAAGATCTGTTCCCTGTACCCTGCTTCTTCTGTTGAGTGAAAAGTTTTAAATAATTTTCCAGTAAGCAGACTTATATGATTTGACACCTTACTAGCTGTGTGATATTGGGCAAGTTACCTAACCCCTCTGCAACTCAGTCTTCCCTTTTGTTAAATGAGAAAATAACCTCTCTGCAACTCAGCCTTCCTTTTGTTAAATGAGAAAAACAATACAACCTAATTCTTAGGGCTTTTAGGGGGTGACTGGCATATAGAAATTGCTAAATAGATGTCAGCATTGTTGGATTTTATCATGTTCATTAAAATTTTTTTCTACAGGCACTGTGTTAGATGTTAAGCAACATGGTCTCTCTCTTCATGGAGACTGCAGGACTTAGTTTTGTCATCAAACAATCCTTTTCCTTCCTCTAGTGTGAGCTCAGTTGTGTCTGACTCTTTGTGACCGCATGGACTGTAGCCCGCTAGGCACCTTTATCCACGAAATTTTCCAGGGAAAAATACTGGAGTGGATTGCCATTTCCTTCTCCAGGGGATCTTCCCGACCAGAGATTGAACCTGCGTCTCCTGTGTTTCCTGCATGCCAATGTAGGAAAGCTATTCTTTAACAGCTGAGCCACCAGTGAAGCCCCAAAGCAATCATTCAGATGTAAATTTACAACTGTGACAGTGGGTACAAAGGAGAGATACAGGGGACTGTAAGAGTCTTTACTGAAGCTCTAGATGTCGTCAGGAGTGAGGAAGTGAGGCCGGAGTGAGGTTGAAGCATGGCATATTTGGTTGAAAAGGTAGCAGAGTATTCCATGTATGCAAACAGAGTATGCAAAGGGCCTGTGGCGGAAGGGAGTATGATGAGAGGAGAGCAGCCAGTGTGCCTGGAATGGGAGAAGCAAGTGGTTGGGGGGAGCTGGTTAGAGGTTGGAGTAAGCATCTTCCAGAGTAAGGAGTCTGTCTCCTTCCAAGGACACTGGAGAGCCTTTAGAAGCTTTTAAGGAGGTAGAGAGGGTTTCCCAGATGGCTCAGACGGTAAAGAATCTGCCTGCAATGCAGGAGATATGGTTCAATCCCTGGGTCAGGAAGATCCCCTGGAGATGGGAATGGCTATCCACTCCAGTATTATTGCCTGGAAAATTCCATGGACAGAGGAGCCTGGTGGGCTACAGTCCATAGGGACACAAAGATTCAGACACAACTGCATGGCTAACACTTTCACTTTTCAAGGAGGGAGACACCTGTGATCAGATTTGTGCTTTAAAAAGTGGTTTGGAGAGCAGACAGGAAGGGAAGTGTGAACACAGTAATGCCAGTGAGATATTGTTGTCACCTCCATCTTACATAGGAAGAATCTGAGGCTACCAAGCACTCGGTAACTTTCTCAGAGTTGCTAAGACAAGAAATGACAGAGCAGGGATTTGAACTTGAGCCTGAGGGACTTCACATCGTACCTGCCTCCTACCCATGCCATGTTTCATGCCAAGGGAGCTTCTGGTTCACCTCTCACATTTTACAGGTGGGAATACTGAGGCCCAGGGTGAGATACTGATACTGTCTTCCCATGGTCACAAGGTTCCGTGGCTGAGCTGGACCAGTAACCCAGCTTTCTGGATCCTTAGCTCATCTCTCCTCGAATGTGATGCATTGTCTCCTCCAAACCAGATCACTCCTGAGGGCAGAGTTGGGTGAGAGGCTGCCTTGTCAACAGACAGCAGTTTTGGAGGTTAATTTAAAGCCTGGGTGTAACACTGTGGGTTTTACTCTACGTGCATCTCACAGCAGAAGGAATGCTGGTCTAGAAGCTTGCAGAGGTCTCGATTAGCTTGTAGCTGGGCCAAGGGAAGCAATGACTGCACAGTTCAGGTGTGCAGAAGGCAAGATCAAGTGAGTGGTTCCCCAGTGCATGAACATCTGAGAGCAAATCAGAGAGGCTCTACAGGGTAAGTGGAACCTGAAGGAGGCTGAGGTTGCTTGGGTTCAGTGGGGGTTTGGGGTAGTATGTATCATTGTTTCTTCCTAATCCAGCTCACAATGCCAGCCAGGGAGTCAGGATGCATGTGAGAAGCACGAACAAAGATCACCTCCTCTCTCTCTGAATACCTCTAAAATGTCAAATACTGAGGAGCATACATGAATACATGGTTTTTCCCTCCCTTGGCCTCCTCCCTCAGTCCCTTCAGCCTTTTCTTGGGTGACTTTGAGGATCAGGGCCTGGGTTCATGCTTGTGAGCAAAACTTCACATGGTTCCTGCCCTCATGTAGCTTGAAGGCCTGAGACAAGTTTAGTTTATTCACAAAAAATCACCCAGAAGTAAAACTGCACCCATGGCAGAAACTATTGGATTGGGCAGAAAGTTCATTTGGGTTTTGCCATCTCAGCTTAATAAAAACCCAAACAAACTTTTTGGCCAATGGAATACTTAAGAGAGGTTCACACGATCCAAGGACAAAGCCTCCTCCTCAGATGTGAGATGAGTCCAGCTGCCCCTCCCTCATGCTTCCAGGAGTGGTTTTGGCCAGCATAGGGACACCAGACATTTGGAGCCTGGTGTGGGGTGGGGTTAAGATGTGAAATTCTCTTCCGGTGCTGGAGTTTGCCATCAGGGAGGGTAGGGGTGAAGAGTCAGGCATCCCCTCCCCGTGTTGGCATCTCTGAATTTTGTATCTTGTTCCTCTGTCTCTTGAAGTCTTCTCACCAACCCCTGCCACCCTGGTCTCTCCATCCTGCAGCTGCCATTTTGGGGGCCAGTTGATGAGTCTGTCGTTGCTTCATATTCAGATCACTGGGGCAGGCTAGTTCAGGCGAGGGAGCAAAGGCTCAGTTCCAGGGGCCAGTGTGAGGCCCTCCACCTCTCTCTGTGTCCTGATCTCCCCACACCCTCCCCACCTGCTTCCACTCCTGTTGCTGATTTGGTTGCTGCCCCAAGTTTGCCTTCCTCCCAGCATGGACTGTGGAGCAAGCTGATGATTTCATGACCTCTGATGGTTGTATCATGTGGAACGGCTGGGGGCTGCTGGGAGCCTGGGGTGGGGGAGAGTGGGGTGCAGGAGGGGAGATGAGCCTTCCAGGGAGTGGGAAGACCTCGGTTCAGGCCTCACAGGGTGTGCCCATGCTGTGTGACCTTGGACAGTCTGTGACCCCTCTGAGCTTCAGTTTCTTTGTGTAAGAACAGGAAATCATGAGTCTACCAGGTTCTGGTATTCATAGAAGGTTGCAAGTGTCAAAAGAGGCAACACTTTGGAAAACCATTACCAGCACTAAGTAATGATAAAAGCTAACATTGATTTTTTTACCCCAGTATTAGAGCTGTTCAGAGAAACAGAATGAGAAGAGTATATACATATGTATGGGCTTGCCAGGTGGTGCAGTGGTAAAGAATTCACCTGCTAATGCAGGCGACATGGCGAGAGTATGATCCCGGGGTAAGGAAGAGCCCCTGGAGTAGGAAATTGAAACCCACCCCAATATCCTTGACTGGAAAATTACATGGACAGGGGAGCCTGGTGGGCTACAGTCCATGGGGTCACACAGAGTTGGAGATGACTGAGTACACACACACACACACATATGTGCACACACACATATATGAGGAGATTTGTTATAGGATTTGGCTTACATGGTTATGGAAGCCAAGAAATGCTACAGTTTACCATGTGTGAGCAGGAGAACCAGGGGATCACTCCTGTAAGTACTAGAATCTAAAGACCTGAGAACCAGAATTTACTGCCTCGAGCTTCCCAGTAGTCTGTGCAAAAAAAGGAGTCATCATGAGCAGATATACAATTCAGAGTGTGATGGATGAGGCAGAAATAAATGAGCTGCTGTAGCTGTTCCTGTGGCTCAGGCCTGAAAGAGATTTCTCAGCAGGAGAGTAGAAGCGGTTTTTAAGTGGTACTTAGTGACCTCGCATTTCAGCCCCTGGTTGTTAAGAAAGGACTAGGAGGGCCTCTACTTGATGTGCAGTGTTTCTCTCCCCTCCTTGCTGTCTGCACCTCCTCTCTCATTCCTTACAGAATGTCTAGGTATGGTGATACATGTGTTGCAGAAGGTTGGGAGTAGTGAGTGTATCAGTGTCCCACCTGTATTTGGGAGGAGGGTCTTGGGGTTAGAAGCTGGCCTTGGAAGCTGATATCTATGTCAGATGGTCCCTAGAAATCAGATATGAGTTCATTTGAGGGAAAGTGTACAAAATACTCCTCTGGGGGGAAAAATAATCACTAAACCTGTAAATGTGGTCCCCAGCATGGCAGGGTATGAGTTTGGGGAGACAGGAGAGATCTGGGTGGGGCCTGGGCATTGGAGGATTGTTGCCAGTGTGGTTAAATCAGAGGCACCTGAGGGTTTAAGGACAGAAGAGAGTATGAGGTCCACTGTGAAACAAGCTGTGTGATCTCAGGCAAGTTATTTAACCTCTCTGAACTTGTTTTCTTATCTGGAAAAAAACCAGCAGAGTTTTGAGGCTCAAAGGAATTATCAGATGTGAAAGTGATCTATAAGCTGCAAAGTAATCATTTGTTTTTCATTCATTCAACAAATGTTTATTATGGGGGAGGCATGGTTCTGGGCACTTAACATACATCAGTGTTCAAGCAGACAAAAATTCTTGCCTTCATAGAACTTGCATTCTAGCGGAAGGAGACCCTAAACAATAAACATAATAAACAAAAGACCCTAAACAATAAACATACTTCTAACATAAACGTGTTAAAAGTTGATACCTGCTATGGAAAAAATAAATCAGAGCAAGGAGCATCTGGAGGTCTGGGGAATGGTCAGTCGTAATCATAAATAGTGTGGTCAGGATTGCCTCACTGACCATGTGATGTTAGTGCAGAGAAAGGTGAAGGAGGTGAGGAGAGTGTTCCAGGCAGAGGGAATAGCCAGTGCAAAGGCCCTGAGGCAGGAATAGCAAAGAAGCCAATGTAGTGGAGAGAAGTGAGTGAGCCAGGGACAAGATAGAGAAGCAGAGAGTCTTGAGGAGCCAGGCTAAGTAGGCCCTCATGGGCTACCACAGACTTTGGCTTTTGTTTTTAGTGAACGGGAAAGTTTTTGTGAACTGGAAAGTTCACTGTAGGATTTTGAGTCAGGA
Organism: Moschus berezovskii; assembly: GCF_049115385.1. Taxonomy (NCBI): domain Eukaryota; kingdom Metazoa; phylum Chordata; class Mammalia; order Artiodactyla; family Moschidae; genus Moschus; species Moschus berezovskii. Next base: position 75,409,265 of record NC_142465.1, read on the forward strand.
TTTGAAGATCTGACTGAAGATTTGAAAAGAAACACGTTGGCTGTTGGTTGAAAATGGATGCTAGAGGAGCATGAGGTAAGGCAGGGAGACTAGTATGTAGTGGCTCTTACAGTAATGCAGGCGGGAGATGGTGGTGGCCTGGGCCAGGGTGGTAGCAGTGGAGGTGCTTGGATTTGGGCCATAATGGAAAGGAGGAGTCAGCAAGATGTCATGGCCCCATTGGGTGTGGGGTGTGAGAGAAGAAAGGAACAACAAGGGTGCCTCCAGGGAGGGTGTGGAGAAAAGAGAACCTTCCTACACTGTTGGTGGGAATGTAAATTGGTGCAGCCACTGTGGAAAGCAGTGTAGAAGTTCCTTTAAAAACAGAGTTACTGTATGATCCAGCAATCATATTCAGAAGAGATGAAAACTCGAATTCAAAAAGATACATGCACCCCAATGTTCAGACTGGCAGTATTTATAGTAGCCAAGCCATAGAAGCATCCTAAGTCTCCATCAACAGATGAATGGATAAAGATGTGACACATATATACAGTGGAATGTTGCTGATTCAAAAGAATGAAATAATGCCATTTTCAGCAACATGGATGGACCTAGAGATTATCATACTAAGTGAAGTAAGTCAAATAGAGAAAGACAAGTATCATATGACATCACTTGTATGTGAAATCTAAAAAGCAGTACAAATGAACTACTTATTTACAAACATAAACAGAGGTGCAGCCATAGAAAACAAAGAGTGTGTGGGTAGGGTGGATAAATTAGGGGGGAAAAGGGTGCCTCCAGGGTTTAGTCTTAATAACGGGAAGGGTGGAGTTGCCATACACTAGGAGGGGAAGATTTGGAAAGAACAGGTTTGAGACAGAAGAAAGATCAGGAGTCCAGATGGGGCTCTGCTAAGTTTGAGATGCCTTTCAGACATCCAGGTGGAGATGTCAGGTGTTAGTTGGACAGTCATGGCTGGTGTTAGGAGAGAGGAAGGTTTGGAGATACAAACTCGGGAGTTGGGAGCATGTGAATAGGTTTTTAAAGCCATGAGACAGTACCAGGTCACCTAAGGGTTGAATGTAGAAGAGACCAGAGCACCAAGGACTGAGCCTTATCCTTGGTCTGAGCAGAAGAGGAAGACCAGCAAAGGAGATGGAGGAGGAGCAGCCAGTAAGAAGGAGAGCTAGAAATATGCTGAAAGTCAACAGAAGGAAATCTCTAGGAGGAGAAAGTGATCAGCTGTGTCACGTGACATGAGAGCTAGTTCCCACCATTGTGTCCTGGGCTGTGGGGGTATTTCTGCCTGGTACGCCTGGGCACTGTTTCTTGGCCCAGTGAACAAGCAGCATCAATGTGCTTAATGGGAACCGCACTAACCATAGTGAACCAGAAGGATGTTTGGGATGTTTTCTCAAGAGGATGAAGGCAAAATGGCCTCAGTATGTCATCTTTAAACAGAGGTTGTGTGTGCCTGTGTGTGCGTGCATGCTCAGTCGTGTCCAACTCTTTGTGATCCCCTTCACACACTGGAGAAGGAAATGGCAACCCACTCCAGTGTTCTTGCCTGGAGAATCCCAGGGACGGGGGAGCCTGGTGGCCTTCCGTCTATGGGGTCGCACAGAGTCGGACACGACTGAAGCGACTTAGCAGCAGCAGCAGCAGACTGTAGCACATCAGGCTCCTCTGTCCATGGAATTTTCCAGCAAAAATAAAGGAGCAGGTTGCCATTTCTACTCCAGAGGGTCTTCCTCACCCAGGGACCCAACCTGAGGGAATTGGGCCAAATCAGTGACTTTAGTCTGGGTTCTCATGAATCTTTACCATTTTTATTATTATTATTTTTTAGAGTCCAATAGTGGACCTTATAGACCCTGTAGGGATTACATGGGGAGGCTTCCCATCCCCCACCACTACACTTCCTCAGAGTTGCTACCCATTCATCTATTTTTATATTGGACTTTTGCATAAAATGCATTTGAAAAAGGGAATCTGTTGCTAGAGCAAGTTTGAAAAGCACTGGCCTGGAGGATTAGCAAATCCCTCCTGCTCTGACATCCCAGGAAGCTCAGGCTACCCAGGGAGCAGGGATCACACAATGTGCTTTGACTTTGGGCGTGGAGACAAGTCAGGAAAGTGTGTCCTGCTGAGGGGAAAAGCACTGAGCCAGGTGGAGTGGGGAATGGGGAGAAAGCTAAGGGCTGTGCTTGGAACCCAGTAGAGTTCCAGGACCCAAGAGAGATGGGAAAGAGAAAAGGGGAACGAGGGGAACAGATACTGGAAAGAATCAGAGCTGGTAGAATGCAGGGTCCAACAGCCAGATACTTCCGAGTTAGATGTGACTCTTTTTCTGTATCCTCCTTGTTTGCAATTCTGCTCACTGCCTGATGCAAAGCTCTTTTTTTGTCCTCCTCCGCTGCCTCATCCTCACCTCCCAGGTGGCATTTCTGATACAAGGGAGCAGAGGTAGAACTCTGCTATTAAAGCTACCTCTGAACCTAAAATAATCCTGTCCAGCCAGACACTTGCCAGCATTCCATGCCAAAGTGCTTGCTTTCATTTGTTGAAGTCGGCACATTCACCCGTGGTCTTCAAAGGTCTGAGGTTCAAACTGGCTTGCCTCTGTATTAAAGAAATATGCATTTTCCCCCCTAAGGAGTTTTGTGGCTAAACCAATTTTACATAAGCAGAAAGAATCAGTCCTGAATTCCTAAATCCCAATGTAGAAAACAGTGACTTCGGGATATTGTGACTCAGGGGTTGTTATTTACTCACCAGAAATCTAATCTGGTTGATGCTATGGAGGGCAGTCAACATGGTATGGGCTTCCCGAGTGGTTCAGTGGCAAAGAATCTGCCTGCCAATGCAGGAGACGCCAGAGACGTGGTTTCGATACCTGGGTCAGGAAGATGCCCTGGAGTAGGAAATGGAAACCCACTCCAACATGCCTGCCTGGAAAATCCCATGGACAGAGGAGCCTGGTGGGCTACAGTCCATGGGCTTGCAAAGAGTCATACACGACTGAGTGGCTGAGCACACAGGCAACATGGTATGTCACGTCACGTAACCACTGAGACCAGAAGCCTGGGCCCATCCCAGTGCCATCCCCTCCTGGCTGTGCCAACTGAGCAAGGTCTTCTTGCTCAGTTTTCTCCCCTGTAAGAGTGCCCACCTCGTAGGAGTATTTTGGGGATAAAATAAAACTACATGACATTTATATGCACTTAGTTTGAGACAGTGGGTGCTCGATGCATGTCAGCTATTATTGTTGGCATTATCATTCTCTAGTCATCTGAAACCTCTATTATTATAGCACTCATCAGGGTTTTAAAGATACATATATATATATATCTGTCTGGCTGCAACAAGTCTTAGTTGCAGCATCTGGGATTTAATTTCCTGACCAGGGGTGGAATCAGGCCCCCTACATTGGGAGTACAGAGTCTTAGCCACTGGACCACCAGGGAAGTCCCAGGTTATACTGAATAATTTCCTCACCTATTAATCTTTATAGATCAGACTCTATCTTCTTCGTCTTTGTGTCTCTGGTACTACATCTGGCACACTGTAGGCTCTTAAGTATATTTGTTCAATGGATGAAGGAGGTCATAGAATGTAAGCTCCATGTAAGCAAGTGCATTTGTGTGATTGTTCACCACCATCACCCAACACATAGTGGGCACCTAATCAATATTTGTGATCTGTGCAATGAACCACAAATCCGTGGAACTGCACTAACAGGCAAGCCAGGAGCCTGGCGCTAACCATTGGCTAACTGACTGGGCGTCTCCCTCTGTTTCTGAATTCTCTGCTTGGAGAATCTCTCCTTTTCAAAGCTTGCTTCTCTTTGAAGAACGGAAAGAGAATGATTGTTCATTATTCCTTTATACCCGATGTCTTCCTGAGAGATGGCACCTTGCTCTAATTCAGAGTTGAAAGCTTTGTCTGCAGAGACTCTTGGATCTTTGAGCTGGAAGGAGCCTGCACAGCTCTCCTGGGGCAGCTCAGCCTGGTGATCAGGCAGGTTTTGCAAACCAGACACCTGAGAACCAGGGGGTGAATAGATGTGTGTGGCGCCACAGAGCCGCTGGCAGATGAGCAAGCTTAGTGGGTAGACAAGGTCCCGAGCTTTAGAGGCAGAAAGTTCTGACTTTATGCGGTGGCAGGGGGTTGCCTCAGTTCTCTGAACCCCTCAGATTTGTGTCTCTCCATGATGCTATGCTGCTCCGGAAAAAAGAAGAAACTTGGCTTTATTTTCTTTCCTTAGTTGTGAGTGACTCCTGGGTCCCCTTTATGGAGACATTCAGGTGCCAGGATCTGTGCCGAGCAATTTCCTGGTATTCTCTCATTAATCCCTCAGCCCCACTGATGAGGTCAGTGTTGTTAGTTCTACTGCAAATCCAGGGACACCGACTCAGAAAAGTTTAGGGACTCACTCCAGGCCACGCAGGGTGGGTACAGTAGGTGGGATTCCCACGTGGTGCGTTACCCACAGGCTTGCCCCTTAACCGAGTTGGCTGCCTATAACAAGGAGGCCATGTGACCCACTGAAAATTCCTTAAATATTCTGATGACACTAAGGCAGTGTCTAGACTGTGTCTGGTTAATTCTGAGGGTTGGGGATGTGGGGGAATCAGTCATTAGGTGAACAATCAATTAATTTAATCAGATGGACAGTGTGGTGTAAAGATGTTGCAACCTTTGTCTAATGCTCTCTCTTATGACTTGTTTTTGTGTTTTGTTTTTGTTTTTTTTTGGTAGGGGGATCGCTCTCCTTTTTCCCTTTAGTCTTTCTTTTGGGAAATAATTCAGTATCTACTAGGTGTCAGGCTCTGCTGTAAGAGGAAAACACACACCACTGCCAATGTCTGGTCCAGTTTTGTGATTAGAAAGCGCAGCGTGACACTTATCGATTCAAATACTTTCTCTGAGCAGATTTCACCTGATGTTCCTATTGAGTGGCCGAGGCCTGCCTCTTGTTCCCCTTTCCAAAGGGAACAAACTCACCTGAGTGGAACTGAAGAGGGGTCCCATGGGGCAATAGGAAGGAATGTTTTACTCTTTCTTGGGCTGCACTGGCTGTATTTTTGAATCCTCCAGTGCCTTGTTAGTATCCCAGTTCTTTAGGCTTGCACAGTTTGCAAAGCCCCATCAACTATTTTTGTTAATATTCGTGACAGCCCTGTGTAGTAGGGTAGGTAGGTGTTCATATCCTACTGTTGTATATGGGGCAGCTGGGGATGGGAGAAGTGAAGGATCTTGTCCAAGGTCACCAAGTAAGTGGCAGCATTGAGTGTCTGTCTCCTAGTGCAGAACTGCTTCTGTGCTTCCCAGTACCACTCCATGAGCATTCTTGGTGCTCAAATATTTTGAGCACTTGGACTGAATATCCCACAGGAGTGTGTGAAGAGTATACAGGGGCCCCATCTGAAGACTCATCTGGATGTAGATGTTACCCCAGTCTTTGGATCCCCCAACTTTTAGATGTATGGAATTTTTTGTCCCTCCACTGCATCCTCTCACAACTCAGTGGAACCTTGAGTCCAACCCTGGTCCCCACCTTTCCATTTACAACTGCAGGAGGGACCCCTCAGATCATTTTGATTTGGACGTCAGATGCTGCTACTTGAAGGTCAGGAAGTCCATGGATCATTCACTCAGAAAGAAGAGAAGGGACCGTAGGAGGAGGTGACTTATGGATCATTAGAGCTTCTGTGGGCTCTGCAGACAGCCCCTTCGCCAGCTTCCCACTGGCCCCAGAGGAAGAAGCTTCCATCATGGGCTACTTGAGCCTCTCCCATAGTGGGTCTTTCTAGAGGAAGCTGTAGCTCAGCCTCAGCTCACTCTCTCTGAAGGAAAACACAAGCATAGACACTCACAAGCCCAGAGTGCCTCAGCTTAGCTGTAAAATCCATTCTGTTACCACACCAAAGGGGCTGCCCAGTATTGCACTGGGTGCCTTTGGGAAAAATGGGCGTGACCAATGGGAGACATGAGCCCAGCCCAGTCTTCGGTTTGCCAAAAACTTTCCATTGCAAGGACTGTCACAGCCAGAAATCCTTATATATTCCATTCACAGTGTCTCTGTTATGAATCTTAATCACTCATCATGTTTGCCTTAGAGTAAAATGAGTTTTCTATAAAAAGAGTAGTAGCAGTTTATTGATTGTATATCATATATCAAGGAAAGCTTCAGTTTGTTTGCATTTGGATGAAGCAAGGGAAAGTATCAATAGTTGTTACTGCAACAGAGACCAGGGAAACAGGCAGCCACTCTGTGTGTGTGTGCGCGCGCATGCACAAGTGCCTACATCAGCTCAGCAGAATTGTCAGAAATCAAATTTCTTCTGTAACTTCTGAGTTTTAATAGCTAAAATTTTTTAGATTGTCATGTAAGTAGTTTTAACATCTTCCGAAATTATATAGCCAGCCACCCTATCTATGGAGGGACCATCCCATGTCATACCCAAACATACTCCATTAAATTTGTGTTATGGCTGAAAAGAAATTGTACTGGTTTTGCTGTGGGAATTATTCTGCTGTGTGTGTATCTCACCTGTTTTATGGTGGGCTTGATTTCTCTATTATTATCATGTGTCCTCAGGAATTCTTACAAAAGGAGAAAAATCGGAGCAGCCTCCCTATCCCTACCCCCCAACTATAATGAAACTGTTATGAAAATTGAAGCCAACAGTTCATGATGTTGACTTCATGGTATGGATTAATTACATAGTTATTAATTATGGTTTTACTGTTTTCTTTTCATGTTTTATAGCCAATAATTTTAACTTATAAGGCTTCAGATATTTTTGAGGAGGCCTAGAACTGAGTTGCCTTGTGAAAAAAAGGCCTGTCCGTGGTGACATCAAGAAACTGAGTTGAGACTGGCCTCAGAAAGGTCATTCTGAGAGTTTCACTGCTCAACTGAGTCATTTCACACACACTCACACACACACACACACTCACACCCTCACAAACACACACCCTCACACACACTCACACACACACACACACACTTTTTATAGTTGTTGAAATCACTGGAATCTCGTGCAAAATCAGCAGTGAGCCCTCTCCTGCGTCTCCAGCCCGCTCTGGATGTTGCTGTGTGATGTCTGCAAATCTGGACAGGAATTCTGGTTCTACAGGTGTTTGGGCTCAGAGATGCGGAATGAAACCACAGTTGGTACCTGTGATGTGATTCCTTGTTTATACACATCAGCAGTCCCTTTCCTACAACTACATGGAGCATTGAAGCCATCCTTGGGGGTTGATTGAGGCCAACCTTCTCATTTTAGAGAGAAGAAAAGAAATGAGAACCAAGCAGGAAAAAAAGAAAAAAAAAATCACTCCTGGGAGATTCATCAGAGACTTCCCAGGATGGAGAATTTTTCTAGCTCAGTCACTTTACCATCTGTGCATTCCCAACTGTGTTTTCAAAGACTTGCCACATGTTTTAAAAAGATCAGGAATTTGGTGAAGAGAAGCAGAAGGACAGTGCTGAGTGCTGTTCTTGGCCAGGCTGGGTGCTGGAGAGACAAGGACGGCTGTGATGCAGTGGGTGCCCTTGATGAGTTTGAACCATTACTCAAACACAGGATGCAGGCTGGAGGCAGCAGTATGGGAAAAGCTGGGGCGCAGACTCCAAGCCCTGCCACAGGTAGTTGGGAACTCTGAGCAGAGGAGCCAACGATGCCCTGTCACCGCAGGCCTGCAATAACTGGGTGTGGCCCAGGCTTGAGTAACCATGGCTCTGCCAGTGTCGTGCTGAAAACCACCTCCATCCTCTTTCGGTCATAGCTCTATTCAGTAGATACTAATGGAGCACCTACCTTGTGGTGGGTTTTGTACCAGGATCTGGGGATCCTGTAGTGACTGGGAACAACATTGCCCTAATCTTGTGAGACTGTCCAGGAAATATAAACATTAACTGAGTCATTATAAAATCACTGAAGGTGACCCAAAAGGGAGTGGAGAGTTTGGTGGGCTTCAGCAGATGAGGAAGTGTGTTGGATTGTCAGTGGTCTCAGACGTGGTAGGGACACTTTGATCTGGAATACAGCCTCTCTGGGAACCTCAATATGTGAGGCATGAAAAAGCAGAGTTGTTTTGGTCCCATCCACATCCACTTTATGTACAGTGGTCCCTACTGCTGTATGGAACCCAGTTTGAAAACTGGTAGGTGACATGGTCCCTGAGGAGCCTTCCAGGAGCCCTTGCTATTCTAAAATTCTGTCACTTCTCGCTGACAGGTGAGGTCCCTTCAGGATCTTGTGTCTGGAATCCTGAACTGTTGGTTGGGTAGGGGCTAGCATCTTTCTTTCTGTATGGATACCAGACTCATAGTCTTTATTTTTCTTTGGGGGTGCTGGAGGAGCATGAATGTTGAAGCTTCCCTCTGAGGAGCCTGACTGCAGAGGAGAAGAAGAGGGATGATGTGGAGTCAGTTTCCTCTGTCCCTGTGGCTGTCCAGAGTGACTCTCAGCTGGGGGGACCATAGTGGTGGTGCTGTTGCTCCTGCCATCCCATCTGCCACGCTAGCCAGAGTCACTGAGGCCCGTCCTCATCAGAATGTCCCAGGAACCCACACCACAGTCAGCCTCCTTACTGGAGCCTCACCTTAGCTGTGTTCTCCACCTCCTTCTCGTCTCAGTCTGTTCCACCTGACACCTCAGATCAGAGTCGCTCTGATAGTATTATTTCCCCTGTTGGCTGCACGGTCAAGTCTGAACGCCTTATCCTAGCCCCCTGAACCTGCCTCAGTGGAACCTCTCTACCCTTCCAGGCTACCCCCACCTTTCCCCTGAACACTTTCATTCCTTATTCTAAGCTTCTTCACAGGATATTTATCCACCTGGAATGGCTCCTATCCTCCCCTGCTTTCAGCTGCACTGCCCCAAGCCAAGCCCTGCATCCATCCTGGAGTTTTCCCTTTCTTTGAAATCCTGCAGCATTTGCTTACTGTCTGAAACACTTCGGCTGTGGATCTTATAAGTCCTTATGTTTCTGGAAATCTTTTGTCGGAACGGTGACCTGCCTCTGCCATTAGACCACAAGCTCTTTGGGCAGAGTCGGGATCTTCCAGTTCTTTTGTTTCTTTTTTTTTTGTACTCAGTGAAGCCATTCCTTGATCAGCTCCTCCTGAGTTGGAGCACAAACCAATGTATTCAGTTAGAGTATTCTGATTGCTAAAGGTGACCAGAGGTGAAGGTGCCATCTTTTATCAATAAGAATACTTGATTTTAATTGGCCCATCTGATGTCAGATTGTATTTGACCACTAGTATCATAGATTGTATTTGACACCCAGGTGTCACTAGTGGTAAAGAACCTGCCTGCCAAAGCAGGTAGGAGATGTGGGTTCAATCCTTGGGTCAGGAAGTTCCCCTGGAGGAGGGCATGGCATCCCACTCCAGTATTCTTGCCTGGAGAATCCCATGGACAGAGGAACCTGGCAGGTTATGGTCCAAAGGGGCATACAGAGTCAGACACAATTGAAGTGACTTAGCATGCATGCACACATCATAGATCAAACCAACAGTGACTTAAACATGACAGGGAGTTGGTTTTCTATCTTATAACAGTTCAAGGCGGGTAGGCTGTTCAAGGTCGGGTAAGTGGTTCTATTCTGTTGTTTTCCTCTATTTCTTTGCATTGATCACTGAGGAAGGCTTTCTTATCTCTCCTTGCTATTCTTTGGAACTCTGCATTCAGATGCTTATATCTTTCCTTTTCTCCTTTGCTTTTCGCTTCTCTTCTTTTCACAGCTATTTGTAAGGCCTCCTCAGACAGCCATTTTGCTTTTTTGCATTTCTTTTCCATGGGGATGGTCTTGGTCCCTGTCTCCTGTACAATGTCACGAACCTCCGTCCAGAGTTCATCAGGCACTCTATCTATCAGATCTAGTCCCTTAAATCTATTTCTCACTTCCACTGTATAATCATAAGGGATTTGATTTAGGTCATATCTGAATGGTCTAGTGGTTTTCCCTACTTTCTTCAACTTTTGATAGTATATTAAAAAGCAGAGACATTACTTTGCCAACAAAGGTCCGTCTAGTCAAGGCTATGGTTTTTCCCGTGGTCATGTATGGATGTGAAAGTTGGACTGTGAAGAAAGCTGATTGCCGAAGAATTGATGCTTTTGAACTGTGGTGCTGGAGAAGACTCTTGAGAGTCCCTTGTACTGCAAGAAGATCCAACCAGTCCATTCTAAAGGAGATCAATCCTGCGTGTTCATTGGAAGGACTTATGCTAAAGCTGAAACTGCAATACTTTGGCCACCTCATGCGACGAGTTGACTCACTGGAAAAGACTCTGATGCTGGGAAAGGTTGGGGGTGGGAGGAGAAGGGGACGACAGAGAATGAGATGGCTGGATGGCATCACCGACTCTGTGGACATGAGTTTGAGTGAACTCCGGGAGTTGGTGATGGACAGGGAGGCCTGGCGTGCTGTGATTCATGGGGTCGCGGAGAGTTGGACACGACTGAGCGACTGAACTGAACTGAACTGAAGTGGTTCTATACCTCTTTCTGCTTTGTCATCCTTAGCATATGGTTTGCATTCTAAAGATACCCTCATGGTCCTAAGATGGCTGCTCCAGCACCAGTCATCACTTCTACATCTTAAGCATGGTGAAGAATGATGGAAGAATAGGGGGAAGGGTACCTGCCAGTGGAGTCAGCCTTTCTATAATATTAAGGAGCTTCACTGATGCTTCACCCAATAATCCTGTTTTTATCTCTTTAACCAACAATTGACCCCTCAGTCACCATTTTTCCAAGGGAGGCTAAGAAATTTAGTTATTTAGCTGGACATATTTTTCTCACCACCACTACCCAATCAGAGTTCTTTTAGTAAGCAAGAGGGCAGGAAGGGATATTGATTGGGTTGGCAGCCAGCTATTGCAGATGGTTAATAACACTCTGTGTTTCAGGCCGAGTGTGTTAGTCACTCAGTTGTGTTTGACTCTTTGAGATCCATGAACTGTAGCTCTCCATGACTCCTCTGTCCATGGAATTTCCCAAGCAAGAATACTGGAATGGGTAGCCATTCCCTTCTCCAGGGGGATCTACCCAACCCAGGGGTCGAACCTGGGTCTCCTGCATTGCAGGCAGATTCTTTACCATCTGAGCTACCAGGGAAGCTGAGTAGGTGCTTGTCAAAGAAGGCCATGGATTTTTCCAGTCTGTGCATTGCAATTTTCTGCCAGTGAATCCAAGGACTTTAAAGTTGGGTTTCTCCAAAACCTCATTCTCAGATGAGTGTTTCTTGAATGATTCACCTTGAGCTCCCAAAGTCATTGAACAGTAATTGTCCCCATAAAGAGTGATGGCTGACATCCTTGTCATGGCCAGCTTAGCCTTTAGCCCTGAGGAATGGTCCTGGTGTTCTGGATCACTTTAAAGATCTGCTAAAGCCAGGTCACACCCTCTGCATTAAATTCGTTGTCTCTGGTATTTGATGATGAGCATAATCTTGATTCCACACAACTTTCGACTTCAACACAGATTTAATTTATTATTTATGTAGGTTTTTATTTAACTACCTGAGTAATAAGAGTAAACTGTGATTTTTTAAAATGATCAATTTGCTTTTAAATTCACTCTGGTGGGTAAAAGGACTCTGAAAGAAGTTATTTTTGGACCAGAAAGCATGCCACCACATGATTTTATGGTTGGACCTTGTCTACTTCCAAAGGAATGTAGAGATCTTCCAGCATGGTCATTCATCCCAGCTCACTGAATATACTTTCTACTGGATACCACTCCAGTTCTTACCATTGTTTATGATGTTCTCTGCCTAGAAGGAGAGTCCCTTTTTACCCATCTTTGTTTGTAGGGCATTTATTGTTTAGAAATGAGAGCAGAGTATCTTGTTTGTGGATTACCATGGATTGTCTCAAGGTTGAAAAGATGGGCAAAATCAAGTGTGATGGAGGCAAGAGATCCTTTATAAACAAGCAGATACTTCGGTGGGCCTGAAAAATCTATCTCTGAGGCCACTTGTGAGAGAAGCAGATGCTTCTTTTCCTGGTTTTAGCGTTTTATAGGATTTGTCCAGCAAAGAAAATTGGAGGGAGATTTGGTCTTGTCCTTGTCTTTGGATTCTTTCCAATGCAAGTGATGAAACATCCAACCCAAGCATTTGTAGAAGGGAGACATTGTTCGTGTAAATGAGAGGTCCAGGGACAGGGCTGCTGGATCACTCTGTCACGCCCTTGTGCCCCAGCTGCCCTTGGTTCCTTTCCGCTGCACCTTCCTCCCTGTGTAACTTTGTCTTCAGTTCATCTTCTCACGCGCTAGCTAGATGGCTGTCACTACCCTAGACGACTTCCTCATAGTATATCAGGAGGAGACAATGACCATCCCCTTCCCAGGCATCCCCGTAAACATCTGGTGCTCACTGGTTCTGACCAAGTGTTGGTTGGGCCCATCCCCAACCCAGTCAGTGTGGCACAGGAGCTACCCATGCTGGAATGAAATTTCCTCTAAAAGGAGAGTGGCCCAAGAGAGCTGGAGACCAAACAGTTCCAACATCCAGAAATTCCAGAAGATGGAATTGGGGTCTGGAATGGCAAAGAGAGGAAGCTTTGTGGAGCCCCTGAGCCTTTAGCAAGAAAGTTGATCTTTCAGGGTGTCCTGTGCTCTGTTCTCACCAGCATGTTCATCCACTCATTCGTTCATTCAATTCTTTGATAATTCATTCCCCACCTACCCCACACAAATCTACTGAGCCCCTGTTCAAGCCAGACCCTGGGCTAGGCTCTGGGACTGTGAAGATGAAACATTCATTTCCTGACTCTGAAAACTCACAACCAAGCAAAGGAGACAGATAGGACACCTAGGCACGCATAAGAGACTTGAATGTGGGGATTAGAGCACAGAAAGGGAGGTTGGGAGGTAGGGGTCGGGGGGATAAAGGAAGTTCTATATTAGACCAGTCAGGCTTGAGGATGGAAGCAAAAGGGCAGAGGTGTGTTCTCCCCCCAGATTTGAATAGACTTTGGGCAGGTGTTGGGAGTGGGTCTTGAAGGGATTGGGCAAAGCACAGATGGAACTAAGAACAGTGGGGAGAAATGAAGGGTAAGCTAGAGAGGCTACCTGTAAGTGGGGAGATGGTCCCCCACTGCTGATCTATGTCTTTCATTGAATATTTACTACCTTCTAAGAGTTTCAAATGGAGAAGGAAATGGCAACCCACTCCAGTACTCTTGCCTGGAAAATTCCATGGACGAAGGAGCCTGGTAGGCTGCAGTCCATGGGGTCACTAAGAGTTGGACTCGACTGAAGCGACTCAGCAGCAGCAGCAGCAAGAGTTTCACAAGGCATTATCTCACTCAGTCTTCACAGTAACCCCCAGAGGTTGAGCTGTCCTTGGCCTCTGTGGACCAATTGCGGTCATGTGACTTGTCTCAGGTCCCATATTTTCTAAGTAGCAGAATCGGGATTCATATCCAGCGCTGCTGAGATGGAGTTTGTACCTGCTCCCTCCAAAGCCTTGCACACAGAAGGGTCTGGTTGAAAAATACTGGGACTCCGGAGCATGTTTTTGGTCAGGCCCTGGCATAGGTGGCCCTGAGATCCCTTTTGGTGCTGAGTTTATGATTTTGGGGAAGATGGAAGGTCTGGGGGCTTCCCTGGTGGCTCAGATGGTCAGGACTTGGGTGGGGCTGAACTGAGGACTTGAGAGGTATCCTGGTCCAGAGCATGGCCTTTGTGATGGTCCAATGAAGGCATCCTAGAGCCAGATCTCTCAGCTACAGGAGCTATCCCATTATAGGAAGCCCTAAATGTTAACAGATAAAAAGAAAATGCAATTTTCCTGGAGGCAGAGACCCTGGCTTGCCAGACTCTGTCTCTGAATGTCCAGGAGTAAATAGTCAAGGCCGTAACACCACATGGGCTTCCCTGGCGGCTCAGCAGAAGAATCCATCTGCAATGCAGGAGCTGCAGGAGACGTGGGTTCGATCCCTGGGTTGGGAAGATTCCCTGGAGGAGGGCGTGGCAACCCACTCCAGTATTCTTGCCTGGAGAATCCCCATAGACAGAGGAGACTGGCAGGCTACAGTCCATGGAGTCACAAAGAATCGGACATTACTGAAGCAACTTAGCACCCATAGCACCACATCTTCATTCTGGTCCTGCACAGAATGAAGACATTTGTCAGGGTTTCCTAGCACCAGACATAGAAATAGGGTATTTTTATGCGATGTTTTTATAGTAACTGTCATAACCAACAATATTCCTAAAACTTACTAGGGGTAATCATGGTTTTATTTCATCCCTATAAAAGTCCTTTGTTTAGAGCAGCGAATAATATCCTGTAAATCTCCATGTAAACTCTGCCCATTCATTTTTTGCATGGACCAGGTCGTAGCTTCAGCTGATCACTGAGGACAGTTTGGCTTTATTTATTGAAGTAGTCCTCCTAACCTGGGGAAAATTTAATTCAGTCTGAGCCAGTTCAATTTAGGCAAATTTTATTGAGCTGACTATAAGCCTCACACTGTTTTCAGCTAGGAGATATAATGTTACATATGATAGAATTTCTGCCTTCAAGGATGTTTCAATTAACTGTTGCAGGATAATAAACCACTGCAAAATTTATGACTTAAAGCACCTGTTTTATTTTGCTCTCAACTTTGTGTGTCAGGGAGCTGGCGAGGGCTCAGCTGGGCAGTTCATCTCTGTTGCACATATTTGGGGTGGGTGGGGTTGGAGGACCCCTGCCCAAGATGGTTTCCTTACTCACATATTTGGTGCCTCTGCTTACCCATGTCTCTTTTCATAGCATCCCATCTTCCAGGGCCCCTCCACATGACTTGGAGGTCTTAGGGTCATTGCCCTTCTTCTGTGATGCTTGGCTTCCAAGAGGAGGAAGGTGAAAGCTTCCAGATCAATCCATGGCTCTGCCCAAAAGTGGCACAGCAGCACTTTGCCATTGGATAAAGCAGTCTCGAAGCACAAAGCGGGACTCACTTTCAAAGGAGTAGGAAGAATCCCACCTTTTGATGGGGGAGTTATTGGTAAGGTCACACTGTAGAAGAACGTGTGCAATGGGAGAGATTGTCCCAGCCATCTTTGGTCAGGTACGGTGTGCCACAAAGGACAACTGGCTGTGCCATTTAGTGGACTATAATGCAGGTTAATAACCTCTGCAAGGAGCACCAGCAAACTGAAGGAGGAGCCCAGAGATAGAGTAGCAGGGTCTTCAATGGGCTGGGGGTAGGGAGAGGGTCTGTGAAGTCTTCCAGGAGAAAGAGGCAACTGAATCAGGTTTTGAAAGATGACTTGGATTGTGCATTTCAGGGAGAGGGAATAGCCTGTGTGAAGGTGTGGTAGTGGGGTCCTCATGGAGAGTCTACCTGGAAACACCCCTAACACTTCAGTACTTGTATTTACTTTAGTGTTTTATGTGTGTGTGTGTGTATAGATATGGCTATATATAAATATGTGTGTATATTTACATGTGTGTATAAATATATATATACATATCCATATATGTGTATGTGTGTATATGTATGTAATCTGTATATATTTTTTAAACCAAGACTCTATTCAGTCTTTCACTCAGCAAACATGTCCTGAGCATCTAATGTATGTCAAACAGTGTTCTAGGTGCTGTTCTAGAATGGTGGTGAGGAAGACAAAGGTAATGAACAAGAGGCTGATTTTGGAGCTTGTATTTTATGCTGGAGACCAACAGTCAGCAAATGGACATCTTAATATGTGATGTGATTTCGGGTAGTGCTGAGCAGTAAGGTGGAGACCTTACCTGTTTGAGACAGAGCAGCTGGAAAGCCTCTCTTGGGAGGTGACACTTAAGCAGATGTGGGGGTGATCTTGGGTGGAGAATTCCAGGTAGAGAGAACAGCAGGACCTGTGTGACCTCTGGCATTCTGAGGTCACAGGCTAGAGCCAGGGAGATACCCCATCCGGGGTGCTGGATTTGAGCCTGAGGAAGGCAGCTGCAGGTGGAGGATGGTCAGCTTCCAGGGCGATGGCTGCCCAGGGTGGTGAGCAGCCTGTTCTCTCCAGACATCTCCCCCTTTCCCCATCCCCGCCCCGCACTGTTCTGGCACCAGGAGATTTGTTTTCACTTAGGGAAAACCTGGCCTCATCACCCATCGCATCGGTGTTGTTCTCAGAAAGTTGGCCCTTTCCCAAGAGGAGGAAAGTGGGGCAGTATCCTCGCAGTGAGCAATCTCACTAATGAGGAAATGTGGCTGGGATTCCAGAGAGACAACGATGACTCAGAGGTAGGCGCGTAACAGGTTCCCTGGCTCCTCATCTTCTGCAGGTGTGCATTCATTCATTCCCCAAACGTGTACTGAGCACGTAGAGGGAAAGGTAGAGGTTCAGATTCAGCTCTCCCACCTACGAGCCATGTAATCTCAGCCTGTCTAAACCATTGTCCCTTTAACTATAAAATGGGTATAATACCTATTTTTCAGAGTTGTGAGGATTAGATGAGATGAAACTCTAGAGATTAGATTGCCAGATTTGGCAAATAGAAAGGACGGGATGCCAATGAAATTTGAATGTCAGATAAAGAAGAGGTATTTTTTTTAGTATAAGTTGTGTCCCGAATGTTGCATGCTTATCTGACATTTAGTTTTAACTGTGCATCCAGTATTTTAACCGGCTATGCTATCTGCAAATAAAGATGAGGGGGAAAAATGCCTGACTTTGAGGAGCACGTGATAGTGGTCAGACAGGCATGAAGAATGTAATTGCCATTCTCTGGGTGATGTAAGTCAGGTCAGAGGGATACAGTGCTGTGGAAACAGACATCACCCTTCAGGCTCTTAAGAAATCCAGGCTCACTCCCGCTTGTTGAGCATCCCCAGTACTGTGGGATTGACGCCATGAGATCAGAATATGAACGCATTAAGTGAAACAGACAGTTGAAGTTTGCTTTTCTATTGAGCAATCAGGAAGATGACCTCTGTTTTCTTCCCTCTCAAAGCAAAGGGTGATCTCTGTTGATCAGGAAACAGACAATCAATTACTTATACTTATTTTTCTATAGGCTATTTAAAAATAAAATGAAATTAATTCAGGGGAAAAATTGTTCCCTGACTTTATGGTATGTACATCTCTCGGATAAAATGCTAATAATTCATTATTCTGCTTCTCTGGAGATCTAGAGGTAAATTTGCCATGCACCACCAGGGATGTAATAAGAGACACACAATGGGAGTCTTCAGCTCCAAACTACAGTCTATCCAAAGCCTCTCTTTGGGTGAAGCTGCAAGCATCAAATTACTGGGAGGAGAGTCTGGGAATATTTTGTAGAAGGTTATATCTGCCAGATGCATTCTTGTCTTCCCTAAGAGATATATGGCCTGGTATGAAGCATGGTCTGATCAGCATTACTGAAGGCTCCCTCTTCTTTCCCAGATTTGGTAGGGGATGTTAGATTGAGGGGTTTTTCTGGAAAACCCTGGGAGCTTCAATGTTATCTTGGAGTCCCATTAGCTGCTTGCAGCCAATTCTAGAAACCCAGTCCCCTTTGAGGGTTGTTTTCCACTGCACCATGGTGAAGGATGTGTGTGTACTCATTTGTGGCCTCATGGACTGGAGCCTTCCAGGCTCCTCTGTCCATGGAATTTTCCAGGCAAGAATACTTGAGCAGGGTGCCATTTCCTACTCCAGGCGATCTTCCTGACCCAGGGATCGAACCTGCATCTCTTGAGTCTCCTGCATTGGCAGGCGGGCTCTTCACTACTAGCACCACCTGGGAAGCCCAGTGAAGCTTAGGAGGGAGTCATAGATAGGATTTGTGCTCATGGGATTGATTGGCAAAATAAGGCTGGGGTGGAGTCCAGTGTGTATCACGGGGTTATAAAAAGCATTATTCAGTTACAGGATTCATAGGTAATTTTAATTGACTAGTAAGTGCCCAGCAATGTGCTCACTGCTGGTCATACAACATTTCATTGATCCCACCCATACCTCATGCAGTAGGTGCCTGAATTCCATTTTACACATTGGAGACCCACTGTTTGAATTAGTTGCCCAAGGAAACACAGCTAATAGCCCTGGGCTCTCTAATTTTGCCCTTGTGCTTAACCATTGTGTTCTACTGCATTTTGCTATCACATTTTCTCGATAGGAGTGTCCCACTTCTGCTCTCTCCATCTGCTATGGTGGGCGAAGGATTGGCCTTCTATGGCTTCTAATACCCTCTTCCAATGGGCCACACGTGTGTGACCTGAGGAAGTTTGTGGGACCTTCCTGAGGCGTCAGCTTCCTTCTCCATAACGTGATGGGTCAGGCTGAGTTAGTAGGCATCTTCTCCTGATCCAAAACCCTGTGTGTCCTACCAATGACAAGCCACTTTGTTTCATTCACTTACCTCATCATTAGCTGATTAATTCATTTATTCAATAAATATCTCCCTTGTGCCAAGTACGTGCCCCAGATAAAATGGCAAATTGATGAATAAGCAGCTGGTTCCTGCCCTTGCAGAGGGAAGGTTCTCGGAAGAGACAGCAGAATAAACAGACGATCATGGCACAGGGTGAAAAGAGCTGTAGGAGGGAGATGCCAGGTAGCCTGGGGTCACCCATCTAGGCTCTGGTGAAGGGAGGGACATCTAAGGTAAGGGCTGAGGGATGTGCAGGAGTTGGCTGGGCTTGGAGGGAACAGTTTGTTCAAAAGTGGGGCACATGCAGAATTCTTGGGGCATTGAGAACTGTGCTGACTGTCTGGATGGAGGATGGAGTGCAGTGGGGAGGGAACAGACAGGAGCAGGAAGAACTTGCAGAAATAGAGGCTACGTTGTTAACTCAGTAGTAAAGAATCCACCTGCCAATGCAGGAGATGTGGGTTCAACCCCTGGGTTAAGAAGATCCCCTGCAGAAGGAAATGGCAACCCACTCCAGTATTCTTGCCTGGGCAGAGGAACCTGGTGGGTTACCGTCCACAGAGTCGCAAAAGAGTCAGACAGCAACAACACACTGTGCATTACCTCAGGGCCTCCTCGGAGGCGTCTGATGTTTGTTCTCAGAGCAACAGGCAGACACTGAAGGTCAGAGCTGCCCTGGGTGATTTCCCAGGTTGTGTCCTGCACAAGGGTGCCAGCTAAGGGGAGCCCCTCAACTTCCCAGCCCATGGACCTCAGTGCAGGGCCTCTTTGTCTCATTCTAAAATAATCAAGGAGCTTTGAGGGCCAGTGCTTTCCTCGCTGTCAGGAGAATGATGTGATCAGATTTGTGTTTTTGAGCCTTTTCTCTGGTTGTAGGATTTGTTGGAGGAAGGATCAGGAGGAAAGTGAAGAATGGGGTAGGGAGGGGTCGGCATGAAAGAGAGAGTGGCAGCCTGGGGAGGCAGTTTGAATGGAGACCGGTGAACGGATATGAGTTTCCGAAGTCGTGGCCTGTACAAACCACCTGGTTCTCATTGCTTCCTATGACTTAATCAGCTGAAGACTTTCTTTCCGGGACAGAAATACTAAATCATGGAGGAACACAGCCTACGGGATTAGTGTTTTGCCCCCAGGCTCCTGAGAGAGCCAGAGTTCAGTGTGGTGCCCTGCTCTCCAGCTCACGCTCAGATATTTGATCCCTCTGTAGGAGGCCCATCAGATGGTGACTGTGTGGTCTAATGGACAGACTAAAGGCCGAGAGCCAAGAGACCCAGGCATGGAGTTCATCATAGGCTGCTTTTCTACATTTCCCGATGGCATTCTCCCTGCCTCTTTTTCTTTGCCCCCTGATCATACCCAAACATTTGTAGACTGCCTGCTAAGTGCCTGGCTCTGTGCTGAGCGCAGTGGTGGATACAGAGCCCAGAGTCACCACCTTGGCCCTCAAGGAACTCACCAGTGGGGCAGTCATGAGTGGAAAGTCCCCCATCAAAGACTTCTGAGAGGTGCTCAAGGAATGTTCCAGATTATCAGAGTGGAGGGAGGCAGAACACTGTGTGTATTGGCATGGGATCTGGAGTCAGAACTGAGATCAATATCTGGCTTTCGAAAACACTTTCTAATTGTGACCCTAGGCCCATCACATAGCCTCTCAGAGCCTCAGTTTGCCCATCTATAAAATGGGTATAGTAATACCTGAGTGGTTTAAGGATTAAATAGTTCAAGGCATATAAAGTGTTTAGCAGAGTGTCTACTAGATTAAAATTCTTAATAATTTAAGCCATTTTTAATATTAGGGCAGGCATTTTTTTTTTGAATCTTTGGTGTACAGTTCTGAGTTTTGACAGACCAGTTTTGAGTTGTAACCAGTACCACAAACAAGATACACAGTATTCTACTACCTACTCCCAATTTCCCTGGTCTTATTCCTCTGTAGTAAACCCTCCCCATACTCTTTTTTTCTTTGTGATAATTTATTATCTCTTAGTTTTTGCAAAAACTTTCTTGAGATGTAATTCACACACTGTACAATCCACCTATTTAAAGTGTACAGGCCCATAGCTTTTAGTACCTTCACAGAGTTGTACAACTATCACCACAATTTTAGGAAACATTCATCACCCCCAAAAGAAACTCTGAACCCTTTAGGGGTCACAGTCCATTCCTGTTAACGATCCCTTCTTCCCCTGCCCCAGCCCCTGAAAAACACTAATCTACTTTCTATGGATTTGCCTATTCTGGATACTTCATATACATGGAATTATACACTACCTGGTCTTTCACGACCGGCTTCTGTCACTGAGCAGGATATTTTCAAGGTTCACCCATGTTGTAGCATGTGTCACTGTTTCATTCCTTTCAATTGCTGAATGATGCTCCATTTCATATGGCTGTAGCGCATTTTGTTTATCCATGTTTCAGGCGGTGGACATTGGGCTGTTTCTGCTTTTTGGCTGTCATGAATAATGCTGCTGTGAACATTGGTGTACAGGTTTTTATGTGGATATATGTTTTCCCATGGAACTGCTGGGTCATAGGGTGAGTATTTATAACGTTTTAGAGGAGCTGCCAGACTGTTTTCCATAGTAGCTGCACCATTTTGCTATCTCACAAGCAGTGTATCAGAGCTCCAGTCTCTCTACATCCTTGCCAATACTTATGATTCTCTATATTTTTGATTGCAGCCATCCCAGTGGGTATGAAGTGGTGTCTCAGTGTACAGTCTCCTATATGTACCCTTCATTCCTGGCAACCACTGATTCACTCTCTGGTCCTCTCACTCTGCCTTTCCCGGGAGGTGATAGCTGTAGTCATCATACATGATGTAGCCCTGACTCTCTTCTTCCCTCCAGCATAAGGTACTGGAGATCCACCCGTGTGGTTGTGCTCCTTTTCATGGCTGAGTTGCACTCCCTCCCTTGGATGGATGTACCCTAGGTGCCCGTGCTTGTCTGCACAGTAAAGTGGACAGTATTTGCCCAGGGAATCAAATATTAAGCCTTATCCCTTCTCAGGATAATAGTTTTTTTTTTTTTTTACATAGTTTTGGAGGCCTTTTCTGAGCCTCCTTGGGCTGCCAGTGTTGCAGGACACCCAGCCTGTTCCTCTTTTAGGTTCCTCTGAGCTGTAGAGCTGAGTCCTGTGAGCTGCAGTGCCTAGGAATCCACGAGGCATTAGGATTTCTGTGTTGCGGCTCTGACATACCATTTGTGGCGAGAGGGCTGAAGCCCAGTGAGACAGATGGGGCCTGGACCACTGGGGCAGCTGTTGACAGGGAGCCAGCACCTCGCTGCCCAGCTGTCTCCCTTCTCATCAGGGTGTCCTGGAAGCTCCTTGGACTCGTTCAGTTCAGTCACTCAGTCGTGTCTGACTCTTTGCTACCCCATGGACTGCCGCGTGCCAGGCTTCCCTGTCCATCACTAACTCCCAGAGCTTACTCAAACTCATGTCCATCGGGTCAGTGATGACATCCAACCATCTCATCTTCTGTCGTTCCCTTCTCCTCTTGCCTTCAATCTTTCCCAGAATTTTTTTTTAATGAGTTTGTTCTTCACATCAGGTGGCCAAAGTATTGGAGTTTCAGCTTCAGCATCAGTCCTTCCAATGAACACCCAGGCCTGATCTCCTTTAGGATGGCCTGGTTGGATCTCCTTGCAGTCTAAGGGACTCTCAAGAGTCTTCTCCAACACCACAGTTCAAAAGCATCAATTCTTTGGCGCTCAGCTTTCTTTATAGTCCAATTCTCACATCCATACATGACCACGGGAAAAACCATAGCCTTGACTAGACGGACCTTGGTTGGTAAAGTAGTGGCTGTGCTTTTTAAGATGCTGTCTTGGACTCATCAGTTCAGTTCAGTCGTTCAGTCGTGTCCGATTCTTCGCGACCCCATAAATCACAGCACGCCAGGCCTCCCTGTCCATCACCAACTCCCGGAGTTCACTCAAACTCATGTCCATCGAGTCGGTGATGCCATCGAGCCATCTCATTCTCTGTCGTCCCCTTCTCCTCCCGCCCCCAATCACTCCCAGCATCAGTCTTTTCCAGTGAGTCAACTCGTCGCATGAGGTGGCCAAAGTATTGGAGTTTCAGCTTTAGCATCAGTCCTTCCAATGAACACCCAGGATTGATCTCCTTTAGAATGGACTGGTTGGATCTCCTTGCAGTACAAGGGACTCTCAAGAGTCTTCTCCAGCACCACAGTTCAAAAGCATCAATTCTTCGGCGATCAGCTTTCTTCACACTCCAACTCTCACATCCATACATGACCACGGGAAAAACCGTTGCCTTGACTAGACGGACCATTGTTGGCAAAGTAATGCCTCTGCTTTTTAATATACTATCAAGTTTGGTCATAACTTTCCTTCCAAGGAGTAAGCGTCTTTTAATTTCATGGCTGCAATCAGCATCTGCAGTGATTTTGGAGCCCCAAAAAATAAAGTCTGACACTGTTTCCACTGTTTCCCCATCTATTTCCCATGAAGTGATGGGACCAGATGCCATGATCTTTGTTTTCTGAATGTTGAACTTCAAGCCAACCTTTTCACTCTTCTCTTTCACTTTCATCAAGAGGCTTTTTATTTCCTCTTCACTTTCTGCCATAAGGGTGGTGTCATCTGCATATCTGAGGTTATTGATATTTCTCCTGGAAATCTTGATTCCAGCTTGTGCTTCTTCCAGCCCAGCGTTCCTCATGATGTACTCTGCATGTAAGTTAAATAAGCAGGGTGACAATATACAACCTTGACGTACTCCTTTTCCTATTTGGAACCAGTCTGTTGTTCCATGTCCAGTTCTAACTGTTGCTTCCTGGCCTGCATACAGGTTTCTCAAGAGGCAGGTCAGGTGGTCTGATATTCCCATCTCTTCCAGAATGTTCCACAGTTTATTGTGATCACACAGTCAAAGACTTTGGCATAGTCAATGAAGCAGAAATAGATGTTTTTCTGGAACTCTCTTGCTTTCTCCATGATCCAGCGGATGTTGGCAATTTGATCTCTGGTTCCTCTGCCTTTTCTAAAACCTGCTTGAACATCTGGAAGTTCACAGTTCACATATTGAATAAAGCCATTTCTCATTCCCTTATCTGCTTTCATGGCTGGCTGGCAACTTTGAGCATTTGCCACCTCCCCACCCCTCTCCACCCTACCCCAAGTGTAGCAGTTTTCCAACTCTCTATTATATGTTCACGGAGAATAGGATGTAATGATAATAAACTAATAATGAGTTTGTACCTAGCAGGTTTATTATGTGCAGCAGAATCCACGAGGTAGACATAATCACTTTATGCAGGAAGAAATCAAGATCCCAGGCGGGTAAATAACGCGTTCAAAATTACCCTGCTTGGGATTTGCAGCAGGCTTGGGATTTAAACCTGCCATCTGCACTTTCATTCACTTCCAGTGGGTCTCAGACTTCAGTCATCTGCACACCACCTTCGTGAGGCCCTTCTGCCACCTGAACTTTAGTTGTTTAACTTTTTTACTATCATCAACTTTGATGAACAGTTTTGTTCATCAAAAACAAGTCCAGAGCACAAGTGTGCATGACACAGAGGGTCTGATGTGCTAGTTGTAATTTTTGACTATATATGAAAATAAACACATAACTCAAAACTGTTCATCTATATGTCACTTAAAACCAGCTCACTATGTGGACCACACTTTGGGGAAGGAAACGCATGATGTGCAGTGATTGGCCTGCAGGTCTATCTTTCCCCCTTGATGGGGAGTGACAGGTGGGCTGTGCCTGTGGTTTATTCATCTCAGCATCTTCAGCATCCAGCACCATAATGGACCCATTATAGGCACTTGCTACGTGATTAATGGATAAATGACAGAATGAATGGAGTGAGAAAGGGGAAGAGTGCGTGGTGTTCCCCTTCCTTAATGAGAAGACTAGAAGGAAACCTCAGGCCACTGGGGCCTTAGCACCAGGGGGACAAGAGTGCTTAGAGTGTGTGATGGCTGTGGTCACCACGGAGATGTTGGGAGGCTCACTTTCTCCCTGTGAAGTCCTTCTAGCCCTCTCAAGCTTTTGGTTTGTGGGACTGTAGACACTGTCATCTTTCTCTAGTTCATCCAGCCTCTTTGATTCCTGGATGTGGAAGGGTCAGCCCATCTCTGGTGGTTTCTCTTGCCAAAAGAGTTCCCACCCTGTGGCCCAGTGGCCACTTTCATTTCTTCTCAAGCCTCTTCAAATGGTCCAACGGCGTACCAGGCAGATTCTGCACCATCTCCTCTAGCAGAAAATGCAGCAGTAACAAGCCTGGGAGCTGTAGAGACCACAGTCCTAGTTAGTAGCTGGATTAGTTAGAAGATCTGTCAGTGAACTTAACAGCCAACATTTATTGAGGACCTACTATGTGTCAAACACTGGGTTAAAGGCCCCTGAATTCTCTTCTACTTTAGAATCAGACCACCTAGGCATAGACATTGAAGCCAGAACTTGATTTCTGAGTTTAAAAGGAAAAAACTCAGCTCAACAATTATTTATTGTAGCCCAACTATGTGCGAGGCTTCCCAAGTGGTGCTAGTGGTTAAGGACCCACCTGCAACATAGGAGACATATGAGATGTGGGTTCGATCCCTGGGTCAGGAAGATCCCTTGGAGAAGGAAATGGCAATACACTCCAGTATTGTTGCCTGGGAAATCCCATGGACAGAGGAGCCTGGTGGGCTGCAGTCCCTGGGGTCTCAAAGAGTCAGACATGACTGAACACACAGTGTATAACTATGGGGATAGAGGGGAGGCTGAACTCAGCCTTGAGAAAACTTCCTGCCCTCAAGAAGCTCAGTGGACCCTGAGGAGTCTTGTTGAATTACAGCTTGGGAAGTTGCATGTGTGTAGGATAGGGTCTTAGAATGTCACCATTCTTGTACCCTTAGACAACCAGAATATTATGAGCACATTGGACAGGCATATGTCATTCATGAATTCAGCCAACATTTATGGGGCATCTTGGGCAAGGGTGGCAAGTGTATGGCTCGCATGTGCTCCCTTTCTCATCACCTGCCCCATGGGAGGGGCGCGGGGGATGGACTCCTTCGGCATGATTCGGTGCCCCAGGCCTTCAGTGCTGGTATTTGAAGTGAAATTCACAGCCCTTTCTCTGTTACTTGAAAGGCACTGGTGCTAAAATGTTGTTTATTACATGAGACATTGATGCTTAGAGTGCTGCAGGGTACGACATGTGCTGTGTATTGTCCAACTCCTGGGGCACCTTTCACTTAGGCCTCTGTTCAGTGTTCAGTGGCCTCTGGTCCACCCTGTGGGGCCCTGAAGGGATAGGAGATGGTAACTGATGTTTCTGGGCTTTTAAAGCCCTTACTCTGCAAAATAAAGTTGGCACCCATGTTGTTGATCTGAAACCATTACAAGAATATTACTTATCTGTGAAATTCCTTTCTTCCTTCTTTGCATCCTTTCCCTCTCCTTCCTTTTCTCCAGTCTCTCCTTCCCTTCCCTCACTCCCTTTGTCTTTCTCTCTTTTCCTTCGACAAATACTAGATAATCTACAATATACCAGCATATTCTGGGATTTAGCAGTAAACAGAACAGACAAACCCCTTTGCCTTCATGGAGCCCACAGTCTGGTGGGGAAGACAGAAATAAAAAAAAATCAATAGAAAACATTTTAATTTTAAAAAATGAAATATTTAAACCAAAAATAAATGATATTAATGATATAAAATATATAGTATATTATGTGGGGATAAGTGCTATAGAGAAAAAGTAGGGAATGGGGATGGGAGATAGTGATTTTAGATAGGGGGCAGGGGAAAGCAACACTGAGACAGTGACATTTTAGTATAGACCTTCAAAGAGGTGAGGGCATGAGCTCTACAGATAACTGTGTGTGTGCAAGCTGTCACTTCAGTTGTGTCCAACTCTTTGCAACACCATGGACTGTAGCGCACCAGGCTCCTCTGTCCATGGGATTCTCCAGGCAAGAACACTGGAGTGGGTTGCCATGCCCTTCTCCAGGGGATCTTCCCATGGAGCGAACCTGCGTCTCCTACATCTCTTCCCTTGGCAAGTGGGTTCTTTACCACTCTCGCCACCTGGGAAAACCTACAGTTAGATAACTGAGGAAGGGCCTTCTAGGCAGCGGGACACATGCAATGGCCCAGAGGTAGACATGTGCCCAAAATGTTTGAAGAAGAGTGAGGGAGCTTGCTAGAGTGGGTTGAACAAGGGGAAAGTGTAGAAGATGACTTTGGGTAGGTAATGAGGGATAAGGGCCAGACCTCGAAAGAGTTTGAGAATTCTATCAAAAATAAGTGGGCTTCCCTGATGGCTCAGATGGTAAAGAATCTGCCTGCAATGCAGGAGACCCAGGTTCAATCTCTGAGTTTGGATCCAAAATGAGGAGTTTTGAAGTATAGTCTCTAAACCACCCCAGATCCACTGAATTGGAAACTCTGGGAGCATGGTCTACAATATTTGTTTAAACAAACCCTCCAGAGGAATTCTGATGCCACTAAAATGTGAGAGCCACTGATAGCAAACACCTAGGCCTCTCCTGACCATTTCTGCAGGGTCTGCTACTCCCTCCTGTGTGTGGTAGAAAACAGAGGGGTGATCATCATTGACCTGACCTCCTCACCCCAAGAAGTGCCATCATCTTAGTGTCTGGACATTGACATTCAGACTAATTAAAAAGTTAGATGCTATGTCCATGCTCAAACTGATGTCAGGTGACTTTGAGGGACAGAAAGTAGGAGGCAGGGATGAGTGGGCCAGTGTCTCAGGGCTGGGATCATTGACTGTCAGTGTGGAGAGACCTTGAGGACATCAATCTTGTCCCCAGATTGATCAGAAAAGACTGAGGCCTAGAGCGGGGAAAGAACTGCTAATTGGATACATGTGAGGTTCCTGTGGGTCCTCTGGACTTGAAGGCACCTTCTCTGTTTCCCATTGTTCTTGTAGGTTCTGAGCACAAAGACTGTAGGCTTAGTGGCACCCAGACAACACTGCTGCTGGCTGGATGTAGGAGATGTCAGCCGTGTGTGTAGGTGTGGGAGGCATTAGTGGTGTAGCAGCTGTGGGATATGTCAGCCGTGTGTGTAGGTGTGGGAGGCATTAGTGGTGTAGGTAACTGTGTGGGATGTCAGCCGTGTGTGTAGGTGTGGGATTCATTAGTGGTGTAGTAGGTGTGGGAGATGTTAGCCATGTGTGTAGGTGTGGGAGGCATTAGTGGTGTAGTAGGTGTGGGAGATGCAGGTGCTGCAGGATCAGAAAACAGTGGAGGATAATGAGAAGCAACCCATCAGGTGCTCTGAGGGACCAGGGTCTAGACCATTAGAGGAGTGGTGGGAGCTTTCTGTGTATGGATCTGAGCCAGAGGGCTAAGCATGAGGACCTGATTCAAAGGCTCTGAATGCTGTGCTAAGTGTCTGGGACTTAAACCTTTGGCAGTGAAGGCCTCAAAGTCCCAGGTGCCCATTTCCTGATAACTGTTTCCCTACTTTTCTAAACTCCTTGCTTGGGTCACCATCTGCCCTCCCTGGCCAGTACTGACTGTTCTACAGGGCTCCTACAGAACCCTGCCCTGACTTTTATCAGAAAGTCGGAGCAACCAGACCTCAACTGATAAGTCAGGGAAGACCCTGAAGGGTCTGAACACAGTCCTTCATGGCTCTGTTTCCAAAGGTTGGGGAGCAGGACCATCTGAGGCTGAGAAGTACAGGTTGAGTTCTCTGCAGGAGTTCTCTCCATCAGCCACTGCACACTTGGCTTTTGAAAAATGAAAAATATTCAATACCTTCTTTTCTTATTTTTCAGTAAATTCATGTACATTAGGGAAAAATAGAACATTTCCATAAGCAATGAAAAAAATTTAGATGACCCTCCATTTCACCCTCTAGAGATAGTGTTAACAGCTTGTATATCCTATCCAAATGTTTTTCCGCATTTCATGTTTTCCTTACAAGATAGCATCATCTTGTAGATATTGTTCTGTATTGGCTTTATTCACTTAGATTATGAACATCTTTACATGTCGTTACACACTCTTGGCAGCATCGCTTTAAATGGTTGTATGATGGGCTATCTTACAGTGAGTTCCCTAATATTGGACATTTAGGTTGTTTCCCATTTTTTGATTTTATAATCAGCTCTGTTGTGAATTGCCCTGTAATGTCACATGTGATTGACTATATCCTAAGGTTAAATTCCTAAATGTAGGAACCAGCCAGCTCATAAAAGGCCTTGAATGCCCACCAGAAATATCGCAGTGACCATCACTGAGGTTGGAGGTAGTCCAGTAAACAGCACCTCTTTCTCTACACCAATTCTGGTATAGCCGAGGCAGACATTGGAGATAGGAAGATGGAGATGAAAATACTGCTTTTATTACTAACAAAGACTAGTTAGGAGAACATGGCTTAGATATGCATCTACAATTGGCTTCTTAATACTGGACCCTGCCACGAATTAGGGGTAAGCACCTACTCTTGGACTGTACTGGAAAATTGCAGACCTCACCCTGAAAAACTATGGCAGAGCAGTTCAGAGGACCACTCCCTTCCTGTAGGCAGCTGACTTCCAGGGAGAAGGTGGCAAAAGGGGCTGGGCTATGCCGGCCCGGCTCCTCCTCCCCAATTCACTAACCAGATGAGTCATTCCACCTCCCCAGAGAAGAGTAAGAAAAGCCTGCTGCTGCTGCTGCTGCTAAGTCACTTCAGTCGTGTCCGACTCTGTGTGACCCCATAGACGGAAGCCCACCAGGCTCCCCCTTCCCTGGGATTCTCCAGGCAAGAACACTGGAGTGGGTTGCCATTTCCTTCTCCAATGTGTGAAAGTGAAAAGTGAAAGTGAAGTCGCTCAGTCGTGTCCGACCCTTAGCGACCCCACGGACTGCAGCCTACCAGGCTCCTCCGTCCATGGGATTTTCTAGGCAAGAGTACTGCTAGTGTTATACAAATGCATGTCTCTCCACAAGGCAGGTAAACAGCAAGGGAGGGCAATAAGCTTTCTCTAGTGATAATTATGAAAATGATAGCTAATTTGTATTGAGTACTGTGCTGGGCTTTGTGCATGCAACTTCTTTGATCCTTTGCACAATGAAATAGACATTCTGTCTCTGTCTGTCTTGCAAATGAGGAAACAGGCTTAGAGAATTAAGTAGTACGTCCCCAATTTCCTAGCTGGTATGCAGAAGAACTGGGATTCGAACCCAGGCAGCCTGACTCCAGAGACCGTTAGGAATCTGCTTCCCACCGTCAGCATCATCTGACTTTTGAAAGGCTGACAACCCGTAAACCTAGAGGAGGAGTCAGCTAAGAGCCATACCTGCCAGCTTGTGCGTGTCCCCAGGTTGAGATGGCATGCCCCTCACTGGCAGACCTTCTGACCAGCCCTGTTCCCATGAAATTCATTAACTGCTTTTGAGAGAACCACTTGACCAAGTGTCCTGAATTACGACGAGCAGAGCCTATGCCAGACCGCACAGGATGGAGAGGACCTTGACGAGTCCTTACTTCACAGAGGACTCAGACACCCTCAAGTTCACAGCGTGAGGTTTCTGATGATTCCATTTCATCTTAAGGATCTCAGCCACTCATTAAGAATTTGCTTGGATTTAGGGAGAAAATAATGAATCTGTTAAATATTTTGTTTCAATTAGAAAGGAAACATGTAATTGGGAGGATGGGGTGAGAACACTAATTATACTTTTAATTGTGTCTTTTGCCCTTTAGGGTAAACTCTAAAGAAGTGGGTAAAGAAAGAGAAACTGAATTTTTCTTTAAGAGTTTTTCTGCTGTTCCAGGCAATTTCCCAAAGAACAGTCACCTCTGTTGTAACCCATTTTCAGTTTTAATTGCTTTACAAGCAGAAGCTAGACTTTTTTTTCCCCTTCTTTTTTAAAGCAAGCAATTTTGGTGTTCCTTTAATTATATGTTCTTATAATTCTTTTATACTTTAAACATTGGCTAAGATTTACCAAGAAACTTACAGACCTTGATATTTATGCATTAGTATCTGACTGGTAAAAACGTTAGTGAGGAAATGAAGGGTACTGATTAAAAACATAAGTTCTGGAGTTTCCATTCCCGAGGTTCACAGTTGTGCTATCTTTTACTACTTGTGTAATCTTAGGCAAGTTGCCTAACTTCTCTGTGCTTTAGTTTCTTGTCTATAAAATGGGCTTAACAGCAGCACCCCCATCATAATTGTTACAAGGATTCAAGATAGTCAAGACGGGCTATGTTACACTGCAGTAACAAATCCCAAATCTCAGAAGTTTGATGCAACCAAGGTTTATTTCTCACTCATGCAAAGTCCTCCAAAGATCTGCATGATTCCCAGTGCAGTTGCCCACCGTGTGTTGGCTCAACATATTCCAGGCTGTTTCAGTTTTACAGCCCTTTCATATCAACATGCTTCCATGCTTGCTACAGCAGAGAAGATGGATGCTGGGGAATTACGTACTGGCTCCCAAAGGCTTCGACAGGCAGTGACGCAAATCACTTCTGCTTGTGTTTCATTGGGGAAGGCAAATTGCCTAGGGATGCATAAATTCAAGGTGGCAGAAAAGACCAGAAGCAGAGGGAAACCGGGGATATGGGTGAGCAAGCGGTACGTCCACCACCGTGTGCATCAGTCAGTCAGTCACTCAGTTCAGTCGCTCAGTCGTGTCTGACTCTCCGCGACCCCATGAATTACAGCACGCCAGGCCTCCCTGTCCATCACCAACTCCCGGAGTACACTCAAACTCATGTCCACAGAGTCGGTGATGCCATCCAGCCATCTCATTCTCCGTCGTCCCCTTCTCCTCCCGCCCCCAACCCTTCCCAGCATCAGAGTCTTTTCCAGTGAGTCAACTCGCCGCATGAGGTGGCCAAAGTATTGCAGTTTCAGCTTTAGCATCAGTCCTTCCAATGAACACCCAGGATTGATCTCCTTTAGAATGGACTGGTTGGATCTCCTTGCAGTATAAGGGACTCTCAAGAGTCTTCTCCAGCACCACAGTTCAAAAGCATCAATTCTTCGGCGATTCAACTTTCTTAAGCGTGAAGTAAGAGGAAGCTCTCATTGCCGATGGTTCAACTCAGTCGCTCAGTCATGTCCGACTCTTGTCACCCCATGAATCGCAGCATGTCAAAATAAAATTTTAATTTTTATTGAGGCTATTTTTACTTTCTTTTTAGATTTGGACTAAAGAATAACTTCCACATACTCAAAGAGGCCCAAATAGATGCCCCTGGGGGGTGGTGAGTATAGCTACTGTCACAGTGGTTGCTTTAGTGCCCTGTCACCTAGTAGGCAGCACGTATTTGAAAGGGAGCATCAGTTGTGTGTGCAAACATGGGCTCAGAGTCAGTTGGACTTGCATTTGAATTTCAGAACTCACACCTACTGAATGTGATCTTGATGAGTGCTTTAACCTTTCTTGGACTCAGCAACTTCACGGTTATCATGGGATCATCTTTCTAATTTTGTTATTCATTTTTCATTATGTCCTTTTTAATATCCCTCTTTTATTTTCCATTATTTTCTTTTATGGCAAAATTGTCTTACAGCCAATTAGTTATGCAGTGAAAATGGTGGTCAAAATTGTTGGCAGCCAAGATGTTTACAGCAAAGAGACTTACAGAGATAACACGGGACACAGGCGAACAATTTTCTGAACCCTCAGCTTGCTCATCTGCAAAGTGGGAATAATAATACTAACATTTTAGAGCTTTTTATATTTTTATTTGATTGGAGTATAATTACTTTACAATGGTGTATTAGTCTCTGCTGTACAATGAAGTGAATCAGCTGTATGTACACATATACCCCTCCCTCTTGAGCCTTCCTTCACCCTCTACCCCTTGTATCCCATGCCCTCACACCCTGTATCCCACCTCTCTATGTCTTCACAGAGCCCTGAGCTGAGCTCCCTGTGCTTTATAGCAGGTTCCCACTAGCTAGCTATTTTACACATGGTAGCCACTCCAGTACTCTTGCCTGGAAAATCCCATGGATGGAGGAGCCTGGTAGGCTGCAGTCCATGGGGTCGCTAAGGGTCGGACACGACTGAGCATCTTCACTTTCACTTTTCACTTTCACACATTGGAGAAGGAAATGGCAACCCACTCCAGTGTTCTTGCCTGGAGAATCCCAGGGATGGGGGAGACTGGTGGGCTGCCGTCTGTGGGGTCGCACAGAGTCAGGCACGACTGAAGTGACTTAGCAGCAGCAGTGCATATATGTCAGTCCCAAAGTCCAGTTCCTCCACCTCTCCTCCCCCCACACTGTGTCCACATGTCTGTTCTCTGTATCTGCATCTCTATTTCTGCCTTGAAAATAGGTTCATCTGTACCATTTTTCTAGATTCCACAAAGAGGTGTGAATGGACATAGAATCTGTCATATAGAGTGAAATAAGTCAAAAAGAAAAAAAATACCATATATTAACTCATATATGTGGAATCCAGAGCTTTGTAGGTCACATGCATGGATACTTAATACACAGAGTAAACACCAAAAACAGTTTTTCCCTTTTGTCTCCACTTGCTTCATAATTATGTAATCCTGATCTGGCTGTAGGGTAGCCATTTGGGACATCTTCAGCTCTTCCCTGCCTCCCAAGGTTGTTGCTGGATAAATGAACTGAGATAAACATTTACCAATGTGGGTGCATAGCAGCAGCTCGGTAAATGTTGGTTTCCATCACCCTCCCCCATTCCACCATGTTCTCTTACTACAGTGCTCTTCCCACGATGGGATGGAATTAAGGACATTGGGCAGAGAGATGATTCATGACCTTGGGTGGGTCCAGCTTGGCACCGCATACATCTCAACAGACAACTGCCTGTTCCACCTGCTGCAGTGAACTGACCCACCACAACATAAAAGGTTTGACTTCACTCACAAATGGGGAGCATTCATGGAATTCGACAGCCTCTGAAGGAATACTGAACAGCCTCTGAAGCAACCACTTCACACTTGTTGTTCAGCCATGTCCCACTCTTTGTGACCCCATGGACTGCAACATGCCAGGCTTCCCTGTCCATCACCAACTCCCGGAGCTTGCTCAAGAGTTAGTGATGCCATCCAACCATCTCATCCTCTGTCTTCCCCTTTTCCTCCTGCCTTTAATTTTTCTAAGCTTCAGGGTTTTCCAGTGAATCAGATCTTTGCATCAGGTGGCCAAAGTATTGGAGCTTCAGCTTCAGCATCAGTCCTTTCAATAAATATTCAGGGTTGATTTCCTTTAGGATTGACTGGTTTGATCTCATTGCAGTCCAAAGGACTCTCAAGAGTTCTTCTGCAACACCACAGTTCGAAGGGATCAATTATTTGGCGCTCAGCCTTCTTTATGGTCCAACTCTCACATCCATACATAACTACTGGAAAGACCATAGCTTTGACTATATGGGCCTTTGTCGGCAAAGTAACGTGTCTGTTTTTTAATATGCTGTCTAAATTTGTTATAGCTTTTCTTCCAAGGAGCATGCATCCTCTAATTTCATGGCTGCAGTCACCATTCACAGTGATTTTGGAGCCCAAGAAAATAAAGTCTGTCACCATTTCCATTGTTTCCCCATCTATTTGTCATGAAGTGATGGGACCAAATGCCATGATCTTTGTTTTTTGAATGTTAAGTTTTAAGCCAGTTTTTTCACTCTCTTCTTTCACCTTCATCAAGAGGCTCTTTAGTTCCTCTTTGCTTTCTGCCATGAAGGTGGTATCATCTGCAGGTCTGAGGTTATTGATATTTGTCCCAGCAATCTTAATTCCAGCTTGTGCTTCTTCCTGCCTGGCATTTTGCATGATGTACTTTGCATATAAGTTAAATAAACAGGGTGACAATAAGCAGGGAGCCTTGGGGTACTCCATTCCCAATTTTGAACCAGTTCATTGTTCCATGTCCAATTCTAACTGTTGCTTCTTGACCTGCATGCAGGTTTCTCAGGAGACAGGTAAGGTGGTCTGGTATTCCCATCTCTTTAAGAATTTTCCACAGTTTGTTGTGATCCACACAGTCAAAAGCTTTGAAGTGAAGAAGTGAAGTCATTCAGTCATGTCCAACTCTTGCACCCCCATGGACTGTAGCCTACCAGGATCCTCAGTCCATGGGATTTTCCAGGCAAGCATACTGGAGTGGGTTGCCATTTTCTTCCTCAGGAGATCTTCTCAACCCAGGGATTGAACCCAGGTCTCCCGCATTGTAGGCAAATGCTTTACTGTCCAAGCCACCAGGGAAGTCAGTGAAGCAGAAGTAGATGTTTTTTTCTGGAATTCTCTTGCTTTCCCTATGATCCAGCTGATGTTGGCAATTGGATCTCTGGTTCCTCTGCCTTTTCTAAATCTAGCTTATACTCTGGAAGACTCACCTTACACTAAGATTGACCAATAGTTGGCTCAGGTGCCTGTGGGTGCTCATGGGAGCTGATGGAGCCAGAGTGAGAGTAAGGCATCAGGAGGACACATCACACATTCCTGATGAGATTGCAGCCACCAGCACCTTTCCACACGTGGTCTTCTGGAAGGCTTCTGAGAATGTCCTGCTTCTTCTCTGAAGCCCTTTCTTCCCCTTCCTGCTGTGTGTCCTACTTGAACAAATGATCAGTATCCATCAGTGAGCCATCCAGAGGGGAACTAGATCTCCTTCATCTTGTCACCCCAGACACTAGCACATAGTAGGAAGTTAACAGATGATTATTGAATGAATAATTGCAGGAAGAATTCAGAGACCTTGAAAACACCTGTTTTCCAGGGAAAACATGTTACATAAGCTCTTTGAATATAATGAGTCTCCTGGGAAGAGAAGAGTGAATATTTTCCTTCTCGTCTCGTGTCTTTTTTTTTTTTTTTTAAGAAAGTAAAAACGATAAACCTTACCACTAGGAAACTCTGCAGGGTACCATTTGAGGCTATGGAAGAGGTTCAGTGATTGATTAGTCATGCCTGCTGGGGAGAGGGCAGAGAAGAGAGCAGCACTTAGGCCTGACAGCTGCCATCTCTCTTAAACCTCTAACTAGCGACCAAATTAGTGAAAATGCAGCTTATTCAGTGAAGTATGGCCTTTTCTTCGATCTTTAATAGAGATATTTAGTAAATATGTTTTACTATTAAAATGAAAATGGGGTGGAAAATAGACTTCATCTTATCCATGTTGACTATATATTTGTACCTTATCAACAGAAAAGATCCTTTTAGTGAATGAGAAGGAATGTAACCCCTGTATCTGAATGACTGATTAGTCTTTCTACCTATTAAGGGATCCAATGATAGTCCTAAAGACAGAGAGGAGGGACATTCCTTGTATATCACGGGCCACGTCTAGGGGTGATAGGTCAGTATCCTGGGTTATCCTTAGCCTTAAAATCAGAACATCTATGTTTTTCTCACAACTTTTTTTTTTAATTTATTTTTTTATTGAAGGGTAATTGCTTTACAGAATTTTGTTGTTTTATGTTAAACCTCAACATGAATCAGCCATAGGTATACATACATCCGCTCCCTTTCTGAACCTCCCTCCCATCTTCCTCCCCATCCCACCCCTCTAGGTTGATACAGAGCCCCTGTTTGAGTTTCCTGAGACATACAGCAAATTTCCATTGGCTATCTATTACATATGGTAATGTAAGTTTCCATGTTACTCTTTCCATACATCTCACCCTCTCCTCCCTCTCCCCAAGTCCATAAGTCTATTGTTTATGTCTGTTTCTCCATTGCCGCCCTGTAAATAAACTCTTCAGAACCATTTGTGTGTTAGAATACGATATTTATCTTTCTCTTTCTGACTCACTTCACTCTGTGTAATAGGTCCTAGGTTCATCCACCTCATCAGAACTGACTTAAATGTGTTCCTTTTTATGAAGTGAAGTGAAAGTCTTTCACTCATGTCTGACTCTTTGCGACCCCATGGACTATACAGTTCAGTTCAGTTCAGTCACTGTCGTGTCCAACTCTTTGCGACCCCATGAATCACAGCACACCAGGCCTCCCTGTCCATCACCAACTCCCGGAGTTCACCCAAACTCATGTCCATCGAGTCGGTGATGCCATCCAGCCATCTCATTCTCTGTCGTCCCCGTCTCCACCCACCCCCAGTCCCTCCCAGCATTAGAGTCTTTTCCAGTGAGTCAGCTCGTCACACGAGGTGGCCAAAGTATTGGAGTTTCAGCTTCAACATCAGTCCTTCCAATGAACACCCAGGACTGATCTCCTTTAGAATGGACTGGTTGGATCTCCTTGCAGTACAAGGGACT
Organism: Moschus berezovskii; assembly: GCF_049115385.1. Taxonomy (NCBI): domain Eukaryota; kingdom Metazoa; phylum Chordata; class Mammalia; order Artiodactyla; family Moschidae; genus Moschus; species Moschus berezovskii. Next base: position 75,445,830 of record NC_142465.1, read on the forward strand.
CTCAAGAGTCTTCTCCAGCACCACAGTTCAAGAGCATCAGCTTTCTTCACCGTCCAACTCTCACATCCATACATGACCACTGGAAAAACCATAGCCTTGACTAGACGGACCTTTGTTGGCAAAATAATGTCTCTGCTTTTTAATATGCTATCTAGGTTGGTCATAACTTTCCTTCCAAGGAGTAAGCGTCTTTTAATTTCATGGCTACAATCACCATCTGCAGTGATTTTGGAGCCCAAAAAAATAAAGTCTGACACTGTTTCCACTGTTTCGCCATCTATTTCCCATGAAGTGATGGGACCAGATGCCATGATCTTTGTTTTCTGAATGTTGAACTTCAAGCCAACCTTTTCACCCTCCTCCTTTACTTTCATCAAGAGGCTTTTTAGTTCCTCTTCACTTTCTGCCATGAGGGTGGTGTCATCTGCATATCTGAGGTTATTGATATTTCTCCCGGCAATCTTGATTCCAGCTTGTGCTTCTTCCAGCCCAGTGTTTCTCATGATGTACTCTGCATGTAAGTTAAATAAGCAGGGTGACAATATACAGCCTTAATGTACTCCTTTTCCTATTTGGAGCCAGTCTGTTGTTCCATGTCCAGTTCTAACTGTTGCTTCCTGACCTGCATACAGGTTTCTCAAGAGACAGGTCAGATGGTCTGGTATTCCCATCTCTTGCAGAATTTTCCACAGTTTATTGTGATCCGCACAGTCAGAGGCTTTGGCATAGTCAATGAAGCAGAAATAGATGTTTTTCTGGAACTCTCTTGCTTTTTTGATGATCCAGTGGATGTTGACGATTTGATCTCTGGTTCCTCTGCCTTTTCTAAAACCAGCTTGTTTCCATATGAATTATGAATTTTTTTCTTCTAGTTCTGTGAAAAATGCCATCAGTAATTTGATAGGGATCACATTGAATCTGTAGATTGCGTTTGGCAGTATAGTCTTTTTCACAATATTGATTCTTCCTACCCAGGAACATGGAATGTATCTCCATCTGTTTACGTCATCCTTGATTTCTTTCATTAGTGTCTTATAATTTTCTGTATTCAGTTCTTTCATTTCCTTAGGTAAATTTATACCTAGATATTTAATTATTTTTGTTGAAATGGTGAATGGGATTGATTTCTTAATTTCTGATTTTTCATTGTTAGTATATAGAAATGCAAGTGATTTCTGTGTATTGATCTTGTATCCTGAAACTTTGCTAAATTCACTGATTAGCTCTAGAAGTTTTCCGATACTATCTTTAGGGTTTTCTATGTACAGTATCATGTCATCTGCAAACAGTGAGAGCTTTACTTCTTCTTTTCCAATCTGGATTCCTTTTATTTCTTTTTCTTCTCTGATTGCTGTAGCTAGGACTTCCAGAACTATGTTGGATAATAGTGGTGAAAGTAGACACCCTTGTCTTGTTCCTGATCTTAGGGGGAATGTTTTCAATTTCTCATCATTGAGAATAATGTTTGCTGTAGGCTTATCTTATATGGTCTTTACTATATTGAGGTAGGTTCCTTCTATGCCCACTTTCTGAAGAGTTTCAATCATAAATGGGTACTGAATTTTATCAAAGGCTTTTTCTGTATCTATTATCATATTGTTTTTATCTTTCAGTTTGTTAATATGGTGTATCACATTGATTTATTTGCATATATTGAAGAATCCTTGCATTCCTGGAATAAACCCAACTTGATCATGGTATATGAGCTTTTTGATATGTTGTTGAATTCTGTTTGCTAACATTTTGTTGAGGATTTTTGCATCTATGTTCATCAATGACAGTGGCCTATAGTTTTCTTTTTTTGTGTTGTCTTTGTATGGTTTTGGTATTAGGGTGATGGTGGCCTCATAGTATGAGTTTGGAAGTGTTCCTTTCTCTGCAATTTTTTGAAAGAGTTTCAGAAGGATAGGCATTAGTTCTTCTCTAAATATTTGATAGAATTCTTCTGTCAAGCCATCTGGTCATGGACTTTTGTTTTTTGGGAGATCACAGCTTCAATTTCAGTGTTTGTAATTGGGTTGTTCATAATTTCTATTTCCTGCTGGTTCAGGCTTGGAAGGTTGAACTTTTCTAAGAATCTGTCCATTTCTTCCAGGTTATCCATTTTATTGCCATATAGTTGTTCATAATAGTCTCTTATAACCCTTTGTATTTCTGTATTGTCTGTTGTAACCTCTCCTTTTTAATTTCTAATTTTGTTGATTTGATTCTTCTCTCTTTTTTTCTTGATGAGTCTGGCTAAAGGTTTGTCAATTTTGTTTATCTTCTCAAAGAACCAGCTTTTAGTTTTATTAAGCTTTACTGTTGTTTCTTTCATCTCCTTTTCATTTACTATTGCTCATATCTTTATGATTTCTTTCCTTCTACTAATTTTGGGAGATTTTTGTTCTTTTTTTTTCCCAGTTGTTTTAGGTATAAAGTTAGGCTGTCTAGTCGATGTTTTTGTTGTTTCTCGAGGTAGAACTGTATTGCTATAAACTTCCCACTTAGGACTGCTTTTGCTGCATCCCATAGGTTTTGAGTCATTGTGCTTTCATTGTATTTGTTTCTATAAACTTTTTGATTTCCCTTTTGATTTCTTCAGTAACCTTTTCGTTATTTATAAACGTGTTGTTTAATCTCCATGTTTTTGTGTTTCTTACAGTTTTTTTTTCTTATAATTGATATCTAGTATCATACATTGTGTCAGAGAAGATGCTTGATACAATTGCAATTTTTAAAAATTTACTGAGGTTTGATTTGTGACCCAAGATGTGGTCTATCCTTGAGAATGTTCCATGTACACTTAAGAAGAAGGGGTATTCTGCATTTGGATGGAATGTCCTGAAGGTATCAGTGAGATCCATCTCATCTAATGTAGAGATGTATTCCACGTCCACCTACTCCTCTGCCATCTTGTTCCTCCCCACATTGCACACTTCAAAGATATTATAATTTTATTTGTCATATATTCCTCAACGAAGTCCAAGGACCTGGGGTGGCCAGAGACTGTCCAGGAGAGTCCCTCCCAGCTCCAGGAACCACCACTTTTTTTAATTAAGATTTTTCAAACCTGTGGAAAACCTGAAGAACTAGTATGGTGAATACTCCATACCCTTTATCTTTACCTTGTTTCACCAACTGTTAGCATTTTGTCACATTTGTATGCTCCCTCTCCCTTTCTCTCTCTTTACACACACACACACACACACACACACATTTCTCTCTTGCCAAACCATTTAAAAGTAAGTTTCAAGTATCATGACACTTCATCCCTCATCTTTACCCCAAATGCTTCAGCCACCTTTCCTAACGACATGGACATTCTCCTACATAATTATAAGACCATTATTGCAATCAAGAGCTGTAACATTAATACAATAAGATTACCACACCTCAGAATATTAATATTAATTCAGTAATATCATCTGGTAGTCAATCCTTATTTAATTTTCCCGAAATGGCCCAAGAATGATTTTGATAGCTTTTAACAGACCTGCAACCAATGGATTGCTAAATCTCTTTAGTCCTTTTTAAATATAGAACATCGCCCCCACCTTTTTGTGTTTTCATGATAATGTTTTTGAAGAAAAACAGGCCACGTATCTTGCAGATGTCCCCACATTCTGGATTTGTATGATGGTTTCCTCCCAGTTAGAGTAAAATTAAACACATTTGGCAGGAACGCCCACAGGTATGATTTTGTATTTGTTACAGCATTCTCCCTTTTGGAGCATGTAACATCAGTCTGTCCCACAGCTGGAGACACAGTTTGGTTTCTTGGTTAAAGGAAGTGACAGCAAGAGCTCACCATTGTAAAGACACAGATTTCCTTTTTAACTCACGGATTAAGTGAGTGATATTTTGACAGCACATGAATATCCCATTCTCCAACAGTCTTCTTCTCAGAAGTCTTAGCCTCCGTTGGTGATCCTCACCTGAGTCACTTATTACACTAAAGATTGTGATTTTTCTAGTTCTGTTGTTCCTTCCATGATGATTAGCTTGCATTCCAGAAAACTGTGGGTTGATTGTTTATCCTCTTTGAGCTTTATCCTACTTATCTATATAAAGAGCATAATGAAGGAGTATTGATATAAGGGTTAATCTTGACAGTGAATACAAAAGAACCTCATATCACATGTTTGACAGTTGAGAAGAATTACTGTTATTTACATTCTAGGAGTCAGAAGTGGGGTGCCTCAAATAAAATGAGTGAATTTAAGTTAGTGGTTTCTAAAAGAAAATTAATAAGCATATAAACACTTCAGTTCAATTCAGCAAATATTTATAAGCTTCTGCTATGTGCCTGAACAGTGCTCAGCATAGAGATAAATACCTCAATGCTCTTGATGCCTCGGGGGAAGAAGACGTGTAAAATAAAGATCATTGGAAGAAAAATTAATTTGTTAATCAATTAAGTCATTCATTCATTATTTTATTCATTCAATAAACATTTAAGGAGGTGCTGGGGATTTGTTGTTGTTCGGTTGCTGAATCATGTCCGACTCTTTGCAACTCCATGAACTGCAGCATGCCAGACTTCCCTGTCCTTCACTATCTGCCAGAGTTTGCTCAAACTCATGTCCATTGAGTCAGTGATGCCATCCAACCATCTCATCCTCTGTCACCGGCATCTGCTCCTGCCCTCAATCTTTCCCAGCGTCAGGGTCTTTTCCAATGAGTCCGCTCTTTGCATCAGGTGGTCAAAGTATTGGAGCTTCAGCTTCAGCACCAGTCCTTCCAATGAATATTCAGGTTTGATTATTCAGGGTTCAATATTCAAGGTTGATCCTTTAGGATTGACTGGCTTAATCTCCTTGCAGTCCAAGGAACTCTCAAGAGACTTGTCCAGCACCACAATTTGAAAGCATTGATTCTTCAGCCCTCAGCCTTCTTTATGGTCCAACTCTCACATCTCACATACATGGCTACTGGAAAAACCATAGCTTTTACTATACAGGCCTTTGTTGGCAAAGTAATGTCTCTGCTTTTTAATATGCTGCCTAGGTTTGGCATAGCTTTTCTTCCAAGGAGCAGGTGTCTTTTAATCCCTGATCCCTGCCCCCAGAGAGCCAACAGTCTGGTAGAGACTCACAGTTTCTCCTTGGGGCACCCCCTGAATTCAGACTCAGGTGTGCCTGACTCCAGGTCCAACCCCTTTATGGAGCCCCAAGGAAAGGAACAATGGCAGGGACCTTCTCTGATGAACTGTTTGGGCTGAGCTGTGTTTGTTGTATAGTCATTGCTCTAATGTGTCTATGTAGTGGATTTCCAGCCGAGCCTACTCCTGAACCCCACGTCCTCCTGAGACACAGCAGATTCAGGCTAAAAGCCTTGCATCATCTCCTGCAGCGGCAGGCCTGAGCACATCTTGCTGGCTCACCCACTGGCTGGCCATTTGTTCTCAGCTGAGGTTCTTTCAGGAGCTGGGATCACTCCCCACATGGAGGGATGCAGCCCATCAATACCGTTAGTTGGTGCTATTCGGGTCTTGCCTCTCCAGTCAGCTTGTTTGCTGCTCTGTTCCCTCATGGAGGCATCTCTTCTTAGATCATAGCGAAATGCAGTATGGGCAGTAGCTGCTGTGGCTGTCATCTTTGTACTAAGGAAGTGTGGTGACCATGAAGGTTGCGAGGTGAATGTCAGTCTAGGACAATTAAAACTTGGTGGGGAAAGGGAAACTCTGTGCTTACAAGTCTGGTTGGTGTGAAGACTGACTGGCATAAAATGCACTCTGAAATCAACTAAGGAAAGTTATTTCAACCTCTTCCCCTCACCTTTTCTTTTTGGATCTCAGATATAATGAAGAGTTGAGTAATTCATTCTCATAAGTTTATGGAAGTTTCATCATGAGCAACGCCAGGTTTTCTCTCGTCTTCTTAATTTTTTTCTCATCATCTGTGATCTCCACTCCCTTCTCAGTACCCATGTAAGGTGTCTATTACATGCCCTGGAGCGGGCATATGTTTGTAAAAAATACAGTGTTGCTTTGAGTGTGTGTGTGTATTAATGATTTATAGGAAAGATATTGTGCCAACGAGCTTCCTCTGTTCTTACCAGTTTCATCCTTGTTCTCACTGTGGTTTTAAAATCCATTCATGTGGTTGGCTGTACATCTAGCTTATTGCTTCTAACATCTGCATAGTTGTATCAATCAAGGTAAGCTAAGTTATGGTACAGTAACAACACCAGATTCTTAATGACTTGAGATGATAAAGGTTTACTGCTTAGCCATACTACAGGTCCATCAGGTCAGTGGAAACTTTGCTTCACTTCTCACTCAGGTCATAGGCTGATGGAGCCTCCTTCACCATGGCAGGGAGAAGAGAAAGTGGCAAATCACACACTGGCTTATAAAGGCTCTTGTAAAGGCCCAAAAGGAGGCAGAGTGCATACTTATCCACAGGTGGCCAAAACAAGTCACAAGGCTATTCCCAGTTTCATAAGGGATGGAAAATGTAATCTTTCCATGGATTTTAGAAGGAGGAAAGCTGGAAATAATTGTGAAATGTCCTGAAACTACCACACAGTAGGTGCCCACCATTTTTGCATTTATCCATTCTTTAGTCACAGGCACTAGTTGCCTCCGATTCCTCATCACCATGAGCAGCACAGTCACAAGTATCCTTTGCTTGCCCCCTTATAGACCTGTGCAGGTGTCTGAGCTCTGTAGCCAAGCATGTGTTTGTTGTGTCATCGGGTTTACAGGCACTTGGTTTCAATAATCACTACCAGATGAGTCTCTAGAATGGCCACACCAACCAGGACTCCCATTAGTGGTGTGTGGGTTCTCACTTACCCATATCCTCTCCAACACTCAGTATTAAGCATTCTAATTTTGACAATTCATTGGGGATAATGAGGAATTTCTTCATTTCTTTCATTACCAATGATTTGGGGAATTTTCTATATATCTGTTGAGCATGCTAGCATTCTAGTTTCCACTTTTTTGAACTGCCTATTCATATTCACAGACCATTTTTTCTGTTATTTCCTATTGATTTATTTATTGTTCCTCAGTTCAGTTCAGTCGCTCAGTTGTGTCCAACTTTCCGCGACCCCATGAATCACAGCACGCCAGGCCTCCCTGTCCATCACCAACTCCCGGAGTTCACTCAAACTCATGTCCATCAAGTCGGTGATGCCATCCAGCCATCTCATTCTCTGTCGTCCCCTTCTCCTCCCGCCCCCAACCTTTCCTAGCATCAGAGTCTTTTCCAGTGAGTCAACTCGTCACATGAGGTGGCCAAAGTATTGCAGTTTCAGCTTTAGCATAAGTCCTTCCAATGAACAACCAGGATTGATCTCCTTTAGAATGGACTGGTTGGATCTCCTTGCAGTACAAGGGACTCTCAAAGGGTGGGCTAAATATTACTCCTTCATTGTGCTTAGAAATTGCACAATCTGTAATTTTTTCCACTATGCCACTTCTCTGTTAACTTTGTCCATACTGCCTTTTGTTGAATGGAAACCTTTTTTTTTTTTTTTAACAGTTGATTCAGTCTACATAGACACTATTTATTCTTTACATTTAAAAAATCAGTTTCAAATTTCTCTTCTTTTAAGGCTTCTCTATTTTGTTTAAACTATTTTCTTTCTTTTTTTTTTATTTTAGGTAATTAATTTATTTTTTATTGGAGGCAAATTATTTTACAATATTATATTGGTTGGTTTTGCCATACATTGACATGAATTTGCCCCGGGTTTACATAAGTTCCCCCTCCTGAACCCCCCTATTTTGATTGAATCAAGTACTTTTTTTTTTTTTAATGGGTTGTGCTTTGGGGAACTTATTTAAGAGTTTCTTCCATATCCTGAGTTCAGGAAGATAATCTCTCCCACTTTCTTCTGCTAGCTTATAGATTTCTTTCTCCACATTTACATTTTTTAATTCATTTGGAGTCTACCTTTATATAGGTAAAATATGGGAGGGAACCAAATTCATTTAGTGAGCCAGTTTTCTCAGAATTATTAAAGAGTCAGTCCTTTCTCCACTGATATAAGAGGCAACCTTTATCATAAATCAGGTTCTTGTATGCATAGGTTTGTTTCTGAGCTTTTTCTTCTCTTCTGAATTCTCTGAACCTTACCATTCGAAAACTAAAGCAGAACGAGGTTTTTGTTTTGTACAATTGGTATGTTGCATTCTGACCAAGTGAGCCTTGACAGTTTCCTGTAATGCTGAGAAGTGGTGAGGCATAACGAAATGAATGGTGTTCTTAAGGTCAGAAGAACCTGTGCTCAGCCCTGGCTCCACCACTTCCCAGTCACGTGAACTTGAGCAACTTCCTCAACCCCTCTGAACCTCTGTTTCTTCATCTGTAAAACAGATGATAATATGCCCCTCCTAGGATTGTTATAAGAGTTAAATACTACAATATATGGAAATGCATAATCCTCGATGAATGTTATTTCCCCTCAGATGATTAGCAGCAGACAATGACTTTGAAATATTTTTTAAAAATTGAAGTGTAATTGACTTACAATGTCTTGTTAGTTCCAAGTGTACAGCAAAGTGATTCAGTTGGATATGTATGTATGCATGTATACATATACATATTCTTTTTCAGATTCTTTTCTATTATAGGTTATTATAAGATATTGAATATAGTTCCTTATGCTATACAGTAGATTCTTGTTGTTTATTTTATATATAGTAGTGTGTATCTATAAATCCCAGTCTGCCCCTCATTATCCCCTTTGGTAACCATAAGTTTGTTTTTTATGTCTTTGTGCTTATTTCTGTTTATAAATAAGTTCATCTATATCATTTTTTAAAGATTCCACATATAAGTGATCTCATGCAATATTTGTTTTTTATTTACTTCACTTAGTATGGTAGTCTCTAGGTCCATCCATGTTGCTGCAAATGGCATTATTTCATTCTTTTTTATGACTGAGTACTATTCTATTGCATATATTTACCATGTTTTCTTTATCCAGTCATCTCGGACAATGCCTTTAAGGGTGCTCTGAGCTATTTCCCCAGGCCTCCTCAAAATGTGGGTTTAAGCGAGGGAACATGTTACCCCAGCCCCCTAAACGTCACTGTCTCTTGCCCCCACTCTTCCACAGTTTCCACTCAGTTTTTTCTGGTGTTCCAGTGGTGTCCCATGTGGCCTCATGAAAGCTTCCACTGGCCTTCTCACCAGCACATTTGTGATCACCACCAAGGTCCCCATGGAGCACCTGCTCTGTTCAGCCCCTCGAGGCTCTGAGACAAGGGCCTGGCCTGTAGCAGATGCTTAGCCGGGGATGCTGAAGTAGCCATCCGAATGCTCATCTTGCCTGACTATTTCTGCACGTGAGCTTCTGGAACATGTAGTATTTCTGCTTGGCTCCCCTTCCCCTCTCAGCCCTTTTTCCAGAAATGAAAATAAAAATAGAAACAAAATAAACAAGGTCTTTGGGCTGCAGGTTTGAAGGCTTCACAACCGGGTTCTGGGCTGTTCAGCCTCTGCCTCTGAAAACAGTTTAGTTTAAAGGTGGCATAAACCTGGCTATGTGAAGGCAATTTTTTAGGTTGCCTTTCAAAAAAGGACTTAAAAAAAAAAAAAAACTTTTGTGACTTAAGCTTTTGATCTCTTAGTTGCAGCTCTGTTCTGTCCCCTTCTTTCCGGAGCCTTGGAGGGCTGTCCCTCTAAGTCAGAGGACACACTGGCCAGCAAGGTCGACCACCTCCTCTCAACACAGCAACCCTCCGAGGGTGAAGGGTGCTGAGGGATTCCCATCACCTCCCTCCTCCCCACTCCCTTCCCATTGTTTGTGTCTTGAAGTACCGCTGGCACAGCAGAGCCAGAACACTCTCTCCCCACATGCCTTCTCTTTGTGATACTGATGAAGCAATTCCATCTCTCTCTGGATCCTGAGACCTGTACACTGCCTTTACCTCAATCCCAGGTTGACTAGCAAGTGGGAAGATCATTCTGGAGCTTTGTTATGTCAGAGCTGAAATAAGTCCTATCTATAGGCTGCTTCCGCCAGGCAAACAGAGTTCTTTAACAGCTTGAACAAAAGGGCAGTGGATAGAATCCCAAAGAAAGGAAACTTGGGAAGTTGGCCCCAAACTGTCGCTGCACAAACTTGCAAAGGTCCGGGCAGTCACAGGATATCTTGTGCTGTCCGTCCAGGGTCTGGCAGGGAAGGATTTGGCTGGCAAATCCAGTTCTCAGAAGATTTCACTGCTCTTCTGCCAGACTCCTTAAGTCCACCTCCTGGTGGGGGTGGGTTGGGGAGGAGCCTGTAGTCCAGAGCTCACCTCCTGATTTTAATCAGTTTTTTAAATTTTTTTAATTGAAGTATAGATTTTTTTGTTTTTTGGCTGCACCACGCAGCATGAGGGATCTTAGGTCCCCAGTTCAATTCAGTTTAGTCCCGCAGTCGTGTCTTTGTGACCCCATGGACCGCAGCACTCCAGGCCTCCCTGTCCATCACCAACTCCCGGAGTTTACTCAAACTCATGTCCATTGAGTTGGTGATGCCTTCCAACCATCTCGTCCGCTGTCATCCCCTTCTCCTCCTGCCCTCAATCTTTCTCAGCATCAGGGTCTTTTCAAATGTCAGCTGTTTGCGTCAGGTGGCCTAAGTATTGGAGTTTCAGCTTCAGCATCAGTCCTTCCAATGAATATTTAGGACTGATTTCCTTTAGGATGGAATGGTTGGATCTCCTTGCAGTCCAAGGGACTTAGGTCACCAACCAGGGCTCAAACCTGCACCCCTTGCAGTGGAAGCACAAATCTTAACCACTGGACTGCCAGGAAAGTCCCTTTTGCCCTGGTTTTAAATGGTAAGCCTTGGCTGAGTCTTGTTTGTAATTAACCATTTAAAAGCAGAGAATTTCTTACTCTTTCTTTTTTTTCTTAAATATTCCTAGAGTTGAAGAGGTCAATAAACGTACACTCGATGTTATAAAATTGAGTTTCTTACTGCTCCTCCATTTCCACTTCAATAGTGTTGCATATTAATTATATCTCTGTGTTAATCATTAAAAAGGAAGGACATAATTCACTCTTAAAGCTACATTTCCACTTATTTGGTCTCCACTTAAGCAAAAATACTAGGAACATCAGCCACCTGTCTTCCCTATTGGTAGCAGACCCAGATAACTGATCACATTATTTTTTCTCACAGAGTTCACAGGGGGTATCAGAATCCTTCTTAACATCATTCTAGGCACCACTTTGTACCTTATATTATTAATTATATATACATTTTAACTTTCTACCCCTCCCCTATGGAAGTTGTTGGAGAGAAGAATCTGTACTTGATTCATTTTTGCATCACCCCTGTTCTGCCCTATGGTTATCTCCAGTAACTATGTGTTGGATCCATGAATGGATACCTCTTCTCATTTGGACTAAGAGACCAGTGTAGAAATTCTATTCACAGCCAGCTCTAGGACTTGTGATTCCCTCCTCAGTGATACTTATCATTATATTCTCTCTCCTGAAATGAATGAAAGCCAACTAACAATTTCAAAATGAAAGATGAGAGCACATTTAAACCCATTTCCTGCCCCAAACCAGAACAAAGTAGGGACAATGTGTCTTATGCAAATTTCATAATACAGGAAACCGCCTACCCTGAGCCAAAATATAAGTCAGCTTGGCGACTTCCTCAGCTTGGTTCCATTAAGTGTGTGGCACTGAGAGTTTATGTACAAGGGCATGACATGTGTCCTCAACGAGTGCACCGCCCCTGGGGGCCAGAAGATGTCCACAACTAACTAAACTGTCCCAGTCACCTTCTGACCCCATCTCCACCACAGGCTCCCGACTCACTGCAGCCCAACTGCACAGACCTCCTCCTTCACCTGAGGATGCTTGTGTGCCCTGCCCCGGGGCTTTGGTCCATCACACCCAGCAGCTACCGGTTCACCCCTCCCTTCCTTCTGGTCTCTGCTCAGTGTCCTCTTCTGTCCCCTTCTGATTTCATCACCCTTCCTTCTTGTTCTACTGTATTTTTCTCCTAAGCAGACCCCTCCATGTTAACTTGTTATTTGTCCATTTTCTGTCCATTCTTTTGGACGTACGCTCTAGGAACACTAGTCTGTTTGGTGCACTAGAAAGGGTTTGTCAGCCTCAGCACTGTCGACAGTTTGCACAAGATAATCCCCCTTGGTGGGGCACTGACCTGTGCTTTGTGAGACTTCAAGCAGCATCCCTGACCTCTGCCCACTAGATGCTGGCATCACTGTCCATTTCCAAGTTGTGACAATTAAGAATGTCTCCAGGTGTTGCTGTTTGTTCCCCGGGGGAGAGGCAAAATCGCCTCTGGTTGAGAAACACTGGCCTAGAGACATTTATGCTTAGTAGACACAACTGTGGGCTTCCCGGGGGTGGGGGGCACTCGTGGTAAAGAACCTGCCTTCCAATGCAGGAGACATAAGAGACCCAGGTTTGATCCCTGGTTTGGGAAGATCCCCTGGAGAAGGAAATGGTAACTCACTCCAGTATTCTTGCCTAGAGAATCCCATGGACATAGAAGCCTGGAGGGCTATTGTCCATAGGTCGCACAGAGCTGGACATGACTGAAGTGACTTAGCACACATGCACTCAGACACAATTGTGTGTCCAGAGAATGAATTAACTCAACATTTATTCCCACTCCTGCCATATGCCAGGCACTGTGCAGGGTCACTTCCATTTACCATTGCATCTGTGTACAGGTAGAACAATTCCCACTTTGTAGGGTGATGGTAAGATTTAGGAATGATATCCATAAAGCATGGAAGCAGTTCTGGACACTTACTAGTGGGAAATTGATAAATGGCAGTTATGATGTTATGCAGAGGCCTTGATCTGACCCCTTTTTGCCCTTTCAGGCTTTATCACTCCATAGCTGCATCCCTATCTCCATAACAGTCCATATCCCCATCTCTTTTTCTGTACAGAAAAAGAACTGAAATTGAGACAGCTAGAGGAATTTGCCCAAGGTCACACAGCTAGGAAGTGATGGAGCTGGACTTGGATTCCAGGTGCCTGGGCTGTCTGTCCTTGAGAGAGGGATGATCTTGTAACTCAGTATCCTTCACAGCCCCCAGCCCAGCGCCTTATTCATGCTCAGTAAATATTTGTGGAAGAATTGAGCACACAACCCAGCAAATAAAAGTCAGACAGGATAAATGCTGGAGCGGAGTTCATGAGGGGAGCTCAGGATGTGGGGGAGGGAGACATTTGTTCCGGCAGAGAGGACTTTTAGTGGAATTATTAGTGAGTGTCCTGGGCAGCGGCCCAGCCTCAGGTCCCCATGTGTCTCCACGATCGGTAGGTGGATGTTCGGCTCCTGTACCACCTGGCCCAGGTGTCCGTGGCAGTGGGCGGGGGAGGGCCTGCTGGCAGCTCTGCCTCTGCTCAGCCGGCCTCCCCAGCACCCCTCCCTCTGCTTCAGCAGAGCAATTCTTTCTTCTCCTCCCTCTGCTCCTTTTCCAAATGGGAGGCTTTGAGGTCTGCTTGGTCCTTTGCCTGTTCTACTTCCTGTCTCTGACGGCCCCTGCCTGACTTCCCGACAGACAAGCCCCAGCTTCAGAACTGCCCTACATGCCTAACCTACATTTCCTCCCCCTGCTGCTTGCACCTGTCAGGCCCCTCCTGGAGCTACGAGTGATTTCTGCCCTGCCCTACAGTGAGGGGGTAGATTCCGAGGCCTCACTCATGTCCTCTCCCCACTCCTTACCCTCCGAGGCTGAGACCCTCCTTACACTGAGACCAAGATTGGGCTTTCACATCTTTGCATGTTGGTGGGCCAGGTGGGGAGAGGCAGGTGGGGCTGGGGGTACTTTCCTCATGCCCTCCTTCCTCCTGGCTGTATCTAAAAGGGCTGTGTTCCTGGTCCTGGACATCGTAGCTCCTCCTATGATGCCAGGATGGGGATTCTTGCTGCCCTGCTTGCAAGTGATGCTTAATATACAGAAAGTGATCCTCAGGAGCGTGTTTGCTTTCTGGGCCCTGACAGAGGAAGATGGGCTCAAGCTAGAGGCTTCTTGGCTTGTGGTCCTGAATCTTCTCATGCTTTTTCTGCAGGCACCATGCAGAGTCCCTCTGTGATGAATGATTCACACACTGGAGACTCTCTGGAGTTCATGCTTATCTGAGAGCTGGGCTGTTTTCTCTCTTGGGTCCTGGGCTGGATTCAAGGATGGAGGAAGTAGGTGGTTCCAGGGAAAGGTAACGTCTTTCTGGCCTCCTCCAGTGTTTGGAACAGAGAGACTCTGGTCAGAGGATGTAGAGAAACCATTGAACTGGCCCCTCAGCTGCTGCAACTGAGGAACCTCTCTGAAATGTTTCTTTTTACAACCCACATTAGTGCCAGGGATTGCCTTAGAACAGAACAGCAGCAGCAGAAACCAAAGCCCGTTTGCTCCCTGGCATGGGCTGGTGGAGCACTTCGAGAGAGAACAGAGCGTCCTGGTCCTGTTCTGTCTCTCACTGACTGCGGGACCCTCGGCAGGTCTCCTGACACCTCTGGGCTCAGATCCCTCATCCACAATGTGGCGATGTTCATCCTTAGTTTCCAGAAGGCAAGGAGCTGGGCCAGATAATCTCAGGAGACTCCTTACCACTCTGGGATCTCGGATCCTCTCCCTTCTTCCTCCACTGACATAGACCCAGCTGGGCAATTTTTGTTTATGGACGTCTCCTCTTGTGTGTTGGATGTTTCCTCTTGTGTTTTAGAATCTCACGAACCCCAGCAGTGTTCCTCTCCTGCTCAAAGACTTGCCAAGGCCTTCCTTCCCATCACCCTTGGAGGAGAATCCAGAGTTCTCACCTGACCTGAGGCTCTGTATGGTCCAGCCTGGCTGCCTCTTCAGCCTTTCTGCTTCCTGCCTTTCAGGGCCTTTCTGCTTGAACATGATTTTCTAATCTCAGGCCCCTTTTTGCCATTCTATGACAGGCAGCTCCCAACCACCAGGATGGTGTCCCCCAGGCACCCGGTTCTCCTTCTTCACTTCTATCTGGAGTTTGCTTATTGCTTCCAGAGATGATTCCTTGGGCATTCATTCTGTCCAAACAACCCTCCCCTTTCTCCACCATCCCAACCCCTGCCAGCCCCCTCTGTCCTCTTGTTGGGCCTGTATGTTCCTTCTTAAAGCCAAGAACACATTGGTTCTCTTGTTCCTCTCAAATCCACAATAGCCAGGCTTTCTCCATGGATCACCACAGTCCTTCTGGGATGTGGGATTATTCCCTGTATATATTTGTAGGCCCTGAATATATTTCTGATGGATTTACATGTGTGCTGCAGACTCTGTGAGGCTAAGAATGAGAAAATATGACTGCTACGGCCAGGAATAAGCAGTGTATGCCTCTATTGTGGGTTTGTGATAACGACCACAACTGCCTTATATGGAATGATTACCGTGTCAAGGCGTGTGAGTTGTTTTATCCAGCCCTATAGTAGCTGAATGTGGGGATGCTGTTAGTGGCCCCAGTTTACAGGTGAAGGGCTTAGATTTAGAAGGGACAGGTCCTTCATTGGAGCCCAGGCCTGTCTGACTCCAGAATCCAACATCTCTACCACTCCCTGTTCTTCTGCTTTTCAATGGGAAAAAAAGTCAGTGGCTGTCACCAGACTCCCTGACACAGAGGTGTGCCACTGAGTACCCTTTCAGGACTGAAGGCCCCTCCTCACTGTTTGAAGCATTGCTGGTACAGCCCTGGATTGCAGCTCTCTTTGGAAATTGCCTCTGTTCAAAGAGCATCCAGGCCTGTGTGTTATCATTTATATGTGAAATCTAAAAAATACAGCAAACTAGTGAATAACATTTAAAAAAAGCAGACTCACAGGTATAGAGAACAAGCTAGTGGTTACTAGTGGAGAGAGGGAAGCAGGGAGGGGAAATTCAGGGGTGGGAAGAAAAAGGGATATTATGGGTATATATGAAATCATGTGTGTGAAACTTTGGAAAATTGTAAAGCACTAAAGAATTTAAGGAATCTTTCATTCAACTGAAAAAAAAAAAGAGTTTCTGGGCTGAAGTCATATCCCTCTGTAGACAGCCCTCTCTCCGTGACTGTGAGCCTGCTTCTTTTTTGTTTTAGATTGGGGGTACAAAAGCTGGGCCCCCACTCAGAAGCTCAGGACAGCTCTGAAGGTCACCCCAGCTTCTCAGCACCTAGTGGGCTGGGCTGAGGCCTCCGCTGAGACTGCCTTACAGCCCACCTTCTCCTTCTGCCCAGTCTTGCTTCTCACCTTCCCTCACACAGGGGCCAAGCCCTGGAGCATTCCTTTGTCTCTGTATATAAATCCTATAGGTAAACCTCCACCTGCTCTTCAGCTTCTCTGGGAACCCACCTTGCTGCATGGATTCCCCTCTACATCCCCTTGGAGTTGTCTTGGGTCTTGGAGGGCCAGCTTGTGCTGTGTGAAGGCTTGGGACTGTTCATTGGTAGTGATGACCAGCAGGAGGGGATGGTTGAGTGTGAGGCTCAGCATGGTTTCTCCTTGTGGTTCTGAGTTGTGATAGCCCACTGATGAGATGAACAACTTTTTGCTGAGCTGCTGTGAGCTCATGCCGTGATCTCCTTAGGAAATGCCTGTTGAGAACTGGAAATAAGAAAGGCAGAAATGAGATTGTTCTTTTTAAATTTCACACACAGCCCAAACAGGAAAGGGAAAGACCTGGTTTGGGATGGGCAGTGGGATGTGGCCAGGTGTAATACATAATTCACCTTCTGGTTGTTAGAGCTTACGTCTGGTTGCTTCAATTATAGCCCTGTCCCAGACTCCTTTTAATACTCTTCTAGTTTCCAGCAGGACTATGACATACAACAGATGCTCAAAACGTGAAGGAAGAAGATCAATGAATCAGCAGTGAGGGAAGTAATGGGAGATCAAGCCAAGGGAGAAAGTAGGAAACATAATCTCATCATTATCTTCGGGAGACCCACCACTTGGATATTTCTCAAACCTCAGTGGAGTGCACACTCTGCAAAGCCGATGTCAGGGCTAGAAATATCAGATGATTCAGCCACAGTCCCTGCCCAGAAAATGCTGTGACTCAGCCTTGGGCTTGTCCCTTGATGACGGTCTTTGCCTTGGCTGTATTCAGATACAGTCTCTTAACCTCATGTCACTTAAAGCTTGGGGGTGATATGATTGCTCCCTCCTTACATCTTACCTGCCCAAGCCTTTTCCTCCCCTTATGTTTCACATCAGTTATATGACTGGACCATTACCACCACCATTGTTACTTGTTGAGCACTTCCCATATGCCAACCACTGTGCTTAAAGCAATTTACATACACTATTTAATCCTTATAAGAATTCTGTAAGGTAGGTACCATTATTGTCCCCGTTTTATATTAATGGATGAGAGCCTGAACCTCTGGGAGGTCCAGGGTGTCAGACCAAGTAAGTGCAGTCCAGTCTGTGCAGCCCGTTCTCTTGGTGCTTCTTCATCCCTTGAACCTCCTGGTTCCAGCTCCACGCCGGCCTGTCTTCTCTGTTTTTCCTTTCTCATCCGTGTCCTGACTCTTCATGTCCAAATCTACAACAGTGCTGACACCTTTTGCTTTGGGGAATGAGAGTGGATCTCCTGTCACTTGTGCAAATGTCCCCTGACAGGGCTTTGGCTGCACGTCCCACCCTGTGGACAGACATCAGGGTTCCCCGGGAGGCTGTATCACAGGAGTCACTGGATGCTGCCTCCTCCTGATATGAGAGCTGCCTCCACTCTTACAGTGCAGACTAGCAGAGGTGCCGGAAATAATAACTCAGTTTCTGCTCCCAGTGACAGGCAGGTGGTCTAGCATCAGAGCCGTCAGAACTGATGTTCCGGGTTGACCACCTACTTGCTGAGTGACCTTGGGCAAGTTACTGAACTTCTCTGTGCCTCTGTTTCCCCTTCCCCTTCTAAACAACGGGGATTGCAACAGTGACGTCCCCAGAGGTTGTTGGAAAGAGTAGCTGAGACATTGTATTTAAAGCACCGGTTGCCGCAGCTGATGTGAGGTAAGGCTCTGTGAAAGGTTGTTTTTAGCACTGTTCTCAGTATCAGCAGACAAGCCATAAACTGAATTCCCCCTCTCTCATCTCCCTCCATCCCTTCCTCCATACTAGTCACCTATTCCCACGCGCAAAGCCTTGTGCTAGGGAGTGGGAAACAGATGACAAAGACTGACCCAGCCTTGAGCTTACAGAAACTTCCAGAAGAACGAGTATTCATGGGTCAGGCTGTTGGGTAGCCTTGGCCTTGGGTCTCACCTCGGATCTTGCCTCCACTCCTCTCTGTGTAACTCTGGGACAAGTTGATTTCTCAGAGCCCCAGATTCCTGAACCTAACAATGGACTTTACCCACATCTACCCTAACCCCTCACGGGGCTGTCTGGCCACTGTCCAGCAAGCCAGCGGATCTCTACCATCTACATACTCTGCAGCAACAGAAGTCCCAGGCCCCTGGCATCCCTGGCTTTGGCAATGCTGAGACCCACCCGTGACACTTAAAGGACTTGCCTTTAACCCCGGCAGGTATGCAGAACAACAGAATGGGTTCTCAGCACTGGCAAATATGGTCTGAGCACCAGTAAATGGACCCAGGATTTATGAATGGGTGTCACTGGCCTGCTGTGTTGCGTTTTATCACCAAAGATTATAGAAGATTGGGAGCTCTTATTTCAGCAGATGCTTTATGGTTTTCATTACTCTCTTGAATCTCTGCATAATTTGCTGGGGTTAGAGATGGAGTGGCTTTGTTTCTTTGTTTGCATTTTTTTCCTTTCTGTGTGAACCAGTAAAAATCAATAAAAGGCCAACAAATGAAAGCCCTGCCCATACCACAGCTTGCTGTGTGTTGCTGCAGGACCAAGTGGGCTTCCTTCTAGGTTGGGAAACAGTGGTTGGTTCAGGCTGAGGGAACCCGAGCCTGGATCTCTAGGCCCGTGTAGACTCACCAAGGCCCCTGGGGACGGAGACCACACCCTGTGTTTATAGACAGAGAAACTGAGACCAAGAATTAGGACGTGACTGTCTGAGGCTGACTTACCTGGTGTCTAATGAACCCCATTCCCTGAGTCACCTGACAGATTATTTTGGGGTGTCTGCTACATGTAGTTTGCTAGGATCAGGGAGTGGCCTTGCTTCTCTGTTTGCGTTTTTCCTTTTTAACACTAAGCCAAGCTGCCATTCTGGCATGGGGGTCTTGAAGTCAGGGTACACGCACGAACATGCAGGATGCTGCACCAAGAGGCAAGAGGAACATTCCAGAACGTCTCTTCCTAAGTCATATTTTTACTCATCTTTAAGGTATTTCTATATTTTATGTCTATTTTATAATGAACTATGTGATACAGTAGTACAGCAGTGATTAGGGGAGCCTGTAATTAAATATATGTTCATATACTGGGGAGGTACCCTCAAGAGTTATAGGGTGTATGATCAAAACAATTTGGAGACCATTGGTTTAGTGAATGCACAGCCATTCCTGAGCCCTCTAATATAACCCTACCCCGTTACTCTCTTTCCCTCTCCTCTGCCTTTGCCTGCATCATTTTCCCTGACTTTATATTTTTGTTTCTTTCTTGTGTATCCCCTTCACTAGGATGTTAGGTCTGCATGGTTGGAGAGTGTGGTTTGCGCAGGGCTGTCTCCCTAGCACCTGCAAGGCTGGGCATGCAGTAAAAATCTGCTAAGACAAATGAGTGAGTGGGGAGCCACTGCAGGTGGGTGAACACACGTGTGCACCAGGGTGGACTGCACTCAGGGTTTGGGGACGTGCAGGGTCCCAGGAGGACGCTGAGGGGGCACCTGACCCACGCCTTCAGGGAAGCTTGCTGAGCTGAAACCCTGAACTGGAGCCTTCAGGGTTAGAAAGGAGTTAGTCAAGAAAGGTGAAAGTGCCAGGTGGAGAACAGCAAAGAAAAATGGTGGAGACAACAAAGGGCAGGGTCTTCCAGAAGTTTCCACGGGACTGGAACTTAGTGTGTGCATCAGGGAATGGCCAGAATGAGGCTGGAAGGAGATTAGATCTTATCTCATTGTGTCGGGGAGTTGAGGCTATGGCCAGAGGGCAAACCAGAGCTACTGAACCTCCTTGTGGTGTGGAGCTAAGACTGGGCAGCCAGACTGCCTGGGTACTCATCCTGGCTGTCATTTAGGCAAGATAGTTAACCCCTTCTGCCTCTGTTCGCTCATCTGTAAAATGGGGATGATAATCAGGGCCAGCTGCCACAGGGTGATGTGAGGATTCAGTTCAGTTCAGTTCAGTTCAGTTCCGTCGCTCAGTCGTGTCCGACTCTTTGCGACCCCATGGACTGTAGCCTACCAGGCTTCTCCGTCCATGGGATTCTCCAGGCAAGAATACTGGAGTGGGTTACCGTTTCCTTCTCCAGGGGATCTTCCCGACCCAGGGATCGAACCCGGGTCTCCCGCATTGGAGGCAGACACTTTAACCTCTGAGCCACAGATGTGAGGATTAAATGAGCTAATTCATGTTAATCACAGAACTCATTCCTGGCATGGAATAACTGCTCTGCAAGTCTTACTTTTTATAATTCATTTAACAAATATTAACTGCATGGCCTACTATTCTCCAGGCTGGGGTTACATTGTGACCACATCACCCTGGCATGGAGTTTGCATTCTAATTAGGGGAGAAAAGTAATACATGAATAAATAAATTAACAAGAACAAATCAGTCAGTGATAAGACTAAGGGGACAATTAGAGTAGGGACATACAGAGGTGCCCAGGGCTCCCTTGGGTTGGGTGTCCAGGGAGGGCCTCCCTGAGAAGGTGACTTATCTGCTGTGAGATTGGGTATGTGCGAGGGCTCAGGAGAATCAGAATGTCTGGGATGAAGTCAGGGAGGAGGAGGCCAGGACCTGGTCTGCAAAGGTAAAGCGTTCTGGTGGAAAGGCACTGGAGGGCTTAGGAGGTGGATGAAATTTAACTCCTCTCAGGTGGCTCAGTGGTAAAGAATCTGCCTGCCAATGCAGGAGACACAGATTCAATCCCTGGGGCAGAAAGATCCCCTGGAGAAGGAAATAGCAACCCACTCCAGTATTCTTGCCTGGGAAATCACATGGACAGAGGAGCCTGGTGGGCTGTAGTCCATGGGATTGCAAAAGAGTCAGACACAACTGAGCGACTAACCAACAATAACAACAAAAGATCCTGTGGCTGGTGCCAGAACTCACTGAAGAGTGAGAAGCAGAAGTGAGATGGAGAAAAAGATGTGTTCATCTGTGTCCTTCTCTTTTTTAATTAATTTTTATTGGAGACAGAGGATGAGATGGTTGGATGTCATCACTGTCTTGATGGACATGAGTTTGAGCAAGCTCCGTGATTTGGTGATGGACATGGAAGCCTGTCATGTTGCAGTCCATGGGGTCACAATTACTTGGACACGACTGAGCAACTGAACTGATTGTTGCTTTACACTGTTGTATTAGTTTCTACTGTACAGCATAATGAATCAGCCTACATAAACACATCATGTGTGCATGTTAAGTCGCTTCAGTTGTGTCCGACTCTTTGCCATCCCGTGGACTGTAGCCCACCAGGCTACTCTGTCCAGGGGATTCTCTAGGCAAGGACTGGAGTGGGTTGCCATGTCCTCCTCCAGGGAATCTTCCCAACCCAGGGATCGAACCCATGTCTCATATCTCCTGCATTTACCACTAACACCACCTGGGAAGCCCACATAAACATATATGCCCTCCCTTTTGGACTTCCTTCTCATTCAGGTCACCGCAGGGCATTAAGTAGAGTGTGTCCCTCTTCTGGTGACATTTTGCCCCTCACTTGAGTGACTACCAGTACCAGTGTGTTGTCCCCCTTCCCCACCTGTCATGCACTGATGCTCATTCAGGCAAAGTTCCCAATGACAGCAATAGCTTACTTAGTGGTTCTTGGTTTGGGGACAAGTTTGGCCAGCAAGTAAAGGCCACTTTTGAGGCTCAGATCCACTTCTGAAGCCAGGTCTGTAGGTCATCCCCTCTTCTGCATGTATAGCTGGCCTGAGACCATCACCATCTCTGGGGTGTCTTCTATCCACAGCTCTGATTTGCATCTGTCCTTGGGGCCCTGTTGCCTCCTGGGTTTTGGAGGCCACTGGCTGCAGGAAGTAAGTGAGTAGGCCCCTGGGTCAGGCCACCTAGGGTGGAACACTGCTTTCACTCCTGCTGACTGGGTGACCTTGGCAAATTCCTTAACCTCTCTGGATCCTAATTGGCTCTGTAAAATGAGGACAACAATAGTAACTACCTCACACAGTTATAAGGGAGTTAAAATTCATAAAGAACTTGAAATAGGGCCCAGCCCAGAATAAGCAGTTGGTAAGTATTTACTATTACTGTCAGCATTATTTTCTTGCCTATTCAAGGGGAGAAGTGCCTGTTCTCTGCCTACCTTTCAGAGATGGCTGTAGAATTAATGAGATAATGATTGTCAACTGTTTTTAGCTTTACAGAACAAAGACACTGCATAAATACACAGGATTATTATTGTCATCTTTATGCTTTGCAGGCGGGCCGATTGTGTGGTTTGGTTGATTTATGGAAATGGCATGTCCCTAGTTGATCTGAATTAGTGATAAGCAAATTTCAGACAGTTCAGATAATAACAGTATCTTCCATCTGCTTGGGGTCTTTCATTCTGAAATCTTCTGGAAGGCTGGTAAGGAGGAACAACAGGAGAACACCCTTGCCAGCCTCACTAGCATTCAGGCATCACTCCCAGCATCCAGACACCACTTCCAGCATCCAGGCATGCATGCATCCATTTACCATCGGCCTTGTGTTTAGTATCAGGCTAAACACAGACCTGGCTGTGCTGGTCTCGCTGGGCTGCTGACCTACACACCTGCAGTCCCTCCAGGAGACAGGAGACAAGCATACACTTTGAATAATCAAATCAGCCATGCTGCTGCTGTTCAGTCCCTCAGTTTTGTCCGACTCTTTGTGACCCCATGAACTGTAGCCCACCAGGCTCCTCTGTCCATGGGATTTCCCAGGCAAGAATACTGGAGTGTGTTGCCTTTTCCTTCTCCAGAATTGGCCATAACGACAGAGAATGAGATGGCTGGATGGCATCACTGACTCGATGGACATGAGTTTGAGTGAACTCCGGGAGTTGGTGATGGACAGGGAGGCCTGGTGTGCTGTGATTCATGGGGTCGCAAGAGTCGGACATAACTGAGCGACTGAACTGAACTGAACTGAAGAGCTATTGTGTCTGGGCCACTTGCAGAATGATGGGCATTAGTCTCAAGATTTCCTATGTATTGATGTGCATGATCTTCAGTGTCTCATGACAGAGAATTCTGTTTTATAAAGGAGAAAACAGAAAAGACTTGCTTAGGCTCATGTAGCCAGAAAATGTGAAGCTGAGTTTCAAACTCAGGCAATTCAGAGGCAACTACGTCCTTAGCTAGCATGGGAGCATTTCTATCCAGAAACAAAAAGCCCCCAAGTCTCACTGACTGGGAGTCAATGGCACTGACCCCAAATTGAGGTCCTGGTTGGGTTTCCCTGGTTTCCAGAGTGCATCTTGGGAGGTGTCTTAGGTT
Organism: Moschus berezovskii; assembly: GCF_049115385.1. Taxonomy (NCBI): domain Eukaryota; kingdom Metazoa; phylum Chordata; class Mammalia; order Artiodactyla; family Moschidae; genus Moschus; species Moschus berezovskii. The sequence goes on from NC_142465.1 coordinate 75,469,318, forward strand.
GGTTTTCCTGGAGGAGATGCAGATTCACCTGCAGGAAGATGGCTGGAGAGTGCTCTTGTGATCAGCACAGGGGAGCAGAAATGGACAGATGGGGAGGTTGAACTGCAGCAGAGGTCTCTACTAGTGCCCCGGGGAGCTCTGATGCTGGCATGTCCCCGGAAGGTCCCTGCAGAGCTGCCTCCAGTTTGGGGAAGGGGGCCAAGCCGTTGTACCTCCACTTGTATCCATCATTAGACACAGCTGTCCTAAGATGCGACATGATCTTGGACGAGGTCCTTCTTTATGCTCAGCAGTTCCTAGAAAGAATTTCAGCAGACAGGGGCAAAATGCCTTGAACTTGAAAGGGGTGTGTTGGGAGGAAGCCCTGCAGACTCCATGTACTGCGTGAGGCGTTACTGACACTGACCAATTTTGTATCTGGTATTCACTCTGGAGTCACTGTGGAGTCATTCTGGAATCAAGGGTCATAACCAGAAACCAAGAGAGTAGCTTGGACTTTGTGTCTTTCTCAGCCCTGCGTTGCATCACCATACCATGCTGCTTCTACTGGGTCACATCCCTTCTCACCTCCGCTGCTCCCCATCAGCATCCTCAGGCTGGGCTCGGGGCTTTTCTCTGGACTGGATGTAGACTGCTCATTCCCTGGGCAATGGGAACAAGCCCAGCCTTTCAGGGGGGTGATGAGAGTTAGTGGGATAAAGTATAAAGTTTCCAACCCAATTTCTGGCAAATGAACAAACTCCACATGAGTTGTCTTCCTTCCTTGAAAGCAACCTCATTTCCTTCCATCCTTCCTTCCTTCCCTTCTGGCTCCCTCCCTCTCTTTCTCTTCCTTCCTTCCTTTATTACTTTGCTTCCCTTCTTTCTTCCTTCCTTCTTCTCCCTCTCTCCATCCCTTCCTTTCCTTTTCTCTTCTTTCTTTCTTCTTCTCTCCCTCCCTCCCTCCCTCCCTTTCTCTTCCTTCCCTCCTTTCTCTCTACTGTTCACTCACCCCACAGCTCTTTACAGTCAGCGCCAGGTTCTGGGACACAGTGAGAAGGCGGGCAAGATGGGCTGTCTTCATGGCATTCACCCTCTCCTGGGAAAACAGACAACAGACAAGTTACCACATGGGATAATTTCCAGCAGTGATAGTGCTGTGATGAAAATAAAGCAAGATGTTGGGATAGTGACTGGAGGGCCTCTCGGGGACAGAGACAAGTTGGCTTGCACATCTCTGAATTCTCTTCTGCCTGCTGCAGTCTTCCCATCCAAGACAGATATTAGTCATTTGAGTGTAACTGAATGCCCGGTTGGCTTAATTGTCATTGTCAAGGTTGGGAAGCCTGTATTTCCTTCCTGCCAGCTAGGGTGGGGTTCCATGAAACTGCTCTGGGGAAGGTCTGATGCCTGCTGACTCAGCTGTCCTCTGTCTGGCAGGCCTGAGATGTTCCTTGGAAAACCTCCCACCTTGATCCTTGCCTGTGTACCCTGGAAGTGGGGATCAGAGCAGCTCTGCCATGATGACAGTTTGTGGGGCTGCACACACCCTCCCTACTCCCCCCACCCCTCCTCCAAGCCCAGACACCAGTTGGGCAGTCTTGTGAGAATGGGTGTTCTCTGCCATTCCCTGCTACTGGCTGATCTGGAATGGGAATGCCTTGTGAGAACAGTCCTGCCCCCACCTTCCTGCTATCCCTACCAGCACATCCAGCCCAGCCTGAGCCAGACCATGGAAGGCCCCAAGAGAGTCAATCTGGGGGCTTTGAAGATCCATGGAGTTTCGCAAAACCAGGCTTTGAGTCAGAAGTCTGAGTTCTGATCCTGATTCTGCTGTGTAGTTCTTTGGGTTTTAATCCCTCATCTGTGAAATGGGGATAAGGTGAATAGAATCTTGCCTGCCTCTCAAGGTTATTCTCTTCTGCCTCAGGACCTTTGCACAGGCTCTTCCCTCTGCTAGAATGCTCTTCCTCATCTCTTTCCCTTTTATCTAATGAAGCCCATTCCTCCTTCAGGTCTCAGTCAGTCATCACACCTGCCTAACCATGTCAGCTCCCCATTATCCTCTCATGGGCCTGCACAGAGCTGCCTTCCTTCCCTCGGCCAGTGTTGTCAGCTGGCATTTGTTTGTAGGATTCTTTGGCCAGTGATATCTTTACTGATTGCAGTGAAGGCAGGCACCTTGCTGTCTTATCCATGGCTATACCTTCAGTATATAACAGAATGCTTGGCATACATTAGATGGTAGATGCCCAATAAATGTCTGTTGCTGAGCACCTATTCTGATGAGATTATGTAGGTGACGACTTTGTCAGTGAAAAACACTAAGCAAAAGAGAAATGTGTTATTATCAACAAGATTGTACCATCGACCTGGGAGAAGCATCTCAGTATCTTCAGGAATTCAGATAATTCTTCTAGAACCTCAAAGAACACTTGTCCCAGTGTGTCCTGTGTCAGCCTGTGCCCAGTGAGCTGACAATACTGATGCATCATTCCTTGGCCTTTGTTGCAGACCAGGCAAAGGGAGGGGTTCCCAGGGTCCTGGCAGATCAGCTTGCTCAGCCTCACCCTGCCCTATCCTTTGACTGCAGCTGCCACACACAGCTTTCTAATCATGTCAGGTCACAGTGATATCCTTGGTATGTCACAGCGGCCTGGACCTCCCAGGGTGGGGAGATGTAGAAGGAAATGGAAAGCGTGTGTGTGTGTGTATGTGTGTGTGTGCGGGCACATGTGTGTGTATGACGTGAATAAGACAGGCAGCTACATTCCAAAACCACATTAAACCTCACATCCTTGCAAGATTGCTCCTGCAGACAGGGCTCTCCCACCCCTCTTGATATTAGGCAGTGTCTGTCCCTAGGTCTGTGAGTATCTGGGAGTACTGTGTGTCAGGTGCCTGACTGGGTGCAGAGGACTCTGTGGTGACAATACAAGCAGGATCCCTGCCAACTTGCAGGGGGCTGTTTAGTGCGAAGCTTCCCTGGTGGCTCAGACAGTAAAGAATCTGCCTGCAATGTGGGAGACCCAGGTTCGGTTCCTGAGTTGGGAAGATCCCCTGGAGAAGGGAATGGCTATCCACTCCAGTATTCTTGCCTGGAGAATCCCATGGACAGAGGAGCCTGGCAGGCTACAATCCAGGGGTCACAAAGAGTTGGATGTGACTAAGCTACTAACACTTTCACTTTCATTCAGTGGGAACACAGATGCTAAACCAATCACCAGATGCGATGGTGATTCGGTATCCAGTGTTTCAGGTGCTGTAAAGATAAACGACAGGGTACGTGCCTTGTTTTTGAGTCCATCCATTCTTTTGTTCAACAGTACCTTGAAGCACCCACTAGGTGCCAGTGGGTGCTGGATGTGCCCATCTCTGGCCTCTGTGGGTGTCTCTGCAGCAGCCATTGAGGAAGCTGGTGATTGACATGTTGGTGACTTAGAAAATGTTTCCTTGAGGGGCCCTGGGGGCTACTGGGGAACCATGGGAGTTCCTGCTCTGCAGAATGCAGTCATCGATCCTTGTCTTAGAAATAAATTTTTTATGGTTTTCTAATGAGGTCACAGGAAGTGTGCGCTTTCTAGTAGGAAGGGTGAGCAGAGCAGGGAAGGAGATCTCTGAGTCTCATTTCACATTTCAGGCAGAGGTGCATTGGGGATCAGGCGGGCCAGGAAGGTGGAAATCCTGAAGCATCCAGAGCCTGCCCTCAACTTCTGTGCTACATAGCAATGGGAGCAGGAGACAAAGAGCTCCGGGTGATAACTCAGACCCTGGACTCTAGCATTTACAGTTGCTTCCCCGTGATGTCGACTGTGGCCCGGCATGGAGTGATGCCTCCATGAAGGTGATGTCATTTGATTTTTTTTAATATTTATTTTTATTTATTTATTTTTGGCTGTGCCAGGTCTTAGTTGTGGTACTGGGCATCTTTATCTTGGGTAATCATTCGCAGCATGTGGGATCTAGTTCCCTGACCAGGGATGGAACCCAGGCCCCCTGCATTGGGAGCATGGAGTCTTACCAGTGGACCACCAGGGAATTCCCTATGTCACTTAGTCATTTCCACACTCCACCCCGCTTTACAGAATCACATCTGTTATGTGTCTGGGTCATAGTAGGTACTCAGTAAATGCAAAGGAATGAATGATAAAACAAAGGCAAAGAGAGGGTGAATTCACTTCCTCAAGGTTGCACAGCTAACAAGGTTCAGATTTCCACCCAGGACCACCTGACTTCAAAGCAGGGTTCATAACCGTTGCTCCATCTCTCCCTGCTGCAAGGAACTTCCACACTGTTGCTTCTTGAAGCCCCACAAATAACTGCCCCCCCAAACTAGGATTGTTCCAGGCAATTTGTATACATCATCTTACATAATTCTTCCAGCAGTTGTTGGACAGAGCCCACACTGGCTCATTTTTTTTCAGAGCAGAAAGCTGAAGATTATAGAGGGGTAATCCACTTACCCGAGTCACAGAGTAAGAGGTGATAGAATTCCAGAGTCAAACTAAGAGTTTTAAAGACACTTCATGAGGGAAGTGTGCCTCCTGTTAACTTGGTTCTTCTTCCTTGACCAAAATTTCTATCCATCCTGACCCTATCCAGCCAGCTCATGGTGGGTACAGCCTCATGGCATTAAGTTCCCTTGAGGCTCAAATGAGGACATGAATACATATGTGCTTTTGTTAGCACTTAGGTGCTGTTCAAATGCTAGCTGGTTTTTACAGCCCAACTCTTGGGAAATGGGCTTTCGAGCCAAATGATGGGATCCCAGCTGTTAATAAATCCCAGCTCTGTTACCAGCAGTCCAAGTTAACCTCTCAGTGTCTCAGTTTCTTCCTCTGCAAGATGATACTTTCCTCGTGGGTTTGTTGTGCTGTTGAAGTAAGTTAATGCACAGAAAGCATTTAGAACAATGCCCACAGAGCACTCTCAGTAGGTGGTGGCTCTTGTCATCTTCTCCATCATAATGATCGTCAAGAACATGATTATTCCTTAAAATAGAGGCAGGCCCGGGCTTCTTTTGGAGTAGCAGGAAGGTCCCCAGCAGAGTCAGTATGCCCTGCAGTCAGCCTTGGAGGCTCTTCTATACAAAGGGCAGGGGGCTTTTACCAGGTTCTTGTCTTACCCTTATGTTTTACTCTCCTCCAGCCTGTCTGTGCAGCTCTGAGCTCTGCACACGTGGCCCAGCCCAGTCTGTCCCAGGTCTTTGCCTTTGCAGCCCGCCCCCATCAGCAGGTGGCATCTGGAAGTGCTCCTGTTGTCTTCATCTGTTGGATGAATTCGGAACACCCATCTGCATCTGCATTGAGCTTTAGTCCCTGCCCCACTGGTTTACCTGTTTCATATCCTGAGGCTTCCAGGTGTGGCCTTTAGGTCACCTGCTAATGCTGTCCATGTGTGTGCATGCTAAGTTACTTCAGCTGTGTCTGACTCTGTGTGACCCCGTGGACTGTAGCCTGTCAGACTCATCTGTCTGTGGGATTCTCTAGGCAAGAATACTGGAGTGGGCTGCCATTTCCTTCTCCAGGGGATCTTCCCAACCTAGGGATCGAACCCAGGTCTCTTGCATTGCAGGCAGATTCTTTACCATCTGAGCTACTCAGTTCAGTGCAATCGCTCAGTTCACGTCCGACTCTTTGTGACCCCGTGGATTGCAGCACGCCAGGTTTCCCTGTCCATCACCAACTGGTCTAGGTTATTTGCCTGTGGCCTTAACACCCACCCCCTCCCATACACACACCCCGCTGGGCATTCACCTGTGCTGTTTGTAACCCTAGCCAGTAGCTCCAAACTAGTTTCATTAAGCATGTTTATTGAACACCTACACTGCGTGCTGTTAACCACCAACTGTCTGTGCCAACTGTCCAATTCCAAATGTTCAAGCATTTCCCCAGTTGCAGGCACAACCCCAACTCAGGTAGGTGCTGCCGCTCACCCATCAGAGGATCTTCTGTGTATGTCCATGGCCTCCCAAATCAGCCAGACTCCCAGGTGCTGTGGGAAAGCCTCCTACCTGCAGCAGCCCCTGCCCTGGTCACTCCCCTCACTCCAGGCCTGTCCGTTCCCAGGTGTCTTCCCTCTTGTACCCATTGTCCTTTCAGTGCTCATGTTTTTTCCCCAGAAGGGAGCTCAGGCACAGAGAGCGTAAGTCATTCACAAAAGGCAGCATGGAAGTCGTGTGTGGGGCAGATGGATGGTGACCAGAGAAGCTCAGAGCACAGTGTGCTGTGCACCAGGAGGCTGGACTGGGAGGAATGCCGGGGGCCAGGACCTGGGTGCTATCCTGCAGAGGGCAGGGAGCCATGAACATGCAAAGGTGGCTCCAGCAGAATCTCCTCCTGCCTAAACCTGGGAGGTCCTGGGCCAAGCATGCCTGGCCTTTGCATTTCAGACCCTTTACAACCCAACTCAACCTCCCTCTTCTTCTCCTCATTGTCCTCTGCATGTTTATAATACTTTCCCCATAGGGCGGTTGTTTTGTTTTAATAGGTTGTTGCATGTGAAGAATTTAGAACAAGGCCTACAGCTCGTGTGCTCTGCCATACCTTCTCCCCAGCCACTGCTTCTCCTGTAACATGGACGCCCTGAACTTTGCCCACCCATGTGGAGTTAGAGCCAAGTTCAAAATCCAATAGCCTTGTGAGCTTGGGCAAATTATTGTGTCTTCCCAAACAGCAGCTTTCTCATCTCTACAATGGGTGTACTTCTAAGACTGTTGCGAGGACTAAATGAAGTGATGCATTGAAAAGGTCCATTCAACCAGCACCCCAAACTGTGGCTGGCACTCTGCTGAGCTGTACATTTATAGCAAAACACCAGGCCCCAAGCTCTGCCCTCTGGGGGGGTCGACCTGAAATAAATAGTGACGTGGATAATTTTTTTCACTCGATGAATTTTAATTTTACTTGCTTTGAGATTAATGTTCTTTTCAATAATTAAAAATGTAGAGTGTATAAAAACCACCCAGTAGAATTAATAATAGTTAATAATTTCTCATATTAGCATGATTTTCTCAAATAAAAGGAGGAATGCGTTTTAGTAAGAGTCGAAATCCCTCATGTTAGCCACACCCCCAGTCTTTCCCGCTTCCCTAGAGACAACTGTGATCTTGAATTTGGGGCAAGTCTTCCAATCTGTCTTCATATTTTGCTGTCTCTCAATATGTTCATAAATCATGGATGGTCTTTTCTGTGTTACATTACAAACATAACATCAGCTGTGATCAACTGTGGGTGATATTCTGCAATTCAGTGCTTTCACCCAGTATTGTTCTTTAGATACATTCATGTTGAAACATTGAGTTTGCACATTCATTTGATTGCCACATGCTCTTCTGTCGGTTTCTCACCTTTGCTCTCTCCCAGGGCTGCTGTCGTCAGGCTGGTGTGCCTCTCTTCCGGCTCCCATGGGCGGTATTCCTAGAGGTAGAATTGCTGAATCATAGGGTGTGCGCGTTTGCAGTTTGGCTGGCTAGTGCCAGCTTGCTTTCCACAGTGTTTGTACCGATTTACCACAGCAACATATGAGAGTTCTTGTTTCTCCACATTCTCACCAGTGCTTGGTATTATTAGACTTTTTAGTTTGTGCCAATCTGACCATATGTGGAATGGCATCTCCTCCTTGTCTTCATCTGTGTGTCTCTGATCACTAGCGAGTTGGACATGATTCTAAGCTTTCTGAACTTCCAGTTTTTCAGTGGAATAAAAAGTGAAAATGTTAGTTGCTCAGTCATGTCTGACTCTTTGCGACCCCATGGACTATAGCTCACCAGGCTCCTCTGTCCATGGGATTCTCCAGGCAAGAATACTGCAGTGGCTTGCCATTTCCTCTTCCACGGGATCTTCCCAACTCAGGAGTCAACCTGGGTCTCCTGCCTTGCAGGCAGTTTCTTTACTGACTGAGCCACCAGGGAAGCCCATTCAATGAAATACCTGTTCATTTTCTTTACCCACTTTTTTTCTGTGGGAGTTCTTAATTCATCTTGGGGACTGATTCTTTATCTGTTGTATATATTGCAAATGCCTTTTCCCAATGTATTGCTTATCATTGAGCTTTATTCATTAGACTTTTTCTCGTGCAGAAGATTTTATGATCAGATTGATCAATCTTATAGGATTACAGCTTTCTTGTCTTGATTAAGATTGTAAAGTTACCCTCCTAAGTTTCCGTCTCATAATTTTGAAGTTTGTTGTTTCAGTTTCATGTATGGGTGGTTAATCCATTGGGAACTTATATTTGTATGTAGTGTAAGGTAAGGATCTAATTTAACTTTATCCTTCTAAGGAAAGCCATTTGTCCCAACACTAGTCAGCACCACCACTGTTCTATGCTGAATTAATATGTTTATGTGGTCTTTTTCAAGGCTCACTATTTTGTCCCCTCTGTCTAGATGGAAAGTATTACTTAATCATAATTGTGGCAAATGCCATCAGAGTAAAGCTTAGGATGCTATGAGAACATACCAAAGGGGGACTGGCAGGCCCTTCATTCCTCTGCTCTATTCTCTTACTTTCTTAGCTTTTGTTCTTACAAATGGACCTTTTCATTGCACAGCCTAGCCGTCTTATGTAAAACTGTCCGTCCTAGCACTGGGATGGGGCTGGGGTGGGCACCAGCTGGGCAAAGAAAGCCTGACCCATTGAGCAGCGTCAGATGCCACTCCACCCTGGGTGGCCGTGTGCAGGCGAGGCCCAGGTTTGTTTGCAGAAGCCCGGTGTTTATGCTATAGAGTCATTTTTCAGTGCAATTTAACCATGGCCATGGGCCTGTCCCCACGGAGATTAGATAACACCGATGAATGACTGCACAAGTTGGCTCCCAGAAAAAAATATTTAAAGTCTATGAGCTCTTTGGCAGGACAAGTGGGGATCTTCCAACTGAGAAAGGAGGCTGGAGGTAAATTCCCAGGATGGGTTCTCCCATCTGTTCCCAGGACTGGAGCCCATCAATTGAGAAGCAAGCATGCTGGCTGCCTTGGCCACTTGGAGGCTGCATTTCATGTGCCACGTCCCTGCTGCAGCGTTGGCCTGGGCCCTGGGGCATTCAGAAATGTCTCTTCATTTCCCACTTCTGGTTCTTGCATCCAGAGTGCTGCGTCAGCAGATAGTTCTCATGCGGCTCAATCTCACTTTACAGCTCCGTGTATGCAACTTAGGAGACTGCTACACTGGGGCTGAGGGAAACTTGGAGTTGTGGGGGAAGGTGATTGCTTAAATTTTACACAGAGGGTCTAACTCATAAAGCACAGGATTTTCTTTGCAGGGCGTTCCAGGAAGCTCTGTACAACTCACGGGGTGCACTCTGGCTTCTCTGTACCTTCTAAGAATCAGTACAGTCAGTAAAACATTGTGTCTGGACTCTGGAGAGCAGACCAGGGTTGAGTTATGTGTTATCCTAAACAAGCTACAGTGAAGTCCCATCTTGCATGGGGTGGGAGCAGGGGACTAAGTCTAACATCAGTGCATTAAGTGAAAGTCTATGCTATGCTGGAAAAAATCCCTTACATTGTCTATAAAGTGTGACCTATAGACATCCATTCCCAAAGCAGGTCTACCGCAGCCAGTTTTTCCTCTACCATTGGAGCAGATCACCATTTCTTCAGTGGAACCCCAGCTGAAGTAGGTGGCTAGTGAGTTTAGGGGATGTGTTTGAAAGCCAGTTATCTTTAAACAGAAGCACAGTTGGCTGGGGAGGAGGAATGCAAAGGGGCCCACCAAGCATCTTCTCTAAGAGAGACTCCTTTTGACAATATTTATGTAACATAGCAGCATGATGGTTGTTAAGACCATGAAGAAAGGAGCAGTGTGGAAACAAGACCCCATGAAGCTTCCCCAGCAAGGGCACAGCTCTCCATTCCCAAACCTGTTCCCTCAACTGTTAGAACCTGGCTTTATCTCTGTTTTTGAACCCTGGGCTGACACTCAGAGCCAAGAGGGGAGTCATTCAGGAGGCTGGAAGCCCTGGAGGAAGCAGGAGACTCAAGACCCCCACCTCCCTGGGAAACACAGGGCATGAGCTTATCAACTGGATGACTGGATGGAATTACCTGCCCCCAAAATGATGATAAAATCCTACCATAGCACTCATGCTACATGTCCAGCACTGTTCTAAATGCACTCTCTGATTAACTTACTTGATACTATGTATGCAATAAACATTGCAGTGCGTTCCATAATAAGATCGCCTGAGGCGTTCCTTCACCAGACAGGTTGCCAGGCTTCTCTGCTGGGATATCTTATTGGGAAGATCTGGGTCAGGGCCCAGGAATCTGTATTTTTAACAAGTACTCCAGGTAATGCTTGTATGCAGCCTGGTTTCAGCAGTGCAGACTTATTTCCCTCTGTCCTTATCTGTTTGCCTTGCTGGCACCATGAAGTTTGTGTCAGTTTCCATACATATGGCTATTCCCCTGAACTGAGCCTCTCTCTCTTTTAGGGCTTCCCTGGTGGCTTAGAGGATAAAGCATCTGCCTGCAATGCAGGGGACCTGGGTTCAATGCCTGAGTCGGGAAGATCCCCTGGAGAAGGAAATGGCAACCCACTCCAGTATTCTTGCCTGGAGAATCCCATGGATGAAGGAGCCTGGGAGGCTTCAGTCCATTGGGTCACAAAGAGTCGGACATGACTGAGCGACTTCACTTCTAACTATTTTATTTGAGTCTTAGTTGCAGCACACAAGATATAATTCCCCGACCAGGGATCAAACCCAGGCCCCCTGCACTGGGAGCATGGATTCTTAGCCACTGGACCACCAGGGAAGACCCTGAACTGAGCCTTCCTGAACCAGAGTTTCCTCTTCTGTGAAAAAGGAATGGTAATAGGATCTACTGCCCAGAGCATGTGAGAATTCAGGGAGATGAAGCATTCAAAGCATGAGGTCTGGTACTTGGTTAAGTGACAGACACTACAATTGTTTCTCCTATTATTTAGAGACACAGGAGCCCAAAGAGAGACTCACACCCCAGCATCAGTGCTACCAAACAGAGTGGTCTTTACCCAGTTTACTGCTGGGAGATACCCAAGCTCGTCTCCTTTCAGTGGTTCTCACATGTAGATTCAGCGCCCAGAGGGAAATGGATTGGCAGAGAATTGATCACTTCCTGACTCCCTCAGCAGTCTTGTTTCAAAAGGCCCCAGTCAAAACCAAAATGCATTAACTGTGTTTGTCAAGGAGCCACCAGCCATCTGGGAAGGCCCATGCCCTGCCTCCTGCCCGCCTGTGCCAGGCCGCCGACCATCCGCATTCACATGCAGGACCACGCAGCTCCAGCACTTTTGTGGCTGCATCCTGGCTCCCATGGAAACCTGGGGGTTTGGTTCTGAGCCTGGAGACAAATGAGGTGGCTGTCTGTACCATGTTCCCAAATGGGTTCTCTTTCATGTCCAATATTTTCCCTGCCTATTGTAGAAGCTCAGCCTCAGAAAGCAAAAGCACAAAAAGGCCAAACGGAGAAATGGACCAACGGAAAGGGAGCCAGGGGGAGGTGATTACATAAGCCGGCAGCCAGGCTGTCTGCAAGCCATATGACTTATTTAGCTGTCTGTCTTTGCGGGATGTCAGACTCCATCCTTTCCAGCTGGCTCTCTGCTTCGGTGATTACATTAACACTCAGTAATTATAGGAAATAGACACCTCTCCAGTCACCAGCATTCCCAAGTGGCGGGATGGGAGAGATTGAATACCAGGAACAGCCGATTACTGGTCTGTATTCTGGTCCCCTATCCTTGAATAGGGGACAGTCTCCACCCTCTGTGGCAGAATGACACAGAAATAAGGGCAGAGTAGCAGGTTTTCCCAAAAAACTTCAAAGTATGTACAGTTTAAAGGCTGATGCTTGATATTGAGCTGATGTCAAAATGTCCTTTAAGAAATCCAAAATGATGGTGATAATAATTAACAGTTGCCTCTGTTATTTTGATAGGACACAAAGTTGGTCCACTCGGAGAGAAAGTCTAGATCTATGAAATCCTTAATTCTGAGACTCACTGCTTTATATATAAAGGAATAGCATAGAAAACAAGGCAAAATAAGTAGAAAGGCACCTCTCTTTTTTTTAAGCGCATAGTATTTTTAGCCTTGATCTCTGCTTTTTACACAATAGGTAACAATTGTGTAGGGACTGATTCCTAGTTGGCTCCTCCTGCCTTGTTTCTAGCGGCCCCCAACCCTGCTTTACCCCACACTAGATCTTGAAAATAAAATTTTTACCTAATGACATCCTTGCACTTCTGCTAACACCTAAATTCCTCTTCTTCCTGGGTTTGTATCTCTGTGTCTGGCCTAGAGGATTGGGAATCCATGCAGCCAAGATAGTCCAGGATAGTAACTGTAGTTCCTGGGTTTGTCTTCCCAAACTGTGTTGTTGGGGGTTAGGGAGGCCAGCCACGGCAGGCCTTAGGCCAATCCTAGCTCCTTCTTCTCCCCGCTTTGCTGTGTGTGCACAAAGGGCTCCTGCAGGCCTTGGGTCCAAGTCATGCATCTATCTGTTTGTGTGGATGCCCTTTAAGAAGGCCCCGTGATGCTCTAGACGTGGTCTGTAGATAACATATGTAAGTGAATCCTCCTGACTGCTTGTGAGATGGGTCTCCAATTTGACAGGTGAGCACACTGAGGCCTTATGAAGGCAGAGAGATTTGCAAATCACCCATAGACCATTAGTGACAGATCTACACTTGCACACTCTAAATATGCCTGTCTCATGTGACACAGGCCAGAAATGAAGCAGGTGTTTAACTGGGCTCCCTCAATCTCCAGAATCCATAAGAAGGCTTGGGGGATGGGGGGACCCTGCCAACTCTATCTGCCCAGGCTGTGCCTTTACCTCTCCAATGAACGTTGGTTTTTCTCATCTCTCAGGTGGGTCTACAAATGCTTAATAATACCTCCTAGGATTGTAAGGAAAATAAAGAGAGATCCTGTCTGCAAAATGTAGACACTTAGTAAATGTTATTCTCTTTATTCTTGATTAAATCCCCCTCAATATAGCAACACTTTTGTTTAAAAAAAGCATACAGCTCTCTGAGGGCACAGGCTAGACTGGGTGGTCAGGGAGTCCTTTGCGATCACAGATTCTAAAAGTCTGAGGCAGTGCCAGGAACATACCTGTCCAAAGGCTGCCACTTTTTTCACTTGGAACTCTGAGGATCCCAGTGAGAGGACCTCCTTTCCTGGCCTCCTCCCCAAATCAGAAGTGCACAGATAAAGAGACCTACTAAAATGCATGGAAGTCTTTGAGATTTATGGAGAAATCAAAGTCAATGGCAACCAGATTTTATTCTAATGATCCATGTCCCATCTGTTGGAAAGAACTTGATTCCACAGCAAAATCTATGCTCTCTTGAGCAGAGCAAGAGGGGCCAGTGAAACTGCAGTTTGGGAAATTGACTCCATGAAGACATGATCTCTACTCGAGAGGCAGAGTGGTGGCTGTGTCATCTCTCCATTGCCTCTCTTGAGCGCTCACTGCCTCCTGTCTCTTTATTTTTTTTTTTTTAAGTCAAGAACATTTATTAGATAAAACCTGGTATACCCCAAGTCACCTGACTTCATTTGTTAAATGTCCTGTCTCTTTAAAATGTGTCATGGAGACAGATCTGCTCAAGATTGCCTTTGGAAACAGCTCCAGCATCTCATGTAGCACCCCAAAAGACGGAGTATTTTGTGAACTACTTGCTGGATTTGGCTCTCCTGGGACGTCCTCTGACTTCTAGGAATAATGCATACCTAGTTTTCCTCCCGGCTTGGGGAGCACTGATTAATGGTACTGTGATGCTCTTTGGAGGCAGGTGCTTTTTCACTGCCATGGCTGGCCCTGATGAATGGCACAGCCTCTTCCCTGGCTGGGGCAGCTTCGATCGGCGCTCCCTCTCCCTGCTCCAAGCATTATTCATCACAGTAGCTGCTGTTCCCCAAATGCAGGCTGCGTTTGAGGCACCGTTTAAGTGTCTTTGCTCCTGTAAACTTCATAATCACCCATAGGAAAAGCACTATTATTGTTGTCCATTTTGTAGTTGAGGATAGTAAGGTCTGGTGAGGTTCAGGGCTTCCCCCAGGTCTTGTGTCAGTATAATGTGGCAGATCCAGGATACAAACTCAGGTTGGTACCAGCCGACGGCCCTCATATTTTGCTGCAACACTCTGCTTTGGTGAGCAGAAACTGGGAGTGGTATAGACAAAGTGCTGGTTCAGTTTGGCAGCCTTGGGAGGCACTGCTGTCTGGGCCATGGCATAGAACTGGCAAGGTTGTGCAGTGCACAACCACAGAGGGTGCAGTAACCACAGTGTAGTTTTTTGTGAACGGCATCCTCTAGAATTGTGCAGTGTGCAAGATGCACAACCAAAATGACAGCCCTGGAATACTGTTTTCAGCTGTTTACTCATGGCAGGGCTCAGGAAAATGTACACAATCGCATCAACTCTAGGTTGGACAGCTGGTGCTCTGCTTCCACTTGGGTGACCTAGAGAAAGTTCTTTAACCCTTTTTTCCCTCAGTTTTCTCATCTATAAAATGGAAATGAGTTTTTGTTGTTCAGTCACTCAGTTGTGTCCGACTCTTTGCGAACCCATGGACTGTAGCATGCCAGGCTTTCCTGTCCTTCACCATCTCCTGGAGCTTGCTCAAACTCATGTCCATTGAGTCAGTGCTGTCATCCAACCATCTCCTTCTCTGTTGTCCCCTTTTTCTCCTGCCTTCAGTCTTTTCCAGCATCAGGGTCTTTTCCAATGAGTCAGCTCTTTGCAGCAGGTGGCCAAAATATTGGAGCTTCAGCTTCAGCATCAGTTCTTCCGATGAATGTTCAGGATTGATTTTCTTCAGAATTGACTGGTTTGATCTCCTTGCAGTGCAAGGGACTCTCAAGAGCCTTTTCCAACTCCACAGTTCAAAAGCATCAATCCTTTGGCCCTCAGCTTTCTTTATGGTCCAATTCTCACATCCATCTATGACTACTAGAAAAACCATAGCTTTGACTGTATGGACCTTTGTAGGCAAAATGATGTCTCTGCTTTTTAATATGCTGTCTAGGTTCGTCATAACTTTTCTTCCAAGGAGAACCCCATGAACAGTATGAGAAGAGAATGAGAGCACTGTCTTTCTCCAAAGGTTGGTGTGAGGATTGCATGAGTTAATCCATGTACAGTGATTGGGGCAATCCTGGCCCACACTAAATGCCCCATGAATGTTGGCTGCTCCTGTTTACTGTTTTTTTTTAATATATGCATTATATTTTAATATATTATATATATGCATATATATTTTAACTGTGCCAGGTCTTAGTTACAGCACTTGGGACCTTCAGTCTTCACTGCAGCATGCAAGATTTTCAGTTGCAGCATGTGAGATCCAGTTCTCTGACCAGGGATTGAACCTGGGCTCCAGAGCACAGAGTCTTAGCCACTGGACCATCAGGAAAGTCCCTGCTTTTGTTTTTATAATCTGCACAACTTCACTTCCCATCACCCCTTTCTCTACCCACCTTCCAGCACAAATGAATTTCTCCATACTTTCCTACCTCAGTGCATCCTACCTCATTATCTGCCTTATGTAGAATGCCTTCCCTCATTCTTGCTGTGTCCAAATTCTACTGTCAAGGTTTAGCTAGGGTGCACACTCTTCTGTGAAGGCTTCCCTGATCTCCTCTCCCTTCATCTAATCTTTCTTATCACACAGCTTTCATGTCTCTGACAGCGCTGACATAACAGCTATGACCCTGTGTGAGGTGTCTCCCCCACTAGGCTTTGAACTGGTTGAGGAGATGACCAGTTGATCTGACCATACATCTTAGTGCCCCCACAGTGCTTTGTCCAGGGGTTGACATGTAGTAGATCTTTAATAAATTGTCTGCAGTTTTAGTTGAATGAATAGATTAATATCCTCCTAATGGCAATCTACTGGAGAAGGTCATGACAACCCACTCCAGTATTTTTGCCTGGAGACTCCCATGGACAGAGGAGCCAGGTGGACTACAATCCATAGGGTTGCAAAAAATTGGACACCACTGAAGTGACTGAGCATGCATGCACAGTACACACTCACAACCATATATCTTTTCCTATTTGTATTAAAATATAAACAAGAAAGCTCAGCTTTCTTTATAATCCAATTCTCACATCCATACATGACTACTGGAAAAACCATAGCTTTGACTGCTGCTGCTGCTGCTGCTGCTGCTAAGTCGCTTCAGTCGTGTCCAACTCTGTGCAACCCCATAGACGGCAGCCTACCAGCTAGATGGACCTGTATCAGCAAAGTAACGTCTCTGCTTTTTAACATGATGTCTAGGTGGGTCATAGCTTTTCTTCCAAGGAGCAAGCGTCTTTTTATTTCATGGCTGCAGTCACCATCTGCAGTGATTTTGCAGTCCTCCAAAATTAAGTTTCTCAGTTTCCATTGTTTCCCCATCTGTTTGCCATGAAGTGATGGGACCGGATGCCATGATCTTAGTTTTTTGAATGTTGAGTTTTAAGCCAGTTTTTTTCACTCTCCTTGCTCAGTCGTGTCCAACTCTTTGCAACCCCCTTGGAATTCTCTAGGCCAGAATACTGGAGAGGGGAGCTTTTCCCTTCTCCAGGGGATCTTCCCAACTCAGGGATCGAACCCCCATCTCCTGCATTGCAGGCAGATTCTTTACCAGCTGAGCCACAAGAGAAGTCCAAAATATAAACAGTTGTCATTTATTTGACCTCATCTTATTTCTCTTTTTGAATTTCTTTTTAATTTTTTAAGTGTAAAATTAAGCTGTTTTTATAGAGTCACAAAGTTGAGCAGCACTCACTGTCTCATTCTAGACCAGTTCATAACCTCAGGAAGAAATCCCATTCTCATTAGCAGTCCATCTTCACCTCCCCCCACCCTCCAGCCTCTGGCAACTGCTAATCTACTTCTGTCTCTATGGATTTCCCTTTACTGGACTTTTCATATGAGTGGACTTACACAGTATGTTGCCTCTTGTGTTTGACTTTTGTCCCTTGGCACTGTTCAAAGTTAATCCATGTATGCATGAGATTGCAACATGCACGAGAACTTCATTCCTTTTTATGGTCAGACAATATCCCCTCAGATAGATAGGCTACATATTGGTTATTCTTTCCTTATTTGATGGACGTTTGGGTTGTTTCTACTTTTTGGCAATTGTGAATAACACCACTATGAGTATTTACATGCAAATTTCTATGTGCCTTTTTCTCTTTGTCATACTGCCCCAACATCTCTACATGTTCAGGAGAAAAATTTGAAAGGGCTTGTTGCAGAGATTGGTGAGAAGAAGGATGCCTTGATTGAGATGGCCTCCCAAGTGCCAGGTTCTGTTTTGGGCGCTAGTTGTCAGCTATCAGCACTCTCCTTTCATCTTCACAAAGCTCAGTGAGGATCTCAGAGAGGCTGAGTGCCATGCTTAGGGACATGTCATGGGTAGGATTCAAACCCACACTTCTGTGACTTTGAAGCTATGTCCATTGCTGCTGCCTGGCCATGGCTGCCTCTGTGAAGTGAATGAATCCACCTAATGAAAGATTCCCCTCTCCTCTTTCCAGAGAATTCATGCCTTTCCAGTCTTCCCCAGGCAATCTCAGATGGGATGCTCTTCCCCTGTTTGTCCTGGGCCACCCCAGCCAGCATCCTGGGCCTCTCAGGCTTGGGCCACCTAAAGCCCAACATTCAAGGTGCAGATGCCTCTGCGAGGCTGCTTTCTGCCAGCTTCCTAATGATTGACGTGGGGTGGAAGAAACCAAGTGTCTGTCCCAGCCAGGAGTGCCAGCTGTGACCCAGAAAGCAATGAAGATGCACAGTTCTGCCATCAGGAGCTCTGGGGAGGGAAGGCACCCACCACGTGCCACAGGCACCATGGTGACAAGTTTATACGGCTTTAACCTTCTGAAGACCAACATGGGCTGCAGAGACTTCTGCTGGGTATGCGCCACTGATGGTGGTTATTCTCTGTCTTGACAAGTGGTTTCATTAATTGAGCATCTGAAAGGGGCTCCCTTTTCTCTTCTGTTTAAAGGAGAGGATACTGGGGGCCAGAGGCTGAGGGTTGGTAGCCTAGTGCAGTAAGGGCCATGAGGATCCAGAGGAGGGCAAGGTGGGGTCTTGTAAGGACAGCTGCCTACATCAGGGATGTCAGAGGCCTGTGTGAAAAGACACAGACACATTGAGGCCAAATCTTCCACCGGTGGAGGGAGGACAGCAGGCCCTTTCTAGAATACCTGTGATTCCTCTAGACCCAGTGCTAAGCTTCTTGGCCCAGGAAAAGCTTAGGATCACCGCTTCCAAAGGATTCATTTGAGGTTGTAAAGGGAAGGAGATCTGTTCCCCAGAGGGTGGGTAGACCGGCCCACAGGTGTGTGTGTGTGTGAGAGAGAGAGAGAGACAGACAGACCCTAAAGCTTTTAATGAATGCACATGGGCTCTAGAGGGCTCAGGCTGCAGCTCAGAAGCCATCATAATGGCTGACATTGGTTGGACACCCACTGTGTAACATGTCTTAGGAATGACACCATCTCATTTATTTCCTACAAACAACCCTATGTGGTGTTTGCATTCATTTTATGTTACAACTAAGAAAAATGAGCCCCTGGGAACAGATCCTCTAAGGCAGCAGAAGCAATGGTGCTGTGATCCCAACCCAGGCTGTGAGGTGCCCAACCCCAGCCCCTTAGCTATTACCACCTCCAGTCCCCGACTCACCCTGGAAATGCCCAATGCTTTGCCAGCCTGCTCTTGGCCCAGCTGACCAGAAGTTGCCTGGCTCTGGTCCTGGTTTGGTTACTAATTTCCTGTGTGACCTTGGGCTAGTCACTTCTCCTCTCTGAGCCTTAGTTTTCTCATCTGTAAAGTGAGGGGTTGGCCTGGAACAATAGTTTTCAAAGTGGGTTCCCTAACCTTCAAGGATCCTATGGGGACTCAGAGGCTGCTGACAATAGAGCAGTGGACTTGCTATTTGTTTTATCAGATTTTTGAGGGAGACTTTGATTAAAAGTTTCCAGTAGTTATAAATAAACGAATAGGCAAACATTTAAAAACCTCCCAACTAGATACGATGGAATTTGACTACCTAAGATTCAGAGAAGCAGTTCTGAACTCCCCACCAGCAAGCCCCAGGGGAGACTGGACCTGTCTGCTGGGCTGTCCCATTCAGAGGGGCTACAATGGGATAGGGGTGGGGCATCCCCAAGGAGGCTGGCAATGAATGGAACAGATCTTAGGGTGACCACAAGGAAGTGGAGTCACCTGAGTGGTCACATTGAACCAGGACAGTGTTTCCCAAGTTCCAGGTATTTGAACACTAAGCTGTGACTTTTGCTGCATCTATGAAAAAGAGGTTTATAGCCTGATGGTTAGGAAACAGGCTCCCTGGGTTGTCTACTCACTCTCTGCTGCCTTGGGCAAGGTATTTAATCTCTCTGAGTCTCAGGTTCCTTCTCTGTACAACGGGAATGATAGTAGGACCTGTCTGTAGTGTTGTCATGATTTATACCTGTAGACTATTTGGCACAGAACCCAGCCCACTCTAAGTGCTGATTCTCACTGAAGCAGGGTGACCTGGCTCTTTACTTCAGTTTCTACAGCTATTAATTGAAAGTAATGATGCAAGCAAACTATCAGATCATTGTCAGGATTGAATAGTAAGTCATCATTAAATGGCTAAAATGGTCATTATTTTTACTGTATTTTTTAAAATCTATGCGCATCTTCTTTGTTTAGCCTCATCTTTTCTTTTTCTTTCTTTTTTTAAAAATATTTTTGCTTGGTTGTGGACCATTTTTCCAAAAGTCCTTATTGAATTTGTTATAGTATCGCTTTAGTTTTTATGTTTTGGTTTTTTTGGTTCCAAGACATGTGGGTCTTAGCTCCCCAACCAGGGACTGAACCTACATCCTCCACAGCGGAAGGTGACATCTTAACCAGTGGTCTGTCAGGAAAATCCCTGCCTCATCCTTTCTTGAAGGCAACCACCTTCTGAGCAGTGGGGACAGGTGAGTGGTCAGTGCTGGGATGGGTGTCCAGGGTTGTCCTGCCTGGCAAAACAGTAAGTGCGGAGCCACAGTGGTTGTCTGACCTGCCAGCTCGTCCCTGGGGGGCTGTGCTGTAAATAGACACAGGCCTGGCATGGACGCTGACCAAGGAAGTTCTCCCTGCCTGGAGTTGGTGGAGCCGGCTTCTCTGTTTCACTGCCCTTCCAGGGCCCATCGTCCATGAAAGGGGATTGAGTTGGGCAGTTAGAGATCCAGTGCCAGTCCCTGCCCTGCTTCTGACCAGCACCCTGACTTGGGCAGGATGCTCCCACTCTTACTCCTCAGTTTCCCCAGTGGTAAATGAGGGCATGGTCCAGATGACCTGGGAAACTCTCTTCTTTCCCCACTCTGGTTTGTTTGAGGGGCAGCACAGGTCGTAGTGGTGAAGCGGAGTGGAGTCATACATACTCCTGGGCTCTAATTCTGGTTTTGCCACTTAGTTGGAGGACAAGTTACTTTGCCTCTCTGGGTATCAGTCTCCTCACCTGTGAAATGGGCTAGCGGCATGGTTGTGACTGTACCTGTCCCAGGGATTGTTGTGAGGATTAAGTGCTCATACACACAGGGTACCTAGAATAATGCCTGGCACCAACAGCACTACACCATTGGAGCTAGCTACTCTCAGGCTGCTCCTTAAAGATGCCCTGGCTTTTACCAGTTGAAGAGTTAGTCCCACCATCCCAGGTCTCAGAGTCTAATTGCCATTAAGCCCAGACTTAAATCACGCCCAGGTGGTCTCATGTAGCCACGGTCCCTATTCACCAAGCACTCACTCGTTCAGTGCTGCTTACTGAGCAGGCGTGGCAGGCCTTAGTGGGGTGTGGCAGATCCCGTTCTAGGTACTGGAGATGTGTCTGTGACCAATACAGGCAGAAACCCCTGTCCTTATAGAGCTTCTGGTCTTATGGGGGATAACGGACCCCCAGCAAGTACGTGAGTAAAATATAAGCGGAAATCTCCGAGTATTGCTTTGGGGAAACTTTCAGTGACTTTCTGATTTCTACCATCCCTATTTCTGGTTGAGATTCACTGCTCTATCAGTAGAAGGCCCTACTGTATTCCTCTGGGAATTCTGAGCCACCCTCCTCCAAACTAAGCCCTCACTCCATTATTCCCCCTGAGCAGGGGCTCTGGAGTTGGATGGGCCTGGGCTTTGAGTCCTAGTTCTGCCGCTCCCTGGCTGCTTGACCATGGGCAAGTCACCTGACCTTTCCATTCCTGTTTCCTCGTCTTTAAAATAACATTGCTCACATTCTAGGACAGTCTGGAGGATTCAAGGAGTTAATACACATAAAACATTTAGAACATTGCTTGCCCCATATGACCTTGGGCAAGTTACTCTTTGAACCTCAGTTTCATCTGTAAAATGGGTGTAAAATAACTCCCTGATCACCGTGAAGGGCTTAGGTGTGACCGTGTACATAAAACACTTGGCTTAGCACAGAGTGGTAGCGCTTCTTCCTCTCCTGTATTGATTCATTATCACTACATAACCAATCACTCTGAAGCTGGGTGGCTTATAACAGCTATTTATAATTGCTTCCATGTCTATGGGTGAGATAAGGCAGCTGAAATATTCTAGGCTAGACTGGGCTGCTGTACTTTGAGGCACAGATCTAGTCAGACATGTCTTCTCACTGAAGTTTGGGCTCGGGTCTGCTCCACGTGTGGTCAGTCTATCTTGGGGCTGGTCTCAGAGGATAGGAGCTACCCATGGAATACATATGCTTTTCACTGTGATGCAGAGATGCCAGAGGGCAAATGTGCAAGGCCTCTGAAGGCTCAGGCTGGGGCAATACTGTCCCTCCCACTTCATTCTGTAGGTAAAAGCAACCACATGGTCAAACCCCATGTCAAGAGTTAGAGAAACAGATTCCCATCCTTTGGTGGAAGGAACTGCAGTCACTTGGCAAGGATATGAGATATATATGTCTATAGGCTTCCCAGGTGGCGCTAGTGGTAAAGAACCCACTTGCCAATGCAGGAGACCAAGAGATGCGGGTTCCATCCGTGGTCAGGAAGATCCCTGGAGAAGGGCATGGCAACCCACTCCAGTATTCTTGCCTGCAGAAATAGATTCCCATCCTTTAGTGGAAGGAACTGCTGTCATATGGCAAGCGGCGGGTGTGAGCAGCGGCAGGAGTGAAGGATCTCAGGACATTAATGGGCCCTGCTGTGCCTCCCAGGAACCCACAGCAGAGGACTAGGGTAAGGACTGCCAGTGAGAGTCAGCGATCTGAGGCGTCCTTTGTATTTTCAATTCTACGTGGGGACACTAGCCCTGAAACACTCACTGGATCATTGCTACAGAAGGTTGCTCCCATCTTACACCCAGATTGCCTGGGATTGTAGCCTGGGATTTCTCTTCCCAGGAATGTTGTGCCAGAGGTGGAGGAGGGTGCAGAAGGCTGGACTGCAAAGCCTTGGAATGCCTCTCTCCTGACCCCCCTCTCCATCAAACCTGTCTTTACCATGAAATAAATAAAACCATCAGCTGGAAAAATGAGGGTCCAGCCGACCAAATATGGTAAACCGTCTCTTGCTGTGTATTGTATTCTCCACAATAAAACCCCAAGCGGATGCTAAAAGTGTATGCAGCTTTGTGAGGAGACAGGCGTGCTCTGTGTGGCCGAGATTTTCTGAGAAAGGTAATTTAACTGCAACGTGTACAAAGGAAAGAAATGCAAAGAGTGGTAATTTGGAAATTGTACAGCAGGTGCTTTTGAAAAATTGATATTGTTGGTTATTTTTCTTTTATTAAAAACCCAGAGTCCTGCGGTCTGCTGTCCCACCCTTATCTAGCTCATGGGAGGCACATGTTGACATTTCTAATTTGCACATTTAAAGATTGTCAGGAAATGGTTTAAACATGCAGTGGAGTTGGGGAACTCTGTTAGTGAGGAGAGCACCTCTAGGAAGATGGATGGAGGTGCTGGGCTGGATTTAGGGGAGTTGGGAATAGCTAACACTTACTGAGCACTTAGTGTCAGACATTGCTCTAAGTGTTCTACTCATCGTATTATATTTTATTTTAGATTTAATCTGATTTCTATTTTGCAGATGAGGCCAATGGAAGGTTAAATAACTACCCCCAAGGTCTCACAGCTTCTAAGTGGCAGGACTGGCATTGAAACCAGTCACTCCAGCCCTTTCCCTGCCTTAGTACGAGTTTTTTCCTCTGTGTAGACATCAATACCTACCTAGTGGGTAGACTAATTGCATTGAATGCCATATATGTAAGGCACCTACTACATGCCTTGTTGTTGTTTAGTTGCTAAATCATGTCTGACTCTCTTGCAACCCTAGCCCATGCTATGCTAAGTCACTTCAGTCGTATCCAGCTCTTTGTGACGCCATGGACTGTAGCCCACCAGGTTTTTATGCCCATGGGATTCTCCAGACAAGAATACTGGAGTGGGTTGCCATGCCCTTCTCCAGGGAATCTTCCTGACCTAGGAATTGAACTCATGTCCCTTATGTCTCCTGCATTGGCAGGCAGGTTCTTTACCACTACCACCACATGGGAAGTCCTGGGAAGTAAGTGCCTGGCTATTCTTAAATATTGCCTGAGTAACTGTGGAATAGTCACTCGGTAGGCACTCAATGCACGTTAGCATCCCCTTCTTTCACTTTCCCTCAGAGCTTCCAGAAGGCAAGCTCTGATGACTTGGTGAGTCAGTTTTCCCATCTGTAGGCAGATTGTCAGCTGCTGGGCCACCACCTCTGATACCGTGGTCCTTCAGCTCCAGGATACTGACAGATTTATGTCCATGACTTCCCTTCACCTAGGCCCTTGGCCCTGCAGGAATGACCATTGGTGCCCAGTGGGGTGCATTTTAACTGTACTGACAAGTGGATGAGATAGTTAATGACCTGAGCTCCATCCAGCCCTGTTCAACTGGTGTTTCTGGCAGCTGAGAATGAGAGAGTCCTAGCATGGCGTGAAGCCCTGGGAGCCACAGGGCAGTGACTTACTTGGTGTTGGGAGTGTTTGCTCCTGAGTCAAGGATGCCAGGGCCCCAGCAAACCCTGACTCTTTGGGAGAGACAGCAGCTTCAGTGTCGTTTGGAAATTGTGGGCCTTATGAAAGCCATCAACTGTGTTAAGAGGGCAATCCTCTATTCCTCTACTTCATTGCCATCATCACCAGCAGATATTTATTAAGCTCTTAATGTTTGCCAGGCTCCCTGCTAATAACACTGTATATATGAAAATGAAAGTGAAGTCGCTCTGTCGTGTCCGACTCTTTGCAACCCCATGGACTGTAGCCCACCAGGTTCCTCTGTCCATGGGATTTCCCAGGCAAGAATACTGGAGTGGGTTGCCATTTCCTTCTCCAGGGGATTTTCCCGACCCAGGAATCGAACCCAGGTCTCCGGCATTGCAGGCAGATGCTTTACCGTCTGAGCCACCAGGGAAGCCCACTGTGTGTATAACCCCTCCTTATTTTCTGGCAACCGCCCATGTGGTGTGCATAATACACTTGTCTCCATTTTGCAGATGCGGATGCTGAAGTTTGGCAAGTTCAAGTTACCTGCTCCAGGTAACTCGTGATTACACACAGCTCATGGTCAGAACCTGGTTCACATGCCTGAGCCCACACACTTCCTGTTGGATATTATTCATCCAAGCAGGACACATCAGTCTTTCAAGGTTGTAGGAGACAGTAAAGGGGAGCCGCTTGTGCTTGGCATCTTCCAAAGAGTGGTGCTTTCATGAAAATGCATTAACAGAGGAACTAGGAAATGTAGGAGGTCTGCACAGGGCCTCAGAGATCCTTTTGTTATTTTGCAAATGAAAAAACCAGGGCCCCAGTTGATGAAGGACTCTAAGGTGATACATAGATAATGAAGACACACCCTACCCTGACTGTACGGTCAAACTTGCACCCTGGTCCCCACTCAGTTAGGGTGCTCTTGCTGGGGGCAGGGGCATGGGGTCGAGGTGGAAGGAAGGTCAGAAGCCCCCATTTTGGAGAAACTCTGAATTAAGGGGCTTCACCTTCACTTGGTGGCCTCCATCTTCCACCCTCCCCTTCTGGTGCCTGAATTACCTAGATGGATGGCCCTCAAAGTCATAAGATCATTAGACTCACACAGGGGACCTGTAAACTTATTTTTGCCTGTGCTGTGTCTCCATTGGGGTGCACAGGTTCTTCATTGTGGCACCCGGCTTCTCTCTAGTTGTGGTGCGTGGGTTTAGTTGCCCTGTGGCATGTGGGATCTTAGTTCCCCAACCAGGGAGTGAACCTGGGTCTTCTGCATTGGAAGGTGGATTCTTAACCACTGCCCCACCAGGGAAATCACCTTGGTGATTCTAATAACGTGCAGTCAAACTTGGAAACTGCTGCCTTAGTCCAGCTTTTCCCAAAATGTGTTCCACAGAACACCAGCTCAGTTCCATGGGAAGATGAACAGGTATATATAAAACAAACAAACACTTCCAAGCAAGTAAGTCTGGAAATGGTTGAGTTAGAAGAGTTATTCCCAACTGTGGTTGCACATTGGAACCACCCAGAAAACCTCTGATATCTGTTTCTGTTCAGGCTGAACCCTTGAGTCCCTCTTTAGAGGCAGGACTCAGGCATGAAGATTTTATAAGGTTCCCTAGCCACTAGGCTAGGCAAAATTAAGTGGAGGTTTTTTTAACTGCAGAACTTCTCAGGGCCTTTAATACTCAATGCGCATTGTGGATCTCCAAAAAAAGAAATAAACGGATGATTTTCTGATGTGGTGATCAGGAACATAATAGAGAAAAAAGGCATGACTGGGAAAAGAAGGACCATTTTCGGTATGGAGAGAATTTGCGTTGGTAAGAGAGGTGATGGTAGGTCATGTGAAACTTTAGAGGTCAATGGAATTTTTAAGCTCAAATGAGTGTGAATGTTTTTTGTTAGACTGTTTTTGTGTAATGAGCATAATTTGGTAATTGGTAATAGTTCTAGTACCTGTTAGGCTATCCAGACAGCTTTTCTGTAAGCAGTAAGTCTAGTGTTACCTGGGGGCCCCAAACACACTGGGTTGGTCATATGGACCAGGAAATTTGCTCCATTCTGTAAGGCGTGTTGCTTTTAAAATAGCCACCAGCTGTTCTCATTCGCCTTTAAAACCCTTGAAAGGCTCACCATCCCACTCTCTTTTACAGAGCCATCCATTAGTGATGTCCAAAACTTTTTACATACGCCCACCCAAAAAAAATTGAGCGTACACCTTCATTATATGCCTGTTCTTTAGAAATTAAATACATGTGCTGCTGATACATAGTGAAACTCATAGAGTTTAATTTCCTTCTTAGAACTTTAGACTCACAAATCAATGTACTTAGATGTTCTCATTTTTTTCTGCACCTTGGTTATCAGAGCGTGCACCCCAGTTTGAAGCCCCCATGTGATCTGGTCCCTTCCTTTTTTCAGCATCATCTTTAACGCTTTTACTCTTGCCCACTGTACCCCAAGTGCACAGCTTCTATCTGAATTTCCAAGCATGAAAGTCTTCAGGCCTCTGCACTGGCTGTTTCCCTTTCTTGGAATTCTTCCTTCTTTCCTTTTTGTGTAACTGGCTGCTTCTTGTCCCTTGGATCTTATTTCCAATGTCACCCCCTCCTAGAGGTTCTTCATAGCCATCTAAAGCTGCAATCCAGCCACTCTCCCTGCCCCTGCCCATTTTAATTCTCAGAGTAATGCTTATAACCACCTGGTAGTTTTCTTATGTTTGTTTCTGACCTGCCTCCTTCAGCAGAGAGGAGCTGGCCACTGGGTGAGAGCTCAGTAACTGCTAAGTAAACACACAACTGAAACTCAGAGGTTGGAACACTGGTCTAGGCTGTGCCATCAGTAAGTGGTGGAATTAGGGTTTGAACTCCAGCCTGTGCGACCTCAAGTCCAAGGTTCTTTGCATCGCGCCAAGCAGTCTCTTGTCCTTCAGAGGCTGGCTGAGAAGTATCTGATCCCAGATTCTGACAGTGTGAGTCTGAAATCTGTTATGATGTCAGATGACTGTGGAATGTGAGAGACAGAGGGAAAAAAAAGAATGATTGGCATGTTACGCTCTGTTTCACAGCCAGCCAATAATGGGAGTTTGGAAAAAATTCCAGAGTCTGAAAGAATTCAGGCAGGCCCAGCTGCAAATCAGAAAAGACTGTGGTCAGAAACAGTAGGTAAATGCAGCTTGAAGAAATGTCTGACCTGTGTGTCCTGTGAAGCCCAGAATGCAAGAAGGGGCGCCGGGGTCCATGTGTTTGATGCAGTGAGAAGAAAGTCCCTCCATCTTCCCTTCTGTTTCTTGGGCAGTTTTGTGGCTTTGTTTTGGCTACACGGCATATGGAATTTTAATTCCCCAACCAGGGATAAGTCCAGGCACCCTGCAATGGAGGCATGGATTCTTAACCATTGGACTCTCAGGGAAGTCCCTCTTGTGCAGTTTTGAACCATGATGCCAAGATCTGAGCCCTCAAGACGTCATTCCTTCCTTTTCTTGAACACCTGCAGCTTGAGAACATGTACCAGCTTCTGGAAATCCAGTTGACTAGCCCTTTCTGTAACCTGGAGCCTCCCCATCCATCCCTTAGGCCTGAAGAAGGAGACAGTGAAAAAGAGGATGAGCTCCAGATGCCCTTAACCTTTGGAAGAATGAATGATTCTTTGTGATGGGAAAGCTGTCACTTCTCTGCACGGCCTCTTTCTCTCCTTCCGGGGGTGACCTGGTCACGTTTGAGCTGAAAAGCAGTTTATTGCCTGGCCCAGGCCAGTGTTCATCTTGTTTCACTCTGTGGTGTCTTCATGCAAAGCCTGCTATTCTCTTCTTTCCTAATGATAAATGAACAGGCAGCATTAAGAGTGTCAAATGTGACACCTGAAAGCAAAGAAATAATGCAATTGAATTTTTTTTTTTTTGGCCTGAGTCACCCTCCTCTCCATCCTGTCATGGAAATAATATTGGTCTTCTGCTGTAATGAGTTTTCCTTATTCCTTCCTTCCTTCCTTCATTCATTCAAGCATCGCATTTATTCACAGTAAAGAGCACAGTAATTGAGGTTGAACAGGCCCACCCCTTCCACCCACTAGTTTTGTGATCTGCATGAGTATCCTAGGGCTGCTGTGACCAATTACCACAGTCTTGGTGCCTTAAAAAAATAGAGATATATTCTCCTAGTTCTAGAGTCTAGACATCCAAGATTAAGGTGTCGTTGCAGGGCCGAACTCCCTCTGAAGGCTCTGGGGGAGAATCCTTCCTTGCCTCCTCCAGCTTCAGGCAGCTCTAAGTGTTCTTGGCTTGTAGCCACATCTCTGTAATCTCTTCCTCTTCTTATCTTCTGTCTCTTAAAAGGACACTTGTTATTGCATTTTGCACCTCCCAGAAAGTCTAGGGGCTTCCCAAGTGGCACTGGTGGTAAAGAAGCTGCCTGCCAGTGCAGAAGACATAAGAGACCCAAGTCCAATCCTTGGGTCAGGAAGATCCCCTGGAGGAGGGCATGGCAACCCACTCCAGTATTCTTGCCTGGAGAATCTCATGGACAGAGGAGCCTGGTGGGCTGTGGTCCATAGGGTCACAAAGAGTCAGGCATGACTGAAGCAATTTAGCATGCAGAAAGTCCAGGATCTCATCTCAAGGATCTCATTTCAAGATCCTTAACTTCATTACCTCTGCAATGACTCTTTTTCCAAAAAAGATCACATTCATAGGTCCCACCATTCACTCCACGTACAACTTTAGGTTATTCGACCTTCCTGAGCCTCAATAACTATAGCTGTGAAATGGAGGTGCCCTTGCTGTATACCTAGTAGTGACAAGATAAGGAAAGCTTTTTCAGTGCCCATTCATAGCTCATACTCCATTGATTGCAATTGCTCTTATTTATGGAGTGTCCGTTGTGTGCTGGGCTCACATGGTGTCCCCTGACATTTCTGATGCAACCTGAAAAACCTGTGTATAATTTCTATGTGCATTCAAGGCCTTCCCAGCTTTGTGATTGCCCAGAAATTTTGCAAAACCCAGGTATCCTATATGTGTGTGGAACAACCCACCTGTAAGGGGCAGTTCAAGAAAAGTCCTCAACTTATCCTAGGATACCTTCCAGAGGATTGCCAGGACAGAGAAAACCAGGGCCTGACTGTTAGAAATTGTTCCAACCCTGCATCCTGTCCCCCCACCCCTCCCACTCACCACTCACCCTATCCACCAGGGACTTTTCTGTGTTTGGCGTTGATAAGGACATTTCTCATCCACCACATGGTGGATATGGCACAGATGACGGGGCTGGGAACACTCCAAGAACAGGAGGGGCATGTTATCTCCTAGAAACTGGACAGAGAAGAAGGAGAGTTAGCCTGATGGAGAGCTGGCAGAAGTGTTCATCTCTGCTTGGCAATTTCCTTGTATGACATTGGGCAAGATTCTGAACTTCTAAAGCCCAGATACTCAGCTAGAGTTCAGTGGGGTTGATTTAGAGCATATAGTTCTCCTGCTTTTCAAAACAAAAACATAAAGCTACTTTAAAAGCTTTCCAGAGTCCCAATTTGTGTCACCAGATGTCACTCAGGGCTCCCTGGCCTCAGTCCTACCCCCTGTGAGAGTCCATTGCCTTCCCGATGATTTTTTTCAAGTGTCCACACTGGCTTCCTTATTTGCAAGTGCCTCCCTTGGTATCAGAACGCAGAACTCACCCCTCTTCCTCTCTCACAAGCAGTCCCCTCACTCCAGTTTCTATGGACTTTATTGAATGTGTAAGAGGGCCCTGAGGAGGAGTCACTTCCCAACCCGAGCTAGACTGGCACCCTCCAAATGCCTCACCCTTACCTTTTCCTCTCTCTGCTTTCTGTCTGAATGCCCTCCCATCACTCAATGTCTCAACACCCCCTCACCATCTCCACTCCCAGTACCTGCTACCACTCCACTACTAAGGGAACTCCCACACTCCTTCTGTGGTCCCCCACAGGGCAACTCCACCCATGCACCATCCCCACTAGCAGGCCCAGAGCAGTCGTGACTAATCCATCACAGAACTTCCCACAGAGGCTGAATGTGAACACAACCCTCCAGGTGGTCCTGGAGCTGGCTCTTCAGATAAAACCTCTCTGCCCTCCCATTCATGACTGGGAGGATGGAGACTGGTGTAGGGACACACTGCAGGGCTGCAAGTTGGTCTCCAGAGCTTGTCAGGAAGATTTCTCCTTGTTATGAGCTGTGATCCCCAAGTTATGGATCTTGGGATTCCTTGTGCTTTACCTCCTTTCTCCTCATTTTTTCCTTCACACCATTTTCACTCCTGCTATTAGAGTTATCTTTGCCAAGTACTGATCTGATCAGCTCACTTCCCCACCTTATCAGCCTTAAACATCTCCTGGCATTCCCTAGTGCCCACAGAGATTTTCCCAAGTTGCATACTTCAAATAGTTTTCAGTGTCACCTCCAGCCAATCTCTGCATATGCCCTAAGGCCAAGACCCCTCTTGGTTTTCTTTTTTCTTTTTTTAAATATCTATTTATTTATTTGTGGCTGCGCTGGGTCTCACTTGTGGCATACAGGATCTTCGTTGTGGCACGCAAGATGTTTTCTTGTGGCACACAGGCTTCTCTCTAGCTGTGGCTCGCAGTCTCGGTAGTTGTAGCACATGGGCTTAGCTGCCCTGGGGCATGTGGGATCTTAATTCCCAACCAGGGATCAAACCCGTGTCCCCTGCATTGGAAGGTGGATTGTTAACCACTAGACCACCAGGGAAGGCCCCCCCTCCTCGGTTTTCCAAACCCAACTGTGCCTTCTAGCTCTCTGTGCCTCTGTATGTGCTGTTCCTCCTACCTGGGAATGTCCTTCCCTACTGCCATAGTTTCCTATTGCTTCTGTAACATATCACCATGAACTCAGAGGCTTAAAATAACACACTTTATGTATTATCTTACAGTTCTGGGGCTCAGACATCCCAGGTGGGTCTTACTGGGCTAACATAAAGGCACCATCTAGGCTGTGCTCCTTTTGGACACTCTTGGGGACACTCTGTCTTTTGCCTTTTCCAGGTTTATGAGGCTCCTGCACTCCTTGGCTGATGGTCCCTTCCTCCATTCTCAAAGCCAGCAAGGGCCCATCTAGTCTTTTTCACGTGACATCTCTATAACCTCTGCTTCTGTCATCGTGTCTCTTTCTCTGACTCTGATTCTTCTGCCTTCCTCTTATGGATTGCATTGAATTTGCTCAGAGGATGATCTCCATACCTCAAGATCCTTAACTTAATCATATCTGCAAAGTCCCTTTTGCCCTGTAAGGGAACACAGTCCCAAGTTTCAGGATTTGGGGCATGGGCATCCTTGGGGGGCCATTACTATATTACCTATGTACCTATTCTGTCTGTTGAATTAACCCTTCAGGGGCATTTCAGATGTTCCCTCCTGACTATGCCATCTCCTGTTTCCTCGACAGAATTACTCTTCATCATTTTTTCAATCCATGGCATTTGTGTATCATTCTGTTAGAGGACATACTTGCCTTCTATTATGGTTCTTTGTATATGGTCTTGCTCCCTTGGCAGAATGTGGGCCTATTAAAGGCAGAATCCTCAGACCGTCATCTTGGGGCAGAAGCAACAGCATGAGCAAAGACAAGTGCAGCATTGGGAGCTAAGCAAGTCCAGCTGAGTGGTATTAATAGTGTGCAGTGCTTGAGGAGGGAAGAGGGAGGTGAGGGTGGGGGAGTCACAGAAGCCCTTGTCAGCCGAGTCGGGAGGTTGGCTGTAGCGTACCAGTGAAGGGTTTTCAGTAGGGAATGTTGAGGCCAGATTTGTGTCAGGAATGATGGCCCTGCACCGTTTTGCCCACACAGAGATGAAATCCAAGATCAGGGTCCCCATGACTTCACTGCTGTCTCTGGTACCCCAGTTTGCTAATCCAGTTTTGGGTTTTCAGTGATGTCCTTCTTGATCTTTCTATAACACTTGATAGTTGACCACACCACCCCCCACAAGCCTTCCACATCCTTGATGTCCATGACCTGTTCCTAGGTTTCCCTGGGTGGGGGGACAGTGCAGGGTGATGGAGAGAGAATCCTGACCTTTGTCCTCAGTTAGAATCACAGCCCCATCCCTGTCTCTGCTGTGGGACTCAGGCAAATCCCTCTCCTCTCTCCTTCAGAAGCTTCTTCATCCTCAGAGATGAAAAGAATTGCCTGGGGATTAACAGGAAGTAAATAGAGGTCATTCCCTGGCATCCTCTTCTATTCTATCTCTTTCTTTCTCTTCCTGTCCCTAAATGTAGGTATTCTCCAAGAAAGCTGCCTGAATCAATACTGTTCAAATTACATAAGCCTTGGTTCCCAATTGTGCTTGTCTCCTCTGCCAACTTTTTAAGCTATTATAAAACAGGAGTGAGGTCTCAGAGCCCCTTTCCTAGGAGAAGGCCACTGAAGGGTTATTGCCTAAAGTTCACTCTGAGATTTTTTTTTTTCATGTGCGTCTCTTAATGTGCTGAGTCTATGGAGGAGAATGTTGCCTCCGAGAGAAGGTGCAAGAATAGGCAAGAAGCACAGTCCTACTGAGAGGCTTTTTAATTAGCCTCATCCGCAGATCGATTTTCCTTTCCTGTTTAAATTTAACATCTCTGCAGTTTTAGAGAAATTTGCCAATTTCTCTAAATTGCATGCGGTAAAAGAAAAAGGAGAGATTTGTCCCCAAGTGAGGGAAGGGATTTCCCTTAAACACCTGAAGCATGAGGACTCCTCTACTGGGACCTTCCATGGAGAGGGGGTTGGTTGGCAAGTACCCACCAGATAATATATCAGCACCTGAAGCCAGTAACCCCTCTGTGCTACTTTAATAAAGAGAAAGAGAATCTGCTTAGACTTTCTCAGAATATAAGGCAAAGAGAAAAAGCCTGCAAAGCTCTACTGCTCAGAGAAAATGTAAAAAGTGCTGAAATGACTTAGAGAAATGGGAACCATGGGCTTGCAGGCCTAGCACTGAAGTCATCCGAAAGACCATCTCAGCCCCCTTGTAACAGTGGCACACTTTTATTTCTTCCGCAGAACATTATATGTAAAAATGAAAACTGAGCTGCTCCATTGAAGCAGGGAAGCAGCCCGAGAGTGCCCCCGACCCTCCTCAGTCTAAAAGTGAACTATACTTTGAAAACCATAGATTTCATCTGATCTATTCCTTGACATACAGAAAATTGATGGACCAGAGAGGCTGTTAATCGCCCAAGGTTATTCAGCACACGTTCAGCACTTACTCAGGCTCCTGACAGATTTATTGAGTGCTTGCAATGTGCCAGGCATTGTTCTGGGCCCCAGGCCACAGTGGTGCATAGGACAGACCAAGTCCCTGCCCAAATGGTACCTCCATTCCAATGGAGAAGACAAGCAGTATACAAATGGAAAAATGTGACATTGGGTACTAGAAAGTGCTACAGAATAAAGTTAGGCAAGGGAATAAGAGTAAGCAGGGCTTATTGGTTTCAATAAAATTGACAATTCCCTCACCATAAGTCATCTTTGCATCACTCTGTCCAAGGAAATGAAATATATCGATTGGTGCCCTGTGTCATGTTCTCAATCTGGAATCAGGGGTGGTGGCAGAAAGACTACTTTCCCTTCCCCCCAGAAAATAATTGTGCATCAATAGAAGAAGGAAAAATGGATGCTGTGTGGGCAAAAATAACCGATTTACACTACCCAGGCATAATAAGATTTTTTTTTAAATAAATGAAAATTCTGCCCTCTCGTTTTTCTTGTGTTACACAATATGCTTTCCTGGAGACACAAAAAAGTAATTGTAGCAATGAGAACTATAATATGCTGGATACCAGTTTTCAAAAAGCTTCCCCATACATGATCCAGCTGCAGAGCATGATAGCTCCATGCCAAGAAAAGGAGCTTGAGCCTGAAAAGCTGACAGTCACATATTCTCTAGCCACCTGATGAGCCCAGTGAGAGCAGAAAGAAGCCCAGTATTTCTGCTTTCAGAAGGGATAGAGTCCTGTATTGTGTAGGCAGAGTGGAGAATCCTAATAGCAGTGAGGTGGGATGTGGCCGGGTGGGGGCAGGAAAGGAGCAGACTCAGACAGCGGTGGGGACTGTGGCACAGAGGTCCAGATTTTGTAGCCTGTGATGCCTAATGACTCCTGGACATCAGGTTTTCTGTTTCTTTTTTTTTTTTTTAAAGATGGCCGAGTAACTTTGAATTATTCAAATGCAAATTCAGTGACAACCAGATACAGTTCCAAGCCTGGCCCTCAGCGGCCTGGGCTGTTTGGCCTTGGGAATGCAGGCTGCTGCTGCTAAGTCGTTTCAGTCATGTCTGACTCTGTGCGACCCCATAGACGGCAGCCCACCAGGCTCCCCCGTCCCTGGGATTCTCCAGGCAAGAACACTGGAGTGGGTTGCCATTTCCTCCTCCAATGCATGAAAGTGAAAAGTGAAAGTGAATTCGTTCAGTTGTGTCTGACTCGTAGCGACCCCATGGACTGCAGCCCACCAGGCTCCTCCGTCCATGGGTTTTTCCAGGCGAGAGTACTGGAGTGGGGAGCCATTGCCTTCTCCTGAATACAGGCTGGGATTGTTTAAAGAAACACTCCAAGAAGATGCTGTTCTTGCTTCTTTAAAATAATGGTTCCTCCATTACCTTTCTTGCTTTGAATGATACCTGATCACATCCCTGAGTTGTCTTCTTTGGATAGTTTTGTTCTTGCCTAGATTTTGTTTGCCTCTAGGGCTTCTTTATTTGTGTCAGTTAAGAAGCTCCCCAAAACCCCAGATTTGCCCATGAAATTGTTAACTTGCATCTTCCTCCCCACCATGGCATCGTAAGCTGAGCCACGTGACAAGGGGAGGGAATCAACTAATACCATTACTTTGAGAGGCCAGAGTGGGCACTTAAATGGTGTAAAAAAAAACTACAATGGTTCTGCCTCTCAGCCTGGGGGCGTCTCCCTGGTTACCTTATCTGAGGCTGCTTTATCTTCACGACACTGGGGTCTAATTCAGATTCAGCAGTGTCTCCAATGCATCCTTGGGAATTTTAAGTGTTTACTGGGAAAGCACTGTCTTTCTCTTTGTCTTTCCCTTTTCCAGCCCCTACCCACTGCACTTGATGAACATCAAGTAGTATCAAGATGGCAGAATTGCTGCTCTGTGGTATGGTCAGGCCTATATTCCTTCTCCCATGGATGTGCTGAGTGGATTTAGAGCTTGGGGAAAGGAGTCGGGGCTGTAGGAAAAGGATTAAAAGGGAGCTGGGCTTAATGGAAAGTTCAGAGGTTTTGAAAAGAATGTAAAAGTGAAAGCATTTTTCACTCAGTTGTGTCCAACTCTGTGACCCCATGGACTGTAGCCCACCAGGCTATTCTGTCCTTAGGACTGTAGCCCGCCAGGCTATTCTGTCCTTAGGCTTCTCAGAGGCTTTATAATCAGCCAAATAGGGGTTCACACCCCACCTCTGCTATGTTAAAAAAAAAAAAAGCCAAACCCCACTTATTAGCTCTGTGACTTTGAGTATGTGGCTTAATCTCTCTGAGTCTCCTTTTTCCCATCTATAGAATGGGAATCATGTCCATTCTGAAATGCAGACTTCAATAAGAAATCGATAGAGTGAGAGATTCATGAACCTTTCTCTTCAGCCTTCCTCCTCTCCTGACTCAGACCTCAGTGCCACCAGTTGCTGCTAGAAGGCTCCACCTGGATGACCCACAGAACCCTGAAACCCAACTCGCTCAAGCAGATTGCCTCAGCTCCTCTTATTTACACCCTCAGGATGTCTCCTCCTAAAACTCATCGGAGACTCCGGCATCCCACGCCCAAGGTGCGTGGGCCAAGTCTGCTGGGTTTAACACACCTGCAACTGGTCCCTCCTTTGTGCCCCGCAGCTTCTGCCTTAGCCCTGGCC
This sequence comes from Moschus berezovskii, assembly GCF_049115385.1. Taxonomy (NCBI): domain Eukaryota; kingdom Metazoa; phylum Chordata; class Mammalia; order Artiodactyla; family Moschidae; genus Moschus; species Moschus berezovskii. Next base: position 75,505,168 of record NC_142465.1, read on the forward strand.
CCATCACCTCCCAGGAGCCACCCAACTGGCCTATCTGCCTCTATGGTCCATGCTGCAGCTGAGACTTCTTTTCTAAAATTCAAGCCTGGTCATGTCACAGCCTGGTTTGCCTTCCAAGGCCCCTATCACCCCAGCAGAGAGCCCCTTAGCCTGCTAGGCCCTGCATACCTTCTAAAATGTTGTTTCATGCCTCTGTGATTTTGTGGATATCCCCTCCCCCAGCATGAATGCCGTTCCCCCTTGGTCTCCCTGACGTGCTCACAGCTACTCATCTTTCAAGATCAGCTCAAGAATCAGAATCACCTCCTCTATTGTTCAGCCATGAAAAGGAGTAAAGTATTGATATATTTTACAACATGGATAAACCTTGAAAACATTATGCTGCGGTGGAAAAAGCCAGACACAAAAGGTCACCAATTGTTTAATTCCATTTACATAAACCAGAAAAGGTTATAAAAAAAAAAAATCCATAAAGACAGAAAGCAGATGGGTGGCTGCCCAGGCTGGGGATGGGGATAAGGGGAATGGGATCTCCTTAATGGGTATAGGGTTTCCTTCGGGGGTGACAGAGATGTTTGAGAGCCTCATAAAAGTTGTGGTTGTGCAATATTATGAATGTTACTAAATGCCATTGAATCATTCACTTTATAATGGTCCATTTTGTGTTGTGTGCATTTCATCTCAATTAAACAAAAAGAATCTTCTATAAAAACTCTCTGAATCACCAGGTGGAATAGACCCCTCTTTCCAGGCTGGTTCCTCTGTCCACCATATGCTGTCTATTAGATTTTTATCAGACCACCTCCCCCCAGGACTTCACTGCACTCATTTGTTTCCACGTTTGTGCCCCCAGTGGCCTGTGAGCATCTTGAGGGCATCTGTCCAACTCCATCCAGTCTGCATCCTCTGCTCTAGCACAGGGCCAGATCCCAGGTGATGCTCCCATGTTGACCTTCCCACTCACTTTGTCTTCCTAGGAGGTTGTAACCTTTAGAGTCCTCCTGTTCTGGAGAGAGGAGGCCCCCTTTGCCCTCTTGGGTCGGACCATCCATCACAGCCTTAAGTGATGTCCAGAATACAGCCTTCTGAAGATCTCCTGCACAGAGAAGGCATTTACATCTCCCACACTCTTTCCAGCCCCCTCCCACCCATCCTCTGGGAGGGGGATTCACGGAGCTCTGGCCTAGTTGCATAAATGCTGGCATCTCTGTTTTGCCTCCTCTCCTGGGTGTTTCCTTTTTATTTACTATTCTCTCCAATTTTGTGCCATCAGCACTTCACAGCAGAGCTCCCTCCCTCTTTCTGGAGCAGTTTAAACTGATTAGGACAGAACTAGGGCCAAGTAGTGGCCCGCTGGCCCCATTGTGTCTGGACAGGCTGAAGGTAGATGGATGGGGACAGGCAAATGGGAGGGGAGACTCCGCGCCTGCAGTGGTGGCTGTGAGCCTGCTGTGACTCAGTGCACATCCCTCCGGGCCGCCCTTCCCACCCCTGATGGGACCCAGTCTGCAAATCCATGTGTGGACTGATTCCAGCTAGAGGCCTGGCATGGGCTCCTGGCCTGCTGTGCAGGGTCAGCTCCAGAGCTTGGATCCAGGGGTGCTACTGGCCTCTCTTCGGGCTCTCCCAACCCAGATCCTCTCTGTCTCCTTTCTGGTCACCTGGGAACCATCCAGAGGCACTCCTGCAGTCTCCCACTAGGGTATCTTGCATAACTTGACTAGGTTGGTTTTCTGGATTAGCTCCCTGGCATGTGGTGACCTTGCTGAGGGTCAGAGCAAAGAGAGGCAGCCTCTATGGAGAGGGAGGGTCAGCATTGCCTTGACCCAAGGGAGCAAGAGGGCTAGAACGTGAGTGTCTCCCCCTGGCAGACCTCAACCTTCTCTTCATCCGCTTCACCAGTTTCTGCTCATTCATCCAAACAAAAACCTGGGCCTGGCTTTGCCTCCACCATCCCCCTACTCTCCCACCTGTGCCAAGCCCTGGGGGTCCTGTCCTTCTCATATCTTTCCAATCGCCCAATCTCCCTGTGTCTGCTGTGGTTTTACCATCTTCTTTGGTCACCATCTTCTGAGACCTGGCTGTGGCCCCCTTACTCTCTCACTATCTTCTCAATTTCATCTATTTCCCCCATGGCCCCCGGAGCCTTTGTGTCAGTTTTTTGTTGCTGTTGTAATGAATTACCACAAAATTTATGGCTTTAAAAAAATTAATTACTTAGTTAATTTGGCTGTACTGGGTCTTTGTTGCTGCCCGTGGACTTTCTCTAGTTGCAGTGAATGGGGGCTCCTCTCTAGTTGCACAGGCTTCTCATTGCGGTTGTTCTCTTGTTGTGGCACACAGGCTTAGTTGCCCTGCAGCATGTGGAATCTTCCAGAACAGAGATCGAGCCTGTGTCCCCTGCATCAGCAGGTGGATTCTTAATCACTGGACCACCAGGGAAGCCCAACTTTGTGGCTTAAAGCAGCACAGATGTATTCTCTTAGTTATGAGATCAGCAGTCCAAAACAGGTCTATGGGCCCAAAGTCAAGGTTTCATCAGTACTGGTTCCTCCTGGAGAGTCTTAAGGGGGGACTGTCCTTTGCCTCTTCCAGTTTCTAGAGGCTGTTGACGTTCCTTGGCTTGCAGCTACATCACTCCATCCTCTGTTTCCACCATCACATGGCCTCTCCGATCTCTGACCCTCCTGTATCCCTCTTATAAGAATCCTTGTGGTTATATTAGGTCCACCTAGAAAACCCAGGACAATCTTCCCCATTTCAAGATTCTGAATTTAATCATATCTGTGAAGTCCCTTTTACCATGTGAAGTGTTAGTTCCTCAGTAGTGTCCTACTCTTTGCAACCCCATGGATTGTAGCCCGGCTCCTCTGTCCATGGGCAAGAATACTGGAGTGGATAGCCATTCCCTTCTCCAGGGTATCTTTCCAATCCAGGGATTGAACCCAGGTCTCCTGCATTGCAGGCAGGTTCTTTAGCATCTGAGACACCAGGGAAGCCCATGAGGTAACATATTGACAGGTTCCAGAGACTAAGATGTGGGTGTCCTTTGAGGCAGGGGATGGAAGGTGAACAGTGATTCAGCCTACCACAGCCATCTTCCTAAAATACCCACCATTCTCTTAGAAATCTGTGGTGGCTCTCTGTTGCTTACAGATCAAAGGCTCATTCTGACAGCTGGACGGATGGAGTTTTCACTGTGTGCCTGGTGTGTCCCCAGCCCATTAGCTTCTCACAAGAGTCAGAATCTTCCAGAACAGCCTTAAGCCCCTTGCCCTCCTTGTCACCACCTCATTTTTTGATCTGTCCCAGGTCCAGCCAGACTGAACCACTCGCTCCGTCGTCCGTACTGTGGAGGCTTCTCCTCTCAGTCTTTGCTGGGCTGGTGCCTCTATGTGAAATGACTTTCCCGCTCTTCTCTGCCTTTCGAAACCTACCTCCTTCCTCTAACTCTCATGGTGTGTCTGGCATAGCAGTCGGGAGGTACTCATTGGGTGCTTTGTGAATGGGTGGATGAAGGCTAGAAGAAACGAACAAAATATATAAATGGGGTAAGGAAGACCATTATAACTGGCTAAGCCCCAAAATGACTTGCAGATTTCAGCATAATTGACACTCAGGGACTGCGTTGGCCAACACACTTCCCCACCTTAACTGGTGCTGTCAATTCCCTACCTGTGTCCTCAGCCCCATCTTGAACACTGCGTGTCTGCCCTGTGTATCCTCTGGCCTCTGGGGCGTGTTTAACCCAGCAGGAAATATGGGGAGTTAATGCCCAGGAGTGACTGTTCATCAACAAAGGATGGGAATTAGTGGACACCCCCTGCAGCGTCCTCACCCCCTTGGTGGGACAATTCTGGGTGCATTCACAGCATCTCAGAGGGTCCTCAGCAGGGCTGAGCCCCAGTTCCCTATAGTGTAACCCTCATTAAAGCAACCTTGGGTTTTCCTCCCCGCTCCCAGAATCACCCCCATTCACCTCCCAGAATCACCTCCCAAATCAAACAAAGCCTTGTCTCAAGGTCTGCTGTGGGGGGAGCTCCAGATGAAAACACCATACTGTGAGGAGGCAGCATCAGGTTAAAATAATGAAACCTAACATTAGGCAGGTACTGTGATAAGCCACCAGCAATGATATCATTTGATCCTCGCAGCAACCCTGCAAGGTGGACACTGTTGTCAGTCCTCTTTTTTTCTTCTTTAAATTTTTATTGGAGTGTAGTTCATTTACACTCTTGTATTAGTTTCTTCTGTACAGTAAAGTGAATCGGTTATACATATATCCACTCTTTTCTTACATTCTTTTCCCATATAGGTCATTACAGATATTGAGCAGAGTTCCTTGTGCTATGTGGTCTTTATTAGTAGTCCTCTTTTATAGATGAGAAAATGGAGGCTGAGAGGGGTGATTAGACTTGTTCAGAGTCACGTAGCTGGCATATTGCTTCACCTAACCTCCAATCTCAGCATCCAGAGCAGGGAGGTACAGAGAAAGGGGGTGGGGTGAGGATGAAACCATCCTTCAAGGAGGACTTGTTGCCAAGGGGAAGGGGTTATGGGGTTGTTCTTCTGGTTTAAAGCATAGAAAGTGCTGGTCTTCTTTTAGCTTCAGCAGGCAGGTGTCCACTCCTTCAGTCTCTACTCTGCGTCTGAGTTGAGTCAGCCTTACTGAGCCTGGGTGGTGTCTGTCCAAGGGGATCAGACCAGCTGACTCTTGACTGCATCTCTCCCAAGGCCTCCCCTCCTTTCAGATTTGGGTGCCCAGGTCAGGAGACTTCTGGGTCTCTTCCTTCCTCTGTGTTTGAGATAAGACCCTCTACTGCCGTCTGCCTGGACAACAGGTCAACCATATTCTTAGCCCACTCAGCCCTTTAAAAGTTTTCATTCTCTTGTCTGGTCTGCCCTCCTTACTAGGAGGCTGGGAAGTGAAGTGTGCAGTGAATCACAGCTGTCTCATCCTCTCACCTGGCCCTCTCACCTGGTTCCCAACCCTGCAGGCTGGGCTCTAAGAAGTTCTGGCATTTGTCCTCACCTGCCAGGTTCAGATTGCAAGGTCAGCTCAGTGGGAACTGCTGATTTCTTAGAACTCCATGAGCTTCTACTTGGTGAATGGCGGTTTATGAGAGATTTGGTCATTTGGCTAGGTTTTCTTCAGGGCTCAGCACACAAGACAGTCTGTTTTATGATTGTGTATATCTGTTTTTTCTTCACAGATATATGGGGTCTGAGTCAGCCATATTGCAGAAAAGGTTGTTGGCTTGTCACTGACCATGGGTATGGGTTGCCATGTCTTTGGGTTCCCATTGTGTGTGTGACCTTCTGAAATAGATCATGGCAGACAGTACTTATTTCTTAAATAGCACGTTTTGTTTTCTAATTACTAACAAACACAAAGAAAGGGTAAACAAAACCAAGATAATCAGTTTTCACATTTTCCTGGGAGTCTTTCTGATCTGTTTTCTATGCTTATAGCTGTAATTTACAGAATCAGATTATCCAAAGTATAGTGTTTATATTATGCCTTTTTCATTTAGTGATGTAGCATGACCTCTTTCTCCCAATAAGTATTGCTCTCCTAAAATATAATTTTAAAGTACTGTTTTATATTCCATTTATCTCCTGGGGAAACCATAATTTATTTATCCAGTCCCTTTTTGTTGGACATTTGGGTTGTTCCAGCTTTTGTGCTTTTATAAATAGTATAAATGTTGAACATCTTTGAACATAAATTTACCAATGCATCTCAGATTTTTTTTCCTGAAGAAAAATGTCTACTTTAAAAGATATAAAAAAGACTTTTGCTTTTGATTATTGGTTTAATATTATACCTGAAAATTTTACAAATTTATACTCTGATAATCAGTGTTTAAGTACCCACTTCCCCATACTTTTGACTTTCTGTATCATCAGTCACCACACTTGCATGTTGTCATGACTTGTGCCCTACTTTCTAATATTTGTCTTCCATCTGTCCTTCTGTCCATCCTTTCCTCAACTGTAGCCAGTAGGCTACAATTTCTAAAATAAAAAGCTGCACTGAAATGTCACTTATTCTTGTTTCTGAATTTAGTGGGAATCTCTAGTGTTTTATTGTGAGGTATGATATTATTACAGCCATTTCCCATAACAGTAAAAGAATGTCCTATACTCTTAGTTTGTCAAATCTTAAAGTAGATAATGAAATATCTTTTATTGGTGGCTCAGAGTAAAGAATCTACCTGCAATGCAGGAGACCTGGATTTGATCCCTGGGTCAGGAAGATCCGCTGGAGAAGGGAATGGCTACCCACTCCAGTATTCTTGCCTGGAGAATTCCATGGACAAAGAAGCCTGGTGGGCTACTGTCCAAGGGGCCGCAAAGAGTCGGACATGACTGACCGACTAACACTTTCATCATCACAGAGAAAATCGATTGTGTGTCTCTTTGAATCAATTGGTGTGATTGAGCCACATTATCTCCCCAACATTAAACTGCATGTTATTACTGGGATAAGCTCCTCTGAGTCAAGACATATTATTACGATCTTTAGAACATACCACTGCATAGGGTTTTTAAGGTGATGTTCAATTAACTATGAAATAAATGAAAAAGCCTCCTGACTGTCCATTCTTATAAACACCAGAAGCATGTGAACACATGAGTGCTTGTGCTCCTTCCAGTAAATGCATCAGGGTCTACTTGACCTGGATGAGTGACAGGCAAAGCCTGGAAGACCCCAGGAATAGGGGCAATGCAGGTGCTGTGCTTCTGTGCAGAAAAAAAAAAAAAGACTCATTTGATTCAATTTCTGCTCCTGTTCCTGGCTGACCATTGGGTGCCAATGCACAAAGGATTGTGTAAACGTTCATTCCATCCTGTAAGCAGGCCTGACCTAGTCACCTCTGCACCCCTGGTAGTTGTGACATGTAGTAGGTTCTTTTAAAAAGTCAACACAAGAAACTGTAAATGATGACCTGTTTCTGAGCACCAAGTAGCTAAGTCAGGTCCCTGTGTCCAGATACATCCAAGTTGGATCGCCTCCCCTCAACTCGATTCTCTCTTCCTTATGTAGCCAGAGGTGGTCCCGAGGATGGAAAGCCCTAGAAGACAAAGTCATTCTGAGGCTGGAGGGAGCTGATGGGTGTTGAGAGAAAAGGAAGAGCCATTTTTGTTTGTAAGAGAATGGTAAAGGGTGTGAAGAAAGTGGGTTATGAGCTGATTTTGTGTAGGAGACCCTCTGATACATTTTAACCTCGTTGTTGTTTTCAGTCACTCAGTCATGTCCAACTCTTTGTGACTCTGTGGGCTGCCACATGCCAGTCTTCCCTGTCCTTCACCATCTCCCAGAGTTTGCTCTAACTCATGTCCACTGATGCCATTGGTGATGCCATCCAATCATTTCACACTGTCACACCCTTCTCTTGCCCTCAATCTTTCCCAGCATCAGGGTCTTTTCCAATGAGTTGACTCTTCGCATCAGGTGGCCTCTTGGAGACACATAAAACTATTGAGTCCTCAGGGAGGCAGGCTCCCAAATGCCTTTCTTTACCCTGAGAAGGTCCCAGCAGTCCTTGAGTCTTCACTGAGTGTGTTTAATGCTGGTTCCCTATGTGTTGAAAGCAGCAGATATGGACCCTGTTCTCAGTTGGCAAGTATTACTGTAGTCCCAGTGCACAGCTTCGTGGCTGAGACAGGGGAGGTGTCCAGTGAGAGATGTTGGATGGATGATGGATGAGTGGATGGATCAGAATTTACTCTGATCCAGTCACTGGGCCAGTTAACACTAGTGCCCAGAAAGAACAAAGGGAGCACATTTCCCCAAGTATGTCCTGGAAGGGGCAGAGGGCTCCTCCTGCTTCAGAATACCTTGGGAAATTTGCTGAAATTCAGATTCCTGGGCTCCATCGGGATGCTGTCTATCAGAATCTCTACAGAGGGACCCGGGATTGTGCATTTGTAATAAGCTCGCCTTGAGAGGTTCTGACACACCTTTCAGTTTGTCACCCATGCACCAGGTGATCTTCCTTAATGAGACTATGTTGTGAAAAGCTTCCTGTTCACAGCCCACTCATTAACAATCACACCTCTTTGCCTGCCGCTTTTTCACAGTGGAGCGTGGTTAACACATTCAAGACAAGATGAGCAATGGAGGTTTGTCAGAGGTGGCTCTAATGAATTTATCCAAATCATGAAGATGAGTTATAATTAGAGTCTATAATTACCCATCAGCTGCTGGGGAAATAGTAGAGCATGTCAGGGGCCGCCCAGGAAGGCTTTTCAGGGCTCGATGGACAAGATGATGTGGGGAGGAGATAGAACTGGAATCGGGGGAGCCGCCTCCATGGAAGGGAGGTCTGATCTACTCAAGTGCCTTCTTTGTGTACTCTGGCTGTATGTTGACTGTTCTCTCCTCTGAATGCTCATAGCAGCCTTGTATAGGATAGGTTTCTAACCTCACCTTGTCTTAGGTTGAGTTTCCTCCAGAAGCAGATCCTAAGCGAGGATCTGAGTGCTAGAAAATTATATGGGAGATGAAAGTGAAGACCACCACCAAAGGGTATGTCAGCAAACCAGCTACCATGGTGGGTGCCTGGGGCTTGTTCCCACCAGGGAGACTGGCCATTGGTCAGAACATACAGAGAACATATATCTCAGAATTCTCCTTGCTGTGGGAAAAGACTGCTGGGGTATTTATACACCAGCTTCTGTCAGGCTCAGTTGCTGCATCCAAATAATTAAGGCAGACCCAGGAGACAGACGCTAACTCTAATTCAATGTCCAAGAACCAAATGAGTGTTAGGAAAGAAAGGCTGATGGGAACATGGAGGAGAAAAGAATTCACTGTGCTCAGGATGGGCAGCCTAGGAAGTGGCAATTGGGCTCTGGAACGTGACCAGCGCTACCCCTACATGACCACCATGTGCCCCGTGGACATATTGGCATGCTTCTAATTTTGGAGCTCTTTATACTTGGCTGAAATTTCTTCTTTGACACTGTGAACTTCAACAGCATTACAGAAACACAGACCAAAGCCATTATTTGTTGTTTAGTCACGAAGTCACATCTGACTCTTTGCAAGAATACTGGAGTGGGTTGCCATTTCTTCTCCAGGGGAACTTCCCGACCCAGGGATCGAACTCACGTGTCCTGCATGGCAGGCAGATTCTTTACCACTGAGCCACCTGGGAAGCCCAGAACCATGCTTGCTGAATATTAATTAAGCGTAAGTGCCTCTGAATTCTCTTCACGTGTTGTTGCTTCACGCAAACATGTTTCTCTGGGAGTTTAATCATGCACACTGGCCATTCCTCCTGTGCTTACACATGACATTGTGGGCACACATTCCCAGGCCCTGACTATAACCTACATTCTCTGAGAGAAGCCGCTGCATCTTCACAGGGTGAGGGAAGCAATACATATGAGAACCATTTGTCAATAGCACCTTTCTCTCAGTCCCCATCACTCTCTGTGGCTTTATGCTTTTTATTTCTTTGATGTACTTAATACATTTTTAAATAATCTTCTTAGTTCATTCATTGACTTGTTTGTCATCTGGCTCTTCTGCTCTGGCTGGAATAAAAAGACTGCAAGGACTTTGGCATCCAACTCCTGCCTGACACAGTGTTTGGTGGTCGGACACGACTGAAGCGACTTAGCAGCAGTAGCAGCAGCAGGTCCTCTATAGATATTTGCTGATTGAGTGAACAAATACAAATATGAGGGTCATTATTGTTTCCTTCATGTTAATACAGTTTGCTTCCCCAATGTCCTATGTGGAAGCATATGAGATGTTTCCAGTTTCCCTTTGTTTTAGGTGGTGCCCTTTGTACAGGATACTTTGCTCTTCCTTTAATGTTTCCCCAGGATGTAATTCCTGAAGTGGAATTGTGGGCCCTGGAGGGCATAGCCCTGTGCTGGCCAATAGAGCTTTCTGCACTGACGAAAATGTTCTATAATTGTGCTGCCGATGCAACTGCCTTTTGCCATACGTGTCTATTAAGTACTTAAAGTGTGGCTAGTGTGACTGAGAAATTGAATTTTTAACTTTTTAAAATTTTAATTCATTTAACTTGAACTAGCCCACATAGCTAGTGGGTGCCACACTTGACAGTGCAAGTACAATCTGTGTTTAACTCTTTCTGCATTTCCAGAGCATCTGCCTCAAAAATGCAACCAACCCACTGTGCCCCTGCATCCCTACCTCTGCCCACATGGAGAGTTGATGGTTCTTCCTAAGCCAAGGTGGAAGGAATGGCAACAGGAGCAGTTCACTGGCTCATCTCTTCATTCAGAAGACATCTACTGAACGCTCTCCAAGGTGCCATATATGGTGCTGGGAGATGAGAATTCGGAACTGACACCCATCCCCTCCCTCAAGCAGCTTATCCATGAGTCACCACCTTCCCTTGTGACAGACACAAGAGAGGCTTAATCAAAGACTGATGGAAGTACTGAGGAGGGATGGATGAACTGGGCTTGGGGATCTGAGTGTGGCCCACAGTTAGCTCTGGGTCTGTGTATTCTACCCCATAAATTGGGTCACATGGTCTAAACCAGGATCAGGGGGCCACTTCTGGTAAGGCAGGAAGTCTCGAGTGTGGTAGCCATAGTGGAGTTTCAGGAGCCTTGGGAGGGTGTAAAGGCTTTTGCATAACAACACAGGCAAGTCTGTGACTGACTCAGAGTGTCTGGGAGGCTCATCCTGCCTGCCACACTCTTCCAGATGCAGTGAGCAGCCCAGGACTAAAGGAATTCGGGCAGAACATCCAGATGCTGAGCTCTCTCTGTGTCTGTATTTTCCCAGCATGCAGTAGGAAGCCTACCTGCTCTGCCTACTGACTGCACAGCTGTGCACCTGGCACACTGGGTGCGTTATAAGTCTCTGCAGGATGATTTCTAGAACACGTGAGTGAATAAATGATGAGCTCTGTGACCCTGCACAGCTCTGGGCCTGCAGGGAGACCTGTGTTGTTTGGTACGTCCTGGGTCCTGATCCCATCTGACAAGCTGTGGACAGTTTCCCACTTTCTGTGTGACTGTTTACTTATACAGAACTTGTATATGACTTCATGGGTAGAAAGCCCTTCTGAGCTCCTAGAGGTCCACGGGTACTTCTTGGAAAAGCTTGGGCTTTAAGTGATGCTAAATGCAAAAAAGCAAAATGGCTGTCTGGGGAGGCCTTACAAATAGCTGTGAAAAGAAGAGAAGTGAAAAGCAAAGGAGAAAAGGAAAGATATAAGCATCTGAATGCAGAGTTCCAAAGAATAGCAAGGAGAAATAAGAAAGCCTTCTTCAGCGATCAGTGCAAAGAAATAGAGGAAAACAACAGAATAGGAAAAACAAGAGATCTCTTCAAGAAACTTAGAGATACCAAGGAAACATTTCATGCAAAGATGGGCTCGATAAAGGACAGAAATGGTATGGACCTAACAGAAGCAGAAGATATTAAGAAGAGGTGGCAAGAATACACAGAAGAACTGTACAAAAAAGATTTTCATGACCAAGATAATCACAATGGAGTGATCACTCACCTGGAGCCAGACATCTTGGAATGTGAAGTCAAGTGGGCCTTAGAGAGCATCACTACGAACAAAGCTAGTGGAGGTGATGGAATTCCAATTGAGCTATTTCAAATCCTGAAAGATGATGCTGTGAAAGTGCTGCACTCAATATGCCAGCAAATTTGGAAAACTCAGCAGTGGCCACAGGACTGGAAAAGGTCAGTCTTCATTCCAATCCCAAAGAAAGACAATGCCAAAGAATGCTCAAACCAGCGCACAATTGCACTCATCTCCCACGCTAGTAAAGTCATGCTCAAAATTCTCCAAGCCAGGCTTCAGCGATATGTGAACCGTGAACTTCCATATGTTCAAGCAGGTTTTAGAAAAGGCAGAGGCACCAGAGATCAAATTGCCAACATCCGCTGGATCATGGAGAAAGCAAGAGAGTTCCAGAAAACCATCTATTTCTGCTTCATTGACTATGCCAAAGCCTTTGACTTTGTGGATCACAATAAACTCTGGAAAATTCTGAAAGAGATGGGAATACCAGACCACCTGACCTGTCCCTTGAGAAACCTGTATGCAGGTCAGGAAGCAAGTTAGAACTGGACATGGAACAACAGACTGGTTCCAAATAGGAAAAGGAGTATGTCAAGGTTGTATATTGTCACCCTGCTTATTTAACTTACATGCAGAGTACATCATGAGGAACGCTGGGCTGGAAGAAGCACAAACTGGAATCAAGATTTCCGGGAGAAATATCAATAACCTCAGATATGCAGATGACACCACCTTTATGGCAGAAAGTGAAGAGGAATTCAAAAGCCTCTTGATGAAAGAGGAGAGTGAAAATGTTGGCTTGAAGCTCAACATTCAGAAAAGTAAGATCATGGCATCTGGTCCCATCACTTCATGGGAAATAGATGGGGAAACAGTGGAAACAGTGTCAGACTTTATTTTTGGGGGGCTCCAAAATCACTGCAGATGCTGATTGCAGCCATGAAATTAAAAGACGCTTACTCCTTGGAAGGAAAGTTATGACCAACCTTGATAGTATATTAAAAAGCAGAGATATTACTTTTCCAACCAAGGTCCGTCTAGTCAAGGCTATGGTTTTTCCTGTGGTCATGTATGGATGTGAGAGTTGGAGTGTGAAGAAAGCTGATCGCCGAAGAATTGATGCTTTTGAACTGTGGTGCTGGAGAAGACTCTTGAGAGTCCCTTGGACTGCAAGGAGATCCAACCAGTCCATTCTAAAGGAGATCAGTCCTGGGTGTTCATTGGAAGGACTGATGCTAAAGCTGAAATTCCAATACTTTGGCCACCTCATGCGATGATTTGACTCACTGGAAAAGACTCTGATGCTGGGAGGGATTGGGGGCAGGAGGAGACGGGGACAACAGAGAATGAGATGGCTGGATGGCATCACCGACTCGATGGACATGAGTTTGAGTGAACTCCGGGAGTTGGTGATGGACAGGGAGGCCTGGTGTGCTGTGATGCATGGGGTCGCAAAGAGTCGGACATGACTGAGCGACTGAACTGAACTGAAGCTCCTTTGGGTGGGCTTCCCTGGTGGCTCAGACAGTAAAGAACCCACCTGCCAAAGCAGGAGACACAAGAAACACAGTTTGATCCGTGGGCTGGGAAGATATCCTGGAGAAAGGAATGCTTCCCACTCCAGTATTCTTGCCTGGGAAATCCCATGGACAGAGCAGCCTGGTGGGCTATAGCTCATGGGTTTTCAAAGAGACGGACACAACTGAGTGACTAAACACACACACATACACACACACACAAGCTCCTTTGGGTTACATCATCTGATTGTGTGTATTAGTTTCCAGTAGCTGCTGTAACACCTTACCCCCACCTGAGTGGCTTAAAACAGTAGAAGTATGTTCTTTCCCATTTCTGGAGTTCAAAATCAAGGTGTCAGCCAGGCAGCACTCATTTGGCACTCCAAAGGAGAACCCTCAGTTCTTTGCCTCTTCCTGCTTCTGGTGGCTGTTGGCATTCTTTCTCTTATGGCTGCATGGCTCTGACTTCTGCCTCCCTGGTCACATTACCTCCTCCCCCTTTGTCTGTCTTCAGCCTCCCTCTGCTTATCTCTTATCAGCATTGGATTTAGGGCCTGCCTGGATAATCCAAGAGGATCCTCATCTCAAGATCCTTAACTTAATTACATCTGCAAAGAACCTTTTCCCAAAGAAGGTCACATTCACAGGTTCTGGGAATTAGGAAGTGGATGTATGTCTGGAGGGTGGGGGACTATTAAACCTGTTATAGTGAGTTTGGGTTTTGTTTGCCTTTTCTAGCTGTTGTCCGAGTGTTAGCTCCAAACGGCCTTGACCTTGATTGGAGGTGTTTTAGTCAGAACCATGGGGACTGGTTTGCATTTTTCCTGTTTCTTCTGGCCCCAGGGAGTCTTGACTGAGGATATTCTCTGGGGAGGCCATTCAGGTGTGACACAGAGACCCCAAGCTGGGCCAGGCTCAGCTCTAAGGTGGTACAGCCAGGCCCAAGGCACCGGGTCGCTCTTGTATCCCTGATTCTGCTCTGGGTTACAGTTTCTGTGAACCCTCTGTGTGATGTTATTTTTCAGAAACATGAAGGGAGATTGAGCTGCGGGGCTTGCATAGCACCCCCTTTTCATGCATTGGCAAGCATGGATGGGACTGTCTGCAGGCCATTCTCCTGAGGATGGGGAGTCATCGAGTCTTGTTTTTTCAGGCCACAGAAACAAGATTGCCTTTTAAAATTGTGTTTTATCAACTCTGGGGAACCTTGTGATGGATTCCTTTAGGTGGGGGTGTGGTATTGAACTCCAGTGGAGCTGTGTGAATGAATGAATTCTCAGATGAAGCCTGCCCTTTTCCAGCTTCTCTGTTCTGTTGAAAACTTGAGTGCTACAGCTTTGAGAGATGTTAGAATATTCTTTACATGCTCAACGCTTTGTCCTCAGGAAATGCAAATATCCGTGCTTTCTGGAAAAACATCCTCTAGCAGATAAAAGGCATCAGCCCTCTGAGAACTTCTCCCTCTAGGTCTCTCTTTTTTAACCAGTAAACTGCTGTGATTGCCCCACTCATCCAGTGAGTTCTTAGAGACATTCCATTTAGAAACCCCAAGTTCTCAGCAAAGATGGGACAAAATGACACATTAGCATCAGATGCTTTGTGGTGATTATCTAGATGGAGAAATAAATTCCATCCTCAGAAGGCCACAGCTGCTTGCCTCTCAGAAAGCAGTGGCTCCAGGAAAAATAACTTTGAATGACAAGCCATGGCTCCACCTTTCTAAAAAGTCTTCTTTAATATCTGTTCAGCTGAAGAATGCACCCTTGCTTGTGCCAATATTAGGCAATTAGCAAATGGGAATGTGTTTTGCAAACACAAGTCATCCTTCATTTTATGTTATTCTTTTGGTTGTTAACAGCTGTGGAAGTGTAGCTAATATTTGTCCCTTGAAGAACAAACAGCTTGTTTGTGGCTTGAACATAAAGACCGTCACCCACACGTGAAGTGCTAATAATTGCAAGTCTTTAATGGTGCTGTAATTTGCAGATAACAGCTCTTCAAATGTCTGTGTTTTTTCTTCTTCCAGGATTTAACCTTAGCCAGACATGCCTGGCTTAATAATAAGGTTGACTCTCTCGTTCTGACAAGAGCCAGGTCTAAACTTTGGCTCAAAAAATGTTCGAATGAGGCATGAGGCATTCAGATCAATTAGCCTCTCACTTCGCACCCTCGGCCTCTTACTCCTGGGGAGACATCTGCAGGTCAGAAATCGCACCTCTACCCGTCTGTCTGCTTGCTGGCTGGGATGCCCAGGCCACACCTCCTCTGGTGAGCCCTTATGGATGCCTGGGAGCCCATCTGTAGGGTAGAGCTCCAGTGCACCTTGGGTACCACAGGCAGGGCTGAGACTACTCAATGGCCCCACCTGTCCTCCTCCACTGCCCCCTCCCTGGCCCCCTATTTCCCCTGGACCAGCACAGAGGCTTTCTCCCTGCTCCCCTCCCACTCTGGCCCCTGCCTTTCTTGCGCACACAGCAACCAGGGTGGGCTTTTAAAAACATCATCCGACTGGCATCATTCCCATTGCTCTGTCAGTCACTTCCTCTTGTGCCTGAAATAAAATCTAAATGCCTTCATGTGACTTATTTGATGGCCTGATATTCATCTGGTCTCCATTGGTTGATACGGGCTATTAGAAGTCTTGTCTGACTTATTGCCCAGGGACCCCTTTCTCCTCCCATAGCTTCACATAATCCATCAGTGAAAGGTTAACACCTGGCACCCTTGGGGCCTCCAGGCCGGGCTTCGGCAGTGTGGTCAGCATCCCTTCCGATGCTATGGCTGTTGCTAAATATTCCACCATCATGCAGCTAATAAGATTCTACACCTGATCTCAGCTTCCCATCCCCAGGTTTACACCTTTGCCTTCTTCATCTGGCCACACTGACCCCTTTCAGCTCCCCGAACCCCTTAAGCTCATGCCTGCTTTTCTGAGCATTCGCCAGCTATGCCCTCTGCCTAGAATGTTCTCATCTTCAAGCCCTTTTTATCCTTCCAGCCTCCATTTGGCTGTTGCTTCTTCAGAGAGGTCTTCCTTTACCCTGCATCCTTCTCAGGGTCCCTCCCTCATGCTCTGCCTCTGTGCCACCTTTATTTCATTCGTAGAAGTCAGCCCAGCCTTGATTATCTGGTTTACTCACATGTTCTTATAAACTCTTCCCTGTGAGAATGTATGTTCCACCCGGACTGGAACCTTGTCTGTGATGATCACTTTTGAACTCCCCAGGGACCTAACGCTATGCCAGGAACTTACAGGTCAGAGGATGAGCCTCTTAAATAGAAGAAGGAAGACACACAAAGGAAGGTGCAGGAGAAAGACAGTGGGAGTGAGTGGAGAGGGTGAGGCCCACCAGACGGGAAGACAGGAAGACGACAGCTGCACAGAGTGAATGCTTGCATTCTGCTGGAACCTGGGCCAAGGGCATGATGACCACACCCCTTAAACTCTCACCATGACCTTGTGTGTGTGTGTGTAGTCACTCAGTCATGTCCGACTCTTTGTGACCCCCTGGACTATAGCCCACCAGGCTCCTCTGGCCACGGAGATTCTCCAGGCAAGAATACTGGAGTAGGTTGCTATGCCCTCCTCCAGGGGATCTTCCCAACCCAGGGATCAAACCCAGGTCTCCCACATTGCAAGTGGATTCTTTACAGTCTGAGTCACCAGGGAAGCCCAAGAATACTGGAGTGGGTCAGTTCAGTCACTCAGTCGTGTCCAACTGTTTGCGACCCCATGGACTGCAGCACATGAGGCTTCCCTGTCCATCACCAGCTCCTGGAGCTTACACAAACTCATGTCCATTGAGTTGGTGATGCCATCCAACCATATCATCCTCTGTCGTCCCCTTCTCCTCCTGTCTTAAATCTTTCCGAGCATCAGGGTCTTTTCCAATGAGTCAGTTCCTCGAATAAGGTGGCCAGAGCATTGAAGTTTCAGCTTCAGCATCAGTCCTTCCAATGAATATTCAGGACTGATTTCCTTTAGGATGGACTGGTTGGATCTCCTTGTTGTCCAAGGGACTCTCAAGAGTCTTCTCCAACATCACAGATCAAAAGCATCAGTTCTTCGGCAGCTTTCTTCACCGTCCAACTCTCACATCCATACATGACTACTGGAAAAACCATAGCTTTGACTAAACGGACCTTTGTTGGCAAAATGATGTTTCTGCTTTTTAATATGCTGTCTAGGTAGGTCATCGCTTTTCTTCCAAGGAGCAAGTGTCTTTTAATTTCATGCCTGCAGTCACCATCTGCAGTGATTTTGGAGCCCCCAAAAATAAAATCTCTCACTTTTTCCACTGTTTCCCCCCACCTATTTGCCATGAAGTGATGGGACCAGATGCCATGATCTTAGTTTTCTGAATGTTGAATTTTAAGCCAATTTTTTCACTCTCCTCTTTCACTTTCATCAAGAAGCTCTTTAGTTCTTCTTTGCTTTCTGCCATAAGGGTGGTGTCATCTGCATATCTAAAGTTATTGATATTTCTACTGGCAATCTTGACTCCAGCTTATGCTTCATCCAGCCCAGCATTTCATATGATGCACTCTGCATAAGTTAAATAAGCAGGATGACAATATACAGCCTTGACATACTCCTTTTCCTATTTGGAACGTCTGTTGTTCAATATCCAGTTCTAACTGTTGCTTCTTGACCTGCATACAAATTTCTCAGGAGGCAGGTCAGGTGGTCTGGTATTCCCATCTCTTGGAGAATTTTCCACAGTTTATTGTGATCCACACAGTCAAAGGCTTTGGCATAGTCAATAAAGCAGAAATAGATGTTTTTCTTGACTCTCTTGCTTTTTGGATGATTCAATGGATGTTGGCAATTTGATCTCTTATTTCTCTGCCTTTTCTAAATCCAGCTTGAACATCTGGAATTTCATGGTTCACATATTATGGAAGCCTGACTTGGAGAATTTTTAGCATTACTTTATTAACGTGTGAGATGAGTGCAATTGTGCAGTAGTTTGAGCATTGTTTGGCATTGCCTTTCTTTGGGATTGGAATGAAGACTGACCTTTTCCAGCCCTGTGGCCACTCCTGAGTTTTCCAAATTTGCTGACATATTGAATGCAGCACTTTCACAGCATCATCTTTTAGGATTTGAAATAGCTCAACTGGAATTCCATCACCTCCACTAGCTTTGTTCATAGTGTTGCTTCCTAAGGCCCACTTGACTTCGCATTCCAGGATGTCTGGCTCTAGGTGAGTGATGACACCATCGTGGTTATTTGGGTCATGAACATCTTTTTTGTATAGTTCTTCTGTGTATTCTTGCCACCTCTTCTTAATATCTTCTGCTTCTGTTAGGGCCATACCATTTCTGTCGTTTATTGTGCTAATCTTTACATGACATATTCCCTTGGTATCTCTAATTTTCATGAAGAGATCTCTGGTCTTTCCCATTCTGTAGTTTTCCTCTGTTTCTTTGCATTGATCACTGAGGAAGCCTTTCTTATCTCTCCTTGCTTGTCTTTGGAACTCTGCATTCAAATGGGTATATCTTTCCTTTTCTCCTTTGCCTTTAGCTTCTCTTCTTTTCTCAGTAAGGCATCCTCAGACAACCATTTTGCCTTTTTGCATTTCTTTTTCTTGGGGATGGTCTTGATCACTGCCTCCTGTACAATGTAATGAACCTCCATCCATAGTTCTTTAGGCACTCTATCAGATCTAAACTCTTGAGTCTATTTGTCACCTCCACTGTATAATCGTAAAGGATTTGATTTAGGTCATACCTGAATCTAGTGGTTTTCCATACTTTCTTCAATTTAAGTCTGAATTTGGCAATAAGGAGTTCATGATCTTAGCCACAGTCAGCTCCCGGTCTCATTTTTGCTGACTGTATAGAGCTTCTCCATCTTTGGCTGCAAAGAATATAATCAATCTGATTTCGGTGTTGACCATCTGGTGATGTCCATGTGTAGAGTCTTCTCTTGTGCTGCTGGAAGAGGCTGTTTGCTACGACCAGTGCGTTCTCTTGACAAAATTCTGTTAGCCTTTGACCTGCTTCGTTTTGTACTCCAAGGCCAGATTTGCCTGTTATTCCAGGTGTTTCTTGACTTCCTACTTTTGCATTCCAGTCCCCTATAATGAAAAGGACATATTTTTTGGGTGTTAGTTCTAGAAGGTCTTGTAGGTCTTCACAGAATCATTCAACTTCAGCTTCTTCAGCATTACTGGTCAGGGCATAGACTTGGATTACTGTGATATTGAATGGTTTGCCTTGGAAATAAACAGAAATCATTCTGTTATTTTTAAGATTGCATCCAAGTACTGCATTTCAGACTCTATTGTTGACTATGACGGCTACTCCATTTCATCTAAGGGATTCTTGCCCAGAGTAGTAGATATAATGGTCATTTGAGTTAAATTCACCCATTCCAGTCCATTTTAGTTCTCTGATTCCTAAAATGTCAGTGTTCACTCTTTCCATCTCCTGTTTGACCACTTCCAATTTGCCTTGATTCATGGACCTAACATTCCAGGTTCCTATGCAATATTGCTCTTTACAGCATCTGACTTTACTTCCATCACCAGTCACATCCACAACTGGAGGTTGTTTTTGCTTTTGCTCCGTCTCTTCATTCTTTCTGGAGTTATTTCTCCACTGATCTCCAGAAGCATATTGGGCACCTACTGACCTGGGGAGTTCATCTTTCAGGGTCTTGTATTTTTGCCTTTTCATACTGTTCATGGGGTTCTTAAGGCAAGAATATGGAAGTGGTTTGCCATTCCTTTCTCCAGTGGACCACATTTTGTCAGAACTCTCCACCATGACCCATCCGTCTTAGGTGGCCCTACACGGCATGGCTCATAGTTTCATCGAGTAAGATAAGGCTGTGGTTCATGTGATCTATTTGGTTAGTTTTCTGTGATTGTGGTTTGCAGTCTGCCTGCCCTCAGATGGATAAGGACAAGAAGCTTATGGAAGCTTCCTGATGGGAGAGACTGACTGAGGGGGAAACTGGGTCTTGTTCGGGGCCATGCTCAGTAAATCTTTAATCCAACTTTCTGTTGATTGGCGGGGCTGTGTTCCCTCCCTGTTATTTGACCTGAAGCCAAACTATGGAGGAGGTAATGAAGATAATGGTCACCTTCTTCAAAAGGTCCCATGCACTCACTGCTGCACCCAGTGCCCCCAACCCTGCAGCAGGCCACCACTGACCCACACCTCTGCCAGAGGACACTCCCGGGCAAGTCTGGGTCAGTCTCTTGTGGGGTCACTGCTCCTTTCTCCTGGGTCCTGGTGCACACAAGGTTTTATTTGTGCCCTCCAAGAGTCTGTTTCCCCAGTCCTGTGTAAGTTCTGGAGGCTCTATGGTGGGGTTAATCACAACCTCCTCCAAGAGGGCTTATGCCATACCCAGGTCTGCTGCACCCAGCGCCCCTGCCCCTGCAGCAGGCCACCACTGACCTGTGCCTCCACAGGAGACACTCACACATAGTTCCAGCTCAGTCTCTGTGGGGTCTTTGGGTCCTGGTGCACACAAGGTTTGTTTGAGCCCTCCAAGAGTCTCTGGTTGGTATGGGGTTTGATTCTAAATGTGATTCCACCCCTCCTATCATCTTGCTGGGGCTTATCCTTTGCCCTTGGGCATGGGGTATCTTTTTTTGGTGGAATCTAACATTCTCCTGTTGATGGTTGTTCAGCAGTGAGTTGTAATTTTGGAGTTCTCACAGGAGAAGATGAGTGCATATCCTTCTACTCTGCCATCTTGAATACAGTGGGTAGCCTGTCCCTTTTCCAGGGGAACTTCCTGACCCAGGAATTGAACCTGGGTCTCCTGCATTGCAGGTGGATTCTTTACCAGCTGAGCAACCTGGGAAGCCCCATCATGACCTTAGCAAGTTTTTACTGTTTCTCCTATATTGTGAATGAGGAGAATGAGGCTCCAAATTGAAAGTGGCAGAATCCACCTACAATGCAGTAGACCCCGGTCCAATTCCTGGGTTGGGAAGATCCCCTGGAGAAGGGTAAGACTACCCACTCCAGTATTCTGGCCTGGAGAATTCCATGGATTGTATAGTCCATGGGGTCACGAAGAGTCGGACACAACTGATCAACCCAAATCCACAACTAGGCAGTGCAGAAGATAAGAGTTCAGTCTGGAGCTGGCCTGCCTGCTGCTTGGACCCTTAGCTGGACACTGGAGGAAGAGACAAAGCCAGCCTCAGCCATGGTGGGTCAGTGGTTCTCAAACTGTTAAGATTCTTAAGTGCTTAAAAATCACCTGTAGTGTTCACTTAAAATGGAGAATTTCGATTTCATGCCAGAAGTTTGCTTCAGTAGGCCTCGGAGGGGGGCCCTAGAATCATTTTTTAAGTATCCTTTAAACAGGCTTTCTT
Organism: Moschus berezovskii; assembly: GCF_049115385.1. Classification (NCBI taxonomy): domain Eukaryota; kingdom Metazoa; phylum Chordata; class Mammalia; order Artiodactyla; family Moschidae; genus Moschus; species Moschus berezovskii. Next base: position 75,526,574 of record NC_142465.1, read on the forward strand.
TTCCTTGCATTTCCAGGATCCAGTATGGGGTACAGAGCTGGTGTTCCATAAGCATTATCTCAACGAATAGATGACTGACTGAATGAATGAGTGAATGTTTTCATTTTGGATCCTTTTTTTCCCCACGTAAGACAAATTTTGAGAATAATTCAGGTCGTATTGCAATTTAATAGGGTATTAACTCTAATCACTTTCCTCCTCTCTGGACTGTAACCTAATTGTGTTTGAAAAGTAGAGAAGACTGTAGATTTCATTTCCTTTCTTGCCCATTGAAAGCCAAACATTTTTGTTGCTGCTGCTGTTGAATTGTTTCATACCAATGGTGAAGGATTGATTTTGATGGCTTATTTGATATTATTTATTTGGCCAAATATCCTAACATCTGCTAGCTTTTCTTCTCAAGGCCCCAAAATTTTAGGAAATGGAGTAGCAGATAAATAGGTCCCATTTTTTCCTTCCTTTCTTTTCCTCCCAGCCAGTCATGGTTCCAGGATAGGTGATAAGGGACTCGTGAAATGCTTAAAGCATGTAAACCCTGGGAGAGAACCATGCTTCCTGGTGGCCCAGGAGGACTCTTAGGTAAAGAGCGTGGAGGAGGGGTGGAGTCACTGGGCCTGCTCACCACCCTGGATCTTCTCTCCTTGACTTGGTGTACATAATCCCCAGGGCGGCCACATTGTTATTAAAAATCTGCAAGGATGGGGGTGCATTTGGTCAGGAGGAGTTGGAGAAAATGAAATGACATGGCTTGTCTTCTTAGGTTTCTCAAAAGCAAAGGAGACACTTTGGAGGACCAAGCAGCAGGCAGGGTGGAGGGACTAGGATGCCCCATACTGCCCATCAGGAAAGTCACATACTAGAAGAGTCAACTCAGGAAGCGTGTGACCAGGAGGATGAGTGCTCATTCATTCATTCCACAATTGTTTATTCTACTCCACTATGATTTGTGCATTGATGTAGCCTCAGCGCCAAGAAAAGAATACAACCACGAACATAACAAAGTCCCTGCCCTCTTGGAACTTATATTCTAATCGAGGAGAAAGAATATATATAAGTGCATTTTTAAAAAATTAAGTGAATAAATTGTAGACTCTGTTGGATGGTGATGAGTTCTATGTAGAAAAAGCAAGAAGTGGGGAAGCAGAGAGTTTCTGGGTCAGAGCAAGAAGACATTTTACTAGGGCAATCCAAAAAATTTCTCCTTGAGAAGGTGTCATTTGAGCAAAGACCACGTAGGAGATTAGATTCCTGGGAAGCCAACTCTGAGACTCATAGAGAATGGTCACAAATTTAGTGATTTTTAAATAACATAAATATATTATTTTACAGTTCTGGACATCAGAAGTTCTAAATTCAAGGTATCAGTAGAGCTGTGTGAGTTTTAGATGCCTTAGGGAGAATCTACTTCCTTTTCCAGTTTCTAGAAACCACCTGCATTCCTTGGCTTATGGCCTCTTTCTTCATCTTTAAGACCAGTAGCATAGCATTTTCAAATCTCTCTCTGACTTCTGCTTCTGTCACTCCATCTCCTTCTCTGTCTCTGACTCTCCTGCCTCCCTCTTATAAGGAACCTGTAGTCACATTGGACCCACCCAGAGAATCCAGGATAATCTCCCCTTCTCAAGGTCCCTCCTGTAATCACATCTGCAAAGTCCCTTTTGCCACATAGGGGAACATATTCACAGGTTCTGGCCCCATCTTCAGGGGTGATAATTCTGCCTACCACAGATGGAAGAGCATTTCAGGCAGGAGAAACTGCTTAAACAAAAACATGATAAACATAGTTCCATGTGCTATGTGAATGCACAGGAAGAAAAATTAGAGCCTTTTGGGCCCTCCTGCTAGGTAAGAACTGGTTTTTGGTTCTGGGTTCTGACATAGGAGGGGCTAGGGGTTAGTCTGAGTAGAATGGTAGGCCGGGGGATGTGTTCTGAAGCTGGCATATTGTGTGATGAGCACACCGTCTTTACTTAAATGATGTGTTTGTTTGTGGTGGCTTGTAGGGGGGGGAGTGGTTTAGAGACTGGGAAAGGCCTAACACCATGCTGACTGGGAGGGGCAATGGGTACCCCTGTGGTTGGTTTTATAAATTACAGAGACTATAAATCCACAGTGTGCTAGAGCATGGACAATGTAAATGAGATACCCGAGAATCCAGGGGTCACTTCCTCCTCTGTCCCCCACCATCTGGGGGGGGAGGTGAACCCCAGGTGACCACAAGAAGGGCAAAGCAGCTCCTGGGTCCCTTCTCAGGTCGGCAGAGCTATGGCTCAGGCTCCGGCTGCCTCTGTGTCTGTCTCCAGAGTGACCACCAATGCCGACAAAGTTCCTAACCCCAGAGAAAAAAATTGCCTCTGTCACATGGAGTGTCCAGTAGACATGGGATCATAGGAAGAGGCTGGATCCAAATTCTGAAGACGTATGCATATCTCAGCCATCTTGCTTGCAGACAGTGCAGACCTGGGCATTACTTAACCTCTCAGAGTCTCAATTTCCTCATCTGGAAAATATGGATAATAACTTCTACTCCACGGGGCTGTTGAGAAGATTTGATGACATCATGCTTGGAAAGTGCCTTCCAAATAAAGAGCTTTATAATTTTTTAAGTGTTTAGTTTTTGGAAGCAGATTCTAGCTTGGAAGATATGGGATCCTCTTAGGAGCCCATAGCCCCTCTCAGTTAACCAGAAAACATTGTTTTCCAGAGCAGACTGTTCCAGAACATTATGGGGGAACAGAATGTATGGTCCCAGGCATCTGTGCCCTGGCTAAGAAGAGGAGGTAGAGGCCCTTAAGGTTGACTTTTTCTCCCTCTCTCTGCGCCCTGCCTGCTTCTTCATGTTGGTGGTTACCTGATAATCCAGGTCCCCCACACATGCACCCCAAGTTTGTGGCTGGAAGGGGGTGGTCAGTGTAGCAAGACAGTGAAATGCACTCTCTCCTGCACATGGGAATGCTTCCAACAGCTTGGCCATATTTGAAATTCAAATAGCTGCAGCACTTCCTGCACTGTATTAACTTCCATGATCACTAGGGAGAAAGGCTCCTGACAGAACTTGCAGGTCAACCATGTAATGGTTTTATCTATGGAGCCCGTCTTGGGTCTATTCTGCTGAGAGAGTCGGAGAGGGGATCAGGGGCACCAGGCACAGCCTCTTCGCTAAGGCCTCCTGCAAACTAAAAGCGCAACTTTGAACTTGCTTATTCAAGCCCAGAAAGAACTTGAGTCTCAACCTCTGACCCACATCCAGGTAGGCCCAGTGTTCTTGGCCAGGGCAGGTCCCAGGGCCCCCGTGCTCAGCACAGGTTCAGGGTATTGTCCCCTCCTCCCAAATATACACCAAGGAATTGATGTGCCGAGCATGGGCTAAGTGCTTCTCCATAACTATCTCCAGTGCACTTCAGAGCAGCCCTGTGAAAGCAGGTTCTATAATTCCCATTTCAGAGACTGGAAGAATAAGGCCCAGATGGAAACGGAATCAGACTGACCTGAGTTAGAGATCCATCTCCCAAACCAGGTCCCGTCTCTCAAGATAAGCGTGTGACTTGCTCCATATATTGATCCTCTCAGTTTTGGTTTATTCACCTGCAAAAATGGGGATCATTTACTGACTTGAGGGGCTTCTGTGAGAAATAAATGAATGAAAGTGTGTAAATTACAGGTAGGAACTCCATGAGCAGCAGCTATGCAATGGATTTGCCCGAGTCTGGTGGTTCTGTGGGACCCTTGTCTTTGGCCTGGGTTCGATCCCTGGGTTGGGAAGATCCCCTGGAGAAGGGAAAGTCTATGCACCCCAATATTCTGGCCTGGAGAATTCCATAGACTGCATAGTCCGTGAGGTGGCAAAGAGTCAGACATGACTGAGGAAATTTCACTTTCACTTTTCCATGCTCTGCCCCAAGGGGGCGCCATTCAGAATCTGCACTCCAACACCCACTCCTGTCTCTGTAACAAGGCTCCCAGAAAGGGAGTTTTCAAAGAAATTAGAAGAGACTGGAGCAAAATAATTTAAACTTAAAGTGAAACTCCAAACTGAGCCCAAAGCAAGGCCTTCTTAGCATCCTCCATAAGTTACATCTGAGAGGAGCACTAGGGCTGGGGCAGAGCCTACAGTTTGCTTGCTGTGGGGCCTTAGGATCTCATGGGTAGTAGTTCAGTGGGATTCTTGAATAAATAGATGAATGAACTCAAGCAGTGTCTGGAGAAGCATGAGGAAGCCCAGTACTGAGAAGTAAGAGGCATGAAGAAGGAGGCTTTGGCCAGGTGACCCTGGGCCAGCCTTGTGTTGCTACCTGCCAATTGTGTGACCTCAGGTGATGCAGTCATGTGTCTGGGACCTTGGGTTTCCTGCTTGTAAAATCGTAGGTGGGAGCAGTCTAGACTCCAGCACTTTGGCACCTGATGTCTGGGTCCAGGAGGCCCCGACAGCACCATAGGGAGAACTTCTGCAGTGGGATTTCTCTGCAACGTGTGATGGGTCTGTTTCCAGGGCACAGACAGACCGCATCACTCTGATGAGGCAGACTCTTTTTCGTATACTTTTTATTTTGTGTTGGGGGTAGGGGGTATAGATGATTAAATCTTCCCTGGTGGCTCAGACAGTAAAGAATCTGCCTGTGATACAGGAGACCCGGGTTCGATCCCTGGGTCAGGAAGATCCCCTGGAGAAGAAAATGGCTACCCACTCCAGTATTCTTGCCTGGAGAATCCCATGGACAGAGGAACCCTTGTGGGCTACAGCGCATGGGGTTGCAGAGAGTCAGAAACGCTGATGAGCAACTAACACTATACCCAATTAACAATGTTGTGATAGTTTCTGGTGAACAGGGAAAGGACTCATCCATACATATAAAAAAGAAGGAAGTGAAATCACTCAGTCATGTCCGACTCTTTGTGACCCCATGTACTATAGCCTACCAGGCTCCTTCATCCATGGAATTTTCCAGGCACGAGTACTGGAGTGGGTTGCCATTTCCTTCTCCAGAGGATCCTCCTGACCCAGTGAACGAACCCGGGTCTCCTGCATTGCAGGCAGACGCTTTACCATCTGAGCTACCAGGGAAGCCATGTATCCAAACTCCCCTCCCATCCAGGCTGCCACATAACACTGAGCAGAGTTCCCTGTGCTATATAGTAGGTCCTTGTTGGTTATTCATTTTAAGTATAGCAGTGTGTGCGTGTCCACCCCAAGCTCCCTGACTGTCCCTTCCCCCCATCCTTCCCCCTGGCAACCATAAGTTCATTCTATAAGGCTATTTCTGTTTTATAAGTTCATTTGTATCATTTCTTTTTAGATTCCACATATGATATTTATCCTTCTCTGTCCAACTTTCTTCACTCAGTATGACAATCTCTAGGTTCATTCATGTTCTGCAAATGGCATTATTTCATTCTTTTTAATGGCTGAGTAATGTTCCATCATTTATATGTACCACATTCATTTCTCTGTTAATGGACCTTTAGGTTGCTTAATGAAGCAGAACTCTTGAATCTAAACTGCCTATGTCAGCATTTTATCTTCAGAGGGCGTGTGAGACCACTAACATAGATAGACATCCAAAACATAGACATGTAAGGCTGTAGGGAACTTTTCCCCTCCTTATTTCACTGTCATTTCATTTTCTTCCCAGCCCACAAGGTGCCGAGCTTCTGGAGGAAGGAGCCCCACCTTCCACTCCTTTGGGATCCCTCCAAGCAGTGCGCTGTGTTGACCATGGGGCATGATAACATCCACAGTCTTGTACAGTCTGCGTCCCTAAGCCACATCACCTCATTTTTCAGGCCTCTGTTTTTGCATCTGAAGATAAGGGTGTTAACGCCTCTTCATTTCTAAAGGAAGATGTGAGGGTTCCCTGAACTGATGAGTTTAGCACTGTGCCTGGTGTGTAGTAAGTGCTCAATAAATGTCAGTGCTCTTCTTCCCTTGACAGTAGATCTTCGCTGTACAAGTGATTAATGTGTGGCTTCTAGAACTCTTAGTCCTGAACAGTCCATGGGGACAGGGAGGAAATGATTTGAGTGATTTCTTGGAGCTGGCTCACTTGTCTCTGGTCTATATTATGCTTACTGATTCTCTCTCTTTCCCTGCCTTGCCTTCCCTGCTTCCCTCCCTCTTTCTTTCTTTCCGTTTTCTTCTCTTCCCATAGTAGAGTGGAAGAAAAATCTAATTCCCACTCTGGATTAAGAAATGTTTTTTTTTTAATGGAGTATTTTTTAAATGTGGAATTTTTTTTACCATGTCTCAGGTCAAGGAACTTAATGTTGGAAATGGTGCCGTTTTTCAGAGCAGATGGACCCCATATAGGAGCTCCTGAGATGTTATGCAACAGCACATTTGGCTTTGATAGGTTTGAAAGGAGTGAATTTAAAGAGAGAAAAATATGGCGCCATAGAGGATGGCAACATAACTCTTGCTCGCAACATAACTTGAGATGAGCTTGGTATGCTCTGATAGCTCTTTTCGCTCTTCCTTGCAGTGTGCAAGGTGGAAACCTCATCTCTTTTTCAGCTGAGTGCTGAGACTCAAGGTGAACTTGTTTAGAGCGTGTTGGAGGCAGGGTTGTCTGTGATACTCGCCACCCTCTCACCGCCTTCTGTGGTCCTGAACACTCCTAAGGGTTGTATGAAATGGATACACGTGCTCCCTGAAGGTTATAAATAACTGTCTTCACAGGCCCCTTCTAATTCATCCTCCACACACCCGCCACAACACACTATTAAACACAGAACATGTCTTGCTTTAAATTCTCTGTAGGTTTCCCACTGCTCTCAGAGTCCAGATACCTTATCATGGCTGACAAGGCTTGGGATTGGACTCCTGCCTGCTTCCCCAGCCTCCTCCCTGCTTCCCCAGCGCCCCCCTTACTGCTTTACCCACCTAGGGCTGCTTCCAAACAGTCGGACACATGTGCTTCTTCCTGCCTTTCTGCTTTTCCTATTCATTCATTCATTTAGCAAACAAGTAGTGAGCACAAACTATGAGCCAGGCACTGTATCTGCTCCCAAGGTTAAGAATGACACAGACAAATCAAAAGGTCTCTGCCCTCATAGAGCCTACAGTCTCCAGGGGTAGACCGTGGAAGGGAGATTCTTAACAATTTAGAAAGATGCATCAATCAAGTAATCACCAATCGCGATGAGTGATGGATTAAAAAAAGATAAGATGTGATATGGGATCCTGGGGCTGGGCTGAAACACATTTATCCATGGTGGTCAGGAAAGGCTGTTACATTTCTGTTCAGAAAGTACTGCCTCATATGGAGCAGCAAGGGGACTGTGATCTAGGTCTAAGGAACGGCATGTACAAAGACCCATAGATGGGAATGAGTTTGCTGTACTCAGAGAACTGAAAGGAGAACAGGTTGTCTGGATAGTTGTGAGCAAGAGGAGTTGGAAAACCAGATCCTGGGGCTTGAAGGTAAGGTTATGAGCTGAGATTTTCTGCTGGGAGCAGGAGTAAGTGATTAGAAGGCTTTAAACAAGGGAGCAATATCTTATTTATATTTTAATTCCTGCTAAAAGAGAATTAAAAGACGCTTGCTCCTTGGAAGAAAAGTTATGACCAACCTCAGTTCAGTTCAGTTCAGTTCAGTCGCTCAGTCGTGTCTGACTCTTTGCAACCTCATGAACCACAGCACGCCAGGCCTCCCTGTCCATCACCAACTCCCGGAGTTCACTCAAACTCATGTCCATTGAGTCAGTGATGCCATCCAGCCATCTCATTCTCTGTTGTACCCATCTCCTCCTACCCCCAATCCCTCCTAGCATCAGACTCTTTTCCAGTGAGTCAACTCGTCGCATGAGGTGGCCAAAGTATTGGAGTTTCGGCCTAGACAGCATATTAAAAAGCAGAGACATTAATTTGCCAACGAAGGTCTGTCTAGTCAAAGCTATGGTTTTTCCAGTAGTCATGTATGGATGTGAGAGTTGGACTATAAAGAAAGCTGAGCGCCGAAGAATTGATGCTTTTGAACTGTGGTGTTGGAGAAGGCTCCTGAGAGTCCCTTGGACAACAAGGAGATCCAACCAGTCCATCCTAAAGGAAATCAGTCCTGAATATTCTTTGGAAGGACTGATGCTGAGGCCGAAACTCCAATACTCTGGACACCTGATGTGAAGAACTGACTCCTTAGAAAAGACCCTGATGATGAGAAAGATTGAAGGCAGGAGGAGAAGGGGATGACAGAGCATGAAATGGTTGGATGGCATCATCAACTCAATGGACATGAGTTTGAGTAAGCTCCAGGAATTGGTGATGGACAGGGAAGCCTGGGATGCTGCAATCCATGAGATTGCAAAGAGTCAGACATAGCTGAGCAACTGAACTGAACTAAAGAGAAAATGAATGGGTTGGGGCAAGAATAGAAGTGGGAACCCCCAGATGAGAGGATGTGACCTGGAGGAGGGGTACCATTAGAAATGAAGAGAAATGGAGATGGGAGCTAAATTTGGAGGGTAAAACAGATAAGACTTTGCAACTGTTCTGAACATAGTAGGAGAGGGTGGAATCCAGGTGACACTTCAGTTTCTATTTGGAGGGATTGGGAACATGGTGAAACTACTTACTGAGTAGGAGAGGCTCAGGGCAAGAAGAAGGGAACAGGTTTGAGGGAAATTAAGTGTGCCCCTGGAGTGTGCAAGGTTCTTGTAACACAAACTCCTTTGTGTTATTCACTGTACATACCCCAGCTCTTAGCCCTGTGTTCAGGATACAATGTGTGTGCTCAGTCACTCAGTCGTGTCCACTCTATGTGACCCATGGACCGTAGCCCTCCAGGTACCTCTGTCTATGGGATTTCCCAGGCAAGGATACTGGAATGGGTTGCCATTTTCTCCTCCAAGGGATCTTTCCAACCCAGGGATTGAACCCATGTCTCTTGCATCTCCTGTTGGCAAGTAGATTCTTTACCACTAGTTCCACCTAAGAAGTCCAGCTCTTAGCCCTATGCCCAGTGCTCCTAAATGCTTGTTGAATGAATACATACTCAAGTCTACCTAACCAGTGGGACTACAGCTTTGGTCCTTGCAGCTGTAGATCTGCCCGGGGATACCCAGAGAGTCCACACTTGAATAGGCCCAAAGAGGACAGGCGATAAGGTTCCCAGGGCCTACTGCCACATAAGAATGTAGGCCACTTGTCCAAAATTAAGGCCTCTTGGGATAGCATTAAACCAAGCCCGAGGTGCTGTGCAAACGCACAGGTCACATGCCCACAGAGCTGACATTGTTCCTAAGTAGCCAGCCAAATTCTTGAGCACAAACAAGGGTTCATCCAGGGATTTTGAGATAAAGCCTGATGCAGAACTTCCCTAGAGGTAGCAGGAGCCCATATGTTCAAGGAGTCCAGTGGGGACAGACTGTGTGCAGCCTGCAAATCCTGGGGAGCAGTTCAGACATGCGTTGTCTCCTTGAAGATGTGTCCTCCCTGCCTCGTGGGGCAGCCCTGGTGCAGCCGGCAATAGCCACGTTGAAGCTGGGAAGGCAGAGCCTCTTGAGGGTGTGGCTGGTGTTTTGCCTGGGGCATATGGGGGAGTTGGCTCCTGCTTTCTGAACTCCAGGCCCCAAAGGCAGGAAGACCGCAGAGCCCCCGTGATGGGGAGGGGAAAGGAAATATTTTCACTCCTTTCCTTTACTCTCTCTTTTTCCTGTAATATATTTATCTGTTCAGTCAGGTTGCTTTGAATTATAATTATTTGTTGTTATAAATAGTAATAATAAATTATCATTATTAATATGAATAGTAATGCTGCTGCTGCTGCTAAGTCGCTTCAGTAGTGTCCGACTCTGTGCGACCCCATAGAAGGCAACCCACCAGGCTCCCCCATCGCTGGGATTCTCCAGGCAAGAATACTGGAGTGGGTTGCCATTTCCTTCTCCAATGCATGAAAGTGAAAAGTGAAAGTGAAAGTTGCTCAGTTGTGTCCGACTCCAAGCGACCCCATGGACTACAGCCTTCCAGGCTTCTCCGTCCATGGGATTTTCCAGGCAAGAGTACTGATAGCAAATAACAAATGGCTGCTAGTTGCTATTATAAATAGTAATAACAAATGGCTTGATATGTGTCACCTTACCTTCAGGTCATGCAGCTAGTAAGGGACCAAAAAATAAAAACAAATAGTGGGGAATCTAAACCCCTGTCTCTCTGTTTCCAAAACTGAGGCACAATTCCACATTGGTGGGAGATGATCCATGCCACCTCTTAACTCTGTGATTTTAGGCAAGTCTCCTAATTTCTGAAAAATCTTACCACCTAAGTTGTTGAGATGATTACGTGACTCCATCTTAAGTGCTGAGCTCTCATGTTGACTCAGAGAAGATTACTTGTTTTTCCTCCCTATTCCTTCACTGTTGAGAGATGGGATGCTCAGATTCCCTGCTGATTGGAGGATGGCCTTAGGTGGGAGAGAGATGCTTTTATGCCTCCGTGCCTTCTTTCATGCTGGTCTTCTTGCCTGGAATGACCCTTCTCCTTCTTGAGAGGGATCCTTTAAGAGCCAGTTGTGATGGGATTCTTTTTCTTTGGTGTTGTTTCCCCAACTAGACAGCAAACCACTGAAGGTGTGAGCAACATCTCATTCACCACTGTTTCCTCTTCCAGTCCCGTGGCCATTGCTGAGTTTTCCAAATTTGCTGGCATATTGAGAGCAGGACTTTAAGAGTTCTCTGTACTCCATACTCTACCAGTTAGATTCTGCTACATAACAAATCACCCGCATACTCTAAATGACTTAAACAATAAGCATCTCTTATTGCTCACAAGTCTGGAGAGAGAGCAGGACAGTTCTTCTGGTCTCACACATCCTCAGAGTCAGTTGTCATTTGCTGCATCAGCTCTGCTTTCTGAGCTGGGCCCTCTCACAGGTTTGGGAGTTGGCTGGCTGCAGGAAGGTCTAGGATGGCCTCAGATGGCACATCTGATGGCCCAGAGCCCCATCTGGGCTCTCCTCACAGGCAAACTCCTCCTCCAGCAGGCTAGCCTAGGTTCATTCACATGGCTACACTGGGGCTCCAGGAGAGGGAGTGGGGTTGAACAGGATTTCTTTAGATCTAGGCTCAGAATTGGGGCACTGTCATATCTACTGTATTCTATGATGACATCACAAGGTCCAGCTCAGAATCAGTAGGGAAGGGTACTCCCAGAGAGTATGGATCAGAAATGTGAAAAATTAAAGATACAATGCACAATAAATATTTATTAAGTAAACGGATATGCACATCCTTATGGGGACCATTCTAAGCCTTTTCCATCGCTATAGGTGAATGTTTGTGTCCCCCGTAAAATTTACATGGTAAAGCCTAAACTCACAATGTGATGTTGGTGTTTGGAGGTGGGGCCTTTGGGAGCAGCTTAGGTCATAGGGATGGAGCCCTTGTGAATGGGATCAGTGCTCTTATAAAAGCCTTCCCTGGTGGTTCAGATGGTAATGAATCTACCAGGAGACCTAGGTTCAAACCCTGGGTAGAGAAGGTTCCCTGGAGAAGAGAATGGCTACCCACTCCAGTATTCTTGCCTGGAGAATTCCATGGACAGAGGAGCCTGGCAGGCTGCAGTCCACAGGGTCTCAAAGAGTCAGACATGACTAAAACTTTCACTTTTCTAAAGAGACCCAGGAAAGCTCCCCAGCACCTTCTGCCATGTGAGGTTATGGCAGAAAGATGGCCATTTATGAAGCAGAAGACCAGTCCTGCTGGTCCAGCAAGCTAACAGCCTCCAGAATTGTGAGATTTAATTTTCTGTTTATATGCCACCTAGTCTATGGTATTTTGTCTTAGCACCCCAAATGGATTAAGACATCCATATTAACACATCTGATCCTGACAACAACACCCTGAAATAGTTACTAAGTTTTATCCCCTTTAGAGATGAAGAACAGAAACACAGAGTTTGTGTAAGTGGCCCAATATCACACAGTCAGGAGGTGATAGAACCTGGACTTGGACATGGCCAGTCATTTGGCTGCAGAGACCATGTAAGTGGCCAGAAAGGTAGTCTTATTGCCTTTCTCTCTCCATAATCCTGGGAAGACCTTAATATTGTTCACAACCCCTTCTATTAGCCTGGAATAGCTGTTTGACAAGATCGTTGTTGATGGCTATGGTTGCTTTTAATCTGAGGGTGTGGGACTTTGAGATATGGCATTCATGGCTCATCTAAATACAAGCTGCTTCAAAAGCTGTCCCAAATTTTACTGGCTGGCAGCAGAGCCGGCTTGCCAAAAGATAGACTCCGAAGTTTTATTAACTGTCACCATGGCAATTTCAAAGACATTGGTTATGCCGAAAGATTTCCTGACACTTATTCATAATGGCACTGGCAGGTCCCAGACAGGCTGATCTATGGCTTTTAATCAACTAATGGATGGGATCTCCAGGTACAGATTCCCAGTGTTCAATCTTGTTAGAGCAGAAAGAATTTTGTGACCACAGAGTCATCCCAGCTCTCAACCCATAACCAGAGTCCTTTTGGGAAGATGGCGGTAACATGGCTTTCTTATGCTTGATTTAAAGCAACAGTGTCACCCGAAACCCTGGAAGCATGGCCTCAGATGCCTATTGCATGCCATGCCCCACACCCTGTCCCTCCTTCTGTACCTCCTGCTTGGCCAAGTGGACCGAGAGAACCAGTGGCTCAAGTGTTCATCCCCATAAGAGGCAGTCAGGATGTGACAGTTACAGTGAAGGCTTTGGCAACAGAAAGCAATGATGTTGGGTTCCTGCTACGTCCATTAGTGGCTATGTGACCTTGGGCAGCTTGCTTGACCTTGCCAAGCTTCAGTTTTTCCTCTGTAAAATGAGACTAAAAGTGCTGTGAAGATTGAAATGGGTGATATGTTTAACTTTGCAAAGGTTGGGTATAAGAACTTGATAATCTTTCTCTGCTGCTGTCTTCATTTCTTCTACCTCCTCACTGAGACTGAGGCCGTCTGCTCCTCCCAGGCTGGAGGAGAAGGGAAGTAATAGGTACTGGGTCCCTGCTGTGTGCCAGGCACTATTTCATGCAGGTTCTTTTATTTCACTGTCACAATTCCCTGTGGGATAAAGGGATTTTATTGTGATTTGACAGGTAAAGAGAATGGGATCAGAGAAATTAACTGACTTTTGTCAGGTCATTGAGTGAGCAGGAACAGAGCCTGCTCTGAAGCCCAGTTCGTGCTGAGACCAAGGTCCACACCCTTTGGGCAGTTGGCACTAGGACTCAACCCAGATCAGCAACCTCACCGATACTTGTTTAATGAGACAGGGCAGAATCTGGAGGGATGGGCCTCCTCCTGAAAGTCTCCAAAGGTAGAAACTCAGCATGGTCAGGCTGATGGAGACCACCAAGGACCCAAGAGTGTCCTAGCTTGAAGGGGGCTCTACTTCCTCACATGGTCAAGGGACTTGTTCCAGAGACACGCAGCCAGTTGGGAGCAGGGCCAGGACTTAAACCCAGATATCTCAGGGATTTTTGTGGCCAGAAGGGCCCGTTAGGGTAAGGGCGAGCTGACAGACAGCTCACCCCATCTGGACACACCCTCCCCAGCTCCTTTCACCACCGAGTTATCATCTGCCTTGCACGAATGAGGCCACAGAACAGGGAACCATCCTATGTCAGGAGCCCTGGGATGAGGCCCTTCTCTTTGTTCCTCTGCTGCCTTCTTCATGCCCACTCTGTGCCAGGCCCTGGGATAGATGCTGGCAGCTTGGTGGATGCCTTGAAGTGTTAAGTGCACTGAGAATGCGGTCAGTCTCTGCTCTCTCATCCTCTCCTGCAGAACTTTGCAGTGTTCTGCCCCAAATGATAAGAAAAATCCAGTAGTAATAAAAACAGCCAATGTATATATGTGGGGAGTAGCACTGCGCCAGGGACTTTAGGTTCATCTCATTGATTCTCCTCATAACCCTGTGATAACAGTGCTATTATCCACTTTTTACCAAGGGAAACTGAGGCCCAGAGACATTAAGTGATTTGCCCAAGCTCCCATGCCAGGCTGTGAGGAGTTAGATTTGGTTCTAGAGAATCTGAAGCCAGAACCTCACACTGCTGCACTGAATCCTGTTGTAAATGTTTTCATCCATGTATTGATTTATTCAACAAATGTTAACTGAGTGCCAGGTAATATGACAGACACTAGAGACTCAGCAGTGAATAAAATGGACAAAAATCCCTGCTCTCATGGACCTGACAATCTGGAGGGATAGACTACAAACAAAATTTAAAACTAAGATATGTAAGATGTTAGAGAAAAATACAAGAAGGGAGCTAGGGACTGCTAGGGTGCAATTTTTAGAAGGCTGATCAGAGGTGGCCCCCATGATGAGGTGATTTTGAGCAGAGCCTTGAGACAGGTGAAGAAGTGCACATATACCTGTCTAGGGGAAGAATATTCCAGGAAGGGGGAACAGCAGGTGCAGCCGCCATGAGGCAGGTGGGGGCAGAGAGGCCAGTTATTATGCTCTAGGTTATTAGGCATTCATTAAACCACAGGATAATGCCTGCTCTTTTTTCAGAGGGAAACCCAGGCTTGCAGGCTGACATTCATGACCCTTCGTGGTCCAGCCTGCGTGATGCAGTGTTGAAGGGATGAAGCTGACCCCCCAGAGCATCCCCTGCAACCTGGCTGGGTGAGCACAGTGCTCCTACCCTGCAGGCACACATCAGCCCCTAACTGTCATCTCTTCCAAGATTAAAGCTGCACTGGTTGGGGGGAAGGGCATAAAAAGGAATTAGCATAGTGAACCTGCAGCAGGATTTGAGGAGAGCCAATCTGAGGGATCGATGGGAAAGGGGACCCAGCAACATCTGGCCTCTCTTGAGTTTTGAATGGAAGATGAGCTGGCCCCCTCTATCCTGCCAGAGCCCTGCTGCTGTGTCTGGAAAGTGACAGTTTCTCCCCAGACCCTCAACAGGTTTCCAAGTCAACTGTTTTCTGGTTCAGACTCACCAACCCTGTTCTTTCCTTGGTAAGAAAATGAGGAGAGAGAAAGAGCTTTGGACTGGGGAGAGAAGGCCTGGGTTCTAGGCTCAGCTCTTCACCTCGCAGCTTTGTGACCTCAGGCAAGTGACCTAACCTATCTGAGTTGTTTCTTCACTGGGCAATGAGGAAGTCTATGGTCCCTCCATGGTCATTAAGAGGTTATACTGGAGTACTGATGGGGGAAAATACTTTGAAAACTCCATGGGCTCCCTCAGAGGGGCCACAGCATTGCTTGTGTTGCTCACTTGGCATCTCCTTTGCCATCTTACTTTAAGGGCTATACAAGGCACTCAGAGAGAGGGTTCTAGTGTGGGCAAGGTGCTAAACAATTTGTTTAAACTCTTGCCCCCTCTCCTGGGTTCAGTAATATCCGTGAAAATTCATGTCTACCTAGAACCTCAGAAAGTGAAGGTGTTAGTTGCTCAGTCATGTCTGACTCTTTGTGACTCCATGGAACCCCTGCCAGGCTCCTCTGTCCATGGACTTATCCAGGCAAGAATACTGGAGTGGGTTGCCATTCCCTGGGGATCCTAGGGATCCAGGGGATCTTCTCCAGGTGATCTTGCTGATCCAGGGATCATACCCAGGTTTCCTGCATTGCAGGCAGATTCTTTACCATCTGAGCCACCAGGGAGCCTCAGAATGTGACCTTATTTGGAAACAGGGTCATTACAGATGTTATGAGTTAAGATGAGGCCATACTGGACTAGCATGGGCTTCTAATCTGATATGACTGGTGTCCTGATAAGAAGAGTAGGCACACAGAGGACAGACACAGATGGGAGAAGGCCACGTGAAGGCAGAGGCAAAGATGGGAAGGATGCAGTTCTCAGCAGAGGAATGAGTGCCAGGGCTGCCGGGAGCCCCCAGAAGCTGGGAGGGGCCTGGGCAGATTATCCTTCCCAGTCTCAGGAAGGAGCCAACCCTGTTGACACCTTGATCTCAGACTTCTGGCCTCCAGACCAGGAGGAAAGAGATTTCTGTTATTTAAGCCTCCCAGTTGGTGGCAATTTGTGAGGACAGTCCTGGGAAACAGATAGGCCAGCTCTCCTTGGTTTTCAGATCCTTGATTCTACAGCTTCTGAATAATCAACTTCCTACTTGGGCCTTCTCTGGCAGATCTGCACAGAAAAAGAAAGACGTTTTGTGTGTGGGGAAGTGGGGGAAGAAAAGGGCATGGATTAGCCTAGAGTGAGAGACCCAAACATCAGAGATTCACAGCAAAGCTTCCAGAGAAAGAAAATAGACCAGGCCTGGAGCCGGGAACCTGGAGTGTGGCACTCCAGGCATAATCAAGTGTTCCCCCTGGCAATATTCCAAAGTCAGCTAGACTTAAAATGTGCTAATGAATAAATAAGGAGAGCCAACCCGGGCCAAGTTTTCTCTGGAGAGTTCCATTGATTTTGCATCGCAGGTGGGGACAGAGAAGAGGGTGTCCTGGGAGAAGACTGTGGGGAAAAAACTGAGTCCTTCCTGGTTGATTGTTTCTCTTTGGGGCTCCTGGGGATTTCCTGAGATTGAAATCAGCCTCAGTTTAGAAATCCCTTTAGTAGAGGACAGAGCAGGACTTAAAAGCCCTGGGGATCTTTTTTGCACTGAATTTTTATTTGCAGAAAAATTATTATTAAAAAAGGTCTTATTTTATTGATGCCTTAAAAAGAGGTGATATTTTAATATTGGTCTAATATTCAATGAATAAAATTATCTTGAGTGCATCTTTCAGCCCTCCTGTGATCTCTCATGTATTTGGAACAGTTTTTTGTTTTTGTTTTTTTTTCTTGAGAGTTGATAAATCCTCTAAGCAAATGTTCGGGGAAAAGCCAAAGCTTTCCTGGGAATCAGTGGGTGGGACTTGAAAGTCAGTCAACAAGTAGATTTGTGGACCCTTCTGAGGGCCTGGCACTCTGCTGGAACTGCATGGCAAGACAGAATGATGAGAATGGTGATAATGATGGTGATGAGGTTGATGATGGTAGTGATGATGGTGATAAGGGTGACGGGCATGATGATGATGGTGGTGATAACAGTGATGGTGACAATGGTGATTGGGGGGATGGGGAAGGGGAAGCTTGTGGTGTTAGTGATGCTGAAGATCACGGTCATGATGGTAATGGTGGTCACCACCTCTGACTGGCCATGTCCTGACCACCTGCTAAGCACTTTTCACACATGAGCTCATTTCATCGTGACAAGGTGACCTGGTTATCTGGGGAGGTGCACCCCAGGTAGAGGGAACCACAGATGCTGAGATCCAGGGGTCTGGGTGGTCTTATTTATTTGAGAAACAAAATGTCTAGAGCAGTGATCCTCAACTCAAGTCCTTTTTACCTGCTCAAGGGATGTTTGACAATATCTGGAAACATTTTTCAATGATACAACTTGTGGAGCAGGTATTGGCGATACTTCTGGTGTCTAGAAGCCAAGGATGCTATTAAACTTCCTATAGTGCACCGGCCACCCCCACCCTGCTCCATCAAGCCATCAGCCACTGTAGCGGCCCCTCTTGGTGTACTCTGAGAGGACTCAGGAGGGATGTTTATGTCTTTCGTGCTCTGTATGAAACAAATCTTCTCTGCATTTCTGCCTCTCAGGGCTGTTCATCATTCATTCATCACTCATTCATTTCACAATCACTTATTGAAACTCTGTTACGTGTCCCAGTATTTGCTAGAGACAGAGGACACTGAGCTATACAAAGCAAATCAGTGTGGGGAAGATAGACAAGTAAACAACTGTAATAAGCTGAACCATATTTATAATTTTAGCTTTTGCCTTTAGCATCCTCTGGGCAGATGCTGCTTGCTTTGAGGAAAAGCCTTGATGAGAGGCTTGTGATAGAAGTTGGAGCTGGAGGCCCAGGAAATGGGGCGGGAGGGAATTAGGAGGGCCTAGCAAAGAAAAGGAAATGGCAACCCACTCCAGTGTTCTTGCCTGGAGAATCCCAGGGCCGGGGGAGCCTGGTGGGCTTCCGTCTATGGGGTCACACAGAGTCGGACACGACTGAAGTGACTTAGCAGCAGCAGCAGCAAAGAAAAAACTGGTCAATTTTCCCTCTAAGGAGAAAACAGGAGTTGGACCTGCTCCTCAGAGGGTGCAGCAAAGGCAAGAAGAGAGTAGAGTCAAGGAGGAGGGGAGGGAAGGGGAAGGCAAGGACCGGTGAGACGAGGAGGCTTGAGACATGGAGAGCTGGGGTGGGGTGGAGGGCGTTTAAGAAGAGGACCCCACATTTGGTTGGGTTGTGAATGACCCCTTTTTTCCAACAGTTCAGTTCAGTCGCTCAGCTGTGTCCAACTTTTTGTGACCCCATAGACTGTAGCACACCAGGCTTCCCTGTCCATCACCAACTCCCAGAGCTTACTCAAACTCATGTCCATTGAGTTAGTGATGCCATCCAACCATCTCATCCTCTGTCATCCCCTTTTCCTCCCACCTTCAATCTTTCCCAGCATCAGGGTCTTTTCAGATGAGTCAGTTCTTTGCATCAGATGGCCAAAGCATTGGAGTTTCAGCTTCAGCATCAGTCCTTCCAAAGAATATTCAGGACTTATTTCCTTTAGGATGAACTGGTTGGATCTCCATGCAGTCCAAGGGACTCTCAAGAGTCTTCTCCAGCACCACAGTTCAAAAGCATCAATTCATCAGCTCTCAGCTGTCTTTATAGTCCAACTCTCACATCCATACATAACTACAACCCAACACAAATGTCCAGCAAAGACTTCTCACACAAGCTTTGTGGAGTGGATTCAGGTGGGAATCACAGAAGGGTCTGGTTATCTTGTGAATGAAACTCAACGGGAGAGCAGCTGGAGACTGCAGTGACCACACATAAGACCCACCCCTGGGAATCTTTGGACAACTTAAGGAAGTGTCTTTTGACTTCCAAGGTGTGTGGAATTGGGCCTTGGTTCCTGGCTTGTCCAGATTCCAAAGAGCAGATGGGGTCCCCTGGGATCTAGTTAATGCTCAGCAGAAAGTGCTCCTGGTGAGTTAACAGGGAACCATGAAGCATCTGGGCAGGGCCAAGAAGGACATAGCAGTTCATTCTGGGCCAAGTAGTATCTGCATGTATCTCACTGAGGAAGGGACATTTGAGTGGGTTTTGAAGGATGGATAGGAGTTGGCCAAACAGTGAGAACTCTTAATGAAAAAAGAGTGAAAAAGCTGGCTTAAAACTCAACATTCAGAAAACTAAGATCATGGCACCTGATCCCATCACTTTATGGCAAATAGATGGGGAAACCATGGAAACAGTGAGAGATTTTATTTGGGGGGGCTCCAAAATCACTGCAGATGGTAACTGCAGCCATGAGATTAAAAGACGCTTGCTCCTTGGAAGGAAAGCTATGACCAACCTAGACAGCATATTAAAAAGCAGAGACATTACTTTGCCAACAAAGGTCGGTCTAGTCAAAGCTATGGTTTTTCCAGTAGTCATGTACGGATATGAGAGTTGGACTATAAAGAAAGATGAGCACCAAAGAATTGATGCTTTTGAACTGTGGTGTTGGAGAAGACTCTTGAGAGTCCCTTGGACTGCAATGTGATCCAACCAGTCCATCCTAAAGAAAATCAGTCCTGAATATTCATTGAAAGGACTGATGCTGAAGCTGAAACTCCAAAACTTTGGCCACCTGATGTGAAGAACTGACTCCTTGGAAAAGACCTTGATGCTGGGAAAGATTGAAGGCAGGAGGAGAAGGGGACAGCAGAGGATGAGATGGTTGGATGGCATTACCGACTCAATGGACATGAGTTTGAGCAAGCTCCAGGAGTTGGTGATGGACAGGGAAGCCTGGCATGCTGCAGTTTGTGGCATCTCAAAGAGTCGGACAAGACTGAGTGACTGAACTGAATTGAATTGAAACAGTGAGAGAAGCTTGGGGCATTCAAGGCAGTAGGAAGAATCTACAAAAGCCAAAAGCAGTGAAAGATACTGGTGTGTTCCGAATCCTGTGCGACGTGCTCCTCAGGTGGGAATGGAAGTGTATGAAGAGCTGTTGGTCTTCGGAGGTATTATGGGAGCAGGACCTGCAGGCCTTTGCATCCATAAAGATGACTCTTTTGCAGTGCTCACATATGTGTAGGGGAGGCTGTGCAGTGTGCAGGGCTGAGAGCCCGGTTCTGGAGTCGGTTTTCCTGGGTGTGAAGCTTGCCTCTGCATTCATCAGCTTCACTCCTCACGTTTCACCCTGCTCTGCAAACAGGGCTTCATACTCCATTATCTGTAATTGCAAAAGCCCCAGAGCTCTGGAAACCAGAGGTTTTTTTTTTTTTTCATGAACTTGGCACAAATTCATCTGGCAGCTGAACCTGGCCCAGAGGGCGGGGGGCTGTCTTCAGTCTTCTTATTCCAACTGGGGACAGTCCTAGGAGTGTCTGTAGGAGCGTTAAGGTGATGGATCCTTTGAGTGTTAGTAATCTACCTGCAATATCATCTTTCTAAAATTTAAAAAATTCGTAATTCTCAAACACATCTGGGCCCCTGGACTGTGGAAACCGGATTGTGTATCTGTAGTGTCTATCTCATGGGATTGCCAAGGGGGATAAAAATCAGTTTATTCAAGTGGAGCTCTGAGAACAGTGCCAGGCAGCACGTGGGTGAGAGTAGACGGGAGCTTCCTGTGTCATTAGTTAGATGAACTATCAAACTCGAACATCCCCCTGTCTGCAGAGTTGGGGTGCAGTGAACAGCCAGGGAGGGAAGAGAGCCAACTGCGCAGACGTTTGGCCTGAGCTTGTCGGGGGCCACGTGAAAGCAGGCCTTTGTGTGGTGCTGTTTTGGAGGCCAGCAGGCATGCCGGCTCTGGCCAGTGCTCCCAGTGGGCATCCTGTGGCTGCAGGAGACTCGGCCTGGCCCAGCATGCGGCAGGCAGCCTGCAAGCTCCTGGCAGCCACCGGCTGTCCTGTGATTCTCTTGTCCTCAGGACCAGCTGGGACACTCGATAACTGTTCACTGAATTGAATCCCTCTTGGAGAAGGAAATGGCAACCCACTCCAGTACTCTTGCCTGGAGAATCCTACGGACGGAGGAGCCTGGTAGGCTACAGTCCACGGGTCGCAAAGAGTCGGACACGACTGAGTGACTTCACTTCACTTCACTATTGACTCTGCTGCTGCTGCTGCTGCTAAGTCACTTCAGTCGTGTCCGACTCTGTGCGACCCCATAGATGGTAGCCCACCAGGCTCCTCCACCCATGGGATTTTCCAGGCAAGAGTACTGGAGTGGGTTGCCATTGCCTTCTCCCACTATTGACTCTAGAAGCAGTTAAGTTGAGTCTTGCTTGGGATGCTTCATTATTCTCCAGCCCAAGAGACACGCACCCAGGCATACACACACGCACACATACCCCCCACACACATACACACACATCAAGACCCAACCTATATTTTGACCCACTTAGGGCTCCAGAGAAACCAGTTTCTTGAAGCAACGTTCTTTTTCCTCTTGCTTTTCTTTATCAGAGACTTTGGAGAAAGGACCAGGAGAACACACTTTGTTTCACATCCAAGGCTTTGGTTTATGATTTCTGGAGCCGCCTTGCTGCCTGCTGCCCACCAGTACAAATAGCAGAGGCATGGCTGGCTGCAGTGGCTCCAGGCATGGCCACCAACCTTCCCTCCAGATGGGATCCACCCAACCAGGTCAAAAGTGCCCGCCCCCACCACTTGCCAAAGCAAAAGGAGGTGCCTGCAGAGACCCTTAACCCCCTTGTCTTTGCCTTGACTTGAGAGATTCTTGGGCTCTGCTAAAACCTGTCCAGG
Organism: Moschus berezovskii; assembly: GCF_049115385.1. Classification (NCBI taxonomy): domain Eukaryota; kingdom Metazoa; phylum Chordata; class Mammalia; order Artiodactyla; family Moschidae; genus Moschus; species Moschus berezovskii. Next base: position 75,548,293 of record NC_142465.1, read on the forward strand.
CTTTTTACAACCGGGACATGCCAAATCTCTCCTCTGCCCCTGCATTTTTACATAGGAGCCCTTCCCGCAGGAGCTGAGGTCAGCTGAATTGAAAACAAAACCACGCCCCTCAGAAAGGCTGAGCATCAGGGAATTAACCTTGTATTAATCAAGCAAAAAAAGGGGAAAATCTGAAGAGCAAGTCCTCCCTGGCAGCAGTGAAGGTGGAGCTGGAGCCAGCCAGCGTGGGCTGCTTATTTTTCACTTCTGTGGGCCTGGCAGGGGAAAGGCGCTCCCAACCCGATTCACTGGGAGCGAGGGAAGCTGGCCAGACAGTGACCTCGTGAGTGGGTCGAGTTTAAGGGGCCTCTGGTTTCTGGCAGGCCCCCGCCCAGGGCCACAGGAATTACAGACGGCAAAGAAAGCTCATGTGAGCAACATGCTGTGAGGGCCTGCAGGGTGGGGCAGGGCATCTTGAAGGGTGACCTTGAAAATAAACAGCGCCTCTTCAAAGACACACTGTGGATGGGGCCGGGTGGGAAGGGATGATGCACAAAGATGAACTCTCTGGGTGGTTTGTGAGCTGAGTGATGCTTCATACCCGATGAAGGGGATGACTTGGTTGTTTCCTAGTATACAATGAGTATTTGTTGAGCACCTACTGTGTACTAGGCATTCTTTTAGGTGAGTAGAGAGATAAAGGGCCCTGCTTTGTGGGGCTTACATTTTGGTGGGAGGAAGATAAGTAACTAAGTAAATCCATGAACACCATGTGTGCTGTGGATAAAAGGTAGAACAGGATGGGGGGTCGGAGGAGGGGTGGGTGTTCGTCCTGTTTCTGTCCTCTCTGACATTTAGCATTAACTATTGCATCAAACGGGGCTTCCCCAGTGGTTCGGTGGTAAAGAATCCACCTGCAATGCAGAAGCTGCAGAAGATGCAAATTCAATCTCTGGGTGGAGAAGATCCCCTGGAGGAGGGCATGGCAACCCACTCCAGTATTCTGGCCTGGAGAATCCCATGGACAGAGGAGCCTGGCAGGCTACAGTACATTGGACCTCAAAGAGTCGGACACAAATGAAAGGACTTAGCATGCACGCACACATTGCATCAAAGTTTTCAAGGAGTCTTGAAATTATGATATATAACATGTAACTCTCGCAGTCACTCTGTGATCTGAGTGTTGTTCTGTGTCACCTTCGGGACCTTGGCACCGAGGACGGCCCCACCGCCCCCCCACCCACCCACTGAACAGCAGGTGTGAGAAGCGCAGTCACAGGAACCAGTGTGGACACGGACCTTTGCAGACCTGGATGCTTCCAATTTATCACTCAGAGCTGAGCGGGCAGCCATCTGTGGGGTCACCCCTGGGTCTCATCACTTAGTATGTCTGCTAATTAAAGGCAAGATTAACCAACCCTGCTCTTGTGGCACCTCTCCCAGTGCCTGGCTCTGACTGGCTGGGCCCCAGCTGGGAGGGGCTGCTTGTGCTACTTGGGACGGTGGCCAGGGAGAAGGAAACCCACCCAGAATGGAGACTCGGGGGAGAAAGCACCAAGCCATCTGGAAAGCTGTGGCTAGCCTCATGCCTCACTGGCCACCTGGGTGAAATGAGATCTTGGTCTAAACCAGGAGTGACAGGGATGGGAGGCTGGCATGTGGGCATCTTATTCCCATTCGGATCTCCAGCACCTTAGAACAGCAGTTGGGAATTGTTGCTGTCAGAGAGAATAGATGTGAAGTACCGAATGTGCCAGCCATCGAGGAGGCGTTAAATAAATAATAAGTCGTTGAATGGCTTGATGTGTGGATTCAGGGGCTATAAGTACACAGCCGTTCTCTGTAAGTGTTTTCAGTGTAAATTATAACAGCAAACTATTATATAGTGATTTCAATCAAGTGTTAATCTAAGCATTTATTTATTTGTTTACTTACCTACATACTTATTTACCCACTCTGTGTATTCTCATGAGAACTCTATGGAAGATATTATTACCCCATTTATAGATGAGGAAACTAAAGCACAGAGAGAAGTTCGGTAACCATCATAATATACAACTAAGAAGTATTAGGGATAAGAGACGGATCACAAGATTTGGAGTTCTACAGGGATTCTCTGAGTGAACTTAGTCTTCTTCCAGAATCTGTTCTTCATTTACCTGGAATCTTAGGGTTGGTAGTAGAAATAGAGGCTCCTAGTGCAATTTAAAGGGAGAAGAAAGAAAAAGAATAGAGGAGAGGAAGTAGTTGTATTTTTATTTTCAAAAGTGCCTGGGAGATATCGAGCCCTTTCTGTGTGCTGAGTTCTATACCAAGCCCTTGAGCTGGTTCATCTTATTTAATCCTTAGAGCAGCAATACTTTGAGTTGGTGTGAGTTTTGTCCCCAGTGTGTGGTGTAGCTTTTACAAATAGGGTGCATGGAAGATGGCCCTGGAGATCCTGGAAAGGAGATGCAGCAGCAGCTCATTCTTCTTCAATCCAGCAGATCAGGCTATAAGACGGACCACTGGGGCTCCCTGGGCTCATCATCCTGACACCACAGTGGGTGAGTTCTCTGTGCCTCAGTATCTTCATCTCTGAAATGGAACCAAGAATGCCTCTCTCTCAAAGACGTGAGGTTCAGTGACAGAGTGGCACTAACTCCCCCTGGTCCCTTGGGTTGTCAATAGTTGGATCCCTTGCCTTAGAGTTTTCCATCCAATTGCAACATTGACCCCAGCCGTTGAGCTCCTGGACTTTTCCTCTTGGACCTGATAATCACCCTGTCGCCCTGCAATAGACATGGCAGACATAATCTCGCCACTTTTCAGAGGCAGAAACTGAGACTCAGGGGGTGACTGGAACCCAAGACTCCTCAATATCTCTTGAACCAGGACTTCCCTAGTGGTTCTGCTCCTGATGCAGGGGACCTGGGTTTGTTCACTGGTCAGGGAACTAGATCCCACATGCCACAACTAAGAGTCCGAATGTCGCAACTAAAGATCTCACATGCAGCAACTAAGAACCAGTGCAGCTGAGTAAATAAATAAATATAAAGAAATACATCTCTTGAACCTAAAGACAGAACAGCTGGCCATTACCAGGTGGCACTAGTGGTAAAGAACCTGCCTGCCAGTGCAGGAGACTAAGCTGCAGGTTCTTCAATCCCTGGGTCTGGAAAATACCCTGGAGGAGGGCATGGCAACCCACTCCAGTATTCTGGCATGGAGAATCCCATGGACAGAGGAGCCTGGCAGGCTACAGTCCTTGGGGTCACAAAAGAGTCAGACACAACTGATGATGCATGCATGAGGAGGGATATTGGCACCAAAGAGAAAACACCAAGGGGCCTTTGAATATATCTCATGTGATGAAGCCCAGAACACAGCCTCTCCATCCATCTATTATTTCATGGACACATCAAGGCAGTTACAATGATGAAAGGTTCTGAGTGGCTATGGACAGGTAAACTGTGGATATGGACAGGTAAACCTTAAAGGCCTCTTCAGTCTAGAAGGATAAAGGCCAAAATGGGGATGATGGAAGCCTATTCAAGGTGGAAGGAAAAGCATGGATGGAGCATACAGGATAGTAGTAAATCAATGGCAAGCCAGCTTTAAGAAGATTGCAAAACACACAGACTCTGGAGCCAGACTCCTTCAGTTTGAAACCCCTCCCTGCCATTTCCTAGCTGTGTGACCTTACGCAGTATAGTCAGCCCTTCTGTTTTTCAGTTTATGAGTGTAAAATGCGCTGGTAGATAAATCCTGCCTGGCGAGGGCTTAGAACAGTGCCTGGCACAAGCACAGTAAAGATTGTATGTGCATGGGCTGTTACTGCTACTGCACCTAGTGGGAACATCAGCAGTTCAACACAAGTATATCTGATCCTGTACTTAGAACTGGACCCTTATGGTGCAAAGATGAATGAACTTTGGAGGAACTCATAGGCTGGTGGGACAAGACATTATGCCAAAATCGAGCATCGAGACTCCCATAAGGATTAGCAGACTTCAGAGATGGCCTCTGAGAGTGTTAGAGGAAGTCGGATGTCTCTGTGGTATGACTTTGGCCTTTTGACCTCTCTTAGCACCATCAGCAGCCACTCCAGTACTATTGCCTAGAAAATCCCATGGATGGAGAAGCCTGATAGGCTGCAGTCCGTGGGGTCGCTAAGGGTCGGACACGACTGAGCGACTTCACTTTCACTTTTCACTTTCACACATTGGAGAAGGAAATGGCAACCCACTCCAGTGTTCTTGCCTGGAGAATCCCAGGGACGGGGGAGCCTGGTGGGCTTCTGTCATGGGGTCACACAGAGTCGGACATGACTGAAGTGACTTAGCAGCAGCAGCAGCAGCACCATCAGCAGAGACAGTCCCCTCCAGACCACAGAGGTCTCCTATCCCAGTGCCTCTGTTCTATAGATGAAGGATGACACTCAGGAAATGGGAGGCCCGGGGACCAAGGCGAGGCCCCAGCAAACCAGTAGCCAAAGAGGGACAGAGAAATGTCACATGGAACTTTTTGGACCCTGTGTACCTTTTTTTTTCATTCATGAATATCTCCGGGGTGAGATTTTTTTCACTTGAAGTGTAATAGACGTTCAGAAAATACACACATCAAAAGTGTACAGCTCAGTGAATTTTCTCCACCTGATCAGACCTGTGTGATTGCTGACTCCTACAGCATAGATTAGTCTCACCGCTCAGTGAACATCCCATAAATGGAATCACACAGTATGTACTCTTTTGTGTCTAGCTTCTTTTGTTCAATATTATGTTCGTTTGATTCACCCATGTTGTTAGGTGTAGCTGTATTTGATTGCATGGGATGAAGAAACCACACTCTGATTTATCCATTCTACTGTTGTGGACATAAGGTGGTTTCAGATTGGAGCTCCCATGGACAGTGCTTCTGTGAACATTCTAAAATGTGTTTCTAGAGGCGGTTTGCCTGTGTCCTGCTGGGTCTATTTCTGGGAGGGGGAAGGCTGATTCCCCTGTACTTGACCTCCAGCGTAGGGCTCGAAAGGAGCCCCTCAGCCTACATTTACTGGACACAGATTCTAAGCTAAACCCTGTGCAGGCTCCCAGCCATCCATCCACCACAGCTGAAAGTTACCTTCTCTAATGAGGGTGTGACCCTGAATCAAACCCCTGGAATGGAGCAGCATAAAAGATTTATAACAAGATATTGACACATTTAAGGGAGCACTGCTCCAAACAGCAGACACTTTACAAATGATTAAAAGCCATGGGAAACAGGGATGGTTTAGCAAAGGCATCAGAGCCTGTTTTCTGAATCGGCTCAGCCCTGGGGCAAACAGGCTGGAACCTCAGACCTGTAGCTGGACCAATGAGGCTGGAAAGGGTATGGTGTCACACAGCAGGGGTGGGGCATTCGAGAGAAATTCAGATAGATTAAAGGTTAGGATGCCCTTGGCCCTGGAGGGACGGGTACGGAGGAGATGGCCAAACATATAATGAATTCAAGGCTAATACAGTGAACCTCCACTTTTTACCACCATTGTACCAACCTTTCACTCGGTGCATGGTTCCCAGTCTCCCAGGGCAGCAGAGGTCTGTCCCCACTCCCCAAAATTGAGGTTAAAACAGACATCTGGTCCACCACCTCCCACTGAATCATATTCTCCCGGGCTGGGGCCAGAGGTGCAATATTTTTGTACAAGTCCCAGCAGTGATTCCAATAATAGATCTGAAAGCTACTGTTTTAAGGGACCAGTCTCTGGCCCACACTGGGCCACATCGCAAAGGGACTCAGTTTTCCCGACTCACCATTCACAGCCTCAGCTCACTTCCTGACTTGTTCAGCTCCCCGCAACTCCAATTTACCCTCTGCTCTCAGGATGACTTTTTACCATGCACCCTATCTGACTGTAGCTTTAGCTCAACTTTGCAGTGTAAGTCCATCCCAGATTAGCTTCTTGAGGCTGCTTTTCTCCCCTACACTTGTAACAAAAGTTTATCTTTGTTTTACTTTTGAGTAGTATCTCATAGCCTGATTATACCACAATTTTTTATTGAGGTATAGTTGCCATCTAGTCAAGGCTATGGTTTTTCCCGTGGTCATGTATGGATGTGAGAGTTGGACTGTGAAGAAAGCTGATTGCCGAAGAATTGATGCTTTTGAACTGTGGTGTTGGAGAAGACTCTTGAGAGTCCCTTGGACTGCAAGGAGATCCAACCAGTCCATTCTAAAGGAGATCAATCCTGGGTGTTCACTGAAAGGACTGATGCTAAAGCTGAAACTCCAATACTCTGGCCACCTCATGCGACGAGTTGACTCACTGGAAAAGAGTCTGATGCTAGGAAAGGTTGGGGGCGGGAGGAGAAGGGGACGACAGAGAATGAGATGGCTGGATGGCATCACCGACTCTGTGGACATGAGTTTGAGTGATCTCCGGGAGTTGGTGATGGACAGGGAGGCCTGGCGTGCTGTGATTCATGGGGTCGCGGAGAGTCGGACACGACTGAGCGACTGAACTGATGTATAATATTATATGTTTCAGGTGTACAACACAGTGAGTCACAATTTTTAAAGGTTATTTTCCGTTTCCAGTTATAAAATATTGGCTATAGTCCCTGTGCTGTGCACTCTATCTTTCCCACTTATTTATTTTATACATAGTAGTTTGTACCTCTTAATCTCCTACTCCTATCTTGACGTCCCCCTTCCCACTCCCCCCTAGTAAGCACTGGTTTGTTCTCTGTATCTATGAGTCTGTTTCTTTCTTTTGTATGCACTGGTTTGTTGTATTTTTTAGATTCTACATATAAGTGATGTCAAATGATATTTGTCGTCTATATGACTTATTTCACTTAGCATAAAGTAAAACAAGTCCATCCATCTTGTTGCAAACAGCAAAAATTCATTCTTTTTTATGACTGAATAGTATTCCACATTTTCTTTATCTTTTCATTTGTTGATGGACACTTAGGTTCCTTCCATATCTTGACAATTGTAAATAACCCTACTCTGAAGACTGGGATGCAGGTATGTTTTCAAATTAGTGTTTTCAGGGGTTTTTTGTGTAAATACTCAGGGGTGGAATTTCTAGCTCCTATGATAGTTCTTGCCTGGAGAATCCCAGGGATGGGGGAGCCTGGTGGGCTGCCATCTATGGGGTCGCAGAGTCAGACACAACTGAAGTGACTTAGCAGCAGCAGCAGCAGCATGATAGTTCTATTTTTAGTTTTTTGAGAAACCTAGTACTGTTTTGTGTAGTGGCTGCACTTTTAAGTAACAACACCCCTTCACGTTGAGCTCTCTCTGGTACCTTTTAAAAGGCAGTATCTTCCTGGGTGCAAGGTTAGGAGTAATTCTCCACATATGGTGGGGTTCTGAATGGACATCTGACTTGATCTTGATCTTCTTCAGCCTCAGTTTCATCATCTATAGAGAAATAAGACCTAAATCAGCAAGCTGTCGTGATTTCCAATAGATATAGTTGCCAAGCATGGTTTATATAACCAGTTGGGTACTCAGAGCAGCCAGGAGAAGACAGAACCCAAGAGTGATTTCCTGTCTCTCCAGCCTCCTGCCTGGTAGCCCTGAGTTTAGTCTCGTCCCTTCCAGTCCTTCTCCACACAGCTCCTGCTGGGATCCTAGTAGAACCCAGTTCTGACCTGGACTCTTCCTGCATGGCGGCCCCTCGGAGCAAGGGAACTAAGGTGACTCCTATAGTATCTCCGTGCCAGACCCTGTGGTGTAAAGACTTTAACGTGGATTATTGCATTTCCTCTTCACAGCAGACCTCTCCAGACAGTATCAGTGTTCTCTCCGTTGTTAAAAACAGGGAAGCAGAGGCACAAAGAGGTCAGCGATAAACACAGATCTTGCACCCAAGGCTCCTGACGCCGAAACCCACATTCTCTCCTATGTGCCCGTTGGCTCTCCGGCCCTTCTGGGTACTCCAGCCGCTGCAGGGGAATGGTGACAGCAGCACATGCCACCCTAGCTCAGGGCTGTCAGATAGCTCAGGATGGGACCGCCTGACCTGGCCAGAGAACATCTTATAGCCCCCAGTCCAGGTTTCACCTCCAAGCAAAGCAGGAACTGGGACTGAATCCAGGGCCCGAGAGCCCACCGCGTTGCCGTCTGAGATATCACTTCTAGGTGACTCAGGATTAGAGTGATAGCTGGCATTTCTATAGGACAGGGCAAGATGAAAACTTTCTCCCAGCAGCTGCAGGCCTGATTTGCCTATTTTGCAGTGTCAAACCACCACTTCCTCCAGTAGGCTAGAGAGAGAGAGATTAGCAAAGGAGGGGCCCAGGCCAAGTAGGGCAGCGGGGGGCTGGCTGGCCAGGCCCAACAAAAGGTGTTCAGAACTGACTCAGGCTGCTGGGCCCACTGCCTGCCCATCCCTGGTGAGGCTTCTGGGACACAGTGAGATGTCAGATGGAAGCAGGGAGCTACCCAGCTTGGTATCCATCATCCCTACATCCTCCTCCTAAATTGTGAGCTGAGATTTCAGTTTCCTGAAGAATCATGCAACCTAAAGTTCTGGCAAGAGCCAAAGGTTAGAACCTTGGAAATCATCTAATCATTGAATCCCTCATTTTAACCCCTGGGTGTTGGTGGCCCTGGATTCAGTCCCAGTTCCTGCTTTGCTCGGAGGTGAAACCTGGACATGTCAGACAGTCTCCTAAGGTCTCACTTTTGACATCTGCACCTGGGCTTCCCTTGTGGCTCAGCTGGTAAAGAATCTGCCTGCAATGTGGGAGACCTAGGTTCAATCCCTGGGTTGGGAAGATCTCCTAGAGAAGGGAAAGGCCAGTATATAGTCCATGGGGGCACAAAGAGTGGGACATGACTGAGCAACTTTCACTTTACTAAATGGAGATAGTAACAGTTCCCAGCTTGTAAGACACTTGTGGATAAAAATTAAGTAAGAGCTGAAAAGAATTTCCCACTATGCCTGACTCACAGTAACTGCTCAGAAACGATAGTTCTGCTTCTGTGTTGCTATGGAAACAGCAGCATTTATTCAATCACTCACTCATTCACTCCCTCGTTCTGCAGATGTTTATTAGGCACAAGCTGCATGTCAGGTGTACCCCATAATCCCAGTACTGTCACCAGACCCAAGAGACACCTGACCTGCCTTGGGTGGGGGAGGCACAGTAGAGGTATCAGAACAGGCTTCCTGGAGGAGATGAGGCTTAAGCTACCTTCTAAAGTCTCTGTAGAAATTAGTGAAATAGAGAGAGCCAGGATTGTAGGCAGGTGTCTGTCCCCCTATCCCCAGCTGGTTGGTGAGTTGCTTGAAGGCAAGACAATGTACAGGGATGAGGTATGCATGCTTGGATCTACTTGCTAACTCATGTATTTGGGCATGCACATACACACGTCTGTACTCCTTGTTCATTTCATGTCTGTATGCTTGTATATAATAGGGTGTTTACATAATAGGTGCTCAAAAAATATTTGTTGCATTGACTGGAGAAAAGCAATTTGGGGGACTTCCCTGGAGGTCCAGTGGCTAAGGCTTTGTGCTCCCAAGTCAGCATGCCCTTACCCTTGGTCAGGGAACTAGATCCCACATGCTGCAACTAAGACCCAGCCCAGCCAAATAAATAAATACATATTTTTAAAAAGCTACTTTGTTTTCCAGTTGGGGATCCAGCTTTTGGAAGAAATCCGCAACAGCAGTGTCCACAGGACTGCAGGTGCTCAGCGCTGGTAATGCAGGAACATTTAAATAAAACTGTGTCTGGGCCTTTGTGCTTAAAAAAAAAGCGAGGCACTGGTACTCAGGCCTTGAAATATTGCAAAAAGCCGCTTGTATCTCTACCTCTGAAGTACGGTCAAGGGGCCTGTGGCCTCTCTCCTGCTGTTGCCTCTGTCACGTGTGCATGATGCAGAGTTCAACGGGGAGGTCAAGAGACATCACTGTGAAAAACAAAGGAACAGAAGGCCAACTCCCTCTTAATGCCTGTTAGGGGGAAAATGGTGATAAAAGCTTTTTTTAAAAATTGGGCTGGGAAGGTCATGTGGGTTAGCAGACACACTGACACTAAAACTTGCTCCTGCCACATGCATCAGTTGAGATCCTATCAGTACAGACAGGCCTTTGGAAAGAAGATACTAGAATATGCTCTGCATTTTAGTGTGAATTCTAGAGGTTAGGGTTAAGGTAGGCCTGTAATTTTTCAAAATTTCAAACTCAAAACTGTTTTTTTTTCTACTTTATTCTATTTTATTTCATTCCATTTCATCCACCATCATGTTTCAAAAGGAGCTAAAAGCTAAAATTTGCTTTCATGGTTGTATAAAGTATGGCAAGATAAAGTAAATGTGAACGTAATGACAGAAAAGGAAAGCAAGGGTGAAGACACAAAAAAAGGACAGGCTCCCAGCCTTATATCCCTTTTTAACTCCTCTCCATCCGGGAGTCACAACTTTTGAAATTCAAATAAGATCAATCAGTTCAGTTAATTTCAGTCGCTCAGTCATGTCTGACTCTTTGCAACCCCATGAATCACAGCACGCCAGGCCTCCCTGTCCATCACCAACTCCCGGAGTTTACCCAAACTCATGTCCATTGAGTTGGTGATGCCATCCAGCCATCTCATTCTCCGTCGTCCCCGTCTCCTCCCACCCTCAATCCTTCCCAGCATCAGGGTCTTTTCCAGTGAGTCAGTTCTTCACATCAGGTGTCCTAAGTATTGGAGTTTCAGCTTCAACATCAGTCCTTCCAGTAAACATCCAGGACTGATCTCCTTTAGGATGGACTGGTTGGATTTCCTTGCAGTCCAAGGCACTCTCAAGAGTCTTCTCCAACACCACAGTTCAAAAGCATCAATTCTTCAGAGCTCAGCTTTATTCACAGTACAACTCTCACATCCATACATGACCACTGGAAAAACCGTAGCCTTGACTAGACAGACCTTTGTTGGCAAAGTAATGTCTCTGCTTTTTAATATGCTATCTAGGTTGGTCACAACTTTCCTTCATTTCATGGCTGCAAGCACCATCTGCAGTAATTTTGGAGCCCAAAATTATAAAATCTGACACTGTTACCACTGTTTCCCCATCTATTTGCCATGAAGTGATGGAACCAGGTACCATGATCTTAGTTTTCTGAATGTTGAGTTTTAAGCCAACTTTTTCACTCTCCTCTTTCACTTTCATCAAGAGGCTCTTTATTCTTCTTCATTTTCTGCCATAAGGGTGGTGTTATCTGCATATCTGAGGTTACTGATATTTCTCCCGGCAATCTTGACTCCAGCCTGTGCTTCTTCCAGCCCAGCGTTCCTCATGATGTACTCTGCATATAAGTTAAATAAGCAGGGTGACAATATACAGCCTTGACGTACTCCTTTTCCTATTTGGAACCAGTCTGTTGTTCCATGTCCAGTTCTAACTGTTGCTTCCTGACCTGTATATAGGTTTCTCAAGAGGCAGGTCAGGTGGTCTGGTATGCCCATCTCTTTCAGAATTTTCCACAGTTTATTGTGATCCACATAGTCAAAGGCTTTGGCATAGTCAATAAAGCAGAAATAGATGTTTTTCTGGAACTCTCTTGCTTTTTGGATGATCCAGCAGATGTTGGCAATTTGATCTCTGGTTCTTCTGCCTTTTCTAAAAGCTTGAACATCTGGAAGTTCATGGTTCACATATTGCCGAAGCCTGGTGTGGACTTTACTAGTGTGTGAGATGAGTGCAATTGTGCGGTAGTTTGAGCATTCTTTGGCATTGCCTTTCTTTGGGATTGGAATGAAGACTGACTTTTTCCAGTCCTGTGGCCACTGCTGAGTTTTCCAAATTTGCTGGCATTTTGAGTGCAGCACTTTCACAGCATCATCTTATAACATATACCTAAACTCATAGCTCCGGAGAAGGCAATGGCAAGCCACTCCAGTACTCTTGCCTGGAAAATCCCATGGATGGAGGAGCCTGGTAGGCTGTGGTCTGTGGGGTCGCTGGGGGTCGGACATGACTAAGCGACTTCACTTTCACTTTTCACTTTCACACATTGGAGAAGGAAAGGGCAACCCACTCCAGTGTTCTTGCCTGGAGAATCCCAGGGACAGGGGAGCCTGGTGGGCTTCCGTCTATGGGGTCGCACAGAGTCGGACACGACTGAAGTGACTTAGCAGTAGCAGCAAACTCATAGCTCAGTTGGTAAAGAATCTGCCTGCAATGCAGGAGACTGCGGTTCGATTCCTGGATCGGGAAGATCCACTGGAGAAGGGATAGGCTACCCACTCCAGTATTCTTAGACAGCCCTTGTGGTTCGGCTGGTAAAGAATCCACCTGCGATGCAGGAGATCCCAGTTTGATTCCTGGGTTGAAGATCCTGTGGAGAAGGGAAAGACTACCCACTCCAGTACTCTGGCCTGGTTTGCAAAGAGTCGGACATGACCGAGCGATTTTCACTTTCAAATACCAATAGTTCCAGCAAGGATTCCTGTGCTGAACCAGCCCGAGTCATTTAGCAGGAGCAGCAGAGTTGGGCATCTGAATCATAACGTGGCCCTCTGAATGCCTCAAACCCCCTTTTATCTCACCTTTTAATGAAAGGACCCTAGTTGCATCATTATCTAGAATCCAAGAGTAGTTTCCTGTCTTAACTGCCTAGATTCCCACCATCTCAGCCTCTGACCCTTCAGAACAGCCTTGAGCTCAGCCAGCTTCTAGGTTTCCTGTCTAAACTGCTTGGATTCCCACCGTCTCAGCCTCTGACTCCTCAGAATAGCCGTGAGCTCAGCCAGCTTCTAGGTTTGCTCTCAGACACACTGAACCAGGAGCAACCTTTGAACTGCCTGGGCTTCAGAATTTTGAAACTAATAAGAAATGGGATTTGTTTGAGAGTCTCCCCAGAATGTTCTTTCTAACTCTACTCCCCACCCGCCTTCTTCCTCCTTCCTACAAAGTATTTAAAATGCTTTGAGAAGCAGCAGGTTTTGAAAGTTGTGCACACATTTACTCAGCTCAGGGAATGATGGACACATCTGGGCCTCAGATGTTTTCCAGCCCTGCAAAGTGGTAGCTAGTCACAGGTGCTTATGCACGGAGCTCAGACTAAACAGTAGCTAGCCCTGCATAAAGGCACCTTTCTGATTCCTGGGTGGCCTTTGCCACTGTCTTCTCCAGATCTAGGAGAAGAACTTCCCAAGGTCTCTCCCAAGAGACATCACAAATGCACCCTGTCAGGATGTACTCTGCTAGGACAGTCATGTGACCTAGGTTTGACTCCCAGCTCAGCTGTGTGATCTCAAGCAAGTTATTTGCCCTCTCTGTGTTACAATGTTCCCATCTCTTAAACAGAGCTGGCAGTCTACATCTTATAGGGCTGACAATGCCTGACCCATACTCAGCACAAAGTAGGTGTTATTATTTCCAGTTTCCTCCTTCTCTGGGGCCACTGAGGAATTAAAACTTGGTCCTGTCCTTTAATGGGTAGTTATCACTTTAGTCCTGTAGAACGGTCTTTTTTCCTAATCTCTCCCCAGGGCATGATAATGATGGCTCTGATCATACTGAAATTTATGAGTGCTTTCTCTGTGCCAGGAACTGTGATATAAGCATTTTGTATATACTTACTTGACATATATATCCTATCTGAGATCCTGTACTTTGGCTCTGTGCCTGACAGAGTTTAATGCACACAGTAATTCTCTGAAGTAGTCACTCTTATTAGCTCCATTTTTCAGCTGAGTAAAAGAAGGCTGATTGAGAAAGCAAGTGGTATCCACGACTTGATCCAAGAGAGTCAGCCCCAGATCCTGTGTTCTCCACTACTGCACAAAGGGAAGTCCTTAGGTAAGAAGCACTGCTGTGGTATACTGGCAAAACAAGTGATGCCAAGTGGGGGGTTGGAATAAGCTACCTACAGAGGAGGTGGCCTTAAAAGGATAGACAGAGAAAACAGCAGGTGAAGAAGCATCGTGAGCAAAGATATAAAGGTAAAACCCCAGAAAATGTTGAAGCAGAAATAGCTAGCTCTAACTGGAGTTTAGGCGGGTGGAAAGCAAACACGGACCCGATTGTGGAAGGCCTTGGATGACAAGATTGGATGTTAGGGAGCCATGGAGCACTTTTGAGCAGGGGAGGACATGCCCACAGCCGTGCTCCAGGAAGATTACCCTGGCAGAGGAATGTCAGGTGGAATGAAAGGTGGGGAGAATGGGCACTGGGAGATTACTGGACATGATGGTGTCTGTTATTTCCTTGCAACTTGAAAGCAAAGATGCATTCCCGATTTTCTAGAACTGAGGTCAGAGCCCACACTCCAATCAGGTTTTCTGACTGTAAATTCTGGGTTTATTGCTCCTCAGGCTAAGTCATGGCTGAACCTATTAGAAGGTTTTAAAAGGTCAGTTCAGTTCAGTTCAGTCACTCAGTCATGTCTGACTCTTTGTGACCCCATGGATTGCAGCACGCCAGGCTTCCCTGTCCATCACCAATTCCTGGAGCTTACTCAAACTCGTGTCCATCAAGTTGGTGACGCCATCCAACATGGCTCTTGGAATAAGGGGTCTGAAGACCACCTGACACTGTAGGAAGAATGACTGTGTGTGTGTGTGTGTGTGTCATTCCTAGGAATGTGCACACAGTTGTCACTTGACTCAGGAGATGGTCCCCTGCATCAGCTTCATAGGGGAATTCACAGCCACAAAAACAGTGATGAACCGCTGAGATTCATCAGGGGTCACACTCGAAGGTGAAGCCTAGGATTCTGTAAGAACAATTCCTGGAGTCTAAAAGCAAGGATAAATGGGAAAGAGGTGATAGATAAGTAGATAGGCAGAGAGGTTTTGGAGGAAGGACAGTTGGAGGTGAAATGAGCACTCCAGGCCTAGGAACCAAGGGCTGTTCTCTGGCCCGTCAGCATTCCGTAGAGCAGTGATTCTCTACCAGGGTGATTTTGCTTTCCAAGGCTACATCTGAAGGCACATCAGGCTGTCGCTAGTAAGGGAGATTGTGCTATCAGTGTGTCACTATTAGAGACCTGAGATGATGCTGATCATCCTAAAAATGCACAGAGCAGCCCCCACAACAAAGAATTTTCCAACCCATGTCAGTAGCGCTGAGGATGAGAAACCCTACTTTAGAGAAAAAAAAGAAGTCTTGCCTTGTAAGTATGCATAGAGGCTCAGCAGGACCAGTGGGTTTTTGCCTTCCACTGTAAGCTTCCAGGAGAGGCTGAGGACTAATTGACCTCCTATGGAGTGACAGACTTACATCAGATGCAGGTACTTGGATGGCTTTGTGATATCCATTAACCCTCATTAAAAAGGGAACTGTGTAGGACCCAGACCTGACTCAGGAAGCCCTGACCAGCGCCCATTTGGCCTGGTTCCCTCTGGACACTAGGATGCACCTCCCCCTCATTATTGGTAATTCGGGACTTGTTCCCCCACCACCCTGCCTACCCAGTATTGAGAGAGGAAGGAGCTGAATCCCTGGGAAGTGAGCTGACTTGCCCTAACCTGTGACTATGCAGCCACACAGACTCCTTTGTCAAGGAGAAGCCTGCTCAGATTGGATTAATTCAAGCGTCTTCATGCAGTAACCTAAACATCCAGGGTTCCAGCTTCAGCCACAGCTGGATGCAGAAACCCTGACCATGTCACTGGGTCCCGCCTCTGGCCACTTCTTCGATCCTCAGCTCTGCTCTCTCCTGGCCATTCTGAGTCTTGTTCTCCTGTGACGTAAGAGAGTCGCTGGATTTCCAGGCTATCTGTTCACAGCCCCCAGTGAGGAGTAAGTAAAGCACCTTTCTCTCACCAGCCCCTGCATGCACCTTTTGGCTCTGAATTAGGGAATATGTCCACCCCTGATCCAGGTCTTGTAGCTGGAGGGAAAGGGTGTTCTGAATGACCAGTCAGAGCAGACAGGAGGAGCCACGGTGCCTGCTCAGGGACTGGAGGTTGGATAGGAGAGTACTCCAGAGGAAGTTTGGGGGCGCTGCTACCAAAGCAAGGAGAATGGATACTTGTGAACCAAATGACACATGGTCATCAAACCCAGCTAGTGAGTGGTCAAGCAGACGCTCAGCCCAGGTGTCCTCTTATCAGCGTGATCTTTCATCTCTGCCATAGCCTCCTAAGGCAGGCAGAGCAGTTGCCTCCCAAGGTCCCACTCATGGTGCTGAGGCTGGGCCCCAGGGAGTGGAGGTGGAGGAGATGGGAGAGAGGGTGGGCCAGGGCTGAGAGCTCAGCCTAGGGGAGTCTGAGATTGGACCCTGCTCTCTTTAAGGTGAGGACTTGGGCTAAGGGGATAGGGGCCAATGACTGTGATGAGGCAACAACTCAGGAAGAAAGAGGACAGGAGGGGCCCCGGTCCAGCTCTTAGGAAGTGGCTTCACAGCCGTTGACTGCCTTCCTTCCAGGAAATAGGACTTGCATGCCTACTGTCTGCTCCCTTATCTTCCCCTCCAGGCCGAGGGTCTGTTGTAGGAGATCTCCTCCTCTTCCTGGCCCCTCCAGAGCTCACTTTGATGCTGACTTTAATCCCCTTTCATGTGTCAGGCATGTCGGAGAGGATGGCTCCCACCTGTGGTTTTCCTGCTCTTCCCGGGACCTGTGGGTGGTCAGACCCTCTGGCATTACAGGCACTCCCCGCCCATTCCCGGGCACCCTGCCAGGTGCCAGGCTCCCAGCCTCTGTCCTGCAGCCTCCTCCCCTTCCCCAGCAGCCTCTGGCAGCTACCTGATCGGCATCAGCTAGAAGCAGGATGAACTTGGTTGCTCTGATTCCAAAATGCCTGCCTGAAGCTCTTTCCTGATATAGAGGAGGTGGCATTGGTAAGACGGTCCAGGTTGTTTGCTTATAGTCCAGTACGAATCAGGCATATCAAGGGTGCTTCTGCCTCTTAAATAAACAACTGTAAGTCCTTCCGTGGGTATCCTCTGAGTCTTTACTCTGTGCCACACATTATTTTAGGATCTGGGGATGGTGATGGAAGCATAAGATAGCCCTCCATGCCTTTGCAGAGCTGCCCATGAACATATAAGTTGTAAGTAGATAGTATGTCAGGTTGAAAAGGCTCGGTGGTGAAAAATAGAGTGGGCTGAGGATGGAAGATAGAAGCTGCGACTTCAGACAGGGAGTTCCAGAGCCTCTGAGAAGGTGAAATTTGCACACACACCTGATGGAGGGGAGGGAGAGAGCCCTGGGATGTCTGGGGAGAGGCTCCAGGAAGTGAGGAGTCCACGTCACAGGGCGAGGGCGGGTCAGGGAAGTGGCAGCTGAGCCCGAGAGGTGAATGGACCCCATTCCCAAAGGGACTGTAAGAATTCAGCCTTTCCCCCAGGGAGATGGCAGCCATTGAAGGATTCTGAGTGAAGGAGGGACCTGGTCTGACTTTTTCTGTCCGAATCACTCTGGCTGCTGTTTCAAGACAGGGAGACCACTCCTGAGGTCAAGCAATAACCCCTCAGAGATGACATGGCAGAACTGGGGGTAGCAGTAGGGATATTGAGAAGAAGCAGTTGGATTCTGAGCTTATTCTGAAGGAGGTCACAGGATTTGCTAAGGGACTCAACGTGGTGTGTAAGAGAATGAAGGAGTCAAGGCTGACTCCCAGGCTTTTGTCCTGAGCATCAAAGGACGGAGTGGTTGTTTCCTGAGATGGGGAAGATGCTGGAGGAGCAGACTGGGCGATGGGCGTTGATCAGTGGTCAGTGTGGTATGTATTATGTGTGAGATGCCCTTTGACATCATGGGAAGATGTCCAGTAGGCATCTGCTAAGATGGAGAAGGCTGCTGGAGGCATGCTCTGGTGTTTACAAAAAGACCTTCATACATGTTCTTTCTTTTAATGTGGATAAGAGTCATGGACTAGTAGATCAGATTATACCCATTTTGGAGATGAATAAACTGAGGATCGTAGGGGCAAATAACTAATCAAAGGTCACAAAATGCCTATGTGGCAAAATAGGTCAGACTCCTCTGATTTCAAATCCATTTCCTCTTTCCTCTCTGTCATACTGGTTTCCAAGATATTTTAAAAATTGACGGGGAAAGACTTCCCTGGAGTCCAGTGGTTAAAACTTCACCTTCCAATCGGGGGCGTGGGTTCAATCCCTGGTTGGGGAGCCAAGTTACCACATGCCCGGGAGCCAAAAAAAACAAAACATAAGACAGAAGCAATATTGTAACAAATTCAATAAAGACCTTTTAAAAATGGTCCACATTAATTAAAAAAAAAAATCTTTAAAAATATAACCAGTGGGGAAAAGTATAACCAGTGAATGTTGCTGTCATCTTGGGCTGAGAACAGAAATCCCAGTGGCACCTCAAGACTGCAGCCCTTCCTTGCTCCTGCTGTGGCCAGGTCTGCCTGGGTTGTGGGTAACAAGGGCACAGATGCCATTCCCGAGACAAGAGTAATGGGGTGTTTGGTTCACGTGAATGCTCTTCCGTTAATGCCTCTCTCTTCTGGCTCCCTGCCAGTTGCTCTTGACAAGAAAGCTCTTCCAGGGACTCTGAGTTTGTCTGTCTGCGTTTCTGTATCCGTTTTTGTACACTAAGGCTGGAACAGTGAAAATAGCAGAATGCTTGAACTTGGGAAATGAATAACCCAACCTTGCAAATACATCAGCTCGTCTACCAGCTCAAGAGGGATTACACCTGTTGGGCAAGAAATGAGATCATTGTTTTCTTCTCCTTCTTCCTTTTTTTCAATACTCTCTTGACATACAACATAACTTCCTCTGGAAAGCAATGTTTCCAAGGCTGGAACATGAAAGAAAATATATTGTCTCTATGGTTAATCTGAAGAAATGACTTTATGAATCTATTTTATTCCGTTAACTGTTTCTCTGAAGCTTGCTGAGGTGGCAGGGGTTTTTCTCATTCCAGGTTCATAATAACAGAATACTTGAGCAGTGCAGGGAAGATTCCCAAGGCTGGGCATGAAAATAACTGGTTGGAAGGTGTATACCTAGAGCATAAAAATAACTGAGGTTCTTGGATTTTCAGTAATGTGTTTGACATTGTTACTTGGTGTCCATTACCTCATTAAATTCTCAGAACAACTCATTTTACAGGTAAGAAACTGAGGTTTATAGGGGAGCCCTGGGTTACTGACCTAGTACATGGCAGGGCTAGAATTTGATGCCAAAGCCTTTGATTTATCTATGGTACAACACATTTGTAAATCCCATCCGGGCTCTCTGGATGTCATTCGAAAATTCTACCCAATGTGGGTCAGGGGTCACAGTGAGTGGCCCTGACGTGGGCAGACATGTACATTAACCCCCAAGCCTACCCTTTCCATGAAGCACCCCTCTTCGAGGGGTCATGTATTGAGGACTTCTGGAAGAAGTGGCTGTCATGCCATCCAAAGCTACCATTTTGAACTCCTTGGTTGCCAGGAATGATGTCAGGAAGGAAAGACATTGGGGTGTATTCCTTGGCATGGCCCGGGATGCAGCCCTCTCTCTCTCAAATATATACATACGACACAGGGATGTTTATCTGAGCATTAATTTCCCCTCTAGTTGGTTTTAAGAATTTTAAAACAAATGTTTACAACTCAGCTGTGGGAAAGAGCCATGCCTGAGGATCAATTCTGCAAAAAACACCATTAATCTCAATGGGCCTGGCCGGTTCTAGTTTTGCCATAAATCTGGCTTTCTGTCCCCTTAGTCCTCTAATTCAAGGATTGGCAAACTGTGCCTAAGGGCCTATTTTTGTAAATCAAATTTTATTGGAACACAGCCACTCTTATTCAACAGCAGAATTGAGTAGTTACCACAGAGATTATATGACCCATAAAACTGAAAACATTTACTGTCCAGCCTTTTATAGGAAAAATTGGATAACCTGTGCTCCAACACACACACACACACACACATGAATTTTATCTAGCAAACTACTATGTATCCTGCAAGGTCCAACTTAGGTATGTCCTCTACTGAGAAACTTCTATAGCCAGCCTAGCCCAAAACAAAGTTAACCACATCCTCCTCAGGCTTCCAAAGGACTTTGAATAAGCAAATAATCACTGATGTTCACAGAACATCACGTGCCAGACACTGTTCTGAGCATGTCACACGGACTATCTTAACTTTCACCGTAACGCTAAGTAGTAGGTACTTTTTTAAAAAAATGTATTTATTTATTTTTGGCTGCTCTGGTCTCTGTTGCTGTGCACAAATTTTCTCTAGTTGCTGCTAGCAGAGGCTACCATCGAGTTGCAGTGTGTGAGCTTCTCACTGTGGTGACCTCTCTTACTGCAGAGCACAGGCTCAGCAGTTGTGGCGCACAGGCTTAGTTGCTCTGTGGCATGTGGAATCTTCCCAGACCAGGGACTGAACCTGTGTGCCCCTGCATTGGCAGGTGGATTCTTAACCACTGGACCACCAGGAAATACCAGTTCAGTTCAGTCGCTCAGTCATGTCCAACTCTTTGCAACCCCATGGACTGCAGCACACCAGACCTCCCTGTCCATCACCAACTCCTGAAGTTTACTCAAACTCATGTCCATTGAATCGGTGATACCATCCAACCATCTCATCCTCTGCGTCCCCTTCTCCTCCTGCCTTCAATCTTTCCCAGCATCAGGGTCTTTCCAAATGAGTCAGTTCTTCGCATCAGGTGGCCAGAGTATTGAAGTTTCAGCTTCAGCATCAGTCCTTCCAATGAATATTCAAGACTGACTTCCTTTAGGAAGACCAGTAGGTGCCTCTATTATCACGGTTTTACAAATGAGGAGACTCAAGCCCAGAGATGTTAACTAACTTTTGCACATTTGCACAGCTGGTAAAAAGATGATCAGGAAACCCAGGAAGTTTCTGTAGAGGCCAGTTTGTTCACCATGTGGTCATAGATACCACTACTGTCCCCATTTTACAGATGGAAACAACTGTTCAGTTCAGTTCAGTCGCTCAGTCGTGTCCAACTCTCTGCGACCCCATGAATCACAGCACGCCAGGCCTCCCTGTCCATCACCAACTCCCGGAGTTCACTCAAACTCACATCCATTGAGTCGGTGATGCCATCCAGCCATCTTATTCTCTGTCGTCCCCTCTTCCTCCTGCCCCCAATCCCTCCCAGCATCAGAGTCTTTTCCAGTGAGTCAACTCTTCGCATGAGGTGGCCAAAATATTGGAGTTTCAGCTTTAGCATCAGTCCTTCCAATGAACAACCAGGACTGATCTCCTTTAGGATGGACTGGTTGGATCTCCTTGCAGTCCAAGGGACTCTCAAGAGTCTTCTCAGTGCATATTCCATCATGTTATAATAAGGTACATCTGTGTCTGCATCTTCCTAGGATTTCATTAAGGGCAGAAACACTCTTCCTCTCTCCAAACCCTAATGCCTGGTACACAGCATATGCTCAGTGGCCAAAGGCTTAAGTGGAGTCACTTTCTGGACTGTGAGCCCCTCAGAGCCAGAGAGGTTGTGTCATTTATCACCAGATCCCCAGTGTCCAGTGCTGTGCCTGCCTCAGAGAAGTGTGCTCAGCAGATGGACAAGAAAGAAGGAATTTTTCTGGGAATAGGAAGCTCTCTTGTTTGACTGCCTGTGCTTTTCCATTTCTTTGTTCCTTTCAGCTCATCATTTATATTGTACACAGGTGTTGGCGCCTGAGACCTGAGGCCTCTACCTTATGGACTGATGGCCATTAGGAAAGGTGTCTGTTTAACTTTGCCAGGAGCATCTTCAGAGAAGGAAAGGATGTTACCTGCCACATTTACTGGTGTTTAATGTGAACTGACCACTTGGCCGCCTTTTCAATTATTACACTTAAGGAGTTATTCAGTTGCTAAGTCATGTCCAACTCTTGTGATCCCACAGACTGCAGCATTCCAGGCTTCCCTGTCCTTCACTATCTCCCAGAGTTTGCTCAAATTCATGTCCATTGGATCAGTGATGCTATCTAACCATCTCATCCTCTGCCACCCTCTTCTCCTTTTGCCTTCGATCTTTCCCAACAACAAGGTCTTTTCCAATACTCAGGTTTCCAAAGTATTGGAGCTTACTAAAGGAGTAAGTCAGCATAAATTCTGCCAGCACCAGCAAATATTTCAGCAAAAAAAAAAAATTACCCCTTTTCTTTCTAGTGAATTTGATTTTTGAGGAAACCTGTTGATTGACGAAGACCCAAGCTACATTTTTGCAGTCACAAAACCACAGTCATTGCTAGAAAGACGCTCAGGGATCACTTGGTTTACTAGAGGGAAAGGACAGATTTAAAAAACAAACAAACAGTATTTGATTACCATCAGCTGAGTATTTATTTGAGCAATGAGCAAAGAGTGACACAGATAATAAGGTGGTGGGCATCCAGGGAGGGGGAGCCTACCCTTGGGTTGGCTGGGTCAGGGCAGAAATACTTCTGGAGAAGAAAGATTAAAGCCAGGCTCCCAGGGATGCGGAGGACCAGAGTCCCTGGAGTGCCTTGTCCAGGGTGCCTCTCAGAAAGGCAGAGAAAGGGTGCGCACTTGGCTTTTCTCAGCTCCAAAGCTGGATGATTTCCCGCCCTCACCCTAGCATGCTCGTAACACCAGTGGCACTTTGGTGTCCTGTGCCCCAGGCCCTCGGACTGCCCCTGCCTCCCCTCTCCTGGCTTCATCCACCCTCCATTATAGGCACTCCTCCCACCCCACCCCCCTGGGACTCTCCCAGACCCCCTAGAAGAGGCCAACCAACCACACTCCACACAACCAAAGAAAGCAGTGTCGCTGTTCAAGCCAGCACACGCAGGGATCGCCGCGGGGAAGAACCTGTGCTGACTTCTCTGCGTATTTATTAGCTTTCTGCCCTTGGGCAGCCGCTTGCCTTCCCAGAGGTAACCCGATGGGCAGCTGCCGTGCAGGAATAGAGGGCAGGGAAGGAGCTTTGTGCTAATGAGTGCCACCCGGCCTCAGTGTTTAGTAGGCATTGTTTTCCCAGGGCTGCTGTGAGGATCAGAATGACATTAGACAAACAGGAGGCACAGTAGCGCCCGAGGCTGGAGAGGTGAGCTAAGCTTCCCCAGGGCCAAGCCACAGAGAAAAGAATTTTCTTCCATAATAGAAAATATAAGAGGAAGGCCAAGTCCAGCCCAGAGGAATCACCTGGGGACTGAGGTGGTTCATAGGGCCTCCCAACTCAGGGTCCCGCAAGGAGGGGTGGGCAGGAAAGATGGAGAGTGAGTTAACCCCTCCCTCCCGCATCACAGGCGGCAGGAGCCACCATGCAGAAGACGCCCTGGGTGTGGGGCAGGGAGGTCCTCTCTGGGGCAGGACACCCCGATGGGAAAGTCTGGCTGGAGCATGAAGGTGGCCCTCTGATGGCATTTGCCGGCGGCAGCAAGCAGAGCCTGCCTCCATCAGCAAAGCACCCTCAGAGTGCTAGAACCTTCTCTCAGCCTCTGAAGCCAGCTCCCCTTTCAAGGGGAAGCCAAAGGGTCTGGCTTTTTTTTTTTTTTTGAGGATCCATCCTGTGCTTGGTGTCTTCCCCTATGTGTTATGGTTTGAATTGTGTCCTCCCAAAAGTCTCATTCCCCAGCACTTGAGCATGTGACTTTTTCTGGAAATGAGTTCATTGT
This sequence comes from Moschus berezovskii, assembly GCF_049115385.1. Taxonomy (NCBI): domain Eukaryota; kingdom Metazoa; phylum Chordata; class Mammalia; order Artiodactyla; family Moschidae; genus Moschus; species Moschus berezovskii. Next base: position 75,571,768 of record NC_142465.1, read on the forward strand.
AGATGTGGGTAGTTAAGATGAGGTCATGCTGGAGTAGGATGGACCCATAATCCAATATGACTGACGGCATTATTACAAAAGGGAAATGTAGACACAGACACAGATTCACAAAGAGAGAACAGCACGTGAAGATGAAAGCCCAGAGGAAGGCAATGCTTCTTCCCGTCAAGGAATGCCAGTGAGGCCCCGGGATGTAGGGGAGAGGCATGGAACAGATTCTCTGTTGCAGCCCTTAGAAGAGACCAGTCCTCCCAACACTTTGATCTCAGATGTCCAACCTCTAGAACTATGACATAATGAATGTCTTTTTTTAAGCCACTGAGTTTGTAATATTTTGTTATGACAGCCCTAGCAAACCGGAACTGTGTGTTACCTTCTTAAACCTCACAACAAGCCTGCAAAGGGAGATATTATTATCCACACTTTAAAAACATAGGAGCAGAGGATCAGAGGGGTCCAGTCACTTGTCCAAAGCCACAGAGCAAGTAAGAAAGAGCACAGGTATGAGCCTGGCTCTGTTTGGCTCCAAGCACACAGGCTGTGGTAGACACACTTGAACGTTGAATCCTGGGTCTTGGTTGGAAGCGAAGGAGATCTGAGGAGCACTGCGAGATCCCAGGGGATCACTCGGCAGCGTGGGATTCCTGGCCCACAAAATGAGTCCCACCAAGACCTCCACCCTCCCACAATAAGCAGGCTGGGAAAGAAAAGTCAGAACAAGCCTAGAGGGTATGGAACTGAGTCACTGGTGAGAAGTCTGGGGCAGTCATGGGTGAGGAGCTGACAAAAAGCTGACAGAGCCCTCAGCCAGCTGTTTGAAGGCCAGGGGCTTCCCTGGCCAAGGCCAGGTATGGTCAGGGAGCCAAGTGGCCCAAGCTATGAGACTCGGCTTCACCGGAGTCAGGACCCAGGAGGTCATCGAGGTATCCTAGGCATATCTGCCTTTTGCGCTCTTCAATGCTCTTCTCCTGCAAGGCTTCAAAGCCTGGGCCTCTCTCTGCTGCTCCAGAACAAGTTGTCCCCCAAAGACCTCCCTCACCCCCCTGCCACCTCCCTCAGGCTGGAGCAGCCATCCCCAGGCAGCACCTCCCTTCCCTGCTGAGGGCCTGGCTCTGCAGTGGCCCTCCTTTCCTGTATCCTGCAGTTAGGAGAGCTCAGCCTCTCCCTCAGAAGGGCCCCAGCATCATTCTTAATCAAGGCACAGAAAGATGGCTTTGCGGTCCCCCTGGAGCCTGCAAAATAGGCCTTTCAAGCCTCATCTCCTGGCAGGGGACCATGGGGACCACAGGGGAGTTTGTCACTAACAGAGTTAGAGAGATGCAGAGATAGGGTGGAGGCTGACGGTCACTTCTCAGGACCCAGGGAAAGGCAGGGGACAGCCGGGACCCCCAGCTGCCTGAGGTTTCCCTTCCAGGGGCGTTTGTGGGTGAGGCTGCCTGCACCTTCAGCCGTCCTTGGGACCCCACCCCCTCTCCTTGGTGACTAGGAAGGGGGAGTATAAAGGGGTGTGACATGTTTTGCAGGCAGCAGAGCCAAATTGCACTTGGGGTCTACCCCCTGCTGGACCACTTCGCGGGCATCCAACCTGGGCGTAGGGTGGGGCAGAGCCAGGTCCATTGTACGGGCTCAGCCACTCTGTGATGCTAAAGGTCCTCTGTCCGTGTGCTCTGCAGGGAGACCAGACCTGAGGCAGGTGGCAGAGGGGCTCAGAGTCACAGCCCAATCCCCATACCATGGGGGAGATGGCCAGGTGAGGCACCCCAGGGGATGGGGGCCTGCAGAGGGGGCTCCTGGCTCCCCTGTATGCTAATCTTAGGCCCTGGCCTGTGTATGGCTAGAACGGGGCACAGCCTTCCAGGACGCCATCTCTGACTGGGGCCACAGGGACATCAGAGTTTGGGACTGGCTGCCCCCCTCAATTACCACCTCCAAGGCTCAGCCAGCACTCCACAATCACCTCTAAGGGGCTCTCCTCGTTGAGTGCTCTCTGAACTTTAGGGAGGGCCTTCCTGTCCTCAGCTGGAGCTGCCAAAGATACCGGTGCCCCTTAAGGTGTCAGTTCCAATGTCCATTTCCCATGGGGTCAGCCAGTCAGTGCACCTCCTCACTGTACCTTATGCAGTCTTTAACAAGCATCCAGGTCCTGGGTCTCTGGGTTCCAATTGCAGCTTTGCCTCTGGTTTGTCATCTGTAAACAGGGTTGATAATGGTTGATGCTGCATATGGTTACTGTGAGGATTAAGTATGATAAGACTCAAAAAGTATTTGGAATGGCACATCCGTTCCATTCAGTCGCTCAGTCGTGTCCGACTCAGTCGAACCCATGGACTGTAGCCTACCAGGCTTCTCCGTCCATGGGAATTCTCTAGGTAAGAATACTGGAGTGGGTTACTGTTTCCTTCTCCAGGGGATCTTCCCGACCCAGGGATCAAACCCGGGTCTCCCACATTGGAGGCAAACGCTTTAACCTCTGAGCCACCAGGGAATGGCACATAGTAAGTACTAAATACAAGTAACTATAAGTGGCTTCCCTGGTAGCTCAGTGGTGAGGAATCCACCTGATAATGCAGGAGACATGTGTTCAATACCTGGTCCGGAAAGATCTCACATACCTCAGACCAAATAAGCCCACGTACCACAACTACTAAGTCTGTGTTCTAGAGCCCAAGAGCCTCAGCTGTGGAAGCCTGCACACCCTAGAGCCCATGCTCCACAACAAAAGAAGCCACCGCAATGAAAGCCCATGTACCGCAACTGGAGAGTAGCCCCCACTCACTGCAACTAAAGAAAAGTCCAGAGCAGCAATGAATACCCAGCTCAGCCAAAAAAAAAAAAAAACGAAACTCTAAGAAAGACGATGGTGATGGCGCTCTGAGTGTCCACAACGATGCTCCATTACTCCTACCACTATGATCACTGCTGGGACTGTTAACATCATTATTACTGCTACAACTGCCATTTGAGCCGGTAATAATGCTACCCCCATGGTAAACACCGTCCTCTATAACAATTATGGGTTTATAAAGCTTTGGAAATTTTAGTGGCGCCCACTGAACCTGTAAAATGTGAATTTGCTTGTCAAGGGTTTTCATCCTGTAGTTCTGCCTCTTGCCACCTCCTTATCCCTCGGCTCTGCCTGCTGCCCCACCTTTCCCCAGGAGTCCCCTCTCTCCCCTGCTTTCCTCCTCTAGCTAGATCAGCTCCTTCTTCTTCTTCTTTTTTTTTTAATTAACTTACTCTCTTTTTAAAATTAAACCTTCATCGCTTCTCGGCCTTTTGGCTAAGATCAAGTGTAAAATTAAACCTTCCTAAAGACTCAGCTCAGATGTCATCTGTTCCTTAAAGTCTTCCTCGGCTGGAGAGAAATAGAGATAAAGATGCAAACTAGAAGATCAGGTGTGGGGATTTTATTGGCCAGAATGGCAGCGAGAATGGAGGCAGCAAAGACTCCAATTAGATACTGAGAACTAGTCTAGGAGAGAAGCCAAATTAGGAATCTGAAGCAACCAAACCTGCCTTCAAGTGGCTTAGAGGAATTCTGCTGAGCACTTTGTAATAACAAAAAACACAGTTACTAAGGTGTGTGCCAGGTACTGTTCAGGTATGGGTGCATACAAAACAACGCTATGAGGTAAATGCTCTTCTGATCACTGCCCCTTTACAAATGAAGAAACTGAGGCACAGAGAATGAATATCCATTTGGCTAGCGAGTTAGTAGGAAACAGAGCTGAATCTGAACCCAGGCTGGCTGACTCTGGAGCCCGTGTGCATAAGCACAACTCTTCTCCTATTACAATTATTGTTTCTATCTCCCCTCACCCATCTTCCCTTCGTGCTGTTCTGTCACTCCCTACCTCTGGCTGTGAGCTTAGGGAGGTCGGGACCAAGTCATTCTCTATTCATTAATTCAGCAAATATTTCATATGCACCACCTGAAGATAGAAAACGTGAGTATATTTGAGAAGTACTTAGAACAGTGCCTGGTACACAGTGGGTGTTGGCAGCAGCAGCAGCAGCATCATATCATTCTCAGCATCACCATCATTACCATCACCATCATCTTATCATCTATACCCCTGCACAAAACCTGGCGCTAAGAAGATTTTCAGCGAATATTTTATTGAAAGCTGGATGGCGAGGCGTTTCTCACAACCACTCACATTCCCAGAAAGGGACAGCTTTTCAGGGTCAGGAAAACTGATGCTTTCATTCTGAGTCCCCAGAGGAGCCATTTGCCACCCATCTTCCTTCCTTGAGGTGGTAGATGCATCCTTCCTTCTCCTGGAAGTGGCTCTTTCTCACATCACCTCTCTGACTCCAGTGGGCAGAACTGATTCCTCCTTCTCACATCAGAACACAGGGCCTGGCCCCACTCTGTGAGCCGCTTTCCCTTCTTTCTGCATTAGGAGGACCTTGAATCATAAGCACATCCCCAACGCAGAAGACAGTCTCCAAACAGAAACTGATAAATGAAAGGAAGGTGGGGGGCATGGGGCGGGAAACATCAGCCCTCAAGGTCACTTCTTCAGTGGGCTCCAAGGAATGAATACCAAGAGAATTTCTGACAATAAAATGTCAGAGACAATGATCTAAAAGTAGAGAGAGAAGTGTCTGGAAGACCTGAGGAAGAAAGTTACAAAAAATGGCATTCTTTAGTATCTCTGCTGCTGCTGCTGCTAAGTCACTTCAGTCATGTCCGACTCTGTGTAACCCCATAGACAGAAGCCCACCAGGCTCCCCCTTCCCTGGGATTCTCCAGGCAAGAACACTGGAGTGGGTTGCCATTTCCTTCTCCAATGTGTAAAAGTGAAAAGTGAAAGTGAAGTCGCTCAGTCATGTCTGACTCGTAGCAACCCCATGGACTGCAGCCCACCAGGCTCCGCCGTCCATGGGATTTTCTAGGCAAGAGTACTGGAGTGGCTTGCCATTGCCTACTTCTGCATTAACCACTGGAATTTACCCAGAGGAGAAAAAGGCAAAGGCTGAGAAGGTGTCCAGACTGAGAATAGATAGTACTGAGTTTTAAAGTGAAATTAAATGTCTGGACTTCTAGAAAGACAGGTGATGTTCATTTCAGAATGGCTCCATCAGGTCCCCAGCACCCTGAGGACTTTTGTAAGGCTCAGTCTCCTGATAGGAAGCATAGGTCTCTATGTCTGCTGTAACAAATTACTACAAACTGGGTGGCCTGAAAGAACATAAATGGATTCTCTTACAGTTTTGGAGGTCACAGTTCAAAATGAGTTTCCCTGAGCCAGAACTAAGATGTCAGGAGGACTATGTTCCCTTCTGGAGGCTTTAGGGGGAAACCCCTTTCCTTGCCTTTTCCAGCTTCTAGGGCTGCCCACACTCCTCAGCTCATGGTCTGGAGCTCTGACATGGGCTCTTCTGCTTCTCTCTTCCCTATTTGAAGGACACTTGTGATTACACTGGACCCACCCAGACAATCTGAGACAGTCTCCTAATCTTAAAATCACTTGATTCCGTTCCGTTCCGTTCAGTCGCTCAGTCGTGTCCGACTCTTTGCGACCCCGTGGACTGTAGCCTACCAGGCTTCTCCGTCCATGGGATTCTCCAGGCAAGAATACTGGAGTGGGTTACTGTTTCCTTCTCCAGGGGTCTTTCCGACCCAGGGATTGAACCCAGGTCTCCCACATTGGAGAACCTTAATTCTTTCTGCCACCTTAATTCCTTCCACCCTTGCCAGGTAATTTATTCACAGGTTCAAGGGATTACAACGTGCACATCTTTGGGGACCATGATGTGGTGTACCACATGGTATTACAGATATAGGATTATATGATGATTATTTCAAAATTGGTAATTCATCTGGACTATTGCTCAGTCATTAAAAAAAGGATGAAATAATGCCATTTGCAGCAATATGGGTGGACCTGGAGATTACTATGCTGAGTGAAGTAAATCAGACAGAGAAAGACAGCTATCATATGATATCAGTAATATGTGGAATCTAAAAAATGATACAAATGAACTTACTTATGAAATAAGAAATAGATTTACAGACATAGAAGCAAATATATGATTACCAAAGAGGAATGGGGGAAGGGATAAATTAGAAGTTTAGGATTAACAGATACACACTACCATATATAAAACAGATGAATAACAAGAAACTATTGTATAACATAGGGAAACAGGGAACTATATTCAATATCTTATAATAACCTATAATAGAAAAGAATCTGAGAAAGAATATATGTGTGTGTGTGTGTGTCCATAATTGAATCACTTTGCTCTATACCTGAAATTAATACAGCATTGTAAATCAGCTACACTGCAATTTTAAATTGTTTAATTGATAATTTATTTCTGGAACTGGAAGTGGTTTTTCATGATTCAGAAATTGGATTAAACCAAGTTAGTGTGACCTCAGGAGAGTTACTTAACCTCTCTGGTTAAACCTTTGTTTTATCATCTCTAAAATAAAGAGTTGAGCAGTAAACTCTCCTAATGAGCAACTATGGCTTCACCATCTCATGCCCAGGGCCCAGCACATTATAGGCACTCAGAAAACATGTGTGCTGACTGGGGGCACTGGATTTAGTGGTGCTTCACCACTTTAAAATGGTTTCGTGACTCATGGTTCTAAGTAATAAAACGAAACACAAGTTTTCAAAATGGATATTCACACCTGTCAAGAGAACTCCTCCCGAGCATTTGTGTCATTTTTCTCTGTGACACTTATCCTTGTACGAGAAGGCACTCAATTACACACACATACACATGCACACACACAATAAATGGAAGGATGGACAACTGACTGTGTGTATGTACGTGTATGTATATATATGTATATGTACACACAGAGGGAGAGAGAGAGAGAGTGTGTGTGTGTGTGTGTGTGCGCACCTCAGTTTTGTCACCTGTAAACTATAACAACAGTAATTATAGCAACTGTGGAGAACTGCTGTAAGGATTACAATAGTTAATACACGCAAAGCACTTAGAATAGTGGCTGGCTCATAGCAAGTGCCATATAAAATCTGAACTATTGTTTCTCATCAGCATCATGAGTCTCTTGCCACAGCCCTGAAAGGATATGGAAGTTCCATACGTCACCATACTGTGGAAAGAGGAGGGGTCCCAGCCCCTCGAGGAGATCTGGGGCAGCTGCTGAAGGAAGTGGCATTTACCCTGTGCCTTGAAGGAAGGGGGACTCGCTGCCTGTGAAAGCCAAGCGAGGGGCATTCTGGGTGGGAGGAGCTGTGGAAGCAGAGGTGTGGGGGGCGGGGGGGCTGTGTCATATCGAGGAGAGTGAGTCCCTCTGTCACTTGGGGAGTGGTATGAAATTCGATTGGACAGCTAGGTTAGGTAAAGATCGCAAAGGCGAAGGAAGTTCCCATCTTATCCTCTAGGAAATGGGAGCCTCTGAAGGTTGTTGGAGTTTAGAAGGGTAGCCATGGTCTTAAGACTGCTCTGCTGCTGCTACTGCTAAGTCACTTCAGTCGTGTCCGACTCTGTGTGACCCCATAGACGGAAGCCCACCAGGCTCCCCCATCCCTGGGATTCTCTAGGCAAGAACACTGGAGTGGGTTGCCATTTCCTTCTCCAGTGTGTGAAAGTGAAAAGTGAAAGTGAAGTCGCTCAGTCGTGTCCGACTCTGAGCGACCCCACAGACTGCAGCCTACCAGGCTCCTCCATCCATGGGATTTTCTAGGCAAGAGTACTGGAGTGGCTTGCAATTGCCTTCTCCGTAAGACTGCTCTAGGCGGTACAAAACATTTAAAATCACTAACTGAGTAGACAGTTCTAAAAGACGTGGTGAATATAGTGGAGGTGGGGGTGGGGAGGGAAGAAAATGTCCAAAAAGTCTTCTTATAGGGAGGGAGCCATAAGTTTTTTTAAAGTTGAGAAACATTGAGTTATATCTGGGCTACATCATATATTAATATTTCCTGATGGAACTCCCAGGACAGGTGCTAAAAGGAAGTTTCCCCGGAAGCATCCTTAACCAGATGCATAGCTGAATAGGGCCCTTTTTCAACAGCAAGGACTGTGAGCTTTCTACCCCAGGGGCCCATGGCCTTGTTGGAAGTGCAGTACCTTTTAACAGCAGCAACAAATGAGAATTTAGAGTCCTCTTGAGGTTGATTTTGCTCTGTAATCAGCTGCTGAGTTTCTAGCCTAATGGGATTCTAATGTTTTTAAAAGCCAATTTAGTAATCTTTGTATTTTCAATGGATTGTGAAAGCCCTATTAGTTATTTATATCACCGTACACATGCGTGGCTGCAAATGGCAGATTTATGCTTTTATGTGCCATTAACATCTACACTATGTTAACAGCACCATTTAGCCAGCTCTCAAAATGTTGGCCCAATCTCTTCCATGCCTGTACACACACACACACACACACACACACACACACACACCTCTGTCATTCTGTGTGGTCAGCCATAGGGTATTTCAACTTATTAAATATCCTAGTGAATAGTTCCTCACTGTATCATATCAAATAAGTGATAAGTCTGTAGTCACCCGGCTATTTAATTAAAGATAATCAGTCTTTGAAGAGTTAGAATACAATTAAATATACTTAACACTAAAACTCGGTTGAACATGATTTAATCTTTCTTGGGTGACTCAGGATCTCACAGGCCTTGGAGGCCTTTGTTATGAATATAAATGATCTTCATGCCCTTACTCTGCAGAAGTTCCATTGGAAAGAGATTTCCAGTTGGAATTCTGCCAAATACACAGACTTCTACTGTAGAAGGTACCCTCGCAATTACCTGGAAATGGTTCCTAGACATCCTGGGGGAGACAAACCTGTGAATATTTGTCCTTGGCATAAAAATGTTCTGACAGCTGCTGTGAAATCCATTTTCCAGCCCCTGTTCTTTCTCTAATAGGGAGAAATTCTCAGTGGGGTGCTAATGTATCATTAACACCTTTCTTTAAAACATACTAATCTTTCTTTTCCATCAAGAACTCTACCCAGGCCTCATTCATTAATTCAACTTGTGTTTTTTAAGGAAATCTCAATGAAAAAGAGTAGAACAGAAGAGTTGGCAACAGAGAAAGGCACAGCTAAATTTGTTTCAGGGCACATGCTGTATATTCAAAATAAATCTAGGAGATCTCCTAAATGGATATATACTGCCTTAGCACTCCTGCTGCCTATCAGTTCTTTCCATGTGATCAACTGCACTAACTAAACGATATTCAGATACTTAATGATTCAGAATTTAAATTAATCTGGGAAAGAAGCAGCTTGAAATAACTTCAACATACCTTGTAACAAGAAAAGGCAAAAACTGATATGATTGAAAGGAGAAATAGATAAATCCACTTTGATTGTTGGAGACTAACATTCTCTATCAGAAGTGACAGATCCAACAGGTAGAAAATCAGTAAGGACAGAGTTGAACTCAGCACCTTCAATCAACTGGACATATGGACATCTATAAACTACTTCCTTCAACATCAACAGAATCCTTCTCAAGCTGACATGGAACGTTCACCAAAACAGACCACATTCTGAGGCATGAAACACACTTAACTTCAAAAGAACAGAAATTATACAATGTCTGTTCTCAGACCTCAACAGGATTAAACTAGACATCAGTTAGAGAAAGATAGCTGGAAAATTCCAAACACTTGGAGGTTAAGCAACACACTTCTGAATATCACTTGGGCCAAAGGAAAAAAATCTCAAGAGAAGTTTTAAAAATATTTTTAACTAATAATAAGGGAAAACACAACATAAAAATTTATGGGATGCAGAAAAAGCAGTGCTTACAGGGACATTTATAGCAGTAAATTCATGTATTAAAAAGGAAGATATATGGCAGAAAACAACCCAATATTATAAAACAATTATCCTCCAATTTAAAAATATATATATATAAAGATGTAAAATCAAGAATCTAAGCTTTTGCATGAGAAAACTAAAAAGAGAAAAGCAACTTAAATCAAAAGCAAACAAAAAGAAATAGTAAGAATTAGAGCAGAAATCAATTAAAAACAGGAAATCAATAGAGAAAATCTATGAAACCAAAGCTGGTTCTTTGAAAAGATTGATAAAATTGATGAGCCGCTAGCCAGGCTAACTAAGAACAAAAAGAGAAATGACAGAAGGAAATGAAGAAGGAGACATCACTATAAATCCCATGGACGTTAAAAAATAATAAAGAAATACTGTGAAAAACGTGTTGCTCATGAATTGTACCAAGTCCTTGAGAGACTTAATCTCCCAAGACTCACAACAAGAAGAAATCAACAATCTGGGGAGTTCCCTGGGGGTCCTGTAGTTAACGTTTTCTCACTGCCAAGGGCTTGGGTTCAGTCTCTGGTCAGGAAACTAAGATCCCACAAACGATGCAGCACAGCCAAAAAAAAAAGCAATAGACAATCTGAATAGGCCTATATCTATTAAAGAAATTGAACCAACAACTGATAACCTTTAAAAATAAAAAGTGTCAGGCCCAGGTAGTGAATTCTACCAAACATTTAGGGAAGAAATTTTACCAGTTCTCTACAACCACTTTTGGGCTTCCCTGGTGGCTCAGTGGTAAAGAGCCCCATCCACCTGCAATGTGGAAGCCTTGGGTTCGATCCCTGGGTCAGGAAGATCCCCTGGAGGAGGAAATGGCAACCCACTCTAGTGCTCTTGCCTGGAAAGTTCCATGCGCAGAGGAGCCTGGTGGGCTGCAGTCCATGAGATGGCAAAGAGTCAGACACGACTGAGCGACTAACCACAACAAAACAACCACTTTCAGAAAATGAAAGCAAAAGGAATCCTTCGTAACTCATTCTGTGCATTTGATGAGTCTGCTGCTGTTGCTGCTAAGTCACTTCAGTCGTATCCGACTCTGTGTGACCCCATAGACGGAAGCCCACCAGGCTCCCCCATCCCTGGGATTCTCCAGGCAAGAACACTGGAGTGGGTTGCCATTTCCTTCTCCAATGTGTGAAAGTGAAAAGTGAAAGTGAAGTCGCTCAGTCGCATCCGACCCTTAGCGACCCCACGGACTGCAGCCTACCAGGCTCCTCCATCCATGGGATTTTCTAGGCAAGAGTACTGGCTAGCATTACTCTAAATACCAAAACCAGACAACAATACTGCAAGAAAACTACAGATGCATATCTCTTGTGAACGTAGATGCAACAATCTTGAACAAAATATTTGCACATCAGATCCAATAATGTATAAAAGAGCATATTACTGTCCCTTCAACACATCAGTTTTCTTGCCTCTGTGCTTTGGCTTTTGCTGCTCCCTCTGTTTTGCCCTTTCCTACACTTTTCTCTGCCCCACAGCCCATCCCATTCCCCTAGTAAACCTCACCTCATCTTTTGGTACTGATCCTAGGACAGTTCACATGTGAATCCTTTCCTGTCAACGCCACTCAGGTAGAATATCCAATTTCTACGTGTGCCATTAGTGTAGCACGTATGAGCTTCTCTTACAGCTCCTGTACATAAGTACACTCAAAAGCATGTGTACTTATCCCACGAGATTATGAATTTCTTAAGGAAAGGATCTGTGTCTTTTCATTATAGCCTCAGTCTGGCACATTATGCGGGACGGATGAATGAAGGAATGGAGGGGTGGAGAAATGGATAGATGGATGGGAGAGAGGGAGGTTAGGTGGGTGGATAAGGAAATAGATCGATGGAAGTTAAGCTCCAAGAGAGCAACTACTCTGTGTTGTTTCCTTCTGTATCCCCATTGTATTGGTTTTATTGGATACATCCAATACACAATGTATTGAATAGTAGATGCTCAAAAAATAATTAAAGGATGATGCATAATAAAAGTGGAAGTTTGGATGGATGGACGGATAAATGAATGATTGATGAATGCATTTGAATTATAAGTATTCACGAGGAAGCAGAATGCCCACCTTGTCCACAAAGCTGCTGCCTCGTTATTTTACTCTGGTCTGTTGCCATGTGTTAATTGAAATGTCAAAGACTAGTTTTTAACTCAAAACACTCTAACAATAAGTTCCCTGTCTGTTGCACCCAGGACTGGGTTATGACCCAGTTGGGTTATTACCTTGCTGGGTTATTACCACCACATGACACTGTGCCTACACGTGTCACTGCTGTGTAGGGGAACAAAGGAGACAGATGCTTTTCAGAGAACTTCCAAATGGCCACAGTCCGTGGTCCCAGGAGCCAGATTATCTCCTCGATCTGGACATTTCCACAGCTCACAGATCTTCCTCTCTGGGCTGAGAGCCTCCTAAGAGTAGAAACGTCTTTAGCCTTGGGGTCTCAGAAGTGGCATCTGAGTTGGGCCTTGAAGGATGAGCATGAATTTCCTGGGCACCCATCAGAAGGTTGGTAGTAGGTGTAGAGATATTGAGGGAGAGGAAGAAGTGGTCACAGTGGGTACTGACCACTCCTCCTAGAATTTTTTCTGAGAAAAGGAAAGAGAGAAACAAGCTAGCTGGAAGGTAAAAGTTTAGTTTTTAAGAACAAACTTTTTTTGGCCCAATGCCCTCCATGGTCCGCCCCTACTACCCGGTCCAGCTCCTTCCCCCAACTTCTGCACCCTCTGCCCATCATGTACCCTCTGTTCCAACCACTCTTGTGGGCAGAGCACATACCCCTGGGCCTTTGCTCTTCCTTGGAATATCGTTCTCTAGTCACCAACATTATCTTCATCATCATCATCACCTTTGTTGAGCTATGTATAGGGTCCAAGATTTACATGCATTAACTCATTTGATCTTCCAGTGGCCTTGGGAGCATTTTATACAGTGACCATTCCCGCATTATTCACAAGGAAACGGAGATACAGGAGAGCTAAATAGCATCCCTAGGTGACGTTGCTGTGAAGTAGCACTGGTGCAATTCAACCTGAGCCTTCATTCAGGCTCCAGAACCAACACTCTTTCAACTTTGCCATAAGATATCTGCTTCCCCAGGTCTCCTAAGCTCCCCTGGGAAGTTGCCCTGACACTTCCAGGCCAACTTGGCTCACCCACTGTGATCCATGAGGGCCTCATGCACGCCTCTGCTCTGCTGTTTCTCCCACGGTGATTCAGGGGTCTGTCCCCCTTGCCGACCAGGAGCCTTTGAGAACAGAAACGTGTCCTGCTGTCTTTGCAGTGCTTAGTGTTGGTGAATGAATGAATGATCCATAGATACCTTCATATTCTTTTGGTTTGTTTTATTTTATTTATTTTTATTTTGTTTCTTATTGGAGTATAATTGCTTTACAATGTGGTGTTAGTTTCTGCTGTACAATGAAGTGAATCAGCTCTATGTGTACATATATCCCCTCCCTCTTGTGCTTGCCTCCTACCCCCATCCCACCCATCTAGGTCTTCACAGAGCATTGAGCTGAGCTCTCTGTGTTATACAGCAGATCCCCACTAGTTACATATTTTATGCACAGTAGTATGTATATGTATAAATTCTAACCTCCCAGTTTATCCCAGCCTCCCCTTCCCCACACTGTGTCCACATGTGCATCTCTACATCTGTCTCTATTCCTGCCCTGCAAATAGGTTCATCTGTACCATGTTTCTAGATTCCACGTGTATGCTTTAATATACGATATTTGTTTTTCTCTTTCTGACTTATTTCACTTTGTATGACAAACCCTAGGTCCATCCACATTTCTGCAGATGACTCAATTTCATTCCTTTTAATGGCTGAGTTATATTCCAGTGTATATATGTACCACATCTTTTTATCCATTCATCTGTCTTTGGTTATTCAGGTTGTTTCTATGTCTGACTATTGTAAATAGTGCTACAATGACCACTGAGGTACATGTGTCCTTTTGAATTATGGTTTTCAATGGCTTAGTGGGTAAAGAATCTGCCTGCAACACAGGAGACACAGGAGATGTGAGTTTGAGCCCTGGGTCAGGAAGATTCTCTGGAGAAGGAAATGGCAACCCACTCCAGTATTCATGCCTGGAAAGTCCCATGGACAGAGGAACCTTGTGGGCTACAGTCCCTGAGGTTGCAAAGAGTGGGACATGACTGAGCGACTAACACTTTCACTTTCAGGGTGTCTATCCAATAGTGGGATTGCTGGGCCATGTGGTCGTTCTATAGATATCTTCGTGTTGTTTTAAGGTCAGCGTGCTTATTCCCCCTGGGCACTTCAGCTGCCAAGGACCAGCATGTTATTGAGCTCATTTCTGAAAATTCTCCATCTTTGTGTTTTCTATCTCTTATTTCCTTTGATGATTTAGCTTCTGACTTCCTAAGAGCTTTTCGCATTGAATGCAATTCATAATGGGGGAAAATGAACTGTGATCTGGGTGTATCCTAATTGGAATATGTCATGCCTCTCACAGATGTATGTGTTCACTAAGCCAGTCCCGAATTTGTTTCCCACTGCCAAATTTCTTAAAATAAAAAGGAGTTTCCAAGCTGATTGTGCAAACATTTTTAAAAATCTGATAACTTCCTACCTTATTTCTTAATAAATTAAACAGTGGAAGAAAGCCCTCTAGCAGCGTGTTATTGAATTCCTAAATCTTTCCCTTCAAATAACTTCACTTGGATTATTAACAAACATTTATCGACCCCCTTTTCTGTGACAGGTTGTCCATGTAGATTATCCCATTATGGCCTCCCAAGCACACTAGGAGGTTGATAGCATCAAACAAGTTTCAGAGGGAGAAACAGAGGCTCAGAGGAGCCGAGTCACAAGCCCCAGGCCTCACAGCTGGGAGACGGTGAGGCGGGAATCTGAACCCAGCCAGGTCTGTCCAGTGCCAGTTTGAGGGCTGGTGTGCTGCACCCCAGCTGCTTCCTTCCCATTTCTTAAAGCTGGGACTAGTGCCAGGACACTCTACTTTAAATTCTGGGGACAACCTAGCAGAAAACAAGGCTTAGCTTGGCAGGCAGGACACAGGACAGTCTGTCTCCTTCTCACAGCCAGAGACAGACAAGGCAGAACCCAAGCCTGGGTCCAGGATGCCAAGACCTTATGTAGCCCCCTTGTCTCCCATCACCATCATCACATCAAGGGGAGAGTGGATGAGTGCTGATGATTGTCTTATTTGGTTTTCTCTTGGTAGGTAAATAGCATCCTGATTCAATGATAGAATGGAGACACAGAGAAGAGCTGAGTGGAAGGAAAGGATGGCAGGGTGTTGTATTTGCCAAGGAACCATCCTATAGAGGTAGGCATTCAGGGAAGCAGAACTGCCCAGATCGCCCCCAGCGGAGACAGAATGCCAGATGTGGTTGGTCCAGGGCCCCACCCACAGGAGTGGTTCTCATATTTTCTATCCTAAATGACCTAACAAAAAAGTTGTCTGTCTCCAGTCACACAGGATTGTGGAAGGATGATCTGCAAGACTATTTGAATCCAGACATTAGATAAACAAA
Organism: Moschus berezovskii; assembly: GCF_049115385.1. Taxonomy (NCBI): domain Eukaryota; kingdom Metazoa; phylum Chordata; class Mammalia; order Artiodactyla; family Moschidae; genus Moschus; species Moschus berezovskii. The sequence goes on from NC_142465.1 coordinate 75,587,099, forward strand.
GCTGCACATTGTGGAAAGAGGCCATTCAGTAGGCACTTGCTATAGGTTGGAGGCCTTAAATATTTCTTTTCTTTAATCAACACAATAAACTGATGATGTGGATACTTTAACCCCTCTTTGCAGACACGGAAGCTGATTGAAGGTCTAGGAAGTGCTTTGTCCAGGTTGCCCAAGGAACTGGGGCAGGATTGAAGCCTGTCTGTGGTCTCTGGTCTCCCAATGGTTAGTCAGTCCCAGGTTGGTTATGGCTGGAAATGTGGACATTCAAAGACACTGGTTAATCATCTTTTAGCACTTTCCAACCCCTTTGAAAATGTGAATGGATTTCCCCTTAGACAAACGTATAATCCACTCCACAGTGGTAGATTTCAGTAAGACGGTGACCCCTTCAACATAGTAGCCGCTCCCCAATGGTCACCTGCTCTCCAGGGTGACCATATTCCTTTAGGTCCAAAGTCATATTTGAACTTTAGGTCTCCCCTTCTTTGAAACTTGGGTCAGTCACCAGGCTGTGACTGTCCTTAACTCCAATAACAGAAATTGATCAGTACTCCAAAACACTCAAGCCTGTATCTGACACTAAAGTATTCAGCTGGGACCTTCTTAATGACCTAGTTGATTTTTATACACAAAAAAATAACTCTAGTTTGTGTGTGTACCCCATATAGAGTCGTCAAAACAAAAGAAAAAAAGGAAAACCCTGGTATATAATCTTTGCATAATAGATCAATTATAGATTTCTCAAATCCTAGTACTCTAGCTTTCAAAGCTTCTTTGAATAATTACATTTTCACATTTAAATTTCATAACCCTCTAAAAGAAGGATGAATAATTCTGAGGGAAATTATTTATTCTCACGATGAAGCATAAAGCAGTTCAAAGCTGCGTTTATACACATTGACCGATTTTCATCTCCGTTAACATATGTCAAGCATGTACTATTGCTCAGCACGTGCAAAGTACTTTAGTACACATGATCTCATTTCATCTCCCACCCTCGGCAGTGCCATGAGGGAGATAAGGCTATTCTTGTCACTCCCATTTCACAGAAGAGGAAACAGAGGATCAGAGAGGTTCTCTGACCTGCCCAAAGTTAAACATGGGTAGGAAGTGGTAGAGCCAAGACTGATGCTCTGCGTTCCAGATTCCAAGTCTGGAGTCACATTTGAGGCACATTTGCTTGTACCTCGACCCATGGGTGAAGCAATGTTTCAGATGCCAGCGTGGGATAAGAACTTGCTGTGTATAATGCAATTACCAAGAAAGCAAACCTGTGAGTACATGTCAGGGCCTTTTGTATTGTTCATTAGAGAATGTCATCCTCCCCGACATTCAGGGCTCACTCCCAGGTCTCCTTTACTGTGAAGCCCCCTGACTACTACCCCCTGCCCCAGCAGAGAGCCTCATCCCCTGAACCTTGGGTCACTTGTCCCACCGGATCATGGTCATCTGCTATCATTTACCAAGGGCACTTTTAAGAGTGGTAAATCTCTGAATTAGAGTCAGAAACTTCAGAGGCATCAGATGAAGGGTGGGCCCAGCATTCGTTGCAATGGCTACTTGACTTGACCTCTGACCAAACGTCTGGGCAGGTGAGCAAACAGGAGGAAGCAAGGATGACTCAGGGCGTCCCTGCCTGGGCTGATCGGGCGATGACTCAGGTGTTAAGGGAAAAGGACAGGCAGGAGGCTGGCCTTACATGATGGGCATTTCTGTGAAGATTTTGCCTTTCCTGAAAAGCTGAGGGTCCCTGAAGTGCGGGGATCACCTCTCAACCTTCTCTACAGCCGATGTGGAGCCCAGCCCAGTGCTAAGTAGTATCCAGTAAATCGTCAATCTGTATTGTCCAGTTAATGCCACGGTGTGAACCAGCCTGGCTCATAGAGTTTTTCAAACTGCCAGTCACGACCCATGAAATCACTTTTGGTGCCACACTCAGCATTTTTTATTGGTAAGATAGAAACAAAGTGAAAAGAAAAAAATGGAGCATGCCTCGTACATAGTAAGGATTAATATTATTTTCCGTGATTTTTTTTCATGGAAAACATGAAAAGTGTGTATAGTAGTGGTGGTGGTGGTGGTGTGTGTATGTTTGTGTGTGTGTACTGGTGGTGGTGGTGTAGTTGCTGAGTTGTATCTGACCCTTTTGTGACCTCATGGACTGTAACCCACCAAGCTCCTCTGTTCATGGGATTTTCAAGCAAGAATACTGGAATGGGTTGCCATTTCCTTCTCCAGGGGAGCTTCCTGACCCAGGAGTTGAACCCATGTCTCCTGCTTGGCAGGCAGATTCTTTACCACAGAGCCACCTGGGAAGGCTGTGTGTACTGGGTTGTGATGTAAAATATTTTTATTGAGTCCAAGATTTTTGAAAAACAATAGTTAGAAAACAATCTCAGAAACTCATGTGACCAGTTTCCTGATTATAAGCCATTAAACTCTAATGATCATTTGCACTGTTTATCCATTTATTTGTTACTCAAAAAAATCTGTTATGGTTGCCTTTTCCACTGTGTCAGCCTGTTAGGTATGAAAGTAAAATATTCAAGACAAGTGACTAGGCCAGTGTGGCTGGAGCCACTAATTATGCAGCAGGGGGCAGAAGAGGTGTGTCCTCTCCCTGCTCGTGTTCAAAGGAGCCTTTGTTTGCTGGGCTTTTGTGGTTCAAACAGGGTGAGGAGTGGACTTGAATTTTGACCTTTGCCTTCTGTCTGTGCCCTTGCCCTGACAGTTGACTTAAATAATTCAGCACCTGTGTGTTGATACTGCTTCACTGTACTCCAGTTGTTTTGTCATTGGCAGTCTTGTTTCTCCAGTGAGTTTATTCTTGAATACATCTTCTGCTTCTTTTGCATCTCCAAAATGCCTAGCAGAATTGGGACTACTGTAGGCACTCAATAAATGCTTCCTACTTATTGACTACTTTTGTTCAGGTCCCTGCTCATCTTCTCATCTTTTCCTACCATAGAGCATGTATGGTACGGCTTTGTGGTTTTGTGTATAATAGCCTATCTCCTTCACTTAGACTGTGAGCCCATTGAGAATGGGAGTAGGTGTATCCCGTCCATCACCATATCCTCAGTTCCTAATGCAGCACACCACCTGCCTGCCTCATTCGTCGTCTCCTCCGTGATTGACATACAGTAGGTATATCTGTTAGTCATCACCATAATAATACTGAGTAATGAACAACCCTGGGTATCTCAATGGCAAATTAAATTCACACTTGCTTTTGTGGGGCAGCTCCAAGCTACAGATTGTACTGGATCGACTCTGTGGGTCTCTCACCTTCCTTACACCAGCAGGCTAAGCAGGGTGTGTTTTTCTCATGACAATGCAAAAACGCAAAAAGAGCAAGTTCAACTGCACAGGTGCTTTCCGGATGTTTGGTTCCATCATATCTCTTAACATACCTTCGGCCAAAGTTCGTGAAACGAAAGGCCAAGGAGCAAGAAAGCACACTCTGCCTATAGAGGTTGTGGTGATGACAGGAACGGTGAATATTTCTGAATAGTCAATCGAAGTAAGTTCATGGAATGGAAAGGATGGGATGAAAATAATTGGATTCCAGGGATCTCCCATGAGTATTCACCATACAAGTTACAAAAGCCCGTGGGGACTTTTTAGCTCCTGAAATGCAGCTCTATGGAGAAAGTCAGAGCTTTGTCTGACAGGTAACAGCACAACCACCCGGAGTGGAATTTGCTGGGGAAGTAAAGCGAGCCCTCAGGGGACTGCCAGGAGAGAAGTCCTCCAGGGCACTTGGGGTGGCAGCTGCCTCGGGAAGGCTGGTGGGACCATGAGTCCTCAAGAGGTGTCTCTGCGCAGGTGGGGTCCCTGCCAGTTCTGAAGAAATGATTTTCTTCTCTGTCCTTTGGCCATATGTGCATACAGACGAATGTTTGTTAAATCAGCAGGAGACCTTTGAAAAGACCTAGACTTCATTTCCAAGAGGATGCAGAGCCCTGGTTTCCATGTTTCCTTTGCCGTACCAACTCTGGTGTGGTTTGAGGCTGTGTGTGGGGGTTGAGGGGTTTTGCACCCCTCCTTTGGGTAGCAGAAAAATAACAATCTGTTTGCCCTTCACCCTCTGTTCCCACCACCTGCAGGAGTGCTCTGCCTGCCAGACAGCCTGAACCTTCACCGGGACCCGCAGCGGACCAGCAAGCCAGGAGAGCTGCCCATGTTTAGCCAGTCCGAGCTGAGGACCATCGAGCAATCCTTGCTGGCCACCCGCGTTGGCAGCATCGCAGAACTGAGTAAGTGGATGCTGGTTCTCTCCCTACTTTGTGCCCAAGGGGCTGACTGTGCTCACGGCAGTGTTCTGTAACCAATCCAGTGACTCCTTTTATTAAGCACCTGCTATGTACACAGATCAGTGTTGATGGCTGTGGTGAAGGTGAGGGCTCTGGAGTCAGGTAGACTGGTAAAGACTGCCTCTGATGGAGGTCAGCCTCCTACCCTTTCTAAGCCTCCATTTCCTTTTTTATAAAACAGAGAATATGGTAACACTTCACTTGGAATGTAGTTGGGGTGACTCAGCAAGCTGACACCCACCAGGCAGGTCTCTGCAGTCCCTGCTGCTGCTGCTGCTGCTAAGTCACTTCAGTCGTGTCCGACTCTGTGTGACCCCATAGACGGAAGCCCACCAAGCTCCCCCATCCCTGGGATTCTCCAGGCAAGAACACTGGAGTGGGTTGCCATTTCCTTCTCCAATGTGTGAAAGTGAAGTCGCTCAGTCGTGTCTGACCCTTAGCGACCCCACGGACTGCAGCCTACCAGGCTCCTCCATCCATGGGATTTTCTAGGCAATAGTACTGGAGTGGCTTGCCATTGCTGCAGTCCCTAGCATACGGTAAATGCTGTAAAGACTGTTGACTTCCACAACAGGACCACGTCTGTTCAGAATCCTCCACTGGCTACCCATCTGATCCACAGGAAAAGCCAAAATCCTCAAAATTCCATCCAGGCTCCCCACCTGTGTCCCTCAGACATCTTCCTCCACTTCCTCCCCAGGCCTGCTAAACTCAATCACACTGGCACCTGTTGTCCTTGAACATAGCAAACATACCTCAGGGCCTTTGCACATACTGTTCCCTCTGTCTAAACCACTCTCATCCTCCAGATATCCACAGAGATTATGTCCTCATTACCTTCAAGTCTCACCCCAATGTTACCCCTTAATGAAGTTTTCCCTGACCACCCTATTTAAAATTATAACACCCTAAGAACCCTGATCCCTCTTCACTGCTTTACCTTTCTTCCCAGCTATTACCCTATAACATGCTCAATATTTCTTTTTGCTTTTTAGTAACAAGTCCACTGAGATATAATTCATATCCTGTTCACCTGCTTAAAGTATATCATCATTCAGTGGCTTTTAGTGTATTTCCAAGTTACACAATCATAACCACGATCAATTTTAGGACATTTTCATCACCCCAACAAGAAACCTGATAGCCACTCACAATCATTCCCCTCCCTCCTTCCCCCAGACACCCTCAGTAGTTGACTCATTAATTTTTTAAATTATCTGTTTCCTGCTATTAGAATATACTCTCACAGAGAGAAGAGATATTTGTTTTGTTCACTGATGTAACCTCAGCACCACGCACACTGCTTGGCGCATAGTCAGTCCTTGGGAAATATGACAAAAGGGAGACACAGAGACAAAGAGAGAGGTGATGGGAAGAGAGGGCGGGAAGGGGCAGGGAGGTGGGGAGAAGGAGGCCGGGGTGCCCCAAGTTTGAGTAACGATTGCTGCGCTTCTCCGCCTCCTGATTCAGGTCTGGGCTGAGTCTGGCCAACCAGAGGAACATAAAACTGTATCTACTTATGATCCAGTTAATTGTCAAATGACACAGCCGTGTGTTTGCTCCAGATGGAACTCAAGTAATGATCACAGAAATGCTAGAGTATGTTAAAGTATGAGGTAGTGTGAAATTCTAGAAAATTCTGAACTATAAAAGACTTCAGGACTCATAAAGCAACTTGTACCTCTTCCCTAGAATTCCCTGTATACCCAGGACAGTCATCCTACCTTGAGTACATGGCTTGCACCTCTGCAAAGGGAAGCAGTCGCTGATTCGAGCTGAAGGGGCTCCTTATGTTCACTAGAGCTACTTCCTTGGCACCTGAATTTGGAAATTGTGCTTCCATTCCCATCAAATTCCCAAAGTCATGAGATGCCTCTGATTACAGGGTCTTCCAGCCACTGGTCAGTTGTATGATTGTTCTTAAACTTAAGGATTCTGTGGACTCCTTTGGCAGCCTGATGAAACCTGTGGACCCTGCCTTAGAACAGTACTTTTAAATGCATGAAATAGAAAGGAAGCTAATTATATTAAAAGACAGTTATCAATATATATTAGCTAAACTGTGATATAGTCATTATATGTTTTTATTAGAACATTATAAAACAAGATCTAGCAGCAACTCTGATGACATATTATTTTGAGGTGGTGATGTGTGTGAATGATATTTTGAGATATCTGCAACAGTTGGAATGGGATAAGGAAAGGTCTACATTTTAACAGCCCCCCAGAGATTCAGATGTAGCTGGTCCAAGCAGATCCCTTGGGGAAACATCTCAAAGAAGAAATGCCGTGTTGTTTGGGACTCCACCAATTTCTAAGACATGCCCATGACCTTGGAAAGGCCAATTCTGGCTACAGGGTTGGATCGTGTCTACATGGGTGCCACCTTAGAAGAGGCCCCTACACGTTCTCCTCTGGGGTCTCAAAGGTTTGTCCTGAAGTATTTTAAGGGCCCCTCCTAGCACCTGGGCTGGAGCTCCACTCAATTCCAGTGCTTCTCTTGAAGGAAAGGATTTGCTAAACAAATCTGCACTTCACTTAAGCAGGCAGTCCGCAGGAGCAGCTTGTCACGTAAACTGTTTTTAAGGACAATTTGCTCTGTAAATTAAATGCTGTCGTTGCTGTTGAATATTGACTTTCGCATATGAATTGTTGGCACACAAATAGGTGCTGCTAATTATGAATAGGTTCCCTCTGTTCATTAAGTCAGCCCCGTAGAACGTGTGTGCTGAAGCATGTTGATAAGCCACGTCGGCGACGGAAAGTAATAAAATTGCCTTCTTTTCTGATCTGACTGTAATTTAGACTGACTCGCTTTATGGTCTGAATCAATACAGCCTTACCCTGTCTGTGTACATAGAGAGCTGTTCTTCATATTCAAAGGTTACTCTGCCCGTGCTCATTCCAGAAACCACTGTTGTTCCAGCAATGGCGGGATGGAGAGAGTTTGTTCCCAGCTGTCCCTGCTCTTCTTGAATCAGGCTGTTCGGGGTTGAGGGCAGAGCCCCTGACTATAGCCTTCTTAACAGCCAACAATAATAGATGTTGACCTAGGGAACTATGAAAAATCTACATGAACTACTTCCAATGTAACCATTACTATCCACATAGATGTGGGAGTGAAGGTAAGAAAGGGATAAATAACTTGTCTAAGATCAACCACACCTGTGAGTTGATGACTTGAAATTGAATCCAGTTCCCCAGGCAGAGCTTTCATCCCTAGACATGACTCCCTGTCTCTGAGGGAAGCCTGGGTATTTCTAGATGATATGGGTGGACTGTATCTGCCTCTATAATATCAGAACGTTAGTCAGACCTTTGTTCCTTCCAGGTCTGAGGATCACAGTTTGCTCTGTGCCAGGTATTGTGAATGCTGTCCTCAAAACTAAATTGGAGATGTGAAAATTCACAAAGGTTACCAAGCATTTCACCAGCAGGTAGATGACAGACCCACCCCAACTCCCCCACCCCCTCACCCTGCCCTTGCCCACTGAAACTTCTCCCTGTATACACCCTGCTTCTATCCTCAGAGCATCATATTAAAACCCCAAACTGCCTTTGTCAGTGGTGATGTTATGGCTTGGGGCAAAAATACATCCACTATTTCCAGACCACCTACTGCGTGCCAAATGCTTTAAGCACATGAAAGGTATTATTATTCTCATTTTATAGATAAGAAAACTAAGACTTGGAAGGATAAACGTTTTGCCGAAAGCCACACAACTCGTTAAGTGGCAGAGTCCCATTTCAAGTCATCTTTTCTTTTTCTGCTTAACTGTGCTGTGTCCAGTTGAGTTCTGCATTCTAAGCACCTAACACATTGCCCTTAGCTTGGGAAATATCTGTTGACTGTCCAATGAATACACGAATGACCCACAGTGAACTAGTCTGTGAAACAAAAGCTAAAGAAAATGCTACAGGGGAGGGGAACGCAATGAAATTCTTGTCAAATATTTTGTGTTCTATTGAACTGAATTTTGAACTCAGAGAGCTAGAACTGAAATCTCTGTATGTCAAGTTATTTGAAAGTGAAAGTCGCTCAGTCTTTGTGACCCCGTGGGCTGTAGTCCTTGGAATCCTCCAGGCCAGAATACTGGAGTGGGTAGCCTTTCCCTTCTCCAGGGGATCTTCCCAACCCAGGGATCGAACCCAGGTCTCCCACATTGCAGGCAGATTCTTTACCAGCTGAACTGAGCCACTCACGTTATTTGAGGGAGAAGCTAAATCAGGAGATCACAAAGGTCCCCAAACTGACACACCTGGTAATTCTTAACCACGAGCCCTAGGAAATTAGCAAGACAGTACTTAGAGTCCAGTGAGCAGACCAGGCCTCTTCACCTGAACTGGCTCAGGAGTAGGTCTGCGGGAAGCCAGTCCACCCCATCTCCAGGGAAAGCAGAGACCCTGGCTGTGCTCATTTTTTAATCAACATAACTCTGCGTTTGTTCCCACCCATCCCATATTTGTGTCCTCTGAGACCTTGTTGCAGCTCTTCTGCCCAATGTTCCTTGCCTTGCCCCCAAGCTCCCAATTAACCTGCACTGGACAGCCATTAAGTAGAGTAATTGCTTTCTGTTGTTTAAAGGGAAAAAAAATGAGGGCTTCACTGAAAAATGCCTCTTTCTGTTTTCTTTTACACTAAACTGTGAACTTGCTGTTCCCACTCAATGTGTTCCTCGAAACAGGACCATTAATTTACAACTGTGCATAAAAAGGGTTTCTGGGTTGTCTCTTCTCAGTGTCACCAGGAAAAACAGCCCTCATTGCTTGGACAAGGGAGCTCTCAAATGTAAATGGGGAAATGGGGTCTTTTCATAAGGTCCTGCTGCCTCTAGCCACTGGAATGCACCTGTGACCCTTTTCAATGGTTAGGTGTCACTGGCCTTAACCCTTCTGTGCCTCAATTTTCTCATCTATTAAATAGGGAATGAGTTGCCTTTGTTCAGTTGCTCAGTCACGTCCAACTCTTTGCAACCCCACAGACTGCAGCATGCCAGGCTTCCCTGTCCATCACCAACTCCCAGAACTTGCTCAGACTCATGTCCATTGAGTTGGTGATGCCCATTCAATCATCTCACCCTCTGTTGTCCCTTTCTCCTCCTGCCTTCAATCCTTCCAGCATCAGGGTCTTTTCCAATGAGTCAGTTCTTCGCATGAGGTGGCCAAAGTTTTGGAGTTTTGGCTTCAGCGTCAGTCCTTCCAATGAATATTCAGGACTGATTTCCTTTAGGATTGACTAGTTTGATCTCCTTGCAGTCCAAGGGACTCTCAAGAGTCTTCTCCAACACCACAGTTCAAAAGCATCAATTCTTCAGAAGCAAGGAGCAAGTATCTTTTAATTTCATGACTGCAGTCACCATTTGCAGTGATTTTGGAGGCAAGTTAAACCATTGTTTATGGTGCTGGAGAGTGCCTTGATTTCCTCATCTGTGCTGTGTGACCTAGGTCAAGTAACTTGATCACTCTGATCCCCAGTTTTACCATCTCTGAAAAGACAGTGATGATACCTTCTACCCCAGGATTGTGGGCATTTTGAAAATGTACCATAGAAAGTGGTAGCTGACTGTGAATGAACAGCAGGAAAGGAGTTGAAGGTGCTGTCATAGTGAAGGTTTCAGGGAAAGGAATCCGTGTTGGAATATGCAGTCCTTTGTCTCAGGGTGATCACAGTGGCATGCAGGAAGACAGCTTAGAGAGAACTGCACTGATAACCTGAGTCTGGAAGGCAGAGCTCCATTTCCCAAAGGATAGCAAGGGAGATTGCAGGTAATACACAAAACACTTTCTATTTTTAATTGCCATGAATTTTTTTATGGGTACTGGAAAAATATTGGTTTTCCTTTTATGGCACTGATATAAAGTTTCCTTTTTCAATGAATGTATTGTGTGAAAGAAGGAGCCAATTTAAAGAAAAATGTTAAGTAAATAACTTGGGCCTGTGGCACACAGATATGTGAGAATTCATGATGCTGATTCTCAAATGACTGACATTTGGGAAACCTGATTATGAGCAGATTCTCAAGTAGGTTCCTAGAACCAAACTCTAGCCACCCAAACTCAGTGTAGCTAGTGACAGTGGGTTTGTTGCTTTGGGTTCATGAATGAAGCTGATGGGGAAGCAGCAGATAGCACATACATAGAGTGGGATTTGAAGTAGAGCTAGTGATTGTAGAATCCCCGTGCCAGTTTCATCTCCCATGGCCAGCCCTTATCAGAGACATCCTTTAGGCCTGTGATCCAGAGACTGGGCTGATGACGGTGATGATACTGATGGTGATGGTGATAGTTATGATGATAAAGATGATAATGGTGGTCAAGATGATGGAAAAAAATGGTGCTAATGATGAAGATGATGATGGTAGTGACAATATAAAGTAAAAGATATATGCTGAATACTTATTATACATTTAGAATGTGCCCAACCCTATTTCAAGTGCTTTGAGTGATCTATATGACTGCTTCATTAGGTACTATTATTATCTCCATTTTCCAAATGAAGAAACCAATGCTAGGTACTTTCCACATGTTATCAGTTTAATCCACACAACAAGTTCATGAAGGACGTAATTATCCCCAAATACAGAGACGTTAACTCACCCAAGGTCATGCAGCTGGTCAGTGGCAGGTTGGAGACTCAGATTCAGAGTCTGACTCCAGAAAGCTTGTCCCTAACCACCAAACACACTGCTCCCCCAGGAACAGGGCAATGAATGAGTCATGTCTCTGCCCATTGAGCTCAATAGGAGAAGCAGATGTACAGGCATTTAAAGTATGTCCAAATTAAACACATAACATGTTAGACTTTATCATCAGGTGTTGTAGGTACACAGAGTAAAGGGCAATTGATTCTGACTAGGGGCATCCTGGAGGGCTCCCTGGAAGAAGTGGCATTTGACCACAGCCTTGAAAGTCTTCAGTAGTTGAGAAGATGAAGGGGAGGGTCCTGTATGGTGAGAAAACAACAAGAGAAAAAACAGGGAGCCTAGAAGTGCAGGGCAAACTGAATGATGCTCTGAGGACATGGTTAGTCCAACCAAAACCAAAGCCTTCCCAGGGTCTTGGGGACCTGGAGGAGTGATGTGTGGCCCCAAAACATGGATCCTCTTCTCATCTCCACCCGATTTTGATTTTTCTTATTTTGGGCTTTTTTATGAGCACTTTCAAGAAAGACAGAGGGAAAGACGAATGTATCCCAACCTGGCCCTAGATAGGAGGTACTAGAAAGTAAACACCACCTCGCTAAGATTATTATTCTGATAACCGCAAGAAGCACATGCCATAATTCAAAATTCAGAAATAACAGAAAAGTTGGAAGGGAATGTCACCCACAATCCCTCTAGGCAGAGAAATCCTTGGTCAACATTTTGCTTTGTTCCCCCTGTTATTTACTCAGTGCATATTTTTAATAACATAATCCTGATCACTCTGTATGCAATTTTGAATTTCACTTTTTTGCCACTTACCAGTTTAACACAAAGATTTTTTTTTTCACTTATTGCAGCTCTCTGTAAACATTTTTAGTAACTGCATAAGTTTTATCACATACCAGAGTTTATTTAACCATGCTCTGATTTTCAAACATTTGTTTCTTTGTCAAATTTTGGATTCTGTAAATAAGGTTTTGGATAAAAATCCTTGTGCATGAAGATTTTGCTGTATTTTGGATTCCAACCTTGGGACAGAGTCCCAGAAATGGAATTACTGAATCAAAGGAAAGGAGCATTTGTTAACACCTTGGCTACACAATGCCAAATTGCCCCATCATGGACTTGGAGCTGGCCACGGCTGCAGTGTGCTATCTCTGAAAAAAGGACTTAGGTCAGTGTAGGGTGACAAGCACAGACATTAGAGTCAGGCAGACCCAGGTTTAGAATCTTGTCTCTGCCTTGTGACCTTGAGCCTTGGTTTCCTTATCTGTAAAACAGGATTTCTCAACCTGGGCATTATTGACTCTTGGGCAAAACTCTTTCTTATGGGAACTGATTTGTACATTGTAGGATGTTTAGCAACATCTCTAGCCTCTACCCACTAGGGACAGTAACAGTCTCCAGGATGTGACACAAGAAATGTCTCCAGATATTACCAAATGTCCCCTGAGAGGCAAAATTACCTCGCTTGCAGATCACTGCTGTAAAGCTAAAATAATGTAGTTCAGTTCAGTCACTCAGTAATATCCGACTCTTTGTGACCCCATGGACTGCAGCACACCAGGCCTCCCTGTCCATCACCAATTCCCAGAGTTTACTCAAACTCATGTCCACTGGGAGAAGGCAATGGCAACCCATGCCAGTATTCTTGCCTGGAAAATCCCATGGAAAGAGGAGCCTGGTAGACTGCAGTCCATGGGGTAGCGAAGAGTCGGTCAGACACAACTGAAGCAACTTAGCAGCAGCAGCAGCATGTCCATTGGGTCAGTGATGCCATCCAGCCCTCTCATCCTCTGTCGTCCCCTTCTCCTCCTGCCTTCAGTCTTTCCCAACATCAGGGTCTTTTCAAATGAGTCCATTCTTCGCCTCAGGTGGCCAAAGTACTGGAGTTTCAGCTTCAACATCAGTCCTTCCAGTGAATATTCAGGACTGATTTCCTTTAGGATGGACTGGTTGGATCTCCTGTGGTCCAAGGGACTCTCAAGAATCTTCTCCAACATCACAGTTCAAAAACATCAATTCTTCAGCACTCAGCTTTCTTTATAGTCCAACTCTCGCATCCATACATGACTACTGGAAAAACCATAGCTTTGACCAGACGGACCTTTGTTGGCAAAGTAATGCCTCAGCTTTGTAATATGCTGTCTAGGTTGGTCATAGCTTTTCTTCCAAGGAGCAAGCGTCTTTTAATTTCATGCCTGCAGTCACCATCTGCAGTGATTTTGGAGCCCCCAAAAATTAAGTCTGTCAGTGTTTCCACTGTTTCCCCGCCTATTTGCCATGAAGTGATGGGACCAGATGCCATGATCTTAGTTTTCTGAATGTTGAGTTTTAAGCCAACTTTTTCACTCTCCTCTTTCACTTTCATCTAGAAGCTCTTTAGTTCTTCTTCTCTTTCTGCCATACGGGTGGTATCATCTGCATATCTGAGGTTATTGATATTTCTCCCAGCAATCTTGATTCAAGCTTGTGCTTCATCCAGTCCAGCATTTCTCATGATGTACTCTGCATATAAGTTAAATAAGCAGGGTGACAATATACAGCCTTGACATACTACTTTCCTGGTTTGGAACCAATCTGTTGTTCCATGTCCAGTTCTAACTTTTTCTTCTTGTCCTGCATACAGATTTCTCAGGAGGCAGGACAGGTGGTCTGGTATTCCCATCTCTTGAAGAATTTTCTACAGTTTGTTGTGATCCACACAGTCAAAGGCTTTGGAGTAGTCAATAAAGCAAAAGTAGATGTTTTTCTTGAACTCTTGCTTTTTGGATGATCCAACGGATGTTGGCAATTTGATCTCTGGTTCCTCTGCCTTTTCTAAATCCAGCTTGAACATCTGGAAGTTCACGTTTCACATATTGCTGAAGCCTTGCTTGGAGAATTTTGAGCATTACTTTGCTGGCATGTGAGATGAGTGCAATTGTGCAGTAGTTTGAGCATTCTTTGGTATTGCCTTTCTTTGGGATTGGAATGAAAACTGACCTTTTCCAGTCCTGTGGCCACTGCTACATCTTCCAAATTTGCTGGCATATTGAATGCAGCACTTTCACAGCATCATCTTTTAGGATTTGAAATAGCTCAACTGGAATTCCATCACCTCCACTAGCTTTGTTCATAGTGATGTTTCCTAAGGCCCACTTGACTTCACATTCCAGGATGTCTGGCTCTAGGTGAGTGATGATTATTTGGGTCGTGAAGATCTTTTTTGTATAGTTCTTCTGTGTATTCTTGCCACCTCTTCTTAGTATCTTCTGCTTCTGTTAGGTCTATACCATTTCTGTCCTTTGTTGAGCCCATCTTTGCATGAAAATTTCCCTTGGTATCTCTAATTTTCTTGAAGAGATCTCTAGTCTTTCCCATTCTATTGTTTTCCTCTATTTCTTTGCATTGATCCCTGAGGAAGGCTTTCTTATCTCTCCTTGCTTGTCTTTGGAACTCTGCATTCAAATGGGTATATGTTTCCTTTTCTCCTTTGCCTTTCCCGTCTCTTCTTTTCCCAGCTATTTGTAAGGCCTCCTCAGACAACCATTTTGCCTTTTTGCATTTCTTTTTCTTGGGGATGGTCTTGATCACTGTCTTCTGTACAATGTCACCAACCTCTGTCCATAGTTCTTCAGGCACTCTGTCTATCAGATCTATTCCCTTAAATCTATTTGTCACTTCCAGTGTATAATTGTAAAAGATTTGATTTAGCTCATATATGAATGGTCTAGTACCCTATAGAACCTTGTGAGTACTAGAGACAAGGCATGTGAGGTGCTCTTCCACAGTGCCTGGCACAAAGTAGATGCTCAATGAACAACAACTGGACAGTCATGGGACTCCACATTTTCCATCTACAGGTCCCCTTAATATCTTCCCCGCCCACCTACCCCTAAAAGAGAATTTCCTTTTCTGATTCTTTTTTGAGTTTCTTGCATATATTCTCCTGCCTTGGGAAATGGAGAGAAGGAGGGTCAGACTCTAGGTTAAGGCTTAGTAGAAGGCAGAGGGGTGTAGGGAGGTTTAACCCCTGACTACTGTCTGTTTAACCCCCACATCACTGTCCAGATATTAAGCTTAGTGGATTGTACTCTGGTTAGGTCGTCGTGATGACACCTTAGGACTCTGGCAATGTGGAAGTTTTCTTTCCTTTAACAATCAGAGTAAATAGTGACCACTTGGACTTTTGTCTCAAGAAGGACTTTAAGGCTGCATCTCCACTCAGTGGATAAGAGTTCTGTGATTGATTAAGCATGTCTGCCATGGACATGAAGAGAAAGGGGAGTATTTGCCGTTTTCACCCTCAGCTGAGACCTCATCTCCATGGTCCGGCTTCCACAAAGGGTATGAATAGTCCTCTTGTCAGTCTTCTTTTGAGGAAGTAGCCCCTCCCTCAGACATAAAATGGGGACCTAGAAGGCAGGCCTTGGGCCTTTAGAGAAGAAACTCCTGTCTTTCACTAAGCCTCACTTCCCTAAGTTTGGATTTTAGGTACAAGTGTCTTGTGAAAAGGTACAGCTGGATGACAGAGAATTGGTGGGCTCTGCAGGCTTGGTTTCAGCTGGTTAATGAGGGGTTGGGAATGGGGGAGACAGTCCCTGACCCCCACAAGGAGCTAGGTTGGAGAGGGAGGGTTAAATCCTAGAAGGAGTTAATGGTTCAGTCATGAGTCCAAAGACAGAATGCCTTCTTATTCAAGAGCCTCTGTCTTTTCTCCTCTATTTTTACCCTTCACCTGATTGGATGAGGCCCACCGACATTCTGGAGGGTAATCTGTTTTACTCACAATAAATATTAATCACATGTAAAAAATAGCTTTACAAGTAAGTCAGAAAGAGAAAAACAAATATAGTTTATTAATGCATATATATGGAATCTAGGAAAAGGATATAAATGAACCTATTTGCAGGGGAGAAATGGAGATGCAGATGTAGAGAAGGGACTTGTAGGCACAGATTGGGAGGGAGAGAGTGGGATGAATGAAGAAAGTAGCATCAACATACATACACTATCAAGTGTAAGATGAATAGCTGGTGAGAATTTGCTATGTAGCCCGAGAGAGCCCAGTCTGGCTCTCTGTGATGACCTGGAGGGATGGGATCGGGGGAGAGGAGGGAGGGTTGGGAGGGAAGGAATATATGTATAATTACAGCTGATTTGCATTGCTGTATGGTAGAAACCAGCACAGCATCTAAAAATTTTTAAATATATATTTAAATAAATTTTTAAAACTAAAAAAAAAATAGTAGCATCACAGCAACATTTAGACTAGTGTTTGACCAGACAACCGGGCACCATAGCCTAGCCCAGTTGACACACAAAATTCACCATCACAAATATCTTTGAGGAACATCTCCCCAAGTGTGCAACACCTCCCACTGTGCATGAGATGATTTCCAGAGGGACAGGGACAGTGCCTTAGATAACACTGGTCATGGGAGTGACGCTTTTCAATTCTATTTTCATTCTAATTGCTTTCAGAGGAAAGGCTCCACTTGATATGAGCCCCTAACAACTCTTTCACTTGCTCTTTGTAACAAAAGAAAGTAGGACCAGAATTCAGGTATAAATTAATTACACTCTTTTCATTGAATTAACTTTCACAATGACCTTCTGTTTACAGCAAGGGATACTGATTTCCCATTTATGGCAGTGACATAATGTTTCTTTTTTAGATATATGTATTCAAAAAATAAAATGAGTCCATCGAAGATTAAGTAAATAATGATACAGGAGGTACTTGGATACAACTACATTCCTGAAGGTTGCTTACAAGCAACCTATGTTTGAGAAACACAATCTTAGTCAAGGAAAGTCAGAGCTTCAGGCCCAGCCAGTCTCCCATAAGATATTTTCTTCATGGCCAACCTGGGAGGTACAGGTTTGGTTTGACGAAGGAGAAAGCTAGTTTTCTTCTAAGAAAGCATGAGAAAGGCCAGAGTGTTCTCAGAGTTTGCCAGTGCTGAGAAGAGTAAAACATGCCCCTCAAGGAGCATGGTTAAGTGCATAGATTCTGGAGCCAGAGTGCTGGGGTTAAAATCCTCCTTCTGCTGTTCATGGCTCTGCCCTGCTGAGAAGTTATTTTACCTCTTTGGGCCTCTGTGTCCTCATCTGTAAAATGGGTTTATAAAGGTACCTACTTTATAGGGTGTTATGAGAATTCAATGTTAAAGTGCTCTAACTGTGCTGTCACATAATAGGTGTCATTTTGGACTGAGTTGCTATCGTTGGGAATGATGGACAAAAATAATACTGTGTCACGGTGTACTAAGTTCTGTAACAAAGAAAGTACAGTGTGGCATCTGACACAGGGAAGTGGGGGAAATTCCAGAATGGTGTCCTGGAATATAATATATAAGCCGACACCTTGATGATCAGCAGGAGTTAGCCTGGAAAAGAGGAGAGAGAGAATGTTCTAGATAGAGTGAATAACAGTTTAAGCCCAGGCTCAGAGGAAAGAAACAGTATAGTCCATTCCTGTGATTGCAAGGGAGGCATTACTGGTTACAGCAGAGGATGTGACAGAGGGATGTGTCCCAGATGAAGAAGGCTGGAAGTAGACGCATACAAAGGGCTTTATGTGCCTTGTTAGAAATTGTGGGTTCCAAAGGGCAGGACTGGAGTTATCGTAGCAGCCCGCTGAGCTTGAAATAGCACCCCAAACCTGATAAGCCATTGACAGGCGTGTGGTGAATGAACAAACACTTCCCTCTCTGCCTGATGAGACCGTTTCCATTGAATGAGGGAATCTCGAGATGAGAATCTCTACACCTCTGTGAGTCTTGGCTGCCTGAGGATCTGAAATCTTACTTCTGTCCACAGGTGACCTGGTGTCCCGAGCAATGCATCACCTGCAGCCCCTCAATGCCAAGCACCATGGCAACGGCACCCCCCTGCACCACAAGCAGGGGGCGCTCTACTGGGAGCCGGAGGCCCTGTATACCCTTTGCTATTTCATGCACTGCCCACAGATGGAGTGGGAAAATCCCAACGTGGAGCCCTCCAAAGTCAACCTCCAGGTGGAAAGGTAAGACATGTGTTGGCTTTGGATGGCCAGAGAGAGAAGCTCCCTTTGGGCTGACACCACTTTGTGGTGGGTGGGTATTGCCTCTGAGGTGGTGCAAGGGTGGGGCAGGGGAAGGGCCAGAGCTGCCCAGTTTCCAGAAACTCACTGGAGGTTGAATCTTGTGCCCTGAGGAGTATCTGAGACCTAGGTGCGTGCTAAGTCGCTTCAGTTGTATCTAACTCTTTGTGACCCCGTGGACTGTAGCCCACAAGGCTTCGCTGTCCATGGGGATTCTCCAGGCAAAAATACTGGAGTGGATTGCCATGCCCTCCTCCTGGGGATCTTCCTGACCCAGGGATTGAACCAACATCTCTTATGTCCCCTCAATGGTAGGCGGGTTCTTTACCACTAGCGCCACCTGGGAATCCCTGAGACCTGGGTGGGATCTTTGAAATGGGTTTGCATAGGGCTGGTCCAATTTGGGATAAAAGTGGCCTGGGTCAGATGAGTGGGTCTTCAAATTCCGGAGAGATGAGGGTTTCTGCAGTGCCAGGGGGCGTCCTTGTGAAGGCAGCTTTGGGGGATGCCAGCCCTGTGGGTGGGAGATGTCTGTCTTCATTTCATCCTGGCTGTCCTGGGGACTTCAGGGGGAAACTGTAACACCTGCTCAGCCAGAAGTGGGCTTCTCGGGTGCACAGGGGACAGCATAGCAGGTTCCATGAGGCAGAGTCCTCATGGCAGAGAAGGAAGGGAGGGCTTCCTGGAAGAGGAAGCTCCCTCTGACCCAGATTCTGCTGCTCCTCAGCACCGTCCGTCTACTCCCCTGTGCCTCAACCTCCCCGTCCATAAACCAGCAGCAACACTAAGTGGTTTCCAGGTTCCCTTCTGCCTGGAAAACCCCAGGATTTTCTGAAGATGGTTTCACTCTGTCAGAGGCAAGGCATCCAAACTGCCATCAGTCCAGAAGGCTGCCTGGAGGCGTCCCCTCTTCCCATGTGAACAGGTCCACAAAGCTCATCTCCCCTACACGTGGGTGCTCAGTTGCTTCATTCATGTCTGACTCTTGGCGACGCCATGGACTGTGGCCACCAGGCTCCTCTGTCCATGGGATTCTTCAGGCAAGAATACTAAAGAGAGCTGCCATGCCCTCTTCCAAGGGATCTTCCCAACCAGGGGATCAAACTCGGGTCTGTCTGCGTCTCCTGCATTGTAGGTGGATTCCTTACCCACTGAACCAACCAGGAAGCCCTTCATCTCCCCCAGCATCTCACAAATCAGGCCCATCCTCCAATGTACACAGGCTTGTTCACTGTAACTACTACAGTAGTGACCCTGTTTATTGAGTGGTTAAAAGAGCTGGCTTTGTGGTCCAGACTTGTAGGTTCAAATCCAGGCTCTTCCAGTTAAAAGCCAGAGTATCTGAGACAAGTGCCTTTAACCTCCCTTTGCCTCAGTTTCTTCATCTATAAAATAAGAATAAATCCTTCATAGGGCTATTTGAAGACTGAATGCATTGAACAGTGCCCAGCATGTAGTAAATGCTTAATAGACATTCCCTTTTATAAATGTTGTTGGAGATCTCACCACACATAGCTGAACAGCTCCCAGTTTGGGCTCAGTGCACTTTTTCTCTATTAAATGATTCCAAGTGGTTTTGGAATGTTCATTGGATGCTCTGATTCTGCCCGAATGGATTGGATTTAATTGGGCTCCTAAACCATGTCTCTTGGCTTTCAGTTAAAGAAGAGGATGGAGCATGGGTGAGACAGAAATTGCCTCTTTTTTTTTTTTTTTTTAAGAATCCCAAGTTAGCATCAATATTTGAAGCCAGTCTGGAATTAACTTAATCAGGGTATTAGTCACGTCTGCCGCTATCCAGGCCAAATCAGTGGTGCCCTGTGTATATTTTCATGTGCCAAATATACCCAAAGTGGAGAGGTGGCGACGTGCACATGGTCCCCAGGCAGAAAACAGCCTCAGTCAGACACACCAAGACTGTGTTCTGAGTATGAATCATGATGGCTGGGAGGATGGAAGCCATTTGTCTCAGCTTTGGAGCATCTAGCTCTTCAGCCCCACCCCAAAAGCCTGTAGAATGGGGTAATTTCTTTGATTCATCTCCTCCCCACACTCTTCAACTCCTGCCTCTATGTAGATGACCCCCTCATGTCTCCAGTTAGACATTACCACCGCTGAGCGCCAGAACCTTATCCAACTCAGCCTTCCAGTTTCACTCAAGTCTCTTACTCTCAGGCTGGATCTTCTCAGGATACCTTATTCTTTTCTGCCCAACACAGCAAATGTGTGTGTGTGTGTGTGTGTGTGTGTGTGTGTGTTTATTGCCTGTGAGCTTTATGAGGGCACAGAACACATCTGTTTTGGTTGTCTCTCTGTACCTAAAGCCAAACTCAACATCTGGTATATATCACAAAGTCAATAATTATTTGTAGGATGAAAGAATGGACAAATCCATTGATCCAGCTACCTATGAAACATTTCCATCAGGAGTGTTAATGACCACCTCAAAACTAAGACCAACATCTTTCCCCTCGAACCAACTGTTCCTCCTTTCTCCCCAGTCTCCAAGAATGGCATCACCATCAACCTGGTCAAACCAATCAGAAAACTGGGGCTCACCCCCACACTCCTTCCTTTCCTTCCCTCCTTCCTATAGCCAGCTAGTCAGTAGGTCTTACTGAGGCAATATCTGTGCCATCTCCCATCCCTCTAATCCAGGGGTCCCCCTCCCACATTCATGGCCTTTTAGGAACTGTGTTGTACAGCAAGAGATGAGCGGTGGATAAGCGAACGAAGCTTCATCTATATTTACTCAGATGAATATCCTCATTGCTCACATTACTGCCTGAGCTGCACCTCTTGTCAGGTGAGCAGCAGCAGTAGATTCTCACAGGAGCACAAACCCTGCTGTGAACTATGCATGCGAGGGACCTAGGGTGCACGCTCTGTACAAGAATCATCCTGAAACCGTCCCCCACCCTTGGTCTGTGGAAAAATCGTCTTCCATGAAACCAGTCCCTGGTTCCAAAAAGGTTGGGGACTGCTGTTCTAACCCTCCCTCCCCAGATCGCTGCCACACTGCACGGTCCAGCCCCTTGTTCCCTTTCCTGCTGTTGTTCAGACACTAAGTCACGTCTGACACTGCATTTCATTTCTAAATGGTCTCCCTGGGTGTGAACTTTAATATTCTCTGGCCAGCTCCATCCTCATGGCCACCAAACTGGAACTCTAAAATATATATCTCATCGTGTGACCTACTCCCTGTCCCCAACCACACTGTTGCATGGCTCCCGTTGTATTTTCTGTTATGTAGTTTCCATCTTTCCTTCTGCAATCTATGTTCAGAATTCAGAGTATAGTTGAAGTGACTATTAGTCTAGGGAGACCATCTAAGGGTTGCAAACTTTCTGGAACAAGCTTTAAAGAGGAATGAGCTGTGAGGGAGAGCCCAGTAAAGAGAACATGTTCTATAGTTTGTCGGAGTCATTTATGTCAATATTTCCATTCCTCCTTGGTTGAACTTTCAGGGGACGACACAAAACAGAAAGAACTTACCATTTTTTGAGTTCTGTTCATTTTGGTCTTCGGGAAAGTGTATGGATTTGGGAATTAGATCAACTTTTGGAATCAGATCCCGGCTCTGCTTCTTCCAATTCTGGGACCTTGAACAAGTCATCTCACCCCTATTGAAACTCTTCTCTTCCACTGTAAAATGAGAATAAGACCAGCCTCTTGGGACTGGTGTAAGCCATAAATTAGATATCGTAGCTAAGACATCCAGTGCCATACTTAATAGGAGGAGAGCTCCCCTTATGCTGAGAGAGTAGCTGAACATCTTCTTATTATTTTTTGGCTCTAAAATGCTATTGTCATTGTCCCTAAAGAAGTCTGTGTATGATTCCTTCTAGACAAAAAGCTATTTCTTCCCATTCTGAGCTAGAATAGAACTTGGTATTTACTAGCATCTGAAAACACACGGGGAAGGGCTTCAGAGGAGAGAGGGCTCTGTTTTCAGTAAAACGTTTACAGCTGCTTCATACCAAAACTTACTAACAAGACATTTCCAGTGGGAGGTAGCATCCTAATTTGGAGCTGTTTTTTCTCTTTCTTTCTGTCTCTTTTCCCCCCAAGTCAAACAACATTGCTTTCACTATCTATGCTGGCAAAGTCAAATAAGGTTACGGTGCTTATCTGTTTATCACAGACTCTTCAAAAATAGGAGCTGAATATTGTGTGCTTTTCACCCATGCCCAACAGAAAGTCTGAGACATATTCATTGACTGAAATAAAGATTGTTTTGTGCCTCAAACCATCTCTGCTTGTCAGAAGAGCCTCTCTTGGCTGGAGGATCTGGAATTAGGTCTCCATATACCGCTTTCCTCTTTCATGTGGGCATAGCTTTCGAGTTGCTACATTTGTTTTGAATAGTTTCATTTTTCATTGTGGGGTTTTGAAGAAGCTCAGTGCCAGCATAAAATTTCTGTAGTTTAAGTTGTTCCAGAGCTTTGGCTACTATTTCTTGAGCTTCTGAAATCTCTCACTTTATGTTAGAAAAAAAGCTGAGATAAATTTTGTAAGATTATGATTAAGCTATATGTATTTCCCAAACAGTAATGATAAATGTAAACACCTCAGTTCTGAGGGTAGGGGTCACGTGTGACTACTAGTATTTTTTAATAAAATCATCTTAAATCTATGACAAGATTTTCCTGCCCTACATCATTACTGGGGCTTCCCTAGAGGCTCAGATGGGAAAGAATCTGCCTGCAATGCAGGAGACCTGGGTTCAATCCCTGGATTGGGAAGAGACACTTGCTCCTCAGAAGGAAAGTTATGACAAACCTAGACAGCAGAGACTTCACTTTGCCGACAAAAGTCCATACGGTCCAGACTGTATGGAGTCCTATGGTTTTTCCAGTAGTCATGTACAGATGTGAAAACTGAACCATAAAGAAGGCTGAGCACCAAAGAATTGATGCTTTCAATAAAGAATTGATGCTTTCAAAGTGTTGTGCTGGAGAAGACTCTTGAGAGTCCCTTGGACTGCAAAGAGATCAAAGTAGTCAATCCTTAAGGAAATCAACCCTAAATGTTCATTGGAAGGACTTATGCTGAAGGTCCAATATTTTGGCTACCTGATGCAAAAAGCTGACTCATTGGAAAAGACCCTGATGCTGGGAAAGATTGAGGGCGGAAGGAGAAGGGGATGACAGAGGATGAGATGGTTGGATGGCATCACTGACTTGATGGACATGAATTTGAGCAAACTCCAGGAAATAGTGAAACATAGAGATGCCAATGTGCTGCAGTCCATGGAGTCACAGTGAATTGGACACGACTTAGTGACTGAACAACAACATCATTACTGGAAATACTAGTGATTCCTAGATGTGTTTGGACAAGAGTGATTTCAGTTATTTGGCGCCATAAAATTTAAAAAGAGGAGGATGAATAGGAGTGTTTTGTTGCCTGAGTTAGCTGGTAATGCCTGAGAGGAACAGTGATCAGCTTCACACAGAAGACTAGGCAGTAGGTACTTTTACTCTATCCCAGTCTCTTGAGGAAACCAACCAAAGTTTACACCTAGGCAGTGGCAGTTCTCGCCCCTCTTACAAGAGGAGAGCTGTGCAAACAGATGTGGCAGACTGTCTGCCAGGGAAATCTCAACCACAGACATGAGCCTCCAATCACCAACTATTTGAGGAAAATGAACGGGAGAAACAGAGTAGTCTTAACAAATGGAAAAATTTACACTTGAGGAAATAGAGTTAACCAAGCAAGACACATTAGAAGCTAACGATATTCAAACACATCTTCCAAGAAACCTTACCAGAAAATCACCACAACACATCGGTACATGACAAGTGATATCCAAATGTTAACATGTTCCAATGGAAATACCCAAGGTTATGCAGAATTTCTGGCCTTCTGATTGTAACTCTTCCCCATTCTTTCCCATCAAGGAGTGTATATCAGAACATAAGTGAGGAGAGTTTCCTTGATACAAGCAACACTACTAATAGGAATGTTTAGTTGCAAAAGTTGAACCTGCTTAGCAGAAAGAAAACCTCTGGGAGGCCCAGTGTAAGCAGAGGGTTAACAAATCCTTCCCCTTCCTGCATGAGAATTTGACCTTGGGTTAATTCTCTAACTCTGTTGCCCTGGAAACATGATAAAATTTGCAATATCAATTGTATTACTAAGCAACATTGCTTATGGTCAAAATGACCCTAGATTGGTACCTTAGATCTGGCCTTATAGTACTTAAATACTTGGTAAATATCCAGAGATTTGGGCTTCCTTGAATTCACTGATCCCTATAATAGTGATGTCCCTTTCAAGGACCTTGGAAGCTATTTCTGTGGAGTTGTTACGGGAGATGCTTGGATTCATAAATCAGGGCAATTCTCATGACCACCCAAGTGGATCTTATCTTCTTGCACCTGAGCGTCTCCTGGGTAGAAGATAGCTCTGAGATGACTGGGTGAATTGTTATAAGGCCTCCCGGTAAAGGGAACGTCTGATGTTGTCACGCAGGACAAGAGTGGCTATGATGGTTCCATGGGTCTAAAGGTTTAGTAGAGCTTAAGAAGACTTCTGGTGCAGGACTTCCCTTATGGTCCAGTGGCTAAGACTCTGCACTCCCAATGCAGGAGACCCGTGTTCGATCTCTGGTCAGGGAACTAGATTCCATATGTTGCAACTAAGAGTTCACATGCTGCAACTAAGACCTGGCACAGCAAAATTAATAAATATTTTTCTAAAAAAGAAGACTTCTGGTGGGCATTGAAGCTGGAGAAACAGGCTTTGAGGCCACACAACATGGAACAGTGCCCACGTTGCACCCCAGGACTGCTCACAGCCATAGACACGGGACCTTCCATCACTGATGCTGGACAATGGTCACTCCCAGCAGGACCTCTGTCACCATTACCCTTGAAAGCTAAATGTCTCTGCTACCTCCTTTGTCATGTTCCATTTATGTCACACCACTTGCTTCTAAATCAGTGGAACCTGGGTCACATCCCTGCACAAAGCAGGAGGGGCAACTGGGAACATGAATTTCTACCTTACTGAACCATGAACTTATGATATGGGAAATTCTCCAAACAGTAAGGTCATCAGTGGTTCCAGGCACCCAAACGCTTGACAGAGGGTCACTACAGTCTTCTACTTTACTTTTTTAAAAATAAATAATACATAACTGGATCATTTGCACAATTCAGTACTTTTGACCATGATTAGCCGCACAGCTCACAACTGATTGACTTACACACTGCAGGGAATACTCCCCAACATATGGACTCCTTAGGCTGACAGCCTAGGAACCTCGACAGCAGGAAGGAAGAGATGGGAGGACTATTTTTTTCCTGGCATTCTAAGCAGCAATGCAGGATGCCGTTTCCCAGAGGAAGAATGCTACTTTCTCATCTTCCTAAGGGCCGTGATCACATCTGGCACAAAAGTCTTCTAAAATGTCCCCCCAGTGCTCTTAGGTCCTGGAGAAATTCAGAACCAATGGATGAATACAGACAACCAGAGTGGGAGAACCATGTATTTAGACCTGTTTTCTGCAGGGCTATTTGTGGGCTTGCCTGCAATTCCAACCATTGTATAAATGGTTCTAATGAAAAAAAATGCATGTTGAATTCTAAATAGTTACCCTAAGAAACAAAGTTTTAAAACATGATCTATGTGTGACGTGAGTGTTGCTGCAATTTACTTCATCTGGCCAGGGTAAAAGCAACTCTAATCCCAATATTTTTCAAACTGCAGGTTACAGCCCATTAATGGGCCATTAAATCAGTGCAGTGCAGAGATTGGCAAACGATACCCCACAGGCCAAGCTTGGCCCACTGCCTGTTTTTATAAAGTTTTATAAAAGTGAGCCAAACTCACTTGTTTACATATTATTTATAGCTTCTTTGTCTCTTGTGGTTAGTTGTGACAGAGACCAAACGACCTACCGGGCTGAAAATACTATTTAGCCCTTTCTTGAAAAAGTTGCTAGTTCCTGATGCTGTGATTGTAACTTACGTTTTTTAAAAATTAAGTAAAATTGAATTAAAAAATAGAGTCACTTGCCTGGAGGAAGGTAATTATATTTCTTGAAACTATTTTTTTTTTGTTACATTAACTTAACTGGAGTTGATGATCTTGCCAAAGTCATGCAGCTAACACTGCAGAACTAGTCTTTGAACTCTTGGCATCAGGCCCCATGCTGTGTTTGTCTCTGCTAGTCTGTTTTGCTGTCCATGGATTATGGTTTGAAAGAAATATTTGAAAGCCTCATCCCTAATCTCTAGAATCTTTTTATAATTTTTGTGAATGTTTACAGGATATAAAACGAATACACTTATTAAATAAAATATAAATATACAAAAACTTTGAAGGAGAAACTTTGAGTCACCCATAGTCTCTGCATCCAGGAATAAGCACTAAGACCTTACAGGGAATTTCCTTCCAATCTTAGTTTTCTGTGTATATGCAAAAGTTTTTTGGTTGTTTCACAAAATAAGGACCCAGTGGTAAATGCAGTTTTGTTGATCCATGTCATTGAGTAGACTTCAGAAGCGTGATTTTCCAATGGACTGTCCCATCATTGGATATGGAATTTAAAGTTAAGAGAGCTGAGCACACTTCATGTGAACACGCTTCATGCTGAAGATGATAAAACTGAGGCCCAGAGGGATGAGTGTACTTATTTGGAGTCATAAGCATATTTTCAGTGGATTTGCAAAGGCAGCGCCTCAGTGCCTTTGCACATGCTTTGCCCTCTTCTTGGACCACTGTCCCCTCTGCTCCATCATCTCACTTCATCCTTCAAGATTCATTTTAGGCATTGCTTTCCTCCAAAAATCCTTCCCTTTTGTCTGAGGATGCACTGAGTGTCCAGGGCATCGCTCAGTGGATAGCATTTAGTAAGTGCTCAATAAATGTTTGCAGAACTGAATAGAGCTGGATCTGAAACCTACATGTTCTAGCTCTCGGCCCAGAGAGCCGTGTGGCCATTGCCAGCTGGCAGCCCTCGGATTGGCACTGGCTCTACTGCTCACGTGCTCCAGGCTTATCTCCCTAACTATCCCCAAAAGTAATCACTGACACATAACAGGTGATCCATAAATGACCAGGGGTTATTATTTACTTTCTTAATCCAGATTGATGTCTTCTTAAATATTATAAGAGATTTTGACCAACACTTAGTATGTGGCAGATCCTGCTCTACATACTTTATGTTATTAACTAATTCAGTCCTTGGAATACCCCTTGAGGCAGGAGCTACCCTCACCTCTCCCCATTTCACAGATGAGGAAACTGAGGTGCAGTGAGGTTAAATAAGTTATACACTTGGGCAAGTCTATGTGCGTGCATGCTAAGTTACCTCAGTCCTGTCTGACTCTTTACAACCCTATGGTCTGTAGCCCTCCAGGCTCCTCTGTTCATGGGATTCTCTAGTCAAGAATACTGAAGTGGGTTGCCATGCCATTCTCCAGAGGATCTTGCTGACCCAAGGATTGAACCCACATCTCTTATGTCTCCTGCATTGGCAGGCAGGTTCTTCACCACCAGCATACCACCAGAGCCATCTGGGAAGCCCTGGGCAGGTCTGAGAGTATCAGAAACATCAAATGAATGCTTGTGGCTAGAGGGAAGGAAACCCTCTTTCTTTCTCTCTCTCTTTCTCTCTGTTAAGGGAATGGGATGCATACCACGGGGTGGGGGAAAGGAAGGTGAAAGAACAGAAAACAAGACCTTGTTCTGAAGAGTGGTTGGGTGGAACAACAAATTAGACAGTAAAGAAGGTTGAGAGAACTGCCAAGCTATCAGTGCTTTCTCCTGTAAGAAATGAGGAGCCAGAAGGAATTCTGAGAAGGAAGGTGAGAGACCAGAACTACATCTGATACTTCGTAAGCCCTCCCTTGATGGAGGCGTAAGGGAGCCTAAAGAAAGGTGATGAGCATTTGATGCTACTGCTGCTGCTAAGTCACTTCAGTCGTGTCCGACTCTGTGACCCCTTAGATGGAAGCCCACCAGGCTCTCCGGAACATTTGATAAGCACCTACTATTGTGCCATGTGCTACATGAGCTATTTTACTTACAGAGGTTAACTGAATCCCTACACTCCACCTTGTGAGATAAAAATGCCTTCATCTACCAGTGAGACAGTTAAGTCTAGTCACTGCTAGTAGGAAAATGCCATTTGGAAGCTTTTTAGGTAATGCTAAGGACCTTCATAGCACATTAATTATACCTCTGGATATTTTTTATTATGGAGCCATAATGCCCAAGTTTATATCTAGGTTCTAACACTTCCTATCTCTGTGACCTTAACTTAACCACTTAACCACTCTGAGCCTCAGTTTTTTATCTGTAAAATGGGAGCCACATAGAATCTGCTTCAGAGGGCTGGTGTGAAGCTATTATGTGTTAATATATAGAAAACACTTAAAATCCAGCATGCATTAGGCTGGACAATGGCCATTATTAGTCTCACTGTCACAGTGCTTATAACCTAGAGGTATACTGTAGGAGGGCTCCTCAAATTTTAAAGTGCATTTGAATCCCCTGGGATCTCATTGAAATGCAGGTTCTATTCATTATGTCTGGGGTAGGGCCTGAAGTGCTTCTTTTTTAAAAAAAAATTTTGGCTGCGCTAGGTCTTCACTGCCACACCCAGGCTCTTCATTGTGGAGCTCAGGCTTTCTCTAGTCTTGGCAGGGGCTTAGTTGCGCTGTGGCCCGTGTTATCAGTCAGGGATCGAACCTGTGTCCCCTGCATTGGAGGGCAGATTCTTAACCACTGGACCACCAGGGAAGTTCCTGAAGAGCTTCATTTCTAGCAAGCTGCCAAGTAGTGCCAATGCTCCACAGAGCATCATGTGAATAACAATGTTGTAGATTTGTATGTTTGTCATTCATCCCTCCTCCAACCCCCATTTCAAGTTTCATAAACTCCAGTACTTTGGCCACCTGATGTGAAGAGCTGACTCACTGGAAAAGACCCTGATGCAGGGAAAGATTGAGGGCAAGAGGAGAAGAGGGCAACAGAGGATGGATGAGATGGTTAGAAAGCCTCACCAACTCAATGAACATGAGTTTGGGCAAACTCCGGGAGATCGTGAAAGACAGGGAAGCCTGATGTGCTTCAGTCCATGGGGTCACAAAGAGTTAGACACAGCTTAGCAACTGAAAAACAACAAAGGCAAGAAATGAACCTTTTTTGGTGATTTTCATCTCTCTGGCAGACTTCAACACATAATAGGTGTCCAAGAAACATTTCCCTGATTGGGGGGACCGGACTGAGCTTTGCAAGGCCTCCATTCCCTTTCACAGACTTCCTTGGTGGCTCAGTGGTAAAGAATCCGTGTGCCAGTGTAGGAGATACAAGTTCAATCCCTGGGTCAGGAAGAACCCCTGAAGAAGGAAAAACAACCTACTCTAGTATTCTTGTCTGGAAAATCCCATGGACAGAGGGATCTCACAGGCTGTGGTCCATGAGGTTACAAAAGAGTCAGACACAACTTAGCAACTAAACAACAATGACAAATTCCCCTTAATGCATGGAGGTGCTGGATCCTTCTGCAATCTGCCAAAATGAATGGATTCCAGAAGTCAGATGTGGCCAACCTGCAGAACTCTCTGGCTTTGGAGCAGTGACCAAGGGAAAGTGCAGAGCATCCAAATATAATAGTCATCATCCAATTAACAAGGTGGCCAGCAGAGGCTCAGAAATAGCAAATTAGCCACGAACATGCAGGGGAAAGGTGAGGCAGGATTTGACAGGTGTCCTTCCCAGGGAGAGGCAGGAGGGCAGATCCTAAACCACATCAGCTTCAGGGCTGTTAAACGCCTCCAGCCCTCAGGACTAGTCCAGCAGCTTATACTGTTACCCAGGAGTTTTTTCCCAACTAATAGGGGAGTGATTGCTCCTGACCACAGGTAACAAGCTGGGTGGTTCAAGTTTAAAAACAGTCCCCTCTCCCAACTTGGGGAGTTAGTCTGATCAAACACGTGCATGTCACTTGTTCATTTCAGTGTCCAAGTCTTTTCTGAATCCCAGTTAACCATCTGGTCTGGTCTGACACCAGCTTCTCCTTATTTTTTGGGACAAGAAAGGAAAACCTTACCTTCATGACAAAGATAAAGGAACTAGCATTGCTATGTCCAGTATGGTAACAAGTAGCCATGGAAAACTTTAAATGAACTTCAGTTAACTAAAACTACAGCTTTGGTTCCTTAGGACCATTTACCTCTTTTCAAATGCTCAATAACTAGATGTGGCTAGTGGTTCCTGTATTGGATCCCCAGAGATGAGACATTTCCAACATCACAGAAAACGTCACTGAACTAGAGACTCAGTGCACATAGTGTCCCTCTTATAGGAAAAACAGTCCATGAGACTCACACACCTGAAGCAGTAAAGTAAGAAGTGTAGGGACCAGCTCCACTGTGGAGGCATTTTTCTCATTTCTGTGTTTTGATCATCTTAGAGCAAAGTTTTTCAAAGCAGCCATCATCATCATCACTGACAAATATCACCACGTATTTATGACATACTAGACTCTCTACCTGGAGAAGAAAATGGCAACCCACTCCATTATTCTTGCCTGGAGAATCCCCATGGACAGAGGAGTCTGGCAGGCTATAGTCCATCGGGTCGCAAAGAGTTGGACACAACTGAGCGACTAACACACTCACAGACTCTACTAAGTGCGTTAGTCGTTGGGTCTTCGCTGGAATCCTAAGAGTGTAGTAGCATATCTTACACTATCACAGCCTCTGCCTTCTTCTGAGGAACTTCAGGCCCAGAGAGATTGTGCAGCTTGCCTGGGTCACACAGCAGGTCGGGGCAGAGCTGAGATGGAAAGGCAGGAAGCTTGAGTCCAGAGTTTGCTCCGTTAACCAGATGCCCTGCCACTGGGATGGGCAGGATGTCAGGCATAAAGCAGGGAGCACAGGATTCCCTGGAAAGGTTAAAGGCCAACAGGAGCATTCTTGTTTTAATATGTTTCCCCGACCTCTTCCCTTTTCCTGCTAATATTTTCCCTGGCTTAGGCTTCAGTAAGTATCACTAATGTAAGTGGAATAATAATAATCAAATCACTTCATCTGGTTAGAGAATAGCTAAAAAAAAAAAAAAACCTTTGAGAAGAATGTTAACCTCCTGAAACAAATAGCTGGCTATGTAAATACAGACCCTGCCTCTTAAATCTTTACCTCAGTGCTGCTTGAGCTTTTCATTTCTCATTGTACTTTTCGAAGTTCTTAATTACTTGTTTTATATACTAATGGACTTCTTATTCAGTTGTTCCTTCTTCATTCATTCACTGAACATACATCTGGTGCTCTTTTTAATTTAATTAAATTATTTATTTTTGGCTGCTCTGGATCTTTGTTGCTACAGGAGGGCTTTCTCTAGTTGCTATGAGTGGGGGGCTACTCTTCATTGTAGTGTGTGAGCTTCTCATTGTGGTGGCTTCTCTTATTTCAGGGCACAGGCTCCATAATTGTGGCGCGTGGGCTCAGTTGCTCCATGCCATGTGGGATCTTCC
Organism: Moschus berezovskii; assembly: GCF_049115385.1. Taxonomy (NCBI): domain Eukaryota; kingdom Metazoa; phylum Chordata; class Mammalia; order Artiodactyla; family Moschidae; genus Moschus; species Moschus berezovskii. The sequence continues at coordinate 75,618,620 of NC_142465.1, forward strand.
TGGACCAGGAAGGTGGACTCCCAATCACTGAGCCACCAGGGGAGTCCCTCGAGTGCCTGTTTGAAATGGGAAGAGTTGCTTGCTGGGCACCATTATAAGTACTTTGCATGAATTAACTCACTTATCCCTCATGAGAACCCCAAGAGGGAAGTATTGTTATAGTCATCCCCTGTTTATAGATGTGGAAAGTGAGGCAGAGAGGATCAGCAACTTGTCCAAGTTCACAGGGCTCAGAAGTGGCCCCATGCTGGGGGGAGGGGGGAGGTGACGAAGCCCAGAGACCTCTAGGCTCCGCCCTGAGCAGCTCATTTATCAACAAAGATAGAAAGTGCCAAGGGTCAGAAGGGAGATGCAGATAAACTGCTGGGGGGCTCAGGGAAGGTGGTTTTGAGTCACACTTTGAAAGACAGATGAGATCAGGCATTCTAGGTGGGAGGAGCTGCTGGCAAAGGCTCCAAGAAAGGAAATCACAAGATACATGAGGGGAAGCACATGCCATAGACCAGAGGCCAGACTGACCTTCAGCTGGTTGGCAGAAGTGCAGATGTTCAGCCAGTTGTTAAAATGCTGAAATATTTCTTCAGGGGTTGGTAAAAAGCTCCTGACCCACCTGTCCTCTTCCCACCCTGCCTGTGTCCTGCCGTCCAGCTGCTGCAGCAGGGTATCTGGCCCATAGAAGATCCTGTCTGCATCAACACCATAGGAGTTAGGTGGTGCCTGGGCCTCCTGCATAGTCAAGGATTTAGAAAATCCACACCGAGTTGAAAGTCTATGGAAGAAAAGTACATCCTGCAGGTGTTGATGGGCCTCTGTTCCTTCAATGGTGGAGTGAGGGTGAAGGTTTGGACAAGGGAAACACCTGAGCAAGGTACAAATGCCTGTTCCTCTTTCAAGACTCAACTGCATCCTCACCTCTGCTGTGAAATCTTTGTGCCCCTCACCCTTGGTGCCCATGAAGGCCTCTGTGAATTATTATAACAACTCTTGAGTGCCAGTGTGAGCCAGGCCCTGTGATGAGCTTTTCCAAGTTATCCCTCTTAAACGTCCCAGTCTCCCTCTGAGATACTGTGCGTGCTTGCTAAGTCGCTTCAGTCATGTCCGACTCTTTGCCATCCCATGGACTGTAGCCTGCCAGGCTCCTCTGTCCATGGGATTCTCCAGGCAAGAAAACAGTTGGGTTGCCATGTCCTCCTCCAGGGTATCTTCCCAACCCAATGATCGAACCAACATCTCCTGTGACTCCTGCATTGCAGGCGGCTTCTTGACCGCTGAGCCACCAGGGAAGCCTCTGAGATACTGTAACTCTGCCTACATACAGATGGGGAGGCATGAAGAAGTCTAAGGACTGGCCCAAGGTCACAAAGCTAAGCTAGTAAGTGCCTGGGCTGGAGGCTGAGCCTTGCACTGTGATTCCAAAGCCTGTGTCCCCTTGATCCACTCCTGTGTGGCCCCGGTCACCACTCTGGCCTCATTTGCTTCCAAATGACTGTCTTCGCTGCCAGACTTTGAGCTCCTCGCCGGCAGGGACTGGACTTTGATCATCTCTTGCTCTCTCTGGCAGCCATCCAAGCCTGGCACAGAGTAGAGGGGGATATGAAAATGATCTGAGTGCATGGCAGCGGGAGGATGGAGCAGGGGATGATGGAAGGACCAGTTAGAATGTTCCTGCAAAAGTCCCAAGAGGATGGCTTGGCAGAGTGGCAGAGTCCCCCAGTGAGAGGGGTCACCAGTGGCCTCCTCCCTCTGCTGAATGGTCCAGAGGAAAGCTATATTAGCTTCCTTGGATTTTTGGTTCTTTCTCATTTGCCCAGAACCCTCAGTCCTTTGCCTGCCCTGTTTCCAGGGCCTCAGAAACCATACGTGAATTTTCTGAACAAGCAGAACATTTTTTTTAAAGAACAGCAGCGCAAATGAGCCTTTGAAACTGCCTGGTGTAAACTGTGGGCTGCCCCAGGGTGGCAAAGGCAGTGGGAGCCAGAGTGCCTGGTACCAGAAAGGCCTGGAGAGAGAGAAAGAGAGGGAAGGAGGGCATTCTCCGAGCTCAGCCTGCTTTCAATCCATCTACCCCTGTGCCAAGTTTTCACTCCTTTTCTATCCTTTCAAAAATAGTGATATTGACAGATGCCAGCACAGAGCAGGGTTTCACGTGTTACAGGAAAGAGCCCAGGCAGTAAATCTGGTCATTTGCCCCAAGCAACAGAGCATCTGGGTTGCCTTTTCATTCCTTGAAGTCTGACTTCCCAAACAAAGCCTATACGTGTCTCCATGTACCCCAGTCTACAGTTTTGCTAGGTTTATTGATTTAATCACATTCTCCCCTCCAACCATTCTGCTGTCCTCATGGACTGCATATGTTTACAACTGCAATACAGGTGCTATAAATACAGATTTTTATACAGATCCTGTCTTTTTACTGAAAAGTTGTATATGCTCATTTTTTTAACTTTGGAAAATACATAAAAATATAAGAAAGAAAATTAAAGTTATCTACAATTCTACTACCCAGAGATAGCCAAAATGATTGTTTTACATATTTTTTCCTTTTTTTAATACAAATTAAAATAACTATAATGTGTATATGTAATTTTATATCTTTTTTATTTCACTTACTAGTATGCCATAAGCATTATTCTAGCAATACTACAGAGCATTCATAAATATCATTTTTAATGACTACAAAATATTCCGTCTTGTGAAGGCACCATAATTTGCCTAACGTTTCCCAGGTTGCTGGGCATTTGACTTGTTTCCAATCTGTGAATTGCTATTCTTTTAAAACTGCCCACAGTGGTGTGATTAAAACACCCATGTAGGGGAATGGATATAAAAAGAGTAATCTGTCTGGAGCAACTGAGGGGTTAATTCACGTGCCCCTGATGGCCCATGCGAGGGAGAAATTGCAGAAGGAGGAGAGCCCTGAGAGGTGGGCTTCCCCAGCCCTGTCTCCTGCTGCTTTTTCCAGGAAGAAATGCCATGTGGGAAATATCAGGAGGCGCACCACCCTTTCTATAAGGTTTCTAACCACAGTCATTATCAAAATCTCCTGGAGCGAGTGCTTCTTGGTTTCCGGGGATTGTCCACACTTGCAACCTCAATGGATTCCAAAAGTGGAAAGACAAGCCAGAGTTGCTTTTCACAACTTAAGAGACTGGAAGAAAAGTCTAGGAAAAGCATGAGATTTGCCCAAAGCCATACAGTGAGCAATAAAACCAGAGGGCTGGGAATTCCCTGGTGGTCCAGTGGCTATGACTCTGCACTCCAGTGCAGGGGGCCTGGGTTTGATCTCTGATCAAGGAACTAGATCTACACTAGTACACTGCCGAACTACAAAAAGAAGTATCCCACATGCCTCGTCGTGTCTGACTCTTTGAGATCCTATGGACTGTAGCACACCATGTTCCTCTTTCCATGGGGATTCTCCAGACAAGAATACTGGAGTGGGTTGCCATGCCCTCCTCCAGGGGATCTTCCTGACCCAGGGATCAAACCCGGGTCTCCCACATTACGGGTGATTTCTTTTACCGTCTGAGCCACGAGGGAAGCCCAACTAAGACCCAGTGCAGCTAAATTAATTAATTAATTATTTATTTTTAAAAAAGAAAGAAAAAGAAACCAGGGGGCTGCTCTAGGGATCCCTGGAATTCCCCACCCTCCTTCCCATGTTGTTTCTAGAACAGAGAAGAGAATTCCAGCAGCATCATCAAGCAAGTTTTGAGCTTGTACTGTGTACAGAGTTCATTGCACATGTACTTGGCCATGTCTGTAGAGAATGAAGTTTCCACTATTCCAGGAATTGTTTGTTTGTTGGCTGTGTTTGTTTATAACTCTGGGTTTAAAGTCTTCATTCTGTTTTCACCCTGTAGATAAGAAACATTCCCAGGGAAGACTTCCTCAGTTCTTGCAAGTTGGTGTGAGGAATTCGGTCAAGATTCAGCAGGTCAGGTTCAGGCCTGCCCAGGAATTTGGGCAGAACATGCTGGCAAAAGAAGGTTCATATTTTCCCAGGCTTTGTTCTCACTGAAGAGTTCAAACTCCAAGGCTGGAGCTGGTCCTTTGGCAGTCCTTTGTCACACTCCTCTCTGTGAATTCATTACATAGAATTCCACCCCTCATATGGCCATTCTCCAGCCCCTATGGCAGCATGGTGTGGAAAGCATATTTTTATGAAGGAAAAAGGGAACCAGTAAATAGTCAAAAATCAAGGACCAACCTATTGCAAACACTAATACTGACTGGAGATTCTGCTGCCTCCAAAAATCCATCCCTGGAGGCACTGCCCCTTCCAGACCCCAGAGCACTTTACAGGAACGTCCTGCAAGGCACTTCTCATTGTCAGCCTTGCATCATGGTTATCTGCCCTACCTTCTTTGGAGCCACTTTCTGCTCCAGTCCCCCAATTGAAAGCCATGATCTAACAAGTTTACAAGGATAATTAAGGGCAAGCAGATATCACCATTAGGGATGCCCTGGGAAACTGGGGTTATGTGGCCACACTAACCTCCCTTGCTAGATTGAACACCAGGGTTCAGGTTTTAAATCCTTGTGTCTTCCGCAAAACTCAGCATGGACCCTTGCTCTAAGGAGAGAGTCAGTAAATAAGGAACAAGTTTTAAGTGATTGGCCTGCTCCATGAATGGTCTCCCGGTTCACGCCTTTATCATCTCGCAGGTTCATCCACGCCAGTACCTCCCATCCACTTATCCCTTCAGCTACTCCAGTCCACAGAGTCCCCCCAAGCTGACTCTGCAGTTCCTCATCTGACTTCCTCTGCCTGGATTCCTCTTCCGAGTCCTTCTCTCTCCCACTTGCAGGCTCAGGATGGCATTTTGCAACATACTTTTACCCTCTTCAGCTCCAGCTGACTCTGATTCATTCTGCCATAAGACTTTGTACCTTCCTTTTTCAAAAGGCTTTTCAGATAAGCCTCTTTTCTCACGTTCTTCACATTAGATCATAAGTTGGTGAAGACTAAGGTCTTTTCAATATCACCAAGTATAGAAGCTGATGCATAGTAGGAGCTCAATTTATTCATTCATCTATTTGACGTATATTTATAGCACATCTGTTCTATGCCAGGCAAAATATCTGTCTTCATGGAGCTTACATTCTACTAGGGGGTGCAGAGGAAGTGACATAAAGAGAAATAAAACTGGTACCTGAACCAAGTACAGTGATGAGAGGTACGATTTTATCCAGGATGGTCAGGGAAGTTTCCTCCAAGGAAAGAGAATTTGAGCAGAGAAATAAAGGAATCAAGACAGTAAACTAGGTGGCTATCTTAGCACAGATCTTGCCAGGCAAAGAGAACAGCAAGTGCCGAGGCCCTGGTACAGGAACATTCTTGGACATGCAAGGAACAGCAAGGAGTTCAGCGAGGCTGGAACAGAATGAGTGAGCATGGTAGAAAATGAAGTCCAAGGTGGACAGTGTTAGATCTTGCAGAACTCTTTGAGTCTGTAGAGGAGTTTGGTTTCTAGTCCATGTACGATAAGAAACTCAGTAAATGTTTGTTGATCTGAATTATTTGAGTTGAGTTGAATTGAACAGGACTGAATTGGTTCCCTGAACTGAACAGAACTGTGTCTTTTCTTGGTATATAGACCACATACAATGTTTGAAACATGCAAAATCCCTAACAAGCTGGCCCTTATTATCTACAAATGGAAAAGCACTATAAATAGTCCCAGTTAGCAATTTTAAAACCTGTTCTGGAACTGGCACAGCCTGTAGATTATTCCGGAGAACTTGATGCTGGTGACAATTTGCCAGCCTCCCCTACATTACCTAGTCTTATTGTGGTGGTAAATCAGGTACAGGGAACATCTCAACACAAGAGAAATGTGGTCCCAATGCCTGCCCATCATTTGTGTTTCATGTCTGACTTTCCCAGAGTCTAAAGTCTTTGAGGGTCACTGGGATTTATTTGGGACACTTGGCCAAGTTCCTGAACCTAACTTTTTATAGAGTTTTTACCCAAGCCTGGTTCTCATTGAATTTTAATTATGTGCATTCCTACTCTTAATACAACTGAAAATAAAAAACATGTGACTATTTTTATCATTTTACTCAGTCCTTATAAAAACCACTCCAGTGACCCATCACCCATAGTAAAGTGAGAAAGCCACCAGAATTAAGCTAAGCAAATTCACAGGATTTAATCGTACATTCAGTGATCCATTTAACAAACATTTATTGATTCATTTAACAGTCATTCTTTCATTCACTCAAAGAATGTTGGTTGAGGACCTATGAAGTTCCAGGCACCACAGAAGTGCTTGGGATAAAGCAGAGCACAGAATAAATCCCTGCTCTCATGAAGCTGACAGTCTAGTGGAGGAGACAGAATAAATCAGGACGCTAATATCAAATGTCATCCTGAGTGGCAAGCGCTGTGATGTGCAAGTTTGGGGGATACAAAGCTGAATAGGTCATGCCGCTACAGTTAGCTGGGATGGTAGTAAAGATGTTAATTGTAATAGTAATATGATATATATGGTATTATGGAATTACACAATGCTTATCAAGGCAGAGGGAAACAAAGAACTAACTATATTATGAGTATGGTGGGGGGGGGGGCCTCTTGGGGAATACTTCCCAGAGGAAGTGATTTGATCGATGTCTCAAAGGATGCATAGAACTTAACTGGATGGAGAGGATAGAAAGAGAGAGGGAACAGCAGCAAGAGCGAGGCAGGGAGGTGTGAGCACACATGTGTGTTCCAGAAACGGCTGGTTGTTTCGTGTGGCTGGAGCACAGTGGTCCTGGACCAGCATGAAGGGAACAGAGAGTGAAGACATGGGTTGAAGCCTAGAACGAGTGTGACATCAGTGGCCAACCAGTTAATGTGGAGTGTTGGACCCTTAGGATGAAGAGGGATTCCAAATAGCCTTCTAGACCAACTGCCCATTCAATGTTAACTTCCTTCTAAGGTCCTACCCAAGGGACTGCCCTGCCAAGGCAGCAGCCCTCGAGGCTTCCTTCCCATCCTAGCTCCAGACAGCCAAGACTGCTCTGAGGTCTTACTTAAGTGGAGATGAGATCTGCTCCCTGGAGCTACCACCACCACCACTTCTTCATTTGCTCCCTGAGATTTCCAGAACACACCAGTCCAATTTCTAATTCAGAGACACCATTTTACTGTTCAAAACAATTGTCATTTACTGAAATTTATTTTCTGCATGCCGGGCAAGCTTGGAGGGCATGTATTTCCCTATTTCTGCGTTTCCCAATTAGATCCTGAGGCTCTTGGCCATGTGACTTGCTGAGATTTGGTCACTGACTCAGTTAACTGGCAGCACCAGGACCAAAACTCACGACAGTCTGACACCAGACCCTGAACTTGCAGAAACAGTTATCAGTTTAACTTGACAAACACTTTTTAGCACTTACTCCTTTGAAACCCCCTGCCTTGGGTATTGCAGAAGGGGAAAAATGAAGATAAATAAGCATGGATAATGAAATCCAGTGCTCCACACTCTAGTGATTTGAACAGTGGAGTCAATACCCTAGCATTGTGATAATGTGTACTTGACTTTGGCCTGCCGTCTGACTTCTCCAGAAGAAAAGTGATTCATATTTGGCCCATGTCCTGGCCCTGCTTCCTGCGGGTAGCACTGAGGCCAGCCCAGTGCAGGAGCCATGTCTGGAAAAGACATGCATCCTCTAGGAGGATGCAGCAGAGAGATGTAACTAGAAAGGTGGACTGTTCCAGCAATAAGGAAAGAGGAATACAGCAAGACAGAGAGGCTGGAAACCTGGAAGTGGAAGGAGAACAGGAGTGAGGAACTGATCGGAAAATCCACGAGAACCCAGCCTATGTGCTGAGCGAGTGTGCAGGAGCTCCCCCTTTCGGCAGTGTGTTGTATTGCTACAGCTGTGGCCGAAAGACGCTGACAAGATGCTGCTGCTGCTGCTGCTAAGTCGCTTCAGTCGTGTCTGACTCTGTGCGACCCCATAGACGGCAGCCCACCAGGCTCTCCCGTCCCTGGGATTCTCCAGGCAAGAACACTGGAGTGGGTTGCCATTTCCTTCTCCAATGCATGAAAGGGAAAAGGGAAAGTGAAGTCGCTCAGTCGTGTCCGACTCTTCACGACCCCATGGACTGCGGTCTACCAGGCTCCTCCGTCCATGGGATTTTCCAGGCAAGAGTACTGGAGTGGGGTGCCATTGCCTTCTCTGGCTGACAAGATGAGGTTTTGGTTATCAGAGCCACCTTCCTTGTTGTTGTTGTTCAGCCACTCAGTCCTGTCCACCTCTTTGCCACCCCATGGACTGCAACATGCCAGGCTTCCCTGTCCTTCAGTGTCTCCTGGAGTTTGCTCAAGTTCATGTCCATCGAGTTGATGATGCCATCCAACCATTTTATCCTCTGTCGCCCCCTTCTCCTCCTGCCCTCAATCGTTCCCAACATTAAGGTCTTTTCCAATGAGCTGCCTCTTTGCATCAGGTGGCCAGAGTATGGGAGCTTCAGCTTCAGCATTAGTCCTTCCAATGAATATTCAGGATTGATTTCCTTTAGGATCGATTGTTTTGATCTCCTTGCAGTCCAAGGGACTCTCAAGAACCACAGTTCAAAAGTATCAGTTCTTTGGCACTCTGCCGTCTTTATGGTCCAACTCTCAGATCCGTACATGACTACTGGAAAAAAGTGTTTATCTTAATCTGATGTTTAAGTTGATAGCGACTTAGACCAAGTGTGTTAAGTGCCTGGTGTACATGAAGATGCCTAAATGTAAACCTTTAGTTGTACTTCCATACCTGTTACCTCATCTTCTCAGTGGCCTTGTGAAGAAGGGCCAGTGAACATGATCCTCATCTTTAGGTGAGAGAGGAATCTAAGGGTTTCATGACACCGTTCCTTTATCTACTCACCATGCACTCAGCTTCCATTCAGAACCAACGCCCGCACCCCATCTGACCACACACACCCCACCCCCACCCTGCTTGCCAGTCCATTCCTCCATCGCGGAGAAGTGCTGCTCCTGACCTGGCCCAGTCCCCCTCCCTGACCTAGGCTCATCCCCGATGGGATCTCATCTCGTTACACTGCCTCCCCTGAGACTGACCCCAAAGCTTGACCCCTTCACTAGGAGAGGCAGCAGGAATGCTCCTGAGAGGATTGGACAGGTCGTGGCAGGTGGGTAGGGGACACATCCAGACCTTTCCATCTCATCAGCTAATCAGCCCTGATTATTTCACTTATGTGGCTGGAGAGGGTCACCCTGGAGTGCTGACCTAGACGAGGAATCCTTTCCTAGATAGCACCAAAGTCCAGCTTAACAAATAAAACAAATTGGTTTTCCTTTAATTAAATCCTTCCTGGTTTCTGCCTTCCCTCACTTCCAGATTCAACAAAATGTAGAATTGGTAACATTTAGTCAGAGAAGTAAATTGTGCATATGTTTTCTTCTCATGCATATGGAGAGTCCATAAATCTGCTCCATGGCCAAATGCTTGCTTTGTGTAGGCACCAGAATTGTCTCTCCTCCTGCTCTAGTCCCTTCCTTGATTATTAAGTCTCTTAGGATTTTTCTTTTCTTTCCCTGCTTTCTCCATATTCCTTCTTTATTTTCCTTTTTACAGGGAAATTCTATCCCATTTCCATTCTCTATGTTTCCAAAGGACCCCCCGCCCACATGCTACATAGTGACATTCCCTTTTGTATTTTATTATCCCAGTTAATCTTGGGGCTTTGGCCCAGTCTGAGACAGATGAGTTATCCACTCATCATTTGTAACTAATCCAACTCTGAAAAAGACTTGAGCTAGACTCACAGTATGAGTTAGATAGAACTGAAATCACAGGACATGTCTCTGGACTTAATAAAACATGGGTTCTTCTGTCTTGGCTCAGAAAGAATTCAGCGAGAGACAGAGTACAGGTAAGGAAAGAGTTTGGTAGTATAGGATGCTTCTGAGAGACAGAAATGGGCAGACCTGGGAGCGCCACAGTGGGAACTTATGGACTACAGGTTTATAATCAAAGGAAAAGTGGGGAGGGGCAGAAGACCACCTTCTTCCTCATTTAAGTAACTAACTTCCGGCATCAACTCCTCCTCCATGTAGAGCAGGACAGTTTTCTTGTCCCTATATGGTCAAATTGGGACTGTCATGGTACATGGAAATGAGCAAAAAGATGGCAACATATACTAAAATATGGTAAATCATCTCGGTTTCAGTGTAACGTCCTTATTTTTTTTAGTGTATGCAAAGGAGTATGTCCTAGGAATCATAAATTACTGACATTACTGGGCAAGATGTGGGTCTCATTCCACCATTGTTTTATTGTTTGGGGGTGTGTTTCATGCTTCTGCTACATGGGTTTTGTTGCTAAGCAAGCCTGCTTGGTTTTGCAGGTAAGCAAACCTGCTTTCTTGAGTGATCATTAACTTGCAGAGGTCTCCCATATATTTTCCTTTACTTACTCGCTAAGTTAATCCCTTAGTAGGGTTAACTATTTGGAAGGCAGTGGCAACCCACTCCAGTACTCTTGCCTGGAGAATCCCATGGATGGAGGAGCCTGGTAGGCTACAGTCCGTGGGGTTGCTAAGAGTCAGACACAACTGAGCGACTTCACTTGCACTTTCATGCATTGGAGAAGGAACTGGCAAGCCACTCCAGTTATTCTTGCCTGGAGAATCCCAGGGACAGAGGAGCCTGTTGGGCTGCCGTCTGTGGGGTTGCACAGAGTCGGACACGACTGACGCGACTTAGCAGCAGCAGCAGCAGGCTTAATTATTAATCAGCTACTTTGTCCTTTTATAGGACTTCCCTGGTGGCTCAGATGGTAAAGTGTCTTGCTTACAATACAGGAGACCTGGTTTCGATCCCTGGGTTGGGAAGATCCTCTGGAGAAGGAAATGGCAACCCACTCCAGTACTCTTGCCTGGAAAATCCCATGGATAGAGGAGCATGGTGGGCTACAGTCCACAGGGTCACAAAGCAAGCTCACTGAACGACTTCACTTTTCTTGTCCTTTTACTTTGTCCCTATCAGAACCACAAAACAAGGATAACAATACCAAACCCCCCAAAACTTCATGTCACTAACACTGAGTAAGACCACTATACCAGAAAAATCTCCCCCAAGGTTTATTATTAAAATTGAGAACAAAATTTAGCTTTGAGTTTCCTGGCTTCCAAGGTAAAAAGAAAAACATGCATTATAAAGCTCTCATCATCTAATTTAAAAAGAATCTTTTCTGACTTTAACAAGTTCAGTCCGGGGCTGATACTCGGGTCCTCCTGGTGATCTGAATCACCAGAAGTGTTTAGCGAAAGTTGCTCAGTCATGTCTGAAGCTTTGTGACCCCATGGACTATACATTCCATGGAATTCTCCAGGCCAGAATACTGGAGTGGTAGCCTTTCCCTTCTTCAGGGGATCTTCCCAACCCAGGGATTGAACCCAGGTCTCCTGCTTTGTAGGTGGATTCTTTACCAGCTGAGCCACAGGGGAAGCCCAACAATACGGAGAAGCTCTTAAAAACAATCTGTAACCAAGTCCAGGGTTCCACTGAGGGAAATTATTGGTCTGTGCTCAGAGCAATCAGGTACTTTTGGAGGCACACGGTCCCATCTGTAAACAATAGCGTTCATTATATAAAAGTGGACCCCTGGGTAGGGGGTCGGAGAAGGCAATGGCAAGCCACTCCAGTACTCTTGCCTAGAAAATCTCATGGATGGAGGAGCCTGGTAGGCTACAGTCCATGGGGTCGCTAAGAGTCGGACACGACTGAGCGACTTCACTTTCACTTTTCACTTTCATGCATTGGAGAAGGAAATGGCAACCCACTCCAGTGTTCTTGCCTGGAGAATCCCAGGGACGGGGGAGCCTGGTGGGCTTCCGTCTATGGGGTCGCACAGAGTTGGACACGACTGAAGTGACTTAGCAGCAGCAGCAGCAGGGTAGGGGGTAGAGTATAGGAATCACGTCCCTTTCTTAAGTGAGTGGATCTTAGACTGCATGTAGCCCAGTTTCTTCCTCCACGGATGATGAACCGAAATGCCTCAATGTTCAGTGACTCAGTCAATGCCACACTGGTCTTTGGAGGAGCCATATAAGAATGGCCAAGTAGGAGGACTTTGGATTCTGGCAGACGTGGGATCAAATCCCAGCTTTGTGCCAATACCTGTGGTATCCTATAGGTTACTGAGTCTTGCAAAGCAAAGCCTCAGTTTGCTCATCTGTAAATAGGGATGATAATCATAATTACCTTCCAAGGTTGTTACTGTAATTCAATGAAATAGTATACATTTAAGCTTTTTGCACGAGTCTGGCCCATTGTAAGCACTCCAGTAGATGCTATAAAATCCTAATAATGATGATAATGATGTTCAGTTCAGTTCAGTCACTCAGTCGTGTCCGACTCTTTGCAACCCTATGAATCACAGCATGCCAGGCCTCCCTGTCCATCACCAACTCCCGGGGTTCACTCAAACTCATGTTCATCGAGTCGGTGATGCCATCCAGCCATCTCATTCTCTGTCGTCCCCAACTCCTCCCACCCCCAATCCTTCCTAGCATCAGAGTCTTTTCCAGTGAGTCAACTCTATGCATGAGGTGGCCAAAGTATTGGAGTTTCAGCTTTAGCATCAGTCCTTCCAATGAACACCCAGGATTGACCTCCTTTAGAATGGACTGGCTGGATATGGGAAGAAAAACTGAGTCCAAAATTAGGTTGCTTAATATCTACTGTAGCCCTTTTTCTACTTCCCCATTCACCAGAATTCCTGTCTGGAATTATACTGAACTGAAGGATATTCCTTAGAACTGCACCATCAGTAAGGTGGACGCTAACCACTTGTGACTAGTGGGTGGTGGTTCAGTTGGTAAAGAATCCACCTGCAGTGCAGGAGACCTGAGTTTAATTCCTGGGACAGGAAGACCCCCTGGAGAAGGAAATGGCAACCCATTTCAGTATTCTTGCCTGGAAAATTCCATGAACAGATAAGCCTATAAGTCCATAGGGTTGCAAGAGTTGGACATGACTTACTGACTAAACCACCCATAGTTAAATCAATTAAAATTGAATGAAATTAGAATTTAGCTACTCAGTTGCACTAGCCACATTTCAAGTGCTCAGTAGCCACAGCAGCTTGTGGCCATTGTGTTGGACAGCACAGATTCAGAGTACTTCCATCATAGCAAAAAGTTCTGTTGGAAGCTGCCTTCATGGCTTTTTTCCCCCCAACTTTCTTGTGGCAGTATGTTATTGATTTATTTATTTCAAAATATTATACTGTTACTCTAGTCCTCTGGTCCCTTGACTCTACTGTGAGTATACTCGAGGCCCACAAAGCCCCAAGGACGCACAAGTCACGTGGTCAGTTAGTGGCAGAGCCTGCTCTAAAACATGTTCCTAACTCAAGGCATGTCATTCCATGGAGGCCTGGGGAATCAGCTGTCTTCAGTCTGTGATTTGATGAGTAGGGTTTTGATTGATCAGGGCTAGAGTATGAATTTAATCCATCCTGTCAGACTGCCAAGTGCAGGGTAATGTGAGTTCAAGGGGTTTATCACAAGAGAGCTGGAATATCATTTTCTCAAAGCTGCAGCCCAGTGGCAAGGACACCAAGGGCACACAGGGGAACCTCCAGACTCTGCCCAGCCTCACCTTTAGCTCCTCTTTTGTTGTATTAAAAAAAGATTCTACGGGGTGTTTTAAAAAGTGATATGTTAATGGAATATTATTCAGCTAAGAGAAAATAAAAAGAAAATCCTGACATAAGTGACAGCGTGGATGGACCTTGAGGACATTATGCTAAGTGAAATAAGTCAGACAAAGACAAATACTGTATGCCCTCACTTATAAGGGGAATCTGAAAAACCTGAACTCAGAGAAACAGAGAGCAGAGAGGTGGCTGCCAGTGGCAAGAGCTAAGGGAACTGGGGAGATGTTGGCCAAAGGATCCAAACCTCCAGTCATAAGAGGAATAAATTCTGAGCATCTAATAATATACAGCATGGTGACTGTAGTTAATAATATTTTATTATGCACTTGAAAGTTGCTAAGTGAGTAGATTTTAAAAGTTCTCACCACAAAGACAGAACAGTAATTATGTGAGGTGAGGGAGGTGTTAACTAGCCCTACCATGGTGGTCATAATATATGTGCCTCACAGTGTCATCCTGTACACCCCACACTTACACTCCGGTATGCGTCAACTCTAACTCAATAACATTGAGGGAAAATAGCCAAAATTCCTTATAAGAGAACTTTTGCAAGGATGAAGTCTCAAACGTATTTGAGATACGTTTCTGTCTCCAAGAGTACCTGTACTATGATTTTTGTGGGTTAATTATGATGAGCTCAAAGCCACTGTCAGTAAAATTTCCTGAGGCTGATGAACAAAATCAACTTCCTATGACATAGTTTACACTTTTAAATGAATAAACAATTCACTGTAACAAATATTTTAGTAAATGTAGTTTCTAGGAACAAATCTTAATACAGTCTCAAGGTTACAAATTCATAGTCTTTAGAAGATAACTATTTTAAAATGTTTATCTTTTTTGCTAAACAGAAAGAAACTCAAATCTATGGTGACAAAAATAAAGGAAAAATAGAGATTTAATGTACGTGTTATGGGAACTGATATGAGTGTCACTTAGAATTAGATTTGGCTGTCAGTGACAGAAAACTCAAATAGCAGGTGTTTAAACAAGATAGACATTTATTTCTCATATAAACCAAGTCTAGAATTAAGAATCCAGGGCAGGTATGGCCACTTAACCAATCATCCTTCTTCTATCATTGAACTGTGCCATATGGCTTCTACCACATAGTTCAGTTTGGCTGCTTGAGCACCAGCCATTCTGTCTACATTCTTGCCAGCAGAATGGAAAAAGACCGGAGAAAGCTGGACCTCTTCTATTTAGGAACTTTCCTAAAAGTATCACAAGAAACTTCTGCTTATGTCATTGTAAGAACCAGTCTCCTAGCTGAAAGGGAGGCTGAAAAATGTAAGCTAGGTGGTCATGAGCCCATGTGAAGACGGGGGGTCTTATTACAAAGCAAAAAGAAGACACATATAAAATGAGAGCCAGCAATCTCAGCCAGAATATGAAAAACTCCACGCTTTCTTTCTAAACAAACAGTTATGGTGAACCCATTGTTCTGCATTCTCAGAATGAATATTTTTGTCAACCCATTTTTTATATTTCTTTTCAAATGTTTATCTGATTTTGTGTTTTTCAACTGCAATACAAGTATTAGGAGTTTACAGTTTTAGTCCAGAAGTTACAAGGCCCTGGGGGGTTCTTCCTGTGTCTCTCTCCAGGGTTGCCTCCTACCCGTCCACCTCATTCCACCTCTCTCTCCCCTCCTTGTCGGCTCCAGCCTGTGTGTACTGCAGCCGCTGCCTGCAAATGACAGAATGCATAGTTACTAGCCTCAACTCCAGGTCTGCTGCTTATAACTGTGTGCCCTTAGGCAAGTTATCTAACCTCTCTGCTTCCTTTCCTGCTCAGAACCATGCTTAGCATAAAATGCGCCCTTAATTTATGTTGTTTCAAGCCACCAAGTTTGTGGTGGTTTGTTACAGCAGCCACAGGAAACACAGAAATATGCATTTCATTCGGTTCCCAGATGATTTTGAGCTCCCTCTGCCATAGCTGGAAAACTAGACCGAGGACCTAGATCGAAATTCAGGAGAACTGTGAATTTTGTACTCGCCAGCATTTCTGCTCCTCTCCGGTTCAAATTGTGAGAGACATGTTGAGTGCTTAAATGCTGATGAGAAAGTCCAGAGAGGAGGTGGAGGTTGAGCTATGAGACTGTGGGGAGAGAAGTGATGGAGTCACATGCCAGGGAAGTCGGGGGTGGGTAGGATTGGAGGAGTCCTTCCTCTCCAGGGTGGGAGGGAAGATGAAGACTAGGGAAGGTGCAGCTGTTTGTTAGCAGCCAGGAGATGAGGAGATTATTATAATTTGTGTACCATTTTTGCTCTGCCCGAACCTGCTTAAACCTCAGTACTGCATTCATGACCCCCCAGCCCTCTAAATCACCTTCTTCAGAATGTGTGACAGGAAAGACAAAGAAGGTCGGGTGATCACTCACATGTCCCTGTTGGCATTATTAGCAGAAATCACCTCCTCACCAGTGCCCCTTGGCATTTGCCCCATTTCAGGGCATTTATATAATTACCCATTGGTGGGGTGGACTTTCACATAGCAAAGGACTTGTGCTTTGGTACTGAATGGCTTGCTCTTCCCTAAAAGCATTGGCCTTACCCTACCCATGATTTCTTTGTCTCATTTCCCAAAAGTTGTGGCCATGCACTTGGGATGCTAGGAAGTGGTCCTCTGTGATCCAGCCCTCAGCTTCCTCCCTGCCCCTGCCAGTGGTGCATGAGGCTGAAGGGGGCGGGATCCATGTAGAAAGAGGAGGCTACCTCTCTGCAGACAATTAAGTCCCATGGCACCCATTGCAGGTGCTTATTAGGCTGTTTTCCAGAGAAACAGAACCAGCAGGATGTGTGTATGATCCACTCAGGGAAGAGTCAATGCTACAGCTCAGATCTGAAGGCAGTGAGCTGGCAGAGTCCCTATTCTTCGGAAGAGATCAGTCTTTCTTTTTCTTCAGGCCTCCAACTGATTGATGAGGCCTACCCATCTTGTTGTTGTTGTTTAGTCGCTAAGCTGTGTCCAACTTTTTGTGACCCCATGGACTGCAGCACACCAGGCTTCCCTGTCCTTCAGTATCCCCCAGCGTTTGCTCAAACTCATGTTCATTGAGTTGATGATGCCATCTAAGCATCTCATCTTCTGTGGACCCCTTCTTCACTTGCCCTCAGTCTTTCCCAGCATCAGGGTCTTTTCAAATGAGTCGGCTCTTCACATAAAGTGGCCAAAGGATTGGAGCTTCAGCTCTAACATCAATACTTCCAATGAAGATTAGAGGGTTGATTTCCTTTAGGATTGACTGGTTTGATCTCCTTGCAGTCCAAGACTCAAGAGTCTTCTCTAGCACAACAGTTTGAAAGCATCAATTCTTTGGTGCTCAGCCTTCTTTATGGTCCAACTCTCACATCTGTACAGGACCACTAAAAAAACCATAGCTTTGACAATAAGGACCTTTGAGGTCAAAGTGGTGTCTCTGTTTTTTAATACGCTGTCTAGGTTTGTCATAGCTTTGCTTAAGAACAAATGTCTTTTACCCTGTGGAAGATAAATTGTTTTACTCAAAGTCCCCTGATTTAATTGTTAATCTCATCTAAAAAATACTTTCAATATCCAGCAACATCCAGACTACATATCTGGTAATATGTGTTTGACCATATGTCTGGGTAGCTGTGACCCAGCCAAGTTGACACATAAAATTAACCACTACAAAGTATATATATATTTTTAAGTTTTATTGGAGTACAGTTGATTTACAATGTTGTGTTAATTTCAGTGAAGATATTCAATTATACATATATTCATTCTTTTTCAGATTCTTTTTTCTTATAGGCTATGAGAATATTGAGTAGAGTGCCCTGTGCTGTACAATAGGTCCTTGTTAGTTACCTATCCTGTATATAGTAGTACATATGTTAATTCTGTGCTCCTGACTTATTCCTACCCCCATATTTCCCCTTTGGTAAACATAAGTTTGTTTTCTATGTCTGTGAGTCTATTCCTGTTTTGTAAATAAGTGCATTTGTTTCATTTTTTTAGATTTCACAGGTAAACAGTATCATATGATATTTGTCTTTCTCTATCTGACTTCAGTTTGATAATCTCTAGGTCCATCCATGTTGCTGCAAAAGGCATTATGTCATTCTTTTTATGGCTGAGTAATATTCCAGTGTGTATGTGTGTGTGTGTGTGTGTGTGTGTGTGTGTGTAATGAACACTGGGGTATCTTTTTGATTTATGGTTTGCTCCAAATATATGCCCAGGAGTGGGATTGCTGGATCATATAGTAGTTCCATTTTTAGATTTTTAGGAACCTCCATACTATTCTCCATAGTGGCTATACCAGTTTACATTCTCATCAACAGTGTAGGAAGGTCCCCTTTTCTCCATAAACTCTGTAGCATTTACTGAGGTAGATTTTTTTGGTGATGGCCATTCTGAACACTGAGTTGATTCTTCACTGTAGTTTTGATTTGCATTTCTCTGATAATCAATGATGTTGAGCATATTTTCATGTGCTTTTTGGCCATCTGTGTGTCTTCTTTGGAGAAATGTCTATTTAGGTATCTTTGGAGATAATGTCTATTTAGATATAACCATTGCCAAATGTATTTTTTGAGCATTTACTTTCTCAAGATGATGCTAAACACAGTCATGAATATAAAATACCTATCAGACAATAAGATGGGTGCAGACTCCCAAGACTGAAAGATTATATTTTGTAAGATTGTTGGGAAACTGAAGGAGAATCCTGGTGGGAGGTAGAACCCACTTCCCCTGATAAAAGCTGAAATGTGCTCTTCTGACATCCCCTACAGCTTGGTGCAGGCTTGTGACCCAGGTTTAGCCAATCCACTCCCAGCTTTAATCAGGAGATCCAGGTACAAACAAGCTCCTTCTGTTTTGTTGTCTCCTGGGCCTCTCACCCCTCTTACAGCGCTCACCCTCCTGGTCTCACCTTCTCCCCCTTAAACATGATAGCACAATTCACCATTTCTGATCTCTGGCTTGAGTCATAATACTCACTGCTGCTGCAGTACTTTCTAGGGCCTGGTTATTTAAGTGTGGTCCATGGATTGGTCCCTGAATCACTGCCAGAGAGTTTGGTAGATATGCAGAATCTTGGACCCTACCCCAGACCTACTGAATCAGAATCTTCATTTTAAAAAGATCCTAGATATTCATATTAATATTCAAGAAGCTCTGCTGTAGTCCTTGGCTCCTCCCTCTCTAGGCTGTCTGCAGGAACCACCCCCTTGGGCAAGCCCACCATACTTTGCATAGTAGGGCTGTCACTATAGTAACCAGCCATGGCCACCTCTGACCTCTGCCATCATCTTCCTATCTTTGGTCTCACCACTACAGTGAGATCACAGTGAGTATTGCTATAGAAACCAGCCCTGGATATTGTCTAGTATCATTTGTGCTGCTTGTCCTTTACTCCCTGTGTCCCTGAAATTATGAGCCTCCCAAACCACAGTCAAACATCTAAATTCTTCTCCAGCCTAAGAAAGACTCAACAAATAACAAACATGAAAAGTCAGGGCCACGCGGTTTATAAAGAAAGGCATAGAAACTGCAGAGATTAGCTTCAGTTTGAAAAAAGATGGGCTCATCGCTCTGTGTAGCAAGGCCTCTTCCTCCATCCAGCAGGGAGAAGGCTGAGTGATGCTAAAAACAATGCTGCTGCTGATGACGATGATGACAGCTACTGCTTATGAGCACTTTCTTGGTACCAGGCGCCGGGCTACACGCACATCATCCCATGCAGTTCTTACAATAACCCTCTGGGCTAGTTTCCCGTGGCTGCTGTAAAAAAAAAAAAGACTGGTATAAACGTGGAGGTTCAAAACAACACAGGTTGATTATCTTATAGTCTAGGGATTGCAAATACAAAATCAGTTTCGCTAAATTTAAAATGTCGGCAAGACTGCCTCCCTCTGGAGTCTCCAGGGGAAAAATCTGTTTCCTTGCTTTTTCCAGCATCTGGAGGCCACCTGTGTTCCTTAACTCCTGGTCCCTTTCCTGTATTAGTCCAACTTTTTGCTTCTGTCGTCACATCTACTCTCTCCTTTGACCTTCTTTTTTTTTTTCCCGGACTATTCCAGGTATTATTTGCAGCACGTGGGATCTTTTAGCTTCGGCATTCAAACTCTTAGTTGTGACATGTGAGATCTGGTTCTCTGACCAGGGATCAGTCCCAAGCCTCCTGCATTGGGAGCACAGAGTCTTAGCCAGTGAACCACCAGGGAAGTCTCACCTTTGACTGTCTCACCTCCCTCTTCTAAGTTCCCTTGTGATTTCATTTCGGGCCCACCTGGGTAGTTGAGGCTAGTCTTCCCTGCTCAAAATCCTTAACTTAATCTCATGTGCAGACTCTGTTTTATCAAATAACCTTGGCAGGTTCTGGGGATTAGGATGTGGACATTCAGTGGGGCGACATTATTAGGCCAATCACACCCCTTGAAGTAGGTATTGTTGTTATCCCCACTTTCCCAGTGAGAGGACCAAGGCATGACCATTGGAATACAGTCAGTCCTCCATATCTGTAGGGTCCACATCCACAGTTGGTTGAATCTGTGGATGCAGAGTCTGTGGTACAGAGTACCCACTGTTCTATCCTATAGAAAGGATTTGAGGATTTTGGTACCAATGTGGTTCCTGAAACCAATTCCTCATGGATACCAAGGGACAACTATACTTTGTTCAAGGTCACACAGTTTGAGGATGGAGCTGGAATCCAGCTGTAACTCAGCCTGTCTCCAAAGCCCAAACCTCTGACCTCTACATGGTACAGCCTTCAAATGGCTTTGAACTCATCTTGCGTTGTCACTAGGAAATGAATGAAAACCAGCAGCTCTCTGAAGAATTAGCTTCCAATGGAAGTTCCTCTACCACAGACTCAAATATTGAGGGTTGAGCAAAATTTAAGTCAAACCACAGGCATTTTCATCTGCTGGGGCTTCTATAACAAATTAACCCAAACTGGGTGGCTTGAACAAAAGAACTGTATCTTTTTACAGTGCTAAAGACTTGTCAGCAGGTGTGGTTTTTTCCAAGGCCTCTCTCCATGAGTCCCAGTCTCCTCGTCTTATAAGGACACTTATAAGTCACGCTGAATTTGGGCCCACTCCAATGGCCTTATTTTAATACTGTTACATTTTGAGGTTCTGGCATGTAGGGCTTTGACGCATGAATTTGGGGTTGATATAATTCACTCCATATCAACAAGAACTGCTCTGACCTCAGGAACAAGGCAGCTCAGACCTCTGAGATGATTCCAGAGCCCTCTGGATGCCCTCACTCCCAGCTTTAATATTTGGTTCGCATTCTCCACCCTCTGGTCTCCAAACTCACCTGCAGTTACCCTGTCAATACCCTGGTTTAGTCTCCTGGGGCTGCTGGGACAAATTACCACAAAACGGGTGAGTTAAAACAACACGCACGCATTCTCGTGCAGTTCTAGAGGTCAGTAGTCCAAAAGCAATTTCACTGGCCAAAACCAAATTGTCAGCAGCTCTGCTATCTTCTGGAGTCTCTTGAGTGAAGACCGTTTCTGCACCTTTTCCTGCTTCTAAAGCTGCACTCCTTGTATTCCTTGGCTTGTGGTTCCTTTCATCTCAATCCAACAGCAGAGCATCTTGCTTTAGTATCACCTGTACTGAATCTCCCTATTTCCATCTTCAAAGGACCCGTGCGATTGTATTTAGGACCTACCTGGATATCCAGGCTAATCTTCTCAAGTTCCCTAACTGGACCACATCTTCAGACTTCCTTGTGCTATCAGTATTCACAGGTTTGTGGGAATATGACCTGATACCTTTGAGGGCCATTATCCAGCCAACCACAGTGGTTCTCCCTCACATGTGCCCTGGCCCCCGCATCTGTCCTGGCGGGCCAAATAGGACGCGTTTCACGTGACGGCCCCTTGGTGGAGCTGTAAGTCTTTTCCACCTCAAGGCCTTTGCGCGGTCTGTTGCTGCTCTCTAAAATACCCACCTCTCTACACACTCGCATCGCATCAGTTCCTTCACATATTTGAGGTTTTGTCTCCTCTTCAGGGAGGCCTTCCTACCACCCCTCAAACTATTCTCTATCCCAGCAACCTGGCACCAACACAGTTTGCAATTGCTTTATTACTTGGTTGGTTTACGGGCTTCTTCTATGTCTGTCTTTCTGTTAGACGGTCAGCTCTATGAGAACATAGATGTGTCTTGCCCTCCACTCTATCTCCAGCCCCTGGAAGCATACCTGCAATATAGGTGCAACCTAAAGGATTTTTATGGTTTACTTTTTTTTTTTTTTACTTTACAATATCATATTGGTTTTGCCATACATTGACATGAATCCGCCCTGGGTGTGCATATGTTCCCCATCTTGAATCCCCCTCCCACCTCCCTCCGCATCCCATCCCTCTGGTTCATCCCAGTGCACCAGCCCTGAGCATCCTGTATCATGCATCAAACGTTTCACATATGATAATAGTTTAATTTTTTAATTTTATTGAAATATAGCTGATTTACAGTGTTGTGCCAGTTCCAGGCACACTACAGTCTACAACAACATATTGAGTTCAGTTCCCTCTGCCATACACTAGGACCTTGTTGGCTATCTGTTTTGTATATAGTAGGGTGTAATTGTAGCCTGCCAGGCTCCTCTGTTCACAGGATTCTCCAGGCAAGAATACTAGAGTGGGTGCCATGCTCTCTTCCAGGGAATCTTCGTGACCCAGGGATCAAACTCCCATCTCTTACGTCTCCTGCTTTGGCAGGCAGACTCTTTTACCACTAGCTTCACCTGGAAAAACCATTTTAATCCTAAACCCCTAATTTATCCCTCCCTGCCTTTCCCCTTTGGTAACAAACCATAAGTTTGTTTTCTACAACTGTGAATCTATTTGTGTTTGGTAAACAAGTTCATTTGTATAATTTTTTAGGTTCCACATATAAAGAATAGCATATTAATATTTGTCTTCCTCTATCTGACTTACTTCACTTAGTATGATAATCTCTAGGTCTATCTATGTTGCGGCAAATGCCAATATTTCATTCTTTTTCATGACTTAGTAGTATTCCATCACCATCTTCTTTATCTATTTATCTGTCAACAGATATTTAGGTTGCTTTCGTTTCTTAACTATTGTAAGTAGGGCTGCTATGAACATTGGGTTATATTTATCTTTTTGAATTGGCATTTTGTCGTTATTTATGCCCAGGAGTGGGATGATCATATGGTAGGTAACTCTGTTTTCAGTGTTTTAAGGCCATAATGACAATTTTAATGGCACTGCCCTGTTTGAACTAATTGTGTTCCCCCACCCCTCTATTCACTTCGGGCCACCTAGTCAGAGGTTATTAGATCTGGGTTTCTCCTGAATTCCCAGGGGATTTTATTTCAAATGCAGATGCCCAGGCCCCACCCAAGACCTATTGAACCGAAACTCTGGGGGTGAAATCAGAGCCTTGGCAATTTTCACACACTCCTTGATACCCTCCCACCCCCCACACCCTACCCATCCATCTGCCACCCCCCTCCCTACCCAGCTCCCACACTGGGCCTTGATTCATAGGTTGAATCTGCTTCACTGAACCACGAGTTCCTTGGGC
Source organism: Moschus berezovskii (assembly GCF_049115385.1). NCBI lineage: Eukaryota > Metazoa > Chordata > Mammalia > Artiodactyla > Moschidae > Moschus > Moschus berezovskii. The sequence continues at coordinate 75,641,845 of NC_142465.1, forward strand.
TTCCTCTAGGTTTTAGACACTACAGACAACTTCAACACTACAGACAACTTCGCCAACAAAGTGTTCTCTTAAAAAATGTATCAGGAGAATGCAGTCTTTGTCCCTCTCAGCATTCTCCACCCTCTCCTTAACTCAAGACCCTAGCATTCTTTCCCATCTCCAACCTCCTCCAAAAGAAACTTAACAAATAATACTATTTTTCTTTCCCTCTGAGTAGACAAGATAAGAAGATTTTTAAATGAGTTGCTGGCAAAGAATTCATGAGCTTATAAACTATTGAGGTCAGAGTGACGAAAAGAAGGCAATGTTGAAAAGGGAGAACAAGTCCATAGAAAATTCCAGAGGCCGTGGAATCTGGGGTTCAAGGTTTCTCATTCGAATGCTCGCCGCCCGCCTGTCTTGGTAAAAGTGTTATTTCGAAGGCGGTAGAGCGTCTTTTTCTCCTCTTCTGTATTCATCAGGAGTTGACTGTGTGCCCCAGGCCTCAGCATCTAACATGAAAGACAGCTGCTGAAGGGCAGTGTTACAGAGGACCCTGAGGGGTTGGGAGTTGTGGGCTGTGCTCGAGGGACTGGGACCAAGCAAAGGAAAGGCAGGCCGGGAGTGGGGGTGCCGCCTCTGAGAAAACAGCTCAGAGGGGCATCCCGGTTTGGTTTCAGCAGGGATGGCATCATGGTGACAAAAATAAGTTCTGCTCACCTGAGACTGTAGAATCCAATTCAATTTCAAGTCAGTGTGTGTTTATTGAGTGCCTGATTCGGTTTAGGTGATGGAGAGAATGAGAGAATGAGGACGACAGCCTAAGCAGCAGGCTGATCCAGGCAGAAATTCCCTGGGAACCTGCCCCTCAGGTCCACGGGTTCAGAAACTCGATTTTATCTGTTTCACCCAGTGAGGAATTGACAAATCTTAGTCCATTTCATGAACACGTTATTTATTAAGTGCTCACAGCCTGCCAGGCACTGTCCTGGGACTGGGGATGGGGCTGGGTCTGTGAATCCAGCAGTCCCAGGTCCTTGTCTCACGGAGTTCACATTCTCGTGTGGCATCTGCAAGGCTGGTAGGTCATGCCACTGGGGTGGGGGCCACCGTGGGAAGGGTCCGTGTTGGGAGGAGTCCCCAGGAGAAATGTTTAGGGAGAGGTGGGATTTGAATTGTGGTTGGAAGGTTAAGTAAGGTGTGGATTTTCAAAGGATTGGAAACCTTGTAGACAGAGAATGGAGCTGAGTGAGCAGGAATGAAAATGGCCTGCCATCAAAGGTCCATGACCAGATGGGCCCCCTTGGGGTAACAGGTGCATGCTGGGAAGTTGGACAAAGTACCACATGGGGTTACTGCACATGGGCTGTGAAGTCAAATGTCTTGGGTCTGATTCCCAGCTCTCGTATTTGCCAACCTCGTGAGCCAGGGCATGTTACTTAACCTCAGTACACTTTATTCTCCTGATCTAGAAAATACGCATAATCATAACTAGCTTGTAGGTTGTCCTAAGCATTTAGCTGAGATCATGAATGGGATTAACTGAGATGAATGTAGCAGCTGTTAAGTCTTAACACTGGATAAACAGAAAGCATTCTAGAAAAACTGGAACCTGCCACCAAACTGGGGAGACACCTGCATACAGTGAGGGGGCTACTGCCTTGGGTAAATATAAACCCTTTCCTTAACCACTTTCTTCTCACACCCATGACAGCCATGCTGGATTGAACAGCAGCTCCAGGGCTAGGGTGAGGCAAGAAAGCTGCTGGAACATGTTGACATGATCTGGCCTTCCTAAATTTTACACCCACTGCCTCACATGTCTCAACCCAGTTATAGCCATAATGAATGAATAGGAAACCTTTTTGATCTGCACCGTGCATTTCTCAAAGTGTGGCCCCTGGTCTACTTAAATCAGTATCATGCTGCTGCTAAGTCACTTCAGTCGTGTCCGACTCTGTGTGACCCCATAGACGGAAGCCCACCAGGCTCCCCCGTCCCTGGGATTCTCCAGGCAAGAACACTGGAGTGGGTTGCCATTTCCTTCTCCAGTGTGTGAAAGTGAAAAGTGAAAGTGAAGTCACTCAGTCGTGTCTGACCCTTAGCGACCCCACGGACTGCAGCCCACCAGGCTCCTCCATCCATGGGATTTTCCAGGCAAGAGTACTGGAGTGGATAGGGGCTGCTTATTAAAAGTATATTCATGAGCCCTGTGCAATCAGCATTACTGGAGATAAGGCCAGGAAATCTGCATTTACACATACACACACAAAACCAAATGATCCCCAGGCCCTATACCATACTTTAGAGCAGAAGCTCTTTGAGTGTGCCCCTCTAGGGCTTCCCAGATGGCAAGGTGGTAAAGAATCCACCTACCAATGCAGGAGACACAGGAAATGGGAGTTCTGTCCCTGGGTGAGGAGGATCCCCTGAAGTAGGCAATGGCAACCCACTCCAGTATTCTTGCCTGGGAAATTCCATGGACAGAGGAGCCTGGCAAGCTACAGCCCCTAGGGTCTCAAAGAGTCAGACAAGACTGAATACGTACCCACCTCTAACCGGTAGCATCAGCCTCAGCATTGACCCAGGACTCCTTAGAAATGCAAATTCTTGGCCACCTCCCCTGATCTCCTGAATTTGACACTCTGGGGGTGGAGCCCAGCAATCTGCATTTTAAGAAACTCTCCAGAGAATTCTGAGGCGCCTTGTGTTCACCTGCGGGAGGTTTTAAAAACTATCAATGTCCAGCCTCATCCTAGATAAATTAAATTAGAATCCCTGGGATAGGACTCGGGTATCAGGATTTTCCAAAAGCTCCCTGTCCTCAGTCCTAATGCGAAGATGGAGTTTATCTTATTATAATCACTTTCAGGAACAGGAAGATAGCACAAATGTATTACACCTAGAAAGTTCAGCCAAAAGCAAGATCTCGGTTAATTCTTGCAGCGAGTCGGACCCCTGCTGTGACCCCTTTAGCTAGTGGGGCGCCGAGACTTCCCACAGCTCGGGGGTGTGGCTAAGGCCCCAGAGCACCGCCCCCTCCTCCCCCGCACATCGCTGGCAGCTCTGGGCTGCCCTTCCAGGTTCTCCCAGAAGACTGCTTCTTCCCAGATGCTGAAGTCTGCCGGCAGTCTGGTGCTTGAGCAGAGCTGAGGCCTGGGAGAACTTCGGAAGGATGACAGGAAGCAGCTAGCAGTGGGAAGGGAGTATTGGAGGGCACTTTAAGATTGGGCTCACCGTAGGGAGCCCCAAGTCCTGATAACCCCAGGAGTGGATTGGATTCTCTACTAAGCACCTGACCCTGTCCTTGGTGCTTTAAGTGAGTCATCTCCTTAATGTTCATTTGATCGCCGAGGGAGATTACACTCACAGAAGAGTCACGTCGTATCCTTTCAGTCATATTATCCCCCATTTACAGATGAGGAAACTGAGGCCCAAAGACTCCAGAGAGCCTGCCCCGAGGTCACCGGTGCGGTCCGGATGTCTCCAAAGGTTCTCTCACTTTGAATTGAGAGACAGTGTCTCCAGGGAAAGGGGGTAGGCGGGTGATCGGGAGGTGGTGGGGAAGTCGGCGGTGAGTAGGGGGTGGGGCTGAGCGGGCAGCCCCTGCTACTGCCGCCCTAACGCGTCTCGGTCCCTCCCCCGCCGCAGGCCCTTCCTCGTGCTGCCGCCGCTGATGGAGTGGATCCGGGTGGCCGTGGCGCACGCCGGCCACCGCCGCAGCTTCTCCATGGACAGCGACGACGTCCGCCAGGCCGCCCGGCTGCTGCTGCCCGGCGTGGACTGCGAGCCGCGCCAGCTCAGGTAGGGCGGCGGGCGGGAGATCCCGGGGCGGCGGGGCTCTGGGAGGGCGCCCTTCCTCTCACACCCAGCTCCCGGGTGCAGGGAGCGCGGCCGCAGCGTGCGGGGGCTTCGGGTTGGTTTGCGCCCTGGGCGGGGTGCGCGGGCAGCCTCGCTGTCACGAAGATCGAGGCTCCTCTGGTTTAAAGGAGAGACGCAGGCTTGACAATAAGCAGGTCCCTCGAGTTGCAGGGACAGAGAAGGACTGGGAGCAAGGCTATGTGGGAATGCTCCTGATTCTTCGATTACAAGATACCCGTGTGCCTTGATCTTGATTCTAGGCGTATTCTTTCTATTCCTTTCTCTCTCCCTCTCATCCTGCCCCTCTTCTCTCCCTCTCTTCCTTCCCTCTCCTTCTTCCCCTCCCGCCCCCGTCTTCCCTCTTTCCCTCTCTCTACTAGAAGTAAATTATTGTCTCCCTGTAGTTTTCTAACTAAACTGTGCAGAGTAGAATTTCTGGTTGGGTCTGAGAGCGCCTGTGCTTTTTCACTTGCATGGAATGAACTGGCTCTCCCTTCATTTCTCAACCCTGCATCCAGGTCTCTCCTACATCAAACTGGGAATTATTCATGGACCATTCAGGGACCCCATCCAGGGGTGGGGGGAGACTCACTTTTATCCAAAGTGAAACAAAGGAAACCACTCACTCAGTCAAACCTGGCTGTAATTGCAGACAATACAGAAACTCACACGTGGGTGTGTGTGTGCATGAGTGTGTGTGCTTTCCCGACTCCCAAGTCTGTTGTCTAGGTGTCATGGACACCATTTTCAAATCCCCATTGCCCACCAGGTGAGTGTAGCCTGTCATGTGGCCAGGCTTCAGAGATTTCCACCCTTCCAGGATCTGATTGGAAGTCTGCAAGGAAGGGGAGGGTTTGCAGAAAAAAGCATAGCCCACTGAAGGCTCATAGATGCCCCACCACCCAGGGACATGCAGGGCCCTGGTGAAAGTCAGCAAGCATTTATTGAAAGCTTACCACAAAGTGAGCACTGTCATAAATGCTTTACACAGACTAATTAATATTGAATGAAATGGGTATTATTATTATGCCCATTTTACAGACAAGGAGACTGAGGCACAGATAGATTAAGCACATGCCCAAGGTCACAAGATTTGTAAGTGGTGGAGTCAGAATGTGAATTCAGGCAGCCCATACCCCGAGACTGCATAGTTCTAACCCCTGATTTGTACTCTCCTCAGGAGGTTTCTGTCTAGACAGAATCTGTCGGTGCCACCATCCCTTACACTTTGTCACCTAGAATAACAACAGGTCTCAGGGAGAGAGACACAGGAGCAGCCATTTACTGAGCACCCACTGTGTGGCAGATAGGAGATTTGCATTCATTACTCTGATCCCTGAAGCAGCCTCCTGAGGGTAGTGTAAACTTCCCATTTTACAGACTGGGAAGTTGTTGGTGGGACAGCTTATAGTGTAGATGTCAAGGATGCAATCCTTGTGACTCTTGCTCCGAAGCCCACCCTGTGCCCACGAGACTCTCCTGCCTCCTGTTTCGTGGGTGTGGCACCCTACCTACAGGCTCACTCCTGCTGCCGCTGCTCACAGTCCCCAGCTCTGGGCTCGGATGACCTTGAGACCCCAGCTCTCCTCCTTGAAGCAAACCTGAGGCCTCTGTGTGGCAGGGAAAGTAGGATACTTCCTTAACTCTTGCTGACAAAGTACTTCTTGTTTGTCATGCTCTCAGGAAACCTCACAGCCTAAAGGGTAGGCACCTGGGCTCCTGAGTCCAGTTGCCTGAGTCCACATTCCACCAACATGACTAACTAGCTGTGCAACCTTGGGCAAGCTAGTTAACCTCTCTGGACCTTCATTTCCCCACCTGCAACATGGACATAATAATAGCAGCCCCTTCAGATATTGGTGCAAGCACAAAGCAGGATCACAAACATAAAGAACCACACTGGCAATGCCTAGAAGGAAGTAAGTACTCATGACATGGTCTTTTTTTAGTGAGCATTGTAAGTCTCCACTATCGCTGCAGTAATAATGGAGGTTCATATCTAGGTATTGCTTTATCTTAAGACTTTCTCATGTGAACCTCAAAACAGACACTCTTGTTAACTGGGAGAATAGTGCTTCCCTGTTTTACAGAGAAAGATATCAAGGCCCAACAAGATTAGGTAACTCTTCTAACATCACACCGACGTTAAGTGACAGAGTTAGAAGTCGAACATCAAACCCAGACGCCAGAGATATAACCAACTTTTCTGGCCGCTGCCCTGGATCTGGAGCCAGCCCACTTGGAGGATGCTGATCACCTTCTTCCAGATGCTTCTTTTCCTTCCCTAAATCCATAGACTGAAGATGAACTCCAAGGACCACTGTCATCTGTAGGCCCTTCCCTCAGCACAGAGCTTTCACTGCACGGTCTAATGACCAGGTGTGTGCTATTCTGACAGTCGCACCAAGGATTTCAATTTCAGGGTCTGTCCAGTTTGACACATCAGCCCTGCCATTCGGAATGTGACTACGATCACCTTCCAGGCCACAATGCACACAGTGAGCAGGGAAACAAAGGAAGCCAGTTCCCCTGCATCTCTAAGCTGTTTTTAGTCATTTACTTCTCAGTTCTTGACTCATTTGTGCACAGAATGATGATTTGTGTCTAGGAAATATGCTAATTGGTTGTTCCAGCTAAATTTTCCTCACGTTTGGAAATCATTTTCAAGAAGAAAACTAAAATATTTAGTTAAAAATTTTCCTAAATAATAAATGTAAGATAAGTTCCATCAACTAGACTAAATTCAGTCCATGATATGATCAGCCAGTTGTTTGTTTGTTTTGAGTATCTATTTTTCAGTCTGGGCAATATATAGATACATGTATGCATATATTTTCCAATCACATTTAGTGTGATGTGAAGTAGGAATTATTGTCTCCAGTTTTCAAGGGATGGGATCAAAGAAGTTTTGTTCATTTAGAGAGTCAACAATAGGTACTAGACACCTGCCTTGCCCTAAGTCTTCACAGTGTGCCATCCCAAACAAATTCCACAAGGCAGACTTTATTGTCCCATTTTACAGATAGGAACACTGAGGCTAATTGCAGTTATGGGACTTGTCCAAAATCACACAGCTACTGTAAGGCAGATGAGGTGTAAGATGAAGGACTTTGCAAGTTGACTTGTCTCTCTGCTGTCCCAGATGTTCATCTTCGAAATTGCTAGGCAGGCTCCTAGTTCTGAATCATTTGGAGCTTAACATACTGCTGTAAGTAATCAGTCTTAGAAACAGTGTGGGTAGTTTGGTATTCTAACCGATGCGGGAACTTGGGACGTGGTGTTGGCAGCTGGAGTGTCAGTGACTATTAGAACATATAATTACTACCAGCCGACCAAAGTTTCCTGGTGGGAGGCAGCCTGGGCACCAGCCGGAACAGAGCAAGCAGAGTCAAGGATCCCCAGGTCTGACGCTAGTGCTGCATTGGTTTTCACAGTGACCTTGGTCAGTCCTGTGAGAGCTCTCCTTTTGTCTTTATTCTGCTGCAGTAAAGCCTCACCGTGGCAATAGAGTTTATACCAAAAGAACACCATTTAACGCAGCTGCAGGTTGCAAACCGACACGTGTGACCCATTTATTCTTCCTTAATTAAAGTATCAGATCATCTTTCTTTTCTTTTTCCTGTCCTTTGGGAAATGGGAGGGAAGTAAGAATAAAGGAAAGGACAAATAAATAATACCTCCTGGCAGCATTTGTACATTTTCTTATTAGGCTTTGTACATTTTCCTATTAATAATTGGTCTTGAAACATTTCAGAAACACGAACAGTAAATGCTGCTATTTTCCCCCACATTTGTAAGAGGCAGTTCTGCTCCAGAGTGAGGCCGTGTTAAAATAATGTAGGAAAGGGTGTTCTCAAATCCTTTCTTGGCTGATAAATGACACTGACCAACAGCAGCTGGAGGTTGTTGGAACCATGAGCTCCCTCCAGGAAATGGCTAATCTTTTTGCAAGTGTTTCTTAAATCCAAACCAGACTTTGAGCTGTACAGAGGAGTAAGTTTGGGGATGGTAAGATGCTAAGGGTATCAGACTAGGACATTACAAGATAGGAACGGTAAGGCTAGTTGTGGATACAGAGCTTGTCCAAGGTCACGCGTTGTGTTCTTTGTTTTTCTGTTACATTTTTCAAGCTCCTAAGGCCAAGCCCCACACTAGATGCTCTCATCTGGATCTGCTGCTTTCTAACAGGTCACCTTGGGCAGGTCACTCTGCCCATCTCACAGGACCAGGTTCATCCCCGGTAAAGATGGGAGTGACGACTGCTTCTTGGGATGGGGAACTTCACTAAGAGGTCACATATGAATTTAACAAATTTTACCACTGCTTGGTCCACCCCTCCTAACACTTCTTAGGTCTCTTGGGCACACTTTGAGGTTAATTTGTTGTTCATTGTTCAGTCACCAAGCCTTGGCTGACTCTGCTACTCCATGAACTGCAGCACACCAGGCCTCCCTGTTCCTCACCGTCTCTTGGAGTTTGCCCAAGATTAATAGGTTAATAGGTGTTGTTATTTGTCTAGTTTAGGTCAAACTAGGTTCTAAGACAGACTGTTTCCCTGAGACACCTGAACTGAAATTCTGTTGCCTGACAGCTGGAAGTTCGGTTTCGTTTACCAAACATGTATAGGGTGCTGATGGCCCGCCAGAACCTGGGTGGGATCCAGGGACATCAAGTCAGGGAAAACCCAGCTGCTGCCCATCACATAGGAAGCAGGCCTGGTGCTGCTGGTGCTGCTGGAGCTGCTGGTCCTTGTTCCCATAAGCTTCTGTGGCCCTTTAAGAAGAGGATCACCCGGTTGAGGAGAATTCCGGCCCTTAGTGTCAGAAGGAAAGATGCTCTCCACCCACTCCTTCCCCAGCCTTGTGGAGCCAGGTCTTTTCTGGGCTCAGAGGAGACTGAAGTGGTGCTGGGGAGATGCCTACAATAAGCAAGAGCAAACTGATCAGCAAGATAATCTCACAGAGTCTGAATACAAAGAAAGTGAAGCAGAGTGTGGGGGAGAAGGTACTGAGGAGGGAGGGATGGAGCACCTCGGGGCCTTGGAGAGGACGGGACAGCCTCAGGCTCCTGCTGTCAGAGTACGTGGTATCCTGGCCAGAAACTTCTGGAGAAAACTGCGGGTGGGGGGGTGACATCTAGAGCCACAACTATGCCAGCCATTTCCCTTGGTCAAGTCCGCATGGGCCCCTGAATTCAGACCTGGGTCTCCCTGTTCTCTCCCTCGGATCACCTGCAGAGGCCAAGCACCTGGATCCTGCACGGGCCTCTGTGGGGCCCTGCAAGGCCCCCCAGCCTCTCAGAGTGGAAACTGCTCTCTCCTCTCTTCTCGAGTGCCCTTGTCCTTGCCACTCCTCGGCCACTTCAGCTGGGCCGGCTTAAAAGTGCAGGCACGGGATGCCAGTTCCTTCACCTCCAGCGAAATGAAACTGAAACTGCCCTCTGGGCCCAGAGATGACCCTGTGGGAGCTGCTGCCACTCCTGCCTGGCGTCAGTGCATTAGTGCCTCCTGCAAGATGGGAAGCTGCCCTCTGCCTGCTCCCAGGAGGGGTGCTTTGGGGCATGACTGTCCTCCCCTTTCGGTGTCAGGGAGGAGCCACAGAGCAGGTCCAGGAGCAGAGCTGGCAAGGCGCCCTGCACTCAGCAGGCCCAAACCAGGCCCCACTGTGTGCCTGGCTTACTGTGAGTTAGACTAGGAGTGGGTGGGCAAAGAGGTCAAGAAATTATGGAAAAATCTGGCAAATGCTCTACCATAAGGCAGTGAAGATCTGTGTCTGAGAGCTTGAAATGCAAGAGGTACCATTTGATGTGAATCCTGAGAATAAGCAGATTTATTAGATAGAGACGGTGAAGCTACGAGAGGAAGGGAGAGGGTAGTAGAAAAAATAAGTCCACACAGAGGGAACCACATATACAAAGGCCAAGGTGGGAATGTGTGTTGGAGGAAACATAAGGAATTGAAACTAAGAACACAGGTCCTGGAACACAGGTTCCAGCAGTGCTCTGAGCATCTCCTATAGACCAGACCCTGGACCAGATGTTGGATACCACAGAGAAATCTTGGCTAAACTCAGCCCAGGGAGGGTCTTCTTTGCCACACCAAAGAACGTTGATAGCATATTAAAAAGCAGAGACATTACTTTGCCAACCAAGGTCCGTCTAGTCAAGGCTATGGTTTTTCCCATGGTCATGTATGGATGTGAGAGTTGGACTGTGAAGAAAGCTGATTGCCGAAGAATTGATGCTTTTGAACTGTGGTGCTGGAGAAGACTCTTGAGAGTCCCTTGGACTGCAAGGAGATCCAACCAGTCCATTCTAAAGGAGATCAATCCTGGGTGTTCATTGGAGGGACTGATGCTAAAGCTGAAACTCCAATACTTTGGCCACCACATGCGTCGAGTTGACTCACTGGAAAAGAGTCTGATGCTAGGAGGGATTGGGGGTGGGAGGAGACGGGGACAACAGAGAATGAGATGGCTGGATGGCATCACCGACTCTGTGGACATGAGTTTGAGTGAACTCCGGGAGTTGGTGATGGACAGGAAGGCCTGGCGTGCTGTGATTCATGGGGTCGCAAAGAGTCGGACACGACTAAGCGACTGAACTGAACTGAACTGTGGAAGGTCAGAGCCATCCCAGATGGTTAAGGATGAGAATGACAACAGAGATGTGTTTTAGAGAGAGAGGCTGGTGGCAGGAAAGATGGGCTGAGGCAGGAAGGGGCCTGGAATGAAGACACTCTTACAGGGATCCAGGTGAGAGATGCTGACAGCTGGACTGATGCAGAAGCAGCGGGTATGGAGAGATGGGGAAAGACGCTAGAGAAGATAAGACTTAGGGACACATGTAGGTGGTGAGAGACTGTGCACTGTTAGAAACGGCCCTGGTGTGCTGTGGACAGAGGGGCCTGGGGTTAGTGTGGGTACCAAGTTCCAATTTGGAAGATGAAGGAGTTCTGAAGGTGGTTGGTAGTGGTGGTTGCATGACAATGTGAATTACTTGATGCCACAGAACTGTACACTTAAAATGTTAAAAATAGGGACTTCCATGACAGTCCAGTGGTTAAGACTCTGCGTTTCTGGTGCAAGGGGTACAGGTTCAATCACTGGTTAGGGAACTAAGATCCCACATACTGTGTGGCATAAAAAAATATTTTAATATTAAAATTGTCAGTTTTTCTGTTACATATACTTATTGCAATTTTTGAAATTAGTCCTGATGTGTTATCAAGTGAAAAAAACCATAGAGAATAGTGTGTGAGGTGTCACCCTGTGTGAAATACATAACTGAGTATTTTCTATATCCATGTTTAGCTTGTCTCTGGAAGAGTATACAAGAAACCAATAATCAGCCAAGGAAGGGAATTAGAAAACTGGGTGTATTCATTTTCTTGGAGAAGGCAATGGCACCCCACTCCAGTACTCTTGCCTGGAAAATCCCATGGACGGAGGAGCCTGGTAGGCTGCAGTCCGTGAGGTCGCTAAGAGTCGGACACGGCTGAGCGACTTCACTTTCACTTTTCACTTTCCACTTTCATGCATTGGAGAAGGAAACGGCAACCCACTCCAGTGTTCTTGCCTGGAGAATCCCAGGGACGGGGGAGCCTGGTGGGCTATAGTCCATGGGGTCACAAGGACATGACTTAGTGACTAAACAACAATGACCTCATCTAACTTGACTGTGTCTGCAAAGACGCTATTTCTAAATAAAGTTACCTTCACTTCATAGTTGTGGGTTAGGGTGCTTAGGACTTCAGCATATCTCTGGGGGGTGGGGGGAGACCTAATTCAGCCCATCATATGGGGGAGCCAGAAATGGGAGGGAACTTTACTCCACTGTTGTACGTGGTAGCATGTGCATGTGGTAACTCTTTCCCTCCAAAAACTTTTATAGTAGAGTTTGACTCAGGTTTCTGGGGAGTGTGTAGCTAAGGATGCTATTAACAAATACAGGACACAGACAATGTCAGAGAAGTAACAGTGGGTTCAGTTTTGAAAATGTTGAGTGCCAGATGCAGCCCACTTGGTTGTCCATGGAAATGAGAGAGTCTGTGTCAGGCTCCTCCATCAGAGGAAGCTTGCCAGGAAATTAAGCGCTCATGTTGTCATCTAATTAGAGAAGGAGCCAAACAGAGTGGCTCGGAGTGCAGGCCTGTAGCTGGACTGCCTGGGTTCAAATCCTGTCTTGACTACTTACTCTCTGTGTGACCTTAGGCAAGTTTACACTTCTCTGGGCTTCAATTTCTGTATCTATTTTCTAGGAACCATAATATTCCCACTCTTTATCAGAAGAATTAAGTAAAATGATATAATTACACCATTTAACACCATGTAGGAAGTAAACTGGGTTTCCCTGGTGGCTCAGCAGTAAAGAATCTGCCTGCAATGCAGGAGACATGGGAGACACGGTTCAATTCCTGGGTCCGGAAGATTCCATGGAGAAGGAAATTGCAACCCACTCCAGTATTCTTGCTGGGAAAATCCCATGGACAGAGGAGCCCGGTGGGTTACAGTCCATAGAATTGCAACAAGTCAGACACGGCTGAGTGACTGAGCACACACAGCAGGTAAATCATGTAGCATACTCATGTCACAGAAGATGCACATTAAATATTAGTGAATATCCTTGCTCCCCTACTGGGGACCAAGGAGGTCAGCTTCTCCCGACTGCCAAAAACAGTACCTCCACTTCCTCTAAGAGAGACGAGGAATAAATATCTTGAAGTGATGTGCTAGTGTGCCAACAAGAGATGTGGTTTGTAGCCCAAGCTAAAGGCAGGTGTGTCTTGGCCCTTCTTCTCTGGTGGCTCAGCACCCCCTCCAGGTGCAGGAAGAAAATTGATTGGGGCTGACTGGCTTGGGGGCCACTGTCCCCACCTCAGTGATTTCCAAGTTCCTCGGGATACTCAGGTTTTATACTTTCTCTGAAGTGTGAGATTTTTGAAGACCATCATTGGATGGTTTCCTGGAACTTTAACCAAAGCGGTTGATTGTCCATTACCAGCTGTATTTACAACCTTAGATGAAGTCACTAGCAGGAAACGACAACAGAAAGGAAGACGTATAGACAACGAATATGGCCCTTCATTGATCGGGTCTTGTCCCAAGTGGGCAGAGGTTAGGGAAGGGAGGCATAGAATATTCCAGAAGAAAGAGAGCTCAGCCTTTATCTCAAACAGTAGCTTCTTTCTCTCTTTACGGCTGGATCAGAAATCTGTTTCCTTGATTGCGGGGCCTGACACAGAACATGGCACATAGTTGGAGCCCAGTAAATACTTGTTGAATTAATTAATTGATACAAAGGGCTGTTACCAAGTGTGTTGCTGATACTAGATGTGACAGACAAGACTTTTCCTATCTAATTCAGATGCAAAATGGCTTCAACATGGAGACAGTGGTAGGCAGGTGAGATTCAGGCAGGGAACTCAGAAGAAAGGTCTTAACTGAGATGCTTTGGGGAGGCACACTGGCAGACTGGTGGCCATGGAAGCCATGGGTGGGCCTGAAGCCCAGGAAAAGGACCAATGAAGAGGCATCATCACGAGACAGAAGACAAGGGCTCCCAGGTCTGAGAAAAGCCTGAAGAAAGTGAGGTAGCAGATGTAGGAAACTGAGATGGGGAGGGGTTGCCAGCATCCAAGACTATCCACAGGCAGAGAAGATGCAGACCAAAAGGAGGCGACTTGGCTTGGCAGTGCGGAAGACACCAGTGCCCATAGCAGCAGTTTCAACAGCCCAGTGTGGGCAGAAACCAGATTGCAACAGCAGACAGTTTGCCAACACTTGGAATTTGTTCTGAGCTTCCGAAGTGTTGCAAGTAAAACAAACACATTTGGTGCTTACAGAAAGGCAGAAAACTAAATCTTAAATGGTATTTGGGGCTCACTTCCAACTGGGGCTTCAGATTCAGTCCGTAAGTTTGAGAGTATGTAGTTTGCCACATGGGATTTGACTTCCTGGGAACAGGGTTTTTTTCGGGGGGAGGGGGTCCCCTCTTGAGTCTGTTAAATTTCTGTCCAAGATGCTTATTTTCTCATCTGCGAGCAAACCTCCCAAACTCTAGGTGAAAATGTTAGTTACACAGAAGTGTTAACTTCCCTTAGCAATGAGCCAGTCAACCAGTACTTACCATACAACCATATCCTTATACAAGGTCCTTCATATAAGGTCATGACAATGGTGCTCTGGGTAACGATGAAGGAGCAGGTCCCATCCTTCAGAAAGTTTGTAGTCAACCCAGCAATTAGAGCATATGTGCCATTTTTCCAAAATGAACTTGTCTTTTACAAGCTCATGAAATCACCCTGTGACAGATGAAGAACCACCAGACGGGGTGATTTCCAAAGTCTTTTCTAGATCTGTGGGTTATTCAGTTTTGTGGTCTGATGTTCTGTGTGTAAATGGTGTGACACTTTTCCCCATGGGGGAAACTGAGGTGCGCAGAGGGTGAAAGAATGAGCGGAGCTTCAGCTCACATCTCCAGTATTGCACAGGATGACAGAGGGTGCTTCTCTCATTGTTCAGTCTCCCCTGTCTGCATGCAAGACTTTATTTTCCTCTTCACACCTGAGGGAACTGGGGCTCCAGGAGGCTGGGAAATCTGGCAACTGTCACATGTAGAAAGAGCCTCATCTTGGATTAGAACCAGGCCTGTCTGACTCCAAAGCCCAAGTTCTCTCCAGTAAAACAGTAACTTCGAAAACAAATATCTTATATTAATGCATGTATGTGGAATCTAAAAAAATGGTATAGGTGATCTTTGCAAACCAGAAATAGAGACACAGAGAAAAAATGTATGGACACCAAGGGAGGAAGGGAGGGTTTGATGAACTGGGAGATCGAGGTTGATATACATACACTATTGATATTAATTATAAAACAGATAACTAACGAGAACCTACTGCATAGCTCAGGGAACTCTATCCAGTGCCCTGTGGTGACCTAAATGGGGAGGAAATCCAAAAAAGGGGGGATATATGTATATGTTTAGCTGATTCACTTTGCTATACAGCAGAAACTAATACAACATTGTAAGGCAACTATACTCCCATAAAAGTTAATTTTTAAAGTGACTTCAGTCAGAGAATCAGCATTGGGAAATGGGAAACAAACTTTTGAACGAGGCACACTGGTTCATCTTGGAAGGATCAGCCTCCAGCCTTAGTTCTCCTTAGAAATTTTTATGCCTGCCAGTCTCTTGTGTCAATCTACACGGTCAGTATCATCCAAGGCCAAAGATCCTTGTGAATAATTAACATCAAAATAGTCCAAGAAATGTATGAAAAGAGGCTCAACCTTACTAGTAACCCTGGAAATGCAATCTGAAACCACACCCTACTATGTATTTCATTCCCATTAGACTGGAAAATTTACCTCATGCGACGAGTTGACTCACTGGAAAAGACTCTGATGCTGGGAAAGGTTGGGGGCGGGAGGAGAAGGGGATGACGGAGAATGAGATGGCTGGATGGCATCACCGACTCTGTGGACATGAGTTTGAATGTACTCCGGGAGTTGGTGATGGACAGGGAGGCCTGGCGTGCTGTGATTCATGGGGTCGCGGAGAGTCGGACACGACTGAGCGACTGAACTGAACTGAGCTGATAGAAGAGCATGGACTCTTAAACAGCACCAGAGGGGACTCTGAATCCACTTTCAAGTAAACTTGAAAACACATAATGCTACTCCTAGGTCTGTACCCTGGAGAAACTCCCCTGTGTACAAAGATGTTCACAGATGCAGTGTTTGTAATAACAAAATTCAGAAAAGAGAAAGGAACAAGCTTTCTACTGGAGAACAGATGAATAAATGCTGTTATGTTCATTCACTGGAATGCCAACTAGCAAAGAAAATAAATGAACTAGAGCTACATGTTATTATATAAATCTCAGAGACAATATTGTGCAAAAAAGCAACTTGAGGCAGGATTTGGGTTTAATGCTAACATTTACATAAAGCCTACCAACATGCGAAATAGTCTATATATTAGTAGGAATTCATAAAATAGTAAAAGTGTATATATATAAAGCAAGATAGCTATGATAAATGTCAAATGCAGGGGAGGTGGTAATCTCAGGAGGGTAGAAGAGATGATGGAATCAAGATAGGTGTACAGAGGTCTTTGTATTTACAATGCTTTATTTTTCCAGTTGGGTTGGGTAGTGGACATGTTGGGGTCATTGTACTACTATATATTTTATGTATGTCTAAAATGACCCACTAACAGTAAAAGTTACTTAGCCAGTGTTTGCAACAGCACATTCAAAGACTGGTCCTGGGATACTAATAAGTATTATTTTAAAATTTGAAGTGGTTCAATAAATATGGAAGACACTGGATTAAATAAAATTTAGCAAGCTTTTTTAAAAAATTCTGTCTTTAACATCCCATGTTTCTTGTCAATCCCCAAAAGAAGGTCGTCCTATTAAATTATTTTACCACAGATCAGGAGTCAGTAAGCTAGAGCTGCCTGCCACCTATTTTTGTATAAGAAGTTGTAGGGGGGAATAGGCCTACCCATTTGTTTAGCATTGTTTATGACTGCTTTCACTACCAAGGCAGAGCTGAGTATTTGTGGCAGAGACCAAATGGCCCATGAAGCCTAAAATATTTACTCTTTGGCCCTTTACAGAAAAAAATGTGCAGATCTGGAGACTTACTTCCCTGGCAGTCTAGTGCTTAAGACTCCATGCTTCCACTGCAGAGGGCACAGTTTTGATCCCTGGTCAGAGAACTAAGATCCTGTATGCCACATGTCATGGCCAAAAAATAGAGAAAAAAAAATGTTTTCAATGTGCAGATCTGTTTATGGGATTGGTATTACTAGGAATTAACTTGGGATTGAAACAATAGAACTTTGCCCTTTACATCTCAGGATGGTTCATTTATTTGTGAAATTTTTTATAAAGGAGACTATCCATTCTTTCTGGAATTCCTTAGAAGGTGGTGTTTCATCTTTGATCTTCAGCACACAGTGCAATAGCCACTATATGTTAGTGCTTCATTGAATTGATTTAAAGATCCATTTGTGGAGTGGATTAATTAGGATATAGATTCATTAGCTGTAACATACATAGGAAATGCTTGTGGCTTGGATAAGATAGGAGCTTAACATTTTCCTCATCTAACAATCAAGGCTTGGGCAGTCTGGGGTGTTATGGCAGCTCCAGGTCAGAGACCCAGGCACCCTCCCTCTTGTTGCTCTGTGATCCCTTAGTTGATACCTTTCTCTGCATAGCCCATCATGGCTGACCCCACCTACCAGGGCTATGGCTGTCCGGTGGGAAGAGGGAATGTAGGATAGGGCCTGCTCCAGAGATTGCACACATCACTTCCCCTCACTCCCTATTGGTCAGCGCTTAGCTGCAAGGGAACCTGGAAAGTGTAGTCTTTATCTGGGCAGCCATGTGCCCTGCTAAAAATTCAGGTTCTACAATTCATAAACAAGGTAAAGGATTCTGGAGGACAGCAATGAGTCTCTGCCTCCAAAAAAAAGATACATTAAGGGCTTGCCAAAATCAAGAGTGACTCCTTTCTGGAAGGAAAGGCCTTATTTTCAACTCTTAAGCCATGAGTGGGAGGAAGGCTTAAGAGGGAGGGAGTATATAAGGAATCTGTCCGCAATGCAGGAAACCTGGGTCTGATCCCTGGGTTGAGAAGATCCCCTGGAAAGGGGAATGGCAACCTGCTCCAGTATTCTTGCCTGGAGAATTCCATGGACAGAGGAGCTTGGCAGACTATAGTCCATAGGGTGGCAAAGAGTCAGGATATGACTGAGTGGCTAACACTTTCACTTTTTTATTTTCATGGCTGATTCACAGTTGTTGTACAGCAGAAGCCAACACGGTATTGTAAAGAAATTACCCTCCAAATAATAGAATAAAATAAGCCATGATGCCAGAGCAAGAGACATGTAATTACGGTTCATTATTTTCTATTCAAAGTAACATGACAACATGTTCAGATATGAGCACACCAGTTTGGTTTACCTACACCTGGTGTTTGAGATGTCTTTTTTCGCATATTTGAACAGACTTAGAATTTCTATTTTGGCAAAGTGGGTTTTGCCACTAATTGAGCATTTACTTCTAAGGAGGAGAAAGTTTTCAGGCCCCTTGCTACATCTCAAAAGGCAGAAAAGATTGTCTTGGAGGAGGACATGAAATCACACTTGTTACATTATACACGACAGGTTTAATGAGCTGGCTCTTTTCTGTTCTTCAGTAGCAGCATTAAACAGCAAGTGGGCACAACTTTTGGACAAAGATTTCTCCGAACTTTGCAAGCATTACGTGTTCCATTTGCTGCAATCATATAATTTTTTCCTCAGAAAGGTGCACAGAGATCTCAGTGTGACTTACTTCAGCACAAAACAGTCTCAATTTGTTCATCTTTTTGCTACCCAAAAGAAAAGGTAAAAACTCCTCATTGAGGGGACTTGAAGGCTCTGAAAAGGAATTTGGCTTCCTTGGGAAAATGTGTTGAGGAGGGGGCCTGGGGGCCTCTATCCAAGTGAGGCCTACAGTTCTCTGATTTGCCATTTCACGATTCATTTCTGAAGGCACCATTTTATTGTCACGCTTACAGAATCCTGTAATGAGAACTGCCTGATTCATGAGATGATGCAAAAAAAATTGTATTTCCCTCCACCAGGGTTTCTTAGCCTCAGCACTGTTAACATCTTGGGCTGAATCACTGTTGTGGCGTCATCCTGTATATTGTAGGATGTTTAGTGGCATCTTTCACTTCTGCTTGCTAGATGCCAGTAGCACCTTCCTAGTTGTGACAGCCAAAAATGTCTCCAGACATTGCCAGATGTCCCCGGGAGACAAAATCACCCTTGTTTGAGATACCTGCAACACCTAAAGATATCCATAGGAAGACTTGCTAAATGACCTTAGAAGACATGAATTCTGCTCCTAGATACATCTAGTGTGAAAGTGGAAGCGTTTGTCGTTTAGTCGTGTCTGACTCTCTGCGACCCCATGGACCCCGCCAAGCTCCTCTGTCCATGGGATTTCGCAGGCAAGAATACTGGAGTGGGTTGCCATTCCCTTCTCCAAGCAATCTCCCTATGACTCCTAGAAACTAATGAAATCTTCTCAGGCTTCCAGTTTCCTTAGGAAGATAAGGTATTGAGCTGAGTGCTGTCCTTTAGCACTGACTTCCTGGGATTCTGCAGGTCAGAAGCTATAACCTTGGGTCTAGAATTTGACTTGAAGAAAAGAACAGTTTGGAGGGGAGAATTTTCAGTGAGGGACACAGCACGCATGCAGGCAAGAAAGAGGTAGGGAAATGTGTGTATGGAGTGGGAAGCAGGCCTTGTGGCTGGAACAGTGAGAAGGAAGAAATGATTGGGAGGTGGGGAACTTTCCAGAGTTGAATTTGAATTTGAAGCCTGTGATTAGGAATTTAGATTTCTTTGGCACCCAACCCAGGACTTGGCATCTAGTAGGTACCCAGGCAGCATTTGAATAGAATCAAAAGAACATGGGAGGCCTTTGGTAGCACAGAGAGACAGGGAGTATGGTGGTAAGAGCAGGGCTCCAGTAACAGCCTGCCCGGTTCTGCTTACTACTCAGGTTCTGTGACTTGGGACAATTTTCTTAGCCTCTCTGTGCTGCAGTTTCTTCTTCTGAGCAACAAAGATAAATTTTCTAGGGTTAAAGTAAGGATTAGAAAAGTTCATATGTGTGAATGAGTATATTTGTGGATTTCTGCATGCACATATATATGTGTGTTTATGTATATAATGGGGTTTCTCTGGCGGCTCAATGGTAAAGAATCTGCCTGCAAGGCAGGAGACTCAGGTTCGATCCCTGGGTCAGGAAGATTCCCTGGAGGAGGAAATGGCAACCTGCTCCAGTATTCTTGCCTGAAAAATCCCATGGATCCCGGAGGGATGCCATCCATGGGATCACAAAGAGTCAGACATGACTGAGCACATACACACATATGCATGTAAGAAAATATGTATATTGAAAGCATATATATAATAAAATATATATATTAAAATTAGAACAATTCCTTGTATACAATAAGTACTATATGAGTTTGTTATTATTATATCACTATTATTATTTGAAAACCAATAAAATGTTTTTAGTATGCCTGGCACACTGCTTGAAATGTAATAGGTGATTGGAATGAATTAACCAAGATTTTGTAAAATATTGGCTTCTTCATATCCATCTATGATACTAGAATTTATTCCATACCAACCTTCCCTAGTCCATAGTCCAAACTCAAACATCCCAGAACCAGGCAAGGAACACCAATAAGTGGACCCAACTGGAAGGGAGACAAGAACGAGGCATGTATATGCCCCACATCAAAGTTTTACAGCTGTTTTCAAACCTTGTGCTGGTCAGCAACATGGGTGTTAGGAATACACTGACCTATAGTTTGCCCTCTTCTCCTAGGCCTGGCATCTCTCCTTCCTTCCTAAAATTCCCTTCCAGGCAGAGATGGAGGGTGGCTTTCCTTGTGGCTCTTTGAGAACCACTGGGCTGTTTTTGAATAAAAGTGTAAACTGGCAAATTCTTGGGCTTGTTTCCTCCCAGGTTGGCCTCATCCAGTGCCCAGTAAGCTGGAAAACTAGACGCATTTCTCTCCCAGGAGACCCTCTTGGCTGCAGTAATAAGTATTTGCATGAAAGAAAAGCAAAAACTGAGAATTAAAATGTCAGGATGGAGTCAGGGAGAAAAGCTGTTGCCCAGTAAATAGTGGTGTATGAGCACCAGAAAACACATCAAAAACTCAAAGAATGTCCATGCTTGGAGGCACCCAAGAGCTTGACTAGCTCAACACCCCCATTTTATACACAAGGAAACTGAAGCTGTCAGTGGGGGCAAGGGAAGACCTGCCTTGGGACTGGAGGATTGTTCAGTTGGAGGATGGGGAAGGGGGACTGGGATTCCAGATGGCCTGATTAAATCCCTAGAAAGAGGACCTGCAATTATAACATAATAGTGTCGTATTAAGTATGCATTCCATGTATTGGGCAATTACAGTCACACACTGTGCTGAGCGGTTCAAAAGTATCATCTCCTTTAATCCTCCTTGCAGATAGAGACAGTGAGTACTATTGCTGTCACGCCTGCTTTGCTGACAGTGTAATAGAGGCTGAGGGAGGTTAAGCTCCCCACCCCCGGTAGCAAGGAAGAAGCCAGACAGGGATGTGGAGTCTAGTGCTGGGCCCTGGGCTCCGCCTCCTGCGTTGTTGCAGAGGTTTGGTATCAGACGCTCATACTTGGGCCTCAGTTTCCTTGCCAGTATTATGGGAATAATAATAGCAACAGTTCCTTCAAGGAGAGAATCCTTTGAAGTGGTGGGAACTGAGTACTTCGCACAGCACCTGGTACATAATGAGCATGCGGGAAGGGTAATTTCTTTTTACTTATCACTGATGAGGAGGTCATGGTTGTGAGAAATGTGTAGGCCTTTGAGGGTACAGGTCCCAGGGTTATCAGGAGTCCCTTTGGAAACCCAGTGGTTGCCAGCACATCACTAAGAACTGGGCAGTGTAAGACTAGTCAGTAGGACCAACTTTGGATCCAGACTGCTTGAGTTCAAACCCTGACTCCTCCTTGTTAGCTGTGTGACAATGAACAAGCTAATTAACCACTCTGTGCCTAATTTTCCTCATCTGTAAGACAGGTTCATGGTAACAATAATGCCTTTCTCATAGGGTTTACTGAGGTTTCCCAAGTGGCTCAGACGGTAAAGAGTCTGCCTGCAGTGCGGGAGACCCGGATTTGATCCCTGGGTTGGGAAGACCCCCTGGAGAAGGAAATGGCAAGCCACTCAGTATTCTTGCCTGGAAAATCCCATGGACGGAAGAATCTGGCAGGCTATAGTCCACGGGGTCACAAAGAGTCAGACATGACTAAGCGACTTCAATCATAGGGTTATCATGAGAGTTAAACAAGTGAATATTTGTAAAAAATTTATGATATGCCTGGTCCATGGTCGTTGCTTTCTAAGTCTTTGTTAGATGAGTAAAGCATGTAATGTTAGTGTCCCTATTTTACTCAGGAGAAACACAAAGGAGATTAAGTCACTTGTGCAGCGTTACAGTGAGTGAGGGCAGAGCCAAGCGGTAAACCCAGGCAGTCTGGCTTCTGAGCCCACAGCCTAGGGAACTTAGCAGCGTTCCACTGGAGCTCAGGGAACCTGGAAGCTGCTGGTTACCTTCTAGCACCCACAGGGTCCGGATTGGTCCTAGGGATGGAGGAGGTGAAGGGGTCTGGGAGTCTGGCTGGGTAGGCCCACCACATCCTGAGAGGCTCTGCCTTTTCTTGCTATTGAACTGTTCCAGAAATTGTGCTTTCATCAAATGTGACTCCCATCCCTCCTCCCTCCCCAGCCGCTGTCATCACTTCCAGTTTGCTTGCAGAAGCACACAGGACGGGAATGGCAGCCTTTCTTGGGGCAGGTTTCCCCCCTAGGAAAAGGGCTGCCTTTATTCTGGTAGAGTTTGTTAGATACAGTGTCTCATGTGAGGCCTTAAGAAGTGCTATTCCTAAAATGTTCTTTAGTCTCCATGTCTGTGAATCTGCTTCTTTGAAATATAGTGTGTTTTCTATAGTCTGCACCTTGCTTTGTGATTTGTAATGATTATGAGATCTCTCACATTTAATGTGAGCTGTGTGCTAAGCTCTGTTCTCTTCCACACACTGTACATGGGTTATCTCATTTAATCCCCACCCAAAATCCTACAAGGAATGTATTATTACTAAAAACTCATTTTACAGATGAGAAAACTGAACAACACATAGGTTAAATAACTTGCCCCATGATCAAGTAACTGCTAAATAGTAGAGCTGGGAAAAAACAGCGGTCATGCTCAGAACCTCTATGCTAACGT
Source organism: Moschus berezovskii (assembly GCF_049115385.1). Taxonomy (NCBI): domain Eukaryota; kingdom Metazoa; phylum Chordata; class Mammalia; order Artiodactyla; family Moschidae; genus Moschus; species Moschus berezovskii. Next base: position 75,664,549 of record NC_142465.1, read on the forward strand.
TAAAATTAATAAATGAATAAAATGTGTCTGAGGCTTCACCAGCTTGAATTTGTCAGTTGGAGTGCATCAAGGGGAAAAAAAAAAAGATATCAGCGGAATATATCAGCTTTCGCTTCAATACCGCCTCCTTCCCAGAGGAGAAAAGGCAATGCAATTAACTGCAGGCCTCCTGGAAAACATCTTTCTGAAGTCATGTTCCTGAAGTAGTGGGAAATACTGACCCAGTCTCTTGGGGCCGGGGCCCTTGAGAAATCAGAGAAATTGACCACCTTGGTAGCTGACCTCTTACTTAAACTGATCAGATTTTGTATGGCATCACTGAAAGTCACTCAAAGGGAAAACCACAGGGTTGATTACCTTCTGGTAAAGCCCCAGGCGACTGGCTTAGTAGACTTCTGCATAAATAAATCCTGCACGTGGACAGGCATGCACATTTGTCCAGGCCACAGCAGGACCTGCTGGTCCTTCTAGGACCAATCCCTCAGAGACTTTCCAGAAAGAGTAAATGGAGCTCTGAGTCGTGTGTACAGGAATGCTGCAGGAATTAAGATTTTGCAGAGTTAAATTTTCTAACAAACCCAGTTGAACAGAAAGTCATGTTTTCATAGACCTTTATGGCAATTGTTTCTTACCTGCTTCAGTTTGCCTGCCTGCATGGGCTAGGAGAATTCAGTAACCAAAACAATTACTTATTTTGCATGACCAAGGGATTCTTGATGAACAGGCAGTTCCTGGGGTCAGTTCTGAAGAACAAACGGTGGTTCATGCATGGATCACCCATCAGTTAGTGCCATGAGGCTTCAGGCATTGTTGGGGATACAACAGATAACAGGATAGATGTGGTCCTGCCCTCAGGAAGTTGACCTGCTCACGGGGGAATGGATAGTTAGGGAGTTTGGGATGGATAGGTACACACTGCTGTATTTAAAATGGATAACCAACAAGGACCTACTGTGTAGTACAGGGAACTCTGCTCAATGTTATGTGGAAGCCCAGATGAGAGAGGAATTTGAGGGAGAATGGTGGTGGTGGTGGCGATTTAGTCACTAAGTTGTGTCCAACTCTGAGACCCCATAGACTGTAGCCCACCAGGCTCCTCTGTCCATGAGATTTTCCAGGCAAGAATACTGGAGTGGGCTGCCATTTCCTTCTTCAGGGGATCTTCCCCAGCCTGAGTCTCCTGCATTGCAGGGGGAGTCTTTACCAACTGAACCACCAGGGAAGCCCTTGGGAAAGAACAGATATATGTATATGTATGACTGGGTCCCTTTGCTGTCCACCTGAAACTATCACAACTTTGTTAATCAGCTATTGTTGTTGTTTAGTCACTGAGTCATGTTCAACTCTTTTGCGACCCCCATGGACTGTAGCCCACCAGGCTCCTCTGTCCATTGAATTTCCCAGGCAAGAATACTGGAGTGGGTTGCCATTTCCTTCTCCAGGGCATCTTTCTGAGCCGAGGATGGAACCTGTGTCCATCCTTAGATGAACATCCCTAGATGTTTTTACCCCTAAGCCACCAGGAAAGTCCTTAGCATCTATTCTCCATTATAAAATAAAAAGTGTGCCAGGGACTCTTCTGGTGGTCCAGTGGTTAAGACTCCACCTTCTAATGTAGGGGGCATGGGTTTGATCTCTGGTCAGAAGATCCCACGTGCCGCACGAGGTAGCCAAAAAAATTAATTTAAAAAGTGTGCCCCCCAAAAAAAGCTTTTTTAAAAATGAAAAAGTAAATCAATAAAATAGTCAGAGGCTGTGAAAGGTGCTAACAAGGAGACAGATGAAACTGGTCTGGAGCTGAGGTGTATAAAGATAGGAGAGAAATTTACCTTCCTTTAGATGGTCAGTGAAGACATCCTTTGGACAGGACATCCAGGCTCACACTTGAGGAGCAAGAAGGATCCAGGCCTGCAAAGAGCCAGGGGAAGGGCATTCTAGCGAGAGGGAACTACACAAGTAATGTCCTTGAGGTGGGAAGGACCTTGGCCAGTTGAAGGGACAGAAGAGAGAGACAAGTTGCTAGTGAGAGTGAAGGCAGAAGGAAAGTGTTGGAGAGCAGGTCAAGTACCCCGTAGCCTGGCAGGCCATGCATGGGGAGCTGGAGTCTATTTTCAGTACATGGGAAGGCATTGAAAGATGTTAAGCAGAGGCCGAACGTGATCCTTTAGACATTTTTTAATTAATTTTTTGGCCCTACCCTGCAGCTTGTGGGATCTTAGTTCCCTAGTCAGGGATTGAACCCATGCCCTTGATAATGAAAGTGCCAGAATCCTAACCACTGGCCCTCCAAGGAATTGCCCCATAGATGTTTTAAGCTCACTCTCAACTTGGTTCAGATAAAGAGAAGGATGAAAGTGCTTTTGTGTGTGTGTGACAAACTAAATCACATGGAAAACTTTTACTAAAATATTTCAAAAGACAACTTTCCAATATATAAAAACCTAAATAACTGTCCCTTTCCAATCCTCCATGCTAATGACCCAAGCCAAAGCTCTGTCATATTCTGAGCCTGAAAGATAAATTCTTAAGTCTATGCTTGTTGCTCAACAGTCCTTGTTTGTCAGCAACTGTCTAGAATATCACAGACCTGAGATTTTAAAATATGCCCAGACCTGAAAAGACTCTGTCTTACAAGCACTTTCATGGAACTGAAGTTACAACCTCTAAGCAAGAGATGCTGGTGTTTAGAACCAGGGTATGAGCGATGGAGGTGGAAAGAAGTGAGCGGATCTGGGGTTTGAGATTTGAGTGGCAGCATTAACAGCTGATGGAATGGATATGAGAATGAGAGGAGGTTCTAGCCAGAGCGCCTGGGTGGGCAATGGTGCCTTTTATGGAGGTGGGATAACAGGAGGATGAGGATGGAGAGTGGGTGTGGACAAATGTTCATACAAAGTTCCATTTGGGACATGCTCAGTTTGAGGGTCTGAAAGCCACTGAAGCTATTTGGTCCAGTAGGCAGTTGTATGTGTGAGCATGCCAGCAGACAGAGAAGTGCCAGCGTCGGGCTGAGGGCTCAGATCAGCCTGGTCAAATCCCGACTTGTCACTTACCAGCTCTATGACTTGGGCAGTTTCCTCATCTCTGGAACAGCGCCCCCAAAAGTACCTACATTGTCATGCTGGTTATGTGAGTTACTACATGGAAAGAGCTTAGATTTCAATAGTATGTATTCAATAAATGTTGGCTCCCTGTAATAACAATTATCATCATCATCATCTTAGCAACAGTAATTTTCTTGCCATTTCTCTCTTTCTAATTAAAATCAAGGACCTCTGTAGCTGGTAAACACTTCTAATATTCCTGGAATTATTGCTTTACCAGTCTGGGAGCTCCATGAACATGGCATGGTGTCTGTGTCTTTCCATAAGCTCCCCTCCTGGTGCCCACTCACAGGACGCACCTCAGTAACCTTCATCCAGTCACATGGAATTTAGCTTGATTCCAAAAAAAAAAAAAAGACGCTTATTTAAGCGAGTCAATCAGGCTTTGAGGAGAGCAGAAGGGCCTAGATACAGACAGGAGAGGAAATTGCAAATTCAGTGATGGTGACAATTCACAGCATCTTTGCTCCCCAAGATTTCACAAAGCAACCTCTTCCAGAGTTAGACAGTGGTCTGTTACAGGAAAGGTTTTCCTTACCATTAGTCAGATCAGATGCCCCTTCCCTGAGATATGCACATACATCCCCCTTGGGCTCCAGACACCTCAGTATAGCACCTGCAGGCCCCACCTCTCCCTTTCTGGAAGCTTCTGTGATGTGTGTCCCAGGAACTAGCCCTCTTCTCTCTGTCCTGTTCATTTTGCCCAAAGCGTCTGCCTTAATCAATGTGTGGGGAACATGTGTCCCTTAGATAAAGCCCACTGCCACACCAAGCATCACCCCTCCCTCTGTCTACATTTCGGTGGGGTCCATGATCTCATTTCCTGTTCTTTTCAAGTCACGGCACATGGCTCTACCCTTGCCCAGATTTCTTTTTCAAGTTCACTTTGCTCAGTATTTGCAAGAGTATTTTTATTTGCTGAATCTGGTCATGTTAGCTGTAAGAATCCCAGGTCCAAATTCCCATGAACTGGACCAAGACACCCTAGCACACAGCCCCATTCTGCGCCCTAGAATTTCTCATCGTGGGTGCTGATGCCATGGCCTAAAGCCAGACTGGCATCTTCAGCCCTCCCCCACCCACACCTGGGGAGCTCTCGGGCTTCTCTGGAACGTCTTCCAACCAGGGTGGTCTTGGCTCCCCCACCTGCCATGAAAAAGTCTTAATCTTGGAGTCCAGAGTCTGGGTCCAAGTCCAATACCTTTCTTAGTCCTTCCCAGGGCTCTTGTACAAATAGGCCCTTGGAGGCCTGGCATGACGCCCAGTCCCTGAGGCCTGTGTGCAGATTAGACCCCAGTCAATACCTAGCTTCCTTTCTCTGGATTCCATCTTCACTGCATCAGCTCCCTCTGGTGGCCAGAAGCAAACTCCTAGTATCCTCCAAGAGCCCTACCATCACCTATGCTGCTGCTGCTAAGTCACTTCAGTCGTGTCCGACTCTGTGTGACCCCATAGACGGAAGCCCACCAGGCTCCCCCGTCCCTGGGATTCTCCAGGCAAGAACACTGGAGTGGGTTGCCATTTCCTTCTCCAATGTGTGAAAGTGAAAAGTGAAAGTGAAGTCGCTCAGCCGTGTCCGACCCTTAGCGACCCCATGGACTGCAGCCTACCAGGCTCCTCCATCCATGGGATTTTATGACTGAGTTCCTATTTCAGGACAGCCTTCCTCCAAGGTTCCTTTGCCAGCTGAAATGAGTGATAGATCAGGAACCTGGTGAAAGGTCAAGGGCACACCCATCTCACTCGATTCTTAAGACTCCCTCTGCTCTTCATCCCCCAGGTTCTTTCCCCCAGGTCCTAGCCCTACTGAGGAGCTTTAGTGCCATAAACTCTCAGAACAATACTTCCTCTCATTTCCCCCAAGAATAGAAATGAATGTTCTCTGGTAAACTTAACCATTCCTCTTGCCACAAAGTAGGTTAGTTAGAGGCAGGACTAGAACCAGGAATTCTGAACCCCTGGCTCCTTTCCTGAGTATCCGCCCCCAGAATCTGCAAGGAGCAGGAATACGAAGGGGTCCGTGCCAGTGCTGGCTCCCGCTGATGCAGGGCGTGGAATTCACCAGCCTCGGAACAAGGGCCATCATCTGAGAAATGGGTGCCTGCTCACAGAGAAGACAAAACCCTTGTCCTCTGCTCCTCCCAGCCTGAACTCAGGCTTTGTCACTTCCTGCTTGAGCAGTGACTTCTTTCCATCCAGCTGGTTCTTTTAGCACTAACACACTATCCACATCTCTAGGGCCAGCTCCCGTCAAATTCACCTTCCACTCTCTCCCAGAGTTGGCCCTCCAACCATATCACTCCCGTGCCTGCTTAGAAACCTTCAGTGGCTCTTAAGGACAGTCTTAGGATTAAAGTGCCCCTCCCTCAGCTCCTGACCCTCTGCCTGAAAGTTTATGCCTCAGAAACACTAAAGCCTCCAGTTAGCTCCTGTAGCCCACATTTCATGTCCACACCTTTACTCAGACTAGCCCTGCTCCAGCTTCTCCTGTACTCTGTCCTAATTTAAGACACAGCTCAGTGTGCACCTCCCCCAGGAAGCCTTGCTGGATCCCCTCGGTTCTGTTGGGTGCACATCTCTGATCACCTGTCACTGCAGTTGCCACGAGGCACCCCCGTGACCCGGGCCTGTGCCCTCTGCCCTTCCGGACCTTCTGCACCTCTTGCAGACAGGCACTCAGTAAATGCTTGGTCATTTGATTTGATAATTCACCATGAGAAGAAGGTGACATCCTTTACAAGTAGAATTTGTACCCCTTTTTGAATCCCTGATTCTCCTCCCTGCACTTCCCTAACCCGGCTCCCTGTGCCTCACTGACTCGATTACTTTCTGATGCATGTTGCCACTAGAACTCTTATTTCTTCTTGCCGGATCTTTGCCATGCTTCCACTTTGGAAGTAGAGACTCCAGGCCTTCTGTGTCCCTTCAGCTAACATTTTTAACACCTCCACATACTGCGTGCTGTCTGGACTGGATGCAGAGACTTGTTTGACAGGGTCTCTGCTCTCAAAAGTCCCCAGCCTGGAGGAGAATTTAGACAAGGAAAGAGGCAAATAGTATGAGCTGTGATGAGGGGACAGGGTGACACAGTAGGTACCCAGGCCAGCTCTCTACAGACTGCCCTGGGTTCGCATCCCAGTTCCACTGCTTGTCGGCTATGTAGCCTTGGGTGAGTCCCGTATCTGTTTCCCATGGTTAAAGGTACGAGTCATGATAGTGCTTACCTTTTGGGGTTATGTGGGTTAAATGAGTTAAATGAATTAACTCATGTAAAGACTATACCAGAGAGCCTAGCCCAGAGTACACAATCAGTAAATATTAGCCATGATTATTCTTAGCTCTGGAGAAGGAAATGACAATCCACTCCAGTGTTCTTGCCTGGAGAATCCCAGGGACGGCGGAGCCTGGTGGGCTGCCATCTATGGGGTTGCACAGGGTTGGACACGACTGAAGTGACTTAGCAGCAGCAGCATTCTTAGCTCAGTATGCTGTGGGAGTGGAGGACAGACAAGGCTAAGCATCAGTTACAAAGGAGGAAGGATCAAGAGATATCCGTATTCTAACTGGAGCCTGTGTGTGTGTGCTAAGTCGCTTCATTGTGTCTGACTTTTTGCAACCCCATCGACGGTAGCCCACCAGGCTCTTCTGTCCATGGGTTTCTCCAGGCAAGAATACAGGAGTGAGTTGCCATGCCCTTATCCAGGAACTGGAGCCTAGAAACGAGCAATTGACATGAACAGCAAATGAAAAGTCTCCTTGGTGCTTTCTAACTCTGCTCTCAAAGGACCAGGCCCTGGTGAAGCCACTGCACCCAACTGACCCTCTCTTCCTTCCTTAGGGCTGATGACTGCTTTTGTGCTTCTCGGAAGCTGGACGCAGTGGCCATCGAAGCCAAGTTTAAGCAGGACCTGGGTTTCCGGATGCTGAACTGTGGGCGGACGGACCTGGTGAAGCAGGCAGTGTCTCTCCTGGGGCCTGACGGGATCAACACCATGAGCGAACAGGTACGGGCCCTCCTGATGTCTGAGTAGCCACCCCTGCCTCCACCATATGCCCCTCTCTAGGGCAAGAGGGAAACAGCAGGCACTGAATAGAGGCTCCCTCTACTGGTGATGAAGGGTGATTTTTTTTTGTTGTTGTTATTGGTTTTTTCCCCTTAGTTTTTATTTTTTAAGTTTTTAAATATCTTATAAAATTATCCTTGTTCATCTTTATAGAAGTTTCACGTGATCATTGCAGCTGAAATGGAAAATAGAGAAAAATAGACTTATTCCAGAAAGGAAATAATGCCATCATCCAAATAACTATCATTTATATTTAGCATGTGTCCTTCAAGTCCTTTTTCCGGCATGGTTAAAATTAGTTCTCTGCCAGCCTTTTAGTGCATCATGGAACTAATCCAAGCAGATTTTCACCAAACTTTCAGGATATGTTTAAGATACACAAAAGTCATTCTGAAGGACCCTAGGAGATGCCTCAGAATTAGTCAACCATCTCCCAAACCCCTAAAAGTGAGGTCCAGAGAGCTTGTGTGTCTATTGGGGAGATGTCCCCATGTGGGTGAAGATGTCACACGTGGAGAAAACAAACAGCAACTTTCAATGTTAGCCCCAGATGGAAAATCACAAGACAGATGGAGCTGTTTCTCACATGAGCAGCTCACGCAGCAAGTTCCAGAGAAGGGATATGAGCTAGTAATTTTCTTGAGCAACACCAACAATTAGGAGCCCTAATACACACACACACATTATTTTAAAAAAAAAACAGGGATTTATTATATTTTTCTTTTTTCGGTATTTTATATTAAAGATACTTCCTAATAGATTTAAGGGACTAGATCTGATAGACAGAGTGCCTGATGAACTCTGGATGGAGGTTCGTGACATTGTACAGAAGACAGGGACCAAGATCATCCCCATGGAAAAGAAATGCAAAAAAGCAAAATGGCTGTCTGAGGAGGCCTTACAAATAGCTGTGAAAAGAAGAGAAGTGAAAAGCAAAGGAGAAAAGGAAAGATATAAGCATCTGAATACAGAGTTCCAAAGAATAACAAGGAGAGATAAGAAAGCCTTCCTCAGTGATCAATGCAAAGAAATAGAGGAAAACAACAGAATAGGAAAAACAAGAGACCTCTTCAAGAAAATTAGAGATTCCAAGGGAACATTTCATGCAAAGATGGGCTCGATAAAGGACAGAAATGGTATGGACCTAACAGAAGCAGAAGATATTAAGAAGAGGTGGCAAGAATACACAGAAGAACTGTACAAAAAAGATCTTCACGACCAAGATAGTCACGATAACGTGATCACTGACCTAGAGCCAGACATCTTGGAATGTGAAGTCAAGTGGGCCTTAGAAAGCATCACTACAAACAAAGCTAGTGGAGGTGATGGAATTCCAGTTGAGCTACTTCAAATCTTGAAAGATGATGCTGTGAAAGTGCTGTACTCAATATGCCAGCAAATTTGGAAAACTCAGCAGTGGCCACAGGACTGGAAAAGGTCAGTCTTCATTCCAATCCCAAAGAAAGGCAATGCCAAAGAATGCTCAAACTACTGCACAATTGCACTCATCTCACACGCTAGTAAAGTCATGCTCAAAATTCTCCAAGCCAGGCTTCAGCAATATGTGAACCGAGAACTCCCAGATGTTCAAGCAGGTTTTAGAAAAGGCAGAGGCACCAGAGATCAAATTGCCAACATCCGCTGGATCATGGAGAAAGCAAGAGAGTTCCAGAAAACCATCTATTTCTGCTTTATTGACTATGCCAAAGCCTTTGACTGTGTGGATCACAATAAACTGTGGAAAATACTGAAAGAGATGGGAATACCAGACCACCTGACCTGCCTCTTGAGAAACCTGTATGCAGGTCAGGAAGCAACAGTCAGAACTGTACATGGAACAACAGACTGGTTCCAAATAGGAAAAGGAGTGCGTCAAGGCTGTATATTGTCACCTTGCTTATTTAACTTATATGCAATGAGTACATCATGAGGAACGCTGGGCTGGAAGAAGCACAAGCTGGAATCAAGATTGCTGGGAGAAATATCAATAACCTCAGATATGCAGATGACACCACCCTTGTGGCAGAAAGTGAAGAGGAACTCAAAAGCCTCTTGATGAAAGTGAAAGAGGAGAGTGAAAAGGTTGGCTTGAAGGTCAACATTCAGAAAACAAAGATCATGGCATCTGGTCCCATCACTTCATGGGAAATAGATGGAAAAACAGTGGAAACAGTGTTAGACTTTATTTTTTTGGGCTCCAGAATCACCGCAGATGCTGATTGCAGCCATGAAATTAAAAGACACTTACTCCTTGGAAGGAAAGTTATGACCAACCTTGATAGTATTTTAAAAAGCAGAGACATTACTTTGCCAACCAAGGTCCATCTGGTCAGGGCTATGGTTTTTCCCGTGGTCATGTCTGGATGTGAGAGTTGGACTGTGAAGAAAGCTGATCACCAAAGAATTGATGCTTTTGAACTGTGGTGCTGGAGAAGACTCTTAGGAGTCCCTTGTACTGCAAGGAGATCCAACCAGTCCATTCTAAAGGAGATCAATCCTGGGTGTTCATTGGAAGGACTGATGCTAAAGCTGAAACTCCAATACTTTGGCCACCTCATGCAATGAATTGACTCACTGGAAAAGTCTCTGATGCTGGGAAAGGTTGGGGGCGGGAGGAGAAGGGGACGACAGAGAATGAGATGGCTGGATGGCATCACCGACTCGATGGACATGAGTTTGAGTGAACTCCGGGAGTTGGTGATGGACAGGGAGGCCTGGTGTGCTGTGATTCATGGGGTCGCAGAGAGTCGGACATGACTGAGCGACTGAACTGAACTGAACTGAATATCATTAAATATTCTCTTTAAAATCACTTCAAATGGATACATTGGCTCAGATGGTAAAGAATCTGCCTGCAGTGTGGGCCAGCTGGGTTCTATCCCTGGGTTGGGAAGATCCCCTGGAGAAGAAAATGCCTATGCGCTCCAGTTTTCTTGCCCAGATAATTCCATGGACAGAGAAGCCTGGGGGACTACAGCCCATGGGGTCGCAAAGAGTCAGACACAACTGAGCCACTAACAAAGTGGTCATATTATTTGTTCAGTTAAATGTAGTTCAGTTGTTGGATTGTTTCTAATTACTTATATCAATAGTACTGAGAGAGATATACTCACTACTCAAGTCTTTGCTCAAATCTGATTATTTCATTAGAGAAACTTTTTAAAGTGGAAATAGTTGCTCAAATGCATCAATTTATCTTGAGGTCTTCAATCTTAAATTACATCCTCAGAGACTGTTTCCTTGTACACACTCTCCAACTATTTATGTGTACCCTATTAATCTTTTACTTTCTTTTGCTTGTTTTTCATTAGAGCTTAATTGCTTTTCTTCTTTATTTCAAAGAGCTCTTTACATATTAGGCATATAACCCTTCGTTGTAATGTGACACATATGTCTCAATTTATTGTTTACCTCTTAATTTTATTTATGTTTTCAATCTTATGTCCTCAATGCTGTCATGACTTTCTTTTGTGATTTCTTCCATTACTTTTATACTTTTTAAAAACAGATTCAGTTAGATATCTTTTAAGGTTTTAATTTTTTTTTCTCTACATCTCTAATCAAACTGAAAATGATTTGGTGTATGGTATGAGGTAAGGCTCTAACTTGAACATTTTCCCACATAGCTTTCTTCACAGCACTGTTTATTGAAAAATCCACCCCTTCCTTCTGTTGATTATGGTACTTTGTAATAAGCAGGAATCATGGGCAAATATGGAATTCCTGAAAACCATTCCTCATTCACTTGCCTTTTGCTTGTAAATGATAACATCAAAGCAGATAGAGTGCTGGGGTCATATTCAGAGGTACCAATTTCGTTTGACACTGACCAGCAGGCCGTATAGAGCAAAGACGATGCTTGTTAAATCCTGAGAGAGAAAATGCCATGGAAACAGTATTTACCAATCAGATAGCTTAGGGCTGATATTGCAGAATCCAGAAAGTTCCTAAGAGGTTTCAGTTAAACCAGCCACTTGTTTTAGCAAACACTCTTAGATCTGTTGCACCCTAAGACACACAAACAAAATCCTCCAACTTAAGCCCAGATAAATGAAAAAAAAAAAGACAATGTATGTTTCTCTTCTTGCTTCCATGTTGGTTTTCAGAATATGGAGGATTGTGGGGCTGTACATTTACTTTAGAATGCTGGATTTGGAGAACAAGCATAGTCTCTTTCACATGAGTTAGATTTTCCGTCTGTTATTGTCGAGTGACACAGCCACTTTGTAAACCTTCTCCGTTCTCTGGTTTTTAACTCACCGCAGGGCATGACCCCCCTGATGTACGCCTGTGTCCGTGGGGACGAGGCGATGGTTCAGATGCTGCTGGATGCCGGAGCTGACCTGAATGTGGAGGTGAGGGTGCAGAGGGCTGCAGGGCCCCTGGGCCTGGCAGTCCCCGGGGAAGGCGAGCAAAGAGAGGGGGGCTTTGTCTCTCAAGAGCCACCACTGAGGGTGCTCAGTCCAGCAAATAGATCAGATTCCTCCATCCTGAGGCCCCAGCCCAACTGGACTCCAAGGAGCTGCCTGCAAGCATTTTTCATTTTAAAACAACCCATGCGGCTACACAGAGCTCTAACTTTTCCCTTGGCTCAGCAATACCGAGTCTCTGATCCTTCCCACTGATCTGTTCCTCCTGGGATCCGGCAGAGAGAGCTCTCCTGAACCACCAGCCCTTCCCACTGCCAAATACAAAGCTGGTCCACGTCCCCTGTGAACCCCAGATCTTCCACCCTGCCTCACCGAATCCTGATTGGCCCACTTGATGGGCCCGCTGAACCCACGGGTCTTAAAGCTAATTGCAGAGTTTCCTCTAGGCCCTGTGACATAGTGGAAAGCGTGCCCCGACAGGCTTCAGAATTTGATACGTGGGTTCAAATTCTGAAACTGCTGCATCTTAGTAACTTGCTTTTCTGCTTGGGTGAGTAGTTTCACCTTCCTGAGCCACAGTGTTCCCCTTTGTGAAACAGGAGAATAATCATACCCACCTCAGAGAGTTGTTGGAAGAAATAAATATAGAGGAGCATCCGTTTGGAGTTCACTTAATATTGGTTCCCCCCTCAAGGCTTATGATAGGTGAAATTATACTTCTTGACTGTATTCTATGCTGTCTTAAGACCCACTCTCACAAAAAAGAAACGTAAAACAACCGGCTCTCTTCTAGCAGTTCAGAGGTTGGGAAAATTGATGGACTTGCTGAAGTCCTAACTCAGCCACTCCAGAAAACTTTTTCTTAGTTCAAAATTAGATGCTCTTGTAGTGTTAGTACTGTGCTTAAAAAAAGAAAAAGTGCTTTATATTCATCTGAGGAAAACAGGCAGTAGACATGGTTTTGGATCCAAAACCATTTGGGATCTTATAGGTTTTCAAGTATTGGGGATTTTTGTTCCCTGCTATGAATCCCCAAGCACCATGCACATCCCTGCAAGAGCTCCTCAGTTTTGGGTCTCTGATCCTCTAGCCCATCCCATAGCTCCCAGCTCAAGGTCCTTGCCTAGCCAGTGATTAGTGAACTCAACTCTTCTGAAAGCAGCAGACATCACAGTTGTATGGCCCCAGGAATGTTTAGAAGAAAAGCCATGGGTAGGTGACAGACAATCCTGCAGGACCCTAACCTGTCCTATCCACTGTCCTGCAGCCTGTCTCTTGGTCTGGGGTGTTTTGAGGTCCCCATGTGGGAAGACCAATATCAGATTTCTCATTCATGCCCATGGAAGGTTTGTGCCTAGGTTTCCAGTAGCATGAGTGCCTTGTCAACCAGGAAGCCAGCAGAAGCATGAAATGAGGACAGTGTGGGAGGAGCTTGACCAGGTGGTGATCTTCCTCCATCAGATGGGAGGTGGTCTTGCTTGACTTGGAAGCTCGAAGCAGACCTCCCCTTGTGTGGGGTTTGCCACTGCCGAGAATTTTCCCTAAAGATGTGGATGTGATGGTGGCGGCCTCACCTGACATCCTGTAGCTCTCAGAAGCCCCGCTCTCCCTTAAGCAGGAAGAGGAGACAGGCAGGGGAGCTGGTTCATTGTAGCCACCATTATAATTTCTTCAAGACTCCTTAGACGCAGTCAGCAGTCACCCATTTAACTCTCTTCTGATGAACAGCAAAGGAGTTTTTGTTGTGGACAGAGGATATAAAGTCACTACCCTGTACGTCTCCAGCATTGCCCAAGGCGCCTTCCCGGACATCCTTCTATACATCTCTAGCCCGTGTGCCCAGCCACAGATAGGTCAGATTTGCTAGTCTAAGTATTGTGAAGGTCACATTTTGAAAATAATTTCAATTTGTTTATAGGTTGTCAGTACTCCTCATAAATATCCATCCGTCCACCCCGAGACCCGCCATTGGACGGCTCTGACTTTTGCTGTGTTGCATGGACATATTCCTGTAGTTCAGGTATTAACGTATTTCCCTATCCACATCTGACCTTTAATTGTACCTCTTTCATTACACAAATCTGTACCTCTCCTGGCATGCCTATTCCCCCAGAGATTCATATTGGTTAACTGCAATGAAATACAGCACATTCATATCATATGAATCAAAGTACTATATGGAATGATCTATATGGCCTGGCTTTAACCAATATGAACTTATCACATACCTACATGCAGCCTTACACACAGAGGGACAAATCTACCAAGTTGTTCCCAGTTGCCCAAGGGTGGGGCCTGAGATGATTTTCTGGATTTGTTCATTTTTACTTGTCATAATGTGAACCTAAGATGTGGCTGGTGTGAGACCTTAGAAACTTCCCTTAGGTGTGACCCCAGTGTTTGCATAGAGTCTAGGGGGTTTCCAACCGGTGGAAAGAAGCAGCTGAGCTGCCAAGGGAGTGGTTCCAAATAACACTTGCTTGGATCCCACTTATGGAGAATCCCACATAAGAGGTCTAGGGTAGGGTCTTCATGTGTGTCTTCTGAAACTGATACCCAAATATGGAGAGATGTCCTCATCCAAGATCCTTTGCCCTCACCAGTTTTGGTTGTTGTAGAGTTGGTGTTCAATGGATAGCCATCCAGTATATTCTAGATCTTAAACTTGGTTCATTCTAGATCTTAAAACTTTACTTCATTGGGAAAAAGAGATCGGCACCCCCCAGTTCCCTGACCACATCTGGCCCCATAGTGAATGCTGAGTTTCAGGTACATCAGGAACTCCCCCTCCTTTTATGTGGGCCAAGCCTCTTAGAATTACACAGAGCAGAAAATAGTATGTCAGGGACCCCCTCGGCAGTGTTGGAGTTCCATAGGAATCCTTTATTGTTTCCTAGGTCATGGGAATCCTTAACACACATCAAAGGCATGTTTCAGGAGGCTGAGCGTGTGACATGTCACACCAAGAGCTGACTTCTGCCTGTAGAACATCATGACCAGCCCACTCCTAGTAGAGGAATCTAAGAAAGAAGGGGTTGGAGGGTGGCCTTGTGGAAACAAATAACATCCTTTAACATGCAGTGGCATCCCCAGCCTTTAAATCAGGAATAGGAGCAGCGGGCAGCCACGCAAAGCCAAACAGAAGTCAGGTCAGCTCTCTGCTGCAGGTGTGCATGTGATGGGATGGCAAGGAGGCAGCCCCTCCTGACTGTGCCCTCAGGTGGTCCTGCGCGGGTAAAACAGGCATCACCCCCTCACTTTACATCAGCAGTGCTGACAGCACATGCACTGTGAGATCCGGCATGGACAGAATCGCCATGTTTAGTAAGCCCAGATATCTTAAAGAATGCACAGATTGGAGTCATACGCAGCAGCCCTCCTGGAAGCTCATTCTGCCACTTTACTCACTGATCTTGCTGGCCGGGAAGCTCAGCATTTGCTGAGCTGTGTTTCTAGGATGTTCCTGAAGGGATTCTTGTCCTGGTTGGCCCAGTGATCCCCAAAGTCCTTCAGAACTCTTAAGATTCTATGGTTCTAAGAGACCCCTCTAATACTCTGAGGTTTTGTGTCACTGATCTCCAGAGGAAGTTCTCCAGCAGTGTGGTGCCATGAACTTCTAGCTCAGTGCTTCTAGAAACATTAATGTATGTAGAAATCACCTGGAGAGCTTGTTGAAAGGCAGATTCTAATTATTTGTTCTGGGGTGGAGCCTGAGAAACAGCATTTCAAACAAACTCCCAGGGGATGCTGATGCTACTGTCCGTGGACCACAATTTGAGCGATTTGAGTGGCCTGAGGAGATGTGAGAGGCTCTCAGTTCACCCTCTGAGGTGCAGTTGCCCTCCCCCCGTGTACGTGGTCATGAACCCAGAGGAGAGCAGGAACATTGGCACCACACTGATTTCCACCAGCTTTTCCTGGCATGTCCTTTAAACATCTCAATGGCCACTCTTCCTCCACAGCTCCTCCTGGATGCCGGGGCCAAGGTGGAGGGCTCTGTGGAGCACGGCGAGGAGAACTACTCAGAAACGCCCCTCCAGCTCGCAGCCGCTGTAGGTAAGAGTCTCTGATGCTCATCCCAGCCAAGGGGCTCCAGCACCCTGTCCCTTGATATGTCTGTGACTGTGTGTTTGCTTGATTCTCTTATCAAACCCCCTTCTCTGGGCTTGCAGGAAATTTTGAACTGGTTAGTTTGCTGTTGGAGCGAGGCGCTGACCCTCTGATAGGAACCATGTACAGGAATGGAATTTCTACCACCCCCCAGGGTGATATGAACTCTTTCAGCCAGGCCGCAGCCCATGGACACAGGTAGGCTAGGATGGGCCATGAGGTCCCAAGTGGTGCTTGTTAAAAATGCAGATTCCCAGGCCTACCCCAGACTCACTGCATCTCTGGATGTGGGGCCCAGAGGCAGTCCAGGCCTGGCCACCTCCACATACTGCACGTCCACGGGTCCTTCCCCAACCAGCTTTCATCTCACAGACGTTACTCTTTTCCAGTGTTGGTCAGAGTTCATCACATCACCTGTCATGAAGTGAGAGGAATCCATTTAAAGAGTAATAAAACCTCTCATTTTGGTTACTTCCCGTCTACATTTCCTTCAGGATTTACCCCATCAGATTTTACTACGCATAACCCCAATCGAAGCAAATTCACCATGGGGGGAGTGCAGGCAGACTGTTAAAAGGGCAGAGTTATAGAACCTTCTAGATATTTGGGGAAAGCACTTAGCCCAAGTCATCCTTAAGGAAACGCAGCCAGTCCTACCCACCATCTCCTCCAGCCACAACAGGTAGTGCCCTGGTCACACCTCTGAAACCACCACCCCAGAGTTGTCCCGTCCTTATTTTGTCCCAAGTTGAGAGGGTTCCCCACGTCCCCCGTCCTGCCCCCACCCTGGCACAGCCCTTGCATCTCTGAGTGTCTTCCTCTCTGGGTTTATGATTGACAGGAATGTGTTCCGCAAACTGCTCGCTCAGCCAGAGAAGGAGAAGAGTGATATCCTGTCCCTGGAGGAGATTCTGGCTGAGGGGACTGACCTGGCGGAGACAGCCCCGCCCCCCCTGTGCGCCAGCCGCAACAGCAAGGCCAAACTCAGAGCCCTGAGGGAGGCCATGTATCACAGCGCTGAGCATGGCTACGTGGATGTCACAATTGATATCAGGAGCATAGGTCAGTCTGGGGGCCTTCCACGGCTGGGCACGGTGCTCCACCCAGCTCCAGGTCACGTACCCACATGCGCGTGCACACACACACACACACACACACACACACACATGCATGCACTCACGTGCACACACCCCTTGAAGCTCAGGGAATTTCTCGTTTGCTGGTTGGAGCACTTCTGGGCTAAGGCCCCACATGGTCCCCATAGACAGCAGCGTTCTGCCGGCCCCAGAAACCCATCCTCAGGCCACCCTTCCATGATTCCCAAACCCTGGACCCTGAGTTAGGAATCCGAATCACCTGGGGAGCTTGTCTGAATACAGATTGCCAGGCCCTACACCCAGAGGCTCTGCTGTCGAGGGTCTGGATGGATAAAGGCTGGAAATCTTTATATTTAACAATCATCCCAGGTGGTTCCCAGTGGTTGGGGAATCGCTGCCTGAGAGCACTCAGATCCATGAAGCAGCTGCTAGCATCAGCTAGGATGAGGGCATCCCATCCCTAGTGGGGCTCCCCCTACTACGGAGCAAAGCCATGCCCAAGGAAAAGTTGGGTGTCTCTCCCTTGAGCAGGCTAGCCCAGGGCCATCTCTTCCATGCGTCTGGGGAATGGGCTAGCCTAGCCTTCACCCAGCTAATGGCACCAGCCCTGGCCCAGAAACAGCAAGGCAGAGCAAGGGCTGTAAACACAGGGTGTGGCAGGTCATGGTAGGCTGAGGACTCCAGTGCTATTCTGGAAACTTGTCTCTCTCGGAGAGTGGCTGTTGAGTATGGGGGATATTATGCCATTCCCCTGGCAGCCTGTGTAGCCAGATTCTGAGGCTCAAGACTCTGAATGGTGCATTTATAAGCAGTAGCAAGTGCCCCAGCCTCACGGCTGGGGGGAGAAGCGAGTCAAAGCCATAAGATGCTGGAGAGGTTTCTATTAAGGGAGGAAGGCCTGATGAAGTGCCTGCAGATGGAAATGTTGTCTTGCACCCTGCAGCGGTATCCTCCTGTGTCTTCATATTCAGATGGAAATGCCCGCCCTGGCCAGAGCAACTGACAGTGAGGTCCACTGTGGGATTCACCAGCTCGAAGCTCTGGGTATGGAGGCAGAGGGGATGGGGAAGGAAGAGGTCAGAACTCAGAAGGCTGCAGTCTGCATTACAGCTTCAATACTCTACACTGTGATTATACTTTGTAAACTGTAGCCCCTCATAACACGCAGAGCATGCAGAACTGGATACCCATAGTTAACGGACTCAAATTATGACTTTTAATTTTAACTGCTGCAAGACTTTGGGAAAGAAGAAACAAAACAGCTCTGACTGTATGCAATGAAAGGCGGTCTCTTGGTCTCATGATCTGGTAATGTCCTCAGGAAAGGCCAGCTTCCGCATAAAAACATGCCTTCTCCTCTGGCTGTTGTCTGCCCTACCCCCTACCCCTGCCCTCCCCCTTTCCAGGTGTCCCGTGGACCCTGCACACATGGCTGGAGTCTTTGCGGATCGCCTTCCAGCAGCACCGCAGGCCTCTCATTCAATGCCTGCTGAAGGAGTTCAAGACCATTCAGGAGGAAGAGTACACGGAGGAGCTGGTCACCCAGGGCCTGCCCCTGATGTTTGAGATTTTGAAGGCCAGCAAGGTACGAGGGGTTCCTGTGGGCAGAGAGCGCAGCTGGGGATCTTTGCGCTCCCGCCCCTCGGGTGGGAACCCTGCAGTCACTGGTCTGGTGCACAGGTACCCTGGCTGCTTACAGCTGCTTGTGCGGCCACTCACCAGGCAACTGCTCTGCTGAGCACATGTTCCATCCCAGGCACTTGGGCACACTGGACAAAGTAAAGGATACCTTCCGGCCAGGGAACTTGCACAAAAGTGTGGGTAGTACAGCCCAAGGGTACCTGAGGTGGCTTGTGAAACAGTGTTAAATTGGGTGGCAAAGGCTCTGAGGAGTGTGGAAAGGTTGGGGGAAGGTGTCACTGAGATGCTGAGACCTGGAGGCAGGCCTGGACAGACAGTAGGACATAGGACATTGTGAATCCAAGGGGAAGAGGGAAATGGGTGTAGCTGCCTTGAATGCAGACCCAACAGGGGTCCCTGGAAAGCCAGGCCCCGAGAAGGCTTTTCAGGTCTGAGGACAGGACGAGCCTAGCCCTTAAGGCTCACTCACCCATTCTTCAAGGGCCCCTGTGTCCCTTCATTGACACTTCGTTCCCAGCATCGGGAAAATGCTGCAACCCCTTCACAACAGGTCCTTCTAAGATAGTGGAGGCTGTGAATTGTCAGGGAATTAGGCCTCTGAACCAAAAGGGCTGCATGGATTTCCCTGCCAGAGCGGAGAGGGGAGTGTGGAGCAGCCTGCTCTGTAGGGTGTGGGGGATGGCCCCACAGCAAAGCCCCGGCAACACGTCCGGCTGATTTCTGAGCCTTGGAGCACCTGGCCCAGAGTCCAGTGTGGTCCCCTCAGTTATTCCCATTAGCACAGAGATTCAGGGGCCCCTGTGGGCTGGATATATGCCTGATATCAAGCCGCACTTAGACCCAGAATGGGAGCAGGTGTGCCAGGCCTCAGGTAATGAGCCTCAGCGATTCCACAAAGAGCAGAACCCACTGGAAGCATTTCAAAACCAAACTCTCCCTGCCCCTCAGCCCTCACCCATCCCCTCAGCTTGAAAAGAAATAAATAGATAAGCCCTGAAATTACCTAAGAGACCACCTTAGTGAAAAACATTGCTGGGTCTGTTCCCAGGGTCTGGTGTTGTAATTGGTTTTTGGTTTGCTTTTTTATTTTTTTTCCCCTTCTATGGCCTGTAATGGGAATTCCAGACATTACTAAGGCATGCTGTGTATTAAGGAAACCTAATCTATGGATTTTTTTAAGTAAATTTATTTTGAAGTATGGCATACAACAGAAAAGTGCCCAGGTCATAGCTGCGGAGTCTAATGAATTTTCACAAGGCAAACTTACCTGCGTGATCAGCATCCAGACCAAGAAATAGAACATTGATAGCACTCCTGCAGGCCACTTGTGTCCCACTCAACCACTACCCGCCCCCCCAAAGAGCACCCAACAGCAGCTGATAGCAGTAGCTAGAGGCCTAAAAGAAAGGAGGGAGGGGCCTTTGGCAGGAGATGTGGACTAGAGCGGGCTTCCCAGGTGGCACTAGTGGTAAAGAACCTGCCTGCCTATGCAAGAGACTTAAGAAACATGGATTCAGTCCCTGGATTGGGAAGATCCCCTGGAGGAAGGCATGGCAACTCACTCCAATATTCTTGTCTGGAGATTCCCATGGACAAAAGAGCCCAGCAGGCTACAATCCGTGGGGTCACACGGAGCTGGACATGACTGAAGTGACTTAACCCACGCACATGCATGTGTACTAGAGCCTGCTCCATGTCCATCTGTCCTGATCTTGTAGAGAAGGGGGAGCCAGGAATGGGGCAGGAGCACTCATGGTCAGGAGATGACAGTCTGGGAAAAAGCACATTGAAGAGTCAGGTTTGCCCTATATGAGCAATAGGAAAGCCCATCTATGTCTGTAACGTATATATGTGAGTGTCCATATTAAAAAGGTGGCTCAGTTGTAAAGAGTCCACCTGTCAATGCAGGAGATGCAGGTTCGATCCTTGGGTCGCAAACATCCCCTGGAGTAGGAAATGGTAACCCACTCCAGTATTCTTGCTGGGATAATCCCACAAGCAGAAGAGCCTAGCAGGCTACAATCCATGAGATCACAAAGAGTCAGACGTGACTGAGCACATATGCACGACAAGGGCGTCCATAGCAATGTTACCTGTGATAGGAAAAACTTGGGAACACCTCCAATACCCATTAACGTAGAATGGGCAACTAAATTGTATATTCACAACGTGCATTTGTACTAAGTCGCTTCCGTAGTGTCTGTATCTTTACACCCCTATGGTCTGTAGTCCGCCAGGCTCCTCTGTTCATGGGATTCTCCAGGCAGGGATGCTGGAGTGGGTTGCCATGCCCTCCTCCAGTATATTCACTGCATGAAATAATAAACAAAAATGATTTTTTTAATTAATTAATTTATTTTTTATTGGAGGCAAATTATTTTACAATATTATATTGGTTGGTTTTGCCATACATTGACATGAATTCGCCCCGGGTGTACATGAGTTCCCCCTCCTGAACCCCCCTCCCATCTCCCTTCTCCCTTTATCCTCCCTCTGGGTCATCCCCGCATGCCAGCCCCAAGCATCCTGTAACATGCATCGACCCTGAACTGATGATTCATTTCACATATGACAATATACATGTTTCAATGCCATTCTCCCAAATCATCCCACCCTCACCCTCTCCCACAGAGTCCCAAAGACTGTTCTATACATCTGTGTCTCTTTTGCTGTCTTGTATACAGGGTTATCGTTTGCATCTTTCTAAATTCCATATATATGCGTTAGTATACTGTATTGGTGTTTTTCTTTCTGGCTTACTTCACTCTGTATAATAGACTCCAGTTTCATCCACCTCATTAGAACTGATTCAAATGTATTCTTTTTAATGGCTGAATAATACTCCATTGTGTATATGTACCAAAGCTTTCTTATCCATTCATCTGCAGATGGACATCTAGGTTGCTTCTATGTCCTGGCTATTATAAACAGTGCTGCAATGAACATTGGAGTACATGTGTCTCTTTCAATTCTGGTTTCCTCGGTGTGTATGCCCAGGAGTGCAATTGCTGGATCATATGGCAGTTCTATTTCCAGTTTTTTGAGGAATCTCCACACTGTTCTCCATAGTGGCTGTACTAGCTTGCATTCCCACCAACAGTGTAAGAGGGTTCCCTTCTCTCCACATCCTCTCCAGCATTTATTGCGTGTAGGCTTTTGGATAGCAGCCATTCTGACAGGTGTGAAATGGTATCTCATTGTGGTTTTGATTTGCATCTCTCTGATTATGAGGGATGTTGAGCATTTTTTCATGTGTTTGTTAGCCATCTTTATGTCTTCTTTGGAGAAATGTCTGTTTAGTTCTTTGGCCCATTTTTTGATTGGGTCATTTATTTTTCTGGAATTGAGCTGCAGGAGCTGCTTGTATATTTTGGAGATTAATCCTTTATCAGTTGCTTCATTTGCTATTATTTTCTCCCATTCTGAAGGCTGTCTTTTCACCTTACTTATAGTTTCCTTTGCTGTGCAGAAGCTTTTGATTTTAATTAGGTCCCATTTGTTTATTTTTGCTTTTATTTCCAATATTCTTGGAGGTGGGTCTTGGCGGATCCTGCTGTGATTTATGTCAGAGAATGTTTTGCCTATATTCTCCTCTAGGAGTTTTACAGTTTCTGGTCTTACATTTAGCTCTCTAATCCATTTTGAGTTTATTTTGGTGTATGGTGTTAGGAAGTGTTCTAGTTTCATTCTTTTACAAGTGGCTGACCAGTTTTCCCAGCACCACTTGTTAAAGAGACTGTCTTTTCTCCATTTTATATTCTTGCCTCCTTTGTCAAAGATAAGGTGTCCATAGGTTCGTGGATTTATCTCTGGGCTTTCTATTTTGTTCCATTGATCTATATTTCTGTCTTTATGCCAGTACCATACTGTCTTGATGACTGTGGCTTTGTAGTAGAGCCTGAAGTCCGGCAGGTTAATTCCCCCAGTTCCATTCTTCTTCCTCAAGATTGCTTTGGCTATTTGAGGTTTTTTGTATTTCCATACAAATTGTGAGATTATTTGTTCTAGTTCTGTGAGAAATATCGTTGGTAGCTTGATAGGGATTGCATTGAATGTATAAATTACTTTGGGTAGTATACTCATTTTTACAATATTTATTCTTCCAATCCATGAACATGGTATATTTCTCCATCAGGGTCAGTAGAAGGAAAGAAATCGTAAAAATTAGGGCAGAGATAAATGCAAAAGAAACAAAAGAGACCATAGCAAAAATCAACAAAGCCAAAAGCTGGTTCTTTGCGAAGGTAAATAAAATTGACAAACCACTAGCCAGACTTATCAAGAAACAAAGGGAGAAGAACCAAATCAATAAAATTAGAAATGAAAATGGAGAGATCACAACCAACAACACAGAAATACAAAGGATTATTAGAGAATACTATCAGCAATTATATGGCAATAAAATGAATAACCTGGAAGAAATGGACAAATTCCTAGAAAAGTACAACTTTCCAAAACTGAACCAGGAAGAAATAGAAAATCTGAACAGACCCATCACAAGCACAGAACTAGAGGCTGTAATCAGGAATCTTCCAGCAAACAAAAGCCCAGGTCCAGACGGCTTCACAGCTGAATTCTACCAAAAATTTAGAGAAGAGCTAACACCTATTCTACTCAAACTCTTCCAGAAAATTGCTGAGGAAGGGAAACTTCCAAACTCATTCTATGAGGCCACCATCACCCTAATCGCAAAAGCTGGTAAAGACCCCACAAAAAAAGAAAACTACAGGCCAATATCACTGATGAACATAGATGTTTTTTTTTTAAGTCAGGTTTTCCCTAATGGGGGAGAGGTGGGAATGGGGGTGGTCAATGGCAACCCCTACTGGTGAATTGTGGTATTTTTTTAACACCAAAAACATTTCACATTAAGGTATAACCAGTTAACAATGTTGTGGTAGTTTTAGGTGAATAGCGAAGGGACTTAGCCATGTATATGTCCATTATCCCCCAAACCTCCCTCCCATCCAGGCTGCCACATAACATTGAACAGAGTTCCATATGCTATACAGTAGGTCTTTGCTGGTTATCCATTTTAAATCTAGCAGTATGTACATGACCTTCCCAAAATGGAAGCAACCTAAATGGCCATCATCAGACGAATGAATAAAGAAGATGTGGTACATATATACAATGGAATATTATTCAGCCATTAAAAAGAGTGAATAATGCCATTTGTGGCAACTTGGACGGACCTAGAGAGTGTCATAGTGAGTGAAGTAACTCAGAGAAGGAGCAATACCATATTACATCCCTTGTATGTGGACTCTAAGATGAAATTACACAAATGAACTGACAAAACAGAAGGAGACTCACAGACTTAGGGACTTTGGGAGATGTGGTGTTAATACTGACTCAGTTCAGTTCAGTCGCTTAGTCATGTCCAACACTTTGTGACCCCATGAACTTCTACATGCCAGGCTTCCCTGTCCATCACCAACTCCTGGAGCCTACGCAAACTCATGTCCATCGAGTCAGTGATGCCCTCCAACCATCTCATCCTCCATCATCCCCTTCTCCTGCGGCCTTCAGTCATTCCCAGTATCAGGGTCTTTTCCAATGATTCAGTTCTTTGCATCAGGTGGTCAAAGTGTTGGAGCTTCAGCATGAGTCCTTCCAATGAATATTGAGGACTGATTTCCTTTACAATTGACTGGTTTGATCTCTTCCCTCTCCAAGGGACTCTCAAGAGTCTTCTCCAACACCACAGTGCTACAGAGGGCAAAAAAGAGGTGATCAGTTTCTGGTGGCTACAGGATGAAGTCAAGCATTCCCCAAGCACAGAGATATCCCTGTGGTCAGAAGATATCTGGAGAGAGATGATGGCAGAGAAATTCAGAGAGTTGAGAAAGTGCTGCAAAGCTCTGCCCTTAGAAAGCGTCCCTTGGAAGGCAGGAGTAGCAATGCATTGTCCCTGCTCTCTCCACTAGCAGATTCCTGTTCAGATCATGTCTGCTGCCCTGTGTGAACAAACATCTGGTTCTATCAGAGTAGTGAACAAGAATATAGAATTCCTATAAATATTAATAAATCCACTTTGCAGTCAACTCGGAGAATCACAGCCGTCCTGTCAAGTGAAGCAATGCTTTCTCCCCATCTTTGACATGTGCTTGGTCAGATATTACTTGACATCTGGTTGCAGATGTGCTTTTTTCTCCCACTTCTATTCATTTATTTATTTGGCTGCATCGGGTCTTATTGGCTGCACACAGGATCTTCGATGCGGCATATGGGATCTACTTCCCTGACCAGGGATCGACCAGGAGACCCCTGCGTTGGGAGCATGGAGTCTTAGCCACTGGACCACCAGGGAAGTCCCATCCCTACTTCTAAATTTTATCTTTAAATATCTAAAGAATTCAGTTTCTCTAGATTTCCCTAGGAGCAGAACAATTCAGGCATTGTTTAAAAATAGGTCTGTTTAAAGAAAGCTTTTGGCCATTTCTCGCATACATAATTCTTCTGGACACTTATCCATGCCACAGTCGTGAGTGCCCACTAGGCTACAGCAGTGGTGGGATGTTCTTTATCCTCCTGGAGCTTACTGTGTCCAGGGAAGGGGCAGACCCACAGTAAGCAAGGACCTAAATCAGCAAAAGAGGATGAGAGCAAGATAAATGCTATGAAAGAAAAAATGATCTTGGACAGCGACGTAGTCTCTGGGGGTGCGGCAGGCAAGGTCTAATCTAGACAGGATGGTAAGAAAAGTCTCCCAGAGGAGGCAGGGTGTGAGCAAACACCTGAGTGAGGGAAAGCTGCCAGCCACACGCAGGCCTGGAGCACAAGCATTCCACCTGGGGACTGGGAGCCTGAAGGAGCGGAGTTCCTGGTGGGCATGCGCTTGATGTGCTGGAGCA
The DNA here is from genome assembly GCF_049115385.1 of Moschus berezovskii. Lineage (NCBI taxonomy): Eukaryota > Metazoa > Chordata > Mammalia > Artiodactyla > Moschidae > Moschus > Moschus berezovskii. The sequence goes on from NC_142465.1 coordinate 75,689,792, forward strand.
CCTGGAAGCGGAGGGACGCAGGAGGAAGTGTGAGAGGTGAAGTCAGACTGCGTGGGGCTCTCTGCAGGGCGCACATTCGGGGTCTTCCTCCACGTGCACTGAATAGAATGCCACTGGGGACTTTAGCTAAAGGCGAGATGTGAGCTAGGCAGCTTTTTTTTTTTTCCCTTGTGACTTGTACATTTTTTAAGTTTTATTTCCCCACGTTTTTTAAATTTACCTTTTTAAATTAAGCCTTTTATTTTCAGACAGTTGTAGATTCTCATGCAATTGTAAGAAAACATATAGAGCGATTACTTTGCTTCCCCCACTGACGGTATCTTGCAAAATGACAGTTAAAAGTCACAACCAAGATACTGACATGGTACTGTCAACATGCAGAAAATTTCCATCACCCTAAGGCTCCCTCGCATTGCTCTTTTTTTTGTTTTCCCTCCGGCTTGGGGATCTTAGTTCCCTGGCCAGGAATCGAGCCAAGGTCCCTTGCAGTGGAAGTGCAGAGCCTTAACCACTGGACTGCCAAGGAAGTCCTTTTTTTCTTTCTTTTTTTTCATGTTGCTCTTTTATAGCTACCCCCATATCCTTCTGCCCCCATTCCCTCTTTACGCTCTGGTAACCACTAATCTGATTTCCATTTCTCTAATCGTGTCATTTCAGGAATGTGATTTAAGTGGAATCATACAGTAGGTAACTTTTTAGGATTGGATTTTTCTCACTCAGTGTAATTCTCTGAAGGTTCTTCCAGGTCATTGCATGTGTTGATAGTTTGTTTCTTCCTGTTGCTGCATAGTACTCTATGGTATGGACTGATCACAGTTTATTAACTGCTCACCCATTGAAGGACACCTGGGTTGTTTCCAGTTTTGTGCTATTACAAATAAAGCTGCTATAACATTCCAGCACAGGTGTTTGATGTGAATTTGTCTTCATTTCTCTGGGATAAATGCTCAGGAGTACAATTCCTGGGTTGCATGGTAGTTGCATATTTAGTTTCTAAAGACGCTGCTCAACTGTTTTTGAGACAGACTGTACCATTTTACATTCCCATCAGCAAAATATGAGTAATGAAGTTTCTCCACATCCTCACTGTTTGGTGCTATTGCTATTTTTTTTATTTTAGCCATTTTGATAGATGTGTAAGTGGTATCTCATTGTGGTTTTAATTTGCATTTCCTAAATGGCTAATGATGTTGAACATATTTTCATGTGTTTTTTTGCCATCTGTGTATGCTCTTCAGTGAGATGTCTGTGTCCTTTGCCCATGTTCTAATTAAACTGGTTTTTCACTGTTGAATGTTGAGCGTTCTTTGTAAATTCTAGAAAATAGTCTCTTGTCAGATATATTGTTTGCAAATACTTTCTTTCTCCCACTCAGTAGCTTATCTTTCTATCCTCTTAACAGGGTCTTTCATAGAGCTTTTAATTTTAAGGAAGTCCAATTTTAGTTTTTCCTTTTGTGGAGATTCTGCTTTTGGTATCAAGTATCAGAATGCTTTGTTGTCGTTCAGTTGCTAAGTTGTGTCTGACTCTTTGCAACTTCATGAACTGCAATGTGCCAGGCTTCTCTGTCCTTCACTAACTCCAAGAGCTTTCTCAAACTCACGTCCATCAAATCAGTGAATCCATCCAACCATCTCATCCTCTGTCGCCCCCTTCTCCTCCTGCCCTCAGTCTTTCCCAGCATCAGGATCTTTTCCAATGAGTCAACTCTTCGCATCAGGTAGCCAAAGTATTGGAGCTTGAGCATCAGTCCTTCCAATGAATATTCGGGGTTGATTTCCTTTAGGATTGACTGATTTGATCTCCGTGCTGTCCAAGGGACTCTCAAGAGTCTTCTCTGGCACCACAATCCAAAAACATCAATTCTTTGGCTCTCAGCCTTCTTTATGGTCCAACTCTCACATCCATATAGGACTACTGGAAAAACCATAGCTTTAACTATATGGACCTTTGTAAGCAAAGTGATGTCTCTGCTTTTTAATATACTGTCTAGATTTGTCATAGCTTTTCTTCCAAGGAGCAAGCATCTTTTTAATTTCATGGCTACAGTCACCATCTGCAGGGATTTTGGAGCCCAAGAAAATAAAATCTCTCACTGTTTCCATTGTTTCTTCATCTATTTGCCATGAAGTGATGGGACTGGATGCCATGACCTTCATTTTTTGAATGTTGAGTTTTAAGCCAGCTTTTTCACTCTCCTCTCTCACCCTCATCAAGAGGTTCTTTAGTTCTTCTTCATTTTCTGCCATTAGAGTGGTATTGTCTGCAACTACAAGGCTGCAATCTAGATTCCAACTTGTGATTCATCCAGCTGCTTTGCCTAGCCCAAATCTTGAAAGTCTCCTCCTTATTTTTTTTTCTAGAAGCTTTATAGTTTCATGTTTCACATTTAAGTCTGTGATTCATTTCATCTTGAGTTAATTTTTTATGAGGTGTGGGAGTTCCATCAAAGTTGCTATTTTGTTTTTGCTTTGCCAGTGGATGTTCACTTGCTCCAGCATCTTTGTTGAAAAGACTCTTTCATCAAATTACTTTTACACCTTTGTCAAGTCAGTTGGGCATATTTGTGTGGGTCTGTTCCTGGGATTTCCATTCTGTTCCATTGATCTGTATGTCTGTCACTCCACCATTACCACAGGTTTTTTTGTTTTTGTTTTGATCCATGCCATGTGGCATGCTGTAGCTTAGTTCCCAGACCAGGGATCAAACCCATGCCCCCTGCAGTAGAAGCTCAGAGTCTTCACCACTGGACAGTCAGGGAAGTCCCCGAGCACAGTCTTGATTACTGTATCTAAAAAATAAATCTTGAAATTGGGTAAGTTGTTTCCTCCCATGTTATTCTTTTACAAAATGAATTCATATTCTTTGCCTTCTATATAAAATTTAGAACAAATTTGTTAATTTGTGTCTTCTGTCTCTACTACTCTTCTGTCTTAAGTTATCTTTATTATTTGCTTCTTTGGGTTTTTTTTTTCTTATTTTATCTTTCTTTGTCCAGATTTTTTAGGAGAAGCTTGAGCCTTTTCCTTTTTTTCTTTTATGTACATTTGATACTGTCCGTATCTTTCTCAGCACTACTCTGGCCGTGTACCATGGAATTTGATGTTTTATTCTCATTTTCATTCAGTTCAGTGTGTTTTTTATTTCCCTTGGAGCTTCCTTTTTGACTTATGAATTATTTAGAAATGTGTTATTTAGTTTCCAACTGTTTGGCACTTTTTCTCTTATCTTTCTGTTATTGATTCCTAGGTTGATTCCATTGTGGTCAGAGAACATTCTGTATTATTTCAATCCCTTTTAAAATTTTAGGTTGGTCTATCTAGGTATATGTTTCATGGGCACTTAAAAAGACTGGTTTTGGGAATTCCCTGGTGGTGCACTGGTTAGGATTCAGTGCTTTCACTGCCAGGACCTGGTTGTGGGCGTCGGATGCCTGGTCAGGGAACTTAAATCCCAAAAGCTGTGCAGCATGGCCAGAGAAAAAAGGACTGTTTTCTGCCACTGTTGAGTGGAGTGTTCTGTAACTGTTGATCAGACCCTGTTGGTTGATGATGATGTTGAGTCCTTCCGTATCCTACAGATTTTCTGTCTTATTATTTATTCTATTAGTTGAGAGAGGACTAATAAATTCTCCAACTGTGATTGTGGATTTGTCTGTTTCTTCTTTTGGTTCTATCAATTTTTGATTCACATATTTTGCAGATCTGTTGTTCAGGGCATACACATTTAGGACTGCAACATCTTCTTGGTAAATTAACCCTTTTATCATTTTATAATGCCCTTCTCTCTTCTGCTACTTTTTTTGCTCTGAAATCTACATTATCTAATATTATCTAGTACTAATATAGCCTCTCCTACTTTCCTTTGATTAATGTTCATGTGATATATATTTTTTCCCTCCTTTACTCTCAACTTCCCTGTTTTATTAGATTTGAAGTGACTTTCTTATAACAAGCATATAGTTGGGCTTTTCATCCACTCTGCCAATCTCTTTTAATTGGTATATTGAGACCTTTTATATTTTATTCAATTATCGCTACTTTAGGGCTTATGTCTGCCATCTTACTTTTTGTTTTCTGTTTGGTCTCTCTGTCTTTTCTTTTTCTGCCTTCCTGTGGACTACTTGAACATTTTAAAATTCCCTGCTGCCCTGGAGGCTTGAGCCTTCTGGCCCTTTGAGCTAAAAGCTCCAAGTTTAAATGTGTCACTCAGAGGAGAGTGTCCCCATCTGTCCCAGCACAGCCTCTGCTCTGTCCCACCCTCTCCTGCTCCAGAAAAGAGTGAGCCTCAAGCTTGGTTAATTCCATCTGCTGTCTTCAGGTTTGGGTCCAGAGTTAACCAAATCCATAGGTTAACCCAGTTCACTGCCTGAAACTGACCATCACCCCACCAGAGCTATTGACTGAAACTAAACGAAGATCATGGCATCTGGTCCCATCACTTCATGGGAAATAGATGGGGAAACAGTGGAAACAGTATCAGACTTTATTTTGGGGGGTTCCAAAATCACTGCAGATGCTGATTGCAGCCAGGAAATTAAAAGACACTTACTCCTTGGAAGGAAAGTTATGACCAACCTAGATAGCATATTAAAAAGCAGAGACATTACTTTGCCAACAAAGGTCCGTCTAGTCAAGGCTATGGTTTTTCCCGTGGTCATGTATGGATGTGAGAGTTGGACTGTGAAGAAAGCTGATCGCCGAAGAATTGATGCTTTTGAACTGTGGTGCTGGAGAAGACTCTTGAGAGTCCCTCGGACTGCAAGGAGATCCAACTGGTCCATTCTAAAGGAGATCAATCCTGGGTGTTCATTGGAAGGACTGATGCTAAAGCTGAAACTCCAATACTTTGGCCACCTCATGCGACAAGTTGACTCACTGGAAAAGACTCTGATGCTGGGAGGGATTGGGGGAGGGAGGAGAAGGGGACGACAGAGAATGAGATGGCTGGATGGCATCACCAACTCTGTGGACATGAGTTTGAGTGAACTCCAGGAGTTGGTGATGGACAGGGAGGCCTGGCGTGCTGTGATTCATGGGGTTGCGGAGAGTCGGACACGACTGAGCGACTGAACTGAACTGAACTGAATGAGAGCATGCCAGGGAAGCAAAGGGAATTATCCCAACAACCTCACTGCTCAGAGGAGGCACAGAGAAACATGCATAGCAGACACCTTGACAAACAGATGAGTTCAAAGACATAGTGATGAGTCTTCTCTTAAGGCTCTTGTCTCTGAAAGAGAAGCAGCCAGAAAGTCTTGGAAATGGCAGCATCTTTGGTGCTGGCATCACCATCATCCCTCACACAGTGTCCATCCCTCAGGACCTAGCCAGTACCTGGCACTTAGCAGATGCTCAATGAATATTTGAAGAAAGAATTCATGAATGGATGAACGCATGGCTTAGTGCATGGGGGAAGGGGTACATTTGTGAAACCTTTGGGGGATGAATAAGTCAAGCCTACGGAACTGTTGATGAACTGTCTTCTTTCCCTTTCTTTCCTGAATGTATAGTGCTTTCATCATTTCCCTATTTCCTCGCTGGAGCAGATTTTTTTAATAGTGTACTTCATTTTTGGAATGACTTTAGATGTACAGGAAAATAGAGAAGATAGCACAGAGAGTTCCCATAGAAGTCCTCACCTCCTTCCTATTATTAACATCCTGCATTAGTGTGGCATATTCATTATAACAGTGAACCAATATGGATTTGTTATTGTTAGCTAAGTGTTAGTCGCTCAGTAGTGTCCAACTCTTTGTGGCCCCGTGGACTATAAACCTCCAGACTCCTCTGTCCATGGAGTTTTCCAGGCAAGAATACTGGAGTGGGTTGCCATTCCCTTCTCCAGTCGTTAGCTAAATCCCATACTTTATTGCTATTTTCTCTGTATCCAGTGTCTTTTTCTGCTGTAGGATCCCATCCAGGACACCATGTTACATTTAGTTGTCATACCTCTTTAGGCTACTCTTGTAGGCTGAGACAGTCTCCCAGCCTTTCCTTGTTTTTTTCCTTGTGTGTGTTGGTTTTTTAAGATTTTTGTATGGATGTGAGAGTTGGACTGTGAAGAAGGCTGATCGCCGAAGAATTGATGCTTTTGAACTGTGGTGCTGGAGAAGACTCTTGAGAGCCCCTTGGACTGCAAGGAGATCCAACCAGTCCATTCTAAAGGAGATCAATCCTGGGTGTTCATTGGAAGGACTGATGCTAAAGCTGAAACTGCAATACTTTGGCCACCTCATGCGACGAGTTGACTCATTGGAAAAGACTCTGATGCTGGGAGTGATTGGGGTGGGAGGAGAAGGGAATGACAGAGAATGAGATGGCTGGATGGCATCACTGCCTCGATGGACATGAGTTTGGGTGAACTCTGGGAATTGGTGATGGACCGGGAGGCCTGGCGTGCTGTGTGATTCATGGGGTCGCAAAGAGTTGGACACGACTGAGTGACTGAACGGAACAGAACGGAATTTAAGTCTTCATTTGATTTGTTACAATATTGCTTCTGTTTTCGGAGAAGGCAATGGCAAGCCACTCCAGTACTCTTGCCTAGAAAATCCCATGGATGGAGGAGCCTGGTAGGCTGCAGTCCGTGGGGTCACTAAGGGTCGGACACGACTAAGCGACTTCACTTTCACTTTTCACTTGCACACGTTGGAGAAGGAAATGGCAACCCACTCCGGTGTTCTTGCCTGGAGAATCCCAGGGACAGGGGAGCCTGGTGGGCTTCTGTCTGTGGGGTCGCACAGAGTCGGACACGACTGGAGTGACTTAGCAGCAGCAGCAGCTTCTGTTTTATGTTTTGGGTTTTTGGTCTTAAGGCATGTGGGAATCTCAGCTCCCTGACCAGGGGTCGAACCTGCAGCCCCTGCACTGGAAGGTGAAATCTTAACCACTGGGCCTCCAGGGAGGTTCCAGACGTCCCTTGTTTTTGATGACCTTTTTTGAGAAGTGTTGGTCACTATTTTATAGGCTGCCCCTTTATAGCATTGATTGTCTCATGAATTAGACTGAGGTCATGGGTTTGGGAAGGATGACCTCAGAGGTAAAGTGCCTTTCTTATCACATCAAGGGTACATATTATCAGTATGACTCATCACTGGAGATGATGACCTTGATTACCTGGCTGGCGCTGTGTTTGCCAAATTTCTCCACTGCAAACTGACTCTCCCCTTCCTCTCACTCTTCAGACTGTGCTCTTTGGGCTCAAATCACTGTGTGCAGCCCTGACATCCTAGTGGGGAGCTGTGTGCCTCCTAGATAATTTCTAAATGTTTGAGGATTGCCCCTTCAGAACAGGCCCTTGTCTTTACTTTCTCGGGTGATACAACACATATTGAAGTGAAGAAGCAAGGGCAAGCTGTGAGGTCCTGGAGAGACGGGATCTTGCTTTGTTGCCCCTAATATGGCTCCTTTCACAGTGGGGTCACCTCTTAACTTACTGAATAAGTACCTATTGAATTGAACAACAGCCACCACTACCAAAAAAGAAAAATAAAGCCCTATGAAGGGCCCGGTTGCTCAGGCTTCTCTCTTTTTTTTAATATTTTTACTTATCTATTCATTCATTTATTTTTGGCTGTGCTGGGTCTTCACTGCTGCTCGCAAGCTCTCTCTCATTGTGGGTAGCGTGGGGGCCGTTCTCTAGCTGCCGTGCACGGGCTTCTCATCGCAGTGGCTTCTCTGTTGTGGAGCACAGGCTCTAGGCTTATGGGTCCAGTAGTTGTGGTGCACACACTTAGTCGCCCTGTGGCACGTGGGATCTTAGTTCCCAGACCAGGGATTGAACCTGTGTCCCCTGCATTGGCAGGTGGATTCTTAACCACTGGGGCACAGGGGAAGGCCCCAGGGTTCTCCTAAGGGTCATCAAGTCCAGGAAGGGCATCTTCATTCCTTCCCAGAGTTGATGAGACAGGGGCTGACTCACCAGCAAGGCTCCTGAGACAACCCTGGGCGCAAGTAGTGAGTCCAGCACCATTCATCAACACAGTTTGCACAGAGCATTTTGCAGGTCACCGTCTCATTTTTCACGTGACATGCAAGTACTCACTGGGCATCCGTAATGTGTCGGACTCCCTGGGGTCGTAGGGATGATAAAATAGGGTCCACCTGAGGCAAACACTAGTCGAACTATATTAGTTTCCACTGCCACAATAACCGGAGAAGGCAATGGCACCCCACTCCAGTACTCTTGCCTGGAAAATCCCATGGACGGAGGAGCCTGGTAGGCTGCAGTCCATGGGGTCTTGAAGAGTCGGACACGACTGAGCAACTTGACTTTCACTTTTCACTTTCATGCATTGGAGAAGGAGATGGCAACCCACTCCAGTGTTCTTGCCTGGAGAATCCCAGGGACAGGGGAGCCTGGTGGGCTGCCGTCTATGGGGTCGCACAGAGTCGGACATGACTGAAGCGACTTAGCATCAGCAACAGCAGTAGCCACAGTAACAATTTAGAGGCTGAAGACAACACCCGTTTACCATCTTGTGGTTTCCATGGGTCGGAAGTCCAGGCACAGGGTCTCAGCTGGGCTCTCTGTTTAGGGTCTCACAAGACCAGTATCAAGGTGTCAGCAGCTGAGTTCCTTCCTGAAAACTCAGGAAGAATCCACTTGCAACCTCATTCGGGTTTGGGTGGAATTCGGTTCCTCATGGTTGCATTTCTTTGTTGAGGGTTAGCTAGGGGGTCATATTTTTTCCCAGTGTCAGGGCCTACATTTCCTCTCAAGCTTACCATGTGACCCCCGCTGTCTTCAAGCAATAGTTCATCAAGTCCTTCTCAGGCTTCTAGTCCCTCTGACTTCCCCTTCTCCGCCATCCCTTCTGAATTTTTCATGCATTTTAAATGCTTACATGATTACGCTGGGCCCACACAGATAATACAAAGTAATCTCCCTCTTTTAAGGGCAACTACTTAGTGACTTTAATTACTCCTGCCAAGTCCCTTTTGCCCTGAAAGAGAACAGATTGACGGGCACGGTATCTCATGATGTTCCTAGTCCCAGGGGTTAGGGCATGCAGTCTTCTAGGGCAGCGGTTCCCAAGCGTTTTTGGCACCAGGAACTGGTTTCATGGGAGACAATTTTTCCATGGACTGGGGAGTGGAAGGGAATGTTTCAGGATGATTCGAGCACATTACATTTATTGTGCACTTTATTTCTATTACATTGGCTCCACCTCAGATCATCAGGCACTAGATCCCGGAGGTGGGGGACTAGGGACCACAATTTTGCCTACCACCTGATGCTTCTCCAACATCGGTGTGCATGGGAGTCACCTGCAGAGCATGTTAATGAGGATCTGATTCAGTGAGCCTAGGGTGAGAGTCTGTGTTTCTCGAAAGCTCCCAGGCAGTACTGCTGCTGTGTGCTGGTCATTGGAGCATATTTCTTTGATCAGGCTTTGTTGTTGTTTAGTCAATAAGTTGTCCAACTCTTTGCAACCCCATGAACTATAACCTTCCAGGCTTCTCTGTCCATGGGATTGTCCAGGCAAGAACACTGTAGTGGGTTGCCATCTCTTTCTCCAGGGGATCTTCCTGACCCAGGGATTGCATCCAAGTCTCCTGTGTCTCCTGTATTGGCACGCAGATTCTTTACCATTGAACCACCAGGGAATCCCATGGCCAGGCTTTAAACCAGAGGAAATTTACAGTTGCCAGCTGAGGTCAATCCTAAGACAGAATTTCAGGACATTAAACTTGTGGTTCTCAAACCTAAGGGGGCATCAGAATCAGCAGAAAACTTGTTAAAATACTGATTGCTGGGCCCCACCCCCAGTGTTTCTGAGTTGGAGGTATGAGATGGGATCTGAGGGCGTGCATTTCTAACAAGCTCAGGTGGTCTGGGGACCACACTTTGAGAACCACCGCTGGAACCACGAGCCAGTTGCTTTATGAGGGTTAAGCGAGAGAAGCAGGTAAAACCCTCTGTCAGAAGGCCTTCATCTTTGAAAGCAGAATCCCTTTTTCTATCCAATATGATTGCCTCCTCTTGGGCACTTCTGTGCACCCCATCTGAGGTAACATGGTGTCTTGTAGGATCAAAGGATTGGATTTCTTTTCATTTGTTGAGCTGCAATCCCTTTCTTTCAGGAACACAGTGAAGTAGATTCAAGCATAGCTTGAACCAATAATATTAGTAGTCCCAAACTTATCTTTTTTAAAATCAAAAATACCATTTATTGCATTTATGTATAAAGCAACACTTGTTTATCGTAAAAATATATATATATAAGAAGAAAACATCATCATCCCACCCAAAGGTAGCTACTCTATTTTCCAGACCTTTTTCTATACCTGTCAATCCAAATATATATGTAGGCTTTTATTTCCAAAATTACACGGTACAAACTGTGTTGTAACCTACTTTTCTTAATATATGGTAAATATCGAGCTATTTAACCACTGTTTTTAGCCCCTGGTTTCAACCCCATTCACCCAATAAAAAGCATTAAAAAAAAAAGCTATGATTCCTGGCTTCCCTCCTGCACACCTGCAGTTGGAGGGAGATTAATGGACCAGCGTGGGCCCCAGTGGGACAGGAGGGAAGGACGTGAAGAATGGAGGTTGATCAGAAACAGGCTCCCAGAGTACTGGGACAGCCATAGTTGCCTCGCAGAACTATTCCTCCAAAATACACTCACACTTTTTTAGGAGAAAGTGATTCAGCTGAGCACTTCTGGATCCAGAAATGCCTCAGCACCGGAATCAAGTGCACAGGAAAGCTAAATCAGGAGCATTTGTGTCTTGATGGTGGAGAGTGCGGGCACAGGACCAGAGGGCTTCCTGCTGCCATTTTTAGGGTAATTAGCTGCTACCAGAGAAGGCAATGGCACCCCACTCCAGTACTCCTGCCTGGAAAATCCCATGGACAGAGGAGCCTGGTTTGCTGCAGTCCATGGGGTCTCTAAGAGTTGGACACAACTGAAGCGACTTGGCAGCGGCAGCAGCAACTGCTACCAGAATTTTTCAGCATTGATAAGGGTGTGCTTATAGTAAAAACTTATTTTACATCCTGTGAGTTGCAAAACTTGCTTTCCAATGAATAGTAAAGAAATCATTAGATCTTTAAGTTGATTTCATGTCCTGGATATTGTAAATAGTGCTGCAGTAAACACTGGGGTACAGGTGTCCTTCTGCATTATGGTTTTTCACTAGGTATGTACCCAGTAGTGGGATTGCTGTCCAACGACAGATGAATGGTTGAAGAAGATGTGGTATATATACACAATGGAATATTACCCAGCCACTAAAAGGAATGAAATAAGGTCATTTTTAGAGATGTGGGTGGATCCAGAATCTGTCATACAGAGTAATTTAAGTCAGAGAAAAACAAATATCGTATATTAACGGATATAGGTGGAATCTAGAAAAATGGTACAGACGAACCCATTTCCAAGGCCAGAATAGAGATGCAGACATAGAGAATGGACCTGTGGACACAGTGGGGGCTGAGGATGGTGGGATGAATTGGGATGATTGAGGTTGACATATATGGACTACCATGTGTAAAATAGCTTTAAAGCACAGGAAACTCAGCTCAGTGCTCTGTGATGACCTAGAGGGCTGGGATTGGGAGGGGGGTAGGATGAAGGCCCAAGAGGGAGGGAATATATGTATACATAGAGCGGATTCACTTTGTTGTACATCAGAAATTAACACAACATTGTAAAGCAATTATATAACAAAAAAAAATCATTGGAGCAAGAAAAGATTTAATTACAAATTAAATTTCCACCATAAACCTGCTAGAAATGGTGGACAAACTGAACAAGCAAACCCAGGGCCTGTTGGGCAAAGCAAAGGTGTGATGTCCAGGGAATTTCTCTGGGAACCTGCAGTCAGTCTGTGGGCTCCTCTGGCCCACGGCGGGGGCAGGGGGCCCATTCTTACACAGGGGCTTGGATGAGGTCTCACGCAGCCCCCATCAATGTGAGCTGTTCTTTCCTTTTCACAGAATGAAGTGATCAGCCAGCAGCTGTGTGTCATCTTCACTCACTGCTACGGGCCCTACCCCATCCCCAAGCTCACAGAGATCAAACGGAAGCAGACCTCACGCCTGGGTGAGTGGGGGCTTCCTGGGTCCAGCCCTGAACTGTTGCTTTGTGATTTGAGGACAAGAAGGAAGCAAACGCAGCCAAAGAAGAAGCTGGGCATGTTGGAGGGCACACATGGTGGATACAGGAGTGAGGCAGGTGGAGATCGGGGCATCACCTTTGTTACATGATTAAACTGTTTGGAGAGCATACGTTGGGGATATGGACAAGGGGACTCACCTCATCCCTCCACTGAGCACCTTTCTTCTGCACGTCACTGACAGTGATGACTGCCCACGCCCTTCCAGTAGCCGGGTAGAATCCAGAGAAGGCTGAGATCTGCATAGCCACTCTCCCCCATCCTCTCCTCTAAGAAGTTTCTCTCCTTGAGATGAAGCAGCAGAGTACAGTGACAGGCTGGTAGTGTGCCCCTAATGGAAGTCCTGCAAGGAACTGGAAGGAGAGATGAGCAAGCCTCACCCTCTAGACAAACACACCACACACACACGAGGGGAATGTCATGAACTGAGGAGACGGGATGCCCTGAACTCCCATCGGGTTAGCAGTAGTCACTCTTCACCCTTCTTGGACACTTGCTTTGAGCTAGCCCCAGCCAAGCTCCTCCCTACCCTCTCTCAAACAAACCCTGGGCTACCCGGGAGACAGGCGGTATTATCCGGGTCACAGCTGAAGACAGGGAGGCTCTGCAGAGGCTTCAGCATCAGTTCAGGTGGAGCTGGAGCATGAACCCAGGTCCCCCACCAAAGCCACAATCTCATCTTTCTCCAGTTGGCCTCTGAGATTTTCCAGAAGAAACCTTTCCATCAGTCATTGATTTCATTCAGAAGATCCTGGGGCTGCTGGCAACCTGGTGAATCAACCAGGGAAAAAGGCAAACACCTGACTGCCTTGAAGCCTGAAGCACGAATCTTCTTTTGCAAAGGCTTGTCGCTCACTGCCTGGAGACTGATAAAATATTACAGATAAAGGACTCCCCTTCCCATTAAGGTTGGGGACTTTACTACTTCCTGTTTCCTTTTCCTATAAAGACCAGGAAACTTTGGAGAAATGGAAACAGCTGAAAAATGCTATTCTTCAGCAAAACCCCTACTTTTGAAATAGGTGAGCTAGTTTAAATTAGTGAAAAGGCTGAATTCATGGAAATGCTTTAAAGTATTTTTGTCCCTGTCACAAATAACCTATTAGTTTAAATGGCACAAATTTTTGCTAAAGTCGAAAACTTAGCAGCTGAGTCAAAGGTTGCCTGGTTTTCTTTATGCCCATTCATGTCAGTCGGTTCAGTAGCTCAGTCATGTCCGACTCTTTGCAACCCCATGGACTGCAGCACACCAGGCTTCCCTGTCCATCACCAATTCCCAGAGCCTACTCAGACTCATGTCCACCAAGTCGGTGATGCCATCCAACCATCTCATCCTCTGTCATCCCCTTCTCCTCCTGCCTTCAATCTTTCCAAGCATCAGGGTCTTTTCAAATGAGTCAGTTCTTTGCATCAGGTGGCCAAAGTATTGGAGCTTCAGCATCAGTCCTTCCAATGAATATTCAGGACTGATTTCCTTTAGGATTGACTGGTTTGATCTCCTTGCAGTCCAAGGGACTCTCAAGAGTCTTCTCCAACACCACAGTTCAAAAGCATCTATTCTTCGGTGCTCAGCTTTCTTTGTAGTCCAATTCTGACAACCATACATGACTACTGGAAAAACCATAGCTTTGACTAGATGGACCTTTGTTGGCAAAGTATTTTCTCTACTTTTTAATATACTGTCTAGGTTGGTCATAGCATTTATTCCAAGGAGCAAGCATCTTTTAATTTCATGACTGCAGTCAGTCACCATCTGCAATGATTTTGGAGCCCAAAAAAATAAAATCTGGAACTGTTTCCATTGTTTCCCCATCTATTTGCCATGAAGTGATGGGACTGGATGCCATGATCATAGTTTTCTGAATGTTTTAAGCATGTAGGCAACCCAAAATGTACTAAAACTGCAAGTAGTGCTACCTTGTAGAAAGCAGGTGTTAATTAAAATATTACCAGGGCAAAAAATCATAAAGATACATCAAATTTACAGACTTTAGAGAGTGAGGGTTACACCACAAGGGCATAGCAATAATTTCTGACATCTGGTGCCTTACAAGACACCCCTGTTAGAGCAAACATTTGCAAGGGCTATTTCAGTGACACAGCATAAAATCTGCTCTCCTGTAGCTATAGGAGAGGAGAGAAAAATTTTTTTCCTCCTGAATTTGCTGAGATTTCTTTCACCAGCAATTAAAAGGGCCTGGTTTTCAGGCCAAGCATTGGAATTCCAAAGGTTATTAGCACCAAGAGAAAGAAGGCAGGCCTGAGAAGTTCAAAGCTCACAGATGAAAGAAAAAGGACATAATATAATAATTAATAAGTAGAATATAAAGCATATAGTGTTTTGCATCTTCAATACAACATTCCAAGCTCGGATAACTAAAGGTGGTAAAATAGTTGTTCCTTAGGGACCTGCTTATAAGGAAAGAGAATATGAGTAGTGACAAAAGTCCCAAAGTGGCATCTCCATAAGGCCAGGAAGGTCATAGAAATGAATGAAATGGGTTTGGTTTAAGGCAATAGGGAGTGGTGGGAACTGTGGCAAACTGGAGAGCACATGCCTGATTTTTTTACAGTACATTGTCCTCTGCCCTCCCAGTGAATTCTGGGGGAGAATGGTAAAAAGAGCTAAAGGTAGGAGATTTTAGCAGTTTGGGAAGCAGAAGTGGGAGCTAGTTGAAGGTGGATAGTTGGAGTGAGTCTGAGCAGAGGGCGATGGGTTCCTGAGAAGAGGGAGAATGTCACTCCAACCTGTTAACAGTCTTTAAAGCAAGTGGAGAAGTGAGTGTTAGTCAGCTCTACGGCCTTCCTCTATAGCCTTTCTTCTGTTTGTTGTTGTTTAGTCGCAAAGTCGTGTCCACCTCTTTTCTGACCCCATGGACCCTCTGTCAGGCTCCTCTGTTCATGGGATTTCCTGGGCAAGTATGCTGGAGTGGGTTGCCACTTCCTCCTCCAGTCTCTTCCCTTTACCTGAAAAGTTTTAGAAGTTTGGTTTTTGTTGCATTTTTTAATAAAAAAAAATTTTTAAGAGTATAATTACAGATGACTTGACATTTTTATGTTTTTTAATACATTTTAGATTAAAGCTTTTTTACTGGGAAGAGGTCAAGAGGCTATAGGTACTGACAGAGAAATATGAGTGGAGGATACCCAGGGCCACCACCTAGGGTGAATCAACCAGAAGAAGAATCAGCCAAAAAGGCAACTTCTGGTTCTGAGTTACAGCAGGGTCTGTGAAAGGGGCCAGGCCAGGGGTCTGACTTAGAAACTGAGCATGGTGGAGTCGGGTAAGGGTAGAGGTGCATGGGCCAGTTGGTGGATTTTCCCAGCGAGACCACAGTGCTGAGCTAAGGATGGACTGGTACCTTTTGTAGCCCCGGGAGAAATGGCTAAGATGCCAGGCAAATCGAAGGATTCCTGTGCTTGGCAGTGCAGGCCCTGGAGTCAGAATGTCCAAGTTCACATCCTGGCTTCTCCACCAGCCACTCGCTTGACCAAGTCACTGTGACTCCTGGCTTCACGTCCCTGTCGTACACCTGACAGTGGTCCCTCTCTCCCAGGGCTGAGTGAGTTTACACCTGTAGGTGCCAGCTTGCATGGTGCCTGGCACATCATGAATGCTCAGTTAGTACTAGAGTACTTGCTGTACAACTAGTTACACAGCTTCTTTTTTCTTGGAGATGAGGGCAGGAGCCTGGCCCATTTGCCTCTGATCCTGAGAGAAGGCTTGGATTTCAAATCACCTGAAACACAGCAGCAAGCAGGCAGGAACCACTTCCATCAGGAAAGGAGGGTGCTTAACTGGAAAAGGAGGAGTGAGGTGGGGTGAGTGACCTCTTTAGAGGCCAAGTGGGTAGATGGTCACCCTCCGCACCTGACAGTCATCTGAATTGTGTCTGGGGGTGAATCTTCTAAGGGGAAATGCTACTCTTAATCACAAATAAGCTGTGAAGATTCCCTGTGAAATATTGAATTCCAGTTAATTGCACATTCCTGTAACTGATTCTGTTTCCTGTTTGGTCATGGTCTCTCCAGCAAGTATTTTATCATCATGGCCTCCCTGTCAGCTCTTATGGGCGCTTTTCCAAAAGAGGAATCCAGACTTCATCCTTCTCTCCTCTAAAGCTACACTCTCTCCCTTTCCTGTTCCAGATCCTCATTTCCTTAACAATAAAGAAATGTCAGATGTCACCTTTCTGGTAGAAGGAAGACCGTTTTATGCTCACAAAGTGCTGTTATTTACAGCATCTCCAAGGTATGTATCATCAGTTTTGAAATCACTGAATTATAAGGGTGGTTATTACTATTCTCTAAAACTCAGTTTGGGTGGTATCATCACTGAACAGGCAGATTTTCTTCTCAAATCAAGGTTCCAAGACTATAGGGCATTTGTATACCTTGTTCAGGCAGCATGATTCACAAAGACAAAAGGAAGAAGCCACCCAGGAGTCCATCCATGGAGGACTGGATTTTAAAATGTAGTATATACATACCTTGTGCTTCCCAGGTGGCGCTAGTGGTAAAGTACCCACCTGCCAATGCAGGAGACATAAGAGATGCAGGTTCAATCCCTGGGTCGGGAAAGATCCCCTGGAGAAGGTCATGGCAACCCACTCCAGTATCCTTGCCTGGAGAATCCCATGGACAGAGGAGCCTGGCGGGCTACAGTCCATGGGGTCGCAAAGAGTCAGACATGACTGAAGCAACAGCACACACACACACACATATACATACTTTATTCAGCCTTAAAAAGGAAGCCAGCTCTGACACATGCTACAATATCAGTGGGGACATTATATGAAGTGAAATATGCCTGTCATAAAAAGACAAATATTACACTATATGATTCCTTTTATATGAATCAATGATCAAGTTCATGAAAGTGAAAGCAGCTCAGTTATGTCCAACTCTTTTCTCTAGGCCAGAATACTGGAGTGGGTAGCCATTCCCTACTCCAAGGGATCTTCCCAGTCCAGGGATCGAACATAGGTCTTCCGCATTGCAGGCGGTTTCTTTACCAGGGAAGATCAAGTTCATAGAGACAGTAAATAGTAGGCTGGGAACTGGGGCTAGGGGAGGGGGAGTAGGAGTTGTTTTTTCAGGACAGGGTAAGTCTTGGAGATCGTTTGCACAATGGTGTGAATATACTCCATGTAAATGTTAGTAAGCACTCAAAACCGGTTAAGACAGTAAATTTTATGTTACGTGTTTTTTAACCACAATTTGGAAGAAGAATACAGGGCAGTCTCTAGCATAATCAGCAGTCTTTGTGTGGCTTAGACAACACACTGTTCCTCTGGGCAGATGGAGCGCATACTGAGCACAGAGCTTCGTGAGTGGAGAATGGAATGGGTTGTAACTTCCTCAGCCAGGTGTCCTCATGCAACCTGAAAACTCACACTGCAGCCTTGAAATGCCTGCCCTCCAAATATCAGGGAACTCTGGCATAAGGCGCTCAAAATACACAGGTTCTGAATCTTACTTTTCCTGAACCCTGGAGTTGATAACAATAAAACATCATCCCTGCAAACTCCAGGAGATAGCGAAGGACAAACGGGGAAGAAAAATACACTCTCCTTTGCATGGTTCTGTTGTGACATCATGGAAGAACTATATCGATACTCTGTGTGTGTGTGTGTGTGTTTGTGTCCAGTTGCTCAGTTGTGTCCAACTCTTTGGGACCCCATGAACTATAGCTTGTACCAATGATAACTTCTTAGTTTTAACAAGGTACCATGACTGTGTTGGATGATAACATCGGGGCAAACTGGGTGAAGTGCATACTGGAACTTTTTTTTTTAATTACGTTACCTTTTATTATTTTACAATGTATTTCCAGAAAATGCGATTACAGTTGCCTTAACTGCTCTGTAAGACCTGGAATCAAAGAACACTGAGAATTAGAACACACACATCAAGCTGTAATACCTACTTGTGCTGAACCACTACTACCAAAGGGATGTTGTTTCTTAAACAAGCAGATGTGTGACAATGCAAAGTAAAATACAGACTGGTTAGGACAGTAAACTTTGTTTCAGTGGCTATAGAAAGGAGGTGGTTTTGTTATGTGTTTTTTTTTTTCAAACACATCTGGTCTGGCAGCAAGATGTAATATGCATTTAGAGCAATACCTGCCCTGAAAGCTTATATTTTCAGTTGTGTGCATCACCTGAACTCAGAGCCCAGATGAAAAAAGTAATCCCTCTCCATACCCTCAACACCCCTCCCTCCATAAGGTCACAATATTCCTAAACTCGAGATTCTTGTTGGTGAACTATTTTACAATTTTTTTCTCCAGTGACACTGGATGCTTTTAGTTTTTTCTCTGAAAGAGAAGCAATGAAAATGCAAGGACACCCTTCAGGGTCCAATTTTCACATCACATTCTCCAAGTAGTAAAATAGCAGCTCTATAACATGGATGAAAAAAGTTTTCAGTTTCCTCCTAGTCCTCCTCCAGTCTTTAATTATATTAGCATTAAAATTTATCTGGAGTCAGTAGGCTTTCCCAAAGAAAATTTTTAGTTGTCAAGTATTTTCAGAAATTTATTAAAGCGTTACATATATATAAGAGCTAATTACATATATGATAAGAGCTCTTATATATATGTAATTAGCTCTTATATGGAACTTTCTGTATTGTTTACAACTCTTCTATAAATCTGAAATTATTTCAAATTTAAAGTTTAATTTATAAAAAGAGACACGTCTTAGCTTCTTTCTAAATGTATTGAGTATGGGAGACTTGCCTGGTGGTTCAGGTGCTAGAATCCCCTGCACTGCAGGGGATGAGGGTTCAATCCCTAGTCGGGGCACTAAGATCCCACATGCTATGGGGCAACGAGCCCACACTGCAATTGCTGAGCACAAGCACCACTACGAGAGAGTTTATGTGCCATATTGAAAGATCCTGCATGATGCAGTGAAAACCCCACATGCTGCAGCTAAGATCCGATGCAGCCAAGTAAGTAAATAAATAGAGTATCAATGTGTTCCACTGACTGGGTCTCTACCCACGAGGAACCTAGTTTAGCCAGTGGCAGGAAAATACATCTAAAACTCTCAACAGAAGGTCATTCATTTAGGGAGATAGTTAGGTAGTCAACAGATGTTGATGCCTATGATGTTAAATACCCACCATGCATCAGGGCCAGCCTCAGGCTCTGAGGATGCAGCAGAGGCAAGAGTCAGCAGCAGTCCCTCCCCTCTTGGAACAAAGGTTGTGTGCGAGGAGGAAGGATTGAGTTGGAGAGCTCCATGGGCGCCTGAGGAGCTTGAAATTTGAGTCAGGAAGGACTCCAGGAAGGAGGCAGCCTTTGTGATGGGACTGCAAGGTGGAAGGGGTTTTTTGTTTCTTTATTTATTCTTTTGGCCTCACGGCGCAGCTTATAGGATCCTGGTTACCCAACTGGGGATCAAACCTGGTCCCCTGCAGTGGAAGCTCAGGGTGGACCACCAGCTGGAATTCCCTGGACAGCAATTTAAAAGGCATTTGTTCTTTTCAAATCACCTGCTTGAGAAGTAATTTAACAGTTCTAGACACTGTTTTTAACTTTAGTGTTTTAACTTCAAATTGGATTATGGTATCGTATCAGGGCCCATTGTATTAGACAGTCTATGGATATGTCATCGTATTTCTGAGTTGGGGGGATATATTACATGTTTCTATCATCAGAGAGCTAAGTCTTGCAAGCTGTGGATATCTCTGTGAGTCTTCTTATCTCCCTTTTTATGTTCTTGCTCAGGTTCAAAGCACTCCTCTCCAGCAAACCAACGAATGACAGCACCTGCATAGAGATCGGATACGTGAAGTACCCCATCTTTCAGGTGAGCCCCTGCTGTGACCCAGAATTCTGCCCATGGGTGCGGGGCACCAGTGTGTCCCTCCGAGCCTCCACCTGTGGATCAACCACTGCACTGTCAATGAGCTCCTGCACTTCTGGCCCTTGTCTTCACACTGCCCCTCCGCCTTACCCTCCATGCAGGCCCACAGCGTTAACTGAGCACCTGCTATGCACCCAACACTGTGCTGGGGCTTTGAGACACAAGGATAAAGGACATTCTTCTCCTGGAGCCTCACAATCCAGCATGGATAGCTCTAAGTAATTAGGCAATTACAATATAAAGTTTGAGTGACCGTGAGAGAACCAATGTGCTATGACAACTCAGAGCAGGAAGACTGGGGAAGGTCCCTTGATGGGGTGCCAACTGGAATATTGCAGGTTGAAGAGAACCTGGTGAACTATGGGGAGGCTTGGGGCTTAAGAAAGGGAGTTAGAGGGACTTCATTGGTGGTCTAGTGGCTAAGACTCTGAGTTTCCAATTCAGGGGGCCTGGGTTCAGTCCCTGGTTAGGGAACTAGATCCCACATAATGCAACTAAGAGTTTACCTGCCGTGACTAAAAAAATCTCACATGTCACCACTAAAGATCCCGCGTGCTGAAGTGAAGATTGAAGATCCCACATGCTGCAACTAAGACCCAGTGCAGCCAAATAAATAAATTTAAAAGGGGGATGGGGCCAGTTAGAACATTGCAGGCAGAGAACAGGAGGTATGAAGTCCCCAAAGATGATTGAGCCCAGTGTGATCAGGAACCAGTGGACTTTAGGGAATCCAGCGTCATGTTAATATTAATAGGCTAATTAATAGTTAATAGGTTAATAGTTAATAGTAATAGGTTCAGGTTAATAGGCCTGAACCTAATGTAAATAGGAAGGAAGGCTTGTCAGAGGCCAGATGACAAGGCCATATCTCTGTTTGATTGACGGCGATACCATTTGGTTTATCGGGCACCTTTGAGGGGAGCACAGCAACATTCTTCCTTTTCCTCCATCCTTTGTGTCTGATCCATTGGGGTTTTTTGTGTGTATGGTGGTGTCTTTGTCTGGTTTTGGTATCAGGGTGACGGTGGCTTCACAGAAGATCTTTGGGAGTGTTCCTTCCTCTTCAGTCTTTTGGAAGAGTTTGAGAAGGACCGGTGTATGTTCTTCTTTGTGTGTTTGGTAGAATACACCTGTGAAGCCATATGCGCCTGGATTTCGTGCCTGATTCATAAATCCATCCCGTCAGTGACATCTCACAACTGATAGAAGTTCACGCCCCTAGCCAGCCTCACAGCCCTGTTTCTGGGGCGCTGCATCTCATCAGGGGCGTGAAGGCTGGTGGGCTGCTGATATTCTCAAGGAGCCTGCAGGGGAGACTGTGGCCCCTCTCTGCTGTCCTCCTGTAGCCAGGGCTAGTAGGCCAATGTGAGTGACCTGGGGATGGAGTTTATAGAATGCTGAACAGGACATGATTCCTCCAGTTCAGTTCCAGAAGGACAGCCCTGGGAAGACATGGGGAAGACACAGTCTGGCCCTTGGGAGACTCATCCTGGAGGATTGAGGAGACCACGCAGAGATAAGCAGGTGTCAGGGCTGGCCAGGGTCTTGGGGCAGAGGTCCTTGTCTGGGCTGTGAAGGACAGAGCTGCATTTCAGGATCTAAATGCTACACTCATGGGTTTAAACAGCAGCATCGCTCTGTTTCAAATCATTATCCTTCATGTGACCTTGAAAAAATTTCCCAGCCTTTCTGAGCCTCAGTTTACTTATCTGGTGAATAGGAGGGAAAGGGTATTCCAGAGGAGGGAAGAGCACAAACAAAGGCACAAAAGGGGGAAGTCCTGGTGTGTGTTAGAGGGAAAGTGATTATAGTCCCTTCGGCTGTGTCTTAAGGTAGACCGGACACTGAAAAGATACGTTGGAACCACATAGTAGAAGTCAAGTACCAGTGGCCAGATGAATTCTTCCCTCCATTTACTAACCTTGGTCCCCCAGATCCTGTGATTCAGAGTGCTACCAGGAAGCCACCATGCCCTCACAGTAAGCCCTAAAGCCCGCTCAGGTGCCTATATGTCCACCATTAGAGATGCATTCCTTTGGTTATGTTGAAACTTCAAAATAAAGAATCCTTATAGAATAAGCATGGGCAAGACACTCTCTTCTCTGAACCTCATTTTCCCCACTTTTAACTCCAACTGTGAATGAGACACTGGCCTTTGCTTGCATGTAGTTAGTTACCTGGGTAAATCTTGCCGCTGTTAGAGGCAGGGAAACTGAGGTCCAGAGAACTTGGTGCTAGTCAGTGACAGAGCCATTATTTGAGCCCAGTCTGGCCTTTGTTGCTGCTGTTCAGTCGCTAAGTCGTGTCCAACTCTGTGGCCCCATGGACTGCAGCACGCCAGGCTTCCCTTTCCTTCACTATCTCCCAGAGTTTGCTCAAGCTCATGTCCTTTAGTCGGTGATGCCATCCAACTATCTCATTCTCTATTGCCTCCTTTTCCTCCTGCCCTCAATCTTTCCCAGCATCAGGATCTTTTCCAGTGAGTTGGCACCTTCACATCAGGTGGCCAAAGTATTGGAGCTTCAGCCTCAGAATCAATCCTTCTGATAAAGACTAAGGATTGATTTCCTTTACGATTGACTGGTTTGATTTCCCTGCAGTCCAAGGGACTCTCCTTCTCCAGCACCACAGTTTGAAAGCAAAGAGAAACAATGATAATAGAAGCTCTGTCTCTTGTGCAGCAGCTATGTGCAGGGCTCAAAACCAGCGATGCTCAGGCTCAGCTGCGCAGTGGAATCATTTGAGGAGCTTTGACGATTCCCAGTGTTCAGGCTGTCATTCAGGATCTGGGCTGCAGCTCAGGCATCAGCATTGTTAAGTCTCCACCCTCTGCCATCATCCAGAGTCATGTGCAGCCAAGGTGGAGAACCAGAGTTCTAAGTTACAGTGTTTCTCGAATTTTAGGAAGCATCAGAATCTCCAGGGGAAGCAGTGGGGGTGAAGAGAGTTGCTGTTAAGCCACAAAACGTGCTAAAATGCAGATTCCTGAGCCCCACCTCCAGAGTTCCTGATTCTATAGGCCTGGGATGGGGCCCGAGAATTCATGTTTCTTATGAGAACATGGGTGATGCTGATGCTGCTGGTCCAGGAACCCACTCTGAGAACCATACCCCGTGTCATCTAATTCAGCTCAGGCCTCCCAGCTCCCTCTCCAGCTGGCTCTTCTCCCCTTGGACAGACAGGGGGAGGAGGTGGCCAAGCTGAGCTTCAGACCCAGGCCTGGCTGACTTCCAGACCTGATCCCTTAACTGTCTCCCTGCTATGGGGCCTTGGGTCCTCCCTAAAAATCACCTAGCCCCAAGGAAAGGCCCGTTAGTGTTTGGAGCATGAGTCCAATGCTGAAAACCGTGCACCCTCCTCCCCAGCTTTCCGAGTGCTCATGGAGGGGGCACTTATGCCACCAAGCCTAGAACTAATTAGAGGGGTTCTTGTCATCAGAACCTGACTTGTGGTAGGCACTCAATAAATGTTTGCTGTGGGGGCTAGTTGAATGAGAGACCTACACAGGAAGGCATGGCCCCAGAGGAATCGAACGCCTGTATTTACTTTTGGCTAGGGAAGGCTTCCCAGCCACGTTAGCCTTGAATTACTATAATGGGCAGAGAAGATTGAGCAGACCCCAGGGAATTCTCCATGTGCCTGCCCCTTCCCCATAAAAGAAGAAAAGCCTCATTCGTGGCTCAAAGTAGGCCAAGTCAGGCTGAATCTGACCCAGAAGGAGGCTCCCAGGGGCCAGCTCACTTCCCTTCCATGCTGAACAGAAGAATTTTAGTAAATGAGACGGCTTTGAGTTTCCTCCCTGCAAGACTATTTAACATCACACGCGGGCAAGAGCCCCTTGCAGCTGAGGCTGCACCTGGGAGCAGGGCCTCCACCAGGCTGTGGATGCCGTTTACATCCTGCTTCATGCAGGTTGATAGCTGCCAAGAAAAACAACTCCATAAACAGACCCTTTGGCCTAATCAGGGTCCGTTTCACTCCCTTGCAGAAAAGGCTCGTGCTGGCTGAGTCTGAAGGTGGCACAGCACAGCCCAATTTAATTCCATTAGCCCCATGGTTAATGGGGCTCCATGCCTGCTCCTGAAAACAACATTTCAAGTCAACAACGCAACCTTGAGGAAATGAGATAGCATGCTGGAGAAGTGCTTTGTAACTGGAGAGACCCTGTTTCCAGGACAGTTATTATTATGGCTCTTACCATCACTATTATTGATTTGGCCTTTATAAAAGAGAGGTCCTAGGGGAATAAATGAATTTTAATAAAGCCAGTGTCTCAACATTTGCCAAAGATTAGATGTTTATGACATGTCTGGGTCCAGGGGAAGAGTAAACAGTGTTACATTATCATTTCACAAAGCCTCAATCATCAACACTAAAGCCCCACTCTGCCACGGCAGTTGGCCAGTGGGAAACTAAGACACAAAAGAGGAAGGGGAGAAATTGTGTTTCTGGTTAAAGCATACTTGCTGCTGGCAGGCACTGGGGATGCAGAGGTGGGTAAGACCCACTCTGTGACCTCAGACCCCAGCAGGAAATAACACTGCAGTCAGGGGCGGTGTGCCGCCCAGCATGGGGTGGGAAGCAGCTCAGAGAGCTGAGCAGATCTGCGGAAGCTTCACAGAGGTGACTACCGAGCTGGATCCTGAAAGAGGGGCCAGAGATCAACAGGTGGAGAAGAAGGGAAGGGCATCCAAGCAGAGGGTACAGCATGGGCAAAAGCAGAGTGAAAGAGACAGTAGTAGGTTCTGATAAAGTCAAGTGTTTGGGAGCGGGAAACCAAACCAGTCAATCCTAAAGGAAATCAACCCTGAATACTCACTGGAAGGACTGCTATTCAAGTTGAAGCTCCAATACCTGGCCACCTGATGCAAAGAGCCGACTCATTGGAAAAGACCCTGATGCTGGGAAAGATACAGGGCAGGAGGAGAAGGGGGCAACAGAGGATGAGATGGTTGGATGGCATCAATGGACATGAGTTTGAGCAAACTGCAGAAGATAATGAAGGTCAGGGAAGCCTGGTGTGCTTCAGTCCATGAGCTTGCAAAGAGTCAGATACAACTTAGAGACTGAACAAGAACAGTTGAGATTAGAAGGAGAGAAGGGAGGAGTGGCAGGTGAGATCTGAAAAAGTAAATTGATCCAAAGCAACAGCATTCATTTCAGCAACAGTGAAAAAATGGGAACAACCCACATGTCCATCAATTGATGGATGGATACACAAACTGTAGTACATCCATACAACGGGATGGTGTTGAGCAGTAAAAAAGAAGCGAAGGAGTGCAATACGTGTGACCTTGAAAATACCACACTAAGTGAACAAAACTAGATGCAAAGGAGCACATGTTGTACAGTTTCATGTATATGAAATGTCCAGAACAGGCAAATCATAGTAGATGTCATGACTGACCCAAGGAGGAAATGAGAGAGACTGCTAACAGGCACGAAGTTTCTCCAGGGGGAGTTGAAAATGTTCTAAAATTAGATTGTGGTGGGACTTCCCTGGCAGTCCAGTGGTTAAGACAACACTGCTGCTGCAGGGGGCACAGGTTGGATCCCTGGTGTGGGAACTAAGATTCTGCATGCCAAGTGATGCAGCCAAAATAAAGTAAAATGAAATTAGATTGTGGTGATGGTTGTACATTAGGAATACACTAAAAGCCACTGAACTGGGAGCTTTGGTTTTTGTTGCCCTGGGTCTTCACTGCTGTGCACAGGCTTTCTCTAGTTGCGATGAGCAGGGCTACTTTCTAGTTGTGGTGTGCCGGCTTCTCATTGCGGTGGCTCCTCTCGTTGCAGGGCACAGGCTCTAGGCATGTGACGTCAGCAGTTGCACCACATGGGCTCATAGTTGTGGCTCAGAGGCTTAGTTGCTCCAGGACATGTGGAATCTTCCTGAACCAGGGATCAAACCCATGTCCTCTGCATTGGCAGGCAGGTTTCTAACCACTGTACCACCAGGGAAGTCCGAACTCTGTACTTTAAATCAAAGCATTTTTAGATTCCACGTATAGGTGATATCATATGGTCTTTTTCTTCCTGATTTACTTCACTTAGAATGATGATCTCTAGGTCCAGCCATGTTGCTGCAAATGGCATCATTTCAGTCTTTTTTTATGAATAATATTCCATTGTGTATATATATATGTTCATATATAGATATAAATACCCACACATCTTCTTTATCCATTCATCTGCCAATGGACATTTAGGTTGTTTTCATGTCTTAGCCATTGTAAATAGTGCTGCTGTGAACATTGGGGTGCATGTATCATTTCAAATTACAGTTTTGTCTGGATACATGCCCAGGATTTGGGATTGCTGGATCACATAGCAAGACTATTTTTAGATTTTTTTTAAGGAACCTCCATACTCTTTTACTCAGTGGCTGCACCCATTTACATTTCTACCAACAATGTGATAGCATTCCCTTTTCTCCACACCCTTTACAACGTTTATTATTTGTAGAGTTTTTAATAATGGCCATTCTGGCCTGTGTGAGGCACAACTTTGTTATAGTTTTGATTTGCATTTATCTAATAATTGACCATGCTGAGCATCTTTTCATATGCCTATTGACCATGTGTGGGCTTCCCTGGTGGCTCAGAGGTTAAAAGCATCTGCCTCCAATGCGGGAGACCCGGGTTCAATCCCTGGGTAGGGAAGATCCCCTGGAGAAGGAACCGGTAACCCACTCCAGTATTCTTGCCTGGAGAATCCCATGGACGGAGAAGCCTAGTAGGCTACAGTCCACGGGGTCGCATAGAGTCGGACACGACTGAGCGACGGAACGGACGGAAACGGATTGACCATGTGTATGTTTTCTTTGAAGAAATGTTTATTTAGGTCTTCTGCCCGGTTTTTGATTGGGTTGTTTGTTTTTTGTCGTTGAGTTATATTAAAAGTGATTACTTTAAACCCACTTGCAAAAAGTAGATTGAGATCAGTCACAAACGATGTTGAATGACCTGAGTAAGAAAAATGGAAGGTCATTCATACTAGAAAAAGATTTTTCACCCTCAGAGAAAATTAAAAAGCTAACATTTACTGAGTTCTTGCCATGTATCTGTTACATATGTTAGCTCATTTAATTTTCATCACAACCCCATGAGGTAGGTAATATTATCCCCACTTTACAGATGATGAAACTGAGGCACAGAAAGCCTAACTTAATTCAGGTCTCACAGCTTTTAAGTGGCAGAGCCAAGTTAGAAACTGAAGCAGTTCAACTCCAGGACCTTGCTCTTAACCACTGTCCTGCATTGGTCACTGACCGTCAGAGCCGGAAGGGACCACAGAGGGCAACCCAGTCCAGTCACCTCATTTTACAGACGTCCAGAGATGGGATGTAAACAATCCACAGGTTTTTTCAACACAGCTGCTTAGGGTCAGGCAGCTGAAGTCAATGTGTCATCTAGACAGGCAGAAAACATTAGAGAATGGTGGAGACTATGGCCAACTGGGGAGGATACATACCACCTTAAGTTTTAACACTCAGCTTCATGGGAGTTGGTGACAGCCAATGCTATCACAGCCTTGGGCTTCATTCTACCTGAGACACCAGTTTGCAAAGCTCTGGGACTTTACATACCATCCAGTCATGTATATGAAGCCTGGCTTGGACAGTTCACATCATCAATAAAACATTGAGACCCTGGACCCTTAATGACTTCATCTTGGCTCTTATCAAGCGATAATAAGGAGAAGGTGGTCTCGTGGTGGCCCAGAGTCACCCTCTGAAGCTGAAACCAGAGGTTTCCGGTCAAACTGGGTCATGTTCCCAGGAGAACTGCAGCTGGTTCAGGGTCTTTAAGTCATGCCACATGTGCTGCAGTTCTGGGCAGCTCGATGGGGTTGGAGGTGAAAAGACAAGCCATGATTGTCACCCATAGATGGGGGAAAACTGTCCTGGGGAGCAGAGCTTAGAATTGTTTAATCTGGCCCGGAGGGTGAACCACGGGGCAACAGATTACAGCATGGTGTAAGAAAACATATCCAGCCTATGCTGCTGCTGCTAAGTCACTTCAGTCGTGTCCGACTCTGTGTGACCCCATAGACGGTAGCCCACCAGGCTCCCCCGTCCCTGGGATTCTCCAGGCAAGAACACTGGAGTGGGTTGCCATTTCCTTCTCCAATGCATGAAAGTGAAAAGTGAAAGTGAAGTCACTCAGTCGTGTCCGACTTGTAGCGACCCCATGGACTGCAGCCTACCAGGCTCCTCCATCCATGGGATTTTCTAGGCAAGAGTACTGGAGTGGCGTGCCATTGCCTTCTCCGATCCAGCCTATAAAACCTGTGAATGGAACTTCTCCCTGAAAGGCAGCAATCCAGGGGGAATGACCACCCCTGTGAAGGGATGTCACGCAGGGACTCAGAGCCACTCTGAGGCTTCGACTGGGTGGCTGTATGATGACTGTGTCTGTGTGCCATGGGCTCTTTGCTCACCATGTTCTGTCTTCCAGCTGGTTATGCAGTATCTCTACTACGGTGGCCCAGAGTCGCTTCTGATTAAAAACAACGAGATAATGGAGGTGAGGAGCCTGCCATGGTCCTGAGTGGGTGGCTCACATGGGTGGTATCTGGGGGCAGCCTGTGTCTGGTTTTCATTTGGATTCAGGCTTGGGGGTCCTGCCTGCCTCCTTTAGATCCCTCAAGGACTTCTCCCCAGAGCCCTTCCCTGGAAGGCTGGGATGCTGGGTGTGCTAGTCCGATCTCTTTCAATAACAGCTGAATGAAGCCTAATTTTATCTGGTTCTGGGGGTGGAGGAAAGGAAATTTACTGAAGAGTCTGAGGCTACCTTAAGTTCCATGCACAGCTGGGGCTCAAATAGCATCATCAGAAACTATCCTTGACGATTTCTCCCTTGTCATTTGTAGGAAAAACATTTCATCTGAAAGCTTTCCTCAGATCTCAGCGTGTCCATTGAGGCAGAAGCTAAGAGGCAATTGCAAGCTCTCCCAGCTTCACTCAGCAGCTCCCTGGCTCTCCCCATCTCCTGTCCACCTCTCGTAACTCCGTGTTCGCCCCTTCCCTGCTCCTCGGGCCCTGTTTCTGCTCCCATCTGTCCAAAGCCAAGATTTCCCCTGCTCTTTCCTAGGAGTGGGACTCTTGTGTCAAAGGTGGTAGCTTTAAGTGAGTGAAAGTCGCTCAGTCATGTCCAACTCTTTGTGACCCCATGAACTATACAGTCCATGGAATTTTCCAGGCCAGAATACTGGAGTGGGTAGCCGTTCCCTTCTCCAAGGGATCTTCCCAACCCAGGGATTGAACCCAGGTCTCCCTCAATGAACCCAGGTCTCCTGCATTGCAGGTGGATTCTTTACTAGCTGAGCCTCCAGGGTAGCCTTAAACTGGAAGCCAAAATCACTCTAATAGTCCTGAGAGAAACAGCCGGGACCCCATTCAGGTGCCAGAAGTCCAGGGAGCCTGATGAGAGATGTTAAAACATGAGGAGTCGTTCAAGAAGTGGCCCCTCATGGTGGTTCAGACACGGACTCTGGGCCAGACTGGCTTCAAATCCAGACTCTGCCCCTTCTGTGATCTTGGACTAGTCATTTAACCTCTCTCATCCTCAGCTTTCATACTTACAGAATGGGGACGACAATATCTACCCCACTGGGTTTTGAAGATCTTAAGAGTTTCTGTTTGTGAGATGCTTAGCACAGTGCCTGGCGTGTGTCACCGGGGCTGTGTGTTCACTGTGGAGCCCTTTATCCCTTTGTTCTTATTCTGTGAAAGCTTCCGTGGGCACTCCCCCGCCCCCCGAAGTTCCTCTCTTGTCTCTCTGGACCACTCCTCTGACAAATCACAGCCTCAGAACTTAGACTGCACTCTGAGGACTCAGACTCTTTTATAAACCTTTTAAAAAGCTATTTTCAAATTAAAATAATGAACATACATTTCAATCATGTAAATAATACAGAAGAGCTTTATAAGACTTAAAAAGCCCCTCATCCAGCCGTGTCCCTTCCATCCCTCAGTCTTTTGCCCAAAGGCAGTCCCTTTGAACTCTTGCTTCAGTCCTTTCCTTCCCTTTCCTCTATTCAGCATCTTCCGAGGCCAGGAACTGTGCTCAGGGCTGGGATACAACTGTGATGCAGAGGGGCAGAGATCCCTGCCCTCCAAGTCTCTGGGGAAGGTGACGGGCATGACATCATGTCTGGTGTGAGAAGGGCCGTGAAGAAGGCTAAGACAGGTTAAGGGAGACAGTGAAGGAGCGAGGAGACCTGAGGTGATATCTGTGTTGAGACCTGAATGAACAGAGGAAGTGAGCCACCTCGATATCCATCCTGCTAACTAAGAGCATTCAGGCTTCCCAGGTGGCTCAGTGGTGAAGAATCTGCCTGCCGATGCAGGAGGTGCAAGAAACACAGATTGAATCCCTGGATCAGGAGGATCCCCTAGAAGAGGAAATGGTAACTGGCTCCAGTATTCTTGCCTAGAAAATTCCATGGACAGAGGAGCCTGGTGGGCTACAGTCTATAGAGTCAAAAAGAGTCTGACGCGACTGAGCACACACACAAATAAAAACGTTGACCCTTATTTCTGGACGTAGCAATTTTAAGCATTTTTGATTGACTTCCTGCTGCAATAGATGCAAATCTGATTCACTTCAACCCCACGCCTCCCCTCTGCCATCTTCTTCCCCTACAGTCGAGTTCTGTTGCCGGGTCCTAGTCCACCTGTGTAACCTTTGTGCTTTAAAGTGATGTATCGACGCTTTATTTTCAGTTCCTGTACCTTGGGTTCCACTGTAGGAGATGAAGGGTTTTCTCACCACAATCGTTACTTTCCTTCCACCTCCCAACCTCTAACAGGCTCTTTTTATGCTTTTTAGCTCCTGTCTGCCGCTAAATTTTTCCAGCTGGAGGCTTTGCAGCGACACTGTGAGATTATCTGTGCAAAAAGCATCAATACCGACAACTGTGTGGATATTTACAACCATGCCAAGGTAATCAATCCCATTCTCGCTGTCCAAGCATGCCCCATGCACTTTTGTGGGAGAAGCTTTCTCTGAAGATGCTCTGAGTCTGGGCAGAGGGTAGGTGCTGGGTCTGTGCTTTCAGGCCAAGCTGACCTCATTCTTCCTAAGGTCTGCTTCCTGCTTTAGGAGAGATATCTTTCCCTTCTTCCGTCCCTCCAGGATACAATGGAAGCAGAAAGCCAGAAGTTTTAAAAGCATTAGTTCAGTTCAGTTCAGTCGCTCAGTCGTGTCCAACTCTTTGCGACCCCATGAATCACAGCACGCCAGGCCTCCCTGTCCATCACCAACTCCCGGAGTTCACTCAAACTCATGTCCATCGAGTCGGTGATGCCATCCAGCCATCTCATTCTCTGTCGTCCCCAACTCCTCCCACCCCCAATCCTTCCTAGCATCAGAGTCTTTTCCAGTGAGTCAACTCGACGCATGAGGTGGCCAAAGTATTGGAGTTTCAGCTTTAGCATCAGTCCTTCCAATGAACACCCAGGATTGATCTCCTTTAGAATGGACTGGTTGGATCTCCTTGCAGTCCAAGGGACTCTCAGGAGTCTTCTCCAGCACCACAGTTCAAAAGCATCAATTCTTCAGCAATCAGCTTTCTTCACAGTCCAACTCTAGTCATTCTCAAACTCCAGCGTGTGCGTGAATCACATTGCAGGCTCTGCTCCAGCAGGCCCAGGCTGGGCTCTGGTTCTGCATTTCTGACAAGCTCTCAGGTGAAGCCTCTGCACCTGGTCTAGGCCACAGGCCACACACTTAAGCAGCAAGGTTCTGGAACAGTGGTTCTCCAAGTGGTCTCCAACCGGCAGCACCAGCATCACCCGGGAGCTTGTCAGAAATGCACATTAGAGGCCCCACTCAGACCTACTGAGTCAGAAACTGGGGGTGAGACCTGGTCGTGTGCTCCTTCGCAAGCCCTCCAGGTGATTCTGGGGTTGTTCATGGGGGAGAACCATTATCCTGGAACTGAGGTTCCCAACACTGGCCGCATGGAAGAATCACCTGGGCACTCATGCCTGGGACCCATGCCTGGGACCTCTCACAGACCAATTCATCAGTCTCTGGAGGTGGAATCTGGGAAAAAGAGATTTTTTTCATAACTTCCTGGGTGACTCTCAGATGTGTCAAGGTTGAGAACAGGTTGTCAATGCTAAAGAAGTCCAAGGAGTCCTCCTAGTCAGGTGGACCCAATACCTGGGGAGACATTTGGAATCTCTGTTTGGCCTTTCACCCCACATCTCTGCTGGGGAGTCCAGGAATCTATATTTTTAACAGGCTTCTAGGGCAACTGTTGTGATTTCAGCCCTAAGACCAGTCCTCACTCCAGTTTTTGGAGTAAAATCAGTGAACCACCAATTTCATCCAGTTCATTTCACAAGTGGAGATTAAAATCATGTGTCCAGCTACCACTTCATTTTGGTTCATGTGCTCAGGACAGGGGGATTAGCATCTGCTAGAAAGAAACAATGAGATGAATTAAGATTAGCAGTTCATTTAAAACAAAGCATTCCTCTTTGATAGAACTGGAGCTCAGCACATATGCCTCCCATATCCACAGTCTGTAGAGGAACCACTGATGTGAATAACGGTTATTCTGCTTATTGTTAAAAAAAAAAAAAAAAAAACAAGTCATGGTTGAGACATTATTTTCTGTCTCAAATCAGCATTCTCTAAGCCCTTTTCATGTGCAGGCCCCTGTGCTTAAAGCCTTGTTGCATTACCTTTTTTAATCCTCACCACAGTTCTTTCACTAGTCCATGTTATAATAAGGAAGCAGAGACTCAGAGAGGAGAAGTGACTTGCTTAAGGTCTCACTGCTATGACTGAGATTTTTTTTCCACTGTGGCAAAATTTATACAATGTGAAACTTACCGTTTACCATGAAACTTAACCATTTCTAAGTGTATACTTCAGTGGCATTAAGTACATTCACGTTGTACAACCATCATCACTATCCATCTCCAGAACTTTTCATCTTCCTAAACTGAAACTCTATACCCATTAAATACAAGCTCCCATTCTCCACTTCTCCATGGCCCCTGGCAACAATCATCCTACCCTCTGTCTCTATGAGTTCTACTGCCCTAGGTACCTCATATAAGTGGAATCATACAGTATTTATTTGTCCTATTTTTGTGGCTGGCTTCTTTCATTTAGCACAGTGTCTTTAAGGTTCATCCATGTTATAGCATGTGTGAGAATTTAATTTCCTTTTAAGGCTGAATATATTTCATTGTATGTATATATCGTGCATTCATCCGTGTACACTTGGGTTGCTTCCACCTCTTGGCTACTGTGAATAATGCCGCTGTGAACAGGGTGTGCAAATATCCATTACAGTCTCTGCTTTCAGTTCTTTGGGTGTATATGCCTAGAAGGGTAAACCTCACTTCAGAGCACAGGTTCTTCCTTGTGTTTACAGTCTGGCCTAATACATGTTTGAAATATTTGTGATAATTCTTGGTACTCAGAAGATTTTCTGATCGGTCATTAGTAAATCAAAAGATACAGGGAGGCTGCTTGCTCCCCACTCACAGTGGGTGTTTTGGTTAAATGAGGCTTCTACCAAAATCTGGTTTCTTGGGACACAACAAAAAATTTTTTATCTTAAACTGGTTACTTTGCAGAAAAAGCATCCAGAGAAAACTCTCTACCCAGGAAGAGGGCCTGATTAGTTTCACCTTCCTCTGCCCCGTCCCCTGGTCATGGATGCCCAAATTGCCCTGTGAACTCCGCATCCACAGTGGCTTTGCCATGGCCTGTCTCCTTGGGAATGCAGCAAGATCTGCATGCCACAGTCCCATTTTAATCACTTCAGCCTCCTTGGCAGGCAGCTTCTGTAGCTCTCTTGCTATTTAACAATGCAGCCAATGCAACGTGAGCCCGGACTGGGAATACGTTTTTGCTACAGGCTTACAGCACCTATGGCAAAGAACTGCCTCTTTCATGTATGTAGCTCTGCAGCCAGAGCTTGGCCTTTTGCAGATGCCAGCCTCTGCCTGCCCTCTCAGCCTCATCCTGAAACATTTCCAAGGTCAACACCTGCCCTTCATGACACTTGCATGGAGGCCAGGGCAGTGCCAGCCCCCACCCCATGTCCCCTCCATGTGCTGCTTCCCCTGTGCTGTGGACCCTGCAGCATCAAAGGTCACCTGCCATGTGGATTCTGTTACTGGCAGATTGTGCTGCAGACTGAGGCTGGTTTAGTAAAAGAGCCAGAAAAGAAAGAAACCAACACTTGGTTTGGAACCCTCAGAAATGCAGGCATTTAGGTACTAACAACCATATTTCAAATATCAGCAAGTTCTTGGCAGCATTACTTCTGTTCTGTACCTAACCATTGGCGACATCTGTGGAGTTTTATCCAGAAGAGAAGTCCAGCCCATAAATGCATGGCTTCATCATCTTTGTTTTCCCAGCAAAACTGTCCCAAACTATTCAGTCATGAAGAAGAGGCTCTGGAGCCTCTGATGGCTCTTTCAGGGTATCTTTCAGCTTGAGAAAAAGAACAAGCCTGTTCATCTAATTGAATCTAAGCTAAGGCAATAAACTCATTGGGGCACTGTGATGAGAAGAACATGGGTTTGGAAACCAAGGGATTCGTTCCCTAGTATTTATTGTGTGCCCACTATTTACCAGGAATTGTATATATATTTGAATAGGTGTATTCAGATGTGTAATACACATCTGGTAAGACATGGTCTCTGCACTTGAAAAAAGTTTTGTCTAGGACAGGGGTCAGCAAAATTCTTCTGTGACAATCCAGGTAAATATTTTCACAGAGGCCCTGTGGTCACTTTGATCCTCCTCAACTCTGCCTTTGTAGTGCAAAAGCAGCCAGAGATAGTATACAAATGAATGGGTGTGGCTGTGTCCTAATAAAACTTTATTTATAAAACCAGGTAGTGGGCCACATTTGGCGCCCAGGCCTGTAGTTTGTCGACTGTTGGTCTAGATGGTGAGAGTTCCAGTCCCAGTTCTGTCTGTAATTAGTTATGTAAAAGTAGGCAAGCATGTGATGTATAGTCACCATTCAGTAAATATCACTGTGTATAAGCTTCAGTTCAGTTCAGTTCAGTTCAGTCGCTCAGTCGTGTCCGACTCTCCGCGACCCCATGAATCACAGCACGCCAGGCCTCCCTGTCCATCACCAACTCCCGGAGTACACTCAAACTCATGTCCACAGAGTCGGTGATGCCATCCAGCCATCTCATTCTCCGTCGTCCCCTTCTCCTCCCGCCCCCAACCTTTCCCAGCATCAGAGTCTTTTCCAGTGAGTCAACTCGTCTCATGAGGTGGCCAAAGTATTGCAGTTTCAGCTTTAGCATCAGTCCCTCCAATGAACATCCAGGATTGATCTCCTTTAGAATGGACTGGTTGGATCTCCTTGCAGTATAAGGGACTCTCAAGAGTCTTCTCCAACACCACAGTTCAAAAGCATCGATTCTTCGGCGATCAGCTTTCTTCACAGTCCAACTCTCACATCCATACATGACCACGGGAAAAACCATTGCCTTGACTAGACGGACCTTGGTCGGCAAAGTAATGTCTCTGCTTTTTAATATACTATCAAGGTTGGTCATAACTTTCCTTCCAAGGAGCAAGCGTCTTTTAATTTCATGGCTGCAATCAGCATCTGCAGTGATTTTGGAGCCCAAAAAAACAAAGTCTGACACTGTTTCCACTGTTTTTCCATCTATTTCCCATGAAGTGATGGGACCAGATGCCATGATCTTTGTTTTCTGAATGTTGAGCTTCAAGCCAACCTTTTCACTCTCCTCTTTCACTTTCATCAAGAGGCTTTTGAGTTCCTCTTCACTTTCTGCCATAAGGGTAGTGTCATCTGCATATCTGAGGTTATTGATATTTCTCCCAGCAATCTTGATTCCAGCTTGTGCTTCTTCCAGCCCAGCGTTCCTCATGATGTACTCTGCATATAAGTTAAATAAGCAAGGTGACAATATACAACCTTGACGCACTCCTTTTCCTATTTGGAACCAGTCTGTTGTTCCA
The DNA here is from genome assembly GCF_049115385.1 of Moschus berezovskii. Classification (NCBI taxonomy): domain Eukaryota; kingdom Metazoa; phylum Chordata; class Mammalia; order Artiodactyla; family Moschidae; genus Moschus; species Moschus berezovskii. The sequence continues at coordinate 75,725,795 of NC_142465.1, forward strand.
TGACCGGTTCTAACTGTTGCTTCCTGACCTGCATACAGGTTTCTCAAGAGGCAGGTCAGGTGGTCTGGGATTCCCATCTCTTTCAGAATGTTCCACAGTTTATTGTGATCCACACAGTCAAAGGCTTTGGCATAGTCAATGAAGCAGAAATAGATGTTTTTCTGAAACTCTCTTGCTTTCTCCATGATCCAGCGGATGTTGGCAATTTGATCTCTGGTGCCTCTACTTATTATTCTCTAATTACACTAGCTTATAATAAGAAATGCTCCTATACAAAGCAAGTGGCTAGGAGTGGTCAGAGAAGGGGGCTCTCTGTGTCCCCAGGATTCGAGATAGGCAACTTTGAGCCTCAGTTTCCCCACATGTACAATGAGGCCTTTTCTCTGTAACTCAAAAAACTGGATTCATCTTGAAAGAATTAAAACATTCCTAAGAACTCTTACAGCTCCAGGATACTATGCATCTGGGTAACATTTGGGTATTAACAAATCTACTCACTTGATAAACCTCAATAAGCTCCCTAAGCCTCTCACAGAATAAGCTGGTATGTCCATGTCTTAAATACTCAGAGCATGGTACTCACTAGTCTAAGCCCCCTCATTTTGTGGCTTGGGAAACTGAGGCCCAGAGAAGTGATTTGACCTGCCCAAAGTTGCATATGATTTTTATGAAGACAGGTCATTGGCTCACTGAATTATCACATTCAGTGAGTTCAAGGTTACAGGCTTGGTCCTACTATGGGCCAGTTAGCTGAACTAGGTTCCAGAGATACAGCCAATTCCCCATATCCTAACCTGGCCACCTACTTTGTCCACGTGGGTCCCTGGATATAAATGAGTGAGATGAGAGTAATAATTACAAATAGTGTACATTTAGCATGACAGCTAATATTGAGTGAGTGCTGATGCTGACTGCAAACAGCCACTGTTCCGAACGTGCCATGTATTACTTCACCTAAGGCCAGCAACAGTTTATTAGGTGGGTATTATTATTTGCCCCCCTTTTAGAGATAGGAATACTTAGACACAGAGATTCAATAACTCGCCCAGCAGCAGATGGCTGGAATGGCACAGTCTGGAATAAAACCCAGAGCCCCCTCCCGTCAGCTCCCTTCCTATCCTGCCTTCCCTAAGTGTGACAGATGACAGAGTCCCACCATCAGTTATGTTCCACTCAGTACCCCCAATCTATGATGCGAGGACATAATTTCCAGTTTGAAAATGAGGAACCTAAAGCCAAAGGCCAAATAAAGCAGCCTTGGTCACAAATTCAGAAGAATGGGGGAGCCCCGATTTGAATCCAAGTCTCCCACTCCTTCCTCCATTGCCCCGTTGGCACTGCCTCATTATCATTCCACCATCCACAGCGAGCAGCTGGAAATGCATCTGTGGCTTAAGGGACAGAATATTAGGGAGTTCAGAACAATGAATTCCACATTCAGATAATTTAGATAATTCAGCATCTAAATAAAGCAGCAGGATATCATCTCGGGGAGCATTTAACTAACTTCTGAGCATGCAGCTCATTGCAAAAGAGAGACTTGCAAGCTTTGAACACCAAAGAAAAGGCCTGAATACAGACAGCCAGCCCTCATACCCACATTTGTTTCTTCATCTCAAACATGAATTCCTCCAGCAAGCATGTTTCCGAGATTTAATGGTATCAGGCTAGGGGCAGTGCATCCTAATGGTTAAACACACAGCCTTCAGGACTTGAGTTACAGGGTTCACCTCCTGGTTCTGCCTTTGACATGTGTGAATTTTTGTCAGCTACTCTCTTGTCTCAGTTTCCTCATCTATAAATCAGAGGTGGTAATAGTACCTGCCTCAAGGAAATTTGAAGATTAAGTGAGATGATGCACAGAAAGTGTCTAGCACGATGCTGTCAATACATGTTTGCTGCTGGTATTGTAACTCTGAGAGTGAACTGCTCATTCACACGTTCAGCAAATCTGTACAGCGTCTACTGTCTGCCCAGTCTTCTGCTTGGGGTTGTAACGTGAGGCGGGTTGATGTCAGCCCTGCTGTGTTGGTTTGGTCTATCAGAAACTGTGTCTCTCCATCAGTTTCTCAGCGTTAGCACTACTGATAACATCAGCTACATAACTGTCTGTCCTCTGCATGGTGAGATATTTAGCAGCTTCTAAAGGGGCTTCCTGCACCCAACTCCAGTACTCTTGCCTGGAAAATCCCATGGATGGAGGAGCCTGGTAGGCTGCAATCCATGGGGTCGCTAAGAGTCGGGCACGACTGAAGCGACTTAGCAGCAGCAGCATAGGGGCTTCCCAGATGGCGCTAGTGGTAAAGAACCTTCCCGCCAATACAGGAGATGTAAGAGATGCGAGTTCGATCCCTGGGTCAGAAAGATCCCCTGGAGGAGGGCATGGCAACCCACTCAAGTATTCTTGCCTGGAGAATCCCATGGACAGGGAGCCTGGAGGGCTACGGCCCGTAGGGTCTCAAAGAATCGGATGCAAACTGAAGCAACTAAGCATGCATGCATCATGTAAAGAGATTAGAACTGTGTCTGCAGGCAGGAAGAGGGCTTGCAGAAGCACACACAGCCACTCCAAGCCAGCTCCAAACTGGCACCCCTCACACAGCTACATCTTCTTAGCCAGAGCAACTCACAAGGCCAAGGCGTGGAGAAATGAACTCAGCCCTCCGAAGGGAGGAGCTACAAGGTCACGTCCGCTGGGGTGAATACAGCAAAGGATGCAGAATTAGGGCCACTGTCGCAGTCAAGCTACCTTAATAGGTATTCACCAGAATATAGATGAAAACAGGTGCTTTCAGAAACATAATGATCTCATGCTTCCTCTCCACTCTCCACAGTTTCTTGGAGTCACAGAGCTCTCAGCATATTGCGAAGGCTACTTTCTCAAAAACATGATGGTCCTTATCGAAAATGAAGCCTTCAAGCAGCTCCTATATGACAAAAATGGTGAGGGCACGGGCCAGGATGTGCTGCAGGACTTACAGAGGACGTTGGCCATCAGGATTCAGTCAATCCACTTGTCATCTTCCAAAGGTTCTGTTGTATGAGACGTCCAGTCCAGGGAATGTTCCTCGGGGACTTGCCAGTTCTGCTGCTGCGTTGGCTTCACACGAACCTACAAATCTCACCTGGCGTCTGTTTTTGGCTGAGCCAAGGAGCTGCCTCTACTGCCTCAGCTGCTCTTGACAAAGCAAATGCAGCTCCCATGAGCTCCTGTTGAGAAACAAAGGACTTGTCACTGGCCTACAGATCAGAATGCACCTGGATCCAGAGGTAGAAGGCCATGGGGCAGCCACGCTGACCTCATCTGAAAGCCCCCCTGGGGCAGTTGAGCACCCCTTGCCAAGGACCTCTGTCCCGTGGGTGGACTGAGAACTAACTAAAGGTCATTCAGGTTCCAGGTTGACAGCTGGAGAACTTCACCATACTGACCCTGAATAGCATTATATTTATTATACATTAAGGACCTTAGTAGCTGCAGTTCCGTAAGAGTCAACATGGTAGCAAATTGGTGAGACTGTTACCAATAACGAAGACAAATTTTTAGGGGTGGGAACTTTTTAAAATGTTCATATAAAAAACCCCCAAAACAGGGCAGCCTTGTAGTTTAAAATATATTTCTAAAAGCTTAACAGTTCATTTTCAACTGAATTGTGTTTAGGGATCTGTGTTTTGAGATTTCTTTTCTTTTTTGAAGAAAAAAACCGTAAGTAGCAGGTCTGTACTGTATAAACATGCATCTGACAAGATATTGTTGATATTCTACACAAGGTGAAATAATAACCTTGCCTTAGTGATCATGGTGACACAAAAAGAGGTGCACTGCCAATAATTATCTCTAACTCAATAGTTGAAAAAAAACCTGCATGCTGATTGTGGTTTCGGGGTGAGAATAAAATCCCCCCACATTAAAAAAATCACACATGCATTTGCATGGCCCGAACCTGTAAACTGTTATGTTCGTGCTTCATTTTTGCCAGGGTAAAAATGTCCCATCACTTCTTGCTAAAAGTCCGTTTGGTGAAACTAAAATATCCGTTTCCTTCCGTAGTTATGAATGTCCCTGAGATGCTGTTGCAGAAATGTGTTCATAGATGATGCTGCATAGGGAATGGGGGGGGGCACGTTGGAGAATTTACTGTTAATCCCAGAGTTCTCTCTGTATTCTCAGAAGATGTTAATAGTTTGTTACTAGCCAGAGAATATGACTATGTTAGATTATTTTTAAAGATGAAATGTGTATGATAGGATGGATTCTCTCTGTATTCCAAGAGTGTACAGTATAGGGTTATCTATAATGAAAGTTTATATTGACAGGGTTCCGTTTGCTCTGCCATATATTATAAGCAGAAGAGATTAGTGAAGTGCCACAATATTCCAAACAATCTCTGAGTTGCTGCCTTTTCTTTCTTGTCCTTTCATTTGAAACCTAGTAATAACATGCGGTTAAAAACTAGGAGAATAACTCTTACCCTTTGGGATGGCAAAGTTTTGTTGATAAACATATTTCCTAGCATGCCTTTGGGAACTTGTGCACAGACCCCAGAGTCTAAAGGAGCTGCTGTTCAAACATTGTACTAGCCCCCTGAGCCATTGTTCAGAGGACCAAGGTCAAGTCCTGTTTCTTGGGTATGACCCATGGCATATGCGGGCCACATCCGTCTACAGTATTGGCTCTTCTCTGATGCTGATACAAGGCTTCTCTTCCACTTGGTCATTTGCAAACCTCCCCAGCCCCTACCATCCAATGAGGAAGGGGGAAAAAACAAACTGTCTACAGAGGAATCCAAGTTACAGATACACAGCATGTCCTGAGTCTGTGCTGTCTTTCACCTCCTCCTGTCCTCAGAGATGCTGCGTGGATGTTTCCTTAACCGCGACTGACTTCCCTGTGAATGTCTGATGCTAGCTCAGGGCCTTTGGGCATTGATTATGTACAGTGGCAACTCCTGATGGGCTTCTGTTATAGTTTGGTGTGCTTTCTCTGTCATTAAAAGAAATGATTTTCCCAAGCCGCGCGTTGTTTTTATGGTACCTGTGAACTCGTACCCACCTGTAGCCTGAGAAAGTCCCTCGGTTAAGAAATCGGAAAAGATGACCTCACAGAAAAAAAAAAAAAATCAAGGGAAATGAAGACGCTAGATACAAGATAGGTGGTTGTGTCGCTGAGCACCTTCCACTCTGCCAACTAGAACTTGGCTAACCAAGCTCTAGTTCCCTGGGACTGCAGACACCTCTGGGTGCTACCCTTGGATAGCAGGCACCTATGTGTAGGTGCTGTGCCACTTGGAAGTACGTTTGCCTCCCGCAGTGAACACGTCCTCAGAGAGTGGAGTTCTGAGTGTCACTTGTGTGCCTTGATGAAGATTTGGGGGGGAAGGGGTGGGAAGTGGAGAAAAACAGGTTATCTCAACCTGGCATGCCCAACCCCCAAGGGCCAGCATGAAATGATGTTTGTGGATGGGGGTAGCATTCTGGGACTGGAGGGTCAAAGTTCACCCTTGGGAGGTCAAACTGAGTCTCCAGCTGGTCCCCTCTGGCTCCTGACCCAGCCCAGGTCTGGTGGAGATGAGGACCCCTGCTGTACCCACTGAGACCTCCAGGGAGCCAGGGAGAGGCCCAGGCAGTCCCCTGGAGCCCTGGGCCAGTGAGACCCAGTACACAGCAGACATCACAAGCACTTCTGGCAAGGGCTGGTCACCCCTGCTTAGCACTCGAGGTCTGTTTCTTCTTTAGGAAGCAACCCAAGCAACTGAGTGCTAGGGACCAGAACTCTGAGTCAGGCCAGGAGAACAGAAGGTCAGTTTATTTTTAACTGTGCATCACCCTCTGTGTAGCATCAGCGTGAAGAAGGCATTTAATGTGTTCCTTTTGGAAGCTGAAGTGTCTGCAGCATTTGCCTTTCACTTGTCCGACAGAGGGCTTTGTCACTCAGTTCTTAGCCACTGTATAAGGGCCCCTTAGTGTCTGGGGGAGGCAGGAGAGCTTCCCCACCAGCCACACAGCTCCATGCACCCCTTCCGTTTGCAGTGAGAAATCAGACAACTCCTGTGCCTGCAGTCACGAATATCAATACAAACGGCTCTACTTGGCTTCTGCTGCCCCCTCCCTCTCAGTTTGCAATAGTTCTTATATGCACCAGGTTTGAGTGCCACCCATTCTCCCCTGAAGAAGGAGGATTCTTCACCCAAATCGCACCAAGATGAAGGTGTGAGCTCCCAACACAAAAAGGCAGAAGCTGGAAGAAAGTACGGTCAGGCCACAGGTAAGGCTGGAGATCTGTGAGCCTCTCCACCCAAGAGATTTCCTGGGAAGCCTCAGGCAAAAAGTATTAACTCCAGCTGGGTGATGTTTCACTCAGAGTTGTCTCCTATAGGCTGTTAACACACAGCGTTTACTAACCTCAGGCTGTGTGCTCTGGGAGTGGATATCGGGTGAGTCTCCTAGGTGAGTCTTTGAGAAAAAAATCTGTTTCAATCATCCCGGGGTCCCAACTCACCTCCCCCCTCCCCTCGCCTGACGTATGCCAGCCTCAGTCCCACTGAGTGGTCAGAGAGGTATTCACATCCTCCCACTCCTGACTCCCTTTCCCACCGGCCCCAGGTGGACACCCTCCCCAACTGGGGGAGCGTTTCCTGAGCTTGTTGGCCCCAGGGCTCAAGTCAGGGAGGAATTTCCCAGCTTCTCCACAGCGCCAGGCTCCAATGCAGGCCTGAAACCTTCACTGTCTCAGCTGATTCAGCCCCTGATTCAATTTTTTTTCTCTTTTTTTTTTTATTTTACAATATTATACTGGTTGGTTTTGCCATACATTGACATGAATCCTCCCTGGGTGTACCTGAGTTCACTTTGAACTGGTGGACGAGTTACTGCACCATCTAGTTCTCATTTTCCTCTTTTTTAAACTGCATTTAAAAGACAGCTAGTTAACAGGGTTGTTGGGAGGACATTAGAGAAGGTATTTTGACAGGGCCTCCACTTGCAGTAGCAGAGAAAAAGCGTTCTGAACTTCTGCGACTGAGCAGACAGAAGAGGAAACTGATAACTCACACAAGGAAGATTGATCTGCTTGCCATTCATTTCTCGAATTTTCTGCTGCAGTGTTCCCCCATGGTGGTTTATGATTCTCTAGGGTTTTGCTGCTCTTCCAAGGGGTGTGAGAAAATTGCACCAAAATAATTGTGTTGCAAATCTTGTTCCTAGGACAGTACCCTGTGCAATGTCCGTGAGCAAGAAATGTTTAATGAAACCAAGTTCAGCTAGATTTTCTTTCATGCCTGCACACTAGGTTGCTTCAGTCGTGTTCAAATCTTTGCGACCCTATGGACCTGGGTTTTGTTTTTCTTTTTTTTGGAAGTGATATCTAGCAGTTTGTTTCCTTTAGGAATTTCATGCTCGTGCTCAGTTGCCCACAACTCTTTGCAACCCCATGGACTGTAGCCCACCCGACTCCTCTGTCCATGAGATTCTCCAGACAAGAATACTGAAGCAGGTTGCCATTTCCTCCTCCAAGTGATCTTCCTCACCCAGGGACTGAACCAGCATCTCTTAAGTTTACTGAATTGGCAGACAGGCTCTACCACTAGCCCTACCTGGGAAGCCCTTTCATGTAAATACTGAATTTCCTCACGACTATAGTCGCAGGTGTTTGCCCTCCCAAACTCCTGTCTACTCAAGAATGTGAGATTCACATTTGTGATTCATGTGACACAAGGCCCCCAAAATGACCAGTCAGGGAAAGGACTGGACTCATTGAGGTCAACTCTCAGTTCAGGCCTGGGGACCAGGGCTCTTTGGGAAGGAGGCATGTGTGAGTACTCAGTCGCTCAGTCATGTCCAACTCTTTGCAACCCCATGGACTGTAGCCCACCAAGCTCCTCTGTCTGTGGGATTTTCCAGGCAAGAATACTGGAGTGGATTGTCATTCCCAGGCAGCACAGGGGTAAAGAATCCACCTGACAGTGCAGGAGTCACAGCAGAAGTGGGTTTGGTCCCTGTGTCAGGAAGATCCTCTGGAGCAGGAAATGGCAACCCACTCCAGTATTCTTGCCTAGGAAATCCCAAGGACAGAGGAGCCTGGCAAGTTATAGTCCACACGGTCACAAAGTATCTGACACAACTGAGCACAAGCATGAAATTCCTAAAGGAAACAAACTGCTAGATATCACTGCCAAAAAAAAAACAAAACCAAGATCTCTGTCCACATCAAGTTAGCAACTAAGCCCATGTCCTTTGCTGCCACTTGAGTGTAGGGACACTCATCCCCAATCTGTCCACCAGGAAACCTCCCCGGTGAGACTTCAGGCCACTCCTGTTCCTCCCAGCTGGCCAGTGCCTTGAATAAAGCAGCACGTGCCTTTCGACAGGGCCATTACAGAAGCTGGTAGGATGCCTATTTTTTCACCCTCTTTAAAAATAACCCAGCACATTTTAAACTTCCTGCTTCATAGGAAAAAAAAAAAAAATAGAACTCAAACTCAGCAATCACATTGCACATTAGTTCCCATTCCTGATGAGGCAGTCAGATAACAGAGCCCCGCAAAAGGACATGGCTCTAAGTTTAGCTCTGAATATGAAAAGACTATCTGCCTGTGTGAATAGGCAATTAAAAGAGATGCCCTGATGTCGCTGATACGTTCTTTGGATGTTGCTTTTTGGAGTTAACCTTTGGATGCGTTCTGAATTTTAATGCCATTGCAATCCTCTGGTACTCAGCTGCAAAGACAGGAGGCAGGTGGTATAACATAGGGGCTCCAGACTGGCCACCAGATCTCACCTCTGGGCCCATCGCTGTCGTCAGCTGCTTGGGTGAGCTTGGCAGGGCCTCTTCTCCATTCTGGACCTGTTTCCTCAACTCAGAATGAGAGTCTTTCTGAGCTGATGTTCTACTGGGACATGTGACACACATTCCTCTTACTACATTTACATATTGTATAGATATCTCAGAATGGTGGTGATGCTGTGTAAGTGTGATAGAACATTCTGGACTACATCCAGGAGGACTTAGGAAAAGGGACCTCAGAGTATGATGATGATGTCTTCAGTTAAAACAGGCAGGAAAGTAAAGAAAGGCCTTGCAACAAGGCTCCCAAGCTTCCCAGGTGACTCAGTGGTAAAAGAATCCGCCTGCCAAGCAGGAGACACAAGTTCAATCCCTGGGTTGGGAAGACCCCCTGGAGAAGGAAATGGCAACCCACTCCAGTATTCTTGCCTAGAGAATCCCATGGACAGAGGAGCCTGGCGGACTACAGTCCATGAGGTCTCAAAGAGTCAGACACGACTTAGCAACTGAGCATGAGCACAAACAAGGCCCCCAGGATATGTTACTGTAAGAATGCATCTCACCAGATCATGGCCTCATGACTGCCATCTCCTTTTGTTTTCTTTACTTTTTGTTTTTCAATATAGATTCACAGGAAGTTGCAAGGATAGTCCAGAGAGGTTCTGTGTAAACTTCACCCAGTTTCCCCCAATGGGAACATCTCAAGTGCCTTCAGTATAGTATTAGACCTGGAAACGGCCATGGGCACAATGTGAGTTTATGGCTCTAAGCCATTTGATGACGTGTTACATGTGTTTAACCACCACCACAATCATTATTCCATCAGCACAAAGATTCCCCCTTTATTGTCACTCCTACCCGTTCCCCCACACACACCATCCCTAACCCCTGGCAACCACTGATCTGTTTTCTTCTGTAGTGTTGTCATCTTGAGAATGTTATATAAGTGGAACCATATAGTAAGTGGCTTTCTTCACTCAACACAACGCCCTCGAGATCCATCCAAGAATGAATCTTGTGTGTATCAAGGGTTTGTTCCTTTTGTGTTGCTCAGTAGTATTCCCCAGTGTCCCATCTCCTTTTTACCAAAAGCACAAGTATGGCAGTGAGACAGCTTGGCTCTGGCAGCGGCCTCTCTGGTCAGAGCTCCCAGAAAACAATGGTGTCTCCTGAGAGCTGGACATGACTGCCCCACCCCGCAGCACTGAGTGGGGAGACTGTCCCATGCTGTTAGTCCTTCCGTTCAGTGTGGGTGACGAATCACAGAGATCCACTGCTCTCACTCGGGCTCACGTGGGTCTTTCAGCTCTTCAGGAAGGTCCTTCTAGATTGACTGACTTTCCCCAAACATCTCACTGACGCTATTGGAAAAGGTTTCTCACATTCACTTTGTATATACATCACGGGGGATCTCATTGAAATGCAGGTTCTGATTCAGTGGGGCTAGATCGAGCTTGGGATTCAGCATCTTGAACAAGCATCCAGGTGATGCCGATGCTGCTGGACCAGGTTCCACACTTTGAGTAGCAAAGGTGTAGAGTGTGGAGATTCATCTCCAACATTTCCTGCTGCCAGACCAACCTGGGGCTTTTGTTCTATCACCTGGCCTTTCTGGAATTTCAACCTTGTGGATTATTATGAACCTGTCTTTCTGACCCAGACCATGAAGACATTTAGTACATCTGGGGAAATCATTTCGAATTCTGTTTTTGTAGGTGGTTTCACAATTATCCCTAAGAAATTATTTGCACAGAACTCCATACTACCCTCCCTTTTTCCTGATCTGCGTTGGGTCTAAATCAAATGTGTTTATCTCACAGGTGTTTACTGATGTTGTAAGATGCATAAGGGACTCTCCTCTCCGCCATCAAACACCCACCCTCTCCCCTGCTTTTCTTTTCCCTTTTTCCTTCAGGGCAGGCAGTAGAAGAAAAGGAGAAGAGTCTTGTTTATTTTAAGGCTGTTTTATGAGGCTTCTTTCTACACTCACGGAGACCCCCTGGGAGTGGTTAGGGACCCAAGAGGATCAAGAAGGGAACAATCAAAGGCAGCCGTCCCTTCTGTGGTTCACTTGAAAACACTTTGATAGTGAAGAGGGAGGAGTGAAGCATCTGGCTGAGATGGCTGCCGGGTGACCTTGAGACTCGACAGCATGTGCTACAGGGGAGGGAGGGGGCAGGATTTCATCCATAATTCCTCCTCTTTCCTTGTCAAGGGAATGACTGCACTTTTTCAGCACTTCAAAGGCATCACTCTCATACATTAAATATCGTGGTTGGGGGTGGGGGGAAGCTCAGACACCATTTTCCGTTGAACAAGTAATAAGAAACTACATAAAGTCTGTTTTCCTAGAAAGTCCCTGGACCAGGGAATGAGTCCCTGCCCCAGAGGTTTCAGTTGACCATTAAATTTAATGTGAGTCAGGTGTGTGGCGTGGTCACTCAGGAGAGTTAATCTGGGTCCAGACTACGTCAGTAGAAGCAGGATGGCTGGGGTGCGGCCGTGATGGTTCTCTGTGCTCTGGAGGGCTCCCCGCTGGAGCTGTGCATCCAGTGAGGGCCTGGATGAATCAGGGTTCCCAGCAGCAAGCAACTCCGGCTAATTTAAGATAAAAAAGGAATTTATTCAAAGATATTATTTTTTCCTAAACTTATTTTTTTTTTAATCGAAGGAAAACTGCTTCACAGTACTGTATTGGCCTTGGCCATCCATCAGCACGAATCAACCACAGGCGCACATGTGACCGCTCTCCCCTTAACCTCCCTCCCGCCTCCCACCTGCTCCCACTCCTCTAGGTTGCTACAGAGCCCAGCTTTGAGTTCCTTGAGTCATGCAGCAAATTCCCATTGGTTATCTACTTTACACATGGTAGTGAATATGCTCCCATAGATGATTCATGCAATTGTTGAGAGGGTTAGAGAAACCATTTAAAGATGAAGCTTTTAGGAATAACTTACAAACCGTGACACAGAAAAGGTCTGACGAGGTCATTGCTGTCAGTGCTGCCAGCAGATACTGCGAAGGCCAGAATTAACAATGGCAGGTCTGCAGTTACCAGGGGCTTGATTTCCGTGACTACTACACCCACAAGCACCTATGCCATTCCTGCACCAGGAACTCAACCTCCTCCATTGAGCCCTGAGATGCGCAATGCTTCTGCCTCCATCTGCAAGAACACTGTTTCACCCCAGTGAATACCACTCCCAGGACCTGAGTCATGTGACTGCCTTCAGTACAAAGGAGGCTGGAAATTTCAGTTCTTACTGCTGCATTAGGGAGACAGGACCTAAACCGTGGATTTCTACAAATAGAAAAAGATGATGGGTAGCCATGAAATGACAGATGTCCCCTGCACTTAATGAAAGCCACAGAGAAACTGCAGCCTCATCAGAAGGAAATAATCAGACAGTGCCAGAACAGCTAAAGAAATGGGGCTGCTTCTCTCCATAGAAGAGAAGACTTGGGTGACCATCACGGTTATTTTCTGAGGGAGAGATTTCATACATAAGAGGACTTAGCTTCATTCAGTATGGCCACAGGGATTAGAGCTGTTCCAGTGATGGACTCTTCAAGCATGTCACCTAAGCACAAAAAAGAAATTTTAAAAGTCAGAACAAAGCCTTCTCAAGATAAATGACTTCTCTCATGAGGTAGTGAATTCCCCATCACCAGAAGCATTCAAGAAAATCCTGGTCCACCACTTGCTAGAGATTCAAGCAATAAACAGGAGCAGGGTAGAATTTAAAGGTCTCCACAAGTCAGGGATTTTGTCCTTATTAGTTCTTTCCTTCTGATAGTAATCATCAATTTGGCCTTAGAAAAGAAATCAATCTTCATCAATCTTACATAGAATTTGATCTCCCAGCCTTTACTTTTTGCCAGGGCTTCATTTTATTAAAATCTGCCACCTTATTTATCCTCATACAGTTAGTGAGGTGGCAGATCTATTCATTAGTCTTACTTATCGAATACAGAAGAAAGAGAAATGTTCTACCAAACCTCACCAGCTGGAAAGAGAAAAAGTAGCTAGAAGCACTTCAGTCACTGAAAAATGGGACTTCTTTTTATAAAGGGGAAAAGAATAGATTTCAGTAAAGCAATCAAGTTAGGGAGGGCCATTTTTTAAAATAGAAAGATATCCAGGTATGTGAAATCATGTGTGTCAACGCCACAACTCTTATGCATTTTTAAAGGCAGACTGAGAGAAAAACCATGAGTGGTGCATTAGTTTGGTCACGAGTCCTGGTAAGTGAGTTCCCCTGCCGGCCTCAGTCTTCTCACCTACAGAATGGGAACATCAGGGGACTTCCCTGGTAGTCCAGTGGTTAGGACTCAATGCTTTCACTGCTGTGCGCCTAGGTTCAGTCTCTGGTTGGGGAGCTGAGATCCTGCAAGCTATATGGCATGGCCAAAAAAATTAAAATTAAAAAAAGGAAGAATGGGACTGTCACTGCATTGATGAAGCCAGAGGTGGAGAGGCACTTTTGCAGCAGTGGGGGGAGTTGGGAGGAAGGTTCTGTCAGAATGCAGAATGCAGTGTTCACCAAGGGCTGGGCAAGCAGGGAAAACAGGAGATAAACTGGGGTTTGTCTACCCTAGCGCTGGCTGCCTCTCGTCTTATCACTCTCTGATCAGTTAAATCCAGCTCCCGCACAGGCTTGGGTCCCCAAAGGCCCGCAGTGGCTCTGTCAGCCATCCAGCCCTGAGCAGCCTGACAGCTCCCCCCTTACTACTCTGTTGAGTTTGAGGAGTCACCCACCAGATTCCAGTTGGACACCCTCTTGACAGCCTCACTCCCCGGAGCCCCCGGGGACTCCTGCTCTGAGCTCTCAGGTAAGGAATCTTCCTCTGTGAGTGTCAGTCACTGTCACATTTCATCCCAGTGGCGGTGGAAGTGGCACCCAAGTTTGGCACCTCTGTTTACTGCATCAGAGGTGCTTCTATGTGACCGAAATATTTTCATTGCATGGGAGACAGAAATTGGCATGACAAGATGGTGTTGGTTTTAGAGAAGGGTTTCATGACGGGTGAACGACCAGCACAGCAAATCATTTACATTCCTACCATGGAAAGACGTTCTGCATGTATATAAACATGAAAACAGGTAAAATCCAGCGTTGCTCTGACTTGGACATTATAGTAAGATCAAACCCTTATTTAGCTTTCATCATGTGGCAGATACTACACCAAGTACTTTATATGCAATCCTCACCATGAACCCTACCTGATAAGGATCTGTGTTTCCATCTTACACATGGGAAAACTGAGTTGCAGACAGCAAAGCTGAAAGGCAAGTGCAGGGAATTCCTTGGTGGTCCAGTGTCTGGGACGTTGCGCTCCCAATGGAGGGGGCTCAGGTTTGATCCCTGGTCAGGGAACTAGATCCTACATGCCACAACTGAAACCCGGTGCAGCCAAATAAATAAATATTTTTAAAAATAAATAAATAAAAGGTAAGTGCAGAGCTGGGCTGTGGACCAGGGCTGATCTGACTTCTAAGCAAGTGCACACCTCTTCATTTATTGCCTCCTGTAAAGAGAGGTGGGGAAAACACGATGCTTCTCTCCTCCCCAGTCCTTTAAAAATGACCATTCAGATAACTATTCCAAAGAGGAAGAAAAAGCCTTATGGGCTAAGACAGAGGCTAATCATGTATATCTATGATGAGGTATTCGTCCAAGGTCAGCTTCTTCGGGATGTAGTTTTGTTGTGAGTTTTGTTTGGTGGAGAAAGGAGTGTTGAGTGCTATCAGGGTTTTTGATCAGATCAGCCAATATTTCATGGGTATTGATTTCACTGGGGACAGAGAGGAGTATGATGGGTCCCTCAAGGTGCTCCCTGACACACAGGCACAGCCTGGGCACCAAGTTACTGCCTGGCTGATTCCGTGCAAAGTGAGGTGGTGAGAGGTGGGCAGACAGTCTCCAGGGACCCACTACCCCAGGATCAACCCCATGCCTCTTCTGCAGATGGGTCACAAGTTGTGGTCATACTTTGCCGGGCAGTGGGTCGAACAGGAGACGTGATTGGCCCATTTATGCCTCTGAGCCTGCCCTTTTCCCAATTCAGAAATATGACTTTTATTGGACAAGGTCCCACTGACCTGAGTCTTCAGCCTTGTGAATAAATAGAAAAAGCATCAGAGGGAAAGTTTCCTGAAGCCTGACTTCACCCCTAAAGAGTGACTCAGTGATGGACATCACTTCCCCTGGGCACACACCTATGAGGCATCTCCTGGCTTCCAAGACTCTGTTACCACAGGGCGTGGGGAGCAGAATGTGGTTGTGTTAACACAGAATTGGATTTATTCCTCTTTCCCTGCACAGGGAACAATCTGAATTTGGGAGTTTGGGGTTTGAGTCTCCTGTTAAAGCTGAGAAAGGCTTCAAAGACTCAACCGCTTCTTAATGGTTTTCCGTTGTTTTTTGTTTTTGTTTTGTTTTAATATTTCTTTGGCTGGGCTGGGTCTCAGTTGCAGCACTTAGGATCTTCAACCCTCGTTGCAGAATATGGATCTAGTTCCCAGACCAGGGACTGAACCCAGGCTCCCTACATTGGGAGCTTGGAGTTTCAGCCACTGAACCAGCAGGGAAGTCCCTCAGTTCAGTTCAGTTCAGTTCAGTTCAGTCGCTCAGTCGTGTCCGACTCTTTATGACCCCATGAATCACAGCACGCCAGGCCTCCCTGTCTATCACCAACTCCCGGAGTTCACTCAAACTCATGTCCATCGAGTTGGTGATGCCATCCAGCCATCTCATTCTCTGTCGTTCCCGTCTCCTCCCGCCCCCAATCCCTCCCAGCATCAAAGTCTTTTCCAGTGAGTCAACTCATCGCATGAGGTGGCCAAAGTATTGGAGTTTCAGTTTTAGCATCAGTCCTTCCAATGAACACCCAGGATTGATCTCCTTTAGAATGGACCGGTTGGATCTCCTTGCAGTCCAAGGGACTCTCAAGCTTTCGAAATAAGGAAAGGCTCACGGAGACTACGGTTGAAGGCCCCCTTTATTCCCTCCACGGCCCAGTGCAGCGCAGCAACCAGACTCCTTATCTGACTTCCACCTGGAGGACAAGACACTTGTTTGCCTCCAATTGCTAAGACTGCCTTGAACATGCATTTTGCTTTTAGCTGCAACCTTTCAGGAGCACCTCAAGAATAAACCACCAGAAGTTCCTCACACTTCCACAGGCACCCAAGGTTTTTCATGGCTGTTCTTTGTTTTGTTTTTGTAATAGACCAGCTGGAACTGAGGAGAAGGAAATGGCAACCCACTCCAGTATTCTCGCCTAGTGGACAGAGGAGCCTGGTGGGCTGCTGTCTATTGGGTCGCACAGAGTCACACACAACTGAAGCGGCTTTGCATGCATGCATGCGTGCATTGGAGAAGGAAATGGCAACCCACTCCAGTGTTCTTGCCTAGAGAATCCCATGGACAAAGGAGCCTGGTGGGCTGCTGTCTATTGGGTCGCACAGAGTCACACACAACTGAAGCGGCTTTGCATGCATGCATGCATGCATGCATTGGAAAAGGAAATGGCAACCCACTCCAGTGTTCTTGCCTAGAGAATCCCATGGACAGAGGAGCCTGGTGGGCTGCCGTCTATGGGGTCGCACAGAGTTGGACACGACTGAAGCAACTTAGCAGCAGCAGCTGGAATTGAAACATTGTTCTGCTTGTCCCATTTGCTACTGTACACACAGCATCTTCATCTTCAAAACATCCATGTTTGGGGGAACAAGAGCAGACTGAGGCCCAGCATGTGCTTCTTTTTAAGTGAATAACTGTGATGTCCAGGCAGCAGAAAGTCAGGACTTAGGACAGCATCAGATCAGTGGTTCAGAGCTGAACTGCAGGGAAGGGTCCTCGGTGGCAGCCTGGGCTTAGACAGACTGGCCTTTGTTTGTGACTTAGTGTGTGGGGATCACTTCACTACTTGATCGATTGTGTTGATGGAGGGTCATGGATGCAGGCAGGATGCAGCATGAGCTGAGGTTGTATATCATTGGGTGGAAACTCAGTCACTTCTGTCGTGTCTGACTCTTTGCAAACCCATGGACTTCAGCCCTCGGGGCTCCTCTGTCCATGGGATTCTCCAGGCAAGAATACTAGAGTAGGTAGCCATTCCCTCCTCCAGGGGATCTTCCCCACCCAGGGATTGACCTTGCATCCCTTCTGTCTCCTGCACTGGCAAGCAAGTTCTTTACCACTAACACCACCTGGGAAGCCCATGGCTGGGTAAAATCCTTTAATTGTCCAGTGAGGAAGGTACAGTCCGGCTCCTTCTCCTCCCACTGCTGCTTCTACTTGGAATAAGGAAAAGAGCACAGGAGAGAAATGGACACCACTGGCTCCACCCGACCCCACACTCCACTCACTCTGGCCGTTATCGGCAACTGTGGGCAAGTCAGAGGGCTCTCTGCTTGACCCCTGCTAATCTGTCTGTGCAAGGATGGGTAGCTTTCTCTAAAAGCCATGCTCGACTTGATTCCCTTGCTTCTCTGAGTGGGCTTCTCAGACAGTAGCATCAGCCTTACTGGGAGTTTGCAGGAAATGCATAATCTCACCACCATCCCCAGACCTACAGCCCTGGACTCTTCATTTTAACTGGAGGCCCAGGTGAACTGCTGAGTACGCTGGGGTCTGAGATGCTGCTCTGTCCTCCCAAGCCGTTGTGACTGATTCAGGCATCTCGCAAAGGATATCCCAAAACATGCCTGAAAAGACCATCTATAGATGTCAGGACTTGGGGGCAGACCAGGGCGGGACATGGAAGAAGACCTTTCATACTGTTTTCTTTGTTCCGCTGTTATAAGTCACTCTGAGACCTCCGTGTTCTCAGAGACGTTTTCTGATAGTCATTTGTGCCTCCTTTTGCTGCCAGTCACTTCTCCCTGAGTAGAGGTGTGACATGTTTTTCAAGCCCGCTGATAAATTGCCTTCCCTGCTGAGTGGCTTTTTTTCCCTGCTGTGTCTCACCAGGGGACACTGTGAAGAAAGCTTTGAAACACCACATATATTATTAAATATAAGCAGTCACCCTTTCCAGTCACCTGTTTCTGATGACAGCTTAGGAATTAGTTTCTTTAGCAAGCATTAGATATAAGTCACTCCATTCTGGGGAGAGATGACACAGAAAGCTAAGGGCGTTTTTTAAAACCACATACGCGTGCGTCAGATTGGCCGAAAGCAGCTTGCGTTCCAAGTGGGACAGAGAGGCCACTCAAGGGGCAGGAGCAGAGAAGGAGATTAAGGAAAAGAAGTGTGAATGGCTTGAAAGAGGATGTTTCAAGGATGTTACATGGGCAGAGGGAGTGAGGTTGTCTGAAACATCTTCCTTAGAAATGTCCTTTGAGAGCATAAAAATTAGAACAAGAAACTATGGTGTTTACAGACTGCCCCAAACTCCTAGGATTTCAGCCTTTAGATTATGTCTCTATATACCTATTAATGAAATATGATCTTTTTTGCTTTTTGCAAAGTTGCTTTTTTGCCAAAAGCAAGTCTTTTCATCCAAAGGAGATCAAGGCCCTGCCTAAAAGGCAGCGTGGAGAAGGAGTATTGGTCAATGATCCAGATAAGCCAAGGCCAACTTCCCATCCCAACTACCTCTGTACACAAACTGTCATCACGAACTTCTCCAAAACTATCTGACCCAGGCACCAGCCACGCATGTGACTGGGACTTGGTTTAGCAAACCCCCTGCCTGTGACACCCTCCACTTACTCTATGATGGAGGTTCTCAGCGAGGGGAAGGGGCTGTGAGCTTCCCCCCGAGTATTTGGCAAGGTCTGGAGATATTTTTGGTGTCACAGCCGAGGGAGGGTGTGCTGCTGGCATCTAGTGGCAGAGCTGGGATGCTGCTAAACATCCTACGAGGCACAGGACAGACTCTCCAGCAGAAATATCTGACCCTAAATGTCATCAGTGTTGAAGTTGAGAAGCTCTGTTCTGGGAAGATGGGTTTGTGTTTCCGTTCACTGCTCAGCAGGGCAGTGTTGAAGGAATCTGGGTCAGAACTCCCTCCCATAGTTTCTTGAGTCACAGGCAAGTCTGCATGAACGGACTCTAGCGATGAGCCAAGATGGTTCCAGACCCTACCACCAGGTTCAGCCACCTCAGCTATGTCACCACAGGGCCTCCTGGGAGGGCAGAGCTCCCTCATTTACATTTTAATCTCCAAGGGGATTTCTGAGGTTTAACTTCTTCCAATCCTGGTATCTTGGCATAGATGGAGGCCTCTGGGAGGTCAAGAGAAATCCAGGTCATATCCATTTTGGAAGGTCCAAGTATAAAAATAAAGAAAGGCAGAAGTGAGATTACAAGAATACCAATTAATTTTAAATACTTGCATATAAGGAATTAATATTTCTACCCCTGAATAATAGAATGCAATATACTTGTGCTCTTCACAATATAACTACAATATTTATAAAATTCATATGTTATTTCAGAGTGCCCTGCACCCGTAATAGGACACAGCCTTATAGGTGGACAGTGAAAGTCTTCTCTTCAGTCTTGTCGGTCTATAGCTCTAAATATACTTTACTTGGAAAAATATTAAAGATCTAAATGTACAGCTCTTTGCAGCTATGTCATTAGCAGCAAAAGTTCAAAGACAGAAAATAATCGTTAAAACATATAAAAACTTACCTATGTATGTATGTATCTGTGTAACTATATATTTATGGTCAAAACATATAAATACTTGACAGCCTAGGTAGTATTCTGAGTTAAACCAATAATAAATGAATATCCTATGTTGTTTTAAATCCCATTTTACAGATGGGAAAACTGAAATGGAGTGAAATCAAGTAATTTGCCAAAGGCCACATACTTTACAAGTAGGTATGTTCGTAGAATCAGGTATGTAAGTAAACTCAGGATTCAGGCTGAGGGAGGTGGGCTCTGGAGGCCACACCCTTAAGTCTTGTGATACACAGCCTCTCAAAAGGAAAGACACGGGTTCAAGAAGATGTGCAGAACCATTGAATGGCTTTAGAAAGCATTGGTGTGATTGATGCTAGCAGTGTAGGTGGTGGAGTCAGATCTGAATTCAAATCCTGATTCTGATCCTTGTTACCCATGTGGCCATGGGCTTCTTACTTCATTTAAAGCTGGTTTCCTCTGTTGGAACATGGGCAAGGTGGTCCCCATGTGTCCAGTGAAGCTGTGTTGGGATCAAAGAATTAGCACAGGGGTACAACAGGGTCCACAGCTGTGTGATGGTAAAACGAAGCTCAGAGAGAGCAAGCTGGTTGCCCAAGGTCACACAGCAGACTAGTGACAGCCTCTGGACACCTGGTCCAGCATTCTTAACACATCAGCAGTTCTCAGTTATTTCACAGAGCCAGTCTCCTCCATCCCCAAATAGTGTTATTCTGAAGCTTCCCATTTCAGGGCCACAGATAGGCTCTGCTCAACTGCAAGACTGGGCTGTCATACATGGTGGTTCACGCCAAACTGGGTGAAGTTGTTCAGTTGCTAAGTCATGTCCAACTCCTTCACTATCTCCCAGAGTTTGCTCAAATTCATGTCCATTGAGTCAGTGATGTTATCGAACCATCTCATCCTCTATCACCCCCTTCTCCTCTTGCCGTCAATCTTTCCCAGCATCAGGGTCTTTTTCAATGGGAAATTAGAGATTGCAATTAGAGATGCTTCAGTTCAAGAACAAGTCAGGGCAAAGAATGCTCAAGCCCCAGGCACAATCCTTGAGTGGCCACTAGGTGGAGCCACACTTCCACATTCAGGGGGCTCTCAAACTGTCTCCAGAGGCGTGATTGAGGAGTCTCATTCACTCAGGAAATATTAACTCTGTGCTAGGCAGGGTGATACAGCATTGAATACTGCACTAACAAACCCTGTCATTAGAATCTGATAACTCTGTTTTAATGTCTCATAACCAAGCAACAACTACATCATTCTACTCACTCCATCCTTAAGAGGGCTGCAGAGATGTCATGCTTCCACTTCTCATTCAGATATTCACTGGGCATGTCTTCTCCTCAAAGCTCTGGGAGTCCTAAGATGGATCACTCTCTTGTGAACAAGTCAAACATGGGCATTCAACTTGACCTGTGTGACGACTGACGTTTGCCAGAGGCTGGCCAGAGGAGCCCAGAACTTGACTTTAAATGTCTCCAGGACCCTTTAGAGTCAAGTCGTTTCTCTGTTGGCATCCTGAAGCAGGGAGATCAAAACCTTTGCCCCACCCATCCTTTCTCTGCTTCTTGTGAGCAACTGGATCCGTTTCCCAATCCTTGTTCTTGTAACAATGGAAATAGGGTTCTGTCTCCTCAGAAACCCCTGTTAATGCCACCAGGTGGGACCTGAGATGGCGGGACGTGACTGATTTCTTTCACCTGGGGCTTGGGTGGAGCTTCCATCTTCCCAAGGTGCACATTCCTGCCTTCCCTTCCAGAAGGGGCTGTGTGGGTGTGAAGAGAGCCACGTAGGAACGAACTTGGAAGACTCAGGCCCTGACCTGATATCTTAGATCAGTCACATCCTTTTTCTGGGTCTCAGTCTTCTCGTCGGGGGTAAATTAAGCACAGCCACCAGTTCTTTACAGACCCTCCCATCAGGAGATGGTGGCTTTTCCCGCTTCCCTCCATCCCTCCTCGGCCTTGCTCTAATCCAAATGGCATCCTCTCCCCCTAGGTTAGCCATACGGTAGCCTCCTGATGGTTTCCCCACATTCACTTGGTCCCCCAGCACACATTCTACTCACGGGAGATCAGATGACATGAAAACGTTACGTTACATGTGCCCTTTGTCTGTCGTCTGCCCCATGAGGCCCCCGGCCTCCCTTCCCACCAACTGCCAAGATGGTCGCCATCCAGCTGCCCCCGCCTCTCCACCTGTCTCCTCGAGTCCACTCTGCTCCAGCCTCATGTCTGGGAGTGGAACCTCAGTGCCGCACAGCTGGTCACCTGGAGAGAAATTTGAGCAGAAAACCAGGGTAGAACTGGAGTTAGCAAGCTGATGGGATTGACGTTTCAACTTAAGACAAACAGTGAGGTCTTACCGAGAACCTTCCTTGAACCTGGGGAAAGGAGTTTCTTTCCTAAGAGGTAGAGATGGTGGTGGCATGCAGAAGGGAGGGTTTGGGGAAATGCAGAGTTTCGGTGCAGGGTAAGTGGTCAGAAACCTCAGCTGTCCCTCAGCATCTGGACGGGGAACCAGGTAAGCGAGTCAGCATCAGGCCGCCACAACCACATTCACTTGCACTTCTCACTCTCCCCTTGATTTTGTACTTCTGGTCCTCCGTTAGGGTGTCAACTCCTCTTGGGGGGAGGACTATGGTATATTCATCTTTGTAGCTCCCTGTCTCTCAGACAGAGCTCTGCACAAAGATGTCAGAGAAAATGCTTTGTTTTGTTTTTTAATAATTCTAAGATGTTTATTTATCCGGCTGCATCAGGGGTTAGTTGCCACATATGGGCTCTTCGTTCTTTGTTGTGGCATGTGGGATCTTTAGTTGCAATATGTGGACTCTTGGTTACAGCCTGTGGGATCTAGTTCCTTGACCAGGGATCAAAAGGGGGCCCCCTGCTTGGGAGAATAGAGTCTCAGCCACTGGACCACCATGGAAATCTCAGAGAAAACATGTTATGAATGTCCTGAGCATCGTTCTTCCTGCCAGCCCACTGCTTGGAGCAGTGTCTCAGTTTCTCTTCTAAAGAACTCTCCTTTCCCCACGCTCACCCACATGCTCCACGTAAGAGCTGACTCCCTCCCTGGCTCCAGAGCTGGACACATGCTCAGCTCCAACCAAACAAAACATCACCCTCTCCTGACTCCAGTGACTGGTTTAGGAGTGGGCAAGTGACCATTTCAGAACCAAGGAGACAAATGAGACAGAGAAGCAGTTTATAAAGGCAAGTGCTTTTCTGTTAGGACAGCAACAGCTGGAAACTGCTGAAGGCCTGGAATTAGCTAAATGCATTGGAAAATAGAGACAGAAAATAGGATAGAGGTCAAATCCTGATGATATGGGTTAAGCCCCTGGATCCAGCTTGAGTCTGAAGCCATTGCTTCCTTGAGTCGTCAGAGCATGTAAATTCCATTTCTTGCCCAAGTCAATTAGAGTTTGGTTTATCTGCCCCTTGCATCTGGAAGAATTCTGACAGATAAATGAATGAATGAAAAAGTCTACCAGAAAACTTGAGGCATAGAGGAAAGGATTCTGTGCTAAAAGTCAGGATGGTATGTTGCTATTTACTAACTATGTGACTCTAGGCAAGTTTCCTGATGTCTGTGGACTTCAGTTTAGAACTCTGATAATCATTCACTTGGGACTCAATGGTAAAGAATCTGCCTGCGATGCAGGATATCCAGGTTCTATCCCTGGGTTGGGAAGATCCCCTGGAGGAGGAAATGGCAACCCACTCCAATATTCTTGCCTGGAGAATCCCCATGGACAGAGGAGCCTAATCCACGGGGTCTAAAGAGTTAGACATGACTGAAGCAACTGAGCAAGCCAGCAAATCATTCATTGATTCAACAAATATTAACAGCATTTATTGTGCCAGGCACCATGCTAGGTATTGATTGGCTCTACTGTAATAAGAAAGCCCTGATGATTCCTATTTTCATGAAAATGAAAAGTTCAGTTCTAGAAAAAATAAAATTGATTGTGTAATGGCAAAATCTGTTTGCAGTAGAAGTCTCTAGCACTTAGTAACTGGTAGCTATTATTATCCTTCCACTCCTTGTCAGCTAACTAATATTGTAGGGTCAGCTATAGAAGGGGCAAGAAAGAGAGCCTAGTGTAATGGGTGTGGGAGTACCACGCACTTCACTTCCTTCTCTGGCTTGGGAAATCATGTTTATGAGCCTAATTATACCCAGCACTGAGTTAAAAGGTATAATGACAGCCTTGCATGGATTTTGGTCCAATCTTCTGGGACCTTTAACTCTAAGAATAGCCAACATGCTACCAAGTACATTTTTTTTCTGGCCTCTGGCAAAGAGGCTTTTCTGAGTTAAATATGCTCATCAGTGTTCCCAAGAATCAAGCTTAGAAATGGAACTACTTAAGCATGATCTCTTTCAATTCTTGTTATAAGGAACTAATAATGCCAATTGCAGTTGGATTTTTAATCCTAAAGGGAATTCACAGCTTGGGTTGAAGTGGCAGAATGTCAGATCTAAGCCCAGTAAAAGAGTGTAAGTTCAGCAGGCCCAAGGTAGCTAGAGCCATACTCCACCTTCTATTCTTTATTTACTCATTTAACAAATACTTATCAAATACCCACTCTGAACCAGCACCATCATGGAGCAGCAGCTGTCTCATGATGGGACAGCCCCAGAGTGAATGAATCCAGAGGCAACTATTCAAATACGAGCCCACTCCTGCATACCAGGTGTGTACTGCTAAGCCCAGCCAGATGTTAATAAGTCAGTCTTTACTAATAAATCAACTCATGTGCTGTGGTCTAAATATAGCCCAGGTTCTTCCCTGTTCCCATAATTATTGCTGCATTTTAAAATGACCTCAAAGCTTAGTGGTTGGGTACTGAATGCCACTGAACTGTTCACTTAAAAATGGTTAAAATGGTAAATTTTATAGTATATTTAACCACAATAAAGAATTATGGAAGATTAAAAAACACTTAAGGGTTTGAAACAACCATTTAACTATGCTCACAGATTCAGGGGAGAGGGGTCAGAATTGGGGGCAAAGCACAGTGGGGAGGGCTCATCTCTGCTCCACAGGGTCTGGGTCTCAGGTGGAAAAACTCAAAGGCTGAGAGAGGGGTTAGTGTCTGTGTGCTGGAACCATCTGAAGGCTCTTTCATTTACGTGTCTGGCTTGACTCAAAAACCAGGACTGTCTACTAGCACCCACACGTGGCCTCTCTGTGTGGTTTGGATTCCCTGAGGCATAGTGGCCTCAGGGTAGTCAGACTTTTTACATGGCAGCTCAGAACTCCAAAATGTTAAGTGTCTCACAGGGGGAGAAAAGGCAGAACTTGCATCCTATTTGTGACCTAACCTTGGAACTTCTGTCATGCTGTATATTGGTCAGAGCAGTCATGAAATGAAAGTCACTCAGTCGTGTCCGACTCTTTGCGACTCCATGGATAGTCCATGGAATTCTCCAGGCCAGAATACTGGAGTGGGTAGCCTTTCCCTTCTCCAGGGGATCTTCCCAACCCAGGGATCGAACCCAGGTCTCCCGCATTGCGGGCAGATTCTTTACCAGCTGAGCTATAAGCCTATCCAAACTCAAGGCTGGGATGGGTAGAGTTAGACCCCAGGTTTTGATAGGGGAGCATCAAGAACACATAGTGGAAAAACACGTCTGAAGGAAGATATTGTTGCAGTCATTTCTGAAAAATACAGCTTGTCATATCACCTTTAAAAATGGGCCAAGGGCCCTGGCTGTGTGGTGGTGTGGGTGAGTTGGTTGCAGGTGGACTCGTGTTGGCTGTAAGAATCCCAGGGCAGCCACTGCCGCTTTGTCCTGCCCTTACCACGTTTCTCACCTGGTCTGAGGACGACAGGGGCATGAATACTTTTTTCTCCTGAAGGAAGATTATTTCCAGTCGAATATGCCATTGAGGCTATCAAACTTGGTTCCACAGCCATCAGGATCCAGACATCAGAGGGTGGTATGCTAATTTAAAAAAATAAAAATGGGCCAAAAGTACGGCACTTCCCTGGTGATCCAGCAGCTAAGACTCTGTGCTCCCAATGCAGGAAGCCTGGGTTCAATCCCTGGTCAGTGAACTTGATCCCACATTCTGCAACTAAGTGTTCGAATGCAACTAAAGATCCCACGTGTCACATCTAGGACCAGGCACAGCCAAATAAGTAAATAACTATAAATAAAAGTTTTTTTTAATAAAATGGACCAAAAGCAAAGAAGCTACAGAGGAATCGGTTTAGAGAAACAGTCCTGGAAGAGATGAACACATACTCAGCCTACCCTAGGGATTAGCAGTTCATGCCTGAGAGGATCCCTCCCTGGGCTGGGCAAGTTCCAAGGGGGTCCAGCTGAGTATACAGAGTTGATGGTGTCTAGTTGTAGTTCTTCCAGTCCCTAACTGAGTGTGATCTCATGGTAGTAAGGCTTTTCATTGCTGAATTTCCTCACCTTTAAAATAGAGGGGGAGTTCCCTGTTGGCCTAGGGGTTAGGATTCGCGGCTTTCACTCCTGCAGCCAGGGTTCAATCCCTGGTCAGGGAACTGAGATGCTTCAAGGCACATGGTGCAGCCAAAATATTGGAAAAAATTACATGGAGGTAATTTTTCATCATGTTTCATCAATATTGTTGCAAAACCAAGCAAACTATCGTATGTGAGGAAAATGTGTTGCAAACTGCCCACAAATTGACCCCATATGTGGACAGCCCATTCTGACAATAAAACTAGAGCGGCGCATATGCTGCCGGTTTTCTTTGCCACCACTCTCTCCATAGCAACCATCCTCCTGTTTTGCTTGCCAGTCTCAGATGTAGGGAAGAGAGATGAAAACTCAGAGAGGGCAAGTGACCAAACAGGGTCACACAGTCAAGAAAATCAGCTCTTGAAAATATCGTAACTACCTGATGACCTGTCCTGACAGAATGTCATTTCTGCTCCCCACCCTGAACTAGCTTTACAGGGTATTGAAAGTCAGCAGCTACAGAAGCCCATCATGATTTAATTCTTGTAGAGGTAGATGGCGAGTGTCCGTAGTGTGTGAAAGTGTTAGTTGGTCAGTCGTGTCCGACTCTCTGCAACCCCATGGCCTGTAGCCCACCAGGCTCCTCTGTCCATGGGATTCTCCAGGCAAGAATACTGGAGTCGGTTGCCATTTCCTCCTCCAGGGGATCTTCCCCACCCAGGGATCAGACCCAGGTCTCTCGCATTGTAGCAGATTCTTTATTATCTGAGCCACCAGGGAAGCAAGTGCCCATGGTAAGTGCCAATTTGTAGTTGACATTATCCTAGCTACTTGCTAGCTGTGTGGCCTCCCCCATGCGTAAAATGGGAGTAAGTTCTCCCACAAAGGGTTAAGAAGTTACCAAGTTTACCTAAGGCACTTAAAATGGTGCCTCCTGTATATATCAAGCACTTTGTGTTTGCTGCTGCTACAACCACCACCTTGGACTTAGTATATAAGTAACATGCAAGAATGTCATGAAATGTAATGGCTGAACTATCTCCTTGAAGTGATAATTCATTTAGGGGAATTCCCTGGTCATCCAGTGTAAGGATGAGGCTTTCACTGCTCTACCGAGCTTGGGGAACCAAGATCCTTCAAGCCCTACAGCCCGGCCAGAGAAGAAGAAGAAGAAAAGTTCATTTTGGAGAAAGCTTTTAAAAACAAACCTAAAACCTCTACCATTGTCAGCTCTAAGAATATGGAGGCAAAATAAAGGTTGGTGTAAATTTGGCTCTGACCTTTACAGTTCCAATTTCATTTATTTATTCATTACTCCCACGAAGCCCGCAGACATCGTCACGGATGTCTTGTAAAACTCATTCACACCACTGTACACAGCAGTCTAGCCCTCGGGGACTCCTAACCCCGCAGCCTCGGATACCAGATCTTTCCCCACCCCTTTCCCGTTCGGCGCTTTCGGATGACGTCAAAAGCGGGCGCCGACGCCCTAAGAAACAGGTGGCGGGCGCCTGCGCTCCGCCCCAAGCTGCGGCCTGGAGGCCTTCACTGAGCGTGCTGGCCGAAGGGCGGCGGGGGTTTCCAGACCCGCCAGGGCCAAGTCTGTGGCGTGAGGCGTCGGTGCGCCGAGGACCATGAACCGCAGCCGCCAGGTGACGTGCGTGGCCTGGGTCCGCTGCGGCGTGGCCAAAGAGACGCCAGACAAGGTGAGGCCCGGCCGCTCCGAGGTTTGGGGGAGCGGCTTCTCTGCAGCATCCTGGGTCAGCGCCGCCTGGGAACCTGGGCCGGAACGCGCGGCCCCGGCGCCGCTGGTGGGACTGACGCGGGGTGGGGCCGGCTGTGGCCTGTTTGTCGTGGCTAGGGCTGTAGTTCCGAGGGTCTGGGACCCCGGGCCCTTTCGGCCCCGCCTCCTCGCCGTCCCTTCCCCCGCGAGCCGGACCCACCCCACCCGCCGCCATTCGCACGCCTGTGGACTCGTGGGCTGGACGGAGGCGGGATGGTGCTTGCTGAGAACTTCCAGCGAGACCCCTTGACGACGCCACATAGTCTCCCATCACCCTTGCGCGTTTTCAGGCAAACCGGGAAAAGGGGGCACACGTGTGAAACTCCATTTTCCCCTCCTCCGCTCGGCGTTTAGAGGCATGAACTGGATGAAAACCGTGGTGTAGAAAAACTGGTGTGGAGACTACAGTGTCTTGAGCCCGAGAATTCAATTAGGAGTTCTCGCAGTAGTGCAAATGAAATGTTGATGAGGCAGGGGCGGGGGCAGAGGTAAACGGTGACACGTTATGAAGGGGAAAAGCCTACAGGAGAGACTTGAGTCTGTAGCCGAGGAGATTACCTACGTTATTCAACAGATAATTAACGAAGTGCTTTCTCTGTTCCCAGCATTGTTCAGGGTTCTGGGATAGGCATGAACAAAACAGGAAAATTCCCTGCCTTTATGGAGTTGACATGTGCATATGTAATACTTTGTCAGTGGGAATAAATGTTAATGAAAAAATGTTAATAAAAAAACGGGCGGGGTAGTGTTTGTTTCAGGTTATTGAGCCAGTTCCACCAGGACATAGACTGTTTTATGCTCCAGTTTCCCCAGCATTTGGCACACGGTAAAGTCATGCTCAAAATTCTCCAAGCCAGGCTTCAGCAGTATGTGAACCTTGAACTTCCAGATGTTCAAGCAGGTTTTAGAAAAGGCAGAGGCACCAGAGATCAAATTGCCAACATCTGCTGGATCATGGAGAAAGCAAGAGAGTTCCAGAAAAACATCTATTTCTGCTTCATTGATTATGCCAAAGCCTTTGACTGTGTGGATCACAATAAACTGTGGAACATTCTGAAAGAGATGGGAATCCCAGGCCACCTGACCTGCTTCTTGAGAAACCTGTATGCAGGTCAGGAAGCAACAGTCAGAACTGGACATGGAACAACAGACTGGTTCCAAATAGGAAAAGGAGTACGTCAAGGTTGTATATTGTCACCCTGCTTATTTAACTTATATGCAAAGTACTTCATGAGGAACGCTGGGCTGGAAGAAGCACAAGCTGGAATCAGGATTGCTGGGAGAAATATCAATAACCTCAGATATGCAGATGACACCACCCTTATGGCAGAAAGTGAAGAACTAAAAAGCCTCTTGATGAAAGAGAAAGAGGAGAGTGAAAAAGTTGGCTTGAAGTTCAACATTCAGAAAACGAAGATCATGGCATCTGGTCCCATCACTTCATGGGAAATAGATGGGGAAACAGTGTCAGACTTTATTTTTTTGGACTCCAAAATCACTGCGGACGCTGATTGCTGCCATGAAATTAAAAGACGTTTACTCCTTGGAAAGAAAGTTATGACCAACCTAGATAGCATATTAAAAAGCAGAGACATTACTTTGCCAACAAAGGTCCATCTAGTCAAGGCTATGGTTTTTCCCGTGGTCATGTATGGATGTGAGAGTTGGACTGTGAAGAAAGCTGATTGCCGAAGAATTGATGCCTTTGAACTGTGGTGCTGGAGGACTCTTGAGAGTCCCTTGGACTGCAAGGAGATCCAACTGGTCCATTCTAAACGAGATCAATCCTGGGTGTTCATTGGAAGGACTGATGCTAAAGCTGAAACTGCAATACTTTGGCCACCTCATGCGATGAGTTGACTCACTGGAAAAGACTCTGATGCTGGGAGGGATTGGGGGTGGGAGGAGAAGGGAACGACAGAGAATGAGATGGCTGGATGGCATC
Source organism: Moschus berezovskii (assembly GCF_049115385.1). NCBI lineage: Eukaryota > Metazoa > Chordata > Mammalia > Artiodactyla > Moschidae > Moschus > Moschus berezovskii. Next base: position 75,755,416 of record NC_142465.1, read on the forward strand.
ACCAACTCGATGGACATGAGTTTGAGTGAACTTTGGGAGTTGGTGATGGACAGGGAGGCCTGGCGTGCTGTGATTCATGGGGTTGCAAAGAGTCGGACACCGCTGAGCGACTGAACTAAGGCATTCAGTGTGGTGCTAATGGTGAAGAACCCACCTGCCAGTGCAGGAGACGGAAGAGAGGTGGGTTCTATCCCTGGGTGGGGAAGATCCCCCTGGAGGAGGGCATGGCAACCCACTCCAGTATTCTTGCCTAGAGAATCCCATGGACATAGGAGCCTGGCAGAGGACAGTACATCCGATTGCAAAGAGTCGGACACGACTGAGCATGCATTTAGAATAGGGACAGGAAATAATATATTAAAAATTATTGAAGGAAGCAAGAGTTGTTAAAAGGGGACCAGAGACTTTCAAATACTCGAGGACACTGATTTCCAAACATGTCCACACATTGAAACTACCCGGGGAGTTTCAAAAACTACCATCTCTCAGGTATTGTGATTTATTTAGTTTGGAGTATAGCCTGAGATTAAGAGTCCTTCAGGTGATTCTAATGCGCAGCCAGATTTGGGAACCATTGCTTAAGAGTTTGTAGGAAGAAGAGATTAGATTTATTCTACAAAGTCCCGGAAAGAAAAATTCAAACCAGTAAGAGAAATTAGAAAAATAAGTATCTTCTAATTAAAATGTTAAGCACCTTTAGTTTCTGGAGTCATCCAATAGGACTTCTATATTATTAAAGGCATTCTGGTAGAAATTGGGTGGTGGATTGGTTCATCATCTATCAAGAATGGATGGAGCACTAACCAGGAGCTTACAGTTTGGCAGTAAAGAGGATGACCAGTTGTGAACAGGATGTCCAAGTGGAGAGTCTCACAAACAGTCAGAAAAATGGAACTGCAGTGAACAGGGGTAGAGAAAGGGAAGTTTGCGGTAATCCATTCAGAGAGAAGGAGTTTGCAAGGTGGTGACAGCACAGTGAGTGACTACTTGGCAGTGATACCAGGGAACAGAGCAGGGGACGAAGGCAAGAGTGGTTTGTTTAGGAATATCCACAGGGAACATGGGGAGAAATGGCCAACGAACTGAGGTAATCAGAAGAAAGTGAGATGAGCTATCGTAGAAGGCAGTTTATACAAGTCCATCTTTTTTTAAAAAAGGGTCTGGAGAGAACATGATTTTTTAACAGTTGTGGGCGAGAAGGGATCTTAATTTATAAGGACATGTCAGAAGTCCATTTATGTTAAATTTAGAGACTTTGGATTGATATTTGACTTTGGATGTCTCTTAAAACCATGTTTTAGATTAGTTTGCAATCTTTTTAATTCTTTTTAATTTAATGATATATTTAATGGTTTCCTTAAATATATCATAATGAAACGTTTGCTCTCTTATAGGTAGAACTTAGTAAAGAAGAAGTGAAACGTCTCATTGCTGAAGCAAAGGAAAAATTACAGTAAGTTTGGGGATGTTGATTCCTATAGTCAAGTCTAGATGAAATGTAAATCTTAAATGATCATAACAGGGTGGTCTTATTATTGAACAGTGTCTTTTGGCTGATCTTTTTACTTTTTCTTTTTTCTCTGGCGTAGAGAAGAAGGTGGCAGTGATGAAGAGGAAGCGGGCGATCCTTCAGAGGATGGCATGCAGAGTGCCCGTACCCAGGCCCGACCACGGGAGCCCCTGGAGGATGGCGACCCAGAAGATGACAGGACGCTGGATGATGACGAGCTGGCCGAGTACGACTTAGATAAATATGATGAGGAAGGCGACCCAGGTTAGAATTTAGTCACTTATACTGGTTTTTAGTCACAAACTCAATGAATTAGATCATGTTACTAGGGTTCCAAAGCTTTACTCTGAAATCCCATTGTCCTTTATGTCAGTCAGATAATCTGGGTCAAGGCTCAAGGCAGACAGCATGTTTCCTAAACTGGTTTAAAAAAATCAGTTCAACCCACTTATCTAAGATCTAAAATACAAAACAAAACAAAAATTAGTGTTGTATATTTTATTGCAAGTAGTGGTTAATCTGTGGTTCATTTTTCTTTATCTGCAATAATGAGAGAGAAATTACTACCTCCATTTTACAGAAAAAAATACAGGCTTACAGAGATGAAATAACTTTACCAGTGTCACACAGCTGGTGAATGATGGAGCTGAGGTTTGACTATTCTGAACCTAAAACCTTCATGCTTTTCAGTGTACTTCCTCAGATGCAGAGGATACTTTTTTCCCACTGGACTCTGGGTTGTAGGGCCCGCTCTGGTTGCTTCCATCCTGTTAGGACAGAGTACCATGGAAATTCAGAGAAGGAGGATCTAATCAGCCCAGAGAAAAGCCATTCAGACACTGCTTCCTAATACACTCCATACCCTGCCGAGTATTGGCTCTGTCTGCCTTGTCCCATAGAAATCCCGTCTGTTACCTGTCAGATGTTTAACCTAAGAGCCCTGTCTCCTTAAAGTAGCTTCCCCTGGAAATTGAGAGTATCTTTCTTTCCTGAGTTTTATGTTACTCGGGGTCTACTCTGTCACCTTTGTAGACATGCCATGAAATAATGTCTCTGAGGTAAATTTGGTGTAAAGGGTAGTATCTCCTCTTGCAGATTCACTGGGCAAGTTAGCCTGTTAGCAATTATGAGACATCTTGCAGTAAAGAAACCCACTTAACTTTATGAGGCTCATCAGTTTACAGTTTTCTTTCACCAGGCAACACTTAATGTGTTGATACCAGTGTTTTAGGGACCTGTTTATTTCCGGGTCTACAAGGCCACCTTTCTGTAGCACTTTTGAATAATGATTACAAGGAGCACGCTAGAGGATCTGAGTAGAGTTCTGAAATTTTCTAAAAGGGAGTTTCTTGGTTTGAGTTGATTCTTGTATTGGAAGAGTGTATATTTCAAGACTATTAGATGCTCATTCCAGGGCCAAAAGTAAATGGCCTTTAAATTCCTCTTTATTATTATCTACTATTTCCTTTCACAATTATAAATGATTCAGAGTTAGTTATGAAATAGACAGTAGAATCTAAGTTTAAAGATGGGATGTGTGTGTGTATTTTATTCACTCAGTCATGTCCAGCTCTTGTTCTCATGGACTGTAGCCTGCTTGGCTCCTCTGTGCATGGAATTCTTCAGAGAAGAATACTGGAGTGGGTAGCCATTTCCGTCTCCAGTGGATCTTCCTGACCCAGGGATCAAACCCAGGTCTCCTGCATTGCAGGCAGATTCTCTACTGTCTGAGCCACCAGGGAAGCCCATGTCTTAGGAAGAATACTTTAGTCGAAAGGACTGGCTTTTTCATTTCATTGTATGAATTCTTATAGATGCTGAAACTCTTGGTGAATCTCTCTTGGGTCTTACAGTCTATGGGAGTAATGATCAAGATCCTTACGTCACTCTGAAAGATACGGTAAATACCTATGTGGTTTTTCTAATTATCCTCCTTAAGTGTTTGAAAAACCTTCCCAAATAGCTGATTCTAATCAATGACATTTTCTGTCTCCACTTAGGAGCAATATGAACGTGAAGATTTCTTGATTAAGCCCAGTGACAATCTCATAGTTTGTGGCAGAGCTGAACAGGACCAGTGCAATTTAGAGGTGCATGGTAAGTGGAATACGTCTCTTAATAAAAGGTTCTGTACTTAAGTGATATTAAAATAAACATCGTAGTAACTACTATGAATTTCTAGGCACCAAGTCCTGTTGTATATCAATTTAGTTGATTCTATTCATCCGTCTTAAAATTTTGAAGCTTAAAGAGATTATTAGGTTAATACTTTTGTTTATAGGAAACACAGTTACATAGTATGAAAATTAAATCCCTTGGGTTTAATGTTTATTGGCACCTTCTAGGTTACTCATACTCTGTTTATTAACTTGGATTTCTTTACAGCCTTTAAGTTTGCCTGCAGGAAGCCTATCAATTAGGCCATTTTTATCCCATGGCCCATTGTGATCTATTTATACAATCAAAAAGGCTTTAAATAGCAATTATTTCAATGTGAAGTTATTCTTCTAATTATCTTTGAACTTTTTACATATTTTAAATGTAAACCATGTTGGTGGAATTTTTTAAAGACCAATTCCAGTTTCAAAAAATTGGAACTATTACAGTTAGTCATCACTGATTTTTATACATTCTCATTTGAAAGTTTAGTCATTCCTTTGAATCTTGTGAGTTATTACACAGGAGCTGAGAAGCTGAGGTAAAGTAATTGTATTCCTGTTTCATTCTAAGTTAGGTCATTAATGATATGTTTTATTTGGATTTGGTGTGAATCTCCAAGTTACCTGGTGTATTTCTATTCAGGAGTAATTTCAAAATTTCTCTCTAAATCTAAATAATAAAAATATATGGTCAAAAGAAGATTGTTTTAAGGCTTCATCGTCATCTTTCTTTAAAATGTAAGCTGAGTACATTGACCATGGTTGAGATTCTTACAAGACCACAAGCTATTAATTTTGAACACACATTCTCATCATAAAGTGATGTGATAGAACATTACATGGAATCTGCTAGTCCCAAGATCTACCTCAGATACCATGGTCTGAAGAATTTTTTTAAAATCCTTAGCTCATCTTAAATTGCTTGTTTCTAGTAAAAAGCATATTAGGGGAGAATTTCTGGTTACTTAGGCTCTGTGTTTATCAGTGTTTCATTATATCATTTTTAAGATTTCTTACTGATTTTAATAATAAATATTAAAGAAGCAATTTTTGATAAGCATTTAAATTTCTAAAACTATGAGTTATTTCTCTCCAGTACTAATTTGTTCTGACTTATGACCAAATAGATCTTTAAAAGATAAAATAGTGATGAAGCACTTCTAATGGAGACCTTGTGAGTGTTTTCTGTAGTTGGTGATCCAGAAGGTTGGACCGTTTTAGCCAGGGAACATGCAGATGGAGCATTCAGCCTGATGAAAATTCTCTGTCAGTGTCTCTGTTCCCCTTTGGGGCTCACCAGGTACTAGGAGTATATTAGACATGAAACACTTTTGCCTAGCAGTACATACTTTGGAATTTCTTTAATGTCATCACTTTAAGTGTATTAAATGTATAGCTTTACACAAGTGACTGTGATAGGTTTAAAAGGGATCTCTCTTCTTTTGAGTGGGATATGATTTCTTACTCTGATGTAATAAAATCTCGTTTCCCAATCTTTTCAGTTTATAATCAAGAAGAAGATTCTTTTTATGTCCACCATGATATCCTGTTGTCTGCATACCCTTTGAGTGTGGAATGGCTAAATTTTGATCCTAGCCCAGATGACTCAACTGGTAATTAGAAAACTTAAAAGATTGCTCAATGGTTCTACTCCTGTGTTTTTCCTAGCTTCACACGTCATCTATTTTGTATGAGTGTTTCCAGAATGGTTGATGTTTTAAGAAGTTATATAGTTTTCAGATCACAGCCACTTAATTGTTTGGGGTCTGTATGTCTCCAGATTTTGAACCGGCTAAAGAGGTAGCTGCTCACTAGGCAGAAGGACAGGGCCCGATGAGGGCTCAGAACTGTGAGGAGGTCTCCTGAAATCCCAGTGTAAACTGGCATGCTGTGTCCAGTGTCATCAGGTAGAGTTTAGTGCACGGCCCTTTTCAGAAGGCATCAAGTAGAACCAGAATGAAGAGAGAATTGGGCTCTTAGCTTAGTCCCTTTGGCCGTAACCGCACACTGTTCATTGCCCCATCACACTTAATAATTAGGGTAAAAACTGTTAATACACCTCATGTCTTGTTTGCCAAGCTTGTTGACATTCATGATCTAGTCACATCCTCATCCTCGCACAGCCATGAAGGTAGGAAGGGTCTGTCATTATCTCAGTGAAGACCCTGGGACCAGGAGATGGAGCCCTTGTTACTCACGCTGTGATCTGAGGACCAGCAGCACAGCATTGCCGCCATCTGGGAGCCGGTTACACATGCAGTGTTAAGGCCCCACTCAAGACCTCTTGAAACAGTCTGCATTTTAACAACATCCAGGTGATGTACACACACATGAAAGTCTGAGAGAACTTCCTCTGTGCCATGACTCAGCCTGCAGTGTAATGTATTACATTAGAAGTTATTTTTTTCAATCACAAATGTATCATTTCCTCCTGTAGGAAACTACATTGCTGTGGGAAACATGACCCCTGTTATTGAAGTGTGGGACCTGGATATAGTGGACTCTCTAGAGCCAGTCTTCACACTTGGAAGTAAGCTGTCAAAAAAGAAGAAAAAGAAAGGAAAGAAGGTAAACAAACTAATAGATACTTTAATGATAAATAGAAATAGGTTTGGGGAGAGGTGGGAACAGGGGCTGAGAACGCACACTGTTTCAATTAGACGGTTTTGGTGGAATAAGATAAGGTAGTTACAAAGTCACTGTAGTTTCTAGTTTCAAAAAGCCCGTCCAAGGAAAAATTGATTTCTGCTTACATAAAACCTGCACTGGCACATTATTCACCCTTACCCAGGACAAGTTACTCTTAGATTATGATTCTCCTTTATGTATAGTAGCTGTTCACACTAATAGGCTATTTTTGAGCTTTTAAAATGTTTCTCTTTAGCCTTGAGTATGTTGAATTCTAAATATCCTTGCATTCCTATAGCTTTTAAAACTGTTACATTTTTGGTGAGGGAGAAATGGGTTAGGGGTTGATTTATAGTTATAACAGATTAAGAACTACTATAGTTTCTTCCATGTAAAGAACATTTATGAAGTAAGAGGGAGATAAGGTGTTTCTTTCCCTAGATCTTGGAGCAAGTTTACATAAGATCAGAATAATCTTAAGGTTTTAAAGAATCTTTCAAATTAATAAACCAATTTTATTGGGGGTATGCTTTAATACCAAAAGTAATTAAACAATGATTACAGAATTCCTCAGCAGATGGGCATACGGATGCTGTCCTTGACCTTTCTTGGAATAAGCTGGTCAGGTAAGAAGAAATGCTGTTTGAAGGCTTGGTAAAGACTGTAACCACTGTGATGTTGCCTCACATCTTCATTTAACCCTCTGCATTGTGTTTCACATCTTTGTGTCCTTGTCTTCTTTTCTTTCCCTGCAGTATGCATTGCTGGAAGGCAGGAATGCTGCTGTCTGTATCCTTGCAACCCCCGCCTCACCTGCCATCTCTTCACTGAGTAGATGCTCATTACATGTTTGGGGACCAAGTGCCCTTCTTCCAGCACCGCTGGGAAACACAGCATGCACTGCAGTTGCAGTGCCAGTGGTGGAGAATTGTTACTGCATGGAAGACATTTTTCTCCCTGCATTTAGTTTTGACAACATCTTGTCCACATGTTCCTTTTTTTGTAAAATATCATTTTAACCATGTTTAGGTGTACAGTTTTTTGGACACAGTTTTTCTGGACATCTCACATTGTTGTGCAACCATTACCACCATTCAACTCCAGAAGTTTTTCTTCTTCAAAAACTGAAAGTATATGCCCAATAAACAGTAATTCCCCATTCCCTGCCCACCCATGCCTTAGTAACCACCATTCTACTTTCTATGAGTCAACTCCTCCAGGTACCTCTTATAAGTGGAATCATATAGCATTTGTCTTCTTGTGACTGGCTTATTTCACTTAGGAAAAGGTCCATCCATGTTGTAGCATATAGCAGGATTTCCTTCCTTTTTAAGACCAAATGATACTCCATTGTACATATATGCCCTATTTTGTTTATCCATCTGTTATGGACACCTGGGCTGTTTCCATTTCTTGGCTCTTGTGAATAATGTTGGTGTTATTCACATACATACAACATGGGTTTACATGTATCTGTTAAGAGTCCCTCCTTTGCATTCTTTTTTGAGTATACAGCTAAAATTAAAACTGCTGGAGCTAATGGTATTTCTGCGTTTAACGTCTTGGAAAACCACCACACTGTTTTCTACAGTGTGTTTCTGTTTCTACAGTGTGTTTTCTACCATTTACCTTCCAACCAGCAGTGCCCAAGGGTTCCAGTTTCTCCACATCCTTTTGAACACTTGATACTTGCTGTTTTTGTTATTGTTGTCTTCGTAGTAGCCATCCTAACTGGTGTGAAGTGGTGTCTCACTGGAGCTTTGAGTTGCATTTCCCCAGTGATTAGTGATGTCAGTCATCCTTTCAAGTACTTGTTGGCCATTTGTATACAGTCTTTGGGGAAATGTCTATCCAAATCCTTCTGTCCATTTTTTTAGTTGTTTGGTTTTTTGCTGTTATAAATGAATGAAATGTGGTTTCCTTGGTGGCTCATACGGTAAGGAATCTGCTTTCAGTGCAGGAGACCCAGGTTCAATCCCTAAGTTGGGAAGATCCCCTTTGCTGTTAAGTTGTAGGAGTTCTTTATATAGTATGAAAATTAATCTCTTACTAGATTTGTGATTTGCCAATATTTTCCCCCATTCAGTGGATTGACTAACTCTGTTGAAGTGTCCTTCGAAGCACAGAAGTTTTTTCATTTTGATGTGGTGCAGTTTATTTTCACTTTTGTTGCCTGTGCTTTTAGTGTAACAGCAAAGAAATCATTGGCAAATCCACTGTCACGAAGATTGTCCCCTTAAAGTTTTATGGTTTTAGCTCTTAGGTTTAAGTCTTAGATATATTTTGAGTTAATTTTTGTATATACTCTGTAAGGTAAGAGTTCAACTTAATTCTTTTGCATGTCATCCATGTATTTTTTTTATACTTACTACCTCAAAAGGGCCATTTTCCTAATAGTACAGTTGATTTGAGGGGCTCCTGAGGCAAGGAAGGTAAGCATTAGAATGAGTACAACTTACTTAGAGGGGAAGAACAAACTTGAATACCCAAGACAGCTTTTTAAAAGCATTTCTATTACACTGTACACTTCATAATTTGAGCATTCTAAGGAAGATCCCAGAGTGCTAGCTTACTGAAGGATATCCTATCTTCTCATTTGTGTTCAGACCTCTGCAGAGTTACAACTATTTGGGGAAATGGACATAAGAATGTTGTTTAGGTTAGTGTTTCCCAAACTTAGCTGCAAATCAGAACCTCTGGGTAACCTCTGAGTATACTGAAAATCTTGCGTTTCTTTTGTTAAATTTGCTCCTAGGTATTTGATTTTTTGGTAGGGTTATAAGCGGAATTCTTACATGTAATGCTCTTGATTTTTAAAAGATTACCCAATTTGTTTCCTCCCTTTCTCAGAAATGTGCTGGCCAGTGCATCAGCTGATAACACTGTTATTCTGTGGGATATGTCCTTGGGGAAGCCAGCAGCTAGCCTTGCTGTACACACAGACAAGGTATGGTGATTCGTTGATAAAAGGGATTCTTAAAAAGCTGGGACATATATTAAGTACAACAAATAATCCTAAACATTTATGTATGACTTTTTGTGAATTACAAAGTGCTTTGACATGCTAGCCCACTGGATCTTCACAGAGCCCTTTGCGATAGTTATAATTATTATCCTCTTGAGCTTTGCAAAAATAGATGCAGAAAGGTACAGTGACTAGGAACATTAGTGCTTTGCAACATTTTTACAGAGGCTCCTAGAAAGGGGTGAAGAGTTTCAGTCACATAATGGGGTTAAAGAATTTTAACAGATGATACTGCAGAACCCAGGAATCTAATGTGCTAATGCATGTTGTGAAACTTTCAGAACGTGTGGTGGTGTAAGTTTGATCACTCCCCTATCTGACTATACTTTAACATCTGAGGGACATATATATTCTGCCTAACACAATTTGGGGAATGCTGCGTTGGGTCTTTTAAGTATCAGCCTTTATTTAGAAGTATGTTTTGTCCTTTTAATTATGTAATACATTTATGCTTCATATAATACATTTCAAAGCAAAGAATTTGTAGGAACACTGCTAAGTTGATTCCCATCACGAATTAGGCAGTTTTACCAAAACCAAACAAACATTTATCTATTAATTTATGTTTCTTCCTCTTAGGTCCAGACTCTCCAGTTTCATCCATTTGAAGCACAGACTCTGATTTCTGGATCATATGATAAGTAAGAAAGCATTTTAGGAATTGTCATTTTTTTTCCCTCTTGAACTGATTCAGAAAGTATCACTGAGTGTTCAGATTGAATTTATTACTGTGGATTTTATGTGTTTAAATCTTTAGTAGTACTTATACTTATTTGTCCTTTCAGCTTGATCCTCTCAGTCTGCAAGGGAATATGGTTCTGTTGTAATTCCCAACTACTCCTTCAATTTTTATAGGGTGTGTGAGTTGGACATTGCTCTGAAGCAAGCCATCCCAAAATTCAGTGCCTTAAGAGATGAATATTTGCTTCTTGACCTGTGCAAGGTTGAGCTAATTGAGGCTAGATTCAACTGATAGCTCTACTAATCTTGACTTGTTTAGGCCCAGAGACTCTCCTGTTTTAAATCCTTCTAAAACTAGCAGGCTAGTCCATATATGTTGCCATAGCAAGGTCAGAGTACAAGCAGAGACACCAAGGCCTCTTAAGACATGGGCTCAGACCTACTACATATTGGTCTTATTGCAGGCCAAAGCAGACATCACATGGAGTAGAAAATGAACTCTGCCTTTAGGGGAGGAACTCCTAGATCATTGAGAGAGGGCCTGGATGTGGGGAGAGATGAGGAATTGGGACCACTGCAGTCCATCACAGGGGTTTCCAAATCATGTGTGTGCTCTTTACAGATTGGAGATGGGAGAGGTAGCTAGTAAAAACAGAAACTCAGTTGCAGTCTTTTATATTGTATCTGTATTCTTTTGTAGTTGGGATTCATGCAGAACTACACAAGTCTACTCATCTCTTCCCCTACACAGTAACCTGCTTGTAGAGAGTAAATGTGACTGAGGGCTTTCCCGATAGTTCAGTTGGTAAAGAATCCACCTGCAGTGCAGGAGACCCCAGTTTGATTCCTGGGTTGGGAAGATCCACTGGAGAACAGATAGGCTACCCACTCCAGTATTCTTGGGCTTCCGTTGTGTCTCAGCTGGTAAAGAATCTGCCTGCAATGTGGGAGCCTGGGGTTTGACCCTGAGTTGGGAAGATCCCATGGAGAAGTGAAAGGCTACCCAGTTCAGTATTCTGGCCTAGAGAATTCCATGGACTTTATAGTCCAGGACATGACTGAGCAACTTTCACTTCACTTCATTCATGTGTTCCAACGTGGTAACCTGCTTGTAGAAAGTAAATGTGGTGACACTGACTCTGAGCAGTATTGGGGAAGGACAAATTAGAAATTGTCCTCTTCTTTGGGAAATAAGGATGATTCATCTTAGAAGTAGAGGATTCAATCTGGGGGAGGTCAAGGCCACTGTGACATCTGGAGCCACCAGTGACTTCAAGTGACAGGACCAGAGTTCACCAATTAGTAAAAATCAATTCATCTGTTCTTTTAGAACCTTAAAATAGGCTGTAAATAATTGGATCTTGATTTCATGGTGGTGTTTATTGAACTCCTAACTTTGCCTGAACACGCCCAGGTCCGTGGCTCTGTATGACTGCCGGAGTCCGGAGGAGAGCCATCGAATGTGGCGTTTCAGTGGGCAGATTGAGAGAGTGACTTGGAATCACTTTTCACCTTGTCATTTTTTGGTAAGAATACGCATATTACTGTTTAATAGATTATTAATCACTTATTTTCTTTACTTCCACTGTAGAAAAGCTTTTTTATATCAACAGTGTGAAGTATTTGCATTTGGGTTTATTTAAAAAAAAAAAAAGATCTCTTTAACAAGAGAACAATGAATTCACCACAAAAAAATGGTAGACATGTAAATAATTTTGCTAATTTCCAACCATTCCAAAGCATGCCACATTTTTTAGTTGTAATTAGTTGATCATTATAAAATTATTTTGTAATATTGAGCATGACAAATACTAAGCAGGCACACATTTTCTAGGTTATTTGCTAACATGGTTATCAGTCACAAAAATTCATTTTGTTTCTAATGATTAAATCAGTTCAAGAAAATTTTCCTTTATTTAAATATTAGTACTTAAATGGAGCACCACTGATGCTAATGCTAGCATGTTTAATTAATATAGCACTTAATATACCTTCTCTGGTGGTCCAGACAGCAAAGAATTTGCCTGCAGTGTAGGAAACCCAGGTTTGATCCCTGAGTTGGGAAGATTCCCTGGAGAAGGAAATGGCAACCCACTCCAGTATTCTTGCCTGGAGAATTTCATGGACAGAGAAGCCTGGTGGACTATAGTCCATAGGGTCACAAAGAGTCAGAAAAGACTGAGTGACTTAACACTTACTTACCAATGTACCACTGTCTCCCAGATGGGAAGAAAGTTTATGATTATTTTATGAATACCCATAATATCTGCAGAACAGTTTTCCATGTTGCATCCAAAGATGCCACTGATATTTCAGTTCATGGAAAAATAAAATCCCAGCTTTTATCCAGAAGAGAAGGTATCATGTTTCCTAATTTTCCTAAAGCAAATATCTAGTGCTTTGTAAATGAGGGACAGAATTCTTTGGGGGAAAAAAAAGCTTTCTTTGAATATGTGAAGTTTCAGTCAGATTCCTGCAGTTGTGATTCTGGGGCATATCATCTCAGCCCTGTGCAGAGGCGCATGCAATTCCCAGCCTGAGCCACCTCAAGCCAGATTCCATGTTGCAGTTATCTCGAGTGAAGTCCCAGTTATATTTGAATGGTGGCTCTCAGCAGGCAGGCATACACATTTCCTAGGTTATGTGCTGCCAAATGGTTATCAGTCCTAAAATCACAAATATTTAAGGAAATGGAAAGTAATCAAAATGGTGTACCTCCATCCCTCAAGTCTCAAAAGATGAAAAGCCCGTCCTTTTTTGTGCCTGTTATAGCCCCACCTATAAAACTGCATCAGTTGTCCCTTTTTTTGCCACTTTCCTGACTCTTGCCCTTGGCCTGTATATATAGGCTCAAGTCTCTGTCTCCCATCAGTGACCAGGTCTGTCTCTCAATCCCTTCAAAGTTTTCTCTTCCTTTCTTGAAAGTGGAACTGTAATCTGCCTTTCAGTCTTTTTTTGATTAAACCTCTTGGCCAAAATACTGACAGCATTGTTACTTTCTTTAGAAGCCCTGCTTCCTTGGGTTCTTTGTTATTTTCTCCTCCCTCTTTGATTCTGACTTCTGTGAGCTCCTCCTCAGCCTTTACCGTAAGTGGTGTGCTATCCAGGTCTCTGTCCTAACATGGTGCTCTAAATTCTGCACTCACAGAGCAAATCCCTTCTCTTCTCATGGATGTAACTTCTACCTCTGTGCCACCATATTTCTGACCCCAGTCTGTATATCATCTACCATTGCTTCATACTCATATCCAACTGCCTAATAGACATGTCAGCTAAACTAGTCCTTATAAGAGCCAACTCAGCTTACACAAGTGAATTCTTTATGTCCATGTTAATTTTTAATAAGTGTCTCAGGTTTGTCAGATCCATAGCTGATTTTCACAAGGATCTATACTATTTACCTATTGCTAAATTTTATTGTCATGTAACACTGCTGTATGAGTTTGAGTGAACTCCAGGAGTTGGTGATGGACAGGGAGGCCTGGCATGCTGTGATTCATGGGGTCGCAAAGAGTCAGACACAACTGAGCGACTGAACTGAACATTGCTGTGCTCTTTTACTCTTTCCAGGCCAGTACAGATGACGGCTTTGTATATAATTTGGATGCACGTTCAGATAAGCCAATTTTTACACTTAACGCACACAATGATGAAATTTCTGGTGAGCAAGAATATGGTTTCTTTCATTTCAATTAACCTATTATGAAGTAAATTTATTTCAAAGTGAGAGTCCCTAAACAAGTCTTATCTTCCTCTAGGTCTTGATCTAAGCAGTCAAATCAAGGGCTGTCTTGTGACTGCATCGGCAGACAAGTACGTGAAGATCTGGGACATATTAGGAGACAGGCCAAGTCTGGTTCACTCGCGGGATATGAAAATGGTAAGAATATTCGCGGGCATCTTGGTTCTGTTTCTGATCTATTGTTTTTCTCTAGGAATCACTGCACAAAAGAATATGGATTTGTTGGGAAGTTAATTTGGGGCTTAGTCAAATTCTGGGTCTTCTAATTTAGGGCAATTTGGGTGGAAATCAATGACTGTCTGGTTCGTTTTCCAACGTTCATGATTAACAATTCCTTGTGGAAAACCAGGATGAGGAGGAGGTGGTCTTCTAGGACAGAAGTGGGCTGGCTACAATTTTTTTTTTTTTTTACAATTTTACATTGCAGTATGGTTGATGAACAGTGTTGTTTCAGGTGTCAGCAAAGTGATTCAGTTATATTTACACATGTATCTCTTCTTTTTCAAGTTATTTTCCCATTAAGATTGTTACATAATATTAAGCAGACTTCCCTGTGCATTACAGGTTATCCATTTTAAATACAGCAGAGTACACATCACTTCCTAACTCCCACCCCCACCCCCATTCCCTGCTGGTTAACTGTATGCTCCATAGTTTTTTAACCTTAAAATCAAGCCCATCTCTGAAAATCTTAAACCTTTTAGGGCACCACAGCTGTTGAGGTCAGTTTATCACCTACATCTTTATATAACTATTTAGTAGTTCTTCAGTTCAGTCGCTCAGTCATGTCCGACTCTTTGCAACCCCATGAACCACAGCATGCCAGGCCTCCCTGTCCATCATCAACTCCCAGAGTTCCCTCAAACTCATGTTCTTACTATAGTGAAATTACTACATAGTTCAGTTCAGTTCAGTCGCTCAGTCATGTCCGACTCTCCGCGACCCCATGAATCACAGCACGCCAGGCCTCCCTGTCCATCACCAACTCCCGGAGTACACTCAAACTCATGTCCACAGAGTCGGTGATGCCATCCAGCCATCTCATTCTCCGTCGTCCCCTTCTCCTCCCGCCCCCAACCTTTCCCAGCATCAGAGTCTTTTCCAGTGAGTCAGCTCGTCGCATGAGGTGACCAAAGTATTGGAGTTCCAGCTTTAGCATCAGTCCCTCCAATGAACATCCAGGATTGATCTCCTTTAGAATGGACTGGTTGGATCTCCTTGCAGTATAAGGGACTCTCAAGAGTCTTCTCCAACACCAAGCAAAAGTTTTAGAAATGATTAGAATTCAGTAATTCATCAAATATTTATTGAGCATATAGTATATACCAGGCATTATAAAAATTGAACTGTACACACAGAACACTATACAGCTGTTTAAAACTGTATACATGAATGTGTATTTTAAAATGTGGGTAGGCAGTTTTATAGAGCATATTTTTCAAGTATTTTTCATAATTGGAGGATAATTACTTTACAATATTGTGATGGTTTTTGCCATATATCAATATGAATTGGCCATAGGTATACATGCCCCCCCATCCTGAATGCCCCTCCCCACCCTACAGAACAGTTTTTATAGTATTATCCCATGCATATATTTAAATACTTGTGTTGAATGCATATATGTAAATCTAGAAGACCCTATGCCAAAACATGAACAGCTGATTATCTCAAAATATAAACAAGAAGTACAAAAATAACTCTATGATGCATGTAGGCTTCCCTTATAGCTCAGTTGGTAAAGAATCTTCCTGCAATGCAGGAGACCCCGGTTCGATTCCTGGGTTGGGAAGATCCCCGGGAGAAGGGATGGGCTAGCCACTCCAGTATCCTTGGGCTTCCCTTGTGGCTCAGCTGGTAAAAAATCCACCTGCAATGTGGAAGACCTGGGCTCAATCCCTGAGTTGGGAAGATCCCCTGGAGAAGGGAAAGGCTATGATGCATGTGTTATCCTATAGTAATAGAGTTAAAAAACAAAACATTAAACTTTTAAATGATCGTACTATAGCATTATAACTTAAAAAGAATTAGTTTCTGGGAGTATTAAGCAGATTAGATTTACTAGGAAATCCCTATTAGATGATAATAGAGATGTGAGCCTGAGTGGTCAGAACATGCACCCATTCTCACAGAGACCGTCCCACCAACTTGACTGTGAAGTACCTTTACAGGAGCACTGAAGGAGATTCTGGTGGGTTGGTTTTCAGTGACATTCAAGCGTAGGGTCTTGTAGACAGGAGTAGGAAATTGAGAATAGTGCTTTCTGGGAAGATTGAAATCACTGACTTTGTATTCTCTTCTCAGGGAGTTCTCTTCTGTTCTTCCTGTTGCCCTGATTTGCCATTTATTTATGCTTTTGGAGGTCAGAAGGAAGGGCTTCGGGTCTGGGATATAAGCACAGTCTCTTCAGGTAAGAATCTTAATTTCCTGCTTTTTCTGGATAAGTTCTGTAAGAGCTAACGTAGAATGTGTGGCTTGAATACATCAAGGAGACAGCAAAGGTAGATCCAGTGTTCATCCTCCAGTACAGCCAGCTTAGGAAACAGACAAGATCAAATTGTAATTTGGAAATGTTCATATTCACAAATAAGTTTGTCTTCATACTTTAATTTTAAAATATCTATGACAAAGTTGAATTTTAAAAATGAAAGATTTTATTGGAAAGCTGGAAGGGTATATAGTATGATCTCCCCTCCCACATTCCCAAAATCCAGCTTTCCTGAAGGGGCCAGGTTCCCTTCTATTACTTTGATGTAATTTGGAATGCTGTAACCCCACTCTGATTCCTGAATCTTCAATTCCCTGAAGAAAACAAGTCCTAAATCCAAAACAGTTCTATTGTGGTCATGATTCAGAGAAAGATGAAGGCAGGAAATAATCAGAAGTATAATAAGGGAAGGACAGAGTCACTGTCATGAGGGACTGGACATTTGTTATCAAGGTGGATTCAATAAATCTAGGACAAGGCAAAGAAAGTAAAGTATTAAAAAAAAAATAGTAGACCAGTATAAAACAGTTAACTTCATTCAGAACATTATTTTAGACTTTGAATTGGTTACTTTCCAATATATAAAGTGCTAAACATGTTTTTCAAAACAAAATCTCCCACCACAGGGTAGAGAACCTCGTTGCTCATTTCTGCATTTTAGTCTCTTTTTTTATATTATAGGTTCTCAATTTTCTGATCTGGTAGTTGCTTAACCATTTGTTTTATGTTTTAGTAAATGAAGCATTTGGAAGACGAGAGAGGCTTGTTCTCGGCAATGCAAGAACTTCGTCTATTAGTGGCCCCTTTGGGAACAGGAGCTCAGAAACACCAATGGAGTCTTAATGAAGATCATACAGTTTCCCGTTTTATTTATCCTAACTCAGTTTTAAAAAGCTGGCCTAAAGATGCTCCCTGTGTAGCTGCAGCCATCGGAATGACTGAACCAAAACTGCAACTGCCCGACATTCCTCCTTGCAGCTATGGTGGCAGCACAAACAGGGCTGGTCTTTGTGCTTACCTTTCAAGCATGTGGTATACAGGGCTCCACTGGCATTCATTTCTTGAAAGGAAGAATAAAAAGGTTTTTAGAAATTCATTCCTTAAATGTGCCATCTGTCACAGGTAGTCTAGGATGTAAAATTAGTAGTACTTCATGAAATTTTAAAAGAAAATCCTGTAATCTTAAGAGATGGGTAAACCTAGGCCTTGGGAAGGTGGTCATTAGGCCAAGAATCCAGAGTAGACCATGAACAGAGGTAGGTCCATGGGGGACTACACTTTTCCTGACCAACTGTTCTCTGGTTAATGCTCAGGATTTAGAAGTCTTAGTGCTGCTCGTCTGTAAGTGGCATGCCTTTTCTGTCCACAGCATGGTATTCAGTGTTACCAAACAAAAGAGATATAGTGATAAAGGGTTCAGTCCACAAGTGGATATAACATTTGTAAGTAAAGCAAATGGTAAGAGACTCATTAGACCAAATGGACTCAGATAATACATAGAATATTCCATCCAAAGGCAACAGAATACACAGATAATATGATGTTACACCACAAAAACAAGTCTCAATAAATTTAAAATCTTATAAAACATCTTTTTTGACTACAGTGTTATAACATTAGTAATCAGTTACAAGAAAAAAATTGGAAAATTTTACAAATATGGAGCTTAAACTAATGTGTCAGAAGAAATTGAGCAATGAAAATAAAAATACAACATATCATAATTTATGGGCTACAGCAAAGGTAGTTAAGGAAAGTTCCTAGCAATAAATGCCTACAAGCAATAAATCAAGAAAAAAGATTTCAAACCTCACTTTACATATCAAGGAACCAGAGAAAAAAAGCCCAAACTTAGTAAAAGGAAGGGAAAAGGTCAGCATGGGAAATGGAATAGAGACCAAAAAGACAATAGAAAAGAATGAAACCAAGAGCTGTTTTCTTGGAAGGGTAAAACTGACAAACCTTTAGCTTGACTCAGTAAAGAAAAAAGAGATACAAGGACTTAGAACTGAAAGGGAAAATGGTATATACCCTGATACCCCAGAAATACACAGGATCATAAGACTTCTGTGAGCAACTGTATACAAATACCAAGACTGAATCATGAAGAAACAGAAAATCTGAACATACCAATTACTCGTAAGAATACTGAATCACTAATCAAAAACCTCCCACCGAAGTCCAGGACCAGATGGCTTCACTGATGAATTATATATACTAAACAAGTTAAATTTTAAACCAATCCTCAAACTTCCATAAAATATAATAGAAGGGAATACTTCCAAACTCATTTTAGAAGGCCAGCATTACCCTGATACCAAAACCAGGTAAGGATGCCACAAGAAAATTAAAGGCTAGTATTACCATCCCTTATGAATATAGACACGAAAAATCTACAAAGTATTAGCAAACTGAATTCAACAACACATTAAAAGGATCATACTCCGTGGTTAAGATTTATCTCAGGGATGCAGGAGTGGTTCAACATCCACAAATCAACCAATGACACCACATCAATTAATAGGACATCACATCAATATGAGACCACATTAACAAAAAAGTCATAGGATCATCTCAATAGATGTAAAAAAAAAAAAAAAACCACACCTGACAATTCAATATCCATTTATGATAAAAACAAAGTGGGTATAAAGGGAATGTACCTCAACATAAAGGCCATATGTGACAAGCCCACAGCTAACATCTTCATTGGTGAAAAGTTGAAAGCTTTTCCTTGAAGATGAGGAAGAAGACAAGGATGCCCTCAACTCACCACTTTTATTCAGTGCAGTATTGGAACCCTTAGAGCAGGAAAAATAAAAAGCATCTAAATCAGAAAGTAGTAAAATTATCACTGTTCACATGTGACATGTATAGAAAACCCTAAAGACGCTAAAAAACAACTTACAACTAATACAGTAAAGTTGCAGGGTACAAAATCAATACACACGTCTGTTGCAGTTCTATACACCAATAACAAACTATCAAAAAGAAATTAAGAAGGCAATCCCATTCACAATTGCATTTAGAATAAACTACCTAAGAATAAATTCAAGGAGGTAAAAAAAATCCATACATTTAAAACTAAGACACTGAGGAAAGAAACCAAAGACACAAATAAGTGGAAAGATACTCAGTGCTCATGGGTTAGATGAATACTATTGAAACGCATAAACTAACCAGAGCAGTCTACATCTTCAGTGCAACCCTTATTAAAATTCAAATGGCATTTTTCATGAAAACTGAATAAATAATCCTAAAATTTGTGGGGAACCAGAAAAGATCCTAAATAGTCAAATCTTGAGAAAGAAAAAAGCTAAAGGCACATGCTTCTTGATTTCAAACTATATTACAAAGCTATCAGTTCAGTTCAGTTGAGTTGCTCAGTGTGTCCGACTCTTAGCGACCCCATGAACCACAGCACGCCAGGCTTCCCTGTCCATCACCAACTCCCGGAGTTCACTCAAACTCATGTCCACAGAGTCGGTGATGCCATCCAGCCATCTCATTCTCTGTCGTCCCCGTATCCTCCTACGCTCAATCGCTCCCAGCATCAGAGTCTTTTCCAGTGAGTCAACTCGTCGCATGAGGTGGCCAAAATATTGGAGTTTCAGCTTTAGCATAAGTCCTTCCAATGAACACCCAGGATTGATCTCCTCTAGAATGGACTGGTTGGATCTCCTTGCAGTCCAAGGGACTCTCAAGAGTCTTCTCCAGCACCACAGTTCAAAAGCATCAATTCTTTGGCGATCAGCTTTCTTCACAGTCCAACTCACATCCATACATGACCACGGGAAAAACCATAGCCTTGACTAGACGGACCTTGGTTGGCAAAGTAATGTCTCTGCTTTTTAATATGCTATCTAGGCTGGTCATAACTTTCCTTCCAAGGAGTAAGCGTCTTTTAATTTCATGGCTGCAATCAGCATCTGCAGTGATTTTGGAGCCCAAAAAAATAAAGTCTGACACGGTTTCCACTGTTTCCCCAAGAAGTGATGGGACCAGATGCCATGATCTTCGTTTTCTGAATGTTGAGCTTCAAGCCAACCTTTTCACTCTCCTCTTTCTCTTTCATCAAGAGGCTTTTGAGTTCCTCTTCACTTTCTGCCATAAGGACAGTGTCATCTGCATATCTGAGGTTATTGATATTTCTCCCGGCAATCTTGATTCCACCTTGTGCTTCTTCCAGCCCAGCATTCCTCATGATGTACTCTGCATATAAGTTAAATAAGCAGGGTGACAATATACAGCCTTGACGTACTCCTTTTCCTATTTGGAACCAGTCTGTTGTTCCATGTCCAGTTCTAACTGTTGCTTCCTGACCTGCATACAGGTTTCTCAAGAGGTAGGTCAGGTGGTCTGGGATTCCCATCTCTTTCAGAATTTTCCACAGTTTATTGTGATCCACACAGTCAAGGCTTTGGCATAGTCAATGAAGCAGAAATAGATGTTTTTCTGGAACTCTCTTGCTTTCTCCATAATCCAGCGGATGTTGGCAATTTGATCTCTGGTTCCTCTGCCTTTTCTAAAACCTACTTGAACATCAGGAAGTTCACGATTCACATATTGCTGAAGCCCAGCTTGGAGAACTTTGAGCATGACTTTACTAGCGTGTGAGATGAGTGCAATTGTGCGGTAGTTTGAGCATTCTTTGGCATTGCCTTTCTTTGGGATTGGAATGAAGACTGACCTTTTCCAGTCCTGTGGCCATTGCTGACTGGCGTAAAAACATACATAGCCTAATGGAATAGAATAGACAGCCCAGAAATAAACCCACATGTGGTTAATTTACAAAACGCAAAAAAATACAGTGGGAAAGGGCAATCTCTTCAATAAAAGTTGTTGGGAAACTGGACCACTGTCTTACTGGACCAAAGTAAAGACCTGACCAGTAGACCTGAGACCATAAAACTCTCAGTTCAGTCACTCAGTCCTGTCCGACTCTTTGCAACCCCATGGACTGCAGCACACCAGGCTTCCCTGCCCATCACCAACTCCTGGAGCTTGCTCAAACTCATGTCCATCAAGTTGGTGATGCCACCCAACCATCTTATCCTCTGTTGTCCCCTTCTCCTCCCACCTTCAATCTTTCCCAGCATCAGGGTCTTTTCAAATGAATCAGTTCTTCCCATCAGGCGGCCAAAGTATTGGAGCTTCAGCTTCAGCATCAGTCCCTCCAATGAATATTCAGGACTGATTTCCTTTAGGATTGAATGGTTGGATTTCCTTGTAGTCCAAGGGACTCTCAAGAGTCTTCTCCAACACCACAGTTCAAAAGCATCAATTCTTTGGCACTCAGTTTTTCTTTATAGTACAACTCTTATATCCATACATGACTACTGGAAACATATGCACTAATTTCCTTGACATTGGTTAGGAAAAGCAAAACGAACAAAAGTAAAATATGTTGAACTACATCAAACTAAAGAGCATCTATGCAGCAAACGAAACCAAACAATGAAAAGGCAATCTACAGAATGGGAGAAAATATTTGCAATTATATATATGATAAGGAGTTAAGATCCAGAATATATCAAAAACTTGTGTACAAGAACAAAAACAATCCAGTTTAAAAATGGACAAAGGATCTGAATAGATAGTTTTCCAAAGACATACAGAAGCCACAGTACATGAAAAGAAACTCAACATTACTAATCATCCAGTAAGTGCCAATCAGAACTACAATCGGATACCACCTAATACCTGTTGGAATGACTATTAATCAAAACAGAAATAATAAGTTTGGCAAAGAATCTGGGGAAAAGGGAATGTAAACTGGCACAACTACTACAGAAAATGGAAGGAGGAGCAACTACTCAGAAAATCAGAAATAGCACTAATGTGTGATCCAGGAATTCTACGTCTATCCATTCAATCGGAGAAAAGGAAAACACTTAACTCGAACATGCACACGTAACGCCAATGTTCACTACAGTGTTACTTACAATAGCCGAGACACAGAAACAAGTTATGGATAGATGAATAAGGAAAATGCATACACACAAACACACACAAAAAAACTAGTCACTGGAAAAGACTCTGATGCTGGGAAGGATTGGGGGCGGGAGGAGATGGGGAACGACAGAGAATGAAATGGCTGGATGGCATCACCGACTTCGATGAACATGAGTTTGAGTGAACTCCGGGAGTTGGTGATGGACAGGGAGGCCTGGCGTGCTGTGACTCATGGGGTCGCAAAGAGTCGGACACGACTGAGCGACTGAACTGAAACTGAACTGAAAAAAAGAAGGAAATCCTGCCGTTCGTGACATTGATGTATCTTGAGGGCATTAAGTGAACTAAGTCAGAGAAAGACAAATATTGAACTGTACGATTTCACTTCTATGTAGAATCTAAAAAAAAACCAAAACACTACCACTCAAGCTCATAGCTACAGAGAAGACACTGGTTGTTGCCAGAGATGGTGGGGAGTGGGTGAAATGGGTAAAGTGGATCAAAAGGTATAAACTTCCAGTTATAAAATTAAGTTCTGGGGATGTAATATATAGCTTGGTGACAATTGTTAATAACACTGTGTTACATAGTTGAAAGTTGCAAGAGTAATTTTTTAAAGTTCTCATCATAAAAATTGTGTTGAATGATGCTAACTAGGACTTATTGTGGTAATAATTTCACAATATATGCAAAAGTAATCATTATGTTGTATATCTGAAACTGTTATATGTCAATAAAAAAAGGGAAAGAATGTAAAACAGTAAGGATGTGCACCCTCAAGCAAAAGACAAAATGTATCTTAACTGCCTCTGTCCATAGACAAAGTGTATTATTTTGCCCAAAGTTTCTATTTCTCCTAAAAGAACTTCCTCTCCTCCAGTATGAGTTAAATATAACAAAAAAGCAATGATACAACTATATTAAAAGTGAAGACTCAGAGTGCCCTAGAACTCTGTGGCAGGTTAACTGGGAGTACTCTCTGAAACAAAATCTGTAATAAACAGGGAACAGAATTACAAACTGAGACAAACTGTACCAGAATTTTGGGACTATTTTTTGCTCCTTAGGAACATGTGGATTATAGAAACATAGCAAAGGCCCTGAGAAGCTGAGCATATATATATATATATATATATATATTTTTTTTTTTTTTTTACACTGAAGTGCTAGTAGGAAACAATTGGTATTGAGAGGCATCAAGTAGATGCTACTTGAATAACCTCCCAAGGCTTTGGGTTGGCCCAGAAGTAATGACTAACCAGAAACTGTACCTCCCACAGATGATGGTAAGGTGAATGTGATACGACCTTTCCACAGATGTCCCATTCAAATCTCTAGCCCTAATGCTGAAATGACCCTCCACAGAAGTCCTAAACTGTCACTGAGCCTTTACCTGTACACCAGCCAGTTATTTGGTTTAGGTGCCCACAGGAATGAGAGTTCTCCCCGAGCAAGGCAGCTGCCATAGGTTGACAGCCATTTCCAGAGAAAAATTCAGTTGTGAGCAGTCATAGGCCAGCACCTCTGGAAAGAGGTTCATGAAAAGGATTCTAGGCAGTCCAGCCCAACATCCACTGCACAGTCCAACATCTATTTGCACAAATGCTGGACTAAGAAATACAGATCATAGGAAATCCCAAGGAACAAAGTCATTGAGGAACTACAGCACCAACGGCCAGAAGAAAACAACTGAGACAATTGTACCAGAATTTGGGGACTATTTTTTGCTCCTTAGGAACATGTGGATTATAGAAACGTAGCAAAGGGCCTGAGAAGCTGAGCATATATATATATATATATTTTTTACACTGAAGTGCTAGTAGGAAACAATTGGCATTAAGAGGCATCAAGTAGGTGCTATTTGAATAACCTCCCAAGGCTTTGGGTTGGCCTAGAAGTAATGACTAACCGGAAACTGTACCTCCCACAAACAGACTGAAGGCAAGTTTTGAACCATCTGTGTTAATGTAATCCAGGATTGCTAATACCCTTACCTGCCTACCAAAACCACGAGCTTTCTCTAGGGAAAAATAGCATCATATCGGGCCATACATTTTTATTCTTATTTGATATGTGATGAAATCAGGACATAAAAATAACCAGGTATAGAAAGAAACAAAACATAATTGAAAACAGAAAACAAACAAACAAAAAAAAACAGATAAGAGAAACACACAGATTCAAACAAAGGGGTTATCAGAAACAGATCTTGGGGCATCCCTGGTAAAGAATCTGCCTGCCAATGCAGGAGACACATGCTGCATGTGTCTGGGTTCAATCCCTGGTCTGGGAAGATCCCACATGCTGCAGAGCAGTTAGGCCTGTGTACCCAGGAACCACAACTGCTGAGCCCATGTGCCACAATTACTGAAGCCCTGTCCCCTACAGCCCCTGCTCCTCAACAGGAGAGGCCATCACAATGAGAAGCCCACACACTGAAATTAAGAGTAGACCAAGGCTCTCAGCAACCAGAGAAAAGCCCAGCACTGCCAAAACTAAATAAATAAAATTACATATTAAAAAAAAAGGAAACATTTTGCAATAACTATCTTTAACATGGTCAAAGAAACTTAAAAATGGACAATTTTGGCCAAGAACTAGTAATTCTATTTAAGATGTAAAGTTTATAACTGAAAGACTTGATAATAGACATGACAAACTCCATAAATGGCCTTAACAACAGATTAGATATAACTGAAAAGAGGTTCTCTAGAAGAGAAAGTATTCTTGCCTGGAGAATCCCAGGGATGGGGGAGCCTGATGGGCTGCCGTCTATGGGGTTGCACAGAGTCGGACACGACTGAAGCGACTTAGCAGCAGCAGCAGCAGAAGAGAAAGAGTGAATAGGACAGAAGCAAAAAATGCCAAATTACTGGCTAGTAGGTTTCCATGACTACTTAGTCATTAAATTAATGACTAAACAAATGGCAGATTTGAAGGCACCAGTAGCCCCACTACAGAATATACCAAAGAAAACCCTATTTAAGTATATGATGGTAAACTGCTGAAAACTGCAGCAAAGGCTAAGACAACCACAGTGAGGCAGAGAAGAGAATCCATCCTTTTTTTTTGGAGGAGAATTTAAAGGAGCAACAATTCAACATACAATGAATTTGTAACAAAAATAATGGAAGCTGGAAGATCATAGAAGTATATATTTAAGGTACTGAAAGAAAACAGCAGCCAAGTTTCAGTTCTATATCCAGCAAGATTCTTCAAGAACAAAAGTGAAAGTTACATTCAAATGAAAAACAGAACTTCCTGTCAGGAGACCTACACTAGAATAAATGGAAGAGGCAAATATTAAAATACACAAAAGATAATTCTGTGACAAAGAGAAATCTAAAGAATCAAAGTGCCAAGAAAGTACTGGTCAACACAGTTTTAGTAAAATTTTTGATATGCAAATAATCAGGGCATAAAAATTATCAGGTAAAGAAACAATAAAAAATAATTTAAAACTGAAAAAAAGAGTCACTAGAAAACGCTGAAAGAAGTCAGTAGCCAAGCTTGAATTTTATTCTATTTCTTGAAGCAAAAAATATCCTTCAAGAACCACAGAGTTTTCTGATCACTATAACCTAAAATGGGGGTTGGCAAGTTTAAAAAAAAAAAATAGCCAGATAGTAAACATTCTAGCTAGTTGCATCTGCCACAATACTTAACTCAGTTGTAGCACAAAAGTAGCCACAGACAACACATAAATGGACATTAAAAAGTAAGAGAGAAGAGGCAGACTGTTCAATCATTTTCAAATACTGTATGCCTATTCTGTACCTAGTGCCTTACAGACATGTGGAAATTCAATGTGAATAAGAAAACTGTCCTAATGGGACGATTCTAATTACTGATTAAGTCCTCCTATTAAAAGTGAATTTCAGGAAGCAGTAAAAATTAGCTTATAAGACCCAAACTTAACTTGATACAATAAAAGCTATCAGTTCATGAACCATTAATATTTCCTGTGTAACTCATGAACATGACTTCAGTCATTTTAGTGTGAATCCTGCTAAAAGACACTTGCTCCTTGGACGGAAAACTATGACAAACCTAGACAGCATATTAAAAAGCAGAGAAATCACTTTGTTGACAAAGGTCCGTATAGTCAAAGCTATGGTCTTTCCACTAGTCATGTGAGAGTTGGATCATAAAGAAGGTTGAGCACCGAAGAATTGGTACTTTCGAATTGTGCTGGAGAAGACTCTTGAGAGCCCCTTGGACAATAAATAGATCAAACCAGTCAATCCCAAAGGAAATCAACCCTCAGTCTTCATTAGAAGGACTTACGCTGAAGCTTCAATACTTTGGCCACCTGAAATGCAGAGCTGACTCATTGGAAAAGACCCTGATGCTAGGAAAGATTGAGGGCAGGAGAAGGGGCAGCAGAGGATGAGATGGTTGGATGGCATCACCAACTCAATCGACATGAATTTGAGCAAACTCCAGGAGATAGTGAAGGACAGAGGAGCCAAACGTGTTGCAGTCCATGGGGTTACAAAGAGTTGGACACGACTGAGCAACTGAACAACACCTGCAGAATGACATTCCAAATTATATACTGGTATAAATGTACAGCAAAACTTGGGTTCACTGAAATCTCTCTAGAAAGGACTGCAGACTGAAGGATGGAGTAACTATTTTAGTTTTGTTTTGGCTTTATGACCATCCCCGGACTAAGGACAGCTAGAAGCTGACTTGGCATTTAAACTCAATAGTTAATTCTCAAATCTTGTATTCTCCTGAAGAATAGCTAAAGAATGGCTATCCAAAAAATGCATTGTTCCTGGATATCTCAGGAAAAGTTAGTATAAAAAGTAAAGACATTTCACTATTTTATATAGACATATGGCTCTGCCTAAACACAACTGAGCAACTGAACTGAAACATATGTATAATAATATGCATAAGGATTCTTATTTAACACGTATAATAAACATTGTAAATGGTAAAACAGGACTGACATTCCTATTTCCAGCTTGAAAGTACTAGGTGTGATGAGTGCTAAGCAGAGAGGTGCATTCAAAGTCAAGATAATGGGCCTCTGAAGCTATTGCTTAGAGTAGATCTGGACACCTGGGATCAAAGAATGGGTCTAGGGGACATGGGTGTACCTATGGTTGATTCTTATTTATGAATGACAGAAAACCACAAAATTCCGTAAAGCAATTATCCTTCAATTAAAAAAATTAAAGTAGCAAAAGAAAGAACAGGTCTAGGCTTGCAGCTGCTGCCAGAAGCCAGCACAGGCCGTGGTGACTGGACAGACAGGCAACAGTTCAGTTCAGTCACGTCCAACTCTTTGCAACACCATGGAGTGCAGCACAACAGGCTTCCCTGTCCATCACCAACTCCCGGAGTTTACTCAAGCTCATGTCCATTGAGTCGGTGATGCCATCCAAACATCTCATCCTCCGTCATCCACTTCTCCTCCCGCCTTCAATCTTTCCCAGCATCAGGGTCTTTTCAAATGAGTCAGCTCTTCACATCAGGTGGCCAAAGTATTGGAGTTTCAGCTTCAGCATCAGTCCTTCCAATGAATATTCAGGACTGATTTCCTTTAGGACGGACTGGTTGGATCTCCTTGTAGTCCAAGGGACTCTTGAGACTGGTGATGGAAAGAGCAATATTGCATAGGAACCTGGAATGTTAGGTCCATGAATCAAGGCAAATTGGAAGTGGTCAAACAGGAGATGGCAAGGGTGAACATTGACATTTTAGGAATCAGGGAACTAAAATGGACTGGAATGGGTGAATTTAAATCTCATGACCATTATATCTACTACTGTGGGCAAGAATCCCTTAGAAGAAATGGAGTAGCCATCACAGTCAACAAAACAGTCCAAAACGCAGTACTTGGATGCAATCTCAAAAACGACAGAAAGATCTCTGTTCGTTTCCAAGGCAAACCATTCAATATCACAGCAATCCAAGTCTATGCCCCAACCAGTAATGCTGAAGAAGCTGAAGTTAATTGGTTCTGTGAAGACCTACAAAACCTTCTAGAACTAACACCCCCAAAAGATGTCCTTTTCATTATAGGGGACTGGAATGCAGAAGTAGGAAGTCAAGAAATACCTGGGGTAACAGCAAATCTGGCCTTGGCGTACAGAATGAAGCAGGGCAAAGGCTAACAGAGTTTTGCCAAGAGAACACACTGGTCATAGCAAACACCCTCTTCCAACAACACAAGAGAAGAATTTACAAATGGACATCACCAGAAGGTCAATACCTAAATCAGACTGATTATATTCTTTGCGGCCAAAGATGAAGCAGCTCTATACAGTCAGCAAAAACAAGACCGGGAGCTGACTGCGGCTCAAATCATGAACTCCTTATTGCCAAATTCAGACTTAAATTGAAGAAAGTAGGAAAAAACAGTATGCCATTCAGGTATGACCTAAATCAAATCTCTTATGATTTTACAGTAGAAGTGACAAATACATTCGAAGGATTAGACAGGCAACAGAGGTGGTCAAACCCAAGGGATTGTAGAACATGGGGATTCAGATACAAGTCAGGAATGTAAAGAGATGTAGCCACTTTGGAAAACAGTAAAACATCCATCTACCATGCAAAAATGTAAATCCACCCTATATACACAAGAAAAATGTAAACATGTCCACACAAAGACTTGTATACAAATGTTCAGCAGCATTATGCATAATAGCCATAAAGTGGAAATAAGCCAAATGTCTATCAACTGGTGAACAGACAAGATGCGCTATATCCATACAAGAGGATTCTATCCTGTGATAAGCAAGAATGAACTCCTGACACACGCTGCAACATACATGGGCCTTTCAGTTCAGTTGCTCAGTCGCGTCCGACTCTTTGCGACCCCATGAATCACAGCACGCCAGGCCTCCCTGTCCATCACCAACTCCCGGAGTTCACTCAAACTCATGTCCATTGAGTCGGTGATGCCATCCAGCCATCTCATTCTCCGTCGTCCCCTTCTCCTCCCGCCCCCAACCTTTCCCAGCATCAGACTCTTTTCCAGTGAGTCAACTCGTCGCATGAGGTGGCCAAAGTATTGGAGTTTCAGCTTTAGCATCAGTCCTTCCAATGAACACCCAGGATTGATCTCCTTTAGAATGGACTGGTTGGATCTCCTTGCAGTACAAGGGACTCTCAAGAGTCTTCTCCAACACCACAGTTCAAAAGCATCAATTCTTCGGCGATCAGCTTTATTCACAGTCCAACTCTCACATCCATACATGACCACGGGAAAAACCATAGCCTTGACTAGACGGACTTTGTTGGCAAAGTAATGTCTCTGCTTTTTAATATACTATCAAGGTTGGTCATAACTTTCCTTCCAAGGAGTAAGCGTCTTTCAATTTCATGGCTGCAATAAAACACACTAAATGAAATAAGACAGACACAAGAGCTCACAGACTGTATGATTCCATTTATATTATTTATCAGAAAAAGCAAATCTGTATAGACAGTAGATTAATGTTTTCCTGGGATGAGGGGTGAGAATGGGAGTGACTGCAATGGGCACAATGGCTCTTTCTGGGGTGAAGGATACATTTTAAAATAAGATTGTGACAACGGTTGCACATCTCTGAACAGACTGTGCTGTGCCTGTGTGTGAAGTCATGTCTGACTCTTTGCAACTCTTTGGACTATAATCTGCCAGGCTCCTCTGTCATTGAGGTATTCTGGCAAGAATACTGGAGTAGATTGCCATTTCCTCCTTCAGGAGATCTTCCCAACCTAGGGGAATTGAACCGATACCTCCTGCACTGCAGGTGGATTCTTTACCTATTGAGTCATTTTAGATGGATGAATTTTATGGTAAGTAAATTACCCTCAGCAAAAGTTTGTTTTTTTTGCTGCACCATGCACCTTGCAAGATCTTAGTTCCCCAACCAGGAGTTGAAGTCAGGCCTTAGCAGTGAAAACACGAAATCCTAACCACTGAACCACCAGAGAATCCCTAAAGCTATTTTTTTTAAAGATGAAATAGACATTTTAAGACAAAATATCTTGAAACCGAGAAAATACATTATCTTTCAGTTCAGTTCAGTTCAGTCGCTCAGTTGTGTCCGACTCTCCGCGACCCCATGAATCACAGCACGCCAGGCCTCCCTGTCCATCACCAACTCCCGGAGTACACTCAAACTCATGTCCACAGAGTCGGTGATGCCATCCAGCCATCTCATTCTCCGTCGTCCCCTTCTTCTCCCGCCCCCAACCTTTCCCAGCATCAGAGTCTTTTCCAGTGAGTCAACTCGTCGCATGAGGTGGCCAAAGTATTGCAGCTTCAGCTTTAGCATCAGTCCCTCCAATGAACATCCAGGATTGATCTCCTCTAGAATGGACTGGTTGGATCTCCTTGCAGTATAAGGGACTCTCAAGAGTCTTCTCCAACACCACAGTTCAAAAGCATCGATTCTTCGGCGATCAGCTTTCTTCCCAGTCCAACTCTCACATCCATACATGACCACGGGAAAAACCATTGCCTTGACTAGACGGACCTTGGTTGGCAAAGTATCTTTAGACCTACATTAAACTTAAGAGTGAAAAATGATCTCAGATGGAAACATAGAAATGCAAGAAAGAATAATGATCAATACAGGTAAATTTCAGTATTACTTTATAAAACAAAAAGTTTGTGTAGGACTTAAGATGTCTGTAAAATTAAAATGCCTGACAATAACATAAAAGGCTGGAAGTTGGTGAAGTCATGAGTAACACTGATCATAAAATAAACACACACACAAGTTATCAACACCAGGGACAAAAAAGGGGAGATTTGTTACAGATCCTAGAGACATTAATAAGATGGGAACTTTATATGATGAAATTTAAACATGTATAATAAGATGTAAAAGTTCCTAGAAATACATAACTTATCAGAAGTGATAAAAATAAAAAATCAGAATACTGAAGCACACTTAACATTCATATCTAACTGCCTGATAGACACATAAACTAAGTGAGGGAACCACGGAGTTGTCCATGACTGCCCTGAAAGAATTTCTTCCTTCTTGTAGCTGTAAGGCTGACACATGACAAACCAGCAAGTAGAGTCTGATCCTGTAGATTGTCTACAACACAGGTTGAATTCAGACCTTCAGCAGATTTTTTGAGTGAAAATTATAATACTGGTGGGGAGTGAGTACACCCTGATAAATGGAACAGTGAGATTTAAGAGAATTGTAATAACTCCAGTCACTCCTAATAGCCAAAGATTTCCCCTTGTCAACAGAAGGAGCTTCTCCCCTAACGAGAATGGTTTTGACTTTCTTGAATACCCTGTAATGACCACACCTAAATAAAATTCCCATTCCTTTCATTTACCACTCCTATGGCCTCCTACTGCCTCTAACCTATGACTAAACCAAACCCTCAAATTCTCTATAATTCCAAAATTTGGAGAAGAAAGGTTATGTAGTAACAGAATTACAAGGTTTTCCTAATGCTTGAGGAATGTGTCCAAAGGATGCTAGACTGGGAAGGAGAAACATAGTTTTGATGAAGTTGAATGTGTTGTTTTGGGCACATTTCAATGTAAGTGGTCACTGGTGACAATTTAACTCATGTTTCAGCTGGGGGATGAGGTACAGTTTTGTACCCCATACTCTAACAGTAGCTGGATCCTCAATGCCTTGAAACCCAGCCAGGTCAGACAACTAATGCAAGACCTTATTTCCTTGAGGATCTACTTCCTGTACTATTTCTGAATACCAAGTATGTGATCAGCTTTCTTATTTTCAGAAAATAGAATCCTTCCGAGCTAAGCAAAAGGAATTTACTAGGCAGTATGTGCTGTGCTTAGTCGCTCAGTTGTGTCCAACTCTTTGCGACCCAATGGACTGCAGCCCGCCAGGCTCCTCTGCCCGTGGGGATTCTCCAGGCAAGAATACCAGAGTGGGTTGCCATGCCCTCCTCCAGGGGATCTTCCCAACCCAGGGATTGAACCCAGGTCTCCCGCATTGCAGGTAGATTCTTTACCATCTGAGCCACCAGGGAAGCAGTAGAGATGGCTCTTAGAATCACTGCAAAGGTTTGAAATGGAATGTAAGCTGAATTATAAAAATGACTCCTAATTCCTTACCATAGAAGTGAGTTTGCAAGATATGGAGCTGCTTCTACAATCAAAAAGC
The DNA here is from genome assembly GCF_049115385.1 of Moschus berezovskii. Taxonomy (NCBI): domain Eukaryota; kingdom Metazoa; phylum Chordata; class Mammalia; order Artiodactyla; family Moschidae; genus Moschus; species Moschus berezovskii. The sequence continues at coordinate 75,787,722 of NC_142465.1, forward strand.
TACCTGTCACACCAGAAAGCCTCCATCCAGAGAGCCACCAGCACCAAAACCAGGTCACCCTTGTTAAGATCCAAGCCTACATAATATAGATGCCTCAGGCCCTCCCTGCTTCTGCTCCCCCATAACTCAGTTCTGAAACAAAAGTCTCATACAAGTGCATCTGATCACAGGAACTTTGGTTTTGTTCGGAATCTTAGCTCTAAAGGAGTCAGGGAAGCAGTCATCCTTTTTCACAGCAGCACTGTATTGCTCAATACAAATGCACCATCATTTAAACATCCTCTTTCTGGAGGACACTTAGGTTTCTTGTCTTTGCTGTTAAAAACACTGATGTACCCCTTCATCCTAACCACACATGTAAGAAAGGACTAGGACCCTGAATATATTTTGCCTTTCACATGTGTGTACAAAAAACTGGAGACTGGATTTCCTGGTCATGAGCCATTGTTTTTATCTCCCTCTCCTAAAGTCTAAAATGTTCCTTTCTCAAAGTAAACAAATATATACTGAATGAATAGATCATCCTGTTATTCTATTGCCTCAAAGTATTATTTGTATTTGTGAATCTCAGATGCAAAATAGCCTTAATCGCTTTTTTGCTACAGCCTATCTGGGTCAGGCATCTTGAAAAAGTCCCTGACAGAATATTATGTTATCGCACATGCTCTGGACTAATTCACTTTTCATAGCTGAGTGCCAAATGTCTCTAACCAATTAAATGCAATGGTCCATAATGGTGTCCTCTGCTTATAAAAGTGCATTTCACAACCCCAGCAAAAATACACAACTAGTACAGGTAGCAGTGTGGTGCACCCTGAAATGAAGTGTCAGAATGGCAACACGTGGATTCACATGGAAGAGACCCCTGAAGGAGAAATACATACATTTTAAAATGTGCTTTTAAAAAGTGCTCCCAGGCAGCAAAGCAATTTCATATTCATATGAAATGTGGAAAATCTTAATTTTCTCTGAACTTCATTTTCAATAACCATAAAACGAGGGTAAAATCTACTTTTATAATATGGGGTTGCCGAGTCAGACACGACCGAGGAACTGAACTGATGAGGACTAAACAAACGCGAAACTAAAATATACTCCTGCTGTTAGAGGATATCCACAAATAAATGTGTCACAAATGTCCTGTAACGTGTCAGCCAAGAAGGGCTGGAAGCTGTCTACTGACCAGTGACAGCTCAGTCAAGAAGCAGACTTTCCCAAAGTTAGTGCTTTATCCCATAGTGATCTTCTCTCCTCATTCTGGCCATCAACAGATCTTGACGTTTGTCCCACCCTAAAGCCCAACTCTAGTCTATGCCTCAGGACAAAACACGGGAAGCGGGGCAGGAAGTGGGGGTTGCTACAGCAGAGGAGAACCCAAAGACCAAAGCATGCTTTCCACAAGCTCCCTAATTCATGTATATAAATATGCTCTGTCTAAATGGAATAAATTAAATGTTTCGTGTGACCGCTTTAGCCTGCATGTAGGCCGTGGTGAGATCCCAATTTAGGCAGGCCACTATCAAAAGAATCAATAAAGGTCAGTGGGCTAGGCACAAACCCCACTTACCAGCCATGTAACTTTGGCTACTCTTTGGCTTGTGGGATCTTAGTTCCTTCACTGGGGATTGAACTGGGCTACCGCAGTGAAAGCCACAAGTGCTAGCTAACCTCTGGACCACCTGGGAATTCCCCATCTATGCCTTCTTTATACTAGAGATCATCACAAGCCTACTGTGCCGATTAAATGTGTTATTTAAGAACATATTTAGAACAATGTGAACCGCCACAAGAGAACACTATCATTGTAATCAAAAACAGTAAAAAAAAAAAAAAAAAAAATGTTTAAAACACCAGCTGCTGATCTGGTAAACTACTCATTCTAAAATGTTTAACTTTGTATCTCAAACGTATTGCTTCAGCCTTATTTTTACTACACCACAGATCCAGGCTTGTTCCACTCACTTTTCCTTTCTGTTTTCTTAGTATGACACTTTTCACTCCTGCCCCTAGATCTTATGACCTCTCGTACCTGGAACACTTGCCACGTCTGGCTCACCTTAGGTGTAGGTGTCTGCATCAGTCTCTGCGTGGTCTCCAACAGAAGACTCCCTTGGACTGCTTCAGGATCGCCTGCTGAGCCCAGGAGGCTCATTAGTAGCCTGGGGCTACCCTTGATGCTGACTGTTCCCATTTCCTCAGGTGACCTAGTGAAGCATCCACATCTCTGCAAATCTTTGAGTTTCTGGACAAGGGCGTTCTGTTCATTTTCCTGTTCTCCTCCAATGCCTTTTAATCTGGGCCAGAAGTTAATAAATATTTTGGTTTTGTTTGCCAACAGATGGTTTTGAAAAGAGTGGTCCTTGTCGGAGGACTACATAGACGTTGGGGCTGCAAGACTGTCAAGTGTGTATATGCAAGAGAAACACAGAATAACTAAGGAACAATTCTATCGCTTCAGCAACACACCACTGCAGATTGTTACTGCCACAATGCAGCTTATGATTCGACAAACTGTGGTGAAACTGCAATTACTCCCCAGGCAGCTGCTCCTTCATAAGCCATCTTCCTAACGATGACGTGCTCGGTTGGACAGTATTTCCTTTGCCAGGGCTGCCACAACAAAGTACTAAGACTTGGGGGCCCAAACGAGTAAAATTCTTTTCACAGTTGTGGAGGCCAGAAGTCGGAGGTCCAGATGCCAGCAGAGCCGTTTCTTCCAAGACCTTTCTCCTCGGCTTGCAGACACCAATCTTCTCCCTGGGTCTTCCCTCCACACCTGTCTGTTCAAATTTCCTCTGCTATAAGGAGACCAAGTCACACTGGATAAAAGTGTGCCCTGAGAACCTCATTTTAATTTAATCACTCTTTTGAGGACCTTATCTCCAAATACACTTGCATTCTGAGATACTGGGATTAGAACTTCAAAACAAACTTTGAAGGAACACAATTCTGCCCACAAGAGATACCATTTATGTTCCTGAAGATACGTTTTCGAGTGTTTGACTCTAAGATGCAGCTTGGTGATCAGGTAATATGTTTACATACTTGATAAGAGGCTGATAGCTCTAGCAACGTTTATGCTCAAGGTACAGTTAAAAGGGTGCTTACTGGGAAGTGTGTATATAGGTCAGTAATTTCTAGACTTTTGTCTTGAAAACTCAATTCATGCCAGTTTTACTTATCTTACTAAAATCCAGCACTTCTTGGGTCATAAACAGCCATATTTAAAGGATAGAAATCTATGCTGGTAAATCTAAAACTAAGGGATACCAGCCAGTGTTTACTGTATGGTAAACACTGTGACAGCCCTTTGCATGAATTAACATCAAACAATACTATGAAATGCGAACTATTATGAGTAGTCTCCACTTACAGTTAAGTAAAGAGAGGCATAGGGAGGTTACAGAACTTAACTACACTTGCAGACCATCATGCAGCAAAGCCCAGATGAGAGAACAATCAGCCAGGCTCCGAGCCCACCCTTATAATATCCTGCCTCTGCATGAAGTCATTCACCCAACTGCAGCTGGATCCCAAAAGCAGCAAGAGACGAGGTCACATGTGACGGGCAGAAAAGGCTCAGAGTAAAATCTTATCAAAGGGGCAGCTCATCTTGTGAGAAAGACTTAGAACGTGCCATTTAAGTCTAAGAGGTAAGAAAAAAAAAAAAGGAAGACAGTCATTAGCAAGAAATAACAGCTTCATTCTCACATAAACTATTTTTCAGAAATCCTCTCCTGTTTTTGTTTGCTTTGACATAGTAACTATCTTGGGCTTCCCTGGAAGCTCAGACAGTAAAGAATCCACCTGCAGTGGAGACCCAGGATCAATTTCTGGCTCCAGAAGATCCCCTGGAGGAGGGCATGGATACCAGCTCCAGTATTCTTGCCTGAAGAGGTCCGTGGACAGAGGAACCTGGCAGGCTACCATCAATGGGGTCACAGAGTCAGACATGACTGAGAACTAACTCTTTTAACTATCTTGGACAGCATTCCAACCAGCATCTGGAGATGATGTTTAACTCAGCAAGAATCAGAGTTAAAGAGAGAAAGGGCACTTGGAGCTCCAGCACCAGTGGCTTTCCAGGGACAGGATTGGCTGCCACTAGGATGCCTTTCCCAGCTTGAGAGGCTGAGCATGGCATTGCCTCAGCCCCACCAGAGCTCCCTAACAGTGGCTCATGACCTCATGTTGACAGCCACCTCTAACCAACACCGCCTCACCCACTCCCTCAGCTGCAGACCTGTACTTCTCCATGGAGGCAGCAAAGAAGAGGCACTACCTTAGGAAGGAAGAGGGCAGGGACGAGAGCTGGAGACGCAGGAAGCATGATTAGTCTAAGCACTGCTCTGCACAAGCATTCTAAAATTTAATTTCAAAGCTAAGCAACTTAGGAAATACTTTCTCCATCTTCTGACCTTAGAAAAACTCAAGCTGGACACCTCATTTTCCCGTAGTCTTAATCCTCTCCTTCCACAAAATGAGATTATAAGAGGTATTCTATTTTTTTTAAAGTTTTTATTTTAATCCTTCCTAGAGGGATACAGATTTGAATGAAAACCATTCATTCCATAAATACATTAGCAGCAAAACCTTCCCACCAGAGTCCTCTCCACTCCAGCCCAGAGATTGTGCCTTAGAGCAGGAGAGCATGTTCCATCAACCATCGACTTCAGGATGTGTTTGCTTCTTGCTGAAAGCAGGCTATACATGAGAAAAACCAGATGACAGATCAGATGGGTAGGTGAATTAAGCTGGAACCCTGAAAATACATCCATGTGGTGACCATTTGACCTTCTGCACTTTCCAAATCCTTTGGAATCCACCGTGTTTAACTGATGTGGTCCTTCACCACAACTGGGAGCGCCTAACTGTGCAAATGCACCGTGTCTTCTCATTCTGAGTTGGCAACATTTTAATGGTGTCTTGATCCTTTTCAGAGAATAAGCCAGATAGAAAGGATCACTCCCTCCTTCTTTCCATGGGCCGAGGTACCTGTCAGTTGGTCCACATGTCCTTGCTATCAGGAGACAACACAGCAGGCATTACTTGGCTTGTTACACCTCCAGATACTCTTTGTCCGGGTGCTAGAGGCTTCACTGGAGACAGAGATGTATCGAAACCTTCAAAGATCTCTAAGGAACAACAATCAGGTCTCTCACCCCAGCTTCCATCAGAGCACATGATAGAAGCACTCTGGACAGTAGCCCAGCCACCTCTCCATCAGTGCCTGCTGCCTGGCTGCTCCTTTCTCACCTGCCCTCTAGGTACCTGTAAAATTCTGGGAAGCAAGGTCTACCCTAAACTCCCCAGCAGCCAGGAAAGATGAAGGCAGGTGGTGCTTTAAATGTGTGAACCCCGGTCAGAGTAACAAGCTTACACTGTTACGTTCCAATCCATTCTGGGATGAGTTTAAGTTACAAGTGTGCATAAAACATAACACCAGAACCACAATCAGGACAACTGTGATGCAGGGACCAAGTCGACGGTTGCTACCAAATCAATGGGTTGGGAGAAAAACGAAATAATGAAAGAATTTAAAATAAATCTGATTTGTTGGGCAGAGGGCAGCTCTGACTCAGGTATAAACATTACCACCCAGATTATCATGTAAATAAAGAATAGATCTCAAAAGCTGACACCTGCCTCCCCATACACCACTTAAAAAGAGGACACTCTTTTCTTAAACTTTTTAAGTGTTTTCATTATGAGACTCTTCTGTAAGTGCTTTATCCATTTCCACTTAGTCTGTTTTGACTGTTGGCTGGAAGGACTCAAACTATTTTATATAAAAACCACTGTAGTGAATAACTGGTTATGTGTTTTTCCCTTTTGCATTTTCCATCCAGAATAGTCAGCTTCTTTCTCTTCTATTTATGTGCAGAGAGAGAGTCATCTGCTGAATACACAGCACTGCCGATGCCACAGTCCTCTGTCCCCACGGAGTCCGCCAACTCTTCCTCCTCTGAGTCGTCCTCCTCCTCCTCCTCCTGTGCTGATGAACTGGAGGTGGGCCCTTTGCAGGTTTTTAGGTGTCGGGTGAGATGATATTTGGTTAGATAAGCCTTTGTACATTTTTCACAGACATAATCCCGTTTTCCTTCATGTGAATTGAGATGTTTCTTTAAGTGATTTGTCCTCAAGAACAGCTTGTCACACTTGGGACACTTGATCTGGCGTTCTCTAAGAGGAACACAAGGAAAAAAACATTTGATTTGGGGTTACAAATACAACTGAGGCACACACTCTGCACAACCTCAAGACCTTTGTCTGAGAAGCTCTGCCTAACTAGAATCAAACTTCTCTATAGGAGATGTATCATATAGAACAGTCATAAGACGTGTGCGGTTTAAACAGCACAGACCGATTTTGCCTGTTTTAGAATTCCAGGTAAACGGGATTGTACTGTATGTATCTCTTCTGTGTTTTTGCTTCTTTGTGAAAGTCAATCAAGTTGCCTCCATGGCAGGAGGCTATTTACAAATACACCACAACTTGGTTGTGCCTCTGTCTGTTGTTAGTGGGTACTCTGGTGGTTTTGTGTTTTATCACCACAGGCAAGACTGCTATGTGAACATTTCTACAGTGCTATGTGAGTCTGTTCCTCTAGGGCATATACTCAGGAGAGGTACAGCTGGATCCAAGGATATGTACACCTTCAATTTTACCACCGTGATGCTAAGCTCTTTTCCAACACTGTTGTACAATATAAACGTCCATCAACAGCCATTTCAGAGCTCCTGTTGTCCCACATTCTTACCAACTGGAAGACTCAAATTTGAAAATGTTTGCCAACTGAGCAACATAGTGGTATCTAACTAGTGTTAACAGTAGCCCCTACAAGTACCCAATTCAAGATGTCAGCAGCGTCAAAGCATCTTAGAGCTGCCAAGAAATTTGGGGATCATACAGAGTAGAAATTTTTAAACTTTTTTTGAGCATCTGAACCCTATGTTTTAATGAAAATCCAACATGTTAAACAGATAAAATGGGGCACTCAACCCTGACTGAACCTTAGACCCACTTGGCGAGCTTTTTAAAAATACCAAAGCCAGGGCTCTGCCCTTGATCAGCTAAATCAGAATCCCTGGAGGTGGGGCCTTAGCACCAATCATTGTTTCTCACATTTCCCAAGGAACTATCACGAGCAGTGTTAGGGGCTGAATACCTAAATTGGTATGCTGATGCTTCAGCTCATAATGTGATGGAATCTGGAAGTGGGGACCTACAGTTTAGATGAGGTTATGAGGATGAGACCCCCATGACGGGGTTATGTCCTCAGAAGAAGAGAAAGAGAGATCAGAGCTTGTTCACTCTCTCCTTCACCTGAGCACATAACAAGAAGGCAGCCAGGAAGAAGGCCCTCATCAGACCCCAACCATGCTGGCACCCTGGCCTCAAATTTCAGACTCCAGAAGTTTAAGAATATAAATTTCTTTTGTTTAAGCCACCACTCAGTCTACTGTATTTTGATGTGGCAGCTCAAGCTAATATAAGCAGTTAGAGTAAATGACCGCAGAGAGCTCTTTCAGTTCCAACTATGTAAAACTATATATAAAATTTGATAATTAATGTATCTAATTTCTAAAATTTCATACTAATAATGAAACCACTTAATGAAAACTTTCTTTTAAAAGGTCATTCTTAGAGGAATGCAGATCCAGACTCCTTGGGTATTTTAGTGTTTCAGGTTGCACTGTGATTACAAACCAGATAAAAGAGCTAATATGAAAACAAAGTATTTATCTAAAACCCATGATAATAAAGGTTCCATTTTTGATGTATTTATAAATAAAACACAAGCTAATGTTTTCTCCCTCTTCTAACACTTGCTAAAAGCAAAGGACCACAGAATCTGCTCTCTTCTATTTATCACTGTAACTAACACAGGCTGGACAATTAATTATGGTTGGATTCATGCAATAAATTTCTAACGGGCTGTCCAATATTTGGCCTTCTCCTCCTTCCACCCCCTTGTCCTGCTGCCAGACTAGTCTCTATAAAACAGATATCTCACCATGACATTCTTTCCCTTAAAATCCTTCAATGCTTGCGCAAGAATGTAGATACATTTAACATCACTGAACTACATACTTAAAAAGGGTTAAGACAGAAAAATTTATGTGTTATATACCATAGTGAAAACACACACATGCACACACACGCACAAAGCAGAGCAGTTCCTGGTACATGGGGAGGAAAAATGCCCCCATGACTCTCCATTATTCCCAGAATGAAATTTAATTTTGAACTGGATAAAAGGCTCTTCATTATTTGGCCGCTGCCTCCCTCTATCACTCTCACATACATGGGATGCTCTCACTATAGAGAACCACTCTTATTTCATAGTCCTTTTCACATTCATGTTTCTACATACCTCATTTCATCTCTCTAGAAGACTATTCCCTGAAAAATTCTAATATACCTTAATACTTAGCTCCAACTACCAGGAAGCTTTCTCAGGACACCCGCAGACTGGGTGAGGTAACCCTCTTCTATAGTCTTGCAGGATCCTACACTTACTCTAACATCTGCAACACAGCATGGCAATTCCTTACTCTTCTGTTTCTCTTAATGGCCTCTGAGCTCTTTAAATCCAAGGACCATTCTCATCTTTGTATTTTCACCACTTAGCAAATCTCTGGCCTTCAAGGAGGTACTTAAAAATTCGTTAATCAAATGAAATTATGTTTCAAAAAAACAAAAGAAAAAAGGAAATAAAGAGAGTAGAAGTGAAAATGAGATAACAAAGCAAGCACGTAAACTCTCCCAGGATAAACCAGAACCTTAGCTTTGTGACCTACGTGGTCGGAACACAGGCTGTGTGGAACACAGGAGAGAGCTACAGGCGCCACGGCGGGAGAGACAGTGAGCCGGCACACACACGCCTCCATTCATTGCCCGAGCAGCCTCAGGTACAGGTCACTCACTGAGTGTGGATGAGCACGTGCTGCTTGAGGTCCTGCCTCCGCATGAACAACTTGTCACAGTAGTCACACTTGAGGTTCTTCTCCCCCGTGTGGATGACCATGTGGGATTCCAGGTGAGCCTTCTGAGTGAAAGACTTGTCACACAAAGTACACCTGTAGTTCTTCTGACCTGCATATTAACCCAAATGATCACACTGTGAATCAAAGTGCCACGAGCACTCTCAGCAAGAAGAGACACATTGTACAGGTATGTGGCAGAGGCAGGAATAAAACAGAACTGACTGGTAACTAGAACCTCATGTTCTAGGACTGTCTATCTAGAGCCACTCAGAGCCACTGAATTACATGCTGCAACTAAAGCTAGTGAAGCTAACAAATCTGACCTATGACTGTTTACCTGTACACACACTCTTTACTGTTTACAGCTAACACATGATACAAGTTCTGGGGGAAAAAAAAAAAACTTATAACCCTAGTGCCTAATTCAATCATTTTTTTAAAAAAAACCTCAAGAATTCTAGTACCTGTCCATAAGCAAACATATTTTTACAACCTAAATTTTAGTTTTCTTTTTTAAAATACATGTCTTCATAAACCAAGGATGAAATAAAATCTTTTTAAGAATGTAGGAAAAAAGCTACTCTAAGTCAGGGGTTAGCAAACCTTTTCTTAAAGCCATTCTGAATCTTAAGGTTTGTGGGCCACACACACTCTACTGGAACTACTCAGTCTTAATGCAAAAGGATAAGGAAGAATTTTACCTTCAAAGCTTTGAAGAATATGACCCAACCAAGAAAACCAAACTAAACCAGTTACTGTTATAGTGCATATGATAAAAACTTACGGCTAAGAGAAAGGGTTTGGTGTGCATGGAGTTTAGAAAATAGAAACTCAATAAATTCTTGTGGTGTTCAACAAACAATATTCAAAGGACAGAAATTGGCTCTGGCTAGTGACAGGGGTGACCTCTAATAGTATGCTCTAGCTGTTTCTGAAGAATTACCTTCAAGTCCAAACACACAGATGAACTCCCTGATTATTAACTGCATTTTCCCAGTCACCTTCAAACTATGACTAGGCCACCTGGAAGATGGAGGAACTTAGTATTGTTCTCTGAGGAGGCGGTTATTCCACACAATTCATGACCCAACGAAGTCCTCCTGTCAGTCAGCCGATTCCCTAACACCTGATCTCAACCCTATTTGCAAGACTTGTCTTGCTGCCACGCCCTTACCAATTTCTAATTTTTCAAAATCCCACTTCATGGTCCAGGACAGCTTACCTGTGTGAATCTTGAGGTGGGTCCGCAGGTTGCTGGGATCACTGAAAGCCTTGCTACAGAAATCGCACTTGTGGGGCTTCATACCCATGTGACCCATAAAGTGGACATGAAGTTTGGAAGGAGAGATAAAAGCCTGGGGGCACATGGAGCACTTCCATTTCCTCTCTTTGCTATGGCTTGGCCCATGGCTGCTGCTGTGGCCGTGGCTAGGAAGGTGGTTATGGATGTGGCTGCTCAGGTGGGCTTTGAACTCAGTATAGGAACTGCACTCCTTGCCACAGTTACAGAGGTGCACATCTGGGTGTTCAGGAACACCTTAAAAATAAAATTCAATGTACTTACTTCAATTTTAAAACTTAGTGATTGTTGCTTCTAATTTTCCCCTCTATCAAAATTTCCAGCTTGCCCACTACCTGTAAAATTAAACACATCTTGTTCAATGCTCGAGTCCCAGCATCTCAAATAGTGTGTCAGGCACATCGGGAAAACCTGGTAAATACTGAACTATAAGGCATCTTCCTAGGCAAAAAACTGAAGATTTTGTTACACGCAAACGTGTGTGTGTGTGTGTGCGCGCGCGCGTGCGTGCGTGCCTGTGTGTGTCACTTTTATTACAGTGAAAAAGGACAGAGAATGCTTCTGACGCAGATATCAGAAAGGGGACGGAGTGTCATTACTTGTCATTATGACACAGTGCAAAGAAAGAGACTATGAAGGTTAACTCAACTCACAGCATTGTCCTTTATGAACCTAAAACTGTAATGGTTCGAAAAGGAACTCAGGAACTTCAAATTCCCCAAATCAAAGTTCATGCTGCCTGGCTGGTACGGCTGCCTGGTTCTTCAGTATATGAAGAACTTCACAGATCTTAACACTTCTATCCTAAGGTTAATATTCTGCTTTTACATACACAAAGGTATGTGATTTTCTGCTTACACGTAAATCATTACCAAAACTATACTAATGATCCTTGGTATTTTTACTGTGTTAGATTCATGACAAACAAGTCTTATATATAAACTTACCAATCTGCTGAGCATAATCCCGGCTGTAATAAAAGAGCAGTTCATTTTCAGGAGGGATATCCTGGGAGGTACAGAAGTAAATTTTTCCATCATGGGGATAAGCCACCAAATTCTGTTCTTCCCGATTCCTAGGTTATCACATTTAACAAATCAAGCATATTAATTTTATCTTATTATTTGTTTACTTAAAAAATTTTGGGGGGCCACACTGCACAGCTTGTGGAATCGCAGTTCCCTATCCAGGGACCCATCAAACATATTAATTTCAAAATATATACTAAACACATCATATCCCTATAGTGAAATCTTATATGAAAACTTAGATGTACTATTTCTCTGGGGCCATTTCTCTAATTACCTATACTACCTGTTAGGGTTAACTTGTTTAGAAACAGAATTCTTACTTCAGTATATCACCTCATTGCTCTTTATAGTCAGAAACACTCTAGTCTACTGCTAGAAGAAATGTAAGTAAAATGAAGTCTTAAAACACTATGACAAAGACACAGAAATAGATAGAATTAATACAGCAGCCTAAGGGGTTGATTGCATGTGTGCATGCTAAGTCACTTCAGCTGTGTCCGACTCTGTGTGACCCTACAGACAGTAGCCCACCAGGCTCCCTCCATGGGGATTCTTGCCTGGAGGCAAGAATACTGGAATGGGTTGTCATGTCCTCCTCCAGGGGATCTTTCTGATCCAGGGATCAAACCGGCATCTTTTATGTCGTCTGTACTGGCAGGTGGGTTCTTTACCACTAGCGCCACCTGGGAAGCCCAAGGGATTGACCAGTAGCCAATATAAAGAAAAGGAAACTACTTGGAAATTCAATGGTAACTGTATCATTTTTTACTGCACTGGTAAACTGAATAAACTGCTCATAAAAAAGGGATAATTTCTTATATTTTAATTTATAATCACCATTTGTCAACAACTACTGGGGTGAAGAAAATGAAAAGCCTTAGGCTTTAAGCTATGTTCAGGTATCACTGTCATTGGATTTTTCAATTCTTTATTATTTTATTCAAAGTTTCCTACTGAAAAATATCCGAATCATAACTATTTATTGCATCCAAGTCTACTCTCACCTGGCTTTGCGGACAAACATCATCCAATTACATTCATTTTCATCAGTTGTAATGATGCAGAATTCTAGGACACCATTGTGGTATATCTGCCAACAGAAGGCAAACATACACATCAAATGAGCTGACAAGTTCTAGCAATAATCTCATTTACTTTGCAGTTGGTACCAGCTTTCCTAGCCAGTGTGAAAATACACAGTTGTCTTCTCACATGTTTGTCATTTCACCAGTCACCCTATTTCCAGCAATAAAAACCACTAGAGACCTACAGTTAGTGCTCAGTATACAGAATCATGTTGCTATTGATTAGTCACATTTTGGCTTGACTGGAAAAGACATAAAAAACTCTAGTTGTCTTCATCACCCACCACACAAACAGACATTAAGGTCAGAGAACCACCTCTTCTTATTTTTTTCTCCAGTGAACCTAGCATTCCTGTGTTCTCGTCTGGACAACACAATTAAAGTCCCCAATGCCAGTGGCACTTCACCTCTCCAACTATCACAAGATCCATTTCCGCCTTAATTCAATGTTAACAAGCATCATTCCCAATCTACTAAGATTCTATATAAACATGTTATAGGAATAGTTGTTTATATCAGAAACTTAAGTTTTCAGCGCCTTCCATTAGAAAACTAGAGAAATAATCTTAGCTTCCAAGTCTAGAATTGTTTCCCAAGCTAAATATGCTTTAGCTGATTACAAAATAAGACTTTCAACATATAAACAAGGTCCAAAGCCGGAGCTGCCACAAGTAATAAAAATGAGTAGTCATTGGGTTACTAACAAAATGGAGACTAAAATAGTTTATCTTCTATATTCAATATCTGACATTTTGCTATGTATTATAATTTGGCTAGCAAGAACAGAAAGTAGTATTCAATGACTGATGGATGAATGGCACTGTATGAATCTTGGCTAAGTCTGACTTTTACATTGCTTTTAACTACTTCATTACAATAAAAGCATCCAAAAGTCACAGAAAAATTTCAAAAACACTGACCTTCCAGATATGATTAACCGCCTTTTCTGTCCATTCTGCTACTTCCATGGAGTGACTTTGCTGGCCAATAAGAGGCCCAAAGCAAGTCCGAACAGGGATGGTTTCTCCAGTCCACACACCTATCAGTGCAAGGACACCAACTACACAATCAATAATTTAAACATCTAACGGGATAGAGAAGATAGTACTTTAACTCATGCAAAGAATCTTATTTTCCATCAATCTATGAACTGCTGATATTCTAGCACTCCCGAAAGGTAGGTACATCTTATAGGTTCTATTCTATAAATAAGGAAAAAGTAATGAACAGATTAGACTGGGCTCAGAAGAAATATGCAAAGAAGCAGTATCAGAATTCCTTAACCAATGTTTATACACAAGGAACCAACTATGTCCCTCCAAGTGGATACATTAAAAGGACTAGACAACATTACCCTATTATAAAAAAGTAAAGCAATTACTACAAAATAAACCAAACTTCTGAGATCATTTGTGCTTAAACCACTGCTCTTTATTATGTAAGTGGTTTAATGCTTTCAACTGACCGATGGCCTAAGCTACACCTGAAAGAACAACGAGTCTAGTATCGTATTTTCAAAGAATGGCAAAAATTCAGATACCTCGTTACATTCCAGTATGGATAAGCATACTGTGGCAGTCTGTGTTTCTTACTCTCTTTTTCAAAGGAGTATTAAGGAATTTATAAACATTTGATAGAAAGTATTTTTGGTGATAAAAAAGTTATAAATGGTGAATTTTCCCGGTTTTATAAAAGAAACTAAGTTTCAAGGAGTGATTTGTCATGATAATTGACAGTGGATGATACAGCTGAAAATAAAAGCCAAGTCTTCAAAGATTCAGCCTTTGAGGAGGATTCTCTCCTCTATTCAATCCTGATCCTAAGAAAGGGGAACTTTTCCAATAAAGTGTTCAACTTGATTTAGTGCTATCATCACTGGACAAGTATTCCATAAAAGGATAAATCTTCAGCCATAAATTGACTTTTGGATCAAGCAAGTAATCTCTAAATTATACACATCCACTTTTACAACTCTACCCTACAAAGGAAGAAGAGACTTTGATCAAGTTTTATGGTTCCCAGGGTCTTACCAACGTCTGCTCCCACCATTGACTGGCGGAGAACAAGCTGCTTTGGGAGAGAAAGCCTGGCTCTGCTCTCTATTGGAGTGTCAGGAACAAAAGTCACCGGTCCGTGATCAGGGCAGTCTGAGGGATAGGCTCGGTCACAGAGAGTGCACCCTGCAGATGACAAATGTGAGACATAAATGGGGTCAGTTCCAGCAGACAGATCAATGACCACCTGCTTTATTTAAATGTGAATCATTAAAATGTAACCAGTATGAAGCAAGGTTCTAGGAGAAATGCTCTGGTCAAAGGGCTACCTTATTACACTTACATGTATACCCACTCATATCCTTCTTCAGCAAGATTTTTTTTTTTAATACAACTGGACAAGTTTCCTATTCAGTGCATAAGAAAAACACTGATCAAAAAATAACACATTACTTCAAGAATCAAGTGTGTTATTTCTTACATTAAGTGGATAAGTAATTCCTTCAGATATGATGTTCTGAAGTCAAATAGATTTAGAGTCCGCCAAACTCTAAGAGGAAACTGAGCTGAAACGCTGTTGGTGATGCAGTGACAACACAGAACAACGGTGTCAGAGACGCTTACACCACCGCTTGCTCCTGCTTCACTGTTAACAAACTGGCTGACCACGTTTGGATGACAGGTTCTTAAGACAAAGAAAATATGCAGGATCATACTGTTGCAGACATATTTGCTTAACATTCTTAATTTATTGTTCATATGGTCTTTCTTTTTGCATTATCAAAAAAAAAAATGTTGACTTCATACATTGTTCTGTGCTTCATGTTCATATGCTCAGGAGTGTCCTCCTCCACAAATCTTTTGCTCTTTTACTTTCCTTTCTCCTTGATAAGGAATAGTATTCATGACCCTATTTAGTCAATGACTGTTCAAATTTTCTGAATTCATTCACAAAATAGCTGTAATACATAAACCTTAGAACCACAGTCTTCTAGGTGCCTTTATTCCCCTAAACAACCTATTAGACATTACCACTTAAATGACATAAAATATCAGTTAAAGTTTTCATATTTAGTCAAAGCAGTAATAATACATTACTTCTTCAAGTACTACTTGATTTAAAATTCTTTAAAATCAGACTAGAGATCCCCTACACTCTATGAGGACTTATTCTCCGATGCTCTTAATTATAAACCATGTTAACTCTTCAAACAAAAGAGATTCAGATTTCATACGGCAAAAAAGGGTCACAGGCTTTCTTCAGAGAATACCAATGGCAAATAAGTACATGTAAGATGCTGAACATCATTAGTTATTAAGAAAATGCAAATTAAAACAATGAGATGCCATTTCACACCTACTATGATGGCCATAAACATGCACTATTTTTTTTACAAATAAAATTCAATTATTACTAGGAAAAAACAGGAAATCTTGGCAAAGATGTAGAGAAACTGGAACCTTCATACACTGATGCTGGGAATATAAAATGGTGCAGCCACTTTGGAAAACAGTCCGGCGATTCCTCAAGAGGAATTTCATTCCCATATATATTCAAGAATTAAAAACATGTGTTCATTCAAAAATTTGTATGTGAATATTCATACCAGCACTGAATAGTCAAAAATAAGAAACAACAAAATGTTCATGAAAAATAAATGGATGAACAAAATGTGGTATATCCATACAATGGAATATTATTCTGATACGTGCTATAACATGGATAAGTCATCACAACATTATGCTAAGGGAAAGAAGCCAGGCACAGCCATATACGGTAGGATTCCATTTATATGACAAGACTAGGCGAATCCATAGATAAAGCAGTTGAGTGGTTACCTGAGAATGGGGAGCCGGGGTGAGAGTGACTGCTAACAAGGTTTCTTTATGGAGTACCAAAATTTTTGAATTAGATAATAATCATCGTTCACAACCTTGTCGTCATACTAAAAGCCACTAAAGTGTACACTTTTAAAATGTGTATGTTAATTACATTTCTTCTGAAAAACACTCAGAAGAGGTTCTACTTGCCCACTTGAAAAAGGATCAACAGGAGACTTCCCTGGCAGTCCAGTGGTTAAGACTCCAGGTTTTGACCGCAGGGGGCACAAGTTTGATCCCTGGTCAGGGAACAAGGATCCCACATGGCGCTAGGTGTAGCACCCTTCCCCGCAAAAGGATAAACAGACTGACTTAAGCCACCTCTTACCTTCTCCTCAATTAATGACCACACGTTAATTACAATCCTAAATTATTTTAAAATTATATATTTGAGACTTTAAAGGGTTAACACAAAAGGTCTCCCTGCTGCTTGGCTTCAGTAGCACCAGAAGCCGCCTCCTTTTCTGACCATCCTGTTCAACTTACTTTAGCAGCTCTTCTTCTGCCACTGTACCTTAGCATTACCTAGCCTAGTCATTCCACACACTTAACTAGGATAGGATCTCACCTCACTTCCATGGCTATGTTGCTGCTGCTACTAAGTCGCTTCAGTTGTATCCTACTCTGTGCGACCCCACAGACAGCAGCCCACCAGGCTCCTCTGTCCCTGGGATTCTCCAGGCAAGAACAGTGGAGTGGGTTGCCATTTCCTGCTCCAATACATGAAAGTGAAGTCGCTCAGTCGTGTCCAACTCTTCGCGACCCCATGCACTGCAGCCTACCAGGCTCCTCCGTCCATGGGATTTTCCAGGCAAGAGTACTGGAGTGGGGTGCCATTGCCTTCTCCATCCATGGCTAGGATTAACACCTTAATGCTGAGGATTCCTGAACGTTTCCAGATAGATTTCTGAGTCCAGATTCAAGCTCTCACTTGACATCTCTAGGTATCACTGGACACTGAAATCAACATGTCTGACACTGGACTCACCTACACTCAACAAGAACAAAACACGGGACTTCCCTGGTGGCCCGGAGGATAGGAATCTGCCTACCGTGCAGGGGACAGGGGTTTGATCCCTGATGCGGGAGACCCCACATGCCTCGGGACAACTAAGTCAACGGGCCACAGCTACTGAGCCCACGCTCTCAGACCTGAGCTCCACGACAAGAGGAGCCACAGTGAGCAGCCCATACAGTGTAACCAAGAGCAGCCTTCAGGGGCCACAGCTACAGAAAGGCCTCGCAAAGCAAGGACGACCAAGCGCAGCCAAAGAACCCACTCCACTGCCACCATTAATCATCCTAAGGAACGGCCACTATCCACCTAGTTTCCCAGCCAGAAACCAAGAATTTCTCCCTAAACCTGCTCTCCTCCAACTGCACCCAATCAACAAGATCGATGGAGTTTTCTGTTAATATTTTCCACTTTTTCCATCATTATCTCTATTCTAGATTGGAATACCATAACCTTGCCCTTAAACTATGGCATCGCCATCTTTAACAAGCCTGCTACCCTCACACCACAGCAGAACCCCTACCCCAACCCTCCCTCCTCAAAATCCCTGTCTGCTCTTTGAAGACCCTCCGTGTTCTGGCTCCTACTTCTCTCCTCACATATCCCTCTCCCCATCTCTGTTTTCTTTTTGAGGCAGGGAGGGTTTTATTTTTTTTTGGTTGTACCACACATGTAGGATTCTAGCCCCATGATCAGGGATCGAACTTGTGCCCCCCTGCAGTGGAAGCTCAGAGTCCCAACCACTGGACCACCAGGGAAGTCCCTCCCCACCCGTTTTATGCTTCAGCAATTCTGAACCACTCATGATTCTTTCAAACTACAGGTGCCAGTTCCCACGGGGGACACTGTTCCTCCTGATTCTCCACTTTGGACATGTCTGCTCTTCAGGTCTGTGTTAACACATATGTAGCCTTCCTTGTGCTTTCCACAGTCTGGTGAGACACTCCCGGCTCAGGCTCCTTTAGCACCACCAGACACTTAATCCCGTCTTTCCACTCAGTATACCATAATGCAATAGCCTATTCACTAGCCTATGCTTCCCTTCGGACTGCAGGTTCCTTAAAGCCTCTTGCAGATTATTTTTTATGCTGCATCTAGTACAGAGGCTGGTGCTTACTAGCACTCAACATGTTTACTGCATGAATGAAGTAGTAGTGACACCAACAACTTTGACTTTTTATATTGCTTTTGTTACTGTTGCCCCATAAAAAGAACTTTTACATGCCAAACTATGGTAATTTATATGCATTCTGAGCAAAAAAAAAAAAAAAATCCAAAAATTTCACTTGTATCCACTTACATTTTTCCATGGGGATGGAAAATTACACATGATCTAATAAATTTGTCTTATATAGAAAAAGCACATGGCAAGTCACACAGAACACCTTACTGAAATTTACTTTTATAATTAACTCTGTGAAATCTTGGGAAATAGCTTAAGTATTACTAGGCTAAGCTTATCTGTAAAATACAGAAATGACTGTTTCCTTACTTCAGGAAGATGCTTTAAGAACCAACAGAATATCTATATATCACTTGGTTTATTTGAGAAAAAGGCTTATTTGAGAAAAAGGCACCACATTAACATAAAGGACAATACATAGGCAAATAAAAGTTTCAAAGTCTAGTTACTTTCTGTACTCCCTTAATTAACACCTGACTTTGTGACTAAACCTGTTAAGGATGATGACCCTTTCTATCAATATCTCCAAAAGAAAAAGGCTAAGCACACTCACAAATTGTAAACAAGGTTGCCATATTTTCCTTGTTTGAATTGGAGTCTTCCATTTGCAGTGAAGGTGGTACAAAAGAAAGACTGTCTGAAGAAACATCTACATGACCTGTCCCCATAGCAACCTCCTGGGTGATGGAGGAGACAGCCACAGGTTCTAGGCTTAGGCCAACTTCATGGAGGGAAACAGACTCTAGGGAGGCGAGGTTGTGTGAGGTAGAGAGTGCCACGCTTACAGAGTTGGTGCTCATGGCCACGGTGTGGATGGAGTCACTGAGGGCACTGTCAGACATCCCGTTGACCCGACTTGCAATATGGTCTGTCTCCATGACCACAGGGAGCTCCAGGCCATTCCCATGAATGGGTATCACACCACCATGTCCTACAGTTTCTGCTGCAAGGTTGTTGCTCACAGAGTCCACAGACAGAGGTTCATGACTTCTAGAGCCATTTGGGATTTGGGTATGCTCGCCTGCAACACCATCCATCGTCAGCTCTTCTGCCATTCCATCTGTAGAGATTGGGCTGGTGACCCTAGAGACATTCTCCATGGTGATTGCTGTGTCCAAGGTCACCTCATGACCATCAGTGGGATGAAGACTTTGGGCACCATGTGTGTTCACAGAGCGAGAGTCTATTGAAACAATGCCTGGTTCTAATCCAACATTTCCATTGGACTGATAGGGATCTAGTGCTGAAGGGTTATTGGCAATAGATAATGCTGTATTACCATCAACATTTATGGAGTTAGGGTGAATATACTGAGGAGGTGGTCTGTCAGCTAAATAAGACAAAATGCCTGGGAAAAGGAAAAGATGAGATATCAGGAATTTTTCAGTATATTAAGAATTCCAAATGCTAAAAGCTCTTTTTCTTACAAATGCAACTAAAGCAAAATAAGCTCCTATCTATTTCTTTGGCTTGCTATATATACATACTTTATAAACAGCAACATAATACATCATAATTCAGTTTTGTGAAAGTCAGAAATCATAAAAATTAACTATGTTCCTTTGAAGTCACTAGAAATTAATCATTTCTGCTTTTAATAATATATACATGGTTGGAATTCCTGAGTCCCAAGATGCTGAAATTTGCTCTATAAGAGTTAAAAGGTCAAATCATTTAAAAGCAGATATTCCATGTGAAAAATAAAATTTAATTAAATATAACTAAATTTTTATTTATTAAACTATTAAGAAACATTAGGCTCTATTCAAAATAAATCACAATTATACTTGATTTATTAAAACAGAAAAAAATACTTGAACACTCCTGTTAAGGAGTATGTGGTGAAATGGTACATGCTGCATCTCCAGTAGAAGCCCAAATTTCTAAAACGTCTTTGCAAAGTATTGAGTATATATAATAAAAAAAATATTCACACCCTCTTACATAAGAAACTCCACTTACAGTAAACTGCCCTAAATGCATTTTGTAAATAATATACCCAAATATATTTACATAACAGTAATAAACTCGTAAAAAGTGCCCATCAATAAAGACTGACATAATAAACCATGGAATAAAGTATCAGTAGAATATAATGTGTCATTAAAAAGGATAATTATGAAAACCATGTAGCAGCTGGGGAAAATAACTATGTAAAAATAGAGAAAAACATTAAGTGAAAAAAAGGTATATAATTGTATTGCAAGTACTACAGTCTTCATTATGGAAAACAGTAAAAACCCCTACACAAAAATAAAAGGTAGGATGGAAGTACACCAAAAAGATGGATAATGGGACTATGAATAATTCCCCTCCCTCTTTATTTGCCAAATTTTCTGAAATGAGTATATAATATTTTAGAATAGAAATTCAGTAAACTTTATAATAATGACACTAGCAGGACATGTGGTTGGTAGGAATTACAATTGGAGAATTATAAAAATTGAACCAATTATAAAAACTGAACCTAGAGGAGACAAGGGAAATACTGTTTGTGTGCCATTAAGAAATTAACCTTAGTCAAACTGCTTTATTAATAATGTTATCTATGTTCTAAGAGGAAAAGTACATAAATACAATTTTTCCCCACATAAATTAATATCTAACAGTGACAAAGAGAAAAACAATCATTCAAGCCTTTGAGAACTGAAGTTAATAGTCAGCTGCTATAAGGACTTCCCGGATGGTCCTGTGGCTAAGACCCCACACTCCCAATGCAGGGGGGCCTGGGCTGGATCCCTGGTCAAGGAACTAATCCCACATGCTGCAGCTGAGATTCTGCACGCCGCACCTGAAGATCCCAAGTGCCACAACTAAGACTCGGGGCATCTAAATAAATAATTAAAACAAAAAAGGGTCGGACGTATTATTTCTTGTAAATTCCCAAATAACTGGAACACTTACCAGGTAAAATGGTTCTGAAGTAACTGCTCTCAAGGTGGGGGTAAGGTGGTGGAGGTAGGGTGTAGTTTCTTTCAGGTAACCCACACATCACCCCTCGATCCCCAATACCCATTGGGAGCATCAGAGACAAAGCAGAAGGCAGAGAGCTCAGGGAGGGACCCAGGTTTGGAATCGCCACTGGCAGGCCTACAAAAAAAATTGTTTTCCTCAATTAAAAGTTAAGTACTTTAAAATTCTGTAACCATTGGCTAAACTCTTAGGAAGGTTTTTACAACAGGCAAAAATCTCACCCAGTAGCCCTTTACATCCCCAGATAGACAGTACTGGCAGACATCCACAGACAAGCCCTAAATTTAGTCTGCAAGTCAGTTTTAAAATGCCAACTTGATCATTCAGTTATCTGTATTGCTCTCGGGTACCAAAACATTTAACTACAATTTAAAACCTAGTTTAAATACAATTTAAGAAACCAAATTATTTAGACATAAAAAGAATGGGAAGAAATATACACCAAGTTTCAAAGAAATATATCAAACTTCAGAGTGGTCTCTGACTAGCTGACAGTACAGATTTTTTAAAAATATTTTTTATTATACTATCCATTTTATATGGTGAGAATGCATCACTTTTAAAAATTTCATAGATATGCTTCTACTTGGGGAAAAAACCTAGAATTAGATGGAAAACTATACATATATATCTTGATACAATCTTTTGCATATATGCTATACTTCATGATTTTTAAAAATTTACACACTACATCCACCTTGGTCTACATCTATCCACACAATGCTGAAGTGACCCTGTGGCTTCCCATCATAATGAACTCACCAACTCGGGCAGTGCAGATTTGCACTATTTTTGCCAGTGGAAGTATTTTTAAACAGGTTTTTCCTCCTTAATAAGAGTGTCTACTAAATGGAATGCCTAAGAAACAAATGAGTTAAGAATGAATTTTAAAAAAATGTATTTTGTGGACACTAAAAGGAATGTGAAGAGACCCTAAATAAGATCAATCTTATTTAACTGCTACATTTTAGTAATTAAGCAGGTAATTCTCTAGAAAGAACTATTTAAACTTGCAGATTTAAAATACTCTTAAGCATTAACTCTTATTTTGAAAAACAGAGTCCAATACATTACAATGTCAGAGACCCGAAGAATCACTAGTTCACTGCTATAAGACTCAAGAGTTTGCTTCTTTTCTATTTCAATAGAAAGAAAAAATTCAGCTAGGCAGATAAAAAGGTTTTAAACATACGGTGATGGGGGAAAATGAGCTTTCCCTACACTGTTATTCTGTCTGAGTACTGAGGCTCAGGGGGAGTTCCATGTAGGAGCTCCATCTCTGAGATGACCTCTTTGACTATAATTCTAGGTCTGGTGCATTTGTGGCTGGTGCCAGTTCCAGGTATGATAAAGAACAAAGCTGAATTTCTCATGTGTTCTAGGAAGAGTTAGTACAGTAACTTTGATTCTCTCCTAATAACCCAGGGACAGAATGTCAAGGGCAAGAATAGATGAATGGGTAATCCTAGATAAAACGCCAAGTCAACTACAGCTCTAGACAAAAGGGCACTAACTCAAGAAGAGTACAACCAGGAAAACCTGCTACCCCTATCCTACCCACTAGAACTTCAGTACTCTACAAAAATTGCTACCACAGGTGAAACTGCCATTGACCTGCTGGGCTACTCCCATCCACTCTGAAAGGGGCTCTGACCTGTTCCATTTAGAAGAGTTAATGCAATTAAGTGTTGGAATTCAGTCCCTCTCCCTTACCACTCACCTGGAGCAGGGATGGCATTGTGAGTGGGTGAGGCAGCCAACCCCAGGTGACTCCCTGAGACTGGCAAGGCATTGCTCACAGAAGACGAAGTCAGCTGCTCCATCCCCACAGGACTCAGGTTCATTTCATTCATCCTAAGAAAAATTAGACACAAGCAGTTATGCAAAAATTGCCTCAGTGACTCTGTTTAAGGTACTGAAGAACCGAAAACAATGGTGGTGCGGACATGTGATTTGATCAACTACAACTTCATTTCTATGCACACAGCTCTCCGATATTCTACTGATAAGGAAATTGGGATTCAGAGATGTTAACTTGGCTGTCATACAGCAGAAACAGGATTTAACTCAGGTGTGCCTTGTTCCAAATACTAAGCATGCTATTTAAAGCAAAGTCTGCAATCCTTAGAGTACACTGGCTACGAGGCATTTTTGTGTTTTTAATTCACCTGTTTTTCTTTCACAGTATCTCATTTCTCCAGCTGGTTTATTACTTGAAACCAGGACTTGTTTTAACTTACTCAAAGAATTTTTACTAACTCTTTTCACCAAAAGTTAAAAGTGATACTAGGTCTGAATTAAACAGCAAACAGTGTGAAGAAGCATCGTATCTTCTCCATGGATCAGCATTTTATTAAAACTCTGTATAGATACCTTAATAATTAATCAATAATCTTAGTAAAATCCTACACATAACAAGGTCTATTAGGTAAGCTGTGCTAGATACTTTATAAAAAAAATTACTTCATATTAGCTCACTAATTCTTCAAAATAAGGGAATCGAGGAAACTGAGGCTCAAAGAGGGCTTGTCATACACCCCAAATCACAGAGCAATTAAATGGAAGAACACAGATCATGCTGCGAAGCACTGTCAAAAAGCTTTTCAATACATCAAACTTCTAAAAATCTACAGACTATCTTCAGCAAGCTGAAGAATCTGAGAACTGCCTTTTCTATGCAATCCATCTTGCACTGCCATTAGCAGTATCATCAGAGTAACAGGAACACTGAATAAGACCCTACTGGAGGTTATCAGTGGGTTACTGAGCACTGAGCCACCAGGGCAGCCCAGTTATACGGATTAGGTGAGATCATTACATGTTAGCACTTAGCCCAGTGTTTAACACCTATAGTAAGGGGGTAATCAATGTTAGTTATTACTATTCTCATGTTGATTCATTGCTGATGTAGCCATTTTTCAGGTTAAAAACCTATTAAATTTTGTTTTCACAGCTAAGGAGTGTGTAGATCCATTTGTCCCATTCCTATTCTTCACTCCTCCCATGTACTTCGGCACACACATAATAGATGGCAGACCACCAGGCTCCCCGTCCCTGGGATTCTCCAGGCAAAAACACTGGAGTGGGTCGCCATTTCCTTCTCCTGTGCATGAAAATGAAAAGTGAAAGTGAAGTCGCTCAGTCGTGTCTGACTCTTTGTGACCCCATGGACTGTAGCCCATCAGGCTCCTCCATCCATGGGATTCTCCAGGCAAGAGTACTGGAGTGGGTTGCCATTGCCTTCTCCGGACATAAACCTATTCCTGCATTATTCCATATTTACAGACTTCAACCTTATCCCAGGCCAGGTATCTCATAAACCTAAGCTCCCAGACATTAACAAAGTGTACAAAGCTAACTGAAGACAGCACCCTGTACAGAGTAGGCACCGTGATTTGGATGAAGCAATGCAAACTCGTTCTTACTAGAAAAGACAACTAGAATCACATTAGCAAACGAGGTGCACCTTATGAGGGACGGCACATTAATAACTGTATTTAATTATGCTCTACAAGGAAGATCCCACGTGCTGCTGGGCAATTGAACCTATGGGCCTCAACTACTGAGCCCGCACGCTTTACAGCCTATGCTCCGCAACAAGAGCAGCTCCGGCAATGAGAAACCCGTGCACCACAACCAGAGTAGCTCCCTCTCACTGCAACTAGAGAAAGCCCGCATGCAGCAACCAAGACCCAGCACAGGAAGGAAGGGGAAGGAAAGGAATGTAGGAATTCCCTGGCAGTTCAGAAGTTGCGGCTGTGCTTCTACTGCAGGGGCCATGGGTTTGATTCCTGGTCAAAACTAAGATTCTGCTGTAGTCTGTAGCTTCAAACTCTATACTGAAAGTTCCTGAGTATTAATCTGTGCACATAATCTCAAGATAAAAATCAAAATGGTGTTTCTAGGCTGACACTTAGTCCTTCTCAAACCAGTTTAAACCAGAGTTAATGTGAGGCTCAGCAGATTTTTGCTTTGTTGTGAGTCACCCAAATGTGATGATCTCAGCAGTCATAAACCAAAGGTAACTAGTATCCCACAGAAAGAAAGCAGATGAAAGGAATTTACAATACGATCCTCCTAAGACACTCTCATTCCAAAGTGCAATTCTATCCTAGCTACTTTTCTTACATGAGATTCTAGGAAGCAATGCTAGGAGAACGGCCAGAATCAAGATACTGTACTAAGCTCGCAATTCTTCCCTACGTATATTCGTTGTAGAATCATTCCCTTCATGTTCTCTAGTTTACATGACCTATGAATAACCCATGGGGCTTCCCTGGTGGCTCAGACAGTAAATAATCTATCTGCCTCCAATACAAGAGACCTGGGTTCAATCACTGGGTTGGGAAGCTCCCCTGGAGAAGGAAATGGCTACCCGCTCCAGTATTCTTGTCTAGAGAATTCCATTGACAAAGGAGCCTGGTGGGCTACAGTCCATGGGGTTGCAAAGAGTCTGACACAACTGAGCACAACAGGTATGAACCATTTGCAGATCTTATTAACTTTTTGTTAGAATGACATAAGAAACTAACTGAAATGCAGCCACTTTGCAAACGCAATGGACAATTTTCAGTAATTTGAGTGAATTTTTTAAATCTTCCTTATCCTCAACAGCCTATGAAAGGGCCCTTAAAGAACAGTCAAATGTAACTCTTTGGCACACTTCTATACTGTAGGGTACAGTACTTTAGAACTTAATTTCTCTCCATTATCAGCCAAGCCAGATGGTAACCAGCAAAATTCAAGGTGAAACACGGTGATGAGCTAAAAATACACCTGGAAACTCAGATTCAAATATTAACTAAACGCGCAAATAACTCAAAGGCAAGGATAAAGATGCACAACAAGCCAACAATCAACGTGTGGCTATTCGGAACAACTAGTCACATATGGCGCAAATCAAGCCTAATGAGAGTATACTCAACCCAGTACTGGTTTCTGGATTTCCTGTTCCCTTTCGGACAAATCTATTTGCAAATCGCACCTGTAACCTGCCCAACGGCACCAAAAACAAAGGTATTCTGAAATCTTATTTGCTACATGTTTTCCAAACATGTCACCAGAGCTCGGCCCATCAAGCTACTTACCTGTGTTGCATCTGTTGGGGGCCAAGGGTCAGAGAAAAGCGCACACTGGTGGCGGGGAACCGGCATCAGGGTTTGCGTTCCAAGGTCACGTGCTACCGCATCTTGCTTACAACCGCTGCACAAACGCGGCCACTCGTCCCCGGGGCCGCCCGGGACCGCCCAACTTCTCCCGAGGGTCGGCGGCCGCGCACCCCGCCGCGAGATGGGGCATGCCAGGGGACACCCGGGGCCTTTCCTCCAGAAGCTTCGGGAGGGGGGCTGCCCGACCTGAGGGAGAGGACAAGGGCGGTCACCCAAACGTGGGGAGGATGCGGCCCGCGTCCCCCGCCGCCGGAGAGCCTGGGCCTGCGGACACCGCCTCCCAAGGGCGGCCGAGTCGCCCGCCCACCGGCCTGGGGCTCGCAGGCCGCCCTCGCCCCGCCCCAGCCGGGCCCGCGCGCAGCCCACCTGCCGGCCGCGCGGGGGGGCGCGCGCGCCTGCCCCGCCGCTTTGTTCCTCATCCGGGCAGAGCTCGCCTCGGGGCCCTCCCCGCCCGCACGACCCCCGCGCCCCGGGGGCCGCTCGCCTAACGTTTCCCGCCCGGCCCAGCCCAGCCCGCGGTCTCCTCAGGGCCGCACCCTCCAAGGCGCGTTTCCGGCTCCTCAGCCACTCTCGGCGCCCGCCGCTCCGCCCCTCGTGCGTGCGCCCCTCCCAGCCACGGCCCGCGAGAGGCGCCCGCGCGCTCACTCCCCCTCCCCAGCCCATCCCCCTACTCCCGCGCCTGCGCGCGGCGGGGACCCTCGCCGGAGGGGGCGGGCCCTGAGAGGCTCGTCCTGGAGCGCCGCGTCTCAGTCCGGCCCGGTCGAATCGATCGCCGAGCAATCGACCCCGTTGCTAAGCAACCGGGGCTGGCCTGAACCCTGCGAGCCGGTTCCGAGTCGCAAAAATCACCCAGACTTCGGGTTTCGGTCTTCATGGCATCCTTCGGTTAGGAAAGCGTGGGTTCAAGCAAGCCTACAAGATTTGAAATAAGGGACTTAACCAGCTATGTTGGCGGTGTTGTCCAGGAGGAAATGGAATTGTATCCAAAATATTTGTCACCACAAGTTACACCTGAAGGTCTCTCAATTTCCCTGCTTGAAGTCATAAAGGGTGGTTTTGGGGATTTTTGTACAAATTACCTTTTCATTCTCTCTTTGCCATTCTTTCCCTACTGCAAGCCAGGCGCTATGCTAAACCCTAGGGATACTGAGATGGCTTTAAAGGAAAACGGTCCCAAATTAGCAAGGATTGGGTATCGTGTATAACACACTACCTGGTAGCCGCCTTTCACCAGCGGAATAAAAGAGACCCAGGAATTCCTCCTTTCATTCAGAAGACACTTATTGAATTACATCTCAAACGTAGGGATAGAAAAGAACACATAGGTCTTGACTTGGAGTTTTGAAAATTCAGTCTCATGTGAAAACAGAGGCATATGCAGTGTTTTGGATGAGAGCCTAGAGAGGTGTCAACTAACATTAATATTTCCCTTCCTTCTCAGAAGGAGAAGCTGAGGGAACTAATCACTGAACATTTGGCAGGTCACATTGGTTCCGCTGTCTTGTTGAGGACAAATAGAAACCTAAATCAAGAAAGTCTTCATATCACAAGAGAGAGACACTTTTCCTTAAAATGTCACACCAAACCTGGGGACTAGGGAACGATGATGTCTTATAAAAGCTAAATAATTTCATTCTGGCTTTCCATTCTGCCTATTCTTTTTGAATAATTATTTAATTTCAGAAGTGTATGTAAACATACACTGAAGCTGAAGCTCCAATACTTTGGCCATCTGATGCCAACAGCTGACTCATTGGAAAAGACCCCGATGGTGGGAAAGATGGAAGGCAGAAGGAGAAGGGGGCAATAGAGGACGAGATGGTTGGATGGCACACCGACTCGATCGACATGAGTTTGGGCAAACTCTGGGAGATGGTGAAGGACAGAAAAGACTGGTGTGCCGCAGTCCATGGGGTAGTGAAAGAGTCAGACACGATTTGGCAACTGAACAACAACAATGTAAACATCAGACCAGATAAATATGAGAGCTAAAACTATGTTACTGACAGAAGAAAATACATGAGAAAACCTTTACAATCTTGATAGGAACAAAAATCAGGAACCACTAAAAATTTGACAAATTGAATTTCATTAAAACTTTTGATCTTGAAAAGACACTGCTGACAAAATGATACATCAAGCTAGAGATAGGGAGAAAATATTTGCAAAACAAATATCCAGCAGTCATGTACAGATGTGAGAGCTGGACCATAAAGAAGAAAAAAACTGAAGCTATCAAATTGTTGTGCTGGAGAAGACTCTTGAGAGTTCCTTGGACTACAAGGAGATCAAATCAGTCCATCCTAAGGGAAATCAACCCTGAATATTCATCAGAAGGACTGATGCTGAAGCTCCAATACTTTGGCTGCCTGATGCAAAGAGCTGGTTCACTGGAAAAGATTCTGATGTTGGGAGAGATTGAGAGCAGAAGGAGAAGCAGGTGACAGAGGATGAGATGGTTGGATGGCATCACCGACTCAATGGACATGAGTCTGAACAAACTCCAGAAGATGGTGAAGGACGGGGAAGCCTGGCACACTGCAGTCCAGAACTGGACGAAACTGAGTGACTAAACAAGAAGCAACCACAACAATGGAACTTACATTATAGTGAAGAAAGAGAGACAATAAACAAGTAATTAAATATAAAATATACCAGATAACAATAAATACCATAAAAATATGGCAAGGAATATAGCTAGAAAGTGCTCAGGGATAGGAGCAGGAACTGTAAATACAGTAGACAGAAAAATCGTCATTGAAAAGGTGACATTTGAACCAAAGAAGATGAGGGAGTGACCCATGTGCATGTTTGGAAGAATGTTTCACTCAGAGGGCACGTCAAGTGCAAAGTCCCAGAGGCAACAAAATCCTTGGTAAGTGTGCGGAACTGCAAGGAAGCCAGTGACACTAGCACTGGATGGCCCAACATGGGAGCCACAGCCACATGTGGTTATTGAGCCCCTGAAATGTCCCTAGTTAAAACTGTGTAATTTTAAACTGTGTCATTTTATCTTCTAATGATTATGCTACTGGCCTCAGTTCTTCACTCCTCCTGTAACCATGCCCTTTGCAAAGAGACTTCATAGCTCAATCATCCTAGGAAAAAGAGAAAAAGCTGTTTTCTGCCCCTTGATTCTGAGTTTGCATGTTAGACGTATACTAGGATTCAGCCTAAATCTTCGCCCCTCAGGCTCAAGAATTAAATGTTTGTTTATTGTCTTAAGCTACTGATTCTTGGGATGGTTTATTTGATGGCCATTCTGAGAGGCTACCTGCCTTTTCTTGGATACCACTGATTTCCTACTTTGAACTTTGGAAACCATTACATGGGTATAAAAGAGTAAGCACTGGAGTTTGAAACACAGATGCAATGAACATAAACTTGAGCAAATTCCGGGAGATGCTGAGGGACAGGGAGGCCTGGCATGCTGCAGTCCATGGGGTTGCAAACAGTGGGATGACTGGACAAATGAACAACAATAACAAGTTCCAAGTATTTGGTTTAACTTTTCTAAGGGCTGCTGGATCATGGAGAAAGCAAGAGAGTTCCAGAAAAACATCTATTTCTGCTTCACTGACTATGCCAAAGCCTTTGACTGTGTGGATCACAATAATCTATGGAAAACACTGAAAGAGATGGGAATACCAGACCACCTGACCTGCCTCTTGAGAAACCTGTATGCAGGTCAGGAAGCAACAGTCAGAACTGGACATGGAACAACAGACTGGTTCCAAATAGGAAAAGGAGTACGTCAAGGTTGTATATTGTCACCCTGCTTATTTAACTAATATGCAGAGTACATCATGAGGAATGCTGGGCTGGAAGAAGCACAAGCTGGAATCAAGATTGCCGGGAGAAATATCAATAACCTCAGATATGCAGATAACACCACCCTTATGGCAGAAAGTGAAGAGGAACTCAAAAGCCTCTTCATGAAAGTGAAAGAGGAGAGTGAAAAGGTTGGCTTGAAGCTCAACATTCAGAAAACAAAGATAATGGCATCTGGTCCCATCACTTCATGGGAAATAGATGGGGAAACAGTGGAAACTGAGTGTCAGACTTTATTTTTTTGGGCTCCAAAATCACTGCGGATGCTGATTGCAGCCATGAAATTGAGAGTTGGACTGTGAAGAAGGCTGATCGCCGAAGAATCGATGCTTTTGAAGTGTGGTGTTGGAGAAGACTCTTGAGAGTCCCTTATACTGCAAGGAGATCCAACCAGTCCATTCTAAAGGAGATCAATCCTGGATGTTCATTGGAGGGACTGATGCTAAAGCTGAAACTGCAATACTTTGGCCACCTCATGTGACGGGTTGACTCACTGGAAAAGACTCTGATGCTGGGAAAGGTTGGGGGCGGGAGGAGAAGGGGACGACAGAGAATGAGATGGCTGGATGGCATCACCGACTCTGTGGACATGGGTTTGAGTGTACTCCGGGAGTTGGTGATGGACAGGGAGGCCTGGCGTGCTGTGATTCATGGGGTCGCGGAGAGTCGGACACGACTGAGCGACTGAACTGAACTGAACTGAACTGGAGAGTCAGACACGACTGAGCGACTGAACTGAACTGAACTGACTCCTTGGAAGGAAAGTTATGACCAACCTAGACAGCATATTAAAAAGCAGAGACATTACTTTGCCAACAAAGGTCCATCTAGTCAAGGCTATGGTTTTTCCAGTGGTCATGAATGGATGTGAGATTTGGACTGTGAAGAAAGCTGAGCACCGAAAAATTGATGCTTTTGAACTGTGGTGTTGGAGAAGACTCTTGAGAGTCCCTTGGACTGCAAGGAGATCCAACCAGTCCATTCTAAAGGAGATCAATCCTGGGTGTTCATTGGAGGGACTGATGCTAAAGTTGAAACTCCAATACTTTGGCCACCTCATGCGACGAGTTGACTCACTGGAAAAGAGTCTGATGCTGGGAAAGATTTGGGGCCGGAGGAGAAGAGGACAACAGAGAATGAGATGGCTGGATGGCATCACTGACTCAATGGACATGAGTTTGTGTGAACTCCGGGAGTTGGTGATGGACAGGGAGGCCTGGCATGCTGTGATTCATGGGGTTGCAAAGAGTTGGACACGACTGAGCGACTGAACTGAACTGAACTGAAGGGCTGCAGAATGGCTTGTTTTCAAAATGGAGTGGGTACGGGACTAGAATTAGGATAATTTTTTGTGCTGTATGGACTTAAAAAAGCAGAACATGCATGTAGCTGGACTAATTCCATTCCTCAGATTTTAAGAAGCTACATGAATTTCAGTGGCTGATCACCTAGGCTAAAACTGCTGAAGGAGCCTGACTTTGCTCAGTCTTGGCAGTACAACACCTCTGTTTGAGACTGAGTAGAATCAGAAATTGGGGGGGAATAATCTGTGGAGTTTAGCCAAGGAAATGTTGATGTTGATATCTTTGAATTTAAGTCTATAAGGTAAGGTTATTTAAGCTTTAGGCTTTAATTTATCCTTTATTTTGTTTAGTCATTGTGTCCAACTCTTTTGTGACCCCATGGACTATAGTCCACCAGGCACCTTTGTTCATGGGATTTCCCAGACAAGAATACTAGAGTGGGCTGCCATTTCCTACTCCAGGCAATATTCCCCACCCAGGGATCAAACCCACATCTCCTGCATTGGCAGGCAGATTCTTTACCACTGACCCAGCAGGGAAGGCTAAATTTTATTTATATCACGAGGTAATAAAATATGTTTCCCTGTTCCCCCGGTGGCAGCTGGTGCAAACTGCAGGTATGGTGCCAGAAAGGTATGCAGCCCTCTGTGCCATTGGTTTAGGAAACCAAAATCTACAATATGATATCAAATACTTCACAAAAAGAGCCAGTCTAGGTCTCTTAACCCCACATGCTTAAAGCAGGTGATAAGGGACCCATCTGAGTTTTAGGGGTGGAAAGTTAGTTTCCTTGGCCTTAGAGATATCTTTAAATCTACTGAGCCTGAACTTTGGGGGAATCCTATTCCCCCTTTTACAAGCAGATCTAAATTGGACTACACAAACCTAGTCCTAAGCATTCTTGGCAGTTTTGTATATCTGTAACTTGATCTAGCTAGTCTTAAGAAGTTGGAGAGAACATTTGTCTGGATCAAAACTGACTGGGGAGTGACTGGAAGTCAGAAGCTATTCTTTTGATCTCTTACGTAAAGAAGAAGGCAGCTTCTCCCCCGGACCAAGACACCCTACCCCCACCACACACACATATACATACTCACATCATGCGAGGAAAACAGTGCTCCTTTCATTGGAAAAGCCACTTATTTGCAAAGCACTTACACCTTCAAAAAGTGTAAGAAAGAGTGTCAGCATTCTTTGTCTACCATGTAGACCATGTAGTAATCATAATATTACTACACCCTATGAAAACACCACTATGGGATGTGTTTAGTCAGGATCTGATTATTTTTGATTGTGACAGTAGTTGTGGAAAGAGCTTCCCCGGTGAATCAGTGTAAGGAAACTGCCTGCAATGCAGGAGACAAGGGTTCAATCCCTGGTTTGGGAAGATCCCTTGGAAAAGGAAACGGCAGCCCACTCTAGTATTCTTGCCCGGGAAATCCCGTGAACAAATGTGCCTATCAGGCTACAGTCCACTGGGGTCACAAAAGTCCAACACTAAATAACAACAAATTAGTAGTGGGGGAAAAAATCCTGTAGATATTTATTCCTCAGAGAGAGAATTTTTAAGCCAGAAAACCTGGCTCAAGCACTTTAAATTATGTGATAAATCTGTTGATTTGCATCAGACCAGACTATCATTTGAGTTTTTTATATATTTTATCTTAGTATTTTAAACTTCACTAGATCAGAGAAAAGCAAAAGTAATATTTGTTTTCTGTAATAATTTAAATAGTAGAAAGATCCATAAAGTAAAATGAACCACCCCCCCATCCCCAATCCAATTTAGGCAGCCAATGACAAAAGTTTAGTATGTGTCTTTCTACCTTTTTCCTCTGTGCTCACACAGACACACATAAAGACAAATGCATCATCCAGTTGGTTTTAAGTTCATGCTGTGTGTTAACGCTACCATTTGCTTTTTATTTTTTTCTCATTTAACACGTTATGGTGGACATCTCTGCAATTTCTTATGTATAGATCTAATCCATTATTTTTAATAGCATAATATCCTAACAGTATTAGCCCTTTCCCTACTGATGGACATTCAGCCTATTTCTATTTGTTTGCTTGTTTTAATCACTGTAAACAATCCTGCAATAAATATTATTATATGTAAATCCACACTAGTGCATTTATTTTTGCAGGATAAAACTGTAGGGATCTTGAGTCATAGGATATGTGATGTGTACTATTAATGTTAGCAGTTACTTTCCCCAAAGCTTGTAGAAATGTACGTTCTGCCACTTACCAAATCCTTGCCTGTCCTGAATGTTAGCAATCTTAATTTTTTGACAATCTGAGGATGAAAAATGGTATCTCTCTTTTGTTCCCCTCCAATCTATTCTGTATTTGGCAG
The DNA here is from genome assembly GCF_049115385.1 of Moschus berezovskii. NCBI lineage: Eukaryota > Metazoa > Chordata > Mammalia > Artiodactyla > Moschidae > Moschus > Moschus berezovskii. The sequence goes on from NC_142465.1 coordinate 75,821,836, forward strand.
TGATCTTTAAAAAACAAACAAACAACTTTACCACGTCATCTCTCTGCTCAAAACACCTTATTTATTTACCATCACTCTTAGAATAATGGCTAAGAGTCATGCTTTGACATGGCCAAAAAGCAACTTGTGGTCTAATTTCTGCCTCTCTGGTGGGCTTTTTGCCCAGGAGGGCTTTTCCAATGGGTCTCTACTCTCCTGAGAAATCAAGATGACATATTAGTTTGTTTGCTGGTATAACTCTCAGAGGAAGCTACACCTTTTAAAATGTGACTAATTTATGCCTGAAAGGAATAATTATTCCTATTTTATTTGCCTTGATGGAAGCGCTTTTCCAATTGCTTCAGGCTGATCATTTAGAGTAAACAGGGACGCATCAGTTCAGTTCAGTTCAGTTCAGTCGCTTAGTCGTGTCCGACTCTTTGCGACCCCATGAACCACAGCATGCCAGGCCTCCCTGTCCATCACCAACTCCCAGAGTTCACTCAAACCCATGTTCATCGAGTCGGTGATGCCATCCAGCCATCTCATTCTCCATCGTCCCCGTCTCCTCCTACCCCCAATCCCTCCCAGCATCAGACTCTTTTCCAGTGAGTCAACTCGTCGCATGAGGTGGCCAAAGTATTGGAGTTTCAGCTTTAGCATCAGTCCTTCCAATGAACACCCAGGATTGATCTCTTTTAGAATGGACTGGTTGGATTTCCTTGCAGTCCAAGGGACTCTTAAGAGTCTTCTCCAGCACCACAGTTCAAAAGCATCAATTCTTCGGCGATCAGCTTTCTTCACAGTCCAACTCTCACATCCATACATGACCATGGGAAAAACCATAGCCTTGACTAGACGGACCTTGGTTGGCAAAGTAATGTCTCTGCTCTTTAATATGCTATCTAGGCTGGTGAGTAAGCGTCTTTTAATTTCATGGCTGCAATCAGCATCCAAAGTGATTTTGGAGCCCAAAAAAATAAAGTCTGACACGGTTTCCACTGTTTCCCCATCTATTTCCCATGAAGTGATGGGACCAGATGCCATGATCTTTGTTTTCTGAATGTTGAGCTTCAAGCCAACCTTTTCACTCTCCTCTTTCACTTTCATCAAGAGGCTTTTGAGTTCCTCTTCACTTTCTGCCATAAGGGTTGTGTCATCTGCATATCTGAGGTGATTGATATTTCTCCCGGCAATCTTGACTCCAGCCTGTGCTTCTTCCAGCCCAGCGTTCCTCATGAGGTACTCTGCATATACGTTAAATAAACAGGGTGACAATATACAACCTTGACGTACTCCTTTTCCTATTTGGAACCAGTCTGTTGTTCAAGGACTCCTCAAAAAATCATGTTAGGGCGACATGAGGAACAGGCAGAAAGTCTGATTATAAATGTAGGGGGATTTTGCTTCTCTTGTTTTTAAGTTGGACTTTTAAAGTAGAAGTTGCCTTTAATGTGCTGGTTTGTAGAACAGGAAATCTGATTTTCAGTGTGATAACACATTCTTTGACATTAACCAGTACAGTTGGATTTTTAATGACACTTTCATCTTCAAAGCTCTTCATCAACAAGGTGGATTAATTATTCATTTTTTAGTTATGTTTTAAAAAGACAGTCTTCAAAGCCATCATCCTTTCTCCTTGGAAATGGGGCTCTCCCACTTTCAAATGTTGCTTTCTCACCCTCAAGGGTGAAAATAAATTGCATCTCTCTCTCTCTCTTTTTTAAACAAAAAGAATACAATAGAAATATACTCTACACTATGGAGAGATGATGTCCTTATATCCTGGGTGGGATTAGAAGAGGTCTGGAAGCAGTGTTTAAGCTGTGTTTACAGTAAGCACTGAGAAAGAACTTTGGCTAAAAGTGTTTGTTACTGCTCAGCCTTTTGATGTGCTCTTAAAAAGTAGCACAAATACATTACCGCCCAGTCTTCAACATAATAATAGGCAGACCCTTATATTTATTGCTACAGTGTATTTCTTTTCTGTTCCCTTCAAAAAATGTCTACTTGGGTTTTTAAAAGGTTCAGTTTTGGAGATGAAAACCCTCAAACTTTCCCCGAGGTGCTCCCTGACTTGACACATTTTTTAACCACAAGGGAGCAGTCTTCCCTTTGATGAGGTCTTCTCTCCGACTCTCCAGAAATGAAAGAGCAAGTGTAAGTTTTCAAACAGTCTAAAAGCTCCTTCCATTAACCCTGGACGCCGGAAACCACAAAGGGCAGTCAAGTTTTGATTTTCAAGGAGAAAGCCTATGGTAAACTTTCGCTCAGCCGCCAGTAGATCTGTTGGTTCCTGGGAGGAGCTCTTCTGAAACCTTGAAGATTCCTGTGCTCATGAAGACCCAGAGAGGTGGATTACAGTAATTTCAAAGCTTTTGGTGGCTTTGGAAGATTACTCAGTGTTTGGGGTGCATTCTCATTTCCAGGCCACGGGACCGTGGAGAGGAACCCCTTTTGTTATCTTTTGAAATAAGAAGATCAGAAGGGAAGAGAGGGTTTGAAGTGTGGATTGGGGTGGGGGTGGTCCTAAATCTTTGCCTATCACCTCCGCCTGGATCATTATAAAAAGATCGAGGAGTGCAATGAACTTAGGGAATCCTGCAACGTTTTCTTGAAGCTTGTTCTGAAACCTAGCTTCCGGACCCAGAAACTTCTCCAAAAGCTGACCAGCAGTTATCAGGCAGTCTGAATGGACCAGGATCTCCGCTTTGAAGATTTTCAGTCTCATCTTCTGCTGGGAGATTCATCTCTGGGGTGACTGGTTTTCTTTTTGGCGAATGATGGCGAAACGTCCACAGGCTGGACTGCTGACCCTGCCGTATCACCTGCGCCAGGTGCCTCTGGGCGTGCCGAGGTCCCTGCCCCGCCTCCCCCTGCGGGACTCTTTCAGAGTGTCAGTGAGTCTGGACCCCGCGTGCTGGCAGCGGGCGCTCGGCGGCGGCGGCGCCCCGAGGCGACCCTACCTACCCCTACGCCTGGACGGCGGCTTCGAGCCCGCCTTCCTCCGCAAGCGCAACGAGCGCGAGCGGCAGCGGGTGCGCTGCGTGAACGAGGGGTACGCGCGCCTCCGAGACCACCTGCCCCGCGAGCTGGCGGACAAGCGCCTCAGCAAAGTGGAGACTCTCCGCGCTGCCATCGGCTACATCAAGCAGCTCCAGGAGGTGCTGGAGCGTCACGCGCGGGGACAGGAGGGTGCGGCCGGTGCCGGCTCCTCTCGCAGGGCCGAATGCAACAGCGACGGCGAGTCCAAGGCCTCATCGGCGCCTTCGCCCAGCAGCGAGCCCGAGGACGGGGCCAGCTAAAGAGCGCCCGCCCGGCCCAAACCTCTCCCGCAGCTCTGCGCACAGTTGGCGTCTGCTCTAAGGTTCCCTCCGGAGGTAGTTTGAATTTGCTATCTTCCCCCTCACCCCCACCCCTCAATTCTCCAGAAATCTTAGGAAATAGAAATGAGTGCTCTAGGGAGAAAAAAGATTTTGACATTCTATTTGTTTCCATTCACACTCCACCATCACCACCCCTTATTTGTTATGTGCGTGCAACTTAAAGATGCTAATGAAACTCTGCCTATATCAAAAGCTGTACCAGACTCAAGGGCTTCCCTGATGGATCAGCGGGTAAAGAATCCCGCCTGCAATGCCGGAGATGCCGGTTTGATCCCTCGGTCCGGAAGATCCCCTGGAGGAGGAAAATGGCAACCCGCTCCAGTATTCTTGCCTGAAAAATCCCATGGACAGAGGAGCCTGGCATAGATAACAGTCCATGGGGTCTCAAAGAGTCGGACACGACTGACTGAGCGACTATGCACGTACCAGATTCTGAACTGCTCAAAACGGTAATTTGCCAGTCAGCAGGGGTGGGTAAATTAGGCATGTAAATACTGAAACAAATTCAACCAATAACCAAAGAAGAACTTTCCGAACTAGCTAACTAAATGACAGCGCTAAGATGAGAGGTACGGTTTTCCTGCCTTTAGGAATTGATGAGAAGTGCAATGACATCATGTTTTGGATGAAGGTGATCCTAAGCTGACACTTGAGAACACGTTTGCCAGAGCCAGCCAGACGAGCCTGTGCTGTTGACTGAGCGTGTTGAACGTTAGTACTAGAAAAAACATTACATATTTGAAACATCCTGTTTTATCAAAAAGTGGCCATGTAGAAACGTCATAGTATTTAGTGAATAATAACATGTTAGTATAAATGATCTTTTCGGAAGAGAACTCAGATTTGTATGAAAACTTATTTCTCCTCTTAGTTGTTTTGTCCATTTTCCTTTCATCCTTGTTCTCACTCCACCTAACCTTCAGTTAAAGTAACACTGTGACTGTAAAATAGGAAAAGGAAAAGGACCTGCTCCTTTCAACCAGGTTGAAGGGGAGGGAGGGATGGAGGCTGGTGCATTCTCAAACTTCTATCACCTTGAGGGTTTTCAACTATATTGAAATTGAAAGACTCTGGCAGTCTTTTAAAAATACTTAATTCTGGTCTTTTTTTTTTCCTGAGAAACAATCATAAATTCAGTAGGTAAGTCAAATGCTTGTTGATATATGAAGATAAGCTTCCTCTTGTTTGAGTCCCTCTCAAGTTTTCTAATATGCTGCATTCCCCTTTCCACAGAGACAGCTTTGCTCTGGGGGTGGGGGTGGGGGTGGAGGAACCAGGAAAAGGATGAAAAGAGAAAACTAACAAGGGTGAGGCTTTTCCAGGAATTCACTGAAGTTCCATAATGAGGTGGGTTTTATTACCCCCTTTCTTCAGATATGTGAACCAAGGGATGCTAATAAGCAATGAACGTCTTTTCAGAAATTTTGCTTTTCACATTTTGTCCAATTTATTCTCATAAATCTGTGAGGTGGGTATTATACATATTTGGAGTTTAAAAAAAAAAAGACTGGGAGAGACTACATGCCTTGCCCAGTAGTTAGTGTTTCAAGAATTAGCTGAGCTGAGATCTAGTCCAAAGTCGGCCTAACCCCAAAGCCCAGGCTTGCTTTCTGACCATGCTCTCCCTCGCCCTGTCATCTGCCAGCTGGGTGACTGAGCAAATGCTCCTCAAACTCTGCAACTCAGCTTCCTTGTCCTATTTCACAGAAGCGTATATTAAAGATCTTGGTAATCTGCGTAAAGATCTTGGTAATCTGCGTATATTAAAGATCTTGGTAATCTGCAATCTACAATCCAATGATTAAGTTAGTAGTGTTATTTAGCTCTACGGAGAGTAGGCCTGGTTAAAAATGATCTCTAGATGGGAGTGTGATTTCCTCAGTGTTTCAGAAGCACGGTAGAGTAAACCACTCTTCATAAGCATTCTATCTTCTATTGTAAGGTTCTAGGAGACATGACCGGTGGAATGCTGAATCCATGTTAAAATGCATTATTGATATTTATCATGAGGAGTTATGGGATTCTGTTGTTTCTGGCTGCTCAAAGAAACGCTGTACCATGATTTACCACCACGCTTTACTTTTTCTTAAACAGCAAGTGGGGATTTGTGGTTTGAATGAGCAAGAAACAGCTATTTTCTTACCCATTACTTAGTTACATTCTCACAAACTCCTGTAATGTATCCATTTTGTTCTCCAAGCTGGTTCTTACTCCAGTGGGAGTTTCAGTGAAGCAAGCATGTATAGGTGATATATATTTTCTAATTAAGAAAAAGAGAAAACACTCATGTTATAATACCTCCCTGGCTGAGTTGGAGGAGAGGCAAACTAACCACGCTCTTCATTGGAGAACCTTGAGACTTTTCTCAGGAGCTTTCTATAGGTGGTAATAACACTCTTCATTCCTTTTTTCTGCTCCAGCTAATGGGCAGGCACCTTGACATTCTCTTTTCTAAAGTAGTAGTAATTTTTTAAAAAGTGTATTTTCTTTATCTGTACAGGTAATGTGGTTGCTTTCAATGCAGGAAAAAATAAAATTTGTTTTCATTTACTTCTTCAAAACATGTTATGAAATGTGTGAATAAATATACTACACTTTGCAGACATGAGTTTACAAAGAGAACAGGGGTTTCTCTAGTGGTCCAATGGCTAAGACTTCAAGCCCCCAGTGCAGGTTCAATCCCTGGTCAGGGAAGTAGGTCCCACGTGCCGCAACTAAAGATCCTGTGTGCTGCAGCTAAGACCTGGTGCAGCCAAATAAATAATTAAAAAAAAAAAAAGGGAGAGAGAGGACAAAGCAGTTTTAAAAGAGAACTTTCTTTCTGGATAAAATACCTTAAGAGACATCTGGTGAGACTTTTGTTTTCAGTCCTATTGAGAATAAAGCAATGATTTTGAGAAACCTTTGGGAATAATAATAATAATAAAATCCCATGTCAATCATTTAACTTTTTTTAAAGGGGGAAAGAAAAATCAGGCAGTTTTTCTGCAACTTTCCTAATGGCATAGGGAGGCATGCCAATTCAGGAATAAGACCTCTTAAAATGTTCAATCTTCCCCTTTTCTATGATTGAACATTTAACTAACCATAGAACAATTTGATTTTCAGGAATTCCCCAGTGGGCCAGTGGTTAGCACTCTGAGCTTTCACTGCTCAGAGGATCCAGGTTCATTCCCTGATCAGGGAACTAGGATCCTGCAAGCATGTGGCAAAACTGAAAAAAAAAAAAAAAAAGATTCAAAAAGGACAAAATTAACTACCAACAAGCAACATAAAAGCAATGGAGTGAATGGGAGTTTTAGGGAAATGATGCCTTCATGAAAGGAGAAACAGTAATGTTGTTCAAGATCTTGTTTCTTTGGCTACTCAGCCCAAATATAGTAATTAATTACATTGCATTGCTTTTGGACTATTCATAACACTGATTAACAACTGTGACACCTTACCCCTGCAGAGGGGTTGTTCTGGGGTGTGGGCCAGTTTGCCCTCTGGCTTGGTCTCTCACCAATCTGGTAACCTTGGGCGAGTCCCTAACTTCAGTGATCTCACTTCCCCATGCTAGAGCACATGAAGACTGGACTGCATGATCTTTTAATCCTTCAAGCTGGAAGATGCCGTTATTCTGTGTGAAATCCTAGACTAGGGGAAACATGTTTGTGAGACATGCCCACTTCCTGCCACACAGCTCAGTGGCTCTGTGCTTCTGTGTCATCTCTTCCTACTGGAAAGATTCAGTCCCAGAGCAGCTGTTTACCCTTTACTGAATCCTAATTGCTATTACAATGCTTCATTTTAAAAAGGCAAGCTTCATAATCTTTTGTGGAGTAGACTTTGAAGAATCATACAATCTGGAAGAAAAATGAACCCATTTCACCTCAGTATGAAGAAAAAAGGTTGTAACTGGTGTTCAAAATGATAGAGAAAAGAGGGGTTTATTCTAGCTTCAAGTGAGCAGAGGATTAGGAGGAAAGGCATTGGGGGATGTAGCCTTAGGCAAGGAACTGTATTTGGAGAACAGAACCTGAGTAATAGATTAGAAATGATGGTTGAGAAAAGGTTCTGGGAGGCACTGAAAGCCAGGTGAAAAGAACTTGAACTTTATTTTGTAGACAATGGCGAACTATTGAAAAAAAGGTTTTTTTTTGGCTTGGAGAGGGGTAAACTGTTCAGTGCTGTGGCTGAGGATCACTCTGGTGGTAGGAAGCGGCAGACCAACAGGATATTGCAATCATGAAGAAAGAGGAAATGAGGGCTTAAACAAAGGCAGTGGCAGTGGGAATGGGAAGGGATGGATTGGGAGATAAAGTGGGAGTAGCACTGATGGGTCTTAGCTACTCATAGAGGATGAGGAAGAGGAAGAAGTTAAGAGATGTGTCTAGGGAGTTCTCACCAACTGAAGTCAAAAACACAAAAGAGAAAGCAGGTTGAAAAGAGACATGTCTTGTTTTGGGAGATGCTGGGTTTATATTAATAGGTTACTCCTGTCCACAAGCAGTTGAAAATGCTGACAGTGCAGTCAGGAGGGAAATCAAGGGCAGCTGTAGGCTGAGAGGCACACGCATATAGTGACTGAACAAGTAAATGAGATTTCCCAGGGAAAGAAGGCCTACTCTGAAGGAGTGGCCCAAGAAAAATGTCTTTGAAGAGGACCAAGAAGCTGGAAGGAGAAACAGACTGTGTGAGATCATGGTAATTAAATGCAGATGTCATTTTGCAAGGAGGGAGTGGACAGCATCATATGAGTCAGAGCTGTCAGGGGATTTAAATGTGAGAGGGATCCATTAGATTTAGCCATTAAAAGATCACCAGAGACCTTTGTGAAAAGAGTGGGGGAGAAAGCAGAGGGAAGGCTAAAGACTGCCCTTTCAAGATGCTTCACAGTGAACAGAGTAGGAGAGCTGGTATGATATAAAGGGGACCAGTTGGAGGAGAACATGGCACATCAAAGAGTTCTGAGCTTGAGGTCTTACAAACAGTTCAAGTCAACACAGAAACTCCTGGATGACAGTTTTTCAAGGAGTCTGAAGTCAGGTCTGAAGGTCTTAGAAATTGGCAATATTAAAGAACTGGGAGGGTACCAGATTAGAAGGGAACCAGTTGAGACTAAGGTGGGTGTTTTAAATCATTGAAGATGAAGCAGATGTCTGCAAATGCCTGCCATTTGTAGGAACGGCGATGACAATGAGAAAAGGGCTGTGTGAAAAGTATGACTGTACGAGTTTAATACTGTCCTGTAGAACTGTCTGGCTTCAAAAGCATAGAATTCAGTTTTTGATGACTTCGTTAAAAAGTTGCACATACTCCTGTGATGATACAGAAACTTAAATGATATTTGTATTTAATATTTTATAATTTTGTGATTATAATTAACTATGAAAGTTCACCAGTGTTTATTATATGAGATAATGATAATACACAACACACCTTGCCTGAGTCAGGCAGCAAATAACAGATGCTCAATAATTTTTCTCTGTAGCATCTAGGGCTAAAAATAAAATTCTCACAGAGACTAACTTTTACGGAACCGGTATAAAGGAGATGCAATGTATCAAGGGTTGGTGAGAAAGAAAAATCAGTCCTGTTTTCTTCCCTTTGTGGAAATATCTGGAGATTGGAAGAAAAAAGAACTTAGGAAAAAGGAAAGGGTTTGGAGGGGAGTAGAATTGAGATGCCCTTTGGCTGTTTAGATTTGGAGAGATGTTGTCTGCTTCTTTGGCCTAGCCATTTCTGATCTGTGGGTAACATAACTTCAGAGGGCTTCCCTGGTGTCTCAGTGGTAAAAAAGAATCTACCTGCAATGCAGGAGAATGAAGGAGATGTGGTTTTGATCCTTGGGTCAGGAAGATCTGGAGAAGGAAATGGCAATCCACTCCAGTATTCTTGCCTGAGAAATACCATGGACAGAAGAGCCTGGTGGGCTACAGTCTATGGGGTTGCGAAGAGTCAGCATGACTTAGCAACCAAACAACATACCTTCAACCAAACAACATACCTTCAACTCAGGACACTTGAACTTAACACTTATCTTCCTGACTCCAGGCGCTATAAACCTTAATTGAATTTGAGACCAAAGTCCCATCAGTTCGGGGAAGGTATTTCATAGGATGAATCAGCATTACTTAGCTATAACCAAGTCAGCCAGTTTCAGATGGTGCATTTCACAAGCTTTCCAAGCTGTTTGTCTAGACAAAGGTTTTCTTCAAAGCTCCCAAAGTTATCATTGTCTTCTCCCAAAATGGGTAACAATCCCACCTGTCACCTTGGGAATGAGACTTTCGATGGAAATGTCGACCAGTGGAATCCTTCACAGAATGATCACTTCGTGTCCCTTCGCTTTCAGCCATTGCCAGCCCTTTCATGTCCATCACGCACACAGGATTCTGGGAGAGGGAAGAGGGCCTGACGCTGCTTTATTGGTCCATGAAACCGTAGAACCATTCCCAGCTCTTTGATTATCATCGCTGAGTTGTGTTTGTTTTTATGCACAGGCTCTCTGGGTGGTGAGAATGATTTTTTATCTGTTCGTAGCTATTTAGCTGCAGTCCTTTGCCAAAAACCTGTCAGCAGCCTTTTCTTGTTGGGTTAGTCACTATCATTAACCATGGTTAAAATGGAACTTAAAAAGCGGCAGAAGTGTGTCCAGACAATCAAACTGGTTTCTGCCTGCAAAGCAAGCCTTGAGGGGGGCACTGAAGACATTTCTTATATCCCTGACAGTAGAAACACCTCTGAAGGAATCAGATCTCAGAATCACAGGACTAGAAAGGGCCTTGGGAAATGACCTGATTCAACCCCAGGAGTTTTAGTGAGATGAACGATTAACCCATGCAGGGCAAAAGCATATCTGTTCTCTCTTAAAAGACCTCTGGTAACAGAAATTCTCCATCAGCTGACATTTCCTGAGGGCCTACCTGACAGCAGGTTGGCCCTTCTATGTATTATTCTCATTTGATCTTTACAACCATCCAACGAGGCATGTATTACATGCCGCTTTCATTTTAAAGATGAAGAACTAAAATTTAGGAAATTAATGTATCATACAGATCAGTGGTAGTAAACCGTCTATGGTCGGTCTTCATCCATCCATCTGTACATCAATCCATTCATCAGTCAGAAAATATTTACTAGTTGCCTACACAGAGCTTAACTTTAGGAAGAGGAAGAGTCAATAAACAAGCATAAATATGTTTTCAGGTGGCAATAATGGCCAAGAAAAATAAAGCAAGGATTTCTGTAATTCAATGACTTTTCACTCTGATTTTCAACCAACATCTCTTCTCCTTTTACTATTCTAAAGCAGTCCTGTGAGGATTCAAATGACTAGACAAAGCTCAATCAGAACAGTCATTTGGAGCAGTCAAAGAAAGAAAATTAAACTTGGCAGTCAAAATACCTAGTTCTCCATGCCTGGCTCTGTCATCAGTTAGTGCCCTTCAGCAAGCTACTTGATCTTTCAGGCTACATTCCAATTTGTAATGAAGGAATAATACCTACCATGCAAACCTAATTAAATTCAAGTGAATGGCTCATATAATCCTTTCTCCCACCCTCCCTCATTTGTTTGTTGGCTTGCTTGTTTATTTATAGGTAACAAATAAATTTAGAGAGATGCACATTCCATAGACAGAATACAATCCATTTGAAAAGCCAAGAGGCCCTGAAATATGGAATGGTTAGTTTTTGCGGGCTGGGTAATTTCACAGGCTAGTTGAGTGGGAGTATTATCCCAACTATTATGAGGAAGAGGCGGCGATGTCCAGGAATTGGGCCACTGCCCAATTTTTGGCCTTTCAGTGGTTGGCCCTGGAGCTGTCCTGGCACTGGTGGGTGTCATTTTGCATATGCTGCTGCTGCTGCTAAGTCACTTCAGTCGTGTCCAACTCTGTGCGACCCCATAGACGGCAGCCGACCAGGCTCTGCCGTCCCTGGGGTTCTTCAGGCACTGGAGTGGGTTGCCAATTCCTTCTCCAATGTGTGAAAGTGAAAAGTGAAAGTGAAATCGCTCAGTCATGTCTGACTCATAGTGACCCCATGGACTGCAGCCCACCAGGCTCTTCTGTCCATGCGATTTTCCAGGCAAGAGTACTGGAGTGGCTTGCCATTGCCTTCTCCGTTGCATATGCTAATGTATCACAATAAGCATATATGGCTCAAGGCCACTGGAAGCTGAATCTTTTGCCATCTTGGATCTAGTTGGTAGTTGGTTCTAACCAGTTTTTGTCACATCCTATGGCTGTCATTCTTCTAATGGTTGTTTAAAGGGGAATGCGCCCTCCCCTCCAGTTTCATTTCCTCCTCAGAGATTTTACTCATATATTCTAATGGGAAGCAGAGGGGGAAAGGTGAGTCTTCTGAAATTGCTTCAAGGCTGAGTAAGGGCATCAATCCTGCCTAGCCCTCCCTCATTTCTTAAGGACTAAAACCATATGTAAAAATGTTGGGTACACTGCAAAGCAAGAATGGTGATTTTTAACGTGTAAAGCACCTACTATATGTTTGGTACTTTTTTCATTTACTACACGTCTATCTGCAAGGTACAACTTCAATCACCACTCACTTCTCTATGATATGTCCTTACAACACTATCTTCAGATCACTGGTATTTCAGATACTAGTTTCAAAGCAAGAGCCTTTAAAGATCAGAAACTATTATAACTTGGCACACTCCAAGGTGCTTGATTAACAATTAATAGCATCTTCATACTCAGCTGATCCAGATCAACCCAAATCATGCTCTCTGGACAATGTGAAAATCCCATGTAGTCAAGCAATGTAGCAGATGCAAAAATAAGGACATAAATGAGAAGTAAGGACAGAAGGGGTAATGTGAGTTGTGTATTGGAATATCAGGCACAGGGAGTTGTAAACACTTCAGCAATACAGATGAGGCTAAAAGCAATTCTCAGAAATAGGAGAAAGTGACTTTAAAAAAGCAAGAACAAAATAGGAAAACCTAAAAAAAAAAGTTATCTTGTATGTAAGCTTTTAAAGGTTATATGAAGATCAAAATGGGAGCATCTTAAGATCTGAAAGACTTTACTTCAACATTTGAATCTTCAGTTCCTTGTTGCTCCACAAAACATTTCACAAAATTAGAAAATTAGTGAGTGTTCATATTTTATGTCTCATGAATTGGTTTTCGCAGCCACATGTTGATGACAGGAATTACACAGTCCATCATCAATGTGTGAATGTCAGTGCTTTTCAAAATATTACTGATAAACATACTGACTTTAGAGGCCTGAAAATGATGTGCACAGTAATAAGACTCATTTCATGCCTGGTGAAACTCAGACAGTCCCTTATGAAAGTGCATTCCCAGCTGTGACCATGTGCCCAGGCATGGGGAACATTTAGAGCAATAAAAACAGCTGGTTACTTCAACTTTGTTTGAACATTCATTTTCAAATGGCTTTTGCCTCAAATGAGAAAATGACATCTTTAGAACAAGGAAAACAACATTTGCAGTTTTCTTCTTGAACTCAAAATATTAACTATTACTTCCCAAGGTCATTAATAGGACCAAGTTTGGGGAAAATGCTACATATAGAAAAGCTTATAATACAGAAATGCCATGGCACAAACAATTTTTATTTCTCTACCTCATTTGCTCCCCTCTCCCCTCACCAGAGTGACTTTCAAAGCGTCCAATAGGACGTAACCTAAGTATCTTGGATGATCGGCAGCATTTCCGGCACTGACATCACAGTTCTGGAAGTAGACTTTGCTAAATGACATCACTGGGAAAGCCCAGTTAGAGGGAGTCCACACAGATACTCACTGTTGCCTCATCTCTAGAGATGGGAACCTAGAACCTGCCAGAAGCCTGTTTCTCATCCTCAAATGCCCTCCAGTGTCCACAGGTAAACTGCATCCTAATGATCACTGGGCCAACCCAGAGGCACAGTAATATATAATTACTGCATTAAGATCACTAATTTATTGGTAACTTTCAAACTCTAAACCCATTAAAGTTACTCAGTGCTCAAAGTAAAGACATGCTATTTCATGTCACATTTTTTTCAGAGGAAGTCTGCTTTTCTCTAGCTAGCATTTAGAAGATACTCCAATGGGGGATTTTATTATAAGTTGAGGGATAAGTGTTAGAAAAGAATATCTTTAAGGCGCATCTCTGAAAGCAGGCAGGGAGAAAATCAGAAAACAGCAACACTGACCAAAGTGAATCAAGTAGAAACACTAACTGTCCTAAGCTATGAAACATTAAGCATGAAATATAAACAACATATTACGACTTTATTAGATTTTTCCATTTTAGGTCTGGACTCAACTGTGGCCTTAGTAACCTATAACTTTAACATCTTCGGGTGTCACAGTACATAGCACCTCATCTGATTAGGTGGCACAAGACTAGTCAACCTGTCAACACAGAGTAACCATTAGCATCACAGCTGCGGCCATTTGATGTTTTATAATAATTCAATCACAAATGTAAAGATACTCAGTATTTTGTGGGGGTTCTCCGATGCTGCCTTGTAAGTTATTATTGAAGAAAAGTCTACCTGACCAGGCCTAATTCATGACAGACACCAGCTGATGCCATTTTTACAGGTAAGTCAAAACTCTGCCTTATGTTTAGAATGACAAAGGTAACAAGTCTATGAAAAGTTATTTTCTTTTGGGTACCCATCCCTATACTCCACACACATCTCCCCTCTATAACTTGTCCCATTATCCATCTGTTCAACATCCCTCTTTGACCCATCTGTATGCACTAAGTAAGAACAATATTTAGGGTTTTGCTCAGTGTAGGACAAGGCAGTATGAGTGGAAAGTGGACAAAGTGACAGAGGGAAAAAAGACATTCCAAAACCTCCCTATTTAATAGAATGTTCTTCACAATACCTCACAGGCTGGAAACAGAGGTTGGTGTAAAGAACTTCATTCTGATGAAGAAAGACTTGTGTGACTGAGTAACGCAGATTCTTGACTTAGCCTCACCCCCTAACAGATTTTTCTAAAAATATGTGGGATAATCAGGGAGGAAGCATATACACTTCTTTCCAAGTGGGGGCAACATGACTCCTTCCGGAAGGTAAGTTTACAACATTGACTCCAGAATTGGAAGCCGCCCCACCAGCCATTTTGGAACAGGCAGCTAGAGTTGCAAACCCTGGAACCTGTCAGGCCTCGAGTGTGATGTCTGAAGAGCATTTTTGTCCACTTCAGGGAGGGTCAGTGGTGTGCGGTGGCCGTGGTCAGGGTTCTATCCTTTGATAACAGCAATCGGCCTCAGTTTAATGGCCTTCTTGCTGATTCCAGCATCATGGCAGGTGTTCACCACATCCGTCACGTTCTTATAGGACTCAGGGGCCTGTAGGGTTGGAGTTAAACATTGCAAAAGTCTACATAAAATGGAATCTTTCAAAGTATTAATCTCCACTTATAATTACAGAAATGCACATTCAAACAGCACTGAGTTGGGTGGTTTGTTTTTTTTTTGCCTATAAAATTAGCAAAGATTTAAAAGATGATTAAGTTCAGTATTGGTAAGGTGGCAGTATGATAAACATTCTCATCTTGTTTTATATTTTTTCTGTATCTCTCTAAATTTCCCCAAAGAACGTGTATCACTTACATAGTAGGAAAAGTAGTAAATGTAACTGAATAAAGCACACCAATATCCAACTGAAAGGAAATGTACCAAATCATTCTCTTAGTGGTAACTATCTTTGGATGGTAGAGTTACTAACAATATTGATTTTCTCTTATATGTTTCTATAGTTTTCAAAATTCCTGGAATGAACACATAATACCTTCACAATAAGGAAAGGTTGTTACATTCACATATATAACTAACACTGTATTCATGCATGTGTACATGTGTATATATACATACACACACACAGTTTGTCTCTGTGGTTTCTAGTAGGACCTCCCCACCTTCCTTCAGTCTTGCCACCAACAGAATAAACCTCTTCACGCACACCTTTCATCTCCATGCCTGTCAGCACAGCAAGCTTAGAACTCTTACTGAATCCCATGGGACTGTGTGCACACCCGTTTCTGAAAGCCCATCTCTCACTCCCTTAAAAGTTTCTGGAATGTTTCCACTGTGACCCCTGAACTCCTTTTCACTGAGTCAAAGGCAAAGAACTTCTTCCCTTCTTGTTTAAACATTCTCTTTGCCTTCTTGTTCTTGCTGAAACATGGATCTACCATGAGGATGTTACTTCTGCCTCCAACTTTCTGAAGTAGCAGCTGTTTTCTCTCCCAAACTGGGTCATGCCATTAAGTTGAGAAGTGGGACAGGTGTCCCTGCTCTTCATGGTTCCTTTCAGACCATTTTCCCTCCTTTCTCCCAGTTTTGAATTTTGAATTTTTCTCTTCATGGTTCCTTTCAGACCATTTTCCCTCCTTGCCCCAAGTTTATAAATTCTGCAAAATTTATACCACCTACTACTCTTCTTGCTGCAATCATTTGCTGGAATCTGTTCCCATTGTTATTTGAAGGTTTCCAGCTCCTGGGTCATCCTGAGCCTCTCCGGCTATAATTCTGAACACTTTCAATATCCAGGAAGAGGATCCTTTCAGTACCTGGTTTCCGAGTTCCTTGATTGCTGCTCCTTCAATGCTTACCTCAGCCATTCACTCCCAGAGTGACAACCCAGAACTAGTCATCACCAATGCTTACAACTACCCCAGTCTCAGCTCCCAACATAAGGCTGGTTAACACAGCCTAGGTTTTCACCTCCAACAATCCTTTAAACCTCACAAGACCCACAATCTTTCTGCAACCCATCAACAACTTTGATTATCTTTCACTGTGCTGTACTTGCAACCTCGACTAAAGGAAACTCAACATCTCTTTCACGCCTCCACCTATAGAGTTGAACGTGGTTGAAAAACACCCAACCACTGAATTTAAGTTCAGGTGGATCCTTGACACTGTCCTGCCAATCACCTAAATTTCACTATGCCAATCACTCACTCTTAAATGATGATTTCATCATACCTGAGCTCCTAGCAAAGACAACCCCCATGAGATCTCACCTTCTTTCATCTCCTTAGTTCAGTTCAGTTCAGTCGCTCAGTCGTGTCTGACTCTTTGAGACCCCTGAACCACAGCACGCCAGGCCTCCCTGTCCATCACCAACTCCCAAAGTCCACCCCAACCCATGTCCATCGAGTTGGTGATGCCATCCAACCATCTCATCCTCTGTCATCCCCTTCTCCTCCTGCCCTCTATCTTTCCCAGCATCAGGGTCTTTTCAAATGAGTCAGCTCTTCGCATCAGGTGGCCAAAGTACTGGAGTTTCAGCTTCAACATCAGTCCTTCCAATGAACACCCAGGACTGATCTCCTTTAGGATAGACTAGTTGGATCTCCTTGCAGTCCAAGGGACTCTCAGGAGTCTTCAACACCACAGTTCAAAAGCATCGATTCTTCGGCGCTCAGCTTTCTTCACAGTCCAACTCTCACATCCATACATGACCACTGGAAAAACCATAGCCCTGACTAGACGGACCTTGGCTGACAAAGTAATGTCTCTGCTTTTTAATATGCTATCTAGGTTGGTCATAACTTTCCTTCCAAGGAGTAAGCGTCTCTTAATTTCATGGCTGCAATCAGCATCTGCAGTGATTTTGGAGCCCAGAAAAATAAAGTCAGCCACTGTTTCCACTGTTTCCCCATCTATTTGCCAGGAAGAGATGGGACCAGATGCCATGATCTTAGTTTTCTGAATGATGACCTTTAAGCCAACTTTTTCACTCTCCTCTTTCACTTTCAAGAGGCTCTTTAGTTCTTCTTCAGTTTCTGCCATAAGGGTGGTATCATCTGAATATCTGAGGTTATTGATATTTCTCCTGGCAATCTTGATTCCAGCTTGTGCTTCTTCCAGCCCAGCATTCCTCATGATGTACTCTGCATATACGTTAAATAAGCAGGGTGACAATATACAGCCTTGACGTACTCCTTTTCCTATTTGGAACCAGTCTGCTGTTCCATGTCCAGTTCTGACTGTTGCTTCCTGACCTGCATACAGGCTTCTCAAGAGGCAAGTCAGGTGGTCTGGTATTCCCATCTCTTTCAGAATTTTCCACAGTTTATTGTGATCCACACAGTCAAAGGCTTTGGCATAGTCAATGAAGCAGAAATAGATGTTTTTCTGGAACTCTCTTGCTTTTTCGATGATCCAGTGGATGTTGGCAATTTGATCTCTGGTGCCTCTGCCTTTTCTAAAACCAGCTTGAACATCTGGAAGTTCACAGTTCACATATTGCTAAAGCCTGGCTTGGAGAAATTAAACAGTACTTTACTAGCGTGTGAGATGAGTGCAATTGTGCGGTAGTTTGAGCATTCTTTGGCATTGCCTTTCTTTGGGACTGGAATGAAGACTGACCTTTTCCAGTCCTGTGGCCACTGCTGAGTTTTCCAAATTTGCTGGCATATTGAGTACAACACTTTCACAGCATCATCTTTCAGGATTTGAAATAGCTCAACTGGAATTCCATCACCTCCACTAGCTTTGTTCCTAGTGATGCTTCCTAAGGCCCACTTGACTTCACATTCCAAGATGTCTGGCTCTAGGTGAGTAATCACACTGTCGTGGTTATCTGGGTTGTGAAGATCTTTTCTGTACAATTCTTCTGTATTCTTGCCACTTCTTCTTAATATCTTCTGCTTCTGTTAGGTCTCTACCATTTCTGTCCTTTATTGGGCTCACGTTTGCATGAAACGTTCCCTTGGTATCTCTAATTTTCTAATTTTCATCTCCTCAAGGATATTTCTATTAGCAATAGTAACAACTACTGTCTCTGTGTACTGGCATACATTATGAACAGTTTTATGCTGCATACTTATCAAAATTTCACTTACCTCTTCCATTACCAGCTTAGGTGAGGCAACTCGGATTGCAATTCCCATGTCTGCCAATTTGTCGAGGACGTCCTGGAAATCTAAATTACGTCTTGACTTTGCTCGGGACAGTGCACGGCCCTAGGTTGGGAAAGGAATGAACTTCATTTATAAATTATGTTCAATCCCAGCGATTATTTAAACCCTTAGGATTATATGCTTTTTCCTTGACTTCTTTTTAAACTACATAAAGAATTAAAAAACAATTTTTTCCTATTTCATCAAGCTTATAATGTGCCTTTTGTTGTAAGATTCATATCTTTGTGGAAAACAAATGTGCATTTACAAAGCATTTTAAGACTCAGTTTTGTGTTTTTGATCACTATTAATTATCAAGTAAATACAAATATGTTAATTTAAAATTGTAAATGCTAAGTCTATCATCACAAAAACTCTGTGCCGTTTGTGATTTAAAACAGTTTCTCAGCCTTAGCACTTACTGACGTCCTGGATTAGGTAACTGTCATACACACTGTAAGACACTTAGCAGAGTCTTTGGCCTCTACTCACTACATGCCAACAGCAAAATTCCCCTCCCCGACTGTGACAATAAAAAATGCCCTGAAACATTGTTGAGGTGTGTGAGGGAAGATGATTTTGATCACTGGGTGAAAAATTAGAAGTTGAGAGGCAACTGGAAACAAGAAAGGGTCAGAGGGAAAAATAGTACAGTTTATATATATGTATCGGAGAAGGCAATGGCAACCCACTCCAGTACTCTTGCCTGGAAACTCCCATGGATGGAGGAGCCTGGTAGACTGAAGTCCATGGGGTCGCTAAGAGTCGGACACGACTGAGCAACTTCACTTTCACTTTCATGCATTGGAGAAGGAAATGGCAACCCACTCCAGTGTTCTTGCCTGGAGAATCCCAGGGACAGGGGAGCCTGGTGGGCTACAGTCTATGGGGTCGCACAGAGTTAAACACGACTGAAGCAACTTAGCAGCAGCAGCATATATATATATGTGTGTGTGTGAGGGCCTGTCCGGTTGAAAAGATATCCTAGACAGTTTCTATTTTCCACTCCATCACCAGCTAAGAACGTTAATGACTTAGAAAAGCAGTTAGAAAACTGGTTTGGGAGCCAAATCTGGCCTACTACCTGTTTCTGTAAATAAAGTTTTATTAGACACAGCAAACCCACTTGTTTATGTACAGTTGCTTTCTACTATGATGGCAAAATGGAATGGCTCCTACAGAGATCTTCTGACCCAAAAAGCCTAAAATGTTCATTGTCTGGTGCTTTATAGAAAGTTTACCAACGCCTGGCTTAGAAGAATCAATATACTGAAATAGGTGAGCAGTCTGCACAAGGGTCCTAATTTGCAAAATAGGGCATTTCCTCCAAATCTTGAGTGGATCTACCCAGTAAGGAACAAATAGTGCTAAAAGCTAGGTCTGTAAATCACTGAGAAACACTGTGAGGTAAACCTGCATCAGGTTAAGTTTTATCAGTTATACTAGTGTGACAATTTCTCAATCTGCATTTTGTGGATTCAGAGTTGAGGAACAGTCCCTAGCCATACAATGAGCTCACTAAAGTTGAGATACTTGGTGACGTCAGTATATATTACTAGACAGTATATATTATGGGGATAAACTCATGTAGAAGACAAGACAGATCCAAACCTCAACTTTGTTAATGTTCAACCAAGGGTTTCCCTGATAGTTCAGATGGTAGAGTCTGCCTGCCGTGCGGGTGACCTGGGTTCAATCCCTGGCCCTGGAAGATCCCCTGGAGAAGGAAATGGCGACCCACTCCAGTGTTCTTGCCTGGAAAATCCCATGAACAGAGGAGCCTTGCAGGCTACGGCCCATGGGATCACAAAGAGTTGGACACGACTGAGCGACTTCACTTTCACTTTCAAGTATATTTACCCATCAAAATGCAAAGCAATGACTACACTGAAGAGAGCCTTTCTAAGTAAGCTTCTGTTTTCATAACTCACCGCTCCATGACAAGTTGTTCCAAAGGTTTCAGTCATGCCCTGCTCAGTACCAGTAAGAACATAGCTACAGGTTCCCATGGTGCCACCAATGAGCACCGGTTGTCCGGTAAGCTGAGGAAGTACACAAATCAAACATGTTAACATTCAGAAATGCATGAACTTTCCATGCCTGAGATTTAAATTTCCTCTTTCTCTAAAGGACTGTGGAGAAGCCTGGACCTCTATATGCATTGCTCTCACAACTACATTAAGACAGTATTTTGATTCTTTGATAACTGAAAGGTAAGGGTAGAGGATGGGAGGGAAAATGTGAGGACCAGGAAGACAGAAAACAGACCAAAGGTAAGAGCAAAACAAAACTCAAACGTGTAGGGAAGAGTTTTTAGGAAGAACCATCCTGAGCAAGTGTGGCTCCTGCCCTCTCAGGCTTGTTTCCTGATCTGTGAAATGGCTGGTTAAGGGTCCTTCTGAGTTGATCACAGCCAGACATCGAAAGAAGAGAAATGAAACAGACCGAGTTTAGTCTCAATCCTGTCTTCTAATCATTCAAAGGCCTTAAAAAGATAATCTTAATGTATCTTAATGGAGCAGAATATTCTCCACGCAGCATTGTTTAGACAGCACACTGCAAGCACAGATGAAGGGTGAAGTCGTGCTTCAGAGAAGACTGGAAATCACTGTTCTCATGGATGACAGACTGTTTTCTTTTCACAATTGCTGCTTTCCTGTTTAAATTCGCCCATATTTAGAACTGTCCAAATCATGCCCCCACTGCTTAAAACCACAAATAGCTCAGTACGTACTTGGTAATCAACTGCAATGAGGGGATGGTGAGGAGGGAAGGCTCGGGTGGACCCCTTCCTGTGTACTAACAGAGTCCGCTCCTTCCCGTCCACCACATGCTGTTCTACTTTGGCAATATTGTGAGAAACATCATAGATCACATGCAGGTCCAAGTCATCAGGGGTTGTGTTGAAAACCTTGGCAAAAGCCTAAGAGAGAAAGCTTAATGTTAATAGCCAGAACTAAGTCTTCAGAACTTACTGATTCTAAAAGTTCTGTTCCTGGAGGGAGTGAGGGATCTAAAAGTTCAAAATTAGTAAAATTATTAATCTTCAGGCAAAGGACAAAAACTGTCTTTAGACCACAGAGCAAGTTTCACTGAACAAATTGCAACTACTCTTGGGACTTCCCTGGTGGTCCAATGGTTGAGAATCCACCAGCCAGTAGAGGGGACACAGGTTCAATCCCTGGTCCGGGAAGATCCCATATGCCATAGGGCAACTAAGCCCACAAGCCACAACTATTGAGCCCACATGCCTAAAGCCTGTGCTCTGCAACCAGAGAAGCACCTTCAAGTAGAAGCCCGAGAACCGTAACTGGAGAGTAGCCACTGCTCCCTGCAATCAGAGAAGGCCTGAAAGTAGCAACAAAGACCCAGCAAAGCCACATTCTTTTTTAAAAAGAAATCCTTTGGGGAGGAAAAAAAGATTACAACTACTCTTGATCTCACTCTTCAGAAATGCTTCCTCCTCAGCCTTCTGAATTTTAGGGAACAGGACTTCCACCCTCTCCATTGCTCAAGGCAAATTCTAGGAATAATTTTAGTTTCTCTTCTCCTACCAAAACCAAATTATATAGGCTTTGACTTGATTACACTGTTTTAAATCATTTAAGTTCATCATGTATAACTAGGAACAGACAAGCAGCTTCAACTGTACCTGACGGGTTAAGAATGTCATGGAAGAGCGGTTGACCCAGGCATAGTTCCCAGCCGCTGCCATTCCCTTCAGGTAGTCCTGACCCTCTGGGGAAGCGATTCGAGCACAAGCCAACTGACGGTCGTTGACTATAATCTTGTCTCTCTTCATGGCTTTTTCCATAGCTACAAGTGCATCTGAAAAGAGAGAGAGCAACAAGTCCAAGTCAGCCGGCTTTCCCTTTATAATTCAGATTTACTGCAGAAAGGTAGGCTATATTCAAAACCATTCTAAAAAGAAACAAATAAAATACAATTTTCCATTTAAATTGTTTCTGAGCTCATCTACTTGTTGGTTAAGATGTATTTATGAAGAATCTTCTGTCAGAGCTATCTGACACAATGTATGTGGACTCCAAAGAAAACACTTCCTCTCTAGGACTTACTCGTAAGGGGAACGGAGCTGTACAGAATTAACAACATCATGGTCTGAGTTACTCTTTTCCTGGCATGTGAATGAGAAGTAGCAAAACGTGTATTACTATCATGGCTTTTAAAAATAATTTTCAGTTACTTAACCTAAAAGAACTGGAGACAAATTGCTATATCTTCTGCAGGCAAATCGAATTCATGATAAACTGTAGAGAAGTACTCAGTAGAAAGTTCAGAAATGTTAGTCAGTGCTCCATACACCTGCTAGACAAAATACCCTAAACAGGCCATGTTGGGACAAATCATTAAATTCCCACAGAATGAAACGTACATACAAGGATGAACCATAATTGTAACTCAGAGTTTATAATTTCCATGTGCCCATATAACTTATCCTATATCCATAAACCTTTTCACACATCCTATGAATTATCCAAAATGACCTCTATTTCCCTGCCTCCTGCTTTTGTTTATGCTATCTTCTGGTCATGAATGTCCTGCACATATGATTGTTCAAATGTTGTGTGTCTATGAAGTCACCTCTAAAATCTTTTACCCAAACATTTTGTCTCTTCCATAGTATTTTATCAATTACTATCTTTTGTCTTTAGTTTTTCTTTTTAATAAACATGACATCTCTCTCATGAGATAATTTGACGGCAGAGTCCTTGCTATTTCATCACTGATATCTTGATAAATCTGCATCTATCATAAATTCTACAATTTAAGATTTTTATTGTTCTTTCTTGGTCAGATAGTAACAGTAATCTGTAGAGTAAACATAAAAAGTGGAGCTTTTACAACAGCAGACAAAATAATTATTCTCATTTTTTTCCAACAAGCAAGTTAAGGCCTAGTGAAGTTAATTTGTTCAAGGATGCGTTGGCAGTGAGGAGAATGAGGGTAAATAACTACAAGTACACTTTCAGCACTTTCTCCCTTAAACTTCTATATGGTTCCCCATAAAATGTACTTTTTAGCACCAAGCCAAAACTTAGGTCCAGAATATACCTGTGGCGACCTGGTGGCCCAAGCCTCTGCTTCCACTGTGGATCATCACACACACCTGCCCCTTATGGTCAATGCCCATTTTCTTAGCAGCATACTCGTTGAAAATCTCATCCACAACCTGGATTTCTGCATAGTGGTTGCCTGCTCCCAGAGTCCCCAGCTACAAAAGTGAGAATGATAAAACAGCAGCTACTCTGGTTTGAAAAAATCCATTTAAAAAGCAAACAGGCAGGAACAATCAACAAAAAGATAACCACACAGTGTTTTATGTAATAAAGAAACTTCTAAGCTTAGAAAGGTTTCATTTCAAGTACTATTCCACACAATTAAAATAATGTACAGCAGTTCCTGCAGTTTATTATATCATTATTTGCTTGAGTTACAACACATCAAAAGCTTCATCAACCAAAACTCAGACCATCAAATGGCTCACAGGACAATTTAAACATCATGGAGAGAATGGCCAAATTTTGGGATGAACTCTGATGAATGCTGACTCTTACACAACACATCACTGGAAGGATATATACCATAATTGGAGCTAATAGATGATTTAGGGACCCAGAAAATGGCAGTGCAACAAGTCTTCAGAGGTTGCCTAGTTTCAACTTTTATCTCAATTTTCAGCTAAGAAAACAAGACCCAGAAGGCAAGAGACTTGCCTAAAATCATAGTGAATTGGTGGCAAAGCCATCACAATTAGTGTAAATTTCAAACATCTGGTATATTTTTATCTCATGGACACCACGAATTGACAAGGTATCTGTTTTCAACTTAGATGATAGAAAACTTTCAGCCAAATCTGTAGACTGTCAAAGTTTCTAGATAAGCAATTTTGGTATACATTTTAAGTCTTATAATCATATTTCATTTTCTTCCCATCCACTTCTAATTCATGACACCTTGTTTTATTTTACAAATATCTGCAAGCTCCTGACAACTTTTTAAAAGAATAAGAATGAAGCATAAATAAAATTGTGTTCCTTTCAATGTACTCTGAAAAAAGCTGGGGATATACTCTCCACACATGGCAGACAGACTTTTTTCTCCCCCCTCACCAAAAAAAAATACATGAAAAAAATGAATGTCTCCCCTCCAAAGTGAGTGTTACCTGGGGAAGGCCTCTTTTTTTAGCCCTGGCTGAGACTTTATTGGGATCAGCTTGCAGCATCCTTCCATACTCCTCGCAGTGCTCCTTGTCCTCTGCCCAGGCATAGCCTTCTCTCAGGGACCAATCCACACCCATCTCCAAGGCCTCCTCCAAGTCTCTGAGTGAGTAACAAGGCGAAGGTCACTTCACAGCCAAGGCAGATCAAAACCTAAGAATGACCACATCTCAAAGGGCAGAGGAAAGCACTACATTTATTGCCTGTGCCTCAGGCATCGTGTGAGACATAGTTCATGCTATTAGCAGTTTGTTTTCTGAGCAAAGCAGTTTCATAAATAACTGAATACTAAAGTACTAAATGCCACATTGGAGATGATTATAGTTCTTCACGTTTTTATGCCCCTCATACTTTTCAAATTTTATTTACCTCTCTGATCCCGAATTCTATGATTAAGCAGCCACAGAAAATGTATAATTATAACCAACAATCATTATCTACCACCAACTTTACCACAGTTAACGCTAACTTTTCATAGTAACTTATGAAAAATAACGAATAATAAATAAAGCTATCTCAATGTCTTCAGGCAACACAGGTTAAATTTTAAGGTTTATTTCTACCTTCACAGAAGTACTACCTAGCTTTACTGTATCTGCATTTTGAAGTTGAGGTGTATACACATTAAATCCCTAGAAGGAAAAAGCTCTCATCTTTACCTAAAGGTCCAGTCCTCTTTCAAAATACTATCAGGAGCAATTACAATGATCAATGTGCACTCCCCACAACAGCTCATTTCAAACATTACCTATTAGGACAAAATTCCTATCAAAAATATTTGTAAACATGCTTGGAATTTATTAGATGTTCCAAGTATGCTTTTCAAAGTAGAACTGCATGTCAGGGACCACATAAAATCACAGAATAAGCATCTTTAAAATGTATCAGTTTTACTCGAAGTATTTTTTTGGGGGGGGGTGTTTTGCTTTTTGGTAAATAGGAGTTGTATATAACAGGAAATAGCTAAAACGTTTTAATATTAATGTCTGTACATGTAGCTGAATAGAACACAAAATTCACACAAACTTTAAAGATAAAACAGAAGATATTAAAGAGGAACACTTATTAAGCACACCCTGCAAAGTGTAAGGTGCACAGCTTTACACAAGATAGGACACAGTACACCAATGGCCACTAAAAGGCCACTGCAGTGTAGTCTTACATGGAATTCTCTGCTTTGGAAATACATGGTATCGTAGGTGAAGAACAAACTCAGGGCTATCACCCAAAAAGGAAGGTCGTCAGTAAATACATCTTTACTGACAAAGGACAGTGGTGTTCAGAGTATAACCTCTGAAGCCAAAGGATCCTTGATGTGAATCCTGACTTTACTTACTAGCTTATTTACTATTATCTCTTTAAACCTGTTTCCTTTCTTGTAAACCAGGGAAAATATTAGCATTATTACCTACACAAAATGATATACACATCCACCACCACACAATGCTCTGCACACAGGAAATGCTCAGTAAACATTAGTGGATATTATTCTATTTAGAACCGTATGTCAAAGGCTGTCACAATGAACATGAATTGACTGTTTCTAACAAACGTTTTGGACCTCATGCTTAAAAAAAACAATTCATTACACTTCCTGAAAAGTGACTGAACAATCCCTATCTCCTAAATGTCCTACACTGGAAATCCGTGAGAATCATGTGGTTATTATCTCTCATTCCATATATTGGAAACTTTTGTTCTTACTTGGCATTCATTGGGATGACACCTTTTGACCCCACTCCCACAGGAATGTGGTCAAACATAGCTTGGGCAAGTTGCTCTTTCACAGGCTGAACATCACTTTCATCTAAATTGGTTCTCAGCAAGCGGACACCACAGTTAATGTCAAATCCGACACCACCTACAAAATAGAGAAAAATTAAGTCAAATATTAGCAAAACCAGGTGGTCAGGCGTTGTTACCAGTGGTTACCCAGTATGAATAAAGGGTTTAAAAGATAGCCACTCTTAAAGATAACTACGCTTTAAAGTAGCTGACAAAGTAGCTAACAACAAAATAATTTAAACACATACTAAAGGTACGCTGTGGGCCAAGGAGGCAAAAATAACCATAAGTAACATTTAGACCAGAGATTAAAATGTGAATTATGTGCTTTTCTTATCAGGGGTTCTTGAATTCTATTAGTCCTTTCAAAGAACCAATTTTTCACTTTGTCAATCCTTTCCATTGTACATTGTTTCATTAATCTTGCTCTTATTTCCATCTTTCTATCTTTTTTGGGTTTAATTTGTTGTGCTTTTTGTTAACTTTTTGAGATGGATGCTTATATCACTGATACTGTAGCCTTTCTTCTTTTGTAATCTGTGCACTGAAGGCTGTGTATTTCTAATCAAGGTATTAATAGTAACAATTTTTATATAGGTTATTTTAAAAATTATCATTAGTTAAAATTATTTTGTAGTTTCCATTATGATTTTCTTGACCCACAGGGTATTTAAATGCATACTGCTCAATTTATAAACATATGGGGTTTCTGCCCCTTAGTTTTTATTGCTCATGATTTCTAACTTAACTCCACTGCAGTAGGATACTACTCTCTGTATCAGTGGTTTTTAGGTATGGCCCAAAGATCATTTCATGCCTTTCAGTTCAGTTCAATTCAGTTCAGTTCCGTCACTCAGTCGTGTCCGACTCTTTGCGACCCCATGAATCACAGTACACCAGGCCTCCCTGTCCATCATCAACTCCTGAAGTTCACTCAAACTCATGTCCATCGAGTTGGTGATGCCATCCATCCATTCATGCCTTTAGGATAACTGTATAACAATGCTAAGACATTCATTAGCCTTTTAAATGCATTCTCTCTACTGTACAGTGAAGTTTTCCAAAGGCTACATGACATGTGATAACATGTTTGTTGTGAGGCATAATGAAACATGGAATGTGTCCTTACGTGGTACTGTTTTAAACTTTTTCAGTTTTAATTTCCAGTAAGGTAAACATCGATAAAAGCCTTTGAGACCAACCTTCAATAATTTTAAGAATATAAAAAGGTCTCAAGTCTAAAGTTTGAAAACTGCTACTCTGATTTCAATGCTTTGAAATTTGAGACCATCTTTGTGGCTCAGTGCATGGTTTAGTTTTGGTGAACACTCTATGTGCACTTGAAAAGAATGTGTATCCTACAATTCTTGGATGCACTATAATGTGGGTGCACATATAATCATATATGTATCTTAGAGGTTAAGATGTCAAGTCTGTAACAGGATTGTTCGCATCATCTGTGTCCTTAAGGACAAATCTGCCATGACCTCAAAAGAAAAACTAAAAGTGCTAAATATTGGGAGCATGTACTTGCACTTTTTCTCTGGATCTTAGCCTCACAAATTCTTACTGTCTCAACAGTTTTCTTATGGTTTCAACAGATGTGTTTTGGTTTGAAATTTTTACAAAGCTTTTCTCATTATTCTTGGCAGAGGACTGCTCTAAAATGATCCTGTCCACCAAAACTCTCAACATATAATTTGTATTTTCATCTTTTCTTCAGACTCTGAGAGCACAGATACTACTTCTGGTGTGAAGTATTTTCAGTGAAAGCACACCAGAGCAGAAAAGAAGTGTACAACTAGAAGTGGATTATAACGATCATAATGAGAGCAGATGCTTATCCAGTACCTCCTAAGTGTCGAGCATTGTACTAAGTATTTTAGCACGGCTTAATGCATCTAATCTTCACAAAAATATTATGTTGTAAGTAATATCATTAGCTCCAATTTGCCTAAGAGGTAACTGTGACACAAAGAAGATACACTAGCCAGGGAAGCGTTTTGGTTCGTTTTGTAGCCAATGTCTGAATAACGCCTGGCACAAAGTAGGAGCTCAAACAGTTTTAAATAAATATATGCTTTATTTGATATTTTAATAGCTTCCAAGTGTCCACAATTAATCCTCTCAGTAAATGAAGAAAAGAAATGATAGAACATGATGAAGCTGATATGCACACACAAAAAGCAGCCACAATCTATTCTATAAAGGCTATGACTCTGAGAAGCTACACACCTGACAGCAGACGTGCACAGTGACCTTACCTGGGGATACCACTGCTTCAGGGTCATTCATATCAAAGGCCGCCATGTTTCCAATGGCAAACCCATAACCTGAATGGACGTCAGGAAGACCAATGGATCGCTGAAAGAAAATCAGAAAAAGAAATACAGCTTTCTCCACCTGGCACTCTGGCTGCCTGACAGATCTCACTCTAAAACAGACTGGGAATTAAAACCTTCCCCAAGTCAAGATTCTGTTTTCATGAAATCTTCTCTATTGGTGGAAACTGGGTATAAAAATTCCGAATCATAAAGCTAGATATGGCAGGAAAGACTTTTTACAAAGTTTGACCACTGGCATTTTCCCACTTGCAGTTCAGCCAAAAGACAAAAAAATCCACAACTTTCCCTGCCCCCTCAAATCCTGACCATTAACTAAGAAAACTGAAAAGAGAAATGCCTCAGTACAACATGATATAGGAGAACCACACACTAATTTTAATACTATTACATTTTAAAGGTGATGCTTAGACATTGACAAATTGTGGTCATGTCAGGTTGACAGGAGAGAAATGCTAGATTTACAAAGGTCCACAGTGTTTAAGAAATAAGACAAATGTAACACATCTGATGGAATGAAAACTGTACACTGTCTACATATTGGGCCGAGGGAAGTATCCTGACTCAGAAAGAATGGAGATCACAACATGGTAGGGATGTATGCAGACACCTGAACACTTCCTTAAATGTACAAGCCACATCTCTTTATTTCTTCCCCCAAGTGCTGAACATAGTAACCTGCATCAAGACCTCAAAACATGTCTGCTGGATTTAACATCTACCCCTAATGGTGGAATCTGAAATGCAGACTCGAGTGGGGGCCCCACGTGTACCATCCATTTCTATCCCCAGCATGACCACCATACTCCTTTTCCAATCATATCCTCAATAGCTATGTTGTGCACCTCTCTCCCTTCCCTCAGTCCTAACCCTTATACTTCTTTCCAATCTTCCTCCAGTCATCCACTTGAATGCAGCCACACTGAAACTTTCACTGGTGGTACACTAACACAAGAATGATGTGTACAACAAGAAACAAAAGAACAAAATCTACTCCAAAGGTTCTCAAACACTTACAGATTCTGGCCACAGGCAACCAGAAACTAAGATATTACCCAAATTCAATTATTTCTTTAAATTACATGGTTATTTCTAGATGTTTGAGGGTCACTGTCTAGATGATACCACTATCAGCTACGCATGGCCATTCACCTATTCAACAAACTTTCAGACTAAAAGAAAGTGTAAGTGACTAAAACTCTGAATATGGACTCACATGAACAATCCCAGGCAGGGCGGCCACATTGCCAATTTGTTTCATGGCTGGCAGGAAGCCACCAACACCTGAAAACAAAATTTCAATATGAGAAAAGTGAACACATTTGATTGTAGGTAGTTCAGTTCAGTCGCTCAGTCGTGTCCAACTCTTTGAGACCCCTGAACCACAGCACGCCAGGCCTCCCTGTCCATCACCAACTCCCAGAGTCCACCCCAACCCCTGTCCATCGAGTTGGTGATGCCATCCAACCATCTCATCCTCTGTCGTCCCCTTCACCTCGTGTCCTCAATCTTTCCCAGCATCAGGGTCTTTTCAAATGAGTCAGCTCTTCGCATCAGATGGCCAAAGTACTGGAATTTCAGCTTCAACATCAGTCCTTCCAATGAACACCCAGGACTGATCTCCTTTAGGATAGACTGGTTGGATCTCCTTGCAGTCCAAGGGACTCTCAAGAGTCTTCTCCAACACCACCACAGTTCAAAAGCATCAAATTTTTCGGTGCTCAGCTTTCTTCACAGTCCAACTCTCACATCCATACATGACCACTGGAAAAACCACAGCCTTCACTAGATGGACCTTGGTTGACAAAGCAATGTCTCTGCTTTTTAATATGCTATCTAGGTTGGTCATAAATTTCCTTCCAAGGAGTAAGCGTCTCTTAATTTCATGGCTGCAATCACCATCTGCAGTGATTTTGGAGCCCAGAAAATAAAGTCAGCCACTGTTTCCACTGTTTCCCCATCTATTTGCCATGAAGTGATGGGACCAGATGCCATGATCTTAGTTTTCTGAATGTTGAGCTTTAAGCCAACTCTCACTGTCCTCTTTCACTTTCATCAAGAGGCTCTTTAGTTCTTCTTCACTTTCTGCCATAAGGACAGTGTCATCTGCATATCTGAAGTTACTGATATTTCTCCCGGCAACCTTGATTCCAGCTTGTGCTTCTTCCAGCTCAGCATTCCTCATGATGTACTCTGCATATAAGTTAAATAAGCAGGGTGACAATATACAGCCTTGACGTACTCCTTTTCCTATTTGGAACCAGTCTGCTGTTCCATGTCCAGTTCTAACTGTTGCTTCCTGACCTGCATACAGGTTTCTCAAGAGGCAGGTCAGGTGGTCTGGTATTCCCACCTCTTTCAGAATTTTCCACAGTTTACTGTGATCCACAGAGTCAAAGGCTTTGGTACAGTCAATAAAGCAGAAATAGATGTTTTTCTGGAACTCTCTTGCTTTTTCGATGATCCAGCAGATGTTGGCAATTTGAGCTCTGGTTCCTCTGCCTTTTCTAAAACCAGCTTGAACATCTGGAAGTTCATAGTTCATGTAGTGCTGAAGCCTGGCTTGGAGTATTTTCAGCCTTACTTTACTACCGTGTGAGATGAGTGCAATTGTGCAGTAGTTTGAGCATTCTTTGGCATTGCCTTTCTTTGGGATTTTTGGCAGAAATATAGTCAAACTTTTCTAGACTGGATTAAATGAAAGGGTAGTGGTTAGGACTACAACAGCAAAGTTTTCATGAGTGTGTTTGAGATGAAGTGGGAAAGATGGCAGCACACACACAGGAAAGCAGTGAGGGCAACCAGACTAATTACAAACATGCCGTCAGTATTCTGTGCAGACCATGAAGTTTGCCTGCAAATACTGTACTTGGAATTATAAGCCATAATCATTACATCTTATGCTGTCAATATAAAAAAAGCATTCTTTTAATTGTTCATAATATTTATAAAAAAAAACAACTAGTTTTACTCTAAATGACAAAGAGGGACAATTAGGAAGTGTTGCAAAAACACTACATGTAAAGTCAGGGGGATCTCGGGTTGTAATATCAGCACATCTTTTTAGATAAGTCAGCATGCCCTGGTGAGACAGACATGAAATTTATTTTAGGTTTGCTGACCTAAAAAATAAAAGGGTTAAAACTAGATTTCTATTTCGCCATCATCATCAGAATGTTATACATTTATCTCTATACCTCCCGGTAGTCTTGCAAGATAGGTGTCATAAACTCTTTTTTACAGATGAGATAACTGAAGTTCAGTGAGACTAAAGGCATACTGACTTTGACACAACTGGATCTGAATTCTGGTTCTGTTACTGAGAAACTATAGCCTTGGATGAACTAAAATGACTTAACCTCACTGAGCCTTGACTTAAACATCTGTAAAATGGAGATATCTTCCTCTTAGAGTTACTCCAAGAATTACATGCCATAAGCTATGTAAATGCCTGTACATTTACATAGTAAGTGTACAGTAAATGGCTGATCTTATTGTAACTGTCAGAGGTTAGGTGCAAAACCAACCAGGTCTATCCAACTAAAGTGCTTTCTAAAAGGCCAGGTGGCCAAAAATGTGATCACAAATAAGTAACAGGCTTTTTGTCTCACTTCAAGTCTTGATCATTCCTCGACAATACTTAAGTATTTTTCAATTATAATTATTTGAGTTACCATTTTCAGGCCACAAGGTACACACTAGTTGTACTGCCACACGTAAAACTCTATAATTTACGTACCACCACCACGACAGGCATTCCTTAATTCTTCAAACATTAATTTTTCCAGAGAATCATTCACATAGAAAACTCCTTCAACCTGGTATCAAAGAAAAGGAAAAATTATGTCGGAGCACATGGACCTGATATATAAGTACTAGATAGAATACAAGCACTGCAGACAATACTTATTTTGCTTTACTCTTCATAAAACACTTTCACACTACCTTAAATAGCAGAAAACTTCTTACAAGATGTTCCCATCTTTAAATATATTTTTAAAATGTATTTTACAATGTTCCACAAATCATTTTGTTTATTCTCCTACTCTCATAAGCCACATTTAAAAGTTCAACAGGTAAAATATTTTGTGTGCATGTGTGATTAAGAAAAGTCTTCCAACAATGCTCTCACTAAGGCCAAAGGTGTCAGTATTCCTGCGAAACATCAGTAGGTTTTGAAAAACAAGAATCGAAAACTCAGATCTAAAGATACAAATGCAATCATCTGACCTAAGCATACTTTTTCTGTGTCTAACACAACAGCATGCTACACTTTACTGTCTTCTGTTCTGATTTACAAGTCTGTACTTATGTAAACAGTGAATTAAAAAAAGCTTAGTTTTACAATCTATGTAATTTTAAGAGAATAAAAAAGCTTGATGACAGAGGTACACACAAGACAATGGAAGATATACTTATGTAACACCAAAGACGAGAACATGTTAATCAGAGATCAAATATTATGAAGGATCTGCCAAGGAGTGAAGAACCAAAGACTTAATAATCATCTGGACAAGAAAACTCATTTATCAAAAGGACAACGTCTGCATCTTACCACTGGGAGACTAACAATACCAGTTGATGGAAAATGTCTCCAGCACAATTTTCTAAAGGGTCGCATTTATTATTCACCATTTACTGAGGACTCATTATGTGTCAGGCACTGTACTGGATAGTAGGGCAGATACAGAAACTATGCAAGGTTGTCCCTTTGTGCAGCTTCCAGTCTAGGATGTGGCCCAGACTAGAACATGCAGAGTGTGCAACGAGGCAAGTGTTGTAATAGAAGCACAGAGTTCTACAGAAAAATCTGATGTAGAGGGGCTCAACAGTCTAGGGTGGTGGTGTGGGAGGGCTTCAGTTTGTTCCCTTTGTGAACACTGAGCTGGCTCCTTAAAGACAAGAGACATTACTCGAACAGCAACGTATTTAGGAGCTGAATGGAAAGATGACATAAAGATGGTAGAGAAGTGTTTCTCAGGAACAAAGAGGAATTTTTAGTGCAGCACATGGTTCTTGTGAGAGGAATGGAGATTAAGAGAGATATGAGAAATCTAAGTGTGAAATTCACTACTCTTAAGAGAATGGGAATTCAACACAAGCCTAGCAAAAAGGTCAGTAACTTTTTAAGAGCAATATATCAATGTTTCAACTTTCCATTCCCAAGGGAGAGGTGGTAGCAAAGTGCTGTTGAAACAGTTAATGGAAACTGCTGAGCAAAATCAGACTTGCTCCCATGCAGAATTAGCAGGAGCGTGTGAATTAAAAGTCAAGCTAGAATTGCTGTCAAAATATGACAATGTGTGTCACAATCCTCTTACGATGATCATTTTTTTTTTTTTCCCCTACTCCATTCGGAGAACCGGATTCCATAAAAAGAAACTAGCAAGGGAAAAAAACAGAGCAAAAGGGAGGTTTACCTCTACGGGCTTTTCCTCCCCTCAGCGTCTAGCTAAGTGCTTTGCTCATAGGTGAAACTCAATGATAACACTGAGTTAAAGAGTGGAGTGGCTCTCAGGAACTTTTACCAAGACAGAATCACAAACCTTCAGGACACTTGCAGGGTATCTAAAGGGATTTCAAAAGCCATTTAAGAACACATGCACCAAAACCTCACAAATGCCTTCTTTCTTCACTTTAATGAAAGATAGTAAGCACAAATGGCAAGGAAGCCCCAAAATAAGAGACCAGGTTTTCAAAATCTCTAGTATCAGGGTTCCAAGTTTCCGTTGGGAATACATCATCCTGTCAGACAAAGACATAAATTGGACACCACGTCTTAGCTGAGCTTCTACTAGGTGAATAAAGGAAGCTGTGCAACCGACTGACCCTCCAGGCCCTACTGACAAGTGCCTGTGAAAAAGAAAACACCCTGCCCTGTGACCTTTCTCGTCTGTTTCGAGAAGCAAGACTGTTCTATTAAAACTCTATCAATTAAAAAAAAAAAAAAAAAACCACCCCACAAAGAACAGTCGTCGTCGTCGTCGTCGTCGTGCAGTCTCTCTGTCGTGTCCGACTCTTTGGGACCCCATGGACTGTAGCCTACCAGGCTCCTCCCTCCATGGGATTCTCCAGGCAAGAGTACAGGAGTGGGTTGCCATTTCCTTCTCCAGGGGATCTTCCCAACCCCGGGATCGAACCCGGGTCTCCTGCATTCCAGGAAGACGCTTTAACCTCTGAGCCACCAGGAAAGCCCCACAAAGAACAGTACAGTGAACTATAAACTTGGTACTGTGAATACAGGTCCGTAAACGTTACATAAATGACCAGCATGACTCAGAGCTCTGAGCGGAGTTCGGCCCAAGCAACTCCACTCCGGACTGGCTGACCACCTAGTGGAAGACCACTGCTGTCTCCAAGGCCCAGGAACGGTCCGTTTATGAGACTTCTGCGTGAAACGCTTCGCAAAGGCCAGTTTCGTATTTATGTGGATGCCCTGGACGCATTCCGCTTTCTTCACCCTCTCCGTGCCGGGACGTCTCCACCGGAGACGTTCGGTCGGCACGGATGAAGCACTCACGGGCCGGAGGGGAACTGGGGGTGGACGCCCGGGGCCTGGAGGAAACCCGTTGGCGGCGGGGCGAGGGCGGCCCCCGCGCGCTAGGGGTCTGGAGGGGTTGGAGGAGGCCCCGCCCGGTGGGCAGGGAGGCGTCGTGGACCCCCAGCCACGGGCCCTGCTCCCCCGCCTCACCTGCATGTTGGGCACGAAGCCTTTCTTGATTCTCCAGCAGTTCTTATTGATCTTTTCCAAGAACTGCAGCTCATCATTATAATTGCGACTCATTGTGGCGAAAACTCCCGGCTTCGCTTTGAGTACCCACTGGCCGCGTTGTCCCGCTGACTGAAACACCACCTTCCGGCGCTCAGCGCGCAGGCGCGGCCGGTTCCGCAGCAGACTGGGCGACGGCAAGTGCCGAGGCTCAAAACTTGTATCAATCGCGCTCGCGCGCTCTCTCTCTTTTTCATTTACTGGTTAAGATAGACCATCCTCTAGCTTTTATCTTTGTGGATGTTAACTAGTCATTCTCTTCCAGGCTAAAGCTAAGGTAAATCCAGTAGTTTTTAGTATGATCTACTTATCTTTTGTTTTGGAAGTGCTTTTCAGCACTGAAAAACGCATTGAATCAGGATCAGGTCCAGTTCTAAGGAATCCATCTGCTTGTAGTCTCAGTTCAGTTCAGTCGCTCAGTCCTCTCCGACTCTTTGCGACCCCATTGACTCCAGCACTCCAGGCTTCCCTGTCCATCACCAACTCCCGGAGCTTATTCAAACTCATGTCCATCCAGTTGGTGATGCCATGCAACCATCTCATCTGTCATCCCCTTCTTCTCCCGCCTTCAATCATTCCAGCATCAGGGTCTTTTCAAATCAATCAGTTCTTCGCATCAGGTGACCAAAGTATTGGAGTTTCAGCTTCAGTATTAGTCCTTCCAATGAATATTCAGGACTGATTTCCTTTAGGATGGACTGGTTGGATCTTCTTGCAGCCCAAGGGACTCTCCAGAGTCTTCCCCAACACCACAATTCAAAAGCACCAATTCTTTTAAGCTTGGAGTTCACACCTCACAACAGCAGAGACATTACTTTGCCAGCAAAGATCCGTCTAGTCAAAGCTATGGTTTTTCCACTAGTCATGTATGGATGTGAGAGTTGGACTACAAAGAAAGCTGAGCCCTGAAGAATTGTTGCTTTTGAACTTGGTGTTGGTCACCTGATGCGAAGAACTGATTGATTTGAAAAGACCCTGATGCTGGAATGATTGAAGGTGGGAGAAGAAGGGGATGACAGAGGATGAGATGGTTGCATGGCATCACTGACTGGATGGACACGAATTTGAATAAGCTCTGGGAGTTGGTGATGGACAGGGAAGCCTGGCGTGCTGCAAACCATGGAGTCGCAAAGAGTTGGACATGACTGAGTGACTGACCTGAACTGAACTGAGTGAGGGAGAAAGCAATGTATGCAGCTGAGAAATAAAAACATTTAAACAGATACCAGAACGGAAATTATGTAATGCATCAAAATGAATTTGTGAACACATTAAATACTTTTGTCAGAAAAGAGCATTCCAAAGAACAAAACATGACAGTTTATCATTTATTCCAACAACACTAACGAGGACATCTATTGAGGTCAGATGAGCAATACAAAGATGAGTAAACGGCAGTTGTGGATGTCTAGGGCTTCCCTGCCTAGTCTTCTCTGATGACCAAGTACTCTATGAATGTGCTTTTATACAGTAATAAGTGAGCCTTGAGTTCAGTTCAGTCACTCAGTCGTGTCCGACTCTTTGAGACCCAATGAATCACAGCACGCCAGGCCTCCCTGTCCATCACCAACTCCCGGAGTTCACCCAAACTCATGTGCATCGAGTCAGTGATGCCATCCAGCCATCTCATCCTCTGTTGTCCCCTTCTCCTCCCAGCATCAGAGTCTTTTCCAATGAATCAATCTTTGCATGAGGTGGCCAAAGAATTGGAGTTTCAGCCTCAGCATCAGTCCTTCCAATGAACACCCAGGACTGGTCTCCTTTAGGATGGACTGGTTGGATCTCCTTGCAGTCCAAGGGACTCAGAAGAGTCTTCTCCAACACCACAGTTCAAAAGCATCAATTCTTCTTCAGGGCTCAGCCTTCTTCACAGTCCAACTCTCACATCCATACATGACCACTGGAAAAACCATAGCCTTGACTAGACGGACCTTTGTTAGCAAAGCAATGTCTCTGCTTTTTAATATGCTGTCTAGGTTGGTCATAACTTTTCTTCCACGGAGTAAGTGTCTTTAAATTTCATGGATGCAATCACCATCTGCAGTGATTTTGGAGCCCAGAAAAATAAAGTCAGCCACTGTTTCCCCATCTATTTGCCATGAAGTGATAGGACCAGATGCCATGATCTCAGTTTTCTGAATGTTGAACTTTAAGCCAATTTTTTCACTGTCCTCTTTCACTTTCATCAAGAGTCTTTTTAGTTCTTCACTTTCTGCCATAAGGGTGATGTCATCTGAATATCTGAGGTTATTGATATTTCTCCCAGAAATCTTGATTCCAGCTTGTGCTTCCTCCAGTCCAGCGTTTCTTATGATGTACTCTGCATATAAGTTAAATAAGCAGTTTGACAATATACAACCTTGACGTACTCCTTTTCCTGTTTGGAACCAGTCTATTGTTTCATATCCAGTTCTAACTGTTGCTTCCTGCATATAGGTTTCTCAAGAGGCAGGTCAGGCGGTCTGGTATTCCCATCTATTTCAGAATGTTCCACAGTTTATTGTGATCCACACAGTCAAAGGCTTTGGCATAGTCAATAAAGCAGAAATAGATGTTTTTCTGGAACTCTCTTGCTTTTTCAATGATCCAGCAGATGTTGGCAATTTGATCTCTGATTCCTCTGCCTTTTCTAAAACCAGTTTAAACATCTGGAATTTCATGGTTCAAGAAGTTGAAGTCGAACGGTTCTATGAAGACCTATAAGACCTTTTAGAACTAACACGCAAAAAACGATGTCTTTTTCATTATAGGGGACTGGAATGCAAAAGTAGGAAGTCAAGAAAAACCAGGAGTAACAGGCAAATTTGGCCTTGGAATACGGAATGAAGCAGGGCAAAGGCTAATAGAGTTTTGCCAAGAGAACACACTGGTCACAGCAAACACCCTCTTCCAACAACACAAGAGAAGACTCTACACATGGACATCACCAGATGGTCAATACCGAAATCAGATTGATTATATTCTTTGCTGCCAAAGATGGAGAAGTTCTATACAGTCAGTAAAAACAAGACCGGGAGCTAACTATGGCTCAGATCATGAACTCCTTATTGCCAAATTCAGACTTAAAATGAAGAAAGTAGGGAAAACCACTAGACCATTCAGGTATGACATAAATCAAATCCCTTATGATTATATAGTGGAAATGAGAAATGGATTTAAGGGACTAGATCTGATAGACATCCCTGATGAACTATGGATGGAGGTTCGTGACATTGTACAGGAGACAGGGATCAAGACCATCCCCAAGAAAAAGAAATGCAAAAAAGCAAAATGGCTGTCTGAGGAGACCTTACAAATAGCTGTGAAAAGAAGAGAAGCGAAAAGCAAAGGAGAAAAGGAAAGATATTCCCGTTTGAATGCAGAGTTCCAAAGAATAGCAAGGAGAGATAAGAAAGCCTTCCTCAGCAATCAATGCAAAGAAATAGAGGAAAACAACAGAATAGGAAAGACTAGAGATCTCTTCAAGAAAATTAGAGATATCAAGGGAACATTTCATGCAAAGATGGGCTCGATAAAGGACAGAAATGGTATGGACCTAATAGAAGCAGAAGATATTAAGAACAGGTGGCAAGAATACACAGAAGAACTGTACAAAAAATATCTTCATGACCCAGATAATCACGATGGTGTGATCGCTCACCTAGAGCCAGACATCCTGGAATGTGAAGTCAAGTGGACCTTAGAAAGCATCACTATGAACAGAGTAGTGGAGGTGATGGAATTCCAGATGAGCTATTCCAAATCCTGAAAGATGATGCTGTGAAAATGCTGCACTCAATATGCCAACAAATTAGGAAAACTCAGCAGTGGCCACAGGACTGGAAAAGGTCAGTTTTCATTCCAATCCCAAAGAAAGGCAATGCCAACGAATGCTGAAACTATTGCACAATTGCTCTCATATCACACACTAGTAAAGTAATGCTCAAAATTCTCCAAGTGAGCCTTATTGTTTTCTATTTCCAATCCTACCTCATGTAAAAAACAGCGACGTTGGAATCAGAAAGACTTGGATTGAATTTTTACCATTGCTGTTTACTAGCTTTGATAAATCTCTTTCTAATAATTTTTTGTTTCCTTTTCTATAAAATGGGATCATAATTCTTCACAAGTGGCGGTGAAGATTAAAGAACTGTGGTGCTGGAGAAGACTCTTGAGAGTCCCTTGGACTTCAAGAAGATCCAACCAGTCCATTCTAGAGGAGATCAATCCTAGGTGTTCATTGGAAGGACTGATGCTAAAGCTGAAACTCCAATACTTTGGCCACCTCATGCGACGAGTTGACTCACTGGAAAAGACTCTGATGCTGGGAGCGATTGGGGGTAGGAGGAGACGGGGAAGACAGAGAATGAGATGGCTGGATGGCATCACCGACTCGATGGACATGAGTTTGAGTGAACTCCGGGAGTTGGTGATGGACAGGGAGGCCTGGTGTGCTGTGGTTCATGGGGTCGCTAAGAGTCGGACACGACTGAGAGACTGAACTGAACTGAACTGAAGCCCTCCAGTAAACAGCTGTCTTCCGTTCCCCCACTGGATTGTCAGCATCACAAAAGCACAGTGTGGATTTCTATTTCTTACAAGTGTGAGTTCTATTTAGTTCCCCTTTCCTCCTCTTCTGCCCTAATTTCACCCCATTGATTTGTTGCTCCAACAAGATTAATCTATCTATGATTTATCTAGTACTCTGCATTGCCATTTCATTTAATTTGAGAGAGAAAACAGCCTAAAACTTAAAGTGATACAACTTGTAGAGTTTCCTGCAATCACTGTTTCTCTCCAGACACATCTAAGAGACAACATATTCCCTTTTTAAATCAAGTTTTGAAATCTGTACAAGCTCAGTTTGTGGTAGTATTAAAAACGTTAGGGAATTTCCTGACTGTCCAGTGGTTGGAACTCTGCATTTCCAAGAGGTCCCAGATTCCATCCCTCATCAGGGAACTAAGATGCCACAGACCAGAAGGCCGTGCAGCATGGGAGAGAAAAAAATAAAATCAAACAAACAAAAAAACCCTTAAGGACACTACATTCTCTTCTTACCTGTCTTATTTTATTACAAAAAAAAAAAAATCAGGGACAAGAAACGTTGCAAATGAAAAGGCAAAATTGATTTTGATAGAAAACAATTTTAATTAAATACAGGGGACAGTAGCAGTAAATATAAAACATAAAATCCAGTATGCAGGGAGGAGGGAACCCTAAAGAGCTGAAGAGGCTGAAGGGATCTCCACTGACAACAATTGATGCAAATCTGTATTTGAGACCTTCTCACAGACCTCCTTAGAAGTAATACATACCTTGTTCTTGGCCACAGAATCTCAGACACAGGAGCACACAACATGCACTCAAACATGAACGCACATTCAAACATCTACCCCTCCACACACATGGGGACACACACACATCCTGATTTAACCCTTTCACCCAGTTTGCCTCCCTCTATATGCCTGAGGCCTTGAAAAAGAAAACTTCTGGCGTTCCACAAGGGCTTTACAATTCTAGTGTGTACTGTCTTCCAGCTCTTGGTTTATAGGAGCTGTGGGATTAAAGGCCACTTGCTTCCTGGAGTAGACTCTAAACAGGCAATCATGGGATTGGCTTCCTGCTCCACTGTCCACTTATCAGGTGCAGTCCTTCCCAACCATGGAAACCTGGCTGCTGCTTTGATGTTTTATATTTCAGGTCGGTGGAGATCAAAAGGAAACCCTGAAAAGGATGCAACAACGAATACAATGTCAAACTTGGGGGTATGCAGCCATAGGATGTCTAAGTCTGCCTGAGGGGTGAGGGGGACGGGGCTTCTTTACCGGGTCCTACTATATCATACCCTCCTCTACCCCTGCCCCCTTGTGAATGCCTCAGACAGAGGAACAGGCTATTTTGGATTCTTGTCACCTTGGGTGACTTAAGCAATTATAGAAGGGGACATAGGGAGGGAACGGGGTGCAGAGTAGTAGATAGGATTGGAGAATTCTGTCAGAATCTTACATCTACCTCCCCAAATCAAAAAGCCCCAGAAAGGAAGAAATAAGATATTGTGAAGATTGTGAACAATGATTAACCAGGAAACCACTTTACAGCAGATCCCTGAACCCAGAGGAGTGTCTTTGGTTCAGGCCAAAGTTTACTCACTAAGGGAATCAGAAGAGCCAATTTGGTCTCGAATATGCCCTTTCCAGCTACATAAACCTTTTCACCTCTCTGAGTCTTCCTCTCCTTATCTATAAAATGGGATTCACAGTCCCAGCCTTACAGGGTATCTTGTGGAACAAATAAAATAAAGTGCACTAGTGCATCTTCTTGTACTGTGGTGTGAATATACTTGGCTTCAGAGGGAAATCAGATTTGGTCTGATTTTTTTTTCCTGGTATAATTTTTAAACTCAAGTTTAAGGGCTTTTCATTGTTAATTATGAGCTTTAAGAGCTAAGTATCTTGTTTATAAAATTCCTTGGGTTGGGAAAAAAACAAAGCAGGACAAAATAAAACAAAAAGTAAGCAAAATAAGAAGAGGTGCATTCTACTAT
Source organism: Moschus berezovskii (assembly GCF_049115385.1). Classification (NCBI taxonomy): domain Eukaryota; kingdom Metazoa; phylum Chordata; class Mammalia; order Artiodactyla; family Moschidae; genus Moschus; species Moschus berezovskii. The sequence goes on from NC_142465.1 coordinate 75,863,757, forward strand.
GAAAAGAAACGGGGCAATTAATATTGATAATTCTTACCTCAAGAACTTCAATATCTGAATTGACAAGTGAGATTTTGTGTGGGTTGGGTAGAGGAAATCCTTGCTGTAATTTTGCTAAAATACAGAATAAGATGTGAAATAATTGGGCACCGGCATGGAAGATTTGGTAAACTTTTTAGTAAGAGACTAACAAAAAACTTTTTGATAATTTATCCTTCCACTCTTCCTGGTTCTGTGTCTTCAATCTTCTCTGATATATCTCTAGCATTTTCCTGAAAGAATGGTTAATTAATCTGTGCTCAATAAAAATGTACTTGCAACTATATATATCTGGATGGCAGAAAAAAAGATAGCAACTCATCCCATTTGTGTTTTGAAAATACCTTAATCAGTGTGTCCTGAGAATATTTTCATCTCCAATACAAAGTGTATTTTAACCAAGCCGCACTCAAGATGCTACCGTTTGTGAACAATTGCAGTGTAGGTCTGGGATTGTCATTCATTAAAACTCTGTCTATTCCAGTGGTGATCTTTGCATAAAAACCACAGAGACACCCTCAAGAGAGCTTCATCTCATTTCTGGCTGACCCAAAGGAGGCTCTTGACTGCCTAAGGAGAATGGTTTTAATTTCCTTAGCTCAACCAGAGTTAGCGGTTCTTGCTTGCAAGTAGGGTTGCTAACAAGGCTTGAAGCTGGAATATCTAATTTCGAAGCCATATATTTGACGGTATCCACTCTGTCAATCCTGGCCCTGGCCTGGATTCATAATAACATATTAGAAGTACAACCTTCAGGATGGAAAGTCCTGGACAATCCCCAACACTTAACCAGTGTCTGAGTTACATTGTTTCCCCAGATTCCCTTACCGTTGGCTAGTGGGAGGACTCCAAAGTGGAGAATGGAGGACAGAATATTCTCAAACCTCAAGACCTAAAATGAAAGTGGAAACTGGATCAGTTGCTAAATGAGGGTATTTTGAAAATATGATGCCTGGTTTAGACATGCACTCCCCCAGACCTCATCAGAATGGGTAGCAATAATCAGCATCTCTGCATACACATATTCTAGGTTTCCAAAACTGAAAGCTATTCTGTGGAAAACCATTTTCACAGGGTTTCCTAATCTTTTTCCTCATTGAGGATGGGAATTTCTGCCCTCTCTACACCGGATCATGGTGACAACAAATGCAGAGGAACCACATAGTGGCAGCAAACATGGCAGCTTAGATATCAAGTAAGACAATCTAGAATGGACAATAGATATTCTAGTTAGTGGTCTTTCATTAATTTATTGGGAACTCCAGTCACAGGAGTTTCCCTATGTTATGCTCTATAGTTAATGGCACCACCAGAACATGCAATTTATCTTTAATAAACTAAGTAGTTGCATAATCTTAGCAAAATGCTTCCCTCATAGCTCAGTTGGTAAAGAATCCACCTGCAATGCAGAAGACCTCTGTTCTATTACTGGGTTGGGAGGATCCGCTGGAGAAGGGAAAGACTACCTATTCCAGTAGTCTGGCCTGGAGAATTCCATGTACTGTATAACCCATGGGGTCACAAAGAGTTGGACATGACTGAACAACTTTCACTTTAGCGAACTGCTGGTTCCTTGGAAGATTCAGGTATTAAAAACAAATGATGACTTCAGTTTATTCAATGAATGTTTTTTTTTCATTCAATGAAAGTTTTTTAAGCATCCTATATGCTTAGCAATAATAAGAACCTCTTTGCAGCTTAGCAAGGATGGCTCTGAAGCAGACTTCCTAGGTGTATCTCTTGTTTTGACCACCTAACTGTGTGATGTTGGGGAATTTCCTTAACCTCTCTGTGCCTCAGTTTCCTCAACCATAAAGTGAAGATAATAATACTAATCCCGCGGGGTTGTGTTAGGATTAAACAAGTTAATATTATGTAAAATTCCTTATATACACCATTGTCATTTTTTCAGAGATGTCTACAAACATTGCTAAATGCTGCTGAAGGGGAAAATTGACCCTAACTGAGAACCACTTCTCTATAACATAAGCGACATGTAGATACAGGGTAGAGACATAAATTGGTGATTCGGCTGATCTTCCTGAAGCTTGGGGCAGAGGGTTTCCAAGTTGTATGTTGGAATGACCTCTTCCAATTAAGAGGTCACCAGGCTAGACCCCTCCAAAGTGGCATCTACACAACCAGCCTTACCTTAATTTTAGGAGATGGGTAGAAAACCTTTGAAGAGCAAACTGAACCATGCCTAACAATTCATACAGAACATCATCCTTTGGAAGTCTGAATTGTAAATTCTACAGGATTATTTTATCCAAAAAATGACATGTTCCTGAAAATGTCTGTCCCCTCCCCCAGCATTACATAGTCTTAACAATCTTTTTAATTCTTTTTAAAAGTCTTTTTGAATATATACAAGGGAATTCCTCTCTTGCTTAATGGTTAATGGGCTTGGTGGATGTGTAGCTACATAAAGAATTTTAAAGTCAAAGCCTACACTCAGAGGCAGAGAAGACAGTTATCCAGCTATAGATTTCTCATTTTTCCCTACGTGGGAACTTGGAAAGCACTGATTCTTACCTCAATATTGCTGCGATTGGACTCTGGCAAAGAAAGGCGGAATCTGAAGATGAAACAAAACAACAAAAAACAATAGGAACAAGCTCAAGGAGGGAAGGCTTAAAAACAACCACATCAGTAGAAAGAAACAAAAATTAAAAGAAACGATTTTTTCAGTTCAGTAAGTCATTATTTAAAAGCCACACATACTTGTGAGAACATTGAGTTCTAGTACATCCTCCCCCCTGTATTTGCTGCTGAAGAAGCAGGGCAGGAAAAACGAAAACAGGGTAGGTTGCCCAAGTGCATTTGCTACAAGGGACTTACTGTTGGCAACTTGAAACACAGAACATTTTTGTTTTGGCTGAGAGATGTGGTGTTTGAGATCTTAGTCCTCCTACCAGGAATCAAACCCGGGCCCTGAAAGTGACAGTAACCAGTCCTAACCATTGGACCACCAGGGAATTTCCCAGAACATTCTTAAGAAGCAGTTTTTATGTCTTCTTGCCCTAAACTCAACTTTGTAACTTCCCCAAGTTAGACTGGCTCCTTATTAACAAATATGACAATGACAGTGATGATGACAGTGGTGGTGACATGGACTCTTCTAGAAGCTAGATAAACGTTTAAAATGTAATCTTCCCAATGACTCTGTGAGTGATGCTACTATCATTGCCCCTTTGGCAGATAAGAAAACTGATGATTAAGGAGTTCACAAACAAGTGTCTCCCTATCTATGCCCCTCTTCAATAAGGTGTGGCCACTTAACTCAGCTGTACCTCTCACAAGAATGTTTTTGCTATAACATTTAAGAAATAAATGTGCATGGAAGAGGTAAGTTTGCTTATTATCAGCCAATATCATGTTAGTATGAATTAGGCTTTGAGGTTTCTTTAAGGTGACAGCTAAGAGCAAAAACTAGAAAGACTGTTAATTCTGACAAGGATCAGAGATGGTACCAGAGGGAACTTCCCAGATATAGTGTTTCCATCTCAGGGGGCACAGGTTCAGTCCCTGGTTGAGGAATTAAGATCCCAAATGCCCTGAAATGCAGGCAAAAAAATTAAAAAAAAAACAAGAAAAAAGAAAAGAGATGATAGCAGAGGCCCTGTGGCTCAGATTGACCTTACTAGAAAGTGAAGACCAGAATTTTCAGGGCATCCTTGAAGGAAGTAAGCTGAGCAGTTGAACATCACTTGAAGATACTGCTGGGGAAATGTGAGGGGGATGCCTCCCCTTGGTCAACCTGTTTCTTACGAGGGACAATCTAGAGCAGTCTAGAAATTCAGCCTACACACTTGTAAATCTCCTGACTGTTCTTTCATTACAACCCCAAGCCGTGATTTGTTACCGTGTGAGGTTCCTACAAACCAACTATCCTTTTCTTGTGCGTGTGTGCTCAGTCGCTAAGTTGTGTCTGACTCTTTTGAGACCCTGTGGACTGTAGCCCACCAGGCTCTTCTGTCCATGGGATTATCCCAGCAAGAATACTGGAGCCAGTTGCCATTTCCTACTCCAGGGGATCTTCCCCACCCAGGGATGGAACCCGTGTGTCTACTGTGTCTCCTGAGTTGGCAGGCGGATTCTTCACCACTAAACCATCTGGGATTACTTCTGTTTCCTAGTTCTCAATTTACCCTGTTAGTTTACTAATGGACAAGTCTCACTAACTAAGCTCTTCCTGTCCTGGCTCTGAAAAACACAAAAGCTCAACTCAGACCACTAGGTGGCAACCAACTTCACTCCTTTGACCTTTTATTCTCCGTTTGGCCCCTAACCTGTTAACTTTAAGCCGTTATGCTGGGCTGTGTTTAGTCACTCAGTCGTGTCTTACTCTTTTTGACCCCATGGACTGTAACCCACCAGGCTCTTCTGTCCAAGAGGATTCTCCAGGCAAGAATACTGGAGCGAGTTGCCATGCTCTCCTCCGGGGGATCTTCCCAACCCAGGAATTGAGCCAGGTCTCCAGCATTGCTGATGGATTTTTTTACAGTCTGAGGCACCAGAGAAGCCCTAAAGTCCTGCTACTAGCAGCTAATTTTTATTAGAGAAACATAGAGTAGCTGGGGAGAAAGGGAGCTCAAATAGTTCTATGTTGCAGACATATAAAAGTATAACCTATTTTATTTAATTTTGGCTATGCCACATGGTATGTAGGATGATAGTTCCCACCCCCACCCCCACCCCCCCAGGGATTGAAATTGCATCTCCTGTATTGGAAATGTGGAGTCTTAACCACTGGACTTGGTAGTCTAAATAAAGCCTATTTTTAAGGGTTTGGGGGCTTCCATGGCTGTCTGGTGGTTACGACTCCACTCTTCCACTGTAGGGGGTATGGGTTTGAACCCTGGTCAGGGAACTAAGATCCTGCATGCCACATGGCAGAAAGAAAGAAAGAAGAGAAGATAGAAAGAAAGGAAAGTTTGCGAGAAGTTTCACTGCTCTGATTGAAAACCAGAGCTAAAGTGCAAATTTTAAAACACAGCGAAAGACAAAGGTTCTTCATATTCTGAGTTAATGTAGCAAGTGTGGCATAATGAAGGCCAAATGGACCAAAGCACAGACACAATCCCATGCTTGCAGCCCTGTGGCCATGGCAGACACTGACAATGAATCCCTGTATGCAGTCCCTATAATAATTGCTTATTTCTCTGCCCTCTGACTATAAGCTCCCTGTGGGTTGAGATCCAGTCTTAATTCCCTTTGTATTCCTAGGACTGAGTACAGAGCATGACATATATCGCACGCAGTGTTCACTCGTTCACTCATTGATTCTTCTAGCAGATATCTGTTGAATACCTAGTATATGTCAACCCTGAAACTGGTACCAGAGATAGAAGTGTGAGTAAAAACCAAGCACAATCACTATCCCATGGTAGTTTACAGCCCAGTGGGAAGGCAGACATTAACCAAATAATAGCACTGATGAAGGCTTAATTAAAGTTTAGATAAAAACTCTGAAGGAAAGAAATACATTCATTGAGGTAAATGACAAAGGAACCTGATCTAACTTGGTGGATGCAGTAAGGTTTCCAAGGAAGGGCTGTGTCTTAGAGTTAACATAAGAAGGATGAGCAGGATTAAAAAGGCAAAATGGGGAAGGAAGGGGGAAGGGGTCTGGGCGGAAGTTGCAAAGGTCTGCATAGAGAGAACAGAAAGCCAGGGGGAGAGCGGCAGTATGATGCTAGACAGACAGACCGTGGCCATCTGTCTGACCAGGCCAGGCTTCTCAGGCCATGTTAGAAATTTCATGTTTATCTGGAAAGGAATCTATGGAAAGTTTCTAAGGAGGGGTGGGGGATGTCAGTGCTCTGTAAAGATCACTCTAGTTGCAGTATGGAGAAAAGATCGGCAGGGTGAGGTTCCCGGGTGCTGCTTCTATGCTCAGTAATGTGCTAGGCAATGTGAAGAATTTTATTGATATCTGTATTTATGAGGGATGGGGAGAAGCTGCATGTGCAGGAAGCAATTATAGAACATTACAAAGCAGCTGGTATTCAGGTGCTGTTTTATGGGTTTACACATTACTTGTTCCAGGAATTCTGGGAAGGTGCGAAAAGGTGATAAGACCAGAGTGGATTGTGTGTGTGTGTGTTATCATATGGGGGAAAATAAATTGTCCTTTTAGAGAAGCACTCTGTATACTACCATGTACAAGCACCCCTACCTGTCCCTTAGCGCCCAGCACTGTAATTGCTTGCTAATCTGAGTATTACCCTCACTAAACTGAGGACCTGGAAGGTAGAAACTATTGTTTTTCTCTCAACTTTCTGTATCAAGAACAGGGCAGAATATATACTTGGTGCTCCATAAATTCTCACTGAGTGGATGTATGGATAAATGAGCAGATAAAAGATCGATGGGAAAGTGTATATTGCAGGGTCCCCAACCCCTGGGCCACGGACTGGTACTTGTTAGGGACTGGGCTGCACAGCAGGAGGTGAGCCGTGGGTGGGCGATCAATGCCGTTTGTTCCCCATTGCTCCCCGTTGCTGGCAATACTGCCTGAACCATCTCTCCCCATCCCCCCACCCCCACCCCAGTCCATGGAAAAATTGTCTTACACAAAATCGGTCCGTGTTGCCAAAAAGTTTGGGGACCATTGGTCTGTCGGACTGAGGTCACCTCGAGGGTGAGGCAGCTGGAGCAGTATGTTCACTTTAGGAAGGGAAGACTGGCTGGTTTGAAAGGTAGGACCAGATGCTGAAGATCTTGAAAACCCTAGGCTGTGGATTTAATCTGATGATGAACACTTTCGAGGGGAGACATATGTTGAGCCTCCTCCAGAAGTAAAGGATTCTCTTGCTGAGGAAGAGTTTCCCAGTATTTTAACTCCTTTGCCTTCCGCAGTCTAGCAATCCGCCCTCCCACCAATGAGTTTGGGAGAAAGGGTAGAAGTCATTGGGGGTTCCTTCTCCAAAAGGGGCCCCCACTGTGGCCTTCCTTTCCCCTGGCCTCAACCGTAGCTCAGTGGGAGGGCGGAGACGGAAATCAGCCCGGTTGCCAAGCCTGAGCTCTGCTGGCCTGTCCGAGCACCGTTCCAACAGAAACTGAATCCATTCTTCCCAGACCTGTTTTCCTTTCTGTTTCTCACCCGATGGCTCACGTTGGGAAATGTTTATCTGCCCAACTGTGAGAAGTAGAGTTGGGTGTGATACTATCTGCTTGTAAGCAGCTATATTTGCATTCTCTGACAGTGTTGCGTGGGAGAGGTAGTAGGGCAACTCTGTGTGTGTGTGTGTGTGTGCGCACCTGTGTGTATGGTAGTGCTGTGGGGGTGCAGTTTGGGAGCATCCAAATTCTCTATTATGCGAATGTCAAAAAAATGTTCCAAACTCTGAGAAGTCATGTGCACTGGATTGCTTTGAGCCTTACACATGATTAAGAAAAAGGGTTAGAACTAAGTAATCTGTATGAAGGCCATAAAAGGGAAAGTGTTGTTTAATTTAGTCTCTGAATTAGTCTCAAAAACGCCTACTACATGACCAATCTGGATCGGAGTTACCTCCAAACAGAACTGTGTTTGAAAAAAAGATTCAAATGTAGAAAGAGCTGTATAAGAACCCCGAAGGCCAACTCCACAGCTTCTAAGACCCTCCTGACTTGTCATGTCTCTTGGGACTGATTTCTCCCATCTTATTTGGCCAAACTTTGATCCCAGAATAGGGAAAGAATAAAGCCCTACTACTAGTTACAACACAGGAGACAGGGACCAAGACCATCCCCATGGAAAAGAAATGCAAAAGAGCAAAATGGTTGTCTGAGGAGCCCTTACAAATAGCTGTGAAAAGAAGAGAGGCGAAAAGCAAAGGAGAAAAGGAAAGATGTAAGCATCTGAATGCAGAGTTCCAAAGAATAGCAAGGAGAGATAAGAAAGCCTTCCTCAGTGATCAATGCAAAGAAATAGAGGAAAACAACAGAACAGGAAAAACAAGAGACCTCTTCAAGAAAATTAGAGATTCCAAGGGAACATTTCATGCAAAGATGGGCTCGATAAAGGACAGAAATGGTAGGGACCTAACAGAAGCAGAAGATATTAAGAAGAGGTGGCAAGAATACACAGAAGAACTGTACAAAAAAGATCTTCACAACCAAGATAGTCACGATAATGTGATCACTGACCTAGAGCCAGATATCTTGGAATGTGAAGTCAAGTGGGCCTTAGAAAGCATCACGACGAACAAAGCTAGTGGAGGTGATGGAATTCCAGTTGAGCTATTTCAAGTCTTGAAAGATGATGCTGTGAAAGTGCTGCACTCAATATGCCAGCAGATTTGGAAAACTCAGCAGTGGCCACAGGACTGGAAGAGGTCAGTCTTCATTCCAATCCCAAAGAAAGGCAATGCCAAAGAATACTCAAACTACCACACAATTGCACTCATCTCACACGCTAGTAAAGTCATGCTCAAAATTCTCCAAGCCAGGCTTCAGCAATATGTGAACCGTGAACTCTCAGATGTTCAAGCAGGTTTTAGAAAAGGCAGAGGCACCAGAGATCAAATTGCCAACATCCGCTGGATCATGGAGAAAGCAAGAGAGTTCCAGAAAAACATCTATTTCTGCTTCATTGACTATGCTAAAGCCTTTGACTGTGTGGATCACAGTAAACTGTGGAACATTCTGAAAGAGATGGGAATCCCAGACCACCTGACCTGCCTCTTGAGAAACCTGTGTGCAGGTCAGGAAGCAACAGTCAGAACTGGACATGGAACAACAGACTGGTTCCAAATAGGAAAAGGTGTACGTCAAGGTTGTATCGGAGAAGGCAATGGCAAGCCACTCCAGTACTATTGCCTAGAAAATCCCATGGATGGAGGAGCCTGGTAGGCTGCAGTCCGTGGGGTCGCTAAGGGTCGGACACGACTGAGCGACTTCACTTTCACTTTTCACTTTCCACTTTCACACATTGGAGAAGGAAATGGCAACCCACTCCAGTGTTCTTGCCTGGAGAATCCCAGGGACGGGGGAGACTGGTGGGCTTCCGTCTATGGGGTCACACAGAGTCAGACACGACTGAAGTGACTTAGCAGCAGCAGCAGCAGCAGCAGCAAGGTTGTATATTATCACCTTGCTTATTTAACTTATATGCAGAGTACATCATGAGGAACGCTGGGCTGGAAGAAGCACAAGCTGGAATCAAGATTGCCGGGAGAAATATCAATAACCTCAGATATGCAGATGACACTACCCTTATGGCAGAAAGTGAAGAGGAACTCAAAAGCCTCTTGTTGAAACTGAAAGAGGAGAGTGAAAAGGTTGGCTTGAAGCTCAACATTCAGAAAACAAAGATCATGGCATCTGGTCCCATCACTTCATGGGAAATAGATGGAAAAACAGTGGAAACGGTGTCAGACTTTGTTTTTTTGGGCTCCAAAATCACTGCAGATGCTGATTGCAGCCAGGAAATTAAAAGACGCTTACTCCTTGGAAGGAAAGTTATGACCAGCCTAGATAGCATATTAAAAAGCAGAGACATTACTTTGCCAACCAAGGTCCGTCTAGTCAAGGCTATGGTTTTTCCCATGGTCATGTATGGATGTGAGAGTTGGACTGTGAAGAAAGCTGATCGCTGAAGAATCAATGCTTTTGAACTGTGGTGTTGGAGAAGACTCTTGAGAGTCCCTTATACTGCAAGGAGATCCAACCAGTCCATTCTAAAGGAGATCAATCCTGGGTGTTCATTGGAAGGACTGATGCTGAAGATGAAACTGCAATACTTTGGCCACCTCATGCGACGAGTTGACTCACTGGAAAAGACTCTGATGCTGGGAAAGGTTGGGGGCGGGAGGAGAAGGGGACGACGGAGAATGAGATGGCTGGATGGCATCACCGACTCTGTGGACATGAGTTTGAGTGTACTCCAGGAGTTGGTGATGGACAGGGAGGCCTGGCGTGCTGTGATTCATGGGGTCGCGGAGAGTCGGACACGACTGAGCGACTGAACTGAACTGAACTAAACTAGTTACAACAAAGTTTCTTGAGCACTGATTATGTGCTGGGAGCTATGCTTTTCATACATTCTCATCTCTACCAATACAACACTCTAAACAGGGGATCTGTTATGCTGAGGAAGAAACTGATTCTTAGAGGGGTCAGTGGACTTGTACAAGGTCACAAGTCAGCAAATGACTGAGGTAGAATTCACAATGAGACACGCTTGACTCCAGAGCCTGTGCTTCTAATTGGACATACCAAAGAAGTCAAGTTTGTTACTAATACTCCCAGCTTTCGCTTTCTTTATCTTTCATGGCCTAGTTTCATTTAATGCAATGAGACAAGGGCTGTGTGCTTTTACCATTTTAGGACACACAATGCCAGTGTCTTCTCTTTTTTCTATCAGTACTTAAAATTGAGAAAGGACATGCTGCCTATTTCAGTTTAACCTGACTCCATGCTCTTGGTTTCCTCCTCCAGGAAGGGATATTTATTTTATAAGTTGAAGGTCTAAGTGTCATTTTCTAAGTCTTAGCTATTCACCACATCAAATACAATATAATGTAGCAAGTAAACAAACAGGCATCGCTTTGAAGACTCACTCAGATTCAAGTTCTAGCTCTGCCATCCAATAGCTCTGTGACTCATGTAAAAAATTATTAATAAATAGAAAGCTTGATTAAATAGTCAGGAAACCAGAAGGGGGAGCTCTCACACCCTGGGACAACAGCAGAGCCCAATAGGAAGAAGGAAGCCTCCTCTTCTTTTCTAGCAAAGACTCAGTTAAAGAAAAGTCATGGACACTTTATTACAGTCCTCTTAACTTCCTTGTCCCCTCTGTAAAAGGGTTCTCCTTCTTTTGCCATGTCGGGGCTTGTACAAGTCTTCCCATGGTTATAGACCCCAAAATGTAATTCTCTGCTTATCCTAAATTAAACCATCTTTGCTGGAAAAATATCTGGCAGTCCATCTATGTTGGTCAACACTTAGTTAATTGACCCATATAAAACATAAAATTGGGATAATAAGCTTCCTCTAGGATTAATCATTCAATCTACAGACATGGTGCTGCGTTCTGGAGATACAGGCTGTGAGGTTTAAATAATATACATGTGGTGCTTGGCACAGGACCAGTAGATAATAAAGGCTCAATAATGAAGAGTAGTTATAAATAATAGAGCAAAAGGCTACTTCTCTAGTAGCCATCACTGGCCAGGAGGCAGAGGAATGAGGTATTTTCTGAAGGAAACTGTTGACATACTCTTGAATAATTGAATATTGTCTTCCCCTGACTGAAGCCAGCATCCAAGTTTTAAATTGCCATCTTTTTTTTTTTAAAGACACTTAACATGCACTTTACATGTATTAATTCACATATTCCTTGCAAGTCCTTAAAGTAGGTTTCACTATATCATTTTATAGAGGAGAAAATGTAGGCCCAGAGACATTAGGAAACTTGCCTGAGATCCCACAGCTAATGATATCCGGGCTGGGACCTGAACCAGCTATTCTGAGCCTGTGATTTCACCTCCTCTCTAAACTCTCCACCTTGGATTCGCCTCTGATTTCTACATCTTATATATAGAGAGCTAGCCCTAAGCAGCTCCAGAGAGCCATCCTCAGGTGGGGGATGGTTAGGAAGGCTATGGTGTTCTGGGGGCATGTATTCGGTGACCCTGTGTTCCCTGGTTCTTCTCAGGGGTGGTTCACTGATCCCCGTCCACTTTACACCTCTTCCTGCTGTGTCTCTATGACATTGTGTGTGTGTGCCTGAAAGCTAAGTAGCTTCAGTTGTGTCTGACTCTTTGCAACCCTATGGATTGTAGGCCTCCAGACTCCTCTGTCCATGGGATTCTCCAGGCAAGAATACTGGTGTGGGTTGTCATGCCCTCCTCCAGGCGATCTTCCCCACCCAGGGCTCAAACCCACATCTCATATCTCCTGCATTGGGGCAGGCAGGTTCTTTACAACTAGTGCCACCTGGGAAGCCCCTCTGTGACGTCACCTAACAGCAAACCAGCTCCCCCTGAAAAGCCTTTCTTCCAGAGCCCAGGAGCAGAGGCGTGGGTGTGTGAAAGACAGGGTTACCACTCTTGCTGTCAAAGATTAAAGCATTCTGTCAGCACAGCCTCTGCTCCTTTGCAGCCTTGCTTCTGGGTTTGGCTGGACCCGAGTGATGCCAGGCCCACCAGCCTTGCCCCCAGTCTGCTCACTGCTTGAGGTTTGCTATTGCACTGTGGCAGGAACCACCCTCAGATTCGATGCATGTGACCTGTGCAGTGCTCAGGACTCCATGCTCAATTTAATGCCCTGCTGTCTCCATCTTGCAGTTCTTCATGATTTTTGAACAGGGGGGTCTGCACTTTCATTTTGCACCAAACCTCACAAATTATGTAGGTAGTCCTGTTCAGAGCCCACCAAGGCCTCAGGGTACAGGAAGCCTACCCAGTGACCTGAATCTAAAGGAGGTCACAGGGGAGTTTGAGGAGACTTTGGGAAGGCAGGAATCCTTCTTTCAGATTTGTGTTTGCAAGGTCAAAGCAGACTTGTGGACCTCAGGAAGTTGGAGAATGAATTCAAACATTTCTTTGGATGATGTAAATTTAACAGGTTACCATCAGTTTTCCTAATTATTCCTGGTGGCTCAGATGGTAAAGAATCTGCATGCAATGCAGAGCAGGGTTCCATCCCTGGGTCAGGAAGATCCCCTGGAGAAGGGAATGGCTGAACACTCTAGTATTCTTGCCTGGAGAACTCCATAGACAGAGGTGCCTGGTGGGCTACAGTCCATGGGTTGGCAAAGAGTTGGACATGACTGAGTGACGAACACTTTCACTTTTCTGTAAATAAACATAAATGCCCACTGTACCTGTAGTTTCTTACTGGTTGGAATGTTGGAGTTAAGGGTCAGCAGGAAAGCACCTTGGTCTTTCTGCAACTCAAGGTCTTTGTTACCTGCTTGCCACAGCCTGAACTCCTGTTCTCATTAAATCCTTCCTTCTCCTCCTGCCAGGAAACCAGACCCTGGCTCAAGGGCAAATATTATTTCTACCTTCTCAGAGCTTGCTGCCTCAATTGGCAGCCTTGCCCCAGGGATTCCCCATCACTCCAGCCTTCCAGCTCCCCTTTCCTCTCAGCCATCAGATGGAGGCCTCACCTTACTCACAGTACTGTGACTCAGGCAAAAGAGCTTCTAAATTCTGTCCTTTCTCATGGCCTGGCTCAGATACTGCCAGTTCCTCACCTTCCATCCTTTTCCCCTCTCTGGCTTCTACTCTCTCAACCATTAAAACTGTCATCTCAAAGATCACCCATCAAGGTTAAGAAATTCATCCGCCTTGATATTCTAGAAACAGGGCTACATCATGACATCTGGTGGCCTGAAGCCTTTGGGAGTTCTACCTCCATAAAAAACCAAAGGGTAAAAAAAAAACACACATTAAAACTGATCTCTGAAGACTGAGGTGTTATAAAGTCATGGTATAGTCCAGTGTAGATTTAATTCATTTTAAATTTCTTATTTTAAAATATATTAAAACATTTTCATGAGTCCCTGAAGTTTCATAGGCTCTGGGCACCATGCCTATTAAATTTAATGGAGAAATCAGTCCTTCTTTGAAAGCCTGGGTTAAGCTGAGAAAGCCTTCATGAAATCTTTTATCTCTGGGAAACCACACTACTTTTTGCTTTTATCATTTCTTTTATTGGAAAAGCAACATAGTTATAAAAATTTTTTTAAGAAAACAGCTGACTCATAATCTCATATCCTAACACAATCCTTCATTTGTAATTCACTTTCTCATCTAGATGGAAAGCTATTTTACGTGGTTGATTGTTGTGTTTATGCAGTTCTATATTCTGCTTATTTCATTTCATACTACTTTACTGAACATATTTTCCACGTTCCACTTCCTAGCCATCAGGTTGACTTAAGGGCGAATGCCACTCCCGTGAGGGTGAAACAATACCCTATGAGTCAGGAGGCCTGGCGTGGAATCATGCCCCATATCCAGAGACTCCTGAAGGCGGGAATCCTCAGGCGGTGTTGGTCGCAATGGAATACTCCCTTATTGCCAGTGAGAAAACTGGGGGGGACTGACTATAGGCCAGTCCAAGACCTCCGCGAAGTCAACAAGAGGGTAAATGACATTCATCCTACGGTCCCTAACCCTTACACCCTCTTGAGCGGCCTGTCCCCAGACTGTGTTTGGTATACAGTCTTAGACCTGAAAGATGCTTTTTTCAGCCTGCCCCTGGCACCCCAGAGCCAAGAAATCTTCGCCTTTGAATGGACTGATGGAGACAATCAAACCACTGGACAGTTAACCTGGACTCGCCTCCCGCAGGGATATAAGAACTCGCCGACACTGTTTAATGAGGCCTTAGGTGAGGACTTGCGTGAGTACCGGGCTGAACACCCAGACATCATTTTATTACAATATGTAGATGACCTCTTATTGGCAGCCAAGACCGAGAAAGCATGCCTGCAGGCCACTGGAGACCTCCTCCACGCCTTGGGGGAATTAGGGTATAGGGCCAGTGCCAAAAAGGCCCAGATTGCTCAGCAGGAGGTCACCTACCTGGGGTATAAGATTAAGCAGGGGCGACGATGGCTGACCCAAGCCATGAAAGAGACTATCTTGCAGATTCCTGAACCAACCACGCCCCACCAAGTGAGGGAATTTCTGGGGACTATTGGGTACTGCAGACTATGGATTGGGGGTTTTGCCGAAAAAGCTCGGCCCCTCTATGAGGGCAGCAAGGAAAGCAAAGACTGGGTGTGGACTGAGCCGATGAGAAAGGCCTTCCAGGAGCTTCGGCAGGCCTTGTTAGAGGCCCCAGCCCTCGCCCTCCCTGACCCGTCTAAGCCGTTTCAGTTGTTTGTAGACGAGAAACAGGGAGTGGGAAAAGGAGTCCTGACCCAACAGTGGGGACCCTGGAAGCGGCCTGTGGCCTACTTGTCCAAACGACTGGACCCTGTGGTGGCGGGCTGGCTGCCCTGCCTCTGCATCATTGCAGCAACTGCGCTCCTTGTCCACGACGCAGACAAGTTGACATATGGACAAAACCTCCTGGTCTACGCTCCCCATGCCATTGAGGGGCCTCTCAAACAACCACCGGGCGCTCGAGATGGCCAAAGGCCGGAGAGTCACCATATATACCGATAGCCGTTATGCCTTTGGTACGGTACATATCCAAGGACCCATCTACAGAGAAAGGGGCTTTTTGACAGCAGAAGGAAAAGAAATTAAAAACCTGTCTGAGATTCGTAGGCTCCTGGCCGCCATCCACCTTCCTCGAATGGTGGCCATAGTCCACACCCCGGGACACCAGAAGGGAGAAAACATAGAGGCCCGAGGTAACCGCGCCGCAGACGCGGCGGCATGGAAGGCCGCCGAGGAAGGATATGAGACCCGCGCCCTAACTGTTGGGCTGCCGGCCCCAGGGATGGGATCCCTGCCACCAACCCCAGAGTACTCCCCTTCGGACTGAGAATGGATCCAAGCCAAAGGCACCAACCCAGAAGACCCAGATGGATGGTGCCGAGATTCAGCTGGAAACTTATTGCTTCCTTCTGACCTGGGATGGCATCTCTGCTCGCACCTGCACCAAACCACCCACTTGGGAGAGAAAAACATTGCGTCCCTCCTGCAAACAGCACGTCTTCGGTTTCCTCGACAAAAGGCGATTATACAAGAAATTACTCATTCCTGTGAAGCTTGTCAGATGATGGCACCAGGGAAAAGAAAGGGACAACACACGGGCATAAGGTTGACGGCATCACACCTTGGGTACACTGCGACCACGTACGCCTTGCCACCCCAGAAGAACAAGACAATGCCCGGATAGAATGGAAGGCCAGCCGTCACCCGTCAAATCCCCTAAAGCTAAAAATCACGCGACGGAAAGCCCCCTAAGGCTTATGGTCTTACTGCTGATGACCGCCTCAGTCAGCTACGGGACAGCAAGCGGGAACCCACATCAGCCGGTCAAAATTACCTGGAAACTTCGAAACGGGCTGACTGGTGAGATACTCAACTCGACCACCGAAAACCACCCCCCCAACACTTGGTGGCCAACCCTATATTTTAACCTCAAAGACATCATAGAAGGTTCAACAGAGACCGGGGGACTTATGCAGGTCAACGGGTTTTGGGCGTGCCCGGGGTATATGAGAAACTGGAGGCAATGTGGGGGGATGCAACATTACTGGTGCAGTTCCTGGTCTTGCGTGACCTCAAATGATGGCAAAAACAGGTGGGATGTTGGGAACAGGGATGAGGTTAACTTCTCATTCGTAAAAAGGGCCCCTAATGGATTCGCACACTCCCTAGGTCCAGACGGGAAAGACAAATATGCTCAAATCAAGGTACTGTTCAACCAGGAGGCAGCCAGAAAACTCCAATGGACTTCAGGGCTTAGCTGGGGGCTCCAGACCACTATGAGGCCCCTGTGGCATGGCCCCTACTACGAGGGTGTCTTAACCATCCTCCAAACCATAGAACCAGTTGTGATGGAGAACATAGGCCCCAATCTAGTCAAAAGTCGAAGCCTACCAAAGCAGTCTAAGGCCACTCCCCAGGCCCATGACACTGCAACCCCGGCAGGGGTCTCCCCGTCAGACGCCCCTCACCCAAGGACAGAAGAGGCTACCCACGCCCCCATTCGGGGACCAGAAGAGACAATCCACTCCCCTAGTATGCAGGCCGCAGATCCCTTATGGGGTTTAATTAATGCCGCCTTCACAGCATTGAACCATACCGACCCTAATGCAACCCGCTCTTGCTGGCTCTGCTATAATCTTTACCTCCCTTTTTACGAAGCAATAGGCTTCAATGTTTCTTACACCCTGTCTCACTACTTAGAACGATGTAAGTGGGGAGACCATAAGGTCGGTCTTACCATGAGGGAAGTCTAGGGAAAGGGACTTTGTTTGGGTACGATCCCACTCGAAAAGGCCCCTCTTTGTGCTCAAATCGGCAACATTACAGAGTTAAATGATACCCAATGGATCATTCCGGAGGCAGGGGGCTGGTGGATTTGTTCCCATACTGGACTGACCCCCTGTTTGCATGCAAAGGTTTTTAATCAGAGTCAGGAGTTCTGTGTTTTGGTCACGGTTATGCCAAAAATTGTCTATCACTCTGAAGAAGTCATGTATTCCCACTGGGGTAGAGGGGAAAATGAACATCTCGGAAAAATGTCAATACAAAAGTGAGAGCCAATCAGTGCTAAAAAAAAGAAAAAAAGAAAACAGCTGACTCATAATCTCATATCCTAACACAATCCTTCATTTGTAATTCACTTTCTCATCTAGATGGAAAGCTATTTTACGTGGTTGATTGTTGTGTTTATGCAGTTCTATATTCTGCTTATTTCATTTCATACTACTTTACTGAACATATTTTCCACGTTCCTACAATAGTCTTCCTAGCCATCAGGTTGACTTATGGTGATTGACTTAACTTTTCTCCTCTGTTGGTTTCCCAGTCTTTTCAGATTCTGATTTGTCTATTTTATTGCTTCCTCTTCCTCTTTTCATGGATTTAATCTGTGCCATCTGATTATTCTGTATATCCTCACTCCTAGGTTGTCTGATTCATGACTTCCAGTATGGACTTTATATGGGCTGAAGAGAATGAGCTTTGAAGATGATCTTTCCCAGTGGCAATTAGTGTTCAGTGATCTGTGTACATGACCTGCTGAAACTCTTACACTGCATGGCTTGCGTTTGAGAGCCAACCAGGCCATGGGGCATGGTCTAGTTAAACTCTACACTCTAGTAATGGGATCTGAATGTTCGAGACTGAAGGTAACTCTGAGATGATTCTTTATGACTTCATTATTTTACAGATAAGGCAGCTGAGGTTCAAAGAGGTTAAAAGACTTGATCATGGTTCTGGAACCGGGGAGCAGGGGTTTGAAACTTCATTCCTTGACCTCAAAGTTTCATTCTCTTTCTTCAATAGCATCCATTTTAAATTTGTTGAAAAGGAAATTCATTTTTTATTGCTGTACCATTAGAATGAGAATTTACATTGTAGAATTAAACTTATGCTAATTTCATTGCCAAATTTATCTGAATATTGTTTACCAGGAAGAAAAAAATTCATAATATAATTTTCAGTTAGATCCATACTTTGGAATTATCTGGACTGTTACAGGAGAAATGCTTAATGATTCATGTCTATTGGATGATAACTTCACCTGTGTTGTGAATGTTCGCTTGTCTCTTGGCCTGTTGATTCTGTGTTATTACCATCCAACAGTCATATCAACTGAACTTACCTGTTCAGAGATAAAGAGCAGATCAGTCTTTGTCCCAAAATAGCCAGGGCAACATTGGTACTAGCAACCTGCAGAGAACAAAGGCATTCGTTAGTAAAATGAGTGAATTTGTCCATTTGGCCACACATATCACTACCCATAGCAGAAACATAAACTTCACTTTCATCTCAAAAAATATTGAAAAGAAACAGCTCTTGAAAATATTGTCTTGCAGGGAGGGATACTAACTATAAAGACTTTGTGTTTGAAGATCTCCTTTAAATTATTTTTCATTTTCTTCTAACCTCTCTTTTCTATGTATGTGTTTGTGTGTGTATGTTTATGTGTGTGTATGTATGTGTGTGTATGTATGTGTGTGTTTGTAGCATCTCACTTAGGTTCATTGTTCAGTCATTTTCTCTCAGATTGCATTTGGCCTTCATCTACTCAAATAAACTTGAACTCCACCTTGATGGACTTATTTAAAAAAAAGAAATTTGGTTATTAATGTAACTGAAGTAGAGGAAAGGGCTCACAGCATGTGGGGAAGGGTTGAGAGCTATTGAATGAGAACTGGCCTCCATACCTTCCTCTACCTCAGTCTCAACCCTGCCCCCTTCCCTAATTGATGGAGCTCATCCCATCCTTCCAAACATTTGGTAGAGCCTTCAGGTCAATGTCTACTGCACGGACGGGATTGGTATCCATAGGCTGCCCTCCTGTCCCCGCAGACTTACAAAGTCCATGGAGACGATGGCTTCCGCAGTCGAGTTCTTGGGCTGCGTGAGTATCATGATGGAGGCGGGGATGTCCAGGGTGAAGTTACCTGGTAGTAAACTGATCACAGGAGGCTCTGTTGCCATGACCTGTACCATGAAGGGCTGGGACAAGATGTAGAGTTCTGCAATCTGCCCACATTCAGGGAAAGAGACAAAGATCGGGAGTCATGAGATGAAGAGGAGATATCACAAATCTGGGGTGGCCTGTGGTGATTAATCTTACATCATCACAGTTAGAAAAAAGCTCTTTAATAATAATGCCAATAACAACATAGCAATAAGAACAGCTGGCATTTACTGAACACATACTGTGTGTCAGGCACATGTCAGGACTTTCAGTATTATTTCATTCAATCTCCACAAAAATCTTTGTGAGGCAGGTTCTATCAAGATTCCCATTTCACAACTAAAGAGAGTGAGCCTTAGAGAGATTAAGTAATTTTCTCAAGGTTTCAGGAAGGTAAGTTGTAGAACTAGGGTTCAAGTCTAGGTCTATTTGACTTAAGATCCTTGCTCTAAACCCAGGATGCTACACAAGCACCTCTAAGTCCTCCAGGGCAAACCTGAGCCTTTCAGTACACTGTGCCCAACACTTAGGTGCCATGCCACCATGATCTTAGTAGTTGCTTTACTAAGGTTTCAAATGGGTTCCTGATTCCTCGGATGGTAGAGAATCTGCCTGGAATTCGAGAGACCCAGATTTGATCCCTGGGTCGGGAAGATCCCCTGGAGAAGGGAATGGCAGCCCACTCCAGTATTCTTGCCTGGAGAATTCCATGGACAGAGGAGCCTGGCAAGCTACAGCCCATGGGGTCGCAAAGAGTTGGATACAACTGAGTGGCTAACACTACTATTACTAAGGTCACACGTGCAAGCCCTGTTCCTTCCTTTCCCATTTAAACTAATTATTTCAAGTGTGGTGGAACTTATAGAAGGAAGAGAGGATTTATTCTGTGAACTTACAATGTCTTCACTAGTAACTTGTAATGTTCAGTTAGTATTTGTAGATATTTGATTAAAAGACAAAACTCTTGGGACTTCCCTGGTGGTCCAGTGGCTAAGACTCCATGCTCCCAATGTAGGGGGCCCGGGTTCAGTCCCTGGTCAGGAAATGATATAGATCTCACATGCCATAGCTAAAGATCCCGCATGTGGCACTATAAATAAATAAGTACTTTTTAAAAGACAAAACTCTTAAGAAGGGAAACATGGATGCAAGCTTGAACCAAAAAGGAATACAAAGTCTTCCAGAAGTAACTGCAATGAAAGCAAATACACCATTAAGGAGTCAAACCCTGAGTACTCACCCGAGAGAGCATGTTGCCAAGGGCTTGAGAGTTGTGAAGCAAATGGTTGGAAATCTGGAAAATCAAGAACATCATGTCACTGGAAGGTTTATACATGGGTTGTATTTTCAGGGAAAATACAGCATTCTCTATAATTTTTATGAATAATGAAGCTGGTGTACCAGAAATGCCTAGTGTTTGAAGGTGATCTATCATTTCATAGCCCAACCACAGGAACTCAGAGGCCCACAGAAGTAAACTGACTTGCCCTTAGGTCACACAGGAAGTTACATTGCTTTGAGAAGTACCTTTTAAACTTGGTAACACAGTGTACATCATATAGGTATGATCCATATGTAAATGTTTTACAGTGGTTAACAAGAAGTCTTGTTTTATTGTCCTCATCTTCAGAGATTACTGAGATAAACAATGCATAAGAAATTTATCTTCACAGATGAATGGTTTTCAAGTCTGAAACTAGAAATATCTCATTCTCAGCGGTGTCTGGGAGCTGGTATTGCCACCAGCATTTTGAACATAAGATTTATAACTACCTATATAATTAGGACCTAGAGAATGGAAAGAGTCATAAGGGATGCTCAATGAAAGTTGTTAGTTGACTGGCTGGAGAGTGTTCTCATTATAAAAGGGAGGGACATGACAAAGAGAATCAGTGAATATCTGTGCTATTTACTGATCATTGTAGGTGTCAACTGTAATTACCAATAGGAGAAATCTTTATGTTGGCATATCACAAACAATAATAATAAACACATATGGCGCATGTACTCTGTTTTAGGTATTGGCCTGAATGCTTTACATATATTTAAACCTCTTTAATGCCCAAAACAACCTTATGAGTATGGATTTATTATTATTCCCATTTTCCAAATGATGAAAATCTGGCATAGAGATGTTAGGTACATTGAAATTGCCAAAGTTTCACAGGTATTCATCACAGGTAATAAGTAATGAAGGGGGTTCTCAATATTATTTAAGATCAATCTAGAAGAACATAAAAAGCTGAAATTGGCAGAACTGGAAACCCAGCAATTCTCCAACTACTATCAACATTCATTCTGCAATCCCTTCATCGTCCTGCTAGAAGTGATAGTGTCTACAAAGGCCCAGGAATAAGAACATAACAACCCCCGTAATGAGATACTTAAAATAAGATTAAATTTTGGTGTCGATTGTTATCTTCCATGCACATTGCTCACCTCTTTTGTGGTGAGAGTGAAGCTGAAAGCCCCGGCTGTAAAATAAGCATAGGATGCAGATTTAAAGAAATACTTGGAGATTCCAATGTACAGCATAGAGTCACTGCGTTCCGGGAGCACGAAAGGAACTGATGGGAAGGGGGGATATTGGAGACTTTTCAACGGGTAGAAAACGCCCTGTGGGGAAATAGAGAGAAAGACCAGTGTATTAGGGGAAGACTCGGCTGTGCAGGATTAAAAGGAGGTGGACCCACTCAAGTCAGAATATGGAAAATTGCAGAAACTCAGTAGGGATGAGAAAACCATGAGTCCTCTGACTCCTTGACTACAGATTATGTTTCAATGCTTTGATGACTTACTGAGCATATCTGAGCATGTCTTGTCCACCCTGGGGTGTAATCTGGTGAGAGTGTCCTTGTTGGTCCTTCTCTCAGAGAAAGGAAGGCAAGTGCCTGTATCTGGAGGGGACAGCTCTGGATAGTTCCCGAAGTGCCACATAGAGAATAAGAGATGTCAAACCCCTGACCTAAAAAACCCGTGACTTCTGAGCATCTGGGGCATCATAGATACAAAACGACACAGGATGCTACGTGGCTTAAATTGTTTTTGTGACATTTTAAATGCTGACCTCATTAGCTATAGGTTTTTATTACAAAATGGTGTCTTATGTAACATTTAACTGATTTGAATGACTGAGTCCTTGAAACATAAGTCTGTATGCATTTAAAAAAAACAATGATATTAACTTTAGAGCAAACTAAATGTAACCACAGTTAATCACTTTTCTAGAATCAGCGAACACCGTTATTATGTGCTAATGGCCCTGACCAAGATCAGCAGCCCTCAGTTAAATTCACTAACCTGAGAGTTAGGAATAAATAGATGTATCAATATTTACAATACACGGATCTGTTGAGTTCTAATAAATGCAGACTATCTTACTTGCTGCCTCTTAGCCTCAAACCTTAGTCCCAGAGGTAAAGACAACATGATACCTTTCTTAAAGAAGGCAGACATATGTTATGTAATCCAAACAATCATTTACCAATCAAGAAAGTGTTCAAGAGTCTTTTAAAGGAACATAAACATGAGAGAATTCCTTGAAAGAAAATTAAATTATTGGAAGAGAACATAGGTATATTTCCTTCTGCACATAATGTTTTTTCCTCGAATAATTGGCCGTTAATGGCCAAAATCAGAACTCTGATGATGACAAAATTACCTTCAAATTCAGGTCAAAGTAATTCTCAGTAATTTCTGGGGAACTGATTAGGGAATAATCCAGCAGAGTATAGTTGTCAATCTTTCTTAAAACTAAAAAACAAAGAAAAAAGAAAAGTTCCATTCATAAAGGTATAGTATAACACATGATTAATGTTTATCCAGAACAGTATGGTTCTGAATCCTCTGTTATTTAAAACAAAAATTAAATATTACCCTATTTCTTAAGTAACACTTGCTCACTTTTCAAAACTCAGGAAAAGTAGATAAATCAAAAGAAGAAAGTAAAAACTTTCATTTGTCACATTTCCCCGAGAGAAACATCAATAGAATTTTGGTTGTTGTTGTTCAGTCTCTAAGTTGTGTCTTGACTCTTTGCGAACCCATGGATTGCAGCACCCCAGGCTTCCCTGTCCCTCACCATCTCCTGGAGTTTGCTCAAATTCATGTCCACTGGTACACCAACTTTTTGCCCCCAGCCTTTTATACATGCTCCCAGAAGTGAAGAAATTTGCCCACGGCAAGCTAGGACATAGGACTCTTCCACTGGTTCTTTCCTCATCTTTTCCACATCTTCTTACTCTTTCCCTACCTCGCCAATCTATTGTTTTTTATTCATCTATCTGCATCCACTCATCAATCCATCTGTCCAGACATCATCTCCTTTCATCCCTTATTTATTAAACTACTATGAGTTAGGCTTAGTGTTAGGGACACAGAGAAGAGTCAAAGTTCCTCCCCTCAAGGAACTCAAGGTGGAACAGGAAATTAACACAATGTAATAAGAGCAGATCTATAGCTGAGCTCTGGATGGTCCGACTACAAACTGAGTCTCATAGTCTTCCTCACCTTGGTATCAATAAATCCATTTCTTATAGTTTTCCAGGTGCTCAGCATAAACCCTGGGGTCATCCATCCCTGATTCTTTTCATGATCCACGTTCAGTGTGTCAGCAAGTACCACTGTCTCTACCCTCCAGGTACATCTGGAACCCGAACACCTCTCACCATCTTCCTGACTCCATCCAGGCCCCTCCCTTCCTTGCTCATATGGGTCACTGCAGTAATCTCTTAAGTGGTCTCCCAGCTTCCACCTTTGACCCTGTCCTATAATTAATAGAAGCCAGAGGAATCTCCTTAAAATATAAGTCAAGACATGCAAGGTGTGACCTGGACTCTCCAACAACTTCTCATCTCACACTAAGAGCCAGCCTTCGTGATGACCTATAGAGCTCTGATGCTCTAACCATCTGCTTTCCCCTCTTTGACCTTGTCTCCTGATACTTCCCCCTTGTCCCTTCTGTTTCCAGTATGGTCTCCTCACAGTTCCTCCAAGGCCCTCAGCATGCTCCCACAGGGGCCTTTGAGCTTGAGTTTTCCTCTGACTGGAAAGTCCTTCATCCAGATTTAGGAGCAGCTGCTCCCTACTTCATTCAGTTCTTACTCTAATGCCACTTGTTCAGGGGGGCCCTTCCCGGCCAGGCTAATTTAAACAACCCCCACCCCCGCCCCACTGCCAGCCAGCTCCTTCCCTGCTTTAGTTTTCTTCTTACCATTTATTGCAATGATACTGTAGATGTTACTAATTATCTTGCTGGCTGGCTGTCTCCTCTCACTAGCCCCATGAGGGCAGGTATTTCTGTCTCCTAGGTTTACTGCTGCATCTCCAGCACCAAGAATAGCACCCAGCCTATTCCAGGGGCTCAGCACATCACTGGGGGATGAGTGGATGGAAGGAAAAGAGATAGAAACACCCAAAGTATCATGTGAGCATTGAGAAACTGGAACGATGCCTGAGCTGAGCCTTAAAAGATAAAGAGGAGGGAACAGGACAAGGAATGGCTGAGGGACAGGAAGCAGAAGGAGTTGTGCTTAGCACAGTGCTGGCAGAGAGACAGGTACTCAGCAAATATCTCTCAAGTGAATAAATGGATGAAGAGGAGAGAAGGCTTTTCTAGGCAGAGAGGACGGCAGGATGGGAGGCAAGGGTGTGAGGCAGGAGAAGAAGTTTGATGGTTGGAGCAGCTGGAGGCGGAAGATGAGGTCCAGAGAGGTGAGAAAGGGCCGGACCATGACAGGCGGGTCTTGCAGTCCATGTTAAGGGATTCGGACTTGATCCTGAAGGTGGCTAAGGAACCATCAAAGGGATTAGAACCAGGGGTAACTGGTCAAGATGAGCATCCATCATTCTGAAGAGGATGGATTTAGTACCAGAGCTGGGATTCACGCTCACGAGAGTTTAATCCTCTGCCTTGCATCTTGTCTCCTGAAGCCGTCTCCTCCTGCAGTGAAGCTAGCTAACCAGCAGAAAAGAGCAGGCCCTACACACTCAGGTCAGTCCCCGCATGCCCTTTCCTGCAGTGGCACTAGTTTGCAGAGGGGAAAGCAGACAGGAGAGCTGGAGCAAAGCCCACCTGGAGAGCAACTGAGTGTGGGGTGGGAGAAGAAGCACCCGGAAGAGATGGCTCTAGGACTCACCCTCCAGCATGCTGAGATTGGCATTCAGTGCCTCCACCTCACCCGTGATAATGGGACAGAGCTGGCCGTAAAAGGGAAAAAAAATGCAGGTTATCACATTGTACTGGACATCTCTGTTTCAGGGCCTAGACCCTGCCCACAAAGGCCTTTCAGTGAGAAGACCTTCTCCCTTTGGACTTTCCCTTAAATAAGTTGATGTCCATGGGCCTCAAGTTCCTAATGAGTGGGTGGTGTGCATTGAATGCTGGCTCATCTTCAGAGCAACTGGGACTACACCCAGCTTGCCCCATCACAAAACGAGCTCTTGGCTTTCCTTCCTGCGGCACAACAGGACGTGTGCGCAGTCCATGTGCTGTGACACCTGGGGAACCTGCTGAGCCTCTCCTGACGGCAGGGATGTCCCTGCCTCTCGCTTCCACTGTCAGCATGCCAGGCCCTGCCCTGGGAGAGTTAGAGCAGGGACTTGACTTCCTCGCTGGGCTGCTTTGAGAGCTCATTTGATCAGACATCTATTTAGATTAGATCAGAACCCCTTTTGGAATCAGAAAGCGATCTTGAATCACTCCCAAGCACATCTGTAGGAAGGAGGAAAAATATCAAGGTGGGTGCCATGTGCTAGGCATGTGCTGAACACTCATTGTGGGGGTTATGAGCAGAGGCTCAGGAGACTGGCTACCTGGGGTTGGATGCCTTGGCAATTTCCTTGTACTCTTTTGCCTCAGTCCCCTCATCTGCAACATGTGGATGATAATTGCATCGCTATGTCATAATCATTCAATAAATGTTAGCAACTGTTAACCTCATTTTGTCTTCTTGTCTTCACTACAGTCCTGAGAGGCAGGCACTACCATCCTTTATTTACAGATGGGAAAACTGAAGCTTAGAGAAGGTGAGCAAGTAAATCAGCAGGATTTGAAATCTGGTCTGACATGGCTAGACCACTGTGGTCGGAGCACTCCTGTCCTTTTTCAGTAATACGAGGGAACCCTAGAAGCAAAGCAACTATGAGCTCTATGTCATATCAAACTCCAGGCAAGCTTAACTATTGGCTTCTTGTTGGAGGCCAAAGGACCATGACTTGTTTCGAACGATGGATGAGCAAGGGTGGGGTCTCTTAAGGTGACAGCACTCTTTCCCAGCCACTTTTTAATATGCACATTCGCTGGCACTCAGCAAATTTCAGGTCAGGATGGAGAAAGATAGGAAAGCTTCAGCATCCTTGGGCCAGCCGGGCAGCCTTGTTGGACAAGTTGCTTAATATTTCTGTGTGTCGATTTCCTCATCAACGTTCACCATGCACCTCCTGCCTTCTGAGCATTGAATTCAGCAATGCCCCTCTTTTCCAGAGATGAATCTCCTTTCTTTTCCCTGTCCTCCTCACCCCTCTCTTTGTCTCTCCAGAAACATGTGAAGTGTTCAGGGAAGATACTGTCAGGATTGGAAAGAGGGCTTGCCACCAATTCCATCTTTTCCTTCTTCAAATGCTGACTTCTGGAATCAGGAAGTCACCTTAACTTATCCTATTTCACTTGGCTGGAAATATCCATTCTTTTCTCCCATTCCTTACCTATTCAAATCCTTCCTGTAATTCAAGGCCAAGTTCAAGTCCTGCAGTCTCCAAAAATATCTCCCAGGATACTTCCAGGATCTATTTATTTAATTTTTCCATTTCCCTGAACCCCTTCAGTTCAATCTAAGGATCATATAGGTATGTACAAGATTCAAGTACTTATTCAGTTAGTTTCACAAGTCTGAACTGGGTTTTCCTAAACAGATGAGCTTATTCCTTTTTCATATCCCCAACAGACTCTAGTCTAGTGCTGGGCACTCAGTAGGCACACAATAAACCAATCTTTTTTATTGTTTGCCCACCCTGAGGTGAGGATTTAAAGGAGGTAGTGCTGTTTATCTCTATATCTCTAGCACCAATCATAGTATTTGGCACATAGCAGGCACTTGAGAAACTGTTAAACTGCAAAGGGTAATGTTTGTGAAAATGCCTTGGGGGTTGCTTAGCACACAGTTGGTGCTCAGGCAAGGTTTATTGGCTCAGAGTTCATCAAAGCATGGTAGAACCACTGCTGACAGCATGTCACTGTGGCTGGATAATCTTTAAGGACTTACCATTTCATTTAATTTCTTTAAAATGGGTTTCTCCATGGGCTCAGCAAAGGAGTTATATAGGACACTAGGAAAAAAAAAAATTTAAGGCTTATACACAATCATATCTGTCAGTTAATAACCACCCCTAGGAGCCACCTGAGAATCTAGCCACAGCCTGGCCACCGACCAGGGTGCCCTCGCTCACCTGAGCTCTCCAGAAAACGAGACGTCGGCATGGCTCACTTGAGCATAGCAATCTTGGAGCTTCAGGATCGGGTGACCAAAGTCATTTCGGGACAGGACAACTATACCAGTGAAATAGACCCCAGAGAGAAACAGGTCAGCTGCTCCTGTGTCTTGGCTATTGAGAGAAAAAGTGCAAGGTTACCCAAGCCTGGGCAGGGGTGGAGATGGGTCTTGTTCCTCTGAATCTACACCCATAGGAGGGCTTACCCATAGGCAGTAAGCCCCAGGAGGGCAGGAACATCATCACCCCTGGATTCCTGGCACTTAGAACAGATAGGAGTGGAGCTGAATGGATATTTACTGAACAAATGAAGTAACAAATATGTGAATGGTGACAGATTTAGGGACCTTGTAGGTATTTCATCCTGAGTGCTCTGGCCCTAATCGTGGTTGGGCATGTTTTAATATTAACCACAATTCTATATGAAGCTTGTTTGGAGGGAGAACACAGGGGTAAAGTTGCCACAGCTTATTTAGGAGGGGCATCAAGATGGGAAGGCGACACTTAGATGTCAACTGTGAACTCCTTGATGAAGTTCATCTCCAGGTCCCAAGATTTACCTTGTGGCCTGACAGAGAATAAGCACTCAATCTATGCTTGATAAGTCAGCAAGGAAATGAATAATACATGAATATCTGCTTCTTATGAGGGAAAATGTCATTTTTATGCTGTTCTTGCCTGGAGAATCCCAGGGACGGGGGAGCCTGGTGGGCTGCCGTCTATGGGGTCGCGCAGAGTCGGACACGACTGAGGTGACTTAGCAGCAGCAGCAGCATGTTGTCTATAAGACTAGAGTTCTTGAGAGGGAGATGAGTGGTATTCAGTAGCATTTGTAAATGGATGCAGTAGGCACTCAATAAACGGATGTTGAACAACCAAATGGGTGAATGAATGTGTTATCCTGGGGCAGCAAACAAGGCAGACCTAAACATTACACTCATGATAGTGACTTTCACATAAGTTTAAGTGTTAAGTCAGTTTGTAAGCGTACCTTGAATTTGATCCTTTCTTTCTATAGAAGAATGCAAAGGCCTTTTGGTAGAGGGAGAATCGGGCTCAAGCTGACTACCCTCCTCCAACCCCCTTATGAGGTAGGAAGGCTTATTTCTCAGCAGTTGCCCTTACAGTTAGGGAAGCATGTTCAAAGACTAGCTCAAGGTCAGATGGTGATTCACGGGGACTCTGAAATGTTAAGCTCACATCCATGCCTCTAACAATCAGGGACTTCTAGCTCTTCAGTTCAGTTCAGTTCAGTCGCTCAGTCATGTCCGACTCTTTGTGACCCCATGAATCACAGCACACCAGGCCTCCCTGTCCATCACCAACTCCCAGAGTTCACTCAAACTCATGTCCATCGAGTTGGTGATGCCATCCAGCCATCTCATTCTCTGTCGTCCCCTTCTGCTCCTGCCCCCAATCCCTCCCAGCAGGAAACCTTAAATGGCACACTGATGCTTTTCAGGCCCCTCTCCCTTGTTCCCAGAAAAGATATTCTGTTTTAAATCTCTCCTTGAAGAATGCACTTGAGAAAGATGGTTAATGTTAGGTAGTTAGAATAGGAAAAAGGAGTCCAAAATAGCGGTGGTTAAAAGACAAAGAAAGGAAAAAGCCTGCAAAAATAGAACAGAGTAAGGTTTGAAGACCAGAGTGAAAACATCAAGTGAAACAAACAGCCCTCCTGGCTAGCCCAATTTACATAAGGCAGGCTCAGGGGGAGGAGAAAAAACATAAAAATAGGAGCCAAAATTGAGCCTCTCTCTTCTCTTCTCTTTGCTTCTTTTGGGTCATCCTGCCCTCACACCTCTAGGATGTATATTCCTTTGCTTGCCAGATAAAACTGAGCTGTAACCAAGCTGTAACACGGGTCTGCCATTTAAACTGAGCTGTAACCAAGCTGTAACACTGGTCCATCCTTCACTTCAAATTTTTGCTGTGGGGAGACAGAACCAAGGAAATTACACACTCCCCCAACAGTTAACCATTGAGGGAAAGAAGTCTAATGTCCAATACATTGGCAAACATATACAGTTTTTATTTTTTGACCATTTCCCCCCAAAATAGCAGCAGACTTTTCGGTGGAATACTCACAAAAGTGGAGACTTGACCTCCCAGTCTGTGCTGATGTTGGTAGTTCCATGGTTGGTCAGAGCCCTGATTCCAACACCAGGAACAAAGGCGAGTGAAGTATTTGGAAATGAAAAGGCATTGATTTTTATGCTATAAACAAGAAACAGAAGAATTAGTGCAACTCTTATAGCACATATTTCAGTAAGGCAAAACCCAAAATGCAGTTGTGGAACTCCTGAAGGAACAGGCAATTGTGAATTCCTATAGAGGAAGGGGGCTTCCCTGGTGGCTCAGATGGTAAAGAATCTGCCTGCAATGCAGGAGACCCAGTTCAATCCCTGGGTCTGGAAGACTCCCCTGGAGAAGTAACTGGCAACCCACTCAAGTACTCTTGCCTGGACAATCCCATGGACCGAGGAGCCTGGTGGGCTACAGTCTATGGGATCACAAAGAGTCAGACATGACTGAGTGACTAATGCTTGCTTGTAGGCAGAGGAAGGACCCTCAGGTCTGCACTGCAGCCTCAGGGCTGCTGCTGCTGCTGCTAAGTCACTTCAGTCATGTCCAACTCTGTGTGACCCCATAGACGAAGCCCACCAGGCTCCCCTGTCCCTGGGATTCTCCAGGCAAGAACACTGGAGTGGGTTGCCATTTCCTTCTCCAATGTGTGAAAGTGAAAAGTGAAAGTGAAGTCCCTCAGTCGTGTCCTACCCTTAGCGACCCCATGGACTACAGCCTACCAGGCTCCTCCATCCATGGGATTTTCTAGGCAATAGTACTGGAGTGGCTTGCCATTGCCTTCTCCGGCAGCCTCAGGGCACTGCTTCCTAATTCCATTCAGACCCTTGGCAGGAAGCCCCTTGTATCTAGTGGAGGGGAGAAATGAGCAGGTTTAGAAGCAAATTTTCAAGTAATCAGTCTCCTTTTTTAATTAGACAGAACATTGCCATCAGGATCTTTCCCCTCAGCTGTTCCAGTGTTTCTCAATGGGGGGAACATTCATGTTTTGGATGGGACAACTATTTTTTTGTAGAGGACTGTTGGCAGGATATTTGGCATATGGACCAACTAAATGCCAATAGTTCCCCCTCCCTCACAATCATCAGGACAGTAAACAGCCTGCCTTCCTTCCAAACGCCCTCTTATGTGTACAGTATCTTCCCTAGTTGAGAAACTTACTTTATAGCATGAACTCCTTCTAAGGATTCTCTGAGTGGTCACTGGTCACACAGGTAATTAGAGGCAGTAGGTGGCATGCAACATAGTTCGATGGCCATGTGCCTTGTGATAAGTTATGATTATGACCATTGACTGAGCAAGTGCTACCTGCTTCGGTACTGGAGTAAGCACTTTATATGCATTAGCTCATCTTAACCCTCCCCATAATCCTAGGAGGCCACTGCTGATTTTGTAATCTGCCATTCAGTGATGAAAAGATGAGAAACTTGGCTGAAGTCATACATAAGTGGTAGAACTAGACCTGGAAGCCTCCAACTGTCATGAGGCCTCTTAACCACTAAGCTATAGCACTATAGGTATCATGCAAAGGACACTCAGCTTGGAGCCAAGTTTTCTGCTAGCTGTATGGCCTTAGCGAAGACACTTAAACTCTTCCAGTCAATCACTCAAAAGAAGAGTGTCTCATGGGAAGGCTGGGAAGACAAATGAGATCATCTGTATATAACTGTTGCACAGAAGAAAGCATTGTTATGAACTAAGATTAGGGAAAATTTTATAAAGTGACAGTCAAAAAGAAATGATTATTCATTATTTCCTCTTTTTGGCATCATTTTCTATCTATTCTCTGTCAAATGTCCTGAGTATCACTGTGGGAAGACAATGGTAGAGACTATTGTATCTTGGAAATATTTTCATTTTGATACATATAGGTCTAACTCATTCTTTATAATTGCTACAGAGTAATCCAAGCTGTGGATTAAAAAATAATCATTGCTTTGTGTTTGAACATCTAGGATGTTTGCGTATCTCTCTATTATAGACAATGCCACAGTGAACATCCTCATTTATGCTGTTTGTGTATATGCTTCTTTAGGGAGGAGACATGGAATTGTTGGGTCAAAGAGCACACCTGAAAATATCCTTGCAAATCATCTCCTAAAATAGCACTCTTCCTGATAGAAACACAATGTGAGCCATATATGTAGTTTAACATTATCTAGTAGTATTAAAAAGGGAAATATTATCTTTTCAACATGTAACCAATAAATGAGATACCTTATTTTCCTTTCTAGAAAATAAGCCTTCAAAATATGACATGCTTCATACTCATGATATACTTCAACCTAGATACTGAATTTTCATCAAGAACCTTTTGTTGTTTAGTCGCTAAGTCGTGTCTAACTCTTTGCAACCCCATGGACTGTAGCCCACCGGGCTCCTCTGTCCATGGAATTCTCCAGGCAAGAATACTGGAGTGGGTTGCAATTCCCTTCTCCAGGGGATCTTCCTGACCCAGGAATTGGACTGTGGCTCAGATCATGAACTCCTTATTGCCAAATTCAGACTTAAATTGAAGAAAGCAGGGGAAACCACTAGACCATTCAGATATGACCTAAATCAAATCCCTTATGATTATACAGTGGAAGTGAGAAATAGATTTAAGGGACTAGAGCTGATAGATAGAGTGCCTGATGAACTCTGGACGGAGGTTCGTGACATTGTAAAGGAGACAGGGACCAAGACCATCCCCATGGAAAAGAAATGCAAAAAAGCAAAATGGCTGCCTGGGGAGGCCTTACAAATAGCTGTGAAAAGAAGAGAAGCGAAAAGCAAAGGAGAAAAGGTAAGATATAAGCATCTGAATGCAGAGGAGAGATAAGAAAGCCTTCCTCAGTGATCAATGCAAAGAAATAGAGGAAAACAACAGAACAGGAAAAACAAGAGATCTCTTCAAGAAAATTAGAGATTCCAAGGGAACATTTCATGCAAAGATGGGCTCGATAAAGGACAGAAATGGTAGGGACCTAACAGAAGCAGAAGATATTAAGAAGAGGTGGCAAGAATACAAAGAACTGTACAAAAAAGATCTTCACGAGCAAGATAGTCACGATAACATGATCACTGACCTAGAGCCAGACATCTTGGAATGCGAAGTCAAGTGGGCCTTAGAAAGCATCACTACGAACAAAGCTAGTGGAGGTGATGGAATTCCAGTTGAGCTATTTCAAATCTTGAAAGATGATGCTGTGAAAGTGCTGCACTCAATATGCCAGCAAATTTGGAAAACTCAGCAGTGGCCACAGGACTGGAAAAGGTCAGTCTTCATTCCAATTCCAAAGAAAGGCAATGCCAAAGAATGCTCAAACTACCGCACAATTGCACTCATCTCACACGCTAGTAAAGTCATGCTCAAAATTCTCCAAGCCAGGCTTCAGCAATATATGAACCGTGAACTCCCAGATGTTCAAGCAGGTTTTAGAAAAGGCAGAGGCACCAGAGATCAAATTGCCAACATCCGCTGGATCATGCAGAAAGCAAGAGAGTTCCAGAAAAACATCTATTTCTGCTTCATTGACTATGCCAAAGCCTTTGACTGTGTGGATCATAATAAACTGTGGAACATTCTGAAAGAGATGGGAATCCCAGACCACCTGACCTGCCTCTTGAGAAACCTGTATGCAGGTCAGGAAGCAACAGTTAGAACTGGACATGGAACAACAGACTGGTTCCAAATAGGAAAAGGAGTACGTCAAGGTTGTATATTGTCACCCTGCTTATTTAACTTTTATGCAGAGTACATCATGAGGAATGCTGGGCTGGAAGAAGCACAAGCTGGAATCAAGATTGCCGGGAGAAATATCAATAACCTCAGATATGCAGATGACACTGTCCTTATGGCAGAAAGTGAAGAGGAACTAAAGAGCCTCTTTATGAAAGTGAAAGAGGAGAGTGAAAAGGTTGGCTTGAAGCTCAACATTCAGAAAACGAAGATCATGGCATCTGGTCCCATCACTTCATGGGAAATAGATGGGGAAACAGTGTCAGACTTTGTTTTTTTGGGCTCCAAAATCACTGCAGATGCTGATTGTTGCCATGAAATTAAAAGACGCTTACTCCTTGGAAGGAAAGTTATGACCAACCTAGATAGTATACTAAAAAGCAGAGACATTACTTTGCCAACCAAGGTCCATCTAGTCAAGGCTATGGTTTTTCCAGTGGTCATGTATGGATGTGAGAGTTGGACTATGAAGAAGGCTGATCGCCGAAGAATTGATGCTTTTGAACTGTGGTGCTGGAGAAGACTCTTGAGAGTCCCTTGGACTGCAAGGAGATCCAACCAGTCCATTCTAGAGGAGATCAATCCTGGGTGTTCATTGGAGGGACTGATGCTAAAGCTGAAACTGCAATACTTTGGCCACCTCATGCGACGAGTTGATTCACTGGAAAAGACTCTGATGCTGGGAAAGGTTGGGGGCGGGAGGAGAAGGGGACGACAGAGAATGAGATGGCTGGATGGCATCACCGACTCTATGGACATGAGTTTGGGTGAAGTCCGGGAGTTGGTGATGGACAGGGAGGTCTGGCGTGCTGTGATTCATGGGGTTGCAGAGAGTCGGACACGACTGAGCGACTGAACTGTAATGAACTGAACTCATGCATTGCAAGTGGATTCTTTACTGTTTGAGCCACCAGGGAAGCCCTTCATCAAAAATACTTGACTGTATTTAGAGTTGATAAATTTTCAGCTGAAAAAAATAAAAAATACAGTTCTCAGCTGTACCAGTCATATCTTAAGGGCTCAATAGTCCAATGAGGCCAGCAGCTCCTGTTTGGATAGCCAGATCTGAAATTATTGTCCCAGTTTATCTGCTCCCACTAGCAATGCATGAGAATACCTGTTTCTCCTCATCTTTAACTTCACTTTATATTATGGGAATCACCCTGGATTTTTCTGCTGTGGCATTATCATCAGTGCAATTAAATCATTAGTTTTATAAATATATATTTAATGCTCATCTCTCTCACTGGACACTAACAGCATATCTGTGTCATTCTCTGCAGTATATCCTATGCCTAGAACAAAGCCTTAGTACACTGTAGGTGCCCAACAAACCCTTGTTGGATGGCTGTGGTGCTGTGGTGGTGGTTTAGTCACTAAGTAGTGTCAGACTCTTGTGACCCCATGGACTATAGCTGGCCAAGCTTCTCTGTCCATGGGATTCTCCAGGCAAGAATACTGGAATGGGTTGCCATTGAATGACTAACTGTGGAGCATCTGCCATATTAGACCACAAGGCAACTGAGGCCAGAGGCAGAGTTAAGGATGGGGGAGGAGAAAAATATAAGACAGTTGTATTCCGATGAAACTGTGGGGCTTCAACAGAATTCTTCTGTTGCTTCATTAGAGCTTATTATTTGTGAGACAAAAATGAAACCCTAGTTCATCTAAGTCGCTCTAATTTTCTGTTATATACAGCCAAACCTTACTCCTAATTCGTGCTATCACACATAGACACACCAGGGAACTGAGAGATCTCTGCTTTAAACTATTTCTATTCTCATTCCAAAACACCTGATGATTATTAAAGATTATCAGTTATACCTCAAAGGAAACCCGCCACTCAATGCCTTGAACTGGTTGCAGCCTAAGTGCAAGAACAGCGTCTGTGTCAAGTAAATCTAGATGTGTCCGAAAGTTGCCGCTGGCTCATTGCCCTGTTAAGATCTCTGCCACAGCAGGTGGACTTGTACCTCTCTGGGCACAAATAGTGCTGCGTGCAAGGCACCATGCAAGCAGCACTACTCCTGAAAGTCTCTGCCCTTTCCCCCAGTTTCTGATGCTGCACCTGCCTCCTACCCACCCTTTAAGAATCCCCCACTTTCCTCCCATGGGGAGAATGTGTCTTCAGAGTGCGGGCTCTCCTCCTCCATTCCTTGATTGATGAATAACATTTCTGCTCTGCTTTGCTGAGCCTGGTCTCAGCTGACATGAGCAGCACTGGGCAAGAGAAGGACTCAGTTGGGGTCCCCTCAGTGTAAGAGGGAGGATAACAGTATAACCTCAAAACTCTGTGTTGGGTGAAACAAGGATCTGGATCAATGTGGCAATTCTGTTGTTCTTACATTGATGGTCTTACACTATCATTAAGTCTATCAAACTAATCCATGTTCGGCAGCTTCAGATTCTATGAAGTATCTTCACATTTGTTATAACATCTAACTTTTACTGTTTACTGATTTTGACATTTGATTTAATTGCTGTAATGTGGTAGAAAAGATTGTAACTGCCACCAGAATTCTTGTTAGGAAAAGCAGTTTATTGGAAAGAAAAATTACTTGGAAAAGCATTTAGAAAGATTCTTTGGTACTCAGGAGTGGGTGGAACTGCTACGCATGAAAGCAGGGGAAGAAACCTACATTGCTCCAAAAAAGGAGGGGACGTCTAGAGAGCAAGAGGGCAGAAGCCCATGTGCCTTATAACCCATTCCTATGACCTCTGACATCTTGACTAAACTTTACTAAAGTAAGATAAGAATTGATGAGAGTAGATTACGGAACTGAGATTGAACCCTGCATCCAGGTTTATGGGGGTAATCAATGGGACAAACAAGAATTTCATTTAGAATCCTGGGGACAAGGTGGCCACACCTAGCATCTACATTCAGTTACAATTCTTATTTTAGGGATGAGGAGAGGACATTGAGACTCCGAGCAGATGTGTCAGGGGCACACAACAAGCGTGCAGCAGAGAGGTGACTTGGCCCCATGTGTTCTGACCCAAATACCATGCGCTTGGTCAACTCCATGACCCCTCTCGCTTGGGTGAGTCATCTGATAAACCTGTTACCAAAGGTTGCTTACCTTCTCCTCTGTCCTGGTATTACACCAGGACTCATGGTGGCATAGCCACAACCTTGAGATTTTAAAGATTAATTTCACTGCTAAAAACGTTCTTCTCTTTTACTTACTTGGTAAAATTGTAGTTCACATAATCGATTTTCAGAAATTCAAGAGACTCAGAACCTTTTAAATCTGGGATCTTTCTTTCCTTGGCCATTTGTTCAATCATCTCCATTCCAGCTTGAACAGCTATGAAGCAACCAAATAATATGATTATTTTTTAATTAAAAAGTTTAATTGGGCTTTTTAAACTGTTTGTTTTTTTTGGTCACTCCGTGTGGCATGTGGGATCTTAGTTCCCCAACTAGGGATCAAACCTAAGTCCTCTGCGTTGGAAGTACAGAGCCTTAACCACTGGATTGCCAGGGAAGCCCCAGAAAATGTTTATTGATAAAAAAGATGATGATGGCATAATATTAAACATGTAAGTGAAATTTATTAAGTAAAATAATGCTCCTAGATACTTAGAAAACAAGATTCTTACAAGGTGGATATTATGGTCCTCACTTTGTAGAAGAAAACACTAGTCCTCAGAGAGGCTACTGAGATTGTCCGAGACCCCAGAGCTAACAGCATGAGAATATTAACACAGGACAGTGTTAGGAAAAATGTAAAGTATCATTATTATCTTGTTCTGAAGATGAAGAAACTGAGCCTCAAAGAGGTTAATTCTTGCCTAAGTCACACAGCTAAGAACTGGGGGAGAACATATTTGACTCCAGAGTTTGTGCCTGATGACCAGTTCCAGAAAATTATAGTACGCTGCCCTCCTTCTCTCCAAGATTCTTTAAATTCAGGAATTTTGGATCTGAGATCCTTGGACTGTTAGGAACTCTTCAACCCCCTAAAATTCTAATAAAATATTGTGAGGGGTGTGTGTGTGTGTGTCCATCTAATTTTTCAGGGAAGAGGGTTCACATTTTCATCTTATTCTCAAAGGATACCAGCACCTCCCAGAATTGAGTAACCACTGCTTTTGTTTAATTCTGGAATAAGCCCATCTTTATATAATAGCACCACAGAACATGCTTCTCTGAGCTTATGGAGAAATAGAGCCCTCCTGCCCATCAGAATGCTTGAGAAAAGTAATTCACACAATAACGAAGAATGATCTTCATTTTAACCTTCTCAAGGAGGAAGCTTTGTTTTCATTCCTTTCATTTTAGCTTAAGCATTTCCACTTTTCTATTCTTGTTGGAAATTAAGAAGAGCAGATTTATCCTCTATAATACTGTGAATAGCATAGTATTATGGAGATATAAAGACAGAGGTAAAGGATAGAAAGATGGAACCAAAAGCACTCGCAGACAGCTTGGGTTTGAATCTCAACACTTTGGCTCACTAGCTGTGTGATGCTGCAAGTTACAAAATCTCCATGTCCTTCACTTTGCTCATCTATAGCACAGGGATGTCAGCAACTCTGGAGGTATCTGTTCACACACGTGAAAATAAAGTAGGTAATCTTCATTAGGAATTTGCTATTGCAAGATTCTGTTCCAAGCGCTTTATACGCCCTAAGATGCTCACTGTGTGCAGGGGAAAGAGAGGTGGGGGTGGAATATGAGTCTGTGGCTGTATTTAGATATGCCTATTGTCAAGAGGATTATTTTTCTAGCAACACTTTCCCCTCAGCCTTCTTACCGTCTCTGGATCAGCCCACTGCCGATCTTGTCTCAGTCATGAGATACCCCAATATGAGCTTCTGGATTTGGGTCAAAGACTCCACTTGGGAGGTGAGTACAGCCTGGCTTCTGAAAGCATCCAACTCACCGTAGTCCAGGGCCCGCTGAGTAGCCCTCGCCTTGATTCCAGGGTAAATGGCCTGAGCAGATGAGATGTAGAGATTCCACAGGAGAAAACATCCCCAGAGGACTTGGACGTGGGCCATCTTTGTACACATTCTGCAATTAGCCAACATTTAGAGTTCCTTTATTATGCTTTCTCATTGCCCAATCCAACCTAGCGTTTCTAGGTTTTCTTATTTTCATTGCTTATTTTCCAGTTTGTTACTTCCAGAACGAACTCATTCACTCATTCCATCCATCCATCCATCTAACCATCCATCCAGTGATCATTTATTGAACACACCAGAATGTGTTCCAGGTGCTGAAGATGTAGAGATGACCCATGTGTGGCCTCTGAACTTTGCTTTCCACAGAATAGTGGGTGAATCAGACATAAATATACAGATGATTATAGCACAGTAAGATATAACGCAATGCAATACAAGAGTCTCACAGCAAATGTAACAACTTGGGTATGTCTTGGGAAGGATCTGCTTTGGATATGGAAGTGGGATGGAGGAATTCTTGAGTTCTAGAACAAATGAGTCAGGAGTTTGGAAAGGTGGCCTCAGTGGATGTGAGACAACCACTTAATCTGCTTTAAGATCCTTGTTGACTCTCCCTTGCCCGTAGGACAAACAGGTTTAAGCACTTCGTGTGGCAATCAAGGCTTTTAATAACTGGTTCCGGACTTCTTCCGTGCTCCTGACCCTCCTCTCCTATCTGAGTGGGGGTAGTGCTCTGAGCTGTCCACACTGAGCTATTTGCTATTCTTCAGTTTGTCAGTTCTCTCACAATCGAGGGCTTTGTCTTTAACCCTCCCAATATAAACATACATGCACATACATCTCTTTCTGTCTCTACTTTTGGGTCGCATACCCACATCTGTCTGGTGAATGCATCCTTCAGGGCCAACTCCACAGTTCCTTTTGGGAAAACTTCTCAAGTTTTCTTCTTCTGGGAAAAATTCTCAAGTCAGGTCTTGTCACTTCTGCCCCCATCCTGTTAAACTGGTTCCTCATCTTACTCAGCATAAAATCCAAAGCCCTTCTACCAGATGCAAGGCCCTGCCCTGCCCACACCTCTACCTCTTCCTTGACTTTCCTTCATAGACATACCTGGCTCATCTGGATCCAGCCCCACTGGCTGACTTGATCTTTCTTGATCACTCTAAGCCGCCTGGATCTCAGGTCTTTACACTTGTTGTTCCCTCTGCCTGGCAGAGACACCTTCCAGAAACCACGTGGCTGGGCCTTTCACTTTCTTCAGGTATTTCAATGTTATCTCAATGAAGCCTTTCCTAACCTGTCTAAATGAAACAAACTCCCCTATGACCTCGATATTCCCCATGCCTCCCTTGCTGCATTTTTCTCCAAAGCACTAGTCATCACCTAGCATAGTTTCCAGTTACTTGTTTATTTTCTGTCTCTCCTACTAGAATTTTAAGACTTCATGGACTTAAAAGACTTGAAAGACTTCATCACTTCAGCACCTTGAACAGTGACTGGCATCCAGTAGGCACATATTGATTGAATGAATGAATGAATGGCTTGTCTCTTCCTTGAGACCATGAAGTGGGCCAGGCATGCCTTTGGAGGTCCCACAGTACTCGGTACAGTCCTTGATTTTCATATGTACAGTCAGTCTAGCACAATACCTGGCACATAAAAGACACATGAAAAAACTTACTAAACATCTTCTCCAAGGAGAAAGGCCACATCTTATTCACTGTTATCTTGCTAGTGCTTGACATAGACCAAATGTTCGATGTACACTTACTGAATTAATGGATTCAGTGAATTAACATCACTCCATTTTTTTGATGAATGAAGCAGAGGTAGCAACAACATGAGTGATACAGGTTTCTTCTGACAGTAGCGTGAGTAATGCATTTACAGGCCTTGTTTCTAGTTCTGGGAGTTTACAAGCTGGGGGACCTGTCATTCCTGTATTCTCACAGATACCCATGGAGTTAACACACAAACATGAAACTAGTCAGGGAAGCACTTGAGGGGGTGGTCAGGGAAGAGGAAGTTGTAGGAGCTGTGTATTTAGACAGAGGGAGGAGTCAGGCCATTTGGGGCAGGGAAGGACCCCAGACGGGCTGGGATTCAGGAGCAGCCCAGATAAAGGGGAAGGTCACTGTAAGGGGTGTA
This sequence comes from Moschus berezovskii, assembly GCF_049115385.1. Taxonomy (NCBI): domain Eukaryota; kingdom Metazoa; phylum Chordata; class Mammalia; order Artiodactyla; family Moschidae; genus Moschus; species Moschus berezovskii. Next base: position 75,904,213 of record NC_142465.1, read on the forward strand.
TGTGTGTGTGTGTGTGTGTGTGAGAGAGAGAGAGAGAGAGAGAGAGTATCTGTGCTTGGCCAAGATAAACAAAGGACTTTCCTATAGCTCAAGTGGTAAAGAATCTCTCTGTGATGTAAGAGACCGGGGTTCAAGACTTGGGTTGGGAAGATCTTCTGGAGGAGGGAATGGCAATCCACTCCAGTGTTCTTGCCTGGAGAATTCCATGGACAGAGAAGCCTGGTGGGCTACAGTTCATGGGGTTGCAAAGAGTCGGACATGTCTTGGTGACTGAACAACAACAAAGAAAACAAATATTTGTGTGTGCCCTTGGCTAAGACCATAGAAATGGGAATGTGGTGAAGGAGACAAAGGGGAGTTCCAGAGAATTTATCTGATAGGAGCACAGCAGTCTGACCAGGGGAGGGAGTGTCCGAGTAGGGCTACTGCTGTCTTATGTTGGGCTTTCATGTGAAATTAGAAAGGGTGCCCTCTGGAGCTATATACCAGCCTCTGTGGGACCAGCAGACAATGTTCCAGGAAAACCCCACACTAGTGTATCAAGCTTGGTGACAGAGAAAGTTGGGCTGCTCCTCTCACCCCTGGGACTGGCATTCTGTCCAGTGAACAAGCTTCCCCACTCATGCAATGGGCTTATGCTCAGATTGGTGAATACTCATTGGGGGCATTTTGCTAGAGGGCCATGAGATCGAGAATTAGAGTCTTGATTTGTCTGTTCTGTATTGCATAAATCCACCTTCAGGTATGAGAAGAGGCTGGTTCAGTCAGCCTGCTTACATTGGTCAGCTGATCTGTATATCCCTTGTCCAGAGAAGCTCCCAAACTCACCCCACTGTTGTTGTTCAGTCACTAAGTCATGTCCAACTCTTTGTGACCCCATGGACTGTAGCCCGCCAGGTTCCTCTGTCCATGGGATTCTCCAAACAAGAACACTGGACTGGCTTGCCGTTTCCTTCTCCAGGGGATCTTTCCAACCCAGGGATCAAACCTACGTCGCTCTCATTGCAGGCGGCTTCTTTACCATTGAGCCACTGAGGAAGCCCCAAACTCACCCCATGTTTCCTGATTAATACCCACATTTAGGCTGTTGCCCTTTACTTAGCCTACAAAAAGTCTGTGCATCCTTAGGGTTCATTGTAATCACAGTCTTCCTTCTAAAGCCATTTATGACTTCCCTAAGTTAATCTCATTTCTTTCTGAACCCTCAGTCAAAATATACATTTATTCATGTGCCTATATTTCCTTTTTTTCCTTATTGTCTGTCTCATCTATCAGAATATAAGCGCTGTGAGGGCAAAGGCCTTGTCTGGTTTGGAGGTTTCAGAGCCTGGCTCCCTCAGTGTGTTGGACACAGTGAGTGATTGATAAGTACTGATAAAGGGAATCAATGAATCATAAGCAAAGAAATAGCCTTTATTTTTTCCTTGAATACGACATACTGTATTCTTCTAGGAACACACTCAAAAGAACCCCTGCCCACGTGAGTCAGGTGCCAAAATGTCCAAAAGAGCAAAGTGAGCCCAGCAGAGAGTTGAACACAACATAGATGTTCCTAGCAGAATGCATGTACACTGAAGTTTATTTACACAGTGGACTATTACATAGCAGTGAAGATGGATACCTCTAGCCACAAACAACTAAAAGAAATAGGATTTATTTCACTCTACATTTTATTATAGCTCTTTGCAGAGGTGTTTAAAGCATTTAAACACTAGCAGAGCATATTCATCCATTAGAACAGATGCTGGCCACAGTTCTAGAGCAGGGCTGGGGAGGTTAGGTCCTGGATCATGGGTGGGACAGAGGAAGTCTTGGAGGAGTGGCCAGTGTGGGTATACTGAGGGGTGGGGTGGGGGACCCAGAGTAGTGACTATTTGCTGTTAGATACCGAGGTATTTCAATATTTTAAAACTGCTATGACCTTATGCATTCAGTGTGGTGTCTCAGCTGTATGGAATTGGTCTTGGTAGTAAAGGACAAGCTACAGAAAGAAACTGGACAGTGCAGGGGGCAGGGCCAGGGGTGCAGCTTGAGGGAGGTTAGGGTGAAGACAACACTAAGGAAAGCACAGAGGACCGAGAGCGGGGAGAAGGAATTCCGGCAGGAGAAAAAGGTCTCTCTGGTCAAGCAATGAGTAGTCTGAGGGTTGGGGGAAATATGAGGAGTGGGATAAATGAGTGTGAGGCTCTCCATGTTCTGGGAGGCAGGATGATATCAACAGCATCTTATACTCAGGGTGGATGCAGGCGTTAGGTCCAGTTGGACACTACTGAGCAACTATACACGCATAGCACGCCATCTATCCTAGGCCTTCCTTGATCCTTTAGCTATCCTAGGAGTGGTCCAGGGGTCCTTGAGAGAGGGATAGGTAGAGATGGATGGGACAATGGGAGTAAGAGGAACACCCCTGGGCTTGGATTAGTGGCTATTTACCAATTGGTGTAGAAGTATTTCCACATTTTAACAGAGGATAAAGCCAAATTGATGTGTTCAGTTCAGTTCAGTTCTGTTCAGTCGCTCAGTCGTGTCCGACTCTCCGCGACCCCATGAATCACAGCACGCCAGGCCTCCCTGTCCATCACCAACTCTCGGAGTTCACTCAAATTCATGTCCACAGAGTCGGTGATGCCATCCAGCCATCTCATTCTCCGTCGTCCCCTTCTCCTCCCACCCCCAACCTTTCCCAGCATCAGAGTCTTTTCCAGTGAGTCAACTCGTCGCATGAGGTGGCCAAAGTATTGCAGCTTCAGCTTTAGCATCAGTCCTTCCAATGAACACCCAGGACTGATCTCCCTTAGAATGGACTGGTTGGATCTCCTGGCAGTCCAAGGGACTCTCAAGAGTCTTCTCCAACACCACAGTTCAAAAGCATCAATTCTTCGGCGATCAGCTTTCTTCACAGTCCAACTCTCACATCCATACATGACCACGGGAAAAACCATAGCCTTGACTAGACGGACCTTGGTTGGCAAAGTAATGTCTCTGCTTTTCAATATACTATCAAGGTTGGTCATAACTTTCCTTCCAAGGAGTAAGCGTCTTTTAATTTCCTGGCTGCAATCAGCATCTGCAGTGATTTTGGAGCCCAAAAAAATAAAGTCTGACACTGTTTCCACTGTTTTTCCATCTATTTCCCATGAAGTGATGGGACCAGATGCCATGATCTTCGTTTTCTGAATGTTGAGCTTCAAGCCAACCTTTTCACTCTCCTCTTTCACTTTCAACAAGAGGCTTTTGAGTTCCTCTTCACTTTCTGCCATAAGGGTGGTGTCATCTGCATATCTGAGATTATTGATATTTCTCCCAGCAATCTTGATTCCAGCTTGTGCTTCTTCCAGCCCAGCGTTCCTCATGATGTACTCTGCATATAAGTTAAATAAGCAAGGTGACAATATACAGCCTTGACGCACTCCTTTTCCTATTTGGAACCAGTCTGTTGTTCCATGTCCAGTTCTGACTGTTGCTTCCTGACCTGCATACAGGTTTCTCAAGAGGCAGGTGAGGTGGTCTGGGATTCCCATCTCTTTCAGAATGTTCCACAGTTTACTGTGATCCACACAGTCAAAGGCTTTGGCATAGTCAATGAAGCAGAAATAGATGTTTTTCTGAAACTCTCTTGCTTTCTGCATGATCCAGCGGATGTTGGCAATTTGATCTCTGGTGCCTCTGCCTTTTCTAAAACCTGCCTGAACATCTGGGAGTTCACGGTTCACATATTGCTGAAGCCTGGCTTGGAGAATTTTGAGCATGACTTTACTAGCGTGTGAGATGAGTGCAATTGTGCGGTAGTTTGAGCATTCTTTGGCATTGCCTTTCTTTGGAATTGGAATGAAGACTGACCTTTTCCAGTCCTGTGGCCACTGCTGAGTTTTCCAAATCTGCTGGCATATTGAGTGCAGCACTTTCACAGCATCATCTTTCAAGATTTGAAATAGCTCAACTGGAATTCCATCACCTCCACTAGCTTTGTTCGTAGTGATGCTTTCTAAGGCCCACTTGACTTCACATTCCAAGATGTCTGGCTCTAGGTCAGTGATCACGTTATCATGACTATCTTGGTCGTGAAGATCTTTTTTGTACAGTTCTTCTGTGTATTCTTGCCACCTCTTCTTAATATCTTCTGCTTCTGTTAGGTCCCTACCATTTCTGTCCTTTATCGAGCCCATCTTTGCATGAAATGTTCTCTTGGAATCTCTAATTTTCTTGAAGAGATCTCTTGTTTTTCCTATTCTGTTGTTTTCCTCTATTTCTTTGCATTGATCACTGAGGAAGGCTTTCTTATCTCTCCTTGCTATTCTTTGGAACTCTGCATTCAGATGCTTATATCTTTCCTTTTCTCCTTTGCTTTTCGCTTCTCTTCTTTTCACAGCTATTTGTAAGGCCTCCTCAGACAGCCATTTCGCTCTTTTGCATTTCTTTTCCATGGGGATGGTCTTGGTCCCTGTCTCCTGTACAATGTCACGAACCTCCGTCCAGAGTTCATCGGGCACTCTATCTATCAGATCTAGTCCCTTAAATCTATTTCTCACTTCCACTGTATAATCATAAGGGATTTGATTTAGGTCATATCTGAATGGTCTAGTGGTTTTCCCTACTTTCTTCAATTAAAGTCTGAATTTAGCAATAAGGAGTTCATGATCTGAGCCACAGTCAGCTCCTGGTCTTGTTTTCGCTAACTGTATACAGTTTCTCCATCTTTGGCTGCAAAGAATATAATCAATCTGATTTCGGTGTTGACCATCTGGTGATGTCCATGTGTAGAGTCTTCTCTTGTGTTGTTGGAAGAGGGTGTTTGCTATGACCAGTGCGTTCTCTTGACAAAACTCTATTAGCCTTTGCCCTGCTTCATTCCGTGCTCCAAGGCCAAATTTGCCTGTTACTCCAGGTGTTTCTTGACTTCCTACTTTTGCATTCCAGTCCCCTATAATGAAAAGGACATCTTTTTTGGGTGTTTGTTCTAAAAGATTTTGTAGGTCTTCATAGAACCGTTCAACTTCGGCTTCTTCAGCATTACTGGTAGGGGCATAGGCCTGGATTACTGTAATATTGAATGGTTTGCCTTGGAAACGAACAGAAATCATTCTGTCGTTTTTAAGATTGCATCCAAGTACTGCATTTCGGACTCGTTCGTTGACCATGATTGCTACTCCATTTCTTCTAAGGGATTCCTGCCCACAGTAGTAGATGTAATGGTCATCTGAGTTAAATTCACCCATTCCAGTCCATTTTAATTCACTGATTCCTAGAACGTGTATGTTCACTCTTGCCATCTCCTGTTTGACCACTTCCAGTTTGCCTTGATTCATGGACCTAACATTCCAGGTTCCTATGCAATATTGCTCTTTACAGCACCGGACCTTGCTTCTATCATCGGTCACATCCACAACTGGGTATTGGTTTTGCTTTTGCTCCATCCCTTTATTCCTTCACTGTAAGCAAAGAATTGTAAATGGATGAGTCATGCCTAGGCAGGCATAAGAGAGTTTTTTTATTGAAGTATAGTTGATTTACAATATTGTGTGCATAGCAATTCAGCTATATTTATATGTGCATATATATATATATATATATATATGTGTCTGCTCAGTCACTTCAGTTGTGTCCAGCTTTTTGGAACCCCATGGACTGTATATATGTGTATGTATATATATATATGACATATATATATCATACACAGACACACACACACACAGATGCACACACACATATATATGTGTGTACTGTGCCAATGCAGGAGACTCAGGTTCAATCTCTGGGTTGGGAAGATCCTCTGGAGGAGGGCATGACTACTCACTCCAGTATCCTTGCTGGGAGAATCCCATGGACAGAGGAGCCTGGCAGACTATAGTCCATGGGGTCACAAAGAGTCAGATATGACTTAGCAACTGAGCATGAGCATATATGTATATGGTTATTTTCCATTATAGGTTATTGTAAGAGAGGGATTTTTAAAATTAATTTATTTTTAATTGAAGGATGATAATTGCTTCACAAAATTTTGTTGTTTTCTGCCAAACATCAACATGAATCAGCCTTAGGTATACATATGTCCCCTCCCAGAGACGGATTTTTTTTTAAACGAGGAAAAGTTTTCATAATAGTGGAAAGAAATGAATGTTAGACCAAAAAGTCTATACCCATTAGATATATGCAAAGTAAGGCAGAAATTATCTCTGCCTGGTATATAGTAGGACCTCAATAAATATTTGCTAACTTACTAACCAACTGGCTTACAAGATTTTTGTTAGCTAAGGAAAGTTCTAGAAAAGGTTGAAAACAATGAGAAAACCAAGCCATCATATAAATAGTTCTCCATTTCTACAGTGAAAAACCACAATAAACCAAAGCAGAGATATTACTTGTGACTGGAAGAGAAATTAAAATGATAAATTTATATTTCTTCACCATTCACAAAACTCGCAACACTAGTATACTTCTGCCATTTTAGACATGTGGACACAGAAGCTAAGAGAGTTCAAATGACCTGTCCAAGATCCCAGAGTAAGTCAGACTCTTGGGGATCATACCTGTTCTTCTGGCTCCTAATTCTAGTATTTATGATTTTTTTTTCATTTAATGACTTGATATTACTACACTTTTCATTTTTATCTGGGAATTTTAAAGAGGGGTTGCTTGATGCCATCTTTTATGTGGAAAGATTCATTAAGTGTCTGGAAATTTTCAAGTATCAAAGTGCAAATCCATTTGTATTTTCTTGGGCACAAATGGAGTTTTAAATTTCCTTCCAGCAGCCAAAAAAACCTGTTTTCACTTCTTGGTTCAAGGAAGTTTCTGAAGTGGTCTACTTTGACGGAGATTTAGGAATTCGAAGTTGCATGTAGAAAACACATATTTTTCCTCTCGAAGTTTTATGAGTAAGTAAAATTACTGGGCTATAAAAGAATAGATTGTATGTAACTTTCAGTTGAATTGTTTGGTTAGGATGATAATTTACGGGCAGGGATGGAATGGAACCTTGTCAAACAAGGAGATGACTCCTAAAAGGTTAGGTAATTTGGCTGACAAGTAAGGACAGGGTGAGTTGCCTGTTAAAAGAAGGGATCCAGGATGATTTAAAAACCTGCCGGCAAGTTACCTGTTTTTTTTTTTGCTTCTGAGGAATTCTTCTTTCCAATACTCAAACCCTCAGAAGGCATTACATTTCCATACCAAAGTCCAGACAGAGTAATACTTCTAAATTAAATGGCTTTTGCCTGAGCCATTCTGATGACTAGAAATAAGAAAACTCACATACGACTTAGGAAAGTCCTGAGAAATATCAACTTATCATTACTGCTCATGAAAGAGAGCTTTGGCAGACTCTGGAAAAATTAAAAGGTGTATTGAGTGAATGAAATGTGTAGCCTTTAAAATAAAGGCAAAGTTTGAGAAATTAAGTTCAATTGGTTTAAAGAAGCCTAGTCTATAAGAATATTCCAACCTAATGGTTAAGACAGATAACAAAATTGGTAAGAAGTTTAAATCAACAGGTATGGAATATAGGCAGACTTGAAGAATATTTGAAGGGATTCAGCCCACACGTTTGATTTTATACCAAGATCTCTAATAACAAGGGCCTTGAAAATTTACCCCAAGTCTCCCCACCTCTGTTCCCCCAAACTCCATACTTAACACAAAAGAGTTACAAAATTCAGTAGATGGGAAGGCTGTTTGCTCAGCAGGATCCAGTTCACTGTTGTGGTTTAAGACCTGATCCCAAAGCACAGAGTCACTGAAGTTCCTTAGTCTTAACCACACCAGTCGAGAGACAAGTTAGAATTTCCTGCCACTATGCTGGGTTCCCTACTGGAATGGAGGCAAAAATAGAAGTCCAAACTACTGAGCCCCACTTTTGAAAGATGCAGAACTAGACATATAGTCTAAACCAACTCTCATTTCTATCTTAGAGCTGTTCAGTTTTCTGGGTGGGCTGAGTGATGTAAAGAAATAAAGCATAGAAAAAGCTAGGCAGACCAAAATAATTCAGGATATGTGACGGCTGGCTGTTCAAGGTGTCCTACCAGATCTGGGTCATCTCCAGCAAGGGGGTAGTTCCCGCTGGGACACTGTGCCCTGGCAGAGACTTGAAGGTGGTTCCAGATTCAAGTTGGCTCAGTCTTGGTTCAAGATTCTTACCTCAAGAAGAGGAAGTATCCAAAGCCAGGGAGCACCTTCAGTTCCCTCTGCCTTTGAAGTCGATGTGTTCTCCACTGGAGCCTTGAATTCGTCTGCTGCAAAGATGATAATTAAGTCTGAATCATCTAGTGGTGAATCTTTTTAAAAAGCCTCTTTCAAAATGTGATACATAATTGCTTCACTTCAATTACCCAATGACATGAAGACATGAATGAACACTTCAGTCTCTACCTAGATGAGCAGACAATGCCACCTATGCAATAATTATCTCCCTAACACACACACACACACATACATGCACTTGCACACACACACACATCTTGAGAAATTATTATGGCTACTTTACCAGAAAGTTTCAGAATTCCAGTGTATTAAAAAAGGTGTTAAGTTGTATTGAATTGGAAGAGGAAGACTTTTCCTTTCTGGGAGAGTAATGGCAAGCCACTCCAGTACTATTGCCTAGAAAATCCCATGGATGGAGGAGCCTGATAGGCTGCAGTCCGTGGGGTCGCTAAGGGTCGGACACGACTGAGCGACTTCACTTTCACTTTTCACTTTCCACTTTCACACATTGGAGAAGGAAATGGCAACCCACTCCAGTGTTCTTGCCTGGAGAATCCCAGGGACGGGGGAGCCTGGTGGGCTTCCGTCTATGGGGTCACACAGAGTCGGACACGACTGAAGTGACTTAGCAGCAGCAGCAGCAAGCTGGTTTCCCTCGGTCAGGCTGCCTGCACTGAATGTTGCCACTCCTGCCAAGGATACCTTTTGGACTTTCGGTGGATCAGATTCATTCCGTAAGCATGAGGCTTGATGACCAGGCCAACCTAGTTATCATCCTTATCTTTCAGGGTAGGATCACAGAAAGTCTCTCTAACTATTGGCTCATTTTTCAGATTATTAATGACTTTCACTCCCAGCATTCCTCTAAAGTCAGTTTAGGTGGGTTCATCAACTATTTGGGAACCTGTTATCTATAGTCTCTAAACCCCATTCCCCACTCCCATCCCCCATGTTTCAGTCATTGCACGTTAGATAGCCAGGAATCTGATTACATGAAGCATCTAAGGTCTTAAGTTTACACTTTAAGATGGGGTGATCCACTGTTCTGGTTTACCCAGGACATAGGATTTTCAGTCCTAAAACCAGGACAGTTCAGGAAAACTAGGAAGAACAACAGGTATGTTTGCTTGGCATTGTCTGTACTTCTGACAGCTTTTTTAAGTTTCTCATCTAGCACAGCTCCAGTTACAGGTACCTGTTTAACTTCAGTTTTCTTGGGGGTAAGGTGGGAATAAAAATAGCATCTACCTTAATAGGTACTGGTGAAAAAAAGATGTTGATAGCTGTCTTAGTCTGTTCAGGCTGCTATAACTAAGTTTCACAAGCCAGTCTAAGCTCAGCTAAATGTATAAGCTAAGACATAGCTTATAAACAACAATTTTGTTGTTCACTGTTCTGGAAATGGGAAGTTCACAATCAAGCAGCCAGCATAGTTTTGTCTTGGTTAAGACTCTGTTGCTCAGCAGGATCCAGGTCACTGTTGTGGTTTGAGATTTGGTTCACAGCTAGATTCTTTTGGCTGTGTTCTCACAGGGTGGAAAGAGTTAAGAATAGTTTTGGGGACTCTTTTAGAAGAAATGAATTCCCCAAGTGCTGCTGCTGCTGCTAAGTTGCTTCAGTCGTGTCCGACTCTGTGTGACCCCAGAGACGGCAGCCCACCAGGCTCCGCCGTCCCTGGGATTTTCCAGGCAAGAACACTGGAGTGGGTTGCCATTTCCTTCTCCAGTGCATGAAAGTGAAAAGTGAAAGTGAAGTTGCTCAGTCACAACCCCATGGACTGCAGCCCACCAGGCTCCTCCGTCCACGGGATTTTCCAGGCAAGAGTACTGGAGTGGGGTGCCATTGCCTTCTCCGGCCCAAGTGCTACCTACTAATAAAATCACCTTTGGGGTTAAGATTTCAGCATATGAATTTTGGAGGGACACAAACATTCAGACCATAGCAGTAACCTAAGTAACCTAGGAGAACGTTTGAATTGTAAAGTGCTGTAAAATATTTGTGCTGTAAAGTGCTTTTGAATTGTAAAGTGCTGTAAAATCTTTATTCATTGGTATGTGGTCATACCATTGGTGATAGGAGACTGAAGATACTCTCCTCACAGAATCAGTTATTGCCAGTCATCATAGACTAGTTCATTCATTAAATCCACAAATATTGGACACCTACTATGTACAAGTTCCTTTCAGTAAAACAGACAGAATTCATGTCCATATGGAGTTTATATTCTAGTGGATGGGGATGTAAAACAAACAGGCAAACAACAAGACAAACCAAAATGTGTAGACTGTGATGTGCTAGGGAGGAAATAAGGCTTCTCTGGTGGCTCCAGAGGTTAAAGCGTCTGCCTGCAATGCGGGAGGCTCGGGTTAGATCCCTGGGTTGGGAAGATCCCCTGGAGAAGGAAATGACAACCCACTCTAGTATTCTTACCTGGAGAATCCCATGGACAGAGGAGCCTGGTAGGCTACAGTCCACAGGGTCACAAAGAGTTGGACACGAAAAGGAATATAGTTGGGGGTGGTGGTCTTGTAATTGGTAGGGGGATGCAACTGAAGGGAGAAGTGCTTCTCTGTTAGGATGGCTCAGGAAGGCTTCTCAGAGGAGGTGTATCTGAGTTGAGATCTGAGCATTAGAAGCCAGACAGAAAAAGCCCTGAAGGGATTGGGTGGAGGGAATAGCCAAGGTGGGCCGGTGTGTCTGGAATGCAGTAAGGGCAGAAATGATGACTACGTTAGGTGGGTAGTTGGAGTTCCCAGGAGAGGTCGACTAGAAATATGAATTTCCGAGTCATTATCCTCGAGATGGAATTAAATCTGTAGAAGTAGTGAGGTCATCCGAGGCAGTTTCCCATGGTACATGTCCTGCAGGAGGAGTATGGGGTCGTTTCAGGTGCTACACAGATAAACATGTGAAATTGTGTTGTATTTTATTTATTTTATTGTACTATAATAAAACCAAGAACCAGACATGGAAGAAGATGAATGACATAATACATTATATGGGAAAAAATTTATCAAGTACCTGTGAATATTTCTTTCCTTCCCTCGGAGGCAGCATTGCTGTCTCGCCTCTTCTGTCCCTCTTCTCTGTCTCTGATCCCTTTCCCCCACCTCCCCAGCAGCTTCTTACCTCTATCTTCATCTCCTGCTTCCCCCACCCCCAACCCCATCTTTCCCATCCTCATTCCTTGTTTCTGTCAGGGAGACTTAGACCTTGATTAGCCTCCTATTTGCATCGTCAGACCCATTAACCAGCTGCATAAGAATCTGCTCCACTTGAAAGCAAGCTGAAGATTGTAAAATATAAATAATTGTATTTTTTCTGATGTAAATACTGATTTTTATTTTTGGCACAAAATAGTGAAAATCTAACTCAAGTCAGTGTTGTGAATCCTGGGATTTTTGGCACAGGATTTGGAGAGAAGTCTTGGGAAGCGTGGCCTAGATGAAGGAGAGGAGACAGGATGTGAAATGGGGGGAGGAGGAACCCCATCCTGCAGTCCTTGTGGTTCTGGCCTCACACAGACTTGCCCTGCCCACCCCAACTCTGGGAACTTGGGCAATTTACTTATTTCCTTTGGGTCTCAGAGAATCTTCTATAAAAGTGGTTATCACATTTACTTTGAAAAGTCATTGTGAGAATTAAGCTATGAGAGAGCATATGTTAAGTTTTTCTTTCACTGTTGATAATTTAGATGCCCTATTACTTGTATTTTCTCTATTATTTTCAATTAATAATTTAAAAGATGTTTTAAACAACTTTTACTTTGAAGTAGTGTACAGAGTTTAATGTTCATGATATTTATATTTATTTTTTATGTTTATCCTCTATTAGGAAATTAATGAAAGTTTCCCCTTCAGATAGCTTCCCCTTTTAAACAAATTTATATATACTTTAAGAATTGGGTTTATTTATTAAGTAAATAATAGTACAGCTCATGTATGATGTGGAATAATTTTGGAAAAACAGTCTCAGATACTTGGAGTTTAGGACACGAAGATAAAAGACAGTACAGTTGGTCTGTTTTTATTTTATTTGTAAGGGGCCTTAGATATAACCTCAAGCCTTCCTTTCTTTTGGAAGAATCTTTTTCTGGTAATTTGCAAAATTCATCATTAAAAACAACAAAAGCCAGCAACATGATATCCAGATATCCAGTTTCATTATTCATTTTAGTCTTCTAGATTTAATTAGGGATTTGCTGGGAATTCCTACTTATTCAGCCTACCTATGATGACAATTGAGAATGAAAGACTAATTTGGTTGGTTTTCAGTCAATAAGTAATGTCTAACTCTTTGCAATCCCATGGACTGCATCATGTCAGTTTCCTTCATCCTCCACTATCTCCCAGATAGTCCATTGAGTCAGTGATGCTATCTAACCATCTCATTCTGTCATGCTGTTCTCCTCCTGCCTTCTAACTTTCCTAGCATCAGGGTCTTTTCCAACTAGTTGGCTCTTTGCATCAGATGGCCAAAGTATTGGACCTTCAGCTTCAGTATCAGTCCTTCCAATGAATATGCAGGATTGATTTCCTTTAGGATTGACTGGTTTGATCACCTTGCAGTTCAAGGGACTCTCAAGAGTTTTATCCAACCCCACAGTTCGAAAGCATCAATTCTTCAGTGCTCAGCTCTCTTAATGGTCCAACTCTCACATCTGTACATGACTACTGGAAAAACCATAGTTTTTACTTTATGGACTTATGTTGGCAAAGTGATATCTTTGCTTTTTAATATGCTGTCTAGGTTTGTCATAGTTTTCCTTCCAAGGAGCAAAAGTCCATTAATTTCATAGCTGCAGTCACCATCCACAGTGATTTTGGAGCCCAAGAAAATAAAAACTGTCACTGCTTCCACTTTTTCTCCTTCTATTTGTCATGAAGTGATGGGACCAGATGCCATATCTTAGTTTTTTGAATATTGAGTTTCAAGCCAGCTTTTTCACTCTCCTTTCACTTTCATCAAGAGGCTCTTTAGTTCCTCTTCGCCTTTTTCCATTAGAGTGGTACCATCTGCATATCTGAGGTTGTTATTTCTCCTGGCAATCTTCATTCCAGCTTGTGATTCATCCAGCCTGGCATTTGGCATGATGTACTCTGCATATAAGTTAAATAAGCAGGGTGACAATATACAGCCTTGTTGTACTCTTTTCCCAATTTTGAACCAGTCCATTGTTCTATGTCCGGTTCTAATTGTTGCTTCTTGACCTGCATACAGGTTTCTCAGGAGACAGGTAAGGTGGTCTGGTAGTCCCATCTGTTTAAGAATGTTCCACAGTTGTTTTGATCTACACAGTTAAAGGCTTTAACGTAGTCAATGAAGCAGAAGTAGATGCTTTTTTGGAATTCCCTTGCTTTTTCTACGACCCAGCAGATGTTGGGAATTTGATCTCTGGTTCCTGTGCCTTTTCTAAACCCAGTTTATACATCTGAAAGTCCTCAGTTCACATACTGCTGATGCCTAGCTTGAAGGAGTTTGAGCATAACGATGTTAGCATGTGAAATGAGTGCAATTGTGCGGTAGTTTGACATTCTTTGGCATTACCCTTCTTTGGGATTTAGAGAAGGAAATGACAACCTACTCCAGTACTCTTGCCTGGAAAATTCCATGGATGGAGGAGCCTGGTGGGCTACAGTCCATGGGGTTGAAAAGAGTTGGACACGACTGAGTGATTTCACTTTCACTTTTCTTTGGGATTGGACTGAAAACTGAACTTTTCCAGTCCTGTGACTACTGCTGAGTTTTTTAATTTGCTGGCATATTGAGTTCAGCACTTTAACAGCAACATCTTTTAGGAGTTTTAATAGCACAAGAATTCTGGAATTCCATCACCTCCATTAGCTTTGTTCATAGTATTGCTTCCTAAGACCCACTTGACTTCACAATCCAGGATGTATGGCTCTAGGTGAATGAGCACACCATTGTGGTTATCCAGGTCATTAAGACTTTTCTTACATAGCTCTTCTGAGTATTCTTGCCACCTCGTCTTAATCTCTTCTGTTTCTGTTAAGTCCTTACCGTTTCTGTTCTCTATTGTGTCCATCCTGGCATGAAATCTTTCCCTAACATCTCCAGTTTTCTTGAAGAGATTTCTAGTCTTTCCCATTCTTCTGTTTCACTCTCCTTGCTATTTTCTGGAACTCTGCATTCAGTTGGGTTATGTTTTTCTTTCTCCCTTGCCTTTTGTGTTTCTCTCTTTCCTCAGCTATTTGTAAAGCCTCCTCAGACAACCACTTTGCCTTCCTCTATTTCTTTTTCTTTGGGATGGTTTTGGTCACTGCCTACTGTTATTTCACTTATTAATGGCTGACAGTATATTAGTCTCTGCAGATCAAGAGACATCTTTAATTAACACTCCAAAAGAAAAATAAAAATCAACTAGCTAGAATCTTCATTAAAGAAAGATGTCAAAAAAAGAGAAAGATGTCAAGATACAAGAATGGGCCATCCTAGTTCTTGGTTTCTACAATGTCTGGGCTATTCCCATACAGAAAGAAGTTATTTGAATATAAGACTGTTTCTGAGCTTGGAAACAAATTATGTTATTTTTTGTAGGAGACAAAAGTGGGAGGAAACAGGGATTCTTTGTGTGTGTGTGTGTGTGTGTGTGTGATGAACCAGATAAAGCAGTTTTAGGACAAAGGACACTTTGACTTCCCCATTCCCCAACATTTTGTGTTGGTAAAATCTGGTTAAAAGGAAACCCTGAAGAGCAACATAAGAGGCAGAGAAAAATGAAAGTTAACATTTATTGAATGCTTGGTTCTCTATGGGGCTTCCCAGGTGGTGATAGTGGTAAAGAACATGCCTGCTAATGCAGGAGACATAAGAGACATGAGTTCTATTCCTGGGTTGGGACAATCCCTTGGAGGAGGGCATGGCAACCCAGTCCAGTATTCTTGCCTGGAGAATCCCATGGACAGAGGAGCCTGGCAGGCTACAACCCATGGGGTCTCACAGAGTTGGAAATGACTGACGCAAATAAGCATGCACGTACAGGCATCATTTATATACGAACTCATTAAATCCCCACCAAAGCTATTTGAGGCAATATTATCTCCATTTTATAGATGAAGAGACTGAGAGTTTAAGTAATTTTGCCTAGTCTTAGGAATCACAGCTAGTTTGTGGAGCCAGGATTCAGGACCTAGGTATTCTGCTTTTGGGAGTGTGAACCACTATGGTTAAGTTACATCTGGGAGGCTCTCAACCCCTGAGCTAAGCTGCCTTTTTTAGGAAGGTCACAAAAGGACAAGCCATAGTCTAGTGGATGTGGAAGGTGAGAAGAGAAGGATGCTGTTTCTAGGCAGCGCATCTGGTTTTTCGAGCTGCTAATTGAATCTGTGTGAGTAACACAGATATATGTGTTTGTTTGAAATTGTTAGTTTACTTCTAACCAGAGGAAGCTGCCCGGAATTAGCGTGGCTCTGGAAGGGCTAGGGAGACATCTAGCAGAATCACCCAATTGCCTGACAGCACATCTCCCTCCTTTCCCAGCTCAGGCCCAGGCCACATTCCCCCGTTGTCCAAGTGATAATATTTCTGGGTGGACACTGATGACTGACTAGACCACAGTCTCTCCCATCAGTCACACTTTGTAATGATTTATGGCAGTGACTTCCTGCTGGTTTTGAAAAATAAACAAACCCACTCACCCAGTAACCCTTACTTATTGTTTATTTGAAAGGGAGTTACTTTTTATTTTTGCAGTCCAAAATGAATTTAACTTCATGCTAAATTTTAAATGTACATTCATATAACTCTTTAAAATATTTATTATTTTTTGGTCACACTGCACAGCATGTGAGATCTTAGCTCCCTGACCAGGGATTGAATCTGCACATCCTGCATTGCAAGTGCAGAGTCTTAACAACTGGTCTGCCAGGAAAGTCCTGTAATTCATATAAGTTTTATGAGACACTCTAAAGGGTGAGAACTATCAATATGTAGATTAAAGCTCAAGATTCAGGAAAATGGATTACATTTGTAAGGAAATATCGAAACTATCGAAACTATCGAAGGCCAACCTGATTTTTTCTTGTAGCAACAGAATGCAGATCTTACTTGTCCAATAAATATATCAAGACCTCTGAGATAAGCATAGATATCCTTATGTCATATTTTGAATCCTGCTTAACCAGCCCTCACACTGGAGGTGGGGGCTGAGTGTTGTTGAAGATGGAAAAGACCTGCCTTTTCCCCCTGAGAAACTCACAGCCTCGGACTACAGAAAGCCTGGTACACAAATAATTGCACCACAATGGGATGGAAAACATTAAAAAGGACGTTCTGAGTGCTTTTGGAGCAAAAGGAAGGGATAACACTTCTTAAAGGAGGATAGGAAAGGTATTCTAGCTACCAGAATCAGCATGTGTAAAAGCTCAGAGGCAAACTGACTTCGTGGGAGATGGGGTCAAGGGAAGTGGGGGAGACTTTCTGGAATAGGGCAGTGTGGGTATTCTTTAGGGGGTCACTGGGCAGATTGAAGAAAAGCGTTTCTACCTAGATCACAAAGGGTTTTTGTCATGCACAGAAATTTGAGTTATGTCCAGAAAACTAAAGGAAACTCAAGAAAACAAACAGCCTAATTAGAAGTGGGCAGAAGATCTGAACAGATACCCTCATTAGAGAAGATATATAGATGGCATATAAGCATATAAAAAGATGCTCAGCATTGTCATTGAAAACTGCAGATTAAAACAGTGAGATACAACTATGTACCTTTTAGGATGGCTAAGATGAAAAAAACAAACAACTGACAATATAAACTGATGGTGAGAATACAAAGCAACAGGAAGTCTCATTCATTGTCGATGGGAATGAAAAATGTTTTCCACTTTGGAAAAGTTTGGCACTTACAAAACTAAACCTAGGAGAAAAAAGAAATGACTCTATGGTGGAGAAGTCATGTGGTCAGAATTTAACACCAAAAGTCATCTTGATATGATATAATCACCTCAATGGTCTTCCTAGAAACACACTACCTCAGTCATGGTATTTTCATAAGAAGATACCAGACAAACTGTCATTGGTGGACACTCTGCCAGATACCTGATTAGTAATCCTCAAAACTGTCAAGGTCATAAAATACGAGGAAAGTCTAAGAAACCATCACAAATGAGAGAAGCTTAGGAGACATGACCACTAAATGTAAGCTATCACCCTGGACAGGATCCTGGAACAGAAAGAATGAGAAAAAATAGAATAGGAAAAAAATGAGAACTCTGAATAAAGTATGAATTTTAGTTAATAGAACTATCTATATTGGTCCATTAATTGTGACAAACCTATTATACTAATCTAAGATGTTAATAAAAGGAAAATTGGATAAGTCTTCACAATAATTCTATAAAACTTCTGAAATAAAAAATTTATTTAAAAAAAGCCTAGAATGTAAGAAAAAAAAATGTCTGTATGTGTATAACTAAGTCACTTTGCTGTACAGCAGAGGTGACACAGTATTGTAAATCAACTATACTCCAAAAAAAAAAAAAAGCTTACAGGGAGCCAGTGAATGAATTCCCATGGAATAGTGACATCATCCTTTTGTAATATTCTATAAAATGGCCCATTAAAAAAATGTAAATTTCAGAACTCTTTGAAAACTGCAGTGACTGTTGCTTGCAGACGTTAAGGTGACGTCCTGCAAAAGAGAAAAACAGATTCTCAATGAGGAAGATAGTTGAGAGAAGGGGTATATAATATTCTCATGGACCTTTGAGGTTTTGGAGGACTGTCCTCTAGAGTACCTTACATCTTGGTTGTGCCTTGGAGATGCTCTGGTTCTGTTTCAGGCCCCTCCTACCCTTCTGTGGTTGGATTACTTCCTCCACCCCAGTGGTTACACTTTATTGTGCAAAGGATTGAGGCAAAGATCTCACGTGGATTAGTTTTCTGTTGTTATCTTAAGAAAATACCATGAGCTTCATAGATTAGAACAAAAATCAAAAGGTATCATCTTACTGAATCTTTACAACATACTCATTTGATATATTTTTGTTACTATTCTCATTTTTACAGACAGTAACTTACTAGGTTTATGCAATAGTAAGAGGTAGACTGTGGTATGTAGTCTCCAAAGAAGGAAACCATATTAGCCTCACACTTCTTTCTTCAAGAACATTATTTCAGAGGGAAATAAACTTATATCCTGTTTAGGTGACTACAATTTCAGACCTCTGTTTGAGTAGCTGAAGCTATACCCTGATTTGTCGTTGTCCAGTCGCTAAGTTGTGTTTGACTCTTGGCGACCCCATGGACTGCAGCACTCCAGGCTTTCCTGTCCTTCGCTATCTCCTGGAGTTTGCTCAAATTCATATCCACAGTCTCTAAACATAGTTATTTCTCAGGTTCTATAATTTCTACCTCTAACACATCTTCCCAGACCACCCCACTGTTTCCATTCCCACTGTCATTCCAGCCCATTGGAATGGGCTGATCTCTAAACCAGTGGTTTCCAAGGCAATTTTCCTCCTAGGGGATATTTGGCAGAGTTTGCAGACGTCTTTGGTTCTCACAACTGAGGGATGGGGGTTCTCTTGGCATTTTGCAGATAGGGATAAGGGATACTGCTAAATAGCAGTATCCAAAAGGTACAAGATATTATAGTTCTGCACAACAAAGACTTGTGAGGCCCAAGTGTCAGCAGTGTAGAACTTGAGAAACCCTGATCTTGCCCATATTCTACTAGGGACAGATTTATATCTCAAGATCTGACCCATCTGTCAGACTCAGGGCCTCCTGTCATCTTTTGAACTGCCTTCCTCCCATTTGGGGACATTAAAATATTCTTATTTCCCCAAGGAAAGAGATCAGACTCTAAATTCCAATCTCCTCTGGCCAGGAGTTTCCCTTAGTTTCCAGGGCTTCAGTTCAGTTCAGTCGCTCAGTCGTGTCCGACTCTCCGTGACCCCATGAATCACAGCACGCCAGGCCTCCCTGTCCATCACCAACTCCCGGAGTACACTCAAACTCATGTCCACAGAGTCAGTGATGCCATCCAGCCATCTCATTCTCCGTCGTCCCCTTCTCCTCCCGCCCCCAACCTTTCCCAGCATCAGAGTCTTTTCCAGTGAGTCAACTCGTCGCATGAGGTGGCCAAAGTATTGCAGTTTCAGCTTTAGCATCAGTCCCTTCAATGAACACCCAGGATTGATCTCCTCTAGAATGGACTGGTTGGATCTCCTTGCAGTATAAGGGACTCTCAAGAGTCTTCTCCAACACCACAGTTTAAAAGCATCGATTCTTCAGCGATCAGCTTTCTTCACAGTCCAACTCTCACATCCATACACGACCACAGGAAAAACCATAGCCTTTACTAGACGGACCTTGGTTGGCAAAGTAATGTCTCTGCTTTTTAATATACTATCTAGGCTGGTCATAACTTTCCTTCCAAGGAGCAAGCGTCTTTTAATTTCATGGCTGCAATCAGCATCTGCAGTGATTTTGGAGCCCCAAAAAATAAAGTCTGACACTGTTTCCACTGTTTTTCCATCTATTTCCCATGAAGTGATGGGAACAGATGCCATGATCTTTGTTTTCTGAATATTGAGCTTCAAGCCAACCTTTTCACTCTCCTCTTTCACTTTCATCAAGAGGCTTTTGAGTTCCTCTTCACTTTCTGCCATAAGGGTAGTGTCATCTGCATATCTGAGGTTATTGATATTTCTCCCGGCAATCTTGATTCCAGCTTGTGCTTCTTCCAGCCCAGCGTTCCTCATGATGTACTCTGGAATGACGCAGGGCAAAGGCTAATAGAGTTTTGTCAAGAGAATGCACTGGTCATAGCAAACACCCTTTTCCAACAACACAAGAGAAGACTCTACACATGGACATCACCAGATGGTCAACACCGAAATCAAAATGATTATATTCTTTGCAGCCAAAGATGGAGAAGCTGTATACAGTTAGCGAAAACAAGACCAGGAGCTGACTGTGGCTCAGATCATGAACTCCTTATTGCTAAATTCAGACTTTAATTGAAGAAAGTAGGGAAAACCACTAGACCATTCAGATATGACCTAAATCAAATCCCTTATGATTATACAGTGGAAGTGAGAAATAGATTTAAGGGACTAGATCTGATTGATGGAGTGCCTGATGAACTCTGGACGGAGGTTCGTGACATTGTACAGGAGACAGGGACCAAGACCATCCCCACGGAAAAGAAATGCAAAAGAGCGAAATGGCTGTCTGAGGAGGCCTTACAAATAGCTGTGAAAAGAAGAGAGGCGAAAAGCAAAGGAGAAAAGGAAAGATATAAGCATCTGAATGCAGAGTTCCAAAGAATAGCAAGGAGAGATAAGAAAGCCTTCCTCAGTGATCAATGCAAAGAAATAGAGGAAAACAACAGAATAGGAAAAACAACAGACCTCTTCAAGAAAATCAGAGATTCCAAGAGAACATTTCATGCAAAGATGGGCTTGATAAAGGACAGAAATGGTATGGACCTAACAGAAGCAGAAGATATTAAGAAGAGGTGGCAAGAATACACAGAAGAACTGTACAAAAAAGATCTTCACGACCAAGATAGTCACGATAACGTGATCACTGACCTAGAGCCAGACATCTTGGAATGTGAAGTCAAGTGGGCCTTAGAAAGCATCACTACGAACAAAGCTAGTGGAGGTGATGGAATTCCAGTTGAGCTATTTCAAGTCTTGAAAGATGATGCTGTGAAAGTGCTGCACTCAATATGCCAGCAGATTTGGAAAACTCAGCAGTGGCCACAGGACTGGAAGAGGTCAGTCTTCATTCCAATCCCAAAGAAAGGCAATGCCAAAGAATGCTCAAACTACCGCACAATTGCACTCATCTCACACGCTAGTAAAGTCATGCTCAAAATTCTCCAAGCCAGGCTTCAGCAGTATGTAAACCGTGAACTCCCAGATATTCAAGCAGGTTTTAGAAAAGCAGAGGCACCAGAGATCAAATTGCCAACATCCGCTGGATCATGGAGAAAGCAAGAGAGTTTCAGAAAAACATCTATTTCTGCTTCATTGACTATGCCAAACCTTTGACTGTGTCGATCACAATAAACTGTGGAACATTCTGAAAGAGATGGGAATCCCAGACCACCTGACCTGCCTCTTGAGAAACCTGTATGCAGGTCAGGAAGCAACAGTTAGAACTGTACATGGAACAACAGACTGGTTCCAGGGCTTAGTTTCCCTCAAGAAGATGCATCTCAGTTGCATTGAAGTTTCAATTTCGAAGTGAGTGAGGTGAGGATGTAAGTTCTTCTGGAAGCTTGGCATTTCGTTGGTGTAAAATCATGTGGTATTTGGAGGTGGCAGTCATTCCCCAGTGGTTCCTGGCAACGGTGACAGCAGCTTCCATGCAGGATGGGGTGGGGCGACTACCAATCAAGATAGTTTCCTCATCAGGCCAGTTTTTCAGTGTGGTTCTGAGTATCCTCCTAGAAGCTTAACCTGGAGTCACTTCTTCAGGCCATCCCAGAATCCCAAAACTATCCATTATCCTTTTCATTTGCTGCTTTTCTGTTTGGTCAGAGTCAGTCTCTATTGCTCAGAGCTAAGAACTCTGATAGATGAAGCCTCCCTTGCTTAAAACTCTTCAATGGCTTCCTATGCATTCTAGGATGTGTCCCAAATCCTCTGCTTAGCTTGAGGTTCTTCTTTATCTGGGATATATCCACTCTGTCCACATTGAGCCACTATGTCCATTCTGGCCACAACAAGCCACCCTGGTCCTGTCATCCTTCCTTTCTCAGTTTCATATCGCTTGCCACTCAAGAAGCTTTCTGACCAACCACCCTTCCCTATGTACCCCAGTCCCCAGGATTGTTCTTATCTCCATCATAAACAAGACACTTTTTACGCTCTATCACAAAAATTGATTCACTTCTCTGTAAGCTCTGCATGGGTAGGAACTTGTCTTCTCAGCATCTAGGATGCTGCTGCTGCTGCTGCTAAGTCACTTCAGTCGTGTCCGACTCTGTGTGAACCCATAGACGGAAGCCCACCAGGCTCCCCCGTCCCTGGAATTCTCCAGGCAAGAAGAACACTGGAGTGGGTTGCCATTTCCTTCTCCAATGTGTGAAAGTGAAGTCGCTCAGTCGTGTCCGACCCTTAGCGACCCCACGGACTGCAGCCTACCAGGCTCCTCCATCCATGGGATTTTCTAGGCAATAGTACTGGAGTGGCTTGCCATTGCCTTCTCTGCAGCATCTAGGATACTCTGGCACAAAGGAGGTGATCAGTATATATTTATCCAGTGAATGAAGGTCAGAATGTGGACAAGTGCTGCCACCTATTGGAAGAAACGTTATTCAGCTCTTTTTTATGATTTGGAAAATGGCTATCTTTACAAGGATGAAAAGTGACAACACTCTTTTCCTCATCTAAGTGATCATCGTCATTATTGCCAGGCCCTCTGTGGTAGCTAGACTCCCAGATGGACCCCAGTGATCCCTGTCTATTGGTATTCATGCCTTCGGGTTGATTCTCCCACAGTGAAGTCTTGGTTGAACGAGTGAAGTGATGGTATGTGATTTCTGAGATGAGATCATAAAAGACACCGTGGCTTCTGCCTTGGTCTCTCTGGGATCACTGGCTCTGAGGGAAGTGAGGGACACTCAAGCGGCCCAATGGGAAGGCCCATGGCGTGAAAAACTAAGGCCTCAACAGAAAAAACCAAGGTCAACAGTCATGCGATTGAGATCCTCCAGCCCGAGTCAAGATTTCAGATACCTGCAGGTCAAGGCTGCTTGACCTACATCTTGACTGTAATCTCACGAGAGACCAAGACAATCAAACAGCCAAGTCATGACCAAATTTTCAATCTACAGAACCTGTGTGATGCACTCTCCGACATAGATCACCGGCTACAACTTTTTAAAATAAATATTTATTTGGCCGCCCTGGGTCTGGGCCGCATGTGGAATCTAGTTCCCTTATCCTGGATTGAACCGGGCCCCCCGTTTTGGGAACGCGGAGTCAGCCTCTGGCTCACCAGGAAGTCCCTACAGATTAAGTTTGCTGTAACGTAGGAAACTACCAGAATCTGGGTTCAACCTAAGGTGCGGATGGGTGCGAATGGTGCTGGAGCCATGGAGAAAATGGAGTAAGAACCAGGGCACCTGGCCTTGCGGAGTGGCGAGTAGTTTGATCTGTAGCATCCCTTTCAGCGTTAACGTTCTCTAGGAAAGGCGGAGACAAGTGACACCGCTGCACCAGTGCCGCGATCCTGGCGCTCCGCGGCAGCCTCCACGCCTGCGCAGAACTCACCGCGCGCTCTCAGGTGGCGCCGTTGCGCGCCGAGTCATCGATCGTGAGTTCCCGAGCGGCCTGGACCCGTGTTGGCAGCCAGCGGTCTGCTCGCCGGTGGGCTCCAGGGGGCGCCCTCAAGAGAAGGGGCGGAGAGCTCCTGTTCCAGAGACCAGCTCGGCGGGGTCTTCGGTTGGTTACACCTTAGTATCTCCATAGCTACGGTAGTGGCCGCTGTAAGCGGGAGCTCCCCGACCGCTCCGTAGTTACCGTCGCCGCCTCGGGGGTCCGGGCCGCTGAGTCGTCCCGCGCCCGCCATGAAGCTGCGGGTCCGGCTTCAGAAGCGGACCTGGCCGCTGGAGCTGCCAGAAGCGGAGCCGACTCTGGGGCAGCTGCGCGCGCACCTGAGCCAGGCCCTGCTGCCCACCTTGGGGTACAGGTAGGCGCCGCGGAGAGGCGGGGTGGGGGTGGGGACGCGGCGGGGCGGGGACGGGCGCCCAGCGGCGCGGGTAGCGCCGGCGGTCACGTGAGGCGGGGCGGCTAGCGGGCCTGGCGGCGCCCGCACCCCGGGACTGTGACGCGCGCGGGCCGGGCGGGGAGCGGGAACCAGGGCTGCAGCGCGCGGGGTCCCGGCTCCCGGAGGTCATGGCCCGGCGTCCCGAGGGCTCCGAGCTCATCCAGGGTGAGCCTTCGCTTCCGTGTTTGCAGTAAGGCGAACCCAGGGAGAGGCTAAGATGCAAACGAGTCTTGTGAGATCTGAGCTGGGAAATTACGGGTTTGGCTTAGGTTAAACCTCTTCAGGCCCCCAGGGATTTAAATTCACCATCTCCATCTGTCGGAATATTTCAATGAAAAAGTTTGTAAAGTGTTAGGAGTTAAAAACCTGCTTCGTATCTCGTATGGAGATACGAGGCCACCTGTAACCTGTACCGCTGCTTTCAGACTACCAGCCTTCAGTCCGCTTAAAATTCCGTTAAGTGTTTACCTGCCAGGCGCCGCTGTGGGCACTTTGACTTCCCCGCTGGAAAGTTTTGCAAAGTGCAGCATGTCGGTCTGTTTCAAATAATATTATTTTCCTGGGCAAGATGTTGCTTTTTTTTTTAATGCAAACTATGGTAAACCATTATGATGACCCTGGAGAGCTTGCAGTTTGGGGACAGTGACGTTGAGAGAAATAATGGATCAAATTCTCTTATTTATGGGGTTGCAGATGAGGCTATCCTGGATATCCTGGAGACCATAACCTGGGAGTAGAGTAGAGGGACAAAAGTGAGGGTGGTCCTCTTCAAATACTGAGCTAGCGAATTTGGAATTTTGAGTGTGTTGGGAAAAAATACAAAAGGTGTTCACTGGGGCTTTTTAGGTGAATTCTTCAAAAGAAAACCTGTTAATTGACTCCTTTCGTAAGACTTTTATAAACTTACATTTTATTTTTAGGAAATTCAGTAAAATGAGGTTTTATTATGAACTTCTCACCCTTTCATTTTTCAGTTTAGGACATTACATTCAAAGTAAGCCTTTTTCCCCTCCAAATTAAAAACATAAATACAGAAAACGAGATACTGACAAAATTCCTTTTAAGTGTTACAGTAATTGACACTATTGTTTTTTTTAGATGTTAAGCCTAAGTGTTTTGCATGCTGGTATCATTGCTGCTAAGTCACTTCAGTCGTGTCCGACTCTGTGCGACCCCATAGACGGAAGCCCACCAGGCTCCCCCGTCCCTGGGATTCTCCAGGCAAGAACACTGGAGTGGGTTGCCATTTCCTTCTCCAATGTGTGAAAGTGAAAAGTGAAAGTGAAGTCGCTCAGTCGTGTTTGACCCTTAGCGACCCAAAGGACTACAGCCAACCAGGCTCCTCCATTTTCTAGGCAATAGTACTGGAGTGGCTTGCTATTGCCTTCTCCGGCTGGTATCATTACCCCACCAGAAATTATCAAAATTAACTTCTCTTAAAAATAGCTTGTGTATATGTATACATATTACTTTTTAATTAGGTGGGACAATCTGGAAAGAATGTGAAACCCAATATGACTAGCTTTGTTTACTCAAGAGCCCAAGTTAGTTTCTCTATCAAGTTTGTTTTTATAGTTGAGGCTGGTTAACGGGAAGGAGTGTAAGCTTCAGCTTGTGAAAGTGAATTCATTCTTCTGGCAGTATGTTCATTTTATAATAAATGGCGGTTTGAAAATGTGTCCATAAAACCTTATTACTTTTAAAGTGTCCTTGCTGAGCAAGTGGATCTGAGATTGCCATAAAATAATTCTCAGAGGCCTGGAGTTTCTAGGATGGCATTTCCTGATGAAGTTAATTTCCGCCCCCACAGTGTCAGAAAACAGGATTGTTTTTTAACCATTCTCCTGGAAAACTATATGTTACTTTAGAAGTAGGTCTTTTACTAAAGGGGAGGGGAGGCCGACATTTTATTAAGTAGACAATTCTTTACCTTTTTTACAAATCAATGTTTGAACGAACATTGTGCTAATCATTTTAAAAAACCAACCTTATGCTGTGACAAATCATCCATAAATACAATTCATTTGAGGTGTTTATCTTTTTTCTGGGCAGTTGGCTGATTTCAACATTTATCAAAACATTTGAAAGCAAAGGCATAGCTACTTATTTTTTCATAAGCAGGAGTTGTTTCTAAAGCTTCAGTAATTTCTGTACCAAAGACACTTTAATTGGTAAGAAAGTATGTATTTACACGTGAAATAAAAACATAAATGAATTACTGGGAGCACTTTTTTGAAAATGAAGCATTGTAAAAATGAATAAACAGAACACAGTTTTCAAAGGACTTCATCCTTTGTTAACCTCTCAAAAAGTTAATGAAGTTAGCATTGCTGAGTATAAAAGTCTATAAAATGTTCTACAATGGTTTGTTAATTATTCCTCACCAGTGTGTAATGAAATGATTATTCTCTGAAGATCAGATAATCTGTGATGCAGAAAGGATGGGAGTTCATTACTTTAAAAATTAACTTCATCAGGAAATGCCATCCTAGAGCTAGAACTCTTAGCTTGCTTAGGACTGGGTTTTTGGATTTGTGTAGTCTTCCACATAATAGGGACTTCCCTGGTGGCTCAGACGGTAAAGCGTCTGCCTGCAATATGGGAGACCTGGGTTTGATCCCTGGGTTGGGAAGATCCCCTGGAGAAAGAAGGAAATGGCAAACCACTCCAGTATTCTTACCTGGAAAATCCCATGGTCAGAGGACCCTGGTAGGCTACAGTCCATGTGGTCGCAAAGAGTCGGACATGACTGAGCGAGTTCACTTTTTCCACGTAAAAGAGTTTAAGTAAGACCTCAGTGAGAAGATGAACCTCTTACTGAGTTAAGAGGGAAGAATTTATACTCAGTCATCTGTGTGCACTCATCTAGCTTTTTTGTGATTATTCATTAGGACATGGGTCTAGTGTTTGGGAACCTTCATAAGCTAGCTATCGTGGAAGGATATTGGATAGTTAGCCCTGCTTTCAGCCTCATCTTGATCTTTTCATGTCATGTTTGTTGGTTACATCTGTTCCATAAATACTTTTTATTTGCCAAGTGCTGGAGATGACAATTTCAACTAGATAGACTAAGTCCTCAGTCTCATACAACTTAAATTCTAGTAGTATGGGTGTGGAAGAGAGATGATAAGCAAATAAATGATAGTTTCAATTAGTGATGTTACAGTAAAAGTAAAGCACAAGAATGGAATAGAGTGATGGAGGTTGGGTAGATCTGTTTTAGAGGAAGGAGTGGAAAGCTCATATAGATGGAGAACAGTGAGTGAGAGGATGAGTGGGGTAGGTTAGATGATGGGCTTTGGAGGCCATGTTAAGGCCAATTCCAAGGTCAAATAGAAGCCATTGGAGGGTTCTCAGCAGAGGAATGATGTGATATAATTTGTATTTTGAAAATAATATATTTCATTGACTCTCAGTTGCCATCAGCCCTCAGATGCAAAGTCACACTAAATGAAAAAATGCTGTCCATTAAGCTGTGATATGTTATCAGTTTTAAGACGCATCCCTTTTCCAAAGGTGACAAAGTATAAAAAAGTATGTATCTTAGAATTGATGAAAAACATGGATTAATGATAGAGAATTATTGATCCTATCCCTCAGGCTTGAATCTGTAACGTAGGCATTTAGTGAGAACAAATAATTTTGATAGTTTTCCTAGACTTTGGCTTTCTTTTTATCTCTGTTTTGTTTTGTTTTCATTAGTGTTGCTGCGGTCATACGGTGTACTCTGTATATGTCTCAAATGTATAATACCGGGGCTGATGGCAATAGGTAGCTCTTACTGTCCTTATTCATCTTTTTTGGCAGTTCCGATACCCGGTTTGCAATTACATTGAACAACAAGGATGCCCTCACTGGAGATGAAGAGACCTTGGCTTCATATGGGATTGTTTCTGGGGACTTGATATGTTTGATTATTGAAGATGCCATTGCAGCACCTAACTTACCTTCATCCACAGTTTCAGAGCATTCCTCACTCCAGAATAATGACCAACCCTCTTTGGCCGCCAGCTCCAGTCAGTCCAGCACACAGGATGCACAACTGCGTGACTCACTCCAAGGACAGGCAGCCCACTCTGAAGTCTGGAATGATGACAGTATGGTGGGTATTGATATCAAAACAAGAAACAGAGAGGTTGATAAATCATACTGAATAGCTCAACTGAATTCTGTACCAGTCAGGATGATTACCATCAGTAGACTGAAGATTATATTCTTACAGAAATTTTTTTTTTTTTTTAAGTTTCTTGGGTACCAAGATTATATTCTTACAGAAATTTTTTAAAAATGTTAATTATTTTATTTATTAAGCATGGTTGATTTACACATTCCTTATTTCATTGTATTTGGGAATTCATCTAGTACTGATTGAATCTTTAAAGAGAAACAGGGAGAGTATGGTATCAGATGCTAATATTAGCTCTAAATTGCGTTACAGTCACTTGTCAATGACATGTGACAGATGATCTGTTTAGAGAGGTGGTGCTAAACGTTTTTTCTTGTTTGCACATGCATGAAGAATATGATAAGTATTTATATCAGGATGGCTCAGAGAGTGCCTGTGGTTCTCATGGAGTGGGCGTGAAGTCTGATAAGCTCACCAGAGGGTTTTGATATCTTCCTCCCATGTCATTATTAGCCTAGGGTAACCTTTAAAAACATTCTTCTCACATATATTCTCTCTCACACATCTGTCAGTAAGTAATAAATGGCCAAAAGTTAGGCATAAGTAGCAAAAGCGTCTACAGACATACCTCAGTCTTGTTGTGCTTTGCAGACAGTGTCTTTTACAAACTGAAGGTCTGTGGAAACTGTGTCAGGCAATCTGTTGGTGTCATTTTTCCAACAGCATTTGCTCGCTTCTATCTCTGTGTCACATTTGGTAATTCTCACAATAGTTTAAACATTTTTGTCATTTTATTTTTATATCTTTATAATTATATTTTTGTCATTTAAAAAATATTTTGACTTTTTTTTTATGATTTGTGATCTGTGATATTTGATGTTACTATTGCAAAAAGGTTATGACTCACTGAAGACTCACATGATGGTTAGCATTTTTTAGCAATAAAGTGTTTTTTAATTAAGGGTGTCTACATTGTTTAGACATAATACTACTGCATACTTGATAAGTGCCATATAGTGTAAACATAGCTCTTATATGCACTGGGGAACCAAAAAAGTTTTGTGACCTACTTTATTGCAATATTTGCTTTCTTGCAATGGTCTGGAACCCAGCCTGCAACATTTCCAGGTATGCCTGTAATTCATCATTTTGTCAGGTAAGTGGTTTTAATGAGTATTTTCTCCTTTAAAGGAAGGAGCCTTTTAGGAGCCTAATTTTTAGGTAGTGTGGATTGTCATTGTCCCTTGGGTTTTAACAGGTGAACGTGGATCTTCTCTACAAGCCATCAGGGCTCAGATCCTCAAGGATTTTGAAAGAACAGCCTTTTGCTCCCTTACATTTTTCCACCATTTTACTCATAAAATGTAACTTTACTTTCTTCTGCTCCTTTTCTAATGGAAATAAACTTAAAAAGAAGAAACATGTGCTTTGCGTTGAGTTGAGCACATACCTAGGAAGTAGTCTTTCTGAGTAAAATTAATGTAGGTAACTCAGTCTTACTGAAGCAGTGTATTATGTCAAAAAGCTCTGGACTATGAGTCTGGAGATCTTAGATCATTTCAAATTTTTATTAGCTGGTAACCTTATATTATTTAATCTGAAGCAAAATTATAGCATGTATTAAAAGGCTCCTCATCTATCTTGCCTATTTTTGTTTTGTAGAAAACACTGAAAAACATGAAATTGTAAGGTATCCATCATTTGTTCAGCAAGCATTTATTGTAGCTACCGTGTGCCAAGTACTGTTCTTGTGCTACAAAAGTGGATGACATGCCTATTCCTTTCTAAGCTTGTTGTCATGGAAGGATATAGACTTGAAATCAGAAAAGTGCAGTACAGTGTGGTGAAGTGCAATAATCAAGGCCTTTGCAAGGTAGAAAGATAATCTGTTGTAAAC
This sequence comes from Moschus berezovskii, assembly GCF_049115385.1. Lineage (NCBI taxonomy): Eukaryota > Metazoa > Chordata > Mammalia > Artiodactyla > Moschidae > Moschus > Moschus berezovskii. The sequence continues at coordinate 75,934,182 of NC_142465.1, forward strand.
TTGAAGGGGAATACCAGAATGGAGAGGGAGGGACTGCAGAACGTGAACTTGATACAGAGTCAGGGGTCAGGTGATGAAGGGCCTTGTACGCTAAGGGGTTTAGGAGTTTGGATTTATTTTGTAGACCTGCATTTCTCAGCATGTCCTCTATGGAAAACTTGTCTCATGAGATTAAAAGTAAGTGTTATGGGGATGCTGAATGCTGAGGAAGGAGGATAGTGTTTCTTGGTTAGATGTTGGGCATGCTTTCTATTATTCCTGGATTTACCAGAGCTTTATAATGCCGGAATGTATTTTGTGGATATGGAGGGTGAGGTTAGGTGGCTGTGACATGTAGCATTTTCTATACTCATTTGATTGTGGACCTCTTTTTTCCTAAGAATATTTAGGGTCCTGTTCCAAGGCACAATATAGGCCCAGTGGTGCTGTCTGCATAGGGGAAGTACTGGCAAGTTTAAGCTGGGACATAGGACATAACTGGATTCTCGGTTGTCAGAAAACTCTGGCAGCAGTGGGTGGAGTGTCTTGGGAGACAAGAAAGTGGAGTCCAGGGATACCTGGGGAGGCTGTTGCTGGAGGTTAGGAGGTAAATGAGTCTGAAGTACCACTGGGGTAGAAAGGGGAGGATTTTAGAGAGATTTAGGAGATAGATTCAGTGGAACTTGGATGACTACTTATGTTGAGGTGGGGCTTATAAGGTTGAAGGGGAAGTCTAGGATGATTTTCAGGTTTTTGGTATATCAGCCAAAATTCAGTTCAGTTCAGTCGCTCAGTTGTGTCCGACTCTTTATGACCCTGTGAACTGCAGCACACCAGGCCTCCCTGTCTATTACCAACTCCCGGAGCCTACCCAAACTCATGTCCATTGAGTCAGTGATGCCATCCAACCATCTCATCCTCTGTTGTCCCCTTCTCCTCCTGCCCTCAATCTTTCCCAGCATCAGGGTCTCTTCCAATGAGTCAGCTCTTCGCATCAGGTGGCCAAAATATTGGAGTTTCAGCTTCAACATCAGTCCTTCCAGTGAACACCCAGGACTGAACTCCTTCAGGATGGACTGGTTGGATCTCCTTGCAGTCCAAGGGACACTCAAGAGTCTTCTCCAACACCACAGTTCAAAAGCATCAATTCTTCGGCACTCAGCTTTCTTTATAGTCCAACTCTCACATCCATATGACTACTGGAAAAACCATAGCCTTGACTAGACAGACCTTTGTTGGCAAAGTAATGTCTCTGCTTTTTAATATGCTGTCTAGGTTGGTCATAACTTTCCCTCCAAAATTAATGGAGATCAAAAGAAAATCCCATGGACAGAGGAACCTGGTGGGCTACAGTCCCTGAGGTCACAAAGAGTTGGACACGACTGACTGAGCATGCACACAAGATACTCAGGAGGGTGGAGCAGATTGCAGGCTTATTCATGGTTTAGGAGCCCTCACAGAAAATGTGTACCATTTCTGAGCTCAGTAATGTGTTTAGCTCTCAGCTCTAATCTCAGTTCACTTAGGATACAAAATATACTGTGAAAAAAATGAAAGTCTGTTTAATGAATTCATTGTTTTTGTTATCCTTTTCAGTCAGGGCCTGGTCAGCATTTTGAAGCTGAGTCAGTTCCAGATGTTGTGGATGTGGAGGAGGGCGCAGGTTTCTATCCCACAGAGCCAATGCTCTGCTGCGAATCAGTGGAAGGGCAAGTGCCACATTCATTGGAGATCCTGTATCAGTCAGCTGACTGTTCGAACCCCTGCGATGCCCTGATAGTATCCATACATCTTCTCATGTTGGAGTCGGGTTACATACCTCAGGTGAGATTACGGCCGAGAACAAAAGTTTCCTGTTAGAAAAGGGGTCGTGTTCTAGATTTCTTTCTTAAATGTGTCTGGGTATTAATGTAAACTGTCAAAGACAATGCTGAGCATACCAGTAGGCAGTCGGTAAATGTTCCCTTCCCTCTTTCCTTTTTTCCTCCTTTATTTCCTTGTCAGCATTTAGTTAGTATTACAGAATTGATGACATCTATGATTATACAGTGGAAGTAAGAAATAGATTTAAGGGACTAGATCTGATAGATAGAGTGCCTGATGAACTCTGGACGGAGGTTCATGACATTGTACAGGAGACAGGGACCAAGACCATCCCCATGGAAAAGAAATGCAAAAAAGCAAAATGGCTGTCTGAGGAGGCCTTACAAATAGCTGTGAAAAGAAGAGAGGCGAAAATCAAAGGAGAAAAGGAAAGATATAAGCATCTGAATGCAGAGTTCCAAAGAAAAGCAAGGAGAGATAAGAAAGCCTTCCTCAGCGATCAATGCAAAGAAATAGAGGAAAACAACAGAATAGGAAAAACAAGAGATCTTTTCAGGAAAATTAGAGATATCAAGGGAACATTTCATGCAAAGATGGGCTCGATAAAGGACAGAAATGGTATGGACCTAACAGAAGCAGAAGATATTAAGAAGAGGTGGCAAGAATACACAGAAGAACTGTACAAAAAAGGTCTTCAGGATGAAGATAATCACGATGGTGTGATCACTCACCTGGAGCCAGACATCTTGGAATGTGAAGTCAAGTGGGCCTTAGAGAGCATCACTACGAACAAAGCCTAGTGGAGGTGATGGAATTACAGTTGAGCTATTTCAAATCCTGAAAGATGATGCTGTGAAAGTGCTGCACTCAATATGCCAGCAAATTTGGAAAACTCAGCAGTGGCCACAGGACTGGAAAAGGTCAGTCTTCATTCCAATCCCAAAGAGAGGGAATGCCAAAGAATGCTCAAACTACCACACAGTTGTACTCATCTCACACGCTAGTAAAGTCATGCTCAAAATTCTCCAAGCCAGGCTTCAGCAATATGTGAACCGTGAACTTCCATATGTTCAAGCAGGTTTTAGAAAAGGCAGAGGCACCAGAGATCAAATTGCCAACATCCGCTGGATCATGGAGAAAGCAAGAGAGTTCCAGAAAAACATCTATTTCTGCTTCATTGACTATGCCAAAGCCTTTGACTGTGTGGATCACAATAAACTGTGGAAAATACTGAAAGAGATGGGAATACCAGACCACCTGACCTGCCTCTTGAGAAACCTGTATGCAGGTCAGGAAGCAACAGTTAGAACTGAACATGGAACAACAGACTGGTTCCAAATAGGAGAAGGAGTACGTCAAGGTTGTATATTGTCACCCTGCTTATTTAATTTATATGCAGAGTACATCACGAGGAACGCTGGGCTGGAAGAAGCACAAGCTGGAATCAAGATTGCCGGGAGAAATATCAATAACCTCAGATATGCAGATGACACTGTCCTTATGGCAGAAAGTGAAGAGGAACTAAAGAGCCTCTTGATGAAAGTGAAAGAGGAGAGTGAAAAGGTTGGCTTGAAGCTCAGCATTCAGAAAACGAAGATCATGGCATCTGGTCCCATCACTTCATGGGAATAGATGGGGAAACAGTGGAAAAAGTGTCAGACTTTATTTTTCTTGGCTCCAAAATCACTGAAAATGCTGATTGCAGCCAGGAAATTAAAAGACACTTACTCCTTGGAAGGAAAGTTATGACCAACGTAGATAGTATACTAAAAAGCAGAGATATTACTTTGCCAACCAAGGTCCACCTAGTCAAGGTTATGGTTTTTCCAGTGGTCATGAATGGATGTGAGAGTTGGACTGTGAAGAAAGCTGATCGCCAAAGAATTGATGCTTTTGAACTGTGATGCTGGAGAAGACTCTTGAGAGTCCCTTGGACTGCAAGGAGATCCAACCAGTCCATTCTAGAGGAGATCAATCCTGGGTGTTCATTGGAAGGACTGATGCTAAAGCTGAAACTGCAATACTTTGGCCACCTCATGCGATGAATTGACTCACTGAAAAAGACTCTGATGCTAGGAGGGATTGGGGGTAGGAGGGAGACGGGGACGACAGAGAATTATATGGCTGGATGGCATCACCGACTTGATGGACATGAGTTTGAGTGAACTTCGGCAGTTGGTGATGGACAGGGAGGCCTGGCATGCTGTGATTCATGGGGTCACAAAGAGTCAGACACGACTGAGCGACTGAACTGAACTTGAACTGATGGTTTAAAAAAAACCCAAAAGATCATATATGATAATATGTATAAAATGTGGTCAGGGCATGTGGATCGTGTATGACTAGATAGATGGCTCACCAGGTTATTTTTTTAATGTTAGTGGTTCTGTGAATTGCCACTAACCTTAATATGGTTCAGTTAGGAAAAGGGACATTGTTCTTACATTGTTGTTGTTTCTATTCATTCATCCTTACCTATTCAACAAGTATCTGCCGGTGTCAGGTGCAGTGCTTTGTCTCTGCTCTCAGGTTGCTTACTGTCCAAGTGGAGGAGAAAGACAAGGAACAGACTGGTACGTTGTATTGGCTAACTTGTAGAAGAAACGTATATATATAGAGGATGCCATGCCAGAGATTCACAAAAGAGAACATTTAGAAGTTTTTCAAACTTTAATGTGCATAAGAATACCTAAGGGATCTTATTAAATGCTGATTCTTATTGAATAAGTCTAGGGTGGAGCCTGAGATAGTAGTGAGCATTCTCCACATAGTAACAATGCTGCTGATCTGTGGGCCATGTTATGAGTAACAAGAATGTAGAGCAATTCAGTGATCAGCGAACACGGGGACCATGCCATGTGCTGAGTCAGGAGTTAGAATATGTAGATACTGGGACAATCTTGATCCTCAAGGAGTCTGTAAGTGGGAAGAGAGAAACAAGTAAAAAGCAAATTATGTATTATGGTAAATAATAGAAGCATTGCAATGGAAATATGAACAGAATGTTAGCGGGTGAGAGGGTAGGAATGATAGCAACGATTTGTTTTGAAACAGGCTTCACAAAAGAAGTGGCATTTGAGCTGGGCTCTTGAATAATGGTATGGCTCTGCTAGGCAGAGAAGTGAAATTTTGAAGTGATAATTTATCTATTTGGACCAAACTTTTGATGGTGGATAATGTAACACTTTTTTTCTATCATTTTTATTAATGATTTGATAAACTTTATTAAAGGGACTGTATGGAATGCTTATTTGCAGACAGGTTAAGGGGCTCTTGTGCTTTTTCATCTTTTTGAGAGTAGCGCACTGTCCTTCATTATCTGTTTCCCTCTATTTCATGTCATTGCCCAGGGGACTGAAGCCAAAGCTGTGTCCATGCCGGAGAACTGGAGGTTGGGGGGCGTGTATAAGCTGCAGTACACGCACCCTCTCTGCGAGGGTGGCTCTGCTGCGCTCACTTGTGTGCCTTTGGGAAACCTCATCGTCATAAATGGTAACTAGCTGGAGGAGTCATGCTTGTTAGTTTATGGATCTTTACATGTTTCTCTCCAAATGCTTTATAGCCACTTCAGTGATTGGCTGTCACAATACAGCTAGGGATCTTTCTCAAATGTGTTTGATCCCCAGACCACTGATCACACAGGGGCCAAAAGGTTACAGGATACAGGGCTAATCATGCTGCTCCGTCACAGCCTAACTTGCAAGGTCATAGCTATCAAATAATGAATGTGAGGTTGTAATTTTTGCTTCAGTTTCTTATAAAAACAGCTCAGAAACACTTCCAACAATATATTAACCTTTATTTACTAGTCTTAAGATACTTAATATAGAGAATAGCTGCTAAATGTTTTAGTTTCTGACATTTTGTTCCTTTACTAATTCTTGACAAATCAGCTGCTTGTGGACTTAGTGGCAGACAGCCATTCCAGAAGCATTCCAGGCCTAGTTCTTTGAAAAGGAGCAGTGTGTCCTTAAATCTTTCCTTTACCCAAGACATCCTGCTCAGTGCACATGTGCCCGAGCACATCACTGGTTCTTTCATAGAATGAAATGAAGTGTGCCTTTGTGTATAGGATTAAAAAATGAACCTTCTGGTGATGTCAAGAATATTGGTCCTCTGGGTCTAGAGAGAGATGATACTGTGAAAGCTAGCAGGATTCTTTTAATAAACAAGGGAAGACTCATTGCCAAGGGTTAAATAAAAAATAAATGGAGTTTTTAGTGACCTCGTTACAAATAATGATTGTATTGTATTTAAGTATTATTCTTGTTGCATATCTTTCAATTATTAATAAACTGCTGTTGGTAGTACTTACTGGGTTTCATATGAAGGTGTCTACTGTAGTTTTTAAAAATGGTGCTTTACTTAATGTGATTGTAGGTTTGCACTTTGGACTTTGCTGTGAGGGAAGGAAATAAGCAGAGAGCAGTTTGTATAATGTGTCTGTATGTTGGGGGCAAGGGAATGAATGTAAGTCCATATGAAAAAGTGAAGCAGTTGATGAAATGACAAAACTTTTTCATCATCTTTTGCTATTTCAGCTACCCTAAAAATCAACAATGAGGTTAGAAGTGTGAAAAGACTGCAGCTGATGCCAGAATCTTTTATTTGCAAAGTGGAATCAGGTATTGTAACCATGATTTAGCTTTTGGGATAAAGGTTTAAGAGGTTCACGCAAAAAGAAAAAGAAAAAAAACAACAGAAAGATAATGTTCAAAGACTTAAAATTGCTGGATGAGCCTAAAGCAAATTCAGGACAATGTTAAAGAGTTTCAGTTTCTTTCCTGTTTCTCTTAGGGTCTTGGATGCTAAATTATAGTTATACTGCCATTATGCCATATAAATATATAAGTATACCACCAAATTATATTTAGAATCAGTATGGAATCATGCTGTTATATAATGCATTACATAGGATTAATGCTTCATAATTTTTGAATTAAATCTTTGGATTTTTCTAGCATTGCATTTAACCAGTATGGAGAGGAACTGTGTTTTGTGGAAACCATACAACTTCATTATGGAAGATCATTAAAAGAAAAACTGTACTCAAAATTTGCTTAAACTTACATAAATTTGGTTACTATTTTATACAGAGTGGAACTTCAAAAGTGTTCATTCTAGGTGTGATTTTGTTTGTATTCTGTAATACTAATAGATGCAAAGAAGATAGTTTTTCTTTTTTAAGTTAAACCCAAAGTGTAACAGACAGGTAGGCAGTTGAAAGAGAAGAGATGAGGTGGGAAGGGAATTAACATCTTTTGGAGTACTTGTTTTTTGCTGGACATGTGCCTTTATGGATGTGTTTTTCATTTTGTCTGCATAGTAAAATCAGGTGGGTTTTAAAATCGGGGGTGGGGGTGGGGACTGGTGTGATATATTATAGCAGGGAGATGGCATTTACAGCAGTGTCTTTTAGGGTAAGCTACCTGGATCTAGGTCTTTGCTTTGAAGGCCTTGAGACTTATTTTTGTCAGTTCCCAGGGGAGATCAGACTCTGAGAGACTAACTTATATGAACTGAAGTTGATAGGAAAGGTAGACCTCAGAATATGTATTTTTAATGGTCTGTGAACAATTAATGTCATACCAGGCCAGTGTTTCTCAACCATTTTTTCATTTTCAATCCCCTAAGGAGATTTTGTACACAACCCCCCACCCCAACTCCCAAATCATTCTCCCTGATGAAATTTTAATTTCATAGATATATATTTGTTTGTATACTATAGCCCTTTTGAGGGTCACAAACCAATGTAATATCTAGGATTTTTGCTTGGTTGGAGGCAGTATTGTTTCTTTTGAGAATGCATGAATTAGACTAATGAATCCGTACAGATGGTCTTACTATTAAGACCAGAAAAACTTGAGATTCCTTGGCTACAACACTGTATATTCATTTCTGTACTATGGAGGTCCTTACTGTGGGAGTAGAAATACTCTACATTACAGCAGTAGAGGTTTTTATGCCCATTTTCTAGATCAGGAAACAGGTCTAGAGGAGGTTAAATTACTTCAAGGACACAGAGTTAATAAATAGTAGAATTTAAGATTGGAGTAGATTTGACTCCTGAGCCTATTTTTTAAGAACAGTGTTTATAGGAATGTCGCTTATTTGATTTATGTTAAGTAAGGAATAAAGAAGTGAAAAAGGAGCAAGAAAGGTAATACCGTTAGATTACAAGTTTATGTGAATGAGTGTTAAGTCACTTCAGTTGTGTCCGACTCTTTGTGACCCTTTGAACTGTAGCCCACCAGGCTCCTTTGTCCATGGCATTTTTCAGGCAAGAATACTGGATTGGGTTGCCATTTTCCTCCTTAGTTCATTTCTCTTTACGTAGGAATTATTTGTGAAAACTTACTTTCCACTTTGATTTCGTTTGGCAGAAGTAGAGGACACCATTTCAAGTTTTTCCATTTGCTATTGTGTTTTGACTTTTCATTTAAAAAATATTCTAGGGGAAAATGTAGCCATGATATACAAAGATCTTCAGAAACTCTCTCGCCTCTTCAAAGACCAGCTGGTGTATCCTCTTCTGGCTTTTACCCGGCAAGGTGAGAAATGATAAATCATCACAGGCTGAAGGGCTGGAAAGAATCGGAAGTTCACATATGTTTAAGGATGACATGTGACTCCTCCCTGTTTTCTGCTCCTAGTGAAATTCTGCTCTTTTAAGCTTAAATGCTAATTCCTTAATTGCTATTCACGTCCTCTTTGTATCTTCACTGCATTTTATACATATCTTTATTATAGCCCTTTTTCCACTGTATCATAATTTTTCACATGATTTCTTTTCACCTAAGGTTATGAATTACCCTGAAAGCAGGGAAATATGTCTTGCTCACTTTTGTATTCTCATGGCCTAGCACAGGGTCTGGCCCGTAATTGGTGTTCAATAAATACATATATAAATAATCTATAGCCCGTCAATTAGGTCTACGTTTTAAAAAGCTTTTTATTGGGTCTCTGTGCCTAAGTACTTTGGATATTTGACATACATTCTTACTTAATGCTAACAACTTTGAAGTGGATTTTATTCTCATTTTATAGGTGATGAAACTGTAACTCAGCAAGGTTTATAATTCACTCAAAATCCTTGTATTAATAAGCTTTCTGAGTTTTATCAGTAGTAAAAAAATATTTTAAAATCTTAGTGACTTAAATTGAACATTTATTTCTCACTCAGGTACGTGTTGTGTGTGGGTTAGGTTTAGCTGAAAAAGTGGTGAGAGGTCCTTATCTAGGACTTGCTCTTCTGTAGCACAGGGGAAAGAGGACCAGTGACCATGTGTTGGTTCTTAGAGCTTCATCGGAAATAGTATGCTGCTTGTATTCTCATTGCAGTGGACAAAACAAGTGAAAATGGCCACACCTGGTGATAGTGGGATGGGGAAGTATAGGGTAGGGTAGGAAATGATATGGTGGAGTCAGAATCTACCAGTCTTTGGCTGATAAATAATTGCAGGTTTTTAGAGATAGATATGTGACTTTTATCTGCTGTCTGTATGTATAAAAATAGTATTTTAGGTCTCAAGTGGCATGGTGCCAAGGCTGTTAAAACCATAGTTTTCTTCTTTGGTTGATGGTGAGGGAAAAGAATAATGTGAATTTTAAAACCTTGTATTGGATTTTGGTTATCTTTGCTAGTGGAGAATAGTATCCCTATATGCAAGGTAGCTAATAATCAAAAAATAATTGTCACTTGACTTTGGAATATGTTATTCAGCCTGCTAGATATCAAATAATAGTAATCTAACACTCAAGTGCTTATTGCTTGCCAGATACTATTCTGAGCACTCTATGTATTTATACATTTAATTCTCAGTGAAGGAGGTAGTATTAACCCTTTTCACAGATGAGCAATTGAGTTGGAGCTTAAATAACTTGTCCAAAGACACACAGTAAGTGGCAGCATTGGGAACCAATTGTAAAAGCCAATGAATTATCCATTTTCTGTAGTTGAGTAGAGAATTTTTTGTTGTACTGAATATATCTTGAAACAAAGGAGGCCATTGACTAGGATTTAAAAATTGTAGTTATTCATTTGATCTGTATTACAAAGTAATCTGTCTCACTAGTAAAACAAGAGAATGAGGGGCTTAGAGTCAGCAGCAGTCATACAGTCAACCGGGGGATCAAAGCTTGTTACAGATGACTTATGCCTGGATAACTGGAGAGTACCATCTGTTTATCATCTCTCTACAAAGTTGGCCACTTCAGTTGATGTGAGGAAAACTGGATGTTCTTTACTCAGTGAGATCTATTCTCTTTTTCCTTTTAGCCCTGAACCTACCAGATGTATTTGGGTTGGTAGTCCTCCCACTGGAGCTGAAACTGCGGATCTTCCGACTTCTGGATGTCCGTTCTGTCCTGTCTCTGTCTGCAGTTTGTCGTGATCTCTGTATTACTTCAAATGATCAACTTCTGTGGAGGTGTTTGTATCTGCGGGATTTTCGAGGTGATTTCCATGATGGCATGCTGACAAGAAAAGTGTTGTGACTGAGGTCTTAATTACTCAGCTGGCCAGAAGTTTTAAGTTATGGGCTTTTTTTAAAAGAGTAGGAAATAGTCATAGCCTAGCCATGTTATAAAGAGATTCTAAGCCTCGTGTACCTCTGCCTGTGCTGCCAAAGCTCTCACCATTCACGTTTGTGTTCCCTGCAAGTACAAACAGTCCTTTAGACCAAGTAGATTCTTTTAGTATAGAAAATTGAGGTAAAACAGGTTTAATGCTGGATGAATGAAATGTTTTAAAATCCTTATGTTTTCTTTTTTCTTCGTAGATGGTAGTATCAGAGGTCGAGACACAGATTGGAAAGAAGTAGGTATTTGTAAATACCAAGGCTGATGTCTGTAGCATGGAAATAACTAGTGAATTAATATGTTAAGGGCGTATTTTCCACTTTTATTATAATACAATCTGTTTTGAGTCTATTGCTAATTCGTAGTAAATGAAAATGTTTCCAACGTGTACCTTAGACTTTGTCCTTCAGTTCAGTTCAGTTGTTTAGTCATATCCGACTCTTCACGACCCCATGAACCGCAGCACGCCAGACCTCCCTGTCCATCACCAGCTCCTGGAGTCCACCCAAACCCATGTCCATTGAGTCGGTGATGCCATCTGACCATCTCATCCTCTGCCATCCCCTTCTACTCCTGTCCTCAATCTTTCCCAGTATCAGGGTCTTTTCAAATGAGTCAGCTCTTCGCATCAGGTGGCCAAAGTATTGGAGTTTCAGCTTCAACATCAGTCCTTCCAGTGAACACCCAGGACTGATCTCCTTTAGGATGACTGGTTGGATCTCCTTGCAGTCTGAGGGACTCTCAAGAATCCTCTCCAACACCACAGTTCAAAAGCATCAATTCCTTGGTGCTCAGCTTTCTTTATAGTCCAACTCTCACATCCATACATGACCACTGGGAAAACCATAGCCTTGACTAGACGGACCTTTTTTGACAAAGTAATGACTGCTTTTTAATATGCTGTCTAGGTTGGTCATAACTTTCCTTCCAAGGAGTAAGAGTTTTTTAATTTCATGGCTGCAGTTAGCATCGGCAGTGAATTTGGAGCCCAGAAAAAGTCAGCCACTGTTTCCACTGTTTTCCTTAGTATCTTGTAATTACACAGGATAAAAATCTTCGCATGATGCTTGTTTTCACCTTTACTTAATATAGGCTCCCTATTTGTAGTAAAAACAAAACAAAACTGAATTGTTTTTGTGCTGGAGTAGTCTTCAGCTGTTCGGCTAGTTAGAATAATGAGTTATGAAAAAAATAAGTTATATTGTTTTATTTGCGGATAGGAATATGTTCCACCCTCTGAAATAGTCATCTATTTTGTTATTTAAATTGAGGTCTATTAGGTACATAATTTAGGTGAGAAAGTGAACTTAAGTACTGACCGCCCCCGCCCTTCCCTGGCAGTACTGTAACCTTTATATTCTATGGCGTGATATTTTCAACAAATATTTAAATTTTCCATTTTCAGAAAAGGCTGATGTGACATTCATATCAGCTTGAGAGTGCTAGATTACAGTCTCGAGAGTCCATGTCACTCACTTATCCCTTCTCTGGATGTGTTGTTACTCCAGATTGGCACAGTTGCTGGTTTGCAGTGTGGTTAAAGACTGGAGTTCCTTTGGCACTGTGTTCACAGCTACTGCCTTATTCATGCAGGTAGAAACTGGTAAAAGTTCCCTTCAGTGCACTAGCTTCTTTGTCTGCCTCCGTACCGTGGGAAAAGAAAAGTATATATACAGCTGTACAGTGAAAGCCAACTGGAACTCTGGGAAAGTGTCCAACACACTCATTATGTCTTGTTCTTATCTGTCTGCAGCTGTACAAGAAGAGGTACAAACAAAGGAAAGAAGCCCAGAGAGGGCGGCATGTTATGTTCCTGCCATCATCACCCCACCCCATTCCATTCTACCCCAACCCCTTGCACCCCAGACCTTTCCCTCCCAGTTCTCTGCTCCCTCCAGGAATTATTGGTGGTGAATATGATCAAAGACTAACCCTTCCCTATGTTGGGGACCCAATCAATTCACTCATCCCTGGGCCTGGGGAGACACCCAGCCAGTTCCCTCCACTCAGACCACGTTTTGACCCAATGGGCCCACTTCCAGGTCCTAACCCCATCTTGCCAGGGCGAGGTGGCCCCAATGACAGATTTCCCCTAAGACCCAGCAGGGGTTGGCCAGCTGACAGCCGGCTACCATTCATGTGACTGATTTGTTACCTCACTCTGGAGCTTGTTTAGGTTTTGTTTCTTTAAAACTGCAGATGTCATTTTGCTGGGGTGCTACCTCTGTTGTTTTCTGATTATGATGGTGGGACATGGATTCACAGAAACCTTTTATAGACTTATTAAGGTTGGTGCAAACATAATTGCGGTTTCGGACCATGAATTTTGAATCATTATAACTCGGCTTAAACACATCTTCATTAATCAAAATTGGACCATTACAACCAACAGATTTTTGCAAATGAGAAGTCCTGTAGCATAAAGATCCATGCTTTGGGATTTGATGAACTCTTGGAAACCCTTTTCTGCCTCCTGCTGGTTGTGGAAGCATTTCCCCTGCAGAAGGTTGTTCAGATGCTTGAAGAAGTGGTGGTTGGCAAGAGGTCAGGTGAATGTGGCAGATGAGGCAAAACTTCATAACCCAGTTCCTTCAACTTTTGAAGTGTTGGTTGTGCTACATGTGGTCAGGTGTTGTCATAGAGAATTGGGCCCATGCTGTTGACCAGTACCAACTGCAGGCGTTGCTGTTTTCATTGCATCTTATCGGCTTGCTGAGCATACATCTAAGATGTAATGGTTTCGTCAGGATTCAGAAATTTGGTGGTGGATCAAAAGGGCAGCAGACCACCTGACAGTGACCATGATCGTTGTTTTGGTGCAAGTTTGGCTTTGAGAAGTGTTTTAGAGCTTCTTCTCAGTCCAACTACTGAGCTAGTTGTCACCAGTTATTGTATAAAACCCACTATTCATCACATCACAATCTGATCAATAAATGGTTTGTTGTTGCTACAATAAGAGAAGATGACACTTCAGAATGACAATGTTTTTGATTTTGGTCAGCTCATGAGGCATGCACTTAGGGAGCCTTTTCACCTTTCCAGTTTGCTTCAAATGCTGAATGACCACAGAATGGTTGACGTTGAGTTCTTCAGCAACTTCTCCTGTAGTTGTAAGAGGATGAGCTTCGATGACCATCTCAATTGGTCATTGTCTACTTCCCATGGCTGGCCACTGTGCTCTTCCTCTTCAGGCTCTCCTCTCCTTTGCAAAACTTGCTGAACCACCACTGCACTGTGTTAGCAGTTCCTAGGCCAAATGTGTTGTTGATGTTGCAAGTTGCTCTTGCTGCCTGATGACCCATTTTCTACCCATCTTGAATAAGAAAATCACTCAAATTAGCTTTTCGTCTAACATCATTTCCCTAATCTAAAATATAAGCAAGTCATTAGCAAAAAACATAAAGTGAGAAATGCACATTAAAATGATGTACAACATAACCACATTTATTTAAGAATGTTCCAATATCAAACAGCAGTGTTTAACAATGCAAAACTGTAATTACTTTTGCACCAACCTAATTGTTAAAGCTCCAGCAGTGGTATGACTCACAGGTTACTTGCTCGACAGGGTTGGCCTTGGGAATATGGTTCCTGACATTCCCCTCTCTCAGTTACTGTCTAGAATGCAGGTTATACATTGATAATGTTCCACACCAGAATAAAATATTAAGTGTAAATTACATGGCAGTCTTGACTTTTATTACAGAAAGATATGTAATATTACAATATTACTTGGATATTTGAAAATGATCAGAGAAGCTATTTATTGTCATCAGATTGCTGCAGGGGATTATTTTTATTTTGTAGTGGCACCCTTTCTTCACGTGAGATCATTTGCAAAAGCCTGATTTGTGGAATGAACACAAGCAGAGCCAGTTTGGTTGAACTGGATGTGAGGTGAATGGACCCCCGCCAGCTCAGTCCCCCTCCCCCTCTCTCTGCAGCTGCTGCTCAGGCTCTGTGCTGAAACTTCTGGGCTCCAAAACGGTGCTTTTGGCCACCATTGGGTTGTTAGGGACTCCTGTTTCTGGCTTCTGGAGTGGAGCTTGGGTTCTTTTTCCTTGTGTTTTGAACACTTGGAGCCTAACCTGTAAGTAGACGACATCTTCTAACAACAAAGTACAGTGCTTTGAGTGCTGCTCAGGTACTTGTTCTGCAAAGAAAGCCTCATCATTTGTAGAATATTTTGCTTTTAAGACTTAAAATACACAAAATTCAAGTTTTATTTTGCCTACAACAAGAAAAAGTTCAAACACAAATAGCATACAACTATAGAAACATGCTTCAGGGACAGATTAAAGTCTGAATCACAAAACAGGAATAAAACAGTATCTGCAGAAAATAGGAATATTGCCAACGTCTTCCTGCTTTTTAAAAAATCGGTTTTGCATATAAGGAAATGGCTTGGAATGCTGTGTGCTGCAAGAATGTTAGAGTCCTACATACATGTGAATTTTTTTTTTTTGGCTACACATGTGCATTGTCTTTTTTTTCCCATCACAGTGAAGAAAGTTCAGCCAATAATATTATTTTCCAGAGGCCATGTCACCTTTAGTAGCTTAATGTACAGGTAAAGGATTAGGGCTGTTGACATTTTCTTTTTCCTGTGGTATTTTGTAATATCTGAGCTGTAGATTAGCTTTTAACAAAGTGTCCATCAGAGGCCATAT
Organism: Moschus berezovskii; assembly: GCF_049115385.1. NCBI lineage: Eukaryota > Metazoa > Chordata > Mammalia > Artiodactyla > Moschidae > Moschus > Moschus berezovskii. The sequence goes on from NC_142465.1 coordinate 75,949,235, forward strand.
GGCTTTAATTGGGTCTAGGTTGAAAGAGTCACCCTGAAACTTTGATATCAGAGTCCAAAACTGGTTCTCCAGCACACCTCTTTGTGGCCCTATAATGTTAGGATGCGCTGTGTGTGGGGTGTGTGTGTGTGTAGTGGGGATGGAAGGACGTAGTGATAACCGGAAGCACCATGTACTATAAAACAGGAGTTTCCAAAATGCGGTCCTTTTTGAGTGGTCCCAGAGAGGTTCGTGAGCGATGCTGGTGTCCCAAGGAAACAGATGCTACTTCCCAACCTTATCTCAGAGTTAGTAGCCCATGGGACAGCTCCCTCTCAGTTAAGGATACCAGCGGTGTGTCACACAGCTAAATTTGCAGTCCTGTCAATAGTTTATTCTGGGTTCTTAAAACCACCATCAGAGCTTTTCCTCTTAACTAGCTCATAGTTAGAAGCTTATAAAATCCACATTCCTCTCATTAGACTGAGACTGTTAAGCTGTATGTGTTGCTGGTGAATGATGGGAATGAAGTCATGGTGTGGCTGTAGCCTGTTTGCTGCATGACTTTCTGACATCACTGTGATGTGTTGTGATGGATGAGCGCCGTGGTAGATGCAGCTCCACATTGCGGGCTTGTAGCCTTAAGGACTTTCTCTGGCCCCTCATTTTCCCCTTTAGTTATTTTTATTAACAGAAGCTTGCCAACCACCACCTCTGCCCCCCCATTTATTAAAAGAAAGCTCTGGTTTGGCATGGATGGAATCAAATCATGGCAGGTAGCCTCTCAACAATGTAAACTTTGTGATTCCCTAGGTACAAAAAATTGAATTTTGTCTTCTCTCACTCTAGCTTGCCTCTCCAATTCCTGAGATCGCTGTTTAGCTTAATATCTCTGTGATTCTGACACTCCCCTTTGCTCTCTATACTTGGGACCCTGAACCAAGGTTTGTCTTTCTCCTACCCTGCCAAATTACAGAGCCCCGGGAGGAGCCAGGCAGGGTTAACACTCCTTTGGACAGCCTCCAGTTGACTGCAGAAAATGTGGAGTGGATAAAACATGGAAGTATTAGTTAGGTCACATGACAAGGTTTCATCTTAATTAAATGACCCTCTTTGGGATTCTAGAACAGGTTATAGCACTGGAAGTTTCTGCTATCCCAGAGCAAACCAGGTGAAATATTAATTAAGAGGGAAGGAGATGTTAATTTGCTTCTGGTCTAGACTCAACAAAAGACCAGAGAGAGCAGATACTTAAATATGCTAGGTTGGGAATTGAAATTACAAGTAGTAGGACCAATCAGTGGAGTAGGAAATGGTAACCCATTCCAGTACTCTTGCCTGGAAAATCCCACGGATGGAGGAGCCTGGTAGGCTACAGTCCATGGGGTCACAAAGAGTCAGACACAACTGAGCGACTTCACTTTCACTTTTCACTTTCATGCATTGGAGAAGGAAATGGCAACCCACTCCAGTGTTCCTGCCTGGAGAATCCTAGGGACAGAGGAGCCTGGTGGGCTGCCATCTATGGGGTCGCACAGAGTAGGACACGACTGAAGCAACTTAGCAGCAGAACCAATCAGAATAGAAATAATGAAAGATACTTAGGACTTTAAAGAATTTTCTCTTTCTTCTCTCATACAACTGTAGAAGGAATGTTTAGATTGGTTTTATGACACACTAAAATTTCAAAAATTTTTTCTTCTTTTCCTTCTGGCCTGCCAGTTGAGAGGGTTCTGAACAGAATCTACGAGTCTCTTCTCTTGAGGCTGCATGTTTCATTTGTGGAAACACAAGGGAGCCTCTGTGCCCTTTATGCATTGTGTTTGGTTAATGAGCTGGCTTGACTTGCTTATCACGCAACCTTCCAGTTTGTCTGCAAGCAAACCCAAAGTGCCACCTTCTATCAAAGTCTACATAGTAGACTGAAACAGGATTTAATCTGTGACTGCCCTGGAGTCCAGGACAACTTTTGACACTTAGTGGGGATAATTAGTAACCAGTCCCCGTGCTCGCTTGGATAAAGAAAACCACACATATGCAAGTGCTCTCAGAGCTATTTAATCCTCCAGCATAATTGAGTTACAGCTTGTATCTGCGAGGCTGACTTCACATGCTCACACTGTACCCTAACCTGCATCTTTTCAGCCGTTCTGAACACACAAAAGCAAATGAGCCACCAACCTGTTCTACGAAGCTGAACGTGAAGCACAGAGCTGGGAGAGGTGGGATGGCCAGAGTTGGGCTCTGCTGTGTATGGGGTGATCTGGAGGGACCCCTGGGTCCTGGGTCTGGAAAAGTTGGACAAGCTTTGGTATTGTCCTGGTCTGCTCCCCACGCCTCCTGACTGAAGCTGACAGTGGCACCGCGTCCCTTCTGCTCCCAGCTGCGGTGGCCCTGCGGTCAATTCACCTGTGGGGTCCCCGCTCACCACAGCCCCTGCTTCTGCTTGTTCCCATGGACCACAGGTTTTCTTCAGCTTCTTATCTCATTAATCTCTTTATTGGTTTAATTCTTTTCCTGGGCAAGTGACTTCCTCACATTGATACTCTCAGAGAAAACAAACTTTTTCTTTACTTTTAACACTTTGTTTGCATTTTGTTGATTTCAGTTTTCTAGAAGGGCCAATCTAACACACGTCCTGCCGACTGTGTGCCGATGGCAGATGCTGCGCTGTGCCCACGCAGCTTGTTCACGAGCTGCCGGCACCAGCGTGCTTTCCCCTCAAGCGCCTTTCATTGCAAATTCAGATGAGAACTTCCAGAAGGTCACTGATGTTCAGGCTCATGGGATTTACTACTGTGTTTGTTACCATGGGCGTGAAGGCCTGAAAATTCTGGAATCACCTGAAATTCTGGAAAGGTAGAACTAACTGCCCCATCAGCAGGGACTGAACCAGGGGACAGAGGGGGCGTGATGAAGGGGACAGAGGATGAATGGAAGAGAGAGGACACGTAGATTCCAGTATCCCTCGAAAGCTGATGTGACAGTTAAGTGACAGTGCCCTTTAATCAGGCTGTTAGGAGGAAGGTCTGGAAGAAGGTATTTTCTGCAGCTGGTGGAGGTGTCCAGTGGGGCTGCATTTTAAACTATTCACTGTGCTACATGTCAGCACAAACCAAATGGATCTTTGTCCTGGTTTGGCCTCACTAGGTCAGTGTGGACAGGAAATGCTAGCTTTTCTTTGGATCAGAGTTGTGAAACCAAGCAAAAACAAACAAATATGACCTTTCAGAATCTCTCCAGGTGACTTTTCTGCCCCTTTCGTTTTGTTTTTTCTCATTTAAAAATATCACAATTATTAAAGGTAAAACGTTTGGAGGGAACATGTGCTAGTTTATATGAGAAACCAGTCCATTTTGGAGACTAACTGTCACAAAGGACCATACATGGTCTCTGCATTCACACACAGACCAATGGGAGAATTTGTTTCGATGTGTTGGTTATAACCTTTGTCTCATGTCCTGGAGTTGTCCGTGCATGGCTGTAAAAACAAGGTAGTAGCCTGAGAAATGAATGTGCCACTGTACTGGAATACCTGGAGTTTGAATGGTCCGATGTTTTCAGGGAGAGGGGACAGAATACAGAAAAGTGGGACAATGTAAAAACCATGTCACCACCATTTACGGGGCCACCCTGGGTGTGAAGCTTCCACCCCAGCACCATTCAAGCAGCAGAGTTCCCACACAGCTCAGGGCAGGTCTGACTTCAAGGGGCATTCCAAACACTTAGGGAGGTTGACAGAGACACAGGTTCAAGGCCTGATGAGCAGAAGTTCTGACCCCTCTGGCCTTAAATGAAGTGACTTATGCCCATGGCCTGAAATGAAGTGACTTATGCCCATGGCCATGTCCTATGCTTTGAGGAACCTTGTCTAGCCTGTCACCACTTCATTGTATATTTTGGGCTGTGTTTTATTGCTAAGTGAGAATTGGGTGAGATAGTTTGATTTCTTCTTCTGGTCTTATTTCCAGAGTGGGAGAGTGATGACTGCCTTGTGTATCTCCTGTCTTCTTAAGCTCCTAAAACACATGGCTCTGTGGTGTTACACCTGCCCGACGTTCTCTGCATTCTTTTATTCAGATTGCAGCTCCAGGCCAAGGACGCTTTCATTTTCACCTCCCTCTCTCCCTTCCCTGTGAGCAGTAAGGGGAAGACGTGTCTCAAGTTGCAAGTGAAAGTGAAAGTCGCTCAGCGGTGTCCAGCTCTTTGCAACCCCATGGACTACAGTCCATGGAATTCTCCAGGCCAGAATACTGGAGTGGGTGGCCTTTCCCTTCTCCAGGGGATCTTCCCAACCCAGGGATTGAACCCAGGTCTCCCGCATTGCAGGTGGATTCTTTACCAACTGAGCTATCAGGGAAGCCCCTCAAGTTGCTAAGTGGGATGTAAGGGGACAGTGTGGCTATGTTCTAATACCCTCAGTGCTTTCTAGAACCAGGAGGCTGGTTCTGGCACCAACAATGTTTCTAGCACCAGGTGCTTGGTGGTCAGGATACGCCCCCACCCCTCCCCAGAGGAGTCTGATGCAAGAGAAAGAGCATTGGGAAGAGAGTCAGGGCTACATTTTCCAGCTCTGCAGTTAACTTTTTTAGTCAAATAAGTGTGGCTTAAACAAAGTTAAAGCTAATTTCTTTACTACAGGAATTCCAAGAGCCTTTGATATAGGTACTATTGAGCTCAGAAAACAAACCCCAAACAGTATCTCCTAAAGCACATTTGACCAGTGAACCCTTTTGTAACTGAGTAACCTCCCAATGCCTTGCTGCTCAGTCTGAAGCACTGAGCTAGAAGTTACTGTCATCGCACTTTCTGATCCTGTGTCATCTGTCTGCTCATTGTCTCTGGTTCCTTGTGTGTCCCTGAGGGAGAGACAGCATTCCCGGTGGGAATTCAGAGAGACTGAACGGTGGTGTAACACAGAACGGGTGGAGGGGCCTTGACTAGCCGAGGACCTCTTCTCCCTCTGGGAACTAGTAGTGATTCCTAAAAGAACCTGGGGTCCGCTCTTGGCTGTCCAATTTAGGATGGCATGCGGGGTGCGAGTGACCTTGCAAAGCGTCCCCCTGCTTCTGTTGTGTTCTGAAAGGCTCCGCGTGTCACATGGTCTGCATTCATTCTGTGGTCCTCAAGATCCACCGGTGGCGGGTGTGATGGGGTCTGGGCCTGCCTGGTCTGCAGGCCTGTCTCTTGAGCTTGAATGGAACTGACATGGGTAGGTGCTAAGTTCCCTTGGCTGGACTGTTCTCCTTTTGTTTGCAGAGCACTGTCAAAAGGTTATTGTCTCCCACATTGCTGAGGTCTGACTTCAGCATCTGCATTTGACGGGAATGGGGGCCAGGCTCAGAGGGGGCCCTTCCCAAAGGCAAGCAAAACACAAGCAATGTCGAACTAGTCACACTGACGTCTCACTTGGCTATCTGAGGCAGGGGAGCAAGCGTCTGGGCAGGAAGGTGGATGTGACACCCATCTTTAAGGCCCATTTTGAGGAATCTGGAGGCTCTCAAGCGCCCACCGCTTGGCTGGACGATGCTGGAACGCCACGGCAAAGGGAAATGGGAACACATGAACTCAGTTCCTGGATGAAAGGCATTTGGGAAGGATATTCTCAGGCCCTCCGTTCTGTTCCCAGCAGGAACCAAGGCTGAGATGGAGGGTGGGGCAGGAGAGGCCTGACCACGGTTAGTCAGAGAACAGGCTGGCGAAAGACTTCCTCAGGCTGCGGATGGTCTCGGCCCTGGCCTCGTCCTCACTGGGGGCCCCGCGCTGGGAGGTGTCAGACGTGCCGAGGCTGTTAGTCAGGGACTGGGATTTGCTGAAACAGAAAGGAAAAGGACGTTGGGGGTGACATGGCTGGATTCCCCAGGAAATGAGCCCTGGGGCTTGCCTGGGATCCGGCTGGATGAACCCCATCACCGCGAGGATACTGAGCCCAGCAGCCAGGCATCCCCACACTTGTACCACACACACAATTAACCCACCAGGTGGCCACTGGGACCCTCCTTTCAAGGTGCAGAAATTGGGGCTCCTAGCAAGGAACAAGGGAGCATCCAAGGCTCAAATTCTTCCCGCAAAAACAGGTCGCCCGGACGGCAGGCACAACTGGAGAGCAGCCTGGCCACTCTCCTGCCTCAGTGCACAAACCCGCCTGGCAAACTGTAAGGCGCAGTATCAACAGGTTGGCTTGTTCCTCCTATACTTTCCAGCACCAGTGTGGGGATCAGAGGGTCTGTGTTCCAGACCCCTTCTGCCATCTGTTCCTCTAGCCGTGGGCAAGAAAGTGACTGCGGGGCCTCTTTTCCCTCATCTGTGAGACGGAGGGTTGGTCCAGCCCACCCTCAGGCCTCTTGCAGCTCTGGCACCGTGGACTTCAACTCCAATTCTACCTGAAGCTCTTATGGCCAATTCCAATGCGCTTTGGAATTCTCACAGTGCCTACTATCTGAAAGGCAGTGTTTGACTCTTTGTGCCAGCCTAATGCCAGGTGACAGGGCTCCAAACATGAATAAGATTCAGGCCCTGTCCTCAAGGGGCTCACAGTCTAGTGGGGGTGAAATACACAGGAAGAGATCCATGCAGGCTCTTGTCATCACATTAAATAACTGTAATCTTCTTCATAGCAGGGCTATGTTTTTACCCCTTGCTTTTTCCACCCAGGGTGTTATTCAAGACTAGTTCAGAGTAGGCGTTTGGTAAGTACCTGCTGACCTGAATTGAACCAAATAATACTTTACTGCATCAACAAGGAGATTCAAGTGTTATTAGCTAGATTGCTGGGCTTCCCTGATGGCTCAGACGGTAAAGAATCTGCCTGCAATGCAGCAGACTCGAGTTTGCTCCCTCGTCAGGAAGATCCATTGGAGGAAGGCATGGCAACCCACTCCAGTATTCTTGCCTGGAGAATTCCATGGACAGAGGAGCCTGGGGGGCTATAGTTCATGGGGTCTCAAAGAGTCAGACATGACTGAGTGACTAACACACACACACACACACAGCTAGGTTACTACAAGATTAGTGCTCAAACCTGGCTTAAGTTCCAGAGCCCTTGTCTGTCCTATGATTAGCTGGGTTACATCTTTTCACATGTGAGAGGCAGCCAAAGATATACATGTATGGAGCCAGCAGCATTCTGAGCACCAACTGTGCAAACACTCATTTTGCTTCTTAATAACCCTGTGGGGTAAATACTATTGTCCCCATTTTCCATGTGAAGAAGTTTAGGCACAGAGAGGTTAAGTAACTGTTTTCTGAGGTCAGGCAGCTTTTAAGTGGCAGACCTCAAACTGAACCCAAGGGTGATCTGACTCTAAGAGTCTGTGCTGTCAACCTCTCTGCCTACTGCTGGAGGACCACTTGCTAATATTACTAAATTAAAAATGCATTTATCCTTTGATCCAACAATACCATTTCAGGTATTTTCTATACAGTTGATCCGCACATATAAGAAAAAGCTTGTTTTTAAGGTGATTCACTGCTACCTTCTTTGTAAGAGCAAACCAAATTTCCATTTACAGTGGATTAGTTAGATAAATTGTAGTATAATTACACAGGGGAATAATTATACAGCTGTGAAAAGGAGAAAATGTCAATGAACTGCATGGAAGAGCTCCAAAATGTATTGCTAAATGTAAAAGCAAGGAGCGAATGGTGTGGATAGTGAACACTGCTGATTGTGTAAATAAGTGGGAGGAGGAAACCAGAACATCTATTTCCGTACATGCATAAGGGAATCCTGGAGGAACACACTAGAACTAACAAAAGTGGTTACCTCTGGGGAGCAGGGGGCAGGAAAGCATTGGATGAGAATGAGGTGGGGTAAGGGTTTTCAATAAAAACATCAATATTTTTTAGATCTTTGAACCAGGAGAATATATTACTTCTTCTGAAAACTTATGGTTAGCTTGTTTGGAGTTGAAGGAAAGGAAAAACTTTCCAAAGAAAATACATTTGGGATCTCTCTCTCTGACCTCAAACCAAGAGATGGGCTTGAGAGGAAACAAAGAGAACAGATGTGTGCCCTGGGATGGAAGCTTCCCTCCCATCCCAGTCATCAAGCCTTGCACAGGGTGACTTTGCAGGTCCTTGTATCAAGAGTCTATTTCTAGGACTTCTCTGGTGTCCAGTGGTTAAGAATCCATCCTGCAATGCAGGAGACAGGGGTTTGATCCCTGGTCAGGGAACTAAGATCCCACATACCAAGGAGCAACTTAAGCCTAGGAGTCATCATTACTGACCCTGCATGATACAACAAACATCCCACATGCTGCGACTAAGACCCGACATAGCCTGATAGATAAATAAGGTTTTAAAAAGGAGTCTATTTTCCCACCTTTTTAATCTGGGCTTGACCATGTGATTTGCTTTTATCAAAAGCCTATGATGGGATGAAATGACATCGTGCAGCTTCTAAGGCTGGACCTTGAGAGGCCTTGAAGCTTCTACTTTTGCCCTTTTGGAATGTAATTCTACCACATAAGGAAGCCGGGTCCAGCCTGCTGGAGGATGAGGCCCCAGGAGAGAGAGAGGCTCGGCTGACAGGCGACACCAACATCCAGATGTGTGCCGGAAGCCCTCTTGGACTGTCCAGCTGCAGGTAAGTTGCCGGATAACTACAGCCCTATGAGCAATCCAAGGAGAGCAGGGTTGCTATATTTAGTAAGCAAGCATACATGACCCCCAGTTAAGTCTGAAATTCAGATGAAAAAAAAAAACTTTTTGAGTATAAGTCTAACCCGTGCAATATTTGGCTTCCCTGGTGGCTCAGACAGTAAAGAATCTGCCTGCAGTGCAGGAGATCTGGGTTTGATCCCTGGGTTGGGAAGATCCCCTGGAGGAGGGCATGGCAACCCACTCCAGTTTTCTTGCCTAGAGAATCCCATGAAGAGAGGCGCCTGGTGGGCTATAGTCCATGGGGTAGCAAAGAGTCAGACATGACTGAGCAACTAAGCACATGCAATATTTGAGGGCATACACTCCAAATTATTCATTGTCTGAAATTCAAATCTAACTGGGCATCCTGCATTTTATCTGGTAACTCTCCAGGAGAGACCATCGGGAGATCCTCCCAGCTAAACCAAACTCAGTACAAGTGACTAAATGAAAAAAACTATGAACAAAGAAAATGGTTGCTTTCTTAAGCCACTAAGTTTCAGGGTGGTCTGTTATGCAGCAAGGAGTAACTGATGCAGGTATACGTGGAGGATCACAGTGGGGCCGAACCTATGCTCTGGCCTTGCAGGTCCTACCTGCCACCCAGGTTCCATCCTCTAGGCCTCCTTTTACCCATTTAAAGCTGGGGTGAGGCCTTGGTGGGTCTTGTCTGAGTCCCTGACCCTGAGCCAGCCCAGCCCTGCCCACACCCCAAGTCCACTCTCAGCCCTTCCCGGGTCCCAAAGCACTTACTTGAGATGGGGATGGGGTGATGCTGTCTTCTTGGCCTCCTCGCCCTGTTGGGAGGTGCTGCGGCCTTGCACAGGGGGCCGGGGCTGCGAGGTAAGGGGTGCGCTCGACTTGGGGGCCTGGTTTGGAGAGCTGCCTCCAGATGCACGGGAGAGCTGGGGAGACCCTGGTGATCTCTGCTGTGGTGATCCAGACTGAGGGCTCAGGGGTTGCTGGCCTTGTGGGGAGAGCCTCTGCTGGGAGGGGCTCCCAGATCTTGGGGGCTGAGGAGACTGAGATGGGCGAGGGCCCCCTACAGGGAGAAAAAAATGATTCCATTCAAATTCTTTTAGGATAAATAGGGCTGTGCACAAGTGTCACTTGGAGGATATTCATTACAGGGTTTTTTTCCTACCAGTGAAAAACTGAAAACAATACAAATGTGCAACCGTAGGGAAACTGACTGGAACATTAAGATACATTCATGTAATGCAATGTGCTATGGTCATCATGTATGATGTGGCAGAACAATATTAAATGACATGGGATGTGTTGATAATATATGCTAAATATTAATTTATACTGCTAGACAGAAAGCAGCTTATAAAACAGTATTTGTGGGTTAATTACATTTTGGCATGTATAAAAATACATGCCTGAGGCAAAGGAAGGAGTCCTTGTCCTGTCCAAGGGAACAGGCTATGCATGCTAAGTCACTTCAGTTGTGTCTGACTCTGCGATCCCATGGACTATAGCCCACCAGGCTCCTCTGTCCATGGGATTCTCCAGGCAAGAATACTGGAGTTGGTTGTCATGCCCTCCCCCAGGTGATCTTCCTGACTCACAGATGGAAGCCACTTCTCTTACTTCTCCTTCATTGGAAGGTGGGCTTGACTCAGGGATGGAAGCCACATCTCTTACTTCTCCTATATTGGAAGGTGGGCTTGTTACCACCAGCGCCATCTGGAAGCCGCTGTTACTAAGGGAGTAGCTATTACTACGGAGAAGGCAATGGTGAGCCACTCCAGTACTCTTGCCTAGAAAATCCCATGGATGGAGGAGCCTGGTAGGCTGCAGTCCGTGGGGTCACTAAGGGTCGGACACGACTGAGTGACTTCACTTTCACTTTTCACTTTCACACATTGGAGAAGGAAATGGCAACCCACTCCAGTGTTCTTGCCTGGAGAATCCCGGGGACGGGGGACCCTGGTGGGCTTCTGTCTATGGGGTCACGCAGAGTCGGACACGACTGAAGTGACGCAGCAGCAGCAGCAGCAGCTATTACTAAGTGTCAGTGGCATTTGCACATTGTTGCCCACTGTTTCTAGAGCTCCTACTCTGTCACAGGAGCTGGAAATCTGGATTTTATGTAAAAGCTTCTCATTTTTAAATGTTGGTTTGCTTTTTTGTTTTGTTAAACTCAACATAGGTCAAAAAAAACATGTTTTCTACTTTTATCTCAAATCTCCCCTCTTTCCCCAACACTCTGACCCTCAAGGCTGATTAATATCTTAGAAAATCTGGACTCTTATTCATTCATTTATTAACTATTCTTTTAGTCCCTATTATACAGATGGGATTCATCAAGAGACTAATAATATTCTTTCAGCTTCTTGGCAAAGCAAAAAAAAAAAAATAATACTTTTTGTTTGAGCACATAGAAAAAAATTAACTTATAGATAGTATTTGCTTAGTATTTGCTTTAGCACAGGATCAGTGCTAAAAGATGATGAGGTTCCTTAAAAGAGAACTTTACTTTCACTGAGTTGAAAATGAGTAGTGAGTTCAAAAAACAAGTTAATAATGTGATCTTGTTAATTTGGGAATTCAATAAAAGCATTGTGTTTTAATTAGCCTTGTTATTTTTACTCTAAATGTTAATTCAATGAGCATTTTCTTTAATTATCCTAATTGGTTTTTAATTGATTGTTTTTCAACTCACTAAAAGTATGTTTAGCCTCCTGTCCCTTAAAATAATATCTCTTTATTTATCGAGCCTGTCTCTGCTCTGAGTCGGAGGGGAAACAAGAATACAGTAGCTCTCTGTTTTAGAAGTGCTCTGTGGAAATGTGGTTGAAAAAGTAAGTCCTGGGGCAGAGTGGGAAAGGAGAGGGTAGGGCAGAGACACAGCCAGAGCCTGGCAGGGTGTTGAATAAGTTGTTTTTGAACATTCTATAATCAAAGAATTATCACCTGGCAGGAGAGCAGTGGGGCTGCAGTAGTTATAAGTATTCTTAATGATGACAATCATTAGGAACAACATGTATATTATCATTGTTGTGTTATTTGCTTAGTTGTGGTCAACTCTTTGTGATCCTCTTGGACTGCAGCCCACCAGGCTCCTCTGTCCATGCGACTTTCCCAGGCAAGAGTACTGGAGTGGGCTGCCATTTCCTTCTCCGTGGGATCTTCCCGACTCAGGGATCGAACTCGTGTTTCCTGTATTGACAGTTGGATTCTTTACCACCGAGTCAGCAGGGAAGCTTAGTAAGACACAAATTATTAATAGTGAGTTTTAAAAAATATAAGAGTTTATTCTGGCAGTGTCTCTTTATATCAGCATAACTGCTTTCCTTACAGAAAAATCCAGTAAGAATAAGTTCTTGGCATCCTTGCTGGCCTCAAAGGTTTTGATAATCCCTTTTGTCTCCTTCTGAGGTCCCTATCCTGTTTCTCCATCTACTTGACATCTCTTTGGACCCAGATTTTCTTTTTTTTGGTACACTGTGTGGCATGTGGGATCTTAGTTCCACTGCACTCCCTGAGGTGGAAGTGCAGAGTCTTAACCTCTGGATTGCCAAGGAAGTCTCTAATAGTGAGTTTTTAACAGTTAAAGTCCCTGGTGGGACAGTAAAGAATCTGCCTGCAATGCAAGAGACCTGGGTTTGACCCTTGAGTTAGGGAAGATCCCCTGAAGGAGGGAATGGGAACCCCTTCCAGTATTCTTGCCTGGAGAATTCCATGGACAGAGGAGCCTGGTGGGTTATAGTCCATAGAGTCCCAAAGAATCAGACACGACTGAGTGATGGTTATTAGCAGTAAATTACTAGCACCTACTAAGCACTGCCTCCACACTGGGACACCCTGCTATTTATAACTGCTTCTCTTACATTATCTCACAGGCAGCTCCCCATTACTAAAGAGGCAGATGTCATTTCCACCTTCATCACTGTGGAAATTGAGGCTATGAGAAGTGAGGTAACTTGCCTAAGTCTGCCAGAGGGCTGAGACACTGTAAGGAGATTCAAACGTGTTCATCTGCCTGAAGAAGAACCCGGTGCTCACTGGTACACAGTTGTGTAAGTCCTGCAATTTCCCTTTTCTTAAACGCTTTCTGCTTTTCCAGGAAGAGAAGCACAGATGAGAAAGATGAATGGGTGTTTTATATAAGACCTGTGGAAGACGAAGCCATTTGCTGCCCAAGGCTGATTTTCCCAAGACATAATGAATCTATTACTTTGATAAAAGTGCCTGGGAAGGTCACAGTGTGATAGTAGTACTTTGGGTCTTAAAGCAGATTCTTAAAAGATCACCATGAAAATACCTGGCCTGGCATCTTGGGGTGAAGCTGTCCTGAGGCCCTAAGCTGGCACTAGAGCCACGAGGGTGCCTGGAAGTTTCTGACATCGAGAGAGGACACGGGTGACTTTCGCCCCAGGCCTGAGCATGAGAACACACGAGCAGCTGGCAGCCCAAGAGAAGGGGTTAGTTACTGCCACAATCTCCTTTCATCTTGTCATCAACAGTTCATCCATTCTCTGATAAATGGTGGCATTTACTTAGTAATACTGGGATATTTTTGAGGAATGATTCGAATTGACAAGGTTCTATATAATATTCCATTTTTCGTTCTCACTCTTGCTGCTTGGCTCATAAATCTATAATCAGGCACTGCTAGCGGCTAGGAAACAGGCACTTTCTGGAAGATCTGAAAGACCAGACTTGTAAACATATGCCATTTTCTTGTGCTTCCTTGCACAAAGCCTCAATACCTACCTCTGTAAAAAGGAAATACCCCTGTTTTCATTGCTGACACGTTAGGAAGCTGAAAATGAGACCATAAATAGGAAAGTCCCTAGCACAGGGCCTGGCACATATTAGGTACTTAATACATTTACTTTCTGTCTTTCTTCCCTCTTTCCCAACTTTAAGGGAGTGACAACCTCATGGTCTCACTCATTCTGCACATAGAGCAAGGGAATATGTCTGGTGATTAAGTATTAACATGGGGTTTTTCAGAGTGCCTTTTTGGAAGTCACGTGTGGATCCCTCAGTGCACTTCAGCATCCTTGCTGGATGACTTCTCTTGGCGGGTGGCTAGTTGCAGGTCCTACCTTGTGTGGGTGGCCGTGGCTGGGGTTGTCCAAATGGAGGACCCAGTTGGGCTTGCCCAGGGGATTTTGCTGGTTTAGTCTGAGGAGCCTAAAGCAGAAGAGAAAAGAAGACAGTTGTGGCCACTACAGCCATTCACTTCCTGGGTGGGAGGGCAGGATTTGTAAACATCTGTTTGTTATTGAGGTGCTCAGTTGTGTAATGGACTGTAGCCCACCATGCTCCTCTGTCTATGGGATTCTCCAGGCAAGAATACTGGAATGGGTTGCCATTTCCTTCTCCATCGTTACTGAGGTAAAACTTACATAATGTGTAGAGCACAAATAGTTTCTACATGTGGAGACACCTGTGTAATCACCAAGCAGGTCAAGACAGAACATTTCCGGTGGAGAAGGCTGCCCTGTGCCCTCTCCAAGCCAGTGGCCTTCTTGAGAACAAGCATCTTTCTGACATCTGTTATCACAGATTTGTTTTGAGGGGGAAAAGGGGGATCAGGTTTTGAGACTTGCTTTTCCAAAAAGCTGGAGATCTAGCAAATTCTTTGGAGAATCATCTGGTAGCCCATGGTGAGGATTGGGGAGGACAGGAGCTCTGTGTGAGCGTGACGAGGTTGGAAGATGAAGAAATGGAAAACGCAGAAGTCCCTATTGACCAGTGCCCTGGGAACACACAAAGGGCATGTGTGTACATGTGGGCATAAGTGTGCACGCACACACATATACACACCCACACCCTACTCACCACTCAGGCCCAGGATGGAGGGCACAGAGGGGACAAATGATTTCCTATGTTAATAATCTCTGCCTGCAGACACTCAAAGCCCAGTTGAGGCCACGTTTTTGTCTCCAGGGTGGCAGAGAGAGGAAGGGCCCCTCAGAGCCTCCCAAATGTCCCTGTCAGGAGCAGGGGTACAAACTCTCCCCCAAGCCCAGTCCCACCCACACCCCATTTCTTTCTCCCCAAGTCAGTTCCTTCCCGGGTGCATCTCCTCTGGATCAGGGCACCCACTCCCAGATGGCCAAGCATCTCTCATGACTACACTGTCTTACCCAAGGCCTCAGGGGCGAGGGTACCGTGCCCCCTGGCATCAGGAGTTGGCTCATCTTGGAGATGACAAGGTCGGCCATCAGCTGCTTGTCCTCTTCCACGTGCTCGCCAATCAGGGGCATTGAGCTGTCCATCACCTGCGGGCGAGAAAGGATTCCTGAAGGAGCCTCATGCCAGGGGAGCCTGGCAGCTGAGCAGCGCATCCCAGGAGGGTGGCTTAGACCTCAGGACAGAAGTGAACACTAGATGGCAGTGTTCTCCATGCAAATCCCCAGCCCAGCGCCTCGGCTGGAAATGACCCCCATGGGGACAGCCGACTTCCCGCAGTTCAGTCTAAATCAACTCCCTGGACTTGGTTCAATTCAGTCTGCATTTGCTGGGCCTCAGACATGCGACCAAGGGCGGGGAGCCTTTGCTGACCTTTTCTGGACTTTTCTTTGGGGAGCTGGTCTCCGCCTCCTCCTTTCCTACCTTGGCCCCTACCCAGGATTGGGACCAGCTTCCTGAACTTTGGCCCAAGGTCAAGGTTTTCCACAAAGTCGGAAGCAGTGAAGGAAGGGGCTCAATTATGATCAAAAAATGACACGGGTTGGAGTCAACTCAAGGTTCGGAGGGAAGAGGCGAGGCCTGTTCTCCGGGACTCTAACAGAATAAACTGCAGAGAAATTTCTTCCACAGGGAGAAGGCTGCTTCTCAAAGGAGGCACACTTGTAATGGGAGGGGCCCTGAGAGATCAGGGGCTTCCCAGGTGGTGCTGGTGGTAAAGAACCTTTCTGCCAATGCAGGGATGTAAGAGATGCGAGTTCGATCCCTGGGTGGGGAAGATCCTCTGGAGGAGGGCATGGCAACCCACTCCAGTATTCTTGCCTGGATAATCCTGTGGACAGAAGAGCCTAGTGGGTTACAGTTCATGGGGTCGCAAGGAGTCACACAACTGAAGTGACTTGGCATGCATGCATGCTGAGCGATCATATTTGTGCATCCACTCTTTTGGCAGATGGAGAAACTAAGGCCCAGAGATGGGAAGGGGCTTGCCCAAAGTCATATAGGCCAATGATCCAGGTGGTTCCCTAGGCATGGACAGAGGTAGAAGGTCTTGGGTGGGTGGGTGGAGGGTGGGGCCTTGGTGGGCTCTCCCTAGCTATAGGAACGCAGCCTGTTCCCCCAGCTCACTGCCATCTAATTCTCCATCTGGTTTCCCCTTTTCACACACTCTGGACTCACCAGGTTCTGTCTCCCATCCAGGTCCTTGGGCAGGTCATTGACTCTGCCCACTCTCTACCTGGCTAGCACTTCTCATCCGTCAGGAACATCTAGCTGGTCCTTCCTCTGCGAAGCCTTCTTGGCACTCCTGCCATCCTTGCTTTGGTTGTCTCACCATCTCCTGTTTATGTGTGTCTCCCCAACCAGACTGTGAGCCCCTGGCTTGGGGATGGGCCCTGTGTCCAGACAGGTGTGCCCTCGATTAGTACCTGCTGAATGGAAGGACAAGTCCTGCTCGTATTGATAAGGATACGAGTAAGTGCTGTATGGCTTTGCTAGGTGCCAGGTGCTGTTCAAAGCACTGGGTGGAGATCTCACATAAATCTCAGAGTATCTCTTTGAGATAGGCACCATTACTGTTCTTATCATGATGGGAAAGCTGAGGGTCAAAGAAGTAGCAAGTTCCAGGACAGAACTGAGAGCATTCCTACATCTCAATAATCACCGAACAGCTTTCTGAGGTGAGAACTGGGAACTGGAGACCTGGCTTCCACGCTCTGGTTCTCCTAGAGACTTGCAGTGTGATCTTGGCAGCTCACTTCCCATCTGTGGGCCTGCTGTTTTCCTCAACTATAACCTGAGGGGGTTGGGCAGCTGTGAAGATCTTTGCATCTGGGACTTTTAGGAGCCCATTAATCTAAAGCACCTACTATAGTTGTTGCTGTTTAGTCGCTAAGTCGTGTCCAATTCTTTGCGACCCCATGGACTGTAGCCTGCCGGGCTCCTCTGTCTGTGGGATTTGCCAAACAAGAATATTGGAGTGGGTAGCCATTTCCTTCTCCAGGAGATCTTCCCAATCCAGGGATCGTACCTGTGTCTCCTGCACTGCAGGTGGATTCTTTACCACTGAGCCACCAGGGAAGCCCTATTATGGTTGGGAAGCTGAAAAGCAAACTCAAGGATGTGAATGCAGATTCTATTAGCAAATTGAGCTCCCTGTGGGTTGGGCCTGGGTCCTTGGCATCCTGGATCCCATTGCCCGGCACATGGATAGTCTCTCAGTCAATGTGGGCTGAGTTGAGTGATGACTATGGTGTCTAAGTGTACACAGCTCTGTCCTTTCTCTTCCTGACCCTGCCTGTCCACACTTTTTTTGTTCTGGTTTCTCTTTCCTACATTCCCTCCAGTGGAAAACAGCCGCCACGATGAACCTGAGGTCAGAGCATTCTGGAGTCCCCACGGTGGACACAGCTGAAGGAAGCGGACACTCTGGTCTCCCCAGGGAAGCATTCTTCCAGCGAGCAATGCCATTCCCTGGACAAGTCATGGAGGCCAAGTTCAAGGGCCTTTCCCCTGAGTATTTCACTGTAAGGATCTCCACAAAACACGTCCCACAAATTTTATGTTCTCACCACCGAGGTGGCTAAAGAAATCAGTATTTTTGGATCCTTTGTTTTTTAAATACCTTTTATCTTCCTGGTAAAAAGCTCCCTATCTCCCTTGACCCCACTCTAAACCAAAAAGCAAGGGAAACAACTCTGTAATGTTTCTTAGAGAAAAAAAAAAATCTGAGAAGCCATTCTTCCCCCCCACCCCGAAACATTTTTGAGAAGTTGTTTTCTTGTTTTTTAAAAGTCCAATCCCACGATTTTTCTTTCAAATGTGGAAGGTCTTTCATCCCTGACCCTCTGAATGTCTGGAGGCAGGGAGCCTGGGCCCACGGGTACAAACTTTTGTTTCCTAAGAGTGAAAGTTGAGGAAACTCAGAGAGGCAGGGGCTCTCAGGGGCAGAGATAATGCTAAAGTGAGAGAGAAGGAACTAAACTCACAGAAGGGAGTGGGAAGCAGCCCAGGAGTCCTTCATCTGCTGACTGCAGGCTCTCTGAATGGAAGCTCCAGAGCAGAGTCCCTGCTACCCTGCTCACGGTCGTATCCCCATCGCCTGGTGCCCAGAGGAGGAGCTCAACAGTGAACAAACGAATGTGTGGATGAATCAGTGACTGCGTGTGTGTCAAAGCTGAGTGCATGTCTGGCGGTCCCATGAGAAGATGTAGAGGCAGGAGGGCCAAGGAGGGATTCAGAAGATGCAATGCCCTGGGCATGGATCTGAAGCGCCTAGGCGTCCTCAGGAGGGTGGGCACCTCATTCCTCCAGGGAGCAGCCTGGGTCTAACTCGGAAGAAAGTGTGCAGGATGGTGGTTCCGCTCCTGGCCCCTGCAGTGTCCCCTGAGAAGGGGCTGCTGGGGGGATTTCAGGTATGGTGGCCACTGGACTTGAGGGGAGAGTTTTGTTTTGACTGTGCCACATGGCATGTGGGATCTTAGTTCCCTGACCAGGGCTCAAACCCACATCCCCTGCATTGGAAGCATGGAGTCTTAACCACTGGACTGCGGGAACTCCTGAGAGTTGTTTTCTAGAGAAGTACTGAACTTGCTAATATAGACGGTAACTCATCCTTGGAAGTTACTGGGCCTTCCTTGGGGTGAGAGTGGGCAGAGGGGCTGGGCCCACCCTGGACTCCCTTCCCTCCACCTCCGAGCTGGCCAGTCTAGGGGCTCGGGGTGGGAGGAATGCCTTCCTGGCATGGCAGGAGGAGACCAGCAGGGCTCCCACCCGCTCCGGTCACTGGTCCTGGCTCGCTGTGGGTCCTGGGAGTGGTGCAGACGCGGGGCTGGAGCACTAGCCGGCTCTTGCGGTCACCCGAGCCATGTGCTTCCCATTAACTGCCCACACCCAGGGGAGGGGGCAGCCGCAGGGCGCTCCCTCACGTGTCCTGGCCGTGTGTCAGCACCACCCCCTCTGCTGTGGTGTGCGGAGAAGGCCACAGAAGGGAAGCACTGGAGGGACTGGTGGGGGTGGGGGTGGAGTGTGAGCACAGAAACGTGACGCTGGGGAGAGAACTCGGAGCCAGCACAGCCTTTTCAGGGGAAGCCATGGAGAGCCACGGGCTCTGGTGGGGGCCAGGAGGGGAGAGGGGGCTGTGAGGTCAGGAGAGACACTAGGGAGCCATGGCGTGGGAGGAGGACTGCGGGATTAGGGGAAGCCTGGGGAGGAAGTCAGGGGGTGGGCAGGGGAATGGGAGGCCCACAGGGACCCACAGGCGACAGCTCTGGAGGGCAGCAGGGGGTCGCTGGCCTGTGAGATGCAGGAAGCTTGAGGGAGAGATTCTGGGGCTCTGAGCCGCTCTGAGCCTCTTTCATACGATTACATGTCTCTCCACTCTCACCCCGCCCCTAACCATCAGTGCCCTGCAGTTACCAGTGTACCATCCTCCCTGCCGGCCGGCATACCCCACATGTCTTGTTCAGGGCTCTGTCTCCAGAACTGCCCCACACCAGGCCCGTGGGAGCCCCTAATGCATGTTTGTTGATTGAACAGATGATGGACTCTCTGCACGGTGACTGTGGAAGTGGGTCCTCTTTACCCGCTTGGAAACTGAGAAAATTTAAGAGCCCAGAGGGGACAGAATCTTGCCAGCTCTTGGCCCAGTGCCCTTTCCCTACCGTTAGGGCCACAGGTGTTGGAAGGCTGTCAAACCTCATGCCCAAAGTCATCAAAGTCCAGGGCAGGACCCCCGGGCACAAAGTCTTTAGATGCAGCCGAGGGGGTGGATAGGGGTATGTGAGGGCAGTGGGTGAGAAGCCTCTGGGAGCCGCTCACTGAGGCCTAGGCTTCTTGTGCCCCAGCCATGACCTAGGACACAGCTGACCACACTGGAGGTCACACTTAGACTCCTTTCCTCTGGAATGCCTGCCCAGGGGCCTGGTTCAGGCCAGGAGGAACTCCTGCTCCTTTGCTCACCTCTATGATGTAATCTCTGCCATCTTTGCTGTGGACAGCCTTGACAGCACAGATGTCCAGGCCACCAAACATCTCCGAACAGCTGTCCACCCACAGCCTGTACCTGCAGGGATGGACAGACAGTGAGTGTGTGGGACAGGGGGCAGGGGCGGGAAGCAGATGGCGAGAGATGCTGAGACGGGGGAAGGAGAGACACAGAGAGACACCCCCAGGAAAAACAGGCTAAGGGACAGACAGTGACAAACACACAGACACATCCAGTCAGAGATGGAGAGAGACAGGAAGACATAAGAGACAGAGATGCAGCGAGAGAGACAGAAAGGCAGGGGAACAGAGACACAGAGCAACAGGCAGGGGGAGAGACCGAATGGGTAAAAAGAAAGGCAGAGGTACAGATGGACAGAGGGAGAGATACTAGAGAGGGAGCCAGGCAGGCAGGCGACAAGCAGGATGAGGGGGAGGGGTGAGGGGAGTTGGGGGGATTTCAGAGACCTGACCTCCTTCCCCTCCCCAGGACTTTGCCAGCCCCCCAGTACTGGGGAGCTTGTCCTGCCCTGAGCTGGAGCTGTCCTGGACCCCAGCTGCCCCTGAAGTCCTTTTCCCTTGGGAAAACTGCTTGAAGGGCCCCAGAAATCCCTCCCAGGCCCAGCCTGCGGGGACAAAGGATGTATTCTCCCCCTGGCCTGGGGCACGCAGGCAGAGGAGCCTGGCAGGCTTCTCCAGCCTGGCCCAGGGGCCTGGCCCTCTGGACCTGCTGCTTTTGTTCTCTTTCCAGCCACTTGATGGCTGCAGGGCCCGTTTGCTTTGCAGGAGAAGATCTCAGTGCTGGACTCTGACCCTGCAACAAGGGGATGGTTGTATCTTCCCAGCCTTGTGCTTGGCTTCCCTCGTGGTGGCTGGATTTGGAGTCACAGGGGACTTTGTGTCAATGTTCTTGCTTTTCTCCCCACTCTCCAGGGTTACATGGGGCACGCCTGCTCGGGGATCTATTTGTGTCTCTGAGCCATAAGGCCTGGAATGAGCTGAAGTGCTCTCAGAGCTGGCTCTCTCATCTCCTTGCTAAGTCCCCTTGAGGCACTGAGGCTACTGACCATGAATTTACAGAAGGGAAAGTAGATTCCAGGCCTGAGCAGCCCCACTCCCATGGCAGGCTCCTCCAGGAATGGCCCATGAGGCCTGGGACTGAGCAGAGCCTGGGAGATAATGACCTGCTGGAGACATCTGCGAGCAGCCTGCGAGGCCCGGGGAAAGGCTGGGCTTACGTTCTGGAAAGGTGGTGGAGAAAAGGGCCACGACTGTCCCTTGAATGCCCGCTGTGGGAAGGCCGTCCCTCCCCCAGACCAGGTGGTGCAGCTGAGCCAGGGAACGAGCACAACCCTTGAGACTGGAGAGCACAGGTGGGCACCCACCTTGGGGGCAGCACCTGGGACTGGCGGGAAGGGAAGGAGACCAATATTTCCAGTGCACTCCCTGCCACTGAAGATCCCTTTCTCATCAGCCTCTGGCTTGGCGCATTACCTCCAATCTACAGCTGAAGAAGCTCAGACAGGGTAGTTAACCTGTGTAACACAGCTTGGAAGGGGGCAGGACCACTCACGTTAGTTCATGCCGCCTCCTCAGCTGAGAGCCCTCAACGAGGAGTCCCAGGAGGGCGGGAACCGTGTTACGTCCCTCCCCTGAGTCTCAGTCCGTGTTACTGAAGCACGGTGGTCCCACTTCACTCTCTCGGGGCAGAGACGAGACACGGGAGTATCTAATTACAGTGCTGCTGCTTTCTGGGTCATAGTGATGGGTTCCATGATACTCATGGGACTTAAGTCAGGCCTATCAGTGAATAAGGCTCAATTCCAGGCGTTGATTGAAATGGTTGGGAAAGACATCTTCTTTCTGCTGGACTTGACACAGTTAAGATGTAAGCCTGGAGCCACTTTGGATCACTATACGAGTGAGCTGACCAGAATGAAGCCAACATGGAAGAAAGCTGAACTAAAGTTGGCAGTGAAAGTGAAAGTCGCTCAGTGTCCGACTGTTTGTGACCCCATGGACTGTAGCCCTCCAGGCTCCTCTGCCCATGGAATTCTCTAGGCAAGAATACTGGAGTGGGTGGGTAGAACAAGTTCTAAAGTCCTACCTGGAGCTGCATCTCTGAAGTTTTCATTGCCACAAGCCAGTAAATCCCCTTTGGCTCCAACTAATCCATTTTCTGAAACTTGCAACTGATACAGAGTTCTTAAAGGGAAGGGTTGGGTCTTCTCGTCTGGACCTCTTTAGTGCTCAGCATACATGGCATGCAGTAGGTGCTCAATACATGTTCACGGAACAGACCTTTCTGACCCCATAGCCCATGCCTTGCCCACTGTCACTGAAGCACTGAAGGCTTCAAGCAGAGGCCACTGGGCCCTCAGCAGGGGGTGCGCGTGTGCTGCTGGCCTCAAAAGCAAGTGGCCGGCCCTTCTCCAGGTGAAGACGGCTCACAGATGTTGTTTAAAGGGAGGGGCTTTCAGCCAGTGTGCCTCTCTGCCGCATTCATGATTCACAGGAAATTGACCTCTCCCTCCTCATGCTGAGACGAATACATCCGAGAGAGGAGTGGACACTCCGGGTGGGAGCCCTGGTACCCTAACGGGATACTTCCATACAGCTGTCAAGAGCAGAAGAGACTGGTGAGGACTTCCTGCTCTCTTCCTGCAGCAACTGGCAGGGCCACAAAGACCCCTGGACTTGGAGTCAAGATGTCAAGGTTTTAGTTTTATCTCTGCCATTGATCAGTTCTGTGACTTGGACAAGCCATGCTCCCTCTCTGAACCATCTTCCCCATCGGTAAAATGGAGTTACTGTAAAACATGCCGTGAAGGCTATTATGGGCATTAAAGCAGATCATGCCTAGGAAAGTGCTCTGTGGGTGGTGAGACGCTGGCCAAAGTGTGAGACGGAATTCATTACAGGATCCTTGCTGTATCCCTGTCTACCTCCCCCTGTGGCTAGTACCCCTCCCTAAGCACCTCCGTCACCTCTTACCTCTCTGTCATGGCCACCTGCTCCAGCATGGCAGAGCCTGTGTTGGCCTTCCAGTTTCCAGAGATGGAGGTTCTCCTGTACCAGAACAAACAACACAGTGAGGGCAGTAGGGATGCTTGTCATTGATCTGCTTTCCTTTTTTGCTTTGGCTGTTTGGTGGCTCTGATTCAAATATCTAGCTTACATTGTTCTAAGTCGCTTCAGTCATGTTGGACTCTTTGCTGTCCTATGGACTGTAGCCTGCCAGGCTCCTATGTCTATGGGACTCTTCAGGCAAGAATACTAGAGTGGGTTGCAATGTCCTTCTCCAGGGGATCTTCCTGAACCAGAGATCTTCCTGACCCATGTCTCTTATGCCTCCTGCATTGGCAGGTGGGCTCCTTACCATGAGCGTCACCTGGGAAGCCCACTATGATGTTCATTCTTAGATACACATCCTGTCTTCAGATTTATTTTTTGTGTTTTTATTTCCCTTATGTTGATTGTCTTATTTCTTGGGTCTTATGTATCTTTTCCTAAGCCACCTTTGAAATGTAAAATTGAATTTAATGAATCCCTACACTATCAGATTAAATCTTTCAAATGGCCTCCTGTTTTTTTAAAAGAACTAGGGTAGTATAGCCCCTGGTGACTCTGGAATCTTTCTTGAGCACTAAAATGTAGGAAAAATAACCAATGGGGAGAAGTGACTGCCTTTTCATGGTGCAGAGCAGGAAGGCCTTCTGCCTCATCACCCTCTCACCCTTGCCTTTTCTGCTCCAGCAACAACTGACCTCCCTTTGGGTGCTCCAAAGCCTATGGATTTTTTCCTGTGTATAGGCCTCCATACACTTTTCCCCTTTGCCTGATACAGTCTTCATCTCCATCCTTGTCTCCCTAAGTCCTACTCATCTTTCAAGTTTCATCTGAAAATGTGACTTTCTGACATGACACTGCCCCAATAAGAGCCCCCTATACTACATTCTACCAATGTTTAGAAATGCTTGTCTCTGTTGCAATGATTGCTTTAGTGTGCTGACTTCCCTGAGGGCAGGAAGCATGTTTGACTCACCCCTTTGTACCTCTAGCATCCAAGGTTCCTGGCAGGTAGTAGGTTCCAGGTAACAACTTACTAGGTTAAGGGGCTGTGTATGCTAAAGAGAAATAAAAAGTATATCCAGTGGCATATCCGGATTCAGCAAAGACTGAATGGCTTTAAGCAAAATGGAAGTGATAAAGTGATCTGTTTCATGACCAAGGAAAGGCATGTGATTGAGCTTCAAGGGTGAACCAGTGCTATCAAGTGTCTTTCTAAAAGAGAAAATACAATGTATCTGAGGATAGCAGATGCTGAGAACAGGTGGCCAACAGGAGCCATAATGCTTGAAGTGTTGCAGTGACACTGATAAGCTTCAGTTGGTTCAGTTCAGTTCAGTTAAGTTCAACTCAATGCAATTAAATTCAACTTGGCAAACAATCATCAGGCCACCCTATGTCCTGACTACAGGACTAATCTGAGTGTGCAGAGATGACCCCCCTCCTCCAACTGTTCACCACCTTAAAGGGTAGACTAGCCTAAAACCAGAACATAGGCATGGTAGGGTTAGCAGCACACATGAGGTGTGAGGCATTCTGGGGAAACAACTTTTCCGATACTTTATGTGACCCCAGAAGGCAGTGACTGAGGTGTCCCTGGAAGGATGAGCAGGCTATGGTAGAGTGGGGTCTGCATGGTGGGAAGGGAAGGCAAGAACTGACGAGTCAGACAGGTGCGAGTGTGGATCTTGGTTGTAGTGTTTCCTAGTGTAACCACGGACAACATTTCTGAGTATTTTCTCATTAGTAAATAGGAACCCTTTTAGAACCATGCTTATAGGGCATCATGTGGATTAAAGGAAAGATTCTCATAAATCTCTTAGTACAGTGGGTGCTCCTGTTATTTTTCAGTAAGTGCAGAAGAGAAAAGAAGGCATTCTAATGCCAGAAACAGCAGGAGCACAAGCTGGACTGGCCTCCTTCCAGGAAGATAATGGTGGAGAGAGCTGATATTCGGTGAGCGCTTTCTATGTCTGAGACACGGGTCTAAAAGCTTTATAGACACAGGCTTCAGTCTCACAAAACCTAGCGAGATGGACATTATTGTTATCGTCGGTTCCACTGAGTGACAGAAGCCACCAAACCATATCTGAGAAGCTCTGTGCTCTTAACCATGGCTCTCCATGGCAGAGCTGATCACAGGTTTGGGGAAAAAAGTTGATTGGCCCAAACATGATGCAGCTGCTTGAATGTAGGATGGAATGTAGGCTGTGACAATGGAATCCATGTTCATGACACAGGTTTGATGCTGACCCCCTTCTTGAAGAGGGAAGGGGTGAGTGGAAAGGTGCTGACCTAACTCACTTTGGAAATTAGTGGAGATTGGGTGCCTAAGTGCAGAAGAAACCATATGTAAGTCCTATACCATAGTTGTTGGTAAAGTTTTTTCTCATGGGGCTACAGCTTGACACTTCTGCAACTATACACATGTGCTGGGATTGAACAAAGAAGTATGTAGATGGAGGATGGGGGATGTCAGGTTTTTTCCCTGTTGGGAGTGGAAAGTTACACATAAGCAACTTGGGAAGGTTAAAGTGAATCGTGTTGAAAACTGAGTACTAGCTGGAAGTCTGACACATCAATATGAACTGTTTAGCTTTAGCTATAGATGGATATATACAGACAGAAATAATTACAGACGTGTGTGTATGCACGGATTGAGATACACACATTTACTTCCCAGCTCGGTCTGCTGAGAGGACTTAGACACAATCACACTCAGTAGGAACAAGCACAAAGGCCTGAGTGCAGGGCAGGAAGTTGCCCAGAAAGGACGTTGAACGGTCATGGGCGGAGAGGGCATTCTACACGGGTCTGACACGAACCCCTTCCCTCGGACGTGGGCCAATGCAGGGTCCAGGAAACGCCATAACTAATGACAAATTGGAGCTGTCGGGACAGAAAGGCTCAGCATAAAGAATGCGGCAATGAGGTAATCCTCAAGAAGAGAAACTGGGACAAGGTGTCGTCAGTGTCAAGTGGAAACGCTAACAATGAGGAGAGGAGGGAAATGATATCATGAAGGATGGTGGAGGCCTCAGGAATGTAGACCATGCACTAGAATGTTCTCCGACTCAGAGGGGTTATGGGTGTAGGGAGGTGACTTTATCGCCCTGAAGGCATCTGAGAGCAGTGACAGGTCTGGCCTGGCTCTGGGTGGGAGAACGGTTGGCAAGACAGGCCAGAAGTATTCCTTGGCTCCATCCCTTTCCTGGGCATATTTCCTTGTAGGTCAACGGACTGCATTTTCTCCAGTTTTCCAGGCAGTGGCAGACTGGAGTGGTTGCAACTGAAACTATGAGGCCTGCAGAGCCTAAAATGACCATCTGGCCACTTACAGAAAAAAATTGCCAACCTCCAGGCTAAGCAATCCAGGTAGAGCAAAAGTAACCCTAGATAATACAGGAATGGAGATGTATGGCTGTGATCAATACAACCTTACTTACTGAGACAGGTGGAAGCTAGATTTGGCCTGTGGGCTGTGGTTTGCTGACCCTGACCTACAGCACAGCTCCACCACACAGAAGCACATAGAGAGATTTCCCAACTGTCCAGAACCATCTGTTGCAGTCCTCAAAGTGGAACCATGCAGTCAGCACTCCATCCAGGCTTGGAGACCAGGCACTTATTGCCTCTCTGGAGTCTCATCATTTCAAGTGGAACCAGCACTATTCCAAAGTAAGACAGAGAGGCCTTGGAGCAGAAAAGACCGAGCCCTCCATGCAGTTAAGAGTTCCCACTCATCCTTGTAACCACAGCTCCAGCATGAGTCATCATTTGCCTGAACCACCCCTGGAATGAATGTGTGATGAATTATCTGGCATTCATCCCTTTTCTTTTAGTCACATAACCTCTATCTCCACTGGATAATGACCCTGCCTGTGTTGCGTGCTGTCTTGGTGGGACTCTCTATACTGATTGTCTGCCTTCTGATAATCATGTGACCACCATTGGACTAATCAGCACTGTTTCCATAGAATCGTAATCTTGAGTTAAGCCCTGAAAATGATTATGGTAGACTCCCTTCCTAATGGGGTGCCACGAAGATTGTCTATTACTTCTGGCTACCCAGATTCCTGGGGCTGCCCTGAATCCCAATATTTCTGAAATTGGTAATTTGGGGTTAGTTAGTTTTTTTAAGTTTCTGATCATCCATGGGTTTCTAATAAATTCCCTTTAAAAACATTCCACCATATTAGTCAGATGTGGTTTTTACTGCTTGCAGGTGAAGAAATCGGGTGTAATCTCCTACCTGATCTTATTAGTCCCAGAGAAACCCTTTTGCAGCCCATAGCCCCCAGAGCCTTCCTTTCATGGTTACAGGTCAGGTCATGACACTTCTCTGCTCAGAAGGGAAGAGAAGAAAATCCAAAATCCTCAGCAAGGCACTCAAGGCCATCCTTGATGTGTCCCCAAGTGTCCCTTCCATGTATGTCTCCTGTGACATACATCCCCTATATACTTGGAAAGAGGCCAACAGTCTGCATTTCTCTGGGGGAAATGGCCCTCATTTAGGTGGACAGATTTTTGCCCTGGAATAAGCCTTGATGGAACAGCAGACTTCCTCTGTGCTAACTAGAGATGAAGGGAAGTAGAGGAGACAGAAAGGGAAGTTAAGATGTCCCTCCGGGGTCTCTGCCGTGGGACGGAGAGGACGGGGCATGCCACGAATCTTTAGTCTCGGTTCTTCTCACACTCTGCTCCAACCCTCCCTCCCAGCCTCCCAGCCCATGCCCCCGCCCAGGAACTCACATGTAAGCTTTGTAGTTGGATCCAATTTTCTGGATGCGGATGTCATACTTGGAGTCAATGAAGGCCTCGGTGGTGGCATAGGTTTTGGCCATAGCCACCATGCTGGTGATGTCCTGGTAGTCGTGCTGGTTTTCTACTTTGATCTGTTGGGAGGATGAGGGGATAAGTAGCACATATCTGGTGTTCATTGAGCACATACCCTGTGCTGGGACCCAGGGCTGCATATATAGTGACCGTGAGAAGGTCATCTGTCTGGCAGGTGAGGCAGACACAGGATGCAAGTTGCTTCCCAAAGGCAGCATTCCACCTGGGGAAGTCAAGGGAGTCTATATAGGAGGGCTGGGCTCTGAATAGGGGTCAGGAGAGGGAAAGTGATTCTCACATGGACTATGAAGCAGGTACGTTCTCTGGAGAGGATGGAGGATGGAAACGCCAGGGGCAGGAGGAGTTGGGGGGAGGGGGATGGGTCAGTGGTACAGACAGGCCGAGGGGGCAGGAGGGTGGAGATATCTGAAGAGGGTCTTCAGAGAATAGACCATGGTGGGCCTCAACAGCTTTGGCAGGGGCTAGAATGCTAGCTTGAAGGCTCTGGACAGCCACTTGAAGGAGAGGCGTTTAAACAAGAAAGTAGCCACATTTGTGTTTTAGAAAAAGCACTCCTGCACCACTGTGGGGAGCCAGGCAGGGGGTGTGATATGGGAGAGAGAGACCAGTGTGTGTGTGTGTGTGTGTGCGTGTGTGTGCATGGGCAGGTGTGTGCACACAGGCTGTATGTGTGAAGTTTGCGGGGAACGTGTAGAGTGTGTGTGGAATGTGAAGTTTGTGGCATATGTGTGCGGTGTTTGCATGTGTGATACACGTGGTGTGGTGCTTCTGAGTGTGCAGGCAGTGTGGGCATGTATGTGTCTGGAGGGAGTGACACAGCTAGCTCTGTTAGGCCAGAGGCCTGGGGGAGAAACTCACTCATGCTGTTTACTGGGCTGAGGCCAGGGACATGGGGCGTGCCCTGGGGTCAGTGAGAAGTCTCAGGAGAGCTTCCAAGGCCAAGGGCAGGGGACAAGGCCAAGGCTCTGGGAGGGCGATCTCAAGACACACCAGAGGCTGACTCCAGCCCCTGTGCATGGCTGCGTGTCCCCTCCCCTGTCATTCTCACTTGGACAACAGAGGGGTTCCTTGGCCAGCAGTGGGCAGAGGCCAGATCCTCAGGGATGGGTGTGTGGAGCTTGTGTGTGGGGTGGTGCTGTCCTTACAGCCTCTTGCAGCCCTTTCCCACCTGCCCTTCAGGCTCAGCAGTGCCTAGACCACTCCATCCCCCCATATCGATGCCGCCCACATCTGCCCCGACCTCACACTTACAGAACATCTCCTCAGTTCTCCTCTGGGACTCGAAACAGGATTGTGGGGCAGGCAGGATGGGCATTATTTTGACCACTTAACAGATGTGGAAACGGAGATTTCTCTCCTTGCCCAGGGCCAGAGAGCAGCTAAGCATGGAGCTGAGCATGAAACCCAGGCCTCCAAAAGCACAGTGTTCTCCGAACCATCTCAGTGTGTCCACGAGTGCACGCCTGCTCTCCCGTCCAACAGATCGCAAAGAGCTCAGCTCGGTAGACCTCCACTCCTCTCAGCTCTCTACGTGTCCCCGCCTCTGAGACAGCGAGCCTCCCCCCACCGAAGGCCGAAAGCACCCTTTGTTCTAGGTCCCCTAAGGCTCTGACTGAGCCTGGTGGGCTGCCGTCTATGGGGTTGCACAGAGTCGGACAAACTGCTTGCTGTTCCCTCCTTCCTCAGTAATAGGACCCTTAAGTTTTCTCTAGGGATTTGGCCTCAGTCTCCCTTATCTCGGTAGGTGTAGCCAAGTGTCCAAGTCCAGCTAGTGAAAATGTGAGGAGATGTGATGTGAGCAACCTCTGGGTGGTGCTTTTAAGATGAAAGAACGCTTCCCTTTCCCTCTCCCTTCTACCTGGCTGGGATGTTTACATGATGGTGGGAGCTGGTGCAGCCTTCACGGGCCTCAAGATGGAAGCTGCATGTTGAGCATGACTGACTAATAAGGTGGAAGGAACCTGGATTTCTCACACCATGGAGTCCCTAGTCTGCCTTTGACTGTGTATGCTCAGACTCCTATATGAGAGCGAAGTAAACCTAATCTTCTTTAAGCCACTGTTATTTTGGTCTTTGTTAAAGCAGCCAAACTGTATTTCTGCCATGCATTTTCCAGCTCTTGCTCTTCATTGATTCTTTATCTTTTGAATCAACATGATCACAGATCCACTAACCTTGAGTTGTTCCTGCTTTTCAGTACCTCAGTTACCACCACTCTCTCCATCTCAGCATCCTCATTTCCCACTCACTCCCAAACCAACTCTCTTTGGATGCCATTCCCCACCATTCCACCCAAACTGATTTGGCAGAGGTCATTTCTGACCTCCTCATTGGTGAATCCAATCGAGTTTCTTTCGGTCCTCTTGCTGCTTTGACATACCATGGTGTATGAAATCGCTAAACTTCTTGAAATTTGGTTTCACTATTCTCTTCTGGTTCTCTTCCTTTTTCCCCCTGGCAACTTCTTCACAGTCTATAATGCTTCCTCTTACTTCAACTACTCCTTGGGTGGTCATAGTATTTCACCCTCGGCCAACATTTGGGATCTGCTAAGGAGCGTCAGAGTTACTGAAATTAACGAATGGGGCTGGGAGCTTGCAGGGACAGCTTGTTTAATTCAGTTTTGTCAGTGGATGGACCTAGAAAGGACCAGAGCTACTTCCGCACCTCAGTTTCCTAGTAAGCACAACATCCATCACAGCCTGTCTCAGAGATTTCTAGTTGCCCACAGCATCCATTCTCTTTTTCTATAGCTGTGAAATGCCTTAATCTGGGGGTGCATGACCATCCAGAATAAACATGACACTTCCTCATCTCCCTGGCACCTGTGTGTGCTCAGGTACTTAAGGCTGGGTGATCATGTTTTGGTCAACGGGACTTGAGCAGAAGTTGGGTTTGAATTTCCAGGTCTGCCTTAAAAGGGAAGTGTGTGTGTGTGTGTGTGTGTGTGAGGCGGGAAGGCGGAATGCTTTGCCATTCTTTCTTTCCTCATCTAGCTGGCTGGAGGGGCACCATCATATACTTTGTATCTGAAAGGCAACACCCCCGGAAGGAAGGATGGAGGGAGCTGGTTATGTGAGAGGGAAGGTCCTAGCTTGTTTAAGCCATCTTAGGTTTTTGTTACAGAAGCTAAACTTCATCCTTAAGTAAATATTTGTAGAATGCATCATGTATGCATTCATTTAGTCACAGGATAGACAAAAGAGAGCAAAGAGAGAAAGGACAGATGCAATGGTTTAATTAATTAATGGTCATCTCAACCTTCCTTTGTGAACCCTTCTCTCCTAGAGTCGGGTGTTTGGGTGGGGCACTCATCCTGTCCTCTCCAGGACCGAACACGTAACCCAGGTTTCTTATACATGGGCTGGTAATTTTATTCTCAAGTTGTGTGCTGTCTGGGCCCCATTAAACCTTACTCCACCCATGTCTGTCTCCCCATTAGACACGAGCTTCCTGAGGGCAGACAAGGCGTCTTGTTCCCAGATGTAACCCTGCTGTCTGGAATGCTGTGGATGGCCCAGACACGTCTGCTGGGTTGAGTTGAAGAAGGATGGATAAAGATGTGCTTATAACTGGGAAGAGTGCAAAGGGATGGAAGGAAAAATACGGGGTCTTGGAAAAAGGCAAAGAAACTGTGTTTCAGGGAAACTTGTTTATAAAGTAAATTTTCCTGTAAATGCTTAGGCTGGACTCCACACTTAAAAGGTTTACAGCTTCCTAGTGGAGCGCCAGTGGTGCAATCGGTGAGCGTGAGTGCAGTGCTTGGAAGAGGCTCCCGGCTCCCTTCATGAGCTGTGAGAACCTGGCGAAGTCAGGGGCCTTGCGGAGGGGAGCAGGTGGCCTGCTGGGTGGCGCTGGAGGAGCCGCTGGGCTGGTGCTCAGGGCATTAAGGGAGGTGGCGTGAGAAGGTGTTGGGGAAGGGCGGCCATGGGACGGCCACAGCCAGGGGAGGGAGTCTTGGCACTCCGATGTATTTACTAGCTGGAAACCCCTCCAACTGTTCACAGAGACAAGCTGAAAACAGGAAGCTCTAAATGAGCTGTGACTCAAGATTACCCATTTGCTGCTCTGGGGACCTGTGCCCAGTGAATTCCTTGACTCTGAGGACTCACATCCTCGCCCGCCGCCCTGCCCGCTCTTCGGCCCAGCCCTGCCTCTGGCGTCCTCCTTCCCCCGCCTCTCCCCGCTCCCCTCCTCCCGGCCCATCCTTCCCCTCTCCCGAGTCCACTGCCTTCCCCCACACTTTACCTCCTACGTTTAGCATCACCCGTCTCCTCTCTGTCCCCCTGCCCGCTGCACCTTCCTCGGTCACCGCTCACGTCTCCCATCTTTCTCCATCTCTTCCTTTCCCTCGTCTCCCCTTCCCCACGTTCCCGCCCCTCTCAGTGCTGTCTCCCTCCCCCTGCCCTCCCAGCTCTCCTCCTCACTTTCCTCGCTGCACCCCTGTGTGGTTTCTCACACTCTCCTCCTCTCCAGCTTTGTGAACGGCTTCACCTCCCTCGTGTGAGTGTGAGTGTGCGTGTGCTTGCACGTGCGCACATATGTGCAGAGGGAGAGAAACGAGAGAGGAGTCAAGGGACAATTCCGGATCTTCTCAGTGGCTTCATGCAGGCCTAGGATGGGAAACTCATCCTTACAGCCTCAGCAGACTGTGTGCTATTTGCTTGAACACCTCAAGCAATAACAGGGAGCTCACGACTGGGCAAGGCAGCTCATAGCATCTCAGGGAACTTGTCCTACTGTATATTAGACCAAGAGTGCTCGTATGGTTCCAATGACTGATCATACAGGGTAAGTCTCGGCTCTTTGCCTTGAGTCTGGTTTTCATCCACTGGATGCGAGCCACCCAGGTATGCCCAAGTCAGTCTCTTCTTAACCCATCCCAACATGCGAGCAAAATCTCTCAGTCATGTCCAACTCTTTGTGACCCCACGGACTGTAGCCCGCCAGGCTCCTCTGTCCAGGGGATTCTCCAGGCAAGAATTCCAGAGTGGGTTGCCCTGCCCACCTCCAGGGAATCTTCTCAACCCAGGGACTGAACCCGCCTGTCTTATGTCGCCTGCATTGGCAGGTGGATTCTTTACCACCAGCACCACTAAATTAATCGCATAAACCAATGCCTTAAAATAAGTCTATGTGTACCCTTCTTATCGGAGAAGGCAATGGCAACCCACTCCAGTACTCTTGCCTGGAAAATCCCATGGATGGAGGAACCTGGTGGGCTGCCGTCTATGGGGTCGCACAGAGTCGGACACGACTGGAGCGACTTAGCAGCAGCAGCAGCAGCATACCCTCCTTATGGTTTCCATTTCTTTGGAACCCCGATAAACACTCTCTCAGCTAGTGCTGTAGCAAGAAGGCAAAGACGCCGCCTCCCAGAGTGAGCTGTGACAGACACCACTATGGCCAAGAACTGGTAGTTTCACCCACGTTGATATAATAAGGTTGGGCTGTCAGCGATTAGAGACTGTGAGACGGTGATTTCTTAGGAAAAGGTTATGTCAGCCTACCACTCTCCCTTGTGCTATGTCCAGGAGGGGCTTCAGTGGGACACCCACCAAGACTGATATGTCTCTGGTGCTGAATCCTTCCCAGGCTATCCACAGGGAGCATCCTGCTTTTGGTTTCTCCAGGCTGAGGATGTGCATGCTTCCCATGAACCACAGGTGGGCAGTGTGGAGGGAGCAGGGCTGAAGGAGAGATGCTGCCTTTCCACCACCACTGCCCTGGTCCATGCCATCACCATCTCGCACTGGACTGCTGCAGTCATCTCATTTAGAATTCCTCTTGCCTGAGCCAAAACCTCAGACTGATTTCCTCAATCTCTGGGCATGGGCCAAGGCATCAGTATTTTTGGAAGCTCCCCAGGAAAATGTGTGCAGCCCAGGTAAAAAAGCTTCTACGATCTGGTTCCTGGTCATCTCTTTCTCTTGCACTCGGCCCAACTTGTCCCTGCCTCACTGCTTTTGCACTTGCTATTCTCTCTGCTTGAAATCATTTTCCTGGGCACCTTCCCATGGCTGTTTTTTTTCAGAGGCTTTTCCAGCTACTTGATATCAAGCAGCTACTCCTTCCTGCCACTCTGAGAAGTCTCCACTGAATTATTACTATTTTTTCTTATCATCTTTGACTAACTGAAATGACTTATTTGCTAATGTGATTATTGTCTCTCTCCTCCATTAAAATGTAAGCCAAATACTGAATAAAACCAGAGCCTCCTGTGTCTTTCTAGGGAGACAATACGACAAAATGTTGAAGAAGGCAAGCTCAAAGCCCAGCTCCCTCACTTGCTAGCTGTATGACCTTGGGGAAGGTACTTAGCTTCTCTGTGTTTTACTTTCCTTATTAGCAAAATGTGGGTAACTTGTTAATATCCAGTGTGGATGACTTGATTGCTGTTGAGCATCAAAAGAGATACATGTAAATGGTTTAGAAGAACTCTTCATTCATTACAGGTCTTCAACAAATGTTGACTATTATTATCATTCCTTTTTATACCTTGAAACCCAGCATAGTGTATGGCACACAGCAGATGGCTCAATATTTGCTGAAAGAATGAATGAAGAGGCCAGTCATGGGAACAGCTGGGTGAAGGGAATTCAGGCAAAGGGAAAAGGTGGTACAGTGGCCCTAGGGCTGACGCTGCCTGTTGAAAAGAGACTCACAAGTATCAGCAGAAAACGGAGCCTTGAAGTTTTTTTTTGTGGAAGCTGAGGGCTAAGAAGGATTCATGCTTGGAGGAAGGGCAATCCCACTTTCCCTCAGTGGTGAACATGGGGAATGGGACCAAGATCCTTCTTAGAAGATGGTTCAGAATCAACATTGATAGAAATACACATGAGCCATTGAAGCCCATCGCCCTATTCCAATACCCTAGAAAATGTTTCAGGCGAGTATGACCAGAAGCTCACCCCAGCCAAATCCATCTCCATCAGGTTTCTGTCGAAGGCCCAGTTTGGAGCAGGCTCCATCTGCTGTGATGACCGGGGCAAGCTTGTTTTTTTCAAAGATAACTAACTATATGAGGCAATTTACTGAACTGGCTGATTTATTTATGAATAAGCTAAAAGCTAAGCGGGGGGATCTACCAAAAATAATAACTGTAGCTTCAGAACACTTGCTCTGTCGTCTCTCTTTCCGGCAATAATTAGCTGGTTGAGCCAGCTGGATATTCAGGCCACTCCTAGTTCGAGATAATAAAACCATAACCCTGGCACACAAATGCATGCTTGTTTTTCTGTTTTTATAACAGGAAGGCGTGCTTCCAGCTCATTCCAAAGTGGTCTACGCTCATTAAGAAGCTAGTTAGATGGAGTGAGAGAGATGAGCTAAATAATATTTTCCTGCCCAGTAAATATTTCCCAGCCTTGTAGCTCCTTGACTCTCAAGGGTGGGTTCCATGCATACATCATTAAGCCACGCTCACAGAGTTTAGCTCAAAATCATTCCTGAGTTCAGCATCAAAATCTTAAAAGAGTTAAATGGGAGTTACAAAGAACCTAATGCACAAGTCCCCACTTTCTGGATGTACGATGTCCATCTAAGGGATGATTTCACGGCATTCCAAGGCCAAAAGAAGTGCCAACTATTTATGTCCTACCAGCTTAGTCACTGAAATAAACAATGTACATAATATTTTTATTTCATTCATAAATAACTAAAATCACTTACAAACGAGCTGTGTGTGCTTGCTGGGCACTGCATACATTCCCCAACCTTAGAATCAGAACAGATACTTCACCCCCATTTCCTGTTCCATACTGATTCTCATATAGTACTTGCCTTTTAGCAAACCACCACCAAAACCCCAGTTTTGCAAAAATGTGATGTCACTGAAAGGAATACGCTGTGATCTAATGTTGAAACTGTGAACCACCTCGGCTAGTAATTTGCATGATGATTGACTGATGCCGAGAACTGCTGTGTTTCCCCCTGAAAATTTAAGATACACTGCTGCCCTAGGGCCTTGGGTGCAGAGTTTGGGAACTGTGGGCCTAATGTTATTACTTCTGGCACCCTCCCCTAGCAGTGAATAATGAAAGCCTCTAATGCAACGTCCCTGGAGAAGAGCCTGTCTGCTCCTCCTGTGAAATGTGGGTTTGAGAAACCCACGGGGGTGGGATAGCCAATAAACCAGTCTGTACTTTAAATCAGTCCCCACCTTAGGAAAGTTAGAAGGATACTGTGTTTTTAAATGACATAAATTCTATTCCAGATTGATTCATCAAGACCAGTCTCTTAGGGACTTGGGCTAGTTAATGAGAGTAAGCAATTTGGACTAGTCCTTAAACCTATCTGAAATAAAATGTTGTTTAACTACTATATTAAATGGAGAATCAAGGAACAGTCCCTGTCATTGAGGAGTTCACAGTCCATGGGTAAGACCGGTAAGCAGACAATTCAATAGAGGGTGACAGATGCTGCCACACAGGGACCCTGCTGCACCCTGCGGTGGGAGCCAGGGCAGGTTTCCCAGACGGGGTGATGGATTCTACTCTGACTTTCTTCGTTGTGATTATGGAGAAGAGGATGACTTGAAACCCAAGGCTTTTCTTCTCTTTTAAATCTCAGAGTAACAGTTCGAAGTGGGTGTTGGGATGGGACTGTAAATATTCTCATTATTTTTACACGTATTTTTTTTCAAGATACCTATTTCTCCTTGAGCACTAACTATGCCAGGGACTGTACTACACAGTTTATCTACAGCATCTCATTTACTCTTCACAAACAACCCTAGGGGAATCCAGCCATGGTGTACCCTCATGAGCCGTGTCTCTGTAAACAACTATAAATCTGGAAAAAAATAACAAGGCAACTGTGTTAAGGCAGTGGGAACAGGCCTTGCAAGGCTGATCCCTGAGATGAGGGGCATCAGGAGGTGGGCCCCCTGTGCACCCAGACCTTTTCCTCGCCTGCTCTCAGACTCTCTGCATGTGTCCGCAATGCTCCCACACACTGGCCCCTGGCACTTTTTCAACCACCCCAGCTCTTTCCTGCCTTTGGGCTTTTGCATATGCGCTTCTCTCCGAAGGGTCTTCACTCTTGCTTTTACAAGGCGGGCTCATTCTCTTTCCTCAAGTCTGTGCTCACGGGCCACCACCTCAGAAGTTTCTCCAACAGCTCTACCATGTTTTTCTCTCGTAACAACCTGTTGTTCTTCTGCCTATACTGAGTAAAGTTTGCAAGTGTATTTATTTGCTCATTTATACACCATCTGCCTCTCCCACTAGTCCGTGATTCCCATACCCCATGCTAGCACAGCACCTGGCCTGCTGTTGGTGCTCAATAGAGAGCTGATGAATGAAGGAAGGAAGGAAGGGTAGATCAGATTGGCCCCACCTCCTCCCGTGGGAGGTGGGGGAAATGTGCAGAGAATTCCTCCTCCCCTTTTATAAGAGTCACTGAAGCTCAGAGACCACGGAGAGCAGATCTGAGACCTCTTCATGGAAGATGTGGGACTTGCAGACAACACGACCACTCACTCCAGCCTCCCTGTAACCTCCCACTTCACCAGTGAGACTCAGAGAAGCAAAGGACTTGTCCAAGGTGCCCCAGCTAGTAAGTGGAGGGACGGAGACTCGAAACTGGTCTGCTGAGATCAGAACCCCATGATCTGTTCATGACACTGCCCTGCTTTGAAAGCAAAGGATGGAGGCAACTCTTTTCCTTCTATCTTTTTCCTTCCAACCCCCACCCTGTATCTTCACTTGGATCTTTTGCAAACTCTCCTGACAGATAGACTTGAGCTGGCAAAGGGTAGGCCAGGCCTGGGAGTACAATGGGGCAGGTGCCCAGTCTCTTCCTGGAAGGTCTTGGGGAGGACAAACTCTGCCAGCCAAACTCCACAGCCGAGGTGTCCCCCCAGCTGGAATTGTGGCCCAGATGACTCAACCCCAGGGCCTCTTGGACAGGGTTGCCTGTGCCAGGGACCCTGGCATGGCTGAGGCTCAGAGTTGACTCACTGGGCAGGCTGCCACCACCTGAATCACCCCTCCACCTCTGGGTGGAAAGAAGAGGCTGGGGGCTGAGGGGGGCACTGGGCAGGGACTGATTGACCTATCTGGTGAATAAACAATGACTATAACGATGGACCACGACGGCTACTCTTAATGCGCTACTTTAACAGCTGCATATTAACTCACATAGCCTTTGTGACAATCCTATATAGTAAGTACTGTGACTTCCCCATTTCACACATGAAAAGACTGTGGCCCAGCAAGGTTATGTAATTGGCTGCAGGACCTAGAGCTGGCATATGGAAGTGCTGAGATTCCAGCTAAAGTCTGTCTGGCTCCCAAATCCACCCATTCATTTGATAAATATTGAGCCCCTACTGTAAGCCAGGCACTCTTGTGGGCACCAGGGAATACACTGATGGGGTTGGGTGAGCAGTTAGTAA
The DNA here is from genome assembly GCF_049115385.1 of Moschus berezovskii. Lineage (NCBI taxonomy): Eukaryota > Metazoa > Chordata > Mammalia > Artiodactyla > Moschidae > Moschus > Moschus berezovskii. The sequence continues at coordinate 75,987,321 of NC_142465.1, forward strand.
ACAAATACATATGTGACATATTAGGTAGGGGAGATGCCTTGCCCAAGCCTACACCACACTCCTAGGGCAGCCCACACCTGATGACTGATTGGGGCAGGAGTTTAATGGCACAACCCCTTGCCATGATTTGGGATAATTCTGAAGGGCCACCTCAGCCCTGGAACTCCTTACGGAGTCAGCTGAGGTCCTTAATGTAACTGAATTCAACTTCTCCCCCACCTAATCCTGTTTCCCTCACTTCCCAAGGCAGTGCTTCCAAGCTCAGACCCCAGTGTGCATCTTGAAGCAAGTCCCCATCTCAGGGTCTGCTCAAAACTTATTCCCCACTTCCTCCAACCTAACAGAACTCCAGTTTTGTCTAGGCATCTACCCACCTTCACCTGACCATGGGCTTCAGGGGGAATTGGTTATTCCCCACACAAGAGGTGAATCCAGACTATATTCAGTCAACCAGAACACGGCACTCTTGTCTCAATGGCCCAGGGCTGGACTCGTGAATAGATCAGCTCAATGAGACGGAAGAGAACATCCCAGAATGCCGCTAGCAGCAGGGGTAAGACCGAGGAAGCTGCCCAAGAGTGAAGCTGGGACTGGGGCCAGCCGGCAGAGACAGAATGCGCCCAGGATCTCAGTGACACTGAGACATTAATCCTTGGTCTTTCAGAGTGTTTAAGCCAGTTTGAGGTGGAATTTTCCATTTCTTGCAGGGTCGACGCATTTACTGGCTACTGGCTGTCTAAGCCAGCTCTGCTGCCCATGAGGCTGTCTGTATCAAGGTGTTCTCGCTGAGGCTCTCGTTGGAGACAGACTTTTTCCCTGGGCCCTGGGGGCTCTCAGTCCTTGTCGTCAGCAGCAGGGTACCTTTCGGTTGGAGGAAAGCTATTAGGGGAGTCTCTTATTTCCAAACTCCTGCAGTTTCTTTCTACATGGAGGGAGCGACATTGCTGGCCCGTCTGCCCCCACTGCTCACTCCTCCTCCTCAGAAGTGACAGATTCAAATCAGAGGGTCTGAAAGAGAAATGGGGCAAACGAAGAAGACTCACCCATTCTTCTCTCCTTTGTCTTTGGGAGCTGTCTTCCCACAACAGCACTAGTCTGCTCCACTTCTCAGATCCTAAGTTTTCTGAGTCAAGCCCAACACAGGGGAGCCTGAGGCAGCCCAGCAAAGTGTGCATTTGATGGACAGGTCTGTCTAATTCTGGAAACCCATTTGCCTGCACAACTAAGCATGTTCTTTAATATCTTTATTCGTACAAATGCATTCGATTTTTCAAACTCCTTACTCTTACTATACCAACACCTCCCACAGTGCCTGCAACATAGCTGACTGGTTGGAAAAGGGTATTCTAGCAGTACAGTTAGGCTTGAGGCTGGTTGAGGACCTTTCATGCTTCTTCCAATCCAGACCCAGGGTGCAATTATCTGACAAAGTGCCCCAGTTGTGTTGAAGAGTCAACTTTTTTGTCCCTTAACACTTAATTTGAAAAGGCATTCATTCAGTGGTTCCTCATAAGAGACCTTCCACAATGAATAGCAAAATAGCACCATTACTAGTGGTTTTATCAAAGTTGCCAGAATCTTCCCTTGACCCAACTGGAACCTCTCTCCTGCCTTTTCCCCCCTTCCCTGTGTGACCTTTGTGGGCTGAAGAGAGGGCAGCAGGCTCCTTGCAGGGCTCATTAACATCTGCCTTTTTCTTGCCTGAAGCCATCCGTAGTAAGGCACCATGTTGGTTGGCTTGGAGAGGTATGACTCACCGTGACATGATCACCCCTCTGTGCGACAGGGCCTGACAGTGAGCCCGTCTCCCCCAGATCTCTGTCTAGCACTCCCCTTTGTCTGGGCTTTCATAGGGAGTGTCTCGACCCTGGACTTGACCGGCTTCGCCTCCCTGTCAGCACTTCTTGGCTAAGCTGCTCCACCCCAGTCTCTTTTCTGCCCAACAGGAGAATAAAGGGAGCCTCAGAGCCTCCCAGGCAGGATCAGATTCCAGATCTGTGTAATGAAAACACACCATGCCAAGCAAACAAAGCAGATGCTCCCTCAGCCAGGCTTATTATTTCAACCTCTCTGTGGACGTTTCACTGCTTCGGGCCATGTCTGCCTGCCAGTCGCCTAGGGTCCCGCCTCCCCCTCCAGGCCATCAGCCTGGGCTTTCATGGCAGAGGCACATGACCAACCAAACCAAAGAAAAGACCACAGAGAGCCAAGAGGCCTGGGCTCCAGTTCCAGCAAGTTGCCTTCCTTCTCTGAACTCCTGGCTTCAAAATTAAGCATGCTAGCTTAGGAGATAAAAGTCACTTGAGGGCAGCATTCTCCACAATAGCCAAGATATGGAAACAACCTAAGTGTTGTCTGTCAGTGCATGAATGGATAAAGAAAATTTGGGGATATACGTGTGTGTATATTATACACATAACATACATATATATGTCTATACATGTATATATGTATATACATATACATAATTGAGCCACAAGAAAGAAGGATACCCTGCCATTTCTGACAACATGGATGGACATTGAGGGCATTATGTTAATGAGACAAATCAGGTAGAAAAAGACAAATACTATATGATCTCATTTATATGTGGATCTGAGAAAACCAATCTCAGAGAAACAGACTATAGAATGGTCGTTACAGGGGCTGGGGGTAGGGGAAATTGGGGAAATATTGTTGAAGGGTATAAGTAGACAACTAGAAGATGAACGAACTCTGGAGATCCGGTGCATGGTAAAGTGACTATAGTCAACATTAGTGTATTTATTTATTTATTTTTTACTGTATTATATATTTCAAAGTCACTAAGACAGCAGGTAGTAAATCTTTTCTTACCACAAAAAAAGAAATGATAACTATGTGACGGGAAAAAGGAAGGTTTTAGCTATGCTATGATGGTAAGCATATTGCAATACATGAATGTATCAAGTCAACATGTATACCTTAAACTTACACAATGTTATGTGTCAATTATATGCTAATTTAAAAAATGAAAATTGAGGTTAAGAGTGAGATCTCTGAAGCCAGACCTCCTGGCTTTGAACTCTGGCTCACCAAATATCAAATATCAAAACCCTCTCTCTTCCAGCTCCCTCAGCGGTAAAGTGGTTATCAGTACCTGACTCAGATGCCCTCTAGGTAAGAAGAAGAAGCTAATCTGTGTCCAGTCCTCAGGCAGTGCTGGCCCGTACCATGCCCTCAACAATTCATCATCACTCTCCTCACTTCTAAGATGCTCACAGTCTGTAAGGGGAGTCAGGTATGCAGCTGAAAGTGCACTAGAGTTGCCAATGGAGCAGCAGAATTCTGCACAGGCACAGTACAGGCACGTTGTCAGGGTCACGCCCACTGAGGGCTCCGGGAGAAGTTTAGGGAACTCTTGAGCTGAATCTAGCGTTGATGAGGCTGACATGGTGTGGGTGATGGCAGAAGAGAGTAAAACTGGCTGCATGTTTGGGGACTGGAGAGGGAGTGGGTGTGAAGAGCCCTGGGTGTGAGGGGAGAGAGAACCCTAGAGGGTTTAGTAGGTTCTGGGGGATCTTGGAGCCTTTATTCATGGATAACATGGAGCCACTGCTGGGTTTTAAGCAGAAGAGGGATGTAACAGTTCTGGGTTTTAATACCCAAGGTCAGCAGACGCTGGAAAATGGATAGGAGGGACCTCCAGGGGGCCTGGTGAACTTTAAGCAGTGATTGCTGCAGCTGAGGCCCGAAGTGGTACAGAACTGACCTGAGATAGAAGGAAGAGAAAGGCAGGGAATGTGTGCGGTGGGTGTGGGAGTCACGGGAGCCAAGCAAGAGAACCACCATGGCTCTGTGTGCCGAGTGCTGACCACATGGTGGCCATTGCTGGGAGCTTCTACACCAGGATGCTGGCCGTACTGCAGTGAGGCCCGGGTAGGGTGGAATAGCTTCAAGGTCACACAGCTGGTGAGCAGGGGAGAAGGATGCCTATCCATAGTCTGGATTCAGTGCTCCTGGCTGTGACTACTGCACATGGCTGTCTCTCTATGGGAATGACTTTTATCCAGCTCCTTCCATGAGCCTGCAATGCAGGAGATCTGGGTTCTATCGCTGGGTTGGGAAGATCCCCTGGAGAAGGGCATGGCAGCTTACTCCAGTATTCTTGCCTGGAGAATCCCATGGACAGAGGAGGGAGCATGGAGGGCTACAGACCATGGGGTTGCAAACAGTCAGACACGAGTGAGCGACTAACACTTTCACTTTCCTATGCGCCAGGCCTTGCCCTAAGTCACCTGCCCAAGGTCATCCAGCTACTAAGTAGCAGAGTTGTGATTCGAACTTAGATGTCTTATCACTATACTGATTTATCTCGGGTGTCACTCTGATTCAGGTGAGACCACAGGAGTGGATTCAAGTGGATGCGATTGTTGAAGGCATTGCTGTCCTGAGAGCCACATGTGTAAATTCTAAATATTCTAGTAGCCACATTAGAAAAGGTAAAAGTAAAAAAGAAAAAAATTAAGGACATATTTTGTTTAACTCAGTGTCTAAAAATATTTATCATTTCCATGTGTAACCTCATTATAAAAATTATGAATGCTTGTGCTTAACTATAAGGACCTTTATGGAGAAGGTATCTAGACATTTTGTAAAGTCGACATATAAAAATAGAATTCAAGATATTTCCTTTACTTTTGTGGCCCTGGTGGCTTATACTTTCTGGGTGTAGAGGCCTCTCTCCCAGTTGTCTGTAGAGTGGTTTTAATAGGGGCAATGCTGAAGAAGGGTTAGGTATATCAATGCCATATCTAATCTTGCTCATGGGCAATTCTGCAGACCATTAAACATGGTATTTAACCCCTCTCTCCACACTCTGCCCTTTTAGGGAGGGTTTGCAAATCTGCTGACTTTCCTAAAGGACTTGGGTGTTGTCTGTCTCCGGCCAGACAGTGGAGGAGGACTCTGAGTGCAGGGATCCTGCCAGGGGATGGTTAGATTCCTTGTCTGCCTGACTCCCTTGGGACACATTGAGATATTAAAGGCCACTGTAAACATTTTTCAAAAAACAAAAGAGAGATTTCTTTTGTGTGGGTTGGGAGGTGACTCCCTGGCAAGGGGTATTACTCACTTCACCAAAGTTAAAGAAGTAAGAGGGCTGTGCTGAGGTTTGGAAAAGCTGAGGTCTTTTTCTTCTAATTCAAACACTTAGTTTTCCTGTTGGGGTTGGATGTGTGCAGGCTTCTCTCCCAAAAGGATGTGCCTTGAAGTAGGGAAGTGGGTGTAACAGGGTGGTGGGGGAAAGCCTTGGTGGAAGAAGATAGGGCAGGGTGCTGAGAAGTTCTGTCCTGGGTATACTGCCTTCAATAATCCTACATTCATTCAGCAAGCAGCTGGGCATCTGGTTAACCCTCTCATTTTGCAGATGAGGCAGCTGACATACAGGGAGGGGCAGATGACTTGCCCACAGATGCTCACAAATCGAGGACTTAGACTGCCAACTCCTCTACCAGTGCACCACAGTGAAGGGTGCATGGCATTGGTTGTCCAAGGGATGACCTATGTTGTTCAGTCGCTAACTTGTGTTTGACTTTGCGACTTCATGGACTGCAGCATGTCAGCATGCAATCCTTATCCTCCACTATCTCCCAGAGTTTGCTCAAGTTCATGTTCATTGAGTCAGCAATGCTAACATTTAACTTTTAACACTTAGTTATTTATTTCAAAGTGTGTTAGGAAAAACTGGTCCATGAAACTCATAATCTATGACGGGATATAGAATGTCATTTAAAAGTACATTTACTTAAGCAAACAGAAAGGTAGCATGTATGTATGTATGTGTGTGTATTGTTTTTTAAAATGTTGGAAAATAACCAAATAGGTGACCTGTAGGCTTGTTATAAATCATGACTACAGTCCACACCACCTTTCGGGCTTATGGTGCTGCAGGGTGAAGCCTGAGGAGGCCTTTCTAGGCTCTCCTAGAATTGGGCATTTTCAGCCTGAGAAGCAGTCGCCCCTTTAATCCCCAGGGTTCCCTTTCCTTCACCTCATCTTTTGATTCTCTTTCTTTGCAGTCTCTCCCTTCCCTTTGTGTCCTTCTGCTCCCCACACCCAGAATAGCCATTAGGCAGTGGGAATGGCTTTCCCATGCTGATCTGTGAGCTCTCCCCACCCCAGGAGCTGGGATTCATACAGGACCCTTGCTGCTGGGGGCCAGAGTCTGGGTTTTTTTTCTCATCCTGTCTCCAGGAAATTTCAAGCTAACTGTATCTATTTGCCTTCTTACCAGAGCTGCCTACCTGTAAAAAAAAACCTCAGCTTAAAATATTAATGGTTCAGTTCAGTTCAGTTCAGTCACTCAGTCGTGTCCGACTCTTTGCGACCCCATGAATCAGCACGCCAGGCCTCCCTGTCCATCACCAACTCCTGGAGTTCACTCAAAAGCATGTCCATCGAGTCGGTGATGCCATCCAGCCATCTCATTCTCTGTCATCCCCTTCTCCTCCTGCCACCAATCCCTCCCAGCATCAGAATCTTTTCCAATGAGTCAACTCTTTGCATGAGGTGGCCAAAGAATTGGAGTTTCAGCTTTAGCATCAGTCCTTCCAATGAACACCCAGGACTGATTTTCTTTAGGATGGATGGGTTGGATCTCCTTGCAGTCCAAGGGACTCTCAAGAGTCTTCTCCAACACCACAGTTCAAAAGCATCAATTCTTCGGTGCTCAGCTTTCTTCACAGTCCAACTCTCACATCCATACATGACCACGGGAAAAACCATAGCCTTGACTAGATGGACCTTTGTTGGCAAAGTAATTAACAGTGGATAAACACATCACCAGCAGCCCCCTCCTACAACCCCTGGTCTATGACAATGGTACATTATAGGCCTTGGGATATGCCTAAATCATAACTAAAATACAAAATCAAAAGACTGTGAAGCTACGATGAGACATCATTATCACCCAAAGCCTACAGTTAAATTAGCATCACTCTATAGGTTTTAACAAACGTATAATGACACACATCCACCATCACAGAATCAAACAGGATACTTTCACTGCCATAAAACTGTTCTCTGCCTGCTCTGCCCTCCCCTTTAGCCTTTGGTAATCATTGATCTTTGTATTTTCTCCACAATTTTCCCTTTTACATATATTTGAAATCATACAATGTGTAGCCTTTTTGGATAGGATTCTTTCTCTTAGTAATATGCATTTATATTTCTTTTCATGGCTTCATAGTTCATTTCTTTTCAGCACTGAATAAAGTTCACCAATTGTAAAAAAGGTACCACACCAATGAGGGATGTTGAAATGGGGGAGGCTATGCAGGTAAGCACTGGAAAAGACTCTGATGCGGGGAAAGGTTGGGGGCAGTAGGAGAAGGGGACGACGGAGAATGAGATGGCTGGATGGCATCACCGACTCTGTGGACATGAGTTTGAGTGTACTCCGGGAGTTGGTGATGGACAGGGAGGCCTGGCGTGCTGTGATTCATGGGGTCGTGGAGAGTCGGACACGACTGAGCGACTGAACTGAACTGAACTGAACTGATGCAGGTAAGGCAATGGCAAGCCACTCCAGTACTATTGCCTAGAAAATCCCATGGATGGAGGAGCCTGGTAGGCTGCAGTCCACGGGGTCGCTAAGGGTTGGACACGACTGAGAGACTTCACTTTCACACATTGGAGAAGGAAATGGCAACCCACTCCAGTGTTCTTGCCTGGAGAATCCCAGGGACGGGGGAGCCTGGTGGGTTTCCATCTATGGGGTCACACAGAGTCGGACACGACTGAAGTGACTTAGCAGCATGCAGATAAGGGGGGAGTGGGACTATGGGAATCTCTTTACCTTCTGTTCAATTTGGCTGAGAATCTAAAAATGCTCTAAAAAATAAATTCTATTTAGAAAAAAAGGACTATGAAGGGTGGCCATGTTTGTGAACCCACGGGTGGGTTCTATGCTAGGGTTAAGATAAAATAAAAGTTCTCATCTCCTAGTCTTCTTAAGAGTAGTGATCATAGAGAAGTGTCTATGAGATAATAATTTACCATGGATTGAGTGCCTTCTAGCATCAAAATTCTCATGAAAGTAGGGATTCTGATTTGATCTCCACTGTATTCTCAGTGACCAGAACATTGCCTGGCACTTAGTAAGGGCTCAGTTAATGTCTTTTTTTTTTCTTCCTATTTTTTGGCTGCGTCCTGTGGTATGCAGGACCTTAGTTCCCTACCCGGGAATCAAAACTGTGTCCTCTGCGGTGGAAGCACAGTGTCTTAACTGTGCTTAACTGGAATGCCAAGGAAATCCCATTATTAAAATTTGTTGAGAAATTAACAAAAATATCAGGATCTCTGCTAGGTACTGGGGCTCCAATCATATTTCTGCTCTAGGGGTCTGAAACACTGACAAGCTGATGCAGAATGACAGAACAGTAAGACAGTACAGTAAGAGGGAGCTGGGCTAGGTCCGGAGGTGGCTGAAAGGAAGGCAGAGGGGATAGAAGGCTTTAAAGGGGAGAGGCTGCTTCAGTTGGGTCCAGAAGGAGGAGTTCTGAGGGGGTGACATCCAGAAGTATGATTTGAGGTGTGTGAAGTACAGGTAGGTTTGGGAGGACTTAGCTTAAGGTGGGTCCCCTTGCCTGTTCCTGGGGTCACACTCTGGCCATTTCTGACAACAAACCAGGTCCTGAACTTAAGGATACCAACTCCCCTTCCCTATACCCCATTCTAACTGCCCCCACCCCCCGGATCCAGCCCAAGGTCTCGGGGCCTTGTATGCCACTGCAGGTGTCAGTTTTTGGATGATGATCTTCAAGGGGGCTCTATCCAGAAGCACCAACTATGCATGCGGGCTGGAAGTGACAGCATCCTAGAACTGGCTCATACTGAATTATAAGTTGTTATTCAGTCACTAAGTTGTGTCTGACTCTTTGCGACCCCATGGACTGCAGCATGCCAGGCTTCCCTGTCCTTCACCATCTCCTGAAGTTTGCACAAACTCATATTTATTGAGTTGGTGATGTCATCCAACAATCTCATCCTGCTTTCAATCTTTCCCAACATCAGGGTCTTTTCCAATGAGTCGGTGGTTTGCATCAGGTGGCCAAAGTATTGGAGCTTCAGCATCAGTTCTTCCAGTGAATATTCAGGGTTGATTTCCTTTAGGATTGACTGGTTTGATCTTCTTGCTGATCAAGAAACTCCCAAGGATGCAATTGTTAAATATTTAGAAAATTTGTGAGCCAGTTATTAACCATTGTTAGCTTCAAACTGTCCCCAATGGAAGGACTTACACCCTAGAAATTGGCCAACACTACAAATTTGGGCACTTTTTTTCCCCCAGAGACTCAGTTTGCCAGAACACTACTGGTTGGAAGATCACTTTTGCTGACTCTCTTTCAGTGTTCCATGGAAGGATCTGCAGTGTTACAATAATAATTGGATTATTGTTTTGTTAAAACAAAATGTTTAAGAGCTTGATTTTTCAAGCACCCAAAGAGCACACTCAAATATAGGCATTAACTTGGGATTCCTGGGCAATCCTTTTTTGTGCAGTCTTCAGAATAAGGCTTCTCCTTCCAACTTGGTTTATTTAGAGAATAACCTGATACTGAAGAGCAAGAAATCACTAGTGATTTTCTCAAAACCATGCTCCGCAAGGACACAAAATATAAAGGGAGACTGGATGCTGAGGCTGACCAAGTTCATCAGAGTAGCCTCATTGCTCTTCTGGCGGAGTTGTAAAAGTTATAGAGTGAAATGACAGCTAATATAATACTACTTTTATACTCATTACAATTTCAAGTTCTGTAGTATTTCAATGGAAAAAGGAAATTTTTTTTGCCCAGTCAACTTATTTTGCAGAAGATGAATCTGAGAGGGACAAGGTTACTTTGCTTCTGATGGTGCAGCTTCCGGAAAGGGAAGGGAAGGGAAGGGAAGGGAAGGGAGGAAACCTGGAAGGAAGGAAGAGGACTTTCTGAAAGTCAGAATTCCTGGCTCCTCATCTAGTGCCCTTTCCCGTATGAAGGAGGAACATGTCCAGATTTCTTCGCAAACCTTCCTTGACGTTCAATGGAGTGACGTCCTGATAAACCCACCCTAAGTTGCAAATATCGTTAGGTTGAAAATGCATTCAGTGCACCTCACCTAGTGAACATCATTGCCGAGCCTAGCCCACCTTCCATGTGCTCAGCACCTACACTAACTACAGCTGGGCAGGATCACCTAACACAAAGCCTGTCATCAAGCGCTGAATATCTCATGTGACTTGCCGAACACTGTACTGAAAGTGATAGACAGATGGGTGTCTGGGTACAGGACGGTTGTAACTGTGTCTGTTGTTTTCCTTTGTGGTTGTGTGCTGACTTGGAGCTGCTCCCCAGCATCATAAAAGGGTATCAAACTGCATATCACTAGCCGTGAAAAGATCAAAATCCCAAATTCCAAGTATGGTTCCTGCTGAAGGCATATCACTTTCACACAATTGTGACGTCAAAAAATTATAAGTCGAACCATCCTAAGTCAGAGGTTGTATTTTGAGCGGGGAATAAAATCACCATAGTAATACGTGCCCAAAATGTCTGAACCCGGCCCATGCGCACTAGGGTTTCGTAAGCGTGCGCCCACAAGCACCAGCGTGTCTGGGCCTGGCTGATCTCTCTGACCTCATTCCTGTCCATCCACCCCTTCACTCCTTCATTTCCTAGAATCTGCCAAGCTCAGTGCTGCCTCGGGGCCTCTGTGTTCCTTTCCTTCTTGCAGAGAGGCTCCTGCTGCAGACAGTCTCACAGCTGGCTCCTCACTGCCTTTGTCCCGTTCTCTGTCCTCCTTGGAGAGGCCTCTCCTAATCTAAGGTAAAGCGGCTCTTTCACTTCCCTATGGCATTCCGTGACATCACCTGTTGCGTGTTCATCTCGCACTACCATGGTCTCACCTTGTCTTATACTTGTCTATACCCCCCACAGGAATATAAGTTCTGTGAGAGCCAGGACTTGTCTGCTAGATTCACTATACTTTGCTCCTTGTACGTAGCAGGTGTTTGGGATCTATTTTCAACCTTTTATTTTATATTGAAGTACATCCATTTAACAATGTTGTGATGGTTTCAGGTGGACAGCAAAGGGACTCAGCCATATATATACATGTATACATACATATATGTATCCATATAGTAGGATGGATAGTGGGATCTTAGTGGGATCTATTTTTTTGAACAAATAAATGAACAACAGATGCTGAACATGACCTCTGGGCACTCTTTTGACCTAAGGGAATGGTTTTCAACCTGGACACCATGGAGTCTTGAGGTACCCTGGAGAAGCTTGGGGGTTCCTTCTCTGTGGGCACGGACTCATAGGAGAGCACAGTTGAGTCCACATGGATCTGCCTATATATATGGAGAGTTTTAGTTTTATTGTTCATTGGACAGAGAACTCAAGAGACCAAAGAGCCAGGCCAGGTCATTGCTAAGGAAGTGCTGGATAGGAATTTGGGCTGCACACCTCCAGCTGGATACTGAGGAGTCCATGAGTGGGACGGCAGTGGAGTAAGCGCTGACACTGAGGGGCGGGGCAAGAAGGGCAGGGTCAGGGCAGACATACCATGGTGCAGTGGGGTTCCCCAGGTATGAGGAGAGGGTCTTTGGGAGACTGGTGACTGGCTTCTAAGGTTTCCTTCCAGCTCCCCACCCCGAGTCACTAACTAGTGATGGGCCAGTGGATGCTTTTTCACTGAGAAGCTGGCATTTTCTGATCACGACTTTAAACAGAACGCTTGCTTCTGCACTCACCAAGAGAGCAACAGCCTTCCTCTTGGTGGCCTCATTAATGGGATTATATTTTCATAGCACTCACTTTTAGAACAGTCTTATTTGCTGTTCCAGGCTCTTGGAGAGATGGCCTGCAAGACTCTGCTGATAAAATGACTCTGGGCATGATAGAGATGGGGAGATGCTTAAATGAATAGGAGCTTTGTTTGTTTGGTAGCAGGCAAGAGGAGCTATATTTTTAAAAATGAAGTTTTCTTTCTTTCCACAAGAAAAAGACCTAATCTGGCTGCACAGCCAGCAACACAGGTTTCCTCACAGAACAGAAAAAATGCGAGTAGACTGAGATTAACTTTGGGAAATAAAATTAAAGAAATAAAATAATTATGGAGCGGGAGTGGGTAGGACTGGAGATCAGGTAAGATCAAGAGGTATTTAAGATGCTTAATTAAAAAGCCAAAAAGAGGTGTTTCCCTGGTAATCCAGTGGTTAAGAATCTGCCTGCCAATGCAGGGGACAGGAGTTCGATCCCTGGTTTAGGAAGATCCCACAGGCCGTGAGGCAACTAGGCCTGTGTGCCCCAACTGCTGAGCCCGAGCGCGCAATTACCAAAACCCTGTGCCCTAGAGCCTGTGCTCTCCAACAAGAAAAACCTCCTCAATGAGAAGTCCATTCGCTGCAACTAGAGAAAGCCCGTGTGCAGCAATGAAGACCCAGCAGAGCCAGAAATAAAATAAAAAATTTGAAAAAAAAAAAAGCCAAAAAGAAAAAGCAGCAACAGATGGAGTATGAGTTTGACGACATAAATACACACTAAGGCATTTTAATATACATCTCTATATACTTTATACAGACACATATACTAAGTATATATACATCTACATAGACATGGGGTTTCCAAGTATGACTGGTTCCTCTCCCTGCAGACTTGACCTGTGTTTCCTTCCTGTGGTGGAGAGAAGATAGTAATAATTAATATTACTGCCATTTTCTGAGCACTCACCATGTGCCCCACTCTGCAAAGTGGCATGTGCACACAATTCCAGTTATCATTCTTCATGCTAACCGAGCTTCTCTAAGCTTTAGCTTTCCTGTCTGTAAAAGGGGGACAATGGGATTATCTACTTCATCGAGCTGTTTTGACAATCAAGTAAGACAATGAACTGAGTACAGGGCCCAGCACCTCATAAGTGCTCAGTAAATGGTGTGATTATTATTATTGTAATTTTCCACTGGTGCCTCCAGATAAAAATGCTTAAAACTGAACTCATTCTCTTCCCCCTCAGGCCTATTCTCTTCTATCTCATATTTCAGTGAATGGTATCATTGCGGTCTCAGTTTTCTTCTCATTCAGGCAGTCACTACGTTCTTACAGTTTGGCTTTTCCCTTATCTCTTGACTGCATCCTTATCTCCTTCCCACCGCCTGGGCTCCTGCCTGGGTGCAAACCCTTGTTTCTTCTCTGAACTGCCTCAGTGTTTCCCTAATAACTCCCAGGGACTCTAATCTTCCCCCTCCCCACCCCCCATTGGTCCCCTCTGCTCTCACATTGCTGCCAGAGTGCTTTCTCTACCTTATAAATCCAACCACGCCCATCATTGCTCAAACCCTGCCACTGGGGCTGTCTCTTAGCTAGAAGATGAAGCCCACATTGTACAGGACAGAATAAAATGCACCTACAATCTGCCCCTGACCCCTGCCTAGTCTCACCTACTCATGCAGGTCTCCCTGCAGCTCATGGCTCTGAATACTGACATCACATTAGCATCGCCTGGGGAGAAAAAACCGCCAATGCCTGGGCCCTCCTCCAGCCAATCACGGCAAAGTCTGGGGGTAGGCCCCAGGGAGCAGTATAATTTCAAAGCATTCTGGGTGCTTCCAACACATTGTTGGACTTGAGAAGCCCTGCTCCCACTGCACCTGGCAGCTTGCAATGCTCTCTTGGGCCTTTACATGTTTATGTGTGCAGATCCCACCACTTGGAATGTTTCCCCCAGCTTTATCAACCTGCAGTATGTCTCCTTATCTTTTGAGATGTAGCTGAGTCTTCCTGTCATGTGGAAATCTCTGGTCCCCAGAGGTGCTCCTGCTGGTCTGACATGTCCCTGTTACAATGTATTTGGCTGCACCACCTCTGTCACTATAGGGGAGGGAACTCCTTGAAGGAGGGTTCGTGTTTATTTGTCTCATCACAGTCCCTGCACACACTTACAGGACAAGATTTCTGGACAAATGAATACACCCTCCATCGTGGTTCAGTTCTTTTTTTTTCAATTTTTAATTTTATATTGGAGTACAGTTGATTGACAATGTTGGGATATTTTTAGGTGTACAGCAAAGTGATTCAATTATACAAATACGTGTATCTATTCATGGTTCAGATTTTTTTAAAAAATAGTTACTTATTATTTTGGCTGTGCTGGGTCTTTGTTGCTGCAAGGGCTTTTCTCTCTTTGCAGTGAGCAGGCTTGATCTCACTGTGGTAGCTTCTCTTGTGGAGCATAGGCTCTAGGCACGTGGGCTTCAGTAGTTGCAGCACTTGGGCTCAGGAGTTGTGGTGCACAGGCTGAGTCGCTCTGCAGTATGTGGAATCTTCATGGACCAGGGATCGAACCTACATCCCCTGCACTGGCAGATGAAGTCTTAACCACTGGACCACCAGGAAAGCCCTTGTGGTTCGGTTTTACCTAGACGCTCTTCTCAGTCCTTGGCTTGCATTTCTGCTGCAGGGTTGACTTCATTATGCTCTGATGGTAGTCAGTTGTCTACAAGATCTTCTTCTGCCACTTCGCCCCAACTCACCAGTCTTACTTCCATCCCTGTTCACCTCAAGCACTTGCTCCTACCCCAGGACCTTTGTGCACGCTCTTCCCTCTACTGTCATGCTCTTCCTCAGGTGTCCACACAGCTCACTCTCTCCTTCCTTCATATGTCACGTCACAGAAAGGCTTCCCTGATCACTCCACTGCCCCCCTCATGATCTGTTCCTCTCATCCTGTTTCTGCCTTCAGAATCCTTCTCCTCACCTGACTTCAGTTCAGTTCAGTTCAGTTCAGTCGCTCAGTCGTGTCCGACTTTCCGCGACCCCATGAATCACAGCACGCCAGGCCTCCCTGTCCATCACCAACTCCCGGAGTTCACTCAAACTCATGTCCACAGAGTCGGTGATGCCATCCAGCCATCTCATTCTCCTTCGTCCCCTTCTCCTCCCGCCCCCAACCTTTCCCAGCATCAGAGTCTTTTCCAGTGAGTCAACTCGTCGCATGAGGTGGCCAAAGTACTGCAGTTTCAATTTATTTATTCTTTTATCTCTGCCTCCTCCTGTAAGATGTATTGCTTATCGTGATTTGCTATACAAATTTTTGGAAAACCACTGCTCTAGACTATGGATTGGCAAACTTTTTCTGTGAAGAGTACAGTGGTAAATATTTTAGGCGTTGCAGGCCATGAAAATGATTCAATTCTGATGCTGTAGTATAGAAGCAGCCATAGACAATATGTACACAAACATGTAGGGCTGTGTTACAAAAAAACTTTATTAACAAAACCAGGTCCAGGACTAAATTTGACCTGTGGGGGGTAATCTGCCAAGTCTTGCATTAGACTGTAGTCTAGTGAGAGCCTGTGTCTTTCATGTGTAAATTTCCTGCATTCAGGAGCCGTGTCTTTTTCATGTCTCGATCTTAACCAAGAGTCCTTCACCTCAGGGTCTAGCCCATACTTTGCATATAACAAACGTTCATAAATTTTTGCCAAAATATTCAATAAACATTTACTGAGTCCTTAACTCAGAACAGCTAGGCACCAACTCCATTAACGTTGGTTGAATGAACAGAAGAGTCCTGGCCTCAAGTTCTCAAAAGCCTTTGCCCCTCCTCCAATCCTTCTGAAGACTGAGACCCAGAGTCCAAAGGATGTCCGCGCCCCAGCGGCCTAGGTCACGAGCTGCCAGGGGTCGGAAGGGGTGGTGGGAAGTTATGGGAACAACAGAGGGCTTGATGGACTGTTTAGGGAACTGCCTAATTATCCTGCTTATCAGTTTTCTGGTTCCTTTCCTTTGCTCTTCCCTTTAATAAATCAGAACTCCTTCTGTTGTTATTGAGCTCTGGGTCACTGATTCTTTTGCCCGGTTGTTTATAGAGTTACGGTGTGACCGTGGGATTGAATGGAAGGGAAGGGAGGCACCTGACAAGTGTCAGCTCTGAAAGGCAACACCTCAACTTCCCAGGGCCCCTCCATTGTGCAGGGTGAAGGAAGGGCTTCCCAGTGTTCAGGGCCCTGGCCAGGCTGAGAGGGGAGATGGAGTCAGTGGGTGCAGCGAGTGTACGCAGGGGTTTACAACCCAGTGTGGGAAGGGTGACTGAGGGTTTTTGTGAGGCCCATGTGTTAAGAATACTTTTTCAATGGCTAGGGAAAAAAATCAAAAGAAGAACGATATCTCACAACATGTAAAAATCATATGGAACTGAGATTTCAGTGTTCACAAACTTATAACGGAACATGGCCATGCACATTCCTTTACCTCTTGTCTAGGGCTAGTTCTGTACTGCACTGTGGAGTACAGTAGTTGCAACAGACCATTTAGCCTGAGAGGTTAAGATGTTTACCATCTGGCTCTGTAATGAAAAAGTCTGCTGACCCCCGACTAGCATGACTAGCACCACTGACATCACCTGGCAGCTTGTTAGAAATGCAGATTCCCAGGCAGGCCTCAATCAGGCCTAGTGAATCAGAATCTGCACCTTAAGGAGATTCCCCAGTGATCTGTAAAGACTTAAAAATATAGGGAGCACTTAGGCCCTGAGGAAGTGAATCAGTATATCTTTGT
Source organism: Moschus berezovskii (assembly GCF_049115385.1). Lineage (NCBI taxonomy): Eukaryota > Metazoa > Chordata > Mammalia > Artiodactyla > Moschidae > Moschus > Moschus berezovskii. The sequence continues at coordinate 76,003,883 of NC_142465.1, forward strand.
TCATTCACTAAGTCATGTCTGACATTTTCCAACCCCATGGACTGCAGCACACCAGGCTTCTCTGTCCTTCACTATCTCCTGCAGTTTGCTCAGTCTCATGTCCATTGAGTCAGTGATGTCATCCAACCACCTCATCCTCTGCTGCACTCTTCTCCTTTTGCCTTCAATCTTTCCCAGCATCAGGGTCTTTTCCAATGAGTTGGCTCTTCACATCACGTGACCAAACACTGGAGCTTCAACTTCAGCATCAGTTCTTCCAATGAATATTCAGGACTGATTTCCTTTAGTATTGATTGCTTTGATCTCCTTTCAGTCCAAGGGACTTTTAAGAGTCTTCTCCAGCACCACAGTTCAAAAGCATCAGTTCTTTGGTGCTCAGCCTTCTTTATGGTCCAGCTCTCATATCCATACATGACTACTGGAAAGACCATGGCTTTGACTATATGGACCTTTGTCAGCAAAGTGATGTCTTTGCTTTTCAATATGCTGTCTAGGTTTGTCAGAGTTTTCCTTCAAAGAAGCCAGCGTCTTCCGATTTTATGGCTGCAGTCACCATCTGCAGTGATTTTGGAGCCCAAGAAGAGAAAATCTGTCACTACTTTCACTGCATCTCTTTAACGATCCACAAAGTTTTAAAGTACTTTATGTCAGTCAGTCAGGAGAGTAACTCACACCCATTATCGTTGTTGGTGCTCTTCAGTCACTCAGTCATGTCCGACTCTTCGTGACCCCATGAACTGCAGCATGCCAGGCTTCCCTGTCCGTCACCAACTCCCAGAGCTTTCTCAAACTGATGCCATCAAGTTGGTGATGCCATCCAACCATTTCATCCTCTGTAGTCCCCTTCTCCTCCTGCCCTCAATCTTTCCCAGCATCAGGGTTGTTCCAATGAGTCAGCTCTTCGCCTCAGGTGGCCAAAGTATTGGAGTTTCAGCTTCAGCATCAGTTCTTCCAATGAATATTCAAGATTCCAGTTCTAGCTGTTGCTTCTTGTCCTGCATAAAGGTTTATCAGGAGGCAGGTAATGTGGTCTGGTGTTCCCACCTTATTAAGAATATTCCACAGTTTGTTGTGATCCACACAAAGGCTTTAGCATACTCAATGAAGCAGAAGTAGATGACTTTCTGGGAATTCCCTTGCTTTATCTATGATCAAGCATATGTTGGCAATTTGATCTCTGGTTCCTCTGCCTTTTCTAACTCTAACTAGATCCTTCAAACCCATCTTTCTACAAAGTCCCCATGTCGAAGAGCAAGGTTGTCAAGGATCTCAGGCCTGTCTGATTCAGGGGCTACACTCACCTCACTCATCAGCCAGAGCATCCCAATAAGGTGCTCTTGCTGCTGCTCTCTGATCCCTCAGGGTGGCTGGGAGCCCCAGGCTCTTCTCGTCAACTGCAGGCAGCCTTCTCCACTGATCCACTCAATCCTCGTTTCAACCATTTTCCAAGAGTCTCATGATGTGTCATGACAGCATCCGCTGTCCCACGTGGTCCCTCCTAGGGTCTTCTGATCTCACTACTGGAGGATGGGGTGTTGGTGTATGAAGGTTTCTTGGGGCTGGGGGTGAGGAGTTGAGGTAAGAGTACAGACTGTGCCAACAGTTTATTTGTCCAGAGGCTTTAGTAGAGGTGCTGATAACTGTGCACAAGACATCTGCTCACCCAGCCCACCCCACACACCACACCCCCCCCCACCACACATACTCCAAAACATAGTAAGCCCACTGTTTACATCCTTCTCTGGCTTCCTCTCACAAACAACCTTGCCGCTGCCACCTGTCAGCCAGAGTGCCAGCTGCCTCTAAGTCGACTTACTTCCAAGCAGCCAGAGGAGTGGCTGTTCTCAGTTGCAGGAAGTGTGGTGGGAGGCTGCCCTGGGCCAAGGCTGCGGTGAGCATGAGGCACCTGCTTGTTTCAGGCCACCACTTCTCTAGCCCACTGACAGCAACAGTGGGCTGCACGTGCACATTCTGGCTGAGGAAGACCTCAGTGGACACACAGGTTCTGTTCTGGATGGGCTGGCGAGCTCTCTGGAGGCTTCCCTCCTCTGGCATGGGTTCCGGGACCAGAGGAAAGAATGAACAGCCTTTACAGAATGCAGTGTGTGACCATAGGCCCAATCATTTTGCCTCCTTGATCTCTGCTGGTCTCATCTGTTAAATGGGTATCATGATAACAATCTTCTTCTTCTTTTCAGTCGCTCAGTCGTGTCCGACTCTTTGCGACCCCATGAATCACAGCACGCCAGGCCTCCCTGTCCATCACCAACTCCCGGAGTTCACTCAAACTCATGTCCATCGAGTCGGTGATGCCAACCAGCCATCTCATTCTCTGTCCTCCCCGTCTCCTCCCGCCCCCAATCCCTCCCAGCATCAGACTCTTTTCCAGTGAGTCAGCTCTTCGCATGAGGTGGCCAAAGTATTGGAGTTTCAGCTTTAGCATCAGTCCTTCATATCCTCATCAAAAGATGGCTTGAGCCTAAGCAGGCTCCCAGTGTGGAAGTACTTTGCAAATTGACTGTCAAGCTGGGATAGAAGTACGGAGTTGGTCATCAGATTGTGGGAAATTACAGTGTCCCACTCTAACAGGCAGTGTGTGCCCTCTCCTCCTTCTGGGAGCCTCTTAAGGCATGACTTCTCTGACCTTTCTTGCATACAAAGCCAGGATGGGTCAACAGACACTGCCAGGAAAGCAGAAAAAAGAAAAAGGAAATCCTACTGTTTTTTAGTGTTTGTCAGCTCAAAAATATTCTGTTTTCCATGGAGGAGCGGTGTGGTCAGCGTGCACTGAGCAGGTAACTTATTATTTCCAGATGAGACTGTTTCTGTGTCTCTGTCCCTCTTGACAAAATGGGGCCTTTCAGGCGGCTGGGGTGTACCCTGATTGTAAAGCACAGTGCCAGGGGCTGATAATCTTCTTTCTCTTCTTCCCATTCTCTTGCATGAGTGTGCTTATTCTTGGCTTTAGGCCTGGGATGAGGTCAGTTCAGCAGACAACAAGAGTGTTTCATAGGCAAAGGTCAGTGCTGGACTCCAAGGTACTCACATGTTTCTTGGGTGGAACCCTGTAAAATTCTTTATAAATCAACTCTCCTATTAAGTTGGCTGGTGGCCTTAAAACTGGAAGCGATGATTCCACCAGGGTGTTCCTGAGGGTCCCAGGCAGCAGAAAGAAACAGGCTGAAGGACCTGACAACTTCAGTTTGAATTCTGCTTCTGTCACTTACGTGTGACTTTAAGCAAAACAACTCTTGGAACCTCTGCAAAGCTGAGATCAGGAAGAGCTCTCAGAGCGTCTCTGAGGGTTAGAGGAGATGCTGAAGGCACTGATGATTCTGCAACAGCTGGTGTGCCTTTGCTCATCCCATCTCATCTGCTCTGAATTACCCCAGAGAAGGCAAGGGATTTGCTCCAGGTCACAGTGTTAGCAGATGGCAGAGTCCAGATCAGAATCCAATGAGGTCTAAGTCAAAAGTCCACATCCTCCTTTGCTTACCTCCCCATCTCATAGTCATGAGCCGCTTCATACTTTTCACGTACTTCTATTCACTAGCTCTTCCAAGTGCTTGGTGAGGAACATCATGTATATTTGACACATCTGACACCCTGCACTTATGTGTTTAAATGACTTACACAGGTGGATGCGGTGGGCCCTAGGGAGTATGAGGCTGGCAGGAGGACCCAGGTTTCCTGAGCCCAGGCCAATCAAGGATGGTGGAAAGATGTGGGGATTAGAGGAGTGAGTTTCAGCAGTAGACATCTCAGCCTTAAACCCTTGTAAGGAAAACAAGTTGATGATTCAGGTGATGTCACCTTCAACATGGCAAGTATCAGACTGAAATGACTGTTTTAGTTTGCTTCAGTTTGGCATTTTGGCATCCAAAGGAGGAAAGAGACCCTTAGAACTCTTTACAGAATATGTGCTTGTGTGTATGGTATATACGCATATGTACACACACACACACACGCACACACACATGCACACACGAGTCCATGCTCATTATGCACAGTAGTTACACTCTGTAACATTGCAACAAGTGCTGAATGAGTGAATCCTGAACTACTGCTCCTAAAGGAACACAGGATTCGGTTCCTGCAAGTTTATGGCTACATTTTCATCAACTCATCAATATATAACCTTGTTATGTATGCTTCCTTTTAAAGACAACTTATTTAATATACATGGTTGATTCATTAACATTGAATTCATAGCCAACAGCAACGGCAAGCACCATGACTCATACCTGAACAAAGCATTATCTAATACATGCTTTTTTTATTCTTTAAGAAACATCACAGCCTGCTTGGGATTAGGAACACAGCCTTCCAGCCCTATGCTGGGGAGCCATTTTAAACAATGAAATCACCAACAAAAAGTAGAAAAATGCAAAAGTGTGGCACTAAACACATCAAGAAGAGGATACTTGTTTACAGGCTGAAACAAGAAGGCAGAGCTGACCTCAACTGGGAAGGAACACACAGATTATTCGCTGCTCTGCACGTGTCTGTGCATGACCACTGAAAAGGCTGTGAGAATTGATTTTCGGGTGATGAATACATTTTTAGTGAGTAGGTAAACTCATAAATGCAGAATCTGTGAATAATGAGGACCTGCAGTGTTTATCGTGTTTATACAGAGAGTAACCTCATGCCAGAGGCTCTGAGAAGCAGAGTATGGTGTTTACAATTTTCACTAAGGGGGAAAGAATGGATGGAACTGCCTTCAGGGCCCATTTCATCGGAGAGAAGCAGAGAGTGAGGCAGTGGTCATCCAGGGGGAGGGGCATTTGGTGGGTGGTGGAGTTGAGAGGGAGGGTGGGCAGGGGCACAGAGCGTGGGTCCCTCTCCCTTCTTCCCCTCACAGCTTGGTAGGGCCTTGACCACTCCTTCCCTGAACACCGCACAGGGAGAAGCCGCTCTCCTGCTCTTGCCTGACTTGGTTTCTGCTGAGCATGAGACACAGAGCGACTTTCCTCCCTGGTCGTGACACAGGTGCTGGGGGGCACTTGATGTCTGAAGGGCTCCCCTGGGTTCCGTCTCCCCAGGTGCTCATTTTCCAGTCCTTCCTCTCCATTAGTGTCAGCTGACTACCTGCTCCCACTGAAAAAAGCAGACAGTGCTGGGAATCTCACTGAGAGGGTCAGCTCGAGAGAAGAGATGGAGTCCAGGTCGCTGGGAGCTGAGGACGGCAGCAGCCCTGGTCAGGCGGGATGTGCAAGACGCGGGGGTGTGCAAGACACCAGGGTGTGCAAGACGCTGCTGGAGACAGTGCATTGGGAGCTCTCACTTTGACCCTCCAGAATACACAGGCCATCTGCTGAGTCACCTCAACCCTGCACCTCAACCATTCCAGGCTAGTCTTAGTAGAACAACACACCCTGGGCAAGGGGGAGTGTTAGGATACCCGGGTCTGAGCTTACTAAACTGTGACCATGGCAACGCCCTTTATCTCTCAGAACTTAAAAGGCAGAACCAGACTGCCCGGGGTTGAACCCCAACGCTGCCTCCTACTCCCAGTGTCTCAGTTTCCTCATCTGTCAAGTGGGGATACCCATAGGATTAATATCTTCCTCATAGGGTGGTTATGAGGATAGTAATTTATAGATAGTAATGAGTAATTTATAAAGCACTTAAAACGATGCCTGCACAGAGTAAACTCTGTAGAGAATTAGCTTTTACTATCACTCTGGCTATTATTATTACTACTGTTCTTAATCTCTCAAGTATGGAATGGGGTGGAATCATCTCAGAAGACTTTCTTTCCCTTCCTGTTCTGATCCGGGGAGTGGGGTGTTTCCTTACTGGGTGGCCTTGGGCAAGACCCTTCTCCTCTCTGGGGCCCCAGGTTCTTATCTTCTAAGTGAGGTGCTGGGACTCAAGCCCTGAAAGTCTGAATTTACAAACTAAGGAGAAGGCGACTCCCAGTCTGGGAATTGTTTGTTATCTTGCCCTCTCTTAGGGATGCTAGAAGCCCATTTTGCTTACTTTAAGAATTTACCCAGAATTTAATTTTTCTCCCCTTTTGGTCTATTATGAGCAACTGCTTATCTCATCTTAGTTGAGATAAGCAGTTAAGTCATCAGATTAACAGTTTATATTAGCAGTGGGTTTTTAAAGCTCCCATCCCCTGAGTGTTGACCCAGCACCTTCCCTAGCCTGGGCTGATTGAGTCTATCATCATTACAACTCTGGGAGGGAAATTATTGTCCCCATATTAGACACGAGGAAATGGAGGCACAGAGAGATTATGCAACTTGGTCAATGACATAAACTAGTACATGGTAAATCCAGATTAAAATCAGAATCCCTGCTTTCTACAAATGCTACCCCCATAGGCAGCTGGCCATGAACTCAACTTCTATGATGATAACAGATACACCGTCCCTTTCAATAGGCTGCTCATAGTATTGATCAAAACCACAGATTCTCGTAATTGGAAGACACTGTAGCAGTTATCTTCAGGGTGTGTTAAACTTTGGAAGGATCATGGCACCTGTGAAAAGGTGAAAGAAGCTATGGACCCTTTCCGCCGCAAAAAACTTTCACATATCCACATAAAAACATAAACAGAAGTGTCTCGATTTCACCAAGTTCAAACATCTCAGGCTAAAAATCTCAAATAATGCTTAAATTCTCTTGAAACTCTAGTATTTTTTATTTTTGCTCCAATTCTGCATCGATGAGAACTTCCTACACAAAGCAGCTGTTCATTCCATTAATGTTCACCTCTGATTGTTAGAAAGTTGCTCTTTCAACACAACTGACACATGTTTCCCCCAGACTTTGGTCACATTTTTGGCTCCTCAGTTCAGTTCAGTCGCTCAGTCCTGTCCGACTCTTTGCGACCCCATGAATCACAGCATGCCAGGCCTCCCTGTCCATCACCAACTCCTGGAGTTCACTCAAACTCATATCCATCGAGTCGGTGATGCCATCTAGCCATCTCATTCTCTGTCGTCCCCTTCTCCTCCCGCCCCCAATCCCTCCCAGCATCAGAGTATTTTCCAGTGAGTCAACTCGTCGCATGAGGTGGCCAAAGTATTGGAGTTTCAGCTTTAGCATCAGTCCTTCCAATGAACACCCAGGACTGATCTCCTTTAGAATGGACTGGGCTCCTACATGTTACTAATACTTAGAAACATCCAGCCTACCTTCCCAGGACAATTCTCCATGTCTCTGAGGATGCCAGCCACACTGTCTCTAGCCCTCCCAGGCTAGAAGGCTCTGCCCTCCACTACTCAACTCATTTTCTCCTGAACACATTCATTTATCAATGATTCTCTCAAACATCCAGAGCCTGTTTACAGTCCAGAATGTAATACAATGTTCTAGCCATGGAGGGACCAGTGCAGTCCAGGATTCTCACTTTATTTTGGAAATCGGATCTTCATTGATATGCCCTAATGCTAAAGCTGAAACTCCAATACTTTGGCCACCTCATGCGACGAGTTGACTCACTGGAAAAGAGTCTGATGCTTGGAGAGATTGGGGGTAGGAGGAGACGGGGACGACAGAGAATGAGATGGCTGGATGGCATCACCGACTTGATGGACATGAGTTTGAGTGAACTTCGGGAGTTGGTGATGGACAGGGAGGCCTGGCGTGCTGTGATTCATGGGGTCGCAAAGAGTCGGACACGACTGAGCGACTGAACTGAACTGAATAAAGTTTAAAATCACCTTATTTTATTTTGAAATATAACATACACACAGAGACTTGCCTGGTATAAAGTGACAGTTCAGTGAGCTAACGATCACAGAGCAAACATCCACATACGCATCACCCAAGTCAAGAACTACGCTTGGACCACTCCTGCTGTACCCCCATGACCATGCCTTCCTCCTCCACAAAGGTAACTTCTATTATTTAATGGGCTTCCCTCATATGTCAATTGATAGAGAATCTGCCTGTAATGCAGGAAACTTGGGTTCGATTCCTGCGTTGGGAAGATAGATCCCCTGGAGAAGGAAGTGGCAATTCACTCCAGTATTTTTGCCTGGCAAATCCCATGGACAGAGGAGCCTGGCAGGCTACATGGGGTTGCAAGAGTTGGACACGACTGAGTGATTTTCACTTTACTTCACTTCATTCCTTTAAGGTAGTAATCTTCTTGCTTTTCTTAAAAGTTTTATCATCTTATATGTATGCCACATAGCACTATAGATTAGTTTCCCTGGCTTTGAATTTTATATACATGGAATCATATACATTGGCATCCTTTGGAATCTGACAGTTCATTCATTGGTGTGTTTGTGAGATTCAGGCATGTTGTTGTACATTTAGTTGTAATTTATTCATTTTCATTTCTGGAAAATTCCCATTTGCCTGAATTTGCTGCAATTTATTTATCTACTAATATTTTATTCCTAATGGACACATGGACTGTGTCCAGATTTTGGTAACTATGAACAAGCTGCCATAAACATTGGAGCACTCACACACATGCATTTAGGTTGGGTATACCTAAAAAATGGGCTTCCCTGGTGGCTCAGAGGTTAAAGCATCTGCCTGCAATGTGGGAGACCTGGGTTTGATCCCTGGGTTGGGTAGATCCCCTGGAGAAGGAAATGGCAATCCACTCCAGTATTCTTGCCTGGAAAATCCCATAGACATAGGAGCCTGGTGGGCTACAGTCCATGGGATAGCAAAGAATCGGATATGACTGAGCGACTTCACTTTACCTAAAAAAAGAAAGGCTTTCTAATTTCAGTTTAGCAGATAATAGCAACACATATTCCAAACTAGTTGTATCAAGTGACACTTTCAATAGAGAGCCAGTGGGAATTTGCTGTATGATGCAGGGAATCCAAAGTCGTGCTCAGTGACAACCTAGAGCGATGGGATGAGGAGGGGTGTGGGAGGGAGGTCCAAGAGGGAGAGGACATATATATATCTGTGGCTGATTCATGTTTAAGTATGGCAGAAACCATCACAATATTGTAAAGTAATTAACCTCTAATGAAAAATAAAACCAAACAAACTGACAATTTCACGAGCTCTGTGGGTATGTTCCAAATGTTCCTTGCTCTTGCCAACACTTAGAATTACTAATCTTTTTAACTTGAGCTAGTCTAGTGGTTTTATAGTGGCATCTCATTGTGGTTTTCATTTGCATTTCCCTAGTGATGAACAACGTTGAGCCCATTTTCACCTATTTATTAGGTGTTTATGGATTAGAGCTTTTGGCAACTCCTTAACAATCTGATTCATATTGAATCTGTAGCCAAATGAAATGGTTTCTGACAGAGGATGCTGTTTAGTCATAATTCCCTTATTGACTTCAGCTGGATTTTGGGTTCTGAAAGCAGGACCAAATATTCTTAGTGATAATGACAGCTAATACTTAACCGAGTGTCTACTGCATTCCAAGCACTGAGCTATGTTTGACATACATAGTGTCTCTTAATCCTCACAACCTAGATTGATACTGTTATTATCCTCTTTTTACAGGAGATAATACTAGGGTAGTAACTTAACCTAAGCTATCATAACTAACAAGTAGATTCAAATCACCAACTTTAGTTACTATAACAAATTGACTCCCAAAGATGGAAACACATGACTACAATTTTTAAAAAAACCTTTAAAATGATTAAAAGCTGAATAATAAAATGGACATGTAGCTGTCAAATGGAGAAAAATCATTGCAAAGTATGACACAGGATGAATGTTTATAACGTGCAAAGAGTCTTTACAAGTTAATGAAAGGACATGCACTTCAAAAACTGGTCAAATGTTTCATGGGTCCTGTAAATCTGGAAAATTCTGCACAAGTTTTTATGTTCTTCTACCCCCAGGAGGTATATGAGCAAACTTAATGAATCTGAGAAGTTTTGCACTAGAAATCTACTTTAACATGGAATTTTCATAATTGACAAACATAGCCTTTAGCATCCTGACGAATTAAATCCTTCGGAACAGACTGGTGAACTCTATAGTAACCACTGTGCTGTGCTTAGTCTCTCAGTCATGTCCAACTCTTTGCAACCCTATGGACTGCTGCCTGCCAGGCTCCTCTGTCCATGGGGCTTCTCCAGGCGAGAATACTGGAGTGGGTTGCCATGCCCTCCTCCAGGGATCTTCCCAACCCAGGGGTTGAACCCAGGTCTCCCACATTACAGGTGGATTCTTTACTGTCTGAGCCACCAGGGAAGCCAAAAACAACCACTACTTCCTTTGATTTCTAATCTAGTAAAACTTTCAACAAAGGAAACAAAATTAGTTTTGTCTCAGGTTTCTCAACTTTGATGCTATTGACATCTTGGACTGGATAATTCTCTGTTGTCGAAGGGGGGCAGTCTTAGGCATTTCAGGGTGTTCAGCAGCATCCTTGGTTTCTGCAGGGTAGATGCTAGGTGTCACTAGCATCCCCCCACCCCGAGTTGTGACAACCAAAACTGCCTCCAGATGTAACCAAATGCTCCCTGGGGGAAGACTACCCTGCCCCACCCCCTTAAGAACCATTGGTCTGGCCTTTCTGGTTTCTCGAGAACTCCTGTGGTGCCTCCTGATTACCTCCTAACTATGTAAGTGCTCCCCAAGCTGCACAGCACTTCACTCTATTCTGATCTCTCTGCCCTGTGGCATCCACTATTCTTTGTTTTAGTATAAGAAGGTCCATCTCTTGACTTGGAATCTCTCTTGTTTGTTAGAATTCCTTAGATCTCCAGGCACACCAAACCCTGTGGTTTCCTTGATGTGGAACCTCTTTTCATCCTTCCACCCTGCAGGTGGAATTAAGCTCCTTCCTTCAATCATCTCTACACTCCCTGCACAGCCTTCCATCAGACCCCCACCATGTGTTATACTTATTTATCTACGCAACTGTCCCAGTTTTTTGAGAGCAAGGACTGGGTCCTCTTCATCCTCTTATTGTCAGCACAGAGTAGGCGCCAATCAATACAAACAAAGGAGAAAAACAGACTTGAGGAGGATCAGGAATTTCAAGCATAGGATCCTGGGTGAATTTCCAGAAAAACTGAGTTAACTCACAGCCTCTTTACCAGTTTCTTCCTGGAAATGTTCTCCCTGCTTCTCTTCAGGCAGACAATCTTTCTTCTGGAGAGAAGGTGAAAGTCCTGTAAAAGGTACCGTCCTGTTTTTCTCCTCCTCAGCCATGAATATGACATCATCTGCTCATTTAGCATGCCCAGACCGTTCCTGATACTTTTCTCATTCGAAACAGAAAGAAAAAAGCCCTTTTCCCTTGATCTCAGCATTTTCTGCAAACCTCAGTTTATTCCAGCCAGTGACACTTCTCTTCCTTAGAGATGAGTCCTCCTTTCCATGTTCTGGGAGTTCCTCTTGGGCCTGCATCTCTGGGAGGCATCCCCTCCTCTGACATTGCGTCAGTCTCTTTAAGTGTTTCCTTCTTTTATTTCCTGTCTGGGATTATTTTAAGCTTTAGAAACGGAATTTAATTCTTGGGAACCTTCTAGCTTTACAAAAGCTGTCCAAAATGGCAGCAGGGGGCAAGAAGAAAAGGACATTTTTGAGAAAAAATAGTAAAGGGCAAGTGACAGGACATGACGACCATGTGGACAGAGGAGGGGAGATGATTCCCAGATTTCTGTTTGAAGACAGTGGAGGGACTGGTGATTCCTGCTGTAAAGAGGGTCCCAGGAAGAGGAGGAGGATGAAGACAAGGAAGGAGAGTGGGCTCTCTGAAAAGAAAATGGGTGTGGTCTGGGACTTTAACAGTCTGAGGTTTCCTGGGGGGACCAGTGGCGATGCAGGGAGGTAACTGGATAGAAGAGCCCGATGCGCTGCACAGCAAGTGCGACTGGAGGGCTGCTCGTGTGTAGACGGGAGCTGCAGTGGAGAGAGGAGCCGAGAGCTCAGATAGTGTGTGCTGATGGAACAGACGAGGCTAAAGATGGAGCAGGAAGGGAAGCCCTTGAAGGAGACGGTGAAGGAGCGGTCAGAGAGAGAGCCAGAGATCCAGGAGAGGGGCATGAATCTCAGGACAGAAAGGAGGGCCAGCAGCTTCAAATGATGTAGGGACAGAGATAAGATCACTGAATTAGCAGCAGAGGGTCACTGAGGACCACGGGGAGGGCAGCCTTATGAGGGCAGGGAGCTGTAGTCAGATGACAGGGGATGGAGGAGAGGTAGGGAGAACAGGCAGTGGGGAACAGGCTTAGGGTGAAGAAGGAGTCAGTCAACCAAGCAACAAACTGAGGGGCTAGGGTGCACCCGGGGCCACTGTGAGCAGTGGGAACAGTAGGGAGCAAACAGTGCCCTCACAATGTGTACTTTTTAGGGAGCGGAAATAGGGCTTTAAAAAAAAAAGTTACTTTTTTCTTCCAGTTTTACTGCAACATAATTGATAAAAAGATTCATTTTAAAGATGTTTATAAGAAGTATCATCATTTGCCAGATGAGGAGGCCAAAAGAAGTTAGATGGCAACTTGCTCCAGTTAACATAAAAGTCAGAGCTGAGGTCACGCCCTGACCTGTCTGACCCTTTCCATCCTTTGCTGCTTGAAGGGGATGGAGGTTAGGTGAAAAGAGGTTACACAGAAGGCATATGGCAAGGGAAGAATGGAGGTGCAGGGTGCAGGGTTATTCATGGTTGGACTGTGCCTACACAAAGCAAGGTTTCTATTGGCCCCTGCTGGCACACAACTGTGCTGGGCCTCGTATGTGGGCTCAGGTTCCTCCAATGGGGACCGCAGGCACTGAAATCTACCTGTTCTCAAATGGTCCTGTTTGAGCCAGAAGCTTGAGAGGTAGCCTGTTGTGGCCCCACCCCCAACTTCCCCATCCCCATCCACCTTATTTAGGAGTAAATCTCTAGAAGCACAGGCACTGATCAATATCCCTCCACGAGATTTATAGAGAGGTACCAGAAAGAGACAGGGTCTTTCTTCCTCTGGGACGGTGAGCTTAGGGACGAGAGCAGGCCACCCACGTCTGTCTAACTCAACCATCTGAAGAAAACACCAGGTAGAGATAAATAGGACCAAGAGCTCCGATATTGTTTGAGCTCCTGGATCCAGCTTTGCCTGAATCTATCAAGAATTATCCGACATACACCAAAATAAACTCAAAATGGATTAAAGAGCTAAATGTAAGACCAGAAACTATAAAACTCCTAGAGGAGAACGTAGGCAAAACACTCTCCGACATAAATCACAGCAGCATCCTCCATGACCCACCTCCCAGAATATTGGAAATAAAAGCAAAAATAAACAAATGGGACCTAATTAAAATCAAAAGCTTTGGCACAGCAAAGGAAACTATAAGTAAGGTGAAAAGACAGCCTTCAGAATGGGAGAAAATAATAGCAAATGAAGCAACTGATAAAGGATTAATCTCCAAAATATACAAGCAGCTCCTGCAGCTCAATTCCAGAAAAATAAATGACCCAATCAAAAAATGGGCCAAAGAACTAACAGACATTTCTCCAAAGAAGACATCAAGATGGCTAACAAACACATGAAAAAATGTTCAACATCCCTCATAATCAGAGAGATGCAAATCAAAACCACAATGAGATACCATTTCACACCAGTCAGAATGGCTGCTATCCAAAAGTCCACATGCAATAAATGCTGGAGAGGATGTGGAGAGAAAGGAACCCTCTTACACTGTTGGTGGGAATGCAAACTAGTACAGCCACTATGGAGAACAGTGTGGAGATTCCTCAAAAAACTGGAAATAGAACTGCCATATGATCCAGCAATCGCACTCCTGGGCATACACACCGAGGAAACCAGAATTGAAAGAGACACATGTACTCCAATGTTCATTGCAGCACTGTTTATAATAGCCAGGACATGGAAGCAACCTAGATGTCCATTTGCAGATGAATGGATAAGAAAGCTTTGGTACATATACACAATGGAGTATTATTCAGCCATTAAAAAGAATACATTTGAATCAGTTCTAATGAGGTGGATGAAACTGGAGCCTATTATACAGAGTGAAGTAAGCCAGAAAGAAAAACACCAATACAGTATACTAACGCATATATATGGAATTTAGAAAGATGCAAATGATAACCCTGTATACGAGACAGCAAAAGAGACACAGATGTATAGAACAGTCTTTGAGACTCTGTGGGAGAGGGTGAGGGTGGGATGATTTGGGAGAATGGCATTGAAACACGTATGTTGTCATATGTGAAACAAATCACTAGTTCAGGGTCGATGCATGTTATAGGATGCTCGGGGCTGGCGTTCGGGGATGACCCAGAGGGAGGATAAAGGGAGGAGGGAGGTGGGAGGGGGGTTCAGGAGGGGGAACTTATGTAAACCCGGGGCAAATTCATGTCAATATATGGCAAAACCAACCAATATAATATTGTAAAATAATTTGCCTCCAATAAAAAATAAATTACTTAAAAAAAAAAAAACTATCCGAGACTTTCTGATGCTTGAACCAATGAATTATCTTTTGTGCTCTAACTTGAGTTGTATTTCTATACTTGCAACTGCAAAAATATGACCAGTACAGTTTGTCACAATATGTTGGAACCGAGCAGGACCCTCTTGGGCCTTCCTGGGACAGACCCCTCCCCCACAGCTTCTGCTGAGGTTCCTCTCTGAAGTATTTAGATAATAGTATCTGAAGCACACTTCCTGAGTTGTTTTTGCAGATGCTAAAACCATCACTGAATGGAAGAAATTAAAACTACTTGAAGATCATGAGTCTCCAGACCTACTGATGCCTAAGGACTGATCGTATTAACCCCTCTATGACCTAACCATCAACCAATCAGAGAATTGTGTAAACTGATCACATACCCTGAGACCCCCTCCCTCACCTGGCCTTTAAGAATGCTCAGCTGAAACCCTTTGGGAAGTTCAAGGTTTTAAGCAGGAGCCCCCAGTCCTCCTTGACAATCAATGCTGCACTCACTTTCATCACAACCTGGTGTCAGTAGACTGGCTTCAGAGCATGTGGGCGAGTGGACCCAAGTTTGGTTCTGTAACAGTGTCAGCTGTGACTGTGTAAGATATGTTTTTGACTTTTGTGGAAACTGACTCCAGGGGCTTCCTCCATGGAGCCATGGGCATTCACCACCTTCTAGGTGCTAACTCCGCAGGTGATAAAGAGATGAGTAAGACATGTGCTTATACACAGCTGTGGAGATGGTAAGAACCATCTACAAAGCGCCATACATCCACTTCTCTGAATCTACAGCCATGGGAACTGATTAGCCAGGGAGGGTTTGGCAAGTATGGACTGAGCTGGAGAGGTGACCCATGAGAGCTCAGAGGAAGGTGCGTTATGGCGGGGAGAGAGTGAATGTAGGGTTCCTCTAACACTCTGTTCTGGGAGGCTGGGCTAAGGTGGGGGTGTTGGGGGATACAGAGGGAGGGGAGCAGGTGGTCCGGGGGAGCCGCAAGAGTATTAACATAAGTGGAAGGAAGAGCTGCTTCTCATACCTTTCCCATTCCAGCGTGGGCATGTCCCAGCTTCACCACCACGGGGAAGTGAGGGGCTATGAGCTGAAAGAGACAAGAGAAAACCACTCATTAGCATCCCAGAGCATCGCCGCCAACACTCTGGTCACTAGTGCAACCTGTGAGGCCCACATAGATGCATATATACAGTTCTGACTGATTTCATGATGTTGTACGACAGAAACCAATACACCATTGTAAAGCAATCATCTTCCAATGAAGAAAAATAATAGTGGTCACACCAAGATGAGAACAAGCATTTATGGGCTGCACTGTGTGGGCGCTGTGTTGACCTACTGTCCTGGACTCCCACCTTTAAAGAATGATGGGGCAGCAGGCTGGCCTGGTTGGTTCCCTGTCACACCCGCAGCAACAGAACGCAGCCTGACCCAGGGAAGGGGCTGACACAGAATCTGTGCCACAGTCTATGTCTGGGTGAGACCTGTAAGGCATGCATGCCTCCCCCTGTGATACACAGGAAGAGGGGCTCAAATGGTCAGATGCTTGTCTTGGCCATGCTTACTCAGCTAGGAAGTGAGGGGAGCAGGACTGAAGCTAGGCTACGCATTTCCTTCTCAGGCTGTTTGTATGTTGTTTGAAAAAGGTTTGTGTGGCGTCTAGAAGTATACTTGGAGTTTTTAAGGGCAGAGGTTACCCCTCATCATTATTTAGTAATAATTCCAAGACTTGGTCAGCTCCAGAAGAGGTAATCATGTCCCACCCTCTATGCCGTACAGGTTTCTGTTCTGGTGCCTGTCCCTCCATCCTGGACTGTCCCCTGACACCCTGGACGTTCTGAGAGGAGGAACCAGGTCTTCCCTCCTGGTGCCCAGCACCTGGTCTGACACATAGGAGCGACTGTAGCTGCAACAGATGGTCTGCTGTGGGTCCCAAAGCCATGGTCTGGACCTCATCTCATTCTCCCCCACCAAGGTCCCATGAGGCAAGCAGTAAAGAAATTCTTGTAACACTTCACAAAAAGTCGAGATTCAGGCAGCTGCTGGGAAGGGGTGGAACTGGAACATGAACTGGGGTCTGTTACACTCCAAGCTCAATGTGACTTGTTTCCTCTAAGACCTAAGGAAGGGCTTCCTGC
Source organism: Moschus berezovskii (assembly GCF_049115385.1). NCBI lineage: Eukaryota > Metazoa > Chordata > Mammalia > Artiodactyla > Moschidae > Moschus > Moschus berezovskii. The sequence continues at coordinate 76,020,392 of NC_142465.1, forward strand.
AATAGAGGCTGAATAAGAAATTTCTTCCCTGATTTCAGGCTAAAATGTATAATATCCTAGTGTCTAGCGTTAACAAATGCAGATTTTACAAAAGGCAATATTTGTTTTTGATTCCAAAAGCAACATGTTCAGTTCAGTCGCTCAGTCGAGTCCGACTCTCCGCGACCCCATGAATCACAGCATGCCAGGCCTCCCTGTCCATCACCAACTCCCGGAGTTCACTCAAACTCATGTCCACAGAGTCGGTGATGCCATCCAGCCATCTCATTCTCTGTCATCCCCTTCTCCTCCCGCCCCCAACCTTTCCCAGCATCATCACTATAAAATTTTGGAAACTATAATAAAGTACTATGTCTTTATGTATAAAGAAAACAATAAAAATCACCCTTGACCTTTAATGGTTTTGGTGTATTATCTGTTTCCTTTTTTTTTAATCTAAATTTTTTCTTTTGATTTGTTCTGTTCTTACAAAGTTGGGAGTATAATGCATACCCAATTCTGCTTCTTGCTCTTTCCACTTCATGTTATAAGTGGTAAGCATGTTCCCGGTGGTAATATTTGTCAGTTTAAAAGTTATTATGGAATATTTCACATGAGAAAAGACTTAAAAAGCAATATTGTGAATATCAATTAGCTTTAGCAATCAACCATTGTCCAAACAGTTGAAGCCCCTGATGTCCTTCTTTCTCATCACATTTCCTTCCCTCCTATCTCAGACATAACCATCATATAAATTACGTGTTTATTATTCCCTTGTGTTTATTCATATTTAACTACTACATCAGTTCAGTTCAGTTCAGTTGCTCAGTAGTGTCCGACTCTCCACGACTCCATGAATCACAGCACGCCAGGCCTCCCTGTCCATCACCAACTCCTGGAGTTCACTCAACCTCATGTCCATCGAGCTGGTGATGCCATCCAGCCATCTCATCCTCTGTCATCCCCTTCTCCTCCCGCCCCCAATCCCTCCCAGCATCAGAGTCTTTTCCAATGAGTCAACCCTTTGCATGAGGTGGCCAAAGTATTGGAGCTTCAGCTTTAGCATCAGCCCTTCCAATGAACACCTAGGACTGATCTCCTTTAGTATGGACTGTTTGGATCTCCTTGCAGTCCAAGGGACTCTCAAGAATCTTCTCCAATACCACAGTTCAAAAGCATCAATTCTTTGGCGATCAGCTTTCTTCACAGTTCAACTGTCACATCCATACATGACCACTGGAAAAACCATAGCCTTGACCTTTGTTGGCAAAGTAACGTCTCTGCTTTTTAATATGCTATCTAGGTTGGTCATAACTTTCCTTCCAAGGAGTAAGCGTCTTTTATTTCATGGCTGCAATCAGCATCTACAGTGATTTTGGAGCCCCCAAAAATAAAGTCTGACACTGTTTCCACTGTTTCCCCATCTATTTCCCATGAAGTGATGGGACTAGATGCCATGATCTTAGTTTTCTGAATATTGAGCTTTAAGCCAACCTTTTCACTCTCCTCTTTCACTTTCATCAAGAGGCTTTTTAGTTCCTCTTCACTTTCTGCCATAAGGGTGGTGTCATCTGCATATCTGAGGTTATTGATATTTCTCCCGGCAATCTTGATTCCAGCTTGTGCTTCTTCCAGCCCAATGTTCCTCATGATGTACTCGGCATATAAGTTATATAAGCAGGGTGACAATATACAGCCTGAGTCGGACATGACTGAGGGGCTGAACTGAACTGACTGAACTGAATCTGCAAAATGGGGACAATAATGCCCAACTCACAGGTTAGTTGGGAGAAGAAGAAATGACATAAAGAATGTAAAACTGGCACCACATAGAGGTTCCAAATCAAAGCGTGAAGTAGAGTTGCAGGGAGGAAGGAGAGAACTCTGGTTTTGTAGGGCAAAGAGAGAGACAAAGGGGGAGGCTGGATGATGGAAGAAAGAGAGAAGAGGCTCCAACGTAGCAGTGTCTGGTTAAGAGCAGGCGAGGGAGTGAAATGAAGACCAACGAAGGAAAATCAGGGGGCTACACCACAGGGAGTCATCAGAGGTGATTAAAGTTTGGCAGTTTTAATATGTAAGAACCTTAGCAGTCATCTTACCTATCCCCTGTATTAACATGTTAAGGCAGGTAGAATTTCTGGGAATGCTCCCTAAGATGTCCCACTCTAATCTCTGGAGTCTGAGAATGTGATGAGATTGTCATACAATGATTGGTCTGTTAAATGCACAGCTGACCTTAAAACAGGGAGATTATCTTAATCGATTCACATGAGCTCTTAAAAGCAGAGAACTTTCTTCAGGAGAGGAAGGCAGAGAGATTCGAAGCATGAGAAAGACTTAATATATCATTCCTATGCCAAGAGCTGAAGGCAGCCCCTGGCTGAAAGCGAGCAGGGAACTGGGGACCTCAGATCCATAGCTGCAAAGAACTGAATTATGTAGGTAAGAAGAATGAGCTTGGGGAGAAACTTGAGCTCTGGAGAATGTGGCATGCCAGCATCTTGATTTCAGTTGGATGAGACCCTAAGCAGAGAACCTTGTCATGCCATCCCATCCGATATACGTCAACTGTGAACTAATAAAGAGGTATTCTTTTAAGCTGCTAAATTTGTTAGAGAAGTAATAGGAAACTAATACATATGTCCTCCTAGATACTGAAGACCAAAGAGTGAAGTGGTTGTTTTCACAACATATAATAACAGAACTAGTCAAGCTCATATGTTTTGAGTCTTAATCAAGTCCTCTGTCTACCAAGGCACACTTTCCTGGGGACCATATGCATCTCTGAGGTGCAATAAATACTTTTTCCTAATCATAAGGATCAATAAAATAGTATAAGATCAAATCAATTCAGTAGGCACTAATTGAAATCAGAACTATTATGTGGCTGACTCTCTGTTTTATGTTGTGTAGGACACACAGAAGATTGAGACAGGGTTTCCTAGAGAGATGAACTATGCAATGAAAGAGCAGAACCAGAAGTACAGGGGGTGAGTCTGAGTGGGTGGTGTCATGAGCAAGTCTCCATAGAAAAGGAAGACTCAGAGAAGGATTCCGAAGGATGAGTAGCTTTGTGGGTGGGTGGAGGGAAGGCTTGGCATCCCTCAAGAGGTGAATGGTGCAGAGTACTATAGTCTTCCCATGAAGGGTGTTTAGATTCTTCATGAGCTCTAATGAATGAAGACTCAAAGGAAGGGAGGATTTATCTTATGATACTTAATATGAGTTTATCACCATTAAAGTGATTTTGGACATAATTTCTAAGTGGAATTAAATATTTGAACTGAGTGCCCTTCTCCAACACTCTTAAATGAGACTAGAGGAACATATTAATGGTCAAAAATAGTGGGAGTAGAAATTGACACAGAAAGTCAATCAAGGGAAATCTGAGAATTTACAGTAGGATATTTCAAAGAAAGTATTTTGAAAATGTGTTTAAAACAATGAATTTTCCTGATACTTTGAGAAAGTTTCCTTTGCCATTTTTTACTTTGGTTGAGAAAAGAATTATTTTCAGAACCAGCTTGCGAGTCTCTGAGCTGGTGTTCTGAGAAGGAAGAGGCAATTTGGGGCCAGATTGCTAGAGGCCTTCAAATCTGAAGGGAAGAATTTAGGTTGCTTGGATGGGCTGGAGAAATAGCTCAGCTCTGGGACAGGAGCATGACCTGTCAGCTGAGGGCAGGTTTAATTGTACTGGAAGAGGCTGAAGGGCCAGGCTTCAACAGTATGTGAACTGTGAACTTCCAGATGTTCAAGCTAGATTTAGAAAAGGCAGAGAAACCAAAGATCAAATTGCCAATATCTGCTGGATCATCGAAAAAGCAAGAGAATACCAGAAAAACATCTACTTCTGCTTTACTGCTTATGCCAAAGCCTTTGACTGTGGAGATCACAATAAACTGTGGAAAATTCTTCAAGGAATGGGAATACCAGACCACCTAGCCTGCCTCCTGAGAAATCTGTATGCGGGTCAAGAGGAAACAGTTAGAACTGAACATGGAACAACAGACTGGTTCCAAATCGGGAATGGAGTATGTCAAGGCTGTATATTGTCACCCTGCTTATTTAATTTATATGCAGAGTACATCATGAGGAATGCTGGGCTGGAAGAAGCACAGGCTGGAATCAAGATTGCCGGGAGAAATAGCAATAACCTCAGATATACAGATGACACCACCCTTATGGCAGAAAACGAAGAAGAACTAAAGAGCCTCTTGATGAAAGTGAAAGAGGAGAGTGAAAATGCTGGCTTAAAACTCAACAATCAGAAAACGAAGATCATGGCATCCAGTCCCATCACTTCATGGCAAATAGATGGGAAAACAATGGAAACAGTGAAAGATTTTACTTTTTGGAGCTCCAAAATCACTGCAGATGGGGATTGCAGTCACAAACTGAAAAGATCCTTGCTCCTTGGAAGAAAAGCTATGACCAACCTAGACAGCTTATTAAAAAGCAGAGACATTACTTTGCAGACAAAGGTCTGTCTAGTCAAAGCTATGGTTTTTCCAGTGGTCATGTACGGATATGAGAGTTGGACTATAAAGAAATCTGAGCACCGAAGAATTGATGCTTTTGAGCTGTGGTGTTGGAGAAGACTCTTGAGAATCCCTTGGACTGCAAGGAGATCTAACCAGTCCATCCTAAAGGAGATCAGTGCTGGGTGTTCATTGGAAGGACTGATGCTGAAGCTGAAAACTCCAATATTTGGCCACCTGATGTGAAGAACTGACTCAACAGAAAAGATCCTGATGCTGGGAAAGACTGAAGGCAGAAGAAGAAGGAGATACAAGAGGATGAGATGGTTGGATGGCATCACTGACTTGATGGATATGAGTCTGAGTAAGCTCCGGGAGTTGGTGATGAACAGGGAAGCCTGGTGCATTCCGCAATCCATAGGGTTGCAAAAAGTCGGACAGGACTGAGTGACTGAATTGAACTGAAGGACCAGAGAGCAATTTGGAATTGGTTACGACCGACTTGAAGCGCTACTGGTTGTGCTTAAACTAGGGTGGGGGTGATGGAGAGAGTGGGGACACTCCCAAAAAGTTTTTTAAGTTACATTAAAAAAAAATGGAACTATCATCTCCAAATGACCATAGGAACTCAAGACTAGGATTGTCTACAACTTTATCCTCTAATCAAATCAGTGTTTGCTTTGGTCCATCCTACTTTATAGTCCTCAGTTATATGTCCAATTAAAAAAGGGATATTGTGCAATATTAGAGAAAGAATTTTATATTTATTCACTTACCCTTACATCATTAATTTTTTCCCTATTTTTGCCACAGTTTTTTTTTTTTTCTTTTCTTTATATCCCTCCCCTACTTCCCACCTCATCCTCTGCCAGGTGAGGATGAGATGGTTAGATAGCATTACTGACTCAATGGACATCAATCTGAACTCCAGGAGATAGTGAGGGACAGGGGAACCTGGTGTGCTGTAGTCCATGCAGTTGCAAAGAGTTGGACATGACTTAGTGACTCAACAACAACAACAACCCACGCTCCAGCCCAGGTGACTGATCTCATTGTCCGGGTGATTTCTGCCCAATACCTGTTATGCTCCATCTTTGCAAATATTTATACACATGTATGAATGATACCAATTTTTTCCAAAATGGCTCTTTTTACCTCACAACTCATCATGTGTACTTCCTTCACCATGACAGTAGTACACTCCTAATCCCATAGTTTTAATAGCTTCACGATATCCCACAGGGCACGTGGATTGCAATTTCTTGGCCATTTTCCTATAATGTCCATTGGTGCCATTTTCCCTCTCTCTTTCTGCTGCTATGAGCAATACCACTAAATATCTTTGTACACGTGAGCTTCTATGCTCGTGTCATAATACCTAGTTAAGAGCTTCTCAAGGGGAGAATCAGCAGTATTTGGAGATATCCTGCTAGGTTTCTAGAGTCACATGTAAAAGCTTGAGAAAGAACAAGGATGCTATCATACTGCACCCTGGATGGATCCCCCCACTATATGCTCTTCCAGTTTAATGACAGCCATACTTATTGAGTGTCTCATAAGGGCCAGGGATGGTTCCAGGCACTCAGATTTGTTAGCATTCTCCCCTTTCCTGAAGTGACAGATAAAAAATCAGGGTCAAGCCATCTGTCAAGGTCAGCCAGTGAGGAAACGGTGGAGCTCCTCCACTGCCACCCAGGTCTTCTCCCCATGCTTCCCCTTTCCCTTCCCAAGCCATTCAATTGGGTTTCAAAGGCCACTCTTATTTCCACTCATTTGTAACATGCCAGCCCCTCCCCAAACACAAGACAGGTCATGGAGGACAAAAAACATCTTGTCGGCTATTTTCTCTCTTCCCTTCCCAACAATAGCTTTATTTAGTTCCCTGGGGATAGCAGGCCTACATCAGTCTCTCAGACTCCCTGTTCCCGCTCACATGCCCCCGGGGGCTCCAGAGTTCAGCACTGCCCAATGGCGTGAGAGGCCTGACATCCTGTTAGAAGGGGCGAATCAATTTTTGAAACCAGAGATCCCCAGCCTGATAAGGGCTCTATTCAGAAGTCTCCCAAGAAAACCAAGTAAGTGGGGGTTGCCCAGGGCTCCTGCTAGGCCTTCTCTTGGGGGGTTGGAGTCAGAGCAGTATGAGCCCAGATCAGGGTTGTACCAACCTCACCTTCAAGCCAATGAATTGGAGAGCTGGGACCTGAGTGGTCTGGGGCAGCTCCCCATTGAAGGAGGCAGCTCTCTGTATATTCACGAGTCTCTGGAGATTTAAATACACACTGTTTGGTCCTGGCTAAATGATGGAGAAAGCAAGGCTTGGAAGAATCTGGGGGAGGAAAACAAGGACCAAAAACTCCTTGGAAGGTTTCAAGGAGAAGGTGGGCTCCATCCACACCACTGAGGCTCTGCCTGATCTAGTTCTTCCTACCTCTTGTTTCATATTGTGTTTTCCCCTCCTTCCCACCCGAGCTTCTGTCTGCAAGTTATGTTCCAACACATGGGCCTTTCAGATCTTTACTGAATGAGCCTCATTCCCTCCGGCCACAGGGCTTCTGCATATGCTGCTCCTTTTTTCTGAAAGATGCTACCTAACACCGTTTTCTAGGACACCCCTTTTCAGACTTCACAGCTCAGTTGATATGCTCTGTCCCCAGAGTGCACTTCCCTGGATACTGGTCTGAAAAATAAGTGCTTCTTGAATCTTCTTTATCACACCATGAACTTTCCCTTCATAGAGTTAGCCACTGTTTGTAATTGCACATTTATTTTCTTTGTTGTCATTCTCTCAAATCCAAGGTAGGTGCTCTGAGAGAACAAGGTGCCCTGCGTGTTTCATTTACAGCTGCACCCCCGGCTCTGTCTAGGGGCCGGCATACAGTAGATTGTGCATGAAGGGTATATATTGGATGGGTGTTAGACAAAGGCTTCCAGCACAGGGAATGACGTCACATGTATACAGGTAGAGCTGCACAGAGTTTGGGGAAAACTTGTTAGTAAAGGTTGGTGTGAGTAGAGGCTTGCTGGGGAAGCAGTGGGAACTAGGGTGAAAATGTGGGCATGGGCAAGCTTGGGGGGGGGGTGGTGCTTACACATGAGGAAGGGATTTAGGATGGTTTCTGTGAACACTGGGCAGCCACTGAGGGTTTGGGTGCAGAGTGTAGACAAAGCAAGTTCAGGCAGACTTCTGGTGGCTGTGTTAACATGAGCTCCCATTTTGGAGCACTTATAGTGTACCAGGAATGGCGCTAAACACTTTACCTGTTTCGTCTCATTTAAATCTCTTGACACATCTATGAGATGACTCCTATTTTTAGCCCCATCTCCTATGGCTCAGTGGTAAAGAATCCGCTTGCAGTGCAGAAGATGCTGGGGATGCAGGTTCAATCCCTGAGTCAGAAAGATCCCCTGGAGTGGGAAATGGCAACCCACTCCAGTATTCTTACCTGGGAAATTTCATGGACAGAGGAGCCTGGTGAGCTACAGTCCATGCGGTCACAAAGAGTCAGACATGACTGAGCATGCATGCTATGCTACTACATATGAAGGAAGTGAAGGTTGAGAGAGGTGAAGATGCCTGCTTATTATTACTCATCAAGGAAGTGGAGGAACTAGGATTTGGCCGGAGCCGTCCTGCTGCTGCTTCTGGATAATCATGCTATTCATCATCAAGGGCTTCCATGTGTTCAGAACTGTGTCTACTTGTTGATTTGGTTGAAAAGGGTGGGTGGAGGCCAGCAGACTCATTAGGACAAGACTGGCTACTGTAATGACCAAGCAGCTTGGGGCCCGGGCAGCATGAACTATGGAGCCAGAAGGCCCCTAGGGTTCACATCCAGCTGACACCTATGGTTATGAGCCTGCGGGCAACTCATTGGCCACTCTTGTGACTCAGTTTTCTCGTACCCCTAGTAAGATCACTTGATGAACTGACATTATAATAGGCATCTGTCACTAAACAGTCACTGCTGGTGAAGAGGCTTAAATAGAGTTAGAGGATGTCCAAGGCCTGGCATGTAGTCAGACAGCATGCATGCTATGTGCTAAGTTGCTCAGTCATGTCTGACTCTTTCAGACCCCCATGGATTGTAGCCTACCAGGCTCCTCTGTCCATGGGATTCTCCAGGCAAGAATACTGCAGTGAGATGCCATGCCCGCCTCCAGGGACTCTTCCTGACTCATGGATTGAACCCATGTCTTTTAGGTCTCCTGCATTGACAGGATGGTTCTTTACCATTAGTGCCACCTGGGAAGCCAGTAGGACAGCAATCCATACTAGTTCTCATTTATTTCACATCTGTGATCTGAGGGGCATGGAGTGGGGAAGGGGATTCAAGGCCTGATGGACAGAATTCAGTCATTCCTGGGACACAGGAAAGAGAGAGAAGAAGGCAAGGAAGCCTGATGCCACATGGTCCGCAGGGAACTCAATGAAGGTTTGACAGATATGGGGAGGCGCAGAAACAGGGCTTGTTACAGACATTTAAAAAGATTCATTCAAAAGAGAAAACAGACACATCCTGACAGCTGCTTGATAAACCTTAACCTTTGTGTGTAATATCTGACAGAATCGTCTTGGAGTTTAAGTACTGCATGCTAAGAAAGTCCTATCTTGAGGGAGGAGAATGGACAAGATGACCTATGGCAATCCTTTCCAATCTTTTAATGCTGTGACAAATCTACAAATAACCAAGGTGACTGAAAGACAAGACAAAACATGTCATGACAAAACTGACCACAGCCTACAGGACTCTGTGATCTGGCTCCAGCGTTTCCCCGACCCCCACCCCGTCTTACCCATGAACCCCCAACAATTTCTCTACCCCAGTCTTTCTGGCTTTCTTTCGACCTGATACTGGCTTTGTTCCTTCTAGCCACAGGGCCTTTACACGTGCTGTTCTCTTTGCCTGGAACACTCTCCCTGCTCCTCCTATCCACACATCAGATCATGGCTCCACTGCTACTTCATCAAGAAGCTGGCACTCACCTTCTTGCCTAGCTAACAGCCCACTTAACTCTTTCTCTTCCTTAGCACTTGGCCATTTTAAATTTACCTGTGAGACTGCTGAACAATCATCTGATTCCCTCACTAGTCTGTTACCTCTGTAAGAAGTTTCAGGTCTGTGACTGCTACTGCTCATCACTGAACCCTCAGGCCTCTCCTGAGTTACCGACCTGCCTCAAAAACCCAGCCCCAGATGGTCTCACAGGTACATCCAGCCCAACCAAGGAAACCCATGAGGTTTCCAAGCAACCTCAAAAATGTCCCATCAGAAATGCTCTCTCCTTTTCCTGTATCCTGATCTCAGTCAAAGGTCCCACTACTCACCCAGGTGTCAGAGGTCCCACCTGCCTTCCCTCCTTTTGTATCTGCCCTCAACCAGGTCTGGCATATAGGAGGGGCCCAGAAAACGTTGGCTAAATGAGGTCTGTGGCCTCATGGCCCAGCTTAACGCTCTCTGCCCTTAGAACCCCACCTCTGAACTCTCTGCATCACCTCCTCCTACTTTTAGAGTGTCTTGGAAAAATACTGGTAGCATTTTTAGAAAAATTAAATTAAACCTGCCCTACAAAAACACAAACATTCCTTTTTCTTACATTTCCTGTTTCCCTGAGAAACGGAATAGTCAAAAATAAACACACCGATAGGATGGCAATATTTGCCTGCGAATACACTTTTCTTGTTTTCACCCCAGTGATGTTAATGGCACTGAACAGGCTTGGGCTGCCAGCTCTCCTCCTGGGAGGATTTCAGGTTTATTCACAATTCGGACAGCATCCCAGCAAAACTGTGGCTCTGGGAAGGGTCTGAATGACCAAGGTGATGAAGACCACCCTGAATGGATAGACACAGCCATGTTATTTTAAGTTCCCTACGTTTTCCATTGTCATTAATTTCTATTCACAATTTTGTTGCAGCTCCATCTCTCAGTGGGAAAAAGCCTTCTTTATAATCAGAGGATCCCTAACATGGGAAAGTATTGTGTTTTTTTTTAGTCACTTCAGAAAATAGCTAAATAATAACCACTCTTTCAGCATCTGTATTTCTTTGCTTCAGTTTATGTTCACAGTGTAGTGTCTTAAGATTCAAGATAAATATGATATTTTGGTTAAAGGCACTCATTGGTGTTGAGTAGAACTTGCTCACTTGGGGCTATAAGCAAAGGGACATGTCATTTCCTCTGTCTGGTTCAGGGAAGCGCTATTCATGGAATGCTGTAGAATGAGGAGGAAGAGTGAGCATAGGCTTTGAAGCCAGACACAGCAGATTAAATACTGTTGGGTCACTTCCTATCGGAGCACTCTTGGGCAACTCAGTTCCCAGGTTCGTTTTCTGTAAAAGGGAATAGATACACCAGCAATGAAGATTATTGTGAAGATTTGAGTTTGTATGTAAATCACACACTACATATAGCTGGATCTTGGCCAGAAATTCTCTGGGGATAATCTGAACCATGGTTTTTCCAGTAGTCATGTATGGATGTGAGAGTTGGACCACATCCATCACTTTCAGGGAAAGTGCCAAAGAATTGATGCTTTTGAAATGTGGTGTTGGAGGAGACTCTTCAGAGTCCCTTGGACTGCAAGATCAAATCAGTCAATCCTAAAGGAACCTGACCCTGAATAAATCACTGGAAAGTGATCCTGAAGCTGCAACTCCAAAACCTGGCTACCTAATTCGAAGAGCCGACTCATTGGAAAAGACCCTGATGCTGGGAAAGATTGGAGGCAGGAGGAGAAGGAGGGCAACAGAGGATGAGATGGTTGGATGGCATCACCGACTCAATGGACACGAGTTTGAGTAAACTCCAGGAGATAGGGAAGGACAGGGAAGCCTGGCGTGATGCAATCCATGGGGTCACAAAGAGCTGGACATGACTTAGTGACTGAACAACAATAATATTCCATTGTATGAAGTTTTAAAATTTTAAGCAGATTTTAAGCACACCTTGGATGAGGCTAGATGTGTATATCCAGTGACTGCAAACCATGAAGGCAAGTGAAAGTCTTAGCAAGTTTCAATAAACAAGGATAATATTTTGGCAATGCCAAAAGTATTGATCTTAAAAAATTATAATATATGGTTGGGCATCTTATGAATTTATAATACTTGGGAAGGAGGAAGGCTTTTTATTGACAAACTGACACTGGCTTGCAGGTTCTTGCTTCCTGTGTGTGTCAGACCTTATCTGTCTCATTCCCCACTGTTTCTTCAGTCCTTGCAAGCAGAGGGTCCAAGCCAGATTGTTAGTCCAATTATTGGAGCAAGCAGGATCTCTGCTTCTGGCACATTCTTACTGAATTTGTCATCCCAGCAACAAGTTGATAAAGAGAAGGGCTAAGAGGGAAACAAGTCTAGCACAAACAAGGAAGTATCAAGAAATACTGGTACTGGGGACCCATGAGCAGAGCAAGAGAGAAAGTGACCTCTGGTGATCCCTCCCCTTTATAAGACCACTGCCTCTTTCCTTCCGAAAACTACCTTAACTTTCCAAGCCCTCATGGCCAACTTTGAAGCCATTCAGAGAGGAAGCTTTGAGGTGTGAGTTTCACAATCCTACCAGCAAAGCTAAGGCTGTGATTGCTCATATACATTGACTTCCACATTTATTCATTTGAGCTCCATGAGGGCAAAGCCAGTACTTATTTTGTTCACGGTTTACCCAGCACATAGCAAGTGTTCAGGCTCTGTTGACTGAATTTACTGAATGAATGGAGAAAAGCAGAGCGCTGGGAGCTGTATAAATGCTGGTGCTGTTACTGTTGGTCTTCCCAGGTGGCTCTAGTGGTAAAGAACCCACCTGCGAATACAGATAGATGTAAGAGATATGGGTTCAATCCCTCGACTGGGAAGATCTCCTGGAATGGGGCACAGCAACCTACTCCAGTATTCTTGCCTGGAGAATCCCATGGACAGAGGAGCCTAGTGGGCTATGGTCCATAGGGTTGCAAAGAGTCAGACATCACTGAAGCAACTGAGCAAGCAGAGGAAAGGACTTTACATGCACAAATATCCATAAGGGAAAATGCACAAAGGAGTGAAAGTTCCTGGAGGACTCAGAAAATATCAGGGCCAGCCACAGGGGTAGAAGGTCAGTAGACAGTGATCCTGGGAGAGCAGGGTTTCACATTCAAGGACCTCAAATTTGGGCTCTTTAAAGCTCTCTAAAAAATAAGGATATAATACAGTCATTTTCCTGTGTGTGTGTGTGTACGTGTTAAAAGGTTTGGTTTGTTAAATGTACAAATTAAAACTGTACTACAAATTTGGTTGTCCTATTTTGCAATTAAAAAAACAAACCTGGAATCTCAAAGAAAAAAACCCCTGTCCTCATCTTTTAGAAATACATGCTGAAGTATTTTCAAATTAAAAAAACATATGGTCTTAGATTTGCTTTAAAATAATCCAATGTGGGGTGGGCATGTAGAGGACAAGACTGAGAATGTATTGACGTGGGTGATGGTACACGAAGGTTCATCATTTTACTCTCTCTGCCTCAGTGTATGTTTGAACATTTCCATAATAAAGTAAGTTTTTAGAAAGGGCCCCCTTCACTCTGAGTGGTCCTGGGGAGTCCCAGGATGTTCCTTCTGGTAAGAAAGAAGGATGAATGATGAAGAAGGAGGGGTCACCAGCTGAAAAGTGAGTTGGGGCCAAACCGTAAAAACCCTTGTAAACTCTTCTGAGAGGTTTGGACTTAATCCTGCAAATGATGGGAAGGCCAGGAAAGAATTTTTGTAGGGGAATGACACCATTAGGTTTGCATTTGGGAAGGAACATTTGTAGCTGGTGTCTGGAAGACAGTAGGGGTGTGTGTAAGTGTTTGGGGAGTGAGGGTTGGGGTCAGGTGGAGGGCCCAGCCCAAGGACTGGGAGCATCTGCCTTCCCCACGACAGTGCCTCCAGGGAGGACCCAACCTAAGAGAGGGACCAGGGAGCAGAATGGAAAGATGCATCTGAGCAGGACCTCTTTAATTTTTGTCTTCCCAGCATTACGCTCTCTTGTGGTTCCTTGTCACAACAAGTAATTACTTAGTGCAATCTGTCAAAAGGGATTACTTACTGACTGTGTCTCTGGTTAGACCGCTGCTGCTGCTAAGTCGCTCCAGTTGTGTCCGACTCTGTATGACCCCATATACTGCAGCCAACCAGGCTCCCCGGTCCCCGGGATTCTCCAGGCAAGAACACTGGAGTGGGTTGCCATTTCCTTCTCCAATGCATGAAAGTGAAAAGTGAAAGTGAAGTCGCTCAGTCGTGTCTGACTCTTCACGACACCATGGACTGCAGCCCACCAGGCTCCTCCATCCATGGGATTTTCCAGGCAAGAGTACTGGAGTAGGGTGCCATCACCTTCTCCATGTAGCCAAACCGTGACTATCTTCCTCCCTCCTTATTCCCTGAGCTGGCCTGATGCCCAGCAATAGTCAGCTGCTAATGAGTGGATGAATGTATAGCGCAGGGATTTCCCTGCTCACTAAATCTCTGTTGCAGAGCACCCAACACATCGTAGACCCTCAATAAATGTCTGTGGGTGGAACTGAAGATGTGAAAGTGCAGGATACTAGGAGGGCGAGGAAGGTTCAGATCTTCCTTTAGGAAAAAACAATTTCCTCTCAGCACAGGAGCTTCCAAAAAGGCAGTGGTTTCTAAGCCGAAAGGGGATGGGAAAAACAAACCAGACCCAAGGTCTGTCCATTAAAATGTCAGCCCTTGAAACTTACATCTCCATTTCTCTCTTGGACCCTTGATGAGGTACTTCCTCCATTTCAGATGATGGTGATTCCCGTCCCCCTCCCCCCCGCTTCTGAAAAAAGCTTCTAGATGCTTTTAAATTAGGCAAATGAGCAAGGGTGATATTCATTTTTTCCCCTCCCCTTTCATTTTGAAAACGCGTGGCATGCCAAAATGCGTTTGGACAGAATGTTCAGAGGCCACATAATAGAACAAGAGAGGCTGCCAAGCTCCTAAATCACTAACTAGACAGGACAGTCTCAGCCCTGGGGACTTAAGAGACCCTCAGGCCAGCACCATGAGTCCTGTGCGGTCCCACAAGGAAGGGCCACGCCCAGCTCAAGGAACCAGAAATTTACAGAGGCCCACAGCTCCTTGAGCTCACCTCTTGGTGAGTTGCCTCGAGGTGGAGGAAAGTGGGTCCCTTCTGTAAAATTTCAGGGAGTTGATACAATGCCAATACCTCCTTTCTGAATTTCGGTTTACTCATTGGTAAAATGAGTGTGGAAAGATCAAAGGCAGGAGGAGAAAGGAACGACAGAGGATGAGATGGTTGGGCAGCATCACCGACTCAATGGACATGAGTTTGATCTGGCTCCGGGAGATGGTGAAGGACAGGGCAGCCTGGTGTGCTGCAGTCCATGGGTTTGTGAAGAGTTGGACACAACTGAGAGACTGAACAACAAAAAAATTGGTGTTGGTGAAGGACTGAAAAAAAAGAAGATTTAAATGCAGGTGTCTGCCTACCATCTCCTCTCTAGAATCTGCAAGGTCTAGAGTTGTGATGTTCACAACTGTGGTTCTAGACTCAGCTGCATCAGTGTCACCTGGGCTCTTGTTCAGTTCAGTTCATTTCAGTCGCTCAGTCGTGTCCGACTCTCTGCGACCCCATGAATCACAGCACGCCAGGCCTCCCTGTCCATCACCAACTCCTGGAGTTCACTCAAACTCACTTCCATTGAGTTGGTGATGCCATCAGCCATCTCATTCTCTGTCGTCCCCTTCTCCTCCTGCCCTCAATCCCTCCCAGCATCAGGGTCTTTTCCAGTGAGTTAACTCTTCGTATGAGGTGGTTAAAGTATTGGAGCTTCAGCTTTAGCATCAGTCGTTCCAATGAACACCCAGGATTGATCTCCTTTAGAATGGACTGGTTGGATCTCCTTGCGGTACAAGGGACTCTCAAGAGTCTTCTCCAACACCACAGTTCAAAAGCATCAATTCTTCAGCGATCAGCTTTCTTCACAGTCCAACTCTCACATCCATACATGACCACTGGAAAAACCATAGCCTTGACTAGATGGACCTAGAAAGGCTAAATCTCGAGCCCCACTCCAGACCTGCTGCTCAGACTCTGCATTTGAAGAAGGTGCTCAGGGGATTCACGTGTCTATTAGTTTGAGAAATACCAGTCTCCCTAACCATATCATCTTGGCTGAGTCATTTTATCTCTCAATTTTAATTTATTCCTTTATATTACTTTAAATGGCTTCTAGGTCTGAAGTCCTATAAAATTCAAGGCCTGCTAACACATACCAGCCTTTGATCCCAAAACGTACATGGGAGTTCCATCCGTGTTCTGAAATACCAGGTTTTGAATTGGTCAGATAATCACTGAGTATGTGTTCAGGGGAGGACACTGGGCTGGGCTGCATTAGGGTGATGCGAGCGTGTGTGTTAAGTCACTTCAGTCATGTCCTACTCTTTGCGACGCTATGGTCTGTAGCCCATCAGGCTCCTCTGTCCAGGCAAGAATACCGGAGTAGATTGTCATGCCCATCTCCAGAGGATCTTCCCAATCCAAGGATTGAACCCATGTCTCCTGCACTGGCAGGCGGGTTCTTCACCACTAGTGCCATTGCACCAGGGTGATGTGGAGGTAGAATTATGACCATGCATCCCAGAGTTTCTAACACAGCCTCATTTGAAAAACTTGTGTCACATTATCAACCCTTTAGTCCTTTTTTTTGTATAGCATTTATTTATTACATATCTGCTCCTCAATAGAATATAAATTCTCAGGTAGCATAAAACACATTTTATTAACATTTGGGGAAATCATGTAACCTAAGACGATGCCTGGATCAAAATGAACTTTTTACTACATTTAAAAATAGAATTCATTTTTGTTTAAAAATGATCTTGCAGTTATATCTATAAATATTTTCACAATTCCCAAATGTCAAACCTCCTTTCAAAAAATAAATATTAAATTCAATTAAAACTGTTTTATAAAAATTAAGGATTTTTCCAAATAGTATTAAATATATTTCTCTGTTAATGTTCTGAAACAAAATGGCATGACTGAAATTCTTGTCTGGTTCCCAAGGTAATATTAACCTAGTATATGGAGGCTTTTCAGATATTAAATAATTGTGAGATTTGTTTGATCTTTACATAAAATGTTAGATAAACAACCCTTTAGTCTTCAATTTAGTTTTGGAAAATATAGGCTCCAGTAGCATTAGACACAGTCCCAATTCCTGGTAGGCAGATTTCATTGATGGTCCCAATGAATGGCTCCCTTGCAGCCAGATCCTTTATAATGTGATTTCATAGGTCCCAACAAGAAGGGACGGAGAAGGCAATGGCAAGCCACTCCAGTACTCTTGCCTAGAAAATCCCATGGATGGAGGAGCCTGGTAGGCTGCAGTCCGTGGGGTCGCTAAGGGTCAGACACGACTGAGCGACTTCACTTTCACTTTTCACTTTCACACATTGGAGAAGGAAATGGCAACCCACTCCAGTGTTCTTGCCTGGAGAATCCCAGGGATGGGGGAGCCTGGTGGGCTTCCGTCTATGGGGTCACACAGAGTCGGACACGACTGAAGTGACTTAGCAGCAGCAGCAGCAACAAGAAGGGATGAAGTTCATTTCCTACTCCTTGAATCTGGGATGGCCATGGGCCTTTCTTTGGTCAAAACAGTGCAGCAGAAGTGATGACCAAGTTCTCTAGTGCCCATGGGCACAGCAGGAAAGTACAGGGATGGCTCTGTTTGCTGGGCCATCTGTGTTAAAGGATGGGAGCTGCTGCTTTAGGAGGAAGAGGCAGCACACAACTGTTCTGAGGGCCAGGGAAGGTGGGGTTTTGGTTACTTTTGTCTTTTTGTGTCTCTTTCTTGGGTAGGAATGAACCAGAAAGTCATTTATACTAAGGTGAAAATGACTTTCTCCAGTTTTAACCCTTATGGTTTTTCCAGTAGTCATGTATGGATGTGAGAGTTGGACTATAAAGAAAGTTGAGCACCGAAGAATTGATGCTTTTGAACTGTGGTGTTGGAGAAGACTCTTGAGAGTCCCTTGGACTGCATGGAGATCCAATCAGTCCATCCTAAAGGAGATCAGTCCTGGGTATTCATTGGAAGGACTGATGTTGAAGCTGAAACTCCAATACTTTGGTCACCTGACGTGAAGAGCTGACTCATTTGAAAAGACCCTGATGCTGGGAAAGATTGAGGGCAGAAGGAGAAGGGGATGACAGAGGATGAGATGGTTGGATGGCATCACCGACTCAATGGACATGAGTTTGGGTAACCTCCAGGAGTTGGTGATGGACAGGGAGGCCTGGCGTGCTGCGGTTCATGGGGTCGCAAAGAGTTGGACATGACTAAGCGACTGAACTGAAATAAATTGAAACATTTTTAAAGGAGATCAATGACTTTGATAAAAGATTGGAGTTTTAATAGAAAAAAAGAAGAAAGTCAGCCCAAGGATAGGCAGTACAGTTTGGGTTTTGTGGTCACTGTTTGCATATATCTGTGTGGGTGGTGGTCTCTACAAGAGTGTCCCACTGAGGGGGTGAGAATGGGGACTCAGTCCAGTCCATGCTTCATTTGCTGAGCCATCCTTCTAGGGTGGGGACTGCTTTTAGCTTAAAGGTAGTGCTGTCTTTTCCAAGTCACACTCCTTGTTGTGGGTCCCTCTTTCCTAATTCATATGTTAATCTCTACTGCAGGGAGAAGGACAAAGGGGCAAAGAGTGGCTAAAAGGGGCTTGCTTGCAGCATGTCTTGGGGATCAACTGTGATGAGCACAGTCTGCAGCACTTTTACATTCATTTCCTCATTGATTCTGCCCAGTAAGTCTTCAAGTTAAGCACTATCATGGCCATTTTGCAGATGGGGAAAACTGAGGCTCAGGGAGATGAAGAAGCATACCCAAGATTACCCAGCTCAGAAGTATGGGAACAAACATCCTGACTTGGCTCTGATTGACCATCTGATGCCCAGGTGAGACTTGTCAGAGTTGAGTGTGACAGGGTTGAGTGTGACAACAGATAGGAATGAGTCCTGGACTCATATTCAGCTTCACCTGCCTGATCTTGACATCTCAGTGTTACCTGTACAGAAAAGATGAAGTGAGCTCTGTAAGTACAGGCAGCAGGGAGCAAACTGGTGCTTCTGAACCTCCACTAAAGGCTCTGTTTACTTATCGTCTCACAGCTGGGCTGGATTAGCCTAGCTTCGTAAATAGCTTTCTGAAAACCAGCAGGCTGGAAAAGCCCAATTTGTCCCAGAGAATGCATGGAGGCCCCGCCCACACTTCTCAGTGTCCCCTCCTTGGCCTCCTGTGCCTGACTTCTCTATTTTGTGGTCCATCTCCACCTCCCTCTCTGGGCCTCAGTAAAAAAAATCTCCTAGCATTTTTCCAACCCCCATCCCCACCTTTGTCAAACTCTTGAAAGACCAAATTGGAAGGAGAACCACAGAGGAGGAAATTCCTTTTAGGCTGAGTTGCCTGGATTTCCTTTTGCTTCCCACCTCATTTCCGTGAGGGCTACCTTTATTGACTTGAGGTTGGGTTTGGAGGAAACTGGGGGCTGTATTTGGGGCCATTAGTGAAGTCCAAGCTCCTTCGTTCCTGAGGGGCAGTTGAGAGAGGATGCAGGAGGGTGCAGACTCATAGGAGGGCAGCTGGAACGTGTTTTCTCGCAGTAACACTTGGGTTAACATTCCAGAAAGTCAGAGCTGGAGGGAACTTACAGATCAGCAAGTCTAAAAGGCTCTGACCTGGGGTTCCCTTGCCGAGCTGCAAGGGGACTGTGGACTTCCAGACACCGGATGCAAAAATGTTCCTCTGTGCGTGCGAGGAATTGTAATTTTTTAGGGGAGGTTCTCTGAGCTTCTTGTTTTTGAAAGAGAGCTCAAACACTTCCCCCCAAAAGCTAAGCACACTGGATACTTCTAGCTTGTCTTGCTTTTTATGTAGAAGGGGAAATGGAGGCCATAGAGGGGAAGTGTCACCCTCAAGGTCATTGATGTGATCCAGCTTAGGTTAGAGTACAGCAGAGCTGGTAGCAGGGGAGACCTGTTCCTCCTGAACACATTTCCAAAAAGTAGGACTTTTTCAACAGCATTTACCACCAAAGGTTGACCAGATAGCCATTATGAGTAACCTTATTAAGAGTAAGATTAAAGGCTTTGGCAGAAGCATGAAGGCAAGACTGTGAACCATAGGGAGAAGGTAGTTTAAGGTTTTAAATATATAACACACACCTGCACTGACCAATGACAGTTGCCCACCATCCCAACCTGCCTACCTAAGCCCAGCTGGCAGAACCAGATATGCCAGGGGATCCCTGGAATCCAGGAGGGTACTTCTCAATCCATGCTCTTTCCTCCTAGTCATTCAGTCAGCCAGTATTTATTGATTTCTCAAGTCCATACCAGGGCTTCCCTGGTAGCTCAGTTGGTAAAGAATCCACCAGTAATGCAGTAGACCTGGGTTCAATCCCTCGGTTGGGAAGATCCCCTGGAGGAGGAAATGGCAACCCACTCCAGTATTCTTGCCTGGGAAATTCCATGGACAGAGAAGCCTGGTGGGCTACAGTCTATGGGGTTGTAAGAATTGGACACGACTTAGTGACTAAACCATCACAAGTCCATACCAGATGATTGGACAAGGTAGTAAAAAAAGTCCCTGCCTTCATGGAACTTATTCAAATTGAGGAAACTGGTGACACTTCTATAATAAGAAGAGGAGACTTGGGTCCAGGGTGGAGTGGCACAACTTTGTTGGAAGAGGCTCCTCCTGCTCTCTGCCAAGAAGAGGGGGTTCTGACAGGAAGAGATGACACTCACACTCATTTGTTTTGGATTTGACATCCTCCATCTCAACAGGATCCCTGAGGTTTTCCTGAGTCCAAGGACACTGCAGATTCCCAGCTCATAACAAATGATGTTCACGGGCATGCCAGCCCTTTCTTTCTATGAGGCAATCCTCAGAGGCCTTTGCCAAGATAAACTGTTTGGCCTTCTGCCTTGAAAGTTGATCCTCTTCTGGGTCTGATTATTGCTTTTCTGAAACACAGGGACAATGACATCATTGCTCCCTCCCTGGCTTGGGGATTTGATGGTCAGCATGAAGTCAGGGTTTGGAATGGTGCCTGCTCTTTGCCAATGCCCCGGGAGGCCTGGGGTGGGGGCCCGGGAGTGAAGTAAACTTGTGAGGGAGGGGTGGGCGCCATGAGGTCCCCAGGGGCTGTGGGGGTGGGGGGATTCATTTTCTACTCTGTTGCTGGCATCTTGGTCTGCCTTGCTGTACACAGGAAGGACAGCATTCTGAAGAGGGCTGACCTGACATTCAGTGGATACACACCTGCCTGCCTACCCTCAGTTGTTAAAATATTGAAATACTTTCATCCTCATTGATAATCATTTGCTGGGGTGGGGTGCCTTCCGGACACCTGGGGTGCCCTGGCCTCTTCCTGGGCCAACATCCCATAATTCCTACCATCCAGCACCTCCAGGACCCATCTGGTAGTCTTCTGATAGTTGATGCTTGTGCTGTACTGTGGCTAAAGCATGGTTACTGCTCCTCACAGAGGGATATGAGAAATTTGGCTTGGCTTGTTGGCCAGATGCCTGTAGGAAACCACTGCCATGTAGGTTAGGGTCAAAGTCTGCTTCTTGGGCTCCTAGGCCTGGGACATGCCAACAGGAATTCTCTCCAGTCACTGTGAGGCATAGTCCTTGCCTAATCAAGGGTTAACACTTCCTATGCCAGGGGTTGGAAGGCACCTCAGAGGTGCTCTAGTCCAGCACACTCTTCGCATAGAGGAGAACATGCAGCTCAGAAGGGAAGTCACTGGTTCAAGTCATAGCAAGTTGATGATCCACCCAAGCCTTCTGACTCTCTTTAGGTCATGATATACCAGGGAACATTTCCCATACCCAAAAGGGCTTGAACCTGGGGGAGAAAGATCAAGAGTATGAAGGAATCTGTCTAGTTCATCGAGAGCACAAACTTCCCCCTAGAGGAGAATAAAGCAATGTCAGGTTGCAGTAAGGAAACTCTGGACCAGGGTGGCAACCTTGAGTGCTCAGAGTGACCAATGAATGACTGATGCCAAGGAGATAGGGGAGGAGGTAAGCAAAGACCATGAAGTCATTTGACATGTTTCTCTTACTCTTATTGGCTCCCTTTCTGCACCAAGTCAATTTAGAAGAACAACTGTCATTTTCTCTAGTTTGAATGAATTTTAAATGTAGCCCTCATCAGTTATAATCACATTACCCAGTCACCTGCTGCTGCTGCTGCTAAGTCACTTCAGTCGTGTCCGACTCTGTGTGACCCCAAAGACGGAAGCCCACCAGGCTCCCCCGTCCCTGGGATTCTCCAGGCAAGACCACTGGAGTGGGTTGCCATTTCCTTCTCCAATGTGTGAAAGTGAAAAGTGAAAGTGAAGTCACTCAGTCGCATCCGACCCTTAGCGACCCCACGGACTGCAGCCTACCAGGCTCCTCCATCCATGGGATTTTCTAGGCAAGAGTACTGGAGTGGCTTGCCATTGCCTTCTCCGACCCAGTCACCTGGCAGGTACTTAAGCAGAGATCTCAGTCTGGCAGGGCAGGGGCTGAGTGTGGACTGCAGATCTGTTTCATTGGGACTACCCAGCGCTGCTCATCTTTCTAAAACTGAGTAAGTCACCAATGGGAGATGACATACAAAAACCTGGACATGAGGCTTTTCTTGAATAATTCTTAGGGATCTGGTCACTTGTGTGCCCGTGTTTCTGCAGGCAGAACCAGCTCCTTTTAGATGCAGTGTGTATTCCTGCCCACCCCCACCCCCTTATCTCCCTGATGCTTCAGTCATTTGCTAGTCTAGGGGGCCTTGAGTTTGTCATCCCTGGCCCAGAGACTTCTTGCTGCATTGCACTGTCTTGCTTTCTGTTTCTGGGAAAAGCTATGCTCTGGATAGAATAAGGAGATGACTTCAGCATTCATGATCTTTCTCCCCAGGTTCAGGCCCTTTTGGGTAGGGAGGATATCAGGGTCTCAGGGTTGGTTGTCCTCGCTGACCAATGCTGTGGCTTCTGAGGTTCCTCCCTTCCTCTGTGCCCACCTCCCTCCCCAGCAGGGTCATTCATTCCATCCAAGCTACCCAAATCCTGTGTGTGTGTGTGTGTGTGTGTGTGTGTGCGTGCTCAGTCATGTTCGACCCTTTGTGACCCCCCGCCAGGCTCCTCTGTCCATGATATTTCCCAGGCAAGAATACTGGAGTGGGTTGCCATTTCCTCCTCCAGGGGATCTTCCAGACCCAGGGACTGAACCCGAGCCTCCTATGTCTCCTGCATCAGCAGGCAGATTCTTTACTGCTGAGCCACAGCTGACAGCTGCACCCGTACAGACATCGTACAGACACCTGCAGAACACCCACGACAACAGGTCAAGCATGGGGATTCAAGCACAAGAGACACATTTCTGACTTTGTTTTAAGGATCTTATGTAGGGAACAAAGATAGGAATGACTGAAAGCAAAGGCCAAATACACTGCCTCATATGAAAAGTTTCAAAAGAGACAGTTCATATCCATTGGGGAAAGGGATGAGAGCAATCAGGAAAGACTTGATGAAGGAGGAAGTGTTTGAGATGGGCTCTGAAGGATGACTAGGAGGTCAAGGGATGGGCATTGGTTGGGGTGAGAGAAAGAAAGAAGGATCCAGGCAGGCAGAGGGAAGGGCTGAAGAAGAGGCTAGGTAGCTCTGGTAAAGAATCTACCTGCCAGTGTAGGAGATGCAGGAGACACAAGTTCAATTCCTGGGTCAGGAAGATCCCCTGGGGGAGGAAATGGCAACCCACTCCAGTATTCTTTCCTGGAAAATCCCGTGGACAGATTAGCCTGGCAGGTTACAGTCCATGGGGTTGCAAAGAGTCAGACACGACTGAGCACGAGCACAAGGGTGGGGAGGACGAGTGTGTGTAGCAAGTGTGACTGGCATGCAGAGGCAGGTGGGGGATGATGTAGGCCCCCAGGTTGGAAAGATGGGTGGAGCCATGCCTAGGAGAGCTTTGATTGCCTGGGTAGGAGGTGAGAGCCCCAGTGATGTGCAGACAAGGGAGCAGACTTATCAGTAATATTTATCTTCAAGTGAAGGAGGACTGACAGCTTGTTTTGCAGAGGGAGGGAAGACAGGGAAGAAAGCAGATGAGCATTTGGGCAGAGGCAGGAGGGAAGGGAACACTGTTGATCTGCTCCAACCAGGGCTGGTGGAGAAGCGAGAAGTATGGTGGCGGTCTGGAGTCATGACGTTGCCAGACTAAGAATCATGGAATTTCCAGTCTAGATGAGGTTTTGGAGATATCCAGCCCAACCTCCTTGTGTTGCTTTGGAGACCACTGAAGACCATGAGTGGGGCTGGGGACATGGATTCTGGGGGTGGTAGCGTGCCTAGTTGTTTTATCTTTCACAGTGTCTAACATACGGTATTCAGAAAATTGTGTTGAAATGGTTAAAATGTTGACTTCTGCTTAGAAACGGCCTGATAAAATGGAAAGTGAGGTTGACTGGTTGGCAAAACTTCCATGGGAAGGTTTCCTCTCTTGCCTTCCCCCCCACCACTCCCAGGGAGCCCTCCTCTGGGGGAAGCCTCCAGATACTACACTTATACCCCAACATGGGCTCTCAGTTCCCACGTAGGGCCCTCTGCTAGCTCAGGAGTTGGGGTACAGTGAGTTGGGTGGCTCCCCTTCCTGCCCACCCTCCCCCTGTCATGTTGTGTATGTGGGCGTTGGTAGCCGGGCTGGCTGGTGGCTTCCTGCAACAGCGGCAGGGCGGGACATCCGAGCTGGCACCACTCAAGTTCACCGCAGCATTCTGAACATTTGGGAACACAGGAAGGGCTGCGTTTTTTAAGCTCCCTTTGTTTGCAAGGAGGGTCCAGAGCCCACAGGGAGGAGAAAAACAAAACCAGGAAAACAGATGACTTGCCTTTGCAAAGACAGTGTGTACATTTGCTGCTGCTCTGTGAGTCCTAATATACCCCTGACGCTGTCCACACATGCACACCTACACATCCAGATACACACACAGCCTTTACCTACACCTTTCTCAGGCACCCAGAGACGAGAAAGCTGAGGCTTCTGTGCATACAGACACACCCTGCTAACAGAGGGACAGCCACATTTGTAGATGGCAAATGAAAA